>NC_059160.1:34042247-36532239 GCF_019923935.1 Bubalus bubalis
AAAATAACAAAGAACAATAAGACTGGACCACACATGATGGCTGTTAATGTTTAAGGGCAATTTCTTAATATAAAGAGAAATTTTCTAGTACTTAATACCTTCAAAATTCAAGTTAAAAAAACATAAATATATTCCTAAAAGATGGAAGAATCCTGATCATTAAGATTTTAATTGCTAGGAGACTTCCCTGGTGGTCCAGTGGTTACGACTTTACCTGTCAATGCAAGGAGTATGGGCTTGATGCCTTATCAGGGAGCTAAACTCCCATATACCTCTCAGCCAAAAAAGAAAAAACATAAAACAGAATCAATATTATAAAAAACTCAATAAAGACTTTAAAATACTAAAAAAAATCACCAAAAAACATTATAACTGTTAGAACAGCACTTAGAACAAAAAGGCAGACTCGTTTCTGACTCTAAGAACAATGATAAGAGTGAACCTCTTGATTTAATTAAGCATTCTATTGGATAGCAACATAATCTGATCCCCTGGAGAAGGGACTAGCTACCCACTCCAGTACTCTTTCCTGGAGAATTCCATGGACAAAGGAGCCCCGTGGGCTACAGTCCATGGGGTTGCAAAGAGTCAGACCTGACTGAGTGACCAACACACTCTTAAGAATTAGCTGGATACCACCGTCTGGTGTTGTGCTTGACATATGCTGCATTAATAATTTTAAAGCACTTTCCAGTATTTAGAAATTAAGAGAATCCATATTTCTGATACCTTTCAAAAACTTGGAAGACCTGGCAAAGTTACGCCCACCCTCTCACATGGCATCAATCTATTGGTATTACATGGAAGCTGCCCATGTGACCGGGACACATATCCAGGCCTCACCAGTTCTGTCTGGCTCCTATAGTCAGTTGAATTTTCGACACGCATGATTTTAGAGTAGGCTTTAAGGTACTGAAGAAGTAAAATATTCAAAACCTCTTTCTCAGAACTTACTGGGTTGGCCAAAAAGTTCTTTTGAGCTTTTCTGTAATGTCTTATGGAAAAACCCAAATGAACTTTTTAGCCATCTCAACAGATTTTATGGTTGTTCCTCTTATGCCAAGCCTTATTATAAAAGAGAAAAATGTAAAAACCAGTAGAAAAATACAAGCTAATAGTCACACAAAAGAAATGAGTAAATGAATATAATGGTTAAAGTAAATGCAAAGAAAACACAATAAGGATACAAAACTTTTATGTAGTTGTTGTTTAGTCACTAACTTGTGTCCAACTCATCTGTGATGACATGGATTGTAGCCCACCAGACTCCTGTGTCCCTGGAGTTCTCCAGGCAAGAATACTAGAGCGGGTTGTCATTTCCTTGTCCAGGGGGTCTTTACAACCCAGGGACTGAACCTGCATCTCCTGCACTGGCAGGAGGATTCTTTACCACTGAACCACCTGGGAAGCCTATAAGGCTTTTATAGAACATACTAATATGTAAATTACAATGAAAAAAACATGAGATACACAAAGGAATTATAACCAAAAATAAAAGTAACAAAATAGGAAAAAATTGTACATAATTATGAAAACAAAAAAATATAAAGAAAAATTAGTAGCCTGCCAGACTCCTCTGTCCATGGGGATTCTCCAGGCAAGAATACTGGAGTGGGTTGCCATGCCCTCCTCCAGGGGATCTTCCCAACCCAGGGATCGAACCCAGGTCTCCTGAATTGCAGGTGGATTCTTTACTGTCTGAGCTACCAGGGAAGCCCATGAATACTGGAGTGGGTAGCCTATCCTTTCTCCAGGGGATCTTCCAGACCAAGGAATCGAACCAGGGTCTCCTGCATTGCAGGCAGATTCTTTACCAGCTGAGCTACCAGAGAGGCCCTTAATATACCAAAAGCATACCATAAAACAATAGATTAACATCATAAACTAAAATATATTAAGCAAATGCAGATACAAATTACAGAACTAGAGGATCAAAGAATAAGAGTGAAAATGTAGCAAAGTAAAAATAATATACTTAAGTTGGCAATGTAGGATCCAAAGTCTACCATTTTATTACATAAGCAGACTTTAATCTGAGGCAACTGTGGACAGGGAGCCAATCCTCCACAACCTTTGTTTTCTTGCAGGGACTACCTACTTGGTAAGGTTTGAGAGTTCTCAGAATTTGAAACATTCAAAATATGAAAGCAATAGAACGAACTGTCAACTATGCTATTTGATCCTACTTGGATGCTATGTAACCAGCACAAGGCAGGCCTATATGCATATTTGGCATTAAATAACCAGATAGATTTTTAAAATAGATCCCTAGAAAGAACAAGCTGGAGACTATAAGCAATCTTTTCCAATATGTTCAATTATGAACAGATCAAAGACTGGAGCCTGTGTCGTGATTTTTATGTAGGAAAATATACTCAGTAGAATAAAGGAAAGGTACACCTTGCTTTTCAAAGAATCAGGAACAATCTTGAAGGAAATTTTCTTTGTTTCACAGGCTCTTTACCCGTATCCAGTTTTGGCTGTCCAAATCTAAACACGGAATCCCAGGCCAACTTCCTCATCCTTCCTATTGTACTAGGGCTATTTCCACCTTCTCTCCTATAATATGTGCTCACAAAACTAGGGATAACTTTAGTATCAGTTTAAAGGGTCCTGCCAGAGGACCTATAATATTTGACTACATAATTAGGCAGGCAAATATTTCATGGATAGTGATATTTGAAGTTTTATTTTTCCAGTGGCACAGGAATACAAAGGATTCTTTGTACTTGAAATTCTCAAATCACTGACATTTATCACATCAACAATATCAATTTTTTTAACAGTCAGTAGAATATAGAACTTTCTAATATATATCACATATGTACCTGTCATCTTAAAGACAGAGAGCTAAAGATAAACTTTGATGACTTAGAGTTATAATAAGAAATATCACAATCATTCTTTGAAGGACTATCAAGGTTTATACGTTTGTTAAATGCTACATCAGTGGTTTCCAACAAGAGTAGATTTTGTGCCCCCAACCCAACCTTTGGCACCGTCTGGAGACAATTTTGTTTTCATAATTGTGGGGGAAATGGGGGGGGGGGGAGTTGCTACTGGCACCTAGTGGATAGAAGCCAAGATTGCTGCCAATCATACAAAAACGCACAGAACATCTCCTCCTTCAGATGCACCACATCGTTCCCCCCCAAAAGAATTAACCAGTTCAAAATGTAAACAGTGTGGAGGATGTGAGTCCTGTAGTACACTAAATGGGATCAATCTATCTGACTGCAGCACTTGCATCGAATTTTTATGTTTTATTTTGTTTAGCTTTGTCTCCTCCCCTGCACCGGCGCCCTCTATGACACCTATGGAATGGCCCTTCATCTTTCTGACGTGCTACATTATTCTTCTGTGGACCTGGAAACCCTTTTTTTAAGCTTATTACAACCATGTAACCTATGAAAAAACAGGCTTTAGGACTATCATATGAGTACAGATTAGTAGCTCAGAGACATAGGCTAATTAAATTATTTTCAATTTTCTGAGCTTAATTTTGGCTTATATCTATTCTAATTACTAGAACTCACCAGACTTCAAATATGTATTGCTGCAGTTTATTCAAAACTAAGAATCAATAAACAAAAAACACATAAAATAAAATAATAGCAGAATGACTGTATTAATCTGTATACTACTAATACAGGATTGATCATATCTTGGAAAAAAGCTGATCTAAAATATGCCTTTCGTCCTTAGTTACAGAATTATCGTAGCCAAATGAACCTCATAAACAAGACCTGGAGAAGGAAGGGCAGAATGTTCACCTTTTTAAGAGTAGCCTTTATTGTATGTGCTTATTTTTTATGTATTTAATTTTAACATGAGATTTAGGTTGATACTTCAAAATGCTAATGATATAATTTTCATCTAAGTTTCCACAGTTAGTCAAATTTAGCTATTTAAGGTAGTCAAGAGTAAAAACTGATTTTTTTACTTACATACAAGATATATATAAGGTAACTTATACATAAGGCTTCCTTTAATTAGTTAAAAATTATGAAACTGTAATAGATGACTTAACATAACCCATTCTGGGTAATAGAGAAGATTAACTGTATCACGTGATAGGATTTGTACCATTCTTCTTGTACTCTGTTCATCTGTATACCTAGCGCTAAGGAGCACTGCTTTGGTCTTCTGACCCCAAACATTAGTCAGTCTGAAATTAATTAACTTAATGACAAAAGAGTTACAAACTGTAAATGTGAGAAGGCTCTGAAGATAAAATTTAGAAATTCCACAGGAAGAAATTTCAAATTCCAGATTATTGCAGGCCATCCGGAGAAAACTGGACCAGGAGCACGAAGACCTGAAACCTGATTCACTGCAGCTGCCCCCACCTCAGCAAGTCTCTGCCTGATTTATATACACAGGGCTATTTGGTTATTGTTTCCTTATCTTCTAATTAGAAGGATCTGAAAAGCAGCCATGGAAACCAGGGGAGGAATATATGCAAGAGGCAGAGTTGGACAAGTTTGCAAAGCACTTGACTGGCAATAAAAGACATTTATCAGACACCATTTCTTCTTTGAAAGTTTTCAGCCTCTAACCATAAGGACACTAACCTGTATTTTTGTCATTATTCAGATAGAGTGCTACAAGAGCATTGAAGCAGGTGAAAGTAATAAACACATTGGGGAGTTCAGTGAAAGGTCAACCTCTTCCAAAAAAATAATAAGTTGGTATCTATTAATACAACTCCCCAAATAAGGTAGATGTGGAATGCTCAGTGAGTCCAGAATAGGGTATCAGGTGGGAAAAGTAACAAGGAACTTTGTCAAAGCCTCTTGAACATTAGAGGTGCAAATACCTTTTGAAAACGAAATGTTTGCCAATAAATTGCTTATTTTCTTTAGAAACTGGTGCAATAACTCCAGAGTATATCTCCTGGTGGTTTATGTATATCCTGAATTAAGTGCATTATTGGATCTGAATAAATGTTTTCATTTCAGGCATCCATGGGAAGTCAGGGCAGCTGAATCACTTCACTGGTGTGAGCAGGGTGGTACTGGGGTGGGTTGGAGTTAGAGAGGTGCCCATTAAACCTTCCTGAGGCATAGTTCACTAGAGCTACACTAGATCTTGTCTATCCAAGACTTGGGGCATTATGATGTTCCAATATTCCACAATTTAAAAAAGTAAGCTAACTAGGTTACTTGATGTGGAACTAATGAACCTCAATCTATTAACTGAACTTTAATTGGTCAATACCAAAGTCATTAGTAAAGCAAGTTTAATTCATGTATATATAACATTGGATACTAACAACAAACATTCTAACAATTAGAAGTCCAACTTTAATTTGTAATATTTTTCCAACTAACTTACAATTTGAATCATTCAAGCTCTAAGCCTATAGACCTTCCTTAAAGTTGCTTTTAATAAGTAAAGTGACAATCAATAAAAAAAAATTATTAAATACTTAAAATAAACAAGCTGTACTTTTCAAAACAGGAATAAGCTTTTTAAAACTCATTTACTATTTCATTTAATTATTTACTTCATATGTAAGAATTTTGTTCACACAGCTACCCTACAAGGTCATTCTGGAGTATCTTTGTCCAGTACTTCCAATATCCTCCATAGCATCATGTGCAAATGATGATCACCTTGTAAGTTGTATCATTAAAGTGAAATTATACATTTTAAGTAAATTAAAAAATTTTTGACATTCATAGTGGAACGATGACCAGAATGGATCAAGTCAGTCCATCCTAATTTGAATTTAGGATAACAAATATAGCAGCTATATTTTTTTAATTCAAAGAATGGAACATTTCCACATGTTTAAATGAAGAACGATGGCCTCTTTTCTCTTACTTTCTTTTCCCTTTTTACCACCCCTCTCCCACTGTCACTCCCACCTCTAATGGGACAGTACTGCCCTAGATGTATGCATTCTGCACCACTGTGGACAGTGGCGACTTTTGAGACTATGAAGGAAAATGATAGGGTAGGGGAAATGGAAAGGCCAGCACAGTCTCTAGGCATACCTGGTCCTTCCTCTTCACAGCCCAGAGAGGACCCTGCTGGCCCACAACAACTAAGAAGCAACTCAACGGCCATGATGTTGGCAACTTCAGCTGAAGAGGAACAAATCTCCCTGTAATCCATGGTACAAAAAGTACAAGTTGAAACTGCCCATTCCCTTTTTGGTAAACTCCTTCCAGAATGACAAAGAGATTCAGTATAATTGCTAATGCACCAAGACAGGAAGGTTTTGGAAAACATAAGGTTAGTGGAAGAATGGATTACAGATGAGGACACTTTAAGAGTGAAATAGAGGGCCTCCCTGGTGGTCCAGGAAGATTTCACCTTCTAATACGGCAAGGGGTGTGGGTTCCATCCCTGATCAGGGCGCTAAGATCCCACATGCCTCAAGGCCAAAAAAAACAAATCATGAAAAAATAACAGAAGCAATATGGTAACAAATTCAATAAAGACTTTAAAAATGGTCCACACCAAAAAAAAAAAATTTTTTTTTTTTTTTTCTGAGTAAAATAGTACATCCTTTCCTGCCATGATAGATAGTAGAGAGGCAGAGGGAGGCAAGGATGATGAGATGAAAAACTGGGGAAGGGAATAGGAAGCAAGGAATAAAAGCTGTCTTACAGGGAGCTAAACCCTGTGCTAAGCACTTCGCAGAGGACAGTCTTAGTGCCCTGAGGTGACTTGTTATCCTGAATGAAGCCCAGTGCTTGGGCTCTCAATTTCTAACTGCTTTTCTGTCCTCTTGCTGCTGCTGCTGCTGCTAAGTCGCTTCAGTCGTGTCCGACTCTGTGCGACCCCATAGATGGCAGCCCACCAGGCTCCCCCATCCCTGGGATTCTCCAGGCAAGAATACTGGAGTGGGTTGCTATTTCCTTCTCCAATGCATGAAAGTGAAAAGTGAAAGTGAAGTCGCTCAGTCATGTCTGACTCTTCGCGACCCCAGGGACTGCAGCCTACCAGGCTCCTCCGTCCATGGGATTTTCCAGGCAAGAGTACTGGAGTAGGGTGCCATTGCCTTCTCCTCTGTCCTCTTAGATCCTACATATTTTACATTGTCCAAATCCTGAACTTAGCCTTGGACATAATAGAATCCTAATTCCCATTTGCACGTGCCATCCTGAACTGTACTCTAAAGCAGGACTTCTACCCATCTCTAACAGCTGATGAGAGAATAAAAAGGCTTAATCACATATAAACTGCCTTTCCTGGATGTTGTTTTATTTCCCAGTTGTTCCTCAGCCTGTGAACCACAGGAGCTAACAAAGGTTTGACAAATGAAGAGATGTGCCTTTTATTTATAAGCATCTGTTTTTATATTAACTACAATAGAACTACCAAATTTTGGTCAGGGTGAGAGAGAAAGGTAACAACCTTCAGAATCCCAACATTATAATTATTTAATATTGCATTACAACTGCTCTTCAGAAGAGGTTCTGAGTGGAATAAATATGGAAAGTGAATTACTGCACTCCACTAAAAGGGAGCATCCCTCTAAATAACTCAGAGTAACTGCAGTCATTGATTAAACTATTTATAAATGCTTGGAGTATAGCTGCTATGGCAGGAGCTCATTTAAACAAAAAAGAAGACACAGTTTTCAAATTCTATACTACATTTTCTTAAGAACGGTAAGGGATAAAGCAGCAGCTAATGCCACAAAGATATCAAATTTTATCTTCGGCAAAAGATTTAAGGTTTCACATTGTTGCCCCAAACTGCATATTCTACTTTTCTTTTGTCCAGACTTAATCTTGGCCTAGTGTGCCTCATTTTTATAGGACTTCTGAAACTCGAAATCGCCAGCATGGGGAGAGACCATTAAAGGCAGAGGCAGAGGTGTCTTCTATAAGCACAACATGTGACTGGGTAATATTGTCTGGATTAGCAGCTTTACAACCTAACTAAGCCCTGGAGCTACAATTATCTGGTTGCATTAAACTGAAATCACCTGAAAAACTTCACACCAGACAAACGCTTGGAAATGTCTAATCTAACACTCAGAAGAGAAATGGCTAAAGACAAAAAACAAAGTTTTCTACTAGGAAGAGTCTTATCTCAGAGCCCGAAGATGGTTCAGAATGTCTGAAGATATCCCTACAATTTATTTTTATCCCATTTAATTTTTTTTTTTTTAAAAAGGAGATTTAACCTGCCCATTCCCTTTCAAGCCAATGTCCCAAGTATATACGCTTGATGAGGGTATAGAAGGCATAAGAAATAAAGCTGTATTGCCACAGAGGGAATACGTAGCCCCAGATAAGAGGCCTTATGCTAATTTTAGCAAAATGTATGTATCTTTTTATACACATAAAGTTATGGCACTATATAAAGAGATCCTTAAATGTGACATAGCCTGAAATCCTATTTACTGCCTGACTATTCGTTTTAAAAAATAAAAACTCCAAGTAGTGGCTGTATTCATATTAACCTGTCTCAAAAAATCATTTTAGTTTATCTAAGGTGTTTTTTTTTCTTTAATGTGTCAGATATAGCCAAATTTCAAGCTAAAAATTAAAATTCTGATTTTAGTAGGAGGTCAATGGTAATTCAATGGCAGACCATAACACCTCACTCACCACCGTTTGCTTCTTGCTCCTCATTTGTCAATACTGAAAATTCACTATGTCAAGTTGCAACAAATTCTAAAAAACTACATCTCTCCAAAGAACAATCAGTTTTCTGTACATAAACACAATGTATGGTCATTTGGCTACACTGTGTCTCGAGGTCAAATGCCAACACTTTCAGGTGATAAAATTAAATCCTTATACACATGCAAGTATTCAACTTCTTTATTTTACACATTACTGTTTCACTGGCCAAATTCCTATTTAGATTAGCTTCTCCTTCCCTCCCCCAATAAAATCAGTATAAAGGCAAACTTCACTTTCTATCCCAAACTAGTGTCTAACTATATATCTCAAGACTGGTAAGACTGAAAGCTAAATTTCACCCCAGATCACTTATTGTCTGGTGGCAAATAGAGGAAATTCACATGTAAAATACTGTGATTCCACTAAGTGGCTGTTACTATTAAACAACATCTATGGTAACGGTGTTGCTTTTCATATGGTCATTCTGTTTGTCCAGAAAAAGTAATAGGCAATGCACATTTTTAACTTAAGATACTTATTACTGTATTGATTTTTCTTAATGGCATGATTTAAAAACAATGTATAATTCAAGTATTCACTGAGAATAGATTATTAATCCTCTTTGACATGGTAACAGTTTCACTTAAGCATAATGGTTTACGTGTGTTACCACGAAACAGAAATACTGATTAGATGAACTTTGAATCCTCTCCTTCAGTTTTAACAAATCTTTAACAGTAGAGAATGCCCAAGCACACCTGGACATTACTGCAAAGAATATAAGGTTCATTATCAAGATTTCCCTTAGCTATAATTAAGCCATATTATTTTGTAATTAAAAAATAAAGTATAATACCAGAATATATCAATACATCTAAAACAACAAGATATTTTCTTACTAGTTCAATAAACATAGCTTTGGGCACAACTTAAAATAATTTCAATATAGATAATCATATTTTAAATACAGGAGGGACTTTGCCTGATTTGATTAGAAAATCCTCCTTGTCCCTATTTTATGATTTAAAATAATTACAATGAAAATTTAAAACTTAAAATACTTTTCACATTAAGAACAAAATTTAGGAGAATTGAAAACAAACTCCCACTCTGTTACTGGCCATGACTTCGGCAGGAAAGCCTCTTAAATCAGAACAAAGGTTCACATCCTGAGATTATCTAAAATGAAGCTCAGTGACAAATAAAAGCCATATTCTACTTTTACTATTGTTGTATAAGGTATGCTCCATGGATCAAAGCTTCATTTCTAGTTTTCAGCATTCAGATGACCAGAGAGGCCCCTGCAGAAGACACTAGGGAAAATTTACTTCACTTTCAGTCTCTACAGAATATTCAAGCTCATTAGGCTGCCACTCAAAAACTGTGTAGCTATAATCTACAACATGCAGGTCTGGCAAACAGCAAAGTTACATTTGCACGATATCAGTATTCTGGATTTCCCTTCAATTTATATTTCTAAAATATAGCAAGTATTGGATGATTCACAAAAATCAACCAGTTGCTAAACATCTCTGGCTGTTATTAAAGCCATTGAAAAGAAAATAAGCTTTCTTACTGTAGAGAGTTTTAATTTGGTAATGAACTTTGGGACACTTAGGAAAAGTAATATTAAGAAGACCAGAAGTGTTGGTTAAAAACCTGTGAATCATCTCTGTAAACCAAAATAATTTATTATTGTTAAAACTGCAATCTTTTCTTTGAGCCTGTCAGCTGGTCATCAAAAGTCATCTTGTCTATTTTGTAAACTTAGGGGAAGAAACTCAAAGGTTTGCACAGAGAAAGAAGTGTCATAAAGATGGGAAGAGTATTAATAAAATTTGAAAACCTTAAACTGAACTAATTGATTTGGAGCTAGATACTGCTTAGAAGCTATTTTCTGATATAGAAATGGAGAAAAATGTTTAACCTGGCTGTGGCTATAAATACTGCATCTCTTCTAAATTAAATCAATGTTCTTGATGAAACTAATTTCTTGCCTGAAAAGTATTAAAATAATTTCATTAGAAAAGAGGTTTTGCTACAGTTCTGCACGTTGCTCCACTGAAGCAAATGGTTCAGTGTATATGTGATGATAGGCAAACTGTTTTTACAAAAAAAAATGAGGCCATTTTGTAAACACTGGAAGATATGACATAGACTAATATGCAAGGCCCATTTTCAACTTTCTATATCAACCTGATCTTTATTCCCACTGAACTGTATAAATATAGCTTGTTTCCTCTTCTTAAACCATCCTATTCTATTCCAAACATGTATATACAGTAATAACCAAAGTAAAGAAATTAAAACCGCAATGAGATATCATTTTTCTATCCAACTGATAAAATTTTAAAAGACCAGACACAGTGCTAATAGCTGGGAGGGTAACAAATCCTCATATATAGTTAGTGAGAGTATAAAGTTGTACTCTTTCTGAGGGCAATTTGGCAGCATGTGTGAAAATTCTAAATGTATAGGAGTTTAAACTCAGTAATTCTTACTAATTTATCCTATCAAAATAATCACCTAAGTGTGCTAAGATACATGAATAAAAACATTCATTTGTAACATAATTTGCCAAAGGAAATAATAGAAAACAACTCTTATGTCAATCAACACAAAATTAAGATTATGACACCATTTTAAAGGGGGGGAGATATCTTTATATACAGTAACAGGATATAAAACACACTATTAAAGTGGTTATTTCTGGAAAAAATGCAATTGTGGAGACTTTTGCTTTCTCATTTGTAATTTCATTACTTTGAATATTAGTTTTATAAGTTTTTCTTTTATAATCAGAAAGAAAGCAACAAAAATTTAAAAATACATGTATAGCCCCATGAACTGGAGATTCTAGCTAATTTACTTTTATATCATAAAACATAAATTATTTAGATAAGTGCATGATTTACTAGAGATGTGTTATAAAGGTTTTAACAACCAAAGCTCTATTTCTCTGTTGCCAACTTATAAATAATCTCTATTATTTCCTTTGTTTCAGTTTTGTGTAAAATATATTTTTCTGAATGTTCAGTTCAGTTTCTGAATGTTATAGATATATAAAATAATACTCCAATTTAAGGTAATAACAGCAATTTCTATCTTATATTTATCTCAACCATAACCAAACCATTAAAAGTTGGAAATGCTCAATAATACACTCTTTAGTAATTCAAGAAGAAAAAGAATTAACATTAAAAATGTTATTCCAAACATGAACTATTTTACTTTAACTGGTTAATTTCTTAATTTTTCATTTTCTATGAATGATCCTCTTTTCATGTAACCAATCCATGTATTACTCTTTATGTATTGCTTGCATATAATACTTAAATAAAGATCATTCTAAAAATCCTAACTTGTTTCATAGAATAGTAATATTAATGATTTAACTAACCACTTAACATAAGAAACAAGATTTTGCATGAAGTATACATGTAGCTATTATATAATTTTAAGATATAAACATATTATGTTTATAACTATATCTACCGAAAGTCCTTTAACATAACCCCAGAGTAAGGTCCCAGTATTATTTAATAACAGTTTATACACTGAACTGTATTTGGAACTTCCACCTAACTAGTAACATTCCTAATTTTGAAGTAGCCAAAACTACCTCATGTTTTTCTTTTCCACTCATGATCTGTGTGCCTCTGTTACTAATTTGCAAACCAATCAAAATGACCATCCAACAATGTTGCATGTGTGTGTGTTCAGTCACTTCTGTCATGTGTGGTGAAGATTTCAATTGTGAATGTACCCAAGTTGGTATAAAAGTTGATGGTTTTATACCAACCATTGTTTCCCATATTTGGAGGCAGAAACAGAGAAAGAAGAAAGCTCTCCCACGCTGCTTGTTGTGTTGTACTTCACTAATCTCGAGTCTATGAGTTTGCCATATAATTTAGAGTAGATCTGGGTGGAAAGTCCAGGGGTGCTCTGTTACAGCCTAAATAAAGATGACTTTCTGGGGTTGGTTTGAGACATGCAGATAGTAATGGAGTCTAGAAATACATATGAAGCCAACATAGGCAGCTTTGTACTCCGCTGACTTCCTCTGCCTTTAGTGACAGAGAGAAGGAAATATCCATTTTAGACTTTTTTTGTCTTAACCTATGAAAAATTCAACATTCTATTTAACCAAAAGAGAAAATGGATTCAATGACGAATTATATATGCATCAAGTATTTTGTGTTTATTAGTTCATCCGCGAAGCACTAATATCAGTGTCTAGCATTGAGTGAACATTTCAGATTCGAGCCAAGTTCAGCCTTTGGCCATGACATCTATGCCTTCAACATTATGTAGTTGGTATGCATATACATTAAAATTTTTGGTTTTATCTTGTTCAATCTTACATTTTAATAATATTTCTCATAAAACGTCTACTTAGGTATCACATCATGTTGACTGTTAAAAATCGCTTATTTTAATTTTTTTGAATATTGTTTTTCCTGTTTATTTTCTCAAATTATTTATAAATACTGATTAAAAAAAAACTGTTAGAAGTGCAATAGTTTATAATGGTCATATCAGTCACTGTCAGTCATATAAAACTTCAATGTTTCAAACTAGAAAAACAGCTCAAGGAAATTAAAATAATAATTCCACATCAATGATTACCACCCTAGTAGCATACCACCTGAGTGAAACTGTAAGAGACTAAGAGCCAGGAATACATTCTCATGTTATCAACTTTCTTTTTTTAATTCTGAAAATTTGGCTCTTCTTGCCTCAGTTCCTCCATATTATAAACACTGAATGTTGGCAGCTAATCAAGTAATGATTGGAAAGTGCTTAAAGCTTAAATATTCTTGGAAGAGAAGTAGTGTACAGGTGCAAAGTAAAAGATATTTTTTAAATGTTTCCCACAAATTGAGAAAAAAAAAATTCTTCTTGGGCCATGTTTACAAAAGAATAAAGTATTAAAACACCACTATAATTGTAGGGAAATGAGCTTGCCTGGGGTGGATTCACCTCACTTATTTATTATCATATACCCCTAAATATTTCCAAAAAGTTTTGAGACAGCTTGTAATGAAATACAAAGTAAAAAGATATAGGTAAAAGAGAAAAGATTTATGAAATAGTCATGTCAAGACATAAGAAGTTCTAGCAACTGGGAATAAAAATTATAAGATTCCTACCAATCATTTTCAAAATAGAAATATAGTGGCATATGAAAAGAGCATTAAAAATAATAAAAAGTATGCCTATTCCTTAAGAAAAGAGAAATGTATCAGCTATCAACAAGAGTGATTTACTTTTGGAGATGCCACAGAAGGAGTGGTCATTTGTACAATGTGTGTGTGTATATATATATATACACATTCTACCAACACTGTGCTGGGAGGTAGAGACAACAAGGGGAGAAAGAAAGGCTTGGTCTCTGTTTGGAACTCAAAGTACCAAGGAAGGGAGAAGGACATTAACTCACTAACCACAGAGCAAGATAGTTCTGGTGGAAAGGAAGGTAATATGAGGGTGGATAATAAGGAAACCACAGCTAGACTCAGACTTAAAGAAGGCTCCTTGAAGAACTTAGGCTCAAAATGAAATCTGTTTGACAACTATGAGTTCACTCAGAACAAAGTGAGGGTGGTTTAAAAGCATGAGAGAGAGATAGGGACAGAGACAAATAAATAGACAAACAAACAAAAAGACAGAGACAGAGAGACAGACAGAGACAGGGGGAAAGAGGCAAACAGAGACAAAGAGAGAGAAACAGAAAAACACACAAAGACAGAGACAGAAAGAGAAGAGTTCGTGCTAAGTCCTGGGGCAGGAAAGAGCTTGAGACTCTTGAGGAGTGGAAGCAAAGATCACAGCAGTTGAAGCAGAGAAAACTGTAAGATAAGGCTGAGCCAGAGAAGCAGAGACTTGTGGGCATATTAAGGCTTTACTAAAAAGCTATAAGGAGCTCTTAGAGCATTTCAAAAAGCAAACCACGAGTCAATTTCTATAAAACCTCTTCCCATATTATCTCTTGAAGTTTAGGGTCCGGGAAAAGTCTTTCTGGAGCTAATTGTTCCAGATGAAGTTTTACTGAATCTGTTAGAAAATAAATGGTTGAGGAGAAATTGTGTTGCACTTCCCTTTTCAGAGGAGGAGAAATGGGAAGAACAGAATTTTCTGGAAGCCCTTTTTATGGACTTTGGACAGGAGACTTGCAGAGGAGATCCAGGTTTTGCACGTGGTGATTTACCTCTGGAGAGTAAATTCTTAGAGTGGCTCCCCAAACACCAGGCTCAGAGAACCAATATTCCTGAGGTGACAGATTGACTACCCATTCCAGTTCTTGGGCTGCCCTGGTGGCCCTGATGGTAAAGAATCCACCTACAATATGGGAGACCTGGGTTTGATCCCTGGGGTGGGAAGATCCCATGGAGAAGGGAACAGCTACCCACTCCAGTATTCTGGTCTAGAGAATTCCACGGACAAAGGAGCCTGGCAGGCTATAGTCCATGGAGTCACAAAGGGTCAGACATCACTGAGCCACTTTCACATTCAAATAGATTGTAGCAGTCAGGGAGCTGGGAGGCAAAAATAGATGGAACCTACTGCTTTATTAGTAGGAGGAAATAGGTAGCTGATTTCTTCTCTTTTTCTTCTTTTCCTCTGTTTAGCCTTGCTAGGTCCACTCACTCTCTCTCCTCGACAGTCATCATCCGACTGTAGCTTCTTTATATCTATCTCTTTCTCTCTCCAGAGCATTTCTCTCTAATTTGGTTAAGACTGCTTGATTGTGTTTTCCAGAATATTTCATTCTGAGTGAACGTATGAAAGCTGTGAAGGACATAATGAAGAGGATCTTTTTGTTAAAATGATCAAAGGCAGGTGGTACGTGGAGCTGGTGGTTAAAAACATGTCCCTTCAGTAGAAAAGATGCTAAAGAATGGCTTGTTCAGCCTTACAGGTCCAGGATTCCCATGCCATTGATCATCTCTCTGGACTGACAATATCTGTCCCAAAGCAATACTTCCACACTTGCCCATCATATTAGAACAGAGCCTAAGAACAGAGCCTGGTAACTGCTTTGTCTTGAATGAAACTTTTTTTTTTCCTTCTGTTCTGTGGAGGGAAGATTGACTACAAAGAGTTCTTTCACAGGCTTGTGTTTACCCTACAAACCAAATGCCCTCCCATTTAAATGTCCCCCTGGGCAATCACTGGTTCTGGTCTTGGATTTGTAAGGTTGATAAGACTCTTTCCATTCAGTTCAGAGTCAGGCATGAATGAGCAAAAATGTTCTCATACAGCGAAAAATGGGGTCTACAGAGAAATAGGGGGCACACAAGTGTTGATTCCCACAAGCCCCTTAAAAATAGAATACCTGTTTTAGACCTTTCAGGGGTAGGTTTCACTGTTGTTTCTTATTTCTGTTCTTACATCAAATCAGAAAGCAGCCTGAAACTTGACTCATCATTACATATGGCCTATTGACAGTTGACAACAACTTTACTCATCATTACATATGGCCATTTACAGTTGACAGCTGTCAACCAGGCAAGTTCACATACGTTGCTTCACAATCACATGGCATCACAAAGAGTGGGGTGAGATCCCAGGCCAACATGCCACTGATCAGCCTAGAATGAACCACTGCAGCTGGAAACCACCTCTCTGAAATAAAACAGGTCCCATACTTGCACATTTGACCTCAGTATCTCACCACTAAAAACCTACCATCACATTCAAATTAAATGGTCTTTTATTTCACGCAGTACCCTTAGAACACTTTTGTTCTGGTACTTATTTCTGATACTAGTGTTTTTCTTCCCTTTCTATTCAAGTTAATTTCCTACAGGAAAAGAAAAAGAGAAGGGAAATGGTATTGTGGTCTTTAGACCACAAGGAAACCCTGTTTCTTAAGATACAGAAGTAGGCATATGTCCAGTTTAAATTCAGAGAATGAGAGATCATAGGAGTTAGGAAATAATAAAATCACAAAGATATAAGACTTCAGAAATCTATCTAAACTGCCTATTTTCAAAACCAACTCCAGTTTGAAGTACAGCAGAATAAAGTTGCTGTCAGTAGCCCAAATTGAAAGTTGAAAGTCTGTAATAGTAAGTTTTGTTTCCTGTGTGTGTGTGTGTATATATATATATATATAAATTGATGAGGCAGCATCTTCCCCAATATAATTTATTCACCTCGCACATTTTACATCATCACTGCAGTATTTATGGCTACCTATTCCAAGCAGGTCTCATGGAAGGAATTTTAGTCAAGACACAAATCACTTGCAGCTAGTGATTTCTAACCTTTATTACCCCTGTAAGATAGACAACTTTTGAGACACAGCCTAAACATGTCAAAAGGTTGGTTTTCCATTAATATCAGCAGGAGCAGAAAATGACACTGCAGTTGTCCTTGGAACAGAGAAGCTGACAGATTTGCTGAAAGGTTCAGCCATTGTAGGATTTTGTTAAAAATCTAAAGGCTGCAGCATTTCCTTTTGAAGTTCTGAAACATCTTGGAATTCAAAAAGCTCAACAAAGAATAACATGGACAATTGGGTTTTTCAAAACTCCATTTTAATTTAGTTTTTCAAATATGATGCCCAGCCATTTACCATGTCAGTTTACTCAAAGATACAAAATAAGTTCATTAAGAATTATCACTGAAGGTACCCAAACAGATTTCCAATTCTGAGAATATATGCCAAGGTCTAATATGTTTAATTTAAACGTTCTACCTTTCCCCTGGGCATTCCCAACAACTCTAATTGAAAGGCACTTAACAGAGGCAGGCCTACAATTCTGAGCATTGTATACTGGGTCTCAAATTGAAGGTCTTTCCATTCAGAGTGTGAAAAATCAGATTCCAGATCACTTGTCCTTTATAATTCCTGTAATCTTTTCTAGTTAAACTTAACATCTGAGTATTACAGTAAAAACCAACATCCAGGACTAAATCTCCTAGAGTTGGCAGCTATATTGTTCTATACTGGAAGGCTCAAAAGAGAACTGTACACTGTTTGGGTAGCAGACAGAAGCTGAGTGAGTCAACTGAAATTAACACAAAGACTTAACTTCTACTAAGATTTTGTATAATTAAACCTACTGTATGTACTTCTTCAAGATAAATGACAGTTCTTAGCTATTGTTCCTATCAACCTGGTATTTAGGAAACTATCTTGGTTCATTCTTATCCTAATTTTTATGGAGCTGATAAAATTTTAACTTTTTATCTAACTCACAGCCAAAAGCATACAAATGTTGAACAACAGCAATCTTGAACTATATGTCAGAGGTATGACTTAGAACAGCAGTTAAGTTCTTTTATTCCCTCACTCAATATTTAGATGACAACTGAATTCCAAAAACAATGACTCTCTATATTTAATAAATCATAATAAAATAGATACCACACATATTGCCTTGTCTCCTCTGGTCTGACAGTCTATATTAAATTTTACAACTAAATTTGAGGGCTTCCCAGGTGGCTCAGATGGTAAAGAATCCACCTGCAGTGTGGGAGACCCGGGTCTGATCCCTGGATTGGGAAGATCCCCTGGAGGAGGGCATGGCAATCCACTCCAGTATTCTTGCCTCGAGAATCCCCCATGGACAGAAGAGCCTGGCGGGCTATAGTCCATAGGAAGCAAAGAGTTGGACACAACTGAGCGACTAAGCACAGAGAAGGCAATGGCACCCTACTCCAGCACTCTTGCCTGGAAAATCCCATGGACGGAGAAGCCTGGTGGGCTGCAGTCCATGGGGTCGCTAAGAGTTGGACACGACTGAGCGACTTCACTTTCACTTTCACTTTCATTCATTGGAGAAGGAAATGGCAACCCACTCCAGTGTTCTTGCCTGGAGAATCCCAGGGACAGGGGAGCCTGGTGGGCTGCTGTCTATGCGGTCGCACATAGTCGGACATGACTGAAGCGACTTAGCAGCAGCAGAGCGACTAAGCACAGCATAGCACTCAAGTCTTCTTTGGGAAGAGATCCCAGTCCTTATTGAACTCAGCTGGTCATTTTTTTTTTACAGATTAGATCACTGCTTTGTTTTTGTTTGCTTGTTTGTTTTTGGCTATGCCAAAAGGTATATGGGTTCTGAGCTCCCCCAGCAGGGATTGAACCTGTGCCACCTGCATTGGAAGCACGGAGTCTGGACCACTGACTGGATAACTAGTGAAGTCCCTTGTCACATATTTTAGAAAGGAATCTACAAGGCATATATATTCTATCAGAGCACAATATACCTCGTAACACAAACCCAGTTCTTCAAGGAAGCGCTGCTTTTAAAAAAAAGTAGTTTTCTTTCTAATTTACCAACTTAAGTTTACTATTTGTTTCCGTTGTACAGACCTCAACATTATAAAATGAACAAATATTGACAATGAGAAGAAAAGAAGATAGGGAAAAAAGAAAATATCTTCTCTATACCCAGAAAAATGAACACAGTTCCCTAGAATATGGACTCATTTCTCTCATTCCATAAAGGATAAAAAAATGACCATAAAAAATTCCAATTGTATCAGATCTACAGAAAATTCAGAAGACAATGAAACCAGTTAATTTCCTAAATTCCAGGCTTACAAGAATAAAAGCAAAGACCTATGAAATTTTACCTCTAAGTATCTAAGCCCAAAACAGTTGCTGTTAAAATTTGCCACACTTGCCTTAGTTTTTACATAGAGAATGTGTTTGGTTTCACAGGTAATTGGTAGCCTTGAGCACATGTAACTTACAATCACTGAATGAAAAGATTTGCTCTGGTGAATTAAAATGGAACAATTTCTCTAAAATAAAGGGGGAAAAGGCCAAAAAAAGTTAAGGGGATTAATAGGCAAGTGTTTCATCTATTTTTGCATTTAATTTGATGTTCTGAAGGCTCTAGGCATCTAAAAATATAACTCTTTTATTCTTATAAGTCTGCAAGATTTGGCTTTTGGAATAGAAACAGTTTAGGTGGAGAGGGAATTGTTGAATTCTGCGTCTATGTTTAAAAAAAAAAAAAGAGGGGGTTGACCATAACCCGAGGCCCTAGCTCCTGCAGAGTGCCTGTTGTTCTGAAAGCAAGGTGCTCCACACGATCTAATCATAGCACTAAACCTTGTTACAAGCCCTTTTACAGCTCCAATATCTGGGTTACATGGAAACACGCTGGAGAGCCTCCTTGTACTATGAAATAAATGTCATTCTGACTGGCATCCTCTCTTCCAGCAAGTAATTTCCCTCCGCTGATAAATCGATACAGCAAAAACAAATGAGAACGCACAATGGGCACAGTGAGGATTACATTTTTATTCATTTCAGAGCCCCTGCAGCCAAGTTTTTTAAGCACAATAGCAGAAAATGATGCACTTGAGCTAGGAAACAAGAGAGATACATAGAGACATTGAGATAAGAAAAGAAAGACCAGAAAAAGGAAAAAGGAAAGAAATGGGAACAAAGAGAAAGCCAGGAGACAGAAGGCAATTGTGTCCCTACCAAGCAGTTCAGACACAAACTTTTGTTAGAGAGTAAGATTATTATTTAAATTCCTGCCCAGCTCCTCATAGACAGGATTGGAGAAACACAATTACATCTCTTTTTTTTTTTTTCTTTTTCTACTTCTTTATGCTGAAAGTTTGCAGACAATTTGAAAAGGATCTGAGATCTTATCTTTCTTTGATTGATTAATTATTGATACCAAAATGGGAACCACACATGAAAACTTATCTAGTAAACTCTGAACTAGAAATGGTACAAAAGACACAATAGATCCTTATCTCTGGAAGTCCCCTCAAGTTTTTTTTTTTTTTTTTTTTTTTTTTTGCCTTTAAGGCAAAGATGCAAAGGGCAAAACAAAAGAGAAGCCAGAACACAGTGTCTATTCAAACAGGAATGGGAAATTCCTATACAGATATCTTTAAGATTGACTTTATAACTCCCCAATTAGTTGAATGAGTTATCATATAAAAAGAATGTGGCGCACACTTTAAAGTAAAAATCTGAAGATCGTTTGTCTTCAGAAAGGAAAATAAAAAGATCATTTCATACAAGCTTGAAAACCCTATATTTTCCTGTAAATGGCTAGTATTATATTTTCTGTTATTCATCATGGGGTACTTAATCCTTCCTAAGACAATGGAGATAAAAAGAAGATTATAAAGTCCTAATAAAGCTTTGTAGATGATGCACTATTGTAACCCTTAAACTTAAAAATAGTTCTTGGGCAAGTTGTTAAACTATCCATGCCATATCCTGTTCATCAATAAAAATAGGGATGATGGCAAAAGGGACTATCTCAGGGTATTTGAGAGAATTAAACTAGCTAGTGTAAGTAGTGTTTAAACATCTCCTAACTCAGAGTTCACGTCAGTATGATCACCACCACTACCATCACCATTACCACGACCATCATCATCATCATACCAGCCATTGCTTCCCAAGCTACAATTAGTTATTTGGGTGTTATCAACATTTTCTGTTTGACCTATAGGCTAACAATGTATTCATATAATATATTCTTGGTGCCACTGCACAATACTGAACTAGATAGACTCAAGGTCTCATCTGCCCACAGTTTTTAAATATTCTTAACTGTTTTGTGATATTCCAGAGTCAGTACACTTTCTTGGAAGAGAAAGTCAGAAAATGCATCACTATATTCAACCCATTCTTTGAATTTAATTTATTCTTTTTACTGTTTTCTTTACTAAAGTCTAGAAGATTATGCATACTTTTTCTTCCTTAAAATATCTATGTAAGTAATATTTCCTACTATCTTTACAATGCTAATTCTAATATAATATAGGATTTAATATATTATACTTTTAATGTTGTTTGTGATCTTTCTCCTTGGTTCTAATCTGATTACCCCTTTTCTATTAAGTGCTTTCATTAGCATATATCCCCTCCATCATTCATCACTCCACTCCATGGTCCAACCATGTCACTTTTTGAGAAGCAGTAAGAAAGAGTAATAGATCACACTGGTTCTTCATTTGTATCACAAACTTCAATGACAAACGAAGAGAAACAAAAAAAAGAAAGCAAGCAAAAAGAGTGGAGGTGGGTTCTTCTGGACTCTGCCATTCTTTCTCTCTGGTATAGTCATTAAACACAGGTGTTTATAGGGCTAAATCAATGTCTCAATATTTTTTTTCATTAACATCTTCTATGATGAACCTTTCTATACATTTTTCTCTTAAGGGTTCGCTGTGAAATTTTAATACACAAGATATATTGTATATTTACTGTATATGTATCTGTGCTTTTAGCACTCAATGGGTAAGTCTTTTTACCTCCTAAAAACCAAGTTTTGCCTGTTTAGTGGCAATACCATCTTAAGAATTCATGGACTAATTCTTATGAAAACATATTTCCACTTAGCAAACTGGGTCCCATGTTACCGTGCAAGGTGAGTTGAAATTCAGTTAGAGCTGTGTATGTGTGTTGTGTGTTTGTGTTTTGTGTTGAGCAAACCTTTAAGTACTCATCTATGGCTGTATAATTCATTTTATCCCAAATCCAAAAGAGTACTCTGAAGGTCGAAGATCTGTGGTAGTTCATGAAAGATGCCTAAGAAGCTACAAAGCAGTTTAAAGACAAGAAGAAAGGGGGATGCAGAGTAGAGTGGAATTGTTTCCAATTAAAGCAGCTAGGGAATTAGGTAGGTGGAATGTAATTATCTACACTGGAGTTTGGCCAGGCTTCTGGGCTTTTTAAAAAAAAAAAAAAAGCTCTAAGATCTTTAACGAATAGAGAGGTAGGTCCAAGTTTAACATCTCATCCAAAAAAAAAAAAAAGAAACAAGATTTCTAAGTCCTTATTTCCCGGAACATAAGTGGTATTCTTCTTTAATGAATGTGAAACTGCTGATACATCCCATATTTCAATTTGAAATAATTATTTCATAAAGCAATGACCTTGGAAATGGGAGTGTTGAAGAACAAACAGTAAAATAGCTCCAGCAGTCAATAAATGCAGAGGCACAATTTATAGCAAATAAAAATCAAACCTGCAGTGTTTTGAGATACAAGTATTTGCTAAGTCATAGCAACAGCTATCTAAAAGTGAATATGATGTCAGTTTATGCTTTTTTTGTGTGTGTGTTACCTGAAGAAGTAATTCTTATAGCAGGTTAGTTTTGTTCCAAGTGTACAAACCCTTCCCCAGTGATGGGGCCGCCAAGGTGGTGTAATGAAAACTGATACCCTCTGCAAACTCAGGAAGCCCAAGATGTGAGAGCAATAAATGTAAGCAGACATTATACCCTTCATAATCAGGCCGAATGAAGATGTGAACTGAATAAATGCTTGAGAAAATTCATAGCTTCTATTAGATGCAAAGATCGAAGTGTTAGACACCTTTTAGCTCAACTTTCATTTAATTTGCGGCTTTCGTTTCTGGAGTCTGAAGGGAGTGAAACATTCTTCTCTGATTTTTTCCCTCTTTCATGACTTGACCAGAAAGATGAAATTGGGGTACTTTAATTACCATTCAGAGCCAAAGCTTGCCCTTTGATATGGAAATCCCACTTTTGCGACCGCCTTTTCCTGGCCCTTCTCCTCAGTTGCCCACCACGAATTTTAAGTAGCTTTGTCACCAGCTGATCCTGCAAGCTAAACTGTAGCTCTTTCCTGTTAAGTTTTGTTTAAGTTACACTATCCATCTTCCACCAGATTGGAAGAGCTGAAAGCAAGGAGGGAGGAGAGAGGGGAGGAAAAAAGCAGAGAGAGAGAGAGAGAGAGAGAGAGAGGAGAAGAGAGCATGAATGAGAATATGACTGACTCAATCCATTAGAGTTGCTGAATTATAGTTCCTACCCTGTCAGCATGAAGCGTGGCCCATTCTGCACAAAGCCTCTCACTTTAAACACACACACAGAGCACACACTGATGAAAGCTGCCATGTACAGCTACCCCGTTATTGTCATCTGCCTGCTGCATGACTCCCGGCTTTGCTATAATTATTAATTGCACTTGTCAACTGTCATTAATTCCTCTTTAGCATCCCTGTCTTTGAGTAATTAGACAGAAAAGCCTCACTGAGCTCATTGTTTAGAGTCCCCTAAAAGAGTCCACTGGGCTTTCCTTGGAGAAAACCATCAGGAATACAATAGACCACTTCTCAGTTAACCCTTTGGAAGTGTGAAGCGAAGTAGAGGGCTTTATACAGGTTTGGGTGGCCAGCTTGCTTTGTGAGTACAGAAAGTCATGCTCAGCTATCTTATACCTTGACCCATATTCTCAGTCTCACTTGCAGGGAAGAGGTATTCAAGGTAATCAAAAAGTCACAGAAAGTTCTTATGAAAAACAAAATTTCCAAATCAGCATCTTCAAATTTCTAATCATTTTCTCATTTGATCTTATGCTTTGTATTTTGCAGAAATCATGTTCTTCAAAATAATATTTTCCTATGTTTACCATATAGCTTTATGTATACAACACATGTATGTATACATGAATGATGCACAAAGTTTTTCCAGGTGTCTTTTGGTTTCTCTATGTCATAATT
The DNA here is from genome assembly GCF_019923935.1 of Bubalus bubalis. Lineage (NCBI taxonomy): Eukaryota > Metazoa > Chordata > Mammalia > Artiodactyla > Bovidae > Bubalus > Bubalus bubalis. The sequence goes on from NC_059160.1 coordinate 34,066,308, forward strand.
TGGCTTCTAAATTTTAGATTGACAGGATAGAAGCTCCAGTTTTTATTTAGTCCTTTTTCCAACCTTCCACTCAAGAAGTTGGGTAACAATGCTTTTAATTGTACAACTGGTGACTTTTGAATATATTTTTAAATTCTATTTTAAAAGCCCATGGCCTCCAAAAGTTCCGTGAATTTGGCTAGACTCAGCTGATAAATGGAACGTGGTTTACATCAGAGTAGTAACTATAAATGAGAATTACTGTGTTAGCATGTTGAATGACATAACGCATAAGAAAGTACTTTAAAAACTGCAAAGTGCTATAAAACATCATAACAGCATTTTATCATTATTGGCTTATAAAACTAAGCTCCTTTGACACTTTTAAATTTATTTGTAGCTTTAAATGCTTGGGCAATCAAAAATAAGTCAAGATTGAGGATTATTTAGCTGTTTTCTAAAAATAACATTGATAATATCAAGATAGATATTATTTGTGTAAGCAAATAATAGAAATGCTAAACAAATAGAAATGTTAAATAAATATTAGAAAATGTCTAAACAGTAAGGTTGATTGAACTAGCTGCTCCACTGTAAAAGAAAAATCATAAGAATTTCTCTGAAAAATAAACATGTATAGAGTTTTGAAAAATGAACTAAAGTAAGTATGATCACTAGGGATGATTAGAGCTCCTTCTTATATTATCTTAGCTATAATATTTCTTTCAGATGCTAGGTGAGTTCTTTCTACCAGTAATAATACCACTTATTGAAGTCTAGATATGTGCTCTATGTACCTTATACATCAATCCATTTGATGCTCAAATGCCCACGAAATAGGTACTATTATCTCAATTTTAGAGATGGAAAAACTGAGCAACAAGTAATTGAGGAAGTTGTTCAGGATCTCACAGCTAGTCAGAAACTGGTAAGTCCAAAAGCCCCACTCTTAATCACTCTTCTAGTCCACCTCTCCAGACGTTAAGGTACTATCCTATCTAGGTTTCCATTCGCTGGGTAATGGATTGCGATTTCTGGTAGTTTTTCCTAAAGAGAAAAATACATTAAAATATTTGACATATTTGTCATAAAAGTGTGATATAAATATGTGCTGGACACTGTAGGGACCTGCCATTCCATACATTCAAAGTGGAAGCTGTGTGTGTATGTGTGTGTGTGTGTGTAGGGGGAGACAGAGAAAGAAAATAAGTTAGGGATTACTCTAACTATCCTTGGGCACTATTATTATTGTGTGTAATTGCTAGGTTAATACAAAAAAATCCACTTTTATTTGCATAACTATATATATTATAATATATAATAAATATATTATAATATATATATAAAATACACACATATACACATGTGCTGAAGAATTGATGTGATCAAACTGTGGTGCTGGAGGAGACTCTTGAGAGTCCCTTGGACTGCAAGGAGATCAAACCAATCGGTACTAAGGAAATCAACCCTGAATACTCATTGGAAGGACTGATGCTAAAGCCGAAGCTCCAATACTTGGGCCACCTGACGAACAGCCAACTCATTGGAAAATACCCTGATGCTGAGAAAGATTGAAGGCAGGAAGAGAAGAGGACGACAGAGGATGAGATGGTGGGATGCATCACCAATTCAATGAGCATGAATTTTGGCAAAGTCTGGGAGATGATAGGGGACAGGGGGGCCTGGCATGCTGCAGTCCATGAGGTTGCAAAGAGCTGGACACAACTTAGTGACTGAACAACATCACAGGCACATAAATTGAACTATTAGTCTAGTTCGATGTACTGTTTATTGAGTATTTACTGTATATCCAGTCTATGCTAAAAAGTTTGTAAGGCACTCAGTGAAAAAGGAAAGCATAAATTATGATTTTTAATTAAAAGGGGTTTTCAGACTTACTGGAGAGACAGATCTCAAGAACCATACAATTAACATACTACAAAGTGCTAAATGGAATACAATCAATGAAATAGATTAAATGAAAGCACTATGATCAATGACAAGCCATTACTGGGAGGGAAAATACAACTTATTAAAAGGAAAAACTTTCTAAGTATCAGAGGTGTCCAACACTGAATCTGACTGATATGAAAAGAAATGAAATACCCATGACCACAAACATTCAACTGAGATGGTGATTTATAAACAATGATATGAAAGAATTTCTGCAATGGTTGTGAGGTTGAACCAGCCTAAAAACTGTCCAGGGTCATCTTGCATGTCTTAGATTCTCTAATTCCATAGGATAGGTTTTTAGCAAGGGAGGAAACTTTATTTTGCTTGTTCCCTTGAAGGAAGTCTGGTATTCAATTAGACTCTGAAAGAAGAATTGAAGTTTAAAAAGCGACAGAGTTAAAAAAAAGAATTCCAAGTAGAATTACAGGTGCAAAGATACAGAAGTAGAAATAATAAACTCTTGGGGGAAAGACAACTTGAAGAAAGCTACCTCACTGATACAAACAGTAACTTGAGGGAGTACGGGTGCTGTAGGAAGTAACAGAATAAAAGCTGTCTCAGCAAAAAGGAGACAAACCCAAAAGGCATGATCAAGAGGCTTTTTTTTTTTTATTGAGTCAATGATAAGAGATGGGTTGATTGAGGGCAAAGAGTATGATGGATAAAAGGTAACTCAGGAGACAGGGCTTGGTACGAGTTGTATGGGGATAGAAGGCTGGTTTTGTCTATTAACTGTGGACTCAGGCAAATTACTTGACCTCCCTCTCACTTAGTCCATGTCTCTGGATTGTAGATAACGGTCAGAGTTAATCCACAGAAATCATTTAGAAAAACCCTAGCACACAGTGAGTACTGAATAAATGTTAGCTATGATTATTATTACAAAACACTCACTGCTAACCAATATGTTTTCACTCATGTCTAATTGATGTAAAAACTATGGTAAAGGAGAGAAGAGATGTTTTAGGGTGGTATTTTTCTAATAGAGATGCTCCAAAGTAGAATGAACTTTCTTGGGATGCATTAAGCTTTTTTTTAAAGGATCTACGATGAGGAGGGGAAATTATCTATAATAATGTTGAAAAGAGGTTTTCGGCAATGAATGGGAAGGTGGATCATATGCCTCTTAGCTCTCAAGTGTTGGAGTTCTGATGATAAATCTGGAAAGTTAATCGAGGATTCATATTTTAATCTCTGGAGGGACATTACATTTAGGTAATAATGTCCCTTAACTTTGGGTTCATGAAATAGCATACTATTAAGAGTATAAGATCCAGAATAAGACTGTCTAGATTCAAATTCAGAAGCTGTCTTTTAATTCTCTTGTGTAAGCCTAAGACTTTAAAAATTTTTGTGCCTCAGTTCTCCCAAATGCAAAATTGAGATAATAATAAAACATCCCATAGAACTGTCTGAGAGCTAAAACGCCTGACACATGTAAAATGCTTATAAAGTGCTTATGAGTGTTCAACATATGTTAGCTATATCTAGTCACTGAGATTTAAAATATAGACTGTGACAAAATGGGAAACACTAAATTTTAGAGAGAAAAAATTAACTGCAGTATATCTAAAACAAGAGTATATTTTTAACTTTCTTTTTATACTTTTACTATTCACTCTCTATAATGCCTAAATCAATGTGGCTAAAATTTTTAGAAGAAAAGTTAGCTGAAGGAGGTCCAAAGGTAGTAACTTACAGAGTAAAGAACTAAGTCATGAGGATGTAATGTACAGAATGGTGACTGTACGTTGTACATAATGCTGTATTGTATATTTAAAAGTTTCTAAGAGAGAAGATTTTAAAATTCCTGGGCATGCTATGTCATTTCAGTTGTGTCCAGCACTTTGCAACTCTATGATCCGTACCTGCCAGGCTGCTCTGTCTGTGGGATTCTCCAGGCATGAATACTGGAATGGGTTGTCATGCCTTCCTCCAGGGATATTCCTAAGTCAGGGACCTAACCCACATCTCCTGCATCTCCTGCATTGGCACTAGAGTATTCTACCACTAGCACCACCCGAGAAGCCCTAAAATTCACTATAAAAAATACATAAATACATACATATGGGGACGGCTGTCAACTAGGCTTACTGTGGAGATCATTTCACAGTATACAAAATACTGAATCACTTTGTTGGACATTTGAAACTAAGATAATACTGCATGTCAATATATACCTCATTTTATTTTAAAAATGTATACTCAAAACAAAGACAATAGAGAAAAGAGAAAAGGATGAGAAGAAAAAAAAAGGAGAAAAGAAAAGATGGACTCAGCTAGACTTTAGCTGATGGACTCAGTATAACAGTTTGGTAGTATATCAGCCATAAGCTTTATAATAAAGTGTCATTCAGATGAATTTGTAGAATCACTGTGGTTACCACCACTACTCTCATCAAATGCATCTATAAAGTTTCTATTGTGGGATTTATATTACATTTTATTTTTGGTCTCTTGAATTCCAACATTTCCCCCTCTCACCAAAAATCTGTATCATGCCACACACCATATAAAAGCCCTGTTGTAGGGGGAAAAGCATGCTAAAAATTGACATTTTTCTTAGGGAGAAAACATACCAATGGACTCTTACTATTTATTAAAATCAGATAAGATTAGGCATAATGTCCCTGGATTAAACAATCTGAAATTTACAGACTGATTATGTGACTGCTGTCTTAATATTTCTGAGCCAAACTGAACCTCATGGTTTTTCTCAGCCCCTTTGCTCACATTCTCTCAAGTTCTCCTCATTTCCACCACTCAAGGTCCACCTCGGATATCACTGTCTTCAGTTCAGTTCAGTTCAGTCGCTCAGTTGTGTCCGACTCTTCACGACCCCATGAATCGCAGCACGCCAGGCCTCCCTGTCCATCACCAACTACCAGAGTTCATTCAAACTCATGTCCATCGAGTAGGTGATCCAATCCAGCCATCTCACCCTCTGTCGTCCCCTTCTCCTCCTGCCCCCAATCCCTCCCAGCATCAGGGTATTTTCCAATGAGTCAACTCCTCACATGAGGTGGCCAAAGTATTAAAGTTTCAGCTTTAGCATCAGTCCTTCCAATGAACACCCAGGACTGATCTCCTTTAGAATGGACTGGTTAGCTATGTCTTTTGGAATTCTCACTTCTCCACAGCTTGTCCCTCTATCATTCCCTGCATGTGCAATATCTGTCTTCTCTGATACATGAAATATAACAGAGGATACCAGTTAAAAGTATAAGACATGGTGGAAATAAAAACAAAAGGAGAGGTACAATGATGGTAAATACATTCCATCAATATCTATACCTTTGGCTACGGAGACTCCAATCTTGGCACAAAGCTTCTTAGTAGTGAATGACTAAAGGAACATTGGTCAGTTACACAATACACAGGCATCATCAGACAAAAATAGTCTAGTAACTATAGTCATCATCCAGTACAGTACATCCCCACAACTTATTTTATAACAGTAAGTTAATATCTTTGGACCTCCTTCAGCTAACTTGTCTACTAAAAAATGTAGTCACCTTGATTTAAGCATTAAAGACGATGAACAGTAAATGCATAAAATGCATGAAAAGAGTTTAAATGTGTACTCATGCTTTAGATGGGCTTCCCAGGTGGTGCTAGTGGTAAAGAAGCCACCTGCTGATGCAGGAGACTTAAGGTATGCAAGTTCAATCCCTGGGTGGGGAAGAATCCCTGGAGGAGGGCATGGCGACCCACTCCACCATCCTTACCTGGAGAATCCCAGAGACAGAGGAAAGCCTGGCGGGCTATGGTCCATAGGGTCACAAAGAGTCAGACATGACTGAAGCGACTTAACAGGCACACATACATGCTTTAGATATATGGCACTTACTGCAGCCATGATATTAAAAGATGCTTACTCCTTGGAAGGAAAGTTACGACCAACCTAGATAGCATATTGAAAAGAAGGGACATTACTTTGCCAACAAAGGTTCGTCTAGTCAAGGCTATGGTTTTTCCAGTGGTCATGTATGGATGTGAGAGTTGGACTGTGAAGAAGGCTGAGCACTGAAGAATTGATGCTTTTGAACTGTGGTGTTGGAGAAGACTCTTGAGAGTCCCTTGGACTGCAAGGAGATCCAACCAGTCCATTCTGAAGGAGATCAGCCCTGGGATTTCTTTGGAAGGAATGATGCTAAAGCTGAAACTCCAGTACTTTGGCCACCTCATGCGAAGAGTTGACTCATTGGAAAAGACTCTGATGCTGGGAGGGATTGGGGGCAGGAGGAGAAGAGGACGACAGAGGATGAGATGGCTGGATGGCATCACTGCCTCGATGGATGTGAGTCTGAGTGAACTCCGGGAGTTGGTGATGGACAGGGAGGCCTGGCATGTTGTGATTCATGGGGTCGCAAAGAGTCGGACATGACTGAGCGACTGATCTGATCTGATCTGATTTTCTATAAACAAATATTTTATATATATACATATACATATATGTATATGTATATATATAAGGAACAGCATTTGATAAGAGGAGTTAGAAAATTCTCGCAAGTAGACTTTAAGAATGGATATGGTAGGTTGCAATGAAATATTTCTGCATCACAATTCTTGGTAGACATAATGAAATAGGCAACTTCACTGTGACACAACTCTTGGTAGGCATAAAATACCCATAAGGGATTCTTCATATAGCAGCCCTCATTGAGGACCAGTGATACCTCATTAAAGCATAAGTCATAAAAACTGCTTATTTGGAGTCATCAGAAATCAGGGACACAGCTCTTTGCATCTCTGTCTTAGTTCAGAGGTGGATTTCAGGGTATCTCAAAAGAATTACATATCTCTCAAACCATATTTACTAAATACTATATCTCATCATAATCAATCTACCAATCTAATCACATGGACCAAAGCCTTGTCTAACTCAATGAAACTATGAGCCATGCCGTGTAGGGCCATCCAAGACACACGGGTCATAGTCGAGAGTTCTGAAAAATGTAGTACACTGAAGAAGGGAATGGCAAACCACTTCAGTAGTCTTGACTTGAGAACCCCATGAACAGCATGAAAAGGCAAAAAGATAGGACACTGAAAGATAAACTTCCCAGGTCGGTAGGTGACCAATATGCTACTGGAGATCAGTGGAGAAATAACTTCAGAAAGAATGAAGAGATGGAACCAAAGCAAAACAACACCCAGTTGTGGATATGACTGCTGATGGAAGCAAAGTCCGATGCTGTAAAGAGTAATATTGCACAGGAACCTGGAATGTTAGGTCCATGAATCAAGGTAAATTGGAAGTGGTCAAACAGGAGATGGCAAGAGTGAATATCAACATTTTAGGAATCAGAGAACTAAAATGGGCTGGAATGGGTGAATTTAACTCACATGACCATTATATCTACTACTGTGGGCAGGAATCCCTTTGAAGAAATGGTGTAGCCATCATGGCCAACAAAAGAGTCCAAAATACAGTACTTGGATGCAATGTCAAAAACCACAGAATGATCTCTATTTCCAAGGCAAACCATTCAATATCACAGTAATCCAAGTCTATGCCCCAACCAGTAATGCTGAAGAAGCTGACGTTGAATGGTTCTATGAAGACCTACAAGACTTTCTAGATTAACACTCAAAAAAGATGTCCTTTTCACTACAGGGGTCTGGAATGCAAAAGTAGGAAGTCAGAAAACACCTGGAGTAACAGAAAATTTTGGCCTTGGAGTACAGAATGAAGCAGGGCAAAGGCTAATAGAGTTTTCCAAAGAGAACAAACTGGTCAGAGCAAACACCCTCTTCCAACAACACAAGACAAGACTCTACACATGGACATCACCAGATGGTCAAGACCGAAATCATATTGATTATATTCTTTGCAGACAAAGGTGGAGAAGCTCTATACAGTCAGCAAAAACAAGACCAGGAGCAGACTATGGCTCAGATCATGAACACCTTTTTGCCAAATTCAGACTTAAATTGAAACAAGTAAGAGAAACCACTAGACCATTCAGGTATGACCTAATCAAATCCCTTATGATTATACAGGGGAAGTGAGAAATAGATTTAAGGGACTAGTTCTGATAAAGTGAGTGATTAACTATGGATGGAGGTTTATGACATTGTACAGGAGACAGGGATCAAGACCATCCCTAAGAAAAAGAAATGCAAAAAAGCAAACTGGCTATATGAGGAGGTCTTACAAATAGCTGTGAAAAGAAGAGAGGCGAAAAGCAATGGTGACAAGGAAAGATATACCCATTTGACAGCAGAGTTCCAAAGACTAGCAAGGAGAGATAAGAAAGCCTTCCACAGTGATCAGTGTAAAGAAATAGAGGAAAACAATACAATGGGAAAGACTAAAGATCTCTTCAAGAAAATTAGAGATACCAAGGGAACATTTCATGCAAAGATGGGCTTGATAAAGGACAGAAATGGTATGGACCTAACAGAAACAGAAGATATTAAGAAGAGGTGGCAAGAATACACAGAAGAAATGTACAAAAATCATCTTCATGACCCAGATAACCATGATGGTGTGATCACTGACCTAGAGCCAGACATCCTGGAATGTGAAGTCAACTGGGCCTTAGGAAGTATCACTACAAACAAAGCTAGTGGAGGTGATGAAATTCCAGTTGAGCTGTTTCAAATCCTAAGAGATGATGCTGTGAAAGTGCTGCATTCAATATGCCAGCAAATTTGGAAAACTCCACAGTGGCCACAGGACTGGAAAAGGTCAGTTTTCATTCCAATCCCAAAGAAAGGCAATGCCAAAGAATGCTCAAACTACCGCACAATTGCACTCATCTCACACGCTAGTAAAGTAATGCTCAAAATTCTCCAAGCCAGGCTTCAACAATATGTGAACCATAAACTTCCAGATGTTCAAGCTGGATTTAGAAAAGCGAAAGGAACCAGAAATCTAATTGCCAACATTTGTCAGATCATCAAAAAAGCAAGAGAGTCTCAGAGAAACATCATTTCTGCTTTATTGACTATGCCAAAGCCCTTGACTGTGTGGATCACAATAAACTGTGGAAAATTCTTAAAGAGATGGTAACACCAGACTGCCTGACCTGCCTCTTGAGAAGTCTGTATGCAGGTCAGGAAGCAACAGTTAGAACTGGATGTGGAACAACAGACTGGTTCCAAATAGTGTAAGCAGTATGTCAAGGCTGTATATTGTTACACTGCTTATTTAACTTATATGCAGAGTACATCATGAGAAACACTGGGCTAGATGAAGCACAAGCTGGAATCAAGATTGTGGGGAGAAATATTGATAACCTCAGTTATGCAGATGACACTACCCTTACAGCAGAAAGCAAAGAGGTATTAAAGAGGCTCTTCATGAAAGTGAAAGAGGAGAGTGAAAAAGTTGGCTTAAAACTCAACATTCAGAAAAGTAAGATCATGGCATCTGGTCCCATCACTTCATGGCAAATAGATGGGGAAACAGTGGCAGACTTTATTTGGGGGGCTCTGAAATTACTCCAGATGGTGACTGCAGCCATAATATTAAAAGATGCTTACTCCTTGGAAGAAAAGTTATTACTACCCTAGACAACATATTAAAAAGCAGAGACATTTCTTTGCCAACAAAGGTCCATTTAGTCAAGGCTATGGTTTCTCCAGTAGTCACGTATGGATGTGAGAGTTGGACTATAAAGCTGAGCACCGAAGAATTGATGCTTTTGAACTGTAGTGTTGGAGAAGACTCTTGAGAGTCCCTCGGATATCCAACCAGTCCATCCTAAGTGAAATCAGTCCTGAATATTCATTGGAAGGACTGGTTTTGAAGCTGAAACTCCAATACTTTGGCCACCTGATGCAAAGAACTGACTCATTGAAAAAGACCCTGATGCTGGGAAAGATTGAAGGCGGGAAGAGAAGGGGACGAGAGAAGATGAGGTGGTTGGATGACATATCTGACTCAACAGAGATGAGTTTGAGTGAATTCCGGAAGTTGGTGATGGACAGGGAAACCTGGTGAGCTGCAGTCCTTGGGTCACAAGGTGTCAGACGTGACTGAGTGACTGAACTGAACTGAACTGATTTCTCATCTCTGGGTTTCTCCAAGACATTGTGGAACAACACATTTTAAATTATTGTTTCTAAAAGATGTGAAGTTCAGGTCCTCAACATGGACAAACGGTACAGTAAATGCTATGATTAAACCACTGGCCAGCTGATACCATCTTGAGAAAAGTGGCATTTATGGAAGACAGCATCCAGGAGAAGTTCTCAGAAGTGATTTATGAATCTTTGCATTTTGCCTTTTACTAGAGGTACTGATGCACTCACCCTCAACTATACCCTGATACCTTATAATATTTTTTAGGCCCAGTATTCCTCTTGCCCTAGTTGGGAAAATTCCCCTGGCTACCCACTCCAGAATTCTGGGCTGGAGAAATCCACGGGCAGAGGAGCCTGGCAGATTACAGTTCATGGGATCGTAAAGAGTCAGACACAGCTGAGCAACTTTCACCCACTTTCACTTATCCCTTTTAACATGTTGCTGTATCCTCTGCCACCACCATCAACATGCTTGACATGTTGATGATACCAACAACTGCTACACAGAGATGTCTTCTGTTTCCTTTTTATCCAACCAACTCTTGATACATTTACAACATACTGGAATGGAAAGATGGTAGGCACATTTAAAATGGGTCTGCCATCAACACACTTGGTGCACATCACATATCACCTCCAAAATGACTCTAAGGAAGGAAATTACTAAAAAGACAAACCAGTACAGAAGGTGTGGTACCATATTTCTATCCACCATCAGTAATTTTGTTCAAAGGGAACTGAAGCAGGTAGTTAAATTTTTGAAAAATTAGATTAAAACCCCAGTTAATGAATGTCTTGGAGATTCCTGTACAAGTATTTAGTACATGTTTAACTAAGACAAGATTGCTGAGCAACATTTATATATTTCTCAAGACTACTATTTCAAAAGAGAGTTTCCTCAAAGAAATTTTAAATCAGATTTTACCTCTGGTCACATTCTTGGATACTTATACTTTCTAGTGCCATGTAGCCTTAATCTTCCTAAAATTTTAGATTGTAATTCCAAGAGTTATTAGGTTGGAAAACAGCTTCTGGGCAAATGATGTTATTCAGAAAACTTTTTATACCAGAAATAATAGTTGAATTATTTCTGCCTCACATCTTAAGGTCTGGTTTTTAATGTAAATTGGGTATTCTGACACAGACATTTCTTGCACTTAAATAATAGTACTCTTGAAACAAAAGAGAGACATGGGGATAAAGATAATAAATACAATGAATGGTTTGTTAAATAAATACAAATGCTAAAATTAGCTTTGATCTTCCATTTCTGTTTAGTTTACTTACTCTTCTGTATTCTAATGGCATTACATAAACATTTTAATATTTTCTATTTAAGGGTCTATCAACATTGTGGGTTCTATTAAGTCAGCAACTGTTACTCCTTTCTAAAATTGTTAGTGTTAATGTATACATTTTCTTTTAAAATCATATTGTTTACTGCTGAAAACATACTGTTTACTATTGAAAAACTATTCCTAAAAGTAAAATTCTTTTATGCTTTTAAATATCAGTACATATAAAATTTTAAAATAGAGTAAATGGTCAAGCACCAAAATTCATGTATCTACCAGAGGTATGTTGGATAGTGGAAGAATATAGAATTCATTTTGTGAAGGATTTTTTAATCCAAAGAGATGAGTTCATTTAAACAATCTATCAAATATATTTTATTTTATTTTAACAAATTGCTTTGTCTTCTGGATCATCTTATGGTAATAATCACTTTTTTATTGGGTTCAGTTATGAAAGTGAGAAAAAGGCAGAAATGCAGGAGAACTTTTTAAAAACCCAACTGCGGTTACATCTATGAATTCATAGATGAATTATGATCATGATAATGAGATAACTGTTTCATTTTTTTAAAAGGGAAGATGAAAATGCCAGGAGGGTGGTAGAAGATTTTAATGATTGTATTCAAAAGTGAGTATCTCAATAAGAAGTGATTTCTATTGTCCATTACACAAAATATTCTAAAAATCTGACTTCTAGGATATTATTCTCAGTGCCACTGGGACACCAAGTGGAATTCAAACGAAGGCAAAAGTTGGCACAACATGAATGATCGAATGACGTAACACCAGACAACTCTGAAGCAGTATAACCCCAAACCCACCACTGGCATTTTGTGAGTAAATCCCAGATAAACTTGGTGGCAGTATTATAGTATATTATCCTAGCCACGTAGACATTAATATATTGAAAATTCTGAAAAACATTTGGTCTTCCTAATTTCTTCTCTAATTAAAATAGCAAAAATATTTAGATATGCCTATATAGCAATCTATGTCTATAGAAATGACATAATTAGAAAAAAAGAAATGTTATCACTAGAAAAACATTTGGCTTCCCTTGTGGTTCAGCTGGTAAAGAATCCGCCTACAATGAGGGAGACCTGGGTTTGATCCCTCGGTTGGGAAGAGTCCCTGGAGAATGGAAAGGCTACCCAGTCCAGTATTCTGGCCTGGAGAATTCCATGCACTGTATAGTCCATGGAGTCCCAAAGACTCAGACATGACTGAGTGACTAACTTTCAACTTTTTAATACAATCTCTATCAAAATTCCAATGGCCATTTTTCACAGAAATAGAAAAAAGAATCCTTAAATTTGTATGGAACAACAACAACAACAAAAAAAAATAGCCAAAGCAATCATGAGATAGAAGAATAAAGCTGGAAGTATCACACTTCCTGATTTCAAACTAGTATAGGAGAGTTCTGACAAAACGTGGTCCACTGGAGAAGGGAATGGTAAACCACTTCAGTATTCTTGCCTTTGGAACCCAATGAACAGTATGAAAAGGCAAAAAGAAAGGACACTATAAGATGAACTCCCCAGGTCAGTGGGTACCCAATATGCTATGGAAGATCAGTGGAGAAATAACTCCAGAAAATATGAAGAGATGGAGCCAAAGCAAAAACAACACCCAGTTGTGGATGTGACTGGTGATAGAAGCAAGGTCCAATGCTGTAAAGAGCAATATTGCATAGGAACCTGGAATGTTAGATCCATGAATCCAGGCAAATTGGAAGAGGTCAAACAGGAGATGGCAAGAGTTAACGCTGACATTTTTGGAATCAGCAAACTAAAATGGACTGGAATGGGTAAATTTAACTCAGATGACCATTATATCTACTACTGTGGGCAAGAATCCCTTAGAAGAAATGGAGTGGCCATCATACTCAAGAAAAGAGTCTGAAATGCAGTTTTTGGTTGCAATCTCAAAAACAACAGAGTGATCTCTGTTCATTTCCAAGGCAAACCATTCAATATCACAGTAATCCAAGTCTATGCCCTGACCAGTAATGCTGAAAAATTGAAGTTGAATGGTTTTGTGAAGACCTGCAAGACCTTCTAGAACTAACACTCAAATAAGATCTCCTTTTCATTATAGGAGACTGGAAAGCAAAAGTAGTAAGTCAAGAGATACGACAACAGGGAAATTTGGCCTCAAAGTACAAAATGAAGCATGTCAAAGGCTAACAGAGTTTTGCCAAGAGAATACACTGGTCATAGCAAAAATCCTCTTCCAACAACACAAGAGACAACTCTACACATGGACATTACCACATGGTAAATACCAAAATCAGACTGATACATTCTTTGCAGGCAAAGATGGAGAATCTCCATACAGTCAGCAAAAACAAGACCAGGAGCTGACTGTGGCTCAGATCATGAACACCTTATTGCTAAATTCAGACTTATATTGAAGAAAGAAGATAAACCACTAGACCATTCAGGCATGACCTAAACCAAATCTCTTATGATTATACAGTGGAAGTGAGAAATAAATTCAAGGTATTAGATCTGATAGACAGAGTGCCTGAAGAACTATGGAGAGAGGTTTGTGACACTGTAAAAGAGGCAGTGATGAAGACCATCCCCAAGAAAAAGAAATACAAAAAGGCAAAATGGTTGTCTGAGGAGACCTTACAAATAGCTGAGAAAAGAAGAGAAGCAAAAGGAAAAGGAGAAAAAGAGAGACATACCCATTTAAATGCAGAGTTCCAAAAAATAGCAAGGAGAGATAAGAAAGCCTTTCTCAGTGATCAATGCAAAGAAATAGAGGAAAATAATAGACTGTGAAAGACTAGAGATGTCTTCAAGAAAATCAGAGATACCAAGGGAACATTTCAAAATTTCATGCAAAAATGGGCACAACAAAGGACAGAAATGGGATGGATCTAACAGAGGCAGAAGATATTAAGAAGAGGTGGCAAGAATACACAGAAGAAATGTACAAAAATCATCTTCATGACCCAGATAACCATGATGGTGTGATCACTGACCTAGAGCCAGACATCCTGGAATGTGAAGTTAAGCGGGCCTTAGGAAGCATCACTACAAACAAAGCTAGTGGAGGTGATGGAATTCCAGTTGAGCAATTTTAAATCCTAAGAAATGATGCTGTGAAAGTGCTGCATTCAATATGCCAGCAAATTTGGAAAACTCCACAGTGGCCACAGGCCTGGAAAAGGTCAGTTTTCATTCCAATCCCAAAGAAAGGCAATGCCAAAGAATGCTCAAACTACCACACAATTGCACTCATCTCACACGCTAGTAAAGTAATGCTCAAAATTCTCCAAGCCAGGCTTCAGCAGTATGTGAACCAAGAACTTCTATATTGTCAAGCTGGATTTAGAAAAGGCAGAGGAACCAGAGATCAAATTGCCAACATCCACTGGATCATCAAAAAAGCGAGAGAGTTCCAGAAAAACATTTATTTCTGCTTTACTGACTATGCCAAAGACTTTAAGTGTATGGATCACACCAAACTTGGAAAATTCTTAAAGAGATGGGAATACCAGAACACCTGACCTGCCTCTTGATAAATCTTTATGCAAGTCAAGAAGCAACAGTTAGTACTGGACATGGAACAACAGACTGGTTCCAAATCATGAACGGAGTACATCAAGGCTGCATATTATCACCCTGTTTACTTAACTTATATGCAGAGAACATCAGGCGAAACGATGGGCTAGATGAAGCACAGCTGGAATCAAGTTTGCTGGGAGAAAGAGCAATAACCTCAGATATGCAGATGACACCACTCTTCTGGCAGAAAGCAAAGAAAAACTAAAGAGCCTCTTGATAAAAGTGAAAGAGGAGCAGATGACATGATCCTCTACATAGAAAACCCTAAAGACTCCACCAGAAAATTACTAGAGCTAATCAATGAATATAGTAAAGCTGCAGGATATAAAATCAACACACAGAAATCCCTTGCATTCCTATACACTAATAATGAGAAAATAGAAAGAGAAATTAAGAAAACAATTCCATTCACCATTGCAACAAAAAGAATAAAATACTTAGGAATATATCTATCTAAAGAAACAAAAGACCTTTATATAGAAAACTATAAAACACTGATGAAAGAAATCAAAGAGGACACAAATAGATGGAGAAATATACCATGTTCATGGATCAGAATAATCAATATAGTGAAGATGACTATACTACCCAAAGCAATCTATAGATTCAAAGCAATCCCTATCAAGCTACCAATGGTATTTTTCACAGAGCTAGAACAAATAATTTCAAAATTTGTATGGAAATACAAAAAACCTCAAATAGCCATAGTAATATTGAGAAAGAAGAATGGAACTGGAGGAATCAACCTGCCTGACTTCAGGCTCTACTACAAAGCCACAGTCATCAAGACAGTATGGTACTGGCACAAAGACAGAAATATAGATCAATGGAACAAAATAGAAAGCCCAGAGATAAATCCATGCACCTATGGACACCTTATCTTTGACAAAGGAGGCAAGAATATACAATGCAGAAAAGACCATCTCTTTAACAAGTGGTGCTGGGAAATCTGGTCAACCACTTGTAAAAGAATGAAACTAGAACACTTTCTAACACCATACACAAAAATAAACTCAAAATGGATTAAAGATCTAAACGTAAGATCAGAAACTATAAAGCTCTTAGAGGAGAACATAGGCAAAACACTCTCTGACATACATCACAGCAGGATCCTCTATGACCCACCGTCCAGAATATTGGAAATAAAAGCAAAAATAAACAAATAGGACCTAATTAAAATTAAAAGCTTCTGCACAACAAAGGAAACCATAAGCAAGGTGAAAAGACAGCCTTCAGAATGCGAGAAAATACTAGCAAATGAAGTAACGGACAAAGAATTAATCTCAAAAATATACAAGCAACTCCTACAGCTCAATTTCAGAAAAATAAACGACCCAATCAAAAAAAGGGCCAAAGAACTAAATAGACATTTCTCCAAAGAAGACATACAGATGGCTAACAAACACATGAAAAGATGCTCAACATCACTCATTATCAGAGAAATGCAAATCAAAACCACTATGAGGTACCATTTCACACCAGTCAGAATGGCTGCGATCTAAAAGTCTACAAGCAATAAATGCTGGAGAGGGTGTGGAGAAAAGGGAACCCTCTTACACTGTTGGTGGGAATGCAAACTAGGATAGCCACTATGGAGAACAGTGTGGAGATTCCCTAAAAAACTGGAAATAGAACTGCCATACGACCCAGCAATCCCACTGCTGGGCATACACACCTAGGAAATCAGAATTGAAAGAGACACGTGTACCCCAATGTTCATTGCAGCACTGTTTATAATAGCCAGGACATGGAAGCAACCTAGATGTCCATCAGCAGATGAATGGATAAGAAAGCTATGGTACATATACACAATGGAGTATTACTCAGCCATTAAAAAGAATACATTTGAATCAGTTCTAATGAGGTGGATGAAACTGGAGCCTATTATACAGAGTGAAGTAAGCCAGAAAGAAAAACACCAATACAGTATACTAATGCATACATATGGAATTTAGAAAGATGGTAATGATAACCCTGTATGTGAGACAGCAAAAGAGACACAGATGTATAGAACAGTCTTTGGGACTCTGTGGGAGAGGGCGAGGGTGGGATGATTTGTAAGAATGGCATTGAAACATGTATAATATCATATGTGAAACGAATTGCCAGTTCAGGTTCGATGCATGATACAGGATGCTCGCGGCTAGTGTACTGGGATGACCCAGAGGGATGGTATAGGGAGGGAAGAGGGAGGAGGGTTCAGGATGGGGAACACGTGTACACCCATGGTGGATTCAATTCATGTTGATGTATGGCAAAAGCAATAAAATATTGTAAAGTAATTAGCCTCCAATTAAAATAAATAAATTTATATTAAAAAAATTGAAAGGAGAGTGAAGAAGTTGGCTTAAAGCTCAACATTCAGAAAACGAAGATCATGGCATCCAGTCTCATCCTTCATGGTAAATATTTGGGGAAACAGTGGAAACAGCTTCAGACTTTATTTTGGGGGGCTCCAAAATCACTGCAGATGGTGACTGCAGCCATAAAATTAAAAGACGTTTGCTCCTTGGAAGAAAAGTTATGACCAATCTAGACAGCATGTTAAAAAGCAAAGACATTACTTTGCCAACAAAGGTCCGTCTAGTTAAAGCTTTGGTTTTTTCCAGTAGTCATGTATGGATGTGAGAGTTGGACGATAAACAAAACTGAGTGCTGAAGAATATATGCTTTTCAACTGTGGTGTTGGAGAAGACTCTTGAGAGTCCCTTGGACTGCAAGGAGATCCAACCTGTCCATCCTAAAGGAAATCAGTCCTGAATATTCATTGGAAGGATTGATGTTAAAGCTGAACCTCCCACACTTTGGCCACCTGACTCATTTGAAAAGACCCTGATGCTGGGAAAGATTGAAGGCAGGAGGGGAAGGAGACAACAGAGGATGTGATGGTTGGATGCCATCACCAATTGGATGGACATCAGTTTGAGTAAGCCCCAGGCATTGGTAATGGACAGAATAGCCTGGCGTGCTGCAGTCCATGGCATCGCAAAGAGTTGGACATGACTGTGCAACTGAACTGAACTGATAGTTCTACAAAGCTATAGAAATCAAAACAGTATGGTATTGACATCAAATAGGCAGACAGCCCAATGGAACAGAAATGAGGGCCCAAAAATGGGAAAACAACAGACTCTTTGATAAATGATGTTGGGAAAGCTGGTAAACTGTGTATAGGAATATGCAATTGGACCCCTATCATATACCACTCATAAAAATAAACTGGAAATGGATAATAGATTTGAATATAAGATCCCAAATCATTAAACTAGAAGAAAACATGGAGGGGGGAAGCTGCTTGATTGCTACACTGACATTTATAGTTTAAAAAATATGTATTTCTTCCTAAAATAAAAATGTATTTTTAATGTAGAAAGGTGGCTAATACATACAATTAAAAAGGTGAAATTTTTATAAAATCAGGTTACAGATACTTGTGTAATCTAGCCATTGAGTATTTTATTTATTTTAGCATATATTTTGTCGGTATTTTGTGTATGCATGATACAAACCCTTTGTGTGTATGTGTGCATACACATCCATGTATCCATTCAACAAATATTTCTTGAATATTTATGATGGTTCTTTTTTCCCATGTCCATATACCATTTTTACATGAAATTAATATTCCATCATACAAAAATACTACAACATTTTTAATGCAAAACCCATATGTTTTATAAATTGCTGTTCTAAATTTTGTGTTACTACACACATTTTATATATATATATATATACACACACACACACACACATTTTATATATATATATATACACACACACATTTTATATATATATATATACACGCACACACATTTTATATATATGTGTGTGTGTGTGTGTGTGTGTGTGTGTGTGTAATATAAGGTAACTCCCTAGAGCACAAGCATCAACATTAACAAATCTTAACATGCACTGTGTGAACTAAATCTTTGGTGCAGCAGTACAATGGACACTACTATCCTCAGTAAATGAGAGGCTTCATGTCACTGAAATTTCTTCAGTAATCGGTTATGGTGGTATTTTTAATCTTTGCTAATTTGCTAAATGAACTAGGCTCTCACAATTAATTTGCATGCCTCAAATTTTAGAAAAAAATTTTATATATCTAGCCCCCATCTGATTTCCTCCTTCTAATTCAATATTCAAGTTATAACTCTATTTTCCCCTTAATTTGTAAACAGTTTAAATTATATTTTAATTTCATAATTAACATATTAAATTGCCAATAGTATTTTTAAAAAATAGCAATTTATACCACTAAACCCAGTATATTGTAAATACATTTCTCAGTTTCTCATTTGTCTGTCTCTTCTATCATTTAAGATGCAAAGGTTTTATAACTTTGTGATCAAACCTAGAAAAAGTTTTCCTTTGTGATTTCTGCCTTTAGTGCAATGCTTAATAATAAC
The DNA here is from genome assembly GCF_019923935.1 of Bubalus bubalis. NCBI lineage: Eukaryota > Metazoa > Chordata > Mammalia > Artiodactyla > Bovidae > Bubalus > Bubalus bubalis. Next base: position 34,085,568 of record NC_059160.1, read on the forward strand.
TTCCAAGTCTCCCTCCACTTACATAAATACTCACCAACACTCTCTTAATACTCTTATAGTTTCTTTTATTAAGAATTTAAAACTTCAATCCTCCTGGAATTTATTCTGACAATGGTATAGAAATTTAACTTTTCTTCTAAATACTTAGAATAAAATTGTTCATTCCTTTCACACAGATTTGAAATGCCTAAAACAACACTGTATAAAAAAGCTTTATCATGTCAAGAGGAAATAAAATTTCCTAATTACAGGTCAAACATCATGTTTACATTGCTATGCTATGCTATGCTAAGTCACTTCAGTCGTGTCGGACTCTGTGTGACCCTAGAGACAGCAGCCCACCAGGCTCCCCCGTCCCTGGGATTCTCCAGGCAAGAACACTGGAGTGGGTTGCCATTTCCTTCTCCAATGCTTGAAAGTGAAAAGGGAAAGTGAAGTCGCTCAGTCGAGTCCGACTAGCGACCCCATGGACTGCAGCCTACCAGGCTCCTCCATCCATGGGATTTTCCAGGCAAGAGTACTGGAGTGGGGTGCCATTGTCATTTCATATCATATTATGTTATAAAACACCAATTATTCACTATAAAGTATGTATTGTTGTTTAAAATTCTCTAAAAGATACATAGATACACACATCACCTAAGAAGATTAAAATTATGGTTCCTAATGACTTTAAAAATTAGAACATATTTATTACATTTTATAAAGAGTCTCAGCAATTCAACTTCACTAATTTATGCAAAATGTATTTTCATTTACAGAATGTGACTGTGGGCAAGACTTCTTCCATTGAGAAGAGATATAACCTAATTATGCAAAAGGTTTTATGGAGATGGTTTGGGTTCAAGGTTTTTTTCTAAAATTAAATTATTATTGTTAGAACTGCTTCCTTGTTGCTTAGTATTCTAAAGAAAGATACAAAACTACTAAGGAATTGCTTGCTTATATACATTATTTTAAAGCCTTTTGGTCAACAATTCAGGCATTATTTTATTTAGAAGGAAAAATCCTCTTAATTACAAACAATTGTTGAATAAGGGAATACTGTTCAAGCAATTATTATTAAAGGATTTAGATATATTATCATCTGACTTTTAAATAAAAGTAATAAAATTCTAGTTTTTCTGTGATTTTTCCATGAATCTCTCTCATTATTTTTTATCAATCAAGAAGCTAAAAGCCAGCCAAAGGAATTCTACATAAACTACTATTTTCTGCCAGGCTAGTATTTTAGGTCTGCTTCAAGAGGATCAGTATCGGCTACTCAAGTACCAATATCTCGTTCCAAGACCAGTACAATATCTCAACGGTGACTGCATTATGTTATTTAAGCTGATGTACATTTTGAAATGAACTCTGCAATTCAAATTGTGCTAATAAAATTCTCCCAGTGCATTATATGTACATACACTTGAAACATCCCAGAAAACAAGCTTAATAACTTTATGCTAAACTATGCAGATGGAGCTTAGATATTTGTAGGTAGAGCATAAAGACAATCAAGCATAATTAGGCATTTAAATAAATAACTTTGACTTGAGAAGAAATTATGAGTCTAGTGCCATTAGATTTAAATATGCATGGTGTTACTTATAAGGTTAACTTGAGAAAACTAGGCTGACAGTATATTAAAAAAAGGAATTTTACTCAAGAGATCAAGGTGCAACAATAAAAGATAACCTACAGTGAGTTATAAATGGTTATGAAAAAGGAGATATAGAAATTTTATACAATTCAGGAAATATAAGACCACACAATGAGTTCTTAATTAAGAAATGAGGTTTTCATATCAAAGACCATACTTTTAGGAATGGATTCTACCATATGTCAGTAAAGAACTGTGGATTAAATTATAGAGCAAGGACCATTAGTTGCACAGGTAAGTGACATCACAAGCCTGTTATTCATATTTACTATGAAAATTGGTGTCTTCTTTTTGTGTGTTTTTTTTTTAAATAATAACCAGGGTTTTGATTTCAGAGAGTCATTGGATTTTGCCATGGCCTTTCAGTCTTGTTAATTATTATGTGTTCAGAGTAATGCACATTTTTATCCACAGGTGGCAGACCTTTTTTAAATCAACTTCAATCATATTCAGCATTTTGTTTTGTGGTTTTTTTTTTTTTTCCTTCTTAAACTGCCACCCACATTAAAATGTAAGCATGTGCTGCTCTGAGTTCTCATTAATGTTGCACAATTTAGATGATAGATTTGTCAACAAAGTGGCTCATTCTCAAAGGCCACTGAACCCTGTCGGGATAAATGCCTTAAAAATTGTATATTGCAGAGTAATCTTTAATTATAAAGAACTCACTTGACAATTTACAATATATTGGGATTATTCTCTTTTTTTTTCAGGCAGCAAAGAGTTTTACTTTCTAGATAAGGTTGACTGGAGGAAAAAAAAAAGTGAATCTGATAAATAGTTAAAGCAAAGAGCTTGCTTATTTGCAAGTAAAAGAGAGAGGTGACCAAAGGTGTACACAAATAACAATCACTTAAGTTCACAAATTATTAACTGGCTAAGTGGTTAAAGCAAACAACTATAAATGCAGTGACATTTTAAAAGAATGTTAATGCAGAAGGAAATAAGCAAAACAAAAATAACTTGCCACCGATGGTATAACTAACCAGTATCCTCAACTTACCTCTGTAAAATCTTAGATTTACAAGCCTCTGTGTAGAACTTATTTTTGGTCAATGCAGTATAAAATCAGATATCCAACAAAGCCTTTTTGTGGGTATTGTTGATGAGTGCAAAAAGGTTTAACCTGCCAATGCATTCAATTCATATATAAATAAAATATTTATAATTTTATAGTTCTCAAAACATTCTAGTCAATCTAACGGCAATGCTTGATATCCTTTATTACATGTCTTAGAAAAAGAACACTGAAAAGAATACATGCCTATTTTTCTAGTCTGTTAGTCTTCATTTCCAATGTGGGAGATTCTTTACAAACACCTTCAATTATTTTACCTAATTTTGAAAGATGTGTCGGTTTATGCTGTTTGCAACCACAGTTCTCCCTCATGAAAATATATACCACTAAAGAAATAAATAAAACTTACTTTAACTATTTGCTGTACTACTTTAACACTCATATTGAATATGTATACACCATATGTATAGTTGGGCAAATAATAAGAAAGCACACACCCACATAATCACCAGAAGGGCACACTCTCCCTTGGACCCGAAATGCTCCCTCACCCTAATTCTCCCTCCATGAGCTCAGTCTCTTCCTCATTCCTAGAGATCAGCACTCTCTGACTCTTACAGTAATGTTTCCCTGATTGTCTTTATAGGTTTACCATCCATAATGCATCTCTGAAAAACACAATTGTTTGCCTAGAATCAACCATACATCATCCTGTTTGTATTATGTCTTTGCTTTTATCTGTTTAATATTAAGTAAATGACTAAAAGCCTTCCATTTTCATTGCTTCACATCATGACTATTCTACAATTGTCCATGTTGATCATGATTAGTGAATGATTTCTAACTTTTGGCAAATACAAATATTTCTACTGTGAACATTTTTGTAAGTATTTCCTGATACATGTATGCACATATTTAGTTCTTGTTCAGTCACTAAATCATGATCATTTCCTTGTGACCCAAAGGATTGTAGCACTCCAGGCTCCTTTGTCCTCCACTTACTCCTAGCATTTGCTCAAATTCATGTCCATTGAGTCAGTGATGCCATCCAACCCTCTCATCCTCTGTCACCCCCTTCACCTCCTGCCTTCAATCTTTTCCATCATCAGGATCTTTTCCAATGAGTTGGCTCTTTGTATCAGGTGGCCAAAGTACTGGAGCTTCAGCTTCAGCATCAGGCCTTCCAATGAATATTCAGGGTTGATTTCCTTTAGGATTGATTGGTTTAATCTTTTTGCAGTCCAAGGGACTCTCAAGAGTCTTATCCAGCACCACAGTTAGAAAGCATCAATTCTTCAGCACTCATATGCACATATTTTGCTGGGATACACATACCTAGGATTGCTATGCTTAAGTAGGAGCTATCTATCCAAAAGTAGCTGTTCCAATTTCTGTTCTGATCAGCCCTGTATGAACACTGCTATTGTTCTGCAATCTTGTCATTGCTTTGACCTGCTAACCGTTTTAGTTTTCCCCATTCTGAGGCATATGTAGCCGTATCTCACTGTGAATTCACTTTGTATTTTTTGACTATTACTGATATTAAGCATTTTTCATATGTTTTGACATTTGGATGTTTTGTTGGCCATTTGGATTTCTTTTTCTTTAACCATTTTTCTATTGGATTATGTGACTTTTCACATTGATTTGTAGTTTTAAAATATCTATTCTAGATATCAGTGTGTCAATGAAACTTTGCAAATTTATTCTGCCACTCCATGTCCTCTCTTTTCACTCATTTTTATGTTTCATTTTCTTGATAAACAGTAAAATAAACTACAACCTATGTAAATGATGAACTGTGGGTGACACTAATGTGTCAGTTAGAAGTTGTAAAAAATGTACCACTCTGGTGGGGGATGTTGACATTGGTGGGTGATGTTGAAGTTGCGGGAGGCTAGGCATGTGTGTGTGTGTAGGGGGGTTGCGGGGAGTGGTATATGAGAAATCCCTAAACCTTCTGCTCATGTTGCTGTGAACCTAAAACTGCTCTTAAAGATTCAGTTCAGTTCAGTTCAGTTCAGCTCAGTCGTGTCCAACTCTGCGACCCCAAGAATCGCAGCACGCCAGGTCTCCCTGTCCATCACCAACTCCCGGAGTTCACCCAGACTCACGTCCATCAAGTCAGTGATGCCATCCAGCCATCTCATCCTCTGTCGTCCCCTTCTCCTCCTGCCCCCAATCCCTCCCAGCATCAGAGCCTTTTCCAATGAGTCAACTCTTCGCATGAGGTGGCCAAAGTACTGGAGTTTCAGCTTTAGCATTATTCCTTCCAAAGAAATCCCAGGGCTGATCTCCTTCAGAATGGACTGGTTGGATCTCCTTGCAGTCCAAGGGATTCTCAAGAGTCTTCTCCAACACCACAGTTCAAAAGCATCAATTCTTCGGCGCTCAGCCTTCTTCACAGTCCAACTCTCACATCCATACATGACCACAGGAAAAACCATAGCCTTGACTAGACGAACCTTTGTTGGCAAAGTAACGTCTCTGCTTTTGAATATGCTATCTAGGTTGGTCATAACTTTCCTTCCAAGGAGTAAGCGTCTTTTAATTTCATGGCTGCAGTCACCATCTGCAGTGATTTTGGAGCCCAAAAAAATAAAGTCTGCCACTGTTTCCCCATCTATTTCCCACAAAGTGATGGGACCGGATGCCATGATCTTTGTTTTCTGAATGTTGAGCTTTAAGCCAACTTTTTCACTCTCCTCTTTCACTTTCATAGTGTATTTTAAAAAATAATGTAGAATGTGTGACTTTTTATCTAAGGAATATGTCTCTACACTCAGGTCATAAAGTTATTTTCCTAGATTTTCTTATAGGAAATTACCTCAAGAGATTCTCTTTTTTACGTCTTATACTAACTGAAATTGATATCTGTGTGTGTGTGAGATAGGGATTCAATTTCATTTTTTCCAATAAAGAGTCAATTTTCCCAATACCGTGTATTTTTAAAAGTCTGCTATTTCTCTACTGCTTTGAAGTGCCACCTCTCTTATAAATAAAATGTCCATATATGCAAGAGTTGTTTCTGAGCTCTCTATTGTTGTTCAGTCGCTCAGTCGTGTCTGTTTCTTAGTAACCCCATGGACTGCAGCACACCAGGCCTCTCTGTCCCTCATCATCTCCCAAAGTCTGCCCAAGTTCATGTCCACTGCATCGGTGATGCCATCCAGCCATCTCATCCTTTGACATCCTCTTTTCCTTCTGCCCTAAATCTTTCCCAGCATCAGGGACTTTTCCAGTGAGTCAGATGCTAGCATCAGATGACCAAATTACTGGAGTTTCAGCTTCAGCATCAGCCCTTACAACAAGTATTCAGGGTTGATTTTCCTTAAGATTGACTGGTTTGATCTCCTTGCTGTCCAAGGACTCTCAGGAGTCTTCTCCAACACCACAGTTCAAAGGCATCAGTTATTCAGAGCTCTGCCTTCTTTATGGTCCAGCTCTCACAACCATACATGACCACTGGGAAGACCATGGCCTTGACTACACAGATCTTTGTCGGCAGAGTAATGTCTCTGCATTTCAACGCACTAAGTTTGTCATAGCTTTCCTGCCAAGAAGCAAACGTCTTCTGATTTCATGGCTGCAGTCACCATCTGCAGTGATTTTAGAGCTAAAGAAGAGGAAATCTGTCACTACTTCCACCTTTTCCCCTTCTATTTGCTATGAAGTAACTGGCCAGACGCCATGATCTTAGTTTTTTTATTTTTATTTTTTTAAATTTTATTTATTTTTAAACTTTACATAATTGTATTAGTTTTGCCAAACATCAAAATACTGAGTTTTAAGCTGGCTCTTTCACTCTCCTCTTTCACCCTCATCAAGAGGCTTTTTAGTTCCTCTTTGCTTTCTGCCATTAGAGTGGTATTATCTGCATATCTGAGACTGTTGATGTTTCTCCCTCCTATCTTGATTCCAGCTTGTAACTCATCCAGCCCAGCATTTCTCATGATGTGCTCAGCATATAGATTACACAAACAGGGTGACAACAGTCACGTCATACTCCTTTCTCAATCTTGAACAAATCAGTTGTTAAATACAGGGTTCTAACTGTTGCTTCTTTTTTTTTTTTAATTTTATTTTATTTTTAAAATTTACAATATTATATTGGTTCTGCCATATTAGTGAAAATGAGTAACTGTTGCTTCTTAACTGAGCTCTCTAGTGTCTCTCATTTCTCTACTTGCCTACCCCAGCAGCAATGCCACACTTTCAGAATTTATAATACTTTATAAATTAACAGGCCGAGTAATCCTACCCATACACCCCCTTTTCAAGAAATGTCTTGATTCTTCTTGTCTTTTCATGTTTGAATCAACTTGTCACATTACACACCCACTCACACATACACACAACCACTCACACTCACACACATATGCATACACATGGGTGAATACACACAAAGGCGTGCAACCTTACACACCTACCCACACACACACATACACACAATCCAAACAAGTAACAAAGAAAGACAAAAACCAACAAAGACAAAAAAGCAATTGGCATTTTGATTGCAAATCTACTTGGGATTAGGGGACATTGTTACAATATTGGCTTTCTGTACATGAATATGGTATATCTCACCATTTATTTCATTTAATAAATATTAAAATCTTTCTCAAACTTTCAGAATTTTCCTTATACAGGTACTACTCATTTCTTGTTACTAAATACTAGGTAAAAATTGATGCTGATATATAGAAATATAGTTGATTTGTACATATTGTATTGTTTGCACCAAATTGAAATGCTCATATTAATTCATACCATCTGCCAACAACAATGGTTGTTTCTTTTCCAATCCCAATAGTTGCATTTATCTTGCTTTATTGTATTGTCTAGGCTCTATAGGTAAGATGCTGAATGACAAATATCCTGATATTGCTCTTGATCTCATTAGGAAAGATTTCAACATTTTACTATTTTAATTTATGATTGCAATAGGTATTTCTTATCACACTAATATAGCTCTTCCCTGTTTTTAGTTTTTAGGAACTTCAAAAATAAGGAATAAATGATACATTTTATTAAATCCTTTTTCTGCATTAACTGAAATAACCAAGTGATATCATCATCTTTTAATTTGTATTACACTGGCTGATTTTTTTACATGCTAACAAATGCTGATTTTCTGGAGTAAACAAACTTGCTCACGATTAATGAACTTTTTAATATATTGCTGAAATTGGTTTGCTAATATTTGATTGACAGTTTTTCCATTTTATTCATGAGAGAGATTTGCCTGAATATCCTTTTTTTATACTATTTTTGCCAGGTTTTGTATCAAGATTATATGATCCTTATAAAATAAACTGGGGATTATTACCTCTTCTTCTATTTTTTGGAAAAAAAAAAACAACTTTCAAAGGATTAGAATTATTTCTTCCTTAAATTTGCCTGTAAAGCCTTCTGGGTTTGGAATTCTTTTGTAGGAAAATTTTTGATCACTAAATACAATTTCCTTAATGTTTACAAAATTATTCAGGTTATCTCTTTTAAAGTAAATATTGCTAAGTTATGTATTTTTAGGAATATTTTGATCATTGATGTATTTTTCTAGGAATTTGATCACTCATCTAACTCTTCCTATTTCCCAATATTAGCCTGGTAATGTGAAGTTCATGATACTCATTATTAGCTGTTTAATATCTGCACATCTGTTGTGATGTTACTTTGTCATTTCTTTTACTAGATATTCCTCTCTTGTCACTTGTTCGCTTGTTCAGTCTCATCAGAATGTTGAAACATTTACTCAGCGTTTGTAACAATTTTTGGCTGCCTTGTTTCTCTTCTTTATATGTTTGCTTCTGACCTCATTAATTATGTACTTTAATTCATTTTTTTTCAGATAAAGTCTTGACTTATTAATGTTCAATTTATTTTCTCTAGTACATTTAAGGTATAAATTTCCCAGTAAATGCTTCTTATAGGTGTTCTACAATTGTTATATATAAGATGTACATTTTTAGTTAGTCTAAAGTATTTATAATTATTATTGTGATTTCTTTTTAATTTTTAAATTTTTTTCTAGCTATATTTTTGTTATCACCTGCAGCTTAATTTCACTGGTATAATTCCAATTCTTTAAAAACAGTTGAGACCTAATTTATGACTCAGCATATGGTCAATTTTTGTAATTATTCCATGTGTTCTTCAAAATAATGTGAATTTTGCAGTTACATGCAAGGCTCTATATATGTCTACAATGTCAAATTTCTTAGTCTTATATTTCAACTCTATCCCCCTCTACTGATTCTTTTCTATTTCATTCCATCAATTACTAAGTTAATATTCACTGCTACTGTGGATTGTTTATTTCTCCCTGCTATTCTGTTAAATTTTCCTTAATCTGTTTTGAGGTTATGCTCTTAGGGACACTTAGATTTAATATCATTCTATCTTCCATTCAAATTGAAACTTCAATCACTTAAAGAGTAACTTTATCTCCAGTAATAGTTTGGTTTTTAAAGTCTATTTTGTATAACCAGTGTAGTTAAACCAGTATCCACGTGGTATTTGCTTGAAACTATTTTCCATTATTATTTACATTTTATATGTGAGGAATTGGTGCTTAAGGAACATACCCAACAGTAGACAGCCCTAAGTGGTATAGTCAGAAACTGAACCCAAACAGCATGTCTGCAAAGTTGATGCATCTCAACATTATGCTTCGCTTATAAATTCCAAAGAGTTAAGTCAGCTTAGTTTCAGAGAAAAAAAAAAAAAAAAAACAACCTGATTCTAATTTCTGCCATGAATTTCTCACAAATTGCTAATTGTGGCTTTTCACTTACTTCCAGAAAAACCTTCACTCCTTTAATATCCTAATACATCATAATATGGTTAAAAGAAAACTCCTAAAAAAAAGAGAATATTCTTAATCCAGAATTGCAGTACTCAAACTCTGTCACTTACACACAAGAAAGAAAAGTCTTTTAAAGTTTCGCACTTTGTCTTTGAAATCAGAATGATTACCAACAACCTTAAGGTGCTTGTCACATGCCACTGAACAATATCTCAATCTGTCTTAATCTAAAAATATGTAGCCAGGCTGCAACACTATCAAGATTTCTGAGAAACTGTATATGCCTCTACTGAGAAGAAAAGCCTATGCAATCTGACTTCATGAAAAGCACTCAAAAAGGATGAGTGATATAAGCTTGTTTCATCTCTCCTTGAAAAGACACACATAGAGTATTGTAAAGAGAGGCACTAAGCAACTTATGTAACCATTTGGAATTCTATACTTTTAATATTTCTCAATAATTAATATTAAATACTTAATGCTAAATCATATTTGTTTAAAATGTGCAAACTATAAAGAAAATTAAAGTTGCTAATGATTTCATGATTTCCAACAACACAAGAGAAGACTCTACACATGGACATCACCAGATGATCAATACTAAAATCAGATTGATTATATTCTTTGCAGACAAAGATGGAAAAGCTCTATACAGTCAGCAAAAACAAGACCAGCAGCTGACTGCAGCTTAGATTATGAACTCCTTATTGCCAAATTCAGACTTAAATTGAAACAAGAAAAACCACTAGACCATTCAGGTACAACATAAATCAAATCCCTTACCGTTATACAGTAGAAGTGACAAAGAGATTTAAGGGACTAGATCTGATAGACTGTATGATGAACTATGGATGGAGGTTCGTGACATTGTACAGGAGACAGGGATCAAGACCATCTACAAGAAAAAGAAATGAAAAATGGCTGTCTGAGGAGGCCTTACAAATAGCTGTGAAAAGAAGAGAAGCAAAAAGAAAAGGAGAAAAGGAAAGATATACCCGTTTGAATGCAGAGCTCCAAAGAACAACAAGGAGAGATAAGAAAGCCTTCCACAATGATCAGTGCAAAGAAATAGAGGAAAACAATACAGTGGGAAAGACTAGAAATCTCTTCAAGAAAATAGAGATACGAAGGGAACATTCCATGCAAAGATGGGATCAATAAAGGACAGAAATGGTATGGAACTAACAGAAGCAGAAGATATTAAGAAGAGGTGGCAAGAATACACAGAAGAACTGTACAAAAAATACCTTCACAATCTAGATAATCACGATGGTGTGATCACTCACCTGGAGCCAGACATCCTGGAATGTGAAGTCAAGTGGGCCTTAGAAAGCATCACTAAGAACAAAGCTAGAGGAGGTGATGGAATTCCAGTTGAGCTATCTCAAATCCAAAAATATGATGCTGTGAAAGTGTTGCACTCAATATGTCAGCAAATTTGGAAAACTCCACAGTGGCTTTCCATAGGACTGGAAAGGTCAGTTTTCATTCCAAACCCTAAGAAAGGCAATGCCAAAGAATGCTCAAATTACCGCACAATTGCACTCATCTCTCATGCTAGTAAAGTAATGCTCAAAATTCTCCAAGCCAGGTTTCAGCAATATGTGAACCATGAACTTCCAGATGTTCAAGCTGGATTTAGAAAAGGCAGAGGAACCAGAGATCAAACTGCCAATATATGCTGGATCATCGAAAAAGCAAGAGAGTTTCAGAAAAACATCTATTTCTGCCTTATTAACTATGCCAAAGACTTGACTGTGTAGATCACAATAAACTGTGGAAAATTCTGAAAGAGATGGGAATACCAGACCACCTGACCTGCCTCTTGAGAAATCTGTATGCAGGTCAGGAAGCAACAGTTAGAACTGGACATGGAACAACAGACTGGTTCCAAATAGGAAAAGGAGCATGTCAGGGCTGTATGTTGTCACACTGCTTATTTAACTTCTATGCAGAGTACATCATGAGAAATGCTGGGCTGGATGAAGCACAAGCTGGAATCAACACTGCTGGGAGAAATATCAGTAACCTCAGATATGCAGATGACACCACCCTTATGGCAGAAAGTGAAGAAGAACTAAAGAACCTCTTGATGAAAGTGAAAGAGGAGAGTGAAAAAGTTGGCTTAAAGCTCAACATTCAGAAAACTATTATCATGGCATCTGGTCCCATCACTTCATGGCAAATAGATAGAGAAACAATAATAACAGTGGCTGACTTTATTTTGGGGGGCTCCAAAATCAACTCAGACGGTGACTGCAGCCATCAAATTAAAAGACGCTTGGTCCTTGGAAGAAAAGTTATGACCAACCTAGACAGCATATTAAAAAGCAGAGACATTACTTTGCCAACAAAGTTCCATCTAGTCAATGCTATGGTTTTTCTAGTAGTCATATATGGATGTGAGAGTTGGACTATAAAGAAAGCTGAGCACTGAAGAATTGATGCTTTTGAACTGTGGCATTGGAGAAGAGTCTTGAGAATCCCTTGGATTGGAAGGAGATCCAACCAGTCAATCCTAAAGAAAACCAGTCCTGAATATTCATTGGAATGACTGATGCTGAAGCTGCAACTCCAATATTTTGGCCACCTGATGTGAAAAGCTGACTCATTTGAAAAGACCCTGATGCTGGGAAAGATTGAAGGCAGGAGGAGAAGGGGATGACAGAGGATGAGATGGTTGGATGGCATCACTGACTCAATGGACATGAGATTGAGTAAACTCTGGGAGTTGGTGATGGACAGGGAGGCCTGGCGTGCTGCAGTCCATAGGTTCACAAAGAGTCAGACACAACTGAGCCACTGAACTGAACTGATGATTTCATAATCCAGAGCTAATAATATTTAATGTTCCTATTTTCAGCTAATTTTCTATGCATTTGTAATATATATTTATACTTTAGTGTATATATGTGTGTGCATATGTGTATATGTGTACACCCACACTTTTGCAGATACACTCTATATTTAATGTGGATTCTACTTGTTTCATTTAACATTACATCATGTGTAATTTCATATGTATTTAAAAATTCTTTGAAAATATATTATTGACTGTATAATACAAATACACTCAGATCTATCCAACTATTGCTGTATTGCTGAACAATTTATTCAACCTCAAATTATTTCCATTATAAATATATAAAATGATCATAATACATAAAGTGTGTCACTTTTAATTATTTCATTAATTTAGAAATTCTGGAAGTGAAATTACCAAATAATGTTAGTTGGGCTGTAATATCTAGTCTCTATTCTCCAACAATAGTAATTTCCTCAAATTTATCTTCCAAAATAAAACTATATCTTCTAAACTCTTTTTAAGTGTGTCATGGTCAGGCAACTTTGCTCTAGTCAATTGAATATAAGTGGAACAGCTATGGACACTTTTCAAAAGATATCCATATAGGGAGAGACCATAAATCTTCTAGAAATATTCCCTTCCTGCTGCCAGAATATTTCCTGCTGCTTTCAAAACTGGGAAAGGAGTATGTCAAGGTGGTATATTGTCACCCTGTTTATGTAACTTACAAACAGAGTACATCATGGGAAATGCTAGGCGGGATAAAATATAAGCTGGATCAAGATTGCCAGGAGAAATATCAACAATATGCAGATGATATCACTCTTATGGCAGAAAATGAAGAGGAACTAAAGAGCCTCTTGTTGAGAATGAAGGAGGAGAGTTTCAGCTAAGAAAAAGGTGGCATAAAACTCAACATTCAAAAAACTAAGAGCATGGCATCTGGTCCCATCATTTCATGGCAAATAGATGGAGAAAAAGTGGAAACAGAGACAGAGCTTATTTTGGGGGCTCCAAAATCACTGTGGACAGTGACTGCAGCCGTGAAATTAAAAGATGTTTGCTCCTTGGAAGAAAATCTATGACAAATCTAGACAGCATATTAAAAAGTAGAGACATCACATTGCTGACAAAGGTTCATATAGACAAAGCTATGGTTATTCTAGCAGTCACATACGGATGCGAGAGTTGGACCATAAGGAAGGCTGAGTGCCGAAGAATTGTGGTGCTTTTCAACTATGGTGCTGGAGAAGATTCTTAAGACTCCCTTAGAGAGCAAAGAGATCAACCCAGTCAATTCTAAAGGAAATCAACCCTGAATATTCATTGGAAGGCCTGATGCTGAAGCTGAAGCTCCAATACTTTGGCCATCTGATGCAAAGAGTGGACTTATTGGAAAAGATCCTGACATTGGGAAAGATTGAGGGCATGAGGGAAAACGGCGACAGAGGATGAGATGGTGGGATGGCATCACCAACTCAGCAGACATGAGTTTGAGCAAACTGGGAGATCGTGAAGGACAGAGAAGCTTGGCATGCTGCAGTTCATGGGACTGCAAAGAGTCAGACACAACTTAGTGACAATACCAACAGGGAAACAGCATAAATCTTCTAGAAATATTCTTTTCTTGCTGCTAGAATATTGACTTTTTTGCTGGAATATCAATACTGGATATCCCAAAACATGAGGTAAAAGTTTCAGGGAAACAGAGCAAAAGATGAAGGATCTAGGTCCCTAATGACTATGGCACCTCCTGATCATCTCTTTACTGAGTACACAGACTTCACATAAGAAAAGATAAAGTTCCACCTTTTTAAAACAATTTGGATTACTTCCAACCAAACCTTTCCAAACTAGCAAAGTGAAAATGTTGCATAGAATGCTTTGGAAACACTTAAGGCTCTTAACAGAGATAGTTAAATCTTTTTGTGGAAAGCGGAACAAATATAAACTTTTTCCAACATTACTGAAAGCACCGAACTCCCTACATTCTTGTTACAACATTATTCCAATACTTTTTACTAGTTTGATTTTAAGTGAAACATAACTTTGCATTTCTTTTACTAGCCTTTTGCATTAGAATTGCATTCTTCATTAATTATTTGTTCTTATATCTTGTTATGTTTTAAATTAAGATGTTACTGCCTTTCTCATAATAATAGCTCTTTACATAGGATGTTTGCTGTATTTATTAAAAGTAGCCCTAGTTTTCCATTTCCCATTTAATTTTATTTATATTTCTGTTTTTACTTGTAAAACTATAAAAGTTTCAGTTCTGCAATAATTCGTGACTTATTCCAGTTCCATTTCCATTCTGTTATCATTAAAGCTATACTCACAATGCTTTCTCCCATATTACTTTGATTCATTTGTCTGTGAATATATAAAGTCTTATTTATGAATATTTTAAAGTATTTTGGGGATTTAAAACAATTCCATTTTTAAAGATGATAAAAAAAACTACCATTGAATGTAAGGGTTTTCACAAATAAACTTGTATCTTGAAGTTCTAGAAACATAAATCATATGAGTTTTCAAGGGGATTAGGAAATAAATTTTAATTCATTCTGCAGGAAGACAACTTTTTCACTATTCTCTTCAACTAAACAGAAAGGTAATTCCTTTTCCATTTTACTGGTAACAAATTTCTAAACAATAGGACACCTTTCTACTCCAACCTTTTCTGCTCTCATTCATATGATAGTCAGTCAGTCATGAAACTATAAAAGGATTTTTAACTCCAGGTCTGTGGTCAAACATTCAATTCCTGTTTCCAAGAGTATAACTTTTACAAGCATTTCATAAACACACACACAGATAGATGCCCAATACATTTTCCTGCCAAGCAAATTGGAAAATACCTGTTTGGCCTCAGCAAACCTGTACTTTTCTATGTGTTTACAAAAACATACCCTGAAATACTTAATAGCCTATGGGAAGTTTTGTAAAATCTGTGACCTACCCATTGTGACCCAGAGTATTTCTTTTTCAGCAACAACAAAAAGTAGCAACAAATGTTTTTTTTTTTTTAATTTCAATGAAGAAGAAAAGCTTTTGCAACTTTAAGAAATGTGTATCTCATTAAGGAAATGAAAAGAAAAGAAACGTTGCTTTCATCTGCCAGTTTAGAAACATTACCTTCATAATGAGTCTGAAAATTATAATTACAAATTCAGTTGTCATCTGAACATAAAAGACTATGTATTATAGCTTTATATGCATATGTTACATATTTTACTTATAAATTAAAAATAAGGCACATAAACTTCCATTTTTTAAATAATCAATTTTTTCAAAGGTGTGTATTATGTGTTTTATGAGTGTATCTTTCTCCTACCCAGTGCAGTGCCAAAATTTTCTGTTCAGGCTTCAGAATCTTGTAAGTAGATTCAGACAGGACTCGGGTCATTAGCAAGAGGAATCTAGAAAAAATAAAAGTAGACCATTAACACTGCATTGTTCCTTTTTAGTAAATATATCAAGATATAACTCTTTAGAAGCATGAGATGTCTATGGTTTTCAAATAAATTTATATAGATATATAAATATCTATTTATATAGATATATAAATATCTATTATATAGATACAGTTATTATTTATTGAAAAAGAGGCATTACTTTGATATCATAATACCACAAGAATTAATCCAAAAACTATTATATACATATAAGTTCTGTTAAAGGCATTATATATTAATTTGCTATTTTTGTTTAGTCACTCAGTTGTGTCAGACTCTTTGTGACCCCATGGACTGCGGGACTCCAGCTTCCTACTGCCCTTCCTCCTGCCCTTCACTATTTCCCAGAGTTTGCTCAAACTCATGTCCATTGA
Source organism: Bubalus bubalis (assembly GCF_019923935.1). NCBI lineage: Eukaryota > Metazoa > Chordata > Mammalia > Artiodactyla > Bovidae > Bubalus > Bubalus bubalis. The sequence continues at coordinate 34,101,677 of NC_059160.1, forward strand.
GTGAGTGAGTGATGCCATCCAACCATCTCATTCTCTGTCACCCCTTTCTCTGTATTTATTAATCATAAGTTGTTCATTTTGTATAATTTTGATATAAACATCCTGAGTATACTTCAGGACAGGTAGCATTAAGGTTCTTCTTTCTTGGAATGAGTTATGAAAATTTTTCAAGTGTCCTCATAGTTCCTTTCTTTGATTGCACTCAAATGTGTGATAGCCAAGGTCAACATAGCAACTGTCTAGTGGGAGCCACTCAGCTGTCTCTACACTGACATTCCTGCTTGTGTCTCTGTGACTGTACTACCCAGTCCAGTTTCAAAAACATTGCTCTTGCCACCTTCAGAAGTGAATGGAACTCTGGCTGTTATCAGTTCCTTAGGTTAAACAAAAACTGTCTCTGGCAATCAGTTGAAATTCTCAAGAATCAGACTTTTGAAAGCAAGGAATCAGTACTTGGTGGCAGCCACAGCCTTGGTGCCAGTTCACCCTCTTTACTATCAGTTCAATTTATGGAGAATTGAGTCATTCATCATCATTCTTATTATGCCATTGATTATTCACTATTTTGGTCACAAGGCTTACGATATTAGGGTAGTTTCATTACCATATTGTTATCCATCTAGACCATGATTAGTAGAGGGGCTTTTACTTCATTCCAATATCAGATCTTTTGTTAATAAGCACAGAAATCTAAAAGTCACCACATTGACAGAAGACTCCACATCATTTCATCAATTCACTAATTACTGCTTTGGGAAGTATTTAAAAAGGAGAAAAGTTATTAAATTTTGAACATCAGAAGTTATGCTGCTACTTGTTTGTAACAGCCAAGACATAGAAGCAACCTAAATGTCTAGTGGCAGATGAATGGATAAAAAAGATGTGGTGTGTATATGCAATGGAATATTACTTAGCCATTAAAAAGAATGAAATAATGCCATTGGCAGCAACGTGATAAACCTGGAGATTGTCATATTGAGTGAAGTTAGAAAGAGAAATATCATATGATACTGCTTATATGCATAATCTAAAAAGATATGATAAAAATAACTTACAAAGCAGAGCAGACTCACAGAGAACTAACTCATGCTTAAGAGGGGGTTTGGGGGGAAGATGGGTTGAAAGGTTAATTAAGGAGTCTGGGATCAACATGTAAATACTGCTATATTTAAAGTGGATAACCAACAAGGACTTACTGCACAACACAAGGAACTCTGCTTAATATTTTGGAACAACCTAAATGGGAAAATAATTTGAAAAAGAGTAGATATGTGTATATGCATAACTGAATCTCTCTGCTGTACACCTGAAACTACCATAACATTGTTAGGCAACTAAACTCTAATATAAAATTAAAAGTTTTGAAAAAGAGAAATTATGCTGTTGCAGTAAAATATGGCACTCCACTCCAGTACTCTTGCCTGGAAAATCCCATGGATGGAGGAGCCTGGTAGGCTGCAGTCCATGGGGCCGCTAAGAGTCGGACACGACTGAGCGACTTCACTTTCACTTTTCACTTTCATGCACTGGAGAAGGAAATGGCAACCCACTCCAGTGTTCTTGCCTGGAGAATCCCCGGGACAGGGGAGCCTGGTGGGCTGCAGTCTATGGCGTCGCACAGAGTCGGACACGACTGAGGTGACTTAGCAGTAGCAGCAGTAAAATAAAGGTTGTCTACATATAGGTCTGCCAATTCTTTAAAAATAAAACTGTCTATTTTAATTAAAAAAATTATACTAAAAAGGTACCCCAAACTTTACTTTTATCAATTAAGTGAAACATCACATCTAAGCAACTATAAAGACACTGCCACAGTAGAATTTACTTAAAAATGAAACCAAAAAATTTGTCATATCCCATAAGTGGGCAATACAGAAATACACAGCTGGTAATTTTACCCACAAGAGGGAGCCTGTATTTTTATATTTTTGTCACAGAACTTGAAAAACCTGAACTAAAATATGTTCTAAAAAAATGTTTGTTGATACCATAATCTTTATGTAAGGTCAAGTTTTAAGCTAATCAGATTTCAGTTGGCATATTTTTCTTTAATAATATATCAGTATGTCACAAGACTGGAGTGATGATTGGAATTTTTAAAATTTTCATACCTATATTGTAATTAGGTTTTTTCAGATATAATAATGAAGATGTAGCTGCCAAAGCAGCCTAAGAGGAAATTCCTTTCAGGTAGTAGTAACATTAGTTGAGCAAAATTGACTAGAATTATTATAAGTGCTTTACATCCAAATTTAATAACATAGAAATGAAGTGATATTTCAGTCATCTTCTTATCAGAAAATAGGCTTATATAAACCAGTAATTATCTATGTATTTTTGGAACAGGCAACACCCTACTTTAAAAATTATGCTGGTCATTCTCACCAATATCACTTAAGACTTGCCTAAGAAAGGGTATAACTGACACGACAGCAGGATGATCTTTCCTTTCTTAGAGTTGAGAAAAAGACCCTTTAAAAAAATCTAAGCTGTATTCTTCATATCTTTAATCTCCATAAACAATATCTTAAATTACTAAGTCTCTAAATAAACGTGCTCTGAGCTTTGGAAAACAAAATATATCCATCAACTTAAAAATTACCCTATAAAAGATAGTTTTGGCAACTCATCAACTGAGAGTGATCTGTTCTGTCACATTCAGAGACATAGTAATAATCCAGCTGAAATTTGTTTTGTGATCCCTTGTAAAGTGCAGGGAAGCCAGGTGATAAAGTGTCCCTGTCTCCTAAAGTCCTCTCTTCAGCTCCTTGACAATATTATATACCGGGGGCAGGAAGCTGAAGAAGAAAGGGTTAATCACCGTTGTTCTTCTTTCTGAAATTCCAACCTACCCATTAAATCATTGTTTTTTCTCCCACTAGGCACCATGAATCTAATGGACCTAAAATCAATATCTTATAAATGACATAAAAATATATTCATTTTATGGACTAATGTACCCTAGTGTCTGAATCCTATTTACAACCTCTACTTTAAAAGGAAACAACAGACCTACTTCTGCCAGTAAAAGGTTACTCAGTCACTGGTGACATGCTGCAGAATGCGCTGTCGTACTCAAGTGTGGCACGAGGGCAAGATTGGTGGCTGCAAATCCACCATTGTTGAAACCTGACACCTAGTGCAGTGCACTCATGTTGCTGCTGCTGCTGCTAAGTCTCTTCAGTCGTGTCCGACTCTGTGTGACCCCATAGACGGCAGCCTACGAGGCTCCCCCGTCCCTGGGATTCTCCAGGCAAGAACACTGGAGTGGGTTACCATTTCCTTCTCCAATGCATGAAAGTGAAAAAATTAAGTGAAGTCGCTCAGTCGTATCCGACTCCTAGCAACCCCATGGACTGCAGCCTACCAGGCTCCTCCATCCATGGGATTTTCCAGGCAAGAGTACTGGAGTGGGGTGCCATTGCCTTCTCCACACTCATGTTAGGATACACAATTACAAAGGAGCATGCGTGGAGCTTCCAAGCGCTCCACCATCTCCCCAGGTGGATTTACACATTTCTGCTGCATTAACTTGTTTTGTAACTTACATAAAATTTTCAGTGCATCAAATCATTACAATACTGAGAAAGCAAACACCACTTCATAGTGACTTCTATAATGACTGAGGAGACTCAATTAAAAAAAAAAACCTAAAAGACCAAAATGATCACTACCCTACCAGAGAGACACTGGCCAAAAAAATGTAGCCTGAGATCACACCACATGAAACCACAGTTTCAAGCAAGCTCTGGGGAAACTAAGGGCATTTCACTCAGTGAAACAACCAAAAAAGATACAATGACTGTCTGTTGGTTTTTACATAGCAAGAAAATATGCTGGGAGTTCCCTGAAGGTTCAGTGGTTAGGACTCCATGCTTTCACTGCTGTGGCCCTGAGTTCAATCCTTGTTGAGGGAACTAAGATCCTGGCAAACCATGTGGTATGGCAAAAAAAAAAAAAAGAAATGATGAGAAGGTTTTACACTCATATAATATTTTTACTAATCCAAAGGACCCACACACTTCCCTCAGAAGCTATTCTTTTCATAAAGTTAATTAGTTTTGGTTGTGCTAGGTCTTCCCTGTGGCGCTCAGGCTTCCTCTAGTTGCGGGGAGTCGGGGCTCCTCTTCACTGCACTGCACGGGCTTCTCATTGTGGTGGCTTCTCTCTTGTTGCAGAGCACAGGCTCCAGGCACATGGGCTTCAGCAGCTGCAGCTCGAGGGCGCTAGAGTGCAGGCTCAGTAGCTGCTCTGTGACATGTGGCATCTTCCCTGATCAGGCATGGAACCCATATCCCCTGCACTGGCAGGAGGATTTTTATCCACTGTACCACCAGAGAAGTCCTCTCAGAAGCCATTCTTATGAGTGAGAAAGTCTTATGCTTAGTTTTAAACAGAAAACTTCTGTTTACAATTTATTCCTAACTTTATTTTGAGAGTATCTTCTACTTTTAATATTTTTCAGATATCAAATGTAAAGCAACCCTGTAAAACACAAATACTCCTGTACTGTAAAGATTAAAAGCACGGCCAAAAGAAAGACAGAGAAAGAAAAGAAAAAAAAAAAAGCTAAAAACTAAAGAAGATCTATTTTCCTGGAAAAAAGTATCTGACTTTCTGTTTTGATGGGTACAAACTGAAATAGAGAATAACCAATAGAAAAAGCAACTTTAAAACAGATATTTTTTGAGAGAATTCTAGCAACAGGTCAGTATGAGGTTTCCTGTTCAGTTTTATGGCTTAAAATCCACAGAGTTATAAAACTACAAAAGAAAAAAAAAAAAACTGTTGTTCTTTTTTTTTTTTCCATTTGCCAACCAGAGTCATTTATCCCCTATTAGATAAAGTATAATAGACTCTACGGAAAGGGTCATTGGCCTTCCATTTAATGATATTGCCAGCCCCAATCTGCATTTTCCCGGCAATGTCCCTCAACACAGAATAAATGGCTGATCTCTTCACAATAACAGCTGATTTCTATTTATTAAGCTAAAAAGGTCACCATTTTCTACGGCTGGGCCGCCCTGCACTATTGATAATTTTATGCATAAACAAATGGCAAATTTGTGCCCCATAAATATGCATTAGCAATTACTTTTTCCTCGGGCAACGCTCACCGCATGCAAATGTGTACCTCACAGGGCCTGGGAGCTTTTGTTTTAGCTCTTGAACAGTGAAACAAAAGAGCACAATAAACAATTTTAAAATTGCCAATCAATAAGCAATGCAGATGCAAAGGTAAATGGCAAGAAACTTGCTTAGAAACAACTAAACAAAAAGTGAGGAGGGGGAGGTAGCGGAAGACTTTTCCTTTTTATTATTTCATTTCTTTCTCTTTCATAGTGAAAAGGCTGAAGCCCTCTTGACACAGAACAGCTAGATAGGCTGGTGCTAAATCAGATGCCAGATGGGGAAAATAGAATATATACACATGTTGAATCAACACACATACAAATACACATACACACACACACACACCCCTCCAAAAGGAGGTCTGAGTAAAACGGTGTTCTGACATGATTTCAAATGCATCACCGATTCAAATTTCAGATTTTTCAATTTCAGAGATTCAAAGGATTTTTAAGCTGATAAACTGGGAGGCACTACACCGATGCATAGCTAAATCTTAATGCTGCTGCATTTTGCCATTCTCTGTTTTCTAATAAAGACAAGGGAAACATACATTATCAATAAGTAGGATATTTTTAGGGACATGAGGAAAAGGAATAAATAAGGAACATACTGAAAAGAAATAAAAAAGCAGCTCACAAAACAACTACAAATCCAGATGCTTAATATCAAAAACCTTTACCTCAGAACAATTCAACAGTACTGGGGGACATCCTTGATGATTTGGTGGCTAAGACTCCAAACTCCCAATGCAGACAGTTTGGGTTGGATCCCAGGTCAGGGAACTAGATCCCACATACCACAACTCAAGGTTCCCATGCTGCCATAAAGACTGACGATCCCAAGTGTCGCAACTAAGACCCAGCGCAGGCAATAATAATAAAATATTAAAAAGAATAGCATTGGGTATAAGGATAGAGATAGGGAGCTAACAAGGACAGAAGCAACAGACAGGTGTAAGAAAGCCAAAGGGGGGAAATGTTACCTAATTTGAAAGTGAAGTGAAAGTGAAGTCACTCAGTCATTTCCGACTCTTTTCGACCCCATGGACTGTAGCCCACCAGGCTCCTCCCTCCATGGGATTCTCCAGGCAAGAGTACTGGAGTGGGTTGCCATTTCCTTCTCCAGGGGATCTTCCCAACCCAGGGATCGAACCCGGGTATCCCGCATTCCAGGCAGACGCTTTAACCTCTGAGCCACCAGGGAAGGGGCACCTAATTTGAACTTGAACATAAACAAGAAAAAGTTGACATTTTTTAAAGAAAAATAAACTTTTATAAGAGGTTTATTTGGCCCACTCTATCATGCACTATTCTAGGATCCATTTACCCTTGGATCTTGACAGAAATCTCTACAGGTTGGTATGTTTCACAGCACAAGGTACACAGCAGTTAGGAAACTGAACCAGTTAACATAAGGCGGTGCTAGGCCTGACCTTTGACCTAGTCTGATGCCTGCACCTGCCACTTCACTATTGCCTGGTCTGAGTCTGCCATCCACTCCTGAAAACGTATCCACTTTAACCCCGTTTAAAAAATCTCTTCCTCAATGTGTTGGTGGCTTTGCCTTTGTCTGAACAAGTCAAACTGTATTAAAAATTTTAAATTCAGGACTTAGGCCAGTTTTCAAAACTAAGATACTAAACTACTTTTGTAAAATATACAAATGCTAATTTGTATATTAGTACAAAGATACATTGGGCCTCCCAGGTGGCTCAGCAGTAAAAGAATCCGCCTGCTAATGCAGGAGAGGTAGGTTCGATCCCTATGTCAGGAAATTCCCCTAGAGGAGGAAATGGCAACCCACTTCAGTATTCTTGCCTGGAAAATCCCATGGACGGAGGAGACTGGTGGGCTAGAGTCAACAGGGTTGCAAAAATTGGACACAACTAAGTAAGAGAGCATGCATGCATGCACACACACACACACACACACAAATATATTAGTACATTTCCACTGAGACCATGCCATAGTTTTAATAATCATTTAATATAATGAAAAGTTTTGTTCTTACACAATGGTTTAGCCAGTATTAACAAGAAAGTAGTAAAGATAAATAAAAGTATTCTTGGCCTAAATGCAAATAGGCAGACATGAAAATCTAAAACCAACAATAGCTCTGTCCTGTTCAAAGTCAAGATACTCTTCACAGGGGCCTCTCTGAATCTCTGTGTGGGTAAAAAGTCAACCTCATTCTTTAGAGGAGGCCGTGAAACTTCTCCTGGCAATACTTCCTCTGATAATGTCAGTGTTGGGAGATCAGGGCTGTTGCTGGCATGTCAACTGACTGTGTGAATAAGAGAAGATGCCCCGAGGTGGACAATTCATAAAATGTATTACTTGCACAGTCATATACGATGGCCCCAGAAGAGATGTCATATTTGTCTTTGTTAGAAAAGTGTTATTTCTAGTATTATAGAATCAAACGCCATCTTTTTTAGAGTTAAAGATTTTTTTTTTTAATTGGGGTGTAGTTTGGGTTTTCCTAGTGGTTCAGATGGTAAAAAATCTGCCTGCAATGCAGGAAAACTGGGTTTGACCCCTGAGTCAGGAAGATCCCCTGGAGAAGGGAATGACTACCTACTCTAGTATTCCTACCTAGAGAATTCTACAGACAGAAGAGCCTAGCAGGCTCCATGGAGTCACAAAGAGTCAGACACAACTAAGCAAGTAATATAGTTATTTTACAATGTTGTACAACAAAGTGAATTGGCTATATATATATATATATATCTCCTCCCTCCCATGCCCCCCCATCCCATAGAGTTAAAGATGTTTGAGAATCAAGCGCCCACTTATTATTACAAAATCAATACAGCTGGATTCCAATAATTTATATATTAATTCAAATAATTACAAAGTTAGTGTATTCCCATTTTGCTATCTTAATTATCAGTCTTCAAAGCTGAACATAAAAAACTTGAGCATGGTTTTTCTTGATCAACTAAACGCATTCAATGTGTGCTGAAGAACATCACTACAGAAGAACCCATGTTGTCATTACCATCATATCCTGCCCAAGTCCTCACTCTCCATGCAAGGTAAGGATTTCAAACTAAAACCACAAATACTCCAACTAATCTGGAGTTTGTCTGAAATTTATTAGTGCTTAAATAGTCAACCATGTAGACTGCATGTAAATGAAAGTGTGCTAGAAGTGTGCAAAAACTTGGTGTGTTATATGGACACTCCAGTATCCAAAGGCTCAATGTGACAGAGGCTGGGTCACATAATTACATGATGTGTGCCCAGTCCCACTTTGATAGGAACAAAATTGTGGTAGAGGGTACCTTGTGACGGACTGAGAAAGTCTGAGGAGCAATGGGAAATTCTAGAACTTTGTGCAAGAGGAAAGTCACTGTCTTATTTATCTTGGGTGAGGGTCTGCCAGTGTCTTTGCCTAAGATCCTTTCTTTGTCCATCTCCTGCTCTGCTGACTCCTAACATGTGCTCACTCCTGTGGGTTAAGTTTCCCTGGCCCCCCTGGTAGTCAGCTTGGAGGTGAGTTAAGCTACTGGGAGTAGGTAATCTGGAGCTCTGTGTAAAACTGCGTGGGAGCATGCATGGGTATGTGTGTGGAGGGGTACAGGCAGCCACGTGTGCACGCATGTACTCCTGTGTCTCCTCTCTCATTTACTATTTAAAAACATTTTATCATAGAGACAATTACATATTCAAAATAAAGACTTCAGAAAAACAAACTCCCATTGACTGTCTCCAAGGTTCGACACCTCTCAACCCTCTGCTGTTTGAATCTCTCCCTCTTTCTTTCCTTTGCTGTGTCTCAGGCAGCAGCCCCATTTTTACCAGGCTCCACCTCCTGCTGAACAGGCTACCATGGTTCCCGCTTGTGTCCAGTGACCCCAGCAACCCTGAGATCATCCTGCCAAACTCATCCCTTTTGTCTCCAGCATAAGGGTGGTAGTAACTTCTTCCTGCTCCTGACCTCTAGGTTGCTTTTTCACAGTTTATTATTGTCAATGTGCAACAATTTCTCACTATTAGATGCCCCTTTTTAAAATAATCACAGTGGCTTCTGTCTTCCTGCTGACCATAAAGAGTGCTTATTTTATTTCACTTTTATCACCCACTGGCAGAACCATGATTTATCCTTTATTCATAGTTCCCTTGAAGCAGGTCAAGGCCACCTAAGGTATAAGACCCTTTCAACAGCATGGAGCCCAGCATGCTGGTCCAATATAGTCCATGCCCAAAGTATGGTTCCCTACATATAACATTCACAATGGATTCATGTACCAATCTAGTCTTATTCCATATCTTTTGCCAATTGCTTATTCATATCTTGCTTTTTTTAAATTTATTTGTCTTAATCTATGGACCAATGAAGGAACAACAGTGACCTACTACTGCCCCTAGAAATTCTACCCAAATGCCTAACATTTTGGGAATCTGGTCAGTCTGTTTTAAGGGGGTAGCTCAATCTGTCATGAAAATATATTTTCCCAGTGGTAGATAGCAGAAACTAGTTAACCAAGTATAGACATGTTTAATATGTAGGTATTTGTTTATTAAAAACAAAATATGACCTTCTGATGTTAGGAATGTGCGTGTGCATATATGCACACACACACACACACACACACACACACACACACACACCATAAAAATGACTGACGCTAGATGGCTCTTACAAAATTACATTTTGAAAAATTATGGGACTATGAATCAAACATATAGATTAAATTTCCCTGAAACAGACATGTGCTTAATAATTAATGGGAAAGGATACAAATAATATTTATGATTTTATCCTACTCAAAACACTTGAATAATTATGCAGTAATCATAGGGCTAGATGAAGACATACTTATCAGATTGGAACTCTAATCTGTAAGGAAATTTTAAAACATAAAAGGATCTTAAAATTGAAATAACAGAAATAAATCCACACACTAAAACTTTAACCTACTTTAACATAGTCCTTTGTTTATAAAAATTTTCAGACAAAAAGATCTGCTTCAGATAATCTTCAGATAAGTACAACAAGACTGTAATTTTTAATGGCAGCAATCACAATGCAAGCCAGGATGAGATGTGGCAATGGAAAGAAGAGAATATAGTTAATAACTATTCAGTATCCACATTCAAGTTAGATATAACCAATGCACTATATGTAATAAGGCAGTATTTTAAATATGGGTTCCAAAACTGATTTTCATCCAGTAGACTGGGAATTGGATAAGCATTCAAAACTCAGAAAAGTCAACCAGAAACACAGTGGGTATGACAATTGTGCTAAAACAAGTACAAATAGGAGGACAAGATGCATTGAATCTGAGAAAGATTCAACTTAAGATCAAGAGAGCACGTCTCTGGTGGTTCGGTGGTTAAGAATCTGCCTGCTAATGCAGGGGACACGGATATGATCTCTGGTCCAGGAAGATTCCATGAGCCTCAGAGCAACTAAACCCATGCCTCACAACTACTGAGCCTGTGCTCCTCGACAAGAGAAGCCATAGCAATGAGAAGCCCAAGCACAGCAACTGGAGAGTAGCCCCAGCTCGCTGCAACTAGGGGAAGCCCACGCACTGCAAGGAAGACTCGGTGCGGCCAAAAATAAAATAACATTAATAAGTTGTGAAATTAAAAAAAATGATCAAGAAAGGGCACCAATCACTAAGTTCAAGCAGATATTTAAAGGGCTGCCATTTGGAAAAATATAGACAAGATATATTGTCTCGTGTTCCACATGAGAACAAAGTCATATTTGTGTTTTTGTTTTGATGGCAGGATTACGAGGGGGTAGTAGATTTCAGTGCATTGTGAAAACCAACTTTTTCTTAAATTAGTTGCCCAGTAATATGACTGATTGGAGGGACGCCAAATGATTTAGGGTTTAAGCCAGGGCTCTGGATTCAGGGAGACTGGGATAATGTTTTGGCTTTGCTACATACTATCCAAGTGATCCTGGGCATAGTCAGTCACTTAACCTCAGTTCTTCATGGGCAAAATCTTTCAAATATATTCTCTACCAAAGAAGGTGGCAGAGAAGGTAAAGCAAGACCATGTCTCAGAGGTCTAAGAAAAGGATTTCTGAACAGAATGACATATTGGATCATCTGGCTTTTAAGATCCATTCCAACCTTAGACTAAATTATTCTATTTCTCAAAGTTCAAGCATATATCTTCATACAATTTCAGGCCAGGAAAGCTCCCACTGATTTTTTAAAAGGGGGAAAAGTTTGTGGCAATTCTGCATTAACAATGTTTCAGCATCAAATAGAGAAAGGATATTCATTTTTGACCAAAGATAAAGCTATTAAAACTCACAAAGTATTTTTAGTTAATAAAAAGACACATAACGTCATAAGTCAGAAATATGGTTACTAAAATCAGCAATATCCATTTTGAATAAATTTACAATATTAACCTTATTTTCTCCTCTTTAAAGTCTCTAGCTACTCAATTTATAGATACTTCTTGGATACTGAAGAAACACGAACAAAGTACTTATGCTTTTTGAACACTGAGCATGGCTTCCTCGCTGCTGTCAGCCAAGCCTTTCCACCACTCCTTCAAGCGTGCCTTCTGTCACAGCCACTCAGCACACAGCAACCAAGAACACAGAAAAGTGAGCTAAGCAGGGCTAAAGGGCAACTTCAAAAGAAGTGATTCTCAAATCCTTTTTTGTGATGCCCCAGGGTTCCTCTAGTTATTTCAAGGAATGCTCTAAAATTTTCAAGAAGTTCTTAAAACAAAACCATTTTATTCTTCTCAGCCTAACAATTACAGAGCTCTTTAGACTTTTCAAGGCATTTTCACTTAAACTATCAGATCTGATCCTTGTGGCAATCCTTGAAGGTAGGGATGACTAGGATGATCCCTCTCTTACAGATTAAAACAAATCTGAAAAATTGTGATGTGACTCCCAAGTCACTAAACTATAAAGCAGCATAAAAAAAGGCAAGAGCCCAAGTCCTGTCTTCTTTCCTCTCCACCATGCTTTGTAACGGAGTATCTGTAGTACGTGTGTGTGCAAAGTCACTTCAGTCACGTCTGACTCTTTGCAACTCCATGGACTGCAGTCAGCCTGTCCATGGGATTCTCCAGGTAAGAATACTGGAGTGAGTTGCCTGCCTTCCTCCAGGGTATATTCCCAACCCAGGGATCAAACCTTTGTCTCCTATATGGCAGGCAGATTCTTTACTGCTGAGCTGTTGGGGAAGCCCACCTGCAGTTCGGAGAGGTCATTTTGAAATCCTTCAAATCATGGAAGCATTAATTTATTTCTGGAGCTGTGAACGTTGACCAGGATTATGCTACACTCTGTATTTACCTCCTTATTCGTTGATAGATGTTCCCATTTTTTAAAATGGAAATAGCACAATGGTTCTCCACCAAGGGTGATTTTGCCCCTTGGGGGACATTTGGCCATGTCTGCAGACATGTTTGACTGTCACACTGATAGGAGGAGGGGGACACTACTCTAGACCATAGAAGCCAGGGATGCTTCTAAACATCTCTCAGTACATCTGGGACAGCTCCCCACCACAAAGAATTATCCAGTCCAAAATGTAAACAGTGTTAAGAAGGAGAAACCCTGGTTTAGCAGCAATTTTATTTAAGCCATCTGTTTTTGTCTCTTACTTTTGTTACATAATCATAATAATGCTTTCAGATGGTAACATTTCCTGAGTCCTAATGACTGGTTTGGCATTAGGCTATCAGCTCTTCGGTAGTCACTAATTCCACAAAATGCCCTCTGCCTTAATCTTTGCTCTTTGGCAATACGTTGAACAGTGGTTCAAGTGACAGAGGTCACCATTACTGAGATAAATGGATCATAAAATAATTCATCATGGTATTTATAACACTTTGCTTAGAAGAATGTTGAAAATAAAGCGAAGTAAATGGGGAAAGTCAGAAGCATACATTTCAATAATATGAAATAAAAATGGAAATTTATTTCAGCTATGCAAGTGACCTTTGACTTTCCTGTTATGTACAGCTTACATCAGATAATCACAACAATGTGCATCCAATCTTAAAAATAAATTTGGTTATCTTCTGACGTGCTAAATTATTTCAATAAGCATCATAATAAGTAATAATATCCTCTTTGCAGAGAATGTCACCCTTCGCCTTTGCCCTGTTAAAACCTTCCCCGAAGCAATGGCTCTCAACTTTTGCTTCCCATGCACAGGGTCCAGGCGATCTTCTTTGGGCTTAGTTCCAGTCTTAACATTGCCAGATAGAGTCCCTGATTTGGAAGCAGCAAGTTGCCTCAGTCATAAGGACACATTGCAGTATCTCCTATGTATTTTGTATGTAGTATTTTGCTTCCTTAGTCTTTACCTCTTTGGTGTCTTCAGATATGTCAGCATTTGAATGACGAATTAGGGTTTTAAAAGGAACCTTTTTAGTTCACATTCCGTTTAAGATTGGAAAAGACCCTAATGCTGGGAAAGACAGAAGGCAAAAGGAGAAAGGGGCAGCAGAGGAGGAGATGGTTAGATAGTATCACTGACTCAATGAACACAAATCTGAGCAAACTCTGGGAGATAGTGAAGGACAGGGAAGCCTGGTGTGCTACAGTCCATGGGGTTGCAAAGAGTTGGACATGATTTAGCGATGGGCTTCCCTGGTAGTTCAGCTGGTAAAGAATCAGCCTGCAATGCAGGAGACCCCGGTTTGATTCCTGGATTGGGAAGAGGCACTGGAGAAGGGATAGTCTACCCATTCCAGTATTGTTGGGCTTCCCTTCTGGCTGAGCTGGTAAAGAAACCGCCTGCAATCTGGGAGACCCGGGTTGGATCCTTGGGTTAGGAAGATGCCCTGGAGAAGGGAAAGGCTACCCACTCCAGCATTCTGGCCTGGAGAATTCCAAGGACTGTATAGTCCACGTAGTTGCAAAGAGTCAGACACAACTGAGCAACTTTCACTTCACTTCAGTTCAGTTCAGTCGCTCAGTCGTGTCTGACTCTTTGTGACCCCATGAACCACAGCACGCCAGGCCTCCCTGTCCATCACCCACTCCCAGAGTTTACCCAAACTCACGTCCATTGAGTCGGTGATGCCATCCAACCATCTCATCCTCTGTCATCCCCTCCTCCTCCTGCCCTCAATCATTCCCAGCCTCAGGGTCTTTTCAAACGAGTCAGCTCTTCGCATCAGATGGCCAAAGTATTGGAGTTTCAGCTTCAATATCAGTCCTTCCAATGAACACCCAGGACTGATCTTCTTTAGGATGGACTGGTTGGATCTCCTTGTAGTCCAAAGGACTCTCAAGAGTCTTCTCCAGCACCACAGTTCAAAAGCATCAATTCTTTGGCACTCAGTTCTTTATAGTCCAACTCTCACATCCATACATGAAAAACCATAGCCTTGATTAGATGGACCTTTGTTGACAAAGTAATGTCTCTGCTTTTTAATATGCTACCTAGGTTGGTCATAACTTTCCTTCCAAGGAGTAAGAGTCTTTTAATTTCATGGCTGCAATCACCATCTGCAGTGATTTTGGAGCCCCCAAAAATAAAGTCAGCTACTGTTTCCACTGTTTATCCATCTATTTGCCATGAAGTGACAGGACTGGATGCCATTATCTTCGTTTTCTGAATGTTGAGCTTTAAGCCAACTTTTTCACTCTCCTCTTTCACTTTTATCAAGAGGCTCTTTAGTTCTTCTTCACTTTCTTCCATAAGGGTGGTGTCATTTGCATATCTGAGGTTATTGATATTTCTCCTGGCAATCTTGATTCCAGCTTGTGCTTCTTCCAGCCAAGCGTTTCTCATGATGTACTCTGTATATAACTTAAATAAACATGGTGACAATATACAGCCTTGACGTACTCCTTTTCCTATTTGGAACCAGTCTATTGTTCCATGTCCAGTTCTAACTGTTGCTTCCTGACCTGCATATAGGTTTCTCAAGAGGCTGGTCAGGTGGTATGGTATTCCCATCTCTTTAAGAATTTCCACAGTTTATTTTGATTCACACAGTCAAAGGCTTTGGCATAGTCAATAAAGCAGAAATAGATGTTTTTCTGAAACTCTCTTGCTTTTTTTGATGATCTAGCATATGTTGGCAGTTTGAACTCTGGTTCCTCTGCCTTTTCTAAAACCAGCTTGAACATCTGGAAGTTCACGGTTCATGTATTGCTGAAGCCTGGCTTGGAGAATTTTGAGCATTACTTTCCTAGCACGAGAGATGAATGCAATTGTGTGGTAGTTTGAGCATTCTTTGGCATTGCCTTTCTTTGGGATTGGAATGAAAGTTGACCTTCTCCAGTCCTGTGGCCACTGTGGAGTTCTCCAAATTTGCTGGCATATTGAGTGCAGCACGTTCACAACATCATCTTTCAGGATTTGAAATAGCTCAACTGGAATTCCATCATCTCCACTAGCTTTGTTCTTAGTGATGCTTCCTAAGGCCCACTTGACTTCACATTCCGGGATGTCTGGCTCTAGGTAAGTGATCACACTATCATGATTATCTGGGTCATGAAGATCTGTTTTGTACAGTTCTTCTGTGTATTCTTGCCACCTCTTCTTAATATCTTCTGCTTCTGTTAGTTCCATACCATTTCTGCCCTTTATTGAGCCCATCTTTGCATGAAATGTTCCCTTGGTATCTCTAATTTTCTTGAAGAGATCTCTAGTCTTTCCCATTCTATTGTTTTCCTCTATTCCTTTGCATTGATCGCTGAAGAAGGCAGCAACAGAAAAATAACAAATCTTTTCAATAATCTACGAAAGCTACAAACCTGCTATATAGAAATACAAACTTCTACATTGAAAGACCAATCTCTACAGGTCTTTTGTGTTTCTCTACCTCTTGTGAAGTAGCTTTCTTCCGAACTACCTTTTCAAGGATGATTCTGTAGAGAAAACCTTAGAAGATAAGAGGCAGAGTCCCCCTCCAAGGCATAGGGACAGGTTTGTTCCATTGTACAGTATAATAAGGATCATGTTTTGTTGTTGCTGTGTTGTTGTTATTGTTTAGTTGCTAAGTCATGTCCAACTCTTTGCAACCACATGGACTTCAGTCCACCAGGCCCCTTTGTCCATTAGATTTCCCAGGCAAGAACACGGGATCATGTTTACTCAGTGGCAAAGTTAGGTATGCTTAAATTCCTAATATAAAAGAGTCAGGTTCCCTAAGCTCAGGCCTTCTCCCCCTGAACTGTATGCATCGCCAGGCTCTCTCTGAATCACTTCAGTTCTGTTACTCAGTCATGTCCGACTCTTGGTGACCCCATGAACTGCAGCACACCAGGCCTCCCTGTCCATCACCAACTCCCAGAGTTTAACCAAACTCTCGTCCATTGAGTCAGTGATGCCATCCAACCATCTCATCCTCTGTCATACCCTTCTTTTCCCGCCCTCAATCTTTCCCAGCATCGGGGTTTTTTCAAATGAGTCAGCTCTTTGCATCAGATGGCCAAAGTATTGGAGTTTCAGCTTCAACATCAGTCCTTCCAATGAACACTCAGGACTGATCTCCTTTAGGATGGACTGGTTGGATTTCCTTGCAGTCCAAGGGACTCTCAAGAGTCTTCTCCAGCACCACAGTTCAAAAGCATCAATTCTTCTGCACTCAGCTTTCTTTATAGTCCAACTCTCGTATCCATACATGACTACTGGAAAAACTGGAAAAAACTGAATGGTGATTAGGGTTCAGGGAACTAGTACAAATGCTAACACTCTGGCTACTACTATCGTTGTGAGTGAAAACTGCCCTTTGTTGCTGATCCAGGATTTCACTGTCTTCTGTCAACGCCTATCAAACTGTGGCAGGCTAATGCATTAGCTTGCAAATAGGGTAAAGATCTTAGACCCTTCAAAGTTGTTAAAGATGCACATAAACAACATTAGCATACTCTTCCAACAGATGGCCATTTTGTCCTACACTTAAATTCAGAAGGACCTATTTTTTCTTAGTAAACAGAATGAAATGACCGTATATTAAGTTTATTTCAAAAAAAAAAGGTATTTGGCTAATAATGGTAATAGTAGTAGCGTTAATTGATTGACTTGTATAAGTCAGGTGCTTTGTTAGGAGCTTAACAAATACTACTAACTAGTTTAGTCTGACAATAACACTGATGTGCTGTATGCTTAATTGCTCAGTCATGTCTGACTCTTTGCGATGAGGCAGCCATTATTATCCCCATTCCACAGGAGGAAACAAAGACCTTTGACTTCCTTGGTGGTCCAGTGGCTGAGACTCCATGCTCTCAATGCGGGGGGCCCAGTTTCGATCTCTGGTCTGGGACCCAGATCCCACATGCTACAAGTAAGTTTGTATGCTGCAACTGAAGATCCCACATGCTGCAATTAAGACCTGGTGCAGCTGGATAAATTTAAAAATAAATACTCTAAACAAAAAACTACATAAATGAAGTAACTTGGCCAAGACTACATAGCCAGTTGGTATTGGAGCAAAGATCTGCATTCAGGATGGAATGTAAACTTGGCTTGTCTTGTTAATCAACTTTCTTTTACATGTTCCACTCTGAGCCTCGTATTGGTGGTATAGAGATATGGTTCCTGGCTTTGAGGGACTCATGGTTTAAAAAGGGAGAGAAAGTAATAAACAACTAACTTCAACAGAATGCCATAAGTATGTACAGGGAAGGGACCTGGCCACCTCAGGAGTCGGCAATGTCTTCCAAATGAAAGGATGATTGAAATGAATCTTAGCTAATCAAGAGTAGGCCAGGTGAAGAAACAGGGGCAATGCATTCCCTGATTTTTACATGTGAGGAAACGGATCCCCAGACACAAGGCTAGTCGCATTGCTGCATTGAAAAACACGGTGGCCCCTTGACGGCTGATGAATTTTTATTATTCCCTGCTTTCCTCAAAGATTATTCCTCACTGTTTATCAGCAATAGGCAATGCTAGTATTATCTCATGTTTACACTTTTCTTCTTCTTTTTTTTTTTTAATCTGAAGTCATTAAGCATTGGGCATTCAAGGACATAATACATGAAAACAAAATCACAAGACTACCGCTTTTCTAGGATAGACATGGCACATCCCTAAGCGCTGAAAGGGTTAATAAATCACTTGGAAATTTAAATGTCATTTTCTGTTAGAGTTTATTGAAGGACTTATCATGATTATAGACAAAGTTCCAACAAGGTCAACACCAATGTTCCAAAGGCATGAGCAGGTAAGCTAAAGAGAGATCAAATAAATTGTTTAAATGTTACAGCATAGGTAGTTCTCACGAATGTCTCTGCAACCAGTCTAACTTCCATTAACATAGTTAGAAAGTCTCTGATATGAGGAAAATTACTATAACTTCAGATATTACTCTAAGGAGCTATTGCTGTAGAATAGAAATGAAGAGATGTAGATAAATCTGCTAATGTTGATCTTATTCACACAAAGTGTGCATATAGGAACAGAAATCAGAAGCAAGAAATTCAAGAAAATAATGCCCAAGATTTGAGTCCAGTTGCAACACTTTCTCAGAGAAGGAAATGGCAACCCACTCCATATTTTTGCCTAGAGAATCCTGTGGACAGAGGAGCCTGGTGGGCTGCAGTCTATGGGGTCACACAAAGTTGGACATGACTAAAGCGACTTAGCAGTAGCAGCAGCAACACTTTCTAAGTTGCAGGAATTCATATACATTTTAACAGAGATTCAATATGGTTTACTGCTAAGTCACTTCAGTCGTGTCCGACTCTGTGCAACCCCATAGACGGCAGCCCATCAAGGCTCCCCTGTCTCTGGGGTTTTCCAGGCAAGAACACTGGAGTGGGTTGCCATTTCCTTCTCCAATGCATGAAAGTGAGAAGTGAAAGTGAGGTCGCTCAGTCGTGTCCGACCCTCAGCGACCCCCATGGACTGCAGCCTACCAGGCTCCTCCGTCCATAGGATTTAGTGGGCAATAATAAGAATTGGCAAGTGAGGTAACAAGGAGTATATTTATCAAAAGAGTGAAATATTACAACAGTATGCCTGATGGATTAGAGTTTGACTTTTTTAGGACAGTTAACACCACCACCACCACATGTATTTAGTGTCACTATACCAAAGACAGTAGGATGGCTGCTGGGGAAAATGGAGGAGAATATGCCCTATATCTGCCAGTGGTCTAGTGGAGCTGAAGGTAGCAGTAACACATGGCTAAATAAGTAACTACTGAAATTTACCCCACAAATATTTAGCGAGTGTCTGCTCTATCCTTAGTGATAACTAAAGAAATCTAAATGAAAGGTCCAAGTAAGGATGGGAACTAAGGGAAAGAAAAGGTGCTAATAGCTTCCTGCATTTCAAATACAGTTGCTTCCAGTTCTTACCTGAGCCAAAAGTGAACAATGGGGACAGGGTACTAAGATCAATGACAGTCCAGGATCAGAATCACTGACATCAACATTATCAATTTTATCCAATGTCATCACACTGGGCAATAAATTTTCTGGTGAAAAAGATGGGTATTTTTCTACAGAATCTGACTAAAAAGGAAACTAATTCTTGAGGTTTAATTACTTGAAAAACCAATTGAAGTTGCATAAATAAAACTTTGACTAGGACTTTTAAAAAAATACTCAGAATTACACTTGGGATAGTCTATTAATTCAATCAAGTCCCTAGTCATATGGCAAGTATTTTTCAGTACTTTGCCAACAAAGGTCCGTCTAGTCAAGGCTATGGTTTTTCCAGTGGTCATGTATGGATGTGAGAGTTCGACTGTGAAGAAAGCTGAGTGCCAAAGAATTGATGCCTTTGAACTGTGGGGTTGGAGAAGACTCTTGAGAGTCCCTTGGACTGCAAGGAGATCCAACCAGTCCATTCTGAAGGAGATCAGCCCTGGGATTTCTTTGGAAGGAATGATGCTAAAGCTGAAACTCTGATACTTTGGCCACCTCATGCGAAGAGTTGACTCATTGGAAAAGACTCTGATGCTGGGAGGGATTGGGGGCAGGAGGAGAAGGGGACGACAGAGGATGAGATGGCTGGATGGCGTCACTGACTTGATGGATGTGAGTCTGAGTGAACTCCGGGAGTTGGTGATGGACAGGGAGGCCTAGCATGCTGCGATTCATGGGATCGCAAAGAGTTGGACACAACTGAGCGACTGAACTGAACTGAAGGATATGGTTGATTCATCACTCTTTTAAGGGCTTCACTGGTGACTCAGTACTAAAGAATCCAGCTGCAATGCAGGAGCCATGGGTTCAGTCCCTGGGTTGGGAAGATCCCCTGGAGAAGGAAATGACAACCCATTCCAGTATTTTTGCCTGAGAAATTCCATGGACACAAGCTTGCTTCTGCTGCTGCTAAGTCGCTTCAGTCGTGTCTGACTCCGTGTGACCCCATAGACGGCAGCCCACCAGGCTCCCCTGTCCCTGGGATTCTCCAGGCAAGAACACTGGAGTGGGTTGCCATTTCCTTCTCCAATGCATGAAAGTGAAAAGTGAAAGTGAAGTCGTTCAGTCGTGTCCGACTCTTCGCGACCCCATGGACTGCAGCCCACCAGGCTCCTCTGTCCATGGGATTTTCCAGGCAAGAGTACTGGAGTGGGGTGCCATTGCCTTCTCTGACACAGCTTGGTGGGCCATAATTCTTAGAGTTGCAAAAGAGCTGGACATTACTTAACGACTGAACTAGGACAATGATCATTCAGCATGTAGCGTTTATCCAAGTGTGATAAAATGTGTCCTTATTAGGGAAGGGTACAAGTTTTAAGAAGCCTGAAACTTAAATGATTTGGGATGCCTTCTTTAAAAAAAAAAATACAAAATTATGATCTCTTCACAGTAACCATAACTTCACAGAGAGGATTTTGTGTACAGAGTAGAATTTTACAAAAATAATTTAATTAAGAGAATTATACATATAGGAGAAAGATAACTCAATCTTTCTAATAGCATGGTTGATAGATTTAATTCTTCTCCCTGCTGTTATAGACAGTCGAGGAAAGATTCTTTCAACTATATAACTTGTTTTTGGTAAGGCTATGTAAAATTTTTGGACTGTACCAAATTCATGAAAGCCTTTAAAAAGTTTCTTATGAGATACAGGATTTGGAGAAATTTTCCACAAATTAGCTTCTGGCTCCATACATTCATGCTTTTGAACTGTGGTGCTGGAGAAAATTCTTGACAGTCTCTTGGACTGCAAGCAGATCAAACCAGTCGATCCTAAAGAAATCAACCCTGAATTCTCATTGGAAGGACTGATGCTGAAGCTGAAGCTCCAATCCTTCGCCCACCTGATGTGAACAGCTGACTCACTGGAAAACACCCTGATGCTGGGAAAGATTAAAGGCAAGAGAAGAAAAGGGCAACAGAGGATGAGATAGTTGGATAGCATCACCGACTCAATGGACGCATGTTTGAGCAAACTCTGGGACATAGTGAAGGACAGGGTGGCCTGGAGTGCTGCAGACGATGGGTTCGCAAATGGTCAGACACAACTTAGTGACTGAACAACAACAACCATACATTCAAACTCAGCTTCTCTTCCATGACTAATATATTTCCATTCTGGTGACAGAGAGGATGTTCATAAAACAGTGTGATTCTGGCCCTAAAACTTGCAGTTACACTTAGATAAGTCAGCAGTAGGATCATTCTTAGGAGCCCTAGGGAACAGCTACGAATAATACAACCAGCAATGAGAATGGCTGTGGATGATGTAATTATTTCCCACTCAACCTAAATGAACTGCGTCCCCAAAACAGTTTTTCTTTACATGATCCCCTAAATGCCCTAATCATTCCAACACTACATATTAAGGTGAAAAGTGATGGAGAAGAAGTTGAAATACAAATAGATGATGATACTAATCATTTTGCAAATTTAACAAACACATGTGCCCACGTGAACACTTAACTAGGACTCAACCAGGGCCATGGAATGAACTTAAGCTTCCCTCGCGTCAGGGTAAAACTACCTCGGGTTCTCATCAAAGCTCTTTAATTTTTGTGACCTGAAAGCTCAGGTGGTTGCCCTGGCCATTAGTTAACTCAGTTAACAGAAACTATTAAATGTTCTGTAAATCTTTTGCAACAATTCCTTTAATATGGCACTGGATGTATCTACAAAATGAATCATCACAATGCACAAACACCTCTGGATATGCCAGCAGAGATGGAAGAAGGGTATGAACCCATGAAGGGCTGCTAAGTGGCAAGAAAAAGCTAAATTATGAGCCAAAAAATTAGAAGAAAAGAAGCTTCATGAGTTCTGTAATTTAGAGACATACATTAATATTCCAGAAAGTAGGCTGGCAGGACTGTGAAGTTTTACTGATTTTCCACTTTCACTCTAATTTGGTTTAAGCCAAGGGGAATATACCACCACCCTGCTGACACAGCATATTGATCCCAGTTCCTGAAGATTAAATTATACTTTTCTATTTTACTATGAATTCAGACATGTCCGACTTTTTGCAATCCCATGGACTATATAGTCCTTGGAATTCTCCAAGCCAGAATACTGGAGTGGGTAGCCTTTCCCTTCTTCAGAGGATCTTCCCAACCCAGGGATCAAACCCAGGTCTCCCGCATTGCAGGTGGTTTCTTTACCAGATGGGCCACAAGGGAAGCCCCACTATGAAAAAAAGATTGTTTATTAAGTTCTTTAACATTTCTCCCCACAAAATAGCATACAGTATCAAATTTAGTTTATCTCTTATGATTGTCTTACAATGTATTTAGTGAAATAAATTACCACAACACAAGAAATCATAGCATAAGAGAAACAATTACATTAAATAACAAAGTGTCATTTTTAACATTAGGTCAACAACCTTCAGTTTAGTTCAGTTCAGTTCAGTTGCTGAGTCCTGTCCGACTCTTTGCAACCCCATGAATCACAGCATGCCAGGCCTTCCTGTCCATCACCAACTCCGGGAGTTCACCCAAACTCAAGTCCATCGAGTTGGTGATGCCATCCAGCCATCTCATCCTCTGTCATCCCCTTCTCCTCCTGCCCCCAGTTCCTCCCAGGATCAGGGTCTTTTCCAATGAGTCAACTCTTCGCATAAGGTGGCCAAAGTATTAGAGTTTCAGCTTTAGCATCAGTCCTTCCAATGAACACCCAAGACTGATCACCTTCAGAATGGACTGGTTGGACCTGCAAGAGTCTTCTCCAACACCACAGTTCAAAAGCATCAATTCTTTGCCGCTCAGCTTTCTTCACAGTCCAACTCTCACATCCATACATGACCACAGGAAAAACCATAGCCTTGACTAGACGGACCTTTGTTGGCAAAGTAATGTCTCTGCTTTTTAATATGCTATCTAGGTTGGTCATAACTTTCCTTCTAAGGTGTAAGTGTCTTTTAATTTCATGGCTGCAATTACCATCTGCAGTGATTCTGAAGCCCCAAAAAATAAAGTCTGCAACTGTTTCCACTGTTTCCCCACCTATTTCCCATGAAGTGATGGGACCAGATGCCATGATCTTCATTTTCTGAATGTTGAGCTTTAAGCCAACTTTTTTACTCTCCTTTTTCACTTTCATTAAGAGGCTTTTTAGTTCCTCTTCACCTTAAGTCCCACAAAAAAATAAGATATGGAAGTTGCTCCTCTAAAAGCATCAGAAATACACACGTTTGTAACTGCAGATTCAGAATGCTAAACAGAATTCTGAAGAGGGACCACACAGAACCTGATCAAACGTATCCATCTGTTTGTCTTCATGTAAATAATGCTCACGCAACCAGTGCTGGGACCTCTTCTAGGACAGGCCCTGAGACTTTCATCACATCTGTCATTTCCCCTGCTTACAGCTGCCTCATAAGTAACTCAGGGGGTTTTTTTCCTTAACACTCCAACAGCATCCTAAGAAAACAGCACCAACCAAGAGCAATTTCTCTCTTTATCCTCCCTCTACCTGATTTTTGCCTCAGTAACTAATATTAATATCCAATGTAATGTCCTCTTATGGAAATGTGAACATCTCCAAGCAAGTGCTCCCACTCTGAGAAGCAGAAGCAGAGACCCACTCTGAGCCACTTTCTAAGGCTCAGATGTGGGTCAGGAAATGAAGTCATCAATGCCCAGAGTCCAACCATTTGAAAGAGTCTACACGACTGACACCACTAACAAAATCTCCAAGAGAAAGACAGTACATGTTAATCTTTATCTGTTGGTGGATTAGATTTTTCCATGGCTGCACCTTACCGAAGACAACCGAGTTCCCCTGAAAATAAAGTGATGTTCCAACATACAAAGGGGCTCTGACCCGACAGAGGCTGAAGCTGGCAGCAGTCAAGCAGGGAAATCTGATATCTGGAAACTAGAGGATGCGCTGCTGCTGGCCATGCCACTGGCCTATTGCTCTATTTTCGGGGTTCTTTCTTCTTCCTGAAAATACATCAGGTCTTCACATCCACAAAAGGCAAAAGATGGAATTCCTCTGACACAACATAGTATGGGAAACTGACAAGCATTCCCAGGCTTGCAGGATTTTAGTCATGACAAATCTATAGCACAAGTATATGATGAAATATAAACTGATAAAATATACTACAGATACATTTAATAATATATGTATGTATGAACTTATAGATAAAGGCAATATGTGTATCCACATATATGACTCACACACTAACATTTCTGATTTCTTGATTGGCAGCAAATTTTTTCTATGCTAATTAATTGCTGGAGGACCTCAGACCATAGTATTCTCCTCTATGACTAACTTTTTTCCTCTAATTCCCTCTTGTTTAAACACACTCATCAATTTAGAAAATTAAGTGAAGGAATAATGCACATACTGGTTACCTCTGCTGCTGCTGCTGTATGCTGCCACCTCACTCATGTCTGACTCTGTGAGACTGCATAGACGGCAGCCCGCCAGGCTCCCCCATCCCTGGGATTCTCCAGGCAAGTACACCGGAGTGGGTTGCCATGTCCTTCTCCAATGCATGAAAGTGAAACGTGAAAGTGAAGTCGCTCAGTTGTGCCCGACTCTTAGCAACCCCATGGACTGCAGCCTAACTGGTTACCTCAGGCATCCCCAAACACAAATCCTAGAATTTTAAATAATACTCATGGTGGATCTAGCCCAAAGAAATTAAAAAAGAAAGTGTGCGAACATTAAACTTTGCATCAATTGTATACACTAAAGCAAGGGTCCCCAACCTCTCGGCCACAGATTGGTACCTCCTGTCAGATCAGCGGTGGCATTATGCAATGTGCT
Source organism: Bubalus bubalis (assembly GCF_019923935.1). Classification (NCBI taxonomy): domain Eukaryota; kingdom Metazoa; phylum Chordata; class Mammalia; order Artiodactyla; family Bovidae; genus Bubalus; species Bubalus bubalis. The sequence continues at coordinate 34,126,937 of NC_059160.1, forward strand.
TGAGCTATCCCGAAACTACCCTCCCATCCCTGGCCCAGTGTGTGGAAAATTGTCTTCTATGAAACTGGTCCCTAGTGCCAAAAAAGTTGGGGTCTGCTCCACGAAAGGATATTTTGCTCTGTGAAGTCTCTTTTACGTTCTACTTTTCATTTGGTGCATCTAGTACGCAGGCTTTAGACTATATAAATCAGGATTTGTATGTGGTACCCAGCAGACTAATGTTGTTATTAAGTGTTAAATATAAACTTCCTTTTACCTAGAGTATTATTTTGGAAGATGTCTCATCTTTGAAATCTCACTCATGAAAAAAATAAAGGAAAACTAAGTCTAAAAAATAACACATCTTAAAATGATGCTGGAGAAACTTCATAATATCCTTCACTAGAACCCTAGACAAAAGTTTATCTGAGACCATTCACTTCACTTCACTTCAGTCACTCAGTCGTTTCTGAGTCTTTGCGACCCCATGAATCGCAGCACGCCAGGCCCCCCTGTCCATCACCAACTCCCGGAGTTCACTCAAACCCATGTCCATCGAGTCAGTGATGCCATGCAGCCATCTCATCCTCTGTCGTCCCCTTCTCCTCCTGCCCCCAATCTCTCCCAGCATCAGAGTCTTTTCCAATGAGTCAACTCTTTGCATGAGGTGGCCAAAGTACTAGAGTTTCAGCTTTAGCATCATTCCTTCCAAAGTAATCCCAGGACTGATCTCCTTCAGAATGGACTGGTTGGATCTCCTTGCAGTCCAAGGGACTCTCAAGAGTCTTCTCCAACCCCACAGTTCAAAGGCATCAATTCTTCGGCGCTCAGCCTTCTTCACAGTCCAACTCTCACATCCATACATGACCACTGGAAAAACCATAGCCTTGACTAGACAGACCTTTGTTGGCAAAGTAATGTCTCTGCTTTTCAATGGACCATTACAGGACATTTAACTTTTGAAGAGCAGAAATATCTCTTTATAAGCTGATTTTATTTCTTTAAGATATAATCATCTGCCTCATCTTTTTTCATGAAGTTTTCAGTAGCAATGCTGCAAAACAACTTCACAGGAAAAGTTAACTCTGTTACCACATGATTCTGAGATCTCCTCACTGAGAAATTAGGGAAGTCACAAACATCTAAGACTACATTACACTGTGCCCACGATACCCCTTCTCCAGCACCACCTGCAAAACGCTGTGTCCTTGGTCAGGACCAAATACCCAACACACCCAGCCAGGCTCTACAACCATCAGTCTTGGACAAGTACTTTTCATGCTAGTTTCTCTCTTCACCTTTGACACGTTTGTCAGGGATAAGCATGACCTGGAGACTTAAATACTTATTCTGTAAAACTCATAAGTAAGTAAGGAAAATACCTTTTGAAGATCTGAGAAGCAACTGCTGTGGCATTCTCATTGTGATTCGTGATGATCCAACTTTCTAACTGTAGTAACCATGTAAAACAACGGGGCAGTAAAAACAACACAAAATCATTCTATGCAACCTTGCTCTCTAGACCTCCTAATGAAAGCCTGATCACTTCCCAGTTCTAGAAGGCAAATTTGTACTCACCAGATATTGTGATCTTAAGAAAGAACAGTTTGAAAAAGGCTAAACCATTTTATTTCCTACATTATATAATTTCTGCCACCTAGGACACCCACACAACTCCACATGGGCCTACACAGACAGACACATAGACGAACACCTACACCCCAATGACTATTGATCCCTAATCTACACATCACCCCAACTTCCATACAGTTCATTGAATTAATGATTTTTTAATATTTTAACAGCCATAGTCATAAAGGTAGTTTTACCAAGTGGTTTACAGTTTTTACTAAAAGGAGACTAAAATATAGTTTAGAGTCTTTCTTATTCATCTACTTAAGTTTCTTCTTTGTAATTAAAATTGTGGATCTAACCTATAATTCAGTCACAATCTTGAAGAGTGACTGATGCTTATTACCAAGCAGGCTTACTTAGCATGATGTATATTTCAGAGGACAGCACTTATGGTTTTTAAATCACTGGATCTTTCTGTTCAAAATAATCAGGGCTGAGCTTCATCTTCTGCAGTTTTCTCATTCTCAAAAGGCTTTTTTCTCTCTTTCCAACAAAACAAGCTGTTCTTTCCTTTCTCTACATATCACGAGCTACAAAAGCAGCCCAAGACTGTTGTATGGGTATCTGGAAATGGGATTTCATTAACTACTACACTAAATCAATTAACCAAAACACGTAAAAATTTCCTTAAACATTGCTAAAGCTGTAATATGGCTTAAAATAATGAACGGATCCTTCATAGCAGGTAAATGACTCAACAAGCCAATAGGGTATGATTCTTTTGAAGACTGTCTTTTGCATTCTCACTGCAGTTCTGGTGCTTCAGGTCAGGGCAAGAACTTGAGGACCTACGGCACTGTGGAAACTCAGCCACCTGTGGGTCTGGAACTGTGCGTGAGTGCTCAGAACATTTTCCTAAGGAAAAGAACTGCACAAGGGCACAGTGTACCAGCGGCTGGCTCACAGCAACCACCGTGTGCTCCCCGGGGGGTGCACTGCTTTTTCAGGCACTACCACCCAGAGGTACTCCTCAGTCAGCTTCCACTCCCCGCTCCGTTTCCCACTCCTTTTTCTTCAGATTCTCTCTTCCTTATATGGATGACAGCTTTGAATACATATGCAAGTGAACACACTCTCAATGGAAAGTCATTCACCACCACCCTGCCATATACATTTCTCCAGGTTTCAAAATGACAATGTCTTCAACAGTGGCAATTTAAAAAAATTATTTGTATTTACTTACTTGGCCGCACCAGGTCTCAGTTGCAAGCATGTGCTATCTTTGGTTGTGGCATGTGAACGCTCAGTTGTGCCACGTGGGGTCTAGTTCCCTGACCAGGGGTCGAACCCCTGCATTGGGAGTGCAGAGTCTAAGCCACTAAACCACCAGGGAAGTCCCAATATGGCAATTTAAGTTAAAAGAAACTGGATTTTAAAATATCTTACAAAACTTTCCCAAATTTAAGTTCCAATTTCAAGCCTATGAAAATATATATGGATTCTTAATATTTTAAAAAAGTATCAAGATATTTCATTCCATGGAGGTGAGGAATAAAGTAAAAATCAGCTACATAGAAACATTGTTGTCCTTCAGTCATGTCCAACTCTTTGTGACCCCACGAACTGCAACATGTAGAAATGCTACATTAAAATAGTCTGTGGTTGTACTATTAGCAGTAGGGTCAATAGCACTAGCAGAGCATTTGCTATGTGTACAACATTATTTGCAGTATCTAACATGGCTTTTATTTTTCATTTAAATCTAAGAAAAACACTATGAGAGAAGTGCTTTGACTCACCCACTTTTTACTACCCCACACAGAGGTACATTGTTAACTTCTGTGCTTCTGGTTAAGTCTTTATCCTCTTGTGTTATCTCCAATAGTCTCCTACCACTGGTCTTGGAGGAAATCACATTTCCATCATTGGCCTGAGTAGCTTTGACTCTCAATTCCTCCAGAATATGAAAGAGTAATATCATATTAGTAATTTACAACATGCTTCATACTGGAGGTTAAACCCCTAACTTCAAATGTCAGAATAAGTAGGAAAAAACAGACCTAAATCTAAAAGAATGAAGGTTTACACAAAGTATCTCTCATTTTTGGTATCCAGCCAGATGAGAATCTCACATTTTAAGTATTTTTCCTTCATAACTGGAAGTGCTTATATCTGGGTACATTAAAAAACCTTAGAGATTATAACCTATCCAGGCAGGAGTTCACATTTTACGACTTATTGTCTATTGTTTAAAAGATTTAAAATTTTCTCCACAGCGTCTTCAAATCTCTGGAGAAAAGAGGCTATATAAATTCAAAATAAACAAATCCTAGATAGTTTATGTGGTCACACTTTTGATTTTCTTGATATGCCTTTCCAACTGACTCATGAACATGAATTCATTTAATAAATTAATTTCAGAAAAAGAAAACAAACCTATCCCTAGTGAATGTCATTGTTTTTTACTGTGTCAACTAAGTGCTTCCAAAGTCCTGCTTCAAACAAAGGTTTATTATTAGCGGCAAAAATTTATCTCCTCTGATTTGATGCTTATCATCTTTGCCTCCCTTGATTTTATGACTCCTTCTTCTCCTTTCCACACAGTATTTAATTTGCTAAGACTAAAGAGGGCATAAAAACCCTTCATTTTCCGAAGACAATCTCGAAGGTAAATAAAAATCCAGAGGCGCTTTCCTAAAGGAACAAAGGTTAGTACAAACTTTTCCTTAAGTGCTTCAGTGAGAAAGAAACAATGTTAGGCTCCAGGGAATACCCCAGCACCAAGTCAAACACTGCTCTCATCAACAATTTAAAACTTATTTTAAAATAACTTTCACAAAAGCCACAATGCTGTATCTTTAAAGGTTGACAGAATTCTGAGACTAAAATCCTGCCAGTGGTAAGTTCTGGGTTCAGAAAAATAGAAAAACATGCCAAAAAAGGGAAAAACCTGAAGAAAGATGAAGGGGAGACCCTACATATAAGAATTAAAGTATCCAGGAATTCAGATATATCTTCATTGACTGTACACGTTAGCTAGTTACAGGAAGCCTTAAAAATGGTGTTAAATGCACCATCTGGAATCCTGTAAAATGAACTTTTACCTGATGGTTAGTGGCAATTTATTACTACACACAAGAGAAACGCATGAGCTTTTTTGGACTCATATAGGACATTATCCTTGCAACAGGACCAATATTCACTAAGCAACATATCCCCTGAACAGTAAAACAGACCACTCAAATCATGGTAAAGATCCTATAGCATAATGGATTTCAGTCTGTGAACCGAGAGACTTTTTATTCCTTCTGTTAATCTCTCCTTACAACTTCTTTCTTCCAGGAAGCCATCCAGTAATAGTTCTTCCAAAACTTTCAACTTTCATATTTTGGGTCTTAAAATCAGTATACTGCCTATTCATATAGTCCCAAATTCCTGGGTAACTGAGAGTCTACATGTCCCCCACAAGTTGTGAGAACCCAGAGAGATGATTTTAATGCTGGGGCAGGAGGGGATGGGAATCAGGCACTCAGTTGAAAATTTCTTTCTGCTATACCATCCTGTGCCTGTGCATATTTTATTTTATTTTTTTTTTAATTTTATTTTATTTTTAAACTTTACATAACTGTATTAGTTTTATATATGTGTACATTAGCTGAAAGTTTATCTGTGTTTATCTATCATGTTGACCTCTGTCTGTCAAATGATCCTGGCATAGTTTTATACAGAAAAATGTTCCTCCTCAGCCCTGCCACTACAAATGCCAGAAGTAACAAAAGCCCAGGGTCTCCAGACTTTTAGCCCAACCTAGAGGTTGCCTCAGTACTTCCTGCCATGGGCCAGCAGCAACTGCCACCTTCTGCCACGTGGAAGGCGGATACACAAGAAACCTGCAGGCTTGGCTTCCTAATTCACCCCCAAATGAAAGCATGAAGTCACTGCTGATCCTGACACTCTAATGCCAATATCAGTTATTGAAAAAAGTATTCCACTTCAAGAGGCAATTTAATTCACTGAGACATAGTCCACTTTGTACTGAGATGCCATAACAGCTGTCTTTAAAAAGTTGCTCAAAATGCCCTAAGTGTCTGGATTATTCACTGAAAGCATCAGTCTCAGTGGCTCTATCTTATAATAACCATGAAATTTCTTATGATAATGATGAATACATGTTAAGATATATTATGCTAACCATGAATTAGGCACATGCCACATCTCCACAATTAAGTAAAAGAGCAAGGGCCAAAATGTAACTCTTTAGAAAGTTTCCAGCAATGATAGAACAATAGATTAGCTAGTTAATAAAATACTGTTCTAAAGCAAACCAAACAAACAAAAAACATCCAAATTCTTCAATCCCTCTAACAATGAGTGGTTCTGACCTAAACATATTTATTTCCAAAGTTATCCTTTCTCTGTTATTAAAAAAATATTTATTTTATTTATTTGTGGCTGCCCTGGGTCTTTGTTGCTGCACACAGGCTTTCTCTAGTTGCTGCATGCAGGGGCTGCTCTCTGCTGTGATGTGCAGGCTTATTGCAGGGTGATTTCTCTTACTGCAGAGCACGGGCTCTAGAGCACAGGATCAGTAGTTGTGGCACGCAGGCTCCGTTGCTCCACGGCATGTGGGATCTTCCCACACCAGGGGTAGAACCCGTGTCCCCTGCATTGGCAGGCAAATTCTTAACCCTGGACCACCAGGGAAGTTCCTGTTATTTTTTTAAACCAGTGTGAGTGAGCAAATGTATGCTCATGCAGTCTTGGGTAGAGGATGGAGAAAGAGGCATTTTCCTGTCTCTACAAGAAGTCAATAACTCTATAGATATGAGGGATAAAATGATTGCAATCAAAGCTGATTTTAACACATCGAAAATGTTTTTCTTCAGTGCTGTTCTTTGAGCAATATATGTCAACTGGATCAGTTTCAGCAAAACCAGAAGCAAGAGTAGTTTTTGCTGTAATTTATATACATACAGTTAGTCATATCCACATATACAAATATACATTCATAAGGTCTTCATAAAAGCTCAGTAAATTTAGTATAATATTTTTTTCCTCTGTTAAGTCTTTGTTATTTAAGCCCCAAAATGAAATATGAAAATCCAACTGGTTGAAAGTTCTCATCTTTTTGACATGTCAGATGTCTCTTGAATCTTCCATTCAGATGCAAGAGAGTTCAGACATGTCCTAAAATATCCCCTCAGGTATTTCTATATCGTATATATGCATTCCTATTCTCTCCCACACCTCTCTTTCTCTCTGTCTCTCTCTCTCATACACACACACACACATTCCTACATATGCGCCTCTGTAGGGTTCATTCAACTAAAAGAAGATACAACAAAATAACAAAATGCATATGTAAATTTAGCTTCATTGTTTATTTATTCATAAATACCTTGATTTCTTGGACTGCTGAATATATCTGCAAAGGCCCATAGAGAATAGTTTTATACAAGTATTTTTCATATTAATTGTACTAAAATCACTTTGTAAGAAAGGACTTGGAAAATGTTTTCAAAGAACTTCAAGGTGATGCTTGCATAAACATAAGTCATATGAGGCTTTGGGGCTTCGCTGATGGCTCAGCGGGTAAAGAATCCTCCTGCAATACAGGAGACACAGGAGACGTGGGTTTGATCCCTGGGTTGGGAAGATCTCCTGGAAGAGGAAATGGCAACCCACTCCAGTATTCGTGCCTGAAAAAGCCCATGGACAGAGAAGCCTGGTGGGCCACAGTCCATGGAGTTACAAAGAGTCAGACATGACCGAGAGACTAAGCACATACTAAGTACTACAAGGTCCTAGGCCACTGGTGTGGTTAAGAGAATTTTCTCAGAGTATCCAGAAAAGACGCACTGCCAACTCTACCGCAAGTTTTAATGTGGCTGGGTGTTTTAAGCTGCAGCCCACAGAAAATGGTAGAGTAAAAAGAACTGCCAAGGATTTTAACACTGAAAGTGAAGAGAGGATATAATCATTGTTGCCCAGAATCAGTCTCCTAAAATGAGTGATTAACTAGGGACAGGGTCCAATGTGTCACAATGGGACATATCAAAAGCCATTATACAAGGACAGCTGATGACAACAGCGCCTGGAGTAGGGAAAATGAAATTGCTGACTTCACATTAGTTATGGGGAAAAACAACAAGAGGAACAACAGCAAAAAACTAAATTTCTAAAAACAACACACATTGAAAAATTGTACCAAATCTAAAAGGACATCAGGATTCATTATGAACTAGAAGGACCAAAGGAAAGAGCATGCATAACATAAGACAAATCTCACAAAGGAGGCCATTTTTATATCTACTGTTATTAGAGAAAAGACATCAAAAAACATGGAACACAACAGATATATATATATATATATATATATGTATCGTTGATATGTGAAAGAGAAAGAAGGATTACAAAATACAATACCCAGGCAAATGTTGTAGCCATACACTCTTAATAACACCAAAAATATATGAAATCTATACACATACAAATAAAATCCAGAAATCCCTTACCCAAAATTTAATAATAATACCATAGTATGCTATATTAATAGTATACAGTAGAGGGAGAAATAAGTTAGATGTGATGCTAACGAAAGTCAAAAAGTACATATCTATTTGACCACTGAAGAATGTCAACTGAAACATATTCTGCCCCTGATAAGAGCAAAAGTACTCTTTAATCACTGGAATGAAGGAATCCATTTATAAACTATAGTATCAAAAAAATAGGTCATTTTAAAGGTAGCATTCCTTAAAATATGACAAACTGTAAGAAAAAACTTACTTGATTTATGAATACCATAATATAGGTATTCCAGGTATAATGATTACAGGTTAAGACAGCTTATACAATTTCTCTTATTACTTGCATTAAATGATTGTGCTTTCAGCACTGTTCAATAATACCTCATGTAAATAAATGTGAGACATCACATTCCTTCGCTGTATTCTATTTGTGATCATTGTTTTAAGCAAGTCAATAAGTTCAGCCCACACTCAAGGAGAGAGGGTTATACCTCGGTATCAGTTCCAGGAAGTGAGGATCCTGGCAAAAGACATCTTTAAAAAAAAAAAAAATTCACTTATTTATCTATTCAGCTGCTCCAGGTCTTAGTTGCAGCATGTGGGATCTTTAGGTGTGGCACACAAACTCCTAGGTGCAGCATGTGGGATCTAGTTCCCTGACCAGGGATCTAACCTAGGCCCCCTGCATTAGGAAGGCAGAGTCTAAGCCACTGGACCCAAGGTGAATCCCGTGAGAGACATCTTAGAGACCACCAGTCCCAATAGGTGGGGTTTCCCAGGTGGCTCAGTGGTAAAGAATCCACCTGCCAGTGAGGGAGACACAACAGACATGTGTTCAGTTCCTGGGTTGGGATGATCCCCTGGAGAAGGAAATAGAAACCCACTCTAGTATTCTTGCCTGGGAAATCCCATGTACAGAGGAGTCTGGCAGGCTACAGTTCAAGGGGGTCACAAAGAGTCGGACAGGACTGAGCGACTGAGCACAATCCTAACAGGTAAACTTAAAACTCAGTAAGTTCTATGTATTAACTGTTTCATTTTTGAAAATTGGGAGAAATAAGCAATTATTAAAATCTATGTTCCACTAAAACACAATGCTGAGGCTACTGAACTAGTGGAATTCTAAAGTTGTTTCCAATTCTAACACACAGAGAATCTATGAATTTATGGCACATACCAGACAAAAATATATCAGAGTACATATGTTTAATAAGGCATGATTAAGTCCAGGAGTTCAAAAGAGAAAAATAATTGGTAGGAAAGAATAAAAGAAAAAAATATTTGGACAGGTAGATTTTAGAATAAAGAGAATTCCAGTAAAAGGAACAGCATGAACAAAAAAGAAAAGCATGGAGGTAGGGAACTAGGTCTTATTAAAGAAACTGAAAATGGTCTTGGTTTTAGTGTAAGGATGTATATCTGGTAGAGGAAAGAGAAGGATGAAGCTACAGTGGGAGAATGGATTAGAACAGAGGATCATGAATTCCAAATCAAGGAACTCAGCTAAAGAGGAGTCACAGAAGATTTTTGAGTAAAGTGAGACTACCTGCAGAGCTGTGATTCAGAAATAAACATCTGGCAGCCACATGGCCTGAAGGAGGATCATAGCTCTTGGAACAGAAGGGGCAGTCCATTCCCCAGCAGTGGGTTCTATGGACTTTTCTCCCTGGCCATACTCTCTTCTTGCTCTCCAGTTTAGCTCAGATCTCTCTCCTGATCTACATTTCCAACATGCCCATTCACATGTCTCCCAGTTTATACATGATCCCTCCTCTCCAACCTGCTCTCCTCTTATATTCCTTCTTTTTTAAGAATTTTAAAAATATTTATTTATTTGGCTGCGACAGGTCTTAGTTGTGCATGCAGGATCTTTTATTGTGGTACATAAGCTCTAGAGCACATGGACTTAGTTGCCCCATGACATGTGGGATTTTAGTTCCCCAAATAGCAATAAAACCCCAGTTCCCTGAACTGGAAGGCAGATTCTCAACCACTGGACCAGAGGGAAGTCATTTATATTCCTTCTCATTGTCCTCAGTGCTGTGGCTGATTCAGTGCTCCAAGACTCCACCTCCCTAACCCCCAACCTTTCGTTCAGCCTGGCTACCATCATCACCCATCTAACTCCTACCTTCCATTTCCAACATCCCTGGCTTATGTCAGGTCTTCAGAAGGTCCTGCTACCACAATGTAAAGATAACGGAATAATGTGGAGGCATCTTCCACCCCAATTGTTACCTTTGTTTGGAAGATCCTGGAAGACTTTTGACAACCTAATCAAAAGGATGAGTTCAGAAGACACAGGAAGGACGGATATTAGATTTTCTACAACTCTGGTAGAATGGTGGCCCGAGAGTCAATAATTATGGTATTATGACTAATTATGTTAATATAAGATAATGATGTCAATAATTGCATTAAATAGTAGAAAATAAAGGAAATGATATTGCTCAAACACATGAGATTGTGTTCTGATGTTTATCCACACTGCGCAAATGGACCTCTTCAGGGATTGCTGGAAGTCCTGGAACATCCATAACTATAACAAACAGCAATGTCAGTCCTTAGAACTGAACTCAATACGCTTTGTGACAGTGATTATGATTCTGTTGGACACTTGATAAACAGAGATGGGGGGACACACATCATTTCTGAAATATCAGTGGCATGTGATGAAAATGAATCTGCTTTAAATTCCGTAAGCAGATAGAGAGTGACCAGCAGAAGGGAGGGAGGGTGAGGCAGATTCATTCAGTTTGGCTTAAGAGATGAATCTTCCTGTGATTCCTAGGTGAATACATAGGACAAGGAGAGGTGAGGAAAGCTATCTTTCAGCTCTCCACCTCAGACTACAAATTTCTTAAAAAACAAAACAAGACCAACAACATCAACAGAAAAGATCAGAACACTTCCTGGGAAAGGAGGGGTTCTGTCCAAGGACATTAAAAATCAGAAAGTGTAGATCTGACCTGTTTAAACAGGTTTTGGCAGGTGTGTAACAGTGTACCATGCACTGCTTAAGGCACTGTCGGACTAAGTCCCACACCCAGCAAAAATTCTCCTGAAGCTGGAATTCAGGACTAGCGAGAGCTGGGGAGGGTGGGGAAAGTTGGCATTTGCTCTTCACCTCTGAGGAGCCAGAGGAGCCAGGTACAGATTGGGTGATGCCTGCACCACCAACTCAGATCCTGGAGATAAGAAGATGGGACTTGGCACAGCAGTTCAAAGCTAGTTGTGTTTTTAGAATGCTGGTAGCAAAGTGACCTCAAAAGGAACCCCTTACCCATGATACTTCCATCAGCCTAAGAATATGCAAAAACTGTGATTTGGAGAACTAGATAATGCCCCACAAGGAGAACAGAGTCTTGGCCTCCTCACAGAAGGAGAGTTTCTTAGATGCTCTAAAGCAGTTAGGAAGGACAATCACTCTTCTGGCTTTGCTGGAGAAGAGGAATGTTCATTGTTTATAGATGGCATCCATGAATAGAAGCCATGACCCACAGGGAGAAAGGTACAGAATGCTTGGAGAGCAATCACTAGGAACTTTAGGGGGGTTCAGAGAGTAGAGTATTTCCCCCTCACAGTTAGGATAGCTGAAACCCAAGGAGGGAAGGGAAAGAAAGGAAAGTCCTTCTGGAGACAGATCTATCCCTGCTGGGAAGGTAGGCTGAAGAGAGTAACTACCCCTCCATTCTCCCCCTTTAAAGTGAAAAAGCATCAGAAAGGCGCCCAATTCTTAGACTCAGGGCAAGAAAAGAACTCAGAGAAAAAAAGAGAATATAGCTGGAGATAATGGGTGACCTCCATCAAATTTTATTCTGTCCAACATCGTCAACTAAGACCAATGCTCACCTTCCAAAGAGTTCAGGACTGATTAAAGATGGCAGCAATAGTTAAAATGCTGCTCAACTTCCACATGGATTCAGTTGTGGTAATGTTATAGGGAAAAACCAAGTATGACTCCAGGTTGGATCTGTGTCTTTAACCTTTGCTTCTCATTGCTTTTATTCACTAAAAGTATACTGTTTGTACATAATGGCCTGCCTCAGGGAACCCTGCTCCTCTGTCTGAATATTAAACCAATGTGTCTTTGTTCAGGATCCTGTCCACCTGTGGGTGGCTACAGGAAGGGAGAAATGAACACATCCTGTCCCTGAGGCTTACCATTCTAGGAGATATCTGCAAGGTTAGTGATCTTTTTCTTCATTTCTTCACTCCTCATCTCTGTATTCTATAAAAGAACCTGCCATTCAGACCCAGATAAGATAGTTATTTTGAGACATTAGTCTGCCATCTCAGTCAGTGGCTTTCTGAATAAAGTATTTCTTGCCTCAACACTTCATCTCTCAGATACCTGTCCTGTCATGCAGAGCAGAGCAAGTTTGTACTAAGTAATAATAAGACCACTCTGAGGAGAATTCCCATGCTCAGAGGATCTTGGCTGGCAAGAACTCACACAGGTAAAACACCGCTGGGAAACATCCTGCAGGGCTGCATGTGAGAAAGTTTTCAAAGTCTATCAGTATTTTTGAAACTTGTGTTCCATTCACCAAGTAACCGCTACATATATGTACAAAGGAAAAAAAAGACATGTTTATCTTTAAAGACAAATGTAAATATAGCTATATATGTGTGCATGAGAAGATAATTTTTAAAACAAATTTTTGAAGTATGATAGTATATTTACATTTTCATATAAGCATGTGTGATTGTAAATTCACAGTAACTAGAATGAATGAATGAATGCACAAACAAACAAATAACAAAGACCTGAGCAGCAACTTTTACATTACCTCTCCCCCAGTCACCAATGTGGATTTTATTTCTTCTTTTCACAAATGTATAGTAGACCCTCGTTAAGTTTCTGGGAATCATGGCCTGCATTCTTCTGCTGCTGCTACTAAGTCGCTTCAGTTGTGTCCGACTCTGTGCGACCCCATAGACAGCAGCCCACCAGACTCCCCCGTCCCTGGGACTCTCCAGGAAGAACACTGGAGTGGGTTGCCATTTCCTTCTCCAATGCATGAAAGTGAAAAGTGAAAATGAAGTCGCTCAGTCGTGTCCAACTCTTAGTGACTCCATGGACTGCAGCCCACCAGGCTCCTCCATCCATGGGATTTTCCAGGCAAGAGTACTACAACTTCCCAATTTGCAAATAGAAAAATATTTTTACAAGAGCTTGTTGTTCATGTTTCACGGTTCTGTTGAGAAGCTGGTATTCCCTGAGTTTAATCCCACACCACAGCTAGCAACCTTTCCAGCTCTTACTAAGTTAGATTCTCTCACATGATGGTCATGCTTGAGGAAAGCATGGGCAGAATCCTAAAGCCTTGGCTCCTGGGCTGCAAAGGCTAGTCAGAATTCCTCTCTAGTTAGTAATGACATTGAACCTAATAATGGTAGATTCCATTGACTGGGGGCTGACCACGTACCAGACTCTATAAATTAATGGCATTATTTATGTCACCTGTTTATGTCACAGCACTCTCACAATTTTTTAGACAGGTTTCACGCCCCCAACTTCAGATGACGAGGCTGTAGTTTGCAAAGACTGTCCAAGTGTGCAGTGGAGAACTCAAACCAGGTGTTCCTGACACCAGGGCTCAGATTTGTGATGACCGTGCTGCACCATGTTCCCACTAGTTCCAGTCTCTGAGGCTTCCAGAGCACATTTCAGGTGTTTGCGTCAGGAAAATTTACAATAACAATGTGACATCACAGAGCTCCAGAGACTAATGGGAATAGTCAAAACTATGAATGCTAATAAATAAAATCTCTATTGGAGGATATAACAAACCTCTTCCTTACTTTGCCCTTTTTCTAAAATTGTCATATTATTCACAGTATACAACTTTCCTGAAACAAGAGAATTCAGTTAATTTCTTAAGCACATACTATGTAAGCACACACTGGGTTAGGAACTTTCATACACACTATCTCTACCATCATCCCCACCAGCATCCTCTGATGGAGGTTATTATTTTTCCCATTTATTAGTGAAGAAACTGAAGCCTAGAAAGATCAGCCAAAATATCATACTCCTGAAGGACAAGGCCTATGCTTTTCTCATGTATATATTTGTATATATTTTTATGCTTATAGGCACAGAAAAGTGAAAATGTTAGTCGCTCAGTGGTGTGCAACTCTTTGCAACTCCATGGACTGCAGCCCACCAGGCTCCTCTGTCCATGGAATTCTCAGAGCCTGTCTCAATAAATGTTGAGTACTAAATGGATCAAATGGAGGAAATGGGTTCTGGAAGGGACAGTAGAGTCTTTCTTGTTTACCACTGTCTAGAGATTTCCCTGATAGCTCAGTTGGTAAAGAATCCGCCTGCAATGCAGGAGACCCTTGTTAGATTCCTGGATCAGGAAGATCTGCTGGAGAAAGGATAGGCTACCCACTCCAGTATTCCTTGGCTTCCCTTGTGGCTCAGCTGGTAAAGAATCTGCCTGCAATGCATGAGATCTGGGTTCAATCCCTGGGTTGGGAAGATCCCCCAGAGAAGGGAAAGGCTACCCACTCCAGTATTCTGGCCTGGAGAATTCCATGGACTATACATAAATCCATAGGGTTGCCAAGAGTCTAAGACTGAGTGACTTTCACTTTCACTTTATGCTAGATGCTCACTGAATGCTTGTTGAAGGGAGGGAGGAGTTCTTACTTCACATCTCACTCTCTTTTGAGCTTAGAGCATGTAGACAATTTCTTTATCATCTTTCTATTTATAATATCCAGCACAGTACCTGACACTCAGACACACTTAACAAGTAAACATTGACTGTAGGATACCTACTGAAATAACAAGTTAAACATACACACCCATACAACAACTTTTTAAGATAGCAAGAGACTTCCAAAGGCAAAATAAACATAAGCCAATGATCAAGTCAACAACTACAAAGGAGCTGATAAAATCAAGTGGAATAGAAAATCAGAGAAGCTGACTGTTGAGTGTATAGAGACACTGCCATGGAAATTCACAAACACACACATAGCACAGTGTAGCCCTACAGAGACGGTTAAGTATTTAGATTCTTCGAGTAGCCAGGTCCCATACCATTTAATACCTTAAAAGTAAAGGTCAGAACACTGAATAGAATCACCAATCAGTGTGCAAAGTAGTGCTGTTAAGTACACAGAGAAACTGAATTCACACATTCCTCTCCCTTTTGGCTGTGATTTTTCAAATATAAACTGTAGAGAGCAGTAGAATTATAATATCACCATAGATTGGATGCTCTACTTAACAAAATTGGTCATATTCTTATTTTCTTCTTCCTTGGGGAGCCTTCATCTCAAGATAACTTTTAAATAGAAACAACCAGCTTTTCCACAGAGCCTGATTATCAATTTGCACCTCTGGCAAAGGGAGGCCTAGAACTCTATTGTTTTGTTAATTGTCAATTTGCATCTTTGAAAGGTGTTGCATTTTCTCTTCTTTCTAGCAGGTTAAGACTAATTCTGTATGTTAATAAATATTATAAACACTTTCCACAGAAATGTAGTTTGCTAAAAAGTATGTTATTATGGTTATTCTCAATTTTCCTCTACTTAATTACACCTTAGATCTTAAAGTTGATTTTATGAAAACTAGTTAAGCTCTGATTTAAACTTTTTCTTCAAAAACACCTTTTGTTTTTCAAATAAACATTTAGAGAAAATGCTATTTAAAGCACCAGTTATTGATAGTCACGAAAAAGCTACAAATTAATTAAGAGAAATTTTCACAAGGATATCTGAGATTTTTACCTTGAATAAATGATGTGAAAATATGCCTTCCTTTTCTTCCTTCTTCAGACATAGCATAAAACATATGCTAAGAAACCAAAAATCCATTTTACAAGGTAACAGAAAAGATGGAAATAGAAGTTGTAAAAAATATTAGGAAAAGGAATACAAATAAGATACAGGTTATTCCCTACACTTGTGTTTACAAGCAGCTACTTGAGAACTAAAAGTTCTTAACATACCCTATCAGTACTAGTTCCACTATTTGCTTTGGAATGATATGATCTCTTTGATATGCTTGTCAAAGCAGGTATTTTTAATCCATTGCAACATTTTCCCTATCTGACTGCTAGATATAAAATACTAAGTCAAATATTATATGGTAACTCTCAAGCTTTTGAGCTGAGGGAGGTAGTGTTTAAAAAGATCAAGTGATCATTTCACACTAAATCTAAATGAGATTTCTGTTGCTAAGAAAACAACTTCACATGTAGCTTAAATTTACTAGATTTATTTATATTCTACCTTTTTGCTTAAAGGAATTTGAGAGGGGTAATCTCTATTTGTGTTTCTCAACTTTGGTTTCTGAAGTGCAAAATCACAGAAAAACAATATCTGTGGATCAATAACAAAGATAATATATTTTAATGTGTCAGTAAAGTGCTCTATAAAATAGGAATGTCACATGTGTTATTATTACTATCTATGGGCTTGCTCCAAACCATGTCATCTCTCCAAAAAGCATGCACTTAATGATATAAACCTTATGATAAATATTTAAAAGCTTTCTTGCATGCATCAACATCCTGAAAAGAAAATTTAACATTTAAATTAACTTTGTCAATTCAGCCTATCCAAAGGCCTCAGGATGTTTGTGTCTTTTACACACACACACACACACACACACACACACATATTCATATATGTATATCTGTGTGTGTGTGTATATATATATATATCACATTTTATACACAAATCTATTGTATAATGCCTCTTAACATTGTTACAAATACCTTTTCATGAAATCTATGGTATTCATCAAACTAAATCTATCTGGGGGGAAAAGTCAGGATAAAAATGATATTTTAGCTACTAGAAGGAGAAGCCTTCTGCAAAGAACCAGTGAAGTAATGAAGTACAAAGAACCAGTGAAGTAATGAGGTACAAAGAACCAGTGAAGTAATGAAGAATTGAGGAATAAATTCTACATGCAAAATAGTCAATCCCGTCAAATAATATATCCGGGAAATAGGCAAGACTCATTAATAGCTTAAGTGGTTCTGAAGGACTTTCAGTATTTTTGTTCTTCAGATTAGATCAGTCGCTCAGTCGTGTCCAACTCTTTGCGACCCCATGAATCGCAGCACGCCAGGCCTCCCTGTCCTTCACCAACTCCCGGAGTTCACTCAGACTCAAGTCCATCGAGTCAGTGATGCCATCTAGCCATCTCATCCTCTGTCGTCCCCTTCTCCTCCTGCCCCCAATCCCTCCCAGCATCAGAGTCTTTTCCAATGAGTCAACTCTTCACATGAGGTGGCCAAAGTACTAGAGTTTCAGCTTTAGCATCATTCCCTCCAAAGAAATCCCAGGGCTGATCTCCTTCAGAATGGACTGGTTGGATCTCCTTGCAGTCCAAGGGACTCTCAAGAGTCTTCTCCAACACCACAGTTCAAAAGCATCAATTCTTCGGCGCTCAGCCTTCTTCACAGTCCAACTCTCACATCCATACATGACCACAGGAAAAACCATAGCCTTGACTAGACGGACCTTTGTTGGCAAAGTAATGTCTCTGCTTTTGAATATGCTATCTAGGTTGGTCATAACTTTCCTTCCAAGGAGTAAGCATCTTTTAATTTCATAGCTGCAGTCACCATCTGTAGTGATCTTACCATTTTTTTTCCTTCTTACTTAAAAATACATATACTTCCCAATTTTTAATGGATCAGGGACAGCAGATATTCACTGCTATAGTTCATAAACTTTTTATCCAACATCTACTACGTGCCAACTTTGTTGAACTAATTTTGAAAAAAAAAAATCAGATTTTGCATGTAGAATATTTTAGGAGTAGGACTGAACATACACATACATACACAAATGAGTTTTCAGTTTAAGTCAAATCTGATATCTTGGGGCACAATAAATATAATTTAGTCAATTATCACCAAAGAATAATTTTAATCATGTTATGTAAATTGATTGGAATCACTTTCAGGTCAGTCTGTTAGTAAAAGTTTTGAAGATGGAAGTCCACATTTCTTTAATTCTTGAGATCATTTGTTAAATATACATCCCTGCACATGTTTAGTCAAATCCCCATGAAATGTAGCCCACCAGGCTCCTCTGTCCATGGGATTTTCCAGGCAAGAATACTGAAGCAGGTTGCCATTTCCCCTCCAGGGGATCCTCCTGATCCAGGGATTGAACCCATGTCTCCTGCATTGATAGGCAGATTCTCTACCACTCCTCCACCTGACATCATTTAGTTCTTTCTAAAGGTTGAAATGGTTCCTATGAGACACCTGATCTCTTACAGAATCCCAGAATCAGTGTTTTCCTTCTGTCATGAAGTGACTATCTGCCTCCTTTTTGGTAAAGAATAAAGGTGTGATTAGGAATAAGAAGTCTGAGAGGTCTTTTAAAACAACAGCAACAAAAATATATACTTTGTCCCAGGCAAATATTTAGCAGTGTATGAAGTTAATAAACATCCAAATATATATGTGAAACTTAATAATTTTATGAAATTTCCTTTAAAACAAGAGATTAAAAAATTCTATATAAATTTAGCTCAAAGAAATTGGTACTTGAGAAAAGAAATTAAAGCTTCTGGTTTATGTAGTGAATAGAATGAAAAATAACTTCTTTTCAACTGACATTGAGATCATTGGTTTTTTTCCACTCACTGATGGTAGATATATGGAAACTGGATTTAAATCACAATATAAAGGATATGAGCAATATGTGTAGAAACTTTACGAGGTTTCTGCTAAGTTTTTAATCTCAACTTTTCCATTTTAGGTCTTATGATTATGTAGCTCCCTTCTTCAAAATGTTCCAAGAGTTCGCCATAATTTGCAATAAAATCTTAAACCTTTTTCCTGAGTTAGCTAATGCTAAAGGACTTCTAGTCTGGGTATATTTTCACTGTTTAACAATTTATTGCATTTATTTGTGCTTCAGGGTTTAGTCCTTGTATTCATATTCACATTCCTTCCCGCTCTTTCCATTTTGGTCCACGCTCATTTTCTTGCCTATGACTCTCACATTTATATTTCCAGCCCACACTTCTGTTCAATATTTCTACTTGGATATATAATTGGAATTTCAAACTTATGTTAAAACCTGATCTATTATTCATCCTCAAATCTGCTCTTGTCTTCAAATCTCAGTACATGAAAAGGCCCTCTTCTTGGTTACACTGGTCCAAATCCTCAAGTCATCTTGAGACCTTTTTTTTTGCCTTCCTTAAATACCCTATCCTCATTTGGGTCAATGAATCTTGTTGACTAAACCTTTAAAATACTGTAGGTTTTGTCCACTTCTTAATACTTCCACTGCTACCACCCTGATTCAATCCACCATGATCCCTTGCTGGCTTATTGTCATATCTTCCCAAGTGGCCTCCCAGTTTCCATTCCTTAAGCAAAATCTGTGTCTTCTCCATACTAAAGCCAGAATGATCCCTTTAAAAGCTCAGTCAATTCTCTGCCTCAAACCCCCGTCAAGGTGTCTCATCTCATTCAGAGTGAAGGACAAAGTCCTCACAATGTCCTACACCACCTATAAGACCTGGCTCCCAATTATTTTCTGACCTGTTATTCACTCCTCCCTGCACTCTTCTCCAGCCCCAAGGACCTCCTTGCTCTTCCTTACAGACATGTTCCCATTTGCTAGTCCTTGCTTTATTATGTCCATTTACCTGTCAACCCTCATGAAGATAGAGATTTTTATATGTTTTGTTCACAATTTTATATCCTCAGTACCTAGAAATGTGTCTGGAACACAACAAGTGTTCAGCAGTTATTTGTTGTTGGATACTAACTTGACTGTCCCTCTGTGTCATGCTGCGCTAAGTCACTTCAGTCATGTCCGGCTCTTTGTGACCCCATGGACTGTAGCTCACCAGTCTAGTCTGTCCATGGGATTCTCCAGGCAAAAATACTGGACTGGGTTGCCATATCCTACTCCAAGGGATCTTCCTGACCCAGGAATCGAATGCACATCCCTTATGTCTCCTACATTGACAGCAGTTTCTTTAACACTAGCATCACCTGGGAGGCCCAACGACAGTCTCTAAATTCTTTGTTTTGTTTATCCATTCACCCTCAGTGTCAGAGTTCTTGGTCCATAACAAATATTCAATAAATACTAATTAGTGAGTTAATAGATTAATTAATGAACTAGTGAAACTCTTTAGCAAGGAACAAAACTTTCAGATAAAGAAAACTTGAAATCATGGGAATTACCTATTTACCCTCCATGTAACATTTGTGTTCTCTCTATGCCTCTACAAGGATTTTTTCAATCTTCCTTTTATTTGAATCTTCTGAGCTCTTACTATCTAGGTCTAGCTAAGTTACATAGCATTTTAAGCAACTAAATAGCTGAATTGAAGTAATAATACTTTTTCTGTTTTCTCTTCTTCTTTATACCCATCTATTAAATGTTAAAAGCTTTTGCAATGATCATATATTACTTGCTAGTTAAAAGAAAAACATGCAAGACATTAAAAAGCATAAAGAAAAATACTGAAACTTCATTTAATTCTTTAATATTAGTATGTTGAGAAAATGCAAGTTCACCATACATATTTAGAAGGTGTCTTCACAACACAATCATTTACACGATTATGTAAAATGGATGCGTAAAGATAGGTCTTCCTCAAAACTTCAAATTAATACCTATATAGGTTATAATCAACTTCATTCCTCCCCATCCCTTACTGAATCTTTTATGATTTTCATCATCAGAGTCAAGAGTAGAAACATCAAAATAAAATGTAAAAGTTTCCTTTAAAATAATTGTTCAGCGAATCATTTAGGAAGCTTTACTAATTTCCTCTAGTTTCAAATACAAAGGGGAAACTAGTTCAGATAAAAACCATCCTTCCTGCACCTTTCCAGCATGAGGTCCTCTTTATTCTCAAGGCCTTCGGCCCAAATGAAAGTTAAACTTTAAGTCCCAGAAAGAAATCTTGAAAGTGCCAAATATCTGTTCATCTAACTCAGCCTTCAGAAAACGGAGGCATGTGACTCTTTTTTGAACCTGCCTTCAAAGCTAAGGATCTTCAGCCACAGGCTTCTCTTTCACATCACTTGGGGCCCACTGGTGATCAGACAACTGTGCAGCCGCCTGCGTTACCGCCAAAGCTTTGTAGCCTCTGCGGGCACATCCATGCTGGGGACAGGCACCCGTGTCACTGAAGGTATTCTCTTGGTTGGTAATTACAGAACGAAAATCACTGGAGTCCTAACATGTGAAGGAAGTGCCGGGAAGCAGGATTCTCTTAACACGATTTGACAATGACTACTTGAATTTATAGCTATGTCTTTGGAATAAGCAGAGGGACAGAGGAGGGGTGAGGTGGGAGGTAAGGAGGGGCAGTCATCATGCCGCCCAGTCCTACCTACCAATCAAATGTTCTGAGGAACCACCACCTCTGGCATTCGTGTGAAACTTTGTCTAGTGAAATACATTCATTTGCCTCTTTCTGACATTTAACAACAGACTTGACACTGGCACAATGTATCTGAATGATCTGTCATGAGAGCACTTTTTCAAAAATTGCCAAATTCCCACACAATTGGCAAAATTTTCAGCACTTTTTCAACTCACTCATCAGCAGCGCCTGGAATTCCCTACTAGGGTACTCTAACTTTTGGATGGGAAAGTGGGAAGGAAGCAGAAAATCTGCAGAAATACAAATTAGTGCACAGAAATTCACAAGCTTCAATATCCCTTAGCATGTAAACAGGAATAATGAAATAGAGCTGTGCCAACTATATTTAAATTCCACATGTCGTTTCAAAACATATTTAGAGAGAAATTAAAAATTTTTAAGTTAAAAATAAGGCTTGCTTTAAAAAGCATTCCTTATTAGGTAGGAAAGCCTTCATTTTCAATTTTTTTTTTTTTTCTGGAAGCATAATAGAGTTTCCATTTGTACAAAGCTCTTCCAGTCTGGAAGCAAGAAACTGGTATGGGCATGAGATAATTGGTTCCAAGATAAGATTAAAACAAATGGAAAGCTTTTTATAAGTTTTGGTTTTTAAAATTATAGTAACCTTTTGCCCTGGGGTCAGCATCTTACAATCTTGATTCTAGGGAACCAAAGAGCCACCAAACCGCTAATATGAAAAAGATGAAGCCAGTTCTCTAGAATCATAGAATTTCAATGTATTGTAGAGGAACTCCTAAATGAAAGAGATAAAGAAAGGACTGAGAGTCTTTTATTTCACTCCAGGACAATAACTGACAGTTGTATTGAGCAATGAGTGTCAATCATAAAATATGTTCTGTATATTATTTAAAGAAAGGAATTTTAGGAACTTTTCCATCTGAATGGTTTGCCCTGAATGAAAAGATTCAGTTATCTAAAACACTGTTAACTTCAAAGACTTGAAATTTTGAACACGACAATGATTATCTTGAACTTCACTTTGTAAAGCATACTTAAACTTTGAATAAATCTTTGTGCAAAATAAAACAGTATAATCATTATCCCAGTAATAAGAAACAATTTCCTAAACCCTTATTGATACTACTAAGTCACTTCAGTCGTGTCCGACTCTGTGCAACCCCATAGATGGCAGCCCACCAGGCTCCCCGGTCTCTGGGATTCTCCAGGCAAGAACACTGGAGTGGGTTGCCATTTCCTTCTTATTGATACTACTATGATATATAATGAATTAAGATTGAGGGCAGGAGGAGAAGGGAGAGAGAGGGGATGCAACGATTGGATGGCATCATTAACTCAATGGACCTGAGTTTGAGCCAACTCTGGGAGATAGTGAAGGGCAGGTAAGCCTGGCATACTGTAGCCCATGGGGTGGCAAAGAGTTGGACATGATTTAGCAACTGAACAATAAGAACAAAAGCACTCTTGGTCTGGCCATTTAAGATCTTCATTTTCATCCCTTTCCATTTGTCCTTAAGTTTCTTCACCTAATGTCAGCAAAATACCCACAAGAATTCTTTCCACTGTTGCTGGAAGTAATCCAACTTTGAAATCTTCGGCTCTCATATGAGATTCTTACACAATCTACATCTTAAGAAACTATTCATGACTATGAATGAATTCAAACTATTCACTCAGTAATGCTGACAAGACTCCTCTTTAACTTCATTAAGTCATTCAGGCTGTTCCACCCTCCTTTTTCTTTCACTATCAGCCACCTCTTGGCTTCATTTCTTTCTTTGTTGTAATTCAGCATTTCACCATGCTATTTGCTAGCACCCTCAATTCTTTGTTCTTTTCTCTTTCATCCAAAATATTGTTCAAATGTACATCAAACAAGGTAAGAGGACTTCCCGCTAATTGCTCTTATCTTATTCGGAATTTTATTTATTTGAAATAAAAATACATCACAGCCTTTTTGGAGCAGGATACAGTCACACAACCAAGTTCTAAGAGTGTAGGCAAAAAACATGTGTGTAATTTCTTGGATGGGGCATTAATTTGAAAAGGAAGAGGCATGCCTTTCTTGTTCTCCTCATTTTTCTCAGTGTATGATGTATGACTGGAGCACCAGCAGCCATATTGTATCATGAGTTAGCTTTGGAAATGTTATGCAATCACACAGAAGAGCCTGTGTCCCTGAAACCATGGAGGGTCACATTAGTTCTAGACTGACTATCTAGGGATATTTTAAACAAAGAAAGAAACTTTTATCTTGTTTAAGCCTCTGCTTCTTTTGCCTGTCCTATTACTGGAAGTTACATCTTCTTTATCCATTCATTTATTGAATAATTCAATCTCCTTACTGTTTATTGGTCTGCTGAAATCCACTTTTTCTTCATGATTCAGTCTTGGTGGGTTGTATGTTTCTAGGAATTTATCTGTTTTTTCTAGATTATCCAAATTACTGGCATACAGTTGCTCATAGTAGTCTCTTTATGATTCCACGCATTTCACTAGTCATGATGTCTCCTTTTTCATTTCCAATTTCATTTATTTCAGATTTCTCTTTTTTCTTAGTTTTATTACTAAAGGTTTGTAATAAATTTTTCTTATTGCTTCAAAAAATCAGCTTATATTTTCACTAGTTTTTTCTATTGCTTTTCTGGTCTCTGATTTCTTTCTACTCTCATCTTTGTAATTTCCACCCCTCTGTTAATTTTGGGCTTAGGTTTTTCTTTTTCTAGTCCCTTGAGGTATAATGTTGTTTACTTGAGATCTTTCCTTTTTCTAAATGTAAGTATTACTGCTATAAACTTTCCTCTTAGAACTTCTTTTGCTTCTTCCTATAAATTTCAGTATTATGTTCTTCCTCTTTTATTTGTTTCAAGATCCTTTTTTTAAATTACCATTTTGATTTCTTCTTTAACCTACAGTTTTGGGAGTGTTTTGTTTAATCTCCACATATTTGTAAATTTACCTCCTGATGTCAATTTCCAGTTTTGTACCATTGTGATTGGAAAAGATACTCAGTATGATTTCAGTGTTCTTAGACTTTCTAAGAATTTTATTGGTGACCTATTACTTGATCTCCTCTGGAGAATGTTAGGTGTACAACTGAGAAGAATGTGTATTCTGCTGCTACTGGATGGAATGTTCTGTAGATATCTGTTAGATCTATAGTTCAAGTCCAGTGATTCTATACTGATTTTCTCTCTGGATGATCTATCCATTGTTGAAAGTTAAGTATTGAAGTCCCCTACTATTATTGTATCATTGCCTATTTCTCCCTTCAGATCTGTTAGCATTTACTTAATATATTTAGGTATATTTAGGTTCTGATGTTGGATGCATATATACTCACAATTGTCATATTCTCTTCATAAATTGATTACTTATCATTATAGAATGACCTTCTCTGTTAAAGGTTTAGTGAAAAGTCTATTTTGCCAAAATAATTAACTTCCAAAATATGTAAGCAGCTCACACAACTTCAATATCAGAAAAACAAACAACCCAATCAAAAAGTGGGAAAAAACCTAACCAGACATTTCTCCAAAGAAGACATACAGATGGCTAACAAACACATGAAAAGATGCTCAACATCACTCATTATTAGAGAAATGCAAATGAAAACTAGAGTGAGATCCCACCTCATACCAGTCAGAATGGCCATCATCAAAAAGTCTACAAACAAAAAATGCTGGAGAGAGTGTGGAGAAAAAGGAACTTTTTTGCACTGCTGGTGGGAATGTAAACTGATACAGTCACTATGGAAGACGGTATGGAGATTCCTTAAAAACTAGTAATAAAACTATCATATGACCCAGTAATCCTACAACTAGGCATATACCCTGAGGAAATCAAAATTGAAAAAGACACATGTACCTCAACATTCATTGCAGCACTATTTAAAATAGCTAGAACTTGGAAGCAACCATCTAGTCCATCAACAGATTAATGAATAAAGAAGCTGTGGTATGTATATACAATGGAATACTACTCAGCCATAAAAAAGAACACATTTGAGTCAGTTCTAATGAGGTGGATGAACCTACAGCCTATTATACAGAATGAAGTAAGTCAGAAAGAGAAATATAAATATCATATCAGATCAGATCAGTCGCTCAGTCGTGTCCAATTCTTTGCGACCCCATGAATCGCAACGCGCCAGGCCTCCCTGTCCATCACCAACTCCCGGAGTTCACTCAGACTCACATCCATCGAGTCAGTGATGCCATCCAGCCATCTCATCCTCTGTCGTCCCCTTCTCCTCCTGCCCCCAATCCCTCCCAGCATCAGAGTCTTTTCCAATGAGTCAACACTTCGCATGAGGTGGCCAAAGTACTGGAGTTTCAGCTTTAGCATCATTCCTTCCAAAGAAATCCCAGGGCTGATCTCCTTCAGAATGGACTGGTTGGATCTCCTTGCAGTCCAAGGGACTCTCAAGAGTCTTCTCCAACACCACAGTTCAAAAGCATCAATTCTTCGGCGCTCAGCCTTCTTCACAGTCCAACTCTCACATCCATACATGACCACAGGAAAAACCATAGCCTTGACTAGATGAACCTTTGTTGGCAAAGTAATGTCTCTGCTTTTGAATATGCTATCTAGGTTGGTCATAACTTTCCTTCCAAGGAGTAAGCATCTTTTAATTTCATGACTGCAGTCACCATCTGCAGTGATTTTGGAGCCCAGAAAAATAAAGTCTGACACTGTTTCCACTGTTTCCCCATCTATTTCCCATGAAGTGATGGGACCAGATGCCATGATCTTCGTTTTCTGAATGTTGAGCTTTAAGCCAACTTTTTCACTCTGTACTTTCACCTTCATCAAGAGGCTTTTTAGTTCCTCTTCACATACTGACACATATATATGGAATCTAGAAAGATGGTACTGATGAATTTATTTTCAGGGCAGCAGTGGAGAAACAGACATAGAGAACAGACCTATGGACACAGCAGGGAGGGGAGGAGAGAGAGGGTGAGATGTATGGAGAGAGTAACATGGAAATTTACAATACCGTGTGTAAAATAGATAGTCAATGGGAATTTGCTATATGACTCAGGGAACTCAAACAGGGGCTCTGACAATCTAGAATGGTGGGATGGGGAGGGAAGGGACATGGCTATACCTATAGCTGATTCTTATTGATGTATGACAGAAAACCACAAAATTCTATAAAGCAATTATCCTTCAATTAAAAAAAGTGCCAAAAAAGTCTATTTTGTCAAATATAAATATAGTAATTCCTTCTCTCTTTTGTTTCCCACTTTCATGAAATACCATTTCCATCTTTTACTCCAACCCTATACGTGTCCTTAAAGCTGAATTAAGTCTCTAATAGGCAGCATATAGTTGGATCTTATTGGGGTTTTTTTTTTAATCCTCCCAGGCATTCTATATAGTTTAACTGTAGAATTTAATCTATTTATATCTAGAATAATTATTGATAATGCCATCTTCAGTTACTAACACTAGCGATTTTTAATTGTTATTTGTAATTCCTTTCTTTCTTTCTCCCTCTCTTACTGCCTTCCTTTGTGATATGCTTTGATTCCCTTCTCTTTATCTTTTGTCAGTCTACTGTGGAGTTTGTGGTTACAAGGAAGCTTCCACAAAACATCTTACAGATATAACAGTCTAGTTTATAAAATAAAAACTTAACTTTGATCACATCCAAAACCTTTTTGTTACCCACGTTAATGCTTTTGATGTCACGATATATTTTGTTATACTTTTTACAAATAGCTAATTTTTAATACTTTTATTAGCTAGTTTTAATACTTTCGTTCTTTACCTTTAAACTAGAGTTGCTAATATACCATCATATTACAGTAATAGAGTCATCTGAATTTATACTTATCTCTACCAGTGTATTGTATATTTTCATGTTTTCATGTTAGTGTCTGTTCATTTCAGCATTGCTTATAATGCAAGCCTCATGGAAATGAACACTGTCAGCTTTCATTTATATGCTAAGGTTTTTGCCACCTTTATTTCTGAAGGTCAACACAGCTAGATAGAATATTTTTGGTTAGGCAGTTCTTTTTCTTTCAGCATTTTGAATATATCATCCCACTCTTCCCGTGTCCGTAGGTTTCTACTGAGAAACCCAGAGACAGCCTTTAACTTACAAGCTTCTTTTCTCTTGCTGCTTTTAGGGTTATCTGTCTTTGATTTTTTATATTTTTATTACAATACATCTTGGAGGAGAAGAAGAACATGTCAGGAACTTGGATATCCAAATCTCATCCCAGATTTAGGAACTTCTCAACTATTATTTCTTTACATAAGTTTTTTACCCCCTTATCCTTCTATCCTTTTGAAACTCAGAATTCACACATTGCTTCTTTTGATAGTATCCAAAATCATCTCAAGCATGTTTTCTTCACTCTTCTTCATTTTTTTCTTTGCTCTCATGTGACTGTATAATTTCAAAATTCATGTCTTCTTTTTCATAGATTCCTTCTTTTGCTTGATCCATTCTGCTGTTGATGGATTAATTTTTTTTTCATTTCATTTATTATATTCTTCACCTCTAGAACTTCCATTTGGTTCTTTAATATGATTTTATCATTGTGCTAAACTTATCATTTTGTTTCAGTATTATTTTCCTAATTTCACTGAATTGTCTTCTGTATCTTACTCTAGCTCATTGTAATTCCTTCAAACACCTATTATGATTTCTTTGTTGGGTATAAATTGCAGATCTGCATGTTTTGGGGTTCAATTACTAGAGATCCTTTGCTAGTGTCATGTTTTCTTCATGTTCCAAGTTCCTTTGAATTGCTGTCTTCTCATTTGAAGTAGCAGTCACTGTCTCAGTCTTTAGTGACTCTTTTTTTGGAAAGAAATACCTCCCATTGAGTCTGTTAGGGATTCTGAGGCTTTCTCAGACCTCTATGGATATGCCTCTTCTGCGCTTCTTGCTGCCTATTGCTGCAGAATTCTTACACTTACATGCCCTCTCTGGATTCTGCAACATACTAAAACATACTGACAGCTTCCCTGCTGCCTTCTCAAGAGTGATTCTAGACTGTAAGCTTGTGATCTCTCCTTGACCCACAGCTTTGGGCCAGCTTTCTGTGTATATTTACTAGCTAGCTGCCAAAATACATCAGGAGCATACAGAGGGTACCAGCCATGGGGTGGAGAGGGTTGTTGGTGAGATGCATAAAGACTGTGTGTGCCCATGGGCCAACTGGAGAGGCTGCAAGCAAGGAGTCCCCAGTGGTTCCGGAGCAGGCTTTTTGATGAAACACATGTCACGGTAGGATTCACATCCTTTTAATGTCCTCCAGGAGTCCTGTTTTTCTAGTTTCTTCCCACCTCTAGTCAAGTGACACATGATTCAGTGCTCCTCTCTAATGTGTTCAAGCTTATATATATTTTCCCTAGTCATATGTTGGAACTTCTCATTCTGGAAACCTGTACTTCCACAAAGGCTTTCTTGTTCATGGGTAACTGAATGAAATAGTGTACTTCAGAAGCTTCTGGACCATGGCTGATAGTGCTAGAACCAATTCATGGCTTACTGCTGGGTCTACAAGTGGGACCAAGGCCTATGTGCTCATTACCAGATGCACAGAAGAACTGTACAAAAAAGATCTTCGCAACCCAGATAATCACGATGGTGTCATCACTCACCTAGAGCCAGACATCCTGGAACATGAAGTCAAGTGGGCCTTAGGAAGCATTACTACAGACAAAGCTAGTGGAAGTGATGGAATTTCAGCTGAGCTATTTCAAACCCTAAAAGATGATACTGTGAAAGTGCTGCACTCAGTATGCCACCAAATTTGGAAAACTCAGCAGTGGCCACAGGACTGGAAAAGGTCAGTTTTCATTCCAATCCCAAAGAAAGGCAATGCCAAAGTGCTCAAACTACCACACAATTGCAGTCATCTCACACGCTAGTAAAGTAACACTCAAAATTCTCCAAGCCAGGCTTCAGCAATACGTGAACCATGTTGAACAGCAGATGGTCAAGCTGGTTTTAGAAAAAGCAGAAGAACCAGAGATCAAATTGCCAATATCTACTGGATCATCGAAAAAAGCAAGAGAGTTCCAGAAAAACATCTATTTCTGCTTTTTTTGACTATGCCAAAGCCTTTGACTATGTGGATCACAATAAACTGTGGAAAATTCTGAATGAGATGGGAATACCAGACCACCTGACCTGCCTCTTGAGAAACCTGTATGCAGGTCAGGAAGCAACAGTTAGAACTGGAACAGTCTATGGAACAACAACAGACTGGTTCCAAATAGGAAAAGGAGTACGTCAAGGCTGTAAATTGTCACTCTGCTTATTTAACTTATATGCAGAGTACATCATAAAAAAACGCTGGGCTGGAAGAAGCACAAGCTGGAATCAAGATTGCCAGGAGAAGTATCAATAACCTCAGATATGCAGATGGCACCACCCTTATGGCAGAAAGTGAAGAAGAACTAAAGAGCCTCTTGATGAAAGTGAAAGAGGAGAGTGAAAAAGTTGGTTTAAAGCTCAACATTCAGAAAACTAAGATCATGGCATCTGGTCCCATCACTTCATGGCAAACAGATGGGGAAACAGTGGAAACAGTGACTGACTTTATTTTGGGGGGGCTCCAAAATCACTGCAGATTGTAACTGCAGCCATGAAATTAAAAGACGCTTACTTCTTGGAAGGAAAGTTATGACCAACCTAGACAGCATATTAAAAAACAGAGGCATCACTTTGTCAACAAAGGTCCATCTAGTCAAGGCTATAGTTTTTCCAGTAGTCATGTATGGACATGAGAGTTGAACTATAAAGAAAGCTGAGCACAGAAGAACTGATGCTTTTGAACTGTGGTGTTGGAGAAGACTCTTGAGAGTACCTTGGACTGCAAACAGATCAAATCAGTCCATCTTAAAAGAGATCAGTCCTGGGTGTTCATTGGAAGGACTGATGAAGCTGAAACGCCAATACTTTGGCCGCCTGATGTGAAGAGGTGAGTCATTTGAAAAGACCCTAATGCTGGGAAAGATTAAAGGCAGGAGGAGAAGGGGATGACAGAGGATGAGATGGTTGGATGGTATCACCGACTCAATGGACGAGAGTTTGGGTAAACTCTGGGAATTGGTGATGGACAGGGAGGCCTGGAGTGCTGCAGTTCATGGGGTCGCAAAGAGCCGGACACAACTGAGTGACTGAACTCAACTGAACCAGATGTACAAGGAGGGAGTCCTTCTAGATATGATACTGGATCTTTGCATATGATACTGGATCTACAGCTCCCACAAAGTCACTTGAACCATGAATGAATGTCTAATTGTTTTTGAGGCAGGACATGATGAAAACTATCTTGTTCAGCCATGCTCCTGACATCATTCCTGGTGCATTTACTTCCATTTCTATTAGACTGCTAAACTTCTAGTGGGCAGGTACAGGCTCTCCTCCACTTTGCATTCTCAGTGCATGTGTGCATGCTTGCTCAATAACTTCAGTAGTGTCTGACTCTTCGCAATGCTATGGACTGTAGCCTGCCAGGCTCCTCTGTCCTTGGGATTCTCCAGGCAAGAATACTGGAGTGGTTTGCGTGCCCTCCTCCAGGGGATCTCCCCAACGCAGGGCCTGAACCTGCATGACATGTATCTCCTACACTGCAGGTGAATTATTCACCCACTGAGCCACCTGGGAAGTGCATATCACAGTGATAAAACTCTGGGATAAGCACATAAATATATAGAAAATATTTGGAAAAAATTGCACACGTTGCACAAAGGCACCAAAGGTGGAGCAATCACTACTTTAATAAACAAGCATTCTCTCCCCTTATCCTATCTTTAGCTCTGTTGGTTTTTGTACAATCAAGTTAAAACTTTTTTATTAAATGTTTCTTAATTGTTCCAAGCAAACAGCTTTAGTAGGAATATTCTTTATTAATTTTCCCTTTAGAGGTCTTATTTTCAACCTTTTTACCTTGAACCTTTCTAATAGGATCACACTATTAATGCTTTCAGAGTTCACACTAAAGTGCTCTCCTTCAACAGATACCTCCAATTTCTATTCTTTAGAACAAAGTCTTATCTGGTGTCCTTGTTCGTAGTTTTCATCTTTTCCCTGACTAATGTACAAGCAGATTTAATCTCCTTTTGCACAAAAATGGGCATATTTTGACCATACACCTAAACCAATTCACCATTAAGTCATGAAACTTTTTTCTGTGACCAATCTAATACATTATTCAGATTCTAAATTTTCTGTTCAATGTTCCATCAATAGGATGTGAGCTTAGCTTTTCTTTCTTCCTGTCTGGGTTGTACTAAGTTATACACATTCCTTTTCCCTGACTCCTCATTAGCAGGCCTGTTTATGTGAAAATATTAGCCGGTGTTAATGCTATAGCCAGAAGGTCAGACAGATTCACTCCTTGCAAAGCTGAGTGGTTCATCCATAGATTTGAAATACTTAAGAATTCAGTTCTGATACCCACACATGATAAGTGAGTAACCAAAGCTTTTGAATTAATAAATTTCTTCATTAATTAATAAAATTTCATGTACTTAGGTACTGCTACTTCAATTTATGTTTGAACAGAAAAATCTCAAGTGGGTAATCATGCTGATAGAACTCTTACTAATTATATTTGCATGAAATTTGAAGATTAAACATTAAATAATTGCAATTAAAGAGACACATGAAATATAATATTGGTATCTTCCCAAAGATAATCACACAAAAATGAATATCAGAAGTTTTCTCATACTGAAGTGTTTAAAGACTTATCACATAAAAGTCAAAGAGTACACTACATTAAATCTGGAAATAAGCTTCTAGATCTATATATTGTTTTTTAATTTCAGGTCCATGAATATCATAGTTTCATTTCATATTCATACCATACTATAGACTATCTTAGTTTTGCAGTGTTGACTCAACATATTTGAACACATAACTATTTGGGCTATCTAGATAGAATGTAGAAAAATAAAAATATATACTTACAGAACAAATTTTAACATTTCAAGGAAGCATCTTTAGGGTTACTATAAGTAGAATATTCAGTGAGCACCTGCAGTATGTTGGCTAAAGAATCTTTCATTTAATTCAACATTAAATTAAAACAGAAATTGGAAAAAATACATTATATGATGTGAATGAACTTCAAAAGGTTCAGAAGTTGGCCCTGATATACTCACAATCTCATCCAAACTGGAAGTCTGAAATATTATGTTGAAAATGGCTTAAAACTGTCTTTTTTGAAAGACTACAGGACCTTTATTTTCTCCTTCCCACCAGACTATAAATGCTGGAAGAACAACCTGTCTTATGGCATTTTGGGCACACAATTTCCCTTCCCAGCAATAAATTGGAAGTACAGAGTTTATGTCTGTTTGATTCCCATCTGTCAACCAAACAGCAGTGAGATCAAATCCATCATTCAATTTCTAAGGCTGTTTATTAGTTATATGCTTGATCATGCCCTTTTAGGAATCCCATTCATAAGAGGCAAAAGTCCAGCTAGCAACCTATGTCACACTGATAGTAAATTTAAGTTAGATGTACATATGTTTTGTTATGTGTGTACAGCTAACTTAGTTTATTGGCAGTCACACATTGTCATTATTAGCAAAGTATACTTACATACTTCCTTAAGGTGTTCTTTCTGATGTTAACACAAGTGAAAAAGATCACCTCACCCAAGATGTGGCTGCTAAGTCGCTTCAGTCGTGTCCGACTCTTTGCGACCCCATAGATGGCAGCCCACCAGGCTCCCCCATCCCTGGGATTCTCCAGACAAGAACACTGGAGGTGGGTTGCCATTTCCTTCTCCAATGCATGAAAGTGAAAAGTGAAAGGAAAAGTCGTTCAGTCGTGTCTGACTCTTAGTGACCCCATGGACTGCAGCCTACCAGGCTTCTCCATCCATGGGATTTAAGGCATTTAAAAGCATAAGAACTAAACAAGATAACAAAGTCTGTGGTAACAACTATTGCCAATAAACAATGTTCATTGTAACTGGAGGTATTATGAATGGAGGTAATGGAAATAATGGCAGCTTTGAAAGAAAAACTGCCTCTGTGTGTGCATGTACGTGTTTGTGAGTGTGTGTTGTGTGTCCCCGATTATCCATTCTAGTACAAGTTATTCATCAATGCTGACCTAAATTTTCTTTCCTATAGAAAGTCTGAAACAGTTATGTCAGTGTCTCATGGAGCTGACGTTTCTCACAGATATTATACTGAATTGTCTCACATTTTCTCTATGTTATACCTTTGATAACAAATTAAAAGTGTAAGAGGGAAAAAAAAATTACCTGCAAACAAAAAATTCTTCACTGCACAGTCAACTTTTTGCTTGGGGAAGAAACCAAACTCATACTCACAAAAGGATAGGGCAGGGGTGTGAACTGAAATTATATTATAATTCATAATTATAATATGAATTATTTTATTCATTCTCAAATTAGTTCAGTGAGACTATAGAGTCAAACAAACAGGTAAGGATGTGTTAATTGTAGGATGGAGATATATATATTATTATTATTTTCTACTGGCGTATAACTGCTTTACACTGTTGTGTTCATTTTTGCTGTACAATGAAGTGAATCAGCTATATGTATACATGCATCACCTCCTTCTTGGACTTCCCTCCCATCCCATCCCACACATCTTGGTCATCACTGAGCACCAAGCTGAGCTCCCTGTGCTATACAGCAGCTTCCCACTATCCATTTTACACATCATAGTGGATATATATCAAACCTAATATCTCAATGCCTCTCACCCTTCCCTTCCCCCTATGTCCACCCATTTGCTCTCTATGTCTACATTTCTATTCTAGCCCTGAAAATATGATTTCATTAACTACTACATAGGCTAAAACAATTAACCAAAATATATAGGTTCACATGTAGCATTTTCTAGATTCCACATATATGCATTAATATATAATATTTGTTTTTCTCTTTCTGACTTACTTCACTTTGCATGATATACTATAGGTCCACAGAATTACCATATAACCCAGCCATCCCACCACTGGACATATACCCTGAGAAAACCATAATTTAAAAAAACACATATAACTGCAATGTTCCTTGCAGCATTATTTACAACAGTCAGGACATGGAAGCAACCTAAATGTCCATCAACAGACAAATGGACAAAGATGTGGTACATATATATAATGGAGTACTACTCACCTATAAAAAGAAATGAAACCGAAAATACATATATTATTAAGTTGGTGACAGAGTAGTGACAGAATTAGGTTCAAAACTCCAAACATATATTAATTTTCTGAAACTTCAACATACCCTTTGTATAAGGTAAAATATTAAAAACTAGCAGATTGTTATAATACATTAATAGTAGTATTCAGTTCAGTTCAGTCACTCAGTCGTGTCCAACTCTTTGCGACCCCATGAATCGCAGCACGCCAGGCCTCCCTGTCCATCACCAACTCCCGGAGTTCACTCAGACTCACGTCCATTGAGTCAGTGATGCCATCTAGCCATCTCATCCTCTGTCGTCCCCTTCTCCTCCCGCTCCCAAAACCTCCCAGCATCAGAGTCTTTTCCAATGAGTCAACTCTTCACATGAGGTGGCCAAAGTACTGGAGTTTCAGCTTTAGCATCATTCCTTCCAAAGAACACCCAGGACTGATCTTCTTTAGAATGGACTGGTTGGATCTCCTTGCAGTCCAAGGGACTTTCAAGGGTCTTCTCCAACACCACAGTTCAAAAGCATCAATTCTTCGGCGCTCAGCTTTCTTCAGAGTCCAACTCTCACATTCATACATGACTACTGGAAAAAACATAGCCTTGACTAGATGGACCTTTGTTGGCAAAGTAATGTCTCTGCTTTTCAACATGTTATCTAGGTTGGTCATAACTTTCCTTCCAAGGAGTTAGTGTCTTTTAATTTCATGGATGCAGTCACCATCTGCAGTGATTTTGGAGCCCCCAAAAATAAAGTCTGACACTGTTTCCACTGTTTCCCCATCTATTTGCCATGAAGTGATGGGACCAGATGCCATGATCTTTGTTTTCTGAATGTTGAGCTTTAAACCAACTTTTTCACTCTCCACTTTCACTTTCATCAAGAGGCTTTTTAGTTCCTCTTCACTTTCTGCCATTAGGGTGGTGTCATATGCATATCTGAGGTTATTGATATTTCTCCCAGCAATCTTAATTCTGGCTTATGCTTCTTCCAGCCCAGCATTTCTCATGATGTATTCTGCATAGAAGTTAGATAAGCAGGATGACAACATACAACCTTGACGTACTCCTTTTCCTATTTGGAAGCAGTCTGTTGTTCCATGTCCAGTTCTAACTGTTGCTTCCTCACCTGCACATAGGTTTCTCAAGAGGCAGGTCAGATGGTCTGGTATTCCCATCTTGGGAGCAAGAGAAAAATGGGACGACAGAGGATGAGGTGGCTGGATGGCATCACCGACTCGATGGATTTGAGTTTGAACGAACTCCAGGAGTTGGTGATGGACAGGGAAGACTGGCGTGCTACGAATCATGGGGTCACAAAGAGTCGGACACAACTGAGCGACTGAACGGAACTGAACTTAGGGTTACTGTGAACTTGCAGTGAATTAATACACGTAGAA
Organism: Bubalus bubalis; assembly: GCF_019923935.1. Taxonomy (NCBI): domain Eukaryota; kingdom Metazoa; phylum Chordata; class Mammalia; order Artiodactyla; family Bovidae; genus Bubalus; species Bubalus bubalis. The sequence continues at coordinate 34,162,962 of NC_059160.1, forward strand.
GACAACACAATGTTTAGCTTCTGGTAAATAGTCAATAAAGGTTAGTTATTACCAAAGATAGTATATTTTATATTTTAAAAGTTATTTAATCTTTTAAGGGCCCTATTTTTCACATGATAATACAAATATTTATTTCTTCTTTTCTCCTTAAAATACAAACCACAAGTAATAATAACATTTGATGTACCAAGGGTGTGACAAATAGTTGACTTTGGATATACTGTTTTCTTTTTTCTTTTTTTTTACTGTTTTCTTAAATCAGTTCAGTTCAGTTCAGTCACTCAGTTGTGTTCAACTCTTTGCGACCCCATGAATCGCAGCATGCCAGGCCTCCCTGTCCATCATCAACTCCCAGAGTTTAATCAAACTCATGTCCATTGAGTCGGTGATGCCATCCAACCATCTCATCCTTTGTCGTCCCCTTCTCCTCCTGCCCTCAATCTTTCCCAGCATCAAGGTCTTTTCAAATATGTCAGCTTGTCACATCAGGTGGCCAGAGTACTGGAGTTTCAGCTTCAACATCAGACCTACCAATGAACACCCAGGACTGAGCTCCTTTAGGATGGACTGGTTGGATCTCCTTGTAGTCTAAAGGACTCTCAAGAGTCTTCTCCAACACTGAAGTTCAAAAGCATCAATTCTTCTGTGCTCAGCTTTCTTTATAGTCCAACTCTCACATCCATACTTGACCACTGGAAAAACCATAGCCTTGACTAGATGGACCTTTGTTGACAAAGTAATGCCTCTGCTTTTTAATATGCTGTCTAGATTGGTCATAACATTCCTTCCAAGGAGTAAGCGTCTTTTAATTTCATGGCTGCAGTCACCATCTGCAGCGATTTTGGAGCCCCAAAAAATAAAGTCAGCCACTGTTTCCACTGTTTCCCCATCTACTTGCCATGAAGTGATAGGACAGGATGCCATGATCTTAGTTTTCTGAATGTTGAACTTTAAGCCAACTTTTTCACTCTCCTCTTTCACTTTCATCAAGAGGCTCTTTAGTTCTTCTTCACTTTCTGCCATAGGGCACCCTTACGGCAGAGAGTTTTCTTAAATAAGAGGCATGAAAATCCTAGCTCTAGCAATCATATAACTGTATAACTTTGAAAAAGTTCATGCCATCACATATCAATTTTGAAAAACTATTTGTAAAAAATAAATTCATAGAGAGTACTAATGGAACATAATAAAATTTTATATATACTTAAACTATTGACTGTGAGGATAAAAATGTAAGCTTTCAGTTGGACTTATACTATAAAATTTTTTAAGTTATATAATCATAGATACAAAATATGAGTGTGATCTTTTATAACTGATTTATGACAGATTCAAATACCTACAACATTTTCAAACAAATCAATATTTATCAGATTTCAGATACAATATTTCAAATATATCCCAGTCACATAAATCAGAAAGGGAATACACATTTATAAGTGTATTCCAATATATAAAGAACAGTACTGAATAGCTTCATCCTGTGTCACTGTGGAGGAATAAAAGCATTTTCATGATAAGAAGATGTATTTTAGGGAATTCCCAGGTGATCCAGTGGCTAGAACTCTGCACTTTCACTTCCCAGAACCCAGGTTCAAACCCTGGCAGGAGAATTAAGATCCTGCAAGTTGCACGGTGTGGTCAAAAAGAAAAGAGATGTATTTTAGATATAATATAAAAAAGAACATTCTCAACCATGTGAGGTATTACATACTGAAATAAACCCTACCCATAACTGGTAAGAATGAGGGTTCCAGAATGAGATGCATATTTGAACATACCATCTCTCAACTAAAAGTAATAAAATCTTCTTCACAGCCCTGTCATGAGGATTAAAAAAGAGAGCACTTTATATCAGAGTAATAATAGTATTCACCCCAGAGACAAAGATGTATGTGGTTGGGTGGGTGTGTGTGTGTGCACACACGCAAATGGGTGTTAGGTAAGATATTCAGTATTTGGTATTATTAAGATTTATCAGAAAATTTTTAATTCAATTCTCCCAAGTTTAGGCTGAAATGATATTACAGTTAATCACAGTCCTAAGAATCTATAACCCAACAGGTTACCTTCATCTTTATCTTTATGTTCAGTTCAGTTCAGTCGCTCAGTCGTGTCCAGTTCTTTGCGACCCCATGAATCACAGCACGCCAGGCCTCCCTGTCCATCACCAACTCCCGGAGTTCACTCAAACTCATGTCCATCGAGTTGGTAATGCCATCCAGCCATCTCATCCTCTGTCGTCCCCTTCTCCTCCTGCCCCCAATCCCTCCCAGCACCAGAGTCTTTTCCAATGAGTCAACTCTTCGCATGAGGTGGCCCAAGTATTGGAGTTTCAGCTTTAGCATCAGTCCTTCCAATGAACACCTAGGACTGATCTCCTTTAGAATGAACTGGTTACTATATCTCACGTCCCCGTTTGACAATATAACCAGGAACAAGTGAGGATAGGGAAATACATATTAGGAGTTAGGAAGAAGACCTGAATTTGAAAACTGCTTCAACCATGTACTCACTCTGTAATTTGAAGACAACTTCTTTACCTCTCAAAGCCCAAGGTTCACTATCTATAAAACAAGGAAACATGTTTGTTCTTATGAGAACAAAAGAAGATCACATGTACCAAGTGCCCAGTGGAGCACATCTGGCACAGAGTGGGAACCCAGTAATATTTGCTTCCATTTTTCTTTTTCCCACAAAACTAAAGAAAAATTCTCCATCATATTCATACCATTCCTTATATATTTAAAGCCATATTAAAGTTCTTAACTTGAGCACCTGCAAAAATAAAAAGTATTAAGAACGATCTATGATACAATTTGTAGAAACAGACCTTGTGTGAATTCTCTTTTGACTCCCCATATACAACTGACTTGGAGAAGGAAATGGCAACCCACTCCAGTACTCTTGCCTAGAGAATTACATGGACAGAGGAGCCTGGTGGGCTGCTGTCCATGGGGTTGCACAGAGTTGGACATGACTAAAGTGAGTTAGCATGCATGCATGCATTGGAGAAGGAAATGGCAACCCACTCCAGCATTCTTGCCTGGAGAATCCCAGGGACAGAGGAGCCTGGCGGGCTGCCGTCTATGGCATCATACAGAGTCAGACACGACTGAAGCAACTTAGCAGCAGCAGCATACAACTGACTACTCGTTCCTCGAGGGCTCACTCTGCCCTAAACAAAGTATCATGATTCCTACATATTTTATTATAGGGCTTGTGTCTACATGCTTATCAATGTCTATTTCACGAGAAAAGAAAGGACAATTGGCAAATAATTGGGGTATACTGAGCATTCTCATGGAGAAGAAAATGGCAACCCACTCTAGTATTCTTCCCTGGGAAATCCCATGGAAAGAGGAGCCTGGCAGGCTACAATCGATAGGGTCACAAAAGAGTCAGAAATGACTCAGAAACTAAACAACGACAACAAAACATATTGACAGGGAATAAAGCACTGCTGTTGCAAAGCCTGGCATGTTCCTGCCTAAGGGTTTTGCATTTGCTCTGTCTTTACCTGAAATACACCTCACTCAGATGACTCTCTATCTCATCTTCTTCGGTCCTCATCTTAAATTTCACTTTCTCAGAAAAGATTTCTCTATCTACCATATTTTAAATGTGTGTGCACACACATATATTCAAACACATATAAGACATACCCTTTTCTCCATCTATCACTATCTGACTGACAGTAAAAATTGCATTTGGTTGTGTTGTCATCTGTTTTCCCCATTAGAAGGCAAACTTCATGAAGGCAAAGTGTCGTGCCTTTTTTGTTCATTACCTAACATTTAGCACAGTGTCTGGGACATAATAAGTGCTCAATAAATATTTATTGACTGAATGAACAAACTGCACAATGAAAACATTTGGAAGAAGAAAGATGAGAACTTATGATGAATAACAATAGACAGATTTAGAGAAATTTAGAATGCGTGTGATGATTAAGCTGATCCCTTGATATTGCATAACTTCTCAGAACTCATTTTATGTTACTTGATATACTGCAGTTTTAATTTCTTAAGTAAAGGAGCTTTGTTTCTTCTCATGGAAAACAAACCAACTAGATTTACCTGGTATTAAGTTATCTCCATTCTTCCTTATCAACACAGATCAAAATATGCTGAAAGTATTTTTAAAGACAAAAGATGATGCAATTACATCCCCTTTGATTTACAGATGAAGAAACAGATGAGCTGGAGAGATGGAGGATTCTGAATGTCAGTGTTAGTGCTAGAACTCAGATCTTCTAACCAAACCTCAGTACACTTTGAAAACATCTACTGGTCCAGAAATTATAACTAATAAAATCTAAGTTCTCTTGGTTGCCTACATGGTGTTTGTGTCATTTGTACTATGTTTAGCTGTTAAATAGCCAGTCTCAGCTATTCAAGGAGAAGGCAAAGATCTACCCTGTCGATAGCAAATCCTGTTTCCTAAATAAGCCCTCCTCTTAACGTCTACATTTGAAACATTAACAATGTGTCCACCTGGACTTCTTGGAGGGCTCTGGTTAGAAGGGACAATATATGCTTTGGTTCATCTATGGAACAATCAGCTTAAGGAGTTGTATTCAGATATTATTAATGTTTTCAAACCCACTTCCTATTTTCCTGCTGAAATCCCTGCCAAGCACACACTTCAGCAGACACTAAAATAATTTGGGTAGTTGACATTCAATCCAAATTTTCTATGGAAATCTGCCAGATTTGACATCTGTGAGAAAGTGGGTAATTTTTATTATCCACAGAGAGCAAAAGCTTGGTTTGATATTTCTCTACCTCCACACATCTCCCTGTAGTGGAGCTGCTACTCAGATATACACAAAAAGTGAGTAGCAAGGAAAATTATTTAACTCTTTCACTCTTGTCTTGATTGCAAAAGCTTAGGTAAAATTATTTTTAAAGGCATACTAGCCATGAATAAATCAAATTTCGGAGGTGTGGGAGATGCAAACTAGCTTTATTATCATCAGTACATTTTGCCTAAAAACTATTTAACTATGTTTTATCCTTCGCTTTAAAAATATTTGTCTTTAAAGCCCCCCTCACTTGATTCAAAAAGTAAAGCCAAGATTTCAAGTTGATTTTCTTAGGATGTTTTTAAAAAGCCTAATTAGTTGACTCTGTGGCACTGTGGTACATGCAAAGTCACTTCAGTCATGTCCAACTTTTTGTGACTCCATGGACTGCAGCCTGCCAGGCTCCTCTGTCCATGGGATTCTCCAGGCAAGAATACTGGAGTGGGTTGCCATGCCCTCCTCAGACGATCTTCTGGACCCAGGGATCAAACTCACATCTTTTATGTCTTCTGCATTGGCAGGTAAGATCTTTACCACTAGTGCCACGTGGGAAGCCCCAAGAAAGCATGTTTAAAAATCATACAAAAATAATTTGATTGACATTAAATTTAATTTCCAAAGGATAAAGTCTAAGATGTAGGCTTAACTCCTTAAGGTTTCTTTCATCTCTTTAAAAGAAAGACAAACCTAGAGATTGTCATGTTCTTACCTGTTACATACTAAAATGTTAATAAGATTTATACTTTAAAGAAAGTCACTAGTGTATGAATAATGCAGAAACATTAGTTCACTACATTAAAACAGAAATCTCTCTCCCTGACTAGTCCAATCTAGTTGTTTAGCATGACTCAGATTAATAAATAAAAATGACTGTGGTATCTGATTCTACATTGACAAAAGATTAGAAGTAGGTCGGGGGAGTTGAAAGCATGTCAAACTGCTCATTTTACAAAAGTAGAATTCAAACATTGGTGATGTGTTCTTAACTTAACACAAGGAAAAAAAATGCTTTTTCAAACACATATTTTAAAACCTAAAGATAACCAGTAATAGAATTATAAATAACATATATAACTCCCAAATCACTGAAGGAAACATAAAATAAGTACACCCTGCATTACAAAGAACAAAAAAGAAAGGAAAGCAAGAAAGGTATTAGAAATAGAAAATGCAGATCTAAAAGAAGTTGTGACAAGTAAGATTAACACACCAATTACGACAATGAATGGAAAGTTCAATTTCCCTTTAGGGAAAAAAATATTCGGGTTGGCTTAAGAAACAAATTCAACATTATGTGTCTATTAAGAGGCACACCTATGAGAAATGTTTGATATAAAGAATAAAGAGGAGTAGACCATGCTAAATGGGGATATGACCTAGGCCATCCAGGCAGGAAGAAGGCTCTTTTCTAAAATGGTAATAGATGGACAGCTGAGACTGTTCAGCTGCGTATGTGAAACATAATCAGGACCTTCATTTCTCTAGGATCAGTCCTGCCTTGGTCTCCTTTTGCTGTTGTTCAGTAGCTCAGTTGTGTCCAACTCTTTGTGACCTGATGGACTGCAGCACACCAGGCTTCCCTGTCCTTCACCATCTCCCAGAGCTTGCTCAAACTCATGTCCATTGAGTCGGTGATGGCATCCAACCATCTCATCCTCTGTCGCCCCCTTCTCCTCCTGCCCTCAATCTTTCCCAGCATCAGGGTTTTTTCCAGTGAGTCAGCACTTCACATCAGGTGGCCAAAGTATTGCAGCTTCGGCTTCAGCATAAGTCCTTCCAATGAATATTCAGGATTGATCTCCTTTCTAATTGACTTGGTTTGATTTCCTTGCAGTCCAAGGGACTTGTAAGAATCTTCTCCAACACCACAGTTCAAAAGCATCAAATTCTTAGGTCTCAGCCTTCTTTATGGTCCAACTCTCACATCCATACATGACTACTGAAAAAACCACAGCTTTGACGACAGACCTTTGTTAGCAAAGTAATGTCTCTGCTTTATAATACACTGTTTAGGTTGTCATAACTTTTCTTCCAAGGAGCAAGTGTCTTTTGATTTCATGGCTGCAGTCACCATCTGCAGTGATTTTGGAGCCCAAGAAAATAAAATCTCTTACTGTTTCTGTTGTTTCCCCATCTACTTGCCATGAAGTGATATGACTGGATGCCATGATCTTAGTTTTTTGAATGTTCAGTTTTAAGCAGGATTTTTCACTTTCCTCTTTCACCTTCAAGAGGCTCTTTAGTTCCTCTTCGCTTTCTGCCATAAGGGTGGTGTCATCTGCATATCTGAGGTTATTGATATTTCTCCCAGCAATCTTGGTTCTGGCTTGTGCTTCATCCAGCCTGGCATTTCACATGATATACTCTGCATATAAGGTAAATAAGCAGGGTGACAATATACAGCCTTGACATACACCTTTCCCAATTTGGAACCAGTCCATTATTCCATGTCTGGTTCTAACTGATGCTTCTTGACCTGCATATGGGTTTCACAGGAGGCAGGTAAGGTGGTCTGGTATTCCCATCTCTTTAAGAATGGCTTTAGCATAGTCATTGAAGCAGAAGTAGATGTTTTTTCTGAAATTCTCTTGCTTTTTCTATGATCCAACAGATGTTGGCAAATTGATTTCTGGTTTCCCTGCCTTTTCTAAATCCATCTGGAAGTTCTCAGTTCACATACTGTTGAAGTCTAGCTTAGAGTTCTTTACTTTTCTCAATAGTATGTGGCCATGACATTTTGCCTCAGCTTCACTACAGAACCAGTTTCCTAATTATATATCTACAAGGCACCACTTAAACAAAAGCTCATGAAGCCTAGATTCAGTTCAAGGTTCTATCTTTGGAAGTAGTTTGACACATGAGAGACATGGCAAGCATATATTTTGAATGAATAAATAAAAAATGTTCAAATATGTGTGTTTATAGTTTCCAGACATGCTAGAGATCTAAACACAATCATTTCATCTGATTCATCTCCTCTATTAAAATTCCACTGAAATTAGTAAACCATTTTTTTTTTGGCTGTACCTTATAGGATGTGAGATCTTAGTTTCCTGACCAGAGATTGAACCTACACTCCTTGCATCAGAACTGCAGAGTCTTAACCCCTGGACCATCAGGGCAGTTCAAGTAAAGGCATGTTTTAAAAGTTACAAACCCCAGAACTGAAGAATAAGAGAAGAAGACTATCTGTTACCAAAAGATCTCACCAAGTTTCTAGAAGATGGTAAGCAGATGGAGAAGCAATGACTGGTGAAGCTACCATAAGTGAAAATATAAATACACACGGCTGCATCTGGAAAGTGAGCCAATTTCTCTATCACAGCTCCAATAGGAGATACTAGGTACCATGGAGAAGTAGAAATGGGACAGAAAAGAAGGGTACTCTCTGATCAACAGAGTAAAATAAAATGGAATCAATTTAATATAATACTATAACCCTGGAACACCTCTTCTATGTGCAGTAACTTAATAGACATATTATTCGACTACTGTGCTCAGTTGTGTCTGACTCTATATGACTCCATGGACTGTAGCCCACCAGGCTCATCTGTCCATGGGATTTTCCAGGCAAGAATACTGGAGTGGGTTGCAATTTCTCTCTCCAGATTTAACTAACAGAATGGGGAAAACAGCTGTTTGGGATGAATGTTATATTAACGTCATAATAAATAAAAAAGGATTAAATGAAATAAATAATTAACAATAAAATTAGACGTATATGTGAGGGGTATATGCATTTACATTTTCTGAATGCAAAAGCAACAGAAGAAATCAAAGAAATAAAAATAGAGATTTCAATGCATAAACAAAAATTAACAGAGTACACTAAAAATGAAAAGTTAAAGACTGAGAATATGTTTATAACAAATACAAGGGAAATTTTAATATATGAAGAGGAGTTATAATTGCATCAAAAATACACCTCAAGAGAAAAGTGGACAAAGGATGTAAAGGAAAAACTCGCAGACTAAGAAATACAAATGGAAATAAACATATAAGCTTCACTAAAAATCAAAGAAGCGTCAAATTAAAATAAAAGGACACCTCGCAGCGCCTATCACTTTGCAAATGCCCAGGCTTGGCAAAGGGACGCTGAACGAGGCACTAGTTTACACTGCCCACGGAAAGACATCCAAACTCTGAAGAACAACGCTGTACCATTGTCATTTAGTAGTTCCAGTTCTGATGATCTGTCTTCAGTAGATAATCAAAGTTATAAATGAAGTTTGATGCACAAAGATGTAATTTAGAATAAGCACCTTAAATGCTTACCCATAAGAGAATGGTCATACAAGTAAGAATACATCCTATACACCAGAATATATCTACATGATGACAAATCACTGAGTCTCATTGACTAAGAATATTTCATTTCACTGAAAATTGATCAAAATAAGTTGTGAGAAATGCAATATATAATATATATATACTTATGATCCCAAATATATTAAAAAATCAAGAGATCTGGAATAAATATCTATAAAAAAGTTATAGTGGTTTTTCTCTGGCTCTTGATTTTTACATTATTCATTATTTTCCAAACTGTCTAAAATGTGAAAGTAATTTTTTTATCCTAAAAAGATAAACATAACTATTATTAAAAAAAGAAAAACCTTAGATCTTAGCTCTTGTGTCTCCATTTCACCCATCCTGATGCTGCAAACCACAGCAATGAATTCCTTAGCATCATGAAAGAGAAACTCCTTTTTCTACCATCTCAAAATTCTTCAAGACTAAGAGATGTAAATCTTTACAATATGCAGCCACCTTGTAGCTATTACAGAGATGGGAAAGTGGCAGAAGGGGGAGGTGGTGAGGTTCTTCCTTCCCAAATCATTCTCCATCCACTACTTGATTCCAACAATCTCTAAAGAGAGGTCACTGTCTTTACTTTCATTTTATTACCAGTAGTAATAGCCTTTATTGAGCATTTAGCATGTGCTAGGCGCTGTTATGGGGCTTCTCAGGTGGCGCTAGTGGTAAAGAACCCGCCTGCCAATGCAGGAGACAAAAGAGATGTGGATTCAATCCCTGAGTCGGGAAGTTCCCCTGGAAGAGGGCATGACAACCCACTTCAATAATCCTGCCTGGAGAATCCCCATGGACAGAGGAGTCTGGCAGGCTACAGTCCAAAGGGCCGCAAAGCGTCAGACACAACTGAGGCGACTTAGCACACACACATGCACAGGCACTGTTACAAGTGCATCATATACATTAATTTACTTAATCCTCTCAACAACTATTACTATCCCTATTTGATAGCTGAGAAAACTGAGAATGGGAGAAGTTAAGTTACCTGTTTGAGGTCAGAGGGTAAGTAAGATACTAGATTCAAATCCAGGCCCAGAGCTCCAAGGCCTACCTTTTTAACCCTATGCTTTAAGGCATATGTACGTGTAAGAATTAAAATATTTAATCAAATTCAGGAAAAGGTATGGAAAGCTTATCCTTTTTAAGGGACAGATTCCAACTGGGAAGAGAGTGCTGGCATGAAGGACAGACAGGTGACACCAAGAAATGTACAGAAAATTTAAATTGTGACATTGACTATAAGCCTCACTATTTTATGGCTGTCCTTAACTCCATATATAAAAAGACTGGTCACATTCTCTGTAGATGTTATTTACAACTTCTGTTTTCATTAGCCAACTTTTCAATATAATCTCAAGAATTAGGAATGTGTGCAATGAGCTCACAAGAGCCCCCCAGGATATTTTAAAATTTCAAGAGAAACAGCAACACCTCTTGGACACTGTGTGAGCTACTACTATTAGATGGCTTGGACCTAACTACATAAAAAACATAATTTATATTGGTGTAAAGTACCAGAAAGAAATGACTGAAATACTGAGGGTGCCATGAATGAAGAAAGCTTGAAACTTTTAAAGTAGCCTATGGAATTTACTAAGATGTTAAGTGTTACTGACAAATGGGATTTGTGTGCTTTACATTTTCTGCCTTTGATTTATCCCAAACTTTCTAATTCCACTGTGAACTCTTATTGTTTTAGTAAAACAAAAAGTTATTAAAAAAAAAATAGGAATGTGAGTATTTTATCAAGTATATTTTCAATAGCTAGTGGTTCCAGGTTAGGAATATTACCCTTTATGTATCAGTAAAATTAAAATTTTCTCGGCAAAAACATGAAATTCACAACTATTTCCTAAATTTAGACTTGGAAATAAATAAAACATAGGGATGTGATTTTTTATGTCAAATGATTCAGACAATGATTCAAAGCTATACCAAGACTTGTTCTGAAATCCAGGGGTCAAGATCAAAGAACCTCCATTTATGACATTCACTGAGAAGAAAGCAAATCAAATAGGAAATTTTTGCATGGAGACTCAGATCATTCAAATGCAACTGAATATAGTATTTAAGCACTTCGGTTCAGTTCAGCTCCGTTCAGTCGCTCAGTCACTTAAGAATCTCTTAATGGTAGTAATTCTTACTTCCATAATGTATGTATAATATAAATCATTTTTCTTGACTACCTACATAGAGTATGCCCCCTAGAAAAGAAAATTCTCCTTCCTGTTAGAGGCCTAAGACATAAGAATAAAACTAAACTATCTGAGAAGCGGTATAAGAGAGGAGGGAACAACCTGTAGGTACGGCTACCACTCCAGAGCAGTGAGTCCAATCCTCTTGTATGAATGAGAAACCAAGTGGCGCAGAGAATGAAGATGGGGCCCAGACATCTCCCAGTCAAATGAAAATCTCTGGGCATTTTCCAAGCAAACAAATCTTATAAAAGGAGCTGTGTCAACCAAAATAAAAACTTTTTTGTGGTGTTACACATCAAATGAAAGCAGTGCAAGTCTCAGGTAAGCCACACTTAGATATTTACTACAAGGAAAGTCAAAGAGTCTGAGAGTTCAGGATTTTCTGCTGCAGTTGATGATTTAAATGACAATCAGATCATCATAACTGCAAAGCTTAACCAATAATCACCCACTTAGTGTTTTGGAAAAATCAAAGACAGTTACATCTCTAGGAAAAATACTAACCAAGTTTCTTTTCTTGACATAGCTTTCAGAATCTGAGGATATGAAGGACACCTTACTTCTTGTAAGTTCTTTAATCAGACACTATTTCCAGTTCACAAGTCTCAGATGTATTAACACCGTTATCCAGTTTATTGGCTTTCTATCTCTCTGAATCTGACTTAAAAGATGGGGGCTCTCACACTGCCTCCTTTTGGCTTGGGAGGCATGTACTACTTGAGTTCTAGAAAATGACATTGCCACCAGAGCCGGAAAGAAAATTTTTGCTAATGGGTAAATCCTTTAAGGCACTGAAACTTCATTAAACCTGCTTTTTATCAAACAAACTAAACAGGTCACGCAATATAAATTGCATGTAGAATTATTTGGGATTAAGAAACGATGCAAGAACTTTCCGGAATCACATGTATTTAGAAGGTAACAAAACAAAAATTTTTTGCATAAAAAAAGTGAGTTATTTCAACTAGACTGAGATGTACTTCATGTTTTTTTAAACGTAAAAATTAAAGGAGTAGAACATAAAAATCACTTATTTAAAGGATGTCAAAGATGTTTCCTTTCCCTGGTTTTTGAAATGCAAATATAAATAACGGAAGCTTTACCTAGTTGAATATAAATCCTGTAAAATCCTGCATCACTGACTCATTCTCAGCATTATTTAATATCAAGGCTGGAATTTATAAGCATTCACATTTATAAAATTGATTTTATAGCTATTATAAATATTTTACTTTATTGATGATTTACTTAGATATTTTGATTATTGCCTACACTTTATATATACAAGCTATTTGAAATTCTTTGCTGTTTACTCGCTAAGTCAGGTCTGACTCTTTTGAGATCCCAATTACTGTAGCCTGCCAGGCTTCTCTGTTCATAGGATTTTTCAGGCAAGGATCCTGGAGTGGGTTGCCATTTCCTCCTCCAGGGGATCTTCCCGACCCAGGGACTGAACGAAAATCTTCTGCATCTTCCACATTGCAGACAGATTCTTTATCAATAGGATGTGTTAAAAAGCTAAAAGGTCAAGATACCTATAAAAGAAGACTAGACCAAATGAGTGCATGATCTATTCTTCACGTAAAATTTATTCCCTATTCTGTACATACAGAATACATGCAGATACATGCATATCTATGCATATGTGTACACATATGTATATATTCTAAAAAGAATGAGGTCAAGACCAGAAATACAGGGAAATGTAGAAAAATGAAATAACTCTTTTGGACCTATAATCAGGAAATAAAAGCTGATGTTTAATTCTCTGGCACTTGAATATCACCCTGTACTTTTCAGGTTGACCAGAGTCATGTCTGGATTTTAATTTCTGGTTGACTATTCATTCTTTACTCCACAAACTCTGGATGATCAGGTACTGCGTGCCAGGCAGTATGCTTGGGGTCAGGTGCGGTGCTGAGCAAAGCAGTCAGGTTCCCTGTTCTGGAACTTACAGTCTACTGGCAGAAACAGACATTATACAGATAAGCATCCTGGGTCTTCCCCTGTCCCTGCGCCTCTCTGGATCTGTCTGTCACACACAGTAACAGAGCATACAGTGACTGAGGAAGGGACAGGACAGGAAGCAGTACAGTGGGAAGTATGGAGGGTAGGGGACAAGAATTGCACCCCACTCTGGAGAACCAAGAAGGATTCACGGCAAGCCCTTTGGGCTTGGACGGATATTGAAGTAGGAGCCAATGGGGCATGAGTATGTTGAGGCACAGCAGAAAGCCATCTAAGCAGATGGAGCCATTGAGCCATTAAGGCAGAAGGTACAACATGTGCAAAGGCCCTGAGGTGAGAAGGGCAGGGTGGTTATTAGTCAGGGCCAGCAACTTCAAGCTTTGTTAGGGAGTTGGGTGTTTACTGAGAGTGCAACAGGGGCCACTGAGGGGTTCTTTAGAGGAGTGATAGCGTCAGATTTGCATTTATCACTGGATAAAATGAGGAAAATGGATCACAGAAATAACTGTACAGAAGGACACCATTATGTGGTAACTGTATCAGTACAGCCTCCCAATGCTGGTAACTCACAATGGAATTGCAGAAGCAGATATTTTTTCAGTAGTCTTATATGGATCTGAGAGTTCGACATAAAGAAGACTGAGCACCAAAGAATTGATGCTTTCAAACTGTGCTGCTGGAGAAGACTCTTAGAGTCCCTTAGATAGCAAGGAGATCCAACCAGTCAATCCTAAAAAAATCAACCCTGAATATTCACTGTAAGGACTGATGCTGAAGCTGAAACTCCAGTACTCTCTGGCCACCTAATGCAAAGAGCTGACTCATTGGAAAAGACCCTGATGCTGGGAAAGACTGAGGGCAGGAGGAGAAGAGGATGACAGAAGATGAGAGGTTTGGAAGGCATCACTGACTCAATGGATATGAGTTTGAGCAGACTCAGGTAGACAGTGAAGGATGTGGAAGCCTGGCATGCTGCAGTCCATAGGGACACAGAGAGTTGGACACGACTAAGCAGCTGAACAACAACAACAGGGCCAGTGGACATTGGAACAAGGTAATAATCAGATTTAGGGGCTGCTGTAATGTGCCACAAAGGTCCCCTTTAGGATCCATTTGCCCAGCTGTGAGAAAAGCTGGCTGCAGAAGGCTCACAGTTGAGTCACTTCTGGAAAACAGAATTTCCCCCAGCTGAAGGAACTGCCTTAACCAGGTAATGTCCTCTCCAGCACTGTGGTGGTGATGGTTTAGTTGCTAAGTCATGTCTGACTCTTGCAACCCCTTGGACTGAAGCCCACCAGGCTCCTCTATCCATGGGATTCTCCAGGCAAGATATTGGAGTGAGCACCCATTTCCTTCTCCAGGGGATCTTCCTGACTCAGGGATCAAATTCAGGTGTCCTACAGTGCAGGCAGATTCTTTACTAACAGCCAGCCAATACCCAATATCTGGATGTGAGGGAGTGGGGCCGGTGGTACAGGGGCTCAGCCCCCTTGCCTCAAAGGGAAAACTTTGAAGGGATTAGCTTGCAGATCATACCAGCCTCTGACTAATCTTGGTTGCCTCATCTCTCACAGATATTCCGAGAGCCTCCTCCATAAACTGCCTGAACATCTCCCTCTCAGAGTCTTTTTCTGAGGAACCCAGGCTAAGACAGCATACAAGGGGTTTCCTGTTTGTTTTTAAATCATCATATCAGTTAATTCACACTATTTCGTAGTAATAAATATTATCTAATAAACTGCTTTGAAAAGTAATGTATTTACAGAATGGGTATTTTAAGATAATCTTGCATGCCTGCTAAATCACTTGAGTCATGTCCAACTCTTGCAACCCCATGGACTGTACCCCGCCAGGCTCCTCTATCCATGGGATTCTCCAGCCAAGAATACTGGAGTGGGTTGCCATGTCCTTCTCCAGGGCATCTTCCTGACCCAGGGATTGAACCTGTGTCTCTTAAATCTCCTGCACTGGCAGGCAGGTTCTTTTACCACTAGCGCCACCTGGTCACCCCCCTAACATCATCTTAGACTAAATATTTAGTCAGCCAAATAAGCACGACTCCCTATGATATTACTAGAGCAAAGCTTTGGCACTGTATTCACTATGCAGGGAATTAAAACCCAAGAAAGAAACTAGCTTGACCCAGTTAATCTACCTATACATTTTTTTGTTCATTGGTTTCCCACTAAACCTGGTAAACACTACCATTAAAATATCTGGGAGGTAAAGCTGGTGAACAAGTGTCTGACTCTGTGTGAACCAGTAGACACTAAATGGGCTTGTCTGATCTATACAACAGAGCGTTCAACCCAGCGATTTGAGCACATCCTTTCTGCTTCATTGGTCACCAATGGATTTTCTGTTAAGTTCAATTGAGTCTGGCACTCTTTTTAGCCTTTCTCTTTTGAGGGAAAGGCTGATGCTGTTTAAAGGTCTTACTAAAAAGCAGAGCCCTTTGATTGAGAACCTCAAAAAAAAGAGTATATCAAGAGCACACCTTTTAATACAGAGCCGCGCACTCCCTTATTTTAAGCCCAGCAAGGGAAGCCTAATTGTCGGAAAGATTTTTTATTAGTTCATTTTTACGAAGTGTGCATCCCCACCGAGGCAGTTGAATCCGGGGAGAAGACTCAGTGAGAACACTGATCCATTGTACAAATTTCGTGTGCCCGGTGGTCCTGCCCTAATAGCCATTTAGGCAATCAAATATCAGTTTTGCTTTTTTTTTTTTCTGGTTAGTCCCTACTAACCTAGGAAAAAGGCACAGCCTTATAGAAATGTCATGATATCAAAGTCCTTATGTTGTGGGATAATTTTAAAAGATGATTAGGAATCCACTTGTAATAGAATTTTAGTTTGATAAGGTAAAGTGGAAACAAAAGCACCTGATTAATAATTTTTAAAAAATCAAACATTGAATCTTATTGGCTCTCTACTTTTATAATCACAATTTTTTTAAAAAATCTACTCAGAGATGTGTCTGTCAATTGTCTGTTCTCAGACTCCCTCCCTGCTCTATACCATAGGGGGTTAAATCTCACATATAATATTTCTTCAGGCTCCATTGCTGGTTTACGTATTAATAAACAAGATTTGTCCAATGAGAGGAACTGGAGGAATAAAGTAAGGTGTGAGGAGAGAGAAACCTTCTCTTTGCTTCAGGAAGCATCTCTAACAATAGCTGCACTTCCTTGCAGGGATCTAGTTCCCACAAGGCCCTCCCTCTGAGGGGAGCCGCCACTGGACAGCCTTGGCTCCTGAGTTCTGGTAATACTGTCTCCTCCCTTGGTTTCTCCATCTCTAAAGTTGACAGCTGCTTCCTATTACGGAAAATCTCCCATTTTAACTATATTAATTCAGTTTCTTAAATTTCTTCTATTGAACTATCTGACATGGACTCTGTTTTCCTAATTGGTGCCCAACTGACACATAAACTACCCCAATTCTTTTAAAACCAGGTCCTAAGCTACTACACCATACTGTTTGAAGGGTTGTTTCCAATTTTTTTTTTTTAATTTCCTTATTGAGGCATAGCTGATATATAGTATTAGATACGTTTCAGGTATATAACACAGTGATTCATAATTTTTAAACATTACATTCCATTTGTGAATAATACAGGCCTTCACAGGTGGCTCAGCGGTAGAGAGTCCGCCTGGCTTTGCAGGAGACTAAGGTTCAGTCTCTGGGTGAGAAAGATCCCCTGGAGAAGGAAATGGCAACCCACTCCAGTATTTTTGCCTGGTGAATTCCATGGACAGAGGAGCCTGGAGGGCTACAGTCCATGGGGTCACAAAGAGTTGGACATGACTGAGCGACTAAACAACATTAATAATTATTATAAAATATTGGCTATATAGCTAAGGTTTGTTTTTAATTCATTGTGCCCAGAACTTGTTGGAGCTCTCAAATTCTAAACCTCAAACACTGTGATTAAGTTCTCATATCAGCCCATATACTTTGCTTGATTCTGTTTTTTCCTTCTCCTAACTATTTTATTTCTTCAGCTTTATGGAGGTATAATTTAAAAATAAAATTGTAAGATATTTGGAGTTTACAACGTGATGATTTGATATAGGTACTCACTGCAAAAGGATTCCCCTCATCAAGTTAATTAACACATGCATCACCTCACCTATTTATTTATTTATTTATTTTTTTGGTGAGAACATTGAGGTTCTATTCTTTTAGCAAATTTTAATTATACAATACAAAATTATTAACTGTAGTCACCATGTTATACCTAAGACCTTCAGATCCTATTCATTTTATAATCTTAACATAACTTAAAGGCAATATTTCCTGGGTCTCTAGTTTTGATTCTCTTCTTTTTTCACTCTGTACAGTCACTCTTAGTGACATCAACCAAACTCTTTAATCACCAATTTCTAAAAAAATCTACCCCTCCAACCTAGACTTCTTCCTGAAATCCAGACCTAAATATCTCCTTTTTTTTTTAAACTAGATATCTTCAAACAAATGTCTTGCATGCATCACAAATTTACTCTGTCTTCAACTGAACCAGTTATATCATCTAGTCAAACTTGTTTCTTTATTTGCTATTAAAATATTAATGTTCCTCGTTACCGATATCAGATACTTTGACATAATCCTAGGACTTCCCCCTCTCCTCTGTATCTAATTGGTCAGTAAGTCTCATAGATTATAGATATGTAATATCTCATATATTTTCCCTATTATCTATTTCTCCTGCCACTGTCTTAATTTAGAAACTTACTTCTTGTTTGGGCCACTTCAAGAGCCTCCTAACTGGCCTTCCTATCCTTTCATCTAGCCCCCCTCAATGCAAACAGATTGATCTATCTAAACTGTGATTCTGACTATCATTCAAATATTTTGTATTTATTTAAAGGATCCCCATAGCATTCAAAATAGAACACTGAATGGTGTATTACAAGGTTTCTTATCTAAGCAATACCAAATTTTCTAGATTCATTACTTCCCCATACCTGCACTTCCCTCTATCCACATCAAACTCATCTCACCCCATGTGTTTCCCTAGTACCTGCTTAATATCATTTATGCTTGTGGTTTGAATGCCACCATTTACAACTAGTAACTCAATTGTTCTAGAAAGCAAGTTCAATAGTCATCTCCTTTCATTTCAAAAAGAAAATGTAGAGAAGGAAAAGGTTAACACATTATGGATCTAAAGTGTCAGGTGAAATGTGTCAGACCAATGGCTTATAGAGTCTCCTGGACTGGGCTTGGCTTTCTACTCACCATCTTTGTTTTCTACTCCCTATGACAGGTCTGCCTGCATCACTTCTTTACTGGTTCTTCCCTCTGCAATTTATCCCCTATTCCTTATAATCTTTGAATCAAGGTCATGGCAACATAAGGAAAAAAGATGCAGGATAAATCAGCCTGCTCCTTGGCTCTCCTTTCTTCCAACTCATGCCCTTTTCTATCTGAGCTGCAGTCCATTAAGGGAAGACAAAATGAGGACACAAAAGATATATATATCTTTTGAGCTAGAACTGAACTAGGGTATTATAATATGTCTTTGGCTCTGCCTTTAATCTTCTCTGAGCATCACGTTTGGTGGATTCTATCTTATTCACAGTTATATCCCCAACACTAAGGACAATATAGGCATATAGCAGATACTTAATAAATATTGCCTAAAGAAACAGCTAAATGAATATTCCTGCCAAAAAACAAGCTGCTCTTGGTCACAGGTAAAAAGTTCGAGGGGCTGCTTTGAGGGTTAAGGATCCCTCAAAGAGAGAAATAGACCATGGAGAAAAGGAAATATTGGTGGGCACAGGGGAAGCACTATTGTGGCCAGGAAGACAACTGTATGTTGTGTACATTGTTATTAATACCTTGGCTGTTATCGGCAAATCAGTTTTAGTACGACTTTATAACTTTGGAGAACTAAACAATTTAGATGCTCGAGAATAAGTTGTCATGATCATCAAGCAGGACTCAGTGGCACCTTTAAAATCCCTTTATGTTCCTATCCTTTCCACCCTCATTGCTCCTTGGACAGCTTGCAATTTGGTGTTTGAAATAAATAGAAACAATATAAGGGAGCAGATACAGCCTCACCAAGGCTTACTGCTTCCTCTGAACACATGGGCCGAGTTTCCAAACTGGAGATGAGAGCAGATGGTGGCGATAGTCGTAAAAAATCTGCCCACAAATGCAGGAGACATAAGAGACGGAGGTTCGATCCCTGGGTCGGGAAGATCCCCTGGAGGAGGGCATGGCAACCCACTCCCTATTCTTGCCTGGAGAATCCCATGGACAGAGGAGCCTGGCTGGCTACAGCCCATAAGGTCACATAGAGTCGGACACAACTGAAGTGATTTAGCATGCATGCATGCACAACCACTGTGTCACACAGGTTAACATGATGACACAAAGTCAGAGAGACCTGCCTCTGTGAGCTGATGAAAGAGATGCATCCTTTTTCAAACATTCAAATAACTCTATAGTTCTCATCAGGCTTCTGTGCTGCTCATCTTAAGTGGAATTGGCCAACTGAAAGGGATGTGCTTGGGTGGTCTTTTTTTAGAGCACATCAATGTGCTCAGAATAACAGAAATATTTTTGACAAAGGTCAAAAAGGCTTCAGGCGGAAACACAAAACAAAGGCTTGTACTTTAACAAGCAAAACTAGGGAGGATGTTGATTTTGTACCCAATCATACAGCATAGGATTGAAAGGTGCTCTTATCAGCAAATGAAACCATCTGGGCCCCAGTTTTACCGTATAAAGAGGAAACCTAGGCTGCTTAGAAAGCCCGTCAAACTTGTACAAAAGAATGTGTACACATACCATATGGTAAGAGAGTCTTTTAATGACTCAAGATACTCCTATTTACTCAGTCTGATAACATGCTAATGGCCCAGTAAAGGCTCTTCTGTTTAAATGCACTGTGATTCTATAGAGCCATGCTTCTCCAACTGGAGTGTCAGACTCCTGAGGGTGTGTGGAGCTGGGATGGGGTAAGAGAATACCATGGGTGAGATGGGCCATAACTTCCTGGTGTATCAGACTAGGAAAACAAAGTGAAATAATCTGAATAGAATACAAACAGTATTTTATTTTAGCATGAACACAGTTATATTGTAGGAAAGAATGCAACATTCACAGACAAGTTATAAATACTAAAAGTTCACAGAGCTTTCACTTTCTTTCTAACACTTCAGAAGGCCAAATCCTCAGCACTTATATCTGACCACACAGACCCCAAGGCCCAGCTCAATTTCTAAGTGCCTGAACCCCCTCCAGGGACTCCAGCCACTAAACCCCTTTTCTCAGCTACTTTCCCTCCGCACAGCCAGCCAAAGAGTACTTTCTTGTTCTACTGTTTCACATGTCAATTGGATCTTCCAAACGTTAAAAATCTCATTGAGAACAGAGTCATGGGCTTTACAACCCTTTACCTGTTATTGATTATATGAATTATTACCAGAAGTAGTTTCAATAACAAAACTATAATATTGACACTCGAAATGAAATAGTGCAAAATTAATGTTGATAATTCTAAAAGAATTATTAATAACGATTATTGGACTTAACCACTTATTCTGTGACCTCAAAGTACTTTAAAATATTAAATATTTCCATCCTCATTATCTCTCTTGAAATACTTATTGTTAAATGGCATATACTAAATATGAATGAATAGACATGAATAAAATTGCCATGAAGGAGGATGTATAACCCTCAGGTTCTACTAGCTTGATATGGAGTTTATTCATATTAGTTGCACACTTGTTCTGCTGCTCTTTAAGCCTACCTATTCCTTCTGTTCCAGTATTGCACATTTAGTGTGAACAAGGCAGACCAGGAAAGTATTCTGTTTATTTAGCTCCACAAATCACTCATACAGCCCTATTTCAGTGTTTGGTCCAAACACAGTTACTCTTCATCAACTTGAAGTTTCCATGTACATCTCATCCTGTTACACATCTATTTCTGCTCTTCTACAAAGTCATAGGTCCAGCCTCCCAGGTTCAGGTCTCCCAGTCTCATAGGTTCAGGTCTCTCTACTGAAATATGGAGGAATGAACATCATCAGTGAAACTGGCTTAATTTTCCCAGAGTTTTCCACATTATTGATAATCTGCGACAAAATCAGATGAGAACTGGGTGAGAAAGGTCAGATAAGATCTTTCAGTACTGCTTTGCCATTCTGAACTCCGAAGAACAGAGAATAATAATTCAAAGTAGGACTCATTTGAAATAGAAAAAATATATATGATGCAGAATATAGTATAAATGTATTATTCTATTAAAGTAGATAAACATATCTTTAGGATTATGAACACTTTAACTAATGGCTTTTTCCATCAAAGAAAATCAAGGTATAAGGGGTATTTAACAGTAGCAACAATTTAATTTTAGCAACTTCTGCTTCCCTTAAGAAAATGTATTTAAATGATGACAGCTACCATTTTGATAAACTTCTAAATTCTGTATGTTAACACTCTAGGATGTGACTACAGTTTTAAACTATTTGTCATGAATTGGCACTGCCAATTGCAGTGCTAGACAACTTTCAGCAAAGTTAGCAATAATAATTGCTTAAACTCCCGAGTTTCTCAAATGCCTGGGGTGAGGACTGATGAACTGATCTGGCCGCAGAAAACTTCCAGAGACACTTTGAAGTAGTTTCAAGTATAAAATGTATGCACTGTTTTATGTAAGGGTTCACTAGTATTTACCAAGGTAGACAGGTACAAAGGGAAATTCTTTCAGGCTGCAGTCGTTCCAGAAATAATATAGCTGATAAATAAAGATGAAATCTCATCAAATTAACACACCACTTCTGATATTTTTTTTTAATTGTGCAATAAGAGATCCTGGAATCATGACATTAATGTTGTTGTTGTTGTGCAGTTGCTAAGCCATGTACAACTCTTTGTGACCTCATGGACTGCTTTGTGCCAAGCTTCCCTGCCCTTCACTATCTCTGGGAGTTTCCTGCAACTCGTATCGATTGAGTTGGTGATGCTAATGACACAAATAGGTATGTCAATTAATAGTCCTGAAGCAAAATGAGTACTCTCGAGTTTGTGATAGGGACTTCGCTGGTGCTCCAATGGTTAAGACTTCGAGCTCCCAATGCAGGGGGCCCGGGTTCCATCTCTGGTCAGGGAATCCACGACTTCGAGTTCGCATGGCACAACTGAAGATTCCACATGCTGCAATGAAGAACACCGAGGATTCTGCATGCCACAGCTAAGACCCAGTACAGCCAAATAAATACATAAAGTTTGTGATCTCCTTTCAAATGAAGCTAAAGAATAACAATAATAAAGCAGTCCAAAACCTTTCCATGTCCACTGGTTCTTCTAGGACCAGCCCCAAGTACATCACCCGCTACAATGTTGCTGTCACATTGACTTCCTTTTCATTCAACGCAGCTCTTCTTCAGCCCAGGGATTTATTTATATGTGCAAATTCCTGGGCCTGCAGAGCTCTCTCCATGGCTTTGGACAGGACTGGCTCCAATGCACTGCTCACATCTCAGGCACATCTTTGTTGAACAACTTAGCAATTAAGGTCCTTGCCTGGGCCCAGGTCTTCTTTGTCACCTAATCCTCCATAATTTCTTTTTAATGGTTAATCTAATGAAGTACATACATAACATAAAATTCAGCACTTTAGCCATTTTTCAGACGGCAGCTCACAGGGTTAGATATGTTCACAATATTGCACCTGTCATCTCCAGAATCCTTCGCAGCATGCAAAACTAAAACTCTATGCCCATTAAACAAGATCCCTTCCCTCTGTGCCCTAGCCCCTGGCAACTACCATTCTACTTTCTGTCTCTTATGTTTTTAACTACCCTAAGTATCTCACATAAGTGAAATCCTGTAGTGTCTGTCTTTTGGTTAATGATTTATTTCACTTCGCATAATCGCCTCAAGAATCATCCATGTTGTGGCATATGTCAAAGCTTCCTTCCTTTATAAAGCTGATAATAATTCATTATATTACATATACCAGGTTTTATCTATTAATCTATCAATGCTTCCACCTCTTGGCTGTTGTGCTTAATACTATTATAAACATGGGTGTATAATTATCTCTATGAGATCTCACTTTCAGTTCTTTTGAATATATACACAGAAGTGGAATTGTTGGATCCTATGCAATACTTTGGCCACCTGATGCGAAGAGCTGACTCATTGGAAAAGATGCTGATGCTGGGAAAGATTGAGGGCAGGAGGTGAGGGGGATGACAGAGGTTGAGATGGTTGGATGGCATCACCAACTCAATGGTCATGGGTATGGGTAGACTCCGGCAGTTGTTGATGGACAGGGAGGCCTGACGTGCTGCAGTTCATGGGGTTGCAAGGAGTCAGACACGACTGAGAGACTGAACTGAACTGATGATAAATCATATGTTTAATTTTTGAGAAACTGCCATTCTATTTTTCATAGCAAATGTGGCTCAGACCATGAACTCCTTATTGCCAAATTCAGACTTAAATTGAAGAAAGTAGGGAAAACCACTAGACCATTCATGTATGACCTAAATCAAAGCCCTTATGATTATACAGTGGAAGTGAGAAATAGATTTAAGGGCCTAGATCTGATAGATAGAGTGCCTGATGAACTATGGAATGAGGTTTGTGACATTGTACAGGAGACAGGGATCAAGACCATTCCCATAGAAAAGAAATGCAAAAAAGCAAAATGGCTGTCTGGGGAGGCCTTACAAATAGTTGTGAAAAGAAGAGAAGCGAAAAGCAAAGGAAAAAAGGAAAGATATAAACATCTGAATGCAGAGTTCCGAAGAATAGCAAGAAGAAATAAGAAAGCCTTCTTCACCGATCAATGCAAAGAAATAGAGGAAAACAACAGAATGGGAAAGACTAGAGACCTCTTCAAGAAAATCAGAGATACCAAAGGAACATTTCATGCAAAGATGAGCTCGATAAAGGACAGAAATGGTATGGACCTAACAGAAGCAAAAGATATTAAGAAGAGGTGGCAAGAATACACAGAAGAACTGTACAAAAAAGATCTTCACAACCCAGATAATCACGATGGAGTGATCACTGACCTAGAGCCAGACATCCTGGAATGTGAAGTCAAGTGGGCCTTAGAAAGCATCACTATGAACAAAGCTAGTGGAGGTGATGGAATTCCAGTAGAGCTATTCCAAATCCTGAAAGACGATGCTCTGAAAGTGCTGCACTCAATATGCCAGCAAATTTGGAAAACTCAGCAGTGGCCACAGGACTGGAAAAGGTCAGTTTTCATTCCAATCCCTAAGAAAGGCAATGCCAAAGAATGCTCAAACTACCACACAATTGCACTCATCTCACACGCTAGTAAAGTAATGCTCAAAATTCTCCCAGCCAGGCTTCAGCAATATGTGAACCGTGAACTTCCTGATGTTCAAGCTGGTTTTAGAAAAGGCAGAGGAACCAGAGATCAAATTGCCAACATCCGCTGGATCATGGAAAAAGCAAGAGAGCTCCAGAAAAACATCTATTTCTGCTTTATTGACTATGCCAAAGCCTTTGACTGTGTGGATCACAATAAACTGTGGAAAATTCTGAAAGAGATGGGAATACCAGACCACCTGACCTGCCTCTTGAGAAATGTATGCAGGTCAGGAAGCAACAGTTAGAACTGGACATGGAACAACAGACTGGTTCCAAATAGGAAAAGGAGTTCGTCAAGGCTGTATATTGTCACCCTGCTTATTTAACTTAGATGCAGAGTACATCATGAGAAATGCTGGACTGGAAGAAACACAAGCTGGAATCAAGATTGCCGGGAGAAATATCAATCACCTCAGATATGCAGATGACACCACCCTTATGGCAGAAAGTGAAGAGAACTCAAAACCCTCTTGATGAAAGTGAAAGTGGAGAGTGAAAAAGTTGGCTTAAAGCTCAACATTCAGAAAACGAAGATCATGGCATCCGGTCCCACCACTTCATGGGAAATAGATGGGGAAACAGTGGAAACAGTGTCAGACTTTATTTTTCTGGGCTCCAAAATCACTACAGATGGTGACTGCAACCATGAAATTAAAAGACGCTTACTCCTTGGAAGGAAAGTTATGACCAACCTAGATAGCATATTGAAAAGCAGAGACATTGCTTTGCCAACAAAGGTTCGTCTAGTCAAGGCTATGGTTTTTCCTGTGGTCATGTATGGATGTGAGAGTTGGACTGTGAAGAAGGCTGAGCGCCAAAGAATTGATGCATTTGAACAGTGGTGTTGGAGAAGACTCTTGAGAGTCCCCTGGACTGCAAGGAGATGCAACCAGTCCATTCTGAAGGAGAACAGCCCTGGGATTTCTTTGGAGGGAATGATGCTAAAGCTGAAACTCCAGTACTCTGGCCACCTCATGCGAAGAGTTGACTCATTGGAAAAGACTCTGATGTTGGGAGGGATTGGGGGCAGGAGGAGAAGGGGACGACAGAGGATGAGATGGCTGGATGGCATCACTGACTCGATGGACATGAGTCTGAGTGAACTCCGGGAGTTGGTGATGGACAGGGAGGCCTGGCGTGCTGCGATTCATGGGGTTGCAAAGAGTCGGACACGACTGAGCGACTGATCTGATCTGATCTGATACCATTTTACATACCCATAAACATTCCAATTTCTCTACAGCTTTGCTGGCACATTATTTTCTGGGTTTTTTTTTTTTATAGTAGTCTTCTTAATGGATGTGAGGTGACTCCAAACTTCCTTTCTAGCATATATCTACTTTTTAAAATTTATTCACGTTTTAAATTTCTTACTGAGACAGTTTTTGAGATATAATTGCCAAAGAAGATTAAGATGTTGATCTAAAAGATGTGATAGATTCTTTCTGAAATGTTTCTGGTATATTTTATCATTAAAATAGAAAGCAGAGTCGATTAAACTTGAATACTCTGTTCGGCGAGGAGTAGCTTTGAATGTAGAGCTGAAATGGTTCTCAATTATTTTTTCTGCAGAAGCCTTAGAATTTAGTTCAGTCAAACCTGGAGAGGGGTCTATTCTTTCACTCACTTACTCAGACAACTTTTAGTTAACTACTTAACCCTAATTTCCTCATGCAAAAATGGAAATAAAAGAATCTCTTATGGAGTTGGGCTACATATTTGAGTGAATATTAAATGACCATATCTGGGACGTGGAAGGCATTCAAGAGACCATAGATATTATTTTTTATTATACAACTGATTATCCCCTACATTGTTCAATTAGAAGATCCTTGTACAGAGTCATGAAATTTAAACAGCATCTATTATATCGTTTATAGGGTATGAACTAAATGAAATCTAAAAATTTATAAACTTGCTCATTAAGTCATGATTTCCTGCTTTACAATCTGTATCTCTATTCTTGTTTTAATTACCATTGTATCCCCAGGTCAAGCAAAAGATTTACCACATAAAAGACATACCACCTAAAAAAAAAAAAAAAAGACATACCACCTAAGAGTTAATATCCCTGGCAGTGATCCTAAGTATGCCCCTGGCTAGGATTCCACAAATTGTCCACACTTCTGAGCGGGGTTCTGTGTGGGAATATTCCCGCAACTCCTAGAAAAGAGTTAAGAGATTGAGAGATATCTTGAAGTCTTTCTGTCTAAGAAGTAGTCCCAGATCATTAGCAGTTTAGAGAGAAGCACTGAATAAGAGTGGCCTTTTGGTAACTAGGTTGAAAGAACTGCTTAATTTCTTTCCACTATACTTAAAGTATCATTTTTATTGTTATTAAAAATTGCTAATGTCAACTGAATGAACATGTTACCCAGTTCAAAGCAGCCTAAACTGCTGAGGTAAGAAATTATAATGATTAGTTATTAGAGGGAAAACCATTACATGAATGCAATGGGGAGTTACAGAGCAACAAGTAGATAATTTCTGTCTAACTACTGGGTAATTAATGCAGTAAGCAAATAACATGTACATATTGGGAATGAAGAATTATAGATTATTTGCACTTATTTTCTTTCTGTGGCAATTAAATTAACTATCTTTGATTTCTCACCTGTTACCATGGTTATTTTCGGTGATTTGGGTCATTAATGTCTTGAATATAACAGTTACATTAAAATTACAGCTCTTTCAACTTTGCAAAAAGATTCTGAAGCTACTGTGAAAGAGAAAGCTGTTGGCTTACGGAAAAAGAGCTGCCTGTTGAACGAAACTGTTTCATCATCTTAAAGCTAAGAAGTCCCACCCTTTGCTCCTTGGTGATTTTCCCTAGTAGCATCGCTGAGATTGTGTTCACCTAGGACTGCAATGAATTGGCAGGTGTTCCTGGGACAGTAAATTCTAACTATGCCTACTTATGCTGCTAATACTTCCTCTCAATAATTAGAATAAGTTCTCTCCACCTCACCCTCAAAAATTCTGGAAAAAATAATATATATTAATTATATGATGAAAAACATATACTGAAACAAAATCAGCCCTTAATTCTCTAAAAATAAATGTGAAAAACAGACTGAGCTCTGGTGGAGCCATAATAACTAGTTCCTGCTCAGGACGTGGAACATTGCCATGAGCTTTCTCTTTAGAACAAATATCCCAGTATCGATGGCTTGGTGCTGACTAGATGTGAGGGAAAATCCTAAAAAAAAAATCAAGGCTCTACTTTACTGATTTTAGTCATATGTTCGAGAGTTCTCCTTCACCCACGTCTGGCTGTGCCCTTCACCCCTGGGCTTAGTGGATGTCTCATTCACCCAGGGGTGAGGGGCACAGCCAGAGGTGGGTGACAGAGAACTCTCAAACATATGAGGCACATGACAGGGGCTCCACTGTCTCCAAACACACTTTATAGAGAACATGTTATCCTTGAAAAGCAGACAATAATAAATACCCTGCCTTAATTGAACTCCAGGTCTTAAATCTTCTCCAACAGCTGTCCTCCAATAACCTGGGTGGACAGGTTATATGTGCCAAGACAGGAATCTGACAGTCTGATTCACCACATCAAATCAGAGATTCGTGCACCCTCTGTGGAGCTTTACTTGAATAAACAGAGGAGCCCAGAAAATGGAGTCTTCATTTTCAGTGAAGAAACTGGGGGGGCTTCTTCTCTGCCCATATTTCTTGCACCCATGCTATGCACAATTTTAGACCTCATCTCAAGAATGCAGCAACACCTAAAGCAACTGCTTTTACACTTCTCTTTGACCTCATGCATGCTAAGTCACTTTCGGAGAAGGCAATGGCACCCTACTCCAGTACTCTTGCCTGGAAAATCCCATGGACAGGGGAGCCTGGCAGGCTGCAGTCCATGGGGTCATCAACAGTCAGACACGACTGAGCAACTTCACTTTCTCTTTTCACTTTCATGCATTGGAGAAGGAAATGGCAACCCACTCCAGTGTTCTTGCCTGGAGAATCCCAGGGACAGGGGAGCCTGGTGGGCTGCTGTCTATGGGATCACACATAGTTGGACACGACTGAAGTGACTTAGCATCAGCGTGCTAAGTCACTTTAGTCATATCTGACCCCTGATCCTATGGACTGTAGTCTGACAAGCTCCTCTGTCCATGGGATTCTCCAGGCAAGAATTCTGGAGTGGGTTTTCATGCCCTCCTCCAGCATATCTTCCGGACTGAGGGACTGAATCAGAATCTCTTATGCTTCCTGAATTGATATGCAGATTTTTTACCATTAGCATCCTCTTTGATCTCAGGAGAGTAGAGAAAAGGGTTGAAGCCAGGCCTTGAGATATTGCTGGAACAGAGAGTGAGATATGGTGGCAGGCTGAGAGATTATCATGCCTTACTGTGGAAAGGAACATTGTAAGAAAAATGATAATGCTCTACATATACCTGTAGAACTGGAAAGAGTGTATATGGGAAGAGGGTAAGTGCTTTTGCATAAGTAAACGCTTTTCTCCTGTGGATTCATTTATTCTTTTACACAACAAATATTTCTTAAGAACGTACTACCTGCTACACACTGTTCAGCAAGTTAGGAAATCAGCGGTGAACAAAATAGTCAAGGTCCTTACTCTTATCAAGTCTACAGTCTCACAGATGAAAATAAAATTAGCCAAACCATTGTATTAATGGGGCTGGTGCACTGGGACGACCCAGAGGGATGGTACGGGGAGGGAGGAGGGAAGAGGGTTCAGGATGGGGAACACGTGTACACCTGTGGCAGATGCATGTTGATGTATGGCAAAACTAATACAATATTGTAAAGTTAAAAAATTAAATTAAATTAAATTTAAAAAAATCAATTATAAACTGTAAAGATGTTCTGAGAAAACATTTAGGATACCCAAGCTTAGGATATCCAAAGTAAGTGAATTATTCTATACAAGCATATAACAGACAGAATGATCATATCTGGAACATCAGAAAATACACTCCTCAGCAAATGTCATTTTAGCTGATCTGAAAAATATGAGTCAGAAGTGAAGAGCTTCATAAACAGATAGAAAAAGGAAACTCAATGACCCAAAGATGAGAAGGGAGAGCACCATGGGTATGAAAATGAAGGATGGCCATTCTGTTAAGAGTGCAGAAAGTAAGGAAGAGAAGGATAGAATAGATCATATAGAGCCTTGCAGGCCAGTGTAAAATTGTGGTCTTTATCCTAAGCACAATAGAAAGCCATTGATAGGGCTGCACAAGGGAAGACTTACAACTGTATTTGCATTTTTAATCTCTTTGCAGGTACTGAGTACCGACTAGAACACAAGGTGGCAAGAATGGTGAAGGAAGATTCTCAACTGGGAGGTTACTGCAGAACCAAGAAAGATGGCATCTTGGCCCAGGATGGATGGTGGTGGACATATTAATAAAAAGAAGCTGATGAATGAACAATTAGGCATAAAATTAACCTAGGATATCCAAAGTAAGAGGGAGGGTGACTCTTGGTGTCTGGCTAACACAACAAGATGTGGATGGTGTCATTTGTTAAGATGAGGAGCATCAGTGAAGAATCAAGTTTGGGTGGATGAAGAAGAGTTCAGTCTTGCCTTAGAAGGTCTAAAGGACACAGAGGATTTTTTTTTTTTCATGATTGATATCATGAAAACAAAGGTCTAATCAAAAACTCATAAATCAAACTCAGGGTGAGAGAGGAGAATCTCTGACTTTGTCTTATTGTTTGCTTGTGAGTATGTGTGCTTAGTCACTCAGTTGTGTTCGACTCTCTGCAACACCATAGACTGTAGCCCACCAGGCTCCTCTGCCCATGGGGTTTTTCAGGCAAGAATCCTGAAGTGGGTTGCCATTTCCTCCTCCAGTGGATCTTCCCACCCCAGGTATTGAACCTGCATCTCCTGGAGCTCCTGCATTGCAGGCAGATTCTTTACTGCTGGGCCATTGAGGAAAAGTATTGTTTGCTTACTTTTATTAACTTTAAAAATAAAAACTAATAACTCTATGTCTGTTATTTTAATTTGGTTTTTAAGCTTAAAATTTTTAAAAGCTTCATTCATGTAATGAAGTTACAGGACTTTTAAGCTGGAAAAGACCATATATTAATAAACGGTATCAGTCAAAAAACATGGTCCCTCAAAGCTTGCAATGTACTCAGTGAGTGAATGATAATGTTAGAAAGCAGCCAGAAGTCTAGTGAGAACCAGAGAAGCTTTCTTCCTCTGACAGGGACAGTGTGGCTCCTAGCCTGGCTGACAGCCCCCATCACCAGGGCGGTGGGAGTTGGGAGCAGGGGAAGAATCTTATACACACACACGCTTGTCCCCCATTCCTGAGCTTTTCCAGTCAACCTGAAGTGACCCAAGGGTCTGTACTTTTAAATGCCTTCCAAGTGACTTGATGATTGACCAGATTCAGTTTGGCAACCCACTCCAGTGTTCTTGCCTGGAGAATCCCAGGGACTGGGGAGCCCGGTGGGCTGCCGTCTATGGGGTCACACAGTCGGACACGACTGAAGTGACTTAGCAGCAGTACCCCATAAATATACCAGGTATCCCATACCAGCTCTCCTTGGGGCTTCTCAGGTGGCGCTAGTGATAAAGAACTCACCTGCCAATGCAGGAGACACAGGAGACACCAGTGCAATCTCTGAGTCACGAAGATCCCCTGGAGGAGGGCATGGCAACTCACTCCATTGTTCTTGCGGGGAAAATCCCATGAACAGAGGAACCGGACGGGCTATAGTTCATGGGGTCACAAAGAGTAGGACATGAATGAAGCAGCTTAGCACACGTACATACACCAGCTTTCCTTAGGCCATTTTATAAGATTTAAAAAAAACAAATGGATATTTATAAGATATTTAAAAAAACATTTATAAGATATTTAAAAAACAAATTGCTTTTTTCCCCTAAGTAAATGCTTCCAGTTTAGTAAGGCAACTAAAAGTGTTCATTATGAAAAGTATTCGTCACTGGAGTGAACTCCAAGATTTTAAATTCATTTTGAGGTACATGTGAATGATAAGAGGCTTCTTCATTTCTGTGGAAAAATAAATTAGTTCCAGTACAAAAAATGATCCAATATAAATATCTCCCTTTTATAAAATAATAATCCCTTGGCTGTATTAAGACTCTTCTAGAAGCTTAAAATAGTTCAATACTCCTAAGAGTAAATGTCTAATTTTGGTATTTTACTTTAAGTGTTTGAGTTTTTTTTTCTTTTAATAAAGATACAGTAGGGCCAAATCAGGTCCAATTTATTCTTTGAGGATTATAAAACACTCAAAAGTATAAAAAAGGGATATTCTATAGGCAAGAATGAACATTCATGAATACCAGATTTTATAAACAATACAAATGATAGTATCTTGGAAAACTGAGCAAAATTCAACAGCGACAATCAGTATAACAGAAAACAATCCCTTAGGTATTGATAATCATCCTAGACTTTGGTGAAAGGAGGTCATAAAAATCAAAGTTAAGTGAAGCAGTTACACAGGACTTGGAGGATCGCGTGAAAAGGGCGTGGGGATAGTAGGTAGGGACTGGCACATCTGGCTTTAGTAGAGAGATGAATATGGTGAGCTATTTTCGTCTGACTGACCATTATGCCCAGAAACATGCAAATGCTTTCCTGGTTTCTTTCTCTTCAGATTCCATAGTACCTTTGTTTCTCTCTGTTCCTCCTCCTCCCTCTCTCTCTCCTTCTCTCTTGGTGGCCATTAACTATACTGACAGTTTGACAGGCTGAAATAAGGAAATAAAACACTTAAACATTGTTTCCTGATGTATGCATTCATCTCTCCTGCCAAACACAGATATTGAGGAGATACTTCACTCCTCCTGTCAGCTTACTAAATTACACCCCAGCTTGCAGGTCTCTCAATCTCAGTGAAGCTCCCTTCCTTCCAGAAGAATATGCAAGAGCTTCCGTCTTTTCGCCGAAATCCTTTCCTTTATCATTTTTAATAGTGAATTTTCCTAAGCTATGGGTTGGATCTCTGTAAGGGGCTGATTATCTTCCTACTTTTTAAAAGCTGGCAGGGTTCAGTTTTATTTTTTAGAGCGCTTTCACTTAAGCAAGGGCAAATGGATCCTGAACCTGGTTAAAGGTTTCTTTCTCAGAACCAACCAAGAGTTTCAACTTTTTAAAACTAGGTACTCATTAACCTAACACTGATTTAACACTAATTCTCTTGCCAGGTCCAGTGATAGAAAGAAGGCTGATCAGGCTTCTGACATCCCCAAAACATGCCCGACCACAAATAATAGAAGCTTCTGCCATTATTATTTGTATGGGGCAACTAGATTTTTCTGTTCAGCAAACTTTGAAAACCTTACAAATTAATAATTAACTTCTTCCAGAGGTGGCTGTTGTAGATTAAATTTTGAGAGAATAGTAACTAAGAGGGAGGCACTAAAGGAGAGAAAAAGATTTTCAATTGGTTATTTACCTCTTTTTCATCACCATTAACATGAAGAAGAAATTTCAAGGTGAAATATTCAAGAATTTGAAACAAAAAGAATAATAGAAGTTAACCTCTAAGACTTTTTATTTGCTTCATTCTTTTAACTGCATTTATCCAGTACCTACTCTATGCAGTGCTCAAGTATATATTCTCTGAAAGATGCTGAGGACAATCCCACATCTCCTGTCTGGTTCCTAAGATACTTGCAGTCTAGAAGAGATGCCACACTT
This sequence comes from Bubalus bubalis, assembly GCF_019923935.1. NCBI lineage: Eukaryota > Metazoa > Chordata > Mammalia > Artiodactyla > Bovidae > Bubalus > Bubalus bubalis. The sequence goes on from NC_059160.1 coordinate 34,196,308, forward strand.
GTAAGTAAGTAGAACACAGGTGGAAACTATTTCCAAGTAGAGCTAGAAATAAAATGTGATGGAAATCAAAGAACGAAGAAAGCAGCCCTGCCCCCACCACCCACACTGAGAAATTCACAATACAGTCTCCCTAAAAGATCAAAAAATTTCCTCTACAAGACTTACATATTTTACTGTAATTCCTTGTGTTTTTGTTGCTGTTGTCGTTATGTATGTTGTCTGTTAGGCCATAAAATCTGTGAGGCCTTGTGTTTTGTCTAGTCTGTTCATGAATGTATTTTCAAGAACCCAGTAGGCTACAAGTAATGTGTTCCCAATGAATATCTGTTGAATGGGTAAGTGGGTCATCCTGTGATAATAAATAGTGAGTGAATCTGAATCTTCTAAGGAAGATTTTCTGAATTTCTGATTGATATTAATTCCCTATCTTATTGAAGATCACCAATAAGACAGAAGACTTGTGTAAAGTTGCTGGACACTCCAATGATCATAGATACCATATATAATTAGCACAATTGCCAAAACAACTATGACCAAATGACAATTTTTGTAGAGCTGACAGGCTTCCTTTTACTTACAAGGCCCCTCTTTTGCAATATGACCACCTTCAGTGATTACAGGATTAATCACAGAGGTGAGTAAATCTCTCTGCAGTGTTTCTTTCTCCTCTTTGCTTCATATTTTTCCCAAGAAATAATACTTTCAAAAATAGCCTTGCACCATCTTCCAAGAATTGTAATCCAGTTATTGCTAGTATAAATTATCCATAGAAGTGAAAGGTTACTATAGTAAAGATTATAAAAATGTAAAGATAAGTTACTCAGAAAATCCACTTGCAGAATAGCTTCACCAGATGAGATTAAATTATTTTACAATAAACTATTTGGTATCCAAATCATTTTGCTTTATCAAAAGTTACCTGAAATATTAGCTACTATTCATTAAGCATTTATTTATAAGCAAAACACACGGTGCTACATGAATATTTCTTCACTAAAGCCCCACAATTACCTTATAAAAGAGAAATTTTATCCCCACATCACAGATAAAGAAATTGAGGCACTGAAAGATTACTCTGAAAGTTGAGGAATCCAAGTCCACCCTGCTCTGAAACTCCAACAAATCATTTATATTCTTTGCTCAGCACTCGTTATATAATGCAGTGATTGTGTTTATTTTGGCTTAAAATTCACAAATATTTCACAAGAAAATTCTTCTCAGTAGTGGTCATAACTTAGCACTTTCGAGTTAGTATCACATGCAAAATTCAAACTTAGTTACCTGGCTTGAAAAAATATACAAATTATAGCATTTGCTATCTCATGATAAAGTCTTAAACGTCTGATTCAAAAATGCCATTGTGATTATAAGGCGGCAAATTATGCATGAGGCTGGTGGGGGCGAAGCTCTGAGAACTGGGTCTTGCACGGGTTTCATGGGTAAGTTAGGACATATGCAATAGGATTTTTTGACTAATTTCTCCTACGTGCCTCTTGTCTTGTCTTCTCCCACTGTTTTCTCAAGTGTCTTGGCAATATATTAATATATTACCCTTTAAAATGTTAGAAAGAGTACTTTGGGGAAAATTACTCTTCTTGTTCTTCCTTACCAATACATCTGGGGTGAGATATGAATAATTCTGATCCCCCAAATTGCACTCTTTCTATTATAATATATTGCCTTCCAGTAATTTCTTCTGGTTTTAAGAGTCAAAAGAAATTCCGTTTTTGCCATACTCCAAAACCCTTTTCTAAATTTAATTCATATATTTGATCAAGGGATTAAAAAAAGGCTAAAATTTTTGTCCTCAATCTCTAAAACACCAAAATGATTCTATGCATATCCTACCCTTGACCAAAAAAGACATCTGAAAGACATTGAAACAGAAGGACCATCTCTTTTTACCACACTTACATCTTTCCTCAATTTCATTTTAAAAATATTTACTCATAATAACACTAGATCTTTATAACATATAATATGAAAAACAAAAGTAGGAGAGTGAAAAATAGAGAGAACTAGTAGAATTGCAAGGACAAGAAAAAGAAGGAAGAGAAAAAAGAGAAGAAAGAGGATGTTAAAAAAATAAGAGGAGAAAGACAGATTCTTTTTGTTTTGTCCACATCTTTTGGTAAAGTTAGAGCTTTGCTTTAAAATAAAATAGTTTCTTTCAATGCTCAATGACATTTTATTTCTAGGTAACTTCCTTCTGAAATAGGTTAATTACAGAGGCAATTAGTCTAGCACACACAGGATGTCACTATTCCCTTATATAAATAGAATTGGCACGCATGTTTCAGGCAGAGAAAAATATCTGTAAAGACCAGATTTCAAAATGTAATAGAATTTTGTGCTATTTTGCCAGTTTGGGTTAAATTTTCCTATTGTCATCATCCTTATTTACTGAACAGCCTTTATGTTTTATTATCATCATAGAAGCTCTCTATGTAAGTAGGAAGGTCTACTCAAATCATAAAGAAAAAAATCCAAAATGAAACAGTATTATGACATAAAGTAACTGAACAGGAATAAGTAAGGTCTTATTAGCAAGGCAAATATAGATAGGAAAGAGGGAGCTGGAACTGAAAAAGCTAATTCTATATTAGTTTAAACAAATGTTCTAACCTATGCAGTCTCCTAGGTTTTTTGTACAATGACTTTATTTTACATATTCAACTTTGGAAATTAGTAACTAGCGTCCTTCTGACAACCAAAGGCATAGTACAAGAGCTTTGCTAAAAGCTGAATATATGTAGCACTGGGTATCATGATCCAGTCCAGGGACACACATGGAATTCACAGGAAAAGTTGTTAAATCATTAATAATGGCATCCATTTTAGCCCGAAACTCCTAACTACTGATTATTGCTTGCCTATTTATCAAAACCAAAATGATAAAGTGCTCTTCAAAAGAATAAATTGCCATATCTAGTACTAAATACATATTCATAGAGGGCACTTTGTCCTTCTTGATGGTGGCTACCCAGGATGACAAAACTGCAAGACACTGATGACATGCTAACATCTATGGTTCATTAGCTCCCCGTTTACGGCAGTAACAGTGAAAGCAAGGTCTTTGGGGCAGATCCTCATATTAATCAATACATTCCTCTCTCTTCTATGACCATAAAGTATTATCCTTGGTTTGAGCAGCTGTCTCAAATAAGGTTTGCTATGGGTCACAACAGTGTCTGAGAGAGATACATAGTGACCATGAGTACAAGGGAAAACACTCAAATTTTATTTCCTAATAATGATGGTCACCTTGCATTCGTCTCATGCACAAAGCACTGCATACTGCCTACAAATAAACCTAGGAGAGTATGTGCTTCAGCCATGGGGTTACTCCACCTGGGTTTAAAAATTGGCGCCACCTCTTACAAGCTGTTGAGTCATAGTAAGTTACTCAATTTCTCTCAATTCCCTCAGCTGAAAAATGAGTATGCGAGTACCTACTTCACGAGGTACTTAGGAAGCTTAAATTAGATACTACATGCAAAGATCAAGAACAAAATCTGGCAAAACGAAAAGTCCTCAGTAAATGATAGTTATTATAACATTCTGTAACTTATAAAAAGTGATGGCGTTTTTCTGATTTTTACATCTGTGTGTGCATATTTAAATCAGAAAAGCTTGCATTTAAATTTAAGCTCCTGTAAGAAAATGCAGACTTTTCATTGGTGGTGAAAGTCTACAGGATAAGTTAACTGAGGTTTATAAAGCCTTCTATCAGCAATAGCATCATCCCCTAGGCTAGTCTGTACAGCAGTCTCTTTGGGGTTTCAATCTGGCTTACCTGAGTATACAGCAGCAGCACGGCAGACACAGGCTTTCCTCTCCAATGAGTCCAAGACTACCCCTGATGACGTAGGGATGGGCAGGGGATGAAGTGATCTCCCTTCCAGAAGGTGAACGGTGGCACCAAGAACTTCTTACAAGAACTTTTTTTGGTAAAAGATCATTGGCTTTACTGCTTCTATCTGACCTTTCTGCCCTATTTCCCCAGGGAGTTTGCTAGTGGGTGGGTAAGGGTAAGTCAGCTTTGCAGCTAAGCCAGCTAGGCAAATAAGTTGTTTTGACTATAGTGCCTACAAATATAGAGATACGTGCATACGTATATTCTTTCCATGCATGCACCAGGATAGCTCCAGAAAGTATGATAATTCAAAGTATATTACAGAGATTAGAGAGAAACATATTAGAACGTTTCCTTCTCCGTAACAACTAAATAAATCATGTTTGTTATTACAAGTCACACACACCCACATATACACAGTGGTTTCAAGTCTCAAAATCTTTCACTTGGGGATTGCCTGATGAGACTGAGTCCTTTTGGGCAGGAGAGGAACCTCTAGGTTTTAAAATTACTGCTCTTGTATCAATATTTTCAGCTACTCTAACAGGCTGATTTGGACTGACTTTACGGGTAACCAGATCAATCGTGTAGACATTAATACCTATGAGGGCATGTGGAAAGGGAATCAGCCAAAACAGCCTATGAAATGGACTAGAAAATCACTATCAGAATGGACATTATCAACACAATAGAATTCTTCACAGCCCAGTTCTTCTTTACACAAACGAGGGCATAGAACAATTCAAATCAGCTCTGATGCCAGGACTGTGTGATCAGGTAGCGTTAATAACCAGGAGTAGCAGAAAATTGCCGTGAATCTGGCTGGTCAGTTATATGAGTGTTACTCTTTCCTTCTAACTCAGCATTTAGATGACTTTGGTATTTAGCAATTAGTCGGACCTAATATGACCAATTATTCTGAGACATTTTTCAAATTCTTTAGGATCTCAGAAAATCACAGCAAGTTATCAAGGTGAAAAAACAAGGGCTATTAATATAACAGCATTATACACATAATAAAATGTCCTGCTCCACCAGTAAAACCAGATGATTTGCAAAACTCCATTCCTCACATAAATGCAAAAAATGTAATTAAATACTATTAATTCTATTGTGCCAAGTCACTTCAGTCATGTCCAACTTTGTACAACCCTATGCACTGTAGCCAGCCAGGCTCCTCTGTCCATGGGATTCTCCAGGCAAGAATACTAGAGTGGGTTGCCATGCCCTCCTCCAGGAGATCTTCCCGACCCAGGGATCAAATTGATGTCTCTTATGTCTCCTGCATTGGCAGGCAGGTTCTTTACCACTTAGTACCACCACATCATATAAATATATTATTACAAAAGTATATACATGCAAATAGTTTCTATTCTATTCTTACCTTTGTCTTTACCTAATACTATCTAAATATTGAAAAATTTACCTGTGAAATGATATCTACCTAAATTTTCTGAGTTAGTTTTACTAATTCTTTTCTGCTATTTGCTCTACTTTTTCCCCTTCTCTCTCTCACTTGTTTCTTGATTTTACTGGGCAAAAATTAGTTATAATTTAGCCTCTTTTTTTTTTTGCTACATACGGTTTCACTTTCCCCTCTCACTCCTTCTTTTTTCTGCCATCACTCCTGGAAGATAGCCATAAGCCACGCTGGAGAAATGCCAGGGTGTCCTGATCTTGCACAGTTTGAGTGCCTCCGTGTATATCTCAGCGAGGCTTACCCAAGTCACCACTTACAATATTGAGTAGAAAGTGCAGGTTGGAATAGTCAGCATTTATAAGTCAGCTGGTTACATGATACAAAAATATATAGCCAACTTCAGAATTTATAGCAATAACATTTATGTATCGTGTTACTCCTAGAACAATCCAATTTATAAAGTGCCTATTGTGTATACATAAGGAACAATCATAAATCATTTACATTAAACAGTGTCAACTAGCAAAACATGACTTTCCCCCTAAATTCTGCACACTGAGATTAATGAGGTTTTTGAAAGGAAGCACACTAAAAAAAAAAAAGAAAGAAAGAAAGAAAAAAAAACCCAACCAACTCTGATTCATCTTAGGCAGATAACATATCCATATAAAGGAGCAGGTGTCTGTAGTATGATTTAGAACACCTATGGAACATCTCTGGAAAATATTAACCTTCTCTGAAGTAGAGAGCCATCTACGAACTGAGCTAGAAACGTGGCAAGAAACCAAGTCTGTCATCAACCTCAAGCTTTCTTTTATTTCCTTCTCAGTAAAGAATGGAATTACAACAAATAAACAGAGAACACTTCAGGCCCTATTTGACCAGTTGTCTTACATGTTTTCATCTACAGGCATTTTGAGAAAACTTGAGACAGAGCATGTAGATTACCTGCTTTGTCTCTTTCACTCCTAGTTGGAGAAAAATTCCTATCAGTGATGAAAGCAATCAAGAGTACCAAAGTGAAAAGCAAATACGTATGCAGATTTTTCTCCCTCTGTTCACTCCCTAGCTTATCCCCTTCAGACAAGCAGTCTACAGATATCTATACTTTAGGGTCTTGAATTAAAACCCATTCCTTCTCTCTAAAAAGCCCTTCAAATAAATAATATGGAATGTTTTGACTGTTCACATCTGTAAAAGTATTTAATCTTACCTGAAACTTTATACCTACACAACTGAATTGGACATTATATAAGAAAAACACAATTTGAATTTCTCTTGCAGAAATTTGCTTCTCTATCTTCCGTCTTTTGAAAGGATTACAGGAGTTATATTTTCTTCCTGCCTTAACTCACAACCTTAAAAATAACCATTGATTTGTTTTAGCCAAAATGGAAAAGTAACACTTTTATTAAATGTAAAAATGTTAATTCCTTTAGAAAAAAAATTTCATTTCTCCAAATCTATTAATGACTAATTTCCCTATAATTAAAATGAAAACTGAATCTGAAAAACAGAGACAAATGTATAGCCAGAAAATCTATAAACTAGTTTTCACTGAATGAACTACCTGCTGTTTCCTGTTCACAGATAATTGACACTGTGTAGATAGGTTATAATCTAGAAAGCAAAGCAAAACAAAAACCATACAGAGAGAGAGAGAGAGTGGTAACTGATCTACAAGCTTCTGAATTGAAATAAGAACTGATGGTAAACTGAGGTTTCCAGGAGAAGGGTTTTAAAAATAACATGCTAATCTGGAAAGGCAGATACACTATGGCCTTTGTAGAAAGATTCTGAAAACTGGGCACCCTCCCAAACAGCTGTATTTCACTAGTATTAATTGGTAGGGGAAAATATAATGCATTTCTTCACAACTGAGAGTATTAAACTTAACAAGGAGCAGTGACAACTCACTTCAGTCATAAGCAGATTTCAGTTAAAAAGCTTATCCATTCATGAGGAAGGGTGTTCAAACTTCAGAGGGTTTTGCTTGTGTAAAGAGACAAAAGGGAAGACAGAGAACTTTTCTTCAGTTAACATGTTTATTCTCTAAAATTATCTGGTGATCTCGGAATTCTTTCCTATTTTTGATTCACTTGAGAAGAAAAACTCCTGTGCTCAGTGAAGCAATTTTAAAATCCCAGGCTAACCCCTTCTTCTTGTCAATACACTGAGAAAACTATGTAAAAATAAAGCATAATTATGTCTCCCATCTGGGTGGCTGCCACTGTAGTTCTCTGCATTCTAACAAGTTGTTTTCTTCCCAATATTAATGAAAAGTAGACAATGATTATGTAAGCATTTTTAAAGGACTAGTGTGTCCTATGATTGACCTACCTATATTTTCCGCCAGTTCTCTCTAGATTTTTCTAATAAAATAAATTTTAAGGAAATAACTGACACTTGACCAAGATGTTCTAAAAAATATGACTAGAAAGAAAAGAAATCGGAAACTGAAAAGGATTTGGGGTCAATTATCAAAAAAAATTTCCTTTACAAATTACTTTCATAGACCTGGTTAACATTTTTCAACTGAACTGACTGTACTGAAAGGATTTAGGAAACATATAAACAAAGACGCCTAAAACAATAAAAATTGTTGATTCAACATTGAAAATGTTCTTTTTTCTCTAATGGAAACCTAACACTGCCAGTAGGAAGTTCTTAACTTGAGTAAACGACTTTTCCTCTTCTCCTTATACAAAATAAGAGCTAAAGAAATAGCTTCAGGCTGATCTACTACATTCCCACTTTAGCTAATAAGAAAATATAACCTCTTTTCCATTTTTAACTTGAAAACATCATTTAAACGATTAGCTAAGGATGAGAAATGCTGGGCTGGAAGAAGCACAAGATGGAATCAAGATTGCTGGGAGAAATATCAATAACCTCAGATATGCAGATGACACCACACTTATGGCAGAAAGTGAAGAGGAACTAAAAAGCCTCTTGATGAAAGTGAAAGAGGAGAGTGAAAAAGTTGGCTTAAAGCTCAACATTCAGAAAATGAAGATCATGGCATCTGGTCCCATCACTTCATGGGAAATAGATGGGGAAACAGTGGAAACAGTGTCAGACTTTATTTTTCTGGGCTCCAAAATCACTGCAGATGGTGACTGCAGCCATGAAATTAAAAGACGCTAACTCCTTGGAAGGAAAGTTATGACCAACCTAGATAGCATATTCAAAAGCAGCGACATTACTTTGCCGACAAAGGTCCGTCTAGTCAAGGCTATGGTTTTTCCTGTGGTCATGTATGGATGTGAGAGTTGGACTGTGAAGAAAGCTGAGCACTGAAGAATTGATGCTTTTGAACTGTGGTGTTGGAGAAGACTCTTGAGAGACCCTTGGACTGCAAGGAGATCCAACCAGTCCATTCTAAAGGAGATCAGTCCTGGGTGTTCTTTGGAAGGAATGATGCTAAAGCTGAAACTCCAGTACTTTGGCCACCTCATGTGAAGAGTTGACTCATTGGAAAAGACTCTGATGCTGGGAGGGGTTGGGGGCAGGAGGAGAAGGGGACGACAGAGGATGAGATGGCTGGATGGCATCACCGACTCAATGGACATGAGGTTGGGTGAACTCCAGGAGTTGGTGATGGACAGGGAGGCCTGGCGTGCTGCAATTCATGGGGTTGCAAAGAGTCAGACACAACTGAGTGACTGAACTGAACTGAGTATACACAAAATTAAATTTTGTTCCTTTATTCAGGAAATGCCAGAAACAACAAATTTTCCTATATGGCTATGGATATCAATGTTGGGTTTTGGGGGGTACTTTGGTTCTAAACGGAGAAGGCAATGACACCCCACTCCAGTACTCTTGCCTGGCAAATCCCATGGACGGAGGGCCTGGTGGGCTGTAGTCCATGGGGTCACTAAGAGGCGGACATGACTGAGCGACTTCACTTTGGTTCTAAAAGGTATTTATTCAATGTCACTTTCAGAATATCTTAACCTGGAGTCTATATATTGCTATTAAATCTATAGGTTTTGGGAATTATATGTAAAATTTCATGTAATTATATGAATTATATGTAAAATATACACACCATTGTGATTTCTCCTACAGCCAATCATTCTTTTCGACTACCTAGCATCCATGCACCCTCTTTCTGTGAACAGGACCCCATTTTCCTCTGTAATTCAACCTTAATGGCTAATTCATGGAAAATGATGAAGCTGACTCTATCTCCTCCTCCAAGAGAGATGATGATGTTGTTTAGAGGCTAAGTCGTTTCTGACTCTGTAACCCCATGGACTGTAACCCAGCAGGCTCCTCTGTCCATGGGATTCTCCCAACAAGAATACTGGAGTGGTTGTCATTTCCTTCTCCAGGGGATCTTCCCAATCCAGGGATCGGATTGGGAAGATCCCCATTTGCAAGCAGATTCTTTACTCCTGAGCCACCAGGGAAGCCCAACAGAGATGCACAGGATTACTGTGTGATCTAACCAACGCGAATTAGTACAAACAGATTTTGATAGGTCTTCTGGGAAAAAGTCTCTCTTTTTCCTGTTTGATCTGAAGCCTGAGAGGATGTTATAGCTGCAGCTATGCTGCTGCCACCATCCTGCTACCAAATGAAGCCAGAGGCTGGGGCTGCACTAGTGGGAGCTCAGATAGAGAAAAAATGAGTCTTGTTTACAGTATTTTAATCCAGAAGTTAGTTCTGTGCCTATATTTTCTTTCATTTCTTTAGGAAATACAATAATTGATTTTTTAACTATGAAAGTATGATAACATATTTATAAATAGATTTTCTATACTTGAATAAATAACACACACACATGCACATTCATACCATCTTACTCCACATATTAGCATAGCTGATTTCTTCAACTTAAATGTTACTGGCCTTTTCTGACCTTTTCAACCTAAGGTAAATTCCCTGCTCTGTCTTCTTCATTCTGTTCATCCTACCTGTCATATACCTATTGTCATATACCTAACTATTGTCATATACCATATACGTGCCATATACTAGTTCTAATTTTGGTACACAGGAATTCGGTCAGTTTTCCAGTCCTTTTTCAGTCAAAGTTAGCACAGTGCAAGATTACTTCTCAGGAGATAGAGACAGGGAGAGGGAAAAAAAGAGAGACAGAGAGAGACAGACAGACTGAGAGAGACAGACAGACAGAGACACACAGACAGTGAGGGAACAAGGGGAACAAGATTTTAAAAACCGAAGGTTCAAGTAGAGAGCCATGTAGTAAGTTTCATCAATGATGGAACAAATCAAAATTCTGATTACACACATACAAGAAAATACATTTAAGCAAATATCTATAGCATAGATCAGGAGGAAAAGATTTTCATGCATTTTGATCTCCATTTCAACCAAACTTAGCTGACATAACTATGGAGCCCCTCAAAGTAACTGCTGGGGTTTAGCAGCACTTACCACTTCCTTTGAACTGGCTCTATAAATGCCAAGAGTGAGTATTTTAGATTAAATGAATAGATTAATAAACATCTTTGGAATATCCATTATTAAGGTTGATTTATGTTCTCTTGCCAGCAGTAATTCAAGGAAATGCCACGCTATTCAAAAAATACTGCACGTCATTCTCACTACTTTGCCAATGTTATGACACCATGCAAGTGTGACAATATCTATATTCTTTCACCAAACTAAGTATACACAAAAGCTGATAGATATTAAACCACTTAAAGTTTGCATGGGCATCAGCACAGGAACCACTCATATTTATAACTCTGATAAATGGCCTTTCATTTATAAATTTATAGTGTATCCATAATTTCTTTAGGGAACCAAGAGGTTCATTCAAAAAATTGCCACAACATTTATCTATCTAAAGATGATAGATATGGTTTATGAAATTAAATGCTTTTAAAAATTAAAATGATATTGCTAAGAAAAAGGACATGTTCTTTCCTGGTTTGCTTACATTTTTAGATGATCACAAATGCACTCTCAGCAGTTACAATATTTAATCTAAATAGAATATTAATATATTTATTAAATATGCCCAAATATATTGTTGTTAGGGTTGTGAGGCATCAATATGAACTACTGGGCATCAAGTTCGCTTAAATTTATTATTTTATTTTCTAATGCCATTCCTCTGCAGTAACCTTATGAAATATATAAAGTATCATTAGAATATAATATTTCTTATTTAGATTTAGTACTAATTACTAATTACTGTATTTAGTTTTTCAGGACTACTCCCAGCAAACTTCATGGCTTATTGTAAGCATAGACTACTAAAACTATAACAAATAAAATTACTTTAAAAAAATGTATATTTGCCAAACATCAATGTTAACTAATAAGGAGTCCTATTTTTAATCCCAATATACACTTTGTTCAATTGGAGAAATCAATGAAGGAGAAGATGAAAGATAACAATTAGCACTAAAGTAACCAATAGAAAAACAGAGTAGTCAAGGTTCTAAGTGCAAAAAGGCAATGTACCTCGTTACTACTCGTGATTCATTTGTCATCATTTACTACCATGAGTAGGTAACACACACAAATCTCAGTGCTTTGGTTTTTTCTAGAATCATTTGCTTCTTTTTAATCTATCCTATTATTATAGAATCTACCAAAGAGTGAACCTTAATTATTTGATTTGGCTACGTGAACAATAATCTCCAAATTGCAACTTTCTTTAGCATTAGCCCATCCACTCCAAAAAAAGTTTCAAATGCTTGCAAAATTTCTATGCGACATATTTCTTACATACTGAGTGCTCTGTATTCTGCTTTAAAAACAGATAATAATCAAAATAAGAAAAAACAAGCAGTTTACCTACCCCTGTGGACCGCTAGCTCCTTGTTGGCAGGAACATCCTTATCATCATCTTTGGGTCACAGGTGGCCAGCACAGCACCTGAGATACAATGTATACCCGTAAATGTGTTTGAATGAATTTAATGATACAGTGGTGACTAGAATCCACTTGGATGGTATGAATTCAATAAAGCAACCAATCTATCTACCTAACCTTTTCCTCTATATCCTATAGTATTAAAATGTCAATATATGAGAACATTATGAGTATATGAGCAGTATATATTATTAAAGTAGCAGTATGAATGAGCATTCATACTTCATATATATACATATATATGTATGTACGTATGAATGTATATATCTATGAGAGCTGGACTATAAAGAAGGCTAAGTGCCAAAGAATTGATGCTTTTGAACTGTGGTGCTAGAGAAGATTCTTGAGAGTCCCATGGACTGCAAATAGATCAACCCAGTCAATCCCAAAGGAAATCAGTCCTGAATACTCACTGGAAGGACTGATACTGAAGCTGAAGTTCCAATACTTTAGCCACCTGATGTGAAGAGCTGACTCACTGGAAAAGACTCTGAGATTGGGAAAGATTGAGGACAGAAGGAGAAGAGGGTATCAGAGGACGAGATGATTGAATGGACATAAACTTGGGCAAACTCCAGGAGATGGTGAGGAACACAGAAGCCTGACATGCTCTAAGTCCATGGGGTCACAAAGAGTTGGACACAACTTGGTGACTGAACAACAACATATATTCTTACGGCTTCCAGGGTGCCTCAGTGGTTAAAGAATCTGCCTGCCAGCTAGGCAGAAGCAGGAGACTCAGGTTAGATCCCTTGGTCAGGAAGATCCCCTGGAGGAGGAAATGGCAACCCAGGCCAATATTCTAGCCTGTAAAATCCTATGGACAGAGAAGCCTGATGAGCTATGGTCCATGGGGCTACAAAGAGTCAGACATGATGGAGTGACTGAAAAAGTGAAAGTGAAAGTGAAAGTCGCTCAGCCCTGTCTGACTTGTTGCAACCCCATGGACTGTAGCCTGCCCTGCTCCTCTGTCCATGGAATTTTCCAGGCAAGAATAGTGGAGCAGGTAAGCTGTTCCCTTCTCCAGGGGATCTTCCCAACCCAGGAATCAAACCCAGGTCTCCTGCATTACAGGCAGATCCTTTACTGTTTGAGCCACCAGGGAAATTATGCATGCATATATTCATATACGTTTGAATGATAACTTTATCCTGAAAACTCAGTTCTCAAAAATAATTGCTTCTAAATGCTTTGTTGTTGTTGTTTAGTTGCTAAGTCTCAGCCAACTCTTTTTGACCCCACAGACTATAGCTTGCCAGTCTCCTCTGTTCTGGGATCTCCCAGGCAAAAATACTGGAGTGTCTTGCCATTTCCTCCTCCAGGGGATTCTCAACCCAGGGATTGAACCGGAGTCTCCTGTGACTCCTGCATTGGCAGGTGGATTTTTTACCATGAGTCACCAGGGAGGCTCCTTCTAAATGCTTATTCCATTACATATTCTTATTGTCTCTGGTTTCGGTCGAGGCCATACAACCCAGTGTTTGAGATCATGTACATCAGACTTATGCTGACACATGTTCCAACAACACAAGAGAAGACTCTACACATGGACATCACCAGATGGTCAACACTGAAATCAGATTGATTATATTCTTTCCAGCCAAAGACGGAAAAGCTCTATACAGTCAGCAAAAACAAGACCAGGAGCTGACTGTGGCTCGGATCATGAACTCCTTATTGCCAAATTCAGACCTAAATTGAAGAAAGTAGGGAAAACCACTACACTATTCAATTATGACCTAAATCAAATCCCTAACGATTATACAGTGGAAGTGAGAAATAGATTTAAGGGCCTAGATCTAATAGACAGAGTGCCAAGAACTATGGATGGAGGTTTGTGACATTGTACAGGAGACAGGGATTAAGACCATCCCCAAGAAAAAGAAATGCAAAAAAGCAAAATAGCTGTCTAAGGAGGCCTTACAAATAGCTGTGAAAAGAAAAGAAGCAAAAAGCAAAGGAGAAAAGGAAAGATATACCCATTTGAATGCAGATGCTAGTTCAAAGAATAGCAAGGAGAGATAAGAAAGCCTTCCTCAGTGATCAGTGCAAAGAAATAGAGGAAAACAATAGAATGGGAAAGACTAGAGATCTCTTCAAGAAAATCAGAGATACCAAGGGAACATTTCATGCAAAGATGGGCTCAATAAAGGACAGAATGGTATGGACTTAATGGAGGCAGAAGATAGTAAGAAGAGGTGGCAAGAATACACAGAAGAACTATACAAAAAAAGATCTTCATGACCCAAAAAATCATGATGGTGTGATCCCTCACCTCGAGTCAGATGCCCTGGAATGTGAAGTCAAGTGGGCCTTAGGAAGCACCACTACAAACAAAGCTAGTGGAGGTGATGGAATTCCAGTTGAGCTATTTCAAATCCTAAAAGATGATGCTGTGAAAGTGCTGTGCTCAATATGCCAGCAAATTTGGAAAACTCAGCAGTGGCCACAGGACTGGAAAAGGTCAGTTTTCATTCCAATCCCTAAGAAAGGCAATGCCAAAGAATGCTCAAACTACCGCACAATTGCACTCATCTCATATGCTAGTAAAGTAATGCTCAAAATTCTCCCAGCCAGGCTTCAGCAGTATGTGAACTGTGAACTTCCAGATGTTCAAGATGGATTTAGAAAAGGCAGAGAAGCCCGAGATCAAATTGCCAACATCCGCTGGATCATTGAAAAAGCAAGAGAGTTCCAGAAAAACGTCTACTTCTGCTTTATTGAGTATGCCAAAGCCTTTGACTGTGTGGATCACAATAAACTGGAAGATTCTGAAAGAGATGGGAATACCAGACCACCTGACCTGCCTCTTGAGAAATCTGTATGCAGGTCAGGAAGCAACAGTTAGAACTGGACATGGAACAACAGACTGGTTCCAAAGAGGAAAAGGAGTACGTCAAGGTTGTATATTGTCACCCTGTTTATTTAACTTATATGCAGAGTACATCATGAGAAACGCTGGGCTGGAAGAAACACAAGATGGAATCAAGATTGCTAGGAGAAATATCAATAACCTCAGATATACAGATGACACCACCCTTATGGAAGAAAGTGAAGAAGAACTAAAGAGCCCTTTGATGAAAATGAAAGAGGAGAGTGAAAAAGTTGGCTTAAAGCTCAACATTCTGAAAACTAAGATCATGGCATCCCATCCCATCACTTCATGACAAATAGATGGAGAAATAGTGGGAACAGTGTCAGACTTTATTTTGGGGGGCTCCAAAATCACTGCAGATGGTAATTGCAGCCATGAAATTAAAAGACGCTTACCCCTTGGGAGAAAAATTATGACCAACCAAAACAAAAAGCAGAGACGTTATTTTGCCAACAAAGGTGCATCTAGTCAAGGCTATGGTTTTTCCAGTGGTCATGTATGGATGTGAGAGTTGGATTATAAAGAAAGCTGACCATGGAAGAATCAATAAACTATGGTGTTGGAGAAGACTCTTGAGAGTCCCTTGGACTGCAAGGAGATCCAACCAATCAATCCTAAAGGAAACCATTCCTGAATATTCATTGGAAGGACTGATGTTGAAGCTGAGACTCCAATACTATGGCCACCTGATGCGAAGAGCTGACTCATGTGAAGAGACCCTGATACTAGGAAAGACTGAATGTGAGAGGAGAGGGGAGGAAAGAGGTTGAGATGGTTGAATGGCATCACTGACTCAATGGACATCAGTTTGAGTAAACTCTGGAAGTTGGTGATGGACAGGGAGGCCTGGTGTGCTGCAGTCCATGGCGTCACAAAGAGTTGGACAGGACTGAGTGACTGAACTGCAATGACACCTGTTCAAATCTTGTTTCCACCATTGACTGTTTACAAGGTTTTAGATAAGGCACTAATCTTTCTAAATACCAGTTTGCCTTTAAAACAAAGACGCTAGTGACTTTTTAATGAGATTCAAAGAATCAAAAGAAACAATGCATACACACTGCCTGACACAGAGTGAGCCCTCAAGAAGTAACTATAAAGTACCTTTTGTATTCTTTCCTCCTCCCCACCACCCCGACCCACCCCAGCCCTTATGAACAGCTAACTTCACCCACAGAGAGGGCCTTTGCCTTTGGCTATTAGGGAAGTGATCTCTAGGGCCTGAAAATGTCATGTAGGACAGGAATGTCTTTGTTTGCCTGAGGGATTTAGCCATGGGGCCTCTCAGGTGGCGCTAGTGGTAAAGAACCTGCCTGCCCATGCAGGAGACCCAAGAGACACAGGTTTGATTTCTGAGTTGGGAAGATGCCCTGGAAGAAGAAATGACAACCCACTCTAGTATTCTTACCTGGAAAATTCCATGCACAGAGAAGCCTGGCGAGCTTTAGTCCATGGGGTCGCGAAGAGTGAGACACAACTGAGCGACTAAGCACAAAATAGTCTAATAGTGTGATTCTATGATGGGAGTCGTGGGTCATGTGGTATCAATTTTGCCTCCAAAACTACTTGGACACTGAAGGTATTAGCCCAGCACTGATGTCCATGGACTATCAGCCCCACGAGAGGTATGTGATCAAATCCCAGTAAAAACTCTGGACACCAAAGGCTCAATGAGTTTCTGTACTTGGCAATGCTCCATGCATACTGTCACATGTCAATGCTGTGAGAGTAATACATCCTGCCTCCAGAGGGCAGGACAACGAAAGCTCTGTGGTTGGGTCTCCTAGCCTCAGATTCAGCATTTATATACTGCTTTTCCTTGGCTGTATCTTTTCCCTGTAATAAGCTGTAACCATGACTATAACAGCTTTCACTGAGTTCTGTGAGTACTTCCAGAGAGTTTTCAAACCTGAGTGTGGTTTTGGAAAATCCTCAAACGTGCATTTGGTGTCAAAAATGAGGGTGGTCCTGTGTGGAGGACTCCTTGGAACTCTGTAGCTGACTAAATGTACGGTTGGTTAAACTCTCACATTTTCTTTCTTTAGATCTAGAAAGCCCCAAAGCTTTGAAAGATATCTTATTTTATTACTCAAGTAAACTTAACAAAACCCCCATTTAACAGTGAAAATCACTTTAAATTGATGGAGTTTATGTATAGATTGTATGTTGGTTTATTTTTCCATGTATAAACAATAAAATCCTACTCCAGTAATAGACAGAGAAATATTCTGTTTGTTTTAGTTACATAAACAGCAATACTATTTAGAAATAAATGAGTCCCATACCAGTAAAATTTCTAAAGATCAGTAATAGTAGCTCTGTTAAGTTCAGATATTAGAAAGTTAAGAGGTACACTGGTTTTTAAACAAAATATTAATTAAATCACATGTTCCTTTTGCATCTCCTAAACACAGTACTCAAGAGGCTATTTATAACCTTTTTGTTTTTCAAATATCAGTTTGGTAGGCAGAATTTTTAAATGGTCCCCAAATTCCCCTCAACTTGTGAACACATTTCTTGGCACAATATCCAGAATTGTGAATATGATGGGTTTTATTACCACAAACAGGTTGTGTTATATAACACAGTTGACTGTAAAACAGGGAGATTATCTGCATGGGTCTAACCTAGTCACACAAATCTTTTAAATCTTGGTCTAGAGGGACTTCCCTGGTAGCCCAGTGGTTACAAATCCACCTTCCAGTGCAGGGGACATGGGTTTGATTCCTTTTCAGGGAATGAGGATCCCACATACTATGGGGCAACGAAGCCCATGCATACCACAACTAGAGAAGACCGCTTGCTGCAACTAGAGAGTCCTGCGTTTCTGCCGCAGGAACTGTGGATTCTGTATGTATTCTATTGACTGCTCTTCAGTCGTTTACTCTGAAAACAGTATCAGTTATGTGCTAGGTTTTGTTAACCATATAAATCCCAGTTATCATTACCAATACTGAAAAATCATAGACACACTCTGAATAAGAAACCCAAAAAAAGGTACTATGTCATATGCTACAGACTGAATATTTGTGTCCTTCCCAAAATTCATATGGTGAAATCTAATATTCAATGTAACAGTATTAGGAAGTAGGGCTTCGGAGAGGTGCTGAGTTCATGAGAGTAGAACCGTCATGAATGGGGTTAGTAATCTTATGGAAGATACCCCGAAGAGCTCCCCATCTGTCTCCTTCCACCAGATGAGGGCACAGTGAAAAGGAAACACTTAGGAAGCAGGCTCTCACCAGAAACTATCTGTGCTGGCGCCGTAATCATGGGCTTCCCAACCTCCAGAGTGTGAGAAATAAATTTCTGTTGTGTTAAGCCACCCAGTTTATGATATTTTTGTTATAGCACCCCATATGGACTAAGACAAAAATGTAGACATTGTCTTTTCAATAGATCATTTGGAAAACTCAACTCTCTATCTCCTATATGGAAGGTGTTGAGAAGGTAACTCTTAAATATGCTGTGAATTATCTCCAAATTTTCTTGGGCCATTTTAAGGGTAGGAGTAGGCAGTGACTGTACCTTCTTGAGGCTTATGTGGGAAACCAACATATGTTCAGTGCAGAAGACACAGAATCTCTAAGTATCTGAAGTGAGATTGGGGGTCACTTAAAAAGACTCTCAGAGTCTTCGTAAAACATGCTACTACAATTGCTCCCTGTCTCACTCCCTTTTTATTCATTTACTATAACGCTGACACATTATTTTTCATAAAACACAAATCTTATCTTGTACTTTTACTGAAAATGAACAATTTCAATTGTCTTCAGGATAAAGGTATTATTTCACGAATACATTAAATATTTTAGGGTTTCTCTGGTGGCTCAGACAGTAAAGAATCTGCCCGCAATGCAGGAGACCTAGGTTCAATTCCTGGGTTGGGAAGATCCCTTAGAGGAGGGTATGGCTACCCACTCCAGTATTCTTGCCTGGAAAATCCCATGGACAGCCTGGCAGGCTACAGTCCATGGGGTTGCAAAGAGTTGGACATGACTGAGCATCTGAGCACTCACTCAGAGATTATGAATGGTTAGGTCCTCTTGGGAGAAGCTCACAGTAGACCTAATCCCTTCTGTGTAGCAGAATCTACAGAATATATACCCCATGAAGGGAGAATGTTCTAAATTGAGAGCAGGAACCAGGCTTGGAAGTGAGGACTAACCTGTGCTACCCACGTATCTTAGGTCGGCTGTGTGATAACAACTCCTTTCTCTCGAACCCTCTACCTCAGTTATGAGCTCCTGGGCACTCACCCCAGAGGTGACCCTCCAGGATGCAACCTGGGAGATCAGATACTAGTTAGAATATAGGGGCTGTTAATTAGCTTACTTGGAGAAGGCAATGGCACCCTACTCCAGTACTCTTGCCTGGAAAATCCCATGGGCGGAGGAGCCTGGTGGGCTGCAATCCGTGGGGTTGCAAAGAGTCGGACACGACTGAGTGACTTCACTTTCACTTTTCACTTTCATGCATTGGAGAAGGAAATGGCAACCCACTTCAGCATTCTTGCCTGGAGAATCCTAGGGACAGGGGAGTCTGGTGGCTGCCGTCTATGGGGTCGCACAGAGTTGGACACGACTGAAGTGACTTAGCAGCAATCAGCTTACTTAGTGAGACCACAATCTTGAATGAGAAAATTTGAAAGTGAAAAGCAGCTTCAAGATTTTCAAAACATTTCCAGTGAAAATGTAAAAGCAAAATGTAGATGCTAAGGAAAGAGAGACAATATGGGAACTCTCGTGCATCTAGAGAGGGAGAGAAGAGACATCATGAGCAAGGAGAGAGATAGAGCTCAGAGGGGGCCCAGGCTCTCCTGTATCATGGTAACTAACCTATAAGGAGGTGGGGCTGGAGAATATCAGCTGGACAAAAGGCACCCAAGGGTCTATGGGCTGTCGGTCCTCTTTCAAGGACATTACTTGCTGGGGAGGGGAAAGGAGTGGACACAAGCCTCTCAGGAAATCCCTCTTGTAAGTCTTACAGCCATCGAACCTGGTGAGGAAGAAATGGAAAAACAGAGGCTGCAGGAGCAAGGAGCCTCAAAATGTCTGTGCTGTGGTCCATCTTCCCCAGTCCCAACACACACACAGGCACACGCACAACACAGAGGAGGAAGGGGAAAGGAAGAGGAACCTCAAGTTGAAGGCCACGGGAGGCCCGCAGCAGCTGCTGCAGCTCATATCCAGGTGGGGCTAATTGCATCAGCAAGGACAGAGGCCCACAATGGCCGAGGGAAGATGCCAAGAAGGATACAGGGGACAATGCCAG
The DNA here is from genome assembly GCF_019923935.1 of Bubalus bubalis. Lineage (NCBI taxonomy): Eukaryota > Metazoa > Chordata > Mammalia > Artiodactyla > Bovidae > Bubalus > Bubalus bubalis. The sequence continues at coordinate 34,216,594 of NC_059160.1, forward strand.
GGCCAGCATGCATACATGTGACCATGCGATGCTCCACACTCCCGTACCAGCTGCAATGATACACAAATTCCCCAAGGATTTGTTGTTGGTTTTTTTTTAGTGGGGCTGGAGTGGGGTGGCAGCGGAAGGCACAGATGTGAGCAGTCATGCTTCTTGGGGTCATGTTAGTACAGGGTTTCCATCTGAGAGGACTGTGGCCTTATATTTTATATCCATGGTGCCCCTCTCACCCTACCCCGCTCCTGGGCCTGGACAGGGAAACAAAGACACAAATTAACAAACAGATGATTTGATAGTAAAGACACTGAGTTATTTTATGCTATTTCAAGTTGGCTTTTTATTACCTTTCAATCTGCACAGTAGGGTTGGGACTCAGGAGCAAGAATACATTATGAGAACAGCTCCATTTTCTTTGTATATTAGAGTAGAAATGATAAATTTTGACCCAATTAGATGTGTCCCAAAATTATTACAATATCATATATCATTTTCCTATTTGTGTGTCAGTTGCTTAGTCACGTCCGACTCTTTGCTACCCCATGTACTGTAGATCTCTCGGCTCCTCTGTCCATGGAAATCTTTAGGCAAGAACACTGGAGTGGGTTGCCATTCCCTTCTCCAGGGGATTTTTCCCAACCCAGGGATCCAACTGGGGTCTCCTGCATTGCAGGTAGATTCTCTACTATCTGAGCCACCAGGGAAGCCCATTTCCTTATTTAAATTACTCAAATTGCCATAAAAATCTTTTTTTTCTTTATACCTTCTCGAAGCAAATCCACTTATTCACATACTGTTGAAAGTTACATGTTAGCTCACTCAACAAACAAAGCAACCAAGAACATCCCTTTTTTAAGGATTGGTAAGAAAGATGACCACTTAAACTCCCCTGCCAGCCCCAAGCATCTTTCCTAGTATCCTCTTGAGAACTCTGCCAAAAAGACACATGATCTAAAATCTTAAATTGCTATAAATCTGAAATATTAGGGTAATTTCCATCATTTAAACCCTTAAAATATGTTTTCTTTGTGGTTCCTTCTACAAATTTCAAGAACCCTCACATGTTCCATTTAATAACTCCATACTACTACTACTAAGTCACTTCAGTCGTGTCTGACTCTGTGCGATCCCATAGAAGCCCATCTCTGGGATTCTCCAGGCAAGAACACTAGAGTGGGTTGCCATTTCCTTCTCCAATGCATGAAAGGGAAAAGTGAAAGTGAAGTCACTCAGTCGGGTCCAACTCTTAGCGACCCCATGGACGGACCGATAAGGAGCCTACCAGGCTCCTCCGCCCATGGGATTTTCCAGGCAAGAGTACTGGGTGGGGTGCCATTGCCTCCTCCGAATAACTCCATAGGTACATGCATACTAAGTCACTTCAGTCGTGTTTGACTCTTTGTGGACTGTAGATCGCCAGGCTCCTCTGTCCATGGGATTCTTCAGGCAAGAATACTGGAGTGGGTTGCCATATCCTACTCCAGGGGATCTTTTGGACCCAGGGATCAAACTCAAGTCTCCTGCAGCTCCTGCACTGCAGGTGGACTCTTTACCGCTGAGCCCCTGGGAAGCCCAACTCCACAGCACTTGGTAGCAGCACTGTGCTGTCGCTGGCACTGCACTGGCAACTACAGTTAGAATCTGGAGGCTTTACCTCCATCTCTATCTGCTAGCTGCGTGTTCTGGATCTTTTGGGATACTTTATTCATCACATTAAAGTGTGGCCTACACAATTCCCAGAGTTCCACCCTTCTCTAATATTTCCACCACAGGTAGATGCGAAGTTCTCATGCTATCTTATTAACCTTTCTAATTCATGAATGTAATCACAAACAATGTTAACTGATTTGCCAATCATGGTAGGAGATTGATAGTTCTCCTACCGTGATAGGATTATTCTCCTATCATAGATTGATAGGAGAGTTCACCTTAGGAGAACTGATAGTATAAGGAGCAAGAAACAAGAACTTACAAGAAGACTTGGATGATTCATAGTACTCATAATCAAACACTGATCATTTGTAGTAGTTCCTATGAACAGACAATATACAGCCTTGAGGTACTCTCTTCCCAATCTGGAACCAGTCTGTTGTTCCATGTCCAGTTCTAACTGTTGCTTCTTGACCTGCATACAGATTTCTCAGGAAGCAGGTCAGGTGGTCTGGTATTCCCATCTCTTTCAGAATTTTCCACAGTTTGTTGTGTTCCACACAGTCTAATGCTTTGGCATAATCAATAAAGCAGAAATAGATGTTTTTCTGGAACTCTCTCTCTTTTTCAATGATCCAGCGGATGTTGGCAATTTGATCTCTGCTTCCTCTGCCTTTTCTAAATCTAGCTTAAACATCTGGAAGTTCATGGTTCACATACTGTTGAAGCCTGGCTTGAAGAATTTTGAGTATTATTTTACTAGCATATGAGGTGAGTGCAACTGTGTGATAGTTTAAACATTCTTTGGCATTGCCTTTCTTAGGGATTGGAATGAAAATTGACCTTTTCCAGTCCTGTGGCCACTGCTGAGTTTTCCAGATTTGCTGGCATATTGAGTGCAGCACTTTCACCACATCATCTTTTAGGGTTTGAAATAGCTCAATTGGAATTCTATCACCTCCACTAGCTTTGTTCATAGTGATGCTTCCTAAGGCCCACTTGACTTCGCATTCCAGGATGTCCGGCTCTAGATGAGTGATCACACCATCGTGATTATCTGGATCATGAAGATCTTTTTTGTATAGTTCTGTGTACTGAGCGACTGAACTGAAAAAAGAGACACTGTGCTAAGAGCTTTACATGTTATTGTTATTATTTACTCACTATGTCATGTTTGACTCGTTACCATCCCATGGACAGCAGCACACCAGGTTTCCTTGTCCTTCACTACTTTTACTCTTCAACATATATCTGTAAATTCAGTTCAGTTCAGTCGCTCAGTGGTGTCCGACTCTTTGTGACCCCATGAATCACAGCACGCCAGGCCTCCCTGTCCATCACCAACTCCTGGAGTTCACCCAGACTCATGTCCATCGAGTCAGTGATGCCATCCAAACATCTCATCCTCTGTCTGACCCTTCTCCTCCTGCCCTCAATCATTCCCAGCATTAGGGACTTCTCCAATGATTCAGCTCTTTGCATCTGGTAGCCAAAGTATTGGAGCTTCAGCTTCAGCATCAGTCCTTTCAATGACTATCCGGGGTTGATTTCCTTTAGGACTGACTAGTTTGATCTCCTTGCAGTCCAAGGGACTCTCAAGAATCCTCCCCAGCACCATGGTTCAAAAGCATCAATTCTTTGATGCTCAGCCTTCTTTATGGTCCGGCTCTCACATCTGTACATGACTACTGGAAAAACCATAGCTTTGACTATATGAACCTTTGTTGGCAAAGTGATATCTCTACTTTTTAATACTGTGTCTAGGTTTGTCATAGTGTTCCTTCCAAGGAGCAAGTGTCCTTTAATTTATTACATGTCATATCTGGCTTAATTCTTACAACAGCTCTATGGGAGGGGTACTTTTATTATACGCATTTTACAGGTGATAAAATTGGCACAGGAGATTCAGAAATATGCTCAAAGTCACAAAGCTAGAAAGTCTCTAGTTAACTATGAAAATCCTACTAGTTGCAATCGAAACAACCCAACCAAACACAGTGAAAAGTGCAAGACAAAAGAAATCCCAAAATCATTGTATATTAGAAATGTTCAACATAACCATTTCTGGAACTAGTTACATAAGAATGCAGAAAAGTTATTGCTCAAAAATTTTATTTTCATGAGGTAGTAGTATACATTTAAATGCATGCAAAGTTAAAATTGGAAAGGACACAATCATTTTTCATTCCTTCTACAGGTAAGGAAAATTAGTTAACTAGGGGACTGGCCAGAGAAGGCAATGGCACCCCACTCCGGTACTCTTGCCTGGAAAATCCCATGGGCGGAGGAGCCTGGTAGGCTGCAGTCCACGGGGTCGCGAAGAGTTGGACACGACTGAGCGACTTCACTTTCACTTTTCACTTTCATGCATTGGAGAAGGAAATGACAACCCACTCCAGTGTTCTTGCCTGGAGAGTCCCAGGGACAGGGGAACCTGGTGGGCTGCCGTCTATGGGGTTGCACAGAGTCGGACACGACTGAAGCGACTTAGCAGCAGCAGCAGCAGCAGGGGAATGGCAGGACTGTGCCCAGACCCCAGAGCTCCTCTTTTTTGACCCAGTGCTCTTTTTAGTGTGTTCCTAATCCTTTTTAGAAAGGCAATAGTGGTTGACAGTGCAGACTGTGATGTCAGAATGCTGTCTGAATTCTTGTTCTCATTTACCAGCTGTGTCATCTTATGCCTCAGTTTCCACATCTGTAAAATGTCATAATTCCTACCGTACAGTGTTGTTGTAAGGATTACACTAATTAATACATACAAAATACACAGAACCATCCCTATGGACTGTAGTCTGCCAGGCTCCTCTCTCCATGGGATTCTTCAGGCAAGAATACTGGAGTGGATTTCCATGCCCAAGAACTTAAGTTTGGTCTTTATTATTATTACAGTATCGCATTTGGGGGCGGGGGAGGGGGGGATGCGGTGAAAGGGAAGCCAAAACATCAGTCGGCACCCAGAAGTACACAGAAGAGAATAGAAAAGGCATGTTAATACCATTTGAGATATCCCACTCTTTCCATCAAAGAATTCTATTCCTTAGCTCTCCCCAGCACACCACATAGACAACTGGGAGTACATTTTTGTCAAGACTAGAGATAGAGTGAACACTGAACAAAGTAATTTATGAGCCAAGTTTTAAGGAGGATTCCTAGCTTCCAGACTTAACTTTATCATTTTCAACTGGATTCTAGAAAGTCAGGTCAGGTCTCCAACTCTCAGTTTCCTTCTCAGAACTTTCCTATAAGCGTGATACTTCTGGAAGGTTTGCAAGTTTTCATTAATAGCTGCAGCCAAGAAGGAGATTTCTGATCTTAATTTTAATCATTCTAACCCAGTGAACAATATATAACCTTTAATTACCAAATCTTTTGTTTTCTTGTTTTGCATCAGATTTCCTGCCATTATTAACTTAGGCATGATTATAGGAAAACACGTGTAATTTGCAATTCAAAACAGTCTCTAATCTTAAAAGAATTTCCATGGGTGGAAGAAATGGCGCACAAGTCCCCTAGCTCTGTCCCTTGCATAGCCCACCACTTGCTCAAGGGATCCTAACTCATAAAGGAGGAGTGCTGTACAGCTTTAAAATGACTTCATTCCCATATTTACATATTTTTAATAGGGCTATGATGAATCTCCTTCCGCTTGACTCCTATTTTGAGCTGTGATATTTTAATCTCCATTCTTGCTGCAACTTAGCAGATGAATGTGCAGTGTGACAGAGCTCAGAGGAAATAGTATAAATAAAGCAAAGTGGAGCTATGACATCTCACATTTTATAGCTTTTTTATTGTAGCCGAAGCATAAACAGAGCACAGCTGTGTTATACTTACCGCTGTGAGCGCTCCCTCCATCCTCACCCCCTATTGCTTTTAAAAAGACAGAGCTCTTATTCAGAAAGCTTTGGCTGTGGGTAGCATGGCCCCACCAGGGACAGCCTCTACCCCAAACCTCTACCTTTGACTCATTTCTGCTCTTACAGATGTAGATTTGTGGAGTTCCACATCATCCCTCTGACTGAAAAGCAACATGCCAACCCCAGCCCAGCCTGCACCGCAGCAGAAGCACCCTACTCCTACATATTGAAGATGGTACCAGAGCCAAAGCTATAATGTTCACTCAACACATGCATGGGCTTCCCAGGTGGCTCAGTGGTAAAGAATCCGCCTGTCAATGCAGGACACGTGGGTTCAAACCCTGGGTCAGGAAGATCCTCTGGAGGAGGAAATGGCAACCCACTCCAGTATTCTTCCCTGGGAAATCCCATGGACAGAAAAGCCTGGTGGCTATAATCTATGGAGTCGCAAAGAGTCAGACATGATTGAGCGACTAAACAACAACGACGCGTACCCAGGGATTGAACCCAGGTCTCCTTCATTGTAGGCAGATTCTTTACCATCTGGGCCACCAGGGAAGCCCAAGGCAGGGGATAATAATTCATCCAACACTCTCCTACTAGGAGACACACAACTAGCTGGAAGTATTCAAAAGAGTGCACTCTCTCAGTGAAAGCCCCTTTTGGAGTGAAAAAGCTGTATTTTTCACTTTCAAATGAACTATTAGTCATGTTTGGGTGAAGGTTGTAAATGCCAAGAAGACCAAACACAGTGAGAGTGAGAAGAGCGGTATGAAGATGCACAAAATTGATACATGTGCTAACGTAATAAATTCTCAGGCTGGTTACATATTTCACAAAGGTCAAAGCCAGAGGAAAAGACAAATTGCAAGCATCTTCTACGCTCTGACGAATACGAGGTTATATACGCAGGGTTGATTGGTCCAAGACAAGCAACTGATCTAACAGTAGCCAATCAGAGTTCTTCCCAGAGATATTTTATTTAAGTAAAATGGAAAAAATCATCAGGCTTTAGAATTCCCGTGCTGTCATCGATGGCCATTTCCTCCCATATGGAGAAATTTCTACTGCAACAAGAAAGAGCAAAGTTCACATCCAAATGTGACATCCAAAATGACACGGACACAGAAGTGTATTGAGGCATGACAGAGTATGACTCCCTGGTTCCAACCATTCCTGAGGCCCATTCAAACTCCTGCATCACCCTGAATGTAGTCATTTGCCTTCCTTGTAGTCTTTTACCCAACCAATTCCAGCTTTTTTTTTTCCCTTAAGCTGCCTCAAATTGGGTTTTATCACTTACGAAAAAAGAATCCTATTTCACCTTCCAGAAGAAGATTCTTTTTTCAGCTGGGTTAGGATTTATTCTTTCTTTTTCAAATACCACCACACTATTTATGGGAAGGAAGGAAAACCCTCTGGGCTTGTAGAGGAATATGTAATGAATTTCAAAAGACACATGCATCCAAGTGAAAAGAATATAGGGGCATAGTAGCCTCTACACCAGTGAAGTGAAATGAGAGACGGGAGAAAGAAGATTGATTTGCATCATCATTAACATGGAAGGAGAAAAGAGGGAGAACACAATGACCGCGAGAACCACCTCCATTGACATACGTCATTGTTTCAAAACAACAGGCCCAACTGGGCTAACACAGGAGCAAAGTTGGTATCCCAAGCTCCCCAGCTATCTATCCGCCCAGAGTCACTCTTCTGCCAAGCTTATTGTTTACCAAGCTGCCAGCCCAGCCCAGGGATCTGATTAGCAATTTGCACTTTTGTGAGAGGATTAACAGAATTCCTTTGTTTTGATGTCGGATTATCAAACTGCATCTTTAAAGAGGTGTGACCTCATCCAGATTCATAAGCCTGCTCCCTCGAGAATGACTTGAATTTTCCTCCACTTGTGTAACATATAATTTCATAAAGGAGTTACTGTCAAAACATGGTACTCAATTCTTGATGTGTGCAAAGAAGCACATTTGTAATGTAAATAACCTCAGAAGTTTTGTGATATTTTAAAATAACCCATCTGGTGGGAAAACAAGGATTTTCAACCCATTTGGTTCCAGCACTAGTAAATTAGTGCGCATCTAGCTCTGATAGAACCCACAGATAAACCCCCTTCCCCAGCTAAGACTCATGATGCTTTTATTTTTAAGGGTGAGTATTTCTAATCAACTCATACTCTCGACAAATCTTTTAAAAAGAAAGCAGAACACACATGAGAGTAAACTGAGGCAAACCAAAGAATTTGATGGCTACAGCCAAAATGGTAATGATCTTAAATTGTTTACACTGCATGGTTTATACATCCAGCTTTACCCAAATATAGAGATGAAGGAGGGAAACACAATAAGAGTTTTGCATTTCTCAGTCTGTTCAGTAACAGGCAACTCATCAAAAAGAAAGTCCCTAAAATTTCCACTGAAGTTTGAAACCAGTAAAACATCCAAGGGGGAGGACCTCTATAGGACAGTATGCAACAGGTTGTGGAAAAGTAGCCTTCAGACTCTGCACTAGTATAATGTTTGCTTCAGATGGCAATCACAAATGAAATGCACAAGAGCAATCCAGCCTCTGAAAGGCATGCATTACTGGTGAGAGAACTGCGTCTTGGGAAATACATAAATGCCCATTCAGCTACAAGTGGCAAAAAGGGCAGTCCAGCCTCAGCTAATGACCTCAAAGCCAGACACTGCTGCAGATCAAGGGGCAGTTTTATTCCTTGACAAAGGAATGAAAGCATTCTGTTTTATAAAGTGGAATCAAGAGTATTAAGTGTGTTTATTTTAAATATTAATATAGATTTGTTACCCCAAACTTGATAGATTGGGGACTGTGTCTTTAAATTAGGGAACTTTCAACTGTAAGAGTGGCTTGAGGTAAAGAATCTGCCTGCCAATGCGGGACATGCAGGAGACATGGGTTCAAACTCTGGGTCAGGAAGATCCCCTGGAGGAGGAAATGGCAACCCATTCCAGTATCTTTGCCCAGAGAATTCCACAGACAGAGGAGCCTACACAGATACAGTCCATGAGGTCACAAAGAGCCAGACACGACTTAGCGACTGACCACGCAGGCACACTCTAGGCAAGCCCTGATAAATAAGATGTCAGGTGTGCTGATCTGTTTGTAAATACAGCATATACACACAAGACTATTAAATCTGTGGTTCTTAATGAGTGGTTGTGTGAATTAATGAATTCACTTGGAAAACCATTTTTAATACAATCAAGTCATACACCCCAACTTATAGCCTGTAGGTGGAATGAGAACATATTTTTCTGAAAAAAAATCTCAACTGTGACTCTGTGAATGCCTCTTAAACAGCCCTCTCTTATACTTGGAAATAGGTCTTCTGTGTGGATTATTTGCAAGTCTTGCCTTATTAACTAAACTGAAGTGTTCTTAAAAAGGTGGATCATGTCTCTTGTGAGCTTCCTACAGTAACCTGTGGGGCTTCCCTGGTGACTCAGCAGTAAAGAATCTGCCTGCCAATGCAGGAGATGCAAGAGACATGAGTTCCATCCCTAGGTCAGGAAGAGTCCCTGGAGGAAGCATGGCAACCCACTCCAGTATTCTTGCCTGGGAAATCCCATGGCCAGAGGAGCCTGAAGGAATACAGTCCATGGGGTCGCAGAGAGTCATACACAACTTGGTGACTAAGTAACAATACAACAGTGATCTGCACAAAATTTGGTTCAAAAAAGTTGGATAAATAAATTCAGAAGACTTATGTTTAACTAATAGGGCTGTGATAGATGTTATTAAAGCAGACAAATTCTCTAGGGAGAGCAGAATGAAAAAAAAAATTTTTTAATAACTTGACTTTAACCCCAAAGCTACATGGAATTCAAGAAGAAAACAATGTGCATTATTTATGCCTTCTCTAGCCATAATTACAGAGCACCAGCCATAAATAACCTTGAAATATTCATTTATTCAATATATATTTATTGAATGTCTCCATTTGCCAGAAACTATCCAGGGCTCTAGAGATACAGCAGTAAAGAAAATAGACCAAGTTCCTTGCCCTTGTGCAGCTAATATTCTAGGGAGGGAGACAAAAAATTAACACGAGAAATGAATAGATGCATTACTGCTAGCTGTTGCTATTGTTTAGTCACTAATTCGTGTCCAGCTCTCTGAAACTCCATGGACGACAGCCTGCCACGCTCCTCTGTCCATGGGATTTTTACAGGCAAGAATACTGGAGTGGGTTGCCATTTTCTTCTCCCGAGGATCAATCCAGGGGATTGAATCCATATCTCCTACATTACAGGCAGATTCTTTATCAGTGAGACACCAGGGAAGCCCACTAGGTAAGTTAAGGAAGTGCTGAGGAGAGAAATTAAAGCAAGGGATGATAGAAAGTGTTTAAGGGAGGATTAGATGAAATTTTACAGGAGAGACAAGGGCTTCACCTAGGAGTCATTTGAGTCGAGACCTAAAGGAAGTGCTAGAATGAGTCATTATCAATAGCCTGAGCAAGATCACTGCAGGCAGATGGGACCTTGCAGGGGTGCAAAGGTCCTGTGGGGTCAGTGCCCAGCTTGTTAGAGAAAGAGCAGTGGGCGGAGAGAGGGAGGGAGACAGGACAGGAGTAGAAGGGCAAGCCAGCAAGGAGAGGGGGCAGGGCTGCCTCTGCTCTTTGAGCATCATAGTTAGGACCCCACTCAGGAAGAAAGCCATTGGCCTGTCCTGAGCAGAGAAGAACACAATCTGACTAATGTGATTTTTTTAATTAATTAATTTTTATTGGAGTATAGTTGCTTTACAATGTTGTGTTAGCTTCTATTGCACAGCAAAAGGAATCATCCTTACATATACATCCCCTCCTTTTGATTTGGAGATATATGTCCCCTTCCTTTAGGGTTTTCCTCCCATTCAAGTTACCACAGTGCATTAAGTAGAGTTCCCTGTGCTATACAACGTGTTCCCATCAGCTGTCTATTTTATGTGTGTGTGTTCAGTCACTCAGTCGTGTCTGACTCTTTGTGATCCTATGGACTGTAGTCGCCGGGCTCCTCTGTTCATGGGATTTTTCTGGCAAGAATACTGGAGTGCGTTGCCATTTCCTCCTCCAGATCTTTCCGAGCCAAGGATTGAACCTGTGTCTCCCATGTCTACTACACAGCAGGCAGATTCTTTGCCACTGAATCACTGAGGACACGGTATCCATAGTATATATATGTCAATCCCAATCTCCCAATTCCTCCCCCCCCACCCCTTTCCCCATTGGTATCCAGACATTTGTTTTCTACATCTGTGTCTCTCTACGCTTTGCAAATATGACTAACGCACTTAACACATTCAAGGCTCACCCTGACTGCTGTATAAAAACAGATTCAAGGGGAATAAAGTCAGAAGCCCAGTAGGAGACTTTGGCCACAAGCAGAAATAATGGTGGTTTGGAGCCGACTAGAAAGCAGAGATGAGGAGAGGTGGTCAGAATCCTGGAAATATTTTGAGAGTAGGGCTGACAGAGTTTGGCCCAGGGATTAGATGGACTATAAGTAAAAGGAGTCCAGGATGATGAAAGGCTGGGGTCTAAGCAATGGAGAGAATGGGTCTAAGCAATGGGGAAAATGGTCTAAGCAAAGGAGCTACTTGGCAGCTCCTTTCACTGAGCTGAGGAAGTCTTCAAGGGGAGCAGGCATGAGGACCATGTCCATAGCTCATTTCATGCACCAAGTGGAGCTGTCAAGGCCATTTGGGTAAGATGTATATGGAGCTCAGGAGAGAGGTCACAGTGTAAAAGAAATTTATATTACAAGACAAATTTTCCTATCTCCGACCACTAAAAGTGGTTGTTTTCCAATGAGTCTGTATTTAAAAGATGTGGCAGAATTTGCAGTATCTTTAATAACAGTCTTTCAAAAAGTACAGAAATGTGTATATAGCCATTTGATTTTAGTAGAGACAATTCCTTCAAGTTCACCATATGCTGGTAAATCATAGGCAGCTAAATTCCTACAGTCAACATATGTAATAGATGTTAAGGTAATGGCCTGGGTTTGCTGGTCTGACTTGATACACGACTAGAATTTATTTAGATATTCCAGGACAAATATGTAGCACCATGGCTAGATAGGTAGGTCTCACTTTTGGGGTTTTTTTTTTAGGAATAACAAGGAAACTTACACATGTGCTTCTGAGGGTCTGTTGATAAGAGCTCATGCGGAGTATATTTTAAGTTTCATGTTTTATCTTTATGATGTATGTGGAATTTTAAAAATAAATCTAAAAGGTTAAATGTTATAAAGTATTTGCTAAACTACCCGACTTTCCCCCCAAATCTTTCGGTAAAGTTGACTTTGATAATAGTAAGATACTTTGCAATCGGTATCATCACTACCATCATCATAGCTTTTTAACTAAGCCCTGCCAGGTGTTAGGCCTTGTGCATTAGTTTTACACTATATACCAGGCCCTGTATATTGTTTTGCATGTGTCAAATCACTTAATTCTAAGGACAAGCCTATGTTATTCATAAATATTTCTTACACTAAAGCCACATGTCTCCTGACAAAAATTTATAAAAAGAGAAATGTCTTCTCCTTCAATGTGAAAAAGCAACAGAAAAGACTAAAACAACATACATAAATATATGGAGTCAGAAAAAATTGTTAAAGCTGTACTCCTGTATACTTGTAATATATATAACTAGGAAATGCCTATCTGAACAATTATCCTATACCGAATGTCCTATACCAAAACAAATGACCCATACCAGTGAAAAGCCATCCATCACAATGAACTAAAAATAATCAGAGTTGCAAGTTAATAAAAATTAAATAGCACTTGTAGAGGTAAAAAACAATTTAAAACTATTGGATTTTAGGGACTTCTGTGGTGGACCAGAGATTAAGACTTCATGCTTTCAATGCAGTGGCTGGGGTTTGAGTCCCTAGTCAGGGAACTAAGATCCCACACGCTGTGGTGCAGCCAAAAAATAAATAAATAAAACTATTTGCTTTTAGTAAATTATAAGTTTTACTGTACAAAATATTGGGGGTATAAGGCACTTTCTTAAAAAAAAAAAAGAAATTTTTAATCAAGTATTTATCAGATATAATGTTGATGTCCAGAAATAAATTGATAGAAAAATACACTTCCACAGTCTTGAGTAGTTCCTCCAAATCCTTCATCCATCTAAGCTGGCAGAGCATGTCAGTGGTTTATCAGACACTGTCCACATTTGTAAATGAGCCTCCTCCTCGTGGTATTTTAGCACTGGACCATGTAATGATTACACTGCTATATATTTAATATACTAGATATAAAACACGGACCCAAGTATCAACTTTAGAAAATCACAAAACTCATCAAATACCTCCTCTAAAGTCATCCCAATAAGTAGCCTGCAAACCACAGGGTTGCTAACTACGGCACCTCTATTAACACGGTCATTCTAGTGATTCTCCACTCTTCTAATATCCAGTTCATCATACCTAGTGGATCCCATTTCTGCAAAGGGAAACATTTCAGAATGCATGCTTCTGGATGAGCACAGGGTCACATGTGGGTTACCTGGGGCTATCACTCCACTTATAAATCCAGAAAGGGTCCTGGTGAAACACACAGGGGAGAAGACACACACGCTTCTTTGACATCTTTCGTGCATCATGAAAGCCGACTCTAATTTTCTTAGAAAGACTATTAAAGGTCAATCTTTATACTGGCATTTTAAACTAAAAACAAATAGCAGGGCTAATATATAATATACATCCTCAGTGAAATTAAGTAGGCAAAGTTTATTTCTCCAAATCCTACAATCTTCTTTGAGGACAAGCTTCTTTCTTGTTCTTCTGCCACTTCTTTCCCCAGACTGTCTCTGACCACATTATAGTCCAATTTATTTGTTCAGTGAGATTGAACTCAAGTACACAGTCCATATTTACACTATCCCTTTGCTTTCTCTTCCTCATCAAAAGGCACCTACTCTTTGTTCTTTTAGTCAATGCCCAAACCTTAAACTTCCAAGATCACAGCTGCCAAATGATAATACAATCAGTGCCAAAATGCCAGTGGTTAAAGACAGAAACTTGGAATTGCAAGGGAATCTTCAGAGGTAATTAATTTAATCCTTCTCTTAAAATTGGGAGTCCTCTTTGCTATGTCACTATCATCATCTCGGATTCGGGCCAACTCTACAGCCAGAGATCAAAATTTACTTAATTTTCAGGAAACACATCCAATTTTAACCTTCCTTTCCTGGTCTCAGTTCTCCAGCTACACAGAATATCTTATGTTTTACACACCAAGATGCACCCAGCTCTGTGCCCAGGGATACTGATTTCAACGAAATCACATCAAGAGACTTCTTTGTTCCCAAGCTTCTGGTTGGGTTTTGAAAATAAGAGTCATGAGCAGGAGATAGAGAATAAGATGAGTGAGGTCAGGATATGTCTTTCTGCAGCTCTCTCCTTACAGGTAATGGTCACAGTCTGGAGGTGTATCCAGTCAGGTGGGCCTCTCCAACCTGCTCCCCTCTGCTGATCCCCTCAGGCCCAGAGATGGCATCAACCCTGCAATTATTACCCCCAGAATATCAACCCTTGTCTGTTCTTTTTATTAACAACTTTATTGGATATTCTACATATAGCATACGATCCACCCATTTTAAGTGTACAGGTCAATGGTCTTTAGTGTGTTTGTAAAGCTGTTCAACCAGCACCACAATCAATGGGGCAACATTTTCATCACTCTAAAACAAGCTCCGCACTCATTAGCAATCATGCCTCCCCTCTTTCTTCCCAATCCTTCAGCCCTAAGGTCGTCACTAAGTCTCCCTTCTGTTTTTATAGATTTGGCTATCTGAACATTTCATATAAGTGGAAGCATACAATATACGTTCTCTTGTGACTGGCTTCTAATTCACTGAGCATAATGTTTCCAAAGTTCATTCATGTTGAAGCATGTATGAATACTTCATCTCTTCTTGTTGCCAAATAATATCCCATTGTATGAAGAAAACTCGTTTTACCTGTCCATTCGTTAGTTGGTAGATATTTGGGTTGTCTGTTGTCCCCACTTTTGGCTATTGTGAATACCTCTGCCATGAACTTGGTGTATACATTTCTGTGTGCATGTTTTTACTCCTCTTGAATTAACCTCAGATTGGAGTTGCTGGATTATACGGCAACTCAACCTTCTGAGGAACTGCCTAGACTCCTTCAAGCAATTACCCACGTAACATCGCCATCAGTGATATATATGGCTTCTAGTTTCTTCATATCCTCACCAACACTTGTGATTATATCTGTATTTTATATTGTAGCTGTCTTAGTGCATGTTAAGTGGTATCTTACTGTGGTCTTGGTTTTTTTTAAATGTTATTTATATCCTTATAACGACTACCTTTATTAAATTCTCCTCAAATCATTTAAGTCCACCATGTTTCCTGCCAGACCCTGAATGACTCAAAGGCTAATCATTTTCCATATTTTTGAACGTTGTTTTGAATCCTCTTAAAGTTTTTTCTTCAAGCTAAACAACTCCTCTTTATATGAACTGTTTCCAGATTATTTATCCCCCTAACTCACTAGCTTTAGACATTAAATTATCAATGTCCTTCAAATTATTTCAACTATAAGTGACATATATGAACTGACCAGTATACATTTTACCAGGTGATTATCTCATTGCTATGGACACTATATTCCTTCTATCAATGCTGTTAAAGATGACAATACCTCTTGTTTGAGCAATTAAGTCCTACCATTGGCTTATACGAAATATAAATCAACCAGATTATCTTGATAATGTACTATCTATTCAGAGAGATTTAAAAATTAAATGGAGAATTACTTTAACACTATTAAATTTCATCACTTTAAGTTTTAGCCAACATCAAGCTTATCACTGACTTCTGAGTCATTTGCTTCACAGCAGCAAATGAGATAAGATGGGCTAACATGCCAAATATTTCTTTGCTAGAAAAGGCAATCAAAGTATTAGTTTCCTCTCTTTCTTACTTCATCTAAGCTCTTAATGAAAATAATAAAAGAGGATATGCCAACAAATACAATGAGTTGCACCTGACTATAGAGCTCTCTTTAGGTTGATAACTATATACTAATCTATATCTTTTACATATGGTTCTTCAACTGCTCATTCATATTACCACTCTGTCAAGAAAACTAATTTCCTTTCTAATCTCTCAAAATTTTACAAGATATTATGAAACTACATTTTATAAAAGATGATAACTGACAATAGGGTAGGTCTATTAAAAGAAAACATTAAGGTAATTTTGTACAGTTGGCTCTTAGAGAAGCCATACTGGCTTCTTGTGAACACTGTTTTCCTTCTATGTTCAGAAATGATCTACATTATAACACAATCTAAGATTTTACTGCAATCCTTAAAACATAACATTTTAAAAATATAAGCTTTTCTTTCATTTTAAATTCAGGCTAACATTTATTCATCTTGAGTCTTCTAAACATCTTGTCTTCTTGTCTTCTGTGTCAAATTTTACCAAAAGTGGGTTTTTTAAAACAATATCTAAATAGTAACCACTCCCATCATCGTATACCTCCTTCCCCAATAGGTATAATTATGGGCACTCTGACAATTTGAGATTAAAAAATCTAAATATGTATCAGCCTGGATTGTTCTCCTTTCTGTACCCCCAAGAACCAACATCCAAACCTTCAGCTAGGACTATTCATAGTATATGAAATCTATGCCTTTTGGTTGCTTCTCATTAACTCTACTACTGTGTCTCTAGTCCAAATCAGGAGCACATCTAACTGAACTGCCAAAATGATTTCCCCAGTGACCTCTCTACTTCCATTTTTGTCCTTCTTCATCTACTCTCCACCCAACACCCAAAGCAGACTTTCAAAACTGCACATCTGACCAAGCCACTGCCTCACACCAGCTTCTCATCACATTTAGAATAAAATGTCCATTGACAGGTGAATGGATAAAGATGTGGTACATAAAAGCAATGGGATATTCCTCAGCCGTAAAACGTGACAGAACTGGGTCATTTGTAGAAATGTGGATAGACCTAAAGACTGTTGCGAAGTAAATCAGAAGGAGAAAAACAAATATCATATATTAATGCATATATGGGGAATCTAGAAAAATGGTACAGATGAACCTATCGGCAGGGCAGGAACAGTGATGCAGACATGGAGAACGGACATGTAGACGTGGTGGGAAGAGGAGTTAGACAAACTGGGACAGTAGCACCGACATATCCTCACTATCCTGTGTAAAATAGCTAGCTTGCGGGAAGTTGCTGTAAAGCACCGGGAGCTCAGCTCAGTGTTCTGTGATGACCTAGCGGGGTGGAATGGTGGGGGAGGGAGGGCCCCCAGGGAGGGGATATATGTATACCTATAGGTGATTCAGTTCACTGTACAGCAGAAAGTAACACAACACTGTAAAACAATTATCCTTCAATAAGAAAAATTTAAGTAACCTGCCCCTGCCTTCCTCTCCAACTCCATCTCCCTAACGTTCCCTCCCACCCTCACCATCCACCACCTGCTTAACTACACTAGGTTTTTTGCTGTTCCCAGAAATTAACAAGCTCAGTGTCTCTTCTGGGACCTTACTTTTGCCATTTCCTCTCCCTAAAGTCTCCCCACATGTCCTTACATGACTTCTCATCCCTCAGGTCTTGTGTCATCTCCTCAGAGAACTCTGCCTGCTCTCTTTATCTACAATAACACTTTCAGTCCTACTCTCTACTCTACTGTATTTCCTTCATTCAGTTTATCACTGCCTTGAAGTATTGTACATTTATTTGTTTATTTCTATCTCCACCTTTAGAATCTAAGTACTTTCGAAGCAGGGCTTTTTCTATCTTGTTCACCAGTCCACAATCAGCTGCCTGTAATAATAACCAACACCTAGTGAGCCCCCAAAACACATTTTTTAAATAAATTGAATAAGAATCCCCAAGGAACAAATCTAATAATATAAATTCTGATCTTGGTAGAAACCAAGAGAAACAGGCAGGGCTCAGAGCAGTTTTGGTAAATCTTCCCATCACACTATGCTACAGGATACCCACGTGAGAGCACAGTCCTCGTTCACAAACTCCATCAATCAAGAGACCAACAGGTCTGGTCTAAAGCCGCCGATATCAGGGAACCGCAGCACACGAGAGCCTTCAATCTCGAATGTGGTCCATAAGTATTTTTTTCCCCTATCTCAGCCACCACTCTCCCAATTATAATAAATGAATAAAGTAGATTGAAGCTAAGGAAAAATAAAGCAAAATTAGAAGCTGGCAAAAAGCAAACCCATTGCCTGGGGCAGCCTGGGGCTGACGGATGATGACAGCTAGCAGACAAATCCTGTTCCCCATTCTAAATTCTGTCTACCAAACAAATTAGCAAGCTCATCAATATCTGCACGGCATTTACCTTCTGCGGCAACAGCTGCTGCAGAATCACGATGCTGACTTTTGGGGTTGTGGTCTGGCCGATGGGACGCATTCATTGGCCAAGCAGGGTCGGAGATGACAGAAAGACAACCCAATATTATAGGAGACAGTGTGTCAAGGGCTTGGAGGATAAACAGCTTGAGAGTCCCCCTACTGAATCTACTACTTGCCCCTGCCCCTCCCCCAATAGCTAGATGTTTACATGATGAGATGTGAAAAGTTCATTCTTGTGCTAGTAAGTAAATGTAAAACTTACAATAAAGACATTAAGTAATTAAAAAGAAACTTGTGACATCCATAATCTTGTACCTGGACAATGCTTTAAAACATGATCGTTTTCATGAAAACATGATCATTTTCATTCAGTGTAGAGATTATATTCTAAAATGGCAAAAATCTTCTCTTTAAAAAAAAAAATATGACATTATACTGTCTTCTATTGTAGCATAAGAGAAACTTTGTGCCTCATCTTCAAAGAAGAAGTGATAAGACCAAACACAAGATACGCGCACAAGTTCAGTCTTGTCCGACTCAGCGACCCCATGTACTACAGTCCACTAGGATCCTCTGTTTATGGAATTTTCCAGGCAAGAATACTGGACTGGGCTGCCATGACCTCCTCCAGGGGATCTTCCTGACCCAAGGACTGAGGCCACATCCCCTGCAACTCCTACACTGCAGGCAGATTCTCCACCTACTAAACCACCTGGGAAACCCAAATGCAACAAATACATCTTACCCTAAAAGTTTCAAATGAAAATAGCAAAGGAGGAAAGAAAGGGCTTTTATGATTAATTTTACAGGCAATGTTTTCCATGCACTTACATGAAGTTAAGGATAGCAAAATATTCTTAAAACATCCTGCACTGGGAAAACATAAAACTATGAGTGGCTTAGTTAATGATACACAATAGCATTTCAGAACTGAGACTCTGACCACCATTAATTCATTAGGGGAAAGGTAACTGGAAGAAATGGCACCCCACTCCAGTACTCTTGCCTGGAAAATCCCATGGGCGGAGGAGCCTGGTGGGCTGCAGTCCATGGGGTCTCGAAGAGTTGGACACGACTGAGCGACTTCACTTTCACTTTTCACTTTCATGCAGTGGAGAAGGAAATGGCAACCCACTCCAGTGTTCTTGCCTGGAGAATCCCAGGGACAGGGGAGCCCGGTGGGCTGCCGCCTATGGGGTCACACAGAGTCGGACATGACTGAAGTGACTTAGCAGCAGCAACTGGAAGAAAATGGAAGACAGCAGACTGCCTGAATCTATGCCCAAGCATTTTCTCATTAGAGTTCTGAAATTCTTCAAAGTGTGTTTTATCACTTACAACCAGGGAAACCCTGCAACTCTTCTGGCAAACCATACCCCTTCACACTAAGTGACAAAAAAGGGTAGAAACACCAGAGAAATGTCTGTCGAGAGAAGACAAGCCTGTTCTCACCTGAGAAAGAAAAAAAGAAGGTCATCACGACTCTTCCTACAGCTGAGTGAACCCAAGACACAGGACAGAGAATGCCAGGTACATATCAGCTTCCCACTCACTGTTGCTAAACTCTACTGATTTCAATAATCTGCACAGAGGCTACCTCCCAAGCCTTATTTGTGTAGGCACCTCCCTCCTCCCATGTAACTCAGTCAGTAAAGAATCTGCCTGCAATGCAGGAGACCTGGGTTCGATTCCTGGGTCAGGAAGATTCTCTGGAGAAGGAAATGGAAACTCACTCTAGTATTCTTGCCTTGAGAATCCTATGGACAGAGGAACCTGGTAGGTTGCCAGTCCTCTGTCATCCCCCTCTCCTCCTGCCCCCAATCCCTACAAGCATCAGAGTCTTTTCCAATGAGTCAACTCTTTGCACGAGGTGGCCAAAGTACTGGAGTTTCAGCCTCAGCATCAGTCCTTCCAATAAACACCCAGGACTGGTCTCCTTTAGGATGGACTGGTTGGATCTCCTTGCAGTCCAAGGGACTCTCAAGAGTCTTCTCCAACACCACAGTTCAAAAGCATCAATTCTTCGGCGCTCAGCCTTCTTCACAGTCCAACTCTCACATCCATACATGACCACTGGAAAAACTATAGCCTTGACTAGACGGACCTGTGTTGACAAAGCGATTCCTCTGCTTTTGAATATGCTATCTAGGTTGGTCATAACTTTCCTTCCAAGAAGTAAGCGTCTTTTAATTTCATGGCTGCAATCACCATCTGCAGTGATTTTGGAGCCCAAAATATAAAGTCAGCCACTGTTTCCACTGTTTCCCCATCTATTTCCCATGAAGTGATGGGACCAGATGCCATGATCTTAGTTTTCTGAATGTTGAGCTTTAAGCCAACTTTTTCACTCTCCTCTTTCATTTTCATCAAGAGGCTTTTGAGTTCCTCTTCACTTTCTGCCATAAGGGTGGTGTCATCTGCATATCTGAGGTTATTGATATTTCTCCCAGCAATCTTGATTCCAGCTTGTGCTTCTTCCAGTCCAGCGTTTCTCGTGATGTACTCTGCATATAAGTTAAATAAGCAGGGTGACAATATACAGCCTTGACATACTCCTTTTCCTATTTGGAACCAGTCTGTTGTTTCATGTCCAGTTCTAACTGTTGCTTCCTGATCTGCATACAGGTTTCTCAAGAGGCAGGTCAGGTGGTCTGGTATTCCCCTCTCTTTCAGAATTTTCCACAGTTTATTGTGATCCAAACAGTCAAAAGCTTTGGAATAGTCGATAAAGCAGAAATAGACGTTTTTTCTGGAACTCTCTTGCTTTTTCAATGATCCAGCGGATATTGGCTCTTTTGTCTACGCCAATTTCTTTGGCAAAAGTGGGTTGCCATACCTACTTTATTAAGGCATTCACCAAGCTGTACAATTGACATTTATACAAATGGCAATAACCCGATCAGACTTGAGAAAACGTGTACTTCTTTTGTGGACACATCTGGCATAGTAAGTACCTATAAGAGCTGATCAATGCCCATGAAGGTATGAGGGTGTCCTCTTGTTCACATTTCCCTGAAGTTAAAAATGACTATGTAAACACAGTAAATGTGCATTACGGCAAACAGCAAAAATAGCATTTTTATTTTTCCACCATCATGAATTCTTACTGGCTTTCTATAGAAGTCTAAAGTATTTTTTTTCCAAATTATAATGGACATTTTCACTAGATAGTGGGCTTCCAGAGGTCAGAAACAATCTTTTCTCCTCTAAAATAAAGCTTGATGATCTCACGGATTCTCAATAAATGCTTGTTGATTAATGAGTATTCTACTAAGGCCAACTAGATACTGATGATCCTCCCACTTTTCTTCCTGTCACTCGCTGTACCTTTCCTTAAAATGAAACTTGTTTTTAAATGATCAGGCCCTTTCTTCTTCCATAAATAAGAGCTTTATCTAAAATGTACCACTACAGGGGTGGAGACTACATGGATATTCACTCAGGCACAGAGACTGGAGGATGAAAACAGATAACACAGAACTGGATTTTTTTTTTTTGAGGGCGAGGGGTCCCACATTGAGTAGCATGTGGGATCTTAGATCCCTAACCAGGGATCAAACCCATAATTCCTGCATTGGAAGTGCAGTCTTCCAAGTGAAGAGTCAACCACTGGATCCCCAGGGAAGTTCCAATAACTGGAGGGTGTTTTTATTTTTAGAATTTTATTTTATTTATTTTTATTTTATTTTATTTTTTAATTTTACAATATTGTATTGGTTTTGCCATTTTTAAAAAAAGAGCTACTACCATCTCGTCAGCAGCCTCAGGTCTTTGGAACCCAGAAGCCACAAGTAAGTATCTGGTATCAGTCTTCTAGCAGGCTTAATCAAGGGAAATTTTTAAATAGTCATTTTAGAGATGAGAGCATTAATAATGACTCAAAGGAAGTAGAAATGATTAGCAAAAAAAAAAAATAATAATTCTTTCCCTTTTGCACTCTGACTTTTCTGTGTGACTTCAAGTGTATGAGCAAGTTCTCTGGGTCTTACTTTCCTTATCTGTGAAGCTGCTGGATAAACCACTGAACTTCATTAACTGTCAATAATCCTAATAGGATTAAAGTGAAATATTTCTACATTTTGTGACCCTTAAAAGCCCCAGAGGGTGCCTAGCATGTGAAATAACACTATAGCATCCTCTTTATGGAAATAAACTGTCAATAATGTGTATTCAGGACTGCTACTCCCTCATTCCCTATTCTGGGGCGCTGGAAAGAAGTAACTTGTGTTATTTTGCGGACCCTGACAGGCTGGTACCTTGTCACCCTCCTGCTTCTAATCTTCTAGAACTCGCAAGCTGAAACACTCTTTCAAACAGGCATTTCCTGGGTACCAGTAGCACTGACATCAAACCTTCAGTTCAAAGGCCACATCTCTCTCCCACTCCCCTGCCGTCTGTGTCTGGCCTGACCTCACCAAACGAAATGCCCTCTTTATCTCAAACAAGTATAGGCTGCTATGAGAAGGAGTCTAGAGAGGGAGATTATTGGTTGCAATTGTTTGAAAGATTCTAATAATTGCAAGCAAGGGATCCATCCTCTCGTGTCACGTAAGTTGGAAAATGGGTCAGACATAATGCATTTGGTTAAGTGTCTAAACTGAAAAGGTGCTATTTTATTTTAAATGGCATAGTCTTTACAAAGGCTAAGGTTACTGGTGCAATGCTCTCTCATTTTAAAATGTATCAGGGACATGCCCTCTGAGGGTCAGGCTTTCATTTGCGGATGTTAATTCTCAGCTGCCTGCTTCTCGTCCTTCATTGTACCCTGTGTCTTAGCTGGGCACGCTCCTGACTCCCTGCGCTATCCAGACGGTCCATGTAAATAGTGTTTATGTTAAGGAAGTCATGTTCAGTGTGACTGGAGCACACAGAAACTGATGTTGTTGTCACTTTAGATTAAGCTCTTATTTTAGTAAAGGAGGCAATTGGAGCAGGCAGCTGAGTGGCCGAATGAAATATTCAGCTCATTTCATTTAGAGCTGCCCAGTTTCCATTGTTCATGCTGGCAAGTCTGGTTAACCCTGTCGGTGCTGGCACATAGCAGCCCCCGACTCACTCACACACTCTCCAGCTAACACATTTTAGGTCATCCATCAACACACCTAGAAGTAATCAAGTGCAATAGGTAGGCACAGTCACCCCTGGACGCATCGTGATGAACTCCTGTCCATTTGGATGCCCCAAATGAAAGCTTTCAAAGGGGGATGTATGTGCACAGAGTGTAAATTTCCAGTTACACTGGGAAATGCGTGAGCACTGAGATGCTTAGGACACCAGGCTTTCTTTTTTTGAGTCAGCTAAACTGTTAAAATGAAATAATGTGTTTACCAAGAGAAGATGTTGGGCTTTAAGTCCTGGGAACATGTTAAGTACTGCCCCGAGACAAGGAGCTGTTGAAAACACAGGTAGACCCCAGCATCATCCCCAAACCAATGCCCTGCTGCTGCTGCTGCTGCTGCTAAGTCACTTCAGTTGTGTCCGACTCTGTGCGACCCCATAGACGGCAGCCCACCAGGCTCCCCCATCCCTGAGATTCTCCAGGCAAGAACACTGGAGTGGGTTGCCATTTCCTTCTCCACTGCATGTAAGTGAAAAGTGAAAGGGAAGTCGCTCAGTCGTGTCTGACTCTTAGCGACCCCATGGACTTCAGTCTACCAGGCTCCTCCGCCCATGGGATTTTCCAGGCAAGAGTACTGGAGTGGGGTGCCATTGCCTTCTCCGAACCAATGCCCTAGCTACATAAATTATTGTTTGAAATGTACTATTTGGAAAGACTTGTGAATAGAGAGTCTTAATAATACTTTGCTACTTTCCTGGGAGTGCTGATTGTGTCCTGGCCATTTTTTAGAATTTAAGGCATCTGTTTAGAGACTCTCCCACCATTACAGAATAATTCAGCCCAACCAAAAACATCAGCTTTCTCTTTTTCTCCCTTTCCTCATCTCTCCTTCCCTCCCTCTCTCTCTTCCTGTCCCTACATCTTCTCCTTCCTCCTCCTCCATCCTTCCTTTTCTGGACAACTTAAATCAGAAAAGGTGGTTGAGGGAAATGATACAGTAAATATCATTTTCATATGTCAAGTCTCTGGTTAAGTTTTTCACCCATAAGAAAATGCTTTGTAAAGTGAATGACCATCATTTCAAGATCCTGGGAGAATAGAAATTCTTCCTAGCTACAACTTACTGATATTACTTTATGTTCATATGAAGTGCCAGTCATCAGTGAACAGAAATAACTAATTGCTACTATGGAATCTGACTCAACTCCAAAACACAGTGAAGGACAAATACACACTAGGCTCCGTGCTGGGCTAACAGTAACTTGAAACTTCATGGTATCTAAATATTTAATAATTATTCTGTAGATCCAGGTTTTCTGGAGCCTGAAAGCTTATGTGATTTTAGAAAGAGAAAACAAATTGAAATGTTTAACATGAAAGTGAATATTTAGTTACAATGGAAAAATCCTAACAAATTAGTACTTGAAAACGCTGAGATGTATCACAAACATCACAAAATCTGGGGAGAAAACACATAATACTCATATTAATTAACTCCCTGACCGTATTTCTCTAATGCTTTTCTCTCCCACAGTTGTTAGCTGCATACTCTGATTGCCTCTTTGTAAATATTACTTTCTATAGAGAAAATGGAAAGATAATCCATTCTTTTATCTAGTGTGCTTACTTAAATTGTATCTTTAAATTCTTATTGAATTTGCTTTTATTTATTTACTTATTTGCTGAGCAGCATGTGGGATCTTAGTCCCCTGACCAGGATTGAACCTGCACCCCTTGTATTGGAAGCACAGAGTCTTAACCACTGTACCCCCAGGGTAGTCCTTTAAATTGTATTTTTAACTATTCATAATTGTGATTCAGAAAACATGCAACCGCACAATGCAAGATGCTTGCTGCCTATATTACTGCTATAAGTGTGTACCCTAAAAACGCAGATATTTGAGAAATTTTACTTATGCAATATTCATCAAAAAATAAAAATTACACAGTGCATTAACAATACTATGAACTGCATTAGTCATTAAATTCCTAACAGGAGAGAACTTCTATTGTGACTAAGCATTAAAACAAACCAAAATCCAAACTGTTTATAATATTATACATCTAGTAAAAAGAAAGGTTCTCCATAGGGTAGCTTCTGGCTCTGTAGGTTTCAAATCTAGTTACAATAGATGTCAGGGCTGTAGAACGTGTCCATAGGATAATATGGCCTCTGTTTCCTTACTTGTGTGTCACATGGCTCCAGCAAATTGGCAAAGTGGAACATCATCAATAGTGTCACTATACATGGAAGAGTAACATAACTATGTCCCATTTAATTTAAAATCACTGTATCACCAGCTTGATCCCCCTTTGGTAGACCCCCACTACCACCACCTTGGAGAAGGAAATGGCAACCCACTCCAGGATTCTTGCCTAGAAAATTCCATGGACAGATTAGCCTGGCAGGCTACAGTCCATGGGGTTGCAAAGAGTTGGACACGACTGAGTGACTAACACCACCACCAAAATAAAGCCGTTATCTCTCCAATGCCTTCACAAAACAGAAAAGGAATGGGAGGAGGTTAAAGTGAAGGCACTGGTCATAAACGATTGCAGTGAAAATAGCTTAGATTGCAAATTTTACAAAATATATGGTTCTTTGAATACATGGCCTATACAGCATCTCCAAGCCTGGGAAAGAACTCACAGGAATAAAGGGCCCTGAAGCTTAGTTTTCCCTCTAGTGAAATAATTTAGTTCTTTTCTGATTGAACAAATTTTTAAAATAATAAATATCAGATTTGTCAATAATTATAATTATAAATATCTATTCAAGGAATCTTATTTTAAGACATAGAGTCCAATTGGTAATTAACAGTAATTGAAGAATTCAAAAAAAAAATACAAGAGAATGGTATTTGGAGCAAATTTTGTTTTTGGAATTATAAAACTGTTAGTACCAATTTTCTAAAAAAACAAAGACCTTCTGCATCTAAAGTATAAACAAAATGTGGCATTAAACAAAAAAAATTTTTTTAATTGCCACATATTTCAGCTGCTAAAAAACAAGATAGCTGTTGAGAAGAGCATGCTGAGCTAGCCACTGGCAGGAAAACTGAGGAAATGCACATTTGGAACTCTGTTTTCCAAAGAGCCTATGGAATTAAATAAGAGAAGAAAGCAATTCCAAAATTTAATTTTGATAGAATTTTCTCCTCTGCTGACTCTCAGAAATGTACAAATTGCAATCTTATAACACATTATCTCTAAAAACTGCAAATACCTTATGTGTGTTATATAAACAGTTACAGCATATTTTTCTATTAAACAAAATATTAAATCAAAACATTCTATGTACTCATAATATTAAAAAAGCTTTCTATCTTTTTAATATAAGGTTTTCATAGTGAGTTCATTCATTTGAATTATCTTTGAATATGCATTAGAAAGATACTAATTCTGCACACTCATATTGACTAAAAAGATAAAACATAAACTTGGAGTCCAATGATCAATTCTTAAATCCAATGCATAACTCAGCATGTTCATTAAAGCAACTAAACTTACTAAAGTTTCACAGACTCCTCAAACTATTCATTAAGAGTTTAAGGGAAAATTGATCTTAGATTTAAGAACCAAATTCCATTTGAAACTTTTGAGATGGATGCCCCAATCTTTAAAGTGGGTGAAATGATCGGCTTATTAGCTTTTCAAACTTCCATGTCTTTCTAGTTTGTTTCTTTTCTTCCTTCCTCCTCTTCTACTTTCTTGAAACCATAGGAACTGGGTGGCCCTGCCATAAAATTCTTAGCAAATGAAATGTGAATTATAAAAAAAAATATTTCAAGACATCAAGTTTTTGAGGGAGGGTAGAAGAATTAAGACTTTTTTAGAAAGTTGCTGAGTAATAGTAAAGCTAAAACCAAAGCACAAACTCTCAAAGGTTAGAAGCAGCAGAACTTACTGAACAGAACCAACTATATTCAACTCAAAGTCAACAACAGGGAACATTCAAAGTCATTTCAATACATATACCAACAGACCAAATTCTTAGCACATGAAATGTGAATTACAAAAAAAATATTTCAAGACATGAAGTTTTTAAGGGAGGGTAGAAGAATTAAGACATTTTTAGAAAGTTGCTGAACAATAGCAAAGCTAAAACCAAAGCACAAATGCTCAAAGGTTAGAAGAAGCAGATGTTAATGAACAGTATCAATTATAGTCAACTCAAAGTCAACAACAGGGAACATTCAAAGTCATTCCAATACATATACCAACAGACAAAATTTGTACCTCCCAAGTCTAGTTTCCTGTTTCACTTCTCTGGTATCTTAATCTAAATAGATAAAATGCTTCATTGCAATAGTATGGCTACCCAGATATATCCTAACTTCCATTGGCTATAAAGAAAAAAACAGCCAACCCATTCACATGTAACACACACACACACACACACACACGTGCGTGCGTGCATTTTGATGAGTTTTTGTAAGTTGTAAATTTCCAGAGGTTCAAATAACATATGCAACAGACATGAAACTTATTATCAGACAAAATATTTTAACAAAGCCTAAAGACTCTGATGCTGGGAGGGATTGGGGGCAGGAGGAAAAGGGGATGACAGAGGATGAGATGGCTGGATGGCATCACTGACTCGATGGACGTGAGTCTGAGTGAACTCCGGGAGTTGGTGATGGACAGGGAGGCCTGGCGTGCTGTGATTCATGAGGTCGCAAAGAGTCGGACACGACTGAGTGACTGAACTCAACTGAACTGAAAAATGACACAATGTCATTGTCTAAACCAGGAGTATGGCCTATGATCCAAATCAAGCTCACTAACTTTGAAATAAGAATGGTTTAATGAAAGAACATTTATAATCAATTTGATGATAGAGAACATTACCACTAAACTGCGACTAGGTGCAATGCCTCTGCTCTCAAAAACAAATACAGTTTTTCCCATTATTAGACTTCTATAGTAAAAATTTACCCAATCATTGTATTTTGAACTATGTCAATAAAATATTTTTGGAAAAAATTTTTCCTGCTCTTAATGTAGTTACATAATATCCTCAATTTCACCTGCTAGCCTACAAAATCTAGAATATTTACTATCTGGTCCTTATAAGAAAAGGTTTGCGGATACTTAGTCTATCTAAAACAATCTAATCTACAAAACTGTTTTAGCCTCACCTATTCCAGCTCTTATAACATAGGTATGTATGCATGCATTTAGAGTGCATAGTATCAGTTCAGTTCAGTTCAGTTGCTCAGTCGTGTCCGACTCTTTGCGGCCCCATGAATCGCAGCACATATTATAACTACTCTTATAAAAGACTTACAACTATCTCCTGTGTGTGTGCTTAGTTGCTCAGTCACGTCCCACTCTTTATGACCCTTTGGACTATGGCCTGCTAGGCTACTCTAAGCATGGGTATTTTTAGGCAAGAATACTGGAATGGGTTGGCATTTTCTCCTCGATGGGATCTTCCTGACCCTCCCAACTACCTCCTAATGCTCCTAAATCATTACCAGGAAAAGACCACAATAACTACCCCTGAAAAGTAGACTTCTATGGAGAGTTCACAATTACAGATCACATTTATCTCATCTTCATAGTAAAATGAAAAAGAAGCACTGATTTTACCCTATAATTTAGTTAAAAAAAATAAAATTATAATGTCCAATGTTAGTGGAAGTGAAGACCAAAAAATCCATTTCTATATTAGCTATAGCAGTGTTGGATGGCACAGTCTATCTGGAAAGTCTATCTAGTAACAGATAACAAAATGCATTAAAATACTTACACAATTTGATATAGTAAATAAACTTTTGTGAATCCAAAAATATGAAAACATACATAAAGATGTTCAATAAACCATTACTTGCAACTGTGACATGATGTTACCATTTTTTTCTTATCAATAGCCCGACTATCCATCAAGTTATAGCAGGGAGAAATCTTGGCCCTATTCTTTCCTGCACACTAGGAGCCAATAATTTCCCCCCTTAGTCTTCCACATCTTTTCTACTTCATCTTCTACAGCTACTATGTTGGTGTAAGAACTTGCTATCCTCTTCTGGATTCCTGCAGTATCATCTTGGGACTAGATCTGGAAAATGAGATCTAAGCTTATACAATTTGGGGACCGTTAAAGAAAAAGAAGGTAAATCTGTAAATGCAAAAGGTGTGTCACCAATGCTTCTATGAGAGAGGTTTAACAGAGGGGTAGTAATATAGAAACAGAAGTGCTCGTCATCAGCTGAAGCTAAAAGCTCATACTTTTGGCAAATTTTATGAAAACACAGGACCACAAGAATACATTTTGGAGTCTCCACTAAAACTGCTAGAGGTCCTTGCAAGCCAGGTGGTGTTTTTTGTTTTTTGTTTTTTTTCTTTTTTTTTAAGCTTTTTGGTATATCTGACCCCTTACCAAACACTTAGTTCTTGAAGCTTGCAATTTCTAAGCCATCCATCCCATCATATTGCTGATAATCAATTTTTCTAAAATGCAGTTCTAAACATATTCCTGCCCCATTTGTAAATCCTTCTTGCCAAAAGGATAATTAGTACAAAGCACTCCATGATATCACCTCCACCTACTTCTCCAACTTAATTTTCTAGACATGCTGCATTATTTATAGTTCCTTATGATGGTATTTCAGTCATACCATACCTTAGCAAATGTTCCCGCCTCTAACTGTAATGTATTTTCTTCTCTTTTCTGGCTAAAAGATTTCTTCTTTTTTTCTGTTAAAATTCTTTACAGATCTGAAACTAGAGTTGAAAGCAATTTCTTTGGCCCATTCTCCTCCAGCTTTGTACTTAGCACGCATTACAAGGACTTATCATGGTCTGTTTTCCCTAATAAATTACAGTCTCCTTCAAGGTGGAACCCTTGGCCTAGCCATCTTTATTTCCCAAATGCCTGCATTAAGCACTTAGTAATCCTCAGCTGAACAAATGAATAGAAAAGGAAAAGAAGCAAATATACTAAAAGGTTACTATTATTGCTTTTGGTTATTGGTATTGTTAGTAATTTTTTACCCTCACTTTAAAACATTTTTGCTATTTGGCTATATTTGTTTAAAATAAAATAAATAAATAAAATATAAATAAAAATAAAATATAAATATAGAATAAAATAATTAAAATAAAATATTTATTAGAGGTTTCTTCTGATTTTCATTAGTTCTAGTATCTAATTCTCTTAATTCTTTGCACACCTGTGCCAGGCTTATTTAGAGGGCCAACAGTCTACCTTACTTGAAATAATGTTTAGATTCCTATAAACAATTAGCTAAATAAGTATCATTAGTGCAGCTTCATTAAAGCATATTTTTCTTAAATATTTCTCAGTACACATATTTCTCAGTAAGTGAGCATCTATTAGAGTTTTGGCAAGAAAAATCTTAAAATGGACTTATTTCCATAGGTATATATTTCAAGCACTAACGGAAAGGAATAATAAAAATGTTTTGCCATCTGGAATAAAACAGCTCTAAATACTACAAGACTCAAATTATGTTCATATTCATGAAGACACATTTCCGAATCACTATTATAATTCCTATCTTCCACATAAGATGCACTAAAGAATTGTTTTTATAAGGAAAATATCCAAAACAATCTGATAATTTTCCTAAATATAACCCTCATTGAAGCTGAATATATTTTAGTAAAGCTATCATTATCATTATCCAGTAAATGCCTGCAGGAACTTCAGAGCAAACATTTTATTCATTTTCTTTTGCATGATCTAAATATGTTGCTTTATTACACACTGTTTAACTATGCTCTACATGAAACAGACCACGTACACGTGGCATATGTAGATATGAATACAGGTCAAGAACACAAAATGCAAACCACAGGTCACAGGAATAACATCACCAAACTCAGACTGACACCCTTTTAGTAGTTTCAGATCCAGGTGAATTCTTCACAATCTATACCTCTAGTTCAAGTACAAATTCATTTTCTAGTCCAGAGTATTACAGTTTTAGATTGAACTTCTTCACAAACCTGTTCCTTTGTGTAAGGTATAAAGTATAAAGTTACTCCTTTGTGTAAGCTGTAAGGTTATTACAAGTTCATGAGATAGTTTGACCTATGTCTTAGTCTGAGCTCCTTCTTTGGGTGGATCCATGCCCCAGCCAATCTGATTGGTTGTTTAAAGGAAAACTGGCATTCTCCTCTTTGCAGAGGACTGCATGCAAGAGTTACCTGAGATGAAGTGTGGTACAGCAGAAAGAGCTCAGCTATAGAGTCACAATGTCATGGCGTGGAATCTCCACAATGGCATTTCAAGGGCTATGTGACTTTCAAGTTATTGAACCTCTTTGAACCCTAGTGTTATGGGCTGAATGGTGTCCCCCTCCACCCCAAATTCACATGATAAAGTCCTAACTCCAGGTATCTCAGTCTGACATTTGTTTGCCTTTTTTTTTCTTTTTATTTTTTTAAACACTATTATTTTTCTCATTAACAGACTTTATTTCTCAGTCTTAGGTTTACGAAAAAATTGAAAAAAAAAAACATAAAAAGTTCTCAAATACTCCCTTCTCCCCACCCTCAGTTTACCCTGTTATTAACATCTTACACTGGTATGATACTTTTTTTTTTTTTTTACAGTTGATGAACCAATACTGAAATGATTATTAACTAAAGTCCATTGTTTACATTTGAGTTCTTTTTTTGTGTTGCACGCTTCTATGTACTTTGACAAATACAGAATGGCATGTCTCCACCATTACAGTATCATGTTCAGTTCAGTTCAATCACTCAGTTGTGTCCGACTCTTTGCGACCCCATGAATCACAGCACGCCAGGCCTCCCTATCCATCACCAACTCCCGGAGTTCACCCAGACTCACGTCCATGGAGTCAGTGATGCCATCCAGCCATCTCATCCTCTGTCGTCCCCTTCTCCTCCTGCCCCCAATCCCTCCCAGCATCAGAGTCTTTTCCAATGAGTCAACTCTTCTCAAGAGGTGGCCAAAGTACCGGAGTTTCAGCTTTAGCATCATTCCTTCCAAAGAAATCCCAGGGCTGATCTCCTTCAGAATGGACTGGTTGGATCTCCTTGCAGTCCAAGGGACTCTCAAGAGTCTTCTCCAACACCACAGTTCAAAAGCATCAATTCTTCGGCGCTCAGCCTTCTTCACAGTCCAACTCTCACATCCATACATGATTAGATTTTTTTTCTTTAGCTATTAATATGATAGATTGTAGCAATTGATTTTTGAATGATGAATGAGGGTTGCATATTTGGGATAAATCCTGTTTGATCATGGTGCATATTTTTTGTATACAATACTGGATTCAACTGCTAGATATTTTGCCTACTTTTGATATTAGGCTAATTCTTTGCCAACAAAGGTCTGTCTAGTCAAGGCTATGGTTTTTCCAGTGGTCATGTATGGATGTGAGAGTTGGACTGTGAAGAAAGCTAGCACCGAAGAATTGATGCTTTTGAACTGTGGTGTTGGAGAAGACTCTTGAGAGTCCCTTGGACTGCAAGGAGATCCAACCAGTCCATTCTGAAGGAGATCAGCCCTGGGATTTCTTTGGAAGGAATGATGCTAAAGCTGAAACTCCGGTACTTTGGCCACCTCTTGAGAAGAGTTGACTCATTGGAAAAGACTCTGATGCTGGGAGGGATTGGGGGCAGGAGGAGAAGGGGACGACAGAGGATGAGATGGCTGGATGGCATCACTGACTCGATGGACATGAGTCTGAGTGAACTCCGGGAGTTGGTGATGGATAGGGAGGCCTGGCGTGCTGCGATTCATGGGGTCACAAAGAGTCAGACACGACTGAGCCACTGAACTGAACTGAACTGAATGCTAGCATCATAGAATGAGTTTGGAAGTGTTCCCTATGATTTTGTTTTATGGATCAGTTAGTATAGAATTAGTATCACTGTGACATTTAAAAGTAGGTCATTGCATATATAATTAGTTATGCAAAGATGAGGTCATTAGTCTGGGCCCTAATCCCATATAGGATCTTCCTAACCCAGGGATCAAATCCAGGTCTCTTGCATTGCAGGTGGATTCTTTACCAGCTGAGCCACCAGAGAAGTACAAATAATTAATTTAGTCAGTAAGTTGTGCCCAACTCTTATGACCCCATGGACTGTAGCATGCCAGGCTCTTCTGTCCATGGGATTTACCAAGCAAGAATACTATAGTGGGTGCCATTTCCTTCTCCAGGGGATATTCCCTACCCAGGGAATGAACCTAGGTCTCCTGCATTGCAGGCAAATTCTTTACCAACTGAGCCACCAGGGAAGCCCAATCCTATATAACTGGTTTTATACAGCTAAACTAAACTATAGCAGCTAGCTTCCTCAAATGTTAAATCCTTAATATAAAGGATGCAGTGCCATTATATGGATTTAAACCCACAACACAGATATTCAAAAAAGGGTAGGCAATATTTTTTATCACACAGGATGTAACATTTGAGGTATTTCATTTCCTTGAATCTTACTTCTTTCTCCATTCAGTCAGACAAGTTGCTAAATTATTGGCAAGAACTGGGAGATTGAGATTGACATATATATATATATATATATATATATATATATATATATACACATATATACACACACACACACACACACTACTATTTCACACAATGTATAAAATAGAAAACTAATGAGAACCTACTGTATAGCAATAAAACTCTACTCAATGCTCTATCTTGATCTAAAGGAGAAGGATATCTAAAAAGGAGGGGATATATATATATATGTACAGCTGATTTACTCTGCTGTACAGCAGAAACTAACACAGCATTGTAAAGCAACTATATTCTAATAAAAAGTTTTTTTAAAAAAAAGAAAATAAAATTGTTGGCAGAGGAGGGAAGCATGGGGGATATAGCAGTGTCAATTATTGATTTTTGAGTTTCAAAAGTCTAAGACTGAGAAATTAGAATGACTCTCATGCATTGAAAATAGACTTAAAAGAGATCCCCCTATTTACTGAGCTAAAATCATATTTACATACTTTTGAGTGGAAGATAAGGTAGTCAAGCCATGTACAGATATTAGTGAATCTCGAAGCAAGCTGCCACTGGGGTGGCTAAACCTTTACCCGCCCCCCCCCCCACCACTCTCACTCTTCCTGCTGCTGCCTAGTTGCTTCAGTTGTGTCTAATTCTGTGGGACCATACGGACTGCAGCCCACCAGGCTCCTCTGTCCGTGGGATTCTCTAGGCAAGAGTACTAGAGTGGCTTGCATGTCCTCCTGGAGGGGATCTTCCTGACCCAGTGATCGAACCTGGGTCTTCTGCATTGCAGGTAGAGTCTTTACCACTGAGCCACCAGGGAAGCCCCTAACTCTTCCTCAGATCAGATCAGATCAGTCGCTCAGTCATGTCCGACTCTTTGCGACCCTATGAATCGCAGCACGCCAGGCCTCCCTGTCTATCACCAACTCCCAGAGTTCACTCAGACTCATGTCCATCGTGTCAGTGATGCCATCCAGCCATCTCATCCTCTGTCTTCCCCTTCTCCTCCTGCCCCCAATCCCTCCCAGCATCAGAGTCTTTTCCAATGAGTCAACTCTTCACATGAGGTGGCTAAAGTACTGGAGTTTCAGCTTTAGCATCATTCCTTCCAAAGAAATCCTACGGCTGATCTCCTTCAGAATGGACTGGTTGCATCTCCCTGCAGTCCAAGGGACTCTCAAGAGTCTTCTCCAACACCACAGTTCAAAAGCATCAATTCTTTGGCGCTCAGCCTTCTTCACAGTCCAACTCTCACATCCATACATGACCACAGGAAAAACCATAGCCTTGACTAGACGAACCTTTGTTAGCAAAGTAATGTCTCTGCTTTTCAATATGCTATCTAGGTTGGTCATAACTTTCCTTCCAAGGAGTAAGTGTCTTTTAATTTCATGGCTGCAGTCACCATCTGTAGTGATTTTGGAGCCCAGAAAAATAAAGTCTGACACTGTTTCCACTGTTTCCCCATCTATTTCCCATGAACTGATGGGACCAGATGCCATGATCTTTGTTTTCTGAATGTTGAGCTTTAAGCCAACTTTTTCACTTTCCACTTTCACACCTTCATCAAGAGGCTTTTTAGTTCCTCTTCACTTTCTGCCATAAGGGTGGTGTCATCTGCATATTTGAGGTTATTGATATTTCAATCTTGATTCCAGCTTGTGTTTCTTCCAGTCCAGCATTTCTCATGATGTACTCTGCATATGAGTTAAATAAGCAGGGTGACAATATACAGCCTTGACGAACTCCTTTTCCTATTTGGAACCAGTCTGTTGTTCCATGTCCAGTTCTAACTGTTGCTTCCTGATCTGCATACAGATTTCTCAAGAGGCAGATCAGGTGGTCTGGTATTCCCATCTCTTTCAGAATTTTCCACACTTTATTGTGATCCACACAGTCAAAGGCTTTGGCATACTCAATAAAGCAGAAATAGATGTTTTTCTGGAACTCTCTTGCTTTTTCTATGATCCAGCGGATGTTGGCAATTTAATCTCTGGTTCTTCTGCCTTTTCTAAAACCCGCTTGAACATCAGGAAGTTCACGGTTCACATATTGCTAAAGCCTGGCTTGGAGAATTTTGAGCATTACCTTACTAGCGTGTGAGATGAGTGCAATTGTGCAGTAGTTTGAGCATTCTTTCGCATTGCCTTTCTTAGGGATTGGAATGAAAACTGACCTTTTCCAGTCCTGTGGCCACTGCTGAGTTTTCCAAACTTGCTGGCATACTGAGTGCAGCACTTTCACAACATCATCTTTCAGGACCTGGAACAGCTCAACTGGAATTCCATCACCTCCACTAGCTTTGTTCGTACTGATGCTTTCTAAGGCCCACTTGACTTCACATTCCAGGATGTCTGGCTCTAGGTCAGTGATCACACCTAGTGGAGCTTAAATGATCAGATGTTAAACTAGGAGATTCAATTAAGGCACCTTCATTGAACAGGCATGAAATTCCAAAGAAAAGGGCTAGACCAAAACCAAAATTTTTTTTAAAGTCCTAAGAACTGGCTGCATGTGTACTAAGTCATTTCAGTCATGTCCAACTCTTTGCAACCCTATGGACTGCTAGGCTCCTCTGTTCATGGGATTTCCCAGGCAAGAACACTGAAACGGGTTGCCACTCCTCCAGGGGATCTTCTGAGATCTCTTTTGTCTCCTGCATTGGCAGGCAAGTTCTTTAACACTGGGAAGAACAGGTTGGATGGCTCTAAAACCCAACAAGACAACATAAAGGATCAAAAGAAGAGAGGTGAGGAGAAGCATTATGGAATGGTTCTTGGATTGAGCGGCTTCCCCGTGACAAGCCCCACCTCACTGAAGCAGGTGGGCTAGAAGGGGCTATTTTCTCTCTCAGGTCTTTAGGGAGGCCTCAAAAGAACAGTTTAGATAGCATGGATGTGCCCCCTGGAGCTTAGGAAACCTGACATATTGCAGCCTGGCTCCCACCTTGGGAATCTCGAGGACAAGGAGGAGGTAAGGAACAGCTCAGTAATTTGAGAAGTACCCTTCAGCCCTGGGAAGTTCACGAGATGTGTGTTTTCGTGATGTAGGTGTGGGCCAAGGGTGGCAGAGCCAGCCTGAAGCCCAAGATGGCCGCCTGGAAGTATTCTTTATACACTCAACATGAGCTCATGTGGGCTGGACTAGCTGAAAACCAGGAGGTGAGTAGGGATTGGACAGCTACAGGAGAATCCCTGTCCAAGCCAGGAGAGTTGAAGACAAATGGGCCAGCAGGGGAGCCACCAAAGTCCCCCCAAAGTAGCCAAATGACTCTCAGTTTTAAACATCTGCCAGGCCCTGAAAGCTGCAGCCAGGTTAACATCGTACCTGTTCACATAAAAAACATCGCTAAGCCACTCATTTCCTTTTCTTTCCCTTGTTTCAATCCCTTAGGATTTAGCCATAGCAGCCAGCAAATGGGGGAGGAGGTGACAGATAGAGAAAGAAAACAGCACACCCTCTCCCTCTGCAAGAGCCCAATCCAAATATGGACCTCAGAGAGGGGATGAGAGATGATTTGATATTAAATGAACTTGCAAGCTACTATTATAGCCTGAGATCGGACCACTCTAATTTCTGAATGTAGACAATGTTTGTGATTTAAAGTGTAGATAGAAATTTTTTAAATCTAGGAGTAATCTTACTAGGTATGGAGCCTACTTGAGGCCTAAATTTCATCCAAAGGCAAGAGAATATCCACTTCCCTTTTCCCAGTGCATTTTAAAGAAACAACAGGAAAAAAAAATGTAAATTGTGTTTAGATTGATTTCCTAAGTTGCGCTGTTCAAAATATTTTAACAGTGTTGTTCAGTTGCTCAAAGTCATGTCCATCTCTTTGCAAGTGCATGGACAGCAGCACGCCAGCCTTCCCTGTCCTTCACTATCTCTTAGAGTTTGCTCAAACTCATATCCATTGAGTCAATGATGCCATCCAACCATCTCATACTCTGTTGCCCCCCTTCTCCTCCTGCCCTCAATCTTTGCTAAATATGATGGTAGAAAATAATGGCAGATGGAATGGGTTTTCTTTTTTGGATGAGGTCTGGATCTTTGAAATGACTAAGTGATATATCGCAGGTGGACCTGAGCAGGTCTGCCAAGGACTGACTGGAGTAGCATGACCAGGAGCAACAGAACAAGGCCCAGGGGCTTCACAGTGTCATGCAAGGAGCACAGAGCTCTATGCCACCCCAGAGACTTTCTTCTGGTTCAGCAGCAGCACACCCTCATGCATCCAGGGAGTATCTGGAAGAAGCCAAGAGAAGGAAAGGAAAAGATCCTCAAAGGAAGATCAAGGTGTGCCTCAGCAGTGGCTCATGAGTGCTGATGAAGGATAAGAGGACAACCATGACTCGTGGAGAGATGATGGCCTAGGAACACATATGTCACCCCTCACCTTCAAAATCTTACCTAGAATTAGGAGGCAACCTCAAATTGCTTCCACGTGGCCAGACGAAGGGTTAATATATAATTTAGATCTAACTGTAGAAAATAAAACAAGTTACATTCCTTGCACACTCAGTTGTGTAGACACATACCTGCCACGCGTGGTGAAGCTTGTCCAACACTTCTAAGGATCCTCTTGAAGTGTGTCTTGACACCGTGGATGATTAAGAAGCCTACAAGAGAATCAGAGCTAAGTCACTTAGAGGCAGTTTCTTGGGGTGAGGAGGCTGACTCTTCATTTTTGCTGTTTGGGGAAATGCCAGTGGATGGTGTTCAACTGAGCCCGACAGACTACACAACATCCACTACTACAGAACTCTTAAATTCCATCTAGAACATTATAGAACCACCAGCAGAAGGAAAACAAATAGAATGAACCAGCTTGTTTGATCTGATTTAGAAAATCAAATGTTCCAAATCCCAGGAGAAAACATAGGAAAGGGGAGGTAAAATGGGGAACTTGAGGTTTCTATCCTAAAAACTCTGGAATTTTTAAAAGCATCAAGTCCATTTCTAATGAGAAAATGAAAGTAGCTCAGTCGTGTCTGACTCTGAGACTCCATGGACCGTAGCCTGCCAGGCTCCCCTGTCCATGGAATTCTCCAAGCCAGAATACTGGAGTAGGTAGTCATTCCCTTCTCCAGGGGATCTTCCCAACCCAGGGATCAAACCCAGGTTTCCTGCATTGCAGGTGGATTCTTGACCATCTGAACCACCAGGGAAGCCCAAGAGTACTGGAATGAGTAGCCTATCCCTTCTCCAGGGGATCTTCCCAAGCCAGGACTCAAACTGGGGTCTCCTGCATTGCAGGTAGATTCTTTACTAGCTGAGCTATCTGGGAAGCCCGTTTCTAATGAGAGAAGAAACATAAATCCAAGCAAGGGAATAGATTGTGGTAGGGGGTCCTGTTTTAGAGACAGTGTTCAAGGGAAAAGTCGCTCTGCTAAGGTAACATTTGTGCAGAGACCAGGACAAAGTGAGCAACTGGACAGAGGCACTTTCCATGCTGTGGGGACAGCTAGAACAAAGGCGCTGTGGTAAGAGCCCAGGAACAGCAAAGAGGCCACTGTGCCTGCAGTGGGATATGTCCAGGAAAGACAAGCAGGACATGAAGGAAGTAGGAAAGGGCCAAGCAAAGGCTTTGAATTTTAATCTAGAAGCCATTAGAAGGCTGTCTTTTTCTTTAATCAAATATTATGACGTGACACCACTGTGTATTTGCATGCATTTCTCAGAAATAATAGAGAGAAATCCCCTCTATCTTTTACCCTGTTTCCCTCAAGGGTAACATCTTACAAAGCTAGTCCAATACCAAAACTGAGAGATTGGCATGGGTAGAGTTAAGATACAGAATATTTCCATCACCAGAAGAGTCCCTAAGATTGTCTTTTTATAGCCCTCCTATCCCACCTCCTTCTTAAACCCTGGAAACCACTAGTGGACAATTTCTATAGTTTTGTCATTTCAAAATTATCATACAAATGAAATCATACACAAATCTCCAGTGATTCATCCAGGTTGGGTATCAATACTTTGTTCAGTTATATTGCTCAGTAGTGTTCCATGGTCCAGATCATTTAACCGTTCACCCACTGAAAGCCACTCCAGTATTACGCTATTTCTAGTTTGGTGTTATATAAGCAAAGCTACTATAAACATGGGCACCCAGGCTTTTGTATGAGTAGAAGTTTTCCTTTCTCTGAGATAAATGCAAGAGCAACCGCTGGATTCTATGGTCATTATAAGTTAAGTTTTCTTTAAAAACCTGTCAAAACTGTTCTGTAAAACGTTCTATAGCATTTTACATTCCATCAGCCATACATGAGTGAGCTGGTTTCTGCAATCCTTGCCAACATTTGCATTGTCACTATTTCTTATTTCAGCCATTCTGATGTTCTCTAATGATTAATGATGTTGAACATCTTTTCATGTGCTTAGATGCTAGCTGTATATATCCTTTCCCATGAAATGTTCCTTCATGTCTTTGGTCTATTTTCTGATTGGATTGTTTCATTTTTTTTTTTTTTTATTGAAGGGTTTTGAAAGATTATATTCTTAATACTAATCCTTACTACAAGTCTAAATATATAGTCTGAAACTACTTTCTCACAGACTGTAGCTTATCATATTCTTAACAGGGTATTTCACAAGAGTCCAGTTTTCTGATTGGATTGTTTCATTTATTTTATTGGTTTTGAAAGATTATATTCTTAATACTAATCCTTACTACAAGTCTAAATATATAGTCTGAAGCCACTTTCTCCCAGCCTGTAGCTTATCACATTATTAACAGGGTATTTCACAGAGCCCAAACTTTTTAATTTTGGTAAGTTGAATTTATCAATTTTTCATTTTATGAATCATGGTTTTGATGCAAAGTCTAAAAATGCTCTGCCTTGCCCTGGATCCTGAAGATGTTCCAATTTTTTTCATAAAAATTTTATTTTTAAGTTTTATCAATACATTTAAGTTCT
The DNA here is from genome assembly GCF_019923935.1 of Bubalus bubalis. Classification (NCBI taxonomy): domain Eukaryota; kingdom Metazoa; phylum Chordata; class Mammalia; order Artiodactyla; family Bovidae; genus Bubalus; species Bubalus bubalis. Next base: position 34,256,955 of record NC_059160.1, read on the forward strand.
TGATATATTTTGAGTTAATTTTTGTATAAGCCTAAGACAGGTGACCCGCTCCAGTGTTCTTGCCTCAAGAAACCCAGGGATGGGGGAACCTGGTGGGCTGCCGTCTATGGGGTCGCACAGAGTTGGACACGACTGTAGCGACTTAGCAGCAGCAGCAGCAGCAGCAAGACAGGTGAAGTTTCATTTTTTGCTTATGGATGCTCAACAGCTTCAGTACCATTTGTGGAGAAGGCTATGCTTCCTCCACCGAACTGGTTTTGCACCTTTGTCAAACATGAGTTTATATTTGTGTGGGCCAATTTCTGGGCTCTCTGTTCTATTTCATTGTTGTACACACGTATCCATCTGCCAAACTCTCATAGTCTTGATTACTATAGCTGTATGATAAATCTTGAAATTGAGTAGATTAATTCATCCCACTCTATTCTTCTATTTAAAAATTCTTATAACTATTCTGATTTCTTTGCCTTTCCATAAAATTTTTAGAAAAATCTGATCTACAAAAAAAAAATTGTGCTGAAATATTGATGCAAACTGTGTTAAACCTGTACATCAGTTCAAAGAGAATTGATATGTTTGTTATGGTGAGTCTTCTAATCCATTAACATGGTATATACCTATTTATTTATATTTTCAATCAGTACTGTATGGCTTTTAGCATATAGTCCTACACATGTTCTGTTAGATTTATAACTAAATATTTAAATTTTTGAGTAATTATAAATGGTATTGTATTTTTAATTTTGGTGCCCAGTTGTTCCTTGTTATTATACAGGAATATAGTTGATTTTTGTATACTTATATCCTACTACCTTGCTGAACTCACCTATTAGTTTTGAAAGGTTTGTTTTTGTTGTTTTTTCTAAAGTCCCCTAGGGTATTCTACATAAACAATCATTTCACCTGAAAATAGGGACAATTTTATTTCTGATTCCATTCTGATCTCTATGATTTTAACTTCCTTCCCTTATCTTTTTGTACTGGCTGGAAGTTCTAGCAATATATTAAGTAAAATTGGTGAGTGCAAACATTCTTGACCTTGTTCCTTATCTGAGGAGAAACAATTCAGTCTTTCATCATTAAGGGTAATGTTAGTTATAGAATTTATGCAATCTTTTTCAGATGCTTGGTGTCAAGGTGAAGTTCTCTGTTCTCATTTTTCTGAGAATGTTTATCATAAATGGTTGATTTTGTCAAATGCTTTTTTCTGCATGAATGGATAGGATCATATGGTGTTTCTTCTTTAGCCTGTTAACAAGGTGAATTGCAAGTACTGAACCAACCTTGATCCCTGGAATAAATCCTACTCAGTCATGGAATGTATATATTGCTGAATTCTATTTGTTACATATACTGCTGAATTCTATTTGTTAATATTTTATTAAGGATCCTTATGTCCATGTTCATGAAGAATATTATCTCTAGTTTTCTTTTTTGTTCTATCTTTATCAGGTTTTGGTATCTCGGTAATACCTAGGCTATTGTTCACCTTTTATAGAAAATTCATTTGAGAGAGATGAAATTAACTTGTACAAGGTTATGAGAGAGTCAGTGACAAAGTTGAGCATAGTGCTAAGGTCTGATAACACTGAACTCCAAAACCAGGAATAAAAATATTAAATTTTTATCTGTAGTATATCAACAGTCTGCTTAAGAATGAAGTTATGTTTCATTTCCTTAAGGAAAGCAAATTCAGAACATGGCAGATGGAATATCATCACTCATCTACATTGGAATTTAACCAAGACTCCGGTTTAAATGTACCCAAATGTAGCAGTGTGCCAGAAGTAGCAACTGATAGCAAATAAATGGCCCAACCATACATATTATTGCAGGCACTGGTCCACAAGAAGTTCCCAACATGAAATTGTAAGAGCTAGCATGTCCTTTTCCATTGTGTACCAGTGAGTTTTCCCCATCTAACCAGACTATCACAGAGGAACAAATCTGAAGGACACTGACATATTTTCCACATTATGCAGTTTTTGTTCACTTCAGATGTAAAAACACTTGAGTATGTACAAAAGGGGCAGTCCTCAATTCCCAAAATATTTTTTATACTCCCTGATTCATTTTAAAAAAGATCAAACCTCTAGTTTGTAGTTCTCAGTGACAGGTTTCCTCTTTTAGTCACGAAAGCTTCTATGATCCAAACTTTGGAAAAAATTCTTTCTCTACATCTCCCATTTATATTCACAGTTAGATACTATAATTAAATAATAGAGTTTTGCTTACTTGGGCTCAAATCCATTAATTTTTTTTTCTTATTTTTACTCATCTCTTTCCTCTGAAATGTCTCCCAGTATTATTATTATCCTTGAGCACACAAATACACAGATGTGTGAATCTATAATGAGGTCTTCCTATTTTTTCTAGGATAGATTTTGCTTTATTAAATGTCTAAATTGTCTCCACTTAGATACTATCTAAATAGGAACAAATATCCTATCCTACTGAGAAAAAAAGTCATCTTTTAACTGCTGACCTCCTAGCCAAGTATATGTATTATGTTTACACCAGGGAAAAACTTTGTTCACAAGCTGACTTGGGTTCCTTGACCTGATGCCAGCAAAGGATGAACGTGCTAATGGTCTGCACCAAAGTGAGAATTCAAATGCCCTTCCATTCAAGCCCAGTGGACTGGCCAAATGATAAAGCACCATTCAGCATCTTACACAGACAGGCACCTGCCCTCCTCTCATGTGCTGAGGAGCAGGACAAGAAGATGTGAAGGTCCTGAACGCTCCAAGAGGGAAGGATGTGAATTAGATAGTAAAGGTAAGTTATACAGCTGCCACTGCGTCCAGCTCTAACCAGACAGAACTTGTTTTCACAAGAGGAGACGAAGCTTGCAGAATTCGTATTCACATGTCCAATGCTGTGCTCTCGCCACATGCCTACGAAACTCCCTTGTCAACAGAGCTTTTACCCTTGCCTTTCTCTCCTTTTCAGGATTCCTACTCCAAATCCCCAGCACACTTAGAGCAATGACCTCAGAGACATTGCTATAGCTGATGCAAATTATATTCCTTTGTTTACCTCCTGGAGTTGGGGTGGGAAAGGGAGAGAAGTGTAAAAGCTCCAAAGGGGCAGCTAAAACCAAACCAGCTGAAGAAAGCTGTGGCTTCACATTTTTCACTAGTTTGCTGTGTCAATGCCCCTTGCTAATTTAGAATAGCCTTTGTGATGTTTCACATGAAAATGTTAAAAGGTAAACCCCTATGCTGATGGTCTTGGACTGATAGTGAAGTAATACTTTTACCAGTGAAAAATCAGTGGGTGAGCAGACAACCTATAAATACATTGTTCATTGTTAACAGGCCACATTTCTACATAAGAGGACTTACTTTCCTTTCCAGCCAGAGTACAGCAAAGATCAAATATATACACTATAAAATAACTGACATCTAGTGTGGATAACACATAAGATTGTAATACGTTTTACGGCACAAATTATTCCTGATTAGAAGCAAAATCCTGAAAATACACTAAATTCTAAATTTTGAAAACAGAGTAATCCCAAATCATCCCCTCTACAGATATATTAACGACTGAATGGATAAAGACATAAAGACTACATACCAAGCTTTGGATTAGGCTGGTAAACTGTGTCTCATCCTCTACCTCTGCCCACAGACTGAAAGCGCAGTGTGAACACAGTGTTCAGGCCACCTCTACAAATAAGGTGAAACTCCTGGTTCTTACATTAGTGTCATAGACAATTCACCCCATCTCTGAGGACTCAGTCAAACTAACTATATATTGTTGAGTAATATCTGTAATGAACTTTGTTACAGGATGGGGGGAAAAAACAAAGTCATTAAAACATATTAATAAAGAAGCTGTGATCTAACTACTTCAAAGTCAGAAAAGTCATTAGCAGAGAAAGAAGTAAAACAAGGAATGCATTCCAGAATGTTAGGGAAGGAGTTGTTACAACAAAACATGCATTTGTGTGTCAATATGTAACACAGTAAATAGCACCTAAAATACCAAAACGTCAAAAATGATAGAAAACTCATCTTAGACACTGGAAATTCTTGGATCAGAAGGAAATGAACAGGAAGAGTTAGAGTCAAATGGTGGGTGGTCTCTCCTAGAAACTGAGAGGACAGGAAGAACCTGAAGAGCAGGGTCGGCTGGCAGGCCTAAGCAAGAACAGGGCAGGCACTGGATTGTGGAAGGAGTCAGAGATAACAGGGCCGCACACTTTGATTTCAGGAGCTCAAGAATCAGGGCTTCAGCATCCACAGCTCAGTTTGTCCTGGCAGAGTCTCCCCAGGTTGACCAAGGGTCTTTCTGTTGACAGATCTTGGATTAGTCCATGTAACATACTCATGAATCTCCAGGTTCTACCCAGCTACCTCCCCAGGCAATGGAAGGAGATTTCAGCGCCCATTGTGCTTTTCGTCTGCAAATTTCTCCCCAGCGACAACATCTACAATTTCTTTGTCAGGTGTGCTGTCTCTGGAGCCACAAAAATCTATGAAAGTATTCAAATGCAGAGATCTGGGTGAAAAAAATATACATATGGTGCCCGAAACACAACCTTAGGAAAGCAAATCCAGTTACTCAACTAGCGTGTAATAACTTCAGATGATGGTTCATTTCCCGACTTGGTAAAAAAGATGAGATCCTATGAAGCACTGAGTATCTGCAAAGGACTGCTCCTGAAGATACATAAAATAAGGTCTGCATAGAGGAAGCTATTTTTATTGTAATCACTGATACTCAAACACAGTTTAATAAAAATTACGACAATATAGAAAAGGGAGATTACCAGCATAAACTCTGACATTTATGCTGAGTTGAATCTCTCTATGTAGGTGATCTTGGACAAGCTACTTCATCTCTAAGCCCAGGTCTTATCTGGAATTTAGAAAAAATATTAGCACTTACCAGAGTCATTGTCTACTCAACATCTCACTGAAAAAACCATGCTGCTCCTATTCTCAGGCTTCATGGTTCAAATAGGTTTGGCCCACACCTCACTGTGCTGCATTTTAGGGATGACTGTTCAGGCCTGAGCAATCACTGACCACTTCTGAAAAGCCAAGGGGTTCCCCATCACCCCAACAATGACCAGAACACATTCTCTATCTCCCTTTCCTTCTCTCTCCGCCTCTTGTTCACTTATGTGCAGTCTCTCCCTCTCTTTCCTCCTCTCCCTCTCTCCCACCCCGCCTCTCTCCATTTCTCTTGTTTTCTGTGACTGACTTTACTGAGGACTATTTACACCGAATAATGTTACACAAGAGGAAAGCATTGCTAAGACTTGAGATGATAGAGCAAGATGAATGCCTGGAGATACCCTGAGAGTTTAAAGATCATTTCCTGTTAGAGTACTAATATACTCCCTTTCTTACTTCAACTAAGATAGTTCTTTGTTTAACCTACTACATGGAGTTTTTCAATATGTATATGAGGAAGAAATGAGATAATGACCATAAACACGTATTACTGTGTTGGGCATACAGCAAATGCTTAATAAATGTGAGCTATTTTTATGTCCAGAATGAGAGATTCTTAAACTTGCTTTTCTAAGATGACCACACGAAAAGAAACAATTTTCACGGGACTCATTAAGATATCAAGGGTTTCTATTTTCAAAAAGGTCATAATCAATAATAAAAGATGTTAATAATAGCTCAAAGACATAGAAGAAGTCTCCAAAGACAGCAGATGACTTGACCTGAATAGAAAATACTTCAAGTATTCAGAGGAAAGAGAAAAATGAACCTCAGGCTGGCCCGGTTGCCAAAAGGCATCACAGACATAGTATTGAGCTGGGTTTTGAGGAGCAGGAAAGATCTGAAAAGTTGGAGGGAAGAACAGACAATATTCTAGCCATGAGTCTAGAAAAATTTGGGTGATGATGCTAGAGCCCAGGACACTCTTTGACCTATAACACAGGGCTTGAGAGGAAGGAAGGAAGAAGCCATCAAGGGAAGCTTAATAAAAAAACCCAACGCAGATGACAGTTCTTAAGGGCAAGTTTAATCATATTTCAAAAACATTGCTTTTCACTGAACTCACTGGAGGTAAAAAGGTATAACATTAGGTTGCTCATGCAATTCACACTCATTTAAAAAATCAGTGCAATTTTTAGAAAGATTTTTACAACCAAATCACACCTCTTTGGATATATCATATTGATTTTTTTCTCCAACTGTAATTGCTCATTATTTTACTCACATTCTACAGCAAAAAAAAAAAAGAACATACAAATGAAAAAATAAGCCCTAAGGCATAATATAACAGATATTGTCATTTTCTCCTCAATATCCCTTCCTTAGCATGTTAGAGCTGTGCAGTTTGAGGAAGTGAGCCCGACTTCTGCAGTAGGTCCTATTAAATTTAAGGGAACCATGGTTAATCCCATCCTCTTTGCCAGAGATGGCTTGGTGAACCCACACCTATGCTGCTGCTGCTGCTAAGTCGCTTCAGTCGTATCCAACTCTGTGCGACCCCAGAAACGGCAGCCCACCAGGCTCCCCCATCCCTGGGATTCTCCAGGCAAGAATACTGGAGTGGGTTGCCATTTCCTTCTCCACACCTATACTAACCTATGAATGGCATTCTCCTGGAATGATGGTTTGAATATAGGAATGGACATATGACACAACATGAGACAATGAAACATAAGTGAGATTTGCTTCTGGGAAAACATTTCCTCAGTTTTATGAGAGAACCCTTAAAAGAGATGGTCTCTTTTCTCAACCTCGACGGGTGTCAGAGCTGGAACTGCAGATGCAACCTGCTTTCAATTTAAGAATAAATCTGACATACAGGGGAGGGCAGAGCTCAGGGAACTCCAGAGATAAGATGCTGAAAGCACAGGACAAGTTCAACCCAATTATCTGCCCTACCTCTAATGTCTGACTATGTGAGATACCATGTTTCTCATTATTAAATCTGGTTGGGCTTTTAAAAAAAATACCATCCTAATTTCTTTAAACATACTTCCAATGACATGAGTATCTTTGCAAATGGCTATGATCCAACAGGGCTTCCCAGGTGGTACTAGTAGTAAAGAACCCACCTGCCAATGCAGGAGATGTAAGAGAGGTGGGTTCAGTCCTTAGGTTGGGAAGATCCCCTGGAGAAGGAAATGGCAACCCACTCCAGTATTCTTGCCTGGAGAATCCCACGGACAGAGGAGCCTGGCAGGCTACAGTCCATGGGGTCACAAGGAGTCAGACACAACTGAAGTGACTTAGCACACAAAGATGCATGCATGCACACATGATCCAATGCTTCACCTCATTTCATGGCTCTCTGGTTAGTCTTAGAGCCTCTAGAAGACCTGAAAGAGCAGAATCAGGACAGGTAAACAGGAAGAGGGGAGGTTCTATATGTATCTGTAAGCACTAGTTGAGGTGCTCCATTTCAGATGGCAGAACACCATCCTCTGAAATAACGGAGTAGTTAGTTGTCAGAGTTACACAGATTGGTCCAGGCATTCTTGTCAAAAGAGGGCCCAACAAAACTGAACATAAGCAAGGTTCTGATAAACAAAAAAACTTTAGATCTTACAGCTCCACCCTTCCTCTTTCCTCCTACACAGCTGCTAAGAGTAGGGGCATTTTATTCCCTGGTCATATTAGGAAAAAGAGTTCCGTATGGATGATGCACAGCCTAAAAAGGGGTTTCTGAGCAAGCAAATGTTATAAAATCTGTAACATTCTACATTTCGCTGCCAAACAGTACTGTGGGGTGCAGAATCCCAGGACTACAATTAACTGTTGAAGCCAAATACGACATGGGCATATTAGCTCAGTAAAATGATGATGTTTGCTCCCTAATTTTTTTCACTCCCTCATTTAAAAAAATCATTTTAAATGTTAACCTCAGAAATACATAAGTAATATAATGTATATGACAACTTCTGAGGAAATTAGAGTAGCAGATAAACACTGATAAATGGCCATCAAGATGAAGCAGTTAAGCTAAAAAAAAAAAAAAAAATGAAAAGCAGAACTCAGTGTGTAAGAGGCTGTAAAAACAGTCACTTGTAACAGATTTGATCCCCTCGAGCCAAAGAACCAAACACGAGTACAAACTGTGAAAGAAGACTCTTCCCACAGTATTAAGCCAAAGAAATAATAAGATCAGAATGATTTTTAATGTATACAATGCGACTGATAGCTAGAAAGCGATACTCATCCATGGTTGAAACACGGTTCTCTAAAAATATTAGTAAAACTTCTGATGGACTTCACATATGTTAAAACAACTTTAAATGTATTTTTAACGTGAAATTTGAGAACCCCAAAAATAATAAATACTTCAGCACTAGAGGTGAAAATTCTAAGCACATAAACTAGCACTGTCTGTTTAGGCTTAAATAATGACCAAATCAATAGAAATGAACATACGAACATACCTAGTGCTCAAAACACAAGACTGCTTAGAGAAATAGATGGGGGCAGGATACGTACAAAATTTAGAACATCTTGACATACCATATAGAAAAGAAGCTAACAAAGATGACAACAGTTATGTCAAAAGTACTCAGAAGCCAGTTTGAAGAGGTTTGCATTGGTCAAAGATGAGACAATTTGAGCTCAGAAAGTATAAGAACTGCAACTGATTAAGCCCATCAATATGCTTAAATTCTTGAGTTCACAGTGATACTTAAAAGGAATTACTTGGTTATATTCTAAGGATGACAGAAAGTTGTTCTACCTAAGTGGTAAAATATTCCCCACCTTCAGATGAAATGCATTTCTGTTCTCTTCTTGTTTGATACCCCCCAAAAGCTAAATAAGATACAAACTTTTGTTACTGTTGTTAAAAATCTATTAGCTCCAAATATTTGACTTTGTTTGGGTTTCCCAGGTAGAGCAGCGGTAAAGAATCTGCCTGCCAACCCAGGAGACACAAGAGACCAGGCTTGATCTCTAGGTCGAGAAGATCCCTTGGAGTAGGAAATGGCAATCCACTCCAGCATTCTTGCCTGGAAAATCCCATGGACAGAGGAGCCTGAAGAGCAACAGTGCATGAGATCGCACAGAGTCCAACACAACTGAGCACGCATGCATTTTGCTTTGTTTATAAAGATAATGGGGCATTCATTATACTAAAATATTCTCTCTTTTCTCTGTAGATCCTATCAAAATGAGTAGACAAATGTACTGCTTCTAATATTTCTTTCTTTTCTGCAAATCAAATAACCCCATTTCCAACATGGGAGACTGTTGGCTACATTTTATGCCACCAATCCTCATCAAACCTGGACAAAGGGCATTCTTCTACAAGGTTTATCATTATTGCAGGTTGGTCACAGCTACAAATTTAAAAGCTCACTGTAAGCCTATCTGTAAAGGTTGACTGCATGCAGACCTTAGTCAAGGTAACATCTGTTCTATCGAACCCAAGAATAGGTCCACGGAAGTCTAGACAAATAGGTGCAACAGTGAGTAGGAGGAAGATGTTTACTGCTTTTAATGAAAATTATTCATTACACTCCTTGCTGAGGTTTCTTCACCCACACATCACAAGTGGCACGTCAAATTTCAAAGGTATTCTCAGAAAGTGGTCTATATAAATAATGGATATGATCAGAGTACTAGTTTTGATCAATATTTGGTTGTCCTCTGTACTTTCCATCCCAGTGACATAAGGAATGGCCAGATGATTAGTTCTAGCAGAGAAATATGAGAAGGGATGTTTGTCGTTCTGGAATAAAGTATTTAATTGCCAGTGTATCAACTTCTCAGCCCTTTCTTCTTTGACTTGGGAGTTCATGGAAACAGATGTATATAAAAATGCTATAAAATTGAAATTTCAACAGCTGGCCACAGGACTGGAAAAGGTCAGTTTTCATTCCAATCCCAAAGAAAGGCAATGCCAAAGAATGCTCAAACTACCGCACAATTGCACTCATCTCACACGCTAGTAAAGTAATGCTCAAAATTCTCCCAGCCAGGCTTCAGCAATATGTGAACCGTTAACTTCCTGATGTGCAAGCTGGTTTTAGAAAAGGCAGAGGAACCAGAGATCAAATTGCCAACATCCGCTGGATCATGGAAAAAGCAAGAGAGTTCCAGAAAAACATCTATTTCTGCTTTATTGAGTATGCCAAAGCCTTTGACTGTGTGGATCACAATAAACTGTGGAAAATTCTGAAAGAGATGGGAATACCAGACCACCTGATCCGCCTCTTGAGAAATCTGTATGCAGGTCAGGAAGCCACAGTTAGAACTGGACATGGAACAACAGACTGGTTCCAAATAGGAAAAGGAGTATGTCAAGGCTGTATATTGTCACCCTGCTTATTTAACTCATATGCAGAGTACATCATGAGAAATGCTGGACTGGAAGAAACACAAGCTGGAATCAAGATTGCCAGAAGAAATATCAATAACCTCAGATATGCAGATGACACCACCCTTATGGCAGAAAGTGAAGAGGAACTCAAAAGCCTCTTGATGAAAGTGAAAGTGGAGAGTGAAAAGTTGGCTTAAAGCTCAACATTCAGAAAACGAAGATCATGGCATCCAGTCCCATCACTTCATGGGAAATAGATGGGAAAACAGTGGAAACAGTATCAGACTTTATTTTGGGGGGCTCCAAAATCACTGCAGATGGTGACTGCAGCCATGAAATTAAAAGACGCTTACTCCTTGGAAGGAAAGTTATGACCAACCTAGATAGCATATTCAAAAGCAGAGACATTACTTTGCCAACAAAGGTTCGTCTAGTCAAGGCTATGGTTTTTCTTGTGGTCATGTATGGATGTGAGAGTTGGACTGTGAAGAAGGCTGAGCGCCGAAGAATTGATGCTTTTGAACTGTGGTGTTGGAGAAGACTCTTGAGAGTTGGTTGGACTGCAAGGAGATCCAACCAGTCCATTCTGAAGGAGATCAGTCCTGGGATTTCTTTGGAGGGAATGATGCTAAAGCTGAAACTCCAGTACTTTGGCCACCTCATGTGAAGAGTTGACTCATTAGAAAAGACTCTGATGCTGGGAGGGTTTGGGGGCAAGAGGAAAAAGGGACAACAGAGGATGAGATGGCTGGATGGCATCACCAACTCGATGGACGTGAGTTTGAGTGAACTCCGGGTGTTGGTGATGGACAGGGAGGCCTGGTGTGCTGTGATTCATGGGGTCACAGAGTTGGACACAACAGAGCAACTGAACTGAACTGAAGCCAGTCTATGGTGTAAAACTGACCTGCAGAATCACCTATAATCACAACAGATCTTGTAAATGAGATTTTAGGATTGTTTATAACAGCAGCATAACTTATTCTAACCTAAACGATGTGCTAGAATACTGCATTTTCCCCAAATATCCTTCTCACAGACATCTAATAAAAATTACCCACATGCATCAATTTACTGAAGCCAACCAAAGTAGCTAAATTCTAAAAATGTAAGGATTTAGAATTGATATTTTCAGGACTGTGACTTGTTCGCAAATATTATCTATATTTTATGAATTTATTCTAAGATTTCTCTACTAAACAGAGAATGGCACGAATATAATGTGCAGCAGCCATTCTGAGCCAAGTTCTGCCTTAAGAAGTACAGAAGAACATAAGGTAAAGAGCAGTGGCTGGTGACACTTTATAAAGTCACTCAAGTCTCGACTGATTCTGAAATAAACTGATAAGGCCTATATTTTCTTGACCTCCTAATTCTTGGAACCAAAAGCACTTGGTAAATGAAATTTTTCTTTCATGATTTCCTCAAATCTACTTGCTCTGATTAATCTAGTATATACTACCAAAGAGCACTGAAATGACAAAAGGTTCATTGTGAGATTTCAGCAAGACTCAATCCAAGACTTTAGTTTGATGTTTTCCCTAGGTAGGACTACTAGAGAAATTTTAAAGTGCAATTTTGTATCCTTCCATATTCAGAGAGCATTTCGTATAACAAGCAGGGTGTAAAACTCATGCAACATTTCCAGGAAATACAATCATCCTTTACCCAAAGCCTCAGCAATCAACAGTCTGCAATCCCATTCCCTGTTGAACATCCAGGTATTTACTTGGGTCATGAACCAAAATGGCAAAGGCCCAGATATTTCTATTCAAATATTTCTACTGATGGATGTCACAGGAGCGTAACTGGACGCAGTGGTGGCAGCAGTGGACACATCATTGATTTGAGGACGGCTGAGACTAATGGACTCGTTCTTCAGCAGTAAGGGTGTCCTAGGAGGTCTGTCCGCCCAAAATGACCTGGTGGCTTTTGAGAGCCCCCGGTACCACCCGACACTGCACAATAATAGAGCGGTGCGGAGAGTGGAGATAAGGGCTCCAGCACAAACCTTTGCCAGGAAATTTCACAACATTTCACTTTTAAAAAAAGACAGTGGGTAATAATTTTATAGCTTAATTATTCCCTTGGGCTCCACAAAGAGCTAAAAAATATATATTTATATAAGATCAACAGCCACCAATCCGCTACCTGTGGCACGTAAAAAATATTAGAGTGGAATTCCAGGAGCACAGAGTATGAGCATCTCCAAATTGTTGAGAAAAGGACCTTCAGTCTAAGAATTGACAGCACAGCTTTAAGAACAGATAAAGGACTGCCTCAAGGATCTGTCTTGCTTCCTTACTTTTTTTAAAGTAATACCTTCATTTGCATAGTAATAACCCAATTATGGTAAGATTAGGTGACAGGAATCTCATTATTGCTATTTCCACAAAACAGTCAATATTCTATTCAATATCTTTTAATGTTACACACCTTAAAACATAATTATTTCAATATACCCTCATTCATCTTTAATGTAATTTTCTTTTTTTAAAAACCTTGCCATAATTGTTGGTTTCTATGGAATATATTAGTGTTTAAACAAGCACTTTTCCCCTCAGGCTGCTAAGAGAACAAGCAAAAGCAACCAATAGCTTGGGGATATTTCTGCCATTCCTCCCTGCCTCCCACCCCAACCAAAAGTACATCCACCAAAAGACCAAAGACCAAAACACTGCTACTGAAAACCTACTATAACAACCTCGGCACTCTTTCCAACATTATACTTTCCCCTTCCTCTCTTTCACTTCAGGCTCCACAAAAGATGCTTCCATAATGAATTTTGGTCTTAAAGCTACTTTGAAAGTGTTAGCAAATACATTCTGTTAAATTTCAATATAATCTGGGCTCTTTACTTTGTGTTTTTTTAATTTTCCAGACCACATTGTCATACATCAAAAAAAAAAAAAAAAAAAAAAAAACCTCCCACATCCGAGACAGCTGACATACTGGGCCAACCATCTGCCTGGCATAGGTTTACCTGCCATAGGCTTTTAGTTTCAATTACAAGATAATCAGTACACTAAGTGGCTGGTTACTAGATTAACGGTGGGAACAAAGCAAGGGAAATAGAGGAGAAAGAGATAGGACTGTCTACATTAAGAGACTACAGAGCCATGTATGCTATTACTTCAAAATAATATCAAAATTAATGTAGAGTGAAAATAGCAGTTAGATTTTGTCAAGAGAGGAAATCATATCAAAGGGCTATGGTTTGGAATCTGGAGTTAATGCTCCTTGACTAGTGGCCCTGCCGACTACACATTCTTGAGGATGTTAATCTGTCTGTACTTTGTGAATGAGCACTCGTTATTCATGAGTGTAACAATTAATTTGTAGAAAGAAGTACTTTATTCTTTAGTGGATACCAACCAAGTTTTCTCAAGAGATAAACTTCAGCCACTATGAATATGATTCATTGGTAGGTTTTACATGTTCTGATGCACAGAAGCTCAACAGGCTGACATGCTCCTGAGAGCTCACCTAACCACAGCCTCACCACCGCACATCCACACCAGCAAACCACACCCTGCTCTTCTCATTCTCAATCTCTGAATGAAACAGCAAAGCTGGCCAAACACCCTTCTGCATGCTTAATGAATTTCAGGGGACACTAACTATGCATTTGATCATTTATTTTACAAGAATGGGGAAACCACCATTTTTTAAAAGGAGTTTGGCTGCTGTAGACCACTTTTCTCCCCAAAGAGAAACTGTAAAAGCAAATTTCTGATTTAGTAGGGCTTTACTGGAATAAGGATGTGTGGCTGATCTCTTTCAAGTCGCTGAACTGCTCCTCCGAAACTACTCATACCAACAAGGACATGAGTCAGACATTGACTACAACCCCCACACCCGCTTCCTCAGAGAAGAGTAAATTCAGGGCACATTTTGAGTCAAGATCACCAGTCTTGGTTTGTGGCTAAGGTAGAACCAGAATTCAGGTCTCCACACTGCCATCCCAGATCCCTCTCCATGTCTTCTCCCATGTTATTTACACACCAGACTTCATGGGAAGAAAGGCAGCTACACTGCATTGACTGAATGCAGTTGTGTCTCTCTCTCAGTAAGGAGCACCACCCACAGATGGTCAATCAAAAACACCACAGAGCAGTAACTGAAGTCAGCATTATATATGGGGTATCAGACAATGGACTGTTTTTTATTAAATGTCAGAACTTCCATTTACCTTTGAAAAGCTGAGGTCTAAAAGATATAGAAAATTGCTCCAGATCACAAAATAATCAGTACCAGAGTCAGGAGCCAGACCAATCAAAACCAGGTCCGTCTTTAAAAGAAAGCATGTAAGTTGCTGTCCTAAAAAGTTTACACGTACAATCTACTTTGCTTTTGGGCCAGACTTTCATGACTTTGTCGTTACTGACTACTCCAGACACCCTCTCGTGGTGCAGAAAGACTGTACAGGGTGAAGGTGGCCACAGACCATTCAATCTCAAGCCACCCTAGCTTTGGGCATGTTCCCTTTTTCTGTAATGTCTCCCCCTATTCTATTGCCATTATCCTCATTATTTATTTACTAAAATGTTATTCATGCCTCAGGGCTTCCCAGAGCCTGCTTGCCAATGCAGCAGACTTAAAAAGGACGCAGGTTCCATCCCTGGGTCAGGAAGATCCCCTGCAGGAGGGCATAGCAACCCAATCCAGTATTCTTGCCTGAGAAATCCCATGGACAGAGGAGGTTGGTGGGCTACAGTCCATAGGGTTGCAAGGAGTCAGACACAACTGAAGCAACTTAGCACGCACGCATGCACATTCATGCCTCAAAATCCTGATAAGCTCAGCTGTGAAGCCTTGTCCTACCCCCCAACACCTTCCAAGAGAGCTAACCTTCCTCTCCTCTGCGACTTCTGAACATTTAAAAGCTATATTCATTTACTGAATGTCATTTTTGTTGATGTGCCCTCTCCCTTGAGGAAGGTTCCTTGAGGACATTTATTAATTTAGATTGGTATCCATAATACCTATTAGCAATATACCTGAAATGGAGGTGTTGTTTTACAAATATTCAACTAAAGATTAATTATTAAACTAAAGATACTTGTCAAAATTCACTTATAGCAACTATCACATTCTATCCTGCATAGTAAATTCTTAGGTATGCTCTTTCTATACAAGAAATAGTTCATATCTTTTTCCTTTCACCACACCAAGAGCACCTTACATATTATATCAGGTGTTCCAGAAATGTTTGTAGATTTGAATTCCTTACAGGGTGAAAAAATGGAGTCGGGGGAGGGCAAATAGGTGAAATCTTACAGACTGCTTTAAACCTAGTTGAGGATAATAGCAAAATTTTCCCTTCCTGAGTCACCTTCAAAGCATGAGGTTTTATTAATATCATGAGATGGTGTAGAATAAGTACATTTAGTTAAAAATCCGATGACTGAGTCCATGGCAAAAGTGATACTTTTTGTGAGGATTAATTGAGTGCAATCTTTTATCTGTTTCTATTCAGCATATGTACTATGTATCTGCTATGCATCCAAGGACAGCTGCCATTCTATTTACAGCATTATCTAAAAATGGTAACATTAAATCCATCTTCCATCTCTTTGAGATCTTTTTCAACCACAGAATCATCTCAGATGTTCTGCTTTTAGAGCAAAATATATGAGGTGTGAATGTGTATAACAGTAAAAGACTAACAGGCAGAAATCCACGATGGTGGAATTATCCACAGGGGCTTGATAAAACTCCTCCTTTTCCTATCTCAAGACAAGTGAGGGCAAGGAAACTAGAAAACATCAGGGAGCAAATTTAAAAGTAGAAACCTCTGCCCTTACACCCCTATCAGGAGTCAAGGAGCCTAAATATTGATTTTTTTCAGGGCTTTGCTACTATAGGGATTTTGAACATAGGCTGAAAAACAAACAGCAGAGGTGTGTGCTAATAAACATTCCAAATACCACAGTGCATTCCAGACTTTTTTGAGAAAGTTAATCTTTCAGCTACTGTGAAGGGGAAAAAAGCTGTTACAATGCTAATTATTTATTGTAACTCTCCACATCACACATCTCAACACAAATCCTCTTGTTAATTTCACCGACAGTGATTCTCAAAGGAGGCACATACCTGGTTCTACATAGGAACATATAGTACTGACCGTCCTGACCAATCTGAACAACTTGGAAAACGTTTAATTCTTTTAATTTCTCTTTTACTGAAAATGAAAAAACATAAACTGTTCTGTCATTTCCCAGCTTCAGGTCCATTTTCAGAATCAGCGTGGCAACTCTACATGACAGGACAGGAGGCTGTCCTTTAATGATAGGGATCAAGTAGTTTTGACAAAAAAGTAAAAGTTCATTTAAATTCTTCCTTTAAAAATTTAAGAGCTTCCCTGATGGCTCAGAAGGTTAAGAATCTGCCTGCAAAGCAGGAGATCCAGGTTTGATCCCTGAGTTGGGAAGATCGCCCAGAGAAGGTATTCTTCCCTGGAGAATTCCATGGACAGAGGAGCCTGGTGGGCTACAGTCCATGGGGTTGCAAAGAGTTAGATACGACTGAGCAACTGACACCTAAGAAGTTAATTTGCTCATAATGCCACTGGTCTGATGAGTATGGAAGTCCTCATTCTAAACATATCTTGCAATGTGGAAGCAGTATGGTGAACTGGTTAATAGTGTACAGGTGGAGCCAGATTGCTTGGGTTCAAATACTTATGCTACCATCTACGAGCTGTGTGACTTTGGACAAGATTAGTAACTTTCTGTGCCTTACTTGTGTGGTTCTGAGGAATAAAGTCAGCACACATAAACAGTACAATGCTGGAACAGTACATGCCATGTAGCACAAAATCAAAAGTTGTTAACTTATTTTTATTATTAGAATCACACTCAAAACTCAAAGATAAATTAACTGGTGTCGACACTTCTCAGTAGGGATGGGGTAGAAGAGATGCACACAAGAGCTTCCATAAAAGAAATCACAATGATTGATTTGCTAGGTGTTGCTTTCTCATCTAGCTATTCTCTTGGAACAAAAAATATATGTATCTGAACATGGGCACCAATCTCTCCATTTCAAAATCTGAGTCTTTATAAAAAGGCATGTTTTGTAGATCATCCAGTGTGTTCTTTAACAATGTCTGAGGCAGGTAAATATACAAATGCTTCTCTGTCAGTCAACTTCTAATTTTTTTTTTTAATTAAACAAGCAAAAAAAATGCTAAAGGATCATCAAAATAAATTCCAGTGCACATGTTCCATATATATGTTCACAGTTTGACAAATGACAACTCAATAAAGAAGACCAGTGTGGTAATGAGACATATACCCTGTACCTGCCATTGGCATTTTCACTTATTCCACACGTTAGGTCAGGTGAAATTGAAATGACTAGTTATCAAATTTTCACTGACATGAAATTCAAAAATTTTTTTTATAAAAACCAACATTATTCCCAAAAGCCAAATCCACAACACCATTTTTTACCATGTGTTTTACTCTAAAATTTACATTATCATCATTCATCAAATCATTTTCAGAAATCTTGGAGAAGCAATTCAAGTATACATCAATAGTCTATTTGAAACACGGTCTAAAAGTTAAACAATTGAATGTGGAAAATACACATTATGCCTCTTTTAAAAAAATCTGATGAATAATTTCTGCAAGACACCCAAATCATCAAATCATTCCTGTTATTAATCTTAGGTGTTTTCTGACTGGCAGGGCTTCCAGAGTCTGTCTCTAAAGAACCATAAAGCTTTCAAAATACAGTTACCCACACTTTTATTACCAGTAAGACAAAAAGGTATGTTTTCAAAAACTAGTATAAAAATTTAACCATAACAAGATTATATTTAAGGAAATTCTAAAAATATGTATATAATATTTATGTGTGTATTCAAGATGTAAAATTCATTAAACCTAAGAGTATCAATAAAATTAAAATGATTATTCACCCTATGAGGTAAAGCAAAAAAATTATATATATATATATATAATCAGCTATGGGCAGGAGGAGAAGGGAACGACAGAGGAAGAGATGGCTGGATGGCATCACTGACTCGATGGACGTGAGTCTCAGTGAACTCCAGGAGTTGGTGACGGACAGGGAGGTCTAGCGTGCTGCGATTCATGGGGTCGCAAAGAGTGGGACACGACTGAGCGACTGATCTGATCTGATCTGATACAAACATACGGGCTTCCCTGGTGGCTCAGACGGTAAAGAATTCACCTGCAATGTGGGGGACCTGGTTCGATCCCTGGGCTGGAAAGATCCCCTGAGGAAGGCATGGCTACCCACTCCAGTATTCTTACCTGGAGAAGCCCCATGGACAGAGGAGCCTGGCAGGCCACATACAGTCCATGGGGTCGCAAAGAGTTGGATACGACTGAGCGACTAAGCACAAATACATACAGTTATGACCCCCTGCTGAGGAAAACAACAGTGCTTCATCACGAGGACCCCAGTCCTAGGAGTTAAGAGACCATTTTCTGACTTTATTGTATTCTCCTTGTTGATGCATTATCAACTACATTTCCAAGACACAAATTTTTATTTGGATTATAGAAGCCAATCTTGCATATAACTTATTTTCAAGGACCATTCACAAAATAAACTTTGTAAATCTTACTTCCTTTGTCAGCCATCAGTAGGAACTTTACAATTTATGTGAAGATATTGGACAAGATGGTAGCATCTTGATTCTGCTTATTTCTCAGTTCTGGGCCTCAATCTATTCATTCTTAAAATCAGAATATTGAACTGGATTATGTCTGAATTCTCTTTATACTTGAAAAATTGTATAATTAGATTATCCTTTTCCATACAGGAATTTAACCAAATTTGGCTTTACTAAAGAAAAGATGGTCAAAATGTGCTCCCCATCTCACAGAATAGATACAAAGCAAAAAGCTGTCTTAGTAATGTTTAAGACTTCAGACTCATCGATCATCTACTGTAGACCAGACAATGTACATCTATATCTCAGATGATAAAACAGAGGCTCAGAGAGATTAAGCAATATACCCAAGATCACAGAGGTAGTAAGTGGTAAAACTGGGATTTCAAGTCAGGCCTTTCTGCCTATAAGGCTTGTATGCTTTCCATCTCAGCAACAGGTTCATTGAGCACTGTGATAAGTGAGAGGAAGTTGAGTTGAAAATGTTAGTCACTCAGTCATGTCAACATGGGGTCAACTCCTTGTGACCCCGTGGACTGTAGCCTACCAGCTTCCTCTGTCCATGGCATTCCCAAGGCAAGAATACTGGAGTAGGCTGCCATTTCCTTTTTCAGGGGATCTTCCTGCCACAGAGATTGAACCCAGATCTACCGCATTGCATGCAGACTCTACCATCTGAGCCACCAGGGAAGCCCAAATGAGAGGCAACTCTATTGCTAATGCTACTAAGTAGTCCACTGATGCTAAAGTCTCCATGTCTCCCTACATTTCTTACAATAAGTTCTATCCATTCCTTGATACCCAAGATGAGAGTTTATATGTTTAATAGGGAAGTAAAATTCAAGTATTCCACACAAGCTAATGGTGGCTGGATAGAGAAGCAGGAATCAAGGTGAGTGACTTGGTAGCTGAATATGCATTTCTGATGATAAATCTACCTCTTGAAAATTACATGGAGAGTTTGCCGAAGCAGAGAGAAGAAATGGAAAGCGTACTTCCTAGTGCTTTTCAAACTGGACTTCAGGATCTTCTCTATGAATTGCCAGAGGAAAATTATTCTTCTCTTTCCACTTGGCTTAGGGTTTCCTCACAGCCTCATGACAATATTATTCCACCTCGGGAATCTCAAAGATTGATCAATCAGACAAAAAGTGAGGAAGTCCTTTCAGTGTGACATCTTACTGTATATTAATATATTCTAACGTCCGCACTGCATAGTGTTGCAGTTTTCAACAGAGGCTGGAATCCAAAGACTTGGATTTGAACTCTGGTTCTGCCACTTACTAGTGCTGCGTGTTTAGACGATCTAATAAACCTCTCTGTGCTTCAGGTCCTTGTCCATTAAAGAAGGATCCTGCTAGGAAGCTCAAGGAATTGTTGCAGGAGTCAAATGATATATGTTAAAAATTGAGAATAGTGCTTGTCACATTATAAGCCCCCAGTAAAATTTAGCTGCTAATATTATTATCAAAAGGCAATAGGATATGAGAACTCATATTTTTTATATTAATAGCAACTCTGATGATAAGATACTGTTCCTAGTAGTAGTATTCTTAGTGGATGGAAAAAAGTTGTATTCTAACAAGCTGCACACAAAATCCAAGGTATGCATGGCATTTTGTTAAAGAAAGAAAACACACGCACACACAGTCTGATTCAATTACTCTTTTTATAAAAACCCCAAAAGTTTGATATTCCTAAATAAACACATGGAAGGTCTAGATGCATTTAACAGTGGCTATTTGTGAATGAAATTTCATTTGCTTATTTTTTGCTCATCAGTGTTTTCTAAATCCTGTACAATGATTATGTATCTTGTAATAAAATAAATACTTTCCTTCATTAAGATAGGGGTTATGGCATGTTTCAAAAATTAAAAGAAAATAAAAACCAATCTGCATGAAGACAGAATGTCAGGTAATAAAATATTATGCCCTGATATGATTTTATGACTTATTGTTTAAGTAAAGAAGGACTGAGAATCGAGAGGATTATTCTCAAATGGTCGAAATGATGCTTATTCCTTTCACTTAAGCAAAACAGATGATAAAGCAACCCTAACACTAAGTATCTTTAATATCTTCAATGAATTTATAATGCTTTTCAATATTCAACATTCATTAGCTTCTGATGATGTTCATACAGGTAAAATATTACAAACTCATCTTTTAGCCCCCCAAAAATACACATTTTGGTTTGAAGTATACACCTCATATGTGGCTTATTATCTATTCAAAGAGGCTGGCCACAGTGAAAGGTTTTCTACAAAATTTTGCTGAAATTGTTGTCAGTCGGACTGAATAAAAAGTAATGTTAAATGGACCTTTGAAACATGCTTTCTGTAGCAGTCAACAAGTGCTATTCTTTTTGATGAAAATAGCAGAAGTTAATTTGATCAGAGCACCTGCCTGACTGAAGATGAACTATGTTTATCTTGATTTGGTCACTACAGAGCGCTAAGGATGAACATTTGATTAGACGTAGCAATATGGTCATCACTTGAATTCTTTGATGTTTCAGAGGTAAGGATAATCTTGCAGAGAAAACTGAAGAGGGTGGGGGGGAATGGCAGCAGTGAGAATGAAAGCTCATTTTGTATCCATAGGCTTAAAAATGTAGCCTTGCATCTCATCATCTTCCTGAAACTCTGTAACCTCTCTGTAGTTCTGCATTAGACAATCTCTGAATCAGGCAGATCAGGCTGTATGCCTCTTATATCTATATACTTCTCCCAAAATTTACTTCTCTCATTACAAATCTGAGTTGTTTCCTTTCTAAGTAGTAGTGTTAGGGCTCAGTAATGTCCGACTTTTTGCAATCCCATGGACTATAGCCCATAAGGCTCCTCTGTCCATGGGATTTTTCCAGGCAAGAATACTTTAGTGGGTTGCCATTCCTTTCTCCAGGGGATCTTTTGACCCAGGAATCAAACCCAGGTCTCCTGCATTGCAGGCAGATTCTTTACCAAACTAAATCTTAAGTATTAGCTTTTGGCCTTTTAAGTGAAAATGAAGGCATAATCTACGACATTCAATGTCACTGACAGTATGGGATTATCCAGGCATAACAGCTAGAATAGGGAATTGAGGCCTAAGCCGGGCCTGAAGCAACATTAAATCTTCCTTAATTGTTAGTGAGATATGAAGTATAAATTAAAATGTAGAGTGGCAGCAGTGAGAATGGTAAGAAACATCATAAGGTACATGTTCAATTCGTGATCTTCATGGATCACCGAGTCTGGGATACATGGTGAGGGATTAGAACTCTGGCAGGGTTTTTGATACAGATGAGCATAGTGGTGGTTGTACAGGCCATAAGAATGAATGAAACTGACCAGAAGGGAACATGTATGATGGGGAAAGAGCTAGGCTTGAACTGTGGGGAAGCCAGACAGAGTCAGAAATAAGGGCAAACAGCAGTGACTCAGGAAGCACGCTCAGGGGGAGAGAAAAAACCAAGAGAGAGCAGACTCTCAGAGAGAGGGGAAATTTTCCAGCAGAAAGATATGAATCACAGGGTCAAACACTCAGAGATACCAAGTCAAAGAGGGCTGGAACAAGGCCACAGGATTTGCAGATTAGGAAGTCACCAGTGACCTCTGCCAGGAGTAGAAATGACAAAGCATGAGTGACCGGTGACCACAGTGGGAGGAAAGGAAAAGATAGAAACTGAAGAAAGTATTATAGAGAGTGGATTACATTTAAGGCACTAAGATACATACAGAAAGACAGTCACAGGGCATTGTTTGAATTATTTTGAGCTTTGTAAATGCCATGGTTTGTCCGAGAGGGAAGCTGAGCTCCACGTCCCACCAAACCCTCTACTGAAATCTCAAAAGCACAGCTATTGGTACCAACTGCTTTTTGTGGCATCTGGTCCCATCACTTCATGGAAATAGATGGGAATAAATGGAAGCAGTAACAGACTTTATTTCCTTGGGCTCCAAAATCACTATGGACGGTGACTGCAGCTATGAAATTAAAAGACGCTTGCTCCTTGGAAGAAAAGCTATGACCAACCTAGACAGCATATTAAAAAGCAGAGACATTACTTTGCCAACAAAGGCCTGTCTAATCAAAGCTATGGTTTTTCCAGTATTGGAAATTCCAGTATCCACTATGTACAGATGTGAGAGTTGGACCATAAAAAAGGCTGAGCATCAAAAATTGATGCTTTCAAACTACAGTGCTGGAGAAGACTCTTTTCCTTTTTTTAATTTAAATTTATTTATTTTAATTGGAGGCTAATTACTTTACAATATTGTATTGCTTTTGCCATACATCAACATGAATCTGCCACGGGTGTACACGTGTTCCCCATCCTGAACCCCCTTCCCACCTCCCTCCCTGTACCATCCCTCTGGGTCCAGAGTCCTTTGGACAGCAAGGAGATCAAACCAGTCCTTAAAGGAAAACAACCCTGAATAATCATTGGAAGGACTGATGCTGAAGCTGAAGTTCCAATATTCGGCCACCTGATGCAAAGAACTGACTCACTGGAAAAGACCAATGAGTCATTGGAAATGATGAAAAGTCATGGGAAAAGACCAATGATGCTGGGAAAAATTGAAGGTAGGAGGAGAAGGGGACAAGGAGAAGGGGACAACAGAGGATGAGATGGTTGGATGCCATCACTGACTCAATGGACATGAGTTTGAACAAACTCCAGGAGATAACGAAGGACAGGGAAGCCTGGAGTGCTGTAGTCCATGGGGTCACGAAAAGTCAGACAAGACTGAGTGACTGAACAACAACAACATCTTCGGCAATTACCAGAGAGACCACTCCCATCTCAGTACTGTCCCTCAGCTCCCTAACGGGATGTGGGTTTTCCTTGCATGCTTTCTCTTCTGCTCTCTCCTGGTGAAAAAACATCCCTTCAACCTCTACTTCCAAAGAGGGCAGCTTTTAACCAAGGGTGGCTCCATCTCCCTGGCCACAGAGGGTGATTCAGGAAGCACACAGAATCCAAAGTGTGCCAGCCACAAGAAACCACCTGGAATGACCAGGGAAAAAAGAAGCATCACCTTTTCCTCGGGAGATGTTAGTTAAAAGAGTGGCATAGCCTAGAGCTGCTTCTGTAAGAAGAAAGCTGCCTGCGCATGAAGTTAATTCAGGGACAGAGCAGAGCAGACTAACAGGAAGAGGGAAGGGCATTCTCTTCTGAGGATGCTAGCTACCTGTGCCTGCTGTGAGCATCATTTCCTACACTTTCTAGGTATATAGGCCAATAAATCTCCTCTTTGGCTAAGTTATTTCAAATTGAATCTTTATCATTTACAATAAAAAAAATTCTTAACATCATTCACATCTTACCAATCATATGCTCCTGAATAGGACAGTAATTTGTCCTGATAAAATCTCTCTACCCCTACTAGATTGTCCATTTCTTTTTTGTTAATATGTATTTGTTTATTTCTTTGTTTTCAGCTGTGTCAGGTCTTAGCTATGACATGCAGGATCTTCACTGCGATGCAAAAGCGTCTCTCCAGTAGTGGCAGGCAAGCTCAGTAGGTCAGGCTTAGTTGCTCTACAGCATTTAGGATCCTAGATTCCCAACCAGGGATCAAACTCGTGTCCCCTGCATTGGAAGGCAGATTCTTAACCACTGAATCACCAGGGCAGTCCCTGTTATACATTTCTTGAGGGCTTGAAAGACCTATGTCTACCCCAATGCCTTATACATAGAATGTGTCCAATAACTATTCACTAAAGAAGCAAATGAGCAAGAGAAGTTCTTTTCCTTCATAACATCAAGAGCTAAAATTAAACAAATCAGCAACTGAAAGACAGGATGTCCATGAATAAAGTATGGTTTGCTGCTCTTATTTCTCTGTCTAAAGAGACTGTCCCAATCATGTTTATTCCTGCCCATCTTCTCAGCTCAATCTCCTTCTTACCTTTTTCACTCAAGTGAAAGTGGAGTATTCATACTATAAACTATTTTTACAGACCTGGAAATTATCTATCAAAGCAATTGTCAATTTTTTTAGAAGACTAAAATTGCATTAAGAACAAGAATAGGGGCAAACTCATTGCCAGACATGTGTCTTGGGGTCAGGAAATCCATATTCCAGCATGATGCCTTCCATGTGCTATCCGTTCAATAAACATCTACCAAGGTTCAGTCATGTTCAGTAACTAAGTCCTGTCTGACTCTTTTGTGACCCCATGGACTGTAGCCCGCTAGGCTCCTCTGTCCATGGATTTTCCAGGCACGATTACTGGACTGGGTTGCCATTTCCTCCTCCAGGGGACCTTCCCAACCCAGGACTGAATCTGTGACTCCTGCATTGGCAGGAGGATTCTTTACCACTGAGCCACCTAAGAAGCTACTAAATAAGCCAAAATCTTAGTTGGGGACCGTTTGAAATTTTAGTACAATTCCAAGTCCAATTTTGACTGCTGACTTAATAGAGATGAGGAGAAGGGAAAGAAGTAAGAGGTGGAAAAGATCTCTCTTGGCTGAGACAGTCATATTTTGCCACTCAACAGTGTCCAGACCTGGCTCTTTCTTTTTTATATATATTTTAATTTTATTGGAGTATAGTTGTTTTACAAAGTTGTGTTAATTTCAGGTGTACAGCAAAGTGAGTCAGTTATATATATAGTCATTCTCTCTTAGATTCTTTTCTCATGTAGGTAAACACAGAATATTGGGTAGAGTTCCCTGTGCTATACAGTAGGTCTTTGCTAGTTATTTATCTAGTTATTTATCTTATATATAGTACTGTGCATATGTTCATTCCAAACTCCTGACTTATCCCTCCTCCCCAAACTTGGTTCTCCCTTGCAGTGTGTTTATGGGTTCCTCAGAGATTCATCTCCCTGAGGTCCTCAGACTGGGGTTCTTGGGCAGTGACCATGCTATAAATGGTGATTAGAGGCTTCCCCCTCAAATTTTACGTCACATCATCAGACTCTAGACCCTTTCTGCCTAGACCGTCTTCCTCCTGGCAGGAAATGTTTCAGTGAGCAAAGTAAGAGAGGCAGTGGCTGGAGGTCCACATAGATCTCCAAGAAACCACACTGTTCTTCCTACTGCTTGTGGAAATGGGGTTTATTTTCACTGCATCACGGTCTTTTGGCCATGGCCTCTTGCCCTTTGATTTTTGCATTGCAGTTGTTGTTCAGTCCCTCAGTTGTGTCCAACTCTTTGCAACTCCATGGACTGTAGCACGCCAGGCTTCCCTGTCCTTCACTATCTCCCCACATCCATTGAGTTGATAATGACATCCAACCATCTCATCCTCTATTGTCCCCTTCTCCTCCTGCCCTCAATCTTTCCCAGCATCAGGGTCTTTTCCAATGAATCCGCTCTTCGCATCACGTGGCCAAAGTATTGGAGCTTCAGCTTCAGCATCAGTCCTTCCAATGAATATTCAGGAAGGATTTCCTTTAGGATTGATTGATTTCATCTCCTCACTGTGCAAGGGACTCTCAAGAGTCTTCTCCAGCACTGCAGTTTGAAAGCATCAATTCTTGGGCACTCAGCCTTCTTTATGGCCCAACTCTCACATCTGTACTAACTACTGGAAAAACCATAGCTTTGACTGTATGTCAACAAAGTTATGTCTCTGCTTTTTAATACACCGTCTAGGTTTGTCACAGCTTTTCTTCCAAGAGCAAGCATCTTTTAATTTCATGGCTGCAGTCACTGTCCACAGTGATTCTAAAGCCCAAGAAAATAAAGTCTGTCACTGTTTCCATTTTTTTCCCACTTCTGCATGTTTCTGACAAGTACCAGAACCTATGTCCCCAGAGGCCAGGCTCCATTCACCAAGCTCCCTGTAGGGCTTTCTGACTTCCCTTCCATAAGCACTTGTTTTTTGAGGGAGTGTGAGAAAATGAGAGAATGAGAGAAACAGCTCGCACTCTTAATTCTCTTTATAGGACTCTACTACCACACCCTTCATCAATCTTATAGTCAACCTTCCTGCACCTCTCACTCACTGAGAAGTCAAACAAATGAACAAAAAAATCCCAAGATTTGTTCATTCCCTAGCAAATCCTGAATAAATGGATCAATCCACATGAGTCTTAGTCCTCTGGGGCCCTGAAGCAGCTCTGATGCAACACAGCAATTCAAATGTAACACCCTGTTTTATAGGGAAAGTTACTGAATATCCTGGTTTTATTAAAAAAAAAAAAAAAGGACTTTCTATAACTTGGGTCACATCCCACAAACTGAGTTCATGATCCCCTTTTCCCAATTAATCACCTGAGGAGGCAGATGGGGTAAGAATTCATACAGTAGGGCATCCCACTCATTTTATCCAGTGGTAGGGCCCGGATGAGAACCTGGGATTTATTTCCCAATCCAAAGCCCCTCTCATAGCACACTGATAGAAGGAACAATAATTTTCTAACATAAGCCAAGGAATTATCAGAAATGAAAGAAGAAAGAATCCCTCCTCCTGTCCTTCTGTATAAAGCAAATAATCTTCTACATCATCCTACACCGCATGTGTGATAAGGGACTCCGTCCTCTCTCTTGTATCATATTTGGTATTTATGCAATCTTTCTCCTCCTACAGTCCACCTAATCTTATGAAACATAATTCTTTTCCCTCTTCCTCCTCCCTACACAAATTTAATTCCTGATTCTCTTCAAGTATGTGCAAACTATTACACTAACCATCTTGTAAAGTAAGCATCATGCTTCAGCCTAAAATAGCAGCTGGACAAGTAAATTTACTATTTTATATTATCTGAGTTTCCTTTAGCACCTTTTACAACAAAAGTGTTGATTTTTTTCCCCCTTTTATAAAGTGGCTGTGGCATTCCGAGGCGGCAAGCTACAGGCACAAGTTCATGGTAAGTTCAGAGGAAAGGAATGTTCAAAGAAAACCGAACCCAGAGCATTGTGGGTAGTGATATGGAAAGTTGACAAAACAATGATAAACAATGGGGGGAAAAGAAATAATTAAGTGTTCTGAAGGCCTGTATCAGAGTTTTATGCATTGTTAACTTTTTTTAGGAGACTGTTTTATGGTGTAGGGTTTCATGAAGAGATACTAACCCAGTCTACTGGCACAACACTCGGCAAGTATAATGATTATAAAACTTTATTTTTTTAATAAAAAAGAAAATGGGCAAATATGTCTGCCTGAGATAAGGCTTTCTGAACAAAATATAATACATGGAAATCCTTTCTTGAAGTGCTTTGTGGATTGAAGGAGGTAGGAAACTTAAAACAGTAGAATTTCAGTAAACACAGAAGTCTAAACAAGGTGTGAAAAATCAGACCGTATGCAGCAATGGGCAAAGCAAGAAGTAAAAGAAAAGCAGCTAACAGCGTGAGGTAAACAGTTTATAGATACACTTTCTAAAGTGTATCTTTTTTTACCACTGCAAAACTATTTGAGCTGCTGAGATCTGTAAAAGAGACAAATTTTTTATACTGTTAGAATGCAATCCTACCTCAATCATAGCTCAGTCTACCTTTGATGTTATGTATGTTTTAATGTAGATTATGTGCTTCTCCCTTACTTCCACTCATCATTGCAACAAAAATTTTATTTCGTTTCAGGCATTACTTTAGGCACTAGCAATTTGTGGGTGGAAAAAACACAAAAGCTTCCTGCACTCGAGAACATTATATTCTAGTGAGCAGAGAAGACAATAAACACAACAGATAAACATACAGTATCCTGGAAGATGGTACATATCAAGAAGAAAAATTAAGCAAAGAAAAGAGATGACGTTCAGGGAGTCCGCTGTATTGGAGTGTAAAAGTCCAATGTCCTTTTACTTCCATAAGGAGACAATAAGAAGGTTATATATGATCAGATTTGAAGGAGGTAAGAGAGCAAAGCATTGATTTAACTGAGGAGTATATGAGAAATGAGCAAATTCAAAGTTCCTGAGGTGAGAGCTGTCCCAGTAGCTTGGACAAATATGAAGGAAGCTACTGTGGCTGAAGGCAATGGCACCCCACTCCAGTACTCTTGCCTGGAAAATCCCATGGGCGGAGGAGCCTGGTAGGCTGCAGTCCATGGGGTCACTAAGACTCGGACACGACTGAGCGACTTCCCTTTCACTTTTCACTTTCATGCATTGGAGAAGGACATGGCAACCCACTCCAGTGTTCTTGCCTGGAGAATCCCAGGGATGGGGGAGCCTGGTGGGCTGCCGTCTATGGGGCCGCACAGAGTCAGACATGACTGAAGTGACTTAGCAGCAGCAGCAGTGTGGCTGATGGGGAAGGAGCTAGAGATGGGATCGATCATAATGTGTTAAAGAGGTAATCAGAAAGACTGGGGCATCCCAGGCATTGTAAGGACATTAGCGCTTATTCTAAGGGAGATGGCAAGACATGGGAGTTTTCTACAACATGGCATGATCTGAGACATCATATGTTAACCATTTCTTTCCAGAAATGGTTATAACATGTAAGTTTTTAAAACTTTTAAATTTTTAAACATTTATTTTATAGAAGTGTGACTGATTTACCATGTTGTGCTCATTTTTGCTGTACAGCAAAGTGACCCGGTTATACATATAAACATTCTTTTTTATATTCTTTTCCATTGTGGTTTATCATTGGATATTGAATATAGACCCCTGCACTCTACAGTAAGACCTAGTTCTTTGTCAAAACCTTTACATTTACGGTATGTTTTTGAAAGAATCTTGCAAGCCTCAAAACCTAACATGATAAGATGGGCCCAGAAATAAAGATTGAAACGAGATTGTGGTTACAATGACTTCACTCCTTTCGGTGAACACCTAAGATGCTGTACGGATTCAGTGATTTCCATCACTCCTTGATGAATCACTGACTGGATTTCCGGTACCAGCCAAAAAACGTAAACTGGTGTTCATCACACCAAATCAATTTGAGTCTGTCCTATCTTAGAGAAACAATTCACTTTTTTACATAAACCAGGTTCCTACAAAGAAGAAAAGGAACACATATTGTTGACATCAGTCAAGTGTCTGCTTGTTTTGTTCCACACGTGTAAGATGCTAGAACAAGAATGCATTGTCACAGTTTTAGCGGTTTGATAAAGCAGCAGAGACCAGTTAACCGAAGGAAAGGTAGTATTGCCTGGCAGATTAAGCTGCACAATAATCAGTATTGACTTGAATCAGATGTAACTGTGCATTATCAATGTAACAGGTTGAGACTTGTGTTTCCCTTGCAGGAAAAACTGTTTTGAAGAACAAGGAAAAGTAGCTTTTTCAACATCCATTCAATTATAGTACTATGTGTAAGAGCTGCAAAAATGCACTGCTTTCTTGTCAACTATGAATAAAGAACTTGATCAGTAAATCCTTAGATTATTACTCCACTAAATGTTAATATTCAGCAGTTTGAGAAGCTTCCATAAACTTACAGTCATTAAACAGGTATTTCACAAAACAAGCAGGCTGATATGAAGGAGGTGGGAGAGGCTGAGCTAGTCCTGGATAGGGGATGCTAATTTTTGAAAGTTCTCTAAACACCTTTTATATTTCAATGCTACATCCTTCTTGAAATGCCTACATGAGGCAAGAAAAGGGAGCTATTCTATTTCAGAGGGAGGAACAGGGGTCTATGATACCTAATTGCTATGCCTTTAACCCAGCTAAAGATGTATTTCATAACTCTGACTAGAAGAAACTAACATCTATTAAGCTTTCAACTATAGGTCAGGTGTTTGTGTGTGTGCATGTGTGTGCATGCATGCTAAGTCACTTTAGTCTCGCCGACTCTTTGCATGACCCTATGGACTGTAGCCTGCCAGCCTCCTCTGTCTATGGAATTCTCCAGGCAAGAATACTGGAATGGGTTACCATGCCTTCCTCCAGGGATCTTTCCAACCCAGGGATCAAACCCATGTCTCCTGTGGCTCCTGCATTGCAGATGGATTCTTTACTGCTGAGCCACCATGGAAGCCCATGTGTGCATTATGTGCATATTTTTATCCCCACTCTATAGATGAGAAACGGAGAAGGCGATGGCACCCCACTCCAGTACTCTTGCCTGGAAAATCCCATGGATGGAGGAGCCTGGTAGGCTGCAGTCCATGGGGCAGCGAAGAGTCAGACACAACTGAGCAACTTCACTTTCACTTTTCACTTTCATGCATTGGAGAGGAAATGGCAACCCACTCCAGTGTTCTTGCCTGGAGAATCCCAGGGACGGGGGAGCCTGATGGGCTGCCGTCTATGGGGTCACACAGAGTCAGACATGACTGAAGAGACTTAGCAGCAGCAGCAGAAGCAGCAGCATAGATGAGAAAACTAAAGAAGGAAATATTCACAGGAGATACAGAACCTTGGGCAAGAACAAGAATGTACTAATGTGGGAGTGAATGCAAATAGCATAGAAAGAGGAAGTTAGGAATGGAACCTGAAATCTATTTGAATTCACCTGTAAGTAGATGCTGTCGTATATTCTCCCCACAACTGAAGATCCTCCCTTCAGACTGAGGCTCTCCCCGCCCTAGCTGCCAACAGTACTGAATGTGAACAGCTCATGGCTGAGCCCTCTCTTTAGCCTGAGGTGAAGGGAGCTGCCTTGCCAAAGGCTACACTCCTCTCCAGGGGAAGCAGACATCTAATGACTACTCAATGAGGAAGTACAAAAGAACCCTGCGACTTCAATTCAGGACAGCTCCAAAGGGCCATCCCAACTCTAGAACTCCCCATAGGACTGGATGAGGCCCCTGTTGCCACTGCATCTCAGTTCAACCTCTCCATCTGCCCCTCCTGCTTCCCCTCCTCTTCACAGGCATCATTCCCAAAAGCACACAACAGTAAACTTTATAATTGCAAATATGAGAGGCTCGGAGTGTGATCCCAAAGGAAGCTGACCAAAGACAACATCACAGCAAGAGTCAATGATGATATGTTCCATGCCATCTGAAAGAGTTGAGACTGAAAAGTGGTAACTGATTCTATCGCTTTGGGCTACCTTGTAGACTAATGTTAGTTTCTAAAGAAATTCTCAATAAAACAGAAAGCAAATCACGAGTGCTCACCCTGTTAAGAAGTATTTATCTTTATGTCAGATAAAACAATTATGAATCACTGAATTAAATGACCAGCTGTCAATTAGTCATTTTACAGTGACTGCCAAGTACATATAGCCCATGTAGGCTACATGATGACCAAATCTGCATGGTATCAGACATGTCTAATGAATTTACTCCTTATCATGCTAAAACATTATGCTTCTTTGAGAAGATTGTTAGATTTTTAAATTATGTAATTGTGTGTGAGTCCAGGAAGAGTTTAAAAAAAATTGGTACAAGGAAGCAATGTATTTCATAGCAACAGACAATTGAGTTTTGTGTAGATCCAAAGAGAGACTCTCAAATGGATTATTAAAGAATTAGTTTTTGAGCATTAAGACCAGGAAATAGGGATCATAAGGACTCAGAATGGGTTAAAGTGGTAACACAGAGAATGTATCAGATATAGCTGGGCTTCGGTTAAGATACTGACTTCATGCTGATTTTGGTGAGGTCAAGACAGAGATATGGGCTTCCCTGGTGGCTCAGATGTTAAAGAATCTGCCTGCAATGTGGGAGACTCAGGTTTGACCCCTGGGTTGGGAAGATCTGCTGGAAAAGGGAATGGCTACCCACAACAGTATTCTTGCCTGGGAAATTCCATGGACAGAGGAGCCTGGGGGAGCCACAAAGGGTTGGACACTAAGTGACTTTCACTTTCACAAGACAGAGATATAAGCTGGATAATAAAATAAAAAACTGAGGTTATAAAATGTTGATCAACCATATTTAGAGGGAAACACTATCTTAATTGATATTAGTTGGCAGGATACATTTTGGTGGCTCCAAGTTCTGCCTCTCACTCAGCCTCTAGTGATCTGCAGAGGAATGGGGACACATAGAGAGAACTTTGCTTTCCAGGATAGAAGCAAATGCTAATGGGAACAAGGATTAGCTTCATTTTCTAAGGAGCAAATTCACCATGACAGTCACAAGATGTTATCTGAAGAATTACTATAAGATCTTAATCAGCATTGCAGAATACAACCCTATAAAAATCATATGAAGTAACAAAGATATCAAAGCACAGGAGCAAACAGATTATGGAGACCCCAGAGATAAGTGTTACTCAGAAGAAGTAACCGAGGCTTTAGCAGTCAACATTTAACAAATATTTAATGAGCATCTCCTATGTGCCAGGAACTGCTTTATGCACTGAAGATACAGCTATGAACATTCTCATAGCGGAAAAACAGAAGATAACAAAGAAGCTAATAAATCATGAAGAAAATACACTATTATGATGATTGCTACAAGATAAATCAAACATGGCAATATGACAAGGAGAGACTGATGTGATTCAAGAAAAGGCCCCTTGACAAGCTGTCATTTGAGCTAAGGTCTGAATAAGGAAGGAAAAATTAACAATTGAAAGTATGAGGAAAGAACATCCCTAGCAGAGAGGCCCAATGGTAGAAAAGCCTCATGTGGACAAGCTTGACATTTCTAAGAAACAGAAAGCACAGTCCTGTGGCTAAAAGAGACTGAGTGACAGACATAAAGATTAAGAGTTGAGATCAGAGAGATAAGCAAGAGTCAGCTTATGTAATTATGTACTGATACAAGGGAGAGTAACATAATTGTTTAGAAAGATCACTCTGGCTGCTATTCAACAAACCAAATACGTGGGTTGGGGTAGTTAGAACTGACATTCAGAGACCAGATTATACAATTGCTATAGTCAGCAGAAGTGCATATGTGTATCATGCTCAGTCGTGTCTGACTCATTGTGACTTCATGGGCTGTAGCCTGCCAGGCTCCTCTGTCCATATGATAATCCCAGCAAAAATACTGGAGTGGGTTGCCATTTTCTCCTCCAGGGTATCTTCCTGAACCCGGGATCGAACTCCCATGTCCTGTAATTCCTGCATTGGCAGGGGTATTCTTATATCACTGAGCCACCTGGGAAGCCCTACCAATGATATTAATAATGAGAGACTCCAAGAAGACGAAATTTAATAAGGATAATCATAACACCTGTTTTTATGCCCATAATCTTCCCCCTCTAAAACAAGGGCACGATGTAAGACTGCAGATTCATGCGCTAGCAGTAACACAGATTTTTAAGCACAAAAAAAGCAAACAAAATAATGGGAGTATGTCAAAGACACATAGGAGTCAACATCGAAAAGCTTTAAAGGCCAAAGCTGAAGCAATTTATGCAGCAAAATAATTAACGGATTATTGGATTATAATCCAAAGTATCAAATAAATATCTATGAGACTAACTGATATAAATAAATGATTGAATAGATAAACAAATGGGGGAAGGGACAAATCTCCCATATAGAATTTCAAATAATTTATGTATTAATACATACTCCACCTCAAAGAGGTGGAGTTTAACTCCTTAACTCTTGACTGTGGGCTCATCTTCCAAAGACTACAGTACAAAAACGGGAAGAAAGGTAAATTTACAATGGAAACTTCAGCCAGGGGATCAAGGTTAATGTCATCAGTGATAAGCCATGGTGACAGCATGTGCCTTGACATGATGTGATGAGAATGACACTTCACCTTTAGGATATTCCTCCCTAAAACCTATAACTCCGTCCAACTAAAAGAAAAACATCAGAAGAACACAAATTGGGGGACATCCTACAGAACACCTGATGGTCAAGGTCACAGAAAACAAGGAAAATCTGAGAAGCTGCTATAAGGCAGGAGAAGCTAATGAGACACGACAACTAGAAGCAATATATATCCTGGATGGGATCCCAGAGCAGAAAAAGGACATTTTCCCTAAAAACTAAGGAACTTTAAATGAAGTATAGCATTGGGTTAAAAGTAATGTACCAACGTTGGCTCACCAGCTGTGCCAAACATGTCACAACAATATAAATGTTAAAATGGGAGAAACTGGTTAGATAGTACATGGAATTCTCTACTATCAGATTTATAACCCCAAACAATTGTAAAAATAAAGGTCTAGGGGCTTGGATAAGTTCCCATTGACAGAAGTATAGAACGGAGGAAATGAAAGCCAAAGTCACCTCCATTCAGTCTTATTCGAACATATTCATCATATTTCAAGGAATGCAAGAATGCCAGGTCTTGGGAGATGGAGGCAGGAAAAATGCTCTGGAAACGAGCAACCAGAACAGATGGAGAGTTTAAAGTCATGTCACATGAGAAGCAACGCAAAGTACTGTTTGTTGTTGTTTAGTCATTTAGTCACGTCTGACTCTGTGCAACCCTGTGGACTGTAGCCCGCCAGGCTCCTCTGTCCATGGACTTCTCCAGGCAAGAATACTGGAGTGAGTTGCCATTCCCTTCTCCAAGGGGGTCTTCCTGATCCAGGGATCAAACCTGCATCTCTTGTGTCTCCTGCATTGGCAGGTGGGTTCTTTACCACTAGCACCTGGGAAGCCAAACTCAAAAGTATGGGAGATGCTTAACTTAGAAAACACAAAAAAACACAGTAACTATCTCAAAATATATGGAGGAGACAGGAGCTCTTATAAAGGGTGATGATTTGACCTAAGTTTCCAGTTGCAGTATGTTGTGAAAATGGAGGGAAGATTACAAGTGGTAGATTGTCTACTGAAGAAAAGGAAGAACCTATCATAAACCTTCCAGGCACACAAGCAGGGTTTCAAAGAGGCAGAGGAACCAGAGATCAAATTGCCAACATTCGTTGGATCACACAGAAAGCAAGGGAGTTTCAGAAAAACACCTATTTCTGATTCATTGAGTAAGCTAAAGCATTTGACTATGTGGATCACAACAAACTGTGGGAAATTTTTGAAGAGCTGGGAATACCAGAACATTGTACCTGTTTCCTAAGAAACTTGTATGCAAGTCAAGAAGCAACAGTTAGACCAAACATGGGAACAACTAACTGGTTCCAAATTGGGAAAGGAGTACAACGGTGTATATTGTCACCATGCTTATTTAACTTATATGCAGAGTTCATCATATGAAATGTCAGACTGGATGGGTCACAAGTTTGAATCAAGACTGCAGGGAGAAATATCAACAACTGCAAATAGGCAGATGATACCACCCTTATGGCAGAAAGTGAAGAGGAACTAAAGAGACTCTTGATGAGGGTGAATGAGGAGAGTGAAAAAGCTGGCTTAAAACACAACATTCAAAAAACTAAGATCATGACATCTGGTCCCATCACTTCAAGGCAAATAGATGGAGAAAAAGAGGAAGCAGTAACAGACTTTATTTTCTTGAATTCCAAACCACTGCAGATGGTGACTGCAGCCATGAAATTAAAAGATACTTGTTCCTTGGTAAAGCTATGAGAAACCTAGACAGCATATTAAAAAGCAGAGACATCACTTTGCCGACAAAGGTCCATTTAGTCAAAGCTATTGTTTTTCCAGTAGTCATGTACGGATGTGAGAGTTGGACCATAAAGAAAGCTGAGTGCCAAAGAATTGATGCTTCTGAGTTGTGGTGCTGGAGAAGACTCTTGAGAGTCCCTTGGACAGCAAGGAGATCCAACCAGTCCATCCTAAAGGAAATCAACCCTGAATATTCATTAGAAGCACTGATGTTGAAGCTGAAGCTCTAATACTCTGGCCACCAGATGTGAAGAGCTGAGTCACTAGAAAAGACCCTGATGCTGGGAAAGACTGAGGGTAGCAGGAGAAGGGGGCAATAGAAGATGAGATGGTTGGATGGCGTCACTGACTCAATGAACATGAATTTGAGCAAATACCAGGAAATAGCAAAGGACGGAGGAGCCTGGTGTGCTGCAGTTCATGGGATCACAAAGAGTCAGACACAACATAGCAACTAAACAACAACATTATAAACTTAGCATCACCTGTCCTGGGAGGCAACAGAATGCCATTCCAATACTGAGCATTCAGGCCTCTGCTGGAAAGATACTGTCCAGAACACTGCAGAGGGGACTGATATTTGAACTCCAGGAGACTGCTGAGATATGAAATACTAAAACCTAATGCTTTCCTGCTTTTCTACTAATAGTTAATAAACGATGAGAAAACTGATTGTACCCAAAACCCATGTCCCACTATAGTAATTTGCATACTGTATTCTAAATTTTTTATAAAGAAATATTTTATATATTTATTTGAGGGCCTTTTCTACGTTTTAAAAGGCATTTTAACTGTCGTAGACCTTCTTGGGGGCTTCCCTAGTGGCTCAGACAGTAAAGAATCTGCCTGCAGTGCAAGAGACATGGGTCCAATCACTGGAGAAGGGAATGGCAACCCACTCCAGTATTCTTGCCTGGAGAATCCCATGGACAGAGAAGCCTGGCGGGCTACAGTGCATGGGGTTGCAAAGAGTCGGATAGGACTGAGTGATAACACTTTCACTAGGCTTCCCAGGTGGCGCCAGTGGTAAAGAAGCCACCTGCCAATGCAGGAGACACAGATTCAAACTCTGGGTCAGGAAGATCCCCCTCTGTTAATGGAAAAATGTGGAATATTATATCCCTGTACCTCCAGCACAGACCTCACTCCTGAAAACAAGACTCACCTATTCAACTGTTTCTTTGACCTTTCCACTAGAATAATAGGCATTTCCTACTTACAGGTCCAAAATAAAACTTCTTATTTTCCATCCAAACCTGCATCTCCCTCAGTCTTCTTCATCAGTGAATACCACCAACCTACACGTGATTTCCTTCTATCTACCCCTCCATGCATTTCATTAGTACACCCTTTAAAATCTATATGTAAAAATGTCTACTCTCCATCCCAACTACCTCCCCTAATCCAAGCTAGTCCTTGCTAGACTATTCAATCACTTTCTTAACTGCCCCCAACCCTCACTCTTTTCCTTGTAGTTTACTCTTCACAAATCAGCCAGAGATTACACACATACAGTCAAGGCCCTTTCTTTCTTTTTTTTTTTTTTTTGCTGCTCTGCATGGCATGTGGGATCATAGTTCCCTGACCAAGGACTTGAACCTATGCCTCCTACAGTGGAAGCACTGGAAATGCAGAATCTTAACCACTGGACCACCAGAGAAGTCCCCCTTTTTTTCCCTTTTATTTTTCTCTTCTGAAGCCCTTTCCTACGTATCTCCAATAGTTAACCAACACACTTAGAAAAAAAACTCTAACTCTTTTAATCTGTGGTCTTATCAGTCTCTCTGAACTCTTCTTACCACTTTCCTCCTTGCCAATGCTGAAACCACATTAGCCTCGTCCCTATTACCCAATAACCTCAAGTTCCTTTCTCCCCAGGGATATATTGCACCAGCTGTTCTTTCTGCCTAATATGTTTTCCCCAAGATCTTCAAATGCCGGCTCCTTCTTGCTATTCTAAAATAGCTATTAATTCACTCTTCATCACTGCGGCCTCGTTTATTTCTCTGCATAGCACTTATCACTAGTTGATACTTTCTCCTTGCCTTGTTTTCTATGATATTGCTTTTGTCTCTGCATTGTCCGAGAATAGGAAGGTTGTATACCTTAATTATGGCTGTAAACTAGGCACCCAAAACAGGGCCTGGAATATCACAGTCAGTAAATAGTTGTTCAACAAATTAATAATTTTAATGATACAACTAAGGATGACATCCTGCAATCTGACTTGAAATCTTAAAGTGAGCTTTTCTAATTCCTGAAGAAATAGACCAATATTTTACGATATAACTAAAAATAAGATTAAGACATGGTAAACACCAAAATACACTCGTCTTCTACATTCCCCAAATTCAGCACTGTGTATTTCTGTTTCTACATGTATGTTTACACTGTTCCTCTGACTGAAATTATTTCTCCTGGAATTTTTTCTAATCTTCAAGATCACCTAAGTAAATATTAACATCTCTGAAAATATTATCCACTTTTAGGACCCAATCACAAACATTTTGGACCCAAACACAAACTTTCTTGCATTCTCTGACTGCGATTTGAAATCCTTGCACCCCCAAATACCTCATTCCTTAAAGACAACATATCTCAGTGAGGAGTCTAGTTACTATAGGTAAGAATTTTCCAAACTTCACTCCATTGAACACTAGACTTGAGATAATTTGTAAAATTTCCATAGCTTGGAAAATGTATTATAAAATATACTCACTTTGGAGGGTTCACAGTAATATATATTTTTTCTACTTTACTTATTTATTTGGCTGAACCAGGTCTTAGTTGTGGCATGTGAACTCTTGGCATGAGGGATCTAGTTTCCTAACCAGGGATCCAACCTGGGCCCCCTGTATTAGACGAGTTGGGTCTTAGCCACTGAATGACAAGGCAAGTCCCACACGACAGTATTATGGACTGTGAATAAAGTAAGCAATGTATGGGGTTTGCCGTGGTTGTTGTTCAGTCACTAAGTCATGTCTGACTCTGTGACCCCAAGGACTGAAGCACACCAGGCTTCCCTGTTCCCTGTGTGGGGTTTAACTTTCCACAGCTCAAATTTTGTTTTCCATTATTTGTTTATAGAACTGACTGTCCTTTCTTTAAGAAACATATGTATTAACATATCACAGAAAATAGCTTGAGATACACCTGAACAGTGGCTTAAGAACACGTGGTTGGGAAGTTAACAAGTTGGAGGACTTCAATTTTCACCTGGGCCCCAAGAGTTATTAGAGGAGACCATGAGCAGGTAACTGATCCTCAATGAGCCTCCACCTGCCCATCTTTAAAATAGAGTTGAGTATGATTGCCACCCAGGATTTGTATATGGATTGAATAATAGTGGCACGGTGCCTGAGGCCTATCAACCATGCTATAATGGTTACTGCCATTAGAATGATAATAATCTTTATTATTCTTGTACATCAGTGAGGTCAGGAATTGGAGGCGTTCACGTGGGAATCTCCCACAAGATCCAGCAGATACTAGGCAAAGAACTGAATGCTTGGGGCACAATGTGGCTCAAACACATGTTATGATTGG
Source organism: Bubalus bubalis (assembly GCF_019923935.1). Lineage (NCBI taxonomy): Eukaryota > Metazoa > Chordata > Mammalia > Artiodactyla > Bovidae > Bubalus > Bubalus bubalis. The sequence continues at coordinate 34,296,727 of NC_059160.1, forward strand.
CTGGCACAGGTCTTGACTGCTTCATTGCTATTGCCTCATATTGGGCTCAATCCTCTATTTCTTTGCACTGATCACTGAGGATGGCTTTCTTGTCTCTCCTTGCTATTCTTTGGAACTCTGCATTCAAATGGGTATATCTTTCCTTTTGCCCTTTGCTTTTTGCTTCTCTTCTTTTCTCAGCTTTTTGTAAGGCCTCCTCAGACAGCCATTTTGCCTTTTTGCATTTCTTTTTCTTGGGGATGGTCTTGATTCCTGTCTCCTGTACAATGTCACGAACCTCCATCCATAGTTCTTCAGGCACTCTGTCTATCAGATCTAAACCCTTGAATCTATTTCTCAGTTTCACTACATAATCATAAGGGATTTTATTTAGGTCATACCTGAATGGTCTAGTAGTTCTCCCTACTTTCTTCAATTTAAGTCTGAATTTGGCAAAAAGGAGTTCATGATCTGAGCCACAGTCAGCTCTCGGTCTTATTTTTTCTGACTGTATAGAGCTTCTCCATCTTTGGCTGCAAAGAATATAATCAATCTGATTTCAGCATTGACCATCTGGTGATGTCCATGTGTAGAGTCTTCTCTTGTGTTGTTGGAAGAGGGTGTTTGCTATGACCAGGGCGTTCTCTTGGCAAAACTCTATTAGCCTTTGCCCTGCTTCATTCTGTACTCCAAGGCCAAATTTGCCTGTTATTCCAGGTATTTCTTGACTTCCTACTTTTGCATTCCAGTCCCCTATAATGAAAAGGACATCTTTTGGGGGTGTTAGTTTTAAAAGGTCTTGTAGGTCTTCATAGAACTGTTCAACTTTTTAGCTTCTTCAGCATTACTGGTCAGGGCATAGACTTGGATTACTCTGATATTGAATGGTTTGCCTTGGAAACAAACAGAGATCATTCTGTCGTTTTTGAGACTGCATCCAAGTACTGCATTTTGACTCTTTTGTTGACCATGATGGCTACTCCTTTTCTTCTAATGGATTCTTGTCCACAGTAGTAGATATAATGGTCGTCTGAGTTAAATTCACCCATTCCAGTCCATTTTAGTTCGCTGGTTTCCTAAAATGTTGATGTTCAATCTTGCCATCTCCTGTTTGACCACTTCCAATTTGCCTGGATTCATGGACCTAATATGCGAGGTTCCCATGCAATATTGCTCTTTACAGCATCAAACCTTGCTTCTATCTCCAGTCACATTCATCACTGGGTGTTGCTGCTACTTTGGCTCCATCTCTTCTTTCCTTCTGGAGTTATTTCTCCATGGATCTCCAGTAGCATATTGGGCACCTACCGTACCTGGAGAGTTCATCTTTAAGTGTCCTATCTTTTTGCCTTTTCATACTGTCCATGGGGTTCTCAAGGCAAGAAATAGAGGAAAACAATAGAATGGGAAAGACTAGAGATCTCTTCAAGAAAATTAGAGATACCAAGGGAACATTTCATGCAAAGATGGCTACAATAAAGGACAGAAATGGAAGAAGCAGAAGATATTAAGACATTAAGAAGCAGAAGATTTAAGATATTAAGAAGAGGTGACAAGAATACACAGAAGAACTACACAAAAAAGATCTACATGACCCAGATAATCACGATGGCATGATCACTCACATAGAGCCAGACATCCTGGAATGTGAGGTCAAGTGGCCCTTAGGAAGCAACACTACAAACAAAGCTAGTGGAGGTGATGGAATTCCAGTTGAGCTATTTCAAATCCTAAAAGATAATGCTGCTAAGGTGCTGCACTCAATACACCAGCAAATTTGGAAAACTCAGCAGCGGACACAGGACTGGAAAAGGGCAGTTTTCATTCCAGTCCCTAAGAAAGGCAATGCCAAAGAATGCTCAAACTACCACACAATTGCACTCATCTCACAAGCTAGTAAAGTAATGCTCAAAATTCTCCAAGCCAGGCTTCAACAGTACATGAACCGTGAACTTCCAGATGTTCAAGTTGGATTTAGAAAAGGCAGAGGAACCAGAGATTAAATCGCTAACATCCATTGGATCATCGAAAAAGCAAGATAGTTCCAGAAAAACATATATTTCTGCTGTATTGCCTATGCCAAAGCCTTTGACTGTGTGGATCACCACAAACTGAAAAATTCTGAAAGAGATGGGAATACCACACCACCTGACCTGTCTTCTGAGAAATCTGGATGAAGGTCAAGAAGCAATGGTTAGAACAGGACATGGAACAGTAGACTGGTTCCAAACAGGGAAAGGAGTACGTCAAGGCTGTATATTGTCACCCTGCTTATTTAACTTATATGCAGAGTGCATCATGAGAAATGCTGGGCTGGATGAAGCACAAGCTGGAATCAAGATTGCCAGGAGAAAAATCAATAACCTCAGATATGCAGATGATACCACCCTTATTGCAGAAAACAAAGAAGAACTAAAGAGCCTCTTGATGAAAGTGAAAGAGGAGAGTGAAAAAGTTGGCTTAAAACTCAACATTCAGAAAACTAAGATCATGGCATCTGGTCCCAACACTTCATGGCAAATAGATGGAGAAACAATGGGAAACAGTGACAGAGTTTATTTTTTTTTTGGTCTCCAAAATCACTGCAGCTGGTGATTGCAGCCATGAAATTAAAAGATGCTTGCCCCTTGGAAGAAAAGTTATGACCAACCTGGACAGCATATTCAAAAGCAGAGACATTACTTTGCCAGCAAAGGTCCATCTAGTCAAGGCTATGGTTTTTCCAGCAGTCATGTATGGATGTTGAGAGTTGGACTATAAAGAAAGCTGAGTGCCAAAGAATTGCTGCTTTAGAACTGAGCTGTCAGAGAAGACTCTTGAAAGTCCCTTGGACTGCAAGGAGATCCAACCAGTCCATCCTAAAGGAAATCAGTCCTGAATATTCATTGGAAGGACTGATGCTGAAGCTGAAACTCCAATACTTTGGCCACCTGAAATGAAGAACTGACTCATTTGAAAAGACCCTGTTGCTGGGAATGATTAAAGGCGGGAGGAGAAAGGGACGACGAGGATGAGATGGTTGCATGGCATCACCAACTCAATGGACATGAGTTCGAGTGAACTCTGGGAGTTGGTGATGGACAGGGAGGCCTAGTGTGGTGCAGTCCATGGGGTCACAAGGAGTTGGACATGACTGAGCAACTGAACTGAACTGAACTGGGCTCAATCCATAGATTTATGTTATCAGCCTTGTCCTCCAAGGCATTCACGTTTGCCTGGGCAGCATTCCTCAATGAATGTTTATTGATTTGCCTGCTCTCCGTGGATTGGAACTTTTTAAAATTCTGATCCACTGCAAGCACCAGTCCCCCTCAAAACAACACCCCGACATTAACATAGATCTCTTTCACAAGTGTGGCTCACTAAAGTAATGATTTATACCTTAGCAGCCTAGATAAGGAAGAAAGTATAATGTAGAGTTTTAAAAATTCTCCAATCTGATATGCACCTCATTTCCCATCTCTGTCAGTGAGATAGACCACAGTGGCAGAGAAGTCCAGAGAAATAAGAGGTTCCCTGTGACTGTTAACATCCGCTCCCAGGAGGTAGAAGGCATTCTTACATGGAAGGAACTACACTGATGACCTCAAGAGGGCCATTTCACCCTTGAGTTTCTATGAAACCTTTGGAATTTAAAATAGAGCACTAAAAAGAACTTTAAGAGATCATCAAGGCCATCCCCCTGCCTGTTATAATATTTTTATATTTCCAGGTTCAATGTGGAAGTGCAAAGGCTCAAGCTGCAAGAGAAATTGATGGGTTAGAGGGCAAGAAAGCTTAGGGGGAGAGAAGAGAAAGGAAAAGAAAAATCTGAGGATAAAAGAATTTATGCCCTCCCAATTAACCTTACTCAGGACCCCGAAATTCCCAAGGCAACCCTGATTCTACCTTTCTTTCTTTTGTTTTCAAATATGGAATTTTCCCCAGGACTAATGTTAGAACTCAGCATATTCTTCCTTTGATTTATGAGAACATTCAGGGAATATAAGGTCATGAAAGTTACCAAACCAGCTGGCTTCAATGCAAAGTAATTAAATAGAAAGTCTTAAAAACTTAAAATCTTTGCTAGACTTATTTCAGAAAAAAAAAAAAATGTTACATTTATTTTTCTTTACATTTGAAGTACCCACTTCTTATATTTTTAAAATATTTGTTCTAAGTTTACATTAACCTTCCTCCTGATGACAGGAGTGGACCTAATTCAAAAAGACCGATAAAAGAGCAGAAATTAGAGCATCTGTATTTGTGGTTAAAACTATTAGTAGACAACCACATTTCAGGAAATACGTGGTTAAAGTAATTAGATAACCAAAAATGCCTGTTCAGAAAAGCAAAGTTAAATGCTGGAATTTTTTTTTTTTTTTTTTCTAAAAAAAAGCCACTATGATTTCAAATAAGGAGGAAAAAGAAAAAGCCTAACGGACTTCTTAAGAAGTTGTGCAGAAATGCATACTTAAGTGGTTATGCTCTAAACATGAAAGCAATCTGCTAAGAGTGGCGTTAAGATGTGGGTTTATGAGTTATCCATATATTAGGTAGAGCACCTACCCCAAGCATTGTACTACACTACTTGTTCAATTCCTTTGATACTGTCCTTAAATTGTCCTTAATAGTACCTTACAGAGCAGGGCCCACCCAAAGGCTTTCGTGATCCCTCTACTCCAATATTATCTTTGGAAAAGTCAGACTCTTTGAAAAGCCTCTCAGGTTCTCGGTTGTGTGATTCCTTTGCAGTAGGCATATTCAGATACACATGCTTAGTAATATTTCTAAGGAAAATTATGTTTGAAACTCTGTTCTTATAATCCTCAGCACAGTCACACAAGTAAATCACTCCTGCAGCTAGGATCTAAGAAACAGAGCCAATTTCTAGTAAAGGGACAAGATAGTCAATTAAAAGAAACCAACTGGTAGCAAACTTAGATGGTGAGCCATGAGGCAATTTTCTCTGGCTTTAGCTTGCAGTACCAAAGCGTGCTTTAATAAAGAAGCTTCAGGTACTGATAATCTATCAGTGTCTGCATCTCTCTGAGCGTGACAAAACAGTTCTCTCATTTTTGAAGGCTGAGTGTTTCCATTTTCTTGTATCCTGTAGATGTCCAAGAGCAAAGAGAGTTGCCACATTACATTTCTCCAAATAAAACCATAGGGTTGTCAAATTAATCTAATTATCTGTGACCCAATTTGATAACACTGCTAAAAGCGATGTTAGAGGACTTCTCTACAGTTAAGTTCTTTGTTTTCTCATTCATTTTCTTGTTTTATTAATTTGGCTGAGAAAGAACCCTTTCACAGCAACAGCACGCCTGCTTAGAAATTTTATGCATGTTCGTGAACTACTGAAAAAGTGTACTCTGTCTACCAGCACTTGGAAAATGCAACGAGGAGAGAGTCAAAATCGTCATGAGTTTCAATAAACATCAGACAAATTCTAAAGATTGATCCAATGCCATTTTCACATTTAGCAATCCAACTCAAGCACATATTTCTCAGGTGACTAATATAACAGATTCAACTGTTGTTTCATCAAAATCAGAAATATTACTTGCTTGTAGCTCTTTTCATGAAGTTGGACACTGTACGTTTTCCATCTGCTTCTTTCTTATATCATTTTTAGCCCTCATGTAACCCTATTCACTTCAACCTCTTCCTCAAAGATACAAACATGTGGCTGGTTATGGTACTCAAGAAAATATTTTTGTATTCCATAGGAACAGAGATACATAATTTTCTATGGGAATCACTTTCATTTCAATTTTTCCAGTTACAAATTTACTCTGTCTTAATTCAAAAAGATTTAATTCAAAAACCTTTGTGTGATTTTAAAATTTCTTCTCCGATATACTTTCATTCTGAATTTTTAATGTTTATAATGATCAAAATTATATGCTTGGAATATACCCTTCAACATAACGGCATTACAACTAAATTTTTATTTGAATTATGTTTATGGTAATAATAACCAATGTTTTTTTCATGACATAGGTTAAAAGTCTGCAGCCTCTAATTTGACAAGAGCTCTATTATCACTTTCTGCAAAAAAAGAATATTAAGACATCTAAAATCTGACACAAATAGAAATCTCTTTCTCTCACTCTCTTTTTTTAAACAAGAATAATGATTATATATGCTGCTTGATATCCCATTTTCAGGGCAACTAAAGGGATATAGAGGTTCAAGCTTCATCTCTTCAACCAAATAAGACCACTGCCAAGTATGCATTGGTGTATTTCTATACACTGAACTGCTTTAGATAATAGATAAAGTTAGCTTTATCTACTTCATGGTCTTATCCATTCAGGGCCCTCTGCTTCAAAATACCTTCACTGCAGGGTCCCAGTCCAGAGGGCTAATACACAGCACACCTTCTGTAAAATATACCATTCTAAAACTTGAAAAATGGTCAGCTAATTAAAGACCGGTGAACGGTTTTGAGACAAGAAGAATTCTCCTATTCAAAACTGAAACAGAACCTGAATGGAATCAAAAAGTTCCAAGGTAGGCTGATTTTCTCTATGACTTGTAAGACTATCTATTATCATTTTTCAAATGTCTCCCACTGTACCTGAGTTTTTTTGTTTGTTTGTTTTGGTCATACCTACAAATGAAACTTCAAAAACCAATGCTGTTTTACGTGTGTGCCTCTGGAGAGATGTGTATGAGAGAGATCCCTTAGAAATAATACAAAAAGTCTGTCCTTCCGCAAAGTTCAGCACAGATTTCACACCAGAGTATTTTGATTAATTTCACTTCAGAAATGCATTAATGGAGTGTATGCTCAAAATAACACCCCCAAATACACTCAGAAATTCTGAAGCTTAGCACGCTTCCCAAAACATTTCTGAAAAAGACAACACTCCAGTAAAGACTGGTTTTCTGCTGGGTGTGAGTCTATGACCCTGGGCTGCTAGGAAACCAGTCAAACCTCAAAGAGTACAGGCTAGGTCAGTGCCCCTCCAGGACTGAAAACTGAATCTAGCTGCCAGGAAGTCTGGTTGCTGTGACCTCCCAAGTGATTCCTCCTCAGGACCTGCTCTAAGAAGAAGGGGGGGGGGCTGCCTTGCCCAAAGTTGTGCCCCTAGTAAGGGTCTGGGGAGATAGAAGCCAAGCACTCTTTTTTAAAATTTTTTATTGGAGTATATTTGCTTTACAATGTTATATTAATTTCTGCTGTATATGTATAGCAAAGTGAAATCAGCTACACATATACATAATGTCCACTCTTTTCTAAATTTCCCTCCCATTTAGGTCACCACAGAGCAGAGTTCCCTGTGCTATACAGTAGGTTCTCATCATTATCCAGGTTATACATAATATCAGTAATGTGTATATATATCAATCCTAATCTCCCTATTCATCCTACCACCCCTATCCCTTGGTATCCACACATTTGTTCTCTACATCTGTATCTCTATTTCTGCTTTGTAAATAAGATCATTTGTACCAATTTTCTTCAGCTTCCACGTATAAGCATCAATATACAATATCTGCTTTGCTCTTTCTGATTTACTTCATTCCGTAAGACAGTCTCTAGGCCCATTCACACCTCTACATTCTTATTTATGGTTGAGTTACATATATATATATATATATATCACATCTTCTTTATCCTTTCCTCTGTCAATGAACATTTGGGTTATTTCCATGTCTTGGCTATTGTAAACAGTACTGCATTAAACTTTTGAGTACATCTGTCTTTTTGAATTATGGCTTTCTCTAGGTATGTGCCCAGTACTGGGATTGCTGGGTCATATGGTTATTTCTATTTTTAGTTTTTTAATAAATTTCCATACTACTCTCCATGGTAGCTATATCAGTTTGCATTCTTACTAACAGTGCAAGTTCAGTTCAGTTCAGATCAGTCGCTCAGTCATGTCCGACTCTTTGCGACCCCATGAACCACAGCACGCCAGGCCTCCCTGTCCATCACCAACTCCCGGAGTTCACCCAAACCCATGTCCATTGAGTCAGTGATGCCATCCAGCCATCTCATCCTCTGTCGTCCCCTTCTTCTCCTGCCCTCAATTTTTCCCAGTATCAAGGTCTTTTCAAATGAGTCAACTCTTCACGTCAGGTGCCCAAAGTATTGGAGTTTTAGCTTCAACATCAGTCCTTCCAAAGAACACCCAGGACTGATCTCCTTTAGGATGAACTGATTGGATTTCCTTGCAGTCCAAGGGACTCTCAAGAGTCTTCTCCAACACCACAGTTCAAAAGCATCAATTCTTCTGCCCTCAGCTTTCTTTATAGTCCAACTCTCACATCCATACATGACCACTGGAAAAACCATAGCCTTGACTAGATGGACCTTTGCAGTGCAAGAAGGTTCCCTTTTCTGTACATCTTCTGCACTAACAATGAAAGATCAGAAAGAGAAATTAAGGAAATAATCCCATTTACTATAGCAACAAAAAGAATAAAATACCCAGGAATAAACCTCTATAAGGAGACAAAAGACCTGTACTTAGTTTAGAAAACTATAAGACACTGATGAAAGAAATAAAAGATGACACAAACAGATGGAGAAATAAACTGTGTTCTTGGATTGGAAAACCTATATTGTGAAAATGACTATACTACCCAAAGAAATCTAGAGATTTAATTCAATCCCTAACAAATTACCAGTTACCAGTGGCATTTTTCACAGAACTAGAACAAAAAATTGTACAATTTATATGGAAACACAAGAGATTTTGACTAGCAAAAGCAATGTTGAGAAAAACAAAACCAAAAATGGAGCTGGAGGAATCAGGCTCCCTGACCTCAGACTATACTTCAGGGATACAGGAATCAAGACAGTATGGTAGTGGCACAAAGACAGAAATATAAATCTGCAGAACAGGACAGAAAGTGCAGAGATAAACCCACACACCTCTGGCTACCTAGTCTATGACAAAGGAGGCCAGAATATACATTGGAGCAAAGCCACAGCCTCTTCAATAAGTGGTGCTGGGAAAACTGGACAGCCATATGTAAGAGAATGAAATCAGAACATTCTCTAACACCATACACAAAAATAAAATGGATTAAAGACCTAAATGTAAGGCCAAATACTATAAAACTCTTAGAGGCAAACATAGGCAGAACACTCGGACATAAATCACAGCAAGATCTTTTTTGACCTACCTCCCAGAGTAGTGAGAATAAAACCAAAAATAAACAAATGAGACCTAATTAAACTTAAAAGCTTTTGCACAACAAAGAAAACCATAAACAAGATGAAAAGACAGCCCTCAAAATGGGAGAGAATATTTGCAAATAAAGCAACTGACAAAGGATTAATCTCCAAAATATACAAACAGCCATGTACCTCAATATCAAAAAAACAAACCCAATCAAAAAAAGAGCAGAAGACCTAAACAGACATTTCTTCAAAGAAGACATATAGATAGCCAACAAACACATGAAAAGATGCTTAACATCGCTCATTATTAGAGAAATGCAAATCAAAACTACAATGAGGTATCACCTCCCACCAGTCAGAATGGCCATTATCACAAAATCTACAAACAATAAAGCTCTCATACCTCAATTGAGATCAACTCTAAGGGCCCAAGTGTCACTAATGGTAAAGAACCTGTCTGCAGATGCAGGAGACATAAGAGAAGCAGGTTTGATCCCTGGGTTGGAGGAGGAAATGGGAACCCACTCCAGTATCCTTGCCTGGAGAATATCATGGACAGAGAAGCCTTGCGGACTACAGTACATAGGGCTGCAAAGAGTTGGACACAACTGAAGTGACTTAGCACACACACTAAGGGCCACGCAGTGCCCAGGCTCCCTGCAGGATGAGCTGAGGCCTTAGCCAAGGTTGTATCTCAGCCTACCTCCTCACTCTGCCTATTGCTGGGGCTTTTTTTACCTCGTAGGTGTTGATCCAGAACACACTCCCAATCTCTGACCCAGCTCCTCAGGAAACCTGACGTACCAAACAGTATAAAAGGAGCAGGAGGGCAATAAAAAAATATTACAGTTCAACCTTACTTCTTTTGTACAAGTAAAGACACTTCAGCCAAGAACAATTATATCATTTGCATTGAATTAAATATCTAGCTAGTCCCAGGGCCAGATCCTCTATCTCTTGACTTAAAAGTGGGCATTCTTTATTAGAAATTATTTTCCTTAACAGACTTTAACTATACTTCACCTAAGAAAACCACATCTGAGCTTAAATCTGGCAAAGTAACAGTTAATAGTTCATCTCTTTTCAGCATTCAACATGCCATATTTCATTTCTAGAAACTCTACCAAAGGAGGAGAAAGGTCTCAATGAGTTGGAGGGGTTCAGAGGACCAGGGTGATTAAGGTGGAAACTAACTTTTTTCTAAATATCTACCAGCACCATGGGCTTCTCAAGCGGTGCTAGTGATATAAAGAACCTGCCTGCCAATCCAAAAGATGTAAGCAGAAGTGGGTTTGATGCCTGGATCAGGAAGATGCCCTGGAGGAGAGTATGGCAACTTACTCCAGTATTCTTGCCTGGAGAACCCCATGGATAGAGGAGCCTGGTGGGCTACTCTGTAGGGTTGCAAAGAGTTGGACACAACTGAGGTGACTGAGTGAGCAAGCCAGCTACCAGCACCACGCTAGGAGCTTTCCATCTTATCTTACTAATCTTCACAATAACTCAATGATAGAATATTCTCTTTCTCATTTTAGAAATGAATGAACCTGCTAAAAGGAGGTTCAGTTGGCTCACGTGAGATTTGACTATGACGCTGTTGATGTGTCTCTTTACCCAAGGCCTCACCAGGACTACAAATAAACAAGGTCTGTCCTCCTTTGATTCACCATGTTTGCAAGTGTGAAGCTTTCATTATCATTTGTCTTTCAGATTCTCACTAATTAGGTAGAGCTTCACTACATAATATACCTGTTAACTTGACTCACTACAAATAAAAATCAACAACGCCACAAGTTTCTGAATGTTGATTAGCATTTATGATTTCCGAGTGTCAAAATAAATCAATTATTTTGAAGGACTAGTAAAGCTAAGGCACATTCTTATGGTGTTTTCATCAGTACAAAAAATTTACAATGACATCTCTTAACTAGGTACTTAAGAAATCATTTGGCAGTTTACTTTTGGCCAAATGCCATACATTGTTTTAATGTCAGAAAGGAAGCAAAAGTTATTTATAGATTGATATACAACACTATTAAAGCTCAATCTTATATACAGCAACACATTCCAAATTGAGTTCTCAACACTACATTTTAAAGCACAAATCACTGTATTCAATACAAGCATACAAACATCTTCTTAATAAAGTACCAGATGTGTGACAAAGACTCCAAAAGGGGATGAGACAATTAAAAGAAAAATCTAATAATGTCAACATGTATTTTTTACCTTAACCTGAAAATTAATTTTTGTGACCTCACTTCTATACCCTGTTTTTTCAATATCTGTGATCCACTGGAGAATGCTAGTCAATAGGAGGAGCAGGCAATGGCACCCCACTCCAGTACTCTTGCCTGGAAAATCCCATGGATGGAGGAGCCTGGTAGGCTGCAGTCCATGGGGTCGCTAAGAGTCAGACACGACTGGGCGACTTCATTTTCACTTTTCACTTTCATGCATTGGAGAAGGAAATGGCAACCCACTCCAGTGTTCTTGCCTGGAGAATCCCAGGGACGGGGGAGCCTGGTGGGCTGCCGTCTATGGGGTCGCACAGGGTCGGACACAACTGAAGCGACTTAGCAGCAGCAGTCAATAGGAACCCAGTAAAATGTGAGTTTATAACACTGGATGCTGTTGTTAACAGTGCTAGACTTTGACATTTTAGTTAATCTAAGTAATTTTTTAAAAGATTAGTGTTTCTTATTTGTGTATATAGACAGAGCATTTTTTTAGCCTTGTGGGATTGTGTTTTCATAGTAAGATAAGCCTTCAGATAATTCTCTCTCTGCAGAATTCTGGTATTTGTAGTTGTGTGAGCATAACCAATTGGCATAATTTAGTTATAATAAAGTGACTTCGGAATTCCAGAAATAAAAGGACATTTACATCTGTGACAATTTTTAAAATAAACTTAAAAAACTTTTTAACGTACACTAATTATTATCGTTTTAAAGTGAGACAGCAGCCTCTCACTCTTGCGACACAGAACAATATGTCTTATTGGTTCCAACTCAGCATGACATCTTGAGGTCTATCAGCTGGTTTTATTTTATGTTAGGCTTAAAAAACAGGAGGCTTTACAGACACAGGAAGATGAGGTGAAATGAGAACTAAGAGATTAAAAATACTCTCTAAACTCAGAATACTACTTTTCACTTTGAGTCTATAATGAAATAAAAGTTAATTCCTTCCTCAAGAGGGCTGTGAAATAAAATACAAGACACCCAAAGAAAATCTGAATTTTAGGTAAACAGTTTTTTAATTGTGTCCCGTGCAATATTTGTATTGTGCATATGAATCCACCTGAGTGTCTTTTTAAAATGCAAGTTCTGTATCAGCAGGCCTCAGATGGCACCTCAGAGTCTGTATTCTAATTTGCTAAATCTGGCAACTTATCCTAAATTCCTTGCAAAAGAAGAAACTGCTGAAGATAACAGTGTTAAACGTTCACTTGTGGACTAATATTTGCAATTAATGAATGGAATGAAGAATTGGGTTTTATTTACATATTTGTTTCAGTGTTGTCTCTAAAAACTCCAGATTAGTAGCAAAACTAAAAGCCCGAAGGAGAGTTTTGAGAATATTATTTATAACATTATCATCAATGTGTATTTTCCCCCATTTTCACAGATTTATCTAATCAGTGGTATTCAAACTTGGCTAAACATCAAAATCACCTTCAGAGCGTTTTAAAATCCTGATACCTAGCCACATTCTACTCAACTAAATGCTAATCTCTGGGGGTAACCCAGGCATAGATGGTTTTACTCTCCCCAGGTGATGCCAACATGCTGCCAAGACAGAGAATTTGCCCTAAGTTCCTACCATACAAAGTGTGGTCTGGGAACCAGCAATATCAGCCTTAGTTGGCAACTTGTTAGTAACATAGAATCTCAGGCTCCACCCTAGGCCTTCTGAGTCAGAACCTTAACAAGATATCCAGATGATTCATATACACATTACAGTCTGACAGACAATACTCTGAATCATTTAGTGATAACAACTAAATGGAGCCACACATGACTATCACTACATTATTAACTGGAATTCTATAATGTCCCAACAGAGCAAAACTTGTCTGGTTTAGTGCAGTCACTATCGTTAAATCATCAGTACTCTGTCAATGCAAATCACTTTGGGCTTCCAAGAGAAATCATATGACCATCCAAAGGGACCCTGGATAGAATGCTGGCATCAATTCCCAAGAGACAGCAGGCCAGTCTATGCCCATGCCACCTTGAGCACACCTGCTTTCACCCAAAGGACAGCAGACCTGATCATGGCCATAATTCCACAACTAAGATATCAGTCTCTAAACAGCAACACTGCTTCGTTTTCTCCGCTAATCCCAATCCTAGTTAGTAAAGCTAATTGATAGAAACATGAAACTACTAAGACCTACTCAAGACCTGACTCATTGGAAAAGACCCTGAAGCTGGGAAAGATTGAAGGTAGGAGGAGAAGGGGGCAACAAAGGATGAAATGGTTGGATGGCATCACCAACTCAATGGACATGAGTTCGAGCAAACTCCAGGATGCAGTGAAGGACAGGGAAGCCTGGTGTGCTGCAGTTCATGGGGTCACAAAGAATGATGCCCAGTCACAACTTAGTGACTGAACAACAACAACAAAAGTGCTTTGCCCCAAAGTGCTGGCATATCTTTGGTGATCATTGTATGTTTTCAATCATAAATTCACAGGTTTCCTGTATAAGTTCCATCAAGCAACTGAGTGCTTTTTTCCCAAATGATGGTACCTTTTAAGAAGCCCAACAAAGTAACCTCCTAAACACAACAGAACCAAGTATTCACTTTGAGGCTGAAATCTAGGTGCTGGGATTTGGAAACTGTCTGGAAGACTTCCTGCCAAATTGTCTTTCCCACTTGTAACTGGAGTTCTCCTATGAGCAGTAAGCTTTTTGTGTTAAATAGGTCAGTTTTCACTCCAATCCCAAAGAAAGGCAATGCCAAGGAATTTTCAAACTACCACACAATTGTACTCATCTCACACACTAGTAAAGTAATGCTCAAAATTCTCCAAGCCAGGCTTCAACGTGAACCAAAACTTCCAGATGTTCAAGCTGGATTTAGAAAAACCAGAGGAACCAGAGATCAAACTGCCAACATCCATGGGATCATCAAAAAAGCAAGAGAGTTCCAGAAAAACATCTACTTCTGCTTTATTGACTACACCAAAGCCTGTGTCTGTGTGGATCACAACAAACTGTGAAAAATTCTTTAAGAGATGGGAATACCAGACCACCTGACCTGCCTCTTGAGAAATCTGCATGCAGGTCAGGAAGCAACAGTTAGAATTGGACATGGAACAACAGACTGGTTCCAAATAGGAAAAGGAGTACATCAAGGCTGTATATAGTCACCCTGCTTATTTAACTTATATGCAGAGTACATCATGCAAAATGCTGGACTGGGTGAAGCACAAGCTGGAATCAAGTTGTTGGGAGAAATATCAATAACCTCAGATATGCAGATGACACCATCCTTATGGCAAGAAGTGAAGAGGAACTAAAGATCTTCTTGATGAAAGTGAAATAGGAGAGTGAAAAAGCTGACTTAAAATTCAACATTCAAAAAACAAAGATCATGGCATCCGGTCCCATCACTTCATGGCAAATAGATGGGGAAACGGTAGAAACAGTGACAGACTTGATCTTCTTGGGCTCCAAAATCACTGCAGATGGTGATTGCATCCATGAAATTAAAAGACGCTTGCTCCTTAGAAGAAAAGCAATGACAAACCTAGGCAGCATATTAAAAAGCAGAGACATTACGAAGCTAACAAATATCTGTCTGTACACTAATAATGAGAAAATAGAAAGAGAAATTAAGGAAACAATTCCATTCACCATTGCAACGAAAAGAATAAAATACTTAGGAATATATCTACCTAAAGAAACTAAAGACCTATATATAGAAAACTATAAAACAATGGTGAAAGAAATCAAAGAGGACACTAATAGATGGAGAAATATACCATGTTTATGGATCAGAAGAATCAATATACTGAAAATGAGTATACTACCCAAAGCAATCTATAGATTCAATGCAATCCCTATCAAGCTACCAATGGTATTTCTCACAGAGCTAGAACAAATAATTTCACAATTTGTATGGAAATACAAAAAACCTCAAATAGCCAAAGCAATCTTGAGAAAGAAGAATGGAACTGGAGGAATCAACCTACCTGACTTCAGGCTCTACTACAAAGCCACAGTCATCAAGACAGTATGGTACTGGCACAAAGACAGACATATAGATCGATGGAACAAAATAGAAAGCCCAGAGATAAATCCATGCACCTATGGACACCTTATCTTTGACAAAGGAGGCAAGAATATACAATGCAGAAAAGACCATCTCTTCAATAAGTGGTGCTGGGGAAACTGGTCAACCACTTGTAAAAGAATGAAACTAGAACAATTTCTAACACCATACACAAAAATAAACTCCAAATGGATTAAAAATCTAAATGTAAGACCAGAAACTATAAAACTCCTAGAGGAGAATGTAGGCAAAGTACTCTCTGACATAAATCATAGCAGGATCCTCTATGACCCACCTCCCAGAATATTGGAAATAAAAGCAAAAATAAACAAATGGGACCTAATTAAAATTAAAAGCTTCTGCACAACAAAGGGAACTATAAGCAAGGTGAAAGACAGCCTTCAGAATGCGAGAAAATAATAGCAAATGAAGCAACTGACAAAGGACTAATCCCAAAAATATACAAGCAACTCCTGCAGCTCAATTCCAGAAAAATAAACGACCCAACCAAAAAATGGGCCAAAGAATTAAATAGACATTTCTCCAAAGAAGACATACAGATGGCTAACAAACACATGAAAAGATGCTCAACATCACTCATTATCAGAGAAATGCAAATCAAAACCACAATGAGGTACCATTTCACGCCAGTCAGAATGGCTGCGATCCAGAAGTCTACAAGCAATAAATGCTGGAGAGGGTGTGGAGAAAAGGGAACCCTCTTACACTGTTGGTGGGAATGCAAACTAGTACAGCCACTATGGAGAACAGTGTGGAGATTCCTTAAAAAACTGGAAATAGAACTGCCTTATGACCCAGCAATCCCACTGCTGGCCATACACACCGAGGAAACCAGAATTGAAAGAGATATGTGAACCTCAATGTTCATCGCAGCACTGTTTATAATAGCCAGGACATGGAAGCAACCTAGATGTCCATCAGCAGATGAATGGATAAGAAAGCTGTAGTACATACACACAATGGAGTATTACTCATCCATTAAAAAGAATACATTTGAATCAGTTCTAATGAGGTGGATGAAACTGGAGCCTATTATACAGAGTGAAGTAAGCCAGAAGGAAAAACACCAATACAGTATACTAATGCATATATATAGAATTTAGAAAGATGGTAACGATAACCCTGTATGCAAGACAGCAAAAGAGACACAGATGTATAGAACAGTCTTTTGGACTCTGTGGGAGAGGGAGAGGGTGGGATGATTTGGGAGAATGGCATTGAAACATGTATAATATCATATAAGAAACGAATTGCCAGTCCAGGTTCGATGCAGGATGCTTGGGGCTGGTGCCCTGGGATGATCCAGAGGGATGGTACAGGGAGGGAGGTGGGAAGGGGGTTCAGGATGTGGAACACGTGTACACCCATGGTGGATTCATGTTGATGTATGGCAAAACCAATAAAATATTGTAAAGTAATTAGCCTCCAATTAAAATAAATAAACTTAAAGTAAAAAAAAAATAAGGAAGGAAAAATAAAAAAGCAGAGACATTACAAAGCTAACAAATATCTGTCTAGTCAAAGCTATGGCTTTTCCAGTAATCATGTATGGATGTGAGATCTGGACCATAAAGAAAGCTGAGTGCTGAAGAATTGGTGTTTTTGAACTGTGTGTTAGAGAAGACTCTTGAGAATTCCTTGGACTGCAAGGATATCAAACCAGTGAATCCTAAAGGAAATCAGTCCTGAATATTCATTGGAAGGACTGATGCTGAAGCTCCAAAACTTTGGCCACCTGATATGAAGAACTGATTCATTGGAAAAGACCCTGATGCTGGGAAAGACAGAAAGCAGGAGGAGAAGGGGACAACAGAGGATGAGATGGTTGGATGGCATCACTGACTCAATGGACATGAATTTGAGCAAGCTCTGGGAGTTGGTGATGGACAGGGAAGCCTGGCATGCTGCAGTCCATGGAGTCGGACGCGACTAAGCAACTGAACTGAACTGAACTGAGTGTCCTCTGCTTCTCCAAACATAAATGCTATATTCCCAAAAAGTTAGCACACTCATTTTATCAAATCTTAGTGTGGAATTAGTTTATTAAATTGCAGGGTAGTTACCTAAAAGAAGAGATGGATGAGTTCTTGGTTACTGAAGGATTATGAGTTAGGGAAGGGATAGAGAAAGAACCAGACAGTAGAAATATGGGTACCAAAGAAAACCTTTGTCTACAGCATAATTTTGCTTCCTGCCTTGATTAATACCTAAGGATGGCATTTTCAATACCTATGAGCAAAAATTAATGTTTCATATTTGTAAGTTGACTTTGTAACTTATTTTTAAATCATGTGAACTATAAAAGAACTAATGCAAGATGGTAGCCAACTGTTGAGTTTATCTTTTAAAATAATTTAAGGGAAACCTAAGACAGTAATTTTTAGTTTTCATACACTATATACCATACCTTACAGGAACATGGAGCTCAAACAGAAAAATTGAGGTTATCTAAAGCTTTTGTGTATATAAGTATTTCTGAGCCTAATTATAGTTTTATTACATTTCATGAAGTGAGCAAGAGAAATTGTGTCTGCATCAGTGTAGTGAAGGAGTTTCTCATCTCAAAAGCCCATCTGTATTGATATCAGAAAAGGGTAGGGGTGCAAAATGACAGCCGCTGGCTTGCCCTTTTACCTTTCTAACAGGGCTGGTGGCAACGGTGAAGCTTAATCAATGCAATGGAAGTGACATTTTGCAGTCAAATCAAATTAAATGGAAATGAAAGGAAAATCTGAGGTCCAACCTAAAGGCTGTTCCTCTTAGCACTGAGGTCATCTCCATGGCAACTAAATGCTACAAATGTGTAGAGTAAATCCTTAACAAATCTGCAGAAAGCATGTCCAATTGAATATGATAGTGTCTGTCACTGTACTTTGTGGCTTTCTAAAAGCTTACATTAGAAGTAACAGAAAGGACTTCGGCCAGCGAGCAAGTAGAATAGCACAATTAATCTGACCACCCTCAGTGAGAGGGGTGCTCAACTTCTGAAAAAATGAACTCTAAGTAAGTGGGCAACTTAAAGACAGACCAAGTTAAGTGGATTAGGTTCAAATTGCAATGTTTTCTACAACTGTTTTTACTTGCACTTATTTAGTTCAGAAATCTCCCTAGTCCTTCTAAAAGCCTTTTCACATCATGAGGAATAATTTGAATGGGGCTACCCCTGTCCATTCCATTTCTTTTTCTCAAGTGCTCCCTTGGAGATGCATTGCCCTCTCCTTTTTCAGGATGTGTTCAGAGCAGATGGATTTCAGGGTTGTGAGAAAGCAGTCTGTACTGGTACCAACAGGAGAACAGCAGTGGTAACAGAGCTTCACGGTGGTTTCCTCTCCACAGATGCTTCCAGAAGATTGCAACTCATCCCTATATGCCCCTAGATAATCTTCTGCACTATGTGGCCAATGCAAACTGACCTGGGTAACTTGGAGTTGGTTTCCTGTTGTAGGCCACATTTTGCTGGAGAAAGTAAATCGATATCGCCAAAACACGCACATGCTGTCATGTCCAACTCTTTGCAACCCTATGGGCTGCAGCCCACCAGGTTCCTCTGTCCACAAGATTTTCCAGGCAAGAATCATGAAGTGGGTTTCCATTTCCTACTCCAGAGAATCTTCTCAACCCAAGGATCCAACCCATGTCTCCTACATTGGCAGGCGGATTCTTGACAGCTGAACCACCAGGGAAGACCCATCATCAAACACACTTGCCCTACAAATGAAAAATCATTAGAGGCTCGTTCTCCTGAGAAAGCATGAATGTTCAGGTATCTGTGTGTGTTTGGCTTGAGATTTGGGCTCCTTCTACCAAATGACAATATATTTACAAAAGAAAGAATAGGGAGAAACACGTAAGTATACCAGATTAGCCCAGTGATACGTACCAAATTCACTGTGTGAGCTGTACAACGAAAAATGTTCTTTTTTTTTTTTTTTTCTCCATCCCTAAAGCACCAGGCAATTTATTTTTTTTTTCAATTTTATTTTATTTTTAAACCTGAAACACTGTATTAGTTTTGCAAAACGAACCCGCCACCGGTATACATGTGCTCCCCATCCTGAACCCTCCTCCCTCCTCCCTCCCCACACCATCCCTCTGGGTCGTCCCAGTGCACCAGCCCCAAGCATCCAGTATCATGCATTGAACCTTTGAAGAAAGACGCACTGCACGGAGTCTAATATGCTCTATGCCGGTCATTTAAGTAAGCCATGAAAGTGGCCTCTACAATTTTTTTTTTCGAAAACACTTAATCTGGAGTTTGCTCTCGATGCTGTCACTGTGCAGTATGAAAGATGTCAGCAGATTTATACCTTAGGTAAGAGAAATGGGAGGATGACAATTTGATGTGAAGTGACAGTTTTTGCTCAAATGCATAAAACCATGGGTCATTACATTCTATCCCCATTAAGATAGCAATTCACACTAATTAATTAATTCCAAGTAAGAAATTCTTATTCTCTAAGTGGTGGTGAAAATAGCAACAATGTTGCTAAGGTAATAACAATAGTCCTTTATCAAAAATATATCATAAGTTATCATCTTTTTGCAGTAGCACCAATTTCCTTTGGTTTAGGTAGTATATTTAATGATTTTTCACAATCTATATAATAATAACAATAAGACCTAACCTTCATTGAACACTTATTCTGACAGTGATGACAGACAAGCAAAACAAAAATTGTTGTTCCTTGAAATAAGTTTCTCCTGTGTAGCGCCAATGTTTTAAGGTTTACAATAACTACAAACCAATTTTGTTTCATATTATCATCCCCATAAAATTACACTTCAGTGTTAATGGAATATTACACTTTAGTTATAAGGAGTATCCTCTGCTCTTGGATACTCTCATGCCAGCTCAGTTATTAATCAATAGTATTTAGGGTCACATCTCTGACCTCTCTCTTGCCAATATCCTCAACTGTAAAATAAAGCTTATTCTATAGCTTTTTTTCTTACCTCACTGGATTACCTGAGCAATGAGATAATACACATGGAAAAGCTCTGGGGAGTATCCAACAATATATAGTCTATATATGACTATATTATTATATTGGAAAGACTTCTGTTACTTGTTCACACAGATCATTTTTGTAATGTTAAGAATATAGTTAAATATCCATATTTACATTCATGGCAAATAGATAAGGAAACAGTGACTGACTTTATTTTCTTGGACTCCAAAATCACTGAGGATGGTGACTGCAGCCATTAAAATTAAAAGACGCTTGCTCCTTGGAAGAAAAGCTATGACAAACATAGACAGCATATTTAAAAGCAGAGACATCACTCTGCTGCAAAGGTTCCATATAGTCAAAGCTTCGGTTTTTCCAGTAGTCATGTATGGATGTGAGAGTTGGGCCACAAAGAAGGCTAAGCGCCAAAGAATTAATGCTTTCAAACTGCAGTGCTGGAGAAGACTCTTGAGAGTCCCTTGGACAGCAAGGAGATCAAACCAGTCAACCATAATGGAGGTCAACCCTGAATGTTCACTGGAAGAACTAATGCTGAAGCTGAAGCTCCAATATTTTGGCCACCTGCTGTGAAGAGCCAAGTCACTAGAAAAGACCCTGATGCTGGAAAAGGTTGAGGGCAGGCGGAGAAGGGAGTGACAGAGGATGAGATGGTTAGATGGCATCATCAACTCAATGGACGTGAGTTTGCACAAACTATGGGAGAAAGTGAAGGACAGGGAAGCCTGGTGGTCCAAGGGGTTGCAAAGAGTCAGACACCACTGAGTGTCTGAACAACAACAACACAAACTATAGTAAGCCTGAGATTAATTGTAAACTTACATTTTCTTAACTCTATACCTCTGTAGAGTATACTTTATAGTCAAAATTAATTTCTTGTAGTCCAAGTATAATATTTAAAAGAAAATATTATATAATAACCTAAATAAACACTCTACAATTTGCTTTTCAAAAACTGTTACCTAGCATGAGGTTATTTCCTTAGGATTAGCTTCTATGGGCTGGGGCTGGGCTTAGTTGCTTAGCCGTGTCTGACTCTTCGCAACCCCATGGACTGTAGGCCACTAGGCTCTTCTGTCCATGGGAATTCTCCAGGCAAGAATACTGGAGTGGGTTCCCATGCCCTCCTCCAGGGGATCTTCCCAACCCAGGGACTGAACTCAGGTCTCCCACTTTGCAGGCAGATTCTTTACCGTCTGAGTCACCAGGGAAGCCCTAGCTCCTATTCCTAAAGTCAAATGCTAGAAGAGAGAAAAAAAAAAAAAAAGGCTTAGTTAGACCTTTGAATACTGAGGTCTGATAAGTTTTTATTGCATTAGACCTTTTTGATCATCTAAATGAGACAGAATAATACATTAAAGAGGATTCTTTCCTGCTCCCAAGATTGCTTTCTCCTCTGATTTAGTGCATTATACACTAAAGCTATATTTACATTTTTCCATATAAGACACAGATGGCCAACAGGAAAATGAAAAGGTGCTCAATGTCATTAGGGAAATGCAAATCAAAACCACAAGATATCATCTCACACCTGTTAGAATGCCTGGCATCAGAAAGACAAGAAACAACAAGTGTCGGGGAAGCACAAGTGGAGAAAAAGAAGCCCTCACTCAGTGTTGGTAGGAACGTGAACTGGTGCAGCCACTATGGAAAGCCGTATGGAGGGTCTTCAAAAAATTTTTAAAAAGACCTATCATATAATCCAGCAATTCTACTTCTGAGTATTTATCCAAAGAAAATGAAAACAGTAACTCAAAAAGATATATGCACCCCTATGTTCACTTGGTTAATTCACGTTAACCAAGATATGAGTGAATAAAGGAAATGTGATATACACAGACAATATTATTATTATTACTGAGTCATAAGTATGAAAGTCACAAGAATGAAATCTTACTATTCATGACAACATGGATGGACCTTGAGAACATTATATAAGTGAAATAAGTCAGATAGATAAAAGACAAATACCTTATGATCTCACTTAAACGTAGAATCTAAAAAACAAACCAAAAAGCACATAAACAGCCAAACAAACAAAAACAAGCTCATGGATACAGAGAACAGCTTAGTGGTTGCTAGAGGAGGGAGGGAGGGAGGAAGTGAAGGGGTTACAAAGCATAAACTTCCAGGGATAAAACAGTTATGAGGGAGCAATGCAAAGTATGATGACTATACCATAATACTGAATTCCATATATGAAAGTTTCTCAGAGAGTATATCTTACATGTTTTCATCACAAGAAAAAAAAAATGTAACAATGTATAGTGATGGATGTTAATAAGACCTACTGTGCTGATCATTTCACAATATATACAAATACTGAATCATCACATTGTACACCTGAAACTAATATACTGTTATATGTCAATTATATCTAACTTTGAAAAATAAAGCCTTATTTTTTTTCTTTTGTAAAAAAATTTGCCCCACGTTTATCTCCATAGAAGCGTATGGGGCAACTGGAGGTGTATCATCCATTGCAGAGTCTAAGTTTCAGCATTTCAATTGCTAACTCTCTAAGTACTGCTGAATCTGAAAACAAAGACAGGAAGCCCTGCCACAGATTATCACACATCGTGCACTCTCAAGGAAACAGAAAGACAAGATGTAAAAGTTACTATGTCATATTTACTTTGGAAATTGCCATTATAACTGAAATACGGTTTGACAACACAGTTTTAAATTTCTCAATGTTTAGAGATTTTATCTAACTAATAAACTTGTGGCTTCATAAACCCACAAAGCTCCGGCAAGGCTATCTGATTTGAAAAGGGTGTGAGCTTGCCAGGTGGAAGGAAGCAGATGCCATCTACGGATTGGTGAACCGCCAAGCGTCTGTCTATTTTCAGATATTACAGGGGTGGCTCTGGTGCCATTGGTTAAGATAGCAAATTGATTTCTTCAATAAACCAGTGCTCTCATTCACTCACCACAATTTTTGAAAATTGCCCTTTTGATCTGAAGTTTCCAATCCTGGTCAGGCGTCCTTTTTTATTTTGGAACACTGAAATCTACACTCTGTGGCTATTTTTTCCTTACATGACCAGAAACACAAACCTTTCTCTCCTCATTCACTCCACTGAAACTGAATGGTTTCTTTAAACTGGCTTACATATTTATTGACTTTTTCAAATAAATAAAAACTTTAAAACAAATGCAAAATTTCATCAGATTAAAAGTGTGCTGACACAGAGGAGTTGCCAACTTAGTGCTATCTGTGAACAGATTAAGGACTGCTTCAGATAAGAGGTTTTGATCACTGGTTTTCCTCTAATGGGCTGTGGAATCTGCACCCTGGGAAATCATGGAATATTTGCAGAAATGCTCATATCTATGTGTGTTTATATATGTTTATATGATATGTGGGTATAAGTACACATGTGAAAAGTGAAAAAAGTGAAAGTGTTAAGTCACTCAGTTTTGTCTGATTTTGCAACCCCATGGACTGTAGCTCAGGCATCCCTGGTGGCTCAGAGGTTAAGAATCCGCCTGCAATGCAGCAGATGCAGGTTCAATCCCTGGGGTCGGGAAGATCCCCTGGAGGAGGGCATGGCAACCTACTCCAGTATTCTTGCCTGGAGAATCCCATGGACAGAGGAGCCTGGCAGGCTACAGTCTATAGGGTTGCAAAGAGTTGGACATGACTGAAGTGACTTAACATGTCTGTCCATGGAATTCTCCAGGCAAGAACACTGGAGTGGGTAGCTATTCCCTTCTCCAGGAGATCTTCCCAACCCAGGGATCCAATCTGGGTCTCCCACATTGCAGGCAGATTCCTTACCGTCTGAGACACCAGGGAAGCCCTAGTACCCATGTACTGATACTCAATATTATGGAATGTGGAACCTGTGTTTGTTTTGTCTTGCATTCCTACTGCTACTTCTAGTAAAAGCTAATATTTTTTGAGAACTTAATATAATGCAAGCATTCTTCTACTTTATGTGTATTAATAAAAATCCCATGAGATAGGAACTATTATTAGCCCCACTGTACATATGAGGTGTAGAATTTAAAACACTTGTCCAAGTCTCACAGCTAGTAAAATGGGCTAGTAAGCTGGGTGTGTTTTCAACAAGAACCATGTTCCCATGAACCCTGAAATAAGAAGCATTTAGAAAATGCTCCTCTTCTGACCTTCTAGTCGATTAAGCATTTAGGTTATGGAGCACCACTGATAATTCGAAGGTAATTTTAGGAATGGTGGTGAAGCTAACAGCGTTGATAGAGATGATGGGGCTGATGATAACAATGATCTACTACTGAATGAGCACTTGGTGCTAGTAATTGTGCTAAGGGCTCTATACCTCATTTAATGCTCAGAAAGCACAGTGTGAGGCTCCTACACAAAGCCCATTAAATCAAATCATTAAGGATGAAGTCCAAGAAATGTATGCTTTCTAAACCTCCCCAGGGAATGTGATATAGTCAGATGGAGACTGTAACCTACAGTATTCTACAGTGCCGGTTTTTTTCACAAGCCATATAGTATAGAAAATGCAGCCCATTTCACATTTTTAAAGTGCACCAAAGATATTTGCTTTGTTTTTAAATGCATTCTCATTACCAAAACTGCCAGGGAAGTCTTACTTCCTTCACTTAATTCCTCCCTATGTAATCTAAAACCATTCCCTTTTCCATCTCCTTAGTAAAGGTAAGGAGCTAGCCCTCATATCTAGTTCAGAAAAATACAAGGGATTAAAGTCTGATGATGGTCTGATACTAAATCATCTCACCTGAAACTCTAGGGCAAAAGTATTTATACTGTCAGTTACCTTCGTTCGTTTCTCTGCTCATTCATTCAACAAGCATTGTTACCTACTCTGTGTTGGTCCCTGTGAGAGCCATGGGCACATGAACTCTAGACTTGCGCAGTTAACCATTTGGCAAAGAAGACAGAAACCAGTGAACACTCTTCAGCATGTGTGTTATGATGGAGCTATGCACAGCATGCAATGAGCAAACAGAGGCAGAGACTTAACTCATCCTACAGGACCAGGGAAGGCTTCCAGCAAGATGTGTTGCCTAAAGTGAATCATGAATGCATAGAAGTTATCTGCCAGGCTGAGAAAGGAGGGAGAAAACTATGGACAGAGAAAACAATAGATGCTTTGTTGAGAACCATGGGCTACATGCAGGAAACCACAAATAATCCACTCTTTCTGGAGAAGATGGGCTGTATGTGTATGTGTTCAGTCGCTCAGTGGTGTCCGACTCTTTGCGACCCCATGGACTGTAGCCCACCAGGCTCCTCTGTCCATGGAGTTTTCTTGGCAAGAATATTCAAGTGGGTTGCCATTTCCTTCTCCAGGGGATCTTCCTGACCCAGGGATCAAACCCACATCTCCTGCATGAGCAGACAGATGCTTACCCCTGAGTTGTACATGAGGGGAAATATGGGCCCATGATCAGTTCAGAATGGCCCCTTACACCACTCTGGGAGCTTGGAGTTTACCCTGGTTGTGACAGAGAAACATACAACAATTTTAACAGAAAGAGTTTTATGGTCAGATTTACATTTTAGAAAAGCTGGCCCAATGCAATGGGTAGGAGGTTTGGAAGAGAGCAACACTGGGGCCCAAAGGAACTGGAGTCACTGAATTCATGACGACCTGTTAATAAGAAAGCACACTGCACAGATATTTAAAGTGGAGTTGTCAGGATCTGGTGACTGACTGGATAGAGCAGGTGAAGGAATAAAACCTCTAAAGCCTGCAGGGCTCTGAAAAGAGCTAAGGTAGCACAGAGATAAGAGCAGGGGCTCTGGGCCAACGTGCTTGCAAAGCCTGGTGCTGTCTTGGTCTAGCAGTGTAATCTTGGGCAAGTTATTTAATCTCTCTGATGTCTTCTCACCTGTAAAATACCGATACACCATGGTATACCTTCCTCATCGGATCATTATGAAGATTTTATTAGTTAACATAGCAATATCTAAAGTACTAAAAACAGAGTTTGGAACACAGTAAGTACTATGTCAGTATTACTAGCTTTTATAGATGTGATTATCTAGTGGGATTTGTTCATTTTCCAGGCGCAGCCCCAAATATTAGAACTGTGTTAAGACCGATCCTGGACCTCAGAGAATCCAAAAATTTCTCACGTGCACTCAGGTCAGAAATGTGTTTGTGTTTGGTCAAACACAACAGAAAAGTTCTCCTGGAGTCCCCTCCTGTTCCCACTGTTGAGCATGACTTGTATGTCTGGTTTCTCAGTTCTTGAAGTCTTTATTATGTTTGTGTTGTCTATCACCTACAGCTTTAACTTTTATTTTAAATATTCACATTGTTCTTCCTTTGCTTCCATTTTCTTGGTCTTTGGAGATTTTTAATAATGTTTCCAAAAAAGATGAAGTATTTCTCTACTGAGCTTCACAATGCCTGACCTGTTTTCACCCTAACTTTTGTAATTTAACCTTTCTCTCCTTTGTTTCTGCTTTGGTTCCTGATTTCTATGTTAGGGTTCTCTTGGCTTCTCTTTTTGGTGGCTTTTTATTCCTAGGTTGGGATTTCTCCCCCTTGCACACTCATGTTCTAGATTCACCATTTTGTGATGCTTTTAATTTCACTCGTGCCTTTAGAGCTTTCAAGTCTGTACTAAAACATACAAAGGACCACTCTCTGTGATACCCCTGGTGAGCGCATTATGAAAATGTTAAACAAAAAAACAAAACAAAAATTCTCTAGACACATGCAGCTTATGAATAGATATCTATTCTCTGTGGAATGAAGAAATCTGGTTTTACTTTGCAACGCTCACTTTGTGGGTGCTTGATACACTAAACTAAGCTTGTAAATTACTAGACCGGGTATCCACGGGAAAGGATGAATGCCTCCTACCAAAAATCCTTCCCTCCATCAAGCTAACTGATTACAATTGGAGTTTCCTCAAATGAGCTTGTTTGATAATTTGTCTCATTACTACTGAAAAGGAAATGGAAATCAAGGACTTGAGGCCAGAAAGCAGTAAGCAAATATGATCAAAGGTTATACGGTATGAAAGGCTGATTTAGTGTAAAATAATTTAAAAATAAAAATTAGTGTCATAGCCAATAAGATATAGATAATAAAGTTTTCAACTATTAATTAGGCCAGTATATGCTATACAGAGTCGCTGTATGTGAGAAGGCTTTACGGTGTCAAGTACAGATGGCTTTAAATGCAAACCAAAGTACAGATGATATACAAAACCAACACTGAGTGCCATTTATTACTTTCCTACTAATTCTAGGTTTAGACTGTACTTTGAATTTGATTGCCCAATTACCCACATCTATATTATATCATCTCTAAGCATCATTACAACATCAGCTTCAATCTTGTGGGAAGGACTGTAAACAAAGGCCAGTTGGCTAAAGATAGATCATTACTGACACATCCACAATAAGGGAGGTAACTAGGAGTAATGAGTATAATCAAGAGAAGTAAATTCAGGCTAAATACCAAGAAAGAATGTTCAACAGTGAGGATGGATTAAGGCAGGAACCTTCCAAGATAAGTGATGGTGATCACTGAAACATTTACTAAGAACAGCTTTTCATTCGTAAGGGTGCTTGATAAAGGATTCCAAACAGTTAGAGAACTAGAAATGGGGGAACTCTCTGTTTTTAGCTTGGAAAAGGTAAACATAAAGAAAACAGGGTGATGCTGTGACTTTCTCACAAACTAGGAAAACATGCCTTTACAAAATCACCTATTATTGTGAAATATTGGGAAGCACTGTTGTCAAAAGCATTTTGGAGTCTGAATGATCTGAGATAAGTCTCAGATCATTTACTAACTGATGAACTTTAGTAAGATACTGAATCTGCGGGAGCCTCAGTTTCCACAACCACAAATGAGTACACAAAAGCCTGATTTGCAGGGTTACTATACAATTAAAATACAATAGTATATAAATGAATCCAAGCATTAATTACCTGGAATACTGAAAACATTAAATAAATGGTATTTTATTTAATAAATAATTATTAGATTTTTAATTCTAAATAATTTTTGTGAGGCATTTTGATCTATTAGCATTCACAAATAAGCATTTCTTTTTCAAAATAGTCAATAAAAACTCAACTTTCAGGGCTTCCCTGGTGGCTTAGTGGTAAAGAATCCACCTGCCAATGCAAGAGACCCAGGTTTGATCCCTGTAAAGGAAGATCCCACATGCCACAGAGCAAATAAGCCCGTGCACCACGACTACTGAGCCTGTGCTCTACAGCCCGGGAGCCGCAACTATGGAGCCTGTGTATATCAACTCCTGAAGTTCACACACCCTAGAGCCCATGCTCTGCAACAAGATGCCCGCTAACTGAAATGAAGAGTAGCCCCCACTCCCTGCAACTAGAGAAAAGCCCAGGCAGCCACAGAGACCTAGCACAGCCAAAAATAAATAAATGTTCTTTAAAAACTCAAACTTCACAGATGATCTGGGACATGAGTTTTAAACCCAGTTTTCTCAGACATCTAGCAAAACCAAGTTGTGATTGGTACTCCTATCTTAACATAACTCATAAAGTTTGCACACATCCAAAGAGCTGGGTCTTTTGACCTCTGGTACTCTTGTCATCTTATTCTCTTCAATGTGATAAATAAATGATGAATTTTAAACTTCATAATTAATCAGAACAATTAAGAGCTGGCATTTTCTGGTCAATTATATTTTATTTTGATTTATCTTTCTGACTACCTAACTAGAAATTTGTTTTGGTCTAAATTTTTAATATAAAAAGTTGTTAACATATATTGTTATGACTTCCTGCCTTAGAAGTAATATACCATGAACATAATCTAATCTTTCCATTAAGGAGACTCTTATAATACTCCCATCATCATTATTCTGAATATTAATATCATTGAAAAACACTGAGGATGTTAAAGATGTATGAGATTGAGTCATCTCATATTGACCCACGCTCTTGAAACTGTTTATATTAAATAACTGAAATCTGCTTGTTTCTTCGAAATGATAAATGTGGGTCATGGAGGTGGGGGAGTGGTGCCTGGGGTGCTGACAGTTGAAGATGTTTCTAGAGTTCTGGTAAACTGACAACTTAATAAAAAGAAATGTTCGTGTGTGTTACCGATGAAATAAATAAGCATACGTTGTACTCCAACTTATAAAATCATAAATGAACCAATTAAATGAAAATGGTGTAGCTTTCACACATCAGTTATGTTATCAAAAAAGTTTTTCAGTAAGTTTTTGCATTTTTAATAAGCAACAGCATTAGTCAGTAAAAAATAAGAACTCTGATGCATTCAGAGAGACTATAGATCTAAACCAGACAAAACAAAGCCTCATAAAGGTGTTTGTTCATTAATTTTTAAAAGGCCAGACTTTGAGTTGTTATCAAGTCAACTGGCACCAAACCGTACTCAATTTAGTGCAACTACAAAGTGGAACCCATAGTCTACAACGGCAGAGTTTTTGATCACACTAATTAACAGCCATTTTGTTTAAAATAAACAGATACGAGTCTAATTGCCTTTTTTACATAAGAAAGAGAAGATCTTAAAAGTAAAAACATGTAAAAAAATAAAAAAAGATCAGACAAATGCCACTCAAATAGATAAGAAAAGTTGCCCGTGAAAGGAACCCAGAGGAAGTCAGACTGTTCACTGACTGACAGCCCAGTGAAGCAAAAGGAACAGCTCAGACAGGTTAAAGGGAATCACGAGGGCATGGCCTGTAACTACCCATCTTTTCATCATATTTCCTCACAGAGGAGTATACCTTAGTTCATAATGTGGTAGGCAATAGCAGGCCTGATACTCCTAATTAGGACAGACCTCTGCTAATGGACAAATCATTCCTTCTACCCTAGCATACATTGCCAGTGGAGGATGTACTGCAAAAAAATTTCCAAGATAAATTGTTAACTAAGTTCCAGATATTTTATTTGAATTTGGGTTCAGATGAATAAGTTTATATACATATATATATGGCTTCCCTGATAGTTCAGTTGGTAAAGAATCCATCTGCAATGGAGGAGACCCCAGTTCAATTCCTGGGTCAGGAAGATCCGCTGGAGAAGGGATAGGTTACCCACTCCAGTATTCTTGGGCTTCCCTGGTGGCTTAGCTGGTAAAGAATCTGCCTGCAATGCAAGAGACCTGGGTTCGATCCCTGGGTTGGGAAGATCCCCCAGAGAAGGGAAAAGCTACCCACTCCAGTGGTAGCTTTTCACTCCAGTAGCTTTTCTGGTCTAGAGAATTCCATGGACTCTATAGTCCATGGGTGGCAAAGAGTCAAACATGACATTATATAACACACATATAAAATGTTATATGTAATGTAACATAAGCCATGAACAAAATAACATAATTTAAAAACAATACCTATGGTGTCATACATGGTGACTTATTAATACATACTGCAATATAATAGGTACATCGTTCTGCAATACATAATACCAAGTATATGAAATAATATTTTTTAGAGCATCACCTGATTTTAGCCTCTTGAAAGAATTTCCCCCCTTTAATTTACCCACAGTACAAACTATTCAAAAACATTCATCTTTCCATTACTTTTCATATCCTCTGTTGCTAGGACAGTACTATGCAGAGAGTGCCTTTCCAAAGTGTCTGGGGGAACCACTTTTAAAACTAAGTAAATATGATCAACCTACACTATTATCTGCATTCAGAATAAGATTAAGGCTGAAACCAATGCTGTGCTTGTTTATGTTTAACAATCAGCTCTTCAGGAGGTGGAGGAAAAAAGCCCTGACTAATAGCATTTGCAAATTTCCTGGTGAAATATTTCCTGATGGCTGATTTCAAAGTACCACCCCACCATGAAATCACTGACCAGGGAGGTGGGAAGAGGCTCACAAGAGCTGGTGCAAGGCCACAAGAGCCAGTGAGGTCACACCACTGGTTGAACACAATAGCAAAACCCTGCAGTAAGACTGTGGTGTTTTCAATCATCTACATTTGTAAAGCTTCACCATTTAAATTTACTTTTCCCATATTTTTTTTCTTTTTTTCTTTTTAAATTATGAAAGTATAATAACACATCTACAGGAGATTTGGAAAATACAGAAAAAAATACATATAGTTCCACCATATGTTACAATTATTTTTTAAGTAGCTAAATTAAGATTTTTAGTTGGAGTATCAATATTAAACTCTCAAAAATTAATAGAATAAATAGACAGAAAAGTAGAAGGATATATTAAGAGTAGACCTGAAAAGCACTATGGACCAATTCAACATAACTAAGATTTATGTAATTTTCACACAACAGTAGGAAATAGATTCTATTCAAGTTTCCATGGACTATAAACTAGGAGACACTGGAGCAGATCCAGGGACGTAAGACAAGGTGCAAAAATGTCACAGTCTAAAGGTATTGAAATCAGTCTGTTCTCTTATCACTGTGGAATTATGTTAGAAATCAATATCAAAAGATTTTTTAAAATAACCCACATATTATCAAGTGCAGTGTGACATTTACCAGGAGAGATCTTTGACAGCCATTGAAAACCTCAATAAAGTTAGAAGACTGAAAAAAAACACATAGGATGATTGCAGAGAAGAAAACATTTAAATGAGAAATTAATATCAAAGTGAGAAATTAATATCAAAGATACTTTTAAAAAGCCCATGTATTTGGAAATTAAATGTCCATTTTTAAATGATGGGTGTATCTAAAGACCCATAACAAGGAAAACTAGAATATATTTGTAACAATAATAATGAAAAGAGAATTTACTAGAATTTGCCACATGCAGTTAAAGTTGCTCAATGCAACTAAATATACTGAGGAATCTTGAATAAGGTATGAAAACAAATAATGGACACTATATAAAGTTTGGTGAAACTTTAACAAAATCTATAGTTAATAAAACTGTATCACATGCTAATTTCCTGATTCTTTTTACAACACTTTTCTGTATATTCTCAGAACTGGATTAGAAGTTTAAAGCCTTAATTTTTAAAAGAAAAAAAACCACTAAGATGATAAACTTTCTAGACTTTTAGCAGTAATACTAGATGCCAAAATACATGGAACTGTATCAAAGTTTTTGAGGGAACAGAAATTAGAAATCTAGCTAGCATTCTATTCATACTGTCAAACAAGTGGAATCAAAATGTCACAAATTTTTTAGCTAGGCAAAAATTCATGTTTTCTAAAATATATATATTTTCTCACACATACTATTTACATATATATGTGTGTGTAAATATATATATACACACACACATATATATACACACACAAAAGCTTTTCTACTACATTTGATAAAGGCTTGAGAAAGAACAAAAGCTAAAAAGAGAAAGAAATTGGAAAATATAAACTAAATGAAATGGGAGCACTAAATGTGAAATTTAAAAAGTAAAACAAACTAGATAAAAGTAAAAGATCATCATATAGTCCAGTTATTTTTAAACATGGCTTCTCATAGAAACACACATGGAGCTTTGGAGGAAAAAAGCAATACCTGGGTATTTGTATTTTTCAAAAAATTCCAAGGTAACTCTGATATGCATCTGGATTAAAAAAAAATGATTACAGGTTTTTCTTTTAAATAGTAGTTTTAGTGATATTGGAGAAAGAAATGCAACCCACGCCAGTATTCTTGCCTGGGAAACCCCATGGAGGGAGGAACCTGGTAGGCTACAGTCCATGGGGTCACAAAGAGTCAGACATGCCTGAGCGACTTCACTTTCTTTCTTTCTTCCTTTAGTGATATAGAATTCTATTAGTTTCTGTTGACAAATCATGATGCAATGGTATTAAGTGAATAATATTAATATTATATAATCACAATATTAAAAGGTGTTATCAGTTTTCACAATCAATGGCCAGGAGAAAAAAAATAAAAGATAATGATAATTGCAAGCCATAATGCAAACATGATTGACCTAATATAAATTAACTACATATACTTTGGAGGGTTAAATAGAGTGATATAGTAAGTAAAAAAGCATACATACACATGTTTTCATCTGCCCAGCCAATCTATGTTTTTTGGTTGATGCATTTAATCCATTTATAGTTAAGGTAATTATCAATATTTATGATCCTATTACCATTTTCTTAATTGTTTTGGGTTTATTTTATGTAGGTCTTTTCCTTCTCTTGTGTTTTGTACCTAGTGAAGTTCTTTTAGCATTTGTTGGAAAGTTGGTTTGGTGGTGCTGAATTCCCTTAACTTTTGCCTGTCTGAAAAGTTTTTGATTTCTTGCTGGGTGCCTGGAGAATCCCAGGGACAGAGGAGCCTGGTGGGCTGCCGTCTACGGGGTCACACAGAGTTGGACACGACTGAAGCGACTTAGCAGCAGCAGCAGAGTATTCTTGGTTGTAGGTTCCTCCCTTTTATCACTTTAAATATATCATGCCATTCTCTTCTGGCTTGTAGAGTTTCTATTAAGAAATCAGCTGATAACCTTATGGGAGTTCCCTTGTATGTAATTTGTCACTTTTCCCTTGTTGCTTTTAGTATTTTGTCTTTAATTTTTGTCAGTTTGATTACTATGTATTCCTCCTTGGGTTTATGCTGCCTAGGATAAACCTACTAAGGGATATCCTGCCTGGCATAAACCTACTAAGGTCCTGCATCTACTGGACCTGGTTGACTACTTCCTTTCATGTTAGGGAAACTTTCAGCTATTCTCTCTTCAAATATTTTCTCAGGTCCTTTCTCTGTCTCTCTTATCCTTCTGGGAACCCTATACTATGAATGTTGGTGCATTTAATGTTGTCCCAGAGGTCTTATAGGTTGTCTTCATTTCTTTTCATCCTTTTTTCTATATTCTGTTCTGCAGCAGTGATTTCCACCATTCTGTCTTCCAGGTCACTTCCAGGTCTATTCTTCTGCCTCAATTATTCTGCTGTTGATTCCTTCTAGCGTATTGTTCATCTCTGTTTGTTTGTTCTTTAGTTCTTCTAAGTCTTTGGTAAACATTTCTCATATCTTCTCCATTCTTTTTCCAAGATTCTGTCTCATCTTCACTATCATATTCTGAATTATTTTTCTGGAAGGTTGCCTATCTCCACTTTATTTAGTTGTTTTTCTGGGGTTTTATCTTGTCCTTTCATCTAGAACGTAACCCTCTGCTTTTTCATTCTGGTTGACTGTCTGTGATGTGGTTTCCATTCTGTGGGATTGTGGTTCTTCCTACTTCTTCTGTCTGCCCTCTGGTGGATGCGGCTAAGAAGCTTGTGTAAGCTTCCTGATGGGAAAGACTGGCAGGGGGAAAAACTGGGTCTTGCTCTGGTGGGCAGGGTGTTGCTCAGTAAAACTTTAATACAATTATCTGCTGATGGGTAGGCTTTTGCTCCATCCCTGTTAGTTGTTCGGCCTGAGACAACCCGACTCTGGGGTCCACAGGCTCTATGGTAGGGTTAATGGCGACCTCCAAAAGGGCTTACGCCAAGGGCCACCTTCCAGGACTGCTGCTGCCAGTGCCCCTGTCCCCACAGGGAGCCACCGCTGACCCACACCTCCATAGGAGACCCTCCCACACTAGCAGGTAGGTCAGATTCAGTCTCCTGTGAGGTCACTGCTCCTTTTCTCTGGGTCTTGGTACACACAAAATTTTGTTTGTGCCCTCTCAGAAAGGAGTCTCTGTTTTCCCCAATCCCGTGGAAGTCCTGTAATCAAATCCCACTGGCCTTCAAAGTCAGATTCCCTGGGGATTCCAAGTCCCTTTGCCAGATCCCCAGACTAGGAAGCCTGACAAGGGGCTCAGAATCTTCACAAGAGTGGGAGAACTTGTTTGCTATTATTGTTCTCCAGTTCTTGGGTTGCCCACCCAGCAAGTATGGGATTTGATTTTATCATGATTGCATCCCTTCTACCATCTCATTGTGGCTTCTTCTTTGTCTTTGGACATGGGGTATCTTTTTTTGATGGGTTCCAGAGTCCTCCTGTACATGGCTGTTCAACAGCTGTGATTTTGGTGCTTTACAGGAGGAGATGAGTGCATGTCCTTCTACGCCATCCTCTCGAACCAAATTTCCCACAGTTAGTTTTTATTTTATATATCCATTTGTTTCCCTTCAGTATGAGTCTGGCTCTTAAGAGTTGGGTGAAGGTAAAGGTTTGCTGCTGCTGCTAAGTTGCTTCAGTTGTGTCCGACTCTGTGCGACCCCAGATGGCAGCCCACCAGGCTCCCCAGTCCCTGGAATTCTCCAGGCAAGAACACTGGAGTGGGTTGCCATTTCCTTCTCCAAAGCATGAAAGTGAAAAGTGAAAGTGAACTCGCTCAGTCGTGTCCGACTCTAGCGACCCCATGGACTGCAGCCTACCAGGCTCCTCCGCCCATGGGATTGTCTAGGCAAAAGTACTGGAGTGGGGTGCCATTGCCTTCTCCGGGGTAAAGGTTTGGCAGTCAACAATAGACAGCTTCTGCTTGCAGCAGTGGGAGCGCATGTGATCACACAAAGACAAAATGTAAAGTCTACCATTTAAATTTAAATATTTAAATCTGTTGTTTTCAGATTTCACAAAACCATGGGAACGCTTTTAGGTTTTCTTTCTCCAGATCAAACAACCAAAAAATATAACCCAACAGCTCTTGAAAGAATCCAAATGATACACATCTCTATGAGTGTGAGTACAGGCATAATACTGAGATGCCCACAAATGACTGGCCCTCAGTCAGAGAGGAGTCCACAAAGGCCTAGCCTCTCTAGTTCTTACCAAATGCCCTAATGTATTTTCTGAGATTCAGAGACTCAAGCCTAAAAAGGAGTTAAGTGATCTTAATGCTAGTTTATCTAGCTACTCTGCATGCTTGATTGCTATTTCTGGACACATAAAACATAAAAAGCAAGCAATGCTCAGGAAAACTAGAAAATCACTTAATACATGATAAAAATCCTGAGTAATCAAAAATTTGTCCAATAAAGTTTGACTATTATGTAACATACTAGACATTTAAAGAAACACTTACATAAATATATTTTTATAAAGGATGCTGTAAATTAATGTCCTCTTAAGGATTAAATGACTGGACAACATCAAGCAGATATATGAGAAATGATGTTAGCAGATTTGAAGGATCATTTTTAAATTTAAAATAAAACAATGAGGCTTCATACAAACTTTGTTACATAAATAATACTATATGAATATATTTAATTTTGCCTTAGTCAGATGTTTGGTTTAACAGCCTTATTAGGCAGAATCCTTCTAGAATGACTTATCTAACAAAAATAACTTGGCTTATAAACTAAGAAAATTGGTTGCCTTTATTTGGTGTCTTAAAATCATGTTTGAATAACTCTCTCTGGATGACATACCCAATGTAATATCCTTTTTAAGTCTTGATATTTATCATGGGGTTTTAGATAATTTTATTATGAAAATTATTAAGAATTCTGTATGAACTAACTTATATTGCCATGTGCTTTACCCTATACTCCACATTAAAAAAAAAATTCTACAATTAATTTGAGATGAGCAGTAAAATTTAAGAAGTGATCAAGTTAATAACATCTATTTTACACCACTTTATATCAAAATGTAGCACATTAAACATATGCAAACATAGAGCTTGGTCACAGTCTCTCCCATAGGATCATAAGCACTTTGAGGGTAAGAATCATATACCGTTCATCTTTACAGCCTCAGTACTCAGCATATCTTGTTAAAAAGTAGGCACAACAAAATGTTCATGAACTGAGCTAAAGCTGGCAGTGATGAGTGTGAGGTGGAAAAAAGTGAGAGTCACTCTTGAACTGAGTGTGGGAACCAGCGCTGTCGCCTCTTGTTTCTTGGCTCTGGCCATCCTGTGTATTATCAGAGAACTGGAACAATGAGTACCTGGCAAGAGATAGACTGTATTTCATAAAGCACAGAAAAAATGAATTTTATTAGAGGAAAATCAACAGGCTAATTCTAAACTTTAACTAAAAGCAAAGGAGAAAATTTTACAATCAACTCTCTGGAAAGATAGCTAAAATATGTACTGAGCAGTGCTACCCCATTTGTGTGTTCTGAGGGCCACTGTCCCTTCAAAAACTGGTTTGCAAGGAGAGGCGGAGGTCAACCATTAAAGCAAAGCAAAATGAAGCAAAAGAGCCTTGCAATGATGACAACTGACCAAGAGCAGAAGTGGGTAACCTAAAATGCAGTGAACCAGCCCTCAGTGTAAACTGTTCAAGAAGAAGCTGGATGGCTAAGAAGCTGAGGCTCCTCCTCCAGCCTGGACTTAGGAAAGTTCCCTCTGCTTCCCTCTTCTTGGTTATCACCCTGCGGTGCCCGCATCATCCCCCAAAGGCTGGGAGTGCCTTGAGAACAAAGACAGTCTTTTATTCTTCTTTATTTGGTCCCTGAACACAATGAGGTTCACAAAGTTTAAAGCAAAAATAAACCTCTGCCATCAAAATCAAATTAAATTGATACTGAAGATCTAGTCTGCGTTTTAATGATTTACAAAAATGAGAATTCCAATCTAGAGAAAATTTCATGACACATATCAAAAGTAAGGTCAAACACTCCAAAATTAATTAACATCTATTTGTAAACTCATACTTAAGATCTAGGATGGAGATTTAAATATTTTAATATATTGCTATGCATTAGATGTAGTCAAATAATTTTATGACCTATATACAATCACAATTTCACCACTGGAGTGTTGAAAATTACCACTGTTTAGAAGTTTTTAGAAATATTAAATACCCTCAGAATGAGGGACACATATTGAGAAGATAAATTCTTCACTACTGTACAGGAATGACAGTCTCAGTTTAATTATAAGGAACTACTTTTAAAGAAACAGACAAATCCCTTAAGTTTCCTGGGTTTCAGTTTCCTTTGGAATGAGATGAACATTGTTGTCAAATGCTATTATAAATTGAAGAGCTTGGTAAACACCATTTAGTTGTAAGTATTTTTGTATTATTTATTTATTATTATAGTTATACTTCTTTATATCTACATATACAAGGGTTAATCATATGTATGTGTGTGTGTGTGCGCACGTGTGTGTGTGTGCACACACACGTATACTGGACAATAACTGATCAGCATAGTTTGTCCCTTAAAGCCTATTTCAAAAAAGAAAACAGCTAAATAAAGTTGACTTTAATGGAAGCCATCAGTTAATAAAATAACTTGTCTAAGAATCATATTTTACTAAGAGGTTTTTAAAAGGCCAGAAAAACTTTCCAAAAAGAAACACTAAACATTCAAAAATAAAGATGAAAGTGAAAGTCACTCAGTCGTGTCCGACTCTTTGCAACCACATGGACTATACACTCCATGGAATTCTCCAGGCCAGAATACTGGAGTGAATAGCCATTCCCTTCTCCAGGGGACCTTCCCAACCCAGAGTTCAAAGCATTAAAAAGTCAATTTGTCCAATACCTCAGGAATCTAGAATCAAGAACTAACTACTTACCATATCCCAGAGTATGTTGTGGTAATATGTTAAAAGAGTTTTTTACATTACTACTGAGGTGTTAGAATTAACCTTGAATTTTCTTCTTTCACTTGATTTATCATAAACCTTACCACTATTTAAATATAGTTTATCATATTTGACATTAAAATCCCAAGTTCATAAAGGATCAGATTTCCATTTATCCACTAAGATCACTGAAGAACATATCTACACTTTTCTACTTGACTTCTCTCATTTTATTATTTTCTGGATACAAAGAAGAGAAATAAAAGTGCTCTTCTATAACATAATACCTTTATCAGAGCAGTGCAGTATTTAACTTCTACCCACAAATTTCACAGTTTATAAAAAGAACTATAATATATTCCTTCCCATCCACTTCAGGAAAGACCTCTCCGTCCAGGTGACCAGGATGGAGGCCAATACCTCAGGTTGGATAAATTCTAAATGGAGCTTGTTACTGTTCCTAGTCAATCCACTCCATGTCTGGTGTTCCCTACTTTTGTTTATGGCAGCAGCACCCTCTTAGTTACCTGAAGCTAGAAGTCCTTGAGCATTATTTGTCCAGTCTCTTACTTTCCCTCTGCATCCAGTTGCCAAGCCCTGAAAATTCTTGCACTTAACTCTTTTTCCATCTGCTCCTTCCACTGCATTCCCACTTATGCTAGCTCAGGACCTTATCATCCCTTGCTTGAACAATCACCCAACTCTCTGCATTCCATCTTACTTACAAATACCTTTGCTCCCAATATTTTCATCTCTGTTCCATCCTACTTTTATATGCAAAATGAAACTTTCCTGAATGAACTCAGAAAAGTTCCATTCATCCCCTGCTCAAAAATCTTAAATGTCTTTCAAACGCCTGACAAACAACATCCGACTTACTCAAGGACTTCTATTATCTGGTTCAAATTTACCTTCCCAACTCATTCTTCTCTACTAATAGTATGAGAGGATGTCTCCTGTGGTCTAAACAAGCCAGGCCTCTGATTTAGCACCTGATTCCCTCCTTTATACTGTTCTCCCTATCTGAAATGTCATTTCTCTGCATAAAGGATATCTAAATTCCAAGCATTCTTCAATGTATCAGTATAAGTCAAACGCCAGCTCCTCCTAACTATCCTTGACAACTCCTCTCCAACTCTACTACTGCCCCTTTGGAAATATGCACAACTAATACTTCAGTCTCTTACTACACATGTCATTTTCTTCCCTGAATGTTTGTTTTATACATATTTTACACTAGAAAGTACATTCGTTATGTGTTTTACTATGACCAGGCACTAGCTAAGCACTCTAGATTGATGGCAAAAGAAGAAAGGGGTGGCAGAGGATGAGATGATTAGATAGATAGCATCACAGACTCAAGGGACAAGAATCTGAGCAAACTCTGGGAGATAGTGGAGGACAGAAGAGCCTGACGTGCTGCAGTCCTTAGGGTCACGAAGAGTCAGAACACGACACAGTGACTAAACAACAACAAATACATATTTCTATAGAGAGAGTCTCCTTTACTCTTTGCAACAACCCTTTCATAGTTGAGGAAAAGGAGCCAAAGAGACCTTAAAGAACTTACTCAAGACCATACCCTTCTTCAATGGCATATATAATGTATCACCAACTCTGAAGCGCTTAAGACAATATTTGCACATACTATAATTTTCAACAAAGATATATTAAATGAAAAAGGAGTTCTATAAAATTTTACATCAGGAAATACTAAAGGGGTACCCATAAAATTTATTCAATTTTATGTATATTTACTTAATAGATAATTACCTAATATGAGATAAGTCTGTGCTAGGTGGAGATTTCATTTTTAAAAAATGCATAATAGCTAACATTTATTGGATACCTACAAAAGGCAGAATGCTAAGAACTGGGCCAGTATTCACTCTTTTAATTCTGAAAGCTACACGATTCTTATTTTCAAAAAAGAATAATTTAAGTACAAAGATGCAACTAACTAACTTGCCCAAGTTCCAACAGCTAGCGC
This sequence comes from Bubalus bubalis, assembly GCF_019923935.1. NCBI lineage: Eukaryota > Metazoa > Chordata > Mammalia > Artiodactyla > Bovidae > Bubalus > Bubalus bubalis. The sequence continues at coordinate 34,337,454 of NC_059160.1, forward strand.
AGATAGAGGAAGAATCCGGGCTGAGGTGGTAGGGTCCTGGAGCCTGCCTGCTGAAGGACAACGCCATACTGTTTTCTCCACAACAGGATTGTCTATCCTCAAGGGTCTCAGTACAATCTGGACCATCTAATATGCATTATGGAACCATTTACCTAAATTCAGAACTATTTTGAAATTCTTAAAATATCCTTTGGTAAATCCGTCTAATGCGATCTGGGAGAACACTTGATTATCATAATCAACACAGTTACTATAGTCATCAAAAGCCTTATAGACTAAGAGATCTTAAGTAGAAAAAACAAAACATGTGAAGAGAAGAACTATCTTTAACTCCAGACATTAAAAGAAAATTGCCATTCCCCCTAGTACCCATCCTACGCAGCACCTCTCAACAGCAGCAACTCCTAAGACAACGGGAGAAGCAGCTAGTGCTGCCATTTATGCATGAATAAACTGTACATGCACACTGAGAGATTCCCATATGGGAAAAGAAAGAACATAAACAAAAGAAATATGCCAGCAGAGGAACAGAAATTGCCCTTAAATGACAGTTTCTCCTGACACAGAATGAAAGATAAGTATAATTCCCCAGAGGAGAGAATGGGGAAATCAGGACAGCTTTCATTTGGCAATGATAACACATTAAGAACTATTTTACTCATAGATTTTTCAGTCTTTGAAATGCTGGCACTCAGTATTACCAGAAATTACATTCTCCCCACTACTATTTTCGGAGAAGGCAATGGCACCCCACTCCAGTCCTCTTGCCTGGAAAATCCCACGGGCAGAGGAGCCTGGTGGGCTGCAGTCCATGAGGTCGCTAAGAGTCGGACACGACTGAGCGACTTCACTTTCACTTTTTACTTTCATGCACCGGAGAAGGAAATGGCAACCCACTCCAGTGTTCTTGCCTGGAGAATCCGAGGGACGGGGGAGCCTGGTGGGCTTCCGTCTATGGGGTCGCACAGAGTCGGACACGACTGAAGCGACTTAGCAGCAGCAGCAGCAGCCACTACTATTTTATATAGATATAATACATATATATGTATCAATACATGCCAGAGTCAAGATGTAAGTAATCCTTGATCAGTGCAGAATGTTAGTATCTCCTAAGAAATAATCTCCACACTTTTTCATTGATATTCAATATCAGTATATCCAATCCTCCTACAAAGAGGCTATTTATGAACCAAATGTATCCAAAATATAGACAGTCTAAAGTTCTTCATTCTAGAAAATTAATATTTCAGGATAATTTTTCATTCTTATGGTTCCATTTTATAATACTGCTGTTAAATATGAATAGAAAGTATCTTTAAAGACCACATAGAGCAGAGGAAACCACATAAATGTTGATTACTGACACATTATAAATGCACACTTAAAAATTTACGGTAAGAGTATTATAAAAAAAAATTGCTCAAAATCATCTCATTGATACATGCTGCTTATGTCATTATCTGTCCTTTAATGGAAAATCGATCTTGGATGTTTTTGTTACTTCATGTGTATTGTGCAAATATGTATACATTCAAATGCATATAAATAAATATACTTTCTCATCAATACCACGGCAGTGTAGCAGAGTGAAAAATACAGAGAACCACAGTGAAAATGCAGAGTTAAAAACAATGTTTAAGACAACTCAAATTCAGTTACAATGATATTTATTTTCTCAGTTTAACTAATGAGACAGACATTTGAAATAGATTTCTCAATTTTCCTTTAAAAATCATGAGACTTTTCTAGTCTTCAAAAGTAAAATCTTGTTGAAGATAATGTTTCTTTTTCTTTTACCCAAAACAAAACAGAAGAGAAAAACAACATGCAAAATGTTTCTGGAAAGTGAAAACACCAGGTAAATTAACTTAGCTCTACAGCAATTTTCTTTTTCAGTGAAAGTTCTTACGGCTTTTCTGAGTCACTCACCACAGAAACTAAACTTGCATTGGGCATCCCCATTCTTTGTCATTTTAATTCGGTTATTTAAATGCACCATAAGTTTTCCTCTCAGATGAAATGCTAATCATGAAGGAAGTCTTCTTAATCAAAACGGAACAGCAAATGAGTACTTGTGTATTTTACCATGATTTCAGCTTGCAAGGGTAGAGGAACTCCTCTGTTTTACAAAAGCACAAAGGATCATCCACAGACTCTCCCACTCTTTGCATAGGCGTCTGCCCACAGATCATTCCCAAATTACCTACACTTTTATTTGGCTACAGGTGATAACAGTCTGGCTTTACAATGAGCCTACACTGGCTATAAATTGGTTTTCTAAACAGTTTTCATATTTTAAGCTCCACACATAAAACTCACTTTATAATCAAACTGTTGCATTTTATTAGCTCTGTCTCCAAACAATACATGAAGTCCTCAAACTGCTTTTGCTAACTTTAAAAAAAAGTAATTCATTTTCTACATAAGAAAAGTGTACTGAATCAGACACGTATTATGTCACAAAGGCAGGGATTAATTAGGTTTGCACTGTCCATTACATGTCAAGTTTGTATATGCTGCTGACTTAAAAGAGCCGCAGGTAATGAACAAAGTTTACAGTATTAATAAACATCATCCTGCATGTATGGAGAGTCTTTGGTTTCAAAAGCCTTACAAAGGAGTAAATTTGGCTATTTATCATGCCTCCTTCCATAGTACTCATTTCACCAAACTACCCATATTTAGTTCTTTTAATCTTTTCTCATAAGTCAATCCCTTCAACTCATTAGTCTTTCTTGCCCCTTGTCTCTGATTGTTTACATTTGGTTTACTAGGGAGGTGGCATCTTACTAAAGCCTTCCCTTCACTCTTAATTTCTATGCAAAGGATTATAAACTTCTTGAGGGCAAGGACCATGTTTTCTTGAATTAAAAATGAGTTACAGAGACAAGATGACTTATTGAAGATAATCTTGAATCTCCTTGCCTTTTGATAACTGACAAAGTTTTAAATCTTATTAAGAAAGCTGCATTTTTGTGTGTGCTCACTTCATCTAGGAAATAATGTATCACAGCTGAGTACCCTCAGACTTTTAAACAACGGTGTGTGTGTGTGTGTGTCTGTGTGTGTGTGTGTGTCTGTGTGTGTGTGTGTTGGGATATAATTCTACAACTGAATGTGTGTGTGTGTGTGTGTGTGTGTGTGTTGGGATAAGTTTCTACAACTGAATGTGTGTGTGTGTGTGTGTGTGTGTGTGTGTGTGTGTATTGGGATAAGTTTCTACAACTGAATACCTGTGTGTGTGTGTGTGTGTGTGTGTGTGTGTGTGTGTGTGTTGGGATAAGTTTCTACAACTGAAAGCCCTGTGATAAAATGATTCTCTCAGAGAAACTGAATTACATTTTCCCAATGGGAATTAACATTATACGTGTATCATAATAAGCAGTCTTTTGTTTTTATTTTAAAAGTCCTTTACAAAAATTCTGAAATCTGTTTCCAGTGAATATTCTGGACCTTTTCCCCTAAACAGGTAACATTCTGCCCATCAAATGATGAGAGCCATAAATAACTTGTATTTGTCTCAACCCACTACTCTGTACAAGGTTGAATCAAAAAAGTTTAAATCTTGTGGTGGAAAAAAGTAAGCAAAAGAAAAAATAACAGAAGCCCTTTACTCAAGTTAATGTTAAAAACCTACAGGAAAAAAAATGCTTTTGAGTTCAGAGGGATGAGAAACTTAGAGAGACAGAAAGATTTAAAGCAGATTCAGGAAATGGAATTTCAGGAGAATTCACAAGATTCTGACAGATGGAGAAGGGAATAGAGCATTTAGGTGCTGGGGAAATGGCCTGTAGAGAAAAACTAAGGTGGTTCAACTAAAATGGACTTCCCCTCTACTTTTCAGATGGTAAAGAATCTGCCTGCAATACAGGAGACCCAGGTTCAGTCCCTGGGTCGTGAACATCTTCTGGATAAGGGAATGGCTACCCACTCCAGTATTCTTGCCTGCGAAATCTCACTGATGGAGGAGCCTGGTGAGCTACCAGGCTACCATCCGTGGGTTCACAAAACAGTTGGACATGACTTAGTGACTAAACAATAACAATAGTTTTTTTTGGGGGGGTACCCCAAGCAAAGTGAGAAATACAAAACTTTTAGCCCATATTGAGTCCCTTAAAGCTATTAAACCCTTTGCCTTGCAGTACAAGGAAATCACTTTTCTCCTTGGGTATACAGACTTATATTCACCCCAAAGACCTATTCCACTCTGCTGAGATGAATTTGAACCCTGATACTGTCAACCAAGGGGTTGATTTATATCAGTCCTAAGGTCTCTTCAAATCTGATCCTCCTACCAGCAAGGTGCTCATTAAGAAAGTGAATTACATACTCTGATCCAGGACAGAGCCCTCTGGAAGGACTGGAATTTTTCACTGTTACATGGTTCTTTATTCTTTAACTCTACTGCCACCATTTTCAATGTTATAAATAGATACCTTTCCCATATATAAATTTAATATATTTAGATAATAATACATTACATTTAATATATTCCCCTCATCAGCTATGTTTGTTTTCTCTTAATTAAAAAAGAAACATGAAACATCTTATAGGATGTCTTGGCATCTTAATAAAAAAGAAAACTAGGTATAATTGCCTATATGCCACCTAGAGAAGAATATTAAACAAACTTCTATGCCATAGGCATTTGTAAAATCAGGAGTTTATGAAAAACGTTGATCAAAGTTTATCTCTGACCCTCATAACTCTCTACACCCTCCCTAAGATAAGCAAATTATTCATTGAAAACATTGTGACAGGTTTTCAAATAATCTATAATTAGAACCAAAGGAAGATTTATGCCTTGCTTCATTTACCTGAAGACAAAAATTTAAATTTAAAAATGGTTAGAAATTTTTTCTTTATATTTTATATGTCATAATATTTTATATCTTTATATATTTTTAATAAGTGTTTGCATATAATATTTTAACATTCAGACCCACGACCACATTCTCTGAATATTATCCATATTTCTTCATAGAAATCAAAAGGTAAATACCATAAGGAGACCTTATATACTATCTACAACACAGAATATTTTATGAATATTTATTGAAAGGGACATAAAGCAGGTATATGAGGAGACCAGAGCTAGAAGAAAAAGCCAAAATGATTCCCTATTTCTTTGAGTAGCCCATTTCTTCATCTAGAAACATGCAGTCCTTCTTAATACTCCATTTAAGGCAGGAAGTTGCTCCAGAACAACAAAACTTCTCTCTGTAATTACCAACACTCTACTTTCCAAGCTATTTCTCCCAGAGAAAACAGTGAATATGTAATTCAGGATCTCATTCAAATAGGTTGTCATCATCACACATTCCAATGTCCATTTTGCTACAGAAGCAGCTGCCAGGAAATGTACAAATGCTTCTGCCCATTGGGTTCATAGAAGCCAGTGGCCTCCTTTTCACCAAAGAGGAAAACTTTCAATAGAGTTTTAGACTCAGGATGACATTAGGATTCAGTACATTCCATACCCAAGGAAGAGAAGATAATAGGAGTTTGACTCTCATTCTTCCCCCATAACAGAATGGGAGACACCTTTCTCCCCTCTGTTAAAACACAGTTAAGGAAAAGTAAATGCCTTATTTCCCTGGAGCAAAACTAAAATGTTTAGTTTTTAGTTTGCAAAACTGTCAAAGTTGTGGACTTTAAGAAGAGGAGAAAAATGCAGATAATTGAATGATTCGTCATGGATCTACTCAAGCATGACTTAAAATGTTTGCTTTTCCCTAAGCTTAAAAAAAAAATCCTCAGCCCCTTATACTATGGGCCTATCCTATTATTTATCTGTTACAATGTATTGTCAAGTTCCCAGATATAAATCATATTTGATCAGTATGCTACAAAAGGAACTACAATATCACTAAATCTGCAGTTAGATCTGACTAGAAAATTTTGCACTTAATTTTGAAGATGTTCAATATTAAATCTTTTACATTGCCATAAATACTTAAAAATCCTCCTGTAACCCCAACCCCATTCTTACCCAGATCCCCTCTATTAACCAAATTCAGAATGTGTTTTGAAGTATATAGGTGATATCAGACAATTTTCATTAATTGGTGTTATCACAAATCTACACAAAATTCAAAAGATAAAGTATCACAAATTAATGTTAATCCATTAGAGATTTCAAGGATTCTACACTTTTAAAATAGTCTGATAGAAAGTTAAAGCCAGTGCACGATGAGAGCCCAGCAAACTATATTTACTGTGTTAATGTACCATTTGTCTTCTGGGCAAGTAACTAAAGGTCATTTGTTCTTCATGGCAAGTGTTGAAAATAGTTTACATGGAAGGTCTAACTTAAAGGAACAATGTGAAACCCCTCAGGCCTAAAATGACCTTTTTATGCCAACACAGATGTCCAAGCCTCTTAAAGAGGGGAGCTGTGATGTTTGCACTCTGATTTCCAGTTACTTCAACTCCCTTTTCCTAAATGTCTCTGATGGAGAAATTAGAATTCTTTCCTGCTTGTAGATCTCGGTGTACTTGAGCAACCATCAGAGCCAGGTATCAAAGTTGAATGTTGGTCTGAAAAGGAGCAAATTCCCCAGACTACATTTGTCAAGTGAGAGGGAGACTGCAGGAGAGAGAAGCACACGGTAAAATCTGTTTGAGGGGACTTCCCTGGTGGCCGAGAGGCTGAGACTCTGAGTTCCCAATACAGGGGGCCCAGGTTCAATCCTTGGTCAGAGAACTAGATTCCACATGCCGCATCTAAGACCCAGAACAGCCAAAGAAATAAAGAAAAATGAAATCTGTTAGGGGGTAGGGAGTTATTCCCATTCCCTGGGGTCTGAGCGGGCTTCTGGGAGACTGGACAGTCACACAGCGCCTGGCAGAAACCCAAGCCTGAGCATGCCTCCTTCAGAGGCAAGAAGGTATGAGGGAAGAGGAATAAAGATAAAAGAAGATAAGGCCTACAATTAAGATTATAACCTATTTCACTTGACCAGAAACCTTTGCTTCCAAATAGCTGGGAGCTTTGACGAACTCATGCCTCCAGACCTGCCAGTAAAAATCAGAACTGTCAAGTGCTGAAAAAGAAACAACCATCCAATTAACACTTACCCATTTTCATGGTCAAGTTGGCCACATTTCTCATCATCCCAAGGAGAGATCCGGGAGAAAACAAAAAAACAAAAACACACACACACACAACTGATAGAAACAAAGGGGGGTATATGTATTCACCTTCTCTTCCAGATCAGCTGGAGTTGATCTTTCCCTCAGGCTTTGCTAACCACGCATCAGGGTTTCTGTTTATGAAATGCACAGAAAATGCACCTAAATGCACCTAAAACTTCCAACTTTTAACATGATGTATAAAGACACCTAGATTTGAACTCACCCTGTACGGCCCACAGGGACAGAAGGCAAAATAGATGTTGAAGCCCTAAGAGCAAACGTGTCTTGGGTTCACAAGTCCTCCTGCTGTTTGTGGCAGACTTCACACGTTCAGCATGTGGCTTCATCACATTTGGGTGGCCAGACAATAGCACCGAACAGACACCGTGATGAACAGAAGAGAAACCATTTGTTCTCCGCTGTGATTTTCTCCAGTTACATATTTTATCACTATGCGGGGCAAGAGAAGCACCTGGGGCACCTAGAACAAATTCTGATTTTAGATTGAACTTGTACGCAATTCTTAATTAAAGAAAAGAATTGCCTCCTGTACTTTTGCCCTGTGGCTTCGCAAACTTGTTCGTGAGATGGGCAATGGACAGTTAAGAGAGAAAAAGAGGAAAGGGATGGCTTTCATAGTACTTTTGAATCAGCTTCCTCCTGTTTACTACCAAGTAAACTAGCCTGTTGTCCTTTTTGATGAAGACATATTTGTCTTTAAATATGACCCTTAGTACTATGCCTGCACATTTTGAAACAGGTATGAAGCCAGGATACCCAAGTGTGGCTGAAACTCGAATAGTTATTTTTTTCCACTTACACAGGAAAATTCAGGGAAAAATTGGTTACATGGGCAACTCACAGTTTCTTTTGGAATGCTTTCATGGAAATTCAGGCTGCATTTGATACACACATCATATTTTTTAAATGGCGTTGTGTGGGTGGGTTGGAGGCACATGAAGAGCTCCAAAATCCATATAAATATCAAAAATGGGCATGGAGAAACTCTCTCATTTCCTTTTTATTGTCTATTGCTCACTTTTGAACTTACTTGTAGCATGATACTCTAATATTCCTTTCTGCCTATTTTAACTTAAACATTAGCACCAGAGTTCTAAAACACATGGCTCGAAATGACATCACTCTTTCAGAAAAAGCATTTTAAAATAACTAAAACCAAAAGACACTGCCACATTCAAAATAAGAGGTTGGACAAGCTCACCCTTATTCTCTTCATCCCAAAGCCAACCAAGACAGGCAAACAAACCAACAAACAGAAACCCAACATCTCTTTTTTTTTTTCTCTTCGTGTCAGAGCTGCTGCCTGGGTGGTAGCCATTCATGCTGGCTGGCGTGCACTTGAAGTGAAGGGACTAGTTAATGGGGAAATTACAGATGACTCTGTATGGTGGGCTCTCTGATTTACATCTGTGGTAAAACCCACGGAAACTGATCTGTAACTCTGACTTGAATCGGCCCCTTACATGGAAATTTTTCCAGCCTGTGGCAGCACCCAAAAAGGCTTTCTGGGAAGGGCTCAAGAGTCTCCTCTTCCTAGGTAGCCCCTATCAAAGTATTTTAACCTACTTTATAATACCAATCATGAGTGTCCCGAACACCCCTCCAACCCTCATCACCAAAGTAATGCTCACTAAAGTCACATGCTGATGTTTGGCTAAAAACAATTTTTTTTCACTCAATGCAAAATGATACATTTGAGATTCTGAAAGTTAGAAATAACACTTGAATCTAAGTTTTAAAAGTGAGCATGTACAAAAGCTTTCTGAAATACAGTAATAACCAAAGCATACTAAATGACCCATATAGGAAACCATAAAGGAGAACAAGGGGATAAAGGCTGATGAAGGGACAAAGAAATGGATGTAAGATAAACATCCATTATGATAAACGCGGAGATCATGTTTCAAATCCAGGGCCATCCAATGCAGTTAACACTCTAAGAGTATGTAAGTAATGGATCTCAGTCTACCTTCCTTGTACTGTTTTCCTTCATGGCATAAGAAAATGCTTTGCCTTTCCCATTATAAAGATTTGCTGTTTCACACTCCTAGTAAACAAAAAACTGGGGTAAATGATGAGCCAACAAGTCACTACATGTTCAAATGCATTTGCTGAATTAGGAATCCAACGTCTTCACTCCATTTAATTGCTTTGAGGCAATGAAGTATAAACAGCTTTGGTTAAAGCAAGAACTACAGGCACATACTCACCAAATTCTTGGTCATATTGAAATTCTTAAGTTCAACCCAATCAAAAGAGGAAGGAAGAACTACCATCTGCCTCCCTTTCATAATAGCCTGTTAGGTTCACACATTTCAGACTGGTTAAAAAAGATTTCACAATTCAAAGTCCAAATGTAGCAACAATGAAAACTCAAATACTGAAATAGCTATTGATTTTGGTTACTAGCTAAAAGGCAAGTAATAAAGGACAAAAATACCTCCTGATTAATTGTTTAATCTCATTCTACCTGATTTAAAAGTCTCTGAAAAGTCTCACTATTATTGGTGTGAAGCAAAGATACTAAAATTTTCCCCCATAGGAAATATCTTACCAAGTTTAAAATATATTGCATACTGTGGTATCTATCTCAGGACAGTTGGTAAAACTGGACAACCGCAAAAAAGTGAAGGATGGATTCTAGCCCATGCGGTATGAGACTCAGTAATAATCCTTAATGATAAAAAGTAATCATTTCACAGACTTTGGTAAAGTTGCTTTGAAAAGTCAATGATTCAGTCCCCTCAAATATTAATAGAAACAGAGACTCGGGGTTATAATAAACACTTAAGGCCATCTTGTCATTGGCAAGTGATGCTAAACAATGTTACCATAACTGAATGACTTCTTGGAATCGACAAGGATACTTATGTATTTTGTTCTTGATACTTCTGATGAAAATTGCCCTTTTATGAAAGAATGGACTATAAAACAGTTTAGATTTATTGCTATACACAAGGTCTCAGATATTATGTTTAAGATGTGAGTTTTTATGCATTAAATTTTTTTGAAGAAAGAATTCGCTAAAATAAGAAAATTCAAAGGAAAGGGCTACCCGCTCCACTATTCTTACCTGAAGAATCCCATGGACAGAGGAGGCTGGCAAGCCACAGTCCATGGGGTCACAAACAGTCAGACATGACTGAGCAACTAACACACATGCACACACACAAATATATATAAACACTATTCAAGCTTCTTGATGACTTATTTCTCTCTTTCTGCTTCATTAAGTAAAATATTTTAATTGCCATGAGCACAACTCTTAAGATAACATGGTCTTTCCTGGTGTCCAAACCCTCTACCTACTTCACAAGCTGGTTTGCCAAAAGGGCACAGTTTCCCAAAGGAATCCTATGTTTGTTAGACATTTGACCTATCCTATAGTTTCCAATAAATTACACCCTTCTTCACGCTATGAGGTTTTGTCTGTGGGCTGGGAGTGGCTCTCCTACTTTCTTCTAATGAGTTAGTTTGAAATCTCTGGCTAAAAGTCAGGGTCAGTGGTACTCAAACTTGTCAAGGTCATCAAAAACAAGGAAAGTCTAAGAAACAGTCACAGTAAAGAGAAGCCTAAGGAGATATGATATTACATGTAATGTGGTATCCTGGATGAAGTCCTGGAACAGAAAAAAATGATATTAAAGAAAGATTAAGGAAACAGGAACAAAGTACGGATTTTAGTTCCTAATAATGTATCAATATAGGCTCATTAATGTAATTAATGTGCCATGCTAATATAAGACATTAATAACAGAGGAAACCAGAGGGAGAGTGGTATATGGGAACTCTTTGTACTACAATTTTCCTGTCTATCTAAAACTCTTCTAAAATAGAAAGTATATTTTTTAAAAAGTCAGTGTCAGTAGTGATGCAACTGAGTCCTCTTTAAATGCAGAAGTACTTGTATCAGTTGATAACATCTTCAATTGTAGAATGCATTGGCTGATGTGAAAGAGCTGAAAAAATTGACACAGGCTCTTTAGAAATAATAGTATCTATTGAGATTCCCTGCCTACAGCAAAAATAACTTCAAGGTTTTCATGTTTTAAAGAGAGGGAAAATGTTTGGGGAAAGCATACTGACGTATAGAATGTATACATGGAATGGCTGCCTAGGAAACTCACTCCATCCCCTTCTCTTCTCCCACCAGCAGACAGACTATGCAGGGCATAATAAAATATGGACACAGCTCCTCTTGCACTTGTCAAGTACATAAAGGCAAGATAATTGTGGGACCTGAAGGGTTTACTGCTCCCCGTAGATCAGTTGTGAAGCGAGAAACTGAGATATGTTTTCTAATCCAGGACATCCAATAAAAATGATAGCAGATAATAATACCTTTGAAAGTTTCAAAGTGCTTCACATTTATTATTTCATTGTATCCTCACAACAACTGTATGAAACAGAGAGCAAACATTATTATTAGCAGAGTTTATTAACAGATAAAACAAAGACACAAAAAGGTTACTAAAACTTATAGGAAGTCAAACTATAAGTAAGTAACCAAATTCAAATGGGGGTCCAACTCTCCCAAAGTAAGTAACCAAATTCAAATGGGGGTCCAACTCTCCCAACTTCAACCTCCCACTTTAACTTGTACCTAGGAATAATGTTAGGAGAGGGCAATGGCACCCCGCTCCAGTACTCTTGCCTGGAAAATCCCATGGACGGAGGAGCCTGGTGGGCTGCAGTCCATGGGGTTGCTAAGGGTCGGACACGACTGAGCGACTTCACTTTCACTTTTCACTTTCATGCATTGGAGAAGGAAATGGCAACCCACTCCAGTGTTCTTGCCTGGAGAATCCCAGGGACTGGGGAGCCTGGTGGGCTGCCATCTGTGGGGTTGCCCAGAGTCGGACACGACTGAAGTGACTTAGCAGCAGCAGGAATAATGTGCTTTCAGGAAAAGAACTTTCTTATCTTAATGTTGTGTTTTATAGTGTAATGCATAGCAGTCTAAGAACAAGAGTCTATGGTGAGACAGTTCCAATGTACCACAATTTCATATAAAACATAAATGCTAAATAAAATGAGAAAGGCATGGTAGCATAAAATAAAACTGATCATTTTTTTCTATCAGTATCAGTGTAATAAAAACAAATACCAAAAAACTAGTATTGCTTACAGAACTAACTAAAGAACTTATTATTTACAGAATTCAACTTTATCTCCAAAGATACAGACTAAAGGGCCAATAATTTAGATCTGATTATTGCATATTATGTTATTTTTGCCTTAAAAAAGTAATTGTATTCTGTGATATTATGATTTAATGACAACTTGGAATATTCACTGCTAATGTACCATCAATAGCAACTTTTGTTATAAAATTGCTATAGCCCATCTTGTTTTCAATGAACTGATGTCACCTAAAGGATATCTAGTTATAACCTGACATTTACTCAACAAAAAGTGAAATTTAGTTCTTGTTCCATTTGGCTACAACTAGAAAAGTATCAGAGTGGTTTCGTCATTCAATAACTATGTAGTGAGTGTCTGCTATGGGCCCTGTGCTAGAATATGGACCCAATATGAATAAAACAGACTCAGTGCAGTAAGAACTTAGTTTAATCAAGAGAGGCCAGTATTGTATAATTAAATACAGGATCAGAAGACTTGAAGAGAACATCAGAAACACTCCTGTTATTTTTTTTCCTTCCACCACTTACAACTACAAATGAGTTCACAAGGTAGTTAAAATACTAGGAAAGTTATTTGGAAAAGATACTTCACAAAATGACCCTCAGGAAGTTAATTCTGGAGAACTTAACCTGGTTTTAATAACGAATCTGGATGCTGGTTTCTTTTCTGTTTAAGTGAATATTTGAGATCAATGGTAACTTTGAGGTCAACTTCCAGGACAATAACATCAAGACACAGTCATTTATAGTTTAGGTTCAAAAATCTGATTAAAGAAAATGTTTTAAGTTGTAAAGTATATATCTCATGACACACTAACATCCAAATCTTCACTACTTATGAATAACTACTTATGAATTAGTGTAACCAGAGAAAGTGTAGATTTGAGAATAAAAATCAAAAGAACCAAAGGGTAACGGGAGGGAGGTGTGTGGTAGAGCAAAGAACACAGACTACATCTAGAGTGAAGTCTAAGAGAGTCCTTTCCTGGCCAAGTTAAAGTTGGGATTTAACTCTGGATAATTTCTAAGTCTTATAAATCTCTTAGGTTTTTAAACCATATTTGAGAATTAAACATGAAGTGAATCCCATAAATTTATTTTATGACAATAAATTCAGTAGAATACACCACAAAGATGTAAATTATTCAAGGGAGAACAAATTTGAAACAGTCTAATCTCAAAACCAAACAGTGCTGAAGTTGAAGAACAGTAGTCTCTATACTCCTTGATCCAAAAAGTGTGTGTTTTATGGAGGGAGTGGTGGAGGTAGAATTCCAGCATCTTAACAACTGCAACTCCTGTTCCTTTTCAAACAACTCCTACACAAGCAAAAATACCTATAAAGAAGAGTGATGCCTAAACAGAGAGAGGTTACTCAAAGTTTACCCAAACTTTTTGAAAAAAGCCAAGTTGGGCTACAAATCCTCGGAGACGTGGTTTGCCTCTGTCCTTTTTGGCTTTGACTATATGGAAAAGAACAAAAATTAGAAAAAGCATCATTCACTTTTAACACTTCTCCCAGATCCTTCCTTATCATCCAAAAATTTTTCAGCTTCACCCTTATGTCTGAGGAGGTGAGGATTCCAGGAATTCTGACTGTCTGGCTCCATGTACCAAGCTTCACAATTTCCAGGTAACTTATGTAATGTTACTGGGAGTAGCAGAGAGAAACAAAACAACTGTGCAAAAAGCCTTGAGGGATTTTTGTATTTGGCTGGTTAAAATGTTCAGAATTATTTAAGAGTTGGAAAAGTAACAATAAACCACACCCTCAAAGAGCTCCAGTCTGAATTCCACCATTGGTTTATTGTTTTCCAATCCAAAATTTCAGTGTATTAATGAGAATAAAAGAAAACAGCAACCCTCAAAATGGGATGATATACTCTGAACCTGCCCAAAATATCAAACTTCTGAAACACAATTTGGTTAAAGCACACTGACTGAGTTGCTTACTTTACACCTCACTCTTCGTGGACATACAAGTTCTACTGGCTTCTTCCCAAGGTAAAAAAGCTCATCGCTCCACTATTTGTGGTTTTTAGAAGCGCCACTAAGCACGGAATTTGTTATGACACAGAACTGTCCTAGACTTCATACCCGAGAAACCAAATGACCTCACCTATAACACAGTCCTTTAGCAGAGACACCAGGAATAGCATCATGAATCCACAGCAAGATTTACCTATAAATATATATAAGCATAGGAATTCTAGAACAAGGTATAATCAGAGCTAAAACCAGGGTATAGCTTCTCACAGAATTTTACAGTTAAATCAATTATAAAAGGAAACTAACAAGATGTATTTAGACCATTACTGTTTACCAAACAACTGTAATACCTCTCTCCAAAATATTATTTCTCAGCTGCCACAAGAAAAAAAAAAGTGGAAGTATTCATTTGAATCTGTTTACTTTTTAAAAACAAAGTTCCTCTGTTCTACCTTAATAACTACCAACAGACTCATTCTAAAGTTCCAGATAAAGTGGGCAAGGAGGTTCAGGAGTGGTGTGCAAGACTTGGAAGAACTTCAACAATAGCCTTCCAACAGTGACACTGTGGAGAGCCTCTGTCCTAACATTTGGGGGATCTGTTTATTGGGTCTTTTCATCAAATGTCAGGCATGCTTAGTGTTTTAGGATGATTTCAGTTAAGACTCATGACTGAGTAATCAGGTAACTAATATCAATATTATTATCCATTTTACTGGTGCCATGGTCACATATGACATGCTGTTCAGTCATGCTCGATTTTTTGCAACCCCACGGACTCTTGCCCACCAGCCTCCTCGGTCCATGGGGTTTCCCAGGCAAGAATACTGGAGTGGGTTACTGGTGCAGATACAGAGGTTAAGTAACTTTCCAAAGATCCAGCAATGTGGTGACAGAGCTGGGACAATCCGACTCCCAAATTCACACCTTTAGCCCTTTTGTTGTCCCGCCCCTATCTTATAAGCCTACACTCTTTCGACTTCTGAAAGTGAAAGTCGCTCAGTTGTGTCCAACTCTTTGTGACGCCATGGACTATACAGTCTACGGAATTCTCAAGGCCAGAATATTGGAGTGGGTAGCCTTTCCCTTCTCCAGGGGATCTTCCCAACCCAGGGATAGAACCCAGGTCTCCTGCACTGCAGGCAGATTCTTTTCAGCTGAGCCACAAGGGAAGCCTAAGAACACTGGAGTGGGTAGCTTATCCCTTCTCCAGCAGATCTTCCCGACCCAGGAATCAAACCAGAGTCTCCTGCATTGCAGGTGTATTCTTTACCAACTGAGCTATGAGCAAAGCCCCCTTTCTACCTCTACCTTCCTCAAAATATCATGAGCATGGCCATGAGTGAGGAGCCATGTATGATCATCATTCTCTCTGCTTCAGTAAAATATTACTTCCAAACACCTAAAAAATAATTTCTCAGAATCCTCCAAACTTCATTCAGTCAACATTTTGACCAATATTTAGTGACTGCCTCTTATTAATGAATAAAACTGGCTAACACATAATTTCTACCCAGAGAGTTTATAATCTATTACTTTAAAAGCACTGTACAAGGACTTCCCTGGTGGTCCCATGGCTAAGACGCCATGCTCCGAATGCAGCGGACCCTGGTCGGGGAACTGGATCCCACACACCACAACTAAGAGTTCTCATGTTGCAACTAAGATGTGCCATAGCCAAATAAGTAAATATTTTTTAAAAAGTAAAAGCACCATACAAATAACTGAAATAAATGAATTACAATGAATCAGATGACTCCACTCTTCTGCCTAAATTTTTACCAAGAGCTTAGAATCAGCACACATCGAACGTGCTTGTTCACAAATCCCTGCATGAACTGGCCTCTCCCCATCTCTCCAAGAGATCTTACTATGACCCCCTCTCTTGGTGCGCTGCACATACTCGACCTTCCTCTTCTGGGAGCTCACCAAGACTTCTCCTGCCTCAGGACTTTTGTGCCTTTCCCCTCTTCTCCCAGCTCTTCTAATCGCTGGCTCCTTCTTTGCATTCAAGTCACAGTCTAATGCCACTTTCTCAAAGAAGCTTGCCCTGAACCACTCAACCTAATCTGGCCTATACTCTTCTCCCTCCCCAACTCCCTATATCATCATGATCTAAACTGTATTCACAGAATGCATTACCAATATAAAATAAGTACTTTTAAGTTTTACTTTCTTGCTTACAATTTCCTCAACCAGAAGGGAAGCTTCATGAGACCAGCAAGCATGTTCTGGTACCTCCTGGATGGAAAAGGTTTCACAAAGTCAGCAGTAGGAGATGCAGACGTTAAGAGAGATGTGGCATCTCAGCAAAGGTGGGTTCTACAGACACTGCCAGAAAACGGAAGAGCATGAACAAATAAACCAGGAGAGCAATCTAAGGCCCACTCATGAAAGACAGAATAGTCCATCTATTTTGAATGCGTTGGCACATATCCAAACATAGGAAAAGGAGACTGAGTTGACATCATGGAGGGTCTGCAGGGTCATAAAGAAGAATTCTGTGGGTAGTAGGGAGATGAAACCAGTCAATCCTAAAGGAAATCAACCCTGAATATTATTGGAAGGACTGAGGCTGAAGCTGAAGCTCCAATACCTTGGCCACCTGATGCAAACAGCCGACTCATTGGAAAAGACCCTCATGCTGGGAAAGATTGAAGGCAGGAGGAGAAAGGGGCAACAGAGGGTGGAATGCTTGGATGGCATCACCGACCCAATGGACATGAGTTTGAGCAAACTCTGGGAGATGGTGAAGGACAGGGAAGCCTGGCTTGCTGCAGTCCATGGGGTTGCAAAGAGTCAGACATGACTTAGCGACCAAACAACAACAAGAGAGCTACAGAAAGTTTCTTAGCAAGGAAGTGACACAAGCAAAGTGGACAGCGTTAGGAAGATCAAAGGCTGATTTATTAGTCCAGGCAGAGGACACTATTAACATTTTAAGTCACTCTGACAAAACACTAAAAAATCTCTGCCTTATTTTTTTAAAATAGAAAACTCTCAAGAGAGAACAGGAAGAGAAGAACTGTGGACTTAGTGCTGTTAACTATTGGAACAGAAAGTACAATGTTATGAAGTATAAAGTTGAACATAATGATGAAATTTGTTTCTCTAATATCTGTTCAAAAGCCTTTTGCAAAATAAACACAGATTTTATTATATCAAACCACCCAGAGTGACTCATCTCTTTGGAAATGTGTCTCTGGCATCTTCTTTCCTCGGGCCTCAAATTCTTTCAGAAAATCAAGCAGATTAGTAGCCTGATGACAGGACAGAAGTCAGAACTCAAAATCCTAAATCCACTTCTGCCACTGACTTGCTGTCTGACATGGAGCTTTATGTCATGTTTGTATTTATAAAAATATCTTTGTGTGGCAAATGTTTTATAATTAGCTAATCCACTACTAGGAAGTAATATAAATTTTCAAAATAACTGTATTAATACACTGCAATCAATATAAACTTCAAATGGAATCCCTTAAAAGTATTCTGGAATTATCTCATACTTATTTATTTCTCAATCTGGCAGGGAAAACAGATGTATTCACATTAACACATATATGGGAGAGTGTGTATGTCTTACAAACAGTGGCTCTGTCTTAAAAACTCCCAGATAACAAAAATTGAAAAAACAAAGTTTTTTTTCAAAAGACATGATGATGTAAACATAAGGAAGTTTAAAATAACACTTGTATAAACTGTTTGAATTGAGGAGAAAAAAACACACCCCAAAAGAGTTTTGTCAGAATAAAAAGAAAACAAATCCCAAATCCTGACAGCAACATAAAAGCCAAATTCTCCCCCTTCCTTTCATAATGGCTTTTCTATTGAGCTTCATTTTGACCTTTCATTACTTTCCCAACATTGAAGAATATTGCCTTTCAAAACTCTCCATTTCTCTGCCGGTTGTACTATTATTCCTTCTCCCATTGTTGAGAGTTCTTAGCTACCGTGGTTCCTATATGAAATGCACAACCTTTGGTTTCTGCCAAACAAATATAAACCAGCACTTCTGCACACGTTCCACTTTAAATTCATACCCTGCATAAAAAGAAAGATAATCATAAAGCTATAAACATGCCAAGAAACAGAAAACAGGAAAGTTTGTTATCTACTTGCTAGAAGAGAAACAATCTATCTTGTAATCAATCTATAGCCAAGGCACCCTCCCTGCTCCGCTGCAACAGGATGGAACACCAACAGCCTTAATTCATTAGTCAGAGCTGGGAGGGTGGACCAACTGCATGATCTGATTGATAAAGTTTCATTACAAATTAGCCCATCTCTTTGATGAAAACAAGAAAGGCAGAGACTGTACCATAATTTTATCCTCATAAATTAGTCAACCAGACAAACACTAAACAGAGCTTGCCACATGAGGGGCAAACTAATTTAATTAATTCATACACAGCACCTCATTAAGAGCAGTTTTAGCACCAAGGTTGTGATCTTGTTGATTCTGCGTTATTTTCCACAAAGATGCCCACTTAGTCGTCAGGGATGAGGGGCCAGGATAGGGGCAGGATCTATGCCTTTGTGTACTTGGGAAGACCCAGTGCAGGGAAAACTAACAGGAACAAGCTGTAAATTCCTACAACCCAAATCAGCACAGACAAGACTTTTTAACCTAAGTCTTCATTTTAATACACAGATTACATTTTGCTTTTGCTTTTTTTCCACGTTCCTTACTTCCAAGTGGTAGTGGAAAACAAATACGTTTCCTCACTGGCACAGCATAATTTACAGTCAGTATAGCAGACAGAAAAGAAGAAAGAAAACAGGTTTTTTTGTAAAAAGTAAAGATTATTACAAATGCTTCTAGGTCATCCTGGGAAAAGACACAGATGCAATGCTTTCCAATATCTTCACATCCTGAAAAGAATGCTGTAACTTCTATGGGCTCCCAAGACCTAATACTTGGAAAGAGCCTTCCAACTTGCAGTTATACATGTCTAAATATTCTGATTTATTTATTTACTATTTCTTTCTTTTTATATATCCTCTTAAAAAGTACAACTCTTCAGAGGGGATAAAGGATAGTTAGGGAGTTTGGGACTGACGTGTACACACTGCTACATTTAAAATGGATAACCAACAGGGATAGCACAGGGAACTCTGCTCAATACTATGTAACAACCTAAATAAGGAAAGAATTTGAAAAATAATAAATACATGTATATGTAAAACTGAATCACTTTGCTGTATACTTGCAACTAACACAACCTTGTTCATTAAGTATGCTGCTGCTGCTGCTAAGTCGCTTCAGTCGTGTCCGACTCTGTGCAACCCCATAGACGGCAGCTCACCAGGCTCCCCCATCCCTGGGATTCTCCAGGCAAGAATACTGGAGTGGGTTGCCATTTCCTTCTCCAATGCATGAAAGTGAAAAGTGAAAGTGAAGTTACTCAGTCGTGTCCAACTCTTAGCGACCCCATGGACTGCAGCCTACCAGGCTCCTCCATCCATGGGATTTTCCAGGCAAGAGTACTGGAGTATACTCCAATTTAAAATAAAAAGTTTTCAAAAAGACAAAATGTACGTCTTTTTCACAAATTTATAGGGCAAGAGCTTAATTTCTAAATACCATTAGTCAAAAAGACAAAAAGTACAGGCCTTTTTCATAAATTCACAGGACAAGATATTAGTTTTTAAATACCATTAGTCAATGGTATTTAGCTACAAGTAAGGAGACACTTCGGAGAAGGCAATGGCACCCCACTCCAGTACTCTTACCTGGAAAATCCCATAGACGGAGGAGGCTGGTAGGCTGCAGTCCATGGGGTCGCTAAGAGTCGGACACGACTGAGCGACTTCACTTTCACGCATTGGAAAAGGAAACAGCAACCCACTCCAGTGTTCTTGCCTGGAGATTCCCAGGGACGGAGGAGGCTGGTGGGCTGCCGTCTATGGGGTCACACAGAGTCGGACACGACGGAAGTGACTTAGCAGCAGCAGCAAGGAGACACTTTGAGGGCTTCCCTGGTAGCTCATCTGGCTGCAACACAAGGAAACTGGGTTTGATCCCTGGGTCAGGAATACCCTGGAGAAGGAAATGGTAACCCACTCCAGTATTTTTGCTGGAGAATTCCATGGACAGAGAAGCCTCGGGTGGCTATAGTTCCTGGGGTCGCAAAGATTTGGAAACAACTGAACTACTGACACTTTTCAAGAAGACGCTTTGAAGCACTCGAGTCCAGTGGGGAGGCAGGGAAAATATCAGATGAGGCTGGGACATCTGTGGTGCCAGAAGATGAAATAGTGCTAGAAAAAAGGATAAGAGCACCTGAAAAGGACATAGGAATCAACTCTAAAATGTTGCCAATGGCATTAAAAAAAAAAAGGCAATGAAATTATAAAGACATTAGATCATAAGCCAAAAAGTAAAAATATAAAACATACGTGAGCTTCCAATGATGGTATTAAAGAAACTTAATGACAAACACAAATCACTGAGTATGCAAATAAATAACTGAGGGAGAAGGAACAGCTCTTCCTTACAGAAAAGTTCTAAATAATTATAAAAGAAAAGAGGGAAATACAAAATCAACAGTAGATCACTACAGTATTAATCGCTGCCAGTGAGATCTACCAATGAGTATTACAATCAGTGGGCAAAATTCAAGAAGAAACAAGGGATTTGAATAGTCTCATATTTCTCCCCCAAGATGTCTATTAATTTAATGGGAAAATAGTAAATTTACAGTGAAGAAGCACAGCAGACATCATTCTAACCAAGTGATCAAGATTAATATAACAACACAACAGTGGCATAAAACTGGAGAAGGAAATGGCAGCCCACTCCAATATCCTTGCCTGGAAAATCCCATGGACAGAAGAGCCTGGCAGGCTACAGTCCATGCAAGAGTTGGACACGACTTAGCGAATAAACCACCACCAGTGGCATAAAACATGGTGCATAAAACTCATGTGACACCCTGAGAAAAACATATTACTTCTGTAGTATTCTCACCAAAAATACGTTATCTTCCATTTGATCATGGGCAATCAAACCCAAATCCAGAGACATTCAACAAAACAACTGACCAGTACTCAAAAAAGTTGTCAAGGTCACAAAAGAGAAGAAAAGACGTAAGAACTGTCACAGATTGGAAGATATGAAGGAGATACAATAGCTAAATGTAATATGGGATTCTGGTTTGGGTCCTGGATCAGAAAAATTACATTAGTGGGAAAACTAGTGAAATTAGAATAAAGTCTGTATCTAGTAATAATATTGTATCAATGCTGATTTCCTGGGTTTAAACACTGAACTATGGTTCTGGAGGTTGTTAATATTAGCAGAAGTTAGATGAAGAATGCTAAGTAAACTCTGCATTATTTCTGCAACTTTTTCTAAGTCTAAAATCATTTCCAAGAAAATTTTTAATCCAGGTCAAAAGTAACAGAAGGTAGAGTAAGGCATTCTACAATGATAACTCATCATAGAACTGCCAGAGTCTACACAGTCATCAAGACTGAACAGTCATAGTGTCCTTCTCAGATTAGAAATTCAAGGTTTTTTCCAATGAAATTATAGGGAAATGCCGTCTATGGGGTCGCACAGAGTCGGACATGACTGAAGTGACTTAGCAGCAGCAGCAGCAGCGTGCAGCAAATGTTTCCCTTTCTTCAACTTGAGGGCTATTTCCCCATGGCTCTCTTTCATAGCAGTATTTTTTAATTTAATTAAGGGTTCAGTTAATTTGGCCTTTTTATAGTCTAATTTTCTTAGAGAACTATCCTGATCACTAGTGTAAAATGTAATAATTTCAATATCGGGGCTTCCCTGGTGGCTCAGAGTTCAGAAATACACCTACCAATGCAGGACACAAGGGTTCAATCCCTGATCTGGGAAGATCCCACATCCCATGAAGCAGCTAGGCCAGTGGCCACAACTACTGAGCCAGTGCTCTAGAACACACAAGCTGCAGTTACTGAGCCCACATGCCACAAATGCTGAGGCCTGCGCAACTAGAATCTGTGCTTTGCAACAAGAGAGGCCACCACAATGAGAAGCCCATGTGCCTCAACTAGAGAGCAGTCCCCGCTCACCACAACTAGAAAAAAGCCTGCGCAGTGATGAAGTTCCAGGACAGTCATATATAAATAAAATTACTCTTAAAAATAGTGATTAAACAGTGTTAAAAAATAATTCCAACACTTTTGTCTTTAAACTATGAATTTATCAGACTCCAGGCCACGTGAACAGTTTTGCTCTGCTTATTCCTACAAGACTGTGTTTAGTCTTCTAAATATGGGCTCCAGAACAAACTCTAGGGTCTTGAAAACAATGTCTTCTGTATATACATGTGGACATTTAAAGTTCTTTAAGTCACAGGTCACTGAAAAGGCTTTTCAATTAAACCTATACCTAATTTATGTGGATCACAATAAACTGTGGAAAACTCTGAAAGAGATGGGAATACCAGACCACCTGACCTGCCTCTTGAGAAATCTGTATGCAGGTCAGGAAGCAACGGTTAGAACTGGACATGGAACAACAGACTGGTTCCAAATAGGAAAAGGAGTACGTCAAGGCTGTATATTGTCACCCTGCTTATTTAACTTATATGCAGAGTACATCATGAGAAACGCTGGGCTGGAAGAAACACAAGCTGGAATCAAGATTGCCGGGAGAAATATCAATAACCTCAGATATGCAGATGATACCACCCTTATGGCAGAAAGTGAAGAGGAACTCAAAAGCCTCTTAATGAAAGTGAAAGTGGAGAGTGAAAAAGTTGGCTTAAAGCTCAACATTCAGAAAACGAAGATCATGGCATCTGGTCCCATCACTTCATGGGAAATAGATGGGGAAACAGTGGAAACAGTGTCAGACTTTATTTTTTGGGGCTCTAAAATCACTGCAGATGGTGACTGCAGCCATGAAATTAAAAGACGCTTACTCCTTGGAAGGGAAGTTATGTCCAACCTAGATAGCATATTCAAAAGCAGAGACATCACTTTGCCAACAAAGGTCCATCTAGTCAAGGCTATGGTTTTTCCTGTGGTCATGTATGGATGTGAGAGTTGGACTGTGAAGAAGGCTGAGTGCCGAAGAATTGATGCTTTTGAACTGTGGTGTTGGAGAAGACTCTTGTGAGTCCCTTGGACTGCAGGGAGATCCAACCAGTCCATTCTGAAGGAGATCAGCCCTGGGATTTCTTTGGAAGGAATGATGCTAAAGCTGAAACTTCAGTACTTTGGCCACCTCATGTGAAGAGTTGACTCATTGGAAAAGACTCTGATGCTGGGAGGGATTGGGGGCAGGAGGAGAAGGGGACGACAGAGGATGAGATGGCTGCATGGCATCACTGACTCGATGGACGTGAGTCTGGGTGAACTCCAGGAGTTGGTGATGGACAGGGAGGCCTGGCGTGCTGCGATTCATGGGGTCACAAAGAGTCAGACACGACTGAGCGACTGAACTGAACTGAATTTACAGATATATGTTGAAGAGTAAAAGTAGTTAACAAAATATGCAAATACAACCACTTTAAGAAGAACTAATAATATCCCGGAAAGATACATGCATATCACAGTCTCTTTCATAACAAACCTAAAAGTTAAAGCACAGGCACCTTATTTTCAAACTACCTACCATGTTTCCAAAATGGATGTTAAATGCAAAAACAGTAGAGAGCTAAATAACCAAATAGTACACATAAACATTCAAATAGAACATAGCCTTCCTTTTTTCTGCTCATGATAGCTAATGGTAAGAACTCTAGCTTTCTCTTTTTTAAACAAAACTTGATCACATTTGAGTTTGTATCTACCTGGGTGAGTGGATTGTTTTAAAAGCCAAGCAAACTGAGCCTCAAGCTAATCCAAACAAGGTGCAATTACAATATAACCACCCTGGCTAGTCTTTTTTTTTTTTTTTCATGTTGCATCTGAGATAAGATGAGGTGCATGTGAGAAAAAAAAAAAGATCAAAACTATTTAAAGTATTACCTCTCAATCCCGGGGTTCGCAAATTGTACAGAGAGAGGAGATGATACAGACAAGAAGCGACTAAAAACCAGAGTCTTTGTGGGAGACATTAGGATTTATCTGTAGCACTAGTAAAACAGTTCTGAGATCTGGTCATGTTTGCAAATTTATGCCTAAATCTGGAAAAGACAATAAAGCTTCATTGTGCCCTGTTTGTTGCTGTTGATTTTTTTCTTCTGAAGCTTCAGAAACAATGGCTTTACACTGCTAAATTAGATCAATACCCCTATAATATCAATGTCAGGCTTGAACTGAAAGTTGCAATGTAGAAACCCTTGAGTTATATCTAGAAAAAAGAAAGAAGCCATAGAAACAAAAGAGGCAGTGAAGTGGAAGCTTGTTGGAGGAATACGATCAATATAAGAGAACAGATGTCAAAGAAATTAAAAATAAGAAAAAGGTGGTAATGTCTTGAGATGTTATTGAATTAAGTAATAATTGAAAAAATAAGAAGTCAGTATGTGTCATGCTTTTAGCATGGACCTTCTTTTGAATATGTCCATATTTAGCTATAAGGTACATAAATCTAACCATAAGAACTTTGTAAACACACCCAGAGAAAGCAGGTGTTCTGATAACAAGAAACTATGCAGTGTCCCACCACTGTTGCACAGATAAGTTTGTCATGGCAACCAACCAGCCAAGTGGGTCAAAAAGCAGGCTTTTTCCCCTTTATTTTACAGGTAATTATTACACAACTTCTCAAACACAAATGCACCATGAGTCCATCAACTTTATGTAAAGCAGTATCCTAATGGCATAAGTCACTAAACTTAAGCTTTTACCACTCCCATACTTGGAAAGCCAGTGGTTGGGTGTCTCTGTGTGTGTGCATGCAGAGCTGGGGGGCAGCAAGCAGAGGGTAGGTAATTTCTTCTCCAAACACACGCCACTCTCTTCATAGCCATGTCTGACCCTCTCTTTTTTTCAAACCCTTTTCAGTACTCTGCTCAGGATAGCTGATGCACACATCACAGCTCTTCATTCTAAGCACTTTCTACAGATTTATTAATTTAATCTCCAAAAGGATAGTATAAGATTAGTTCAATTATTACAGATGAGGAAACTGAGATGTGGAGGAATTAAGCAAATCATCCAAGAACATAGTCTAGGTGGGATTGAATCTGGGGATTTGGGTTCCACATTTGATATTCTTCAGTCTCTACTGTCTATAGTAGTTTGAGGATGTTCTAAATGTTATCTTTTAGAGTACATGAATGGTACCAACACATGACTCATTTAACTCAACATGAATTTGAAATACTAACAACACATTCCACTTCTTTCTCTGTCTTAAAAAAAAAAAAAAAACAAAAAACCCTGCAGTTCCTAGACCAAAGGGCTCAGAACCTTTGACTCACTGTCACTTCTGGTTGGACCTTTCCCTGCCTCCATGGTTCTACTTCCAAAGAACGGAGCTGCCTATCTCTATCTCCTAGATCCCTGAATTAGTGTGCTATTTTTCATACCCCATCTGCTTAGTTTCCATGGATAATTAAAGTAATATAACTCACATAAGAAAACAAAGAGTTAGTTATTACTCACTGGAAAGCTCGGAACTAGTAAAGAAGAAAAAAAAACTGAAGTGTTAATTGAAGTGGTTTAATTACTTCAAGCAGCAAACACATAAGATATATTTTCTAAATGTGTGTATCATATTTCGTGTGCCAAAGAAAGGATGTATAATTGGGGTTTGTTGGGATGGTACTCTTACAGTAAATACTTCTGACTCACACCATAAGTGGAAGTTATGAGAAATCAGAATATATCTTACTACATGCCCAAGGCTGACCTGCTAATCAAATTTCAAGTCAGACAGATGTTTCTGAAATTCCATATAAGCAGAATTCTGTTTTATTCCACTTTGGGGCACAAAAAAACTAAGGATCTTATTTTGAGTAATGGACACCTTTAAGAATCTGATTTCTTTCCATACACAAGAAAAGCACATATACCTAAAATTTTACATTCAATTTCACAGAATCCATAAATCCTTGAAAGTTATCCACAACTCTAGTTTAAGAACCCCTATTCAATACATATACAGAGGGCTTCCCTGGGGCTCACTGGTAAGGAACCCACCTGCCAATGCAGGAGACACAGGTTTGTTCCCTGATCTGGGAAGATCCCAAATGCCATGGAGCAGCTAGGCCCGTGAACCATGACTACTGAGCCTGTGTTCTAGAACCCACGAGCCACAACCAGTGAGCCCATGTGCCACAACTACTAAAGCCCGAGCACCCTAGAGCCCGTGCTCTGCAATGAGAAGCCTTCACACAACAACTAGAGAAAAGCCTGTGCAGAAATAAAGACCCAGCATAGCCCAAAACTAATCAATAAATAAGAGACCTATACAGAATACAAAAGCACACACTTCAGAAGGACAGCACTTACTAAGTTCAGCTGTGTATCATGGTCTTATCATTTAATATAGGCCACATACTGTGGCAGATTCATGTTGATGTATGGCAAAACCAATACAATATTGTAAAGTAATTAAGCTCCAATTAAAATAAATTTATATTTAAAAAATAATAATATAGGCCACAATTCTTCATAGATATAATTTTATTAATTATTCTTTGAGGACGATGTCCCAAATCTAGTCTTACTGATACTTTATAGAGCATAACCATTTACAGTTTTTTCACATTGAAAACTTATCCCATGTTCAGTCTGGGGCCTAAATCCAGCCCATCCAGGGAAACACCATTCTCTCCCTAGTGTGTGTCTTTCTGGAGTCTGTAAATATAGGCAGAGGAGCAGCATCAGAATGCATTCCCCTCTACTGCCTGCAGCCACCCAGAGGGCTGTGCACCAAACCACGGAGGTAGACTATGTGGGCCTAGTGCTCCTCCAATCAGTGCAGCCTCCTGAGTGTTCCTCCGGGTATAAGCATCCTGCATTTTTATTTATGAGAATATTGGAAAACACCATAATGCTGGGAAAGACTGAAGGCAAGAGAAGAAGGGGGCAACAGAGGGTGAGATGGTTGGATGGCATCACCAATCCAATGGACCTGAGTTTGAGCAACCTCGGGAGACAGTGAAGGACAGGGAAGCCTGGTCTGCTGCAGCCCATGGGGTCTCAAAGAGTTGGACATGATTTAGCAACCAATCAACCAGAATTTTGAGAGTAATTTGATTCTAGACTAATTTTTGCCTTGTTAACAGACTTGTGAACTTTTCCTCATGGTATAACAACAACACAATAACAATATGACAACATTCCTATGTGTAGCCAAAATGTTTAATAGTACCATAGCATATTTTTGTAATCTTTCTCTGTAACTACATAATAGAATATAAAAATCTTTACATGGTGATGGGTACATGTTCATGATATTATTTATAATGACTGTATACTATTCTATTGCTTGGGGGTCCTATTATTTAAGCAATGTGCCATTTCTAAACATCTTCACTGTTTTCAACTTGTAACTATTACAGGTATACATATGAAGCAAGCCCAGCTAGCTGACAAACAATTCAAAGTTAAAAAGAAAAAATTTTTAAAATCTGAAATGGACAAAAATATTCCAAGATGCATGTAAGTTTGCAAAAACTGCCTCAGAGAAAAATGAGATGCAAGAATGATTCGGAACAAATTATTTGGGAAGACTGTGTTCTACCAAATTGCTTTCAGTAGCACTGCTTTAGGCCATATCATCCACAATAAAATAAAATTTTCAGTGTTAAAAATACAATACTTTCAAGATACTATGAGAAACCTAATGGCAGAAATAAGTATAGAATTTCATGGAAGAGGAAAGTAACATTTAGTTTGCCTCTATAGGGTTACCAATGGCGACCAATAAATGAAATCCCCTGAACCGACCCTGTAAGGATGATCAAGATTTAGCAAGGTTACCAAAATGAAAACTAGTATTCTTACTGTCTACTCCTTATGACTCACATTTCAGGGTAACCAAATGTTCTTACTACTTTGGCCACCTGATGCAAAGAGCCAACTCATTGGAAAAGACCCTGATGCTGGGAAAGACTGAAGGCATGAGGAGAAGGGAACAAGAGAGGATAAGATGGTTGGATGGCATCACCAACTCAATGGACATGAGTTTGAGTAAGCTCTGGGAAATGTTGAAGGACAGGAAAGCCTGGAGTACTATAGTCCATCGGGTCACAAAGAGTCAGACACAACTGAGCAACTTAACAATAAACATGTTCTTAGTTGATGAAATAAAATTCTTCCTTATAGAAGAGTTCCATCCCTTCTCTGTCTTTTGGCTAAGATTACATGTAGAAGAGTTTCAGCCAGTAAATGTGGAAGAAATTATGGAATTATGCAATTAACATTTTGTAATCCTTAATGAAATAATTGATTCAGGCAGTGATCATCAATGGATTAAACCATTAGCTGCACAATGACTGATGTGACTTTTATAAGAGAGGGATGAGGCTGTCACCACTTGAACCCACTGATCTATCTTATTCTAAAAGACAGCAAGACAGACACATAATGGAAACTGCATCTATTCAAGCCTCTAGAGCTAATTTCTGTTGATAAGAAATACAGTGGATACAGAAACAAGTTAAGGAACACCAGAAGAAAACAAGTAAATAAATACAGAGTATGGAACATTCTATATGACCACTAACTTGGTTTCTGCAATAAGAAAATAGCATTAATAAAAGAGAGTGGGAAATATTTCTTATTAAAAGAGAATTAGAAACTTAACCACATTTAATATGTAGTACTTATTTGGATCATGATTCAAACAATCCAGTTGTAACAAGATTTTTTGCAACAACTTAGAAATTTTCATTACACACAGGCTATTAGATGAACCCAAGGAATTATTGTCAATTTTGTTAGGTTTCATCATAACATTGTTGTTATGTATGAAAATGTCCATACTTCTGAAGGTGCATATTCAAGCACAGCTATCTTGGATTTGCTTTTAAATACTTCTGCAAAAAAAAAAAAAAAAAGAAGAAGAGGTGGGTGGTGGGGGGTTGGGGCATAAATGAACCAGAGTGTCAAAATCTTAAGAATACAGAACTTTTTTGTATGTTTCCATCTCCTTCTGTGATCCTATGAAATTATTCATAATAAATTTTTTAAGTTTAGCCAAGTATTAATAATACAGAACAGGAAACCAAGAGTTAGGATGTATAAGGAAGAGAAAACAGTATAAGGAAGAACTCTGACCCAACAAACATCGCCAAGAAAAAAATCAGAGAGCAGCAAACAGTTGGGTAGGAAGGACAGGCAGTCTAGCTGGGGCCTGGTCCCAGATGACCTTGAGTCCCATGCTAGGAAGCTTGGGTTTTTCCCTATAGACTATGGGAAGCCAAGCAAGGGTACCAAGCATGGTTCGATTACCACGCCATTTCTAAGGTAAAGAACCGGCCTCCCAATGCAAGAGACATAAAAGAGACATGGGTTTGATCCCTGGGTTGAGAAGATCCTGGAGGAGGGCATGGTAACCCACTCCAGTATTCTTGCCTGGAGAATCCCATGGACAGAGGAACCTGGCGGGTCACACAGGGTCACAAAGGTTGGACATGACTAAAGTGACTTAGCATGCATGCTAGACCATCACTCTGGTGACCCTGTGTGGAGTGGACTTCAGGAAGATAATGGAAAAGGGAGCAAGGCTGGAGAAATCAAGTCCTGTTAGGAACCTACTGCAAAACTAAAGGCAATGAATGGCAAAGGAGTAAGAGAGAGTGAGAATAAGGCAGAGGGACCAGGAAGTAGTCATAAGACGAGAAAGACTGAACAAGTATCAAAGCAGGCTTTCAACTTTCTGCAGGTACAGCTAAGTGGCTTTGACACTGAAATGGGGAATTCAGACAGAAAAGCATATTTGAAGATAGGAATGTGGGGAAAAGGAAATTACAAAAGTCCATGTTAAGCATCCTGAATTTCTGTGTAAGATAGCCAAGCTCATTATACATGGAGAACTCTGGGCATCTATCACAACTCCTCAGAATATGGACAGCAAATGAAGCCCCAAGAATGGATAAGATCACTCGCTCCACAGTCCAGGGGTCAGACTTGTCATTTTTCAGTATCCAGCACAGTGTTTAGCATGGTACGGGACGTATACAGAAAATCAACCCTGAACATTCATTGGAAGGACTGATGCTGAAGTTGAAGCTCCAATACTTTGGCCACCTGATGCGAAGAGCTGACTCACTGGAAAAGACTCTGATGCTGAGAAAGAGTGAGTGCAGGAGGAGAATGGATGAGATGGTTGGACGGAATCACGGACTCAACGGACATGAGTTTGAGCAAACTTCAGGATAGAGTGAAGGATAGGGAAGCCTGGAGTATTGCAGTCCATGCGGTCAGAGTCAGACACAACTTATCGACTAAACAACAGCAATGGGGCTCCTAGTAAGTACTAAATAAGTGGTGAATGATATTGTCCAAGGAGAACATGAACAGTGTACAGAACAGTAGGCTAATGGCAGAACTCGGGAGGCCTGACACTAAGGGTGAAAGCATCAAGAGGTCCTCGAAGGAAATAAACAAGTAAGCTTAGACAGGGAAGAAGGCAGAGACCACACAGGTACAGAAGTGGAAGAAAACAGAGATTTCGAGGAAGGATGAGGCGTCAACACTGTCAAAGACAAGGAAGGAGGAAAATAAGGTTTGGAAAATGCCCATTCACTGGGCAAAATGGAGGTAGCTGATAATCTTAGCCTTCCTGAGGCTCTGAGGGCAAATGACCTACTTTGCTCACCCTAAAAATAAAGATAAGTAAGCAGCATGATGGCCAGTGAGTAGACAATGTCACTGTTTGTGTGGCCATGACTGTGTCATTTAACCTTTCTTATTCTTTTCTTATTTTAAAAATGAAACCTATGAACTATATTATCTCTAAGGTTACATTCAATTCAAAAATTCTACAAAAGCAAATCCTTTGGTTTAAAGTGTTCCAAAGATAGTAAGAGTCAAGTACCTACTGGTATCCATTGCATTTTATGCTGGACTTCCACTCTACTCACTCTCTGCTTCATCCTCCTCTTCTCTCCCACCATTTTTTTTCCCCTAGAAGTGATCTTTAAATTGTTTCAAGGTAAAAGTGATAGACCTTATAGGAGCATGAAAATGACCATGATATTTATTGCAAAAAATAAAAGATGACAGATGAAGAGACTTGCCAGGCCCAGAATTTAAGTCAGCAATTCACAAACGTAAGAAAGACTAAGAGATAAATTCCTAAAATATTCTTTGGGGATAAAGAGTAATTAACAGTGAGAGCCCAAATGCCATCAACCCAGTAAGTAAATATGAAAGCAAAGAGCATCGAACCTCCTACCCTAAGGGAAGTTAGAGAGAGGCCCTGATGTGGAATGCACTTGCCTCTAGTCAGCAAGTTATAAAACGGCCCTCACTTTTATTTGATCTGTGCTTATATATGGTCATCATGCTCTGGGCCTCACAAATAACTAAAAAATTCATTCATGTTACTCCAGCAAATCCGTTAACTTGGGTCTTATCTACACTAAA
The DNA here is from genome assembly GCF_019923935.1 of Bubalus bubalis. Taxonomy (NCBI): domain Eukaryota; kingdom Metazoa; phylum Chordata; class Mammalia; order Artiodactyla; family Bovidae; genus Bubalus; species Bubalus bubalis. The sequence continues at coordinate 34,369,223 of NC_059160.1, forward strand.
TATTTAAATCATGTCAGACAGATTGTACTTTAACATTGGAACCAGAAATTCATTTACACTCTTAAAGGCCAGGCAATGAATCTGACATTCCCAATCTTACTTTTATTGATAAATGTTGAGAGTATCAACCACAAAATTCAGTTTAAAAAAAAAAAAGAAATGATCAGATTTCTTTTCACTTAATCTGTATTAATGGCTTCACAAACCATTTTAAGAATGAATAAGAAGAAACTTGTCATTTGAATAAGAAGTTTTATGTTTACTACATCAGACAAATTATTCAAATAGGCTGGAATCACTTTCCTCAAATTAATCTCATAAACAGGTAGTTAACAGAAACAAGTATAGTTTCATGTTCAAAATAGACATTTGTTCATATTGCTATCTACAATCAACACACAGGTGAGCACAGTATGTTTTGGAAGCAATTTTTGGAACACAAAATAAACAAAAAATAGGATATTCCACACAAAGATGATGGAGTGGGTAAACACATAACTACTGACCAGAAGAGATGCTATGCATACAACAGAGATTTTTAACTGAGGTCTGGTTCTCTATAACTCAATCAACTGGTTCCAATTTTCAAATGTTTAATGGTCTTAAAAAAGTTATGTCCTCCCCCCATAATGTTGGTTAAGACAAATCAAATTAAACACCTAAAGGAGGGGTCATTATACAGGCAGGAAAAGACCAACCAGGCAGGAAGTAAAGACCAGGTAGATAAGCAAATGAGATGCAGATCACTGGCCCCAGAAGTTAGATTGTTAAAAGTTATCAGAAACACATGTTCAAGTCTTTCAAAAATACATTTGCCTAAGCCACAGCCTCGGAGGGTCTGGTTAGTGCCTGAATATTAAAACTCCACAGGTGACTCTGATGATGAGCCAGGATTGAAATCAAAGCGTCAGAGGCACAGGGTAGATGATCTGAACAGGGAACACGTGCCAGGTACAAGCATGGTTCTGAGGTGAGGACTTGGCCCCAGCAATTTCTTATGCCATTAAAGTCATGAATCTCAATCAGGAGCTGGTCCCAGGTCTGAGAGCTCACCGTGAGCAGCAAGTAAGTATCCCTGGCTGGAAGGGGCACTGAAGGAAGAGACTTGGACACGACTGAGCGACTAACACTTTCACGTATTTTTAACATTTATGGGTTCATTATCAAAATCTTAATGGAATTAACTCAACAAACAATGAACACACCTTACTTTTTTCATAAATTTTAATGAGTCAGATACTCAGGAGTTTGCTCCATAAAAGCTCCATTAAAATTATCACTGTAATACATTTTAATTGATAAGCCATTATGGTGATTAAATCCAATACTGAGTCAATTATTGTTGAAAACAATCAAGTACCTAATCATTACCTAAATCTATATTCCAGAGGGAGGTGGGAGGGAGGTTCAAGAGGGAGGGGACATAAATATACCTATGGCCAATTCATGCTGATGTATGGCAAAAACCATCACAATATTGTAAAGTAATTATTCTCCAATTAAAGTAAATAAATGTTTTTTTAAAAAAACTCTATACTCTAGTCATGAGAGAGAATAAAGAAAAGAATCGTCATTACAAAATGATTTTTAACTCTTACAGACTTTGTAGCAAAGTGCTCAAGCATGCTGACCTTCCTCTCTGCTAGAAGTTCAGAAGCCTGAATTAACTCTAAGTAAAGTGATATTCTGTTCAGATGTCTTAGATTTGCCCAGCTTAAAAGCTGTCCTAAAACACAGATACTTGATCTATCTACTACTAGAATGGTAATCTACATAATGTAGGGAAGTTGCTAAGACTAGCATAAGCTCTAAATCCTTTTGAAATTAACCACAGAATTCTATCTCCAGCCCTTCTGTTTTCATCAGAACAGAATTTTAAACGGACTCTTATTTTATTTCCAGAGATCAAAGTTTAATAAAACTGAAAAATACTTAAGACTTAAATATAACGCCTTTATCTTGATGAAGACAATGTAGATATATGTTCCTTTTTTTTCTTTTGTATCTTGAGACACCACATACCTTCAGCTTAGAAGGTATTTCAGCTCCTGAATATTTGACTCACTAAAGAAGAAGCAGAAGAGACTATGGTAGTCTATGGCCATACCACCCTGAATGCACCCGATCTCATCTGATCTTGGAAACTAAGCAGGGTCCGGCCTGGTTAATAGTTGGATGGGAGAGACTATGGTATAATAGAGATGTGAATTCACTGAAATTCATAAGAGCTGGGTTCTCAACCTTGTTTCTAACTAAAGAGAATTGCCTTGGGCAAGTCAGTCAACAGCTCTAGAACTCAACTTCTGCATCTGTAAAATAAGGAACTTGATATTAGGTCATCTTTCAGGTCTTTTCCAATCCAGGATCCCAGTGTACAAACAGAATTATCTCTAAATCCAAGTAGACTCTGTTCAGCCAAGGATTATAATCCATCCAGAGTCTGTTGTGATAACTTGATAGAAAAAAAGTATCAGGTAGACCTAATGAGGTTAACTTGAGCAACACTAGAAGTGGTTTTTAGGTACTGAGCATCCAACATGGTGTCTTCTTACAGATGAAACCTCCATGTTTAATTTAATACAAAGGCAAGGATTGTTGGTTTCCCAACTGAAACCTCTTTGCAACCTGGCAAGCATGTCTGCTAATCAATGGAGAAGCAGAACACTAGGGAATAATTAAAGGGATCTCCAACATAAGTCTACCCTCTGTGTGCTCAGTCGCTGTCTTGTTGGACTCTCTGTGACCCCATAGACTGTACCTTTACCTCCCCAAACAAACCAGGGGTCAAATTCAGACCATTATGTTTCTTTACATATTTTTGTATTTATCTGAGAACAGCCCAAGAATGTTTGAGGGAGAAAGGCTATAGCCACTCTCCATTCTGACTTTAATTTCTAGTCTTCAGGATTGCCACTTGTTTGATCTTTTTTTTTAAAATGCCCCCACTCATATGCAAACTATTCCCCTGGAGCAAATCCCTCTTATCTTCTCAAATTGTCATAACAAGCCTGTGAAATTATAGAATTATGCAATTCTAAAGAGAGGAAACATAGAGATTTCCTAATACAATTCTTGCCCTGACATATATGACCCACTTCTTTCTCTACAACAAGACTGTCTCTACCTTACACGGTAGTCCTCTTTATTGTTGGACAACTTGAATTTTTTTTTGGAGGTTTTCAATTTCACAGTACCAAAATGATCTTCATTTATCTCTTACAGTTCTTTGAGAGCAAGACAAAACCACTAAACTATCTTTTCCACATGCCAGATATTCAAATATTTGAAGACAGTTGTGATGTTCTGATGGAGAAGGCAATGGCACCCCACTCCAGTACTCTTGCCTGGAAAATCCCATGGACAGAGGAGCCTGGTAGGCTGCAGTCCGTGGGGTTGCTAAGAGTCGGACACGACTGAGCGACTTCACTTTTACTTTTCACTTTCCTGCATTGAAGATGGAAATGGCAACCCACTCCAGTGTTCTTGCCTGTAGAATCCCAGGGATGGGGGAGCCCAGTGGGCTGCCATCTATGGGGTCACACAGAGTCGGACACGACTGAAGTGACTTAGCAGCAGCAGTAGAAGCAGTGACGTTCAGAGTTAGGCAGCTGGACCTACTTAAGTTTATCAATAAGGTCTTGCAACAATTAGCCAATTACTTATTTTTTAATAGTGTAATCGAATCTCTGGCTTTATTAACCATTTAAACGTCACATTCTTTTTTCCTAAGGAATCACTCTCAAGTGTCTACTATTTTAGCCTTACATACTAATCTTACATTTATCTGAATATTGGATCCTGATTATTTGATTCAGCATACAAGCTACCCTTGTCAGATACTTGTCATCTAAAGATCTGCTAAGCACATTTTCTACTGAAGTTTTGTCAATAAATATTCAAAGACAAGGACCAGGTGACAATCCACATTCCATTGGCACTCATCCATCATTCTATGAATTCAGTTGCTCTACCTGCCAAAAGTCTGCCTAAATATCTCAAGCTCTAAATATCCCTTTTTTTTTTTTTTTTTTTTTCAGAATTATATGAGCAAGTTCTCTTGTAAGCTCAAATATACATTTGTCTTGGACTAGAACTTTGAACTCACTTCTAGAAGTCTTACTGTATTCTTTATCCCAGGCTAGATTTGAACTTCCAGTGAAATATGTTGAATCTAAAGGCTTCCATAGCGGTTCAGTGGTAAAGAATCCACCTGCCAATACAGGAGATTCAAGTTCGATCTCTGGATCAGGAAGAGCCTCTGGAGAAGGAAATGGCAACCCACTCCAGTTTTCTTACCTGGGAAATTCCACGGACAAGAGAAGCCTGGAGGGCTACAGTCCATGAGGTTGCAAAAGAGTCGGACGTGAGTTAGTGACTAAAACAACACCAACAAATGTTGAATCTCCACTTTGCATTTAGGAGATAAAACAGGGGTTGAAGAGTTCTCCTTTATTATGTCAATTATTCATTTTATACCCCAATATTATCATAATTATTTTTGAGAGCAAAGACCTCATTATATTTTAGTATCCACAGTGTAAACAAGATAATTTAGCCTAATAATCCTAATAAATGTTTAAGAATGAATGAATGACCATGATCATTGACTTTCCAAAAGTCCCTATGTTTCTTATAAGCCTTAGCTTTGTACCCCTTCTTCTATCTTTGATACCCCTTTAAATTTTGAGCTTATCAAAGAGCACCTGATACAGTTACACTTTTATTTAACTCCTTTTCTTTCTCAGCAGGATTATTCCCAATTATACAGTCAGAATTACAATTTTAGAGCATCTCATGCTTCTTGAGCTATATTTCTTCTTTATAATCTCTGTACACGGAATTATAAATCAGGCAACATTCACACTTAATTGGTATTTTCAGTGTAGTTTTTTGTTTCTTCCTCTATTCTTTATGCTTCAGCTTCAAAACATTTAGGCTCCTAACACTCAAAAAGATAAAAATAATAATATAAATTTGTTATTTTGTCTCTTCAAAGCTTTTATATTTCAGTTCCAATGCTTTAACTCCTTAATCTGTAGAATGATTTAAAATCTTAATACTTACTAAACAATAAACAAGATTAAAAAAATTATTCTAAGGAACTTAAAGACTAAACCTAACATTCACATTAGCTTTCAAAAGCAGGCATATCATAACTGATCCTTAAAAATCACCCTTAGTAATTTAAATTAGAAGAATGCCTTCTTTATGTAGCAAATGTTCTGCAAACCTCAGCCATCTGAAACAGTTATGATACCCAGTTCTACCCTTCCCTTGACTTTTCACCAACATCTTGAGCAGCAAATTAATAAATTCTGAATAGCTTTTAAAAACAGAAGTCTCCAAGAAGACATAAAATCATGCATGATTCAACATGTCCATATAGCTTATGAGAAGAGGGTCATCACTTGTTGGGTATGGGTCTAATGGTCAAGTCAACAGGCACTAACCCCAGAAGCATAGAAAACCCAGTGGAGGAAGGCAAAGATAAGATAGGGGAGGTGGGAAAGGAAGAAAACAGCAAACGAGAGAAGCAGAGGAAGTTCAATGCAATCATTGTAAGTAGTGCAAAAAAGAAAGCCCCACAACCCCTGCAGTCCTTGATACTCTCAAGAGATGACAGTTTGGGAGAGTAATTCATGTCCTTACCGATTACCCTGGAACACCAATGAATGTTTAACAGTGACCATACGTGTTATCTAGTAACATCTGAAACACATTACTGTCAAAGAAAACATTTCTATGTCTTTTATCATCTCCCTACCCCTGGATTTTGAAATCAGCAACAAGTAGGTAAACTTATATTTGTATCAAACTCTCTGAGCAGAACTCTAAAAAGCTGATTTTTATCAGAATTCAAAAATTAATACTCTGGTTAGGACTCTGCCTTCCAGAGCAGGCAATGTGGGTTCAATCCCTGGTCAAGGAACTAAGATCCCACATGCCTAGTGGCCAAAAAAATGAAACATAAAACAGAAGCAATATTGTGACAAACGCAATAAAGAATTTTAAAATGGTCCACATCAAAAAACTTTTAAAAAGTAATAATAAAATCCTATAGTAGCTGTACCTCTTCAAAAGTTTTTAAGTATTATATATACACCAATCACCACTATTTTCAAGCAGAAAACACTCCCATTTCACCACAGTGAATTGAAAATTAGTCTCCACATACAGAAGAAAAGTGCTATTTAGGATTCTGAAACCCTCACAAATCAGTTTCTCACACCCTCCAGTGTTATATTATACATGATATGATGATCGCAAATTTTATTAACCGGATTTTGAACGAACCAGATTTTAAATCAGCTTGGAAAAGTTCCAGGTAGAAGCTCAAATTCTCCCACAGTTATTCAATCATGAAATGTTGAAATGAAGAAGTGATAAGAAATTAAAAGGTAGTTTTTCTGTCCTCCACAGAATACACAGAATCACTTACATCTCAGACAATTATATTTAGAATATTTGGCAGCTCAAATTGTCATGATTGACACAAGTAGATAACACTCGAAACAAACCCCAGGCTAGGGAAAATAGTTATCATAAGCAGTTTTGCGATCCATTTTTTTTCCCTCTGTGAAACAGGTAAGAGAATGCTCCAAGATATTGCACATAGTCATTTACATACAGTATCATTTTATGGAATTTTCCAAGGTGTTAATTAAAAGTTTTAATGAATGTTAATCATCTGTCAATTTCATTGGCAATCTCTGTTCAACCATATGCTTCTCTTTTACACCTGTAAGTTATTTTCTAAAACCATTATTTTAAATTATTTTACTTCCTTAACATGTTATTTGTATTAGTATTTAGGAAATAAAACTTCTGTAGGATATACAGCAATCTTCTACAGCTTTTGTGTATTTTCTAACTTCTTTAAATAAGGTATGAGTTTGTAGGATTTGCATGATCATTATACTTCCAAGAGAGAATCTAAAAATCTTCATTCTTTTTTTAAAAAGCTTCACTCTTTAAAAAAAATCTATTATTTTAAGTTAAACTGGTTTTATGCCCAGTAAAGAATGCTGAGCTGGAAAATGGAATGTGGTATTGTATCCTAGAAACCTAAAATTGAAATTTTCATTAAGTCATTATACAACTTTGCTCCCTTAATCTTTCTCTGGTTTGGTAAGCTCTTATATTCAATCATTCATTCATTTGTTTAAATACATTTACTGAGCACTCTTCTAAGTTCTGGGGATACAGCAATGGACAGAACAAACAAATATTTCTCTCCGGTGAGCTTACAATCTAGTTAAGGAAGCAAGAAAAATCAAGAAAATTCAAAGTGGTAGTAAGAGCTAAGGAGAAAAAGCAGAAGGCAGCAAAGGGAAAGATGGAGAATATGTATGTTCTTGGGGAAGGGTGTAAACAGGTGAAATTCTAAATAGGGTGGCCAGGGAAGAACTCACTAAGAAAACACACATGAATAAAGATCTGAAAAGACAGGCAACCATCCAGGTATCCAGAGGAAGAGTGCTCTGTGGAGCTGTAAGTGCCAAAGCACCAGGGTGGGAAAGCATGGGAAGTGTTTGATGAACATCAAGTGTGGATGGAGGGACCTCCCTCATGGTCCAATAGTTAAGAATCTGCCTGCCAATGCAGAGAACACGGGTTTGATCCCTGGTCCAGGAAGATCCCACATGCCTGGCAGCAATTAGGCCCATGTGCCACAACTACTAAGTCCATGCACCCTAGGGCCCGTGCTCCACAACAAGAGAAAGTGAAAGTCACTCAGTCGTGTCCAACTCTTTGCGACCCCATTGACTATACAGTCCATGGAATTCTCCAGACAGGAATACTGGAGTGGGAATACCTTTCCCTTCTCCAGGGGAATCTTCCCAACCCAGGGATTGAACCCAGTCTCCCGCATTGCAGGCAGTTTCTTTCCAGCTGAGCCACCAGGGAAGCCCAAGAATACTGGAGTGGGTAGCCTATCTCTTCTCCAGCAGATCCTCCTGACCCAGGAATCAAACCGGGGTCTCCTGCATTGCAGGCAGATTCTTTACCAAGTGAGCTATCAGGGAAGCCCTACAACAAGAGGAGGCACCTCAATGAGAAGCCTGTGCACCTCAATTGGAGAGTAGCCTCTACTCGCCACAACTAAAGAAAAGCCTGCACATAGCAACCAAGACCCAGAACAGTCAAAAATAAAATTAAATATATTTTTTAAAAAAAGATTGTGGATGAAGCAAACTAAGCAAAAGGAAAAGTAATAGGTTACGAGGTCCAAGATGTAGGGGAATAACAAATCATTAAGGCTTTGTCAGTCAATGTAATGACATGGTTATTGATCTGTAAGAGGAAGGGAACCACTGCAAGCTTTAAACAGAGGAATAACATGATCCATCTACATTTTAACATAGTCACTCTGGCTGGCCAGAGACAGGCGATGGTGGGAGCAGTTAGGAGGTCATGAAAATAATCTACGTGAGAGATGATAATAGCATGAATTATGGTGGTAGCTTAGGAAGTGGTAAGAAACAGGCAGAATCTGGACACATTTAGAAGGTGAAGAAGATAGGATTTCTGAGAGACTAGGATATTAAAAAAAAAAAAAAAGAGTTGTCTAAGAATGACTTCAAGGATTTGGCCTGAGCCACTGAAAGAGTGGATTTGCCATAATTGAGATGGGAAAGACTATAGAAGCTGGGGGTCTCGGGTGGGGAGAGATTAAGAGTTCATGTCTATAACCATTTATTAAAGTCCCTATGAGTCATTGGAAGAGATGTCAAACAGGCAGTTGTATATGTGAGTTTAAAGTTCCGGAGAGAGCTCTGGCTCCAGGCATGTATTTCAAAGTCATCACTACATGCATGGCATTTAGAGCCATGAGGCTGGATAAAGACTAGCAAAGATTTTTGTTTTTACAGAAAAAAAAAACAAAAGGTCAAGAACTTCCCTGGTGCTCCAGTGGTTAAGAATCTGCTTCCCAATGCAGGGAACATGGGTTTGATCCCCAACTGGGAAACTAAGATCCCACATGCCAAAGGGCAACTAAGCCCACACTGCAACTACTGCATCCATTCGCCACAACTCGAGAGCCACATGCTGCAAAATACAGAGCCCATGGGTTCTGGAGTCCACAGGCCACAACTAAAGAGAAGCCCAAGAAACACAATGAAAAATTTTGCGTGCCACAACTAAGACCCAATGCAGACAACAAATAAATAAGAAAGAAAGGAGAAGGGGTCCAAGAACTAAACCCTCCTGCTGCTGCTGCTGCTGCTGCTGCTGCTAAGTCGCTTCAGTCGTGTCCGACTCTGTGCGACCCCATAGACAACAGCAACCTACCAGGCTCCCCCGTCCCTGGGATTCTCCAGGCAAGAACACTGGAGTGGGTTGCCATTTCCTTCTCCAATGCATGAAAGTGAAAAGTGAAAGTGAAGTCGCTCAGTCATGTCTGACCCTCAGCAACCCCATAGACTGCAGCCTTCCAGGCTCCTCCGCCCATGGGATTTTCCAGGCAAGAGTACTGGAGTGGGGTGCCATTGCCTTCTCCAAACTAAACCCTAGGGCACACTAAATGTTTGGAGAGTACAACAATGAAGAGGGACCAAATAAAGAAGAGAAAAGCATCAGCTAGTAGGGAAAAGGAAGATCAAGGAAATGGAAGTCAAGTCAAAAACTTGTTACCAGACAACAAGTGTAAATAACAGTTTCCAATGTTGTAGACAGGACAAGTAAGGTGAGGACTGACAATTAATCACTGGCATAGCAATGTGGAGGCCACTGTCGACTTGTTTTGGTGGTGTAATGAAGACAGATGCCTCTTTGGAGTGGTTCCAAGGGAAAAGCAGAGGGAAGAATTTGGAGGAAAAAAAATTTACACAACTTTTTCAAGGAATTCTTCTTGAAACAGATGGAGACAAATGTAGAGTAGCTGGAGAGGAGTGGCACCAAAAGAATGCCTTTCCTCTTAAAATGGAAGAAATAAGATTTTAAGAGGAAAATGTTGATGGTAGGTTGATGGAAAAGGTCTAGTAGAGGAAAAAGTTGATGTAGCAGAGAGAGAAAGGAGCATGGGTGAAGGAATAAAGGTGAAATATGCTCAGTTGCATCTGACTCTTTGCGACCCCATGGACTATATAGTCTATGGACTTCTCCAGGCCAGAATACTGCAGTGGGTAGCCTTTCCCTTCTCCAGAAGATCTTCCCAACCCAGGGATCAAACCCAGGTCTCCCGAATTGCAGGCAGATTCTTTACCAGCTGAGCCACAAGGGAAGCCACGTCTGAGCAAACCAGAGGTAATAAGACTGCAGGATCTCATGCATAAATGGGTTGTCTTTACTAGAACCACCTAGAGTTTATATATAGGAACAAGGAGAAGGCAGAGTGCATGCAGGCAGGTACATAGCTACGTGATAGAAGTTTTAAGAAGTCCTATGCTGGTTCCTTTAATTTCTAGAAGAAATAGGAAGCAAGACCATGAGCTGGGAATGCAGATGGAACAGGAGGCATGACAAGTGTGAGACGAGTGGGCCCTTCCCCGCAGAACAAGCTAGGCTCTCCCCTATCACTGGACCCAATATGTGCTTTTCCTGTTCCTGAGAAGTCTGTTCTCTTAGGTCATCACACAGATTCTTCCTTTTCATCATTCAGATCTCAACTCTACCATCATCTTCTTCCTAGACCACCCCAACCAAAGCAGATGCTGGAAAGTACTTTCCATCATATCACGCTATTTATTCTTCTTCATATGAAATTACCACATTTCTTATATATAGTTTATTTTCTATCACACACACTAAATTTTAAGCTCCTCAATGGCAAGGGCTGTCCATTTTGTTCACCGCTTTATCTCCAATGCCAAAAGAGGGCATGGCACCTGCTAGGTATTCAATTACAGGTACCATGGACTACACTCTGGAGATCTTAACCTCCCCAGAGAAATGTCATCTACATGGGACATCTGCTTAGAGCAGGCGTCTCAAAACCACATAAATATAGGATCTAGGAGAGAGGTGAAATAGTAAACCTAGTTGTGTTCTTGTTGCCAGCATATGAATAATAAAAATTAAAACTTGCTGCATCCCTACCCTTGCTGAGATTATCTGGAAAAACACTAAAACCAGTGATAACCTGGTTTGGGACATAACTTGCACTAACCTCTAGCTATGACACTGAAACAACAATTCAGTTTTCAAAGCCTACCCAAAAAACATGATTAGTAATGAGGACTCCAATTCTGCATCTCTCTTCATTTTCTCTCTTGTAGGATTATTTTTGCCTCTTTAAATGTTGCTAAATAGACACTAGAGAAAATAAAGGGAATTTTCTGACATTCTGCAAGCAAATCAAGGCATATTAGCAGCACTGCATTCAGTCATCAAGGGCCCACTCTTTACCTTGGAGCAGCCAGGGCACCCAGACAGGAGCACTTACCCAACTAGGTTCTCAGGGGAGCTCAGTGTCACACTGATTTCTTAAGAAAAGAACTTCTTTTTTTCCTTTAAAGAGAGTGAGTCATTGCAAGTTGTAATGAGTGCAAATGTCAATTATTTTAGAAATGGTGAATTAAATTTACATGATTTTTTAAAGTTGCCTTTGAAGCAAGTTACATATTCGACTTATATGGATGACCCTAGTGAAACATTCATGTATATACAAAGCTGTGTTCAACCCATTTCTGTAAATGCATGTTTAATAATTTTTATCATTTTTGTTTTATTTTGGGGCAAAACAGAGGGAAAGAAGAACCTCCTGATGGCTCATTACACACCATTTTCACAAGAAAGACACCAACAAATTGGAGGGGACGTTGTGTTAATGTGAGCCATGACTAACATGCTCTCTCCATAGCCATTTCTCGGTATCTCATTTACGCAAAGTGGCAGAGTTGGATTTGCTGGGTTTTGAACTAACTGTATGTTCCCTTTTATGAAAAGTATCAACAGGGATTTTTTTTTTTCCATGGCTGGAGGTCTTTTCCTCATCTAAATATTAAAGTCTGGCAAGTCTTTCCAACTTACTTGGGGCATAATCATGCTTGCTACTTGTTAATTAGGAGCAGGGTGATAACCATTAAAAGTTGAAAGAGTTTCCTGATGCTTTCAACAAGTTTCAACATGATCCCAAGCTTTGTCAATAACCACAAGGGAAAAAAGAAACCAAAAGGAAAATGCCTCTGCTGAATCCTTTATTTCCGAGAGAAGGATGAATTCTACTGTTATTGTATCACTCTCACTTGAAAGACATCTTACCCTCAAAAAAGCAGGCCAAATGATAGACCCAATCATGTGCAGAGAGAAGAAGACAGCCCAGCAAGGAAGCTGGGAGACCTGGGTTCTATGAGCAATTCTATTACTCCCTGTGCCTTTAAAAGTCTTGTCTGACATCTCTGGACCTCAGTTTCCTTGGGACTGGAGGAAGGATTACAGGCTATGAAATATGTCCCAGTTCTAAAATTGTATTTTCACTAATCAATTTAAATTCTTGAATAAAATATTTACAAAACAAAAGGTGTATTATGTGTCTCTTACAGCAGGCAAATAGCTCAGTAGTTTGATAGCTATTATCAAATAGTGTTGATTTGCTACTTCTCAAGTTTAGAATATTTGAGCTTTATATATATTATTTCATTTCATCGTCTTAACAGTCTTGCAAAAATACATTATCACTGTTTTCTTGACAAGCTAGAAAGAAAGAGAATGAAGGAGACAGATGAAGTGACTTGCTTAAGGTCAAAATGGAGGTGTTACAACCAACACCCAGGAGAAGTATCTGTCCCTATCACTTCACTTGGAATTAAAACTTACCAGTACAAGCCAGTTATTAATACTACATAGGAAACAGAAACAAATAGTGGCTATGGAGAGAATTTTTTTAAAAAAAACCTAAGTAAAGAAAGATTACAAACGGTTCCCATAAACTCAGATAATATATCACATTATTTTACTATGTTGGGACTTCCCCCCACACTTAAATTCACTGTTCCTCAGAAGAGTCAGTCTAAAATAAATTTGTCTGCAGTGGCAAATTTCCAAAAATAAATATTAAACACAACTACTGGAATCTTTGTAGTGTGTTATCAAAATAATGAGATATAGATACTCAATGTATATACCACATACCTATTAACACAAAGAAAACACACACAGCATCCCCAGGCCTGAAACAGAATTTATATTACTCAAGAAAATGAAACAAGAAGTAGAATCTTAGAAGAGTTTAAGTATAAAGGTTACTGTTAACACTCAGTGGTACCATCAGAAACCTTACTCCAAACTGTAGAATAGCCAAAATGAACATAACCCCAAAGACAGACCTTGTATTTTATTTCCAGGGGTTATAATTTGCAGGCCTAGTACCATTCTAGTTGAAAAGTGATAAAGTTTGAACTTCATCAAAAAGCATAAAACATATTTTTAAAAGACCATAAAACCATCAACAAAAATAACTACAAATCAAGCTGCAGTACTTGCTGCTCTGCATCGCACCAAATCAAAGAATGAACAAGTAACATCTAAATGCCAAAAAGTTCATATAACTGACTCATTTAATTCTTGCAAAAATCCTGTAAGTTAAACCCAATTTTACAGGTGAGGAAAGAGAAATTCAGAGAAATTAAATGGCCTGAGTACAGAGGACCTGGATGGTGGGTTAGCTCCTTGCTCTGCTATGTTATATCTGAAGCAGCAACACAAAAGCAAGGTGTATTAGGGGACTAATAAACAAATATATTTAAGCCATTAAGAACTAGGAGAAGTCTTATAAAAATAATATATAGAACTTTCCTAGAAAGCCAATTTTTATTGCCCTCTTCCACTCATATCCAATATGCAATAAGAACTAAGTTGGGAATTTAATATTAACACACACAAACACACACACACACACACACACAAAAGGGAGAAAGGAAGGACATAGGGAGAGAGAGAAAAACAGAGAGAAAACACATTTCCTAAATTAGCTAAAAGATTCTGTTCTCTTCTCTGGACTAGAGATTGTGATACCAAAATGCAACTCTAAGGAGTAGGTTAAAGAATGAGGTCTGGGAATCCAGTTAACCACTGGACTCTGTACTTCCACTGCCAAGGGCACGGGTTCAATCCCTGGTCAGGGAACTAAGATACCATAAGCCATGCTGTGTGGCCATAAATAAAGGATAAAAGTGAAGATTAAAAAAAAAAAAAAAAAAAAGAATGAGGTCAGAAATACTAAAACTATTAAAATCACCCATTAAAACTGCTAGGATTTCATGGTACTTTAAAGAGTGATCTATAGTTTCACTGGTTATGGAGGTAACAGAAAGTATTTACAAAACCAACTCTACCTTAATTCAAATTTGAAAGAAAAAATTGATTCCTAATCCAAACTAATATAAATCTCATTTCTAGTAGACATGTGAATTAATATTCCCCTTGGGTCACCTGACTATGAAAATTGTTTTCTTAACCCTCCTGAAGAACATGGCAATTCCCTAAGTAATCTGAGTTTACAAATAATCTACAATAAGATAAAAAAGACTCAACTATTTCCTCTTACCCCAACATTCTTTGTTAAACCCGCTCTTGCTTTTATCAACCCTTCCAACATGATTCCCTTAGCAGAGCATTCCAAGGAGTATCAAAATGAGGAATGTGGACATGTGGTATCTGAATGTGTGCTGTGCTGTTCTAAGTCGCTTCAGTTGTGCCTGACTCTTTGTGACCCCATAGACTGTAGCCAGCCAAGCTCCTCTGTCCATGGGATCCTCCATGGACAATACTGGAATGGGTTGCCATGCCCTCCTCCATCCCAATCCATGGATCGAACCAAGTCTCCTGTGTCTCCTGCATTGCAGACAGATTAGCAACCGGGGAAGCCCCGAGGTATCTGAGATCCACCCCTAAATGAAAGTCATATTATCTGGACTATTTACCCTGTTACTAAATAGATCTCCAAAATCATGGTCTGTTTATATAATTACTATGGAAGTTAGTCATGAAACTCTATGTTTGTATATATGAATGGTGAATGTTTCTTACTGTTTATCTACAGAAGTGATCTGTTTGCAAGCAACTGCACCAGTCTACAAGCAGCTGAACTGGTCTTGAAGAGTCAAGAAGTAGACTCAAGTAAAGAAACTCCCTGAAATAAATTGTATTATTATGAAACTTAAAGCAACTGCTGACCAAAATTGAGCAGAAAAAGATAAATCTATATTTAAAATACTTCAATATGGAAATACTAAATTACTAAAGGAAAAATTAATCTGAAACACCAAAAAGACATACAAAGTATTCTCCCATTTAGACAACTTATCTGAGCTCAGAATTTATGGCTTTGAAAGACTGTGCATTTTTCATAATTTGGAAAGAATAGGCACACCAATCTAAAAATGGACACAGTTTTGCATGTCAGTTATAACAGAAGAACACAAAAAGACATGAAATCTATTGTGACTATGTAAGGTATAACTTCAAAGTAATGTAACATCTATTTTAAACCATATTTTAAACTTTTGCAGACAAATAAGTGTGGTTCTCAAAGAACTAAGCTTAAGAAACTGTATACTTATCTCCCGGTTGCTATTATTGCTTAAAAGACTTCAGAGGCCCTGTTTTGTAATCCTCCAATTTATGACTGACCCAAGAAAACAGACTGGTTACTTCAGTTCCACAATTTGTGTTGCCCTCCACTTCCACTCCCCTTTTCACTACCTGCCTGTTTTATTTGCCATACTTGGCTCAAATATATCTTTCAACTATTCTGAAATATAAAGACTTTCTTCAAAGTTAGAAAATTTGCCCACTGAGGTTATCAAAAGAGGATGCCTCAGGCTCTCTGGCAACTTCCCATGGAGGCGTTCCTGAAATATTCTGAACAATTTCATAATCACTGAAAGAAGTATATACAGTCTTGAAAGTGACTACACTGAATTAGATTCAACACTTCTTTATATAAAAAGTTTTATTTTTTAAATCGGAATTCGTTTCTAGCCATCTGATTTTAAAATGTATCTTAATAAGTAATTATATAAACAAAACCTTTTCAGGCATTCCATTTAATCCATATATAGAGAGGATCAATAGCTTTTCTAAAAATTTGGAAAAATAATCTAAATTAACAGGTTGAAGGAAAAGGGATAAATGAGGAAATTAGTATTAAATATACATACTACTAGATACAAACATAATCAACAAGGACTTACTGTATAACACAGGGAACTTTATTCAATACTCTGTAATAACCTTTATGGGAAGAGAATCTGAAAAAGGAAAAATACATATGTATATAAAACCAAACCACTTTATTGAACATCCGAAAAGAGTACAACATTGCAAATCAACTATGCTAGGTCGCTTCAGTCGTGTCCAACTCTTTGCAATATCATGGACTGTAGCCCGCCAGGCCCCTCTGTCCATGGGATTTTCCAGGCAAGAATACTGGAATGGGTTGCCATTTCCTCCTCCTGGGTATCTTCCTGACCCAGGGATCGAACCTGCATCTCTTATGTCTCCTGCACTGGCAGAGGGCAAGTGCATTGGCACTAGTGCAAAAAGAAAATAAAACACCTGATCCACTTTTAAAAATTAACATGAGGATCTTATTTATGTAGAGCGATTATTTATGTCGACAACAAAAAGTTGGACAAAGCAATCAACTTTGTTAAGTAAGGAGGAAATGTCAAATAAAAGCAGATGAAATATAGCTTGTTAAAACAGCAGCCTGAAGCTCCAATACTTTGGCCACCTGATGCGAAGAACTGACTCATCAGAAAAGACCCTGATGCTGGGAAAGATTGAAGGCAGGAGGAGAAAGGGTGACAGAGGACAAGATGGTTGAATGGCATCACCCACTCAATGAACATGAGTTTGAGCAAGCCTCAGGAGATGGACAGGGAAGCCTGGCATGCTGCAGTCCATGCGGTCGCAAAGAGTCAGACATGACTGAGCAACTGAACTGCCTGAACTGAAAACAGCAGCCAATGAGATCCTTTCTTTCCACTATATCAGAAAAGTATCCAGTTGAGAAAGTATACCTTCTTTTGTCTACTTCTCTAACACTCAATCTATTATTTCTGTGAAAAATTCACATTACACCAGAGGAAAAAATTATCTAGGTTTTGGTGAGTACCATATAATTCTCTGTCCTACTTGGGGTCTGGCTACTTGGAATCAACCCATCATATCTGGAACTACGTCTAAAACCAAGATGGGACTCTACTGTCTTTTCAACATGCAGACATGACTCAAACAACCATGTGAAAGTCACTGAAGAAACATACAATAATATACTGAGACAAGTAGATAAGATATTAATCAGATTTTGCATCAAGTCTAAATTTCCCTTCAGATTTCCAAAAAATATGTACAGTACTGAAAGGGCCATTTTAACTGGATGATATCAAACTTGCTGAAGAGAGAAAGCAAGAGAAGGGTGGTTTAAAATGTTATCAAATGGAGATACTTCAAATTTTCTGCAAGATCATTTATCTGAAACAAATTCATCAATAATGTTCAGCAGAAAAAAATAATTTCATAAGGCTGACTGCAAAGTAAACAGATTAATGATAAAAGTATCATTTTCAGTAAAAAGACTCTTCACACTAAGACTACCATATTCCATATGCTTTTGTTCCAATAAAGGGTTTAATAAGAAGTGGTCATGTGCAAAAGCACTAGATTTGGAGGACATTAAATGAACTGTAGGGTTCTCAAAATGAACATTCTAAAATGAGTTTACTGGTTACTAACGAAAATGAGATGACTTCAAAGTATTAAAAAATCACCAATAACCCTCTCATAAGATATAATTTCAATGAATCCTTTCACCATATTCTGTACCTAAAATTTCCATTACAGCATGCTAAGTCACTTCAGTCGTGTGCAACTCTGTGTGCCCCCATAGACGGCAGCCCACCAGGCTCCCCCATCCCTGGGATTCTCCAGGCAAGAACACTGGAGTGGGTTGCCATTTAACTTTTCAGCAAATTATCATTTAGAGTTTTAAATAATTTGTTTTCTTCATACCTGCAACACATAGGCGTATTTCTAGATTTTTTCTTTCTGATCCAAATTACTATTTCTTAAAAAGACAATGAATCTGATACCCAATTGCAAGTAAGCAGTGGTCATTTCCATTTTGCAAGCAAGATGTCCAAAATAAAAAGATAAAGTGTCAATTTCTTAAATCAGTGAATCATGTTCACTTTAGAACTCAGAACTTCTCTATCCTGGAAATGGAAGATGATATTAA
The DNA here is from genome assembly GCF_019923935.1 of Bubalus bubalis. Classification (NCBI taxonomy): domain Eukaryota; kingdom Metazoa; phylum Chordata; class Mammalia; order Artiodactyla; family Bovidae; genus Bubalus; species Bubalus bubalis. Next base: position 34,387,407 of record NC_059160.1, read on the forward strand.
TCATCTGACATTAATTTCTCACATACATAACAGTTCTTGTCACTACATGGAACACAGGCTCTTTACAACAAACACCCTACAGATCTTTAATTGGTAACTAGGAAACATGCTTTTCCTAATTATCGAGTCTCTTTTAAATATTATAGTTTTAAATACTCATTTAGGGAAACTAATGAGGGAAGCTATGAGAGGGATAAAGAAGGTATGTTGTTTTCAAAATTAAAAATTTCAGGACATTCGTCCAGCAGGCATAAAATAACATAAAACAAATAACTAGATAATCAAACAATAAAAGCAAAGTAGAAAGAATATGAAGGCTTTTTTAGAAACTATTACTGCACATATGCAATAATTACTTCCATCAAGACTTTTATTATACATTTGTTTTTATGGAATCATAATGCACAAGTGCATGCTATTGTTTAAACACATTCACCACATACCCCATAACAGAATATGATGACAATATGTATTAAGGATAATACAGAAAATGTGACTAAATGCATTCTGTATTATGGTTCCATAATACAGCATGCAAATGGTTCTGACTAAGCAGACACAGGAGACGGTCGTTAGTGTACACGCTGTGAATGTATATTATGAATAATGCATAAAACTTGGCTAAATCCTAATGAGTCCATTGACATCCTATGGGGTCCAAAGGAGGCTCGGATCCCAAAGCCCTGGCACATTTCTACCCACCAATCATTATAAAAAAACAATACCATGAAAACAAAGGACGTTAAACTACACAAATGCACTCTCATTCTAGGTAAAGGTTTTGAAAGAAGCGCAAAAATGGAAAGAAACTTTGAAAAGAGAGTTAAAAGTCCATCTTACATCATCACCCCACTTACAGTTTTTCAAAATTACCCATTGCAATTTAAATGGGACAAAAGCTGCAGTTGAAGGTTTGATGTTATTTCTTTTCTCTGGGTTTCTTCAGTGAGCTGCTATTACAAGGGAGCCCTGAGCCATCCCTAAGAAGTGACCAAACTCTTAGACCATGGCTGTAGCAAGTCTTCCTGCTTTGAAAGAGTAAACGTTTACAAAATGAATTATGGTCCATTACATAAGGAAACGATAGAATGTGTCTGAAAGCAGGCTTTATGGTAGAAACACCTTCAAAATCTAGTTTTACACAGCTTTTGAAGGAATCGAAAAGAACGCCATGAATATGTTCTTGCACATTTTAAAAAATTAATGTTTTTTGCAATAGCCACTAAATACTCTTAAAAACTGAGTCCTTGCAAGGAGAAAACATATGGATTAACCCTACAAGAGTACACCCTAAGATGAACACCTATAGGAACATGATTAGCATGATCACTGAGCCAAGATCCAGAGCCGAGCAAGCTGTGCTTCGGATGCACAAATTAGGTATAAGCCAAAGGCCGGGCCACCCAAGCCTCTCCTCGGAGTGGGAGTGGCAAAGCCAAACAGCTGCTCTTTCGTGGTGCTCCCAGGGGCGGGTGGGAAACGGGCATCCTGAGAGCACATCCCCAGGGTACCATGCAGCAAAGAGGAGCGGGCTGGTCACTTGGGGAAGCAGCCGGCCAAGAAAAACCCTGAACTCTCAGAAAACACACAAGGGGAAAACGTTGCAGTGGGAGCCAGAGTTAAAGTTCTGGAATGGAGTTCTTGACAATTTGCCCAGCTGCCTGCCATTTTCCCAGCTGTTTTCCAGGTAGGAGGACCAGGCACGGTCAAGGCCAAGGCTGAAGCAGGAAGCTGCCACAGAGCCGAAAGCCTATTAATGCATCCACACCTCATCACTGAATTCTAAAACGCAGTTCATTTACCATCCCACATTTGGGCTAAAATCAGCTCATGGCTTTGCTGTAATGGTAATTTTTTGCCTCTGTGGACTAGAGTATTCCCAGGAAGACCCCTTCTCAGTGATAGCATTGCCGAATTTTCCATCTCTCACTACCAGTACAGCCAGAAATTCTGACTCTGAACAGTTATGAAAAACAGCCCTTCCTAAGTTTCTATTTAAAGTACAAATACTCCTGGGTGTAGTTAAATAAGAAAAATTATGATGATAAATTTCTGTTTGCTTGACGATCTAGGACAATGGAGGAGCCCTGCATGTTTTGGTTAAGACACTGAGCGATTTAAAGATAAGGGTAAAAGGTGAATGATGGGACGTGCTGACATTCTCTCAGGTTTTCTGATCAGACTGCCTCTAGCCCAGCCAGGGATCCTGTGATGAGGAACTAAGACTTTCAATAGAGACTTCAAAGTTTAAAACTTTCTGGGCACTGGGTTATTGTTTGTATTTACACCTGGGTAAGCACTGTCATTGCTGCTAGAGCATGAAGTATGAAAATCATACAGAAATATAAGATATCTGCTATAACCACTTCTGCTGTTTTCCGTGTTCTGAAATCTGCCTCTTATCAAGTGCAATAGAACAGAGTTCAGTTCCTGATATAACAATTCCATCAAGCTATTCTGCCCCTGAAAACCATTCTCCACCACAGCTTGTCCTGGCGGCGACACTATAAGCGACTGACAATTGCTTGCCTCCCCCACCCCCACCCGCCAGTGTCGCTTCAGCCCTCCCAGCTGCCACCAAAAAGAAAACAGAAAGTCTCTCAGTAGCACTTTGCTTCTCAGCAGGAAGCCGGTACTGTTTGTGATATCCATTTTGATACAAACCTAAATTAGGCCTCTGGAAATAGGTAATGCATAAAAAGAAGCGTTTTGTGTCACCAAATTATTATTATAGGTTACTGTTAACCCTTGGAAGATAGAGGTGAGCCCAGAAGCTCCCCACTGAGGTGGCGATTTGACATGAAATCACAGGCCCTACCTCAGAAGATGGTTCAGGTGAGCTTGCGATGAGGGAAACTATCTGGTTGACCTAGAGGACTGTGATAGCTGGTTTAAGTGGGGAAGCTGAGAGCGATGCCAGTTAAACAAAAGGATCAGCACAGCGTGTCGAGCCAGCGGTGTGCTGGCGCAAGTTTAACAGCTGACAGAGCCTGGAGATGCAGGAAAACAAGAACAGTCACGATAGTTTACTATCAGGCAGATTGAAGACTCTTCTCTTCCAAAGTTCTCCTCGCAGAGACACGTAAAGGGGCCAAGGTTCAGAGCAACACTATTTTTTAAAAGGTCGTTTGTGATAAAACTGTTAACTAGTCCTGTTGAAATAATAAATTAGAATATTGCATATACTGAGGTTTCTGTATTTCTTCATATAGTTTGTCTTTTTAAAAACTTTTTATTTTATATTAGAGTATAGCAGATTAACACTGTCATGATAGCTTCAGGTGGACAGAAAAGGGATTCAGCCATATATATTATTAATACACGTATCTATTCTTCCCCAAACTCACCTCCCATCCAGGCTGCCACATAATATTGAGCAGAGTTCCTGTGCTCTACAGTAGGAACTTGTTGGTTATCCATTTTAAATGTAGCAGTGTCTTCATGTCTATCCCAAACTCCCTATCTCTTCCCCCAATTCTTCCCCACTAGCAACCATAAATTCATTCTCTAAATCCATGAGTCTGTTTTGTTTTGGAAATTCCCTGCTCAAAAATTTAAATTGCTGGTCCATAATTAAGATTCGAAGAAATCTAAGAACTTAGCCTAAAACTACTCCTATATTAAATCATTTTACTTTTCCTATTTAACCTCTGCAATATTTGATTCTCTCATTCTTCTTTCTGTATTACTACATTAAAATAAGCAGCAGTTATCATCTTAATAATTATAAATATAACTGAATTCAAAGATCCAAATCAAAGACCACTTTCTATCAATCTTGATTAGTGAAAGAAACACAAAGAATCATGCAAAACATCCTCTCATCTTTCAGCTCAGCTCAGCTTACTTTCCAATTAAAAACTATATGACAGAGAGTCATATCATACAATAACTTGGATTTTCCTTCCTCCTCATGCATTTTTATTCTATGCTTTGATAAAAATTATCACGTGAGACTGGCTTATCTCATTAAAATAAACAGACATGACTGAGTTCATATCTCTTGAGACAGTCAAAACAATGCAAAATGTAATTCCTCAAATTGGGATAACCAGTATTTACTGAATAAATAACTAAACAAGTAAAGCTTTTTCAAAGGGAGTATCACAGGTTTATGATGAAGAGTAACAGAAATATTCTGCAACTGGTTTCATGGAAAAAGAAAACAGCTAATACGAACAACCAAAGTTTTATAGGAAGTTGAGGAGACAATGGACACCAGCCAAATTTCATAGCTGCAGTTTTTAGCTGAGTCTCTAAATTTGAAGGCAGAGTAAATGTTCCTCTCTCCTTTCCTAGACACAACCCATAAAATGACAGGCTCTTTTTAATGTCTAAGAATGCTGTTTAGGTCTCATCGGAGTCAGCAACAAGATCTTCAGACTGAGAAAATACCTAGTCAATTGCATTTAGCTGCAGTGCATAACATGGTAATATCAAAAGTGCTGGAATCACACACTTCAGGGTAAGGGCACCATATGATCCCAGTACAATCTCATTCAGGGAATTCTGACTAGCTAATTCCTTGGCATCCTCAGATATCTACATATCATCTGAGCCAGTTACCGAAATTAAATCTCCTGTTTCCATTTTCTAAAATAATTCAATTCAAATATTCAACAGCAGTACGTCTGTCTGGTCATAGTTCAAGGACCTCAGTGTTGATGAGGCACTTTCTTCAAAGTTTCTGCAGGCTATTTGCCACACATCGTACATACCTGTGCAGTTCATTCCCTGGGAAGTCGCTTTTGCCGTAGCTTCCGCCTTAAAAATATTCCTACACCCATGCTGATTTTGTATCTGTTCAGTTCAAATTTAGATTCATTGGTACTTTTCCATAGTTACATTTCTTGTTCAGTTGATTTGTCCTTTTATTTATTCTGAAGTTTTTGATGTAAGACAAACAGGAATACCACCTTCTAAAATTACTACTATCCTACCATCCTCCGATGGAACATTAGCGGGAAGCAATATTCTCCAAAGCTATGAAGCATACACTGCCCTAAATTACATTGCAGTCGCTGCCCTGAGCTCACACATTTTTGAATAGAAAGGCTCCCAGGGATCTCTCTGTACTGACTGCATTTACTGCTTTAAAATATTTTTAACCCAGACGCTGAAGTGCCAGCCTTGCAGTTCCTCATGCTAATCCCAGCCTGGGTGGCTGTTCTTAAGGGAAAGCATTCAAAACATTGTAACAGTGCATCAACTTTGACCCTTTTCACTTAAACATGAGACTCTTTTTAAAAGTTTGAATTCCAGAGGGAATCACTGAACTTTGACCTGCTTAAAATTAGTTTTGTTTTAGTGCCTTCATGGTGACTCAACAGGCCAATTTTCCAGACACTTAAGACGTTTCTGCCCCTGAAGATTCCAGTTCAAGTCCACAACTATGTTTGCTGGTCAGAGCAGAACACTTTGTCCCAGGGTTTCAAGCAACAAATTCCCAGATCTCTCCATCTCTCTGCCAGATGTTGGCATTAGTTGGTATTAAGATGGATCTAAATACACACACATACACACACACACACACACACGATACACAGTCAGAGGACAGGCTTTTTTTTTTTTTTTTTTTTTCACTTAGAGCCTTTTAGGAAAGAAAGTTTTCCACTCAAAATTCAGTCATGGAGAAATGTTTATCAGGATTATATAAACATTACTTAATAGCCTAACTCCTACAAGAATAAAACTCCTAACTTTTGGTAAGCAGTACAATGATACATTTATAATATAAGCTTTCTGAATCTACTTTTCTTAATGAGGAACAAAAAAGTTACTGGGGTTTTATTTTCTAATTTATTACAGATTTTAGAAATTGTCGATGAATAATTACATTGTGAGTAAACATTATCACAATGTTATACTTTCCTTCAATGGAATTTCCAATATGACATTTGTTGTCAAAAATTCATGATAGTTAATAGGTAAAATAAAGTTTCCAAAGAACTAAAGGGACCAGCACATGTTAAGCTTGATTCAGTCCCCAAAACTGCTCCCCCTGTTGGAAAAAGGAACAAAGCAGTACCCAAGTTCATTAATGCAAACTAACTAAGGTGTTTAATATGAAGGAAGTAGCTATTAGTCTGGAACAATTCCTGCATAAACAGTGGACTTTAGAATTTTTAGAACAGTCAAAGATAAAGGCATTCAGCCAAAGAAAACCCATTCAGGATCACAAAACCAGAAAAAAAGAAATGTGGACATAGTTAACCAGGATAAAAGAATCACTATAATACAAATTGCATACCATGTTAAACTACAAGTCTTTACTGCCTCTGAAGGGTGTGTTAGATATACTGAAAAGTGGTGCAAACGTATATACCAGATCTTAGTATTCAAACACCAGTTTTTTTAATTTTTTTATTGAAGGATAATTGCTTTACAGAATTTTGCTGTTTTCTGTCAAACCTCAACATGAATCAGCCAAAGGTATACATATATACCCTCCCTTTTGAAACTCCCTCCCACTTCTCTCCTTATCCCACCCCTCTAGGTTGATACAGAGGCCCTGTTTGAGTTTTCTGAGCCATACAGCAAATTCCCATTGACTATCTAGTTTACTTATGGTAACGTAAGTTTCCATGTTACTCTTTCCATACATCTCACCCCCTCCTCCCCTCTCCCCATGTTCATAAGTCTATTCTCTATGTTTGTTTCTCCACTGCAGCCCTGAAAATAAATTCTTCAGTACCGTTTTTCTATATTCTGTATATATATGTATATATATAAAGATATTCTGTATACCTTCCTTTTTCTGACTCACTTCACTCTGTATAATAGGTTCTAGGTTCATCTACCTCATCAGAACTGACTCAAATGTGTTCCTTTTTATGGCTGAGTAATATTCCATTGTGTATCTATACCATAACTTCTTTATCCATTCATTTGCTGATGGACATCTAGGTTGCTTCCATTTAAATCTGTTCATTTTCAAAGAGCTACCAAGTGACACCCAAAGCCGGAAGTCAAAAACTACCTTTGGGCTTCTGCTGAGCCTTATGACCTAAGGGGCAGAACTGTTTGCACTAACTCCAAGCCCAGACCTGCTATAGGGTCCACTCTTGCTTTGAGTTTCTCTTAAACCTTGCATCATTTTATATCTTCTGACAAATGGATCATAGCCATCTTCCAAATATTCTGTGGCTGCTGCCTCTAATTTCCAAACAGGCTCTCTAAATGCTTTGGAGTTTTCATAAAGATGGGGAGGTCAGGTACAACTAGTGGTCCTTGATCTTACAGGTCCAGCTATTTTTTTCTTAAAGGACCACAGGGTAAATATTTTTGTATACTATCTGCCACAACTATTCAACTCTGCTCTTACAGTTTGAAAGTAGTCATGGCTAATGTGTAAATGGATGAGCATGGCTGTGTCCCAATAAAACTTTACTCACCAACAAGAGTCCTGCCCAGCCTCAGAAAGCTGTCCTAAACTCTCTGTGATCTTTGGGCATCTAATCTTCACTTACCTTTCATGGTCACAAAAACCAACCATGGCAAATTTATATTCGAGCTGTTTGCTTTCCTTCTAATATCAATACCAAATCTAATACTCGGAAAATAAAAACTATTCAACTGAGTCTCTCCAGTGATTGCTTCTTTCATTTCCTACCCACTGAAGAAAAGAACACAATAGAGATGTTCAAACTGGAGGTAAATGGTCATTCTGGATCTGTACATTATTAATTCATTTTCATTTTATTCATAAGTCATTTAACACACATACTGTGTGTGAGGTGTCCTGAATGATCACAGGTTTCTTGTAAACTAAGAAAATACTTAGAAGTCATTCCAATTATTTTACATTTCAAGTACATGTGACTATTTGGGTTTTTACTGATGGTTAAGAAAATAGCACTAATAGTTCTGAAAACTGCGTCAATTACTTACTAGGAAGAGGTCAACTGAAATGAAAATTTCACATGCTACCAACTAGTACATTCAAATGACATGAAAATAAGTATGAATTACGTAAGATGCTAATGGAAATACACATACGTAAGGATCAGATAGTAAAGGACAGTATTTAGATAAAGTAAAACTATACAGAGACATTCTTATGGAAAGACCAATATCTGAAGAATCTGCCAACACATAATTAACACTGTAGTTGCTTAATTCTTTAATTGTCTTACTAATAAAATATGCTACTAATTATGTAAGATATTTTGGCCTTGCATTCCAAAAGGCATATTTGCATTTTTCTTTGTATACATTGTGAAAACTAATATACAGGGTCATTAAAAAGTAATGTGACTGGTTTTTAAACAAACATACCATGTCATCCAAACATGCTTTCCCTTCACAATGGTCACCTGAGAAGGCCACTTACTCACTCTAAAGCTCAGCCATTATTCAAAGTATTTCTCCCTCCTTTAGAAACTGCTTTCTAAGTCTGTACCACACACATGCATACACATTTCTAAATATCCTCAATGGTGACAAATTTCATAATTTGAAAGTCAATTTTAGCCATTTTCATCATTTCAGAGAGACATTTATAGCCAACTCTGGTGAATAAAAAAAAGCATGATGAATCTTGGTATAAAATGCGAATAGAAAGTAATGAGATGGATGTTTTTAGTCAGGCTTGCAAATGATTCAAAAGACAATTCGGAGAGGAAGTTTTCCAAAATGTTTTGAACAAGGGCATCAATGGAATCAGGGTTCTGCTTCTCTGGGTGACAATTTTGAAAAACAACATTAATATGAATGCATAAATTATAATGTGATCATTGTCTTTAAAAATCACACTCCATACTTTTCACTCACACTCTGCAAATACAAAATAAAGCAGATATACATCTTCATTCGGAAGGTTATTTATGCATATTCTGAAGCTTCCATGGGCGAAACTCACCATAGGTTGATTTATACATATCATATCATATAAACTGAACTCTTTTGATCTTTCAAAAAAATGTAATTTTTAAAATTTCTTATTTTCATAGTTGGATATTTACACCCAACCCCAATCTGTAGCCTGCTCTAAACTTTCTACTCCCCTGTGCAGTCAAATCCTGACAAGAGCTTACTGTGGGATTATGCACAAAAACTGCAAATTTAAACAAGGTGCGATCGTATACTTTTTCACACATTAGTGTATCTTGCTGCACAAGAACACTAATGTATGCACAGTTCCAAAATAGCTTGGGCTATTACTGCACAGCCTTGAAAACTACTAAAATCCCAATAAGAGCACCTTTCAAAAGCTGTTTCTTCATTATCGCACACAAGGAAAAGCTTGCTTTCGCTATTTGTATTTTACAGTAAAAAAAAAAATAATACAGAAATGTCTATGACATTGTCTCATAATTCTGAGGTCTTATTAGAGTCTCTGCAGTTATAAAAGTTGTTTCACCAATATGAATATGACAATGGGACTCAATACTATTTAATCGACTCAATTATGGAACAAGTGTGCTTTTTTTCCTTGTGCTGCCCTAGTTTCTTTTAAGTTGCATTTGAATTATTGATGAAGTTGCAATAAAGCATTTCTTTGTTACACTTAGTTTAGAAGTAGAAAATGATGTTTCATGGTTAATTTTTAGACCCACAGTGATAAAATAAACACACTTGTTGTCCTTTCAAAGAAAATCAATAGTGTGGTACAGGCTTAAAAGAATGCCTTCCCCTTTTTTTCTATTGTCTTGAAAACATGACGTGCTGGAACTGTGAATATAAATACAAATACAAAAGGAAAAATGGTAAGCAAAGTACACTATAGAAAATACTATTCCTGGTCTTTGGGGATACTGAAAGATTTATATGTATGATGAATTTAGGTTCTGCTTTTTCTCAAGTATTTCAAGGACCCGTTTACACTTGTAGCAGGATAAGGCCCTGAAAAATGGAAGAATAGGTTTGGAGACAAGGACAACGCTTCTTATTTAGACTACTCTAATCACTACAGAACTGATGCCCTATTCATTCCATTTTCCAAACAACAGCCAGAATGATCTTTTTAAAAATGCAAATATGAATCCTTTAACTACTTGCCCTTACTTTTATGATAAAAACTCAGAACCTTAGCAGCATCTACAAGACCCTATGTGACAGGACCCCTGCCCCCTCCTGCAGCCTCATTCTTCATGACTTTTGCCCTTCTTTTCTGTGCCCCAGCCACTCTGGGGCAATAGAAGAGGGAGGCAGAGAGTGAGTAGGTTAGATAGTATCACCGACTCAATGCATCTGAATTGGAGCAAACTCGGGAAGATCGTGAAGGACAGGGGAGCCTTGGTGCACTTCAGTCCATGGGGTCACAAAGAGTCAGACATTCCTTAGCGACTGAACAACCCTATAATATATCCTTAAAGCTCCCCACACTCATCTCCATAATACACTTCATAGCACTCCTCCGGACTCCTAGAGTAAAACCTTCACAGCCAACCTACATTCACCTAATCACCAGAGTAACTCATGTGCTCCATCCCCTCTGTGAAACATAGAATTAGCCATGGTACCCTACTGGCGAAAAGGCTACTCCAGCACACCGCACACACCTGCTCTAACTGCTTTACTTGTCTGCTTGATCCAAGTCTCCTTACATCATTTCTATTTGTTACTGTAATTGACTAAATTCATTAAACATTACATAAGTGAGAGAATAGGAGGGCAAAAAGGATGTTATTTGTAATACTAGATTGAATGCTTTGGAAGGAATAAAGGTAAATTTTTAAAAAACTCACATTAGGTTTCAATAGCTTCATAAAATTAGAATAAAAATTAAAAAAAAATTTAAAGATCAATTTCAGCACTTAAATTGCTTGCCTTTTAGCTCTCCTATCATTTTTAGCAAATCAAAAACCATAGAACGTACATCTCAAGTGTGACTTATCCAAGATGACAAGCAGTGGCACTCAAGACTCATCCTTAAAAGCCCCAGCTATACATCAATTAATTGGTAAATTAATAAATATTGATAAACAATGGAACAGCAATAAACAAACTGACTAAACACTGTTTAAAATGCTAAAATATATAGGGAATATGTCATTTCTCTATGATTCTATGCTTTAGCAATTTTTTTAAATTAACAATCCAGTTGCCAGTCACAATTACACTAGACAAGAGAATGTCTCTCAAGTATGATTAACTGATTAATCTCCATTTTTCTCACTAAACTGGAAACGCCATAAGGGCAAGGACCAAATCTCTATTATTCACCCTGGTAACCCCATTAGTCAGCATATCTCATATGTGACAAAGAACAGACTCACAATAAACACACTTTAAATTAATGAATAATAGTTAATCACAGTAAAATATAACAACATTGTAAATTTTAAATTACTATTAAGATCAATATGCAAATAGTTATAAACAGAATAAAAATATGGATGGAATCACCTGAAAATGTCAGGGCACAATATTTTTTGAGAGACAGTATTTGTCCTTCACTCAATAATTAGAAAGATCATTTGAATGTATATTTAAAAAGGAATCAATTATTTATTATTTTAAAAAGTACCATTCTCTAGCATAATGAGGTTCTACCTTATAACTTATGAACTATATTTAAGATTATGTGATTACTTTTTCTTGGGAATCCAACCATGATCACTATATCCTTATTAAGACTTCTATATACTGGTTGCAAATCTTGCTACCTTTTAATCTCTAATGAAAAGTAATAATGCTACCTGAAATGTATTTATCCCCTTTCTTCCAAGAAATTCAAAGCAACAAACGTTTTGTAAGCAGAAACTTTTAAATATAAAATGAAAACACAACTAAAATGAACTTTGATTAAGAAAATAAAAGATGTTAATAAGGAAGCGAAGCTATCCAAAGTTCAGACACAAAACAAATCTAGAATAATTCTTTAAAGTAAGGCTGAGTTTTGCTATAAAAGTGCTTTTAAACATTTAAAATTTCAAAAGGACATGAAGAAACTTACTACATTTATGAAAGGGTTTGTCTTCTTAGGTTCTCTACTGCTGAGAGACACAAATAAAGACATCTTTTCATTGTTGCATGTAACTGATTTATAAATCTATGACTCCAAGAAAAAATAAGCAATGAGAGAACATTCAAAAGCATTCTGGCGTATTAGGCAGGATATGGCTCATAAATTACAGCCAGATATTCAGAGGGGTAATGGTGTCAGTGTGGCCCCAACCTTCTAGTTAATTATGAGGAATTGCTAGACATGAGGAAATGCTAAGTCATCATGACCCTGGCTAGGACGCGCGCGCACACACACACACACACACACACACACATTCCCTTCATGATTTTTAAAATATCGTAAAGTACCACAACTGTGTTCTAAAACCTCGTGTTCGTGTGTGCTCAGTTGCTTCAACCGTGTCCAACTCTTCGCAACCCTATGGACTGTAGCCCACCAGACTCCACTGTCCATGGGATTCTCCAAGGAAGAATACTGAAGTGGGTTGCCATGCCCTACTCCAAGGGATCTTCCCAACCCAAGGACCAAACCCACATCTCTGCATCTCCTGCACTCCAGGCAGAATCTTTACCACTGAGCCATCGGGAACCCCATTCTAAAACCTTATTTTTTAATACCTGTAGTTCATGCTATCACATTTAAATAGTTGCACAGACCAAACTCATAAAACCATCAAAGTTTGTCGCCAGTACTTTATCCCCTATTTAGTATATAACTTACACTCAAGAAAACTAGCTGAAAAAGTCTTCAAGAAGGGTTCTAAAAAAAAAAAAAAAATCCACTAGCATGCTAAAAGAAATACATTTTTATTATGTAGATATTCCTTATTCCCTCTTTATCTCAGGCCTTTTAATGTCTCTTTTTGTATGCTTACTATTAGTAAAGCAATATTTTCTTTTTTATTGATGGTGTACATACATGATCAAAGGAAGTTAGGAGAATACTGACTTAGATGCCCGTCTGGGAACCCAGAAAACCTAGGCTTCACTCCTGTCTGCATACTGGGCAAGAATTCCTCCTCCTTTGTCAATACACAGAGACACCATCTCCACCACCATATGTCTATGTCCAATCAGCTATCCTACCTCCAATTAAAATGTTCTCTTGGTCTCATTTCATAAAGACATTTTCTCCAAAGCTGGAAGTTCCAGATGATCCATGTGTTTCTTTTTTTAATCTAACTATTAATAGATTGCCACAGGGCCCTTCATGTCACAACTAGAAGAACTGAATGTTAATGCCACTGTCTTCTTTGTCACACATTGTGACATGATGGACTACACCCTCTAAACATTTAGCTAAATTAATTCACGTAAAGCTAACAAATGATTTTAAAATATAATCCTACAAAACTCCAGAGGTTTTCAAAGTAATACCAATAATGCAAATACAAGTGAACATGGGAAAATGGCAGAACTGTATCTCTAAGACCCACTGCTTACCCCTTTGTCAGCCATATTTCAAGGAAAATCTATAGGAATTCAAAAAAGTAGAGTCTCAGAAGGTTGCGTTTAGTGGATACTGTAGTATGCTACTTGCTGCTGCTACTGCTGCTAAGTCACTTCAGTCGTGTCCGACTCTGTGCTACCCCAGAAACGGCAGCCCACTAGGTTCCGCCATCCCTGATATTCTCCAGGCAAGAATACTGGAGTGGGTTGCCAGTTCCTTCTCCAATGCATGAAAGTGAAAAGTGAAAGTGAAGTCACTCAGTCGTGTCTGATTCTCAGCGATCCCACGGACTGTAGCCCACCAGGCTTCTCCATCCATGGGATTTTCTTAGTGGCATTGATTTCCCAGCTTCCAAGAGTGTTGGCTGCTGAATACTCACATCTAAGTCCCCTCTGAAGAACTACCCTCATACAAACTTCCCCCTGCTCCCCAGGGATGGCTCACATCCAGAACCAACGTATGGTTACAAAGGCCTGGCCCACTTGCCTCAGTTCAGGACATCTCTGAGGAGCCATCCAGTTTCAGAGTTATGCATAGGCTAGCTGAAGCCTCAGCTGCATCACAGTCCTTAGGCTCATCCTGCCTTCCTCAGCCCTTCATGGCTGTTGTCCCCAAGAGCCTTCCCAATAAACCCAATGCGTGCAACTCTACGTGTCAGAGTTGGTCTCCAGGGAACTCTGACGTACTACTACTATTATTCAACTGTCATTTAAACTGAACCTCGCCCTTAGTGTTTACTGCAGGCTGAGTGTTAGGTCCAGTACAACACATGTACATAAATTGTGAATACATGTGCATGCATTCATGCACACATTCTAAAGGACTGTGTGCTCTACAAATTTTACTGGTGGGGTACCCTTAAAGTACTAACATGTCACCAAATGTGCATTTTAATTGCTGACTTAAGAAGAGAGTTTTCCATGTTTTTGTCCAGTATACCATTAGTTCATTCACAAGCAAAACAGACCATATTATTCAACACCATAAGGTTCCCCATGACCTACAAGACAGAATTTGTGGCCTTTGGGTCTATGACAAAAAGATCACCTTGATCCGACCACTGCCAACATCACTGCCTCATCTCAGCTGGTTCCTGTCACGTACTTTATGTTCTACCAACACCACACTGTCTGTAATTTCACAAACACACCATGCTATTTCTCACCTTCTTGCCTTTTTAGTCACACTGTCCTGTCTGCTTGGAATACCTTCCTCCCTTCTCAGAGTACCTCCCTCTGCCTTTCTAAGCTTAACTCAGAGCCTTACCAAGGGCAGGTTGGCAGGAGCAGTGTGCCCAAGTATAGGCAATAAGTGGATGCAATGTCTGCAGAAATTTTAAGAACAACAATATAACTAACTAAAAGTCAATGGGCTTTTTATTATCTAATTCTAAGAATAATTCTAAATGATGTCAGTGATAAAATGATCTTTCCAACCACGGCTGACTGCCCCCAAAGTCTACCCTGGTTATGCTACTCCCCCTTTTTAAGCCTGACTCAGAAATTCCAGTAAACATTGAACACTTTTACTAAAACTTGTGGGTTTGAATAGAAACCATTATTAACTCCAGAAAAACCAAAAAAGTTCTTTAAAAAGTAAAAGTAATCAATATACAATATCCTCAGTGGTCAACAACACTTACAGAGTTAAAGTAACTGTGTGTTTGGTTTTTTGTTTGTTTGGGTTTTTGTTTTGGGGGGATTATTTCTTTTGGGGGTGCCTTACAGCTTGCAGGATCTTAGCTTCCCGACCAGGGATCAAACTGGTCCCAGCAGTGAAAACACCGAGTGCTAACCACTGGACCACCAGGAAATTCCTGTAACTGTGTTTACTGAACTGATTTAACTCTAAAAAAGGAGGGAGATGAAACTACATTGAGATAATGGGAAAAGGAATATGTGTGATGTTAGGAAGCAAGGGTGGGGGAAGAGTAGTATAACAAGGCCAACTAGTAGGAAGTCAATCAATAACTCACATTTTTTGGAAAATAAGGAATAAACATTTTATTCAGAAATACAGATACAGAGTTGGAAGTAAAAGGAGTGGCATGATCATCAATAAGACAGGTGTGCTATTTTGTTATGTAGCTTTGAGTTTTACACAACATATACATATTATTTCAATATATATTTAATTGATTAATAAAATACTCAACTCACCCTTCAATTCACTTAGAAAACCTTCCCCAACCTCTCTTCCTTGCTCTCAAAATACTCTAACACTATACCTATCACACTGATACATAATTACCAGTTTATGTTACTAACTTCCCTATCAAGTAGAGGTTTGTGCAGACAAGAACCAAGATGTACTTATATTTGTATCCCCTGGCAGAAGTGATACATAAATTTAAATTTAAATGTGAACTCAATAAATTTTTACTGAGCTCCAAGTAGATAAAAGTAGTAATAAGACACAGGTTTCTGATTTCAAAGAATAACATTTATGACCATAAAATGTCATCATGTAGCAGAACTCATTATGGCCAAGGACTGTTTTATAGACTTTATACTCTTTCTTTCATTGATTCTAGACAACTGCTTTATGAAGTACATATAATTATCCCCATTCTGCAGATGAGGAATCACAGACTGAGAGGTTAAGTAGGCTGTCATACTAAAGATGTAAATGAGGAGCCACAATAGGAGTATAATACTGGACTACAAATCCACATCCCTAGGCAAACTCACAGGATCTCTCAAAAGATAAGACATGTTCACAATATGCTTATAACATGGAACAGTCAAATCTTTAAAAGTGGCTATAGATGTAAGTATCATCAGATCACAAGGAGAAAGCATCAGTCAGTAGATTCTGTAAGGATGCTGTGAAAAAAGCAAACTTCAACTTGGAAATTAAGGGATGGGTAGTGTTTCAGAAAATCTATGGGAAAGTATGATATATACCAAAGGAAAGTTCAGAAACATGAAAGCAAATATATAGAGAGAGACAGAAGACACTACAGGTTTTGTGTCAAATCTCTCTGCTTGAATGCTGCTGATGTGCTCAGTCGTGGCCGACTCTTTGCAACCCCATGGACTATAGCCTGCCAGGTTCCTCCGTCCATGGAATTTTCCAGGCAAGAATACTGGAGTGGGTAGACATTTCCTTCTCCACTATGCTTAAATACTCAAGGGCTAAAAGAGGTATAGATACAGTCAGCAGCATCCCTGGGAAGCAGATGGACTTACACATCTTTTCCCCAAATTTATGAACAAGAAAACAATGATTAATTATCAGATGGAATATTCCATTAGGTTGGTAGAATTGGGGTGGGGGCAAATACAAAGCACTGAAACTGGGTGACCTCCCCTCTATGTTTGCTTGTAAAACCTTTCCTATCGTCTCCATCTCTGATACTACTGCTAAAGTCCAAAATCAAAGCCACTATCTTTCTCTGTGTAAATAGCTGCAACGGCTTCCTTACAAGCTTGCCAAATCCATTCCTTCTTCTCTTAAATTTGGTCTACATGCTCTGGCCATAGATTTTATCAGTCTCTTGCTTAAAACTATTCAATGGGTTTCTTATCACTCTTATTTGAAGAGTCACCTTCGAAGACTCACCTTTGCAGCCTCATCAATGTCCATCTCCCAGTCACTCTGCTCCAGCAATGCTGGCCTTCTAATTCCAAGAACACACCCACCCATCTCTCTCTGGGACCTTTGCATATACTACTCGTATGTCTCAAAGGTTTTTTCTCTTGTCCCCTTTTTCTCATTAAAGTGCTAGTCACTCAGTCATGTCTGACTCTTTGTAACCCCATGGACTGTAGCATACCAGGTTCCCCTGTCCGTGGAGTTCTGCAGGCAAGAATACTGGAGTGGATTGCCATTCCCTTCTCAGGGGATCTTCCAAACCCAGAGATTGAACCTGGGTCTCCCGTGGGTCTCCCACAGTGCAGGAGGATTCTTTACTATCTAAGCCACCAGGGATGAGACCTCGATGAGACTTCAGTAACCATCCTTCAAATGTGACTTCCTCATGGCTGCCTCCTCTGGCTGTCCTGCCAAAATAGCAGACACTTCTCCTCCATGTTGTATATAATCCTGCAAAATACATTTCTACAGTTTACAGTCATAAAGTCAGGTGATATACAAGGATTTGTATATAAGGTATGTGCCTGTTCCACATATCACAGACACTCTAGCAGTTAAAGTGGGGTCTGGCTCACAGTAGGTGCTCAACAAATATTTGTTGATTACTGAAAATCACTGCAGATGGTGACTGCAGCCATGAAATTAAAAGACACTTACTCCTTGGAAGGAAAGTTATGACCAATCTAGACAGCATATTCAAAAGCAGAGATATTACTTTGCCAACAAAGGTCCGTCTAGTCAAGGCTATGGTTTTTCCAGTGGTTATGCATGAATGTGCGAGTTGGACTGTGAAGAAAGCTGAGTGCCAAAGAATTGAGGCTTTTGAACTGTGGTGTTAGAGAAGACTCTTGAGAGTCCCTTGGACTCCAAGGAGATCCAACCAGTCCATTCTAAAGGAGATTGGTCCTGGGTGTTCTTTAGAAGGAATGATGCTAAAGCTGAAACTCCAGTACTTTGGCCACCTCATGCGAAGAGTTGACTCAATGGAAAAGACTCTGATGCTGGGAGGGATTGGGGGCAGGAGGAGAAGGGGATGACAGAGGATGAGATGACTGGATGGCATCACTGACTCGATGGACGTGAGACTGAGTAAACTCCAGGAGCTGGTGATGGACAAGGAGGCCTGGTGTGCTGCAATTCATGCTGCAAAGAATCAGACACGATTGAGCAACTGAACTGAACTGAACTGAACTGAATGAATGAACAGACACATCAAAAGAGAAAGTTTAAACCCAGAGTCAAGTGGATTGGGAACCAAGGAAAGTCAGACAATGAGGAGGTCTGAAGCAGAATTCCTCGAGTCACAGAGTTCAGATGCAAGCACTGGCTTTTCATGAGATACTCTTGGAAGGCCCCTGACATGAGCATTCTGAGAGAAGCTGACAAGGCTCATGTGTCGCAGACACTTTGAGAGCCATTTGGGAAACCATGCTCAGCTTGAATCCAGACCAGAAGCAAACTGGTCTCAAAAGGACAGTTTCCAATATGAGCCTGAAAAAGTAGAAGGTTTGGAGAACATGGTAAGGCCCTTAGAAAGCAAACTTAAAGGTCTGGATCCCATTGCAGTGTGGTATTCAGGCACCATGAATGTTCAGGAAAGGGGCAACACAATCTAAACAGCATGTCAGGAAGACTGACCTGACAGCGGTAAACAGTGTAAATTGTAAGGAGAGATCCCACTTTGGGGAACTTTGCCAAAGTTCAGAAACAAGCCAAAAAGAGCCTGTCCTAGAGGGATAAAAGTACATGTATAGAGGAAGAGGAAAACACAAGCATCATTTTGAGCCATGACTCAACTGGACTTAAAATATACTTCCCATGTTACAGTGGGCAAGAGCCCCAGCCTCTGAGTCAGACCACTCTGTGTTCAAGTCTCAGCTCCACCAGATGCCAGCTCTACTACTTGGGGCCAGCTCAGTTTCCTTATCTGTAAAATGGATCAACATGTGTATCTACATCAGAGAATTCCTGGGAAGAGCCAATAAAAATAAACTGCTTAGCACAATGCCTGGCAACAGTAAATTATCAATCAACATCAACTGTTATTTCAAGCTAGACAGGTGAAGGAGCACAGTGATGGCATGCCAGGGAACTTATATGGAGGGCTTCTCTTCATATCACAAGAAGATAGTCATCTCTGTTGTAAAGGGTTAACTCCTGTCCTGGCTTCTGCCTGATCTTCTTTAGGACGCATCTGCCTTTCTGGCTTCTGATCTGGATCCATGCCAAACACAAGCTCTGCCAACTCTTTCAGAGACCTTATTCTTCAAGCTGCTTGAGCCATTTCTAAACTTATGCTTTCGACATTTATTTCCAACTTGCCCTCTTACTCTAATGCCGCCCCCTAGAAGCAATCCTGGATACTAAACTTGGAGGCAAAAACCCCTCCATAGCTACATGCGCCACTTCTCTCTTCCCGAGAAATGTCAGAAAGATTATGTTGAAAGCCAGCACAATGCTAAACTCGGTTTTTAAGAGTTAACAGAGAGTGATTTTTTTTTTCTCCAAGGATAGGTAATAGCATCAGATTCTGAAATTAAGCACAGCAGGAAGAAAAAGCCTGCATAGATTTCACAGAGTATCACAGGCCTCTGTAATAAAGCACTTAAAAATGCCTTGTATTGCTAATTCTTTACACAATCTCCTTTTATTTCCAAAGCAGGATGCGGGGCTTGAGCCACGAGACGCACATTGATGTTAACATTACACCGCTTGAATTAGAGCCATTTTTCTACTGAAACTCCTGTTAGGTTTAGAATTACTTTTTTACCGTTTCTTCCCCCAATACATTTTCCAGCCTGACATTCCAGATCAAATGAATGGCTGCCTCTTTGAACAATGCTGAACCCACCTTTGCAGTCATTACCTTAGCAAGCATCCTTCTTCCCAAGATTACAATACCCAGGCTTTGAGTTATATGGGAAATCTGCCTGCTAAAGGTCAATGGACCACAGGCCACTCTGGGAATTCTAAGTGAAGGAAGGCAACTCTCTTCCTCATCTGCTTTCGATTTCCCCCCTCCCCCACCCCAAGTCAATACCCTTCATTCACAGATTGAACTCTTCAGCAATTACTTATTCAATAGCCAACATCGGCAAGGCACTGTGCTAGGCATCACAGTGGATTTTCGACACAGCAAAATGAAAGTGACATGAACAGCAAAGCACTGTCTGGTGACCGGCAAACCATCAGATGGAGATGCTCCTACATTCCAAATAGACTGCCTAAGAACTTGCAGCTTTTATGAAGATTTGCTATTTTCATCATCATCCATTATTGGTTAGCATTCATCAAGATTCTTCTTCTCTTTTTACAAGATATTTTTGTATCATTTAAAAGCTTTCTTTTCCAGCCCATGTGGAAACCCGGTCACTTATTCAATAAATATTTATTAAGGACTCTGATCATTTGGAGAACAAAACAGACTCAGTCCTTATCCTCATGTAGTAATTGCTGCTCCCAAGATAATACACACAAACAGCAGCTGGATGATTTGATCCCATACAAACCCCAGGTTTGCTTTTGCACTGTTTATTTGTTTGTCTGAAGGCACTCTCCTGTAAGGACCGTATTAGTCTAATTATAACTTGTCCTTATCTGGTCTCACTAGGATTCCTTCCCAGCGTCTTCCTTCTCTATTTCTTTAACCACAATAATCATAATCAAGCTATTCTAATCTATTCACCACATTGCTCTCTCCCTCCACCTGTTTTTATTCATTTGTTAAGCAAAGGTCTTTAAGCACCTGCTATGTTCCAGACACTGTTCTAAATATTTGGGATATGGAACCGAATAAATAAATCAACCCCAGGTCTTCAGTTTACCTCTCCATCTGTCCTGGAAAAGAAAGATCTTTTTAAGTCTGGAATGCACATAACTGCCATCCTTCCCCCGCCCCAACCCACTCTGTGGCGGGTCCCATCACTCTTGACCTTCAGCATGCTAGCATTCTATATACTCAAACTTAGGTTCTTTAAAACCTAAATAAATGACCAAAAACCTAAAACCAAATCACCAAAAAGTCTTTCTAGCAATCTAACAATCACCTGTGCTTTATTCTGGCACTTCCACTACTCCTTGAGCATCTTTACTTTACCTCTATAAACCATATATATAACTTACTACCAACGTGAATCAATAAAAAGTTTTTATCACTAGTTCTCAAACTTTTATGTGCAAAAGAATCACCAGTCATGCTTGTTAAAAATTCAGGGTTAGAGGGCTTCCCAACCACAGGGGTTCAGGTTTCTTATGTCTGAGAAGGGGACAGAAAAGCATATTTTCAAAAACATCCCAGGTGGTTTTCAGCAAGATGACTGGGTGATCACCTTTGAGACACACTGCTCTATAAATTCCTTTGATGTCAGTTTTTATGTATTCAGGATCTCTGCTTCAAGTAAAAATATTTCCTGTTAAGTATAGCTTAAGCAATATCTATCTGTGTGTTCAATAAATATTCTTTGGCTTAGTAAATGGATCAGTGGGTACTTGATAATGATAAGTGATGTTTAGAAATTACTTTACACTTCTCACCTGCTCCTAACTGTCCCCTGTGGTAGACAGGAAGGCATGGTTAGTGCTCGCATTTCATGGATAGGAACCCACACCAGCATCTTGGCCACAGCATGATGGAAACAGTATACGAGGGGCTGAGTCAAAAAGACTGAAATCCAGGCAGTGATTCTCCTGTTTACTAGTTGAGGAGACCGAGTAGGCACCTGATCCCTTGCAGTTTGTTTGTGGAAAGGAGATAATATCCACTTAATGTGTGGGCTGTGAGGATTAAATGGGATTATCCATGTAAAGCACCTAGCAGGTGCTTGGAACATGGTGGATGCCTAACCTCTATTAGTTTTCTCACCTCCCCATCACGCTGGGCGCCTTGAATCAGAATGCTGCTTAGTTTGCAAGACAAATTGGCTCAGCCATCATTGAGTCTGTGGCTGCCTTGTTCCAAGTACTGTGATTGTGCTGGAAATACAATGCTGTGCCCTCAAGGAGCTCAGCTTCCAAATGCTTGTCACCTATGGCTACCCCCTTTCGATTCAGGCAACTGTGTATTTAGCAAACTCTCCACTTCTCACTTCCTCTGGTGAGATTAACTTATGCATGTGGCGATGGTGCAGGAGGAGAAAGACCTTGTGGGAAGAGAAAGATTGAGAAAAGGGTGCCCAATAAGCAGTGACAGAAGAAGGGAGGCGTGTTTGTGGGGCTGAGGAGGTCCCTAGAAACAAACAGTGAGCCCATCAACTTTTCCTAATGGCTCCTGATGGTAAAGAATCTGCCTGCAATGCAGGAGACCTGGGTCCAATCTCTGGATCAGGAAGATCCCCTGGAGAAGGGCATGGCAACCCACTTCAGTATTCTTGCCTGGAGAATCCCATGGATAGAAGAGCCTAGTCGGCTGCAGTCCAAGAGTTGGATACGACTGAAGCAACTTAGCACATATTAACTTTCTTTACAAACTCAGAGGAGACTTCCCTGGTGGTCCAGTGGTTAAGACTTTGCCTTCCAATGCAGTGGGGCTTGGGGTCCATCCCTGATCCAGGAGCTAAGACCCCACAGGCTGAGCGGCCGAAAAAAAACAAAACAGAAAACAGAAACAAACTTGGAGATTCGTTTGATTAGTTAGTGTGCATTATAACTATCACTTCACTTCCTGATTTAATGTGCAAAGGCATGATTCTGCTAGCCATCAGGGTACAGTAGAGATGCAGCTGAGAAAGTGAAGTAGGAAAAGTCAAGACAGAATTCTAAGAAATGGTATGCACTTGTTCCAGAGCAGCTCCCAGTCCAAGAGGAAAGTAATGAGACGGCCTGTGCCAGATACGTGTGACAGGCTGCCAATACGGCGTACTGACAGCGGGCATCACAAGAACGTCCATGCACATCGCAGTCAGCCCCTGCTACCACCCATCAAACAACTTCAGCTTTCAGTAGCCATGAAGGGCACCCGGGAATCCCAGCAGACATCCAAAATGAGGGCAGGTTCTAACCCAGAATGGGAATGGACCCAAATCTGCAGAGAATACAGTGTCGGGCTCAGCAGAGGGGCTCTCCAAACGTTCAGTTTGTCAATCTTTTTAACAAGTGACATGGAAGCAACCAGCACTCACTATTTGGGGAAAACTATGCCAAAAGCCTCACAGTAAGCAGTCCTTATCCTGGGCACAGATTCCCTAGAGGGGGCACTCGTCAGAGGAATGTGTCAAAAATTAGCTCCTTCTTCCTGCCTCCCATCCTCCCTGGATTCTGAAGTTGTCCCAGTGCCAGTTTCCCACAGTACAATACACAGAACCACCTAAAACTCAGGGGCAAGACACCAGTGATCTCATTATCCCAAGATGCTAAATCAATGTCTTCCATTCCCCCAAAGGCTCCCCAGCAGGCACCGAAGAATCGCCCCCCACCCCCCATGACCTTACTGGGAGCCAGATCCTCCCTCGCAACCGCCCCACCCCCTACTCTGGCCCCAAAAAAATAGCAACAACTCAATTCTCAGTCCAATAACGTCTTCTCAGATGTTGTTCTCCCAGTGGGTAGAAGAATGAACTGCTGCAAGGCCACCAGCTCCTCTACAGTTTCTTTTAATTTAAAGTTACAACAGGAGGGAAGAAAAGAGACTTTCTATTAAGGGACAACTCCCTGAAGGGTCTCTTAGCTGACAATCGAAGGACTGCTCATGGCAGTGATCAAATCTAACGAAACAAAGTGCGGGTGGCTCTGTGACTCATCACAGCAGTAGCTCGCACTGAGGGCCACTTGAGTTCAGTGCTTTGTGGCACAAGGAAAGTTGGTTTAGGAGCAGAAGCATAGGGGAGCAAAGACTCACAAGGTGTTTGAGGCTCAAGATAAAATGCAGACTTACAGTGCAAGTTGCTTCTCGGCTGAATAGGAAGCCTAGAGGGGTAAGGAAATGAAGAGAGAGTGCTGTCTACCTCGCGCTTTAGGGCAAATTACCTGAAGATGGTCAAGGTCGGCAGCTGGTCTATCTGTTGCACGGTAGACAGCCTCATAAAAATAAGGGCTGAAGCCTGAGAGCTAAACTGGGTGACTCTGAGAAGGCGAACATGAAGGATGCTTGCTGGCAGAAACCATACCTTCTAATTACATGAACTACCTGTTGTTAAAATATATTTACAATCCCCTGATACAATTCACCTATACCTCTCAACTGCATTTTATGAATACATTAAAAAGAGAGAAATATATGTTGAACATGTCCTCTATGCCACGCATGGTGCTATGGATTTATATAGAATCTCATAGAATCTCAATCTTGACTAGCACTCTGTGAGGTGTGCTACATACATTTTTGTGATACAGTCATTTTTCTCATTTTACAGTGGAGGAAAGTAAGATGTCAGAACTCAAAGAAATCACCAGGTCTGTTTTTTAGTGGCGGGTGCACCCAACCAGGGGCTTCCCTGTTGGCTCACTGGTAAAGAATCTGCCTGCCAATGCAGGAGATGTGGGTTCAATCCCTGGGTCGGGAAGAAACAGCAACCCACTCCAGTTCTTGCCTGGGAAATCCCATGGGCAGCAGAGCCTGGCAGGCTACAGTCCATGGGGTCGCAAAAGGGTCAGACACGACTTAGCGACTAAACCACCACCACCATCACCACCCAACTAGAGCCAGTACTCAGGGCTATACTTCCAAACCACTACCCCACTCAGGTCTCCTGTGGTCAGGATATAACAAACTCAGTGCCCCCACCAGCTGGCCCTCTATGACTTCAGGGTCATTTGTGCTCCAAGGCCCTGTTTCCAGGGGCTGCTCCTGGCCAAGGACTGAGCACAGTGAGGGCTGTGAATGCAGCCATTCCACTGAGACAGAGGGCTCCTCCAAGGGCTGACTCTCATCTCTCTAGCCAAACCATCTAGCTACCATCCTGCTTCTTCCTACTCAGTCCTCTTTCCTTCCCTCTCTCCTTGCGTAAGTGTCAAACCTGGATCACAGCTTCTCCTATGCCTTCCCTGCAAAACACTTCTTACATGTCGAATCACATCTTGGTGTCTACTTCTTGATGGACTCTAATGCAGTAACCAAGTTATTTGCTTTTTTTAAAAGTCTTTTCCTTATCTTTGGTCAGTAGACTTACAGAGAAATTCTCTGAATCATTGGGAAAAGAAAACTAATTTTCGCAGGTTCTGTATACCATCTATTCCAGTAGGCAACGGTACATTTTGTCTTTCTCCTTGCACCCAATTCAGACAAACAAACCTATGAGATTCTCTTTGAAGGAACTGTCGACTCTATAGGACAAAACAATGCAAAGGCAGACTTATTTCTTTTTCCAAGTGGAACTTCTCTCAATCCATACATGCTAAACTTAATATAACCCAGAGGCAGATGACTCTCCATGGATAAAATCACAATAAATCCTCCCTAGTTTATATCTGCAACAAGAAATCAAAAATTGTAACAAGAAGAGAGATCTATAGTTAGGTCCTAAAGCTTTTGTTTCTTTCACGAAGGAACACTTATATGAATAAAAGATAGAATTCACACTTGCACCAGATACAGCATCTTAATAAAACCACATTGTCAGAGATCATACATAGATGTTAACTGAATCACCATTTTGAAGTGTTGATCTCAGCCTCAAGAAAGTGATATATTTTTCTTCTTGGATTCAAATAAGTTCAAAGCAAGTACAAAATGAAGCTTTGAACATTATTAATGATCAAAATCTAGCTTTGATTGAAGGAAGAGAGGAGTGCAGCTAACAATTACGGAACACCTAGTTCATGAGACACCCTATGCTAGGAATCTGATATACAATATTGAGTGTAATCCAGGCAATATTCCTACAAGAAAAGGATTATAATCTCCAGCTTTGGAGGTTAAGAAAAGGGGCAGAGCACTGAATGTTCAGAACTCCAAGTGAAGTCCTGGAAGAATTATAAATAGACCAAAATTGAAAAGCTCTGCAGGCCAGTGGGCTGGCTTCTTTTGCATCCTGGTTCCCTCCTGAATTCCCTAGCTCCCAAACTGGAACTGGTGCTGCAGGGACAAGGCACTGAGCTTCCAGGGAACACCAATAGTGCATCCCTTTGCTGTTCTATTTATCCCCTTTGGACAAGGGGTAGCATATAATCATGAGGTAACTGAATAGAGCATCAAAGATATAATCAGGTGGCTCATTTTTTAAACTTCTAATAAACTTTCAGCAATGAAGAGCTGATAAATGGGGGCTTTCCCAGTGGCTCAGTGGTAAGGAATCCTCCTACTAATGCAGGGAACACAGGTTCGATCCCTGACCTGGAAAGATCCCACATGCACAACTAAGCCTGTGGACCACAACTACTGAGCCTGTGCTCTAGAGCTCAGGAGCCACAACTACTGAGCCCATGGGCCACAACTACCGAAGTTCGTATGCGCTGTAGAGTCCATGCTATGCAACAAGAGAAGCCTTGCAATGAGAAGCCTGCACACTGCACCTGGAGAACAGCCCCTGCTCACCGCAACTAGAGAACAGCCTACGCAGCAACAAAGACCCAGAACAGCCAAAAATTAATTAATCAATTTTTTTTAATGAATGAAAGGATGTCTACCAGCAGCATGCAATACCAACACTGTCTCCACCAGTGCCACTTCCTGGAGATGCAGTTTTTTCTCGGAAATTTTAAGACTCAATTTTTAAAGGCTGGCTATTGCATTGATTCTTTAAATGCATTCATTTTCCCCCTGATTTTATTAATATGCTTCCCCCACTGAATGTCACTCTTACTCAAAAGCAGAGTAATTACTTCCCTGTAAGGTATGATTTGAGTGGTACAACAACAAAAAGAATGCCTATGTTTATAAGTATTTCTCCCTGGTAGCTTCACTTGATACTCCGTGTTTTTCTCTAAGGCATTAGATGGTACCAATAAACTGCAATATTAATAATAACAACATTTAGTTAGATAATTAAACCATAATAAGCTATTATCATTTTTGAATCCATTAGTTGATGAGCCAGAGGTTAAACTGGGCAAATGGGGCAAAAATTCAAAAGAGCCCATTAAAGCAAACTGGGCTGTTATCAAGGGCCTATCCTAAAATCCAGGCCCCTGATCAGGACAGCATTCAAGGGCACTCATGAAGGCAGCTAAAGGCATAGGGGTTGGGAGAAAACAACCCAAAAAGCATATTCCCCTTTTTTAAAGCAAGGACACTGAATACAGCAAAGTTTATTTAAAAATACCATAGAAACGTCGCAGTATGGCCCAGCTTAAAGTGCCTAAGGTAGCTGAGTATCTGCCCTGCTACTGGGCCTTAAGTGTTGCATTCGCCCCCTTTTAATATAAAGATCACTATTTTTAAGCAAAAGGTTAAATCCTGGCTTCACAGTCTTAGAAACTTCATTTTACTCTTCCATTAAAAGCAACTTTACATGCAAATGTACTGTTGGTTTAACTGAAGGTGGTTCAAGTATGCTTCTTCCTCTGAAATCCTTCTAAATCCTAGGTATGAGTGATTATATCACACACAGAAAATAAACAACAAAGACCCCACTCACATTTGAGAATCATTTACCATCCCCACTCCCTAAGCACCCTCAAATAGGAAATGGAAATAACAAGACTTATCATAATTGGATTAAGAACTATAATTCTTTAATTCATTCATCAAATTGAGGCATTTGGAACAGTTTATTTACAGAGTTGTTTAGACAGTTTTGTGTGGTGTTTTTTAAGATAAACCAAAATGCCTTTTTGAAAGAAGTTTCAGATCCCAAATCATTAACATATGAAAACCAAATGTAGACAATTTACAAATGGGTGTTTTAAAACAACGTTTGGAACAAAATTAGACTTTTATTTTATTAACTATCTACAAATCTAAGCTCAGGATATAGCTTATTTGAAACAGCCAAGCACTTTCTTCGCCTTTCAAATAAACCTCCATTTCTCAGGCTAAAGAAGTGTGATAAGCATGTGAGGGAACGCATCAACTTCTGGCCTAGACAAATAAGTTTTCCAGGCTACTCTCAAAACTCTTAATTATAGCATTCTCTGCTACCAGAGGTGATCAGACACTGGGTGAATCATCCAGGTTATGGCAATCAATCATAACAAACAATTCTACCTGCTGGAAATCTAAATAGTGTTCAATGTTAGAACTCTAAGTTATTTGAAATCCAGTATATTTTAGAGTAATAAAAACAAGTTTTATACTGCCCCGATTATTATATTTTTTATATAATCTAGCTGCACTTATTTGCTTAGTCATGTCCAACTCTTTGCAACCCCATGGACTGTAGCCCGCCAGTTTCCTCTGTCTATGGAATTCTCCAGGCAAGAATACTGGAGTGGGTTGCCATGCCCTGCTCCAGGAGATCTTCCCCACCCAGGGATTGAACACAGGTCTCCGGCATTGAGGGTGGATTCTTTACCGTCTGAGCCATCAGGGGAGCCTATATAATCTAGACATACCTTCAGAACAATGATTGCCTATCAGTCAATAAAGGTATACAGCTTTTACAAGAAGACAGTTTGTTCTTTTAGTCATTATATCATATTTTTCATTTGCTTTAAAAAGAAAAAAATTCTCCAAGCATTCAAGTTTTTTAACTGGAAAATGAAATTTTAAACTCTCCCTACAGCTTCTGCCTTATGCCCAAAAAGGATCAAAAAAAAAGCAGCAGCAGCTATATCTCAGTATAAACTTCACTCTTGTTATTTACTGTTTACTCCATATACTCCACAGATAACATCTTTATAAGCATATATTCATTTTTCTCTTTTACAAAACCATGTGTCAGTCTAAACAGGATGTGCATTTACATGTATAGAACTAAGTTAACTTGAAATAACCACTGGATCTCAAATGCCTGGTTATTTACCAAATAAGTTTGAGTTTTGAATCCTGTCTGCCATTCAACCAGAACTGTTCAATCTCAACAACAAAACTGTATAAGGTTTCTGTATGAAGGGTTCAAGCTCTTTTTTCCTGTATTAAGAGTACTCTTTCAAGTCTGTATCAGATTGATTCAATACTGCCCGCTCAAAATGGCTACAAAAAGATTTTTTTTTAACCCACAAGCAAACAAAAACTCTCTTATTTCTGCATGTACAAGGTTGTTAGAAAGACCACTGGAAAGAAAGGGAAAAAAAGAATTTCAAGGGAGTACGCTGCTATATAATTAACACAAATAACTAAATAATTATGCACATCCCTTCCCATCCCCACAATTAAATGTTTTTAAACAACTCATGTGATGAAAGATCTACCTTTTAGGCAAACAAAAGCCATCCCTACCAGTTTAAGGATTTAACTGATGCTGTATTGCATCAGTTTTAAGTGATGCCTATGATTTTTATCTTGTATACTTCTGAGGAATAAACAGTTAATGACATAATCTGCAGGAGAACTTTACACAATGCCTAAGAGAACTTTCAGTGTAAGTACTTATGATTTTAAATCATTGTGGCTGGATTTATCTAAGCTTCAGCCTCAGAGCTATATTTAAATCAGGAAGAAGCACCCCCAGAAACTCTCTCCCATGTATCAGCGTTGGAAACCAGATTCCTTTCCTATCAGAGTTAATGGCAGTTCACCGTACAGCTGAATTCTTTCAAAATTAGACAGATCAAAATTCAGCAGTTCTGTAAAGACTCTAAGAGATCGTCCTCCTTGTAAATGCTATAAAAGTCCAAGTTAAAAAACATTTCCGTATACTTTAAAACCATCTGGCCCTTAACCTAATCACTTCTGGCAATCGAGCCTTACTCCTGGTAATCCTGATCAAAAAGTCTGCTCTGGTTTTTCTGATTGAAATGTCCACTGCCTACAAATTTCCCACACACCTTCTTGATTGGCCTGTTTTGTTTGTGTGGTTTTGTTTTGTTTTGTGTGTGTGTGTGAAAGATACTAGGGGCCATTATTTATGAACAGCAAGGAAACAAATCACTCTTGTCTAGTCTCTCTGCAGATTCCCACACTTATTACCCAAAATCCCCCAGCTCTTCCTCGGTCTTGCCCTGAACGAAAGAACTGTGCTGGGCCTGAAGGCAGTCTCTTGGGGAAACCGGCTTCTGCTTTTCTTGAGAAACTACTTTGGATATCTGGATATAGTGAGGATCTCAACTGGGTTAGAACCAATCCCTAAACTTTTCTCAAAAAGTACAGCTGACTGCCACCCAGAGTGCCTGGGCTGGCTGACACTGAGAACATCGTTTTGCACAGTCACAGAATTTCTCATTTTGACCCGCTTTCAGTTGGGAAAGGAAGATAACGACATGAATTCACATTCGCCACCGCTCTGCCTTTGGTCACAGAGGCCAGCGTCTTTAGATATTCATCAGGGTCCACCTATGTATGAATAGATTCGCTTTGTAACGTGGAAGGGAAGTTACTTTTAAAATACGTAAACAGTACTTCGTGTGCATCCCATGCCAGCCGATCAATACTCAACCAACTGCTGCTAACAGACGCAAACATTTCCAAATGCAATTCGATCTCAACTCGTATAACCTCTTTTCCTGGATTTAGGACTGGAGCCCAAAGTGCAAGCGAGGTTTCCCCAACCCGCGCTTCAAGTGACACAACACGTGAGCGGTCTCCACTTCATACTCGGAGCGGGGTGGGGGGGGGGGTGCAAAACTAGTTGCAATTAAACATTAAAGCTTCCGGTGTCTGAAATCCCTAGAGTCCACAAGGATGAGGCTCCTTTCCGAAATTCCGGGCGGGAGGGGCCGGGAGGGGGGTGCTGGGGAGGAGAAAGACTGATGCGGAGAGGGATGGCAGAAAGCGAAACAAAAAGACAACCGGGGGAGCGCTCAGGTAGTGGGGTGGGCCGGGGTCGCGCGTCCGTACTGGGAAGGATCGGAACCACCCCGCCCCGACCAACTTTGAGGGGCTGCCGCGGGGCGCCGAACGAGAGACACGGACCAGCCTTAGCGTTTTCCCAGCGCTCCTCCGGCCCGCCTCGCTCATCACCATCTCCACCGCCACCACTTGCAAAACAATACCGGCAGCGGCACGCAGGCTCCCCGAGCGAAATATATAAAGTTAGCCGTTTGCTGAACTGGGTCCAAGCCCGCACTCCGGGGTCCCCGGCGGACGGCCGTCCCCCGAGGGGGGATGGGGGGACGGGGCGGCTGTCAGCCCCGAACCTCCTCCCGCCTCCCCGCGCCCCCACCCTGTCCCCCTCCCTCCGTACTTGAGGAAACTCCGCCGGCGGCCCCCTCCCTCCTTCGCCGGCTCTCCAGCTGGAGCCGCGAGCGAGTGCGGCGCGGCGGGGACGGGGAGAGCGCTGCGCCTTGGAGGGCTGCCCGCAACCACGTCGGGACCCACAACAAAGTTAAAACGCTGCGATTCACGCACCTTACCGGCTTTCCTCTGCGTCTCCTCGGGCGCGGGATGCAAAGTGGCACAGTGGCGGGCTGGGGGGCCCCCCGGGAGGAGACTGGAGATGGGTTTGGTGGCTCGCCTTTTTCACTCTGTATGTGTGTCTGTGTGTGTGTGTGTCTGTGTGTGCGCGCGCGCGTCCCTCTCCCCCAGTCTCTGGCTCGCTCGCTCGCGCTCCCCGTGTGGCTCTCAAGGACGAGGTGAAATCCCTTGGCTGGTCATGAGGCGGCTTCAGAGACAAACAACACAATGCGAGTGCAAATAACAAAAGGCAAAAAGACAGTCGGAACAATGGGGGAGGCGAGGGCAGCGCACCCGCCGCCGGTCAGCTCGGCCCGGCGCCCGCCCCGGGGGGGGGCGGTGGTGCCGTGGGGGTGGGGGCGGGGCGGGGGCTCGGGCTCCCTCCAGGTCGCCCCCAGGGCGCCCGCAAACCCACCCTGACCTCCTTCCTGCCGCGGGCCGCCCGGTCGCCCTCTCTGTCCATCCGAAGGGGAAAGAGCCCGGAGTTGGCTTCCCGGTCTGCTGCCGAGTAACTAGATTGTAAATAACGCGGCGATGACCCACACCGGGCAGGAATGTTATTTTTTTTTTTTTTTTTTTTTAAGAAAACAATCTGCCCTCCACTTAAAGCAGCGATAAAATGAAATGGCAGGAGGGGAAGGAGGCAGGGAGAAGGAGACTATCTCTAGATCCTGATGGAGCTCGCGTCTATAAATATGCATTCGTGTTTAGTCAAGTCCCCTTTGTCAACTTCTTCCCTGCGCTGGAACCTCACCCGCTGTCCTGGAAGCATCACCTGGGCCCCTTGGCGCCCCCGACTCCCGTTTGCACGCGGGAAAGCCGGCGCGGAGGGCGCGCGTGGGGGTCTGCGGCTGTCCGCGGAACCTTCTGGGAGGCGAGCCGCGGTCCGCCCAGCGCCGAGGCTGGAGCGGCGAGTGGTTTGGTTTTTAAAGCGACCACTGCTCCCCCGAAGAGCCGCTCTGCGCCCGCGGGTCCCCGCCGACGGCACTCCGCACCCACTACTCCTTGACTGGTGGGGAGGTGGGTGAGGGGGAGAAAAGTTTTGAGGCGCTCTCATCTCTGCCTCTGGGGTGGTTGAAGTGGTTAGGTTTTGTGTGCCTAAAGCCCCAAATCCCAATGCCCAAGAACCGGAGAATGATGTTTAGAGGGGTCTCAACAAGGCTTGGCGGCTGGGCTTTGACTCCTAAGTCTGCGACCGTGGAGACGGCGCAGGAAGGCGAGAGCAAGCCTCCCCGGAGTCTCATACCCATAGGAAGAAACTCCGAAGGTAATGCCCCGAGCAGGAGCTGTGGGGGCTGATTTGTGTGTGTTCTGACAGCTCCCGGGCTGCTCCGGCGCTTATCTCTACCCATCTTACTTTCATTGACTTAAAACAGCAGCCGGTTTGCCAGGGGGGGTTAAAAAAAAAAAAAAAAAAAAATCCTATTAAATCTCAAACCTAGGACGGAGCGGGGGAATCCTGACCGCTCTCCCCGGATCTGGTGTCCAGAAAGGGAAGGCAGGGGGATGTCTCGAGGGAGGTCACGGGTCCAGATGAGAATGGTAGAGCGGAAGACTAAGACACAATACGAGCAACACGTTTCTTTTTCTCGCCGTCCCCTTTCCTCTTGTTGAGCTGGATGCCAATTTGCATGTTCTCTCTCCACTCCTGGGCAAATTTTTTTTTTTTTCAGGCGCGCATCCACGGACTGAGCCGCGTCCCTCGGCACCCCCAGCGTTTCCCAGAGAGCAACACCACCACCCGGAGATCAATGACCCGCCTGTTTATTCTTCACGCGCCTGGAAGGGCAGGGCACTGAAGGAGCAAGGGAGGGAGGCTTGGGGCTCGCCTGTGCGCGATCTCTCGCAGACTTTTTTTCTAGCTGGTTTCTAAACGGCAGCGAACAAGCAAAGAGAGTTCCTTAATGCACGCAACACATACCAATCACAATATATTCGCCTAGAAAAGTGAGACATCCTCTCTCCCCCTTTCCACCCTTTGTAGATTTGTCTCTGGAGGTGGGTTGCTAATACCTGAGATTTTTGCACTTGTCTAGGGCGGGAACTTTCTGGGGTGTTTGACAATTGATTATTTGGTACCTGCTTTCTAAAAATGGCTAAACACCTTTCCTTAGAACTAAAAGTGAGAAATGCAAATCTTAATAACTCAAGGCAAAAATTGCCAAGTGTAAGCAAGGTTATAATTCACTCCCACAAAGAAAAACTTCCTCTTCCACAAATATTTGATAGCATAGAGCCCAGTAATTAAGAGAACAATCAAATAAACTCAAGGCTTTCATGGGGACTCTAAATTATCATCTGCCTAGAATTTTTAAGCAGTGTTAATCACTTGCCAACTTGAATAGAGCTGGGGCTATAGCGTTCTAAATGTGTATCCTTAACAATTTTACTGTTTTCTTAAGTATTTGATGAGAGAGACCACGGATAATAATAATATGCAAATTGCTAGATCAATGTGGTCTCACCAACTGTGTGAAAAAATTCTCTGCCTGTGTGTATAAAACATCTTGCTGTGTGTTAGTTTTCCTCACATTGACAGTATCACACAGGCTTCAGGTCTTGAAGCACTTGCTTAGTTAAGAATATAAGAATTCCTAAGAATGCACCAATAATTGCACTGTGCACCTGGAATTTAAGTGTAATTTTATTCCAAAGAGTTCTTGGCATTTATTAAATGATTTATTCTCATAGTACATATGTAGTTGGTTTTCACAGTTAGTTTTCACTACTGGGGTCCTTACATAACCTGCAAGAGGCAGATCAGGCCAACTGCACAAAAAAAAAACAAAACAAGCTCCTCCCCTCACTACCCATTATATGAAAATAAGTAACATTTGACAGGGCGCTGTTGTTTACAGTGAACTTTTACTTCCTCTTGGCCCATACTCAGTGTAAACAAAGGGACAGAGTGAGTTCTTTTCCCCTAGCTCTCTATCCAGTGAGTGACAAGTGTGCCTGGCTGGCCTAATCCAACCAAGCAGAACAGAGCCACCTTCTCAGGGTTTCAGTGTAGCAGCTCCTGGGACCCTTGGGTTTCCTACTTGAAGGAGATGAGAGCCTTGGGCAGAAGGAAGAAGGCGCTGTCTCAAGCTGCCTGGTGAGATATTGGTGAAACTTGAATTATACCAACCTCTTCTTTTCTTTTCTTTTTTTTGCTCCTACAGGCAACAGAACTTCCAACCATTTATGGTTATTGAAACCACATGGCCTTAAGACTAACCCATGATCATTATAGAGCAACAGCATAGCTGATCAAAAACCTCCAGTGGAATGTTTGTTTGTGTTGGGCTTAAAAAAAATACCCATATTTGAAGCAGGACTGACACATGAAAGATCAGTGTTTCCATTTATCAAGCATTTACTATGTGCCTGGCTTTTGGCCAAATGCTTTTTACCTATTTTGTCCCTATTTTTTACCACAAACCTGCAAGAAATATTACATCCCTGTTTTGCAGATGAGAAAACTAGAGCTCAGAAAGGTCAAATGACTTGTCCAGAATCTTATGGCTTCTAAGTGGTTGTGCCAAGTTGCCAGTCCTGTCTGCTCCAGCTTTAAGCCCTTCCACCGCACCTGGATATACTGACATTTTATATTAAGTTCAGTCTTTCAGTGAGAAATATTATTTCCTTAAATGCAGAGATTTAAAATACCAAGTTTGTACTATGTACTGTTCAGACATGATCTATGTTGATATTCTCACACTGCTTAACAGATAACTGTGAAATTTCTAAGAAAATCTTATGTGCCATATAAAAGAGTGTCCATATATACTAAATATAAAAGGTACCTAACAATATATATGAAATTATTTTATAGGCCAAGCAATTATATATTATATGTATATATCCATATGATATAAATGGTAAAACAGTAGCTGAAGTTTTGGAATCCATATAATTTTACAAGCAATGTTCTAAATGCATAGCATGTATAAACTCATGTAATCTTCACAACCATAATTTTATAATATCATTTTATAGAAAGGAAACTGAAGCAGAGAGAGGTTTTATAATTTGTCCAAGTTTACACAATTAACAGGTGATGAAGCCTGGATTCAAACCTAGGTACTCTAGCTTTAAGACCTTATCTACTTTGTTATGCTACCTTTCAATATATATACTTAGATGCATAAACAGACTGCATACTTATAGGCCTATATGCTACAGTTGTTCCTTAACATAGATTTCAACTGCGCAGGTCAATTTATAGGAAGATTTTTTTTTTCATAAACACCACAGTTCTACTCCATCTACAGTTGGTCGAATCTCCGGGTGCACAGGGCAGATGACAGGACTTGAGAATCAGGGGATTTTGGTATGCAGGCATGTCCTGAAAACAATACCTTGTGGATGCCAAGGGACAACTATGTAGATTTAACTCTCAACTTTAGGGGAAAATAAAGGCACATCAACTGAGATCTGTTGCATCCCCATATTCAAATTGCCTCCTGTAGCACTAGAAATATTATTGATGGGAGAGGCATTTACATTTGTCCAAGGTATTAAAGATTCTCTAAAAATTGTTGAGGCAATCTCAAGCTCCCAAACATACTTGGAGGCATTGTTTTGTTGCAGTTGTTTTAGTCATTAAGTTGTGTCTGACTCTTTGCAACTCCATGAACTGTAGCCTGCCAGGCTCCTCTGTCCCTGGAATTTCCCAGGCAAGAATACTGGAGTGGGTTGCCATTTCCTTCTCCAGGGGATCTTCCCGACCCAGGGATCGAACCCATGTCTCCTGCATTGGCAGGCGGATTCTGGGGGAGTGCTAATGAATATGAATTAGGAGTATACATACACATTTGACCCCAGTTGATTTGTACTAAGTTCATTTGAGATTCCTTTGGTCATATGTGTTAAAAAGAGCAGAGATAGGGTACTTGGGAATCCTAAAGAAGATAGTGAAGGAGGCTAATAAATACAAAAATCTGTGACCTGAGAAGTAGAGGGAAATTTAGAGGATGCAAGAAACCAAATATGTCATCATAATGGTTATAAATAATCCATTTTTATTTGTTTTTTAAGTTAGGGTAGTTTGTCAACTCGCACTCCATTAACAAGAGTATATTATATAGTGGTTATTTAATATAACGGTTATTTATG
This sequence comes from Bubalus bubalis, assembly GCF_019923935.1. NCBI lineage: Eukaryota > Metazoa > Chordata > Mammalia > Artiodactyla > Bovidae > Bubalus > Bubalus bubalis. The sequence goes on from NC_059160.1 coordinate 34,423,826, forward strand.
TTTAACAATTATGGACTAAATTACATCCCTCAAAGGAACCTTAAAATATTTGATAAGAACCCCAGATATATGAGTGGTTTATCCCATGTCCCTTTTTCTATATGCATATCAAATTGTAAAAGTGAGCTTCTCCAGAAACTAACACAACTTTGTAAATCAACTATACTCCAATAAAAATTAATTTTAAAAAATAAAAGTTAGCTTCTCCAAATCAGTCAACTTTGAGAAATTACTGTGAGATCTTCTCTTTTTCTTCTTCTCTCCCTAAATACAATTATGGATTATCTGTGAAAGGAAAAATAACTAACGACAATCTTCCTTCCTTGGATCCTCTTAATGCTGATAACAACTGAGATACTGACATCTAAACCATTAACTTTACTGGTTCTAATGTTCCTCTTCAGAAAAACTGAAAAAGACACCCTATACCTAACAGATGCCACACATTAAGCTCTTACTGAAAAAAAACTTTTAAAGCCCTATTACAGATACATATGTTTTCATTTAAAAACTACTATGAAATCGAGTGTTCTTTTATTTAAACATTCCCCTGTGGTTCTACGAATTAAGGATCAGTAGTACTATATTAACTGAGAGCCAGACCCAACTGGTTAAAGACAGTTGGTAAAACTGCCAACACTGGTTTTGTTGCCGAAGTTGACTGACATGTGAGGCAGCATATACCTTAAAGAGTGAATTCTAATTTTTTAAACTTTCTTATTTTGGTAAGTATTTAGAATGAATTTTTTTTTTTAATTTCAGCCACAGTTTTGAAAAGAGGAAATAATGTATAAAACCCAGATACTTTACAGAATCAAAACCACAATTGCATTGCTTTTATTAGTGAAGTGTGTTTATTATTCTGATTGTTAAATTTTCCTTTCCTGGGAGAAAAACCAAAAGAACAAGATTGGCTCGATTCAAGAGAAACAACTTGCAGTTCCCACATCTTGTCTCTTAATTTTACTGTTTTTCAGTTTGACTTCTGTCCTTTAATTTTAAATAATGAGTATAAAATGTGGGAGGATTTAAACATGTAAAAATCGGGTTTTTTAATGTGTGGATTCCTTTCAAGTGTAGCTTTCACAATATAGTCTGTGTTCTCTATTGCTACAAATTTTGTATCAAAAATATATGAAGGTTTACATGCAATGGGACACATTGATTTAATTTATAAGGAAAAGGGTAATGACATATTTTGCTGATTTAGAATTGGTAGCAGAACAAATTATCAAGTGAGGCAATAATATTTTAAGCTTGAATCCCAGTAAGCTTTAGTTATTTGAGTCTGTGAACTCATGATTACTCCTGTTTCTATTTCTTCTTTCAGATTTTTGATCACATATTACCAAATGTGTCGTATAGTATGTGAAATGTGGAGGGCAAATGAAGGAACGAACAAAATGAAAGGTTAACAAAAGCACATAAAACAAGGAGGGTGGTTAAAAAGCATTGCTTAAAAATGTCCTTTATATTTGAATTTCAGTAAATTATTGGAAGGAGGTAAATAAAATTTCAATCTCTAGGTATCTGGCACTTCTACTCTATGCTGTTAAGTCATTAAGTCGTGTCCTACTCTTTTGTGATGCCATGGAATTCAAACCTAATTCTGATTCAAGCACCCAGAACACCTCTTGGGATTGATGAAGTCTTGATCCTAAAGATGACAACCATTTGATTTAGTACATTGTTCATTAAGCTTCTCCACATGGCCCTCTTTGGTCAAAGTAGGGGACATAATAGGTCTTTGTAAGTTTTGTAAAAATACCATGTTTCATGTGCATCATACCTTTCGAGACAAAAGGCATAAGTTTAAATTAGAGGTGATCAGGAAAAGGTGAAGTTCCGTCTAGTCAAAGCTGTGGTTTTTCCAGTAGTCATGTACAGATGTGAGAGTTGGACTATAAAGAAAGCTTAGCACAGAAGAATTGATGCTTTTGAACTGTGGTGTTAGAGAAGACTCTTGAGAGTCCCTTGGACTGCAAGGAGATCCAACAAGTCCATCCTAAAGGATATCAGTCCTGAATATTTATTGGAAGGACTGATGCTGAAGCTGAAACTCCAATACTTTGGCCACCTGATGCAAAGAGCTGACTCATTTGAAAAGACCCTGATGCTGGGAAAGATTGAAGGCGGGAGGAGAAGGGGACAGTGGAGGATGAGATGGTTGGATGGCATCACCAGCTCAATGGACATAAGTTTGACTAGGTTCCTGGAGTTGGTGATGGACAGGGAAGCCTGGCGTGCTTCAGTCCATGGGGTCACAAAGAGTTGGACACGACTGAGGGACTGAACTGACTGACTGATAGCTATTGGGATGAATATACCTATTTCATGACTGGAGGGAAAGCAACAATCCTGGCTCTTGGAGAGTCAATATCACACCTTTGGTGATGGTAAGAGTAGGATGAGAGACAAGGATATCCTTGTATCCTAGATCCAGTACCATGGTCTGGCAAAAAACACCTGCAACTGGCAGTCTGATTACCTGCTGGCTCATCAGCTCCATCTACATATTATAAACACATGAAAACTCAAGTGAACCTGAATGGCTCCAAACTCTTGTGCTGCACCTGATGTCATCAAGAGCAGCTTCAAATATGGGTGCTCAGCAGCAAATAAGTGTAAACACACACACTGACACACTCTTGTTTCATTTTAATGGTTACAAATTCAAAAGCTTCCCCTGGTGCCCTAGCTTTCCTTGGGTTATGTCATGAATAATCCCAAGGCTGTAACTACTTGCTCCTTGGCTCAAACAAAATAATGTGATGGTGAACCAAACCAAGTTCCACAGAACATCCCTGACTGGAATGACTTGGAACATGAGCATGATGCTAGAGGTTAGAGCATCCGTTTTGTAATCAAGAGTGACAAAAACATACTAAGGGTGGCTCAGAAGAAATAAGCAAGTGATTTGGGTTCTAGAAGTGATTGGGAGGACTTCCCTGGTGGCTCAGTGATAATCTGCTTGCAATGCAGGAGACCCAGGTTCAATCCCTAGGTCAGAAAGATCCCCTGGAGAAGAAAAGGGCAACCCACTCCAGTATTCTTGCCTGGGAAATCCTAGGGACAGAGGAGTCTGGTGGGCTACAGTCCATGGGGTCACAAAAGAGTCAGACATGACTTAGCGACTCAAGAACAACAACAAAGTGATTAGGAGGTTTCCCAAGACCACGTGACTGCCTACCTCTGGATTTCTCATTATGTGACACAAATAAAATCTTTATTTTTATGACAAAATTTTGCTGTCTTCTGTTACTTGGAATCGAGTACAGTTACTAAGTAAACATTTTTCTTTGGGTCCAGTATCCTTTACCGTCTTCTGGAAATTGCTCTACATTCTCTATGTAAGCAATTCTTCTTAATGCTTTAGTTAAATAGTCCTTTTCTTTCATGCTCTACCTCCTAAGAGTCAAGTGTAAATAGGCAAAATAGCCCTATTTTCCAACTTGGGCCTCATTTGTGAGAATGTAAGCCCAGAAGCTGATTTCAGCCATGAATCCAAGTTTACAATGGCACACAACTTGAGAGAATGAAATAGCAACACAAAAAGAGACTGAGGATGGTTTTGAGCCCAGTCAAGACCATTATTCCAACCTGAGAGGTCATCTGAGCCACCCTAGTTTCTACTGTTCACTTTTTTCATTCTTCTTCTTTTGATCCACTCTAGTATCTTTCCACCAAGAAGGCGATGGCACCCCACTCCAGTACTCTTGCCTGGAAAACTGGAAAATCCCATGGGCAATGGAAATCTGATAGGCTGCAGTCTATGGGGTAGCTAAGAGTCAGACACGACTGAGTGACTTCACTTTCACTTTTCACTTTCATGCATTGGAGAAGGAAATGGCAACCCACTCCAGCGTTCTTGCCTGGAGAATCCCAGGGGCAGCGGAGCCTGGTGGGCTGCCGTCTATGGGGTCACACAGAGTCGGACACGACTGAAGCAACTTAGCAGCAGCAGCAGCAGTATCTTTCCACAGAGAAGGCAATGGCACCCGACTCCAGTACTCTTGCCTGGAAAATCCCATGGGCAGCGGGAATCTGGTAGGCTGTAGTCCATGGGGTAGCTAAGAGTTGGACACAGCTGAGCGACTTCACTTTCATTTTTCATTTCATGCATTGGAGAAGGAAATGGCAACCCACTCCAGTACTCTTGCCTGGAGAATCCCAGGGATGGGGGAGCCTGGTTGGCTTCCATCAATGGGATCGCACAGAGTTGGACACGACTGAAGCAACTTAGCAGTAGCAGTAGCAGCAACATCTTTCCAATAAATTTCAAGAATTTTATTTTGCTTCAGTTGGTTTCAATTCAATGCTTATTCGTCACATGCAAAAGTATAGTAACTAATACAGGAATGAGAGTTCAGTTCAGTCAGTTCAGTTCAGTGGCTCAGTCATGTCCGACTCTTTGTGACCCCATGAACCGCAACACACCAGGCCTCCCTGTCCATCCCCAACTCCCGGAGTCCACCCAATCCCACATCCATCGAGTCGGTGATGCCCTCCAACCATCTCATCCTCTGTTGTCCCCTTTCTCCTCCTGCCCTCAATCTTTCCCAGCATCAGGGTCTTTTCCAATGAGTCAGCTCATCCAATCAGGTGGCTAAAGTATTAGAGTTTCAGCTTCAACATCAGTCCCTCAAATAAACACCCAGGACTGATCTCCTTAAGGATGGACTGGTTGGATTTCCTTGCAGTCCAAGGGACTCTCAAGAGTCTTCTCCAACACCACAGTTCAAAAGCATCAATTCTTTAGCGCTCAACTTTCTTTATAGTCCAAATCTCATATCCATACATGACTATTGGAAAAACCATAGCCTTGACTAGACAGACCTTTGTTGGCAAAGTAATGTCTCTGCTTTTTAATATGCTGTCTAGGTTGGTCATAACTTTTCTTCCAAGGAGTAAGTGTCTTTTAATTTCATGGCTGTAGTCACCATCTGCAGTGATTTTCAGTTCAGTTCAGTTCAGTCGCTCAGTCATGTCCGATTCTTTGTGACCCCATGAATCGCAGCATGCCAGACCTCCCTGTCCATCACCAACTCCCAGAGTTCACTCAAACTCATGTCCACTGACTAGCTGATGCCATCCAGCCATCTCATCCTCTGACGTCCCCCTTCTCCTCCTGCCCCCAATCCCTCAGCATCAGAGTCTTTTCCAATGAGTCAACTCTTCGCATGAAGTGGCCAAAGTACTGGAATTTCAGCTGTAGCATCATTCCTTCCAAAGAACACCCAGGGCTAATCTCCTTTAGAATGGACTGGTTGGATCTCCTTGGAGTCCAAGGGACTCTCAAGAGTCTTCTCCAACACCACAGTTCAAAAGCAGTGATTTTGGAGCCCAGAAAAATAAAGTCATCCACTGTTTCCCCATCTATTTGCCATGAAGTAATGGGACCGGATGCCATGATCTTAGTTTTCTGAATGTTGAGCTTTAAGCCAACTTTTTCACTCTCCTCTTTCACTTTCATCAAGACGCTCTTTAGTTCTTCTTCACTTTCTGCCATAAGGGTGGTGTCATCTGCATATCTGTGGTTATTGATATTTCTCCCGGCAATCTTGATTCCAGCTTATGCCTCATCCAGCCCAGCATTTCTCATGATGTACTCTGCATATAAGTTAAATAAGTAGGCTATCAATATACAGCCTTGATGTACTCCTTTTCCTATTTGGAACCAGTCTGTTGTTCCATGTCCAGTTCTCACTGTTGCTTCCTGACCTGCATACAAATTTCTCAAGAGGCATGTCAGGTGGTCTGGTATTCCCATCTCTTTCAGAATTTTCCACAGTTTATTGTGATCCACAGTCAAAGGTTTTGGCATAGTCAATTAAGCAGAAATAGATGTTTTTCTGGAACTCGCTTGCTTTTTCCATGATCCAGTGGATGTTGGTGATTTGATCTCTGGTTCCTCTGCCTTTTCTAAAACCAGCTTGAACATCTGGAATTTCACAGTTCATGTATTGCTGAAGCCTGGCTTGGAGAATTTTGAGCATTACTTTACTAGCATGTGAGATGAGTGCAATTGTGTGGTAGTTTGAGCATTTTTTGGCATTGAAATGAAAACTGACCTTTTCCAGTCCTGTGGCCACTGCTGAGTTTTCCAAATTTGCTGGCATATTGAGTGCAGCACTTTCACAGCATCATCTTCCAGGATTTGCAATAGCTCAACTGGAATTCTGTCACCTCCACGAGCTTTGTTCGTAATCCTTTCTAAGGCCCACTTGACTTCACATTCCAGGATGTCTGGCTCTAGGTGAGTGATCACACCATCGTGATTATCTGGGTCATGAAGATCTTTTTTGTACAGTTCTTCTGTGTATTCTTGCTACCTCTTCTTATGAGAATGAGAGTAACCTCCCAGTTACCTTCTTACAGGAATGAGAGTAATCTCCCAGTAATAGACTGAATGCTTATGTCCCTTCAAAATTCATTATGGTGAAATCCTAATCTCCAATGTGATCAGATTAGGAGATCTGGCTTTGGGAGGTGATTAGGTCAGTTCTTATGCATGAGATTGAGATTTAGCACCCTTATGAAAGAGACCCCAGAGAGAGCCCTTCTCTCTGAGGTACCCACATCCAGATATCTTCACACATGTCCCATACCAGAAATTGTCTTTTCCTCTTTGGAAATGAGAATCCTAGAGATATAAAATGCAAATCCTCTGTGCATCGCTCCAGGAAACATCAGACTGTTCTGTAAAAATTTCTTTCTAGAAGACTGCTTAAGTATCCCCAACAGTTCTAGATGAGCTTGCAGATTTGACTACATCAGAATTCTAGCAGCAGCTGCTTGCCTTCTTTCTTTCACCTGTTGTTTTAAAGATCAGAAGAGATGATGGTTACAAATGTATTTTATAACCTTCAAATATGATTACATCAAGTATTATTGAATCATAAAAATAATCTCTTTGTGGCAAATAGCTGGGGGAAAAGTGGAAACAGTGACAGATTTTATTTTCTTGGGCTCCCAAATCACTGTGGATGATGACTGTAGGCATGAAATTAAAAGGTGCTTGCTCCTTGGAAGAAAAGCTATGACAAAGCCTAGACAGCTTATTAAAAAGTAGAGATATCACTTTGCCAACAAAAGTCTGTATAGTCAAAGCTGTGTTTTTTCCAGTAGTCATGTACAGATGTGAGAGTTGGACTATAAAGAAGGCTGAGCACCAAGGAATTTATGCTTCTGAGTTGTGATGCTGGAGAAGACTCTTGGGAGCCCTTTAGACAGCAAGGAATCCAACCAATCAATCCTAAAGGAAATCAACCCTGAATATTCATTGGAAGGACTGATGCTGAAGCTAAAGTTTCAATACTTTGGCCACCTGATGCAAAGAGTCAACTCATTGGAAAATACCCTGATGCTGGGAAAGATTGAGGGCAGGAGAAGAAAGGGGCAACAGAGGGTGAGATAGTTAGATGGCATCACCAACTCAATAGACATGTCTGAGCAAACTCCAGGAGATACTGAAGGACAGAGAAGTCTGGTGTGTTGCAATCCAAGGGGTTTAGCGACTTGTCAGTTGAACAACAACAAAAAATAATCTGACAAAATTATATATCTGTAAACTCATCAAAATAATAAAGGGGTTATAAAATTATGTTCTTATTTATTTTATGTTTTAAATTTTGGCCACACCCAACAGCATGTGGGATCTCAGTTCCCCAGCCAGGGATTATACCTGCTCAAAGAGGTGCAGTCTTAACTACTGGACCACGAGGGAAGTCCCATTCTTGTTTATTTTAAAGGAAAGCCTATAAATCTATCAGTCTTTGATAAACTGTTCAGTTCAGTTGCTCAGTCATGTCCAACTCTTTGTGATCCCATGGACTGCAACACGCCAGGCTTCCCTGTCTATTACCAGCTCCCAGAGATTGCTCAGACTCACTTCCATCGAGTTGGCGATGCCATCCAACCATCTCATCCTCTGTTGTCCCCTTCTCCTCCTGCCTTCAACTGATAAACTGTTAGATTGTAACATACTAGGCAAGACAAACCTTTGCTGTTCCTTCAAGTGACCCACTGATACTACAAAAGCATTAAATATAAACATTTACATTTGTATAAAAATTTACTGTCATTTTCATAAAGGAAATGATAATCTTATTTTAAAAAGTAGAAGAGACTCAATGAATTGAATGTACCAGAACAGGTAAGAATTTATGACAACAAGGCTAGATTTCTTCTCTCTTCTACATATAAATCCAGAAAACCTGCCTGTTGAAAGTTCATGTAAAGACTTTTTAAGATTCAGGCATCCTTTCAAGTTGAATGTCTTTAAGTGTGCCCTGGTTTGTACTGGTGTTCATCATTTTTCAATGCCACAGTTTTCCAGGGAGAATACTCCCCTAAGGCATTGTCAGAACTTTCTGCCTTGGCCCCTACTGTAAATGGAGTTTTAGAAATGAGCTTACACTTATGCAGTCCTGATTCATGCAAGACCTTTTTGGAAATTGCTCACCCCACCTTCCTTCCGTTGCCAATTCCTCAGTATAATACATGCAAAATGAAGAAAGAAGAGATGACACCCTGGGAAAAATAGAATTAAGATAAACCAGTTGAAATCTTACAAGAAACAACATTTATATCAAAATTGAAATCTAAAAACTTTTTTTTTAAATTTCAAAATTTTGCAAGAGACTAGCAAAGGAAAAATACTTAGTGCCTTTCTCTGTGGGCCACTTTCCTGTTGATCTGAGGCTATTGTCTATGCCGCATTATGCTGCCCGCATGTGCAAGGGGACAGGAGAGTTCAAAAACGCTCTTTCAGTGCTTTGTGGCCCTCATACACAATTAGGATGATGGCACTTCATCTGGCCGTTCCGGTTCTTGAGGTCTGCAGTTACCGCAGGTCTACCACCAGCTGTGGCTCAAAGTGCACCACATTGTCAAACAAGGAATTCAGAAGTAAGAATTGTGTTAAATGTTTTTTAACTTCATTTTCCCTATCTGGAGAATGAGATCAATAATGAAAAGGTTAACATTAATGTTTGGGATTTCCCTGGTGATCCAGGGGTTAGGAATCTGTCTTTCAATGCAGGGGACTGGATTCGATCCCCGGTTGGGGAATTGAGATCACATATACCAGAGCTACTGAAGCCCATGCAGCCACAACTAGAGAGTCCATGTGCCATAATGAAAGATCCTAGCTGCATGCCACAACTAAGAACTGACACAGCCAAATAAATAAATAAATATTTTTTTAAAAAAGAGGTTAATATTTATTGAGAATATGTGCCAGATATTTACTATATATATATATGTGTGTGTGTGTGTGTATGTGTGTGTGTGTGTGTGTATTCTCATTTAATTTTCATAATAATTCTAAAAGACAAGTACCATTCATAGTCTATCTTACCAAAAAGGAAACTGGGGCACAAAGAGAATAAGTAACTTTTCCAAGGTCACCCAGCTAACAGCTGCCTCCTGGAAATGCAAAGACAACAACAAGCCCCAGTGATGTGCATGGATATCCCTCCAAAGAAACCAAATATGTGAAGAAAATGTTAAATGTTTATGTTATATTTTTAAAAGACTTTAGGCTTTGGCAAAACCAATACAATATTGTAAAGTAAAAATAATAATAATAATAAAAAAACTAAAAAAAAAGAGCAAAAAGAAATGTAGACTATGAATAAAGTATTAAATATATGTCAAATGGACTTCTTGCTTTAGCTCAGACACATAAAGATCTTGGAAGCAAACACTCCAAACCTTCTTAAGACAAGAAAACATTGGGCAAACTGAAATTGAATGACTTTTCTTGAACCTATCAGAGAACGAAGGTCATGAGGTACACCATCACTCCAAAACCTTGAGGAATGGGCACATGCCCTGTGTCACAGTCAAGGTCTGCTTACATGGATCAGAAGATGCTGAAGCCATAAACTTGCAGGAACACTTCAGTGGTACTTTGGATGAATTGCTGGAGGCTGTATGGGAACTAGTGTGAGAGTGAGAAACTCCTATCTTAAGCAGCATCCACCCTACTTGGGTGGACTTTACTTCCAGGTAAAGTTTTCATGATGTAGATCCATTGCCTCATGGCTCTGGCAGGGGAAGGACTTAAGTAATCATTGTGAAATAATACACATGGAGCCTTCTCCATTAACAAGGGTCTATCGTCCAAGGGAAAAGACTATCAGAGTTTTATTCCAGTGGGAGGAAAGACATTCCTCCCATTCAGCCCCTCTAGCCTTCTCGTCTCATCTGTCTCACCTAAGTAAGGGAGAAAATGTAACCAGTGGGACTTCAAGGAAACGAAAGGGGAGCCCTGCAGCTAGGGAAGGGCGCTGGGAGGAAAGGCTATACCACAAGAGAAGCACTTGTGAAGGTCACTGCCCAGCCCAAGCCACCAGCCCACTGAAAACTGAGATTTAATTCAGATTACTGAGTGTTTCCTCTTCCCCTATACCCTACTGCCACTGTAGCAGGGCTTCAGTATAATAACAGCGGATCAGAGGTGAAAGAATTGCAAGACACTGATTCTCTCTGAGGAGGAGTACTTAGGGAAGCCCAATGTAAGGAAGGGAGATAAAAATAAGAACACCAAATAAATTTGAAACCTCTGACCTCTATGGCTACAGCAAACATAAACGCAGTCTGAATACTACCCATGTTAATAGAAATTCTCACAGCGAGGCCCTATTTACCCCAGTTTTTAACATGTCTAGGTTTCAACAAAAAACTTACAAGACAAGCCAAAAGGCAGGACAAAACAAAGTCAGAAGGGAAAGCAACCATCAGAATCACTCAGATCCTACAGATCTTAGGACTTTCAGAATGAGATTAATACAGTTATTTTTTTACTTTTCAAATATTGGCTATATGCCACTTCCGTTTTACATATCACACATATTAGTATCTGTTTTCAATAACCAAATGAAATCCAAAAAGGATTTTAACTTCTATGAAAAAAAGGAAAATAGTGAAAACAGCAATCAGCATTTGTTTTTCAGTGCCCATTATAGAGACCACACACCCTGAGCTAAGAGCGTGTCACTGACATGCTCCTTCCCTACAAAACACACTCAGCATCTCAGCATCAAGCCGCCATAGGTTTCAACTGTGTCCGTGAGCATCTGTGCTTTAATCTCAATTTATTTTATACATTTATTAACATGATGTGTCCTAAGGTAATTGTTACCTCACTTTATACCATTTCAGCTTACAAAAGTTTTCAAGGGAGCGCTACTTTTGGATAGCAGGGGAAACCTTTATAACTATGATCAGTATGTTAAGTGCTGTAATGGAAAAAGCAGACAACATACAAGAACAGATGGGTATATGTAAGCAGAGAGGTGGAAACTATAAGAAAGAATCAGAAGGAAATGTCAGAACAAAAATACGCTATAACAAAAATGAAGAATGCCTTTGATCTGTTCGTCAGTTAATTAGAATGTCTGATGACAGAATCAAGGAGCTTGAACACAGATCGATAGAAACCTCCGAGTGAAATGCAAAGAGAAAAAAAGAAGGAAAACATAGAACAGAATATCCAAGACCTGTGGGATCATTTCAAAAGGTGTTTCCTATGCATGGTCTTGGAATACCAGAAGGAGAGGCAAGAACAAGGCAGAAAAAATACTTGAAGTTAATATTGGTATATGTAGTTGTTCAGTCGCTCAGTTGTGTCTGACTCTTTGCGACCCCTTGGACTGCAGCACACCAGGTTTCCCTGTCCATCACCATCTCCTGAAGCCTGCTCAAACTCATGTCTATTTAGGAGGTGATGCCATCCAACCATCTCATCCTCTGTCATCCCCTTCTTCTCCTGCCTTCAATCTTTCCCAGGACCAGGGTCTTTTTCAGTGAGTCAGCTCTTTGCATCAGGTGACCAAAGTATTGGAGCTTCAGCCTCAGCATCAATCCCTCCAGTGAATATTCAGGATTGATTTCCTTTAGGATTGACTGGTTTGATCTCCTTGCAGTCCAAGTCCAATATTGGTAGATAACGTTCCAAAATTGATTATAGACACTGTACTGAGTTGAATTGTCTTCTGTCAAATTTCATCTCCACCCAGAACCTCAGGATGTGATCTTACTCAGGAGCAGTCTTGACAGATGTTTTTCATCAAGAAGAGATTATACTAAATAAGGATGAGCCCCAAATTCAAAGACTGCTGTTGTTATAAGCAGTTTATATGGAGACACAAGCATACACAAAGGGGAAATATTCATGTGGAGATGGAGACAGAAATTGGAGTGCTTCAGCTGGAAACCAAAGCACGCCAAAGATGGCCTGTAATCACAAGAAGTTAGGAAGAAGCATGAGAGAATTCTTCCCTTTGAGCCTTTGGAGGGAACATGATCCTGCTGACACCTTGCCTCTGACTTCTAGCCTCCAGAAGTATGAGAGAATAATTTTCTGTTTTATCAGCAATCCAGTCTGTGGAAACTTGTCATGGCAACTCCAGAAGCTTAGAAGACATCAAACCATAAATCTAAGAAGCACAGATAACACTAACCAGAATAACACATACACACATAGGCATACCGTATTCAAATTTTAGAAAACTGAAGTCAAAGAGAAAATCTTGAAAGAAGCTAGAGGGGAAAAATAAAACTTACTTACAGAGGAACAAAGGAAAGAATTATAGTGGACATCTCACCAGAAAAGAGGCAAAACAAGAAGAAAATGAAGTGAAAATTTTAAAGCCTTAAAAGAAAAAAATTCGCTATCCTAAAATCCTATATCCAACAAATTTTACTCTGTATATAAATTAAATAAGCAAAGTGACAATATACAGCTTTGACATACTCCTTTCCCAATGTTGAATCAGTCAGCTATTCTGTGTCTGGTTCTAATGGTTGCCTCTTGACCCACATATAGTTTCTTAGGAAATAGGTAAAGTGGTCTGGTATTCTCTTTTTTTAAGGATTTTCCAGTTTGTGTGATCTACACAGTCAAAATCTTTAGCATAGTCAATGAAACAGAAGTAGATGTTTTTCTGGAACTCTCTTGCTTTCTCCATGATCCAACAAATGTTGGCAGTTTGATTTCTGGTTCCTCTGCCTTTTCTAAACCTAGCTTATACATATGGAAGTTTTCGGTTCACATACTGCTGAAGCCTAGCTTGAAGGATTTTGAGCATAACCTTGCTGGCATGTGAAGTGAGCATAATCATACAGTAATTTGAACATTCTTTGGCACTGCCCTTCTTTGGGATTAGAATGAAAACTGACTTTTTCCAGTCCTGTGGCCACTGCTGAGCTTTCCAACTTTGCTGACATATTGAGTACCACACTTTAGCAACAGCATCTTTTTGGATTTTAAATAACTCAGCTGGAATTCTGTCACCTCCACTAGCCTTGTTCATAATAATGCTTCCTAAATCCCACTTGACTTCACACTCCAGGATGTCTGACTGGAGGTGAGTGACCACACCCTTGAGGCTATCTGTGTCATTAGACCTTTGTTGTCTAGTTCTCCTGTGTATTCTTTCCACCTCTTCTTAATCTCTTCTGCTTCTGTTAAGTCCTTACCATTTCTGTCCTTTATCGTGCCCATCCTTGCATGAAATGTTGCCTTGATATCTCCAGTTTTCTTGTAGAGATCTCTACTCTTTTCCATTCTATTGTTTTCCTCTATTTCTTTGCATGGTTCATGTAAGAAAGCCTTCTTATCTCTCCTTAGCCAACCAAATAATATTTTTAGCTGCTGAACAGAAAAATAAAAAGGAAGAATTGGGTCTCTTGCTCAAGATAATTAATATAATTCTGACAGATGAGAAGCTTGGAGGAGAATATCATCATTTCTATGTTGTTTGCATTTTTTAATAAAAAGAAGAATCTTTAAAAATAGGAAAGAAAAAGGTAAACACAGCCAAAAGACAGCTGAAGTCCAAAATATGCAGAAATAATGGGAAAGTATCTAATGCATTAAAATAATACAGCTCTTCCAGTCCAGGGCACTGCAAGAACTAAGAGATAGCCTGCTAAACTAGTCCTAGTAATCTTCAGAAATCATGACAACTGATGTGTGCATATCTATGAAGATCTCTAATGCAAGTCACCAAGTAAAACAGGAGTGAATATGTGTTGCATGATCTTATAGATGTGAAAAGGTAATAATATGTGTATATATATATATATATATTCCTCTATATTCATTAAAAAACAACCAGAAAGATGACATGAAGTATTCCCTACTGGTGTTATTTTTAAAGAAAAATGAAAGCAAAAACTAAATAGTGAGACACGCCTATTAAAGAAAAACATGGGGTAGAAGAAATGGAGGTGGGAAGAAATGTTCAATTAGAAAACGGGTAGGTGCCTTTCACATTTCAGATTACACACACGCACACACACACACAGATGCACATATGTTTGTATATTGAATTGGCAGGACCCAATACAAAACAGATATGAGTACTCTATGTTAAAAAATTAAGAATTTCAATACTCTAATAGCAGGGCATTAAACTGAGTGCAGACTTCTAAGTCTGGAGTCCTGTGTAACAATGAAAGTGAAAGTCACTCGGTTGTGTCCGACTCTTTGCGACCCCATGGACTATACAGTTCATGGAATTCTCCAGGCCAGAATACTGGAGTGGGTAGCCTTTCCCTTCTCCAGGGGATCTTCCCAACCCAGAGATTGAACTCAGGTCTCCTGCATTGCAGGCAGATTCTTTACCAGCTGAGACACAAGGGAAGCAACAGTACAACGGTATAGTTTAGTTATTCATTAAGCTGGTCTTGTATATGTACATACACATATATGTATACATACATACACATTTTTTTCTTGAATGCAAAGATTGTATCTTTAAAGAAAAATATAATGCATACTACAAAGTGTGGTTCCATACATTTTTTAAAAAATATTTATTTATTCATTTGGCTGTGCTGGGTCTTAGTTGTGGCATGCGGGATCTTTAGTTATGGCATGTGGGATCTAGTTCCCTGACCAGGGATGGAATCCCAGCCCCCTACAATTGGAGCACAGAGTCTTAGCCACTGGACCATGAGGGAAAACCATGGAACCATGGTTCCATTCTTGAATGCTCAGATGTTTTCCCTTGCACACTAGCCTGAATGCATCGCCTATCTCTGTCTTTTTATCAGGACATCTCTTCCTGTTGCTTGTACTTCACCCTTTGAGAATTCTAGCTCCTGCATGTAGTTCTCTTTATGGTTTAATAGGCCACATTGAAAGCAATGATAAAAACACTTTTAATTAATGGGGTGCAAATTATATGTGAGGAGTTTGTCATAGGTTGAAATCAAGACCTGTAAATTTACTCTTTCTCTTTTGCATTTTCCCAAGGTAACAATACACACAGGAAGTAAAAACTTCCCAGGCACTTAATAAGCTATAACTATGGGCCCAGCAAGTAGAGAGTAATGAGTCCTGGTCTGTCTCATGCTAAGTGGAGGAGGGAGGAGGGACGGTGAGGAAAGGGAGGAGGGAGAGACGGAAGGAAAGGGAATGAAAATCACGTATGGCAGCAGTAGAGAATATAGGAAAAGGACCTGATGCAAAGAATATCCAAATCAAATCCAAACTTTTATTACGGATGACTTCCAACTGCCACAGTTGGAAAGGACTTAAATCTTAAAACAAGACATCATGTATTAAATATTTACTCTGTACTAATCACTTTGTTTGAACTTCTCATTTAATCTTCTCAATAACCCTGAGTTAATTTCTATTATTTTTTATTTTATAGATAAAGCAACTGGGAAACAAAGAGATTGTATTCCTTTCAGTGTCACGTAGACATTAAATGTTGAGTCTGGTTTCTTTGACTTCATAGTTACAACCTCACTGGCTGTATTATCTTGTGTTCCAGACCTTAAGTATTATCTAATACATCTATTCTTCTGATATTGAGTTCTTTAACATCCACACTAATAGTTTTACAGACTATACTTGAATTTCCCCCAAATGAGGAAATCCTCTCTAACAACCTACTCTAAGTTCAGGTAGACAGCATTTCTTCATATTGAGCCAATATCTCTCTCCTTGAAACATCAACTTATTAATTTCAGCTCTACTATCCATAAGAAAATGTCTGATTTCTTTTCCACTTAATACATTTTCAGATATCTGGTGAATAATTGGAAGTTAACTACCATTGCCCAAGAATATTCTCTTCTCTGGGCTAATATTTCCATTCCTTCAGATGAAACTCATGGAAAATTATTGTGAGTTTCCATATCCAAGAATTGTTCCCTTTTGAATATAGTCTAATTTGTCTATGTTTCTCAGATCCTCCGAGCTGAATATAACACACCAAGCTTGTTCAAACAAGCTCCCGGAGCAGGACAATCACTTTCCTCACTCAAACCTTTATAGGTCTATTACCACACTCAAAGGTGCATTAGCTTTCTCAGCAGCCAAATCATACTGCTGGTTTTTACTGAAATAAAATTCATAAATCTTTGTTACACAATCACCAATAAGTTAGGCTTTCCTTAGCTGATAGGAATGCAGGTGTGTGTGTGTGTGTGTGTGTGTGTGTGTGTGTGTGTATGTGTATGTGAGAGAGAGAGAGAGAGAGAGAGAGAGGAGAGAAGAGAAAAGAGAAGGGGTGGGAAGGGAACCAAAGGAATAGGCAAGGAATTGAAGGGAAGGGCAGGGACACCCAAGTGTTAAGTTCCAAGTTTTTATCAATTAAGTTTCACGTTGTTATATTTCACCCTTCTTTGCACATGTTGGAGCTTTTTTTGGTGTGTGGATCTTAACTCTTAACTCCATTATACATGTAATTTCTCAACTCGCAAAATCATGCTCAAATGCAAATTTGATAAGTAACTTTTTAATATCATCATCTAAGTCTCTGACCAAAAAAGATTAACTAGACAAGACAAAGCCTTTTGGTTTGCCTTTAGAAACCATCCTCTAGGTTAGCATAAAAACTTCAGTCCTACTTTTTTTTGACATATAATTAATAATGTATATATGTACAAGGGTATGTAGCCCAGAATTCTTCACCCTCGCTGGGTTTGGTAAATGTTATGCATTAAAGATAAGTGGAAGACGAGAGGAAAATGGTAGTTTCTTTGAGGGAAATGCTCTCTGCCAACACAACTGATTTATGTGGCAGACAAGTTTTCAAGGCAGGACAGTTGAGCAGCCCTCCTGCAGGTTCCTAGAAAAGCAGGTTTTCCCTCTTTGAAGTTGAACTGAAAACAAACTTGGACCATCAGGGCAGGTTTTCTTTGTTTTTCATTAGTTTTAGAAACAAAATAGTAATATTTCTCCTCCCTCTGTCCCTCACACCCATTTACAATATACATGTCAAGAATGAGAATTATAAGCAAAATGTGTTTTCAATATATTCTAAATGAAAAGAAATTCTGATTTGTTAGTGCGATATGACCAAGAAGCTCTTGAACGAGGCAGAGAACTAGTTGGGGAAACAAGTTGTTGGCTTATAAAACTATCCAACAAGCAGTTATCTAAGATTTTGGAGAAAAGTCACAGGATTTTGAAGTAGATTAGTTAGAAGTGTTACTTATCTATGCCTGTCTCATGCCTCAATATTTCCTATAGTAAGGAAAAACAAGTCTCCCAGTCCACAAAAGGCCAGAGATGACAGTTGGTATTCAACCCGTGTATTTTGTTGTTGCTGTTGTTTAATCACTAAGTTGTGTCCGACTCTCTTGTGACCCCATGAACTGTAGCCCACCAGGCTCCTCTGTCCGTGGGATTTCCCAGGCAAGAATACAGGAGTGGGTTGCCATTTTCTGCTCCAGGGAATCTTCTGGACCAGGGATCGAACCCTGGTCTCCTGCATCACAGGTGGGTTCTTAACCACTGAGCAACCAGGCAAGCCACGTATTTGGTATACTGTGTTCTTGCCTGTGTAGTCAGAGAGGGGAAAGAAGTGTCTGAAAGAATTCAGGAAGAGTTACCATACAAATACAGGTAGTAATGTTATCAATTTGACATTTTTATTCTCCAGTGTATAGTTTTCATGATCTATAATATTTTTTATTTTATATATTTTGGTAAACATATTTTACTACATTTTGGTAAGAGATCTAATTGCTAAGTGTGCAATATTGTATTATTGATCTGATCAACAATTGTTGATCATATCAATTATATGATTGATAGGAACCTTGTTGTTTGACAGATGTCTAGAACTTACTCATCTCGCTTAAATGAAACTTTATACCTGTTGATTAGTAACCCCTCTTTTTTCCTCCCGTCAGCCTCTGGCAACCACCATTCCACTCTGACTCTATGAATTCCACTATTTCAGATGCCTCATATGAGCTGATTCATACAGTATTTATCTTTTTATGACAGGCTTATTTCACATAGCATAATGTCCTCAAGGTTCGCCCATGTCGTCCCACATTGCAGAATTTTCTTCTTCTTAAAGGTTGAAAGATAATCTATTGTATATAATTTTAATTTATTTTAAAAAGACTTTTATGCTTAGCCCATGATCCTTCCTTAGAACTTATTCCTGTGGCACCATCCCGGTAATAAGGCCTTTTTCCTTGTGTGTATGTGTGTGTGTCTGCTACTCATACTTCCTCAATTCTCATTCTATTTCTTCATCTCTTGCTTTTTATCTGTTTAGTTTTATCAACTTTTCATTTTTGCCGTGTTTTCTCTTTTCATTAAAAAAAATTTTTTTGCTTTAAAAAAAAAAAACCAAAAACTTCCCTCTACTATCTCTTTCTACATTTAAGTTATTTCCCAACCCTTCTTCCTATCTAGATCTTTAGACAACTTTTTCCTCCCTTCTGTATCACCTCCAAGGCACTGTAGACTCCGGGCTCTCATGTTCATTGTTTCTGATACAATCACTGAATTTTGTTCATCCTTTCATCTTCAGTCACTGGTCTTTGAATGAAAATGTCTTTTATTCTTCTTAGTTTATGCAGTTCACTTATTCTGAGAATAACTAGCCTCCAAAGAACAAAATAAGTGAGTTTATTCTTGGATGAAAGGTCAGGATTTGACATTCAGTGTACTGGAAACGTTGACAAAGCCATAAAAAATATGCCACTAACTAGGGCTGCCAGGTTACACATATATATATATATATATATGTATTTTTTCCTCCTAAATGTGTGTGTATGTATGTACACATATATACATATAAATTTGATTTTCAGTTTCAAATAAACAATAAATGATAGTTTTAGTACACTTGTTATTTTAGTTGCTAAGTTGTGTCCAACTCTTTCGTGACCCCATAGACTGTAGGCCACCAAGGTCTTCTGTCCGTGGGATTTCCCAGGCACGAATACTGAAGTGGGCTGTCATTTCCTTCTCCTTAGCACAGCTAAGATCCATCAATATTTTTGTTTACCTGAAATTCAAATTTAACTGGTTTTCCTACATTTTTGCCTGACAAGCCTACCACTACTGTATTTAGTTATATTATCAGCTAATAAACAAATACTAGATTTAAACTGTGTGTCTAAATAGGATAATAAGCAATGTGCAAGATCACATGTGTATAAAACCAATCCCCGTCCTCAGAAAGTTTAGTAGAGAGTTAAGAAGTTAAAAAATATAATGAACAATTAGAAAACAATGCAAAATAGCACATAATTAATTGTTTAAGTGGTTCCAGTGATAAGTCTAGCACAAACTCAGGTGTTGATCTGAACAGAACAGCTCAGAAATTATTCCTGGAGTAGAGAAGGATGTGATTTCTGGTGGCCTTGGCCTGCTGTGGCTTGAAGCAGGGTTTCAGTTCCCAGCCAGAGACTGAGGTTGGGGGGCAGCAGTGAGAGCGCTGAACCTTAACCACTAGACCACAAGGGACCAGTGGCCAGCGACAAGGCCCTGGCCCATTGGCTGTTTAGAAATAGATTTCCACAGAGGGACGGAAGTGACAGAAGAAAAGTGTTTTAATAAACACCCCTCCTAATGGAAGAAAAAGTACGTGTGGACATATGAGATGGTCTCAGAAAGACAATCGTGTCCTCATGGTGGTTTGAATCACTTTTAGGGGCATTTCTTCTGGGTTTTCTTTGGCCACTCATCTTGCCTTGCCTGGTTCCAAGTCTGTATTTGGTGTATCTCAGGATCCTCCCACGTGTGCACACAGCTTTTAGCAAAGATGCATTCTGGCAAAGGGGCCAGTGCATGGGTTGACGTCACTTACTATGAGGTGACGTCCCCCTCTGTTTTGATCTCCAAGGAGCCTTGTGTAGTTAGGGAGGTCTCCTTGACTTCAAAAATGAGGAATATGTGGTCTCTATCTCTTATCTGGGCTGGGCTCAGCTCCTCTCTTGCTCCTACTATTTCGGAGTATGTGTCCACAAAGGAGAAACCAGCTGTTCACCCTGGGGCCCATCTCGCTCCTGCCTCAGATATGATCTGCTTTTAGGGGACAGAGTACACTCATCAAGCAAACTAGAGGAACAAAGGGTTCCCAGATTGTTGCCATGTTTTCATGCCCATGCCTTCTAATATTATTCCTTTCTCCAGAAACAATCTTACCTGGACTATAAGGCCTTGTTCACGCCACCTACCTCTTAAAGACCTTTCCTTCTTTAAACCTGCTACAGCGCTTTCTATCTTCACTGTCATTCATCATACTCTGCATTGTTCTTCTGGCTAATTTTCAATGTATCTTTCAAGGGTGATCTGCTTTTTGGAAAAAGAGTGCTGCATCTGCCCAGAGTAAGTATTCTAGATACTTTGATGGAATGAGTGAATGAATCCTGAAACTATTTCCGACTCTTCAACTATTATCCACAACGGCCGCTCTCAACACATCTGGACTTCTTAAGGGCAGAGTTGGACCTTTTATCTTCTGGGCACCCACAGCTCCCAACATCTATAATACATGAAGAATATGCTATTGCATTGTAAATGGATACATATTAAGTCCTTCTACTGGTCCTGTTGCTCTTTGTAACCACACTGACTTTTTAGTGAGTTTAAGAAAAGACTTTCTAAAGAAAAAAATGAATCTTTCTCTGTTTTACAGTGTTTGTTCTTACATTGATTAAAGTAAATCATGTAACATAAATTAAAAATAACCATCTATAATATATATAGAAGATCTTATTTATAGTGAAATAAATTATAGGTGGCATATATTTCATTGTGAAAACAGGCCAAATCCAGTTTAAATGGATATAATTTGACTTCTCACTTATTATAAAATCTTCCTTTGTGATGCGACCTCACTGTAATTTGTTTTAATGTGTATTGTAGATTAATCTATTGCTTACTGTTCAAATAACTGTATTATTATGGTCATATATTTATAAGAACACAATGGTTATTTATAGGGCTTTAGGTCTATTTGGAATTATTGTTTGTAAATATTTGTTCTTGTCTATAGCTAAAATTTTTCCATGATGTTGTAAGTCTTTCTACAAGCCTTTGTTAGCTATATTTGGAAGATCTCCAGGCAGCACAAATTACTAAGAAACAATACAGAACTTCAAAAGCATGTTTATTTGCACTATAATGTGGAATTCACTCTCACACATAGGTATGTTGAGGCCTTTACTCTCATTCATACAATAGGTGATTTTCCTGTAAAAAGTAATCATAATTCACTATAATTTTCTTCTTTTGCCTCCAAAGACTTTTTAAAATATATACCCTCCTAGGGAGTCAAACACAAGGAGAAAAACTTAGTCAAGTATAATGAATTCCTTGGGCAGTACAGTGACACTCAACGAGACCTGCAGATTAGAATATGGGGATTTTTTTTTAAAAAATGCAGAGACCCCATCCCTGAACCCGCTGAATCAGCATTCCTACGGGGTTGGGGGCGAGCTCTTGGCATGAATATTTTCAAAAGTTGTATGATAAGTGTGGCATTCACCCACCATTTGAAACCACCACTGCATCTATTATTCAAGGGGAATAATCTCCAGGAACTAGAAATATGCTTATTTTGGAAAATGATTAGGATTACAAAAAATATGGTTGATGTAATATACTTGCTTCTCACAAATTATATCTTTTCTTTGAATTGAACTAATTATTCTGCATTTTGATTAGGCTTTTTCTTATTCACACAAATAACTAGACAACTGACCTAATAGCATGGTTAATTATAATTATGATATCTCATCAGTTTGGCAACTAGTTATTTCTAACCAATTATTTTGACTATCTTTTAACAACCGAATATGATTGGCTATTCTGCCAATTCAAGCTATTTTTCAGTAGATTTAAAGAAAAAAAATTCTTGTCTTATTGACTTGGAATTTATTAAAAGAAAATTGTTACCATGATAAACAGTGACCATTATATAGTTATATGTGAAAAATCAATTCTGTATATATGTTATTGATCTTTAAGTATTCTGAAACCTGTATCACTATCCAGCCATGTTATATCATGTCTAATTCATGTATCTATGATGTCCAGTAAAAACTTTTATAAATTTATTTAGCTATTTAATTATTTCTTAAATGCATCCTTAAAACTAAAGAGGTGATTTGCTTCCTTGCTGAACCAAACAGACAACAATCCAATTACCAAGTCTAATAAGTTGAAATTAATCACATGAAAAAGTACACAGCACTTTTTGGAATGGTCACAGAAAACATTATGTAAAATTTTCTTCTCTCAACTGAAACACATTTACTCATCCTTACAACCACAGATTTTGCAAAATTTTAGGATGGACAAAAACAGTAACTATTTCTGATCTTTGTGTCACAAATGTTTTTGAAGGAACTTTCGTTGGTATTTTTGGCATCCGTTGTGTTGTATTATTTAATTAACCTGGTTTCAAAAGAAATAAGGTCATTGTGTGCATTTAAATCTCATTGGGATAATTCCACATACTTTTAGGATGGAAGAACATTACCCCCTCTAGTGGATAAAGGCAAAACTCATGGTCCTGGGTTGAAAAAGACGGTTTCCTTAAACTGTCATAATTTAATAGATTGATGGGTTAATTCCCCTAGTCATCCTTCATTTCAAGCACATTGTCTTGGAAAATGTGCTATGTCACACATATTCTTATATGAAGATGTGTAGCAGTATTTGGAATTTAACACTTAATTAAGCAATAAAGGAAATGTAGTTCATGCCAGGTATCCTGTTTCATGTTTAAAAAATGGATTTTGCAGGAGTCATCCTATGGTGTTTACTTCTACTGAGCAAAGCACCATGAAAACACTTTCTTTATAATTAAAGAACAGGAAAATTACAGTAGAAATCAAACTCAACTTTTTAAAAAGTTTTTTTTTTAATTTATTTCTTTTAAATTGAAGGATAATTGCTGTACAATGCTGTGTTGTGTGTGCTCAGTCACTTCCGTCATGTTCGATTCTTTGTGACCCTATGGACCTCAGCCCTCCAGGCTCCTCTTGCCATTGGGATTCTCCAGGCAAGAACACTGGAGTGGGTAGCCATGGCCTTCTCCAGAGGATCTTCCCAGCCCAGGATTCAAACTCTTGTCTCCTGCATTGCAGGCAGGTTCTTTGCCGCTGAGTCACTGGGGAAGCCCACAGTTTTGTGCCGGCTTCTGCCATAACATCAACATGAATCACCCATAAGTATACGTATGTCCCCTCCTTCTTGAACCTTTGGCCCACCTCCCATCCCATCCCACCCCCTAGGTTGTCACAGAGCACTAGTAAACTCATAGTTTTTAACCATGAAGTTTTCATCATTAGGTATACCTAAAGTACATTTTAAAAAATTAAGTTGAATGGGCCAGCCATTTGAGTCTAGCATTTTTGTTTATACAAAAAGTTGTCCAGAATATATCATTTTAATTTTCTACAAAAGAAACACTTGTGTTTCTAGAGTCGAGTAGCATGAGGAAAAGTGTTAGTTGTTCAGTCTTGTCCAGCTCTTTGCAACCCTGTGGGCTGTTAGCCCTCCAGGCTGTCTGTCCATGGAATTGTCCAGGCAAGGATACTGGAGTGGATTGCCATTTCCTTCTCCAGGAGATCTTCCTGACCCAGGGATAAAACTTGGGTTTCCTGAATTGCAGGCAGATTCTTTACCATCTGAGCCAACCAGGGAAGCCCAAAGTACACATGGTACATTTGTGTGTACACATGGTACACACAAATCTGGGAGCTGGTTTATTTCCTTAAATTCATCTACCAGCAAATGGTCCATTAAGTCCTGCTCAGATACGGAGATTCAAGATCATTCAACTCCCTGCGGTAGTTGGCTTTAACTTTAGATGAACAGAATAAACAAATTCCTGCTCAAGCATTGACCGATTTTACTTCTCTAAATCATCAAAGGCACATTTCAAAGGTAGAGTGTGACAAATGACCATCATTATCTTGTATTTAACACTAAGGAAGTGAAGTTATCCTTGGTTGACTCATCACTAACAGAACTTTTATTTATTATTTTTTTATTAGAGTTTAGTTGCTTTACAAGGCTGTCTTAGTTTCTTCTGTACAGCAAAGTGAATCAGCCATACGTATACGTATATCCCCTCTTTTTTAGATTTCTTTCCCATTTAGATCACCACAGAGCACTCAGTAGGTTCCCTGTGCTATACAGTATTCTCATTAGTTATCTATTTTATACTGAATAGTATATATATATATGTCAATCTTAATCTCCCAATTCATCCCAACCCCGCCATTCCTCTTAGTGTCCATATGTTTGTTCTCTACATCTGTGTCTCTGTTTCTGCTTTGCCAATAGGTTCATCTGTACCATTTTTCTAGATTCCACATATATGCATTAATATATGATACTTCCTTTTCTCTCTCTGACTTACTTCACTCTGTAGACGATCTCTAGGTCTATCTGCTGCTGTTGCTGCTAAGTCACTTCAGTCGACATCTCTGTAAATGGCATAGCTTCATTACTTACTAGTAGATTATTTAAAAATACGCTGCAGATGGTTTTGAATTACTCTTAATATTTTCCCTTCATTAGGTCATATTTGATTAGCTTACTTAAATACATTTGAAATATTTGCAAATAGGAAAAATCTTAGTTATACTTATGTATAACAGCCTGAGGCAGCCCACATAAGAGAGGCTTATCTCTTTTCCTTGGTAATCCCCCCATAGCCTCTCTAATGTCAGGTATGTGGCTGCCAACTAATAGGAAAAAATAGAGGAAAGAAAAGTTTAAGCTCCTCTAATGGAAAAGCAAAAATCATCAATCAACTATCACATAAGCTGTGTTTCAAAATAAACTTGAAAATATTTACAAAGCAATTACTCACTCTAGTTAATTATCATGAGAGGATATACTCTAAAGAAATGCATAAAAATAATTTATACCTTAAAATAGCTTAAAATGTAGTTGGAAAAAATTGACTACATAAAATGGAAGATTTAATAAGAGGTCACAAACAGATAAAAATACACATTTTCCTAATAGTTTCTTAGCTTTTAAAGTATTTGCACACAAATTATTGCCAGAGTTTCCTTATCTGTAAAATCAAAATAAGACCTACCTATATCACTGAGTCATTGGAAGGTTTTAATAAGATAGCAGTTTATTGAAACTAGCAAAATGTTTGACATATAATGAACCAATAAAATATTAGTTTCTTTGATCCTCAGAAAGACCCTACAAGTTTGAGAGGTTATGTATTTTAAATTTCATTTATAAAGTTTAAAAAAATTTGATTTACTTTTGACAATCAGATTCAGAGACATTCCAAGAATGGCTGAGTGTGGCATAAAGCCTAAATCTGCAGTTCTCTCTGTCTCTGTCTCTGTCTCTGTCTCTCAATGTGTGTGTGTGTGTGTGAGAAACCATTATGAGTAAAATATGAAAGTAGAAAAAGAAAAGTGGTTAAGGAGTGGTGAGTAAACCATTTGGACTGAAATAGAAGTGTTAAAATAAGTGGTTAAACATAAGATGGTAAAGATACATTGAAGACAAATTTAATACCAAGCTGAGGGGTTCAGGGGCTTTCCTGGTAGCTCAGACGGTTAAGTGTCTGCCTACAATGCAGGAGACCCGGGTTCGATTCCTGGGTCTGAAAGATCCCCTGGAGAAGGAAATGGCAACCCACTCCAGTATTCT
Source organism: Bubalus bubalis (assembly GCF_019923935.1). Classification (NCBI taxonomy): domain Eukaryota; kingdom Metazoa; phylum Chordata; class Mammalia; order Artiodactyla; family Bovidae; genus Bubalus; species Bubalus bubalis. Next base: position 34,449,750 of record NC_059160.1, read on the forward strand.
TGCCTGGAAAATCCCATGGACCAAGGAGCATGCTAGGTTACAGTCCATAGGGTTGCAAAGAGTAGGACACGACTGAGCAACTTCACTTCACTTTAAGGGGTTCAGATTTTATCTGAAGCACAGCATGGTAAAGGGTCCGCTATAGCAAAATTTGAGGTATTTACAACAAACAAATGCCTCAAGCTAAATTTTATCAGTGTTTACATTGGGTTTCCCTGGTGACTCAGACAGTAAAGAATCTACCTGCGATGCAGGAGACCTGAGTTCAATCCCTGGGTTGGGAAGAACCCCTGAAGAAGAAAAAGGCTGTCCACTCTAGTATTCTTGTCTGGAAAATTCCATGGACATAGGAGCCTGGTGGGCTACAGTCCATGGTGTCACAAAGAGTCAGACACGAATGAATGACTAACACTTTCACTTTTCACTTTTCACATTGCACCAAAAGCAGGAATAATCTGATCGAAATGATGTTACAGTGGCAATTTTCAGGGTGGAGAGAAGGGATAGAAATGCTGAAGGCAGGGAGCTGAGTTAAGTTGCTGATACATTAGCTCATACAGACAGAACATAAAGAAGAAGGAAGGGACTCTAAAGGGAGAATGAAAAGAACAGGACTGAAATGGAGTATGGGAGGTGGGAAAGAGGACTGGAATGTGTAATCCAAGGTGATTTTCTGGTTTCAGTCTTATGTCTGGCCCTATTTACAAAAATAGGGGAGTTGGCTTGATCAGGAAGCTGAAATTTTCCATTTTAGACGTGCTGAACATATGCATCTTAATATGTTAAACAGCTTCTTTGAGAGACTAATTGGATTCTGCCACTAAAGCATTTACAGTATAATATTTTTTAAATGCTAAGGAAAACTTGTTCTCAACCAATGAAATCGTGGACTCTAGGGAATCCTGCATTTCCGAAGTCAACTTCCCTTTTTCAAGACAGCTTTTTGCATGCTTCACGGGTTGTGGTTGAAGTTGGACACCTGTGGGCACCACCAGAGCTAGCTTTAGGCAAAACCATGAAGCAGCAGAGTAAACTTGGTGAATCTCTTTTTCCTTTTCCATGCCTCTCTCCCTACTTTGGGTACTCTCATCAGCTCAGTTGTCTGATTTCAAATGGGAATGAGCTCCAGTCAAGATTTCTATCACCTAGGAGAGTGCTTGGCCTATTAGAAGGCTCTCTAAAAGCTGTAGGAATCAGTGAGATGAGTGAAAGAAAGAAAAAAGCAATGAATGAATAAAATACCTGACAAAGGTATTCATTCTAAGATTTGGGGATTTGATCTGGGGCTCTCTCCTCAAATTATTTCTACTGAAGTGTAGCCATCCAGAGAAGCATTTATGTTCTCCAATGGGAGGAGTTATTGCTGTTAGATTTCAGACAGCAGAAGAGACTAAATTTTGAGAGCAAGGGCTACCACTTACCACAGTAAATCACACGATAAAAACAGTCATTCACTCATAAAATTGGTTCCTTTGGACAATTGTTCTCATTTTGGTTGTCATCCACTTTCGAACAACTGTTGGTGAAATGAAATCATATTATATGTAAAGAAAATTCTGTATTACAGGTAGGATTCATTCAGTATCACTACCTAGTCCTAAAATACAACTCTCGTCTCAATAGTTCTTACAGTAGGCAACCTGAGCTTCAGGCTGAATGTTCATGTCGGCTTTGTCCTGTCTACGCCGTATGCCAGGAGGCTCCCCTTGTCAGAGCTGGCAACCTGCATGAATATGATGATTTAATTTGGGCTTCGGTTGATTTAGTCATTGACAAGAGGGCCTTGACTAAACATGGAACCGAATTCCAAGTGTGCACTGTACATAAAAATAAATTATAATATTCATGCTCAATGATTTTTATTGCTTTCATATAAATATTTGAGTAATGTTTCTTACAATCAGTGATGGATAAACACATAATAAATATTTGAAAATATAGTCTAATGAATAGCTAGCGATTTCCATATTCTCTGAGTCCCTCTAATTTTGATTTTGTGGCTGGAAGTCTGGAGAAAGTCTCAGTTTCCAACTCTTCTAAACAATGGCTTTCCTCAGACTTTTCGGTGCTTCCGCTCACAGCTGTGCATTTGGCCGAGAACCGGAAGCACTGTCGAGAGAGGAGACGGAAAGAGCTTGAACCAAGTAGTCTGACTCACTGAAGAATTAGAATGAAATTTTGCTGTGAGGTACGTCAGATTGCAATAAAATTCCCTGGGTGACTATCTGGTTCTTATTACTCATATTCTTGATTAAGTTCATATACTTAAAATAATCTATTCATGTAGTATTAGTATCCAAACACATACAAGTTCAGATTTTCTAGTCTGAAAAAGTAAGTCCGAAAATGTGAATAGTAAAGTAACATGTGAGGCTTATAACTCACAAAGTTATGTATCAGTTCAGTTCAGTTCAGTCACTCAGTTGTGTCCGACTCTTTGCGACCCCATGAATTTCAGCACGCCAGGCCTCCCTGTCCATCACCAACTCCCAGAGTTCACTCAAACTCACATCCATCGAGTAAGTGATGCCATCCAGCTATCTCATCCTCTGTCGTCCCCTTCTCCTCCTGCCCCCAATCCCTCCCAGCATCAGAGTCTTTTCCAATGAGTTAACTCTTCGCATGAGGTGGCCAAAGCACTGCAGTTTCAGCTTTAGCATCAGTCCTTCCAAAGAACACCCCGGGCTGATCTCCTTCAAAATGGACTGGTTGGATCTCCTTGCAGTCCAAGGGACTCTCAAGGGTCTTCTCCAACACCACAGTTCAAAAGTGTCAGTTCTTCGGTGCTCAGCCTTCTTCACAGTCCAACTCTCACATCCATATATGACCACTGGAAAAAGTTATGTATAGTGCTGTTTATTTATATTTGTTTAATAGAAATGGATAAATGCAATTTTTGTATTTTCAAATATAGCAAAATATTACCTAATGAAGTCACAGTGATACATATTAGAATACAATTTCTCAGTACATTTTGGATAACTTTTAAAAATGCATATAGTTTTACTTAATTTATGAATTTTTTAAGATCTTGGGCCTATAATTCTCCCTATATCAATCTTGAAGAAGTAACTGAATTTAATGTGACTTGCTGAAGATGGTATAATGAATTTTAGAAAATATAGAAGTAAATTAATGGAGCTTGAAGTTTATCATCTTGGTTTACAAGGAAACTAAGACTCAGAGTTTGTGTACCCCAACAAATATATAGAGAGAGACTCCAAAACCACTAGCTGGATTTATCTGTTTAAAGATAATGTTAAAATTTTATTTATGTGTTAATTCTTTCAAAACTATAGCAAGCTGTGTAGCTCTTAATGGAATCAAATACTCAATAGAATATATTTAATCTCTGTTAACATGAGACTAACCTATTAAAAAGTTCAATGTTTAAATGCTGTTCATAATGATACCTCTTGGAGATCATCAGAGTCTGCAGTCCAACGTGCAATCCTGTTTTCTTACAGAAACAGCATAAGGTCTTTTTTTATGTTAAAATATACTCATCAGTTCAGTTCAGTCACTCAGTTGTGTCTGACTCTTTGCAACTCCATGGACTGCAGCACGCCAGGCCTCCCTGTCCATCACCAACTCCTACAGTCTACCCAAACTTGTGTCCATTGAGTCGGTGATGCCATCTAACCATCTCATCCTCTGTGGTCTCCTTCTCCTCCTGCCTTCAATCTTTCCCAACATCAGGGTCTTTTCAAACGAGTCAGCTCTTTGCATCAGGTGGCCAAAATACTGTAGTTTCAGCTTCAACATCAGTCCTTCCAATGAACACCCAGGACTGATCTCCTTTAGGATGGACTGGTTGGATCTCCTTGCAGTCCAAGAGACTCTCAAGAGTCTTCTCCAACACCACAGTTCAAAAGTATCAATTCTTCTGTGCTCAGCTTTCTTTATAGTCCAACTCTCACATCCATACATGACTATTGGAAAAACTATAACCTGGACTAGACGGACCTTTGTTGACAAAGTAATGTCTCTGCTTTTGAATATGCTGTCTAGGTTGGTCATAACTTTCCTTCCAAGGAGTAAGTGTCTTTTAATTTCATGGCTGCAATCACCATCTGCAGTGATTTTTATTGATCAAGCCCCTTACTAAAATTAGGAAAAAAAAAAAAGATAAATAAGGTGCACAAGTAAAGGCAAAGAAGAATGTTTAAAGAGAAAATTCAGGTGTCTGCATTACAAATTTATAAAAGAGAGCCTGAAATGTCTTGCAGTTTTATGGCTAGTTATGTGTGAGAAACATAAAACATATATATGGAAAGTAAAAAAAAAAGTAGGGAGAAATAAAAATATAAGGAAAGTTAGAGACCCAGTGACTTGGGGGGGAGTGACCTCGAGAAAAGATAGAGTGACCAACACACATTAACAAACTTTCAGAGCATAATATTCTTATTGAATTGTTTTAGATATAAAGACTCAAAAACGACACTGCAATTACATAACCTTGAACATAAACACATAGATTTCACCTAAAGTATTTCTCCACCCAGATGAACTAGCTCAGAAAAAACTGGAGACTAGAAATAGCTCATAGAACTGAAGTTCCCTATCACTCTTACCATTATAAAATGTGATGGTCCAACCTTCACTAGAAGTTGGAAACTAAGGTTATACAAACTTGAAAGCATTGGTCTCTCAAGCAAAAGGACTTCTTAGTGCTGTCCCTTTAAAGCAGAATGATTTTGTGTTGTATATCTATGTGTACCATCGGTTCCTCAACCCCTTGGATCTGTCCTCTGTGACTATTGAACTTATTAGGGCACTTCAGGTGACAGGGTGGTAAAGAACCTGCCTAACAATGGAGGAGATGCAAGAGATGTGGGTTCGATCCCTGGGTCAGGAAAATCCCCTGGAGGAGGAAACAGCAACCCTCTAGTATTCTTGCCTGGAAAACTCCATGGACAGAGAAGCTTGGCAGACTACAGTCCATGGAGCTGCAGAGTTGGACATAACTGAGAACGCTTGCACGTGTGCATTTGTTACAGGCCCATCAGAAAAGACAGGATTTGCTTAGCATCCAGGCAGAGTTTAAGCAGGACTGCCAGACATCAGCACATATCATTGCTATGATACTTCTGATTAAAAGTGTGATGATGCCATTGAAGTTAATCCAAAAATCAGCCATGAAAACACTGTCAAAATGTTGACACATTGACATTTCTATTTTAAAAAATCTAGGAGGACTGTACCTTCAATAGTCTTCAGAATTATTTTAATTATTTTTGCCTACTTCCTAATTTGCTGGCTGCCTATTTCTTTATTGTAGCAGATATTTTTAACCTGCAATCTATTTAAAGCAACAAGATAGGCAAAGAGTGGAAAATCATTACCGGAACGTTTGGTTGTTAAAAAAAAAAAAAGATTTGCATCTTCTTTTTTCTTTAAGGCATAGTGCTAACAACTTTTTAGAAATTCTAATAATGTCACTGACCAACTCAGGGTTGATGGAGTATGGTAACCATTTCATGGATTAAAAAATGAATCTCACATGTTTTCCTATGGGACTTCATGTCCACTTAAAAAAACAAAATAGAAAAATACATCTTAAGTGAGCATGGTATTGAGAGGAACCGTTTCTCATTTCTAAAAGTTAAACTGAAAAGATATAGTGACTAAACCAGTCACTCATTTTGGGTGTGTCTGCTCTGACAAGTGCTTTTCCAAATGATAGTCTAGCATTTTCTATCCTTCTGCTCAATGGTTTCTGTGAGTGTTGGTGTTTATACGATGTACTTTAAGGGGACAATGTATTACAACTGATATTTTAATTTTTCTAAATAGTTAAGCATTTAACTTTTCAAGCATTGATATGCTCTAAATTCATAATCATTCATCACCATATGTGGTAGATTATATTATTCTTCTGAATTGTAGCTGCCAAGTATTATAAATCCATGCTTTTCCCCTTGTGACTTCCCATGTCCATGGTTGTTAGCATAACTGACACCATCTTGGCCTCTTAACACTTTTCCTGTCCTTCCCACCTAGGATTGTACTGTGCAATCACTTCTCTGTCATCAGGCACTTTGCAGTTAATAGATATTGTTTGATAATCATTAGGACTAGGTACCCTCTATGCTCTGCTAGTCCCCAAACAATGATGAAACTTTTCTTTGACTAATTCCTGGTGGCTGTGAGACAAGTTATCCATTTATAAATCTTGACTTAGGAATGTACATCCTGCTTCCAAGTACTTTCCCCATTCCCTAGGTTAACTATAAAATTGTCCCTATTGTCTGCCCATCAGTGGTGCAGAATGTGGCTATGAACCATTGTTTGCTTGATCTTGATGCCATCCTGCATAACATCGATACCCTATTATACACTGGTCCAAGAGCCTCTTGATGAAGACGAAAGAGGAGAGGGAAAAAGCTTGTTTAAAACTCAACATTCAAAAAACAAAAATCGTGGCATCCATGCCCATCACTTTATGGCAAATAGATGGGGAAAAAGTGGAAACAGTGGTCAGATTTCATTTTCTTGGGTTCCAAAATCACTGAGGATGGTGACTGCAACCATGAAAGTAAAAGATGTTGCTCCTTGGAAGAAAAGCTGTGATAGACCTAGACAGCATATTAAAAAGCAGAGACATCAATTTGCTCATAAAGGTCTGTATAGTCAAAGCTATGGTTTTTCCAGTAGTCATATATGGATGTGAGAGTTGGACCATAAAGAAGGCTGAGCACTGAAGAATCTATGCCTTTGAACTGTGGTGCTAGAGAAGATGCTTGAGAGTCCCTTGGACAGCAAGATGAAATCAGTCAATCCTAAAGGAAAATAACTCTGAATATTCATTGGAAGGACTGATGCTCAAGCTAAAGCTCCAATACTTTGGCCACCTGATGCAAATAGCCAACTCACTGGAAAAGCCCCTGATGCTGGGAAAGACTGAGGGCAAGAGGAGAAGGGGATGACAGAGGATGAGATGTTGGATGACATCATGGACTCAATGGACATGAGTTTGAGCACACTTTGGGAGATGGTGAAAGACAGGGAACACTGATATGCTGCAGTCCAGGGGGTTGCAAAGAGTCAGACAGGACTGAGTGACTAAACAACAGCAATTGTTTATATGGAGCTTTCTGCCTCTTTTCTCAGTATCAAGACACCCTTTCAGTTTGGTGGGTAGTTTTTGTTCACTCTGTCCAACACCAAGCCTCTTTCAGCAGCATACGGTATCCTGTCTCATTTTTGGATAAGTGATTGTTTTGTCCAATGTAATGTGAATGGACATGAGTATGCCACATCTGAGCAGAAACTATAAATGCATTTGGATGAATAAGTTTGGCCTCTTGTCTTCCTGTTTCTGCCATGAGAACAGCATTTCCAGCTAAGGACAGCATCTTTAGCTGTGGTCCTCTAGCCTGGGATGGGACAGTGCATAAAGCAGAGCTGAACAGACCTGAGAAGTGTATAAACAAGCCACAACCAACTGACAGACTCGTGAGCCTAATATAATGTTCAGTGTTCAAGGCCACTGAGATTTAAGGATATTTGTCACCCCAGAAAACATTTAAAGTTAAATGGACCATATCATTAAAAATAAAAGAACTAGTGATTGAAGTTCAGTTCAGTCGCTTGGTTATGTCCAAATCTTTGCAACCCCATGAACCACAGCACCCCAGTCCTCCCTGTCCATCACCAACTCCCGGAGTCCAACCAAACTCATGTTCATTGAGTCAGTGATGCCATCTAACCATCTCATCCTCTGTCACCCCTTTCTCCTCCTGCCCTCAATCTTTCCCAGCATCAGAGTCTTTTCCAATGAGTCAACTCTTCGCATGAGGTGGCCAAAGTACTGGAGTTTCAGCTTTAGCATCTTTCCTTCCAAAGAACACCCAGGGCTGATCTCCTTTAGAATGGACTGGTTGGATCTCCTTGCAGTCCAAGGGGCTCTCGAGAGTCTTCTCCAACACCACAGTTCAAAAGCATTAATTCTTCGGCACTCAGCTTTCTTCACAGTCCAACTCTCACATCCATACATGACCACTGGAAAAACCATAGCATTGACTAGACGGACCTTTGTTGGCAAAGTAATGTCTCTGCTTTTGAATATGCTATTTAGGTTGGTCATAACTTTCCTTCCAAGGAGTAAGCGTCTTTTAATTTCATGGCTGCAATCACCATCTGCAGTGATTTTGGAGCCCAAAAAACCAAAGTCTGACACTGTTTCCACTACTGCTGCTGCTGCTAAGTTGCTTCAGTCATGTCCAACTCTGTGCGACCCCATAGACAGCAGCCCACCATGCTCCCCCGTCCCTGGGATTCTCCAGGCAAGAATACTGGACTGGGTTGCCATTTCTTTCTCCAGTGAATGAAAGTGAAAAGTGAAAGTGAGGTCACTCAGTCGTGTCCGACTCTTAGCGACCTCACGGACTATTTCCCCATCTATTTCCCATGAAGTGATGGGAGCAGATGCCATGATCTTAGTTGTCTGAATGTTGAGCTTTAAGCCAACTTTTTCACTCTCCTCTTTCACTTTCATCAAGAGGCTTTTGAATTCCTCTTCACTTTCAGCCATAAGGGTGGTGTCATCTGCATATCTGAGGTTATTGATATTTCTCCTGGCAATCTTGATTCCAGCTTGTGCTTCTTCCAGCCCAGGGTTGCTCATGATGTACTCTGCATATTAGTTAAATAAGCAGGGTGACAATATACAGCCTTGACGTACTCCTTTTCCTATTTGGAACCAGTCTGTTGTTCCATGTCCAGTTCTCACTGTTGCTTTCTGACCTGCATATAGGTTTCTTAATCAGCAGGTCAGGTGGTCTGGTATTCCCATCTCTTTCAGAACTTTCCACAGTTTATTGTGATCCACACAGTCAAAGGCTTTGGCATAGTCAATAAAGCAGAAATAGATGTTTTTCTGGAACTCCTTTGCTTTTTCCATGATCCAGCGGATGTTGGCAATTTGACCTCTGGTTCCTCTGCCTTTTCTAAAACCTGCTTGAACATCTGGAAGTTCACAGTTCACGTATTGCTGAAGCCTGGCTTGGAGAATTTTGAGCATTACTTTACCAGTGTGAGATGAGTGGAATTGTGCAGTAGTTTGAGCATTCTTTGGCATTGACTTTCTTTGTGATTGGAATGAAAACTGACCTTTTCCAGTCCTGTGGCCACTGCTGAGTTTTCCAAATTTACTGGCATATTGAGTGCAGCACTTTCACAGCATCATCTTTCAGGATTTGAAATAGCTCAACTGGAATTCCGTCACCTCCACTAGCTTTGTTTGTAGTGATGCTTCCTAAGGCCCCCTTGACTTCACATTCCAGGATGTCTGGCTCTAGGTGAGTGATCACACCATCGTGATTATCTGGGTTGTGAAGATCTTTTTTGTACAGTTCTTCTGTGTATTCTTGCCACCTCTTCTTAATATCTTCTGCTTCTGTTAGGTCCATACCATTTCTATCCTTTATCGAACCCATCTTTGCATGAAATATTCCCTTGGTATCTCTAATTTTCTTGAAGAGATCTCTAGTCTTTCCCATTCTGTTATTTTCCTCTATTTCTTTGCATTGATACCTGAGGAAGGCTTTCTTATCTGTCCTTGCTATTCTTTGGAACTCTGCATTCAGATGTTTATATCTTTCCTTTTCTCCTTTGCTTTTTACTTCTCTTCTTTTCACAGCTATTTGTAAGGCCTCCCCAGACAGCCATTTGGCTTTTTTGCATTTCTTTTCCATGGGGATGGTCTTGATCCCTGTCTCCTGTGCAATGTCCCTAATCTTAGCAGTTTGCAATAATAAGTACTTATTATTTCACAATTTCTGTGGACCAGGAATCCAGCTCTGGCTTAGCTGTGTATCTCTGGCAAAGGGTCTCTTAGGAGGTTGCGGTCAAGCTGTCAGCAGAGCCTTGGTCTCATTCACAGGCTGGACTAGGGATTTAGGGGGAAGATCCATTTCCAAAGGCGCTCACGTGGTTGTTGGCAGACCTTAGTCCCTCCCCATATGAATTTCTCCATTGGGCTGCCTTACTACATGGCAGCTCTTTTCCCTCAGGGCAAATGATTCAACAGAAAGCAAGACAGAGCACAAAGATGAAAACTATGGACTTTTATAATCTTACTTCCAAAGCGACAATCTATTAGTTCTGTCAAATTTTGTTCGTTAGAAGTCATCAATAAGTCTCATGCTCAAAGGGATGAGAATAACACAAGGATGTGAATTCCAGGAGGCAGGGATCCTTAAGGACTATCTTAGAGGATGCATGGACTTTCCTGATGGCTCAGATGGTAAAGAATCCGTCTGTAATGTAGGAGACCCAGGTTTGATCCCTGGGTCAGCAAGAGCTCCTGGAGAAAGGAATGGCTACTCACTCCAGTATTCTTGCTTGGAGAATTCCGTGGACAGAGGAGCCTGGAGGGCTACAGTCCATGGGGTTGCAAAGACTTGGACACGACTGAGTGACTAACACTTTCACTTTTCACTTTAGAGGCTACATACCATAGATAGAGCATTTGATCTCTCTGAGCTTCAATTTTCAAACCTGTAAAATGGGTATAATTGTACCTACCCCACTTATCTCACAGAACTCTGGGAAGATCAAATGAGCAAATATATATGACAATGCTCTGTAAACTCTAAAGCACTCTACAAACATAAGATGCTTTTGTTAGTCTGGGTCTTACAAGAAGCAGAAGCCTAGATGGGATTAAAGGTGCAAGGATTTTATTAGGCAAAACATCTATGAAAAGAAATGAGGAGGAAGGGGAGTGGGAAAGAGCTGTCAGATTACAAGTGATGCTGAGTGAAGAGAAGAAAAAATGTTATGCAGAAGCTTATTATGGCACCTAAGGTGGAGAAGGCAATGGCACCCCACTCCAGTACTCTTGCCTTGAAAATTCCACAGACGGAGGAGCCTGGTAGGCTGCAGTCCATGGGGTCGCTAAGAGTCGGACACGACTGAGCGACTTCACTTTCACTTTTCAATTTCATGCATTGGAGAAGGAAACAGCAACCCACTCCAGTGTTCTTGCCTGGAGAATCCCAGGGACGGGGGAGCCTGGTGGGCTGCCATCTATGGGGTCGCCCAGAGTCAGACACGACTGAAGTGACTTAGCAGCAGCAAAGTAAGTTTAGGGCTTCCTTGGAGGCTGAGTGGTAAAGAATCCTCCTGCCAATGCAGGAGATGCAGGGTCAATCCCTGGGTCAGGAAGATCCCCTGGAGAAGGAAATGGCAACCCACTCCAGTATTCTTGCCTAGGAAATCCCTTGGACAGAGGAGCCTGGCGGGCTGCAGTCCATGGGGTCACAAAGAATAGGTAGGACACAACTTGGCGACTAAACAACAACAATAAGGAAAGTTTGGCAAGACTTTTTCAAACCAAAGCATCTATCAAAGAGTCCCAGAGTCCCATATCTCTCAGGACATGCTGCTGCACTCAGTCATTAGCTGGGAGCAGCCCAGGGGAGGTTGAGCCTTGATGCAGACATTGTGGCTTCCATCCCATCAGTAAGGATAACTAGATGTCTTTCCTGTTTTCTTCACCTGAATTCTATCTTGGTGCCATTTCTAGTATTTCTATCAATAATTCTAGAACATGGACCGTATTAACAACTGTTGATTTCTCAATGGTCTTGTTCAACCTTTTGGAACCCCCAACTTCAGGCTGAACCTTCTTGGCTTTGACTACTGGACTGTACCACCACTTGTTAAATATTACTACAGCCCTTAGACACCATACTCTGCCACAGGACTGAGCTCCCTGGACCTGCATTTGAATCTGATCTTCCAGGGATCAACTTCATCCTAAGGGAAATTTTCATTCTAGATCTGTGTCCCTCCCTGGCTTCTCCTTTGGCCTGTGGTTGTTAACAGTAGTTGAAGCCAGATTTCTTGGATTTTCACTCTTGCTCCGTCACTCGCCTCTCAAGTTCTGTAAACTTCGGCTAGTCATTTAAGCTATGTCATTGTAAAATGGGGGTTACAAGAGTACCGATCTCATAAAGTTTTTTGATTTGCTTTGCTTTGTAAAGTGCTTAAGACAGTGCCAGGCCCCTAGAAAATATTTTATAAATGTTAGTCATTATTATTAATTATTACCTCAAAGACTCCCCAGTGTACAAACTAAAATACCTGTGCCATTTAGAGTCCTGTGACCACTCTGAGTTGTGTCCGTGCAGTTTCTGATTTGGATAAGGAAAGAATTAATTGCAGGAAGAGACAGTGAGAGCAGAGAAGAGAGAGAGAAGATGGAAGAGAAAGAACATTCTTAAGTACATTAGTTCAACTTCTGAAAGCCTTATTTGTTCACTCCTGGGTGGTTGTGCTTACTTTGTTGTTCAGTCACTAAGTTGTGTCCAACCCCTTATGACCCCATGGACTGTGGTATGTCAGGCTTCCTTGTTCTTCACTATCTCATGGAGTTTGCTCAAACTCATGTCTGTTGAGTCGGTGATGCCATCCAACCATCTCATGTTCTGTCCCCCTTCTCCTCCTGTCCTCAGTCTTTCCCAGCATCAGGATCCTTTCCAATGAGTTGGCTCTGTGGTTACTTACTAACTCTGTTTGAAACTCTAAGGTTAGCTGATTGAACTCCCCATCATCTTCTCTTTCAGCTCTGGTTGGATCACTTCATTGGCTAGCTGCTCACTGGTTTGGTTCTGGGTCCTGCTACCAGGCCCTGCTTTCTAATGTCAAGTTCCCATTTCAAGGTCCTGGAGCTGAGACTGGGGAAGCAGGGAATAGGAAAAAGCAACATTCATTCTTAGGTGTGTTTGTGCAATCTGGTCCCTTCATCTGCTTTCACAATAGGTTTGTTTTCTTAATTGCTCTATTACTCTCTGAAATAGGACCATCAATTAAAACAAAACAAAACAAAACAAACAAACAAAAACAGTGTAGAAGTTGGTCTGGAAAAGATGGAGGTGCTTTTGCTGGTCCAATTTGTTAAAGTTGGATTTTTTTTTTTTTTTTTTTTATGTTATACCTGTTCCCAAGGGCACTAATTCAGTATTGTGCTTAGGTTTCATGAACACTGGATGGAGAGGTTTAATTAAAAACACGTTCCAGAAACAGCCTTGTAGCTTAACACAGAACTTCCATTGCCTCCTCCTCACTCAGAGCTGTGCCCTACCCCCTCCCGCTCCTTTTATCACTTCATTATCTCAAGCCAAATGTTGATTTGGTCAATTTCCTGTTTGAGTGTAAGCCAATCTCTTGAAGTTATTTCAGTATTGTGGCTCCTAAAATACAAGGTTTCCCTGTTACACTTCCACCATTTTAACACTTCATCCATTGTTTCTACTCTTTTTCTCTTACCGACAAGCACCATTGGACATTTTCAAGTCCACCACTTAATAACCCTGTATGTTTCTGATACCCTAAACTCCTCAAGTCTGTGTTGATACTGACTAATCCTCAGAACTGTTAAAATATTCTGTGCAAAAAGAAGTACATCAGAGGAATTTTTTTATATGAAAACTGGATTTAGGGAGCCACTCTCTTTCCTGAATTTGTTTATTCAACCTTTCCATTTCAGCTTGATTTGAAACATTGTCAAGCTACATAAATCAGAGTTTCCTTTTTACAATTGTATTAATACTGTCTGATAAAATGGAATAGAGATTCTTGATTAAAAATATGCTTCAGAATTGGCTCGGAGAAGGCAATGGCACCCCACTCCAGTACTCTTGCCTGGAGAATCCCAGGGACGGGGGAGCCTGATGGGCTGCCGTCTATGGGGTCGCACAGAGTTGGACACAACTGAAGCTACTTAGCAGTAGCAGCAGCAGCAGCAGCAGCAGAATTGGCTATCCTTGACATAAGAATACCTAAGCCTTTTTGTCAGTTTCAGAGTTGTAAGAAAATACGACTTTATTCAATCTCCTCATTTTGTCTGGGAAAACTGAGGCTCAGAGAAGTTATGTGATTTGTCCAAGGTCACCTGTTTAGTTAGTAAGACAATGATATTTCTGCTCCAGCAGGCCATCTCTCTCAGCTTAAAGCATGACAGTATCTGGTCTCTTTAATTCCTTCCTTCACTGGTTTTGTTTCAAGTTGAATAGCTTTGAGTCAATTTTAAAAATCAGATTTAAGTGTAATTTTCCTGCAGTAAAGTTAACGAATTTTAAGTGTATCTTTTGGTAAATTTGCCCAGTGGATTCAGTTGTATCAATACCACCACAACCGAAACACAGTTACCCCAAAAAGTCCCCTCACATCCCCTTATTTTTAGCCTGGCTACTGGCAGTCACTTTTCTTTCTCTCATTGTAGTTTTGCCTGTTTCAAAATTTCATAGAACTGGTATCTTTGCAGCATTTAGTTTTATGTCTGGCTTTTTTCACCCATGTTGTATATATCTGCAGTTTTTTTTTTTCTTTTTGCTAGTTACTACTATCCTATTTTATAAATATACTGTAATTTGTTTATTCACCAGTTGATGAACACAATAGTTTCCAACTCTGGTCTTTAGGAATAAACTTTTATACATATTCATGTGCAAGTCTTTGGGTGGTTAAATGCTTTTAGTTCTTTTCAGTAAAAACAGGTATGGGAATAGAGGATTGTACATTAAGTGTATGCTTACTTTTATTAAAAACTGCCTCACTGCTTTTCAAATTGGTTGTACCATTTTATATTCCTACCAACTGAGTATGAGATTTGTAGTTGCTCTGCATTCTTTTCAACACTTGATATAGTCAATTGCTATCAACTTTTTTAGCCATTTTAATGAGTATGTAGCGATATCCATTGTGGCTTTAATTTCTAATGAGCAATGACACTGAGCATCTTCTTTCTTGTGCTTCTTTTTCATCTGCATGCTTTCTTTGGAAGAAATATTTATTCAACTCTACTGCTGATTTTTAAAAATTGGGTTGTATGCCTTCTAGTTAAGATTAAGAATTCTTTGTGTATTCTAGATTTAAGTTCTTTATCTGATATAAAACTTAAAATTTTTCCTCCTAGTCTGCAGCTTGACTTTTTCTTAACAATGTCTTTTAAAGAACAAAAGATTTTAGTTGATGAAATCCAATTTATCAAATTCTCTTTTATAGCTTGCAAAACCTTCTCCTATGTTTTGTAGTTTTGGGTTTTACTTGTTTGTCTATAGTCCACTTTAAGTTAGCTCTTATATGTGGTTTTGAGTCCATTTTGAATCTTTACTCTTTTCATCACAACCCTTACCTCTGCCAGCTCTGTATCCTGCTTCATTTACTACTTGAAACAGTCTCTTTCTCTGATTGTACCATGTTCCAGTCACAGATCCCTCATCCTTAGGTTCCTGAAGTCAGTTCTAGATGGTTTCTGCAAGTGATCAAATTATCCCCTGTTCAAAAAGTTCATCCCTTTTGCAAACTTCTCTTTACATTTATCTGTTCTCTAACTATTACTTGCTTGTTACAGAGCTTAGGTAAGTGGCCACCGCCAATTCCATTAAGTAAAAATAGTGAAAGTACAGTAAAACCCTAGTTTTAAAAATTTTATAGGATGACATGTTTTTAGTTAAGTTGGCTGGAGTTCAAGGATTATTTTAAAATGTGTCCTACTTATTCCACTCAGGGAAAATGTTGCTCTCTCAAACAGAAGATACTCTCAGAGGTGCTCTGACTTAGATCCCACACATGAATGTGGAAATCTTTGGGGATCCCATGCAGCTTTGTCCCCATGGTTTTGCTTGGCATCCACAGTCCCTCGGTGAGTGATGAACCTGGAAAGAGTGGGAACACTCCTTACAGAGACTTGGAGGTTTGGCCACATACAGCAGTATCTTTCTTACCACAGGTAAAAAGAGCAAGATGGTACCCTCTGAGATGGTGAGACAGGGATCTACAAATCTACACTGCAGCGCACATCCCTATGCTCCTAAAAAACATTTAGTTTCGTAACATGCATTCTGACTTAAAGAGGAGTTCATGAAACCATACTAGATGTCCCATGGATGGCCACTTTTTCAAGAAAGGGGTTCTAACTTACTCTTATCCCAACTTTGGCAGCTGTAGTGCCAGCAGCTTCTCTTGGGGAGGTGGAGCTAGCCAGGACTGTCACCACAGGGGGCTGGAGAGAGGGGAGTACACATATAAAAGGTGGTAAGAAGCCCCTCGTCTACTGCAGAGGAGTTTATCAACACCTCACCCTAGAGGCACTGCATGCCCAGACTCACCAAAACAAATGCTGGCTTTGAGAAATGGGAGATGGGTGCTCACTCAGTTCAAGGTTGTTTTCTGAAACACAATAGGAAAATCACATGGTTTCTCCTCAAACTCACCACACCTCTCAGACGTGGGATTTTTTTGTGTCCCTTAAAATGATTTTTCATCACTGAAATCTCAAATCTTAGGGATTCTCCTTGGATGTACAGACAGAATCATATTGTAAAGCAGGTATAGAGATTACATTTAAATATATAAAACACGATTCAATTTGCAAAGCTATAAATTTACATGTATTTTTCAAGGAATACTATTACATTAAGCCAATGTCCCTGGAGCAGCCTCAAAAGATCTTTGTCTCTTTTTAATAGAGACACTTGAACACAGGAATCACGTTCTCGTCTGACCGTCTTTTCCAAACATTTTGAAAGTGTTCAATAAATACTACTAGACTAATCTCCCTAGAGGTACACAGATCATAAACATAGATTGCAACTCAACTTGGAATAAATGGAGAATAACTATTCCTAAAGCTTCTCTATTCATACACTATTATTTTTCTGTCTCCAGTAGAATTACTTTTTTACAGGTAATTCTATGTAAAATTAGTGGATGCTTCTAAACATGATGTTAATATCACTTCCCTTTTGGTGGAAGCTGAGCACCAGCATGTGCAGCTGAGTGAAGAGGAAATTCTTGCCATCTGAGTGATTGGGATTTAATATTCTTATTCTAACTGGCCCTTAGCCAATATAATTATTTAAGGCAAGATTGTATTTCGTCTTTCTATATTAGTTTTATTGTAAGCAAGGGGGAAATGACATTATTCTAAAGTCTTCAACACTTCATCTTTTGATATAAAGAGTAAAGCCACGTCAGAATAAACATTTCATGATCTCATGAAAATAATACTGACAATAGTATGAGATTTGTTTATACATATTCATAAATAATCACCACCCCCTCAAAAACAAGATCCATCAGTTAGCAATAATATGTTTGAATGCTGAAATTTAGGAGCCCATAAGTTAATTAAGTCAATAGAGCATCTCTGAAGTTGTTAGTATTATTGCTCTAAGTTAGGTTGTGAAAAGGCAGAGGGATTAATTAAATCTAATACTGGACAAGACTAGAGCTGAATTAAAAGGCTCCTAACTGTAAGTCCATGAGGAGCACTTACGAGTTGAAGGTCATGCTGCTGGTCACACTGCTCCATTACTCACTTTCAACTGCGAACTAACCGGACTCTGGCGAGTCAGGTTTGTTTCCCTTCTCTTCTCTTCTGGCATCCCTGGGGGGCTTCTCAATTCAAAGAAACTCCAGGAGAAACTGGCCACTTACTGTGAATAATCTGAAACAATCTATAAGTTCAAAAGCACTTGAAATTCCTAGAAGAGATTGAATGCTATAGGAATAAACGGGTAGTATTTTAAAGACCGAACTGCCCTTTTCTAATATCAAGGGAGTATTAACAGGACACAGGTTTTACAGTTACTTTCATTATTTATGTAGCGGTCTATATCACTCTACACTTCAGGAAATACAGTCTATGCACTCAGTCTAAGCAACTTTTAAAACAAAGGGTTTTTTTGTTTCCTTTCATTTTTTTTTTTTTGAAGATAACAATAACAGTGTCTGTAAGTAGTAGTTTTTCTACTTATGCGACCAATAAGGCAGAACTCTTTATTAGAACATTTTTAGACAAATTCAATCTGCTAGTCCAGGAGGAAAAGATAATGTGTATTAGGACATATTTCTTCAATTCAAAAGTAGAAACTTTGTCATTTATCAGAAATAAGAAGAAAGTTATACATGCTGACTGTATGGAGAAAAAAGAAGAATTTTTTTGTGCTAGATGAGTCTAACAATATTTTATTTCAATATTTCATTTTCTAAAATATAGAGATAACACCCTTCTAAGACTCAAATCTACTTCCAATAGTAAAGAAAGACAATTGCATGTTTGTGGTATGTTTCCAGAAACTTTGACTTCCAAGGATGCCATCAAAGTTTTACCCTCCCAAGAATTAAGATCTTTGAATACATATTATCATTGAAAGAGGGAAAATGTCAAATTCTATATTTATTTTTTAAATTTGTACAATGGACATGCTCTTTCTCAACACAACACATGAAACTCAAAAAAAGTTGGATACGGGTAGAGACCAAATCAGAGAAATATGCCAAATTTAATTTATTTCCCTTCTAATATATATTGAGATTTTACTTTGTATAAATTACTGTTAGTGGAAAGCAAGCAAAATACAGTTTCTACTCTATTAGAACTTCCAATATCAATAGAAGTGAACAAATGCAAAGGATAAAAGTGTTAATTTTACAGGAGTAGGTACAAAACATTTAAGAGTGTAAAGGAGAAAGCGCCTGTTTAATTGGGGATATCAGAAAAGGTTTTAAGAACTGAGAATTAATTTAAATGATACATATTTTCAACATGCAAAGATCACATAGGGAGTGAGTGTGTGCATGCTCAGTTGCTTCAGTTCTGTCTGACTGTCTGTGACCCTATGGACTACAGCCCGCCAGGCTCCTCTGTTCATGGGATTCTCCAGGCAAGAATACTGGAGTGGGTTGCCATTTCCTCCTGCAGGGGAATCTTCCTGACCCAGGGATCAAACCCATGTCTCTTACGTCTCCTGCATTGGCAGGCTGGTTCTATACCACTAGTGGTACCCGGGAAGCCCAACATAGGGAGCACAGGTAGGAGGAAAACAAACAAATGTCCAAGGCAAAGGATTCTGCTCAGAAAGTCGGGCCTAATTTGATTTCCAGAAGGATAAAAAAAGAGGAAGATGTGGGCAAAAACTTGTACAAGTAGTTTAGGATCAAATATGGCTTTGAACATCATTCCAAGGGTTTGCTTAACTTGGTAGGTCATCGGGGGCCTGTATTTTGAGCAACACATGGAGAACAGTTATCCATTAATGGATTTTAGTTGAACTGGGTATCTGCCTTAGTACATAGCATGAACATTCATTTTTAGGTAGAGATGACTAATCTAGTAGTCATCTACTGGGTGACAACATAGTAGGTCAGCAATATGTGTTGAATTAACAGATGGCTAATAGTTAATGATGGTGACTTCAGCCATGAAATTAAAATATGCTTGCTCCTTGGAAGGAAAGCTATGACAAACCTAGACTGCATATTAAAAAGCAGAGACATCACTTTGCTGACAAATGTCCGTATAGTCAAAGCTATGATTTTTTTTCTAGCAGTCATGTACAAATGTGATAGTTGGACCATAAAGAAGGCTGAGCGCTGAAGAACTGATGATTTCACATTATGGTTCTGGAAAAGACTCTTGAGAGTCCCTTGGACTGCAAGGAGATCAAATCAGTCAGTCTTAAAGGAAATCAACCATGAATATTCATTAGAAGTACTGGTGCTGAAGCTGAAACTCCAGTATTTCGGTTACCAGATTCAAAGAGCCACCTCATTGGAAAAGAACCTGATGCTGGGCAAGATTGAAGGCAAAGGGAGAAGGGGGCAGCAGAGGATGAGATCATTAAATAGCACCACCAACTCAATGGACATGAATTTGAGCAAACTCTGGGAGATAATGGAGGACAGAGGAGCCTGACATGCTGAAGTCCATGGGGTCACAAAGAGTCAGTTATGACTTACCAACTGAACAACAACAATAATTAATGAAATTCTGTATGAAATTACCATTAATCAAGATGATTTCTGAAGGTGCTGAACCAAAAGGAAAGGTGAAAAGAAGCATCACTCAGACCTCTACTTACTCAACCCCACCCTAAAACAGACCTTGAAAATGAGGCAGCCTCCCCTCAGCTATGTCCTGGAACTGATTCATGAAGAGGCTACTCTCTTTCCTGTCAGCAGTCCTCTTCTCACATTTGCTTGAAGTCTGTGACTGTCAGAATTGCAGCTCAACCCAGGAAGGGAAGAGAGGGCAGAGTGGGCCTGGCATTCTGGGAAATCAAATTGTCAGAGACAGGAGCGTCCTGAAAACAATGCATTTGTGCATAAATTTACTCTGCACTCTTTGGCAGAAAAAAATGATGGTAAATGCTCCATGTTGCCCAGAAAGAAACCTTTCCCTCATATACTATGTACGTGTGTGTGTGTGTGTGTGTGTGTGTGTTAGTCGCTCAGTCCTGTCTGACTCTTTGCAACCCCATGGACTGTAGCCCCCAAGACTCCACTGTCCATGGGATTTCCCAGGCAAGAATACTGGAGTGGGTTGCCATTTCCTTCTCCAGGGGATCTTCCCAACCCAGGGATTGAACCTGGGTCTCCTGTATTGCAGCCAAATTCTTGACCATCTGAGCCACCAAGGTGATGCAGCCTGTATTGTTAGTCTGTGGAAATAGGAGATTTCTTCCTGTCTATAAGAGCTGCAGCTGTGCATTTTTGTTAGATGCTTTTTTTTTTTTTTTAAATCTCAAAAGGCCCTGTGCACAAGCATGTGCCTTCCTGTTTAAGATCTGAGAAGATTCTAGCAGACTCTGGAAGGAGAATAAGGAGAACGGAAGTAAATCTGTGTGCCCTCTCCACTGGCAAATAGCATGCCTGGATGACTCTGTATTTTTGAGAAGTAATAACAGCTGGGAATGGGAGGAAAGTCAACAAGGAGTTTATATAGTAATTGATTCTTGTAACACTTTGATAAATTCACTCAACTTGTCACCTTCACAAGTTCGCCTCATCCTCTCCTTTGGCTGAGGAAAAAAACAAAAAGGATCATGGATAACCTTGTGATGGTCATATATCACTCTTTAACTTTTCATGCAAGTTGCCATATCAGTAGGAATTTTTTTTTTATTTTAAGATGGCATTTATTTTTCTAAATATAGAATCACTTTAAAATCAGTGTAATAGGACAAATATTAACATTATGCAGAATACCGATATACAGAAACTTTATTACTGGGAAAAATCTTGTATTTATTAATACTACTTGGTTTGAATATTGCTATAAATGTTTGCATTTAAAGTTTTGTTTTTCTTTGCAATTGTGTTCTAAAGACTCTCCCTAATTCTTTTGAATATTGTTAGTTAAACCTATAGCAATTAAGGCAAATAGAACAATGGGAATTATTTTTAAGAAGATAAAAGTTCAGTTTTTAGCCAAAGGTTGCCCTGAATTTGGAGGTCTCATTTGTGTTATGCTTAACCTTTGATGAATATACTGGCAGACCCATTTCCCAAGTATGTTATCCCAGAAGGGCAGTGTCTTCCAGAATGACTGTTAGTAGATCTGGCTGCATTGACTCAAAAGTCCTCTACTCACAGATATTCAAATTGAGGTTCTGTCATGTAGGTAGATAGGGAACTAAATGTGTAAAAGCCCATTATTTAAGTAATATCGATATTTCCCAACTAAGTGCCCTTTTATGCACTGCAAGGAACCTTGATAAAAGCATTCCTTTTTCTCTTAGTTGAAAAAAAAAATCATTTGGAAGCAGGAAAATTTAGATATGACTCTCTGATATTAGATGCTGCACATTATACTCCCTTTCCAAGAAATATATTGGTTTTCTGCTGGTACATATACACAGAACAACATCCTAAGACAACTTCATTTCATATTTGGTGTGTATACTTATTTAGAGCAAGCATGTAAATTAATTCTAAGCCAAATGAGAAAGTTTTCATAACCTTAATAAGCCTATTCCAGATAGAGTCCTAGAAAAATTCATGGCCTTCCACAAAATCCTATATTTGCATTTAATTTTGGAAGGTGAGAAGGTTAGGACAATCTAGGTCAGATATAATACTTGCTGATGTAGCTGCATTTTATGTTAAATGATTCCTCTGCTTTGCAGCTTTCTGGCCAACACTCCCTACATTTTTCCATGTGTGTCTGTTTTCTTCCATGATTTCTTTCACTGTGCACCATGGTTTCCTCCATAATCTTTTCTGCATGTACATTATCTTCATCTTTTTTTTTTGCCTGTTTGTTTTGTTTGTTCATCTGCTCTACTCTTTCCAATGCATGCACATGCCTGTAGTGAAGCGATGTATTTGTGTGTTGATATGTATTTGTGTGTTGATATGTCCAAGTGTAAATTTTTGTCTGTTGAAAAGCATGTATACAGGTGGTTGCTCAGGACAATATAATATGTAGATATTAGGTTAGGTACAGACACTAAAGGACCAAAAAAAGTAATTATTATCTAAATCCATCATGTATGATTGAAGTGTATGCTTTGATGGAGCAACTCATAATTTTCTTCCTCTCCATTACCTTTTGCTAACTGCTAAGTCGCTTCAGTCGTGTCCGACTCTGTGCGGCTCCATAGACGGCAGCCCACCAGGCTCCCCCATCCCTGGGACTCTCCAGGCAAGAACACTGGAGTGGGTTGCCATTTCCTTCTCCAATGCATGAAAGTGAAAAGTGAAAGTGAAGTCGCTCAGTCGTGTCCGACTCTAAGCGACCCCATGGACTGTAGTACACCAGGCTCCTCTGCCCGTGGGATTTTCCAGGCAAGAGTACTGGAGTGGGGTGCCATTGCCTTCTCCACCATTACCTTTTAAAGGACAAGATATTTTATTTTATTTACACTTTTAAAATATACTTTATTTAAAAGACAGTATATGAATAGTCTTTTAATGCCAAACTTTGGCAGAATGTTGAAGCATTTAGACCATTGTTGCTTCATGGCTCCATGTAAAAGTATATGGCCTCCTATTCAACAACTTTAAGAAAAATATCATTGATCAAACACACAATTTACTTATTGTTAAGTGATTAACTCATTTAGATGTTCCCACTGACTTAACGCATCAAAATGTTTGGAAATTCTTATAAAAATAAATTTAGATCTAATATTGGATTTCTACAGAACAAAATACAGGAAAACAAATTACAAGTGGATTAAGCAAAAATTAAAATGTTAAACAATGAAAATATTAGAAGAATGTGCAGGAGAAAAATTTTATAAACCTAGGATATTATAGGCTTTATAAGGCAAGACTCAAATCCAGAGGCCATAATCAGATTTGTTTACATAAAAATGCTAAACCTTTATATGCCCAACACTATAATAAAGAAATACAATCAACAAAGTAAGAAAATATGATAAACTTGTATAATCCACAAAGGGTTAAAAGCCAATGTCAATAATAAATGAACAGTTTAGTTGAAAAGTAAGAAAAGAATACATGTAAGCCAGTTATAACATATGTAGACAAAAATATGTATTTATATAATACAGCAATAAATTGTAATTAGCAATTGTGAAAATTCAAGTGAAACAATTATATAATATATATATGTATACACACACACACACACACATATGTAATCTCGAGTGCCAGAAATTTAGAAAATACTATCTAGTATTGATACCTAGTTTTGTTAAAGATGTGGACCAGGTGGCTCAGTGGTAAAGAATCCGCCTGCTAATATAGGAGACACAGGTTCGACCTGTGGGTCAGAAAGATCCCTTGGAAGAGGAAATGGTAACCCACTCCAGTATTCTTGTCTGGGAAATCCCATGGACAGAGGAGCCAGGTGGACTTCAGTCCATGGGGTCGTAAAAGTGTCAGACACCTGGGCTAAAGCTATCCCTATGCTACAGAAATCAGCCTGAGTATTAATTCTTGAACTGCACTGTTGAAAGGTAAACTAGAAGCATCACTGACCTTTTTGGGGACCACTGAAGTAGATGTGTTAGAAGACATTCAACAGACTGGAAACTCCATAAGGGCAGGAATTTTGTTTTATATGTGTATCTCCAGCCTTTAATATTTTATCGAGTATTTAATAAGGTATTTCTTTAATGAAATGAATGAATTCACAAAAGAACAATTGAAAGAATGAATGAATGCATACTGGTACCTCACAAGATAGTTGAATCAGTTATATTCATTCCACAATTTGCCAAAGGTAAAAAAAAGGGCCTGAGAGAGAGGATATAGTACATAACAAAAGAGAATTCACCAATGTTTTCCTGGTGAGAAGCCATGGAAATCCTAACAGTCTTATCAAAGACCTTTCAGTTATATATTCTCAGTGTCTCAGAACATTTATGTGCTTAGAGGGCAAAATTTTGCAAACTGCACAATCCATTCTCCTTCTTAAAATACAGTCAAGGTGGCACTAGTGGTAAAGGAGCCGGAAAAAATGTGGGTTTGATCCCTGGATCAGGAAGATCCCCTGGAGAAGGAAATAGCAACCTGCTCTGGTATTCTGGCCTGGAGAACCCGTAGACAGAGGGGCCTAGTGGGCTACAGTCCATAGTGTTGCAAGAGTCGGACATGACTGAAGCAACTTAACACACACAGAGTCGTGAATGTTTTTTTCAAACTAAACTCCTTCAACTACTAATAAGCTGCTGCTGCTGCTAAGTCGCTTCAGTCATGTCCGACTCTGTGCGACCCCATAGATGGAAGCCCACCAGGCTCCCCTGTCCCTGAGATTCTCCAGGCAAGAACACTGGAGTGGGTTGCCATTTCCTTCTCCAATGCATGAAAGTGAAAAGTGAAAGGGAAGTCGCTCAGTCGTGTCCAACTCTTCGCGACCCCATGGACTGCAGCCCACCAGGCTCCTCCATCCATGGGATTTTCCAGGCAAGAGTACTGGAGTGGGGTGCCATTTCCTTCTCCGACTAATAAGCTAGGTCAACCTAACTCTAACCTCTAGCTAAAATTCTTAAGAATAATATAGTCTTAGTATCTAGGGATGGACTATAAATTGTACTCTTCTGTCAAAGCCCCTGATTGCTTTTGCATACATATTTGTGCTTTGGTAATTTAGAATTTATTTCCCTCTCTTCTCCTCTCCTCCAGGACAGCTCCTGTCTATTTAAACAGAAAGAGCTTTAATCTAAGTCTGAGCCAAGCCTGGAGAGTCGGGGAAAGGCAAATCTCCTGAAGTTCAAAATCAATTGGGTTGCTATTAACAGCCTTGCACTTGTACCTGTTTCAGCACTCAGTGCTGAAGCTTGGAGCTTTTTTATCTAGAGCTGCTTATTTTGTCTCAGAGTATGGTGAGGGTCCCCAAGAAATGACCCAGAATCAAGTGCCGGGGAGGTACTGGACTTTTATAGCCTGAGACGAAACACAAACTTGAAAGTAAATTTCATCATTAAAGATAGAAGAAATGACAATAGGATTCCTGCTTCTTTTAAGAGCCAACACCAGAACACCCACTGGCAGTGAACACCAGGTATTGAAGATTTTTTTCCTTTTAACAAAGGTCATCTTCTTTATCCAGCTGCCTTTTTGTGTGGTAAGACAAAAATCGACTCAGCTCACACAAGATTTACTTTATGTTTCTCTTGAATAATAGACTTTAATGTACGCAACAGAAGTCATACTTGCCATTCCTGAAACAAATGACTGTTTGTAATTTTGAAGCTGTTCTGATTTCACCAATAGCAAGTAGAAGGTAGCATATGTTTTGCAGTTTAGGATGGATTGCACCAAGAATTTGCACATTTATTTTCACAGATCAAAAGATGCATGTGTATTACAGCCAAAAGTAGTTCCTATTAGGTGTGTATTTGACAAATGTAAACTTAGGAACTGGCCTTCCCAGGCGGTGCTAGTGGTAAAGAATCTGCCTGGCAATAAGAGATGCAGGTTCGATCCCTGGGACAGGAAGACCCCCTGGAGTAGGTAGTGGCAACCCACTCTATTGTTCTTGCCTGGAGAATCCCATGGACAGAGGAAACTGGTGGGCTACAGTTCATGAGGTCGCAAAGAGTTGGACATGACTGAAATGACTTATCACACATGAACTGAGGAACTAGGAATTTGGCTTACCTTCTGATCATCACTTAAGAGCAACAGAAAACTTGAAACTAAAACTCTGATTATTTTAGTCAACAATAATGAGGCCACATTTGGAAAACAAAAGCTATAAGAAAAGAATAATAGAATCAACAAAATCATAGATATTTGGTTGAGAAAAACAGGATGCATACCATGCTATGCTTCATGTACTGGTAACCGCAAAGGGTCCATTGACACTCAGGTTTTTGTGCCTGTGTGTTCAGTCCTGTCTAACTCTCTTGCGGCCCCATGGACTGTAGCCTGCCAGGCTTCTCTGGCCATGGGATTCTCCAGGCAAGAATACTAAAGTGTATTGTCTTGACCTTCTCTAGGGGATCTTCTCTGACCCAGGGATCAAACCTGCATTTCTCATGTCTCCTGCTTTTTCAGGGAGGTTCTTTACCACTAGCACCACCTGGGAAGCCCCCTTCCAAGAGCTTGCATGCTTTTGTGCTCAGTCGTTTCAGTCATGTCTGACCCTTTGAGACCCATGGACTGCAGTATGCCAGGCTTTCCGGTCCTTCACTATCTTCCAGAGTTTGCTCAAACTCATGTCTATTAAGTCTGTGATGCCATCTAACCATTTCATCCTCTGTTGCCCTCTTCTCCTCCTGCCTTCAGTCTTTCCTAGCACCAGGGTCTTTTCCAAAATGAGTTGGCTCTTCACCTCAGGTGACCAAAGTATTGGAGCTTCAGCTTCAGCATCAGTCCTTCCAATGAATATTCAGAGATCAGGAAACTGGGACTTGGTGGGGTTAAGTGACCTTCCCCAGATCCAACCAGTCCATCCTAAAGGAGATCAGTCCTGGGTGTTCATTGGAAGGATTGATGCTGAAGCTGAAACTCCAATACTTTGGCCACCTCATGCGAAGAGTTGACTCATTGGAAAAGACTCTGATGCTGGGAGGGATTGGGGGCAGGAGGAGAAGGGGACGACAGAGGATAAGCTGGCTGGATGGCAGCACGGACCCGATGGACATGAGTTTGAGTAAATTCCTGGAGTTGGTGATGGACAGGGAGGCCTGGCATGCTGCGATTCATGGGGTTGCAAAGAGTTGGACATGACTGAGCGACTGAACTGAACTGAACTGAAATCACACAACTAGTAGAAGTGGAATTTGAACTCATGTGTGTCAAACTTTAGCATCTGTGCTCTTAATCTTCCATCTAGATCAAGATTTAAGAAGTTTTCATCTCTTGACTCAGGAATTCTGCTTTTGGAAATCTATTCTAATGAAATCACCTTTATTACTTGTGATGGAATTAATTTTCTTAATATTGGAGGGTTCTTAGATTTCTTCCTGTGTAAAAAGACATCATTTTCAGCTCAGTCCCTGCCCCAGCCCCTGAGATGGGTCTCTCTTGGCCAGACTGCTGCTAATGTTATAAAAATCTGAGCAAAGTAAAAGAAGCCAAGAATTGGAGGTTAGCAGGAAAGTGGAGGGGAAGCGATAAACTGGCAGAGAGTAAAAGCCACATAATTTACAGATAAAGGAAAATTTGGGGAGCCTAAAAGTTTGGGGGAAGATATTAGCAAAAGAAAGATAATTTAGGGGTTGAAAACTTGGGATAAGAGAGGTATTAAAATATATGGGAGGACATGAAAAAATCTTTTCTAATGTCTTTAAAGACCATGACTCGAAAAACATCAACATTAACTGAGCATGTGTTACAAGTGCAAATTCTTAGGTCCCAACCCATATCTACTGAATCAGAATCTTCAGGATGGGGAGAGCAACCAGCATTTTAATGAGCCTTTGAGTATATAAGCTTGAGACACATGGCTTAAGACACGCATTTAGAAAGTAGGATTGTACTTTCTAAATGTTCCCAAATCTGGACCCAAACTATGTGATGCACAATTTAAATAGGGTGATACACCTAATCCTTCCTATTGCTGTATTATATCATCAGTTATCGCTGACTCAATGGGCATGAGTTTGAGCAACTCTGAGAGATAGTGAGGAACAATGAAGCCTGGTGTTCTGCAGTTCATGGGGTCACAAAGAGTTGGACATGACTTAGCAACTGAACAACAACAGTCATCAGTTAAAAACCTAAATATCCAACAGCATGTGAATGGTTAAGTAGAAAATGCTATTCCCACTCAGTAAAGTATAACATAACCATCAAAACATTTTTTATCATCCTTTAAAAGGAAAAAGGCAGAATACAAAATCATATGTGCAACATATATATGCATTATAGAAACTCAGAGAAAAAGACCAGAAGTAAATATATCAAAAGATTAACTGTAGTTATTTTTAGATAGACTATGGGTTGTTTTCTCCATTTTAATTTATTACTTTATTTCCTTTTTTAGAAGCATTTTATTACTACTTTGACTGTGTTGGGTCTTCATTGTCATGATAGGCTTTCTTTTTGTGGCGCCCGGAACTTAGTTTTCCTGTGTCCTGTGGGATCTTAGTTCCCCGACCAGGGATCAAACCCACATCCCCTGCACTGAAAGGCCAGGGAAGTCCTTTCTTACTATATTTTTGAGTTTCATACATTTCCTATAATGATCATCCAATAATTTTATAAAGAAAAATACGTGATAAACTTTGTTTCTGTAATAAAACACTATTTAGAACAATACTTCCTCCCGATTGACTCTAGACATGGACTGAAAGGCTCAGATTAGGTTTAGAGAAAAGTTTCAGGTTGAGAAGAATCGTCAGGGATGCCCCAGGACATGCTGAGATTCTGATTTTGTTTATTTACAGCCTCCTTGAGAATTTGCTTGTAATCATTATGCCATATTGTTATCAGTTAGCAATAGTAGGTTCCGTTGCACGTAATGGAAAATGACGCCCTGCCCCCGCAAACAGTGGCAATTTAAACAAATTCGTTTATTACTCTCTCACAAAAGAGAAAAGGAGAGGCCAATAATTTCTAAGCTGCTCACTCAGAAATCCCACAACACAATTATGCTTATACTTCATTTCCCAGAAGTTAACCACAGAGGTGTACCTTAGGTAGAAAGAGGTTGCAGAATGTAATTTTCTGGCTGAAAATACAAATACATTGTCCTCCTGAAAAACTTGAGTTTCTGTTATAAGAAAGATAGGGAGAATAGATACTGAGTAGCCAAAGTATCTGTTTGCTGCCCTGAAGAAGTTATAAAGGAATAACAGCAAGGATGTACTTTTTGCCTTTGTGCTTTCCCTGGTGTAAGGGAAGAGCAGGACCACGATGGACAGAGGACCATTGTGCTTATCAGCAAACCTCTACCAAAATTAAATATAATTTGGCAAATTAATTCAGCTGAACAAATAATTGCTTGATGCTAATTTGCTAGTCTTGGGTGTATATAAATCATTTTTATACACAAGAATTTAACTCTATAAAGTTTTTCCCCTCCATAGTCTCCTCTAATCCATGTTTCATTTCATGTCCTCTTTGTTACCCCAAAATCCAGCAATTCATTTTATAGGTAAAATTATTACTCAAGATAAGATTGAATGCAATTCCAAGACCTATATCTGTTCA
Organism: Bubalus bubalis; assembly: GCF_019923935.1. Classification (NCBI taxonomy): domain Eukaryota; kingdom Metazoa; phylum Chordata; class Mammalia; order Artiodactyla; family Bovidae; genus Bubalus; species Bubalus bubalis. The sequence goes on from NC_059160.1 coordinate 34,479,120, forward strand.
AGACAGAGAATGACAAAAGACAGAGAAGGACTCCAGAGATGGGAGAGGTCATCTTTTTCTTAAGTGCACATAACCCTGCTGGTTACATGCAAGCTAGATAAATGCCCTGCAAAATTTAGGATTCTGAGATACTTTTGGAAATTTCCATATATTCCAAAAACCTCTCTAGGATTTCCTAGGGGTCATGATCCCAATTTTAAATAAGGCGACATCAGTCATTATTCTAAAAAGAACTCTGGTAGCCTATCTTTCACCTAGTTTAAACATTTAATTATAAAGATTAAACTACAAAGAAGAAATCTATGGGGAACAATGGATATGACAGCAAGTTATCTTTTTTTTTTTTTTTTTGAAAAGATACTATCTCCCAGCTAAAGACCAATATAAAGGCTAGAACTCAGGCGAATCTTTTTTCTGAAAAATGGAGTAAATGAATTCAAAGAAAACTCTAAAATATCACCCCAGACATCAATTAGAGTGTCAAATAGAAGGGATGGGCTGCCCAAAGGAAACTCATGAACTTTTTAGTGGATTGGGGGAAAACCCATGTTTCTTGTCTTTTCAAGCAGATATAACAGTACCAGTGAAAACTTGAATGAAAATATGATCTAGTAACCTTAAATTATGTGAAATTCCTCATCTTGTGAATTTTAGGGTTTTTAGCTTCCTTGATATGATCAAAATTATTTCAGAAAAGCAGGCAAAGAATCAGAAAATAGGCAAATGGCATTATAGAAAGCATACCCAGTTGGTACTGTCTTCTGCATATGCAAGGCTATTTACTTAATCAATCCCGTAATTTTTTTCCAATTGTATTGAAAATGACTCCAACAGAGCAATTTCCACTACTCTTCTTTTCAGACCATGCCACAGATAAATTGGAAATTTTATCTAATACTAAACTGAGACTTCCTTCACAATATACCAAAATTAACTCAGAATGGATTATGAAACTAGGTGTAAAATCTAAACCTATAAAACACCCAGAAAAAAACAGGGAAACCCTTTGTGATGTTGAATTCGGCAAACATTTTTTAGCTATGGCACCAAAACACAATCCATAGTGAAGAAACAAAATTGATAAATTAGACTACCTCAAAACTTAAAACTTCTGCTCTTTGACAGATATTGTTAAGTAAAATAAAAAATGAGGCAGGGTTAGGGGAGAGAATATTTTCAAATTGTATATTTTATTAGGAAAAATCCTGCATCCAAAATATGTAAAGGATTGATGCATCAATAATGAAAAACAACAATAAAAATATTAAAAAGTTTTAAACACATACTTTATCCAAGAAGATATACAGATGGCAAATAAGAAAAAGATTCTCATATCATTAGTTCTCAGAGAAACACAAATAAAAATCACAATGAGATTTTATTATATATCTGTTACAATGGCTGAGATTAAAAAGACTGACCATACCAAGTGTTGGTGAGGATATAGATGACTTATTACTCTCATATAATGCTGGTGAGAATATAAAATGGTACAATCCCTTTGGGAAATGGTTTGGCAGTGTCTGAAAAGTTAACGCAGCCATTCCATTCCTAGATATTTACCCAAGAGAAACAAAAGCATATGTCCACACAAGGAAATGAACAAAAATGTCCATAACAGCAATTTTTGTAATATGTGAAATCTGGAAACAGCCCCAAAGTTCACTGACTGGATACACAATCTATGTTATACCTATCCTATGAAATTACTACTCAGCAATAAAAATGAATGAACCATTGATATAGGCTATGACAGGGATAACTCTCAATAACACTATGCTGAGAAAGACAAACCAGAGGGGGGAAATATTCAGTGTATGGTAGCATGTATCAGATCAGATCAGTTGCTCAGTCGTGTCCGACTCTTTGCGACCCCATGAATCGCAGCACGCCAGGCCTCCCTGTCCATCACCAACTCCCAGAGTTCACTCAGACTCACGTCCATTGAGTCAGTGATGCCATCCAGCCATCTCATCCTCTGTCGTCCCCTTCTCCTCCTGCCCCCAATCCCTCCCAGCATCAGGGTCTTTTCCAATGAGTCAACTCTTCACATGAGGTGGCCAAAGTACTGGAGTTTCAGCTTTAGCATCATTCCTTCCAAAGAAATCCCAGCATGTATATAAAATTATAAAAAAAACCAAGGTAGTCTATAGTGACAGAATACAGATCAGTGTTTGCCTGGGAAAAGTGGGGAGAGGGTGGGAAGGAGCAGAAGCAAGAGGCTGCAGAGGGGCAGGAGAAAACTTTTGGGGGGGATGGATATGTTTATTATTTTGATTGTGATGATGGTTGGATATATACATGTCAAAACTCATCAAATCATACAATAATTTTTAAAATTGAAGTATAATTACTTATAACAGTATATTAATTTCATATGTATAACACAATGGTTTCATATTTGTATACATTGTGAAATGATCCTCATAATAAGTCTAATAACATCTATTATCACTTTAAATAGGCACAATTCATGGCAGGACAGTGGTAAAGAGTCTGCCCACCAGTACAGGAGACTCAAGAGACGTGAGTTTGATCCCTGGGTCAGGAAGATCTCCTGGAGGAAGAAATGGCAAGCCACTCCAGTATTCTTGCTTGAAAAATTCCATGGACAGAGGATCCAAGTCCATGGGGTTGCAAAGAGTCAGACATGATTGAGTGTGTGAGCCTGCATACATGTACAGTCACTACAATAAAATTGTTTTAAAAAATGAAATGAGGATTTCCTATTTTGGTTGACCATTCTATCATTTTCTTTTGCTTTATTTTTTCATTTATTTTTTTAAAAAATTGGCCACACTGCATAGCATGTAGGGTCTTAGTCTCCAGTCCAGGGATTGAACCCATGCCCCCTCATTGGAAGCGTGGATTCCTAAGCACTAGACCATTAGGAAAGTCCCACTCTATCATTTTAATACTGTATATCTGCTCACATTCAAATTTCTTGCACATTACACTTTTTCATCGTTGTTACTGTAAGACTGTCCTTGTTCAATTTGCTATAAAAATTCTCATTTTTAAACAATTTCCCTCAGATTGCTGTTGCTCTACATCTCTATTCGTTTCTGTCTGTCTGTCACTCAAAGATTCTGCTGAGACAATCTTGTTTCATCACCACTAAAATGAAAGAAACAGCAATTTACATAGGGTTAAGAGGATAACTGAGGTTATATTTTGGTAATCTCTGAAGTGCTATACCTGTCTGACAAACACATTCAAGGTCAGGTAACGCCCACCCAATTCTCTGAAGGTGGGTGCCTAGGCCCACTGACCACCCTCCCTGCTGGAGAGGGCAGGAAAAGCCATCCTGGACTCTTGAAGAAGCCTTCCTGCTGCAGCCAGCAACAAACAGTCATGATAAATAGGGTTTCTGTACAAGATGGAGGAATAAGAAGACACGGAGCTCACCTTCCCCGATGAATACATCAAAAATACATCTGCATGTGGAACGATACTCCTGAAAACTAACTGGAAACAAATGAGAGATTGTATTATGATTATGATAATGAATTATCATTAGCATAATTATTATTTCTAGCCTATAGTTTTTCTATAATCAATAGCAACAATGCAATAAATTCAAGGCTGACAGGAATACTTTCTTTTTTTGTTTTTTGCATTTCTCATGACCCCTCATACAATTCTCAGAGCATAGTAGAGATTCAGTAAATACTTGCATGCATGCTAAGTCGCTTCAGTCTTGTCTGACTCTTTGCAACTCTATGGACTGTAGCCAGACAGACTCCTTTGTCCATGGGTTTCTCCAAGCAGCAATACTGGAGTAGGTTGCCATACCCTCCTCCAGGACTCAACCCAGGGATCGAACTCACGTCTCCTGCATCTCCTGTATTGGTAGGTGGGTTTTTATCACTAGTGCTACCTGGGAAGCCCAGTAAATACTTGAGTGATTAATATTTTCTCCTCTCACTGTGTGTAAGGTAAAACATCAAACAAGGCATAGAAAAACTTTCTTAACACTTTTGCTCTAGAAAACTTAGAATTATACTGAAATATTGGGTATAGTTGAAAGTATGCTAGAACAGGTGTCTAAAAGTCTAGATTGCTTTTCTAAAAGCAATGTTATTTGACAAAATTCTGTTTGGGGCTGTGTAGATTTCAAATTCCTAGCCTAAATGAATGTTTAAGTCCCCCAAACTCAAATGCATATGCTTCTCATCACTACAAATTTTCACCACCAATAAGAGGAAGATAGAAAGTTAACTTCATGATGAAAATTTTGTCATTTCTAGTTCTTAAAAAAAATTGCACTTTTCATAGGAAAGGTACCAGCAGAGTTGAACCAAACAAATAACAAAATAAGTTTGTGAAAATTTTTTTATACTGGATAGTTTTTAAAAATTCAAATTTGTATCGTAGGAAAAAAAACAGAACTTTGTTATTATTCCTTTTGTTTTCCTGTTTGGTACTTGAAAGAAATCTTTGCATTATATTTCTGGGGAGAAGAGCACTGTAAATTTTTTAGAGTACAGAATCTGTACTGAACTGACTGCTGCTGCTGCTGCTAAGTCGCTTCAGTCGTGTCCAACTCTGCGCGACCCCATAGACGGCAGCCCACCAGGCTCTCCCTTCCCTGGGATTCTCCAGGCAAGAACACCGGAGTGGGCCGCCATTTCCTTCTCCAATGCATGAAAGTGGAAAGTGAAAGTGAAGTCACTCAGTCGTGTTCGACTCTTAGCGACCCCATGGACTGCAGCCCACCAGGCTCCTCTGCCCGTGGGATTTTCCAGGCAAGAGTACTGGAGTGGGGTGCCACTGCCTTTGGTCATTTATATAACAGACCTACTTCTTGGATGGAGGGAGCAGTATGCCATAGGGCACATGAGTTTCACAATTATACTTAACTGGCCCTAAGATCAGAAGGTCCTATATGTGTCTCCCTAAATCTCCTGTTGTAATTGTTTGCTGTTTCATAGTGTTGAATCATATTAGAAGATCCTCTGATTTATTTTCCAGTAAAATAACAGCAACAAAATGGCATTAGTTAAAGAAAATTTGGGGGCTTCAGTGGTGGATCAATGGAAAAGAATCTGTCGGCCAACGCAGGAGACATGGGTTCAATCCCTGGCCTGGGAGGACTGCACATGCTGCGGAGCACCGAAGTCTGTGCATCACAGCTATTGAGTCTGTGCTCTAGAGCCTGGGAGCCGCAACTACTGACGCCGGCTTGCCTAGAGCCGTGCTCCTCAACAAGAGAAGCCTCGGCAATGAGAAGCCAATGCACCACACCTGGAGAGTAGCCCCCGCTCACCACAACTAGAGAAAATCCTTGCACAGCAATGAAGACCCAGCACAGCCAATACCAACCAAATAAATCAATAAAATTATTTTTTTAAAAAAGATAATTTGGTATTGAAATGTTGATGACGTTAAAGGTTTAAGCACTTCAGGCTTGTTAAGGGCACAGCTGTACAGATTTGGGGGACCACCTGACTTCCTCATTTGTTAAATAAAACACTTCTATTTTCAGCTCAACAAATATTTATTAAATATCTATGATGGGCTAAGAACGTGGAATGTAGAAATTAATGTTTTAGCCCCTCCCCATTAAGGAGCTTATAGAAGAGATCAAAGAGCCTGATAAAGTGTAACCCGATGGAAACCATGATCTCATGTGATCCAGTCTCGGAGCAATTACAGAAGCATAGTCAGATAACCAAACAAGTACTTTTGAAGACGGTCAACTTATGTTTCTCAAACTCTAAGAAATGAAGTCAATCTTTGTTTCTAAAAACCCCATTCTCACCCATTTTACTCTCACTGCAGGCATCCCTGCCTTTCTTTCCAACTCAGAGAATATTTCTTTCTCCCCCTCCCCCAACTCCATAATCCCCATGAAATTTTGCTTCAAGACATCCTTATCTCCTGATTCTGCTTTAAACCTGCTAGAGAAAGTCTTAGAAGTAAGGAAAGAAACAGATCTAGCTGGGCCAGTAATCTCCTTAGCAGCCAGGAGAAAATGTTTGAATTATGATATATATATATTTTTTACCTTGCACAAAGGAATCAGGAAATAGTATGAAAGGTCTTGTGATGGAAATATATACAAGGATGAGAACTAGTTCGAAGGAAGTAAATGGAAGACTTTAGCAAAGACCTCTTGCCACTTAGGTTTTGATGGGTCTTAAAATTTGTCAGAAAGGCAAGTAGGGATTGTGGTGATAGACAAGTTTCATTTACAAGTGTCTTTGGATGTGGGTAAATCAGGAGACCAATAAGAGCCCTGGAAGATAATGAGGCACTTCTTCCAACACGAAGTTTACTCCTTGGTGAAGGATAAAGCAGAAATGAACAGGATAAGGAGCTGGATATTTCCTTTGTAACAGCTAGTATTTTATAGGATGACAGAGAAGAATGATGGTGTGTACATAAAATAGTGCATGGTAAGTCCCTTCAGTCATGTCCAATTCCTTGCAACCTATGGACTGTAGCCCACCAGACTCTTCTGTCTGTGAGATTCTCCAGGCAAGAATACTGGAGTGGGTTGCTGTTTCCTTCTCCAGGAAATCTTCTGCTCCCACAGATAAAGTCTACATCCTCTACATCTCCTGCATTGGCAGGTGGGTTCTTTACCACTAGCGCCATCTGGGAAGCCCAGATAATGGGAAGTTTTAAATAACACAGGGAGCCCAGCCTAGTGCTCTGAGATGATCTAGAGGGGTGGGATGGGGGAGGAGTGGAGGGGATATAAAATATTATGACTGATTGCGTTGTCAGCAGAAACCAACACAATATTATAAAGCAATTTTCCACCAATAAAAAAATTAAAAAAAGAAAAGTGATGATGTGAAGATGTTTTGGACATAATAAAATTAAAAAAAAAAACAAGGACAAATAAAATATTTCTAATTCTAATATGGTAAATTCACTTAAATATAATTCTAACCCACATAACATAACTGGCAAGGAGGTCAAATGTGGTGGTATTGAGACTTCAGTTATCAAGGGAGCTGCTAGTAAAATCATTCTGCTAAAAGTGGGATGCCAGATAATTTCTTGGCTTGCTAGCTGACTGTGTCATTTCACAGAAAGAGGAGGTACTGACAGAGGGAGCTGCGTCTCTGAAATTAATTCTGAATATATGGGAGCGTGACCTGGTCAGGCGGACATCACAGGGAATTTGGGAGAAAAGAGTTAAGAGAATTATGTCATTTTAGAATTCATAACAACCAAATCAAGTATTGCTGGACATACTTATATCCATGTCCTCCATTTGAATGATTTTATTCAATCAGAAATATTTATCAAGTACCCACTGTGTGATCTATGTGCCTATTCACCAGGGTCATGAATGTGTGTGTCTATCTGGATGTGTCTGTGGTTGTGTGTGTAGATAGAACTCGCTCCTGCCCCAGATTCACTACTCTTGTCAATTCAAAGGTATCATGTTAATGATGATAACTCGTATGTCTCTGGGTCTGACTTCTAAGCTTCTTGCAAAAGATTTTAGGCTCTGCAGCTGCTCCCTCAACACACACACACACACACATACACACACACACGCACATTTCTTGAAGTATTCAGAAAATGACCCAATTCTAGGAATTTACAGAAAATTTTTAAAAGAGAGATTTGGATTTTCTCATGTCATGAAATTGGGAGTGTGAGCCAAGTTTATCTATATATCTGATAGGCCCAGCTAAGAGCTCTGTCTCTCTCTGAGAACTAGATAAGGACAGGAATGAATTCATGTGACAGCCACCATCCTACATCGTCCTCAGAATCGCTCTTCCTTTTCTGAACAGAGTCTGTTTCATGAGAGAGTTTTTCCTGGGCCAAGCTGACATGCAAAACTCCTCAGTCTCACGCTAAATAGACTTCCAGCCGGCTTGTCACCCTGGCTTACAAGACTTGTTCTAGAGGCAGCTTATATTCTGAGTGGCAACCCCACCACAGATTAATCTGCTTCAGTGGCTCAGATTGGTGAGGATGGGGACACGCTCAAATGTAAACATTTCAAATTTAATATTTAATTATATAAGCACAACTAGTTAGGCTGCATGGGGAGTTTTGTTGGGTTGATGTTTAAAACCATGTAAAAGTTTGAGAGAAAGACACATAACCAAAAACGAAAACAAAACAGAAAAATAAAGACAGAGAATTGCATCAAGCAAATTGAGCTTCAGAGTAAGTTTGAGTGTAAAATAGCCAAGACTAGGGGAGAAAAAGAACCTTTCAAATCTATCTTAGAGTGAAAAAGGGACAAGGTAAAAATGGGCTCGGTGTTTGATTTTCATCTTATTATGCTAACAGATTACAGTAAGGAAAAAAAAAAAAAAACTACTCATCTCCTAATTTGCTTCTATTTTCTCTATCAAGGAAAATGATATTTAAACTGAAAAGAGTAGAACAAACATGGTTAAGAGGAAAATAATGCCCAAATTAAGTGAAGAGATGATGAGAGAGCGCCTAGCTGTTTTGAATAAATTCAAGTCCCTAGATTCAAGGAAATTATCCCCAGGAACCTGGGGGAATTTACAGGTGTGATCTCAGAAATACTGTCAGCAGCAGCCGTTGAGTATTTGCAGAAAAGACATATGATGACAGAAGACTGGAAACAGGTAAATGTTCTGATTTTATACAAGTGGAAAATGGTGTTTTACAAGCACAACAGAACACTGAGCTCATCCATGATCCCCAGGAAAATGTGAGAAGATTTTAAAAGCTGTTTGGAGGGAGGTTCAAGAGAGGGGACATGTGTACACCTATGGCTGATTCATGTTGATATATGACAGAAACCAACATAACAGTGTAAAGCAATTATCCTTCAATTAAAAATAAATTTAAAAAATGAAAAAAAAAAAAAAAAGGTATTTTGAAAGGACTAAGCCCACTCCAGTACTCTTGCCTGGAAAACCCCATGGACAGAGGAGCCTGGTGTGTTGCAGTCCATGGGGTCGCAAAGAGTTGGACACGACTGTGACTTCACTTTCACTTTTCACTTTCATGCATTGGAGAAGGAAATGGCAACCCACTCCAGTGTTCTTGCCTGGAGAATCCCAGGGACGGGGGAGCCTGGTGGGCTGCCGTCTATGGGGTTGCACAGAGTCGGACACGACTGAAGCGATTTAGCAGCAGCAGCAGCAGGGAATAACACAGCAATCTTTGGGATTCAGTATGGATTTGTGCTGAAACCATACCAAGGTGCCTCTTGGATCTTGTTAGGAACAAGATGAGGCAGGGAAGTGGGATTGATAATGATTTAAAGAAAAAAAGTAGGGAATTCTCTGGTGACACAGTGGTTAAGACAAGGCAATTTCACTGCTAAGAGCCTGGGTTCAATCCCTGGTCAGGGAACTAAGGTCCTGCAAGTCATACGAATCAACAGCTCCCCCAAAAAATGAAAATAAAGAAGCAAACTAAAACAAAAGCAAGATCAAATCAGTACTTGTCCTCCAGTTGTATGTATCTACTTGCTAGGGGTGAAATTAGGATGAGCTGAAAAAAAGAACTTCAAAGCAAGCAGCCAACTTGAATGATAAAAAGATACAAGACTCTGGGTGTGTGCTAGCAGGAATGTTAAAATTAGCAAAAGCCTGCTAATGTCAGACTGAAAATAGAGTGGATGCAAGCATCTATCAGTAATTCAGAAAAAGAGTGCATGTGTACCGTCCTTGGTCATTATCATGTGCTAATAATGTGATGCAAAATGCATATGTTCCTCTGACTATTTGGTGAGGAGTGGACTATAAGCAATAATCAACTGGACCAGAGCAACAAATGATCTCATCCTACAATTTTTGTGCTGAAAGGATCTTTGTAATACTTGAGGTAGCAAAAACTGATCAGGAGGCAGGTTGATTCAATAGGTTGAATGCTAGACTTATTAGTTTTTGTTTTTTGATGTATTTACCAATTGAAGTTCAATATGATGTCGTAGAGATCTAGATTTCAGGAGGACATCTAACAATTCTCTCATTTTAGCCATTTATGGACTATATGCTACACACTATGGTAGGAATTTCTTGTTCATTTATCTCTAATGTTTCCCTGATGGTTCAGCAGTAAAGAATCTGCCTACAATGCAGAAAATATAGGAGATGTGGGTTTGATCCCTGGCTCAGGAAGAACCCATGGAGGCAGGCATGGCAACCCACTCCAGTATTCTTGCCTAGAGAATCCCATGGACAGAGAAGCCTGGAGGGCTACAGTCCACAGGATTGCAAAGAGTTGGACACAACTGAAGCAACTGAACACACACATCTCTAATGCTTACAAAAGCCATGCTAATTCACAATATCTCTAAATTAAGATGAGGAAAGTGAGGCTCACAGAGGTTAAGTCACTTGCCAGAGTTGTCAGCTAGTAAGTGCAGAGATGAGATTTGAATACAGCTCTGCTCCTTGCCTATACCCTGCTGCTATACTGCACAGCCTCTTTTGTGAACTGCATATATATACTTGGGTCAGTTGCTTCCCTTGTGGCTCAGCTGGTAAAGAATCTGTCTGCAATGTGGGAAACCTGGGTTCGATCCCTGAGTTGGGAAGATCCCTTGGAGAAGGGAAAGGCTACCCACTTCAGTATTCTGGCCTAGAGAATTCCATGGACTGTATAGTCCATGGGGGTCACAAAGAGTCGGACACGACTGAGTGACTTTCATTTCACTTCAGTTGATAATACAGTCAGGAAGATTTCTAAATAAGTAAATAATTGTTCTAAAATAATTTTGGCAAATTTCAGATATAAAACCAAGGCCAAGGTACTTGTGTCTGTTTAATGTTATTGTCAATGATTTGGGTCAATACATATGTCATGAAATTGAAAAGGATAGCTAATGCTTCATCCAAAAGAATTCATATTGAATAGCATGCACAAAGTGTAACAACGGACCACACCTCTTGGGTAAAATTAACTAGGGATTAAGTGCAAATCATGCATTCAGAACTTAAAACTATAATCTTCCAAGCATGTATTAATATTTGGCTTACTGGTAATCTATGTGAAAAATCAAGTTTAATTAATAGCAGCATCAATAGGAGTCAGCAGAATGATGATGTGGACAAAAAGAAGTGGGAGGAAGAAGAAATCTTTTTTGTAATTAATTTATTTTTGGCTGCCCTGAGTCTCCATTGTTGAGTATGGGCTTTCTCTAGTTTCTGAAAACAGGGGCTATTCTTCATTGTGGTGCTCAGGCTTCTCAGCGCAGTGGCTTCTCTTGTTGCAGAGCGTAGGCTCTAGGCTCGTGGGCTTCAGTAATTGTGGTTTAGTTGTTTCGTGGAACGTGGAATCTTCCTGGACCAGAGATCAAACCTGTGTCCCTTGCATTGGCGGCAGATTCTTAACCACTGGACCACCAGGGAAGTCTCAGAAGAAATCCTAAGGCTGCATTAATACTCATTCATGTATTTATTCATTTTTATTTAATGTACACTAATCAAGGGAAATAAAACACCATTTTACTCTACCTACTTTGTACCATTCCTCATGTATGGCTTACAGTGTTCTAGACATACCATAGTTTAAAATGAACTTTTGAACAACTGGGTGGGACCCAGGATGGGTCTTGGAAAGAAGACAGGAAAAAAGTTCTAGAGAACATGTTTACTGACAGTTATATGAACATAAAATATTTAGCCTGAAAGTTCCTCAAATATTTGAAGAGAGTAGATTTCAAAGCTAGTCATTCATTTATTCATTTTCAGTTCATTAAATATATAGTTTTACTTATTCTTTCAAGATGGTGGAGTAGAAGGACTTGTGCTCATCTTCTCCTTCAAGAATACCAAAATCGAAATTAGCCACCGAACAACTATTGACAGAAAGATGTTGGAACCCACCAAACTCCTTGGATAGCAAGGAAATCAAACCAATCAATCCTAAAGGAAATCAACCATGAATATTCATTGGAAGGACTGATGCTGAAACTGAAGATCAAGTATTTTGGCCACCTGATGCAAAGAGCCAATCATCGAAAAAGACCCTGATGCTGGGGAAGATTAAAGGCAAATGGAGAAAAGGCTAGCAGATGATGACATCACTGATTCAGTGGACATGAACTTGGGTGAACTCTGGGGGATCGTGAGGGACAGAGAGGTCTGGTGTGCTGCAGGCCATGGAGTCACAAAGAGTCAGAAACGACTTAGTGACTGAACAACAGGAATAAATACTTAGTTTTGGCTGTATGCTAAATATGTCAGGCACTGTCCTTGGTACTAGGAAGAAAAAAGTGGAAAAACATGATTCTTGGTCTGAAAGACTTTTTAGTCCAGTGAGAGAGACAGAATTAGGAAAACTGAGACTCACAGTGTGTGCTATATACTAGAGGTATTCCTGGTGCAAACAAAAAGAGCACCTGGAGGAGGCTGGAGGGTCAGTGAAAGCCCAGAGAAAAGTGCACTCCAGATAAGATTAGAAAGATGAATAGGCATTGCATGAAGTGGGAGGTAGGGGGTTGGCAGGAAGGGCCTTTGGAGCAGAGAAAATAGCATGTGTAAATTTATGGGAAGATCTAATGAGCACAGAAGAATTGGTGAAAACTCAGGACGTTCTGATAAGCGGCAGAAAGGATAATGTGTGTGGTAGCTTTGATAGGAAATGAGGCCTGAGTTGTATTCTAAACTAAGGAATTTGAGCTTTATCCTGAAAGCTATGTGAGCCTTGAAGCATTAAAACTAGGCGATGACATCATTAGATTTTCATTTTAGAAAGATCCCTCAAGCAACAGTGGGGCCAGGCTGGGGGCATTAGGACTGGTTTTCATTGTTTGCAGCAGTTTGCTCTAGAAAGTCACTGCAAACAATAAATTAGTGAACCCTGAGTCATTAGCTCGGGGTTAAGTACGGGGTTAGGTTCCTTGTAAGCCTCTGGTCACAACATTTTCACCAACCAATCAATAAATAGCCTGGCTTTATACGTATTTATATTTAAAAATATCTTATATAATACGTATCTTAAAGATAGTTAAATATATATATATATATATATATATATGTATGTATGTATGTATAACTTAATCACTGTGCTGTACACCTGAAACATGGTATTATAAATCTATAAAGAATTGATGCTTTTGAACTGTGGTTTGGAAAAGACTCTTAAGAGTCCCTTGGACAGCAAGGAGATCAAACCAGTCAATCCTAAAGGAAATTAACTCTGAATATTAATTGAAAGGACTGAATCTTCTGTACTTTGGCCACCTGATGCAAAGAGTCAACTCATTGGAAAAGACCCTGCTGCTGGGAAGGATTGAGGGCAGGAGGTGAAGAGGGCAACAAAGGACAAGATGGTTGGATGGCATCACCAACTCAATGGACATGAGTTTGAGCCAACTCTGGGAGATGGCGGAGAACAGGGAAGCCTGGCATGCTGCAGTTCATGGGATCTCAAACAGGCACAACTTTGCAACCGAAGAACAACAGCAAATACTGCAATGTAAAAAAAGTCTCATCACAAGAGGGAAAAAAAGCTCAATTATAGGCAGCATTTCTAGCTGAGAAGGGTTTAACACTTTCCTGACCCTAATGTGACTATTCTTTCTTTGGCTTTCAGCCTCACAACATTGTTGTCCACCATGCTTTTTTAAAATTGTAAGGCTTCCCTGGTGGTCCAGTGGTTAAGAATCCATCTGCCAATGCAGGGGACGTGGGTTTGATCCCTGGTCAGGGAACTAGGATCCCACATGCAGCAGAGGAACTAAAGCTGTGTGCCACTACTACTGAGCCGGTGTTCTAGAGCTTGTGAACTGCAACCACCAAGACCACACACTGCCACTACTGAAGCCTGTGTGCCTAGAGCCTGTGCTCCACACCAAGGGAAGACACTGCAACCAGAAGCCTGCACACCGCAGTAAAGAGTGGCCCCCGCTTGCCACAACTAGAAAAAGCCCACGTGCAGCAACGAGGACCACCACAGCCAAAAAGTAAAATTAAAGAAATAAATCTTTACAAAATAAACACATAAAATTGGTCTTCATCTCATGAATCCACAAATATACCCACTTTTCCATCTTTTCCATAGCCTCATCATGTACTGTAGATGGTACTGTAGCACTTTCTGGAGGACCTCCTGTACAGTTCAGTTCAGTTCAGTCGCTCAGTTGTGTCCAACTCTTTGCGACCCCATGTATCACAGCATGCCAGGCCTCCCTGTCTATCACCAACTTCCAGAGTTCATTCAGACTCACGTCTGTTGAGTCAATGATGCCATCCAGCCATCTCATCCTCTGTCGTCCCCTTCTCCTCCTGCCCCCAATCCCTCCCAGCATCAGAGTCTTTTCCAATGAGTCAACTCTTCACATGAGATGGCCAAAGTACTGGAGTTTCAGCTTTAGCATCATTCCTTCCAAAGAAATCCCAGGGCTGATCTCCTTCAGAATGGACTGGTTGGATCTCCTTGCAGTCCAAGGGACTCTCAAGAGTCTTCTCCAACACCACAGTTCAAAAGCATCAATTCTTTGATGCTCAGCTTTGTTCACAGTCCAACTCTCACAGCCATACATGACCACAGGAAAAACCATAGCCTTGACTAGACGGACCTTTGTTGGCAAAGTAATGTCTCTGCTTTTGAATATGCTATCTAGGTTGGTCATAACTTTTCTTCCAAGGAGTAAGCGTCTTTTAATTTCATGGCTGCAGTCACCATCTGCAGTGGCCTCCTGTACAGATCAACACATTTCATCTCCCTTTTCTGAATGTACCCTGCTGTTGATTGATTAACATTGAAATGATGGCCAACAGCAATGTTACTCATGCCTGAATCGTGCTTGTTCTAACACCAGAACCCTCCTGGTGCTTGGAAATACTAGACAGCACTTCTGTACTATGCTGGTCATTTTAAACAGCAGAATCACCAAAAAAAAAAAAAAATAGAAGGCACAAAAATGCAAAAACTGTGGTAGTGAATAGACTGCCAAAAGGAAATTTGTTTACAGTCTGAGAAGAACTCTGCTTCGTTCAGTCTCTGCTGAGAAAATGCTCACTGCTCACTGGGAGACTCGAATTTTTCACCACTCTGAGTACATCCAGGAACAACTGTGAAAACCTGGAAATATTTATTTTAGGGGCTATAAACAAATTTGGGCAAGGAGGGTAATTTTCAAATAGGGAACTCGCAAATAATGAGGATCAACCATACTTTCAGTCTTCCAAGTTATAGCTGATGCACACACACCTGAATTAAGGGGGGATGGATCCATTCAATCAGAACATTTATTTCAACTATGTGCACAGTTTAGTGCTCAGAACCAGGGATACGGTGAAACAGTTCAACCCTGAGGTATGTAGATGACTAAGAAGAATTGCAGGGTTGGTGCAGAATTGTAGGGAAAGGTATATACTTTAGTAAGAGATAGATTTCAGATACGGCAAAAGAAGTATGGGAAATACTTTCTGAAGACCTTGGTGAAGTCTTGAAATTTTTTTCTTTATGACGCTCAGTCCCAGAGGGTAAAGTGGGAGGGTTTAGAGCAGCAATCTCCAACCTTTTTGGCACCAGGGACTGATTTCGTGGAAGACAACTTTTCCATTGATGAGGGTATGTGAATGATGGGCAGCAGCTATAAATGCAGATGAAGTTTCACTTGCTCGCCCACCACTCAGCTCCTGCTGTGTAGCCCAGTTCCTAATGGGCCACATTCTGGTACCAGTCCGTGGCTCAGGGTTTGTGGAATCGCTGATTTAGAGGATAGGGGAGAAGTGAAGGTCTGAGTTAATTCAAGAAAGAATAAGTCAATATGGGAGTGATAATAAGACAGAAAATCAATGACTAGAGGTAACTACATGTTGGGTATTGACTTAAAAAATAGTTTTGAGGCATAATGAATTTACTTCTAAAAGCCTCCAATTAAAATAAATAAATTTTTAAAAAATAATGATAAAAAAAATCTGTGAAGCGTGAATCCTGACATAACTGAGTACAATTTTTCTTTTTTTTTTTTTTTTTAGGATTTAGAATCCTTTGGAGGTTTACATAGACAAGAGAAAAAGAACATCCAGACTTTTTTTTCCCCTAGATCTTTGATTTGGGTAGACGGTTCCCTAAGAGACCCACTCATCAAAATATGGAAACAGCAGAAGATGAGATTGGAAGGAAAAAAGATGGGGTTTGTTTCGGATATAGTCCATTTGAGGGGCCTATGTGACATCCAAGTATAGATGTTCAGCAGAGAATTGAAATCACAGAGCCGGATTTCTCTGAGTGCTCTGGGTTACAGATGAAGAGTTGGGATCTGGTAGTTGATGTCAGAGGTGTCAGAGGTTTATATGAAGACACACAGCACCTATTTATTGAAGGAAGAAAAAACAAGATGACTAAGGACGGAGCCTTGGAAATATGGTAATTTAAGGGACAAGTTGATGAAGAGGAACTGACAAAGGATACTGGATAAGAAGGAGCCATAGATGATGGGGGCTGGGGTTGGGTGGGGAATCCAGCCAAGAGTGAACAGACTTCTAAGAAAAGGTTTCAGACATGTGAAAATGTTAAGTGCTAAGTAGTATGATGTGTGAAAATAACAACAGACTAGGTGCATGGAAGTGCAGACAATGGTTCAGTAACAGCCATTTGGTAGGAGATTGTATCAACATCTTAGAGTTAGATCTGAGTGAACATTTTGGCCAACCCAATATTAAACAATATTTTTAGATAGTATTAGGCTTCCCTGTTGGCTCCGGTGGTAAAGAATCTGCGTGCAATGGAGGAGACCCAGATTCTATCCCTGGGTCAGGAAGATCCCCTGGAGAAGGGAATGGCTACCCACTCCAGTATTTTTGCCTGGAGAATTCCATGGACAGAGGAGACTTGCGAGCTACAGTCCACAGGGTTGCACAGAGTTGGACACAACTGAGTTACTAGCTCTGTCACTTTCACTTTAGATAATATGTTCTGATTTGCGGGGAGAGAAGGAGAATTGGAAGAGGTAGAATATAAGCCTTAACATGGGAGATTTTATTGGCAGGGATCATTTAGGATTCATTAGGATCCCTGGAACCAGCCCTAATAATAGTTTATCAGGATGGCTCCTTGAAACTTGTATGTAATGATGACCAACAGGAAATGAAGACACCAGATCTTCCTTGGCATGGTAGGGAAGAAAGGATTAGAAGGCTCATGACTGTGGGAATGTTTGAATTAATGTATGGTCTAAGCACTGAAATGGTACAGCCTGGCTGTGTTTCCTGAGAAGGTCTAAAGGAGCATGGTCCCATGGACTGAGCAATCAATTGCATACAGCAATAGCCAGCTCAGTAACATACCATAGCATTGTTTTTCCTGCCTTCTGTTCTTCCCTCTATTTATGCTCACTCCTGCTGTCTGGGATGGCACTAGATTTCAAAATAAGACCACAAAGACTCTTCTTTCTGGGAAACTCAAACAATAACAGTTTCAGAGACTACAAGAATAGTCTTGAAAAGTATCTTCTCCTGTGATGTGTTGTAATAATAATATAAATATCACCCATAAGTGATGTTTTATCCAATATCCTTATATAATTTCTTCTGTGATGTCATCCGTAACAACTAGTTATACTATTGTATATTATTTCACTATGATCTCACTACCACTCAGATTTTCAGGGGAGGTATTAGGATTTCCGTTAGTATTATCTGGCAAATCCAAATTGAGTCTTAATTTTATTTCCTGGCTTTATTACTAACTACCCTAAAATTCTCTGTAGTATATATCTTTCTTAACTGGTGTTTTCAGCACCTTCCAATTTTGTATTGTCTGAGAACTAAATAAATGTGAGCGCAGTGGAACTCAAACAGCTGTATGTATTTAACTACAAGGTTCAATGCCCAATTCGTGCTCTGTTTGTGCAGCCATCAGGAGAGCTCTGAAAGGAAATCTGCAAAGCTTCCAGCATATTTTATTAATGACCAGCCAGACACCATAACCCACACCAGGGAGATGAGGACCTAATTAATTAGGCCTAATACTACTTAGCACTTACCATTTTCAATAAATATTACTACATGAATGAAAGAATCCTCAAAAGACTCCCATGAAGCCAGAACTATTAATCCTATTTTACATCTGGGGAAACAGAAGCAGAAAGGTTCTTGGATTCACCCAAAGCCACAGGGAGTGGGGGTATCAATCCCCAATTCGGTTTTCTCAGAGCTGGCCCTCTAGACTATTTTTAGAGCATGGTTTTCTCAAAGGTCAAAAGGTACTCACATATAAAATTTTAAGAAATGTGTGGGAATACCAATAGCCTAGGTGCATGGAAGTGCAAAAACAATGTCAGGGGATTTGTAAGGAAATCGATCATTTGCTTCTCCTATTTCTCTTTACGGGGAGGGGTTTATATGTTATAAACAGGGATTAGCAAGTAGCACAGTCCCTGGCACATAATAGGTGCTCAGTAAACTTGTTTGTTCATTTTTTAAACAAAATATGTATTAAATTCCTGTAGTATTCCAGGTATTCTCCTTGACCTCCTTAGCATCTAGGGACAAAGAATAAACAATAAACCTATAAATAAGTAAAATACATGTTATCATAGATAGTGACAAATGCTATGGAAAGGATGACCTAAAAAGGAAAAAAAATATATGGGAAAAGGGTACTCAAGGTGGTAGGAATAGCAAGTTCAGACTCCTAATATAGAAGCATCCTTGACAAGCTCAAGGAATAGTGAGGAGGGCAGAGTGGTGGAGTAGAGTCGGTGAAGACAGAGGAAAAGAAAATAAAATTGGAGGAGTGATACGTGCAATCTTGTGGGCCATTTTGATAACATTGGTCATTTACTCTGCAAAACTGTTGTTGCCGTTTATCACTAAGTCACGTCTGACTCTTCTGTGACCCCATGGACTGTAGCCCACCAGACTCCTCTGTCCCTGAAATTCTCCAGGCAAGAATATTGTAGTGGGTTGCCATTTCCTTTCCCAGGGGTCCCTCCTAATCCAGGGGTAGAACCCAAGTCTCCTACATTAGCAGGCAGATTCTTTACCACTGAGCCACCAGTGAGGCCCACACTGCAAAGACAGGAAGATGCTACAGAGTTTTGAGTGTGCTTGTGCTATGGAATGAAGTGGCTGACCATTTTAATGGGCTTATTCTTGCCTAAGGGCAAAGTGTGGAAATAGAGCAATAAATTAGGAGATTATTGGAATAATCTAGTTGAGAAATAATGGTGACTTATACCAGGATCGTGGTGATTGAAGTAGTGAAAGGTGGTCAGATCCTAGATATATTTTGAAGATAGAGCCATAAAAAATTAAATTTGATGGACAGAATTTGGGGTCTGGAATAAAGAACAGAGTCAAGACTTGTTCCAAGGTTTTGATCTGAGAAACTGGAAGGGTGGAGTTAGTATTTATTGAGATTAAGAAGACTATGTAAGGAGAAAATTTCAGAAGGGAAATCAAGAGTCCATATTTGGACACGTTAAATATGAGCAACCCTAGACTCTCCATGTGGTTGGTGATGATGAGTAGAAAGGGATGTGTCCCAAAAGATAAAGGAATGAAGTATTTCAAAAAGGAGGGAGAGGAATCTACTGTGTCAGAAGTTTCTGATACACTGAAAACAATGAAAGACTGAAGATTGACTACGGGATTTAGAAAATGGGACATTGGTGGACCTTTTTAAAAAAAGATTTATTTATTTATGTATTTTTGGTTGTGCTGGATCTTCACGGCTGTGTGGGCTTTCTCTAATTGCGGTGAGTGGAGGTTACTCTTCTTTGGAGTGCGAGGTGGGGGCCTTCTCATTGAGGAGGCTTCTCTTGTTGTGGAGCATAGGTTCTAGGGTGTGCAGGCTCAGTAGCTGTGGTGTATGGACTAGTTGTCCCGGTGGCATGTGGAATCTTCCCAGAGCAGGGATTGAGCCCATGTCCCCTGCATTGGCAGGTAGATTCTTAACCACTGGACCACCAGGAAAGCCCATTGATGGTCTTAATAATATAAATGTTAGTAGATAAATAGGGTAAAAAGTCTGATAGAGTGGATTCAATAGAGAATAGTATGATTCATTGTGTGTCTAGATATAGCTATAGGTGTAGATACATACTGGGCTTCCCAGGTGGCGCTAGTGATAAAAAACCCACCTGCCTATGCAGGAGACATATGAGTCATGGGTCCCATCCCTGGGTCAGGAAGATCCCCTGGAGGAGAGCATGACAACCTACTCCAGTATTCTTGCCTGGAGAATCCCATAGACAGAGGAGCCTGGTGGGCTAAAGTCCCTAGGGTCACAAAGTGTTGGACATGACGGAAGCGCCTTAGCACAGCCCAGTAGATACAAACGTAGATTGATCTTAGTCCAGGGAACTGAGAGGATTTTTGCTCTAGAAACAAAAATAACTCAGTAGCAATGAATTCCTCTCATCCTGATTGTGGCCTTCAAATACCATTTTCCATAAAGGAACCAGGGTTTCTTAGAGGAAAAAACAAATGCCAGAACTGCTGCCAAAAATTTACCAGATTAACCTGGGACATCTTGCCATACCAGCTAGAAAAGAAGTCTTCAGATTTCTAGAGTCATGCCATGATAGGCTAACTGATACCATAATAAAATTAATGCTATGAACAACTGAAAAACAGAACAAAATATTTGAACTGTTGTTTTCAGTCATTGGACAGTAGCAACTGGATCCTCTACAGGAAGGATGGGCTTCCCAGGTGAATCAGCGGTGGAGAATCCTCCTGCCAATGTAGGAGATGTGGGTTCAATCTCTGGGTTGGAAAGATCCCCTGGAGCAGGAAAATGGCAACCCACTCCAGTATTCTTGCCTGGGAAATCCCATAGACAGGGGAGCCTGGCAGGCTACAGTCCAGGCGGTCACAAAAAGTCAGACACAACTGAGTAACTAAACAACAGAAGAAGAAAGGTATAAAAAAGGTGAGCCTCACAAGCCTTCTTACCTAGAGACACAGTCCCTAGGTAAGAAAGGGAGTTGTAGTAGTCTCTCTACAAAAGACAGAGTTTGTTGTTTCAGTTCAGTTCAGTTTAGTTCTCAGTCATGTCTGACTCTTTGCGACCCCATGAATTGCAGCACGCCAGGCCTCCCTGTCCATCACCAACTCCCAGAGTTCACTCAAACTCATGTCCATCAAGTGGGTGATGCCATCAGACCATCTCATCCTCTGTCATCCCCCTCTCCTCCTGTCCCCCATCCCTCCCAGCATCAGAGTCTTTTCCAATGAGTCAACTCTTTGCATGAGGGGGCCAAAGTACTGGAGTTTCAGCTTTAGCATCATTCCTTCCAAAGAAATCCCAGGGCTGATCTCCTTCAGAATGGACTGGTTGGATCTCCTTGCAGTCCAAGGGACTCTCAAGAGTCTTCTCCAACACCACAGTTCAAAAGCATCAGTTCTTCGGCACTCAGCTTTCTTCACAGTCCAACTCTTACATCCATACATGACCACTTGGAAAACCATACCCTTGACTAGACAGACCTTTGTTGGCAAAGTAATGTCTCTGCTTTTCAATATGCTATCTAGGTTGGTTATAACTTTCCTTCCAAGGAGTAAGCGTCTTTTAATTTCATGGCTGCAGTCACCATCTGCAGTGATTTTGGAGCCCAAAAAAATAAAGTCAACACTGTTTCCACTCTTTCCCCATCTATTTCCCATGAAGTGATGGGACCAGATGCCATGATCTTTGTTTTCTGAATGTTGAGCTTTAAGCCAGCTTTTGCACTCTCCTCTTTCACTTTCATCAAGAGGCTTTTGAGTTCCTCTTCACTTTCTGCCATAAGGGTGGTGTCATCTGCATATCTGAGGTTATTGATATTTCTCCCGGCAATCTTGATTTCAGCTTCTGCTTCTTCCAGCCCAGCGTTTCTCATGATGTACTCTGCATATAAGTTAAATAAGCAGGGTGACAATATACAGCCTTGATGTACTCCTTTTCCTATTTGGAACCAATCTGTTGTTCCAGGTCCAGTTCTAACTGTTGCTTCCTCACCTGCATACAGGTTTCTCAAGAGGCAGGTCAGGTGGTCTGGTATTCCCATCTCTTTCAGAATTTTCCACATTTTATTGTGATCCACACAGTCAAAGGCTTTGGCATAGTCAATAAAGCAGAAATAGATGTTTTTCTGGAACCCTCTTGCTTTTTCCATGATCCAGCGGATGTTGGCAATTTGATCTCTGGTTCCTCTGCCTTTTCTAAATCCAGCTTGAACATCTGGAAGTTCACTGTTCACATATTACTGAAGCCTGGCTTGGAGAATTTTGAGCATTACTTTACTAGCCTGTGAGATGAATGCAATTGTGTGGTAGTTTGAGCATTCTTTGGCATTGCCTTTCTTTGGGATTGGAATGAAAACTGACCTTTTCCAGTCCTGTGGCCACTGCTGAGTTTTCCAAATTTGCTGGCATATTGGTTGCAGCACTTTCACAGCATCATCTTTCAGGATTTGAAATAGCTCAACTGGAATTCCATCACCTCCACTAGCTTTGTTCATAGTAATGCTTTCTAAGGCCCACTTGACTTCACATTCCAGGATGTCTGGCTCTAGGTGAGTGATCACACCATTGTGATTATCTTGGTTGTGAAGATCTTTTTTGTACAGTTCTTTTGTGTATTCTTGCCGCCTCTTCTTAATATCTTCTGCTTCTGTTAGGTCCATACCATTTCTGTCCTTTATCGAGCCCATCTTTGCATGAAATGTTCCCTTGGTATCTCTAATTTTCTTGAAGAGATCTCTAGTCTTTCCCATTTTATTGTTTTCCTCTATTTCTTTGCATTGATCACTGAGGAAGGCTTTCTTACCTCTTCTTGCTATTCTTTGGAACTCTGCATTCAGATGCTTATATCCTTCCTTTAGGTAGATGAAAAACAGCTGGAATTTGATGGGCAGAGTACCAGAGGGCAGTTAAGTAGACAAGAGCTCCAGGAAAATTCTGAGTGTTCTCTTTTAGTTAATGACTGAAAATTAAGCTGCACATTCATAATGTGAGACCCTGGGGGGCCAGGGAAAGAATACACGTTGGGGAGTTGTGACCTGAATATTGCTGGAACTTGAACACATCTAGGAGATACTCAAAGTTTGAACAGGCAGAGTAGAGCATGTGCTAGCCATTCTGTGATAGTAAGTTTTGATTTCTGGTTGAGAAAGTCATTTTAAAAGTGTTTTGGCTATTCCTCACCCTTTTTTCATATTATATATATGTTTATGTATACGTATGTGTATATATATGTGTGTGTATATAAAAATATATATGAACAGTTTGCCAAGTCTTATGAAACACATAAGGATTTTGATTAGAATAATATGAAATCTGTATATTGAATATTACATCTTAGGATCCAAGAACATGATGTGTTTCTATATTATTTACATCTTCATTAGTATCTTTTGGCTCAGATGGTAAAAAATCCACCTGCAATGCAGGTGATCCAGGTTCAGTCCCTGGGTTGGGAAGATTCCCCAGAGAGGGGAATGCCAAACCACTCCAATATTCTTACCTGGAAAGTTACATAGACAGAGCAGCCTGGCAGGCTACAGTCCATGGGGTTGCGAAGAGTCAGACACAACTGAGTGACTAACACTTTCAGTTTTCACTTTAGTATTTTTGTACAGTTTAAATTTTATCTGCTTAAAATTATCCCCCCTCCCCCATGATGAGGAGGGAAAAGTGCCTTTAATTTTTTAAACACTTTTAGATTTATTAGTGTATGACTTACAATTTAGCTACTATTCAAAATAGTTTTTTATTTTATTGCATTTTCTAGGTGCTTCTACATAATTGATAGAAAGACAATTGACCTTTATATGTTAGCTTTATATCTAGAAAGTTTTCTAAGCTCTCCTATTAATTTTAATAAATTGTCCATGGATTATTTGGGGTTTTCTACTCCTTGGAAGGAAAGTTATGACCAACCTAGATAGCATATTCAAAAGCAGAGACATTACTTTGCCAACAAAGGTCCATCTAGTCAAGGCTATGGTTTTTCCAGTGGTCATGTATGGATGTGAGAGTTGGACTGTGAAGAAAGCTGAGCACTGAAGAACTGATGCTTTTGAACTGTGGTGTTGGAGAAGATTGAGAGTCCCTTGGACTGCAAGGAGATCCAACCAGTCCATTCTAAAGGAGATCAGTCCTGGGTGTTCATTGGAAGGAATGATGCTAAAGCTGAAACTCCAGTACTTTGGCCACTTCATGCGAAGAGTTGACTCATTGGAAAAGACTCTGATGGTGGGAGGGGTTGAGGGCAGGAGGAGAAGTGGACGACAGAGGATGAGATGGCTGGATGGCATCACTGACTCGATGGACGTGAATTTGAGTGAACTCCAGGAGTTGGTGATGGACAGAGAGGCCTGGCGTGCTGCGATTCATGGGGCCGCAAAGACTCGGACATGCCTGAGAGACTGAACTGAACTGAACTGAACTGATGCAGACAATCAAACCATATGTGAATAACAGCAGTTATTTTCTTAGACAATTTAAGATTTTTTTTTTCCTTCTTATCTACTGGTGGGGACTCTGATATGATGTTGCCTAAGAGATATTTTTGAACATTTTATAAAACCTCTAGCTTTGTCTCTTTGCTATTGCATTTTTAAAAAACATATTGTATTGTTTTCTGCCCCTCTCTTTATTATTTCTTTCTTTTTAGTTTCTTTGGGCATATTCTACTTCTGTATTTCTACTTTCATAGTAGGATGTTTAGCTTATACTTATCAAAAATACAGTAAGGCTCCACTTCATATCCAACACATTTTCAAAAAGGCTGATAGAAATGTTGGCAAGCATGTGAAATATTCTAGTAGAAATGTACATTGGTACAACCACTTGGGAAACCAAATTGAAGTTTAATATGCACATACTCAATGTTTCTTCAATTATATTCCTGTATATATTTCCTAGAGAAATTCTTGCACAAGTGGATCAGAAAATGTGGTGGTTGATTTTATCTGTTGACTTGACTGGCCACAGGGTGCCCACATATTTGGCCAAACATTGCTTAGGTGTGTTTATGAGGGGAAACTGTGGAAAATTCTGAAAGAGATGGGAATACCAGACCACCTGACCTGCTTCTTGAGGAACCTATATGCAGGTCAGGAAGCAACAGTTAGAACTGGACCTGGAACAACAGATTGGTTCCAAATAGGAAAAGGAGTTCATCAAGGCTGTATATTGTCACCCTGCTTATTTAACTTATATGCAGAGTACATCATAAGAAACGCTGGACTGGAAGAAGCAGAAGCTGAAATCAAGATTGCCGGGAGAAATATCAATAACCTCAGATATGCAGATGACACCACCCTTGTGGCAGAAAGTGAAGAGGAACTCAAAAGCCTCTTGATGAAAGTGAAAGAGGAGAGTGCAAAAGCTGGCTTAAAGCTCAACATTCAGAAAACAAAGATCATGGCATCTGGTCCCATCACTTCATGGGAAATAGATGGGGAAAGAGTGGAAACAGTGTCGACTTTATTTTTTGGGGCTCCAAAATCACTGCAGATGGTGACTGCAGCCATGAAATTAAAAGACGCTTACTCCTTGGAAGGAAAGTTATGACCAACCTAGATAGCATATTGAAAAGCAGAGACATTATTTTGCCAACAAAGGCCCATCTAGTCAAGGCTATGGTTTTTCCAGTAGTCATGTATGGATGTGAGAGTTGGACTGTGAAGAAAGCTGAGTGCCGAAGAACTGATGCTTTTGAACTGTGGTGTTGGAGAAGACTCTTGAGAGTCCCTTGGACTGCAAGGAAATCCAACCAGTCCATTCTAAAGGAGTCAGTTCTGGGTGTTCTTTTGAGGGAATGATGCTAAAGCTGAAACTCCAGTACTTTGACTACCTCATGCGAAGAGTTGACTCATTGGAAAAGACTCTGATGCTGGGAGGGATGGGGGACAGGAGGAGAGGGGGATGACAGAGGATGAGATGGTCTGATGGCATCACCCACTTGATGGACATGAGTTTGAGTGAACTCTGGGAGTTGGTGATGGACAGGGAGGCCTGGCGTGCTGCAATTCATGGGGTCGCAAAGAGTCGGACACGACTGAGCGACTGAAGTGAACTGAATGAGGGTGTTCTTGGATGATATTACCATTTGAATTAATAGACTGAGTAACGCAGATTGCCCTCTCTAATGTGGGTGGTCCTCATTTAATCAGTTGAAAGCCTGAATTGGAAAAAAGGCTGGCCCTCCCATGGGTAGAAGGGTGCTCCTTCTGCCTGTCCACTTGAGCTAAGCTGTTGGTCCTTTCCTGCCTTCAGATATTAAGTGAAACATGGGTAGCTTTTCTTCTGTCTTAACATCTGCCAGCTTTCAGACTGGGTCTCCAGCTTACTGACTTCAGATCTTGGGATGTGTCAGTCTCCATAATTTCATGAAATTGCATGAACCAATTTCTTTTAATCTCTTTCCCTGTATGTTTCTGCATCTCTTGCTCTTTCTCTTTCTGGTTCCAGTTAGCCACAATAAAGCAAATCTTGCAATAAAGCAAGTCACATGAATTTGTGGTTTCCCAGTGCATTTAAAAGTTATGTTTACACTATACTGTAGTCTGTAAAGTGTGCATTAGTATTATGTCTAAAAATATAAATAGATATCAATTTAAAAATATTTTATTGCTAAAAAAATGACATGACTGAAGTGACTTAGCATGCACACATACATGCATATGATATTATACTAAAAATATTATACTGTATATTTAGTATATTATGCTAAAATATTTTATTTAAAATAATTTAAATACACTAAATACTATACAATATATTATATATAATATAATATATATTATGTATAGACCCCTATCGTGTATTATGTGCCCCTCTTGTGGCACCCCTAATACATAATATATATAATACATACTTTAGAGTATATCCTCTATACTTGAGAGAGAAAATAGAGTATATACTCTAAAGTAGATAAATTATGGGGCTTCCCAGGTGGTGCAGTGGTAAAGAATTTCCATCTGCCAATACAGGAGATGCAAGAGACGTGGTTTTGATCCCTGGGTTGGGAAGACCCCCTGGAGTAGGAAATGGCAACCCACTCCAGTTATTCTTGCCTGGAGAATTCCATAAACAGAGGAGTCCATGGGGTTGCAAATAGTTGGACACGACTGAGCAACTGAGCACATACAGATAAATTATATATAGTGTATATAGTATGTTATACTATAAACAACTATAGTAAAAGTAACCATATATAAACAAATGTAAATAACCACACAAGAATATAAAAACTAAAGGGAAAAAAAGCAAGGCAGATATTGTCACACAATTCAGGAGTTACATCTGGGCAGGAGAGAGGGATGCAATTGAGGAAAATCTTCACAATGGTCTGTTTCTTAAAGTGGGAGGTGGATGGATAAGTGTTCATTTTATTATGATTCCTTAAACTTTATGTATATGCTACATATAATTCTATATGTGTAAGTATGTCTAATCCTAATGTGTTTATTATTTCTTAATAAAAAATTAAATCACACGCACTAGAATCAAACTGGAGAACCCAGCAGCCTAGGGAGGATTCCTGTCTAGCAGTTTCTCACATAGAGCAGGCACTCAAAAAGACTGAATATTCAGATGGGAAACCCAAGGTATCTGTTTCCTACCTCAGCCCTGGAGACTGGTGGTGTCTCTTTCAGCATGGTCCTAGTTCTTCCAGGCTTCGGATGACATCATCCCCTCTGCCTCTCTCCACCTCCTGAATCTCCCTCAGCTCCGGTCACTTCCTTGTTATCACTGGCTTGTGCTCTAGAGACATAATTCTGAGTTTAGAGTCAGACTCTGGGAGTCATAAACCATTCATCAATGAGCTAAATATAATTCCTGGCATATTTCATTGAGCCTAATTGCACTTTAAAATCTTTGAGCATAATGAAAATATCAGAAGATTTCATGTAAAAATTCTGACTTCCAGCTCCTCTTGAAAAATAGGAAGATCTGGCAACAATGAGCTCATATTCCTCATGCCATAAACTAACTGCCCATCTTAGGCCGATACGCTCCACAGCGTGGTCCCCACCACATTGTGCTCTCCAACACAACAGTTACCATCCATCATCTCTCTTCCATTGTTTATTTTCTTATTATTGTTTGGAGAAATATTTCTCAAGTCACTTACCAAATAAAAAGTAGGACAAGGTGGCTGGGTGATTTTTCTTTAATAGAGGTCATTTTACTTATGAAGTGTGTTACTTGCCTGGCCACAGCTCTTTTCCAAGTGCCGCCCCCCCTTTTTTTTAAATTGGAGTATAATCGCTTTACAATGTTGTGTTAGTTTCTGCTGTACAATGAAGTGAATCAGCTATATGTATGCATATATCCCCCTCTTTTGGACATCCTTCCCATCCCCACCCCCATCCCACCCATCTAGGTCATGACAGAGCACTGAGCTGAACTTCCTTGCTTTACAGCGGGTTCCCACTGGCTATCTATTTTACACATGGTAGTGTATATATGTCAATCCTACCATCTGACCCAGCAATCCCACTGCTGGGAATATACCCTAAGAAAACCATAATTCAAAAGAATACATGGACCCCAATGTTCATCAAAGCACTATTTGCAATAGCTGAGACATGGAGTCAACCTAAATGTCCAAGACAGATGAGTGGATAAAGGATATCTGTTCCATGTCCTTATGTAACCATGTTTGAGGAGATTCGCTTTTTCTTAGGCATAAATTTTGATAATCCCGAGTATTGCTTTCCCCTTTCTGGCATCAAAAGGTGCTGAAGAAATTGCCTAGATTTATTCTGCTGAAAGAGGACTAATTTCAACATCTAAAACTCTAAGGAGGCCCAAGAAGGTGAGTTGGCTTGACCTGGTGTGGGCAGGCACTTTCCAAATGAGAGAGCTGGGAAATCACACCTCAGTCTGTTTTCTTTCCCTTTGCCTTGACTTTCCTCTGTTTTCTCCACCCTGTGTTCTCTTCTTGGCAGAAAACTCAAGCCTTAGAAATCTAAGTCTATTCATAAATGCACTTCTTTCAGTTACTATGGCAATGCTGAAGGAATCTGTCACGGCCAAACAGGATCACAAAAGGATCACTTTTATTTTTATTTTCAGTGTTTCCACCAACAAACAAATAAATAAAATGGTACAACTAGCCAGAGTCACATTCACTTCTTGGAAAACAGCTCCCAAGGACTAACTCCCTACTTTCATTCCTGAATTTTTTTCCCCTCCTAATTTGATGCACAGTTTTATTTGTTTTCCTAGACATTCATTAGAAAGGACCACAGTGAGTGGCATTCTGTGAGTTCAGGTCTTTTCCCTTACCTTTTGCCATGCTAAAGACAGCTAAGAATCACAATCATGTTTAAGAGAAGCAGTAGAGCTTCCCAAGATTACATGGTTAGAATTCATTTATTAAAAGCATAGGTTGCAAATTCTCCATGAGCTAGGCCTAAGTACCCCCCAAAAGCTGCTATTTTGTCTTTAGTTTTATCTTTGTGTTTCATTTCAGTCATTTGGGAATGAAATAATTCAGATGCCCTTATGTAAAGAAAGCAAAGCAAGACGAACTCCCCTGCCCCGTTTTTAGGGCAGGATGACAAGTTAAGTTGACATCAAGATCAGCAGATGAACATTCAGCCACTTTGCCAGTCACTGCTACTACGCGGACTGTAGCAACAGAACATTTGCTCTGAACAACCTACAGTCTGTCAAATTCCATAGCAGTTTCCAAGGCAATGATATGCTATTGGTCTTTTCTTTATGTATTGCACAATGCTTTAGAAATTGCACAAAGAAGAGGGAAGGCCTTTGAACCCAGTGGGGGGAAGATCCCCTGATTACCAGAAAAAGGTTACTTTGCAGACAGAGTCAAATTATTCCTACTTCTGTGAAAGCCACCAGCTTCTCATCCTCTAGGTGAGGGGTTGACACTCAAGTCTCCTACCTTGATGCATGTTTCCAGAGAGATTTTATTTGAAATTTTGCTGGTGATTGAACGGCATTGGTAGCCCTATGTTTATCGGTAAAGGGAGGAGGAAAAAATTTAACCTAGGAAATAAACATAGGTGTCTTTCATTGGCTATGACTCCCCACACTGGTCATACTGATGAGCTTTCAGCAATCTCAGTGTAATAACAGTACCTATAGTGTAGGATGATTGTTGGGATTAAGTTGAAAATTGTATGTAAGTCACTTAGCACTATGCATTCTGAACAACTATAAGAAACTTTCCTGCACTCCAGTGGTTAAGACTCTGCATTTCCACTGTAGGGGGCATTGGTTTGATCCCTGATCTGGGAACTAAGATCCCAGCAAGCTATGCCATGTGAAAAAAAAAAAAGAAATTAGTAATGCCTTTCACTGAACAACTGTAAGCTGTAAAAAATGTCAACGATGTCATTGTTTTTTGTTTCAATATTGTATTATTTTTTTTTATTTTATTTTTTAACTTTACAATATTGTATTGGTTTTGCCATATATCAACATGAATCCGCCACAGGTATACACGTGTTCCCCATCCTGAACCCTCCTCCCTCCTCCCTCCCCATACCATCCCTTTGGGTTGTCCCAGTATTATTGTTTCAACAAGAGAATGTATATTCCTGTCTCCAATTTTCTCTTCTTTTGTTTTACATAATTTACACATGTTTTGTATTTATTTACTTATATTTTGGGCTTCTGTGGTGGTAAATAATCTGTCTGCTAGGCAGGTGAGCTGGGTTGGATCCCTGGATAGGGAAGATCCCCTGGAGTAAGGCATGTCAACCTACTCCAGTATTCTTCTCTGGGAAATCCCAAGGACAGAGGAACCTGGTGGGCTACAGTCCATGGGATCACAAAGAGTCAGATACAACTGAGCAACTAACTTTAACTTTTCACTATTTCAGCAACTCATTGTGCCCTAGAATATTCTGAAAAAAAATGGAAAGGAATTCTTTTCCTCACCATAAATGGTATTTATAGTTGTTTGATATAATCTAGAAATAGTTATCTCCTCATTTGCTATGAATTTATTGGGTAAGTAGTATAGTATACTCTTTTACAGACTAAAAAATTATGTTTAAGCTGAATCTACTTAAATAAATCTAGAAATATGAAGATATTCCTAATGTGAGAATTCTTACCCTAAATACTGATGTTCAATATTATCCGAGAACCAGAAGCTGAATAACAAAACCAGTCATGACTGAAGGAATAATTGTATTTGATTTAATAAACTTTAAACGTAGAATTCTAGAGAAAATATTAGAACACTAATGTAACATATTTTCCTTCATCCTTTCTTTTATTTGTATGTGCTTTAAGACACTTCAGTTGTGTCTGACTATTTGCAACCCTATGGACTTAGCGTTCCAGGCTCTTCTGTCTATGGGATTCTCCAGGCAAGAATATTGGAGTGGGTTGCTATGCCCTCCTCCAGGGGATCTTCCCCACTAGGGATTGAACCCACGTCTCTTATGCCTCCTGCACTGGCAGGTGGGTTCTTTACCACTAGTACCACCTGGGAAGCCCCTTGTTTTATTTATCCAACAGATATTTATTGAGTAGATTTCATGCTAGGTGCTGTGAGACACAGTGGTGGGGATAGAAGCATAAGCAAAAGTCCATAAACAAAGGACTAAGAGAAATACAGTTGGAGGTATGAACACGGACACTGAACCAAGCAGAAAGTGGTGAGCATCCCAAGGGAAGAACAGAATAAGTGCTATAAGAATCAGGGCATGGAAATGTTAATATCAATCCTTCTTTGTGATTGAAGTGATTTTGTATGGGGCAATAACTTTGAATTTGCAAGTTTTAGCTGTACCAACTAACTTGGAAATCTGTGGTCAGGTATAACATCATTTAAGCAGAAAGAATATATCAGGAAACCTAATAGTTTATAAGCAGCTATCATATTTTTAACACGTTCTTAAAAGGAAATGGACTTAAAAGCAATAAAATGCATAAAAAATGGAAGCAGCTTAGTTCTGGTCCTTGTGCCTGAGTTCTACTTAGTGTGTCTGTGCAGCTGAAAGAAACTCACTTTTTTTCCTTCAAAAAAAAATTAACCTTGAGTTTTGTTTACATATTAAAGAAAAAAAATTAGTGGAAAGTGGACATTTAGGTGAATTCTGAACAAAACTGTGAAACAAACTGAGTCAGTAGCACTCTAGTCTGCCATCTGGGATTTTGCACTATTCAGTCAGTTCTAGAAATTAGATTAATACAGAAGAATTCGGACAGGGGAGTTAAAAGGCTCACCTACTAACAGTGAAAAATCTACAATAATTGTTCTCCTCAAGTCAGATAGATGACCTCAAATGAAATGCAGTCCCAGAATGTTTTTTCAAAATGAGACTTTTATTCCAATTATCAATGGGCATCACCATCAATATTATTTGGAAATGGAAAAGTATAAAGAGATTTTCTTAGACTATTAAAGGTACAAGTCAAAATATCAATCTGCTCTTCCTCAAACCATTTTGAAGTAATGATTTTTGCTTCAATATTTTCACTTACTCCTAACAACTTTATTTATCCCCCAAATGAATTCCAGTGAATCGTGTAAAATTTGAATTCAGAAACATGGATTCTGGCTTAAGATTTACACACTCAGCACTGCTCTCAGATTGAGGGGCTTTGGAAAGGCTTCTCTGGACAACAGATACTATGGATAGATGCTTTTGGACCAATCAGACTCTAGATGGCTCAGCTGATGGTCTTCAAAACCAGACTGACCCCAGTGTCCATCCTCTCCACCCATTCTTGTTGCCAGATCCTTGAAACAGAGGATATTAGAACACCTATGGTGGTTTCATAGACATAGATCCCTTTTAAAATAAATAACATGCACAGTCTTTGACGGGAAACAAAGGATACAGTTATTTCCTTAGAAAATGTAGAAGTAAACAGTTTGGCGTGTGGAATATTTTCATTCCTTTTGAAACTTCGGAAATTACAGTCAAACAACCTAGGATGTATGTGTTAATGAAAGATCTTTTGTCTAATTTATGTACATCACTTTACTACAGATCTATGGAATTTAGGTTACATTTGTGTAATTCCATAAGGGGTTTTTGACTGCTTAAGCGCCACCTGTTCTTTATAAATGCTGTGACTGACATCAAGTTTTCCTCCATATGGTGATGACATTTTTGATTACTATTTGTCTTCTTACATTTTAATAGTGATTTGAGTTAAAATAATTTAAAGTCTGTTTCTCAATAGCTTCATATAATTGAACAGTTCTGTTTATGAGTTTTATCTTTATGTATTTTGAGTCCACATAAATGTATAAAAGAGTTTAAACTAGCTACAGAATACAGCTTTGTAGGACTAGATGAGTAATTTTTCAGTTGTGAGTTAAAATCAAGAGGAGAATCAATATGGGCATCTCTGTAATTGAAAACCAGTGGGTGATAATTCTGTACCGAAAACAAGATAATAAGAATAAAAACGAGCCGTTGGTTGGAGAAAGATAAGATTAAAGCTGTGATCTCAATTAAATATGAACTATTATTAACATTGCAATAAAACTTCCACTTCTAATATGCCCTATACTTTCCTCTTTTGGGGTATATTTATAAAGATATGTAAAAATAATTTAAATCAATAATGGTAGAATCAGTTTATTATTGCCTGATAATTAAATATTTTCAGCTTTGTTAAATTCAAATATTTTGGCAAGCAGAAATAGTGCAGGTTTTTTGGTATGTCAAGATCTATTTCTCTATTTGTCTGATACACTATTTTACTCAGTATGCATTAATTTCAAAGATAACAAAAAAGGCCAAGGCAAGCAAGCCACGTGGCTTTGAGATGAACAGTGGAAGAAGAAGTCAATTTCTCTCACCTTCATGCCTGACAGGGATTTAAAAAATAAAAAAGCTGTTAGAGCCCTACATGTGTGTATATTGAAAACAAAATAAAACGAAACAAAAAAACCCAAAACAGCCCAAGAAAAGGTATGATCATTTTCCTCTTTATGGTGATGTCTCCCCCCTTTTTTAAAAGTTATAAAAGTTTTCAATTAACTTCTAACCATTTATCTGGTGCTGAAAGACACTCGAGGCTATTTTTCATCTCCTCTGAATTTTGAGGGAACCTATTAACTTTTGTTTCTTCTATCTCCTACATAGATTTTTCCAGACTCCAAATTCTCTCCTTGTTCAAGTGCATCTGACAACCTCACATCATCCGTAACCCAATAGCATACAAATAACTCAAAGCCAGTATATAAAAGACAAAACTTTTGTTTTATTCTACTAAATATTAATGACTACAAAGTAAAATAGAAATTCTGAAACATAAAGTCTGACTGAACTTCATATATGTTAATATATTTTATTTTGGGGGCATTCTTTGTTCTTATATGATATGTTTACTTCACATATGTTAAAGACAGTGAAGACTAAGAATTTTGCCCTTCCTTATCTAATACTATTAGACTAACACTAAATAAAGAATTAGTAGCTGATACAAATAAATCTTTAAATCTAGTAAAATTGTTCTAACTAGATAATCTGTAAATTCTAATCTAGTTTTTAAAAAATTCTGATTTTTTTCCAGAAGCAAAGCACTTTTAACTTCTTGATATATAATCTTTCCAGAGTGGCCATCTGGCAAAAATTTTATTTCATCAATATTTGCCAATTAAAAAGAAAAAGAGTATATGTACATACATATATATATGGTTAAAATGTTACCCATGGTTAAATCTAAATGGTGAGTATTTTAGTAACTATTGTACTTAAGAAATAAATGTGTTAAAGTGTAAGCACTCGTACAATAAAATACTTAGATAAAACGAAACATTTGTCAAATGTTTGATTTTCCCCATGTAAAGTCTAGTTTGAGGTGGTCCAGGAGACAGATGAGGGTAATCAAGCTACTATTATGAAAACAAAGTTCCTACCACCAATTTAAATTTAATCAGAGTCACGGTTCTGTTGTCTTTTGTGCAATCACAATATTTTATACATTAAAGACTAAAATTATTGTTGTATTACAAACATAAAAAGTCATGTTTCTACAACTCTTACTTAACTAGAAATGCAAGAATATTTCCCTGAATGACAAAAAAAAAGATAACTCAAAATCTCTTAAATCAATATCCAATATGGAACTTAATGTTGAAAAAGAAGATGCATTCCCACTAAAATTAAGAGCAGATAGAAAGTAAAACTGCTATCACTGATGTCAAATAAACCTATTTTCAAAGTCCTAGATAGTATAACATGGAACAGAAATAAGGGTAATAACTATTGGAAAGATATTGGAAAGAAAAGGATAAAATAATCATAATTTTCAAATTATAAAATTGTCTTCCTAGAAAAAAAGTGAGAATGAAACACAACACTATCCCGACGAGCAAAATAATTTAGAAGAAAGATTAGATATGAATGTGTGCAAAAGCAATAGCTATATCATACATAGCAATAATTAGGTAGAAAGTATATTTTTTATTAAAAAAATCCCTTTAACAATAGCAACAAAATTGAAAAATGCTTAAATATATATTTAAAGGAAATATATGGGATTTAATGAAGAAAATTATGTTATCTTAATGCATTCTTACCTGAAGCTCTGTTTATTAAGAGGTATGATACAGGGACCAGGTACTAAACAGACTTTTTGCTGACATAATGAGAAGAATTAAAAGAGAACTGAAAGGGAACAAACATTCACACTGGTTGATGCAATACCTTTTATTTCTGAGTGTAAAATAACTCTTCAGTATCCTCACAACATTTCACATTTGCAGAAACACTGACTCACCAGACAATAAAACAAACTATAAAGATTAAAAAAAATAAATAAAAGTATGTCAGAGATACATACATAAATCATTGGAAAAGGGTGTGGCACATAGGAAGCATCCAATAGATACTTATTGACTTAATTCATGAATTCACACAAATACATTGTCAAGAACACTTGCTGGTCCAATTTTTTAGTATCTACAAAACAAATTTGACAATCCAATAAATGATTCTGGAAAAATGGTTAACAGTTTAGGGATAATGTCTCAATTTTTCGTTTGGAAAAATCATCCTGTAAACAAATCCAAATTTCTGCTGGGTTTCTAGGGTCACACACAGAGTGTAACCTTAAAAATGGAACCACCACTGAGGAAAGCAGATCTGAGAGATAGAGACTGATTCTTCTGTGCACTTAAATTCAACGATGTTCAAAATAATTCTCATGGTTCTCAAAATTATCTAAGTCAACAATTTGACCCTACTCCAGTACTAAAGGCTTTTTAAACAGGCTAGCAAATAAGATTTAATAAAAGGTAAACAGGAAAACAGCAAATATCCTTTAGATGAACACCCTGTGTTCCAGGTATCACTACTTGCCTGCATCAAAACCCAGTGCCTATTTTTTTCCTCTTCATCCTCCAGCAAATGCTTGCTTATGCTTCAACACTTTTCATTATTATGGATTCTTCCTTTACAAAAGCAGATTAAAGTATTTTCTCCTTTCTGCTTCCATCACATTTTGTATAAAACTCACTCATAATTTTCCCCTGTTTTTATCAAAGTCACTTGTTAATGTTTCATCTCTGAGTGTTAAATTCATTATTTGTACTGCCAGCATCCAGTATAACATCTGACACAAAGTGGGTGACTAATAGATGTTTGAAAAATGGAGTGAATGAATGAATGGATGAATCGATGAAGCACTAATGATATTTAAAAAAAAAATTACTGATCTATCTGCTAGGAATTTCTTTACTGCCTGAATGCTTGAATTTTCTTGAGGTCTAAAGTGACAAGTCATGTTTTGTATATCTGGAAAAGCAAGATGATATTTTCATTGCTTTCATATGAGGGTCATGGCCCATTTTCAGGTAAACTTTGTTAAGACTCAAACAGTCTTTATTGTACACCAAGTTTATAAAGCCAATTAATTACAATTTTGAACGGTTCATCATAATAAGATGGTGTATGCACTTCCTGTGCTGCTGTTGCTCTTTAGTCACCAAGTCATGTCTGATTCCACAATCCCACGGACTTATAGCCTACCAGGCTTCTCTGTCCATGGGATTTTCCACACAAGAATACTGGAGTGGGTTGCCATTCCTCCTCTAGGGGATCTTCCCCACCCAGGGATTGAACCTGAGTCTCCTGCTTGGTCAATGGATTCTTTATCACTGAGCCACCTGCAAAGTCCCATGCACTTCCTGTACTGGTCCTTTTATGAAAGGAGGGATTTTTTTTTTATCTTCCTTTTAAAAAATTTATTTATTGAAGGATAATTAATTTACAGAATTTTGTTGATTTTTGTCAAACCTCAACATGAATCAATCATAGGTATACATATATCCTCTTCCTTTCGAATCTCCCTCCCATCCCCTTCCCCATCCCATCCTTCTAGGTTGATACAGAGCCCCTGTTTGAGTTTCCTGAGACATACAGCAAATTCCCCTTGGCTGTCGATTTTTCATATGGTAATGTAAGTTTCTATGTTACTCTCCCCAAACATCTCACCCTCTCCTCCCCTCTCCCCATGTCCATAAGTCTGTTCTCTATGTCTGTTTCCTTCATTGCTGTCCTGCAAATAAATTCTTAGGTACCTTCTTTCTAGATTCCATATACATGCATTAGTATACAATATTAATCTTTCTCTTTCTGACTTACTTTACTCTGTATAATAGGCTCTAGGTTCATCCACCTCATTAGAATGGATTCAAATGCATTCCTTTTTATGGCTGAGTAATATTCCACTGTGTATATGTACCACAATTTCTTTATCCATTCATCTGTTGATGGACATTTAGGTTGCTTCTATATTCTAGCTATTGTAAATAGTGCTGCAATGAACATTGGGGTACATGTGTCTTTTTCAATTTTGGTTTCCTCAGGGTATATGCCTAGGAGTGGGATTGCTGGGTCATATGATGGTTTTATTCCTAGTTTTTTAAGGAATCTCCATACTGTCTTCCAAAGTGGCTGTATCAATTTAAATTCCCATCAACAGTGCAAGAGGGTTCCCTTTTTTCTACACCCTCTCCAGCATTTATTCTTTGTAGACTTTTTGATGATGGCCATTCTGACTGGAGTGAGGTGATATCTCATTGTAGTTTTTTTTGTTTTGTTTTGTTTTGTTTTAAATTTTATTTTATTTTTAAACTTTACATAATTGTATTAGTTTTGCCAAGTATCAAAATGAATCCTCCATAGGTATTCATTGTAGTTTTGATTTGCATTTCTCTAATAATGAGTGATATTGAGTATCTTTACGTGTGTTTGTTAGCCATCTGTTTGTCTTCTTTGGAGAAATGTCCATTTAGGTCTTTTTCCCACTTTTTGATTGGGTTGTTCATTTTTCTGGTATTGAGTTGTATGAGCTGCTTGTACGTTTTGGAAATTAATCCTTTGTCAGTTGTTTCCTTTGCTATTATTTTCGCCCATTTTGAGGGTTGTTTTTTCACCTTGCTTATAGTTTCCTTTGCTGTGCAAAAGCTTTTAAGTTTAATCAGGTCCCACTTGCTTACTTTTGTTTTTATTTCCATTACTGTAGGAGGTGGGTCTTAGAGGTTCTTGATTTGATTTATGTCATCAAGTGCTCTGCCTACGTTTCCTCTAAGATTTTTGTAGTTTCTGGTCTTACATTTAGGTCTTTAATCCATTTTGAGTTTATCTTTGTGTATGGTGTTAGGAAGTGTTCTAATTTCATTCTTTTACATGTAGCTGTCCAGTTTTCCCAGCACCACTTATTGAGGCTGTCTTTGCACCATTGTATGTTCTTGCTTTCTTTGTCAAAAATAAGGTACCCATAGGTGCATGGGTTTATTTCTGGGCTTACTATCTTGTTCCATTGGTCTATATTTCTGTTTTTGTGCCAGTACCATACTGTCTTGATGACTGTAGCTTTGTAGTATAATCTGAAGTCAGGAAGGTTGATTCCTCCAGCTCCATTCTTCTTTCTTAAGACTGCTTTGGCTATTTGGGGTCTTTTGTGTTTCTATGTGAATTGTAAAATTTTTTGTTCTAGTTCTGTGAAAAATGCCATTGGTAATTTGGGCTTATCATATATAAAAGGGGCTTATAATTCATATATAAAAAGGGCTTCCCTGGTAGCTCAGATAGTAAAGAGTCCACCTGCAGTGCAGGAGACCCAGGTTTGGTCCTTGGGTCGGGAAGATTCCCTGTAGAAGGGAATGGCAACCCACTCCAGTGTTCTTGCCTGGAGAATCCCATGGACAGAGGAGTCTGGTGGGCCACAGTCTATAGGGTTGCAAAGAGTCGGATACGACTGAGCCACTTTCACTTTCTACTTTCTTTCTTTCAAATAGAAAGAGTACTGGATTGTTACAGATGGTGCAATAGAATTGGATATGGATGGGAAATAAATCTTCAA
This sequence comes from Bubalus bubalis, assembly GCF_019923935.1. NCBI lineage: Eukaryota > Metazoa > Chordata > Mammalia > Artiodactyla > Bovidae > Bubalus > Bubalus bubalis. The sequence goes on from NC_059160.1 coordinate 34,518,302, forward strand.
ATCTGCTTGACAAAATAAAAGAGTTTGCAGGGTTTGTTTCCAAAGTAATACACATTTTCCCATCTACAATGTTGAGGATCAATTCATTTCTCTTTTTGAGGAGATGCATATGAAAACAAAGTCCTATGTATTTGCCTCTGACTGTAGAAGGCAGATCCTATTGTCTACTTTGCTCTTCTCAGTGAAATCTTGAAGTGAATGAGTAGGGAGTTTTGTTCACACTTCAACCTTCCTAATAGTAACAAGTCTTTCCTCCAACACAACTGTTTCCTTTCTTTTTAACAATGGCATATGGTTCAGATGTTTACAGCAAATCTATACAAAATGCTTTTTTGTTTTTATAGAAGGATAGACAATTATGAACTCTAAATCTGCATCTTACTTCCTACATGCAAAAACAAGCGTCCTTGGGGCAGCACAAGCTATGGACATCTTTGCAATGAAAGCCCTGCAAAGGCAAATGGAAATTTATTTCAATGAGTTTACTGTAAGCACACTGTTTTTCTTTTTTTTTTTGCTTTTAATTGGTAGGTTTAAAAATTAGTATTGGTAGGTTTTAAATGCCTAATTATCTTCATATAAATGGCACCCTATCATCCTGGTAGTGTTGTACTCCTGCCTTGTGCTGTTTATTATTTTGCATTACAATTATCATGCAAAGCAGAGAAGGTGACTTTAAGCAGCTCATTTAAAGTGCTTTTTTTTCCCCTTAAGTGTAAAATCTTTGGGAGGCTATTTACATAGATATTTATCATTGGGTGTTAAAAATCAGTCCAATTATAAGTACACAAAAGTTTTTATTAGGGGTTTAATTTTGAAATGTAAATGGCCATTGTAAAGTGCTTATTGAAAATTTCATTTGTGCTTGTATTTTTGTCTGTGGATTAACAAGCCACCTTGTATTGGAATTAACTACAGAGATGCACAAAACATTCAAAGATCACAGAACCTGTAGGGCAAAATTGCCTAAAGGTGTGTGGTGCGAGCCTGTCTTTGGAGCTGGACATTAGAGATGCTGTAAGAAAGTGCTCCTCCAGCCACCCAAGCCACTAGCAATGGCTGGACCAATGATAGGATCCCACTCCATGTTGCATTCTGTTGCCATGGCTATGATGGCCCTAATATTGTGTGCTCACAGCAAGGTTGCAATTAGTATTTGGATTTAGAAGAGAACCATAATGATCTCATATTGAAGAAACACTTGGTTAATACTATTTTGGATCTAGGCATTCTTTCAAGTTGTTAACGAGCAGCTCTGTTGGTCAGAAAAAAAAAAAATCACTCAGCCATTTTGTACCTGCATCCTCACTTTCTTTCCAACCAAGTTGACTGAGATAGAGAGGCTGAGGATGTTTCTGGTCTGTCTACATGTGCTGTCTGCCAGGTTGCAAAAACACAGTCCTTGCATACTTTTAAATTGATAGCAGGCTTTTATATGTTTTCCTACACAGTGAGTGGTGATGAAGCTGCACTACTTTAATGATCAAATGAACTGTATACTGAAGTGAAGTGAAGTCGCTCAGTCATGTCTGACTCTGTGACCCCATGGACTGTAGCCTACCAGGCTTCTCCGTCCATGGGATTCTCCAGGCAAGGATACTGGAGTGGGTTACCATTTCCTTCTCCAGGGGGTCTTCCCAACTCCGGGATCGAACCTGGGTCTCTCGCATTGGAGGCAGACGCTTTAACCTCTGAGCCAGCAGGGAAGCCCGAACTGTACACTAGGTACCCCCAAAAATGCATCCAAGGGATGAATTGTAAGAGGTTTAGAGTTTGATCCATGCACAGTCAACTTCATGACATACAGCTGTTTTGGTTGAATTTAAGGTTTTTACTTACTCATGAAAGAATTTGGAGACAAACCAATAGGTAAGAAGTGGATTCATTTAAAGAGAAACATACTCCATAGAGTGTGGGCCATCTCAGAAGAAGAGGGAGAGCCTCAAAATATGACATGGTTGGTTTTTAACAGTTGAGTAATTAGATAGGCTAATGAGTGGGATGATTATTTCAATTATTTTGAGGAAGGGGTGGTGATTTCCAGGAATTGGGCCATTGCCCCCTAAAATTGAGCTTTTATGGTTCAGAACTGTCATGGCACTGGTGGGTGTGTTATTTAGTATGTTAAGTCTTACTGCAATAAGCATAGGTCTACAGGAAGTGGAATCTTCTGCCGTCTTGGACCCAGTTGGTTCTAACCAGTCTTTGTCACATCTGTTGGTTCTGTCGTTCTTTTAAACATTGTTCTCTTCCCCCCTCCCTCCTGTTTCATAACTGTGGATCACCAGCCAATGAGAAGGGCTTATCATTTTTTGAAGCAGAGATTAGTTTCTCCATGGTGTTCAGTGATCATCTATTCTGGGTCTTTTTACTTGGTCGCTTATTTATAAAGAGTTCAGTTTCACATTATTCACTTGGAAGTGGTAAGAGGTGAAGGGACAGGCTTAGACATGATTGTAAGTGAGCAAAGGAGTTGAGAAAGGAAGAGTAGTTGCCCTACCTTCTTAGATTATAAACTTTAGGTAGTCAGAGCCAGAACCCCAGGGTTCCAGTCATGGAGCACAGAGAGAAAGTCATGAGCTAAAGCTAAGGGTTCAAGTTGGGGAGAAAGGCACTAGACAATAGCTGCTGGTTTTTTTTTGACAGCAGCTCAAACAGTAGAGGAGGCAGAATCGTGGAGATCATCTTTGCTTTGCTACAAAAAAAGAAGTTTTTAAAGACAGATTACCTAAGATATGAATTTGTTGCTGTTGTTCAGTTCAAGTTGTGTCCAGCTCTCTACGACCCCATGAACTGCATAATGCCAAGCTGCCCTGTCTTCACTAACTCCCTGAGTTTGCTCAAACTCATGTGCATTGAGTCAGTGATGCCATCCAAACATCTCATCCTCTGTTGCCCACTTCTCCTTCTGCCCTCAGTCTTTCCCAGCATCAGGGTCTTTTCCAATGAATCAACTCTTCACATCAGGTGGCTAAAGTATTGGAGCTTCAGCTTCAGCATCAGTCTTTCCAATGAGTAATCAGGGTTGATATCCTTTAGGATTGACTGGTTTGATCTCCTGGCAGTCCAAGGGACTCTGAAGAGTCCTCTCAAGCACCACAGTGAAAACATCAATTCTTCAGGGCTCTGCCTTCTTTATGGTCCAATATATGGGGTGGCAATTGCAAATATATAAAAGGCAAAATACCTAATTTTGCATGCTAGAAACAGAAAAATCTCTAAGACTTTCAGCTTCATAGTCTTATAAAGGCTTAAATCAGATCCTCTAATCTATCTGATTGTTTTCATGGAATCATATTATTGAAACTTAGAGCCATTTATAGGATTTCTCTTGCAAATATCTTTGATTAACCACAGAACAGTCATGATTTTCCTGCCGTTGGTATTGTTTGAGTTCTGTTCATGAGCTCATGAGAGAGATGAGGAGCTATCTTACAGGGAAATAATCAGGAGATATGCTGGGGGCCAGGCAGCTTGGAAGGGACAGTATCAATAAGGCATTATGTAAAACCAGCAAGCTGAAAGTATTGAAAGAGATTAAAGTGATGAGATGAAAGCAAGAGCCTGGAAGTGGAGTGAAGGAGCAAACTAAGAGAAACGAAATGGATCAAATTTTAAAGAAGTGGAGTTGTAAACAAAAGCTAGAATTAGTGTTGTGGCATAAGAAAGGAAAAGAAAAATAATGATATTGATAATAATAATTGCTACTATTTATTGGGTTATTTTGTACCGACCAGATGCAAATTTCCATATACCATCTCATTTAACAACCCTCCTCCCAGTTGTGAGCAAGATATGATCATTCCCATATTGCAAAGGAAGCTTTGATATTTCCATGATCAGCTCTCCTCAGTTCTTAACAGCATTCATTTCAAAGAATCACCATGCTCTCTCCCCTAAACTTCTACTGCAACCTCACAACTCAATAACAGATTATCTCACCTCCACTCCAAAAGGACAATAGCCACAGGATAACTCCCTTAACTGTAGACTACCAAACCCAGAAATTTAACCATTTCCAGAGCCATCCTTTCTGCTTCCCTCCAGTTACAATGGAAGAGAGAAACCCTAATGTCTAATGTTAATCCCTGCACCCATTCCCTCTTGTCCCTTTAAGAAAATCCTTCCATCTGCTTCCTGTAGATTGTCTACCTCTCTCTTTAAGAGTAAACCAAAGAAAATTTTCTTGAGTCTACATCTCCTTTTCCTCTCTCTCTTTTCTTTCAGAGCTTAGTTTCTTCAAAGAACTAGGTATATTTATCCTCTTCACTTCTTTACTTCTCTTTTACTCACCAACCTACCATAATCTGACTTTTCCTACCATGGTCCATTGACACTATGAGCTCCAACAAAAGCCTCCTAGGTTGAAAAATCTAACAGAAATATTTTGGTCTGTAACCTATATAATCTTTTAACACTAGTCTCTGAAACAATCTCTTTCCTATGGTCTGAGACCACACTCCTCTGGTGTATCTTTTCTCTGATACTTCTTGGTTTCCTTCACAGGTCTTTTTCCTGACAGATCCTTAAGCATGGGATGTTTTCCTTGCTTCTGTCCTTAATCATGCGCTCACCATACGTTCTACATGCTATCAACTGCTCATAGGGTTTCAATGCCTGCGTCTATGTTGACTCTCAAATTAGTACCTTCATATTGTGTTTTTCTTGATCTTCAAGTCAAAGTCACCACTCTGTCTCATCTGACTGTCTAAAACAACTTCCTTACTTCTGTCTCTACTCCCAGTCTTGATCCCACCATCTTGATGCAGTCAAAGTGGTCATTTTTAAATGCACATATTACCTTGTTACACATCCCCAAATTTAATGGTTTTCTATTGCCCTTGAATAAATTTAAACATTTTGACGTCTTACAAATCCTTCATGCTCATGCTTCCATAAAACATTCCCACCTTACTTCTTTCCACTTTCTCCCTCTTGTTGAATATTGTGGCTTGCATATGTTGGTATTCTAGAAAAAAAATCTTGAATGCATTAATCAATGTTGTATAAAGTATAAATGTTGCTTAAAGAGAAAGTATCTCACTTCAAAGATCATGCTTTGATATTTTAAATGTGAGCGAGGACTTTTACATTTTGGGGAAAAATTTTTTTTAAGTACCTAAACTGGACTCAATTGGGAGGGGGTGATTTTTTAAGTAAATCTTCTGGTTGAGATTAAGTCCCTTTCTTTGAGTTCAGGTCCTGACACAAGAAAATATTGGTATAAAAATTTCAACTCCTTGAACAGTGATCTCTGAGGGAGTTGGACAATGAACTAGGAGACAAGGAAAAACCTGTAGAGCATGGGGCCCATGATTCATTTCAGAGCAGACCAGAGATATTATTAGATGACATGGTGATAAAAGCAAGAGCATTTGCTTTTCCCACTAGCTCACTGGACCTACACCTGCTACCAGAGCAATGCTATAGGCAAATATTCGAAAGATCTGTTCTTTTAAAGCACTTCAGATTGGCTCAGTGGACTCAGTTGGGTCTTGTGACTGACTGAGCATGGCGAGCAAATATGACTTCTGAAGGCTAAGTCTTTGCTTAGAACCATGACCAGGAAATGGAGCATCAGGGAATCATTATTAACTTCATAGAGCTTGAGGCTTTCTGAATCAACCTCAAGCTGCCACTAGGAACCACAACCAGGCACTCCAGAAATCCAGACTGGGAGTAGCACATCATCTTACCAAATGGTATTCTTTTTTCCCCCTCTGTGGCAGCTCTCCATTTCTCTTGGGAAAATAAGAAGAAAATCTTTACTGTTCACTTAGCATCTGGTGAAAAGGATAGAAATTGTAGATGTTTTATTATTGTCCTCATTGATGAATGAGAATAACATGAAACTGAGGAATTACAAGTTGATTGAAAGTTTAAGATAGTGAAAGTCACTCAGTCATGTCTGACTCTTTGTGACCCTATGGACTATATCAGTTCAGTTCAGTTCAGTTCAGTCGCTCAGTCATATCCGACTCTTTGCAACCCCATGAATCGCAGCACACCAGGCCTCCCTGTCCATCACCAACTCCCGGAGTTCACTCAGACTCACGTCCATTGAGTCAGTGATGCCACCCAGCCATCTCATCCTCTGTCATCCCCTTCTCTTCCTGCCCCCAATCCCTCCCACCATCAGAGTCTTTTCCAATGAGTCAACTCCTCGCACGAGGTGGCCAAAGTATTGGAGTTTCAGCTTTAGCATAGTCCATGATTATTCTCCAGGACAGAACACAGGATGGGTAACTGTTCCCTTCTCCAAAGGATCTTCCCAACCCAGGGATCGAACCCAGGTCTCCCACATTGCAGGCAGATTCTTTACCAGCTGAGCCACCAACAAAACCCAAGAATACTGGAGTGGGTAGCCTAACCCTTCTCCAGGGGATCTTCCCAACCAGGGAATTGAACTGGGGTTCCCTGCATTGAAGGTGAATTCTTTACCAGCTGACTTACCGGGGAAGCCCAAGATAATAAAAGGTTTACATTTATTTTTATTTTGGGCTGTGCTGGCTTTTCATTCCATTGCATGGGCTTTTCAAGTTGTGGCACATGGGCTTAGTTGCCCTGTGGCATGAGGGAACTTAATTCTCTGAGTAGGGATCGAACCCTTATCTGCTGCATTGGAGGGTGGATTCTCAACCACTGGACCACCAAGGAAATCGCATAAAAGTTTTACATTAACTCAGATCTCAGAATAATTTGGCAGGTATAAACTAAGAAAAATACTTCACTGGGAAATTGACTTACTTTTGGTTTATACAGCAGCTATCATCATGGCTTAGACACAATAGGTGCAATGAAATTACATTCCAGCTGGATTGCAGTTATAGAAAGCAACATGAAAATCCCAACAGCTTCAATCAACAAAGTTATTTCTCATGTATGCTATATGTCCCATGCAAGCTGGCAAGGAGGCTCAAGGTTGCAACCGATTGAAAAGTGGGTTCTTACACTAGCGATTAAACACTCTGGTTTAGAAGTAACACATGTCGATTCTGCTCATCACTCATTAGCCACTGGTCTCCTCATTATCCAAACACAAATGTGGCCCAGAAGTGTATGTGCTTTGAAGACAGAGTATCCAAAAGAAATAGGAGACATAGGACACAAGCATGAATGAGGGCTATCATAAACATGTTGAACAGCAGATGAGCTTTACATTGTGAACATTTATATTATGGCCTATGGCACATGTATGCTTGAGGCTCCAAAATAGTATTTTTAAATCTTGAGAAATTTTATTTCAAGAATACATGGAATCCCGGTTTGAGAAACTAGAAGTTAAACATTATCGTATCGGGTGATCACTCAAAGCAGCTTTAAGTGTAAGTGCAAATATGGGCACTGGAATTGCCTGGTAGATTTCCAAAATAAACAAACTTTAATATTTAAAATTTTTTTCATCAGAATAAAAACACAAAATTTAAGATTCTTATACAAACTAGAATACTTCTAAGTAAATTCCCAAGAACCTTATTTGTTTAGAGTCCAGTTGGAGAAATAGCTCTCTAGTTAAAGAAAAAAATCTGACATTTATTGAATGCTTGCCATATGCCATGGTTTCTTAAATGCTCTGCATGAAATAATTCTTTGAATCTGCATGACAACTATATCACAGAGGCATTTGTTATCCACATTTTCCTTGTGGGTGAACAGAGGCACAGAGTGTTGAAGTCACATGGCTATGGAACAGCCTTACTGTGGTTTGAACCTAGGAAAACTGGATGCAGGGTATTCATTGTTCTTAACCTTTGCACTATACTGCCTCTTTAAGAATCTCAGGAATGCTTTTAATTTTGTAATAGTTGTGCTTACTAAAATATTCCTGTAAAGCCATAAGCCATTCCAAATATGTAGACAAGTTAGAGATTTTCTTGCATTTGTTCATTTATTTATTCAACAGATAGGTTTCCTAATTTGTGCAATAGTGATCTTGACAAAAGATAAGAACTTTTCATCTCATGGAAAATGAGATATATGCACAATTATCTAAAAAACAAAACAGAGAACTATTATAAAACACATGCAGTTATTTAGCTTATTTGTTTCTGGTTTATTAAGACACCCCCTCCTTCAGACTGTACATTTTGTATAAAGAGGTACTTTTTCTATCTTGCCTACAATTGTTTTCTCCATGCCTAAAAGCCTAGGAAATTGCAGGTGATCCTCCATAAATATTTGTGGGAATGAATGTATGAATGGATGATAGAAAATGTCACTGCCAGATAGATGGCCAGCACAGAAGTATGTGCTTTATGTGGTTTCTCTCATTTAATTTTCAAAACAAATTTACAAATAAGAAACTGGGATTTAAATTTCCATAAGTTGGAAGGACTTTGTATAGCACATGGAACTCTACTCAAGGCTATGTGCCAGCCTAAATGGGAAAGGGTTTGGGGGAGAATGGATACTTGTATATGTATGGCTGAGTCCCTTTGCTATTCACCTGAAACTCATGACATGGTTAATCAGCTATGCGTGCGTGCATGCTCAGTTGCTATGCTAAGTCACTTCAGTCGTGTCCGACTCTGTGCGACCCCATAGACAGCAGCCCACCAGGCTCCCCCGTCCCTGGGATTCTCCAGGCAAGAATACTGGAGTGGGTTGCCATTTCCTTCTCCAACGCATGAAAGTGAAAAGTCAAAGTGAAGTCGCTCAGCTGTGTCTGACTCTTAGTGACCTCATGGACTGCAGCCTTCCAGGGTCCTCCATCCATGGGATTTTCCAGGCAAGAGTACTGGAGTGGGGTGCCCTTGCCTTCTCCAGTTGCTATAGTCGTGTCCAATTCTTTGTGACCCAATGGACCATAGCCCTCCAGGCTCCTCTGTCCATGGAGATTCTCCAGGTAAGAATCCTGAAATGGGTTGTCATGCCCTCCTCCAGGGGATCTTCACTCCGGGATCGAACCCGAGTCTCCTGCCTTGCAGGCGGATTCTTTACTGCTGAGCCACTGGGGAAGCCCTAATTGGCTATACCCCAGTAAAAAATAAAAAGTTTAAAGTTTGAAAAATAAAATAAAGTTCCATTAGTTGGAAATAGCCAAGCCAGAAGTTGAACCGAGCTCTTAACGATTTTGCATTCAGTATCTGCTCTCACTGGAAAACACTGCCTCTCAGCATGGGCCAGAAGAATATGGACATAGTTCTATGAGAAATTGTTTTCTTCCAAACTCCTGCTTGATGATGAACAGATCATATATAAAAAGAAACATTTCCGATGACTCCTACCATTTTTGTCTAAAGCAAGGACAAAAGGAGATATTGCAAAGCCAGATGACTAGATATTTATCAGTCAGAAATGTCTCAAAAATACAGCTTGATTAGTGGATTGCAGTATGTTCAGTAATTAATTAAGAGTTTGATTTGTAAAAACAAAGCATGATGGCTCCTACACACACCATGTGTCCCTTGAGCAAATGAAGATAGAGCTCAATGCTGAGGCTCCCAGTTCAGCTAAGCAGTCACAGATGTGACTCAAATTAGAAGGATGAACTCTGAATAACAATAACACCATCCAAATTAGCAAGTAGTATCTAAAATTTCTCCCAGAAAAGCTGGAGCCTGTGTCTAGGGTCCAAGTTTGTGAGCATTATATTCCGTTCAAACTGATTTGGGGGTCAGTTTGGGCCCATGCCACATCTCATGAGACCTCCTGGAGAAATGAGAAAGGTGTTCCTGCAAGTTGTTCAGTGGAACAGCACTGAGAGAGCTCTAAGGGCAGAATCTATAGTTCATGTGGGAAAACCTGCCTATTCCTACTCCAGGTGTGTGTGTGTATGTGTGTGAGCACATGCAAGCTCAACAAACGTGCATTAGCATTTGTGGAAACAGATAAACTCTCTGTTGAAAGTCATTGCCTCTGTGGAAAGTGGAGCTTAAATTCTTAGAGCAGACATTGTTTTATTTTAAGCTTTGTTGTAAGCCTATGCAGGGCTTTCCTGGTGGCTCGGTGGTAAAAGAATCATCCTGCCAATAGGAGACTTGGGTTTGATCCCTGGGTCAGGAAGATTCCCTGGAGAAGGAAATGGCAACCCACTCCAGTATTCTTGCCTGCAAAATCCCATGGACAGAGGAGCCTAGTGGGCTATAGTCCATAGGGTTGCAAAAGAGTTAAACACGACTTAGCAACTGAACAACAATAAGCCTACACAACTTCTTAAAGTATAAACATTTTATTTTACAAAACTGTCACCATAGAGGAGGGTACAAAATAAGACTCTGACAGATCTTAACAAGGATTCAAAGATTATGGCTCTGCAACCAAAGATGCCTTGTCTTTTAGGGGATATTTATGCAATAAATACAATTAGAATTAAAATGTACTTAACAAATAAGATCTTATTTCTTATCAAGACATGTAGAACACACATTTTAGATACTCACAGAAAATAAATACTCTGCATTGGTAGTCACTTATTTTCATTGTGAAAAAATGAATATTTGCTAAAATATTCATATTATTTTACCTTCTACTATGATAGATCCCTGGTGGCTCAGACAGTAAAACGTCTGCCTACAATGCGGGAGACCCAGGTTCAATCCCTGGGTTGGGAAGATCCCCTGGAGAAGGAAATGGCAACCCACTCCAGTATTCTTGCCTGGAAAATCCCATGGACAGAGGAGCCTGGCAGGCTACAGCCCATGGGGTCGCAAAGAGTCGGACACGACTGAGGGACTTCACATGATAGAACACAGTAAAGAGAAGGTCTACATCAGTTCATCTCTTCCCATGTTACCTATTGCCTATGTTACTCAATTCCCATCTGGATAAGTGCTTTGTGTTACATATTCTTTTTTAAATTAGTTTTACTGAAGTATATTTGATTTACAATGCTGTGTTAATTTCTGCTGTACAGCAAAGTAACTCAGTTATAAATATATGTATGTTTTTCATATTCTTGTCCACTCTAGTTTATCACAAGATATTAAATATAGTTCCCTGTGCTATACAGTAGGACCTTGTTGTTAATCCACTCTATATATAATAGTTTACATCTGCCAATCTCAAACTCCCAATCCTTCTCTCCCCTACCTCCTTCCCCTTGGCAATCACAAGTCTGTTCTCTATGTTTGTGAATCTGTTTCTGTTTTATAGATAGGTTCATTTGTGTCATATTTTACATTCCAATATATGTGATATCATATGGCATTAGTCTTTCTCTTTCTGACTTACTTCACTTAGTATGATAATCTCTTGGTCTGTGTCATATATCGTGCTTCCTTAATTCACTGCTGTTTATTCCTTCTTGCAGCCTTTCTATGTCAATGGAAGAAGAACAATACTTGCTTTTGGCTGCTACCTCCTCTGTTTTGGTAGGCTGCCCAACCTTCTTCCTTCATCATCCTGACTTTTTATACTAAAATGGCATGGTTGGCCTGTCATTTCAAAAGGTATTAGGAAGACTGCCTTCATTTCATTCCTTTTGTATTGCTTTTTTAAACAATCACTTGGCCTTAGCTGACTTAGAAATTTATTTCTTCTACATTTTTGATAGACACATGAGTTCAAAATATTCAGTTGGCCATTTTGTAAAGAGAAGAAAGTTCATGGGCTTCTGGAATGTGTAAATAGCATTTATTCCCGGCCACGCCTTACGAAACTGTTTTGAAAATTGAGGACAAAAGTCCATCAGAAAGTTAAAAGAATATTCCACAATGTTAGTTGTAAGAATAATGCTTATTCGTGTGTTTTCTATAATTTCCTGCTTCAAAAGAGTGAAATACACCTTTCAAGACATTTAACCCTTGTACTTCTGAATTAGTCTTGCTGACTCATACCTAGAGTTCACAAGTTAGAGTGTATGATCCATGATCTGTTTGATGACCTGGAAATATTCTCTTAAGGTAAATGATACCAAGGTCAATTTACCTGTAGGAAACAATTTTTTCTTTGCTTTTTAACAAAGATCTCACCATTAACCAAAGCCTTGCTCTCTGGATTTCGTCTCACTTTTGATGGAAGCTGACAAGATCAGTAATCTTCAAAACATCTTTCTTGGGTTGTCTTTTAATTGACAAGCCTTGATGTGATTGTACATGTTTCTGGTTCTAACTTCTTTTTAATGATAGAGATGAGCTGATAGCATATGTATGTGTTCTCCATTAGGCCAGGGAAATTAAGAGAGAAGCTTATCCTCAGTCCTTAGTCATTTAAAAATTAGTTTCCTTATTTTCCTGCCCCAGATGAATTCTGCATTGTTTTAATGAATTCATTCACAGTGTGAGGGCACACAGCACTGAAGAGACCTCAAGCAGTTTCACATTACAGACACTGACATAACTTGCTAGCAATCTTCAAAGGCTTCTGTACTTTTATTGCTTCATCATTTCTTGAAAAAATTATTTTTAGGCTGTTGCCTCCTCCTTTCTTTTTTAAACCAACTACCAAAAAAAGAAAAAAGAAAGAAAGAAAGGGCAAGCAGGGGACATTATCTGAACTATATCTATTTAGAAAGATTTACATAATTCGTAACTGATGTAGATGGCTGAAAATAGATTTATCTCATTTATAATTGAAGCAAATGAATTATCAATGGCTTTCTAATATTTTTTAGCAGTAGCTACATTTTAAAAAAATGCAATCTTATACAGAAGACCAATAGATAAAAAGGGAGGCCACTCTAGCTGAAATATAAGTAGGAAACTCCCAGAAATCTGCCTCATCACCCTACTTTTGGTAATCTCTAAGTCACCCCTATAAGCCTCTTAGACACTACATTTCCAAGTCTAGCACTCAAGGATTCTACTCAATTCAATTTGTGCGTGTATGCGTGCTAAATTGCTTGAATTGTGTTTGACTCTTTGTGACCCTATAGACTGTAGCCCACTAGGGTCCTCTATCCATGGGATTCTCCAGGCAAGAATACTAAAGGGGTTGCCATGCTCTCCTCCAGGGAATCTTCCCCTCCCAGGGATTGAACCCATATATCTTATATCTCCTGCAATGGCAGATGGGTTTTTTACCACTTAGTCCCGTCTGGGAAGCCCCAATTTAATTTGACAAAAATGTAATTGAGTGTCTACAATATAACTGGAGATACAAAGAAAAATGCAGTGTAGTTCCTATTTCAGAAGCCCACACAATTCTATGGTTTGAACACAGTAGCTGATTCTATTCCTATCAAGTTGTTTAAACTCCCAAACAACCCAAGGGTCTCTCAGACAGTAACATGGACCCCAGTGCCTGGTGCTGGTTACTATTAAAATAATGCTCACTGAGCAAATTTATTGAGAGAATGAGAGAATTTGAGTTAAATAAAAGAGTTGGATGATTAAATAAAATAATGGATAATATGCCAAGAGTAAATGAAAATATAGTCTTAGGGAAACATTTATGTTCACTAACAATAGCTTAAAATAAATATTATCCTTTTAAACCCTTAAATCAAGTTTCTATATGGTTAAAAAATAATGAATGCCATTTCTTGTCAGTTCCCCTATAAAAAGCAGTGATCATATACTTCAAAGGAAATCCTATCTTTTACTTAACTATGGAATAGTACTCCATGAGAGGAAACACTTAATTCCAACTGATGATTAGCATATGCCTTGAAAAATAAGGAAAACGATTCAATGATTCCTGAATGTTAACTGATTTTAATATCTTGGGCCTCTTAAGGCTTCTCAAGGCCTCAGCTAATATCCTGTAACCTGAAATTCTCTAATATTGACAAAGCAAATAAGCAAAGGTCCTGTGCATTTCAAGTTGCGAGCTTAAGTATTTCTTTGCTCTTTCCTTTCCTTGTATGAGACATTCTGCTTTTTTTTTCTACTGGAAGCTTCACAGGGCCAACTGTCCCAGCACCTATGATTTGCGCTGTGGACTGAAGAACAGAGTGGAGATCAATATCACTGGAGACTATGTCAGAAAGTGTGGGAGAACAATGAATAATAACATGTAGGTGAAATTTTCAAAAATCACTATTTTATATTCACTGGTTGCGGCCTCATCCAAATAAATAATATCTCTATGTACCTTTGCCAAGTACATGCATAACTTTTTGTTCTTCTAGGTTAAAAGGCCCACTTTTACAGACATTCTCTATTTTGCTCACTTACTTTGGAAAATAAAAATACAAATTATTAAATGAAGCCATATAGAAACTCACATTTAGAGAAATAATAACTTTTATAAATGGCTATTATAATACAACCAACTATCCTTTGGGCATATAAATAATTACTTACTATAAAGAGCATTACAAATTGACCATCAGAGAGAGAAAAAATACACTATTACACTATGTCAGCTCTAGCCACTAAACTGGGCAAAGAGCTAACCTAAATATTAGGTGTAGTCATCAGCATAAGATAAATCAACTTAGAATTCATTTAAAGCATAACATTTTAAAACAAAAAGAAAATAACTACATATACGATGCTAGGTCCACTTGATGGAATATACTGAAGGCATTTAAAATCAGTGTCATAAAAAGTGTTTGGGGAAATAAAGGATATTTCCACAAAGCCATTTTGATGTAGCTATGGTAAAACAGCAAATTTAAAATAATTCATTTTTTAAAAAATCTCCAAGTAATGGTTTAAGTTGACACTAATGAGCCTATTCATCCTTAACCTGATTAAAAGAGGCTTGGGGTTCCCAGTTCCATTATTTGACCCTTACAGGTATATAAATAATCTTTATATCCAGAAAAACTGTGGGTACCAGTGTTCTAGAACTAGATTCTAAAAATACTATCACATCTATTTTCCAATAGAATACTAAGAGAGCTATTTAAAATTTAACTGAGGATTTTCTATAATTGAGACTAAGAAACATATCATGGCCAAATCTATTATTTAGTATGTGTGCAAAAAAAAAAAATGCCCCAAAGAGAAAGCTTAAAAAATACAGAGTTGTCTGTTCAGTTCAATTCAGTTGCTCAGTCATGTCCGACTCTTTGCGACCCCATGAACCACAGCACACCAGGCCTCCCTGTCCATCACCAATTCCCAGAGTCCACTCAAACCCAATGTCCATTGAGTCGGTAATGCCATCCAGCCATCTCATCCTCTGTCGTCCCCTTCTCCTCCTGCTCAATCATTCCCGGCATCACGGTCTTTTCAAATGAGTCAGCTCTTCACATCAGGTGGTCAAAGTATTGGAGTTTCAGCTTCAGTATCAGTCCTTCCAATGAACACCCAGGACTGATCTCCTTTAGGATGGACTGGTTGGATCTCCTTGCAGTCCAAGGGACTCTCAAGAGTCTTCTCCAACACCACAGTTAAAAAGCATCAATTCTTCGGTGCTCAGCTTTCTTTTTTTTTTTTTTAATTTTATTTTATTTTTAAACTTTACATAATTGTATTAGTTTTGCCAAATATCAAAATGAATCCGCCACAGGTATACATGTGTTCCCCATCCTGAACCCTCCTCCCTCCTCCCTCCCCATACCATCCCTCTGGGTCATCCCAGTGCACCAGCCCCAAGCATCCAGTATTGTGCATCAAACCTGGACTGGCAACTCGTTTCATACATGATATTATACATGTTTCAATGCCATTCTCCCAAATCTCCCCACCCTCTCCCTCTCCCACAGAGTCCAGAAGACTGATCTATACATCAGTGTCTCTTTTGCTGTCTCGTACACAGGGTTATTGTTACCATCTTTCTAAATTCCATATATATGCGTTAGTATACTGTATTGGTGTTTTTCTTTCTGGCTTACTTCACTCTGTATAATAGGCTCCAGTTTCATCCATCTCATTAGAACTGATTCAAATGTATTCTTTTTAATGGCTGAGTAATACTCCATTGTGTATATGTACCATAGCTTTCTTATCCATTCATCTGCTGATGGACATCTAGGTTGCTTCCATGTCCTGGCTATTATAAACAGTGCTGCGATGAACATTGGGGTACACGTGTCTCTTTCCCTTCTGGTTTCCTCAGTGTGTATGCCCAGCAGTGGGATTGCTGGATCATAAGGCAGTTCTATTTCCAGTTTTTTAAGGAATCTCCACACTGTTCTCTATAGTGGCTGTACTAGTTTGCATTCCCACCAACAGTGTAAGAGGGTTCCCTTTTCTCCAGAATTTATTACTTGTAGACTTTTGTATAGCAGCCATTCTGACTGGCGTGAAATGGTAACTCAGTGTGGTTTTGATTTGCATTTCTTTGATAATGAGTGATGTTGAGCATCTTTTCATGTGTTTGTTCACCATCTGTATGTCTTCTTTGGAGAAATGTCTGTTTAGTTCTTTGGCCCATTTTTTGATTGGGTCATTTAT
Source organism: Bubalus bubalis (assembly GCF_019923935.1). Classification (NCBI taxonomy): domain Eukaryota; kingdom Metazoa; phylum Chordata; class Mammalia; order Artiodactyla; family Bovidae; genus Bubalus; species Bubalus bubalis. Next base: position 34,534,531 of record NC_059160.1, read on the forward strand.
TTTTCTGGAATTGAGCTCCAGGGAGTCTCAAGAGTCTTCTCCAGCACCACAGTTCAAAAGCATCAATCCTTCGGTGCTCAGCTTTCTTCATAGTCCAACTCTCACAGCCATACATGACCACTGGAAAAACCATAGCCTTGACTAGACTATGTTACTTTGTTGGCAAAGTAATGTCTCTGCTTTTGAATATGCTACCTAGGTTGGTCACCACTTTTCTTCCAAGGAGTAAGTGTCTTTTAATTTCATGGCTGCAGTCACCATCTGCAGTGATTTTGGAGCCCAAAAAAATAAAGTCTGACACTGTTTCCACTGTTTCCCCATCTATTTCCCATGAAGTGATGGGACCAGATGCCATGATTATCGTTTTCTGAATGTTGAGCTTTAAACCAACTTTTTCACTCTCATCAAGAGGCTTTTTAGTTCCTCTTCACTTTCTGCCATAAGGGTGATGTCATCTGCATATCCGAGGTTATTGATATTTCTCCTGGCAATCTTGATTCCAGCTTGTGCTTCTTCCAGCCCAGTGTTTCTCATGATATACTCTTCATGTAAGTTATTTTAGCAGGGTGACAATATACAGCCTTGATGTACTCCTTTTCCTATTTGGAACCAGTCTGTTGTTCCATGTCCAGTTCTAACTGTTGCTTCCTCACCTGCATATAGGTTTCTCAAGAGGCAGGTCAGGTGCTCTGGTATTCCCATCTCTTTCAGAATTTTCCACAGTTTATTGTGATCCACACAGTCAAAGGCTTTAGCATAGTCAATAAAGTGGAAATAAATGTTTTTTTCTGGAACTCTCTTGCTTTTTCGATGATCCAGTGGATGTTGGCAATTTGATCTCTGGTTCCTCTGCCTTTTCTAAAACCAGCTTGAACATCTGGAAGTTCATGGTTCACTTATTGCTGAAGCCTGGCTTGGAGAATTTTTAGCATTACTTTACTAGCATGTGAGATGAGTACAATTGTGCAGTAGTTTGAACATTCTTTGGCATTGCCTTTCTTTGGGATTGGAATGAAAACTGACCATTTCCAGTCCTGTGGCCACTGCTGAGTTTTCCAAATTTGCTGGCATATTGAGTGCAGCACTTTCACAGCATCATCTTCTAGGATTTGAAATAGCTCAACTGGAATTCCATCACCTCCACTGGTTTTGTTCGTAGTGATGCTTTCTAAGGCCCACTTGACTTCACATTCTAGGATGTCTGGCTCTAGGTGAGTGATCACACCATCATGATTATCTGGGTCGTGAAGCTCTTTTTTGTACAGTTCTTCTGTGTATTCTTGCCACCTCTTCTTAATATCTTCTGCTTCTGCTAGGTCCATACCATCTCTGTCCTTTATTGAGCCCATCTTTGCATGAAATGTTCCCTTGGTATATCTAATTTTCTTGAAGAGGTCTCTAGTCTTTCCCATTCTGTTGTTTTCCTCTATTTCTTTGCATTGATCGCTGAGAAAGGCTTTCTTTTCTCTTCTTGCTATTCTTTGGAACTCTGCATTCAAATGGGTATATCTTTCCTTTTCTCCTTTGCTTTTCTCTTCTCTTCTTCTCACAGCTATTTGTAAGGCCTCCTCAGACAGCCATTTTGCTTTTTTGCATTTCTTTTCCATGAGGATGGTCTTGATCCCTGTCTCCTGTACAATGTCACGAACCCCTGTCCATAGTTCATCAGGCACTCTATCTATTAGATCTAGTCCCTTAAATCTATTTCTCACTTCCACTGTATAATCATAAGGGATTTGATTTAGGTCATACCTGAATGGTCTAGTGGTTTTCCCTACTTTCTTCAATTTAAGTCTGAATTTGCAATAAGGAGTTCATGATCTGAGCCACAGTCAGCTCCTGGTCTTGTTTTTGTTGACTGTATAAAGGAACTGCCTTATGACCCAGCAATCCCACTGCTGGGCATACACACTGAGGAAACCAGAAGGGAAAGAGACACATGTACCCCAGTGTTCATTGCAGCACTGTTTATAATAGCCAGGACATGGAAGCAACCTAGATGTCCATCAGCAGATGAATGGATAAGAAAGCTATGGTACATATACACAATGGAGTATTACTCAGCCTGAATTACATTTGAATCAGTTCTAATGAGGTGGATGAAACTGAAGCCTATTATACAGAGTGAAGTAAGCCAGAAAGAAAAACACCAATACAGTATACTAATGCATATATATGGAATTTAGAAAGATGGTAACGATAACCCTGTATGCAAGACAGCAAAATAGACACAGATGTATAGAACAGTCTTTTGGACTCTGTGGGGCAGGGAGGGGGGGGATGATTTGGGAGAATGGCATCGAAACATGTATAATATCATATATGAAATGGAAAAAAAAAAGAAAATACTGTGCTGAAAAAAAAAGAAAGAAAGTACCTGGAAAAAGTGTTGTGCTAAAGGAAAGAATCCAGACACCAAAGGCCATGTGTTGTATGATTCCATTTACCTGGAAAGTCCAGAGTAGGCAAATCCACAGAGACAAAAAGCAAACTGGTAGTTTCCAGGAGTTTGGAGAGAAGGGGAAGTTGCAATGGTCTTCAAATGAATATGAGGTTTCTTTTTTAAGTGTTGAAATATTCTCTAATTAGACAGTGATGATGGTTTGTGAATATAATAAAAACCACTGAATTGTACACTTCATTATTTTTAAAGCATTTATTTACTGTTTACTTTTGGCTGCATAGGATCTTAGTCACCTGGGCTCTTTGTTGAGGGACACAGGCTTCTCTCTAGTTGTGGCTCATGGGCTCAGTAGTTGCGGCAAGTGGGCTTGGTAGTCCTGAGGCATGTGGGAATCTTAGTTCCCCGACCAGGGATTGAACCTGCATCCCCTGCATTAGAAGGCAGCATCTTAACCACTGGACAACCAGGGAAGTCCCCTGAATTGTACACTTTAAAAAGGTGAATTTCATGGTATGTGAATTATATTTCAATTTTTTAAAAAGTTAGAGAGATTGATGAACTTTCTTAAATGAGCAAAATGCAAATACAAATTTTTTATTACATTTGTTTCATCAATCAGATGTTCCTTAAATCTTGTTCCACCATTCACTCTATCTCTGATGTCCACTCCATTTTTTCAAGCTGTTGTCATCCTTATCTTCAGCAATAAGGGGTATATGATCAAGATTGCTGGGAGAAATATCAATAACCTCAGATATGCAGATGACACCACCCTTATGGCAGAAAGTGAAGAAGAACTAAAGAGCCTCTTGATGAAAGTGAAAGAGGAGAGTGGAAAAACTTGGTTTAAAGCTCAACATTTAGCAAACGAAGATCATGGCATCCAGTCCCATCACTTCATAGCAAATAGATGGGGGAACGGTGGAAATAGTGGCTGACTTTATTTTTGGGGGCTCCAAAATCACTGCAGATGGTGATTGCCGACATGAAATTAAAAGACGCTTACTCCTTGGAAGGAAAGTTATGACCAATCTAGATAGCATATTAAAAAAAGCAGAGACATTACTTTGCCAACAAATGTCCATCTAGTCAAGGCTATGGTTTTTCCAGTAGTCATGTATGGATGTGAGAGTTGGACTATAAAGAAAGCTGAGCACTGAAGAATTGATGCTTTTGAACTGTGGTGTTGGAGAAGACTCTTGAGAATCCCTTGGACTGCAAGGAGATCCAATCAGTCCATCCTAAAGGAGATCAGTCCTGAGTGTTCACTGGAAGGACTGATGCTGAAGCTGAAACTCCAATACTTTGGCCACCTGATGTGAAAAGCTGACTCATTTGAAAAGACCCTGATACTGGGAAAGATTGAGAGCAGGAGGAGGGGGATGACAGAGGATGAGATGGTTGGATGGCTTCACCAACTCCATGGACATGGGTTTGGGTAGACTCTGGCAGTTGGTAATGGACAGGGAGGCCTGGCGTGCTGCGGTTCATGGGGTTGCAAAGAGTCGGACACGACTGAGCGACTGCATTGAACTGAACTAATATGTGCATGCCCAAGATGAGATGAAGATATCTGTTTCTTCCTGTTGGTAATGCTTGTGCTTAGTTACTCAGTCGTATCCAACTCTGCGACCCCATGACCTCTAGCCCACTGGGATCCTCTCTCTATGGGGTTTTTCAGGCAAGAATACTGGAGTGGGTAGCCATTCCCTTCTACAGAAGATCTTCCCTACCAAGGGATCAAACCTGGGTCTCCTGCACTGAAGGCAGATTTTTTACCACTGAGCCACTAGGGAAGCTTGGTAATGCTTAAATAATGACAAAAATCTATAACTTTGATGATTTTATATTGTATCATGTCAAAGAGTTCTGTGAAAATAGCTTCTTCAAAAATGTCATGGTCTGAGACTACTTTTGCTAGTCATGGGACTAGATCCACTTTCCCATCATGAGCAACTAGGGACAAATCGATGCAATGATAGTTCTCAGATGTCAGACAGCAGGCGGGTCAGAACTATGATCCTTGAGAGCAGGGAAACAAATGAGATGTGCCCAGTGATCACCTTGGCTTTCTGCCTAGAGATACTTTCTGGACAATGGTGCAGAAAGGGCAATTCAAACACAGCACAGTGGACTTGCTGAGCTGAGAAGACAGGTGTAAGTTTAAGGAGGCCAACGTAACTGATATTTGTGAACCACAGAATCAGAGAGTAAAAGAAGGTAGGCAGAGAAATGGCTCCAGAAATCTTTGGGGCCGGGTGGGAGATGGTCCCCTTGAGTCTATTGATGAAAAGGAGCTATGGGTGCTTAGGGTGAAACTCTGTGAGTCTGGGAGAACAACAGCAATAACAACAACAACAACAAAAACAATTCTCAGAGTTCAAAGAGGGTTGAAGTCTGGGACTTTTGGAGATTTCAGAAGGCTCATGCCTTAGTAGTATGAGTATTCGTCCTAGAGAACAGGCAACTCTTAAATCAGAGAAAGATTCAATCCTGAACAAGAAACTTGGCTTGATATAATGAAGTCCATTACCTTTTTCAGGAAGAAACAAAATCTAAAAACTCAACAGTGTAAAATTCAAGACATCTAGTACTCTCCCCAAAATTCTAGCCATGTGAAGAAACAGGAAAATGTGACCCATGGCCAGAAGAAAAATTTCTCCATAAAAAATCCCTAGAGCTGGCCAACATGATGAAATTAACAAAGATGTTTAAAAGCCTATTGCAAATATGATCAAGTATTTAAAAGAAAACATAAATATAACATAGAAATGGATAATATCAAAATATTGAAATAAAACATCTAGAGATAAAAAATACAGTATCTGAAATTTTTAAAAAATTGACAGAAAAAATTGACAGCAAATTAGCTACAACAGAATAAGAGGTCAGTGAGCAAGAAGACATATCAATAGAAATACTTCAAAATGAAACACGAAAACAAAAAAGCTGAAAAAAAAATGAACAGAGCCTCTGTGATCTATAGCAAGTGGCCCAACACATTTGCAGTAGTCTCTCAGAAGAAGAGTATGTGTGTTAAGGGGAAGGTGCGGAAAAATATTTGAATAAATAATGGCCAAAAATTTAAGTTCAGTAAAAACTGTAAACTCATGGATTTGGGAATTATAAACAGCCCCAGATGCTATAAATGCATAAGAAAACTCACTTTGCTGTATGCCTGAAACTAACAGAACTTTGTTAATCAACTATACTCCAATATAAAACAAAAATTTTTTTTAAATTAAAATAAGAAAAAACTCACCAAGACACAGTATAATCACATTGCTGAAATCCAGGAATAAAAAGAAAAATTTTAAAGCAGCTAAAAGGCAAGACACACTATTTGTGTCCTCTGCCATAAAAGGGGTCTGAATAAAGGAAAAAAGATAAGATTTACCAAAGATTTCTTGGCAGAACTTTGTAAGCCAGAAAAACAATAAAACAACATCTTTACAGTGTTAGGGAAATAAAGACAGAAGTCAAAAGCTTCCCTCTCAGTATTCTACATCCATATTCTTTAAAAAATGAAGGAAAAATGAAAATTTTTTTAAAAAAAGCAGAATTTGAGAGGATTTGTCATTAACAGACATGCACTATAAGAAATGTTTCAAGGTAGTTCTTTAAGTAGTAGTTCTTCCACATGGAAATTTACCTATATAAGGGATGAAGAATGTTTTAAGTAATAAACATAGGGTTAAAAGTAAAAAAAAAAAAAAATACCTGGCCTGATATGATTTGATACCTTGGTTGTGGTGAAGGTTGCATGAAAATAAATGTTTTTTAAGTCTTCTAGTGTCTTTACTCTTGGATATGTGATAATCATTTACAGTTATGTCTCTGGGCTCCTACTTTCTACTGCCTTTCAAATAGGCAATCATAAAATTGTATCCAGAAATGACAGTTGGTGTATCTTATCTTCTATGCTTAAACATTTCAGCTATGTAGGCATTCTCAGGCTTAGGATCTGTTACTACTTTGGGATCTTAACTTCTGAAAATTATACTGGTTTAACATAGGTCACTATACCATGTGTTGTCACATAAATATGATTTTTCATAAATTAGTGTTAATCTGAGGTTTATAAGTGATGGTGTTTGAAGAGGACAAGAGAGAAATATATCAGTGCATGAACTGGTGTTTTAATGTCTTCCCCCAAATACAAGTTGATTAAATTTTCAAGCTAGCTTAAAAAATTAACTTAAAAAAGTTATACTGGTTTTATCCCAGTCTCTACCAAAAAATGCATCATATTATGAATCACCATTCTATAGAAATATAATTCAAAAATACTGTGAAATATTAATACTATGAAAAAAGTATTTCATTCCCTTACGATAGGGAACTCCAGAACTGGGTACTTTGCATCTTCACCCTTTATTTATCTTATTTTTTCCTGAAAGATTTGATTTCAGACTTGGAAATGGAAGCAAAACATTTGGTGGAGAGAAAAAAGTCGGATTGATGAGTTCCTGTTACCTAATATTCTGGTGCTCTATAGTCAGAAAATAACTAAGAGTGCTGTTCTTTTGGCATTTGGAGTAAAACTGGTTCCTAACATTTTTTTGAGTGAACTTACATCTCAGACACCAAAGAACAAATGAGAAGTGTAAAAAAAAAAAAAAAAAGCACTGACTGTACCAACACCCACTACAGTTTTCTGTCTTTAAACACTTTTTTAAAGTTCAGTATAAATTGCTTGACAATGGCATTCACAGCTGTGGTAAGGGGATGGGAAGTGGATTTCTATTGCCAAGTTTCCTTTGAGCGGTGCCTGTAGCAGTCCTTTCTAACTCTGTGGTTACACCCAACCCAACATAGATAGTCCCCAGGAACTGCACATTCTTTCCTTTCTGCAAATTTACAGTGGCAGCCAAGGAAAACAGAAATCACTGTGGCTTGATGGGAAGAAGGAGACGATTGCCAACTGGAAGATGGCAGTGGAAAGACACACTTTTTCAAAAGAAATAGATCTAACTTGTCAGGAAGGCATGCAGTTGTATGAAAATTCATGAAGCAAGGTGTAGAAATAGGTGGAGACCATTGGGCCTTTGGGGCTTCGCTGGTGGCTCAGAGGTTAAAGCATCTGCCCGCAATGCGGGAGACCTGGGTTTGATCCCTGGGTTGGGAAGATCCCCTGGAGAAGGAAATGGCAACCCACTCCAGTATTCTTGCCTGGAGAATCCCATGGACGGAGGAGCCTGGTGGGCTACAGTCCACGGGGTCGCAAAGAGTTGGACACGACTGAGTGACTTCACTTCAGGCCTTTGATGATGAGAAACAGAATAGATATTTTAATGAAAGTAAATGTCACACCAAATGGCCAAAGACTGGAGAGGCATAGGGTTTTCTGCAGGCAGCCAATGCCACTGACAAAGTAACAGAATCTAGAAGCGATGGGGGAAGGGCTGAAGTTTTATCTAGACAGCACTGGAAGTTTTGTTCTGCTATTGATAAAAGCATGTGTGTGTTTGTTAGTCGCTCAGTCATGTCCAACTCTTTGAGAACTCATGGACTGTAGTCCGCCAGGCTTCTCTGCCCATGGAATTTTCCAGGCAAGAATACTGGAGTGGATTGCCATTTCCTTCTCCACAGGATCTTCCCAACTCAGGGATTGAAACCAGGTCTCCACATTGCAGATAGACTCTTTACTGTCTGAAACATTAGGGAAGATTCCAGGAAGATAAAAACAAGCATCTGATCAATTTTTGACTTTCTTTCCCAGTGGTTTCATGTCTCAGATGGCTGAGGAAGCAATGAGAACTAACGATACAATTTCACGATGAATTTCAGGGGAGGACTAAACAGTGATGTGCCACTGCCAGGGAACTTATGAGACTAGCATCCCGATATTTAGGAGATTTGTAAGCATGAGGGGTGGGAATTTTGGAAACAGTCAGAAACATACCCTGGCCTTCAGAAAAACAGATCTCCAGGAAACCAGACAGAAATAGTTCACATTTTTTAAAAGCAACGTAGCTCAAGAGGGAAGGGTAGTTCTGAAAAGAGGGAGTGGGGAGAAAGTTTAACTACGCAGTTATTACTTCCAGTATGAAAAAGAGTTTTCAAAGACTTTTGAACTTTAAAGAAATAAAAAGGATTCATTTTTTGGATAGAGAACTCCCCAATCACTGGATATATTAAAGAAAATCTACCCAATTGCCTCTAAGTAATGGAACCATGGTGATTCCTGTTATTACATGTGAATTTGGGCTAGATCAAGGTTGCTGGTTTTTTTTTTTAATTTTTTTTAATGTGTATCTTGATTCCTTTGGCAGTTTGGAGAAGCCTATAGATCCCTTCTCTTGATTAAAAAAATTTTTTGAGAGCTTGAGAATAGGCTATTTTATTTTTATTTATTTATTTATGGCTTCACTGCACGGCATGTGGGATTTTAGTTCCCTGACACAGGATGAACCCACGCCCCCTGCATTGGAAGCCTGGAGTCTTAATGACTGGACTTTTGGGATAATAATTTTTAAATGCAGAGGATTATAGAAGAAACCAATGATACTTAGAGACAGTTATCAACATTTAAAAAGCTAATTTGTGATATAATAAATGTCTTCATTAATGCATTAAATAATGAGATCTAGCAGCAGATCTAATCACTATTGTAATTTTGAATAGAGTGCCTGATGAACTATGGACGAAAAACAGTGATCAAAACCATCCCCAAGAAAAAAAATGCAAAAAAGCAAAATGGCTGTCTGAGGAGGCCTTAAAAATAGCTGTGAAAAGAAGAGAAGTGAAAAGCAAAAGAGAAAGGAAAGATATACCCATTTGAATGCAGAGTTCCAAAGAATAGCAAGGAGAGAGAAGAAAGCCTTCCTCAGTGATCAGTGCAAAGAAATAGAGGAAAACAATAGAATGGGAAAGACTAGAGATCTCTTCAAGAAAATTAGAGATACCAAGGGAACATTTCATGCAAAGACGGGCTCGATAAAGGACAGAAATGGTATGGACCTAACAGAAGCAGAAGATATTAAGAAAAGGTGGCAAGAATACACAGAAGAACTGTACAAAAAAGATCTTCATGACCCAGATAATCACAATGGTGTGATCACTCACCTAGAGCCAGACATCCTGGAATGTGAAGTCAAGGGGGCCTTAGGAAGCATCACTACAAACAAAGCTAGTGGAGGTGATGGAATTCCAGTTGAACTATTTCAAATCCTGAAAGATGATGCTGTGAAAGTGCTGCACTCAATATGCCAGCAAATTTGGAAAACTCAGCAGTGGCCACAGGACTGGAAAAGATCAGTTTTCATTCCTATCCCTATGAAAGGCAATGCCAAAGAATGCTCAAACTACCACACATTAGCACTCATCTCACATGCTAGTAAAGTAATGCTCAAAATTCTCCAAGCCAGGCTTCAGCAATATGTGAACTGTGAACTTCCAGATGTTCAAGCTGGTTTTAGAAAAGGCAGAGGAACCAGAGATCAAATTGCCAACATCCACTGGATCATTGAAAAAGCAGGAGAGTTCCATAAAAACATCTATTTCTGCTTTATTGACTATGCCAAAGCCTCTGACTGTGTGGATCACAATAAACCGGAAAATTCTGAAAGAGATGAGAATACCAGACCACCTGACCTGCCCCTTGAGAAATCTGTATGCAGGTGAGGAAGCAACAGTTAGAACTGGACATGGAAAAACAGACTGGTTCTAAATAGGAAAAAGAATACGTCAAGGCTGTATATTGTCACCCTGCTTATTTAACTTCTATCCAGAGTACATCATGAGAAACACTGGGCTGGATGAAGCACAAGCTGGAATCAAGATTGCCGGGAGAAATATCAATAACCTCAGATATGCAGATGACACCACCCTTATGGCAGAAAGTGAAGAAGAACTTAAGAGCCTCTTGATGAAAGTGAAAGAGGAGAGTGAAAAAGTTGGCTTAAAGCTCAACATTCAGACAACTAAGATCATGGCATCTGGTCCCATCACTCCATGGGAAATAGATGGGGAAACATTGACTGACTTTTTTTTTATTTTGGGCTCCAAAATCATTGCAGATGATGACAGCAGCCATGAAATTAAAAGGCGCTTACTCCTTGGAAGGAAAGTTATGACCAATCTAGACAGCATATTAAAAAGCAGAGACATTACTTTGTCAACAAAGGTCTGTCTAGTCAAAGCTATGGTTTTTCCAGTAGTCGTGTATGGATGTGAGAGTTGGACTATAAAGAAAGCTGAGCACCGAAGAATTGATGCTTTTGAACTGCGGTGTTGGAGAAGACTCTTGAGAGTCCCTTGGACTGCAAGGAGATCCAACCAGTCCATCCTAAAGGAGGTCAGTCCTGAGTGTTCATTGGAAGAACTGATGTTGAAGCTGAAACTCCAATATTTTGGCCACCCGATGCGAAGAGCTGACTCATTTGAAAAGACCCTGATGCTGGAAGGGATTGAGGGCAGGAGGAGAAGGGGACGACAGAGGATGAGATGGTTTGATGACATCAGTGACTCGATGAGTTTGAGTGAGTTTGATGACATGAGTTTGATGACATCCGTGACTCCGAGAGTTGGTGATGGACAGGGAGGCCTGGCGCGCTGTAGTCCATGAGGTTGCAAAGAGTCGGACATGACTGAGCGACTGAACTGAACTGAGTGTTAATGATTTTTCAAGATACCTGAAACAGATTTGATGTGTCTGTGAAAATATCTCAGCCACGGGTACTATTGAGGTTTGCTACCTAAATTCATAATTTAAGGAAATGCTGCAGTACACTTAGACATTTGTATAGCTAAAGATGTAATTTTTCCATCCAAATTCAAAGATCCCTTGAATTCTATCCAGGGAATGTGTGCCCAGTCGCTCATCTGCATCCGACTCTTTGCAACCCTATGGATTGTGGTCTGCCAATTTCCTCTGTCCATGGGCTTCTCCAGGTAAGAATACTGAAGTGAGTTGCCATGTTCTCCTCCAGGGGAGTCTCCTCACCCATGGATCAAACCCACATCCCCTGCATCTTCTGCATTGCAGGCAAAAGTGTTCTATACACTTGGACCACTGGGGAAGCCCATCCAGGAAATAAATGAATCCTAAATGATAATAAATGATAATAATAAATGATTCAAAGATCCTGAGAGTCTATGAAAGTGATAGCATGTGAAGTTTCACCAGATCTCCATTTCATGTAGATTAAAGACCAAACTTTTAAGAATTGCATCAGAAGCTTTCAATATGGCATTGGAGGGATAGGACTCAGAGCCGGTTTTCCTGGATTTAAATCCCAATTCAGCCACTAACAGGTTTGTGATCTAGGGCAAATGACTGCAAATCTTAATGCTTTAATTTCACATCTTCAAAATTGGACAACAATAGTTTCCATAGCATTGTCTGAAACTTTAAAGAAATCATTTTTGCATACAATAGTCATTACTAATACCTAGATGAAGCACAAACTGTAATCAAGATTGCTGGGGGAAATTATCAATAACCTCAGATATGCATAGGACACCACTTTTGTAGCAGAAAGCGAAGAAGAGCTAAAGAACCTATTGATGAAAGTGAAAGAGGAGAGTGAAAAAGTTGGCTTAAAACTCAACATTCAGAAAACTAAGATCATGGCATCTGGTCCCATCAGTTCATGGTGAATAGATGGGGAAACAATGGAAACAGTCTTTTCTTGGGCTCCCAAATCACTGCAGATGGTAACTGCAGCCATGAAATTAAGATGCTTGCTCCTTGGAAGAAAAGCTATGACCAACCTAGACAGCATATTAAAAAGCAGAGACATTACTTTGCCAACAAATGTCCATCTAGTCAAAGCTATGGTTTTTCCAGTAGTCGTGTGCATGTGAGAGTTGGACTGTAAAGAAAGCTGAGTGCAGAAGAATTGATGCTTTTGAACTGTGGTGTTTGGAGAAGACTCTTGAGAGTCTCTTGGACTACAAGGAGCTCCAACCAGTCTATCCTAAAGGAAATCAATCCTGAATATTCATTGGAAGGACTGATACTGAAGCTGAAACCCCAATACTTTGGCTACCTGATTTAAAGCACTGACTCATTTGAAAAGACTGTAATGCTTGGAAAGGTTGAGGGCAGGAGGAGAAGGGGACGACAGAGGATGAGATGATTGGATGCCATCACCGACTCGATGGACATGAGACTGGGTGGACTCCGGGAGTTGGTGATGGACAGGGAGGCCTGGCGTGCTGCGGTTCAAGGGGTCACAAAGAGTCAGACACGACTGAGCGACTAAACTGAACTGAGCTAATCTCATTTCTCATTTCACTCACCCTCTACCTCCAAATGTGCTCAGGCATACTAATTGCCATGTCACAAGTGTACCAAAATTGTTTCGCTCCTACATGCCCTCACTCATAGCACACCTTCTGTCTGAAGACTCTGTCCTAAATACCTTGCAGCCTTCCCCGTTCCTTTTTTTCTACTTTTGTACGTTAGACTCCACCAAGCCAACATGGCAATATTTCTATGAAATATCTCATCTGGAACAAATTATCCGATTCCTTCTTTGAATCCTGTAACACTTCTTCTGACAAACAAATTCCAATATGTATTGACCCTGGCACTGTGAGGTATAATGCACTGATGTATGTTTATCACAACAAATGCTGACCTTGTGTACTTTTGAGACTTCTTCATTTCAACAAACGTTAAGTCTCTTAAGGATAAGTCCCATGATTTGCTGATGAAGCTCCTGTGACAAGCCTAAAGCCAGATGTGTAGTGTACTTACTTGTGATGAATGAGTGAATTAATGAATGGATGGATGGATGAACAGATAAATGCATGGTATAGATACAATAAAGGATTTTTCAAGTATTCATATGAAGACAGAGGTCGAAGAGCTGTGCTAACTGAAAACAAAAAAATTTTTTTTTAATCTGTCAAATGATTGACTCATAACTGCAATCTTTGCCCTGCCTTCTTCAGGAATTGCCATGCAGATGTATGTCTTCTTGACACATTAGAATGATTTCTAACTGACTGGATTTCTGGGGAAATCAAGTGATATTATGCTGTATGAAATGTAACTCTGCATATGTAAATAATTAAACCATGACTTTAATGTGTTCTCTCAAAGTATTTCCCCTCACGCTACCTTTCCTGGCACTCTCCCCCTCAGTATCACAGCCCTTCTCTGGATCAGTAAACATCCACACATCACTGGCTTCCAGAGGTCACTGAGCATTGGTTACTCAGAAAAGAAGGAATGGGGTGACTGGGTATCACTTCTATCCTTTTTCCTGACATAGACGTGAGTTCTGAGTCGAGCTTTGAAGTCAAGCCCCTTAGGTTCTATTGCTGAATTAAGTTCAAACTCTGAACATGTTTATTCCATCCTTTAAGCCTTGATTTTCTGGCTATTTCCATTTCCTCAGCTCCCATTCTCTCTAATCAAGCTTTAGTCTCTTTGGCGTCCATGTCGTTTAATGGTCCTTCTCTGCTGTTATCTTAACCAACCTCTCAGCATCAACAGACACAGGAAAACACATTGTCCTTCTTGAGACACATTCTCCTCTCAGCTTCCTGTGACTTCACAATTTCTCTTAATTCCCTACCTGCTTTACTGGTCACTCTCTTTTAATTTCCTCTGCTGGATCCTTTCTCTCTACCTAAACTTTAAATCTTGGAGAGACTTACAACTCAGGCCTGAATTCTCTTTTCTTCTTTTCCTGTATCTAAGAATATCTCATTCAGTCCCAAGACTTTAAATATCACCTGTAAATTAAAATGCTAATAACTCCCCAATTTATATGTTCAACCCCGACTGTTCTCCTGAATGCTAGACTCGTCTCCAACTTGGCATCTTTACCAGATGTCTACAAGGCATGCCAAGCAAAACTCTGGATTTCCCTCAATTCAATCCCAATTAAGAAAGAAACATGCAAAAACCCCATTCTTCCCCCTGTTCATCCTCGTTTTAAGCATGACACAACCTAACTGCTCAAGCTAAAAGCTATGAATCATTTTTCATTTCTCTTCCCATCACTCCCACCCACATTCGTCCTACTCCCTAATAGTTCTACTCTCAAAATTTCTCTTATCTGTGCTGAAAACTGAATCGCTTTTGCTTCTACCACTAGCTTCTGAACCACTACTGTCTTTTGGACTATTCATGATCTTGGACTCCTGAGATCTATTCTTTTTTTTTTTTCAGATTTTAATTTTTTTTTTAATTTTATTTAACTTTTCAATATTGTATTGGTTTTGCCATATATCAACATGAATCTGCCACAGGTATACACGTGTTCCCCATCCTGAACCCTCCTCCCTCCTCCCTCCCCATACCATCCCTCTGGGTCGTCCCAGTGCACCAGCCCCAAGCATCCAGTATCGTGCATTGAACCTGGACTGGTGACTCGTTTCATATATGATATTATACATATTTCAATGCCATTCTCCCAAATCATTCCACCCTCTCCCTCTCCCACAGAGTCCAAAAGACTGTTCTATACATCAGTGTCTCTTTTGCTGTCTCATATACATGGTTATTGTTACCATCTTTCTAAATTCCATATATATGCGTTAGTATACTGTATTGGTGTTTTTCTTTCTGGCTTACTTCACTCTGTATAATAGGCTTCAGTTTCATCCACTTCATTAGAACTGATTCAAATGTATTCTTTTTAATGGCTGAGTAATACTCCATTGTGTATATGTACCACAGCTTTCTTATCCATTCATCTGCTGATGGACATCTAGGTTGCTTCCATGTCCTGGCTATTATAAACAGCACGATGATGAATACTGGGGTACACGTGTCTCTTTCCCTTCTGGTTTCCTCAGTGTGTATGCCCAGCAGTGGGATTGCTGGATCATAAGGCAGTTCTATTTTCAGTTTTTTAAGGAATCTCCACACTGTTCTCCATAGTGGCTATCCTAGTTTGCATTCCCACCAACAGTGTAAGAGGGTTCCCTTTTCTCCACACCCTCTCCAGCATGTATTGCTTGTAGACTTTTGGATCGCAGCCATTCTGACTGGTGTGAAATGGCACCTCATAGTGGTTTTGATTTATTCTTTATGGTAGTCTTTTAAAATGATAAATCAGACCATGCCACTCTCTTATTCTGATCTCAGAATATAAGCCAAATTCCTTTCCATTGCCTAAATGGCTTTATTGGTGCAGGCACTCAGCCATGATCTTATTCTCTAATTGAATACTGTCACCTTTGTTCACTGTGGTCCAGTACCGGGATCTCCTCCGCATGACCTTGTCATGGGTGGGATCTCCTGTGCTGGCTCCCGGCAGTCCAGCCCCATTTGTGTTTTGCCTGTTACTCTTAGTTTATTTACATTTCCAAGATTTTATTATCACTACTCCTTTTTTCTAGAATATTCTTTTCCTAGATATTTAGAAGTCTAAGTTTTCTAGTGGTTAAGTTTGAACTTAAAAATCAGTACCTCTGGGCTTCCCTGGTTGTCTAGTGTCTAAGAATCTACCCGCTGGTGGAAGAGACATGGGATTGATCCCTGGTCAGGGAGGATCCTACATGCTGTGGGGCAGCTGGGCTTATGCACCACAATTACTGAGCTCACACATGCCTACAGCTGGTGCTCAGCAACAAAGAGAAGCCTCCACCCTGTGCAACTAGAGAGAGCTCAAGCGCAGCAACAAAGACCCAACGCAGCCAAAAATCAATCAATCAATAAATCTTTTTCAAAAATCACTGCCTCAAAGAAGTATTCTCTCATAATTTTATTTAATGTCCATCTTTATTGCACAACCCTATTTTATTTTCCTTATGCTGCATATTACTATCTAAAATGATCTAATTTGTCTCCTTGTTTGTTATCTGTGTCCGTGTCTAGACTTTAAGCTCCATCAGCCCTGTATCGTGTTAAACACTGGAAAAATACCTCAGATATAGTAGACATTCAGGGCTTATTGTTTAAATAACTAATTGATTGAATGAATCAATGGCTGAATTTTGTTGCAGTATATGAATGATTATGAGGACTAAATGAGACGACACATGTAAACTGCTTAGCATGCTGTCTACCATAAGAACTCGGAATGCTCAATAATAAAGCAAAAATGTTAGCTTTTATTTTTAAGCTTTTTTTTAGCTTTCATTTTTAATAACTAGATTTTTTTTTTCCTTAGAGGGAGGGTCAAGTAATTCTACAGGAAAGATAGAAACTTAAGGGTTCAAGTTTGAGAATAAGTTAATTTTTGCAGTAAGGAAAAATACCGGGTTGGAAAGGAACAGAAAAAAAGAAAAACAGTGAGACAAGATAGGGAGTTCTCAAGGCATTGATCTGGGAGATTAATTCTAGGGCAAAAAATGTTCACAGGGAAATCTTAAGGGAGCTGGATTACCGAAGACAAATCTGCCAACGTTTTAATTTTCTTAGCAATTATTTCTTCATTTTCCATCACCTTTTAAGCAAATACCAAATAATTTCAATCCAGTTCTCCAACTTTGACTTAAAAAAAAAAAAGAAAAACACTCCTTTTCTCACAGAAAGCTAACTTTGGTGGAGAGAAAGGGATGGGGGACGATGGAGCCCACAGAGAGGAGAACTTCTGTATCTGATGATATCAAACCCAATGTTTCACACTCTGGGAGTTTGCTTTACAATGCTTTCTACAGACTTGTGGTTTTCAAGACTGAGGGCTTTGAGGGAGGGAAGCAGTGAGAGTTTGGGGTTAGCAAATGAAATCCAAACAACAAAGTCCTACTGTATAGCACAGGGAACTATATTCAACATCCTATGATAAACCAGCAAAAGTGTATCCTTAAATGTAGAATGGAATCACCTTGCTGCACAGAAGAAATTAGCACAACATTGTAAATCAACTATTCTTCAGTAAAAAATTAAAAACTTAAAATGATTTTTCTAGTACGGTTTGCACCAGGCCTTGCCACATATGCAACTAAGCATGCAATGATGGACACTGTGACCTTTCCCTTCACTTTCCTGACCATATTTGAAAAGAAGATGGAAGGACTTCCCTGGTGATCTAGTGGTTAAGAATTTGCCTTGCAATTCAGGGGATGAGGGTTCAATCCCTGGTCAGGAAACTAAGCCCACAGACATACTGCAACTACTGAGCCCACTTACTCTAGAGCCCATGTACTGCAATGAAGACTCAGCACAATCAAAAAAAGAAAGAAAATAGATGGTCCAAGCTGGTGACCATCATTCATGGAAGTCCCATTCAAGCAAAAACACGTGGGAGGTGTGAGAAGCAGATATATTTTTCTTTTTAATTGCCTTGAATCAGGCCACAGGGACCCATGAAGGAGCCATGAAGGGTCAGTACAATATGAAGGACAGCAAAGTTTATTTAGGCATCCACTGTGCTTATATTTGCCAGAGAAATAGCTACCACGAATTTTGCAAATGATCTATCAAAACTCAAGACACATTAAAGTCCCAGTAACAACATAACTCAAAGTGCCAAGAATTAGATCTCTCCCACTAAAACCTGTCACATATGCACTCTGCCCACATAGAGAACTGCACCCAAGCCTGGATTAGACTGTGTGCGACCTCAGCAGGCTTGATGTTAAAATACTGGGAAGTGCAGGTGAGACGCATTCTGAACCTTGTAAGTCTGAAAATATCACAGCAACACAGTGTTCCAAAAAGTTTACTTGTTCTATAAGGAAATGTTGCTCCAAAGCTAAACCAAGTGAGTTGGAAAAGGAAAACAGTGTAGGGATAAGATTAATCTTTTGACTCAAGACATATGAGAGTTCAGAATTCTACTCTGTTGAGTGGCTTGGAAAACGTGCTGAATCAGCACAGTGCCTGGCCCTTAGTAGGGATGCTGTAAACGGCTGCTGATTGAAAGAACTGATTTCAGTTCAGTTCAGTTCAGTTCAGTCGCTCAGTTGTGTCCGACTCTTTGCGACCCCATGAATTGCAGCACGCCAGGCCTCCCTGTCCATCACCAACTCCCGGAGTTCAGTCAGACTCATGTCCATCGAGTCAGTGATGCCATCCAGCCGTCTCATCCTCTGTCGTCCCCTTCTTCTCCTGCCCCTAATCCCTTTCAGCATCACAGTCTTTTCCAATGAATCAACTCTTTGAATGAGGTGGCCAAAGTACTGGAGTTTCAGCTTTAGCATCATTCCTTCCAAAGAAATCCCAGGGCTGATCTCCTTTAGAATGGACTGGTTGGATCTCCTTGCAGTCCAAGGGACTCTCAAGAGTCTTCTCCAACACCACAGTTCAAAAGCATCAATTCTTCAGTGCTCAGCTTTCTTCATAGTCCAACTCTCACATCCATACATGACCACTGGAAAAACCATAGCCTTGACTAGACGGACCTTTGTTGGCAAAGTCATGTCTCTGCTTTTCAATATGCTGTCTAGGTTGGTCATCACTTTTCTTCCAAGGAGTAAGCATCTTTTAATTTCATGGCTGCAATCACCATCTGCAGTGATTTTAGAGCCCCCAAAATAAAGTCTGACACTGTTTCCACTGTTTCCCCATCTATTTCTCATGAATGATGGCATCCATGGGACCAGATGCCATGATCTTTATTTTCTGAATGTTGAGCTTTAAGCCAACTTTTTCACTCTCCTCTTTTACTTTCATCAAGAGGCTTTTGAGTTCCTCTTCACTTTCTGCCATAAGGGTTGTGTCATCTGCATATCTGAGGTGATTGATATTTCTCCCGGCAATCTTCATTCCAGTTTGTGCTTCTTCCAGCCCAGCGTTTCTCATGATGTACTCTGCATAGAAGTTAAATAAGCAGGGTGACAATATACAGCCTTGACATACTCCTTTTCCTATTTGGAACCGTCTGTTTTTCCATGTCCAGTTCTAACTGTTGCTTCCTGACCTGCATACAAATTTCTCAAGAGGCAGGTCAGGTGGTCTGGTATTCCCGTCTCTTTCAGAATTTTCCACAGTTTATTGTGATCCACACAGTCAAAGGCTTTGGCATAGTCAATAAAGCAGAAATAGATGTTTTTCTGGAACTCTCTTGCTTTTTCAATGATCCAGCAGATGTTGGCAATTTGATCTCTGGTTCCTCTGCCTTTTCTAAAACCAGCTTTAACATCTGGAAGTTCACAGTTCACGTACTGCTGAAGCCTGGCTTGGACACCTTCAGTAAATCTATCTACAAAATGGAGATAAAAATCTACCCTACAGGCTTATCCTGAACATTAAGGGTAGGGTGGATAAGCTATTAGCCCCAAATGTATACCCAGTATATTGTTTCTGTAACAATTTTTCCTTCTGCTGCTGCTGCTAAGTTGCTTCAGTCGTGTCCGACTCTGTGTGACCCCATAGACAGCAGCCCACCAGGCTCCCCCGTCCCTGGGATTCTCCAGGCAAGAACGCTGGAGTGGGTTGCCATTTCCTTACCCTCCTAATAATTATCTCCTTGTGATATACCCTTCTACTACTGTGTCGCTTAGGATTGTCAGGCCCTGCTATTTGTTTGAATTCTTTCATCTCCTCTGATGGATTCCTTAGGAGAGAAGACCAGAAAAGCTAGTATTACATATTTATATCCCTGCTCTTCAGGCTTTACTGGAGACTTTGCCTGATTTCAAACATGTTTTTTCAAGTGTTTCCTGTCTTTATACATAAACTGACTAAGCTAGGGATATAAGAAATTAACTATTGGGACTTCCCTAGTAGTCCAATGGTCAAGACTCTTATGTTTCCAGTGCAGGGGGTGTGGTTTCAATCCCTGGTTGGGGAATTAAGATCCCACATGCCATGCAGTGCAGCCATAAAATAAAAAATAATAAAAGAAATTAACTATTAATTACAGACAGCTAGAAACACAGGCATATAGAAATGTTATGTCTCCTCATAGTTTACAAATTTCTCCAAAATATCTTTTCACTTAATGTTGCTCTTAGCTCTTTATAAGGATCAAAAATAACTCTGCGGTCAAGGGAATTTTAGAGAATTCAGATAGCTGGCTGGAAATCCAGTTGTGATGGTGATCTGGTTACATCATCTGTCACCCTTTTGAGGGTCAGTGTAGATTCAGTGAACCTGGCCAGTCAGGAAGCCAGTCAGAGACATTACTTTGCCAACAAAGGTCCGTCTAGTCAAGGCTATGGTTTTTCCAGTGGTCATGTATGGATGTGAGAGTTGGACTCTTGTTCCCTGCATCTCTGTCTCTATTTCTGTTTTGCAAGTAAGGTCATATATACTATTTTTTCTAGATTTCACATATATCCATTAATATACAGTATTTGTCTCTTTCTGACTTCTTTCACTTTTTGAAAGTTTCCAGGTCCATCCACATCTCTACAAATGATCCAGTTTCATTCCTTTTTATGACTAAGTGCCATAGTGTAATCCTTAAGTGACCTTAGGCTGTGTCTCTTGCCTCCTGAAGATAGTTCAGTGGATATCTATTGTCTCTAGAATAAAGCTCTGGCTCCAAGCATATCCACCCAGGACATGGTCCTTGTCCTCTTTTCCAGCTTCATCTCCAACCACCTGTCATTTCCATTATATGGTCCACTGTTTGCCTTTTATAATCAGTCTCTCACTTCTTGGCCTTGTTTATACTGCTCCATCTGCTCTAACACTCCCTCGCCCATCTCTGTTACAGACTCAGTGGAGGCCAGGCTTCCTCTAAGAATCCTTTGATGTCAGTGCTCCCCAACCTTGCCCCCCTTTCCCTGCCACTGCAGTTCTCAATCTGGTTTAAATCTCCCCCTCTTCTCTGTGGCCACATTGTGATCCTGTGTCATGTTTCCTACTGCCCCCTCCAGGGATGTAAGTTTCCTGAGTAGTAGGGCTTCCCCTTGGTCATGTTCATATCATCAGCTGTGCTCCATTTCCAGCTGGGGTGCTTCTCCTCTGTTTGTCCCTCGATGCCCACTCTTCACCCTCTCCTGGCCTTGTACCTTGGGGGCCTGTGCTGTATTTTTTATTTTTATTAGAGCCTATTTACTTTACAATATTGTAGTGGTTTTGCTGTGCATTGACATGAATCAGCCATGGGTGTACATGTGTTCCCCATCCTGAACCCCCCTCCCACCTCCCTCCCCATCCCATCCCTCAGGGTCATCCCAGTGCTCCAGCCCTGAGCACCCTGTCTCATGCATCAAACCTGGACTGGCGATCTGTTTCACATATGATAACATACATGTTTCAATGCTGTTGTTTCAAATCAGCCCACCCTCACCTTCTCCCACAGAGTCCAAAAGACTGTTCTATACATCTGTCTCTTTTGCTGTCTCACATATAGGGTCATTGTTACCATTTTTTAAAATTCCATATATATGCATTAGTATACTGTATTGGTGTTTTTCTTTCTGACTTACTTCACTCTGTATAACAGTCTCCAGTATTTGACTGCCAGTTATGTGGGCCTATGGGAGGCCCCTGCTGCAGAGTGAAAGTTAAGAGAATAAGATCTAAAAATGAATCAGGCTGCTGTGAATTGTCCGTGTCCCTCTCTTTAAGGCCATGGTTTCCTCCCAGGAGGTCTCCATATGGCTCCCTTTCTGGGTTCTCGTAACTGCTTCTGACTGCCATCCCTTTAGGACCAGGAGTGGTGATGGTGCCTCACTGTGACTAAGATCCAGAATTTTTTTTAAATTAATTAATTTATTTTAATTGGAGGCTAATTACTTTACAATATTGTGGTGGTTTTTGCCATTCATTGACATGAATCAGCCATGGGTGTACATGTGTCCAACCATCCTGAACCCTCCTGTCACCTCCCTCCCTACCCCATCCCCCTGGGTTGTCCCAGAGCACCAACTTTGAGTGCCCTGCTTCATGCATCAAATTTGCACTGGTCATCTACTTTACATATGGTAATATACATGTTTCAATGCTATTTTCTAATATCGTCCCACCCTCGCCTTCTCCCACATAGTCCAAAAGTCTGTTCTTTACACCTGTGTCTCTTTTGCTGTCTTGCTTATAGGGTCATCATTACTGTCTTTCTAAATTCCGTATATATGTGTTAATATACCGTATTGGTGTTTCTCTTTCTGGCTTACTTCACTCTGTATAATAGGCTCCAGTTTCATGCACCTCATTAGAATTGACTCAGATGCTTTCTTTTTATAGCTGAGTAATATTCCATTGTGTATATGTACCACAATTTCCTTATCCATTCATAAGACCCAGAATTCTACACTATATCTTTTTAGAGTCCTTATCCCAGCCCACAACTTTACTCATGATCCTTTTATCAAACTCTATGCAAATCACCTCATTTAAACGTACAGTCAGCTGACACACCAGCACATATTAATAGAAGCAACTTTAACAGACCTTTTATTTATTTTTAAAAGTGTTTTTTTTTAAAGTATGAAAGTATGATAACATATTTACAGGAGACTTGGAAAATACAAAGTTACATATAGTTTCACTACATATTACAGATATTTTTTAAGTAGATAAATTAAGATTTTTAGTTGAAGTTTCAATATCAAACTCTCAGAAATTAATAGAAGGAATAGACAGAAAGAGTTGGACACGACTGAAGTGACTTAGCAGCAGCAGCAGCAGTAGGCTTGAATAGCTCTATGAACCAATTCAACACAATTAAGATGTATACATTTTTCACACAATCTCTCTCTCTCTCTCTCTCTCTCTCTCTCTTAGTTGCTAAGTCGTGTCCAACTCTTGCCACCCCATGTACTGTAGCCTGCCAGGTACAATAGCAGGGTATAAATTCTATTCAAGCTCCCATAGACTATAAACCAAAGGGTATATCCTGGAACAGAAGGAAATAGCAATCCACTCCAATATTCTTGCCTGGAAAATCCCATGGACAGAGGAGAGCCTGGAGGGCTACAATCCACGGGGTCACAAAAGTGTCGGACACAACATAGCTACTAAATAACAGAAACAGACCTTTTAAAAGGAAGAAAAGAAAGAAGGAAGGAGGGAGAATAGGAAGGAAAGAAAAAGGAGAAAATAATAACGAAGGGAGATATTTCTTGAGCTGGCCTCCCTCTGCACTTTTCATATTCGTGATAATTTACTATGTCAAATTGGTCCTTTAACTCTTCTTTGTCATCTCTAGTGGTGTGGTTTGTGAAAACTGCCCTGAGAAGATGCTGCAAGCTCTGACTTCCTAAACGGAGGAGAAAACCAGAAGGTCAGAACCTTCAGAAAGAACTTCACATTCTCCAGCCTGAGTGCAAATATAACCCTGGTGCCACCACGGAGCAGCTCCTGTAAGAAAGGAGGAGCCACAAGGGAACTTCTGAGAAAGACAGAATCAGACCTGGAGGGCAAAAGGGAAATGAGGGTTCATGCAACAGAAGGAAGGATTCATGGGACCGGAAGACTACACTGCTAATTGAAGCTGGGAGAGAATGAATTAACCACAGACCAAAATAAATTATTATAAACTAGTCACCATTGTTCCTGTTCAACTTTTCTGAAGATGATGAATGTTTTTGATAATGGCTGCATGTGAAGAATTTGACTTGCAACTCCAAAGCCTCTGAGCTATGAAACCCCCAGGGACCCCCAGCTTAGGCGGGCAGCCTGGCAGGTGACCATCCATGACACAATGATGCTGCTGTTATAGGGTCTCAGGCCTCAGGGAAGAGGAAAAGGCGTGGGTTATGGCCTTGTCATTCTCTTCACCCCAAAGACTGTGGCAACTACTTCAGCACCATTTTCTCCCAATTCAAAAGCCCAGTGGTAATGAGTTTGAATTTCAACGTATCATTCAACTTGCCATAAAAAACCCTCATTATTCATGATTTTTATACATAAAAAGGCAATTGATATTGCTAAATAGGAATATCAAAGCATATTGTCACATTTTGTTCACCACTGCCGCTGAATGATTTATCATTGTACCTGTGTGTTAAATCCCTTCAGTTGTGTCCGACTTTTCGCGATCCTGTGAACTGTATCCTTCTAGGCTCCTCTGTCCATGGGATTCTCCAGGCAAGAACACTCGAGTGGGTTACCATGCCCTCCTCTAGAGGATCTTTCTGACCCAGGGATCGAACCCAGGTCTCCTGCATTGGTGTCAGTTTCTTTACCACTTAGCGCCACATCATTGCTGACTTAAAATAACCACTCCTCAAAGTATTACACAGGTGAATTTTTAACACGAACCTGGGACTTTTCTACACTACATATCCTTTGAACCCTGACCTTCTCGGCTGAAACATGCCTGGAACAGATAGAAAAAGACCCAAAGCCCAGGATCCAAGTATCACTGGGAATTCCAGCCCACCAAGAAGTGTTTACATCTCTGTTCCTTGACTAGAAAGCAGCTGAAGGGAGCTGACTTGGAGCAGTAACTGCACGTTTTTTAAATGCTATCAAAAGTTGCACATAGATCCATGTTACAAACACCTAAGGGGTGTTCACACTTTTAGGCAGGTGTGTAAGCCTGGGGCTCTAACAAATCAGGGACAAGGGCCATGGAGGTGGCTCAGGTGGTCTTGAACATGTCTCTCTCAGATTAATTTAAACATTCCTTCCACATCTGTATGGCTTGGCAGCAAGCTGAAAATATGTCTCTGTCATTCCAGTCCTTCAAGGGCTGCTATCTTCCCATAAGCTGTAATGAGTCCCACAGTCAAAGATCGCATGGTGTGCAAACTTCCCAACACCTGCACTCTTCAAACCCTGCCTTTGACTTCTGCAAGAGTATTTGTCACTTCATTGGCATTGAATAATACAAACATTCTTGTGACCTGGAAAGTTTCAATCAAGGACCCAAAAAAGAATAAAAGTAAAGGAAACTCAGCCTAAGATGGAGAATTAAGAACTTTCTCCCTTGCAAGATATTGAAAGGACCTCACTCATTAGTGGAGGAAAACTAGGCTCGCATTTGGATATTACTTTAGTCTAGGAAACACTATTTTGTTGCATTAACATCTGCGCTAATTATTATAATAGCCCTGCATTTATACAAGTAACAAATCAATTGTAATGAGCCGAACAAAAGAATCGAGGTAGAATTCTTCCCTATAAATATACTCCTGTCAGTGCAGTCAAAACACAGTGCCAACACACCGCCAGGGTCAGGAAACAACAAATTTTAAAACGGATCTGTCCTTTTCATCTCTTTCATTAGTTGTGTGTGTGGGAAATCAGATGAAAAGCGAAGTCTAGGTCCACCTGGATTTCTGAAGGATGGTTATACTTACAGCCCTGGCAAGTTGTTGGTATTTTGTAACATGTCCAAGTCTGATTAGGTGGAGAGGTGAAGAGTTTTGAGTGTTACACAAGGGGCCTCAATGTGAATCTTGGAATGTAAACAAAAGGATTTTGTAGTGGCTCATATTGTTTCTTTTAAAAAGAGTGATGGATCGTCTTAAAAGTTAATCAATCCCCATTTTTAAAATGGTTCACCAACTGATAAACTCAAGCATGGAAGAAACAGTTTTCATTTTAAAGGAAATCCACAGACTTAGATGAAAGGGACCTTAAAAGTTGTCTCTGCAGAGGGTTAAGTTTGTTCAAGTTGCTTTCACATGCATTTCTCTATTTTGTCCTTGTAACTTGGGAAGTAGGTATGAAAGGTAATAGTCTGCTTAAGAGGTTCAGAAAGATTACAATCTTTGTGATCTCCAGAAGGTCACAATACTAATTAGTAGTCGAACTATTTCTAGAACCTAGATCTCTATGCACCTTGTTTATCACAGCGCGTTTTCTCCTGATAGGTTATTTATCTGTCAGGTCATTTCTGGTACTTTAGGCTGAGAGGATCCTAGGAAGATTATTCTATATTTAGGCTGTTGGCATGTGTTGCTGTCTATACAAACACATCTTTAGAGTCTCTCAGAAATGAGGAGTTGCTTCTGTTCCACCAGCAGAACGAATAGTGGAGGGAGAGGGAGAGATATCATTCAAGTTTGGGGACTGTTGAATATAAGCATCTCAGTGTGTCTGTGCACACACACGTGTGTGTGTGTGTGTGCAAATGTGTGCAAGACAGAGGGGGAGACTCTTAAGAGATTGCATCATAACACATTACAGCCTATAATAGATGATGTAGTGCCGTATGTCTCACAAAATGTGAATTACCCAGATGTCACAGGTCAATCAAAATCAGGGTGGCTGAAATGTGTGTTGAAGTATAGGAGATTAAAATATTATGCCTAGCACTGTATAATACATCATGGAAAAAATCCTTCTAAGTATAAATTAGCTTTACTGCTTGAGTATAAAATCTTCCTTTTGGTTATTTATGAAGCTTCATTTTGAAGATTGCCTTCACTGACTAACAAGCAAATCAGAACTTGTCATGTGCAAATCTTGTGAAGACTGCAAGGCCAATCTATAATTAGCCTCAAAGGAGTGTGACCAAATTGTGTAAAAGAAAGAAAGAAAAACACTATGAAAAGGAAATCAGAGGACCAAAAGAGGTCAGGGTGTGGTCAAACCATGGGAACCCTTTAACTTCACGTTTTTCCTGACATGGCTATGTTCAAAGTCTCTAGAAAAAGTGAAAATTATGAAACAAAGATTCCTATTCTGCTATTCAAAGGGCTGCTATTGTTCCTAGATCAAAGAATCTGGTGATGAAGAGAAGTTTATACTGCTCTGAGTATGAAAAATATTCAAATTGGGAACAACTACAAAAAAAAGCTGGCAGCAGGAACAAGTAAGAGTGAGGAGGAGAAAGGTCTAGAACAGTGGCTTTGCCCCATAACAAGGGCTTCATGAATACCTGCTGAGTGAGTGAGTGAGTCAGTGAGGCCACAGCTCTGTTCCCTTAGAGGTATCACCCACCCCACCCTTCAAGAGACCTTTGTTCTCTCTCTTCCCCTAATTGTCTTTCTACTTTAAAAATCTGAAGCAAGATTCTAGCACTGCATTTTACCCTTTGGCTAATCATGTATGGAGTGCCCTGAAGTCATTTTTTCATTTCCTGCAAGGCACATACCGCCCTTTCCACCACAGAGAATCTGGCTTATGAGGTCAGATGGTTCTCACAGATGACACGTAGGAGAAAATTCCCAACTAATTGCCCTTGTTTAAACCCTCCCCCGTGTCAGTCTCCAGAGATGGGATCCTGGTCTCCACAGGGACCATGACATAAGTAGGGTCTGTCAAGGCTGTAGTTAATGAACCCTGTTGAGATCATCCCCTGGCAGGGTTGGGTATGAGCAGACCCTGGGTGTGAAGGCTTCAAGGGGGAAAACCCAGGAAGTGGTCAAATGACTCAGTGGTGGCACTTTGTTGAGTCAGGGCAGAGAAATGATACTGTGATGTTTTAATGTACAATGGAAGACACCAAGTTTCAAAAGAGTTTTTTTTTTTTTTTAATGTCTATTGTCCACGAGGTCCTGGGACGCCTCCCTTCTCTTTTCTATCTTTTCATCATTTAATGGTAGAATTTGTGACTTCAGACTGGCTGATACATTTCAACCAGTGTGTCCATAAGAAATTAACAAAGAAAGAAAGAAATTAGCTGCTCAGTGGAACTGAAAGGATCCCCATTCTACCCTCATTATCTATAAACATGTAATTAGTTTAAAAATATTTATTGAGCACCTAGAATGTGTCAGGAATTCTGCTGCTTATTCGTTCACATTGAGGCAATCTGCAACCCATATTCTCCTGAAGATGTTTTCAGGGATTATCATATGCCCTTTTAAATTATCAGCTCTCTGAGAAGCATCATTAAACGAATATCTTAATCTTGACACTTGAGTGAAGTTAGTTTCTGTGTAATTCATATAGAGAAGAGGAAAGGCGATGGAGAGAAGGAAATAAGTCCTTATTAATAGAGCCTTTTGAGTGTCTCCCAGAATTGAATAGGCAATAAGTAAAGCCCTGATAGAGCTGCAGTGATGGGAATCATATCTATGATACATTCACTCATCTGGATGTTAAGTTGCTAAAACAAAGAGAGCCTAACCACAGAGCCAATTTTCTCAACATCTGTACTACTTCTGGGTATGAATATATATCTTTTTGTGGTCCTTGTGTCCAGTAAATCTTTCTAGATGATAAAATACTTAAAATATTTTTTTCTACTTTAGTAAAAGAATGATTTCAATGAAGACACACTAGCTCAGAAGGTCTAAACTGTCTTGGTTCTAATAATTGTTCCTAGGAAAACAAATATTCTCAGAGTGATTTTCTTACTCATTTACTAGACAGAATAATGGCCCTCAGAAATATTTACATCCGAAGCCTCCAAACTTGTGAACACTTAAACTTACATGGCAGAAGGAAATTTACAGATGGGATTAAGTTAATGATCTTGAGACAGGGAGATTGTCCTGAATTATCTAGGCAGATCTAATGAAATCTCAAAGGTCCTGATAAGATGGACACTAGGATCAGAGTCTGGAGAAGGAGATGGGACGAGAGGATAAGAGGCTGGAGATGTACTTTGAAGATGGAGGATGGGGTCATGAGCCAAGGAGAGCAAGAGGCCTTGAGAAACTGAAAAAGACAACAGATAAAACTCTTTTTGAACCTAACCTCCAGAATTGTGAGACGATAAATTTGTGCTGTTTTAAGCCACTGCGTTTATAGCAATTTATTACAAAAGCAATGGGAAATTTGTATTAGTATGTTCCACAGCAGAAGCTGGATAATTGATATCCTTTAATCTCATTCAGGCTTCTCAGATGGCTCAGCGGTAAGGAATCCATCTGCTAATGCAGGAGACATAGGTTTCATTCCTGGGTCAGGAGGATCCCCTGGAGAAGGAAATAGCAACCCACTTCAGTATTCTTGTCTGGGAAATTCCATGGACAGAGGAGCCTGGCAGTCTACAGTCCATGGGGTTGCAAAAGAGTCAGACATGACTTAGTGACTAAACAACAATTTCATTCATTTGTCAAATATTGCTATGCTGTCTGCCTTATGTCTGCTAATACTCTGAGAATTGAGGATATAGGACTAAGCTGCTAACTGCTAAGTCGCTTCAGTCGTGTCCGACTCTGTATGACCCCATAGACGGCAGTCTACCAGGCTCCTTTGTCCCTGGGATTCTCCAGGCAAGAACGCTGGAGTGGGTTGCCATTTCCTTCTCCAAAGCATGAGAGTGAAAAGTCAAAGTGAAGTCGCTCAGTCATGTCCAACTCTTAGCGACCCCATGGACTTCAGCCCACCAGGCTCTTCCATCCATGGGAGTTTCGAGGCAAGAGTACTGGAGTGGGTTGCCTTTGCCTTCTCTGAGGACTAAGCTGCTGCTGTTGCTGCTGCTGCTGCTGCCACTGCTGCGTCGCTTCAGTTGTGTCTGACTCTGTGCGACCCCATAGACGGCAGCCCACCAGGCCCCACCGTCCCTGGGATTCTCCAGGCAAGAACACTGGAGTCAACTGCCATTTCCTCCTCCAATGCATGAAAGTGAAAAGTGAAACTGAAGTCGCTCAGTCCTGTCCAACTCTTAGCGACCCCATGGACTGCAGCCTACCAGGCTCCTCCGTCCATGGGATTTTCCAGGCAAGAGTACTGGAGTGGGTTGCCATTGCCTTCTCTGGGGAACTAAGCTAAATGGACACAATTTCTGTTCCACTAAGTTTACAATCTAGATGGGGATAGGATTATGTTCACTTACAGAGGTGAAAATATGGATTTCTCCAATGCAAACATTAAAGCAGTTGTTTGTGTGGGAAAACGAAACAACTGGATAACAATTTTTTTTTCACTTTTTAACAAGTTGGTGTCCCTTGGTGACTCATTACATTTTAATGTCATAATTAAGTTGTATTATAATTGTGACTGTGGGTGTCTGCTTGTCCAACTCTGACTCTGCTTTCTTTAAAATCTAGGGCCAGAGACCTACTGTACAGCATGTAGAACTCCACTTCATATTATGCGGCAGCCTGAATGGGAGTGGGGTTTAGGGGAGAATGGAGTATGTTTATGACTGGGTCCCTTCACTGTTCACCTTAAATTATCGCAAAGTTATTTGTTAATTGTCTATACCCCCACACAAAACTAAAAGTTGAAAAAAATCTAGAGTCAGAGAGATAAATTAAGTATCTTAAAGGTCTTATGACTCTTTACTTAATTCTCCTAAAGCTATCTATATGCAAAAGATACCTTAACTAATAGTCAACTAAGTAAATCTTGAGCGCGTAAGGCTTTTGTGACAAAGGAGTATGAGATATTCAAAATTAAAAGAAAGCAAATTATGATGGATGGAAAGCATTCCTGTACTCAAAAATGTTCGTAAAGTTAAGTTTCAGGGCCTCTCACTTAAACAGCTTATATCCAAAGCTCTGAGAGAGGCTCTAGAACGGTGTACCCATGGCCACCAGTCTTTGTAAAGTTTGAAATGATTAGATATTAACCAAAGAGATTTTGGATAAGGCAGCTCTTTCCACTCCAGTTCTCAGTCCTGCCTATTTGTGTGTTCAGTCATGTCCAGCTCTTTTATAACCCCGTGGACTGTAACCCGGCAGGCTCCTCTGTCCATGGGATTTCCCAGACAAGAATACTGGAGTGGGTTGCCATTTCCTCCTCCAGGGAAATCTTCCTGATCTAGATTTCAATTCTGCATCTTCTGCAAATCCTGTATTGGCAGGCAGATTCTTCACGCAGTGAGCCACCTGGGAAGCCCATTCTTGGTTTTACTTTCACCCATTCAGATGGTGTTGATGTGGTCGTGGGGACTTCTTGGATCTAGCTCAGGTGAATCTGGGTAGTGGATGCATGTTTTTGATTCCATGGGATCTATCAATGTCATTCAAGGCGCATCCATGTGTAACTGACTTCCCGCATTCATCCCAGCGTAGTATTGGGTTCCAGGTTTCCTCCCTCCCACTGTGTGGACCCTCCTGGTGTTGTGCCCTGAAGATACAGGGTCAGAGGTCTTATTTGATATGAATATATCCCTCAAAATATCCTTTGGGCTTCCCTGGTGGCTCAGACAGTAAAGAATCTGCCTGCAATGGAGGAAATGTGGGTTCAATCCCTGGGTCAGGAAGATCCCCTGGAGAAAGGAATGGCTACCTACTCCAGTATTCTTGCCTGAGAAATCTCATGGATGGAGGAGCCTGGCAGGCTACAGTCCATGGGGCCACAAAGAGTCGGACATGACTGAGCGAGTAGCACATACACATGTGTTCCTCAACACTGATCACGGGCTGTATGTGGAAAAGAAAGGACAGCCAAGGTTTGAAATGTATGGAATCCAAGGGAGGTGGGAGGGGAGCTCAGGATGGGGAACACATGTACACCCATGGCTGATTCATGTCAATGTATGGCAAAACCACTACTATATTGTACAGTAAGTAGCCTCCAATTAAAATAAATAAATAAATAAAAAGAAATGTATGGAATCCAAAGTTACTCTATGAGTAATTCTGTAACATGTAAATTTCTAAGTAGGAAACTGAGTTCTGCTTGTTGCTTAGTCATATAGAAGCTCTCTCCAGTAAAGAATATACCTAATAATGGTGTGTATACAACTACAAATGCACTACACATTTCGTCTTTCTTGATGTGAATTTCATGAAATAGAATTTGTCAGAATTCCTGTGCTTGTATGGCACAAACGGGTAGTGACGTTACCCAGATTCGTCAAGTTGCTGCTGTTTTGTGCATTTCAGCTATTAATTAAAAAATCAATCAACTACTCTAAAAGAATGATTGACTTATTTTTAAATTAAAAGGCAATCTGAATTATGTAGGGGAAAATAGAGGGGACCAAAGTATTGTGGAGATTATCTGATAGTTCATTAAGAAAAATATTACCTGATTTCTAAGGATTTTAGGATATTTGTGGTACTTACCCTCCTGCCACTTATTATTTGACATGATTTCATTTCCCATTTGAAATAAATAAATATTTCTGACATCAAATCCACAATTGTGTATTTTTAGAAGTGGTACCCTCAAAATGTTTGAGTTTCAGGGTCCATGGAGACACCCTACAGGGCAAGTAAGTGGGGAGAGAAGAGAGGTATTTACTTGATCAGGGAAAGCTTGCGGTATGTGTCCTCATCACAGAGAAAGCAGGGTTGCGTGATCTAATGGAGTGAGGCTGTGCCAAGTGTGTCCCTGAGTGGAGCTGGTACTTTTCCTGTTCAGTGCCTGTTTGGACTTGACCAAAGAAAATGGGGTGGAGTTCTGGATTGAAGGTCAGGAGAAAATACCTTGAATGAGCAAAGCTTCATTTGAGAACTTTGAATGAGTTCCCAGAATCTTTCTATGTCTTCGTTTCCTTATCCATAAACTGTTGTGTTTAAGAGCATAAGTTCTAAAGTTCTTCGGAACACCTAGGGTCAAAGTAGTCATTTTGCCACTGACAGTGTGACTGTGGAGAAAGACACATTTTTGTTAAGCTCTGGCTCCATCGTCCATAAGCAAAATAAGGAAATAGTGATCTTACCTCGGGGAAGCCTCGGCATGGTGCCGTCAAGGGAGTTGCAAAGAGTCAAACACGACTGCCCAACTGAACAACAACAACAATCTTATCTCAGAGGCTTTTGCAAAGATCAAATGGCATAGTGACTGTAAAAAGGCCAGCACAAGGCTGAGCAAACAGTAAGTGCTCCATCAATAAATGTATAAATAATATTGTCAAATAATAATTAGAAATAAATTATAAATAAAGATTATTTTTCTACATAAAGAAACTCACAACTATTATCTGATGTCTTTCTCACTCAGAGAAATGCTAGAATGGAGAAGTAATTAAATAGCATTTAAAAAAAAGGAATAAGACTAGAATTAAATTGTACCATAAGTATCATAGGTTCATATTCGTGGAGGTTAATTGTCTGCAAAAGTGCTCGTCTGTTGTTGCAGGTCACAGGACTTGGCCAGCGTGTGTGTGTGTGTGTCTGTTCGTGTGTGTGTATCTGCTGGGGGACAAGTGGGCCACAGACAGGGAAGGGCCAGCAGCTGGCCGGCTGGGGATGTCAGGCCCACTTCTGTTGCCGGACTCCTGCTGTTCCACCATGTGGGCATCTGTTCAGATGTCTAGGACCCTACTTTCCAGTACCTATTATTTGAGGAATTGCCTTGTACTCCGTGCTGTGCTGAGTCCCAAGGCAGGTGCAAGCCCCTGGCCCCATCTCCTCTTCTCAACCAAAGCTGGGTCAGAAACCGCCACATACTATCCCATCCATCAGCCCTGAAGATGCTACAATATTCTCAGAGATGTGGGCAAAATTATGCTCACCTCAACCTACCACTGGTGTTAAGAAGGAAATGAGCAGAACGGAAGAGATTTATGGTGTGGGCAAAGAGAGGAATCTCTAAGGGTGAGGTTTTCTACTCTTCCTGGGAAAAAGAATACAAGCAGACTCTTTACCTCATAAGTCTAACAATTCTGTTTCTTCACTAGGTTTACTACTTTTGAAAACATAGGTCTCCTGAAATTCAAAATGGAATTTTGAACTAAAAACAGAAGAGTGCTTTTGATACTGTTACAGATGTGTCACGTGCATAGCGATTAACCACCTTCATACAGTTGCCTCACTTAAACCTCACAATCATCTCCCAGTTAGGAATTGCAGGCCGAGTGTCCACTGTTTATATATCAGGAAACTAGTACTGTAAGGTTAAAGTAGTGGCCTGAGGTTGCCCGATGGAGGCCTGTCACCTTGCCTTCCCACAGATAACACAGAGGCTCAGATGAGTGAGGACACTAAGTCTGGACACAGCTTTTATGTGTGTGAAATTTTGTGAACATTCATGAAGCAGTAACTTCTTTCCTCTTCTGATCTTTCTCCCTTTCCCTCCAGTAGTTAGAGCAGAGAAGAAACCACAGGGCACTAGATCAGAAGGGCTCCAAGAGGGGACAGAAAACATCTTCTGATCGTCCTAGAGCCCCGCTCCTAGGAGTACGTGGATGGATGTTAGGATATTCAGTTCAGTTCAGTTGTCAGTCGTGTGCAATTCTTTGCAACCCCATGGACTGCAGCAGGCCAGGCTTCCCTGTCCATCACCGTATTAGGATATCAGGATATTAGGTCAGCTGGTGAAGAAAACACAGTGGCAGAAAGATTTCCCTTCTAGACTTTGGAAGGGTTTCTTTGGGATTGTAGGGAGGAAACAGAGAGGGGACAAGTTAGCCCTGAGGGGAGAGTGGCTGAGAATGTGTAAAACGGCAGAGCCAGGGAGAGATAACATGAAACTGGGTAGGGAATTAGCATTCAGGCATATGGGACAAAGGGTGGCCCAGCCAGGACTCTTCTGGCCTTAGC
Source organism: Bubalus bubalis (assembly GCF_019923935.1). Lineage (NCBI taxonomy): Eukaryota > Metazoa > Chordata > Mammalia > Artiodactyla > Bovidae > Bubalus > Bubalus bubalis. Next base: position 34,568,969 of record NC_059160.1, read on the forward strand.
AAGCCAAGGAAGCTGTAGCAAGTTCCTGCCCCTCAAGGGTGTCACCCAGCCAGCAGGGGAGCCACAGGCCTGAAGGTGTCTCAAGGACCAAGCGTTGACAGTCTCCCCGTGCGTGTCTGTGTGGAACAGACGCCACCCCCCACAGGGCCTTGGACTTCATCCTGACCTTTGCAAACACTTGCCACAACTTCAGGAAGGAAGGGTCCCATTATTCAGCCATTAAAAGGAACAAAATTGGGTCATTGTAGAGTCTCTACAATGGAGAGATGGACCTAGAGTCTGTCATACAAAGTGAAATAAGTCAGAAAGGGAAAAACAAATACTGTATGTTAACGAATATATGTGGAATCTTGAAAAATGGCACAGATAAATCTATTTACGGGACAGGAATAGAGATGCAGATGTAGAGAAAGGATGTGTGGGCACAGGGGCAGGAGGAGGGTGGGATGAAGGAAGACTGGGGTTGATGTATGTACACTGCCATGTGGAAAAAGATAGCTAGTGGGAAGCTGCTGTATAGCACAGGAAGTTCAGCTTGGTGCTCTGTGAAGACCTAGAAGGGTGGGATCGGAGGGTGGGTAGGAGGGAGGTCCAAGAGGGAAGGGGATATATGTATACATAGAGCTGATTCACTGCATTGTATGGCAGAAACTAACTCAGCATTGTAAAGCAACTATACCCACCCCATCAAGAAAAAAGAAGCCCCGAAGTTGGATAAATGACAATGTCCTATTATATAGCACAGGGACCTATATTCAGTGTCTTGTGATAAACCAGAATGGAAAAGAACATGAGAAAGAATATATGTATGTGTAACTGAGTCACTTTGCTATACAGCAGAAATTAATATTGTACATCAACTGAACTTCCATGAAATTTTTTTAAAGTCCCAGAGTTAAGTTTTCTGTCATGCTAGTGATGTCTGAAAGTAGAAATTAAGTTGAATTCTAGAAAAATAAATGGCAGCTTGCATGCCTAAAGTTATTATGATAGAGCTCCAAACCCACCATTTTGTCTTAAAAAAAAGAAACAAAAGATAACTGTAGTGACAGAAGTGTGCATTCATTTAGTTACAGTTGAGCATGTCAGATTCTGCTTCTCCAGAACAATCAAGGGACAGTTTTCCATCCCCTGACTGAGCCCTACTAAAAGTTTAAAACCTGGAAAAAGTCATCAGGTAGAATCTCATGAGCTCTGGTGAAATCACTCATAAAAGAGACTTACCCTATCCATTGTCCAGATCTCTGGTATCTAAAATTTAGTGCATTCCAAGGTAGACACTGCAGACAGGGAGTCTTATCTCAAAAGCAGAAGTGGCATCCAGAAAATATAGGGTGCTCAGTTTTCCCATCTGTCATCTTAGGCATTTTGAACTCAAGGTTTCTTAATCTCAAAGCTATGGGTTTCCCAATATCACATATTTCTCTGAAATGGAAAACAGAATCATACTATTGGTTAAGATGACTGCACATATATGGCCAGTTAAATTTTTTTCATCATTTGCCTCAATTAAAATGCTGAGCCTTTTCCCCCCTCCCCACAAAATGAATCTGGAAAAATCATTGTTTTTGTTTTTCCCAAAGAGATATAAACTAAAGTTGTAACAGGACTGTGATCGCATGTTGGTCCCATTCACCATTTCTTGTTTTTTTTTCTTTTTGCTTCTCAGACAAGCACATCATTAGCTTTTATGCCTCTACGGCTTTGCTCCTGCTGTTCTCTCCAGCAGGAGTGCCACTGTCTTCCCTTGGTCCTGTGGAAATTTCCCTTCTTCTGCAGGGTCCTCGTTAGCTTCCCCCAAGGGGTCTCTCACTCCCCTTTGCTGCCGTCTCATTTCACAGGAGACCCTGAGGTCGCACACCTTCCAGCAGTGACTCGCTCCCACGCCAGAGCCTTTGTACTTGCCGTCCTTACTGCCGAGGTGCTCTTCCCCAAGATAACTACACGGCTCACTTCCGTACCTTCTCTAACTCTTGTGTAGTCTCTCTTCTTAGGCCTTCCCTGACTACATAGCCACTCTCCTTCCTCCCAATCCTGCCCTTTTCTCTGCTTTATTTTTGTCTTTATTTGTAAAAATTTAAAAAATTGGAGTAAAATTGCTTTACAATGCTGGGCTAGTTTCTTCTGTACGACAGTGTGAATCAGCTATGTGTATACATATATCCCCTCTCTTTTGAGCCTCTCTCCCATACCCATCACCCCCAAACCACACCTCTAGGTCATCGCAGAGCGCTGAGCTGAGCTCTAGCAACTATTATTTTCAGTGGTACTGTGTATTTCACTCATCTTATTAGTTTGTTGTTTGTCTTCCCCACTCTGATGTAAAATTTCTATTTTATCACTATTCATCGTCCATAACACCTGACACACAGTAAAAGCTCAATAAATATTTATAGGAAGAACAAATGACTGTATGACTATTATACTATCACAATTATGTATTTACCCACTTGTCTGTGTCCTGAGCATTCTTACGTGTTCTTTAGCAGTTAGCTCAGTGCTGCGTATAGACAGAGCATCCACAAATGTTTACTGAGGAAAAAAGTACACGGATAAATTGGATTAACCATACCTTGCTTACAATTGAGATAGAATGGAAATTTCATCCTAATCCATAACTTATTTTTGTAATCTAATAAGACAACAGTGCTTCCTGGGCAATGGAGGTAGATTTTTTTCACCAGCAAGTAAACTATTTAAAAGTATCCAGAAATTATTCTGATGATATTGAGTATTTGAATACTTTTCCCCATAAGACAAGTCACGAAATTCCACAGCATTGAGTGCCTAGCAATTACTAGCATTATGATAAGCATTAAGCATTATACAAAGCCAAAGAATTTAAATTCAGCTCCAGAGTGGACTGAAACAATTAGAAAAGACTGAAGAGTTTTACTTTAATGTCTCTATTTGTGAAAAATATACCTTACTCTAGAAATTCAAGCTCTGTACATAAGCTGCAAGCATGGGAAAAATAAAACTATAAAGTGAAATTCAAAACATTAATAAAAGAGAATCTACAATAGAGCAGCAGCTAAAGTAGAAATAAACCAAATGAAGCTGAATTACACAAGAAGGCCATGCCACCTTGTGGGTACTGGGTGTATTTTACCACCCTCCACGTCAAACCAAAGAGAGAATGACCAATTAGACAAGAAGTAATTGGAAAATATTTCAACAATTTTTTTATGGTAAATAAAACACAAGGTACTTTTTTTTTTTTGGAACCTGGAACTGTCGGAAGCATTTTTTTTTTAACCAAAATACAATACATCTTGAACCACTTTGAGGAAGGAAAGAAACGGTAAGTGATGAGGATGCAATGTTTTAAAACAAAGATTATTTTCTTTATAAATGAACTTGAACATCTATTTAAAGATTCAGGCATGAACTCTTTCCTGCTCTTTTCTCTGAACAAAAGACATAGATTATTTGACTAAAAAAAGTGTTCCAAAAAATGAGTAAAATCAACAGCACCTGTATTTTGATATAATTTCCTGAAGAGTAACCAGAGATTTTAATACCTGTGTAAATTTGTATCAACATATAATTTAAAATTTAATAAAAGATGTTATGTAATAAGAAATAGACTTTTTCAGAAGCATTGAAAGTACTAGCCATGAGGTGACAAAACAGGTCCCTGTTGCATGTAGATAAAGTTATTCTTATGTTGAAATGATGATTTAGGCTGGGGGAGAGTAAACATTTGTGTACGCTAATAGGTGTATGAAATAACATAAGGCTTTCTAGAAGGTAAAAAATACAATTAATTTTTCTTATAGGAAGAACTGTCCCTGATCTCAAATTAGAATCTTAGAATCATAAACTTTAATACTGGAAAGTACCTTAAATAAGGCAGAGGGACCAATGACTCATTCTAATGAATCCTTAGGCAACTAAATTATTTCATCTCTTGTTATTCTTTATCTGAGAAATTACCAACAATGAACAAAGAAACACACTCCTATTGGCAAAATATAGCAAAAGCAGAGTAACTGGTATAATTGAGTGTTAGCTGGAAAGGTTGTCAGAGATTATTGAATTCAGAGTTTCCTAAAGGTATTTGTTATACTCTGTTCCCAAAATATTTTAAGATGCGTCACTAGAAAAAATTTTTTGGAAAATACTATACAAAGTATAGCTGGGACCATTAACTGCAGAATCTTCCACAGCCTTTACCATGCTAATGTAAGTTTGGAGGGTACAGTATGTAGCATTTCTCAATTTATTTTATTTTATAATTTTACTTCTACAGACAATTTCATGAGTCTACAATACAAATTTTGAGAATTCTGGTCTAAACCAATTCTTAATTTGATGGAGAAAAAATTAACACCATATTGTTATGCAATTTGCCCAATGCAACAAAACTGAAAAAACAGCATACACAGCCCCTGGTCTGAGTTTATTTTAATTCTTAAATTTAGTGGTTTGTTCTTTGCTTGATGTCACACTGCATTCATTCTTTCAAAATTGTCATAATTCAAAATTACTTCTCTGAAAAAAGCAAATGTGTTAAGAAGAAAAATTCACTAAAAATCTTTTTTCACGATTTTGTGTTGTGTGTTATACAATCAGTGACCACCAGAAGACCAACACCTCTAACTCAGCCCCACCCCTAAAGCTGCGACTTCCCAAAATGACATCTTTGTGGTTTCCTCAAAGTGAGACCACCAGATAAGAATAGTAATACAAATTAGTTTGATCAACTATAGTGTTTCTGCCTTTCTTAGGTTCAAACCCAGATGTATAGTCAAATTGGTTGGCTTTAAAATGTTCATTTTGAGAAAGTGTCTTTGACTATAAATGAAGTGATTCAAATATTTAGAGAGAAATTTTCATGCTTACTCAGTGATGTGAAAAACCATGACATTTACCAAAAATAGGTCTTCATATGTTCTAGCTCTTACTTTCATGTGGAGGAGTGGATAGACGGGGAAGAGGTGGGGGTCGTGGGGTTGAGTACAGCAGAGGCAAATGTTTCTCAAGATCATGGAGCAAAGGGATGGATGAATTCAATGACATACCTACAGGTCCTTTGGTGGTTGAGGCACTGTCCTGGGAGCCAAAGTCTCATCTACAGACAACTTCAGAATGTCTTGGATGGGGAAACAGTAGCTCTCCTGTGTATTGGAATCCTGTTCTGGTGAAAATATTGTCAGTTCTATTTGATAAAGCAATTTTATTGCTTTATCACTGCTCTTTAGCAAAAAAAAAGGCACCTTTGACTTCATAAATCACTTAAAGTACCAATGACATAGAACTCTGAAATATAGGAACATAATCTCTGTGTAAGACCTTAAACACCCATTTTCAAGGTAGACTCCCATCCACAGATGCCATGTATTCCCCTGAGGCATCCTTATTTCCTTCTCTTGTTCTCTATTGTTTTTTAAAGAAATTCAAGGTTATGTTGGCAGCACTACTGAAGTTGTTAAAAAAAAAAAAAACAGCAAAAACAAGAAACTAAATAAAAAGGAAAGTTAAGGCTCTTATTTGGACAAATTGAGCCCTAAATCCCTGCTATTGAGAAAAAGGTTGTGGTTTTGTTTTATTTTAATGTGTTTGTAATTGTCATCTCAATAGAATGCATTAAAGTGGACAATTGCTTGATTTTCAGAGTCCATTTTTGGAGCTCCTGTCAACCCAACTTTTTATTAAAAGGATGCAAAAAGAAATAGAAAGGAGAAGTACTGAATATTAAATCTTTCTTCAGCCCACTGTCTGATTCTCTTAAGGTCTGTGCTGATATTTTTAGGCTTTGAGCACATATAAAATTTCATGGCTGTTTTAATATACATACAGGCTTGAAACAGATGAAAGCTTCCATCTGAGTGATATACATTCCCACTCCCACACGCAGTACTCAGACAAAACACATGAAACTAAGTTTAACTACTCCAGAGGAAAAAAAAGCTAATTCAATCCTGCCAGGATCTGAAGCTGAGATTCTAAGGATTTTAGGCTTTTTTAAATCTGTTCTTTAGCTTTTTAACACACTCCGCTCTGTTAGGAGCTCTCACATGGAATCAATCCCAGGACTTGTCTGGTGTCTGCAGAGTGAGCCTTCATTATTCCACATGGATATGATCTGGGGACCATGACAAACAACAGAATAGGAAGTCAGTGAGCAGAGAGATTTGTTCTCTAGTAGAAGGAGACAAGGTCCTTCAGGGAGGATTCATTTCTGTTCCTGGATCAATGAGGAATCTAAGGAGCAATGAGTAACATGAAAATGAAGAATGATGACCTTCTCTCCATATGGAATCAAACCACATAAGAAAAGAGGGAGCAGACTTTTACCAAGCACTTATTATGTACTATGCAATGTTCAAGGTTTTTTAAAGATATTTAATTTTATGCCAGGAAACCTCATAAGTGAGTTTTCTTCTCATTTTTTTTTTTTAACATAGAGAAAAAACAAGATGGCTCAGGGATTATATAACTTCAAGTCTATATATTCTTCAAGGAGTGCCAGAATTTGAAAGACTCAGAACTTCCCTGGTGGTCCAGTGGTTAAGAATCTGCCTGCCAACTCAGGAGCCACGGATTCAGTCTTTGGTCCAGGGAGATCCCACATGCCACAAGGTAACTCAGTCTGCGCGCCCTCGAGCCACAGCAATGAGAAGCCCAGACCCTGCAACTGGAGAGTGACCCCCCCACTTGCAGCAACTAGAGAAAGCCCACTCACAGCAATGAAGACCCAGAGCAGCCAATAAATAAAATAAAATAAAAGACTTGAAAAAAAAAAAAAAGAATTTGAAAGACCCAAAGCCTGTTAGAACTGTAAGAGTAACTCAGTGTACCCCAGCAATGGAAAATTCCTTATAATCTATGGACACAAAATCCACCTATACAGCAAACAAACAATTGCTCTACATTTAGCCATTATCCAAACTGTTTGGTAGCACTAGTGGTAAAGACCCCGCCTGCTAATGCAAGAGACGTAAGAGATGTGTGCTCGATCCCTGAGTTTGGAAGATTCCCCAGAGGAGAGCATGGCTACCCACTCCAGTATCCTTGCCTGGAGGATCCTATGGACAGTGGAGCCTGGTGGGTACAGCGCATGGAGTCGCAAAGAGTTAGACATGACTGAATAGACTTAGCATGCACGAACAACTGTTCCAGCTAGAAGACCTTTCTGAACGCAAACTTGTATATGTTTGCAGTCTCAGGATGAGAAAAAGATGTCACCTATCTTATTAGTAAGTCAAAATTCTTTCTTTTTTATTTTTTTTCAGTTTTATTAAGTTGCAATTGACAAAATTGTAACCTATCTTATTTCCTATGAAGAAAATAAAGTAGCCAGATTGCCCCCACTGCCCTACAGGCCCAATTAAATCCATCCAATGCCAAACATCTATTTCACTTTTGTTGTCAAGTTTCATGGCTCTGAAGCCTAAGGAATACACTAAAATGGCATGAGTCCAGGCCCATCCACTAAAAGGCAATGACCTTGTCTTTCCCAGGCTTCCCTGGTGGCTCCGACAGTAAAGAACCTGCCTGCAATTCAGGAGAAAGGATTTGATACCTGATTTGGGAGGATCCCCTGGAGAAGGAAATGGCTATCCACTCCAGTATTCTTGCCTGGAGAATTCCATGGACAGAGGAGCTGTACAGGCTACAGACCATGGAGTCTCAAAGAACCAGACACGACTGAACGACATTCGCTTTTGTCTCTCCCATTAGGAGAGTGACAGTTCATGACAACTGGCATGTGAGAAGAAACCCCAGTGCGTAGCTTTTATAAACCTGTAAGCTTAATATAACATTTGATAAACTGCTAAGTATACTGCTCACTGAAATGCACTTTCCAACTATCGAAAAAGAAACAAAAGCTCAATTGTTCATATTTCCAAACTTACTTTCCTGTGCTATTGTTTTCAATTGGGTCTTTACAATCATAAAACAAAGGCTACTTGTAGTTTCACTATTTCCCCTTCCTTCCAAGTATGGGGAAACAATTCTGTATCCTCTATGGGTCTACTGTATTTCTGCACATCTTGAAAGAGAAGCATTGATTAACCTTTGTTCCAGACTGTCTTTTCAAGGAAGCTTGTACCACAAACAGGCTTTGTATATAGAGACAGTGCCTTGCTTCAGAGCAAAGATTAGGCTTGCTTAGAAGCCTTAGAAAATGGAAATAGTGTCTCCCCTTGGAACAAAGGGCAGGTATGCTTACTGACTATTATAAAAGATTTTGGTTCCCTAAGCTCTGAATTCCTCTCCTGTAATGTAACCCTCTGTGTGTGCAGGTGTCCTCCAGCCCTCTTTATATCAACTGTGCAGACTGACACTAGAGGAACTGACACAAAGATGCTGATACTCTGACTGCTTCTGCTGCTGTGGGTAACAAATTGTTCTTAGTCTCTGACCTAGGAGTCCAGTGTCTTCTACCTGCATCTCTGGTACTGTGGCAGGCTTACATTGTTGCTTGCAGGTGGGTAAAGTCTCATGCCCTTCACAGAGTTTGGCAGTTTTGAGAGATGAGGATAGGAAGCTGACTGATCATGGTAACATGAGGAAGGAAGAGTGCTAGTCTCCTAGGCGAATTAAAGGGACTTGAAAGAGTCCATACAATCAGTCATGAATATGCTGGTCAAATAGTTCATTCCAAAGTTCATTCAGGTTTTTCCGTTACATCTTATGGAAAAACCTGAACAGATGTTTCGGCCAACCCAAAATGATGTACTGGGCAGTAAGTTTTCCTCCTCCTTATTGCCTACTTCCTGTGTCAGGAAGATCTCCCAGAGAAGGAAATGGCAACCCACTCCAGTATTCTTGCCTAGAAAGTTCCATGAACAGAGGAACCTGGTGGGCTACAGTCCAGGGGGTTGCAAAGAGTTGGACAAGACTGAGAATGCATGCCAGAAGGAGGAGGTATTTGGAAAGTGGTTGAAGACTGAACGTGGGAAGCAGTTCAAAGACAGCTGCCTAAATGCTGCTCTGGCTGTTGCTAACTCTCCTCCAGGTCAGGAGTGGGAATGGCAGGGGTGGGGTGGAGGGAGTACTTCATTTCCCATCTGGCAAGCAGTCTCAGGGCCCCCACATTATAACACATAACCAGATTCATCCCAGTATGCTCCCTTTCAGACAAAAGTTGCAGAGACATAACACCTACCTTGCACATTAAAGGAGAGAAAATTCTGACCATACAGGTAGAACTTGGCCCAGCAGGTTCAAGAGAGAAGGGTGCATAATACTTATTAAGGAAGAATGGCAACTGTTGACCCATCAAATGACTTAGACTCTGTCATCACATCAACCTTAAATCTATTTGGAGAAGACAATAAATATCTCTAAGTGTGTGTGTGTACAGTCCTGGTTGATAAAAGGGATCTTTAGCCTTTTTAAGGGAGAGTTCTCCTAAGAAAGACTCCAGGAAGAATTGAGTTCTTTTTGTCCTGATTGGCTTTACAACTGTTGAAGAAGACCCATTAAAGAGTGATACACTAACCCAAAGAAATGTACGTAAATTCTTGTGGTCAGTATTGCTGCCCTGGAAAATTTCAGCTAACCCTTACAATGAACCTGGGCAAGAATGTAAGATTTTTCTTAGTAACATCCAGCAGTTTCCCCAGAGTAAGATGGATCTAAGAAAGTTGGTTGTGTGTGGTCAAGCCTGAATTACCCAGAGATAGCAAATCTTGCACCTCCAGCTAGAAAGCAGTATGTCTGTGTCTGCAGAGTCAAGGGGTTCCCTATGTTTAAATAGAAGGTTTCAGGAAGGATGGACTTGCCACTGAACGCAGGGTTTTTGGTATAGAAAAATCATGAGAAAATCATTGTTTGGTGGAGCCACGAGTTTACCATAATAAAGATAATGTCTCCCTCTAGAACAAAGAGCATAAATACTTATGGCCTACAGTGAAAGATCCAGGTTCCCTATGTGCAGCAGAATCCTCTTCAGTAATACAACCCACGTGCTGAAAGTGTGTTGAAAGAGGACCTGGTCCTCTGCATCACTTTGTAGGGATTGGGGCTCAAGGGACCAACACAAAAATACTCATGATCCGGCTTCCTTTGTTGCTGTGAGTATTAAACTGTCCTTTGTCTCTGACCTTAGAGTGTCGTGTCTTCTACTTGCATCCATGGAACTCTGACATCAAGTTGTTAGCTTGCAAGTAAAATAAACTCTCAGATTCTTTGTAATTCTTGACATCAGCAATTTTATAACCTGAAATGATATAAGAATTTGAATAGATGAATGCTTTATGTGTGTGTTTTCTGTTTTCTAGAAAAATATTTAAGATAGGAAGAAATATTTCATGAAGGTAAGTAAAATGTCAAGAGGGAAAATGACAGTAAGTTTGATTTAAAGCTTCTCTTGTTCTTTTTTTTTTTATTTATTTATTTTTATTTTATTTTATTTTTAGACTTTACATAACTGTATTAGTTTTGCCAAATATCAAAATGAATCCGCCACAGGTATACATGTGTTCCCCATCCTGAACCCTCCTCCCTCCTCCCTCCCCATTCCATCCCTCTGGGTCGTCCCAGTGCACCAGCCCCCAGCATCCAGTATCGTGCATCAAACCTGGACTGGCAACTCGTTTCATACATGATATTTTACATGTTTCAATGCCATTCTCCCAAATCTTCCCACCCTCTCCCTCTCCCACAGAGTCCATAAGACTGTTCTATACATCAGTGACTCTTTTGCTGTCTCGTACACAGGGTTATTGTTACCATCTTTCTAAATTCCATATATGCGTTAGTATACTGTATTGGTGTTTTTCTTTCTGGCTTACTTCACTCTGTATAATAGGCTCCAGTTTCATCCACCTCATTAGAACTGATTCAAATGTATTCTTTTTAATGGCTGAATAATACTCCATTGTGTATATGTACCACAGCTTTCTTACCCATTCATCTGCTGATGGACATCTAGGTTGCTTCCATGTCCTGGCTATTATAAACAGTGCTGCAATGAACATTGGGGTACTCGTGTCTCTTTTCCTTCTGGTTTCCTCAGTGTGTATGCCCAGCAGTGGGATTGCTGGATCATAAGGCTTCTCTTGTTCTATTGTCTAGGAATCCACCATGGAGCCTCCCTGTTTTAGGTTTAAAAGTTTGACTTGTAAACATAAGTGCTCCTGGTGGTGGAATACACTAGCCAACTAGTGGTCATTCTCAATTCAGGGTAATCAAAACAATTCCCTCTCTCCATTTAATTAGAATCATCACCCAGAAATGATGATAATTTGATGTGTTTATAGAGGGATATATTAAAGTAGGCAGAAGAAAAAGAAACAAAAGGGCAATGAAAGTGAAAGTGAAAGTGAAGTCGCTCAGTGGTGTCCGACTCTTTGTGACCCCATGGACTGTAGCCTACCAGGTTCCACCATCCATGGGATTTTCCAAGCAAGAGTACTGGAATGGGTTGCCATTTCCTTCTCCAGGAGATCTTCCTGACCCAGGGATTGAACCCGGGTCTCCCACATGGTAGGCATTGTAGGCAGACACTTTACTGTCTGAGCCACCAGGGAAGATCAAAAGGGCAATACTGGAGTTAATATTTTACCTGTACCATCCCACCTGCTTTTGGCAGCTAGAATGAAGTATAAGACACACTAGAGGAAAATGCCCAGAAAAAGCATGACAAAAATGATAGTGGAGAGTCACTAAAAACAAACTGCTTCCACAGCCCCAGAGATTATGCAGAGATCAGAGAGACATAAAGTAGCTGGAAGTTTCAGCAATACTGCTCCACTACATTCTCTTCTATGACCCTCAGAGAGACTCTTGACCAGGTTTTGGAGATGAGTTATTTGTAAATTTGGACAGTCTAAACACTTTTTATCACCTTCAACTTCACTTTTGAAGTACTGACATAATCTAGGAGTTCAATTTTAAGACATTTCAATAAACATTTGCTGCTTTCATTTGAAAGACCAATCTTAAGAAACCACAAAGATACCTGAGATTTCATGAAATGAAATACATTAGTACAATTGTTAGTCGAGTCACTTAACTTTTCCTCAGCTGGGTAGAAATAAAGTACAGTATAGCTTAGAGACTTTGAAAAATATTGCTGAAAGGAATAGGTTTACAGATCTGTCACATAAATCATCACTTTTTCTATAACTGAGTAATATCAAAAATATATTTCAGATAATTGAAAAAGACAGTCTGTAAAATTATTATATTTTAAATTTAGTAACATTTTCTCTAATGGCTCAGATGGTAAAAGCATCTGCCTACAATGCAGGAGACCTGGGTTCAATCCCTGGGTCGGGAAAATCTCCTGGAGAAGACAATGGCAGCCCACTCCAGTATTCTTGCCAGGAAAATCCCATTGACAGAGGAGCCTGGTGAGGCTACAGTCCATGGGGTCACAAAGAGTTGGACACGGCTAAGCTACTTCACTTACTTACTTATTTTCCCCAGAGATTAAAACAATATAGCCTTGCACATAGTAGGCTTTAGTAAACATTTGTTGGTTTGAATTGAATTCAATATGGTAGAGAGGAGGATACGTTAGATCAATTTCTAGGATCAAATTACTTCTTAAACACACCTTTCTCTGAATGTTTTGCTCTCTTAAAATAAAACAACATTAAAATTTTCTTAAATCAGTGTTCTCCTTGAATCTATCGGTAATATTTTATTGCCCAAGATCTTTTAGTATTGTTGTGGATTTGATGCCTGCCACATCAGTAACTAAATATGGTTATTCTCTTGATTTTCAGAATCTGTCTGCCCCATGTTTTAAATATAAAATGCAAATATCTATTCAAAGATAAGAGGTGGGTATTAAGCCTCTCATTCATTATGGTAAAGCAACCTAGTTTAAGTAGCCAAAATTGGGAGAAGAGTGGGAAGTTATCAAATGTAGTCCCAGAATTTCCTCTAAATTCAATGAACTTTATGTTACTGCTGCCTCTTTGAAAACCAGTGGCTGTGGTCTTTTCACAATGCATAGTAGTATTATTTTCCATAATATTATGGAAGGAAGAATTTTTGGTGTTATGTTTGACAGAGAGAGAAAGAGCGGCAAAGACAGACAGAGACAGACTGAACATCAAAGGTGAAGAACTATAGGAAATACTCTGCTCAGGAAACCCAATGAATGTCCAGCTCTTACACTTCCTTTCTTATGCAATAGGACAAAATCTCATCAATAATTTTCAGTTATATTCTTTAATCCTACAGATAATCTGCTGCAAACACACATAAACACACAGAGGGTACATATACAAATACAATTTGTCTCAAGAATTACTTTGTTGCTCAAATAGGATATTGTTATGAAAAGGACTTTTTGTAAGCCACAATTGCAGGTGAGGCTCAAAGCTCAGATTGTAACATACGCTTCAGCCCCTAGATAGCTGCTATTAAGTTCTGACGATTGGAGTCATGTGTATTAGGAGGGACAAAACTGGGCCTCTTACAAACAATCGCCACTACAACTTCTCCCACAGTTGATATTAAAAAAGTGACTGAAGATGAAAGGAGGGTAGGGACAGTCAACCTCATGGAGAGAGCATTGTACTGAAGTTACTTCTTCCCCTTCTGTTTTCCTTTTTACTGTAGACAAATCAAAAGAACTAAACTTTGAAGAGGGAAGAGGCTGTCCAGTGCCACGCCATGCCTTCTTCTCTACTTCAGACTCTTTACTTCAGAAATCTAGGTTGCAATGAAGATGGAAAGAGCATTGAATTGAATATGAGATCGAAATTTTAATTAAGTCTGGACACATTTTTTACAACTGCAATTGAATGGTAAATCATACAATATGTCTAAGGTGCTATCAGGGACGAGAAAAGGAGAATTGCCATAGTATAATGAAGGGCGTAGTTTGACAAATTAAAATTGTTTTGTGTGTCTACCATAAACATTTTGAGATTCCTCCATTAACTATCTCATACTTCACATGAGTCAAAAAACATATGCTAAATTTTGTTCAAGCCATAATCACTGCACACACAAAAACAGGGCAAGAGGAAGCCCCAAGATATCTGAGAAATACAATCAATTTATAAATTCATTTCTCTGCCTGCTATCATTGAAACATTTCTCTAAACATTGCTGCTGTTTTTATGATGATGCTAAGAGCTAGACAATCTCATGTGGTTCCAACTGAAGGTAGGGAAAGAACACATTCATTTGCACTTTATAGGGCATGGGTGGGCTCTAGGAAAGAGGGACCTTAATGTGTGCTTGTGTCTACTAGGGCTGGTGAGGTTGCTGTAGTTGCTAAGTCATGTCCAACTCCTTTGCGACCCCATGGACTGTAGTCCACCAGGCTCCTCTGTCCATGGGATTTTCCAGGCAAGAATACTGGAGTAGATTGCCATTTCCTTCTCCAGGGCATCTGCCCATCCCAGGGGTCAAACTCACGTTTCCTGCGTTAGGAGGTGGATTCTTTATCACTGAGCCACCGGGGAAGCTCTCATGCTTACTAGTAGACATCTTAAAAATGTGATCCCATTTCTTCTTTCAAAGTGCTATGGGTAGGTAGAATAAATTATCAAAATTAAATATCAGGAAGTTTCAATTAAAACATCCCACTATGGAGAATTTTTCTAAAGTAAGGACTTGAAAAAAAATCTGACAGTTTTGTGGATGTAAGAATTCCCTATTACAGTCACAGAAACCTAAGATGTGCTGCCCGAGTCACCTACAAAGTCAATATAAAATGGGTATGAAAGAAAATCTAACTTCTATTTCCCCTTCTTGACAGTTTCCTCAACTAGAGAATGATGGGAGCAGACTAAATCTCTAAGGTATACTCCAATTCCTACAGCCTAAGATTCTTACATAATAAAACAAGTTTTTTTACAACTAAAAAATTCAGTTGTTTGTATAAAGCAAATCTTAATTAGCCAGGTCTAAGGTTATGTCCACACAATGTCATTTAATCAGTTGAAATGTGAACATTTCAGCCAAACCGTAAATTAGTTATTACATAGTGAACCATTGGTCAGTGGCACTACAAAAAAAAACTCATACTAACCAAAAAACTCTACTCTGCACTTAAAAAAGAAAAAAAAAACTATGTGTGCGGATATGCCTGAAAATCTCTTTGGAATTTCTCAAGTCCTGCAGTCTTCTTTCTTATGAGAAACAATACCCTCAATGCATTTCCTTCTAGAAGAGTGGTGGCCATGGATACCAAGTGGCATTTCCTCTGGAAAATTTTCCCCAAGGAGGCCTTTGAACTTCAGTCTTTTGGGATTTCACAATCTTGAGTTAACTGCAGTGAATGCTAAGGCTTGAACAGACTCTATTCTGACACCTTCATTTAACAGATGAAGAAACTGAGTCCTGAATCCTCATCACTTACTCTATACCAATGACGATTCTAGGATGTTGGCCACTACATTTTCATCTCTTTAAGATAATTGCCTTAGAAACAATGCAATGTTTCTAAACAATGCAATGTTACTAAAGATGAAAGCCCAAACTAGTAAACCTATTTCAAAAGAAAGAAGTCTTTTCCATAAAGACTAGAAATGATATGATGCAGTGAAGGGGAAAGATGGGGAAAGAGGAAGTATGGTAAAGAGAGGGGATTTTTTTCTGGTGGTTTTGATAAATTTCTCATCAGGTGATTTGTCATTTGTTACGCTGAAGGCAATGGAAGCATAATTTCAAATTCCTCTAAAGCTTCACATTTGATTTAAAATAAACCAAAATGGACTTTAAAAAAATAAGTTCCCAAAAGAATACTTTGTTCTTTTTCTCTGAAGTGAATCCAAAATCAACAACAACAAAAATGAAACTGCTAAGGGATGGAATGTCTTAATCTGGATTAGTTAGGTCATTGTTTAATTCAATTTAATTTAATTCAACAAACTTTTATTGG
Organism: Bubalus bubalis; assembly: GCF_019923935.1. Lineage (NCBI taxonomy): Eukaryota > Metazoa > Chordata > Mammalia > Artiodactyla > Bovidae > Bubalus > Bubalus bubalis. Next base: position 34,584,780 of record NC_059160.1, read on the forward strand.
GTATGCAATATGCGTAAGCCACTATCTTTTTAATTTTCCTGTCTCATTACCTTGTATCTCTGAATTTTAGAAGTGAGTTGAATGGGAGGTGACAGAGTGTGTAAATTAGAGCTCAGGATTATATTTGGTCCTTAAAACCTAAACTCTTTGTACTTTCCTGACTGGCTAGTTCCTAGTGGGGTTGTGATATTGGGAAAGTACTTGGCAAACCCAAATGAAAGGCAATGCTATTACTTATATTATGCTACTTACATTTACTGAGTTAATGAGCCCTTGCCTCCTCAATATTCCAATGGAATTTCTGTGTATATGTGTGAGTGGTGGGGTGGCCCCTTTCTCTTGGCTGACTCAGAGTTATGGTTTAAAAACTACATTTAAATTACTTAAAGAGAGAAGTGATCATCATTTCATCTTAATGTATGCAGAACAATAATTCTAGATGGTCTAATGTCAATGTCTCAGCTTGCAAACCAGTAGAAGCATAAGTTGTCTTCCCAATGGACTCACGGCAAATAGCTGGTAACTCTATACAGTCTGTGAAGAAAGATCTAACCCAAACGTTACTAAGGCTGGGAACCTTACATTCCAGTCACTGTAACTTTTAGTTTACAAACACAAACAGCAAAAGCCAGAAATGCAAATATTAAATGTCTTTTAGCCCTGGGTTTTCAAAGTTGATATTAATCATCTATACAAATGTTTCATTCATTAATGTAGGTGAGCGAAGATTGCCATGAGACTATTGTATTAGAGTGTTTCATTTAACTACTCCCTAGAGAAACAGTACTTTTTAATAAAACGTTAGATTCATTTAACACTTTGATCCCCCTAAGATCTTCAAAGACTTTATAGATATTGGCTTATTAAAGCTCACCACAGCTTAGGTACAAGAAGACCTAGGAAGTATGGCCCTCATTTAAGAGATGGAGACAAAGAGAACCAGAATGTGATGATTTATTCAGGTCTGACAATAAGCAGATGGCATATTTCAGAGATGTTTGGGAACAAAGAGAGAGCAGCCTCAAAGTTTCCTACTCCAGGACTCTAAGATTCCCATCCAAATATCTGCCTCTTGTGTCACTGCCCCAGGTTCAAGAGTTTAAATTGGACTGAGGAGTTTGAGAAGGATGCTTTTCCAGAAGAAATCCTTTCCAGTGTGATTCTTCTGCCCCAGAAGATAATGATAGAAGAAACCTAAGCCCAGCCTGACGTGTACTCCCAAATAATGCCACACATGTGCTGTGGGACCGTGGTATTCTGCAGATGGAGAGGACACAGTTATGATGGTGTTAAGCTTCTGATAAAAGGCTTTCTATGTATTTGTTTTGTTCTAGTGTTATTTGTGCACATGGCATCATGGAAAATGAACTCCAAAATCAGAAAAACAAGCCAAATCTTGACTATGCCCCCTACTGGCCACATGAAATGGAGTTATCGTGCCCCAAGAAAATTCAGTTTCCTGATCTGAAAAATTGACACACTAAAAACTCACATCACAGCATTATTATGAGGATCAAATGATAAAATATTAGACATTTTTGGAACTTAATGGACTAAAAAAATGTAATTTTTCCTTCCAAAACAGGAGATGTTCTGGGGAGCAGGGAGGTTGGCTGAGGGGAAGTGAGGGAAGAAGTGGTTGGAAGTGCTGTGTTTTTGTTACTGGCTTTGTTGTTTGCAACTGAATCCAAATTTATCTGGGCAAGATCCTACATAGAACTCCACTTAGTTCAAAAGTCAAAAACTAGTTTAGATCATTAGAAAAGCAAAGTAACTCAACTTGAAATTTTCTTTGTTCACATTACTAATTGAGAGATTATCGTGAAGCCAGTGGTTTGGTTCAACTGGAGCTTAAATAAAGGGGAAATTGTGTGCCTTTTACCCAGGGCTTAGTGTCTAAAACCCAAAGTCAAGTTATGAGATGCCTCACACAGTGATGAAGCTTTAAGTGGAAATTGCTGACCCCATAAAACTAGTTCTTACTGGCACCAAAGGGAAAAGATTCTACTCACTGAAGTATCTAGACCCAGAAGGGCTGTCAAGGTCAGTCACTACTTTTTCTAATAGACTTCACATTTTTCAGTCAAAATTTTTTGCATATCACTACATTGCTATATCTCATCTGGTTTTTACCATGTGTCCTCACATAAAAGAATCTTTTGACTTGAAATAAAACATTCCCAAATCCCTCTTTTCTTCACCAGCTCTAAAACAAAACACAATGATTATGGAAAGGAAGAAGGAGCACCAAGAAAGAATCAAACCTTTGATTTTGATTTACTTTCACATAAATCTCGATTTGGGTGTTCCTATGGGATTAGAGGTCCTTGAAAATTGCAGGGGGAAAGTAACATTCCCAGACTGACAGCAAAAAATACATATTCTTTGACAAAAATTTATTGAGAAAAATGAAAACTAATTCTGAAATTTCCCAAACACCTTGAAGCCTGATTCTGACTGCAACTAACCTAAACATAAATATATTTCAATTGCCTCATTGTAAATATTCCTTCTTCAGGATGGATGCTCAAACTAAATGAAATGATTATTTAGGTTCAATGTTCGGATTTAGTTCTGGTTTATTAGTTTAAAAAAACCAAAACAAAACATGTGAGCGTAGGTCTGGCTCAAACAAGTTCTCTAGGCTTACTTCAAATGGTTTAAATTCAGTTCACAGCTCAGTTGAAAAATAACAATAACATCAGGTTCATATCAGGTTTAGCAAACCTTGCAGTTTCATATGGTTTGCGATTGAAAGGTGTGTTCAGGTCACATCTTGGCCTTGGAGACTCAGTAGATTCACCGGGATGGACATATGTGAAGAGATAGCAAGCTGAATTTTATTCAGTGCCTCTTAAGCATGGGATGGGAAGGGCAGCAGTGGTCTACTTTGTGAGGAGGAAGAACGGGGCCCCAGTCCTCTGTAATTCAGCCTAGAAGTCGCTGGGCCATGATACTTGAGATGCTGACAGCTGAGCCAATAGACATTGGGGGTTGGGTAGAGAATAAGGAAAAGTGGTCACAGACCAGTGACCACTTCTCTTTACAATCCCTTCTGTGTTACCTGCGGTCAGTCCCAGGAGCCACACCCACTTCTGCTGCTAGCCAGAGTCACCTCCTGCTCCACCATCTCTTCCTTGCCTAACTCAGATGGCACTTTGCAGACAAGATTTTCAGAACTTTGATTTTGAAATTTGATTATGGGCTTCCCAGGTGGTGCTAGTGGTAAAGAACCAGCCTGCCAATGCAGGAGACATAAGAGACCAGGGTTCAATCCCTGGGGTGGGAAGATGCCCTGGAGGAGGGCCTGGCAACCTACTTCAGTATTCTTGCCCGGAGAATCCAATGGACAGAGGAGTCTGGTGGGCTATGATCTATAGGGTTGCAAAGAGTCAGATACAACTGAAGTGACTTAGCGCACACATTATGCACACTCAAATCTCCCTTTATTTTCCTTCATTGCTCTAACTACAATGAGGTTATACAAGTACTTGAGTGATCAATGCTCATAGCTGGTTTCCTTCATTAGATCATTTGTTCCATCAAGTTAAGAACACTGAGTGCTTTTAAGTCTTCTATTCCCAGCCCTGAAGCAGAGGGTTTGGTTCACAGGAGATGCCCAAAAAATAGGTGTTGAACAGGAAACACTCTGCTTTCAAATGTCAATCACATCCATTAATTGTTCTCCCCATCTTCAAAGACTATTTTACATTCTCAATATTCTTGGATGGGTTACATCCTTAGCAGTTGGCAGAACTAATAAGAACTATTGAATATTGAGGCCTTACTGTGTGCTAGATATGAAATTAATACATCATAGACATTGTTTAACTTTGTAACCTTCTCAACACTGTGGAGTACATAAAATTGTTATTTCTGTGTTACTACAAGTGAAGAATTCAAGGTTGGGTTAAGCTGGAGAGTGAGGCACATCTAGGTGTGGAGTAGGGGAAAGGGGGTTGGTGTGATGTGTGGAAAGAAAGGACAGAAAGGTAGAGTGAAGGTAGGAATGTGCTGGTGAACATTCCTTACATCACAACCTGCTCAGAGTCAGGCCTATCTATGCCACTTAATAGCAACGCAGAGCCCATAAGTGTGGCTGCTATCTGCAGGGTTAGACAAATATTCCATAGCTGAATCCCTTTTCCTGGTGCTTAAAGGAATGAGAAAATAGCAGATCAAAGGCAAATACTGAAAAGAGATTTGACTCTGTGACCCTTATTGTTTAATATCTATGAAGTATGTCCTTTCACTCTGCTTCTAAAAAATTATGGCTAAGACCTGGGTGGTCAGAATAGATAAGTTTCTGGCCTTCTTCCAACTCTGTGATTCTACAATTCTATGTGGCAATAATAATCCCCCTGTATCCTGTCAATAGGCTTTTACTTCCCTCAGACTGAAGATTTATTTAGCAATCTGGGTCATTCCTGACAACATCTAAAATGTTGTCTAAAATGGACGGTGTCTCAAAGATATCTTTTGAACCTCTATTTATGTACCACCGAGATAAACAAGCAGGAATTTGGCAGTTAAAAAGTTAAACGGGTCAGTTGTGACAGCAACAGCTTTTGGGCATCTTGTTGCCATCCTCACAGCCACGACGAGAAGCTCTCCTCTGGATTTTATCGCGTAGCACTTTAGCTCTTCACTGACATCTGGTCGACCCACAAAATTGCTGCCTGTGCCTTTCTCCTGAACCTCAGCATCCCTCTCCTCCTCTGCTCTTTATTTCTAGAGTTCTGTGCAACTGCACTGATAAAACACTGGTTGAAAGCTTGACAACTATACATATTTTTGTATCATAAGTTTGTAAGAATGGAGGGAGTGGTTCTGCTAGTGAACAGAGTAGAAGTGTCTCGGAGGGTTTAAGCTACACAGACTAAATATTGGAGCATAATTTGAAATTGTTGGATTAGAGACAGAGTTGAGACATGACTATTAATATATGAGAAATAATCATGGTAAATTTAGATGGTTGTGCAGAAATAGAAAGAGATGCTCATTTTGGGCAAGATCCAACTTGGATTTTTCAATTTATGTAGAAACAAGTGAGGACAATAATTATCTTGTTCAGGTGCTCTCCTACTGCCCCAGGTCTTTCCAACTTCCATCTCAACTCACTTACTTATCCCCAGGAGGAAGCAGGAAAACACAAAGTGCTCTCCTTTGGGCCATATAGCAATCTTTCCTCTCTTATTTTGCAATAATTTCCTCTCATAAACCTCTAGTTATTTAAAGTGATATGTTTTAGTAAAAGAGCAACAAGAAAGGAAGTGATAACAATACAAAGATATTACATCATCATATCTGTTTTTACAAGAACTTTGAAAAATAAAAATCATAAATAGACCAAAAGAAAAGGTTAATGAATGAATTACTTCCATTTTGACTGTCATTACAACTAACACACACACACACACTTACACAAAGAATGGAATGAATTAGAAGAGAAAAAAAAGGAGACATAGTCACAATATTAAATTCAATAAAAAGAATTTGACAAGCCAGAGCTACAGGCTTAAGTGAGCCTCTTTAAATATTTTTATTTCATTATTAATATTTTATCAAAAAATAATAGTTTTAGCACAAATTCCACTTTTCAAAGCTTTCACAGCTCCAACACTGAGGTTATCTTGTTTGGCATTAGAATAGCTCATGTCTACATTAAAGCTGGAATCTTAGAAGTGACATAAACAGGCCTTTTTCTATAAAGATAAAAGGCTAAGCTTTAAAGGATTTTATATTTATAGATAAATGTTTCCATAGTAATCAGTACTATAAAACTTGCTGGTGTCAGCAGTCCTTTGCATATAAAAATGGCTCATATTAAAATGAGCTAGATTCAGAGAATCAAATGTAGATTCTTTTACCTTAAAAAAAACCCAAAACTTGTGAGAAAACCAGGAGTTTTTTTGAATTTTGTTGGAAACTACTTTTGGTCACATGCACCGAGTCCTCCCACGGAACACAAAAGTGATGAAGGCCTGACCTTTGAAGGCAGCATGGAACATGATGGAAAGTAATTTAAAACAACACACTCATTATTATATGCTCAGATGATGAGCTTGGAGCTATGTATTTTCGATTTTCCCAGTGTCTGAAGTCAGTTTTGTTTTAGGAAAAAAGAAAGTTCAGGAAGAGGGAAACCAAAGAAGGAGGCAAAGTTAAAAAAGAAAAGACAATTGAATTGCTTTAATAATAGAGTCAGAAAAGCATGGACTAAATATCACCCAGAAGAGTATAAAACAGGTAAGAAATCTGTTTTTAACATTTATGGCTATCTCAGTAGAAGTAGGATCTCCCCTGGTTGCTCAGTGGTAAATAATCCCCCTGACAAGCCGGAGATATGGGTTCTATCCTTAGGTTGGGAAGATCTCCTAGAGGAAAAAAATGGCAACCCACTACAGTATTCTTGCCTGGAGAATTCCATGGAGCCTGGCAGGCTACAGTCCTTGGGGTTGCAAAAGAGACAGACATGACTTAGTGAAGAAAACAACAGCCACAGAAGAAGAATATATGTTTACAAGAGACATGTACAAGAACATTCACAGCAGCCGTGTTCATAATAGCCTCAAACTGTAAACTATCCAAGGGTCTACCAACAATAGAATTGATAAGTTGAGGTGTGTTTACAAAATAAAATATCATAAAACAAAAACGAATAAACTATTGCTACATGCAAAGAAGACAGGCACACAAAAAATACATACTGTATGACTCCATGAATGTAGAATTAAGAAATGACAGAGCTAACCTATGGGTTAGAAGTCAAGGGAGTGATTACATTTAGGGTAGGCAGTGACTGGGAGGGGAAAATGAATTTTAGTGGCCCTGCTAGTGTTTTCCTCCTCAAACTGGTTACTTGTTACCTTTGTGTGTTGATTTTGTGAAAATTTGTCATGCTGTACATTCAAAATTCATGCACTTTTTTGCATGTGTATATATATAAAAAGGAAAACTACAATGTTGAGATGGCCTGAACATTTTTCGATAAATAAATAAACATATATATATATATATGTATATATAGAGAGAGATGTATATTTATATTGGAGAAGGAACTGGCAACCCACTCCAGTATTTTTGCCTGGGAAATCCCATGGACAGAGGAGCCTGGCAGGCTATGTCCAGGGGGGTCACAAAAGAGTTGGACATAACTTAGGGATTAAACAACAACATATATATATATATATATATGCTTATATATACAGCATATTAAATTTTTTGTTTATATATATGCATATATCTGGAGAAGGAAATGGCAAACCACTCCAGTATTCTTGCCTGGAAAATCCCATGGACAGAGGAGTCTGGTGGACTACAGTCCATGGGGTTGCAAGAGTCAGACATGACTTAGCAACTAAACCAACCATAAACCAACCATGCATATATATAAATGCTTATATATATATATATATATGCTTCCATTGTTATCAGCTCATTTCAATCTGACCTGGACACTTCCTCATTTCTGTTTCTCTCAGTCAGTAACCATTTGAAACTTTTAAGAAACTACTTTCATAAGGCCAAGGATGCACGTACATGTGTGCACATTCCAACCCTAGTTCCCCACATTTTAACAATATCTTTGGAGACACATATTTGGTTGTTCAGCTATGCAAAAGCCACCAAAGTCTGGGACTTTTCTGGCGTGGGGGGCAGTGGAGAGGAATTTTTAAATAAATAAGCAATCAGTAACACAGAGAAGGTCACAAGAGTGTTGAGTGTGTGAGGGGAATGTGCTTCTCTTTCCAAGGCGTGGTCCCTGGCTGCCCACAGGCTCCTCTGGGACCGTGCTGTGCTCACAGGGGTTGGCAGGTGTAGGTGGGAGGGCTCGAGTTGGTCATTCTTTTAGGTTTCCACTTGGAACTCAAGGGTCTGATAGATGGAAAATTAATTGGGAACTTTTACAAACATTTCATTCCAGGAGTTGATACTGCTTGTTCTGTAAAGCTTTTAACTGAGACAGATGCTTCTCTTTGAAAAAGATTCTTCGGAGTCAGAAGCAGCTGGCTATGAAGACAGAGTTGTGAGGGAGAGTGGTTAGGAGTGTAGGCGCCAGAGCCTCTCGGTGACTATGTGTCTTCAGGCAAAGTGCTATGTTCTCCGGGAACCTCAGTTTCTTTTCGTTTGTTTCATTAAGCAATATTTGTATTAATTAGATGGTTGATGCTTTTACTTTTGATGGTAACCAGCATCAAAAATATCAATTATGTATAGTGTATCTAGCTGGTTGGAAAATGCAAAGATATTAAACTATCTTCTCTAATACAGCATATATACTTACGTATACTTTGCTTTCTCTTTTTTTTTTTCCTGGCCTCTCCACCCTGATTGTGGGTTCTTAGTTTCCCAACTGGGGATTAAACCCTGAACCCTGGTGCCCGGTAGTGAGAGCTCAAAGTCCTAACCACTGGACGGCCAGGGAATTCCCTTTTTTAACATTTTTATTTCATGTTGGACTATAGTTGATTTCTAATGCTGTGTTAGTTTCAGGTGTACAGCCAAGTCACTCAGTTATACATATACACATATCTATTCTTATGTAATAGGTAGCATGCGTACTCTTAGCCTGAGTGTCTTGGTTGTGAAATTGGAGGGTAGGGGATGACAGGGCATTGCTCCAGTGATTCTTGTAAGGGTTAAATGAGATAATAGAGTCAGCAGGTCATTACTTTCTGGTGCAAAGCACAGAGTGCACTCAATAGCTGTTAGTTCATTGTTACTATTAGGTCACTGCCCTTGAGAACTTTGCTGCTTAAAATCTGAATTTTTCCAAAGCACGGGGTTTCTTTAAAAAATGGAATCGTGGCTGTTCATATTAGAAGGTCACCAAATATCACGTATAATCTTCAAATAACCACAGGTACACTGGTAATTCTTTTCATGGGTGAAAGTTGAACCCACAGTTTCAGAGCCATTGTGACACAGCGGTTACATGTGCCAGAGGCCAGTCTCCAAAATGACCACAGGAAAAAAGCCTTTCAGACCTCAGTTTTCCCTTTGTTTCGCATTTTGTTCCTTGTGGTCTTTCCCATTTTCTGCTCTTACCCCTTCACCTTTTCCATCTGGGCTTGCTGCCTGATGTTGGTATACATTAAGGATTTAAACATACTCCAGTATCAGGAGGCTAAGCTGACACTGAAGGAATTAGTCATGAAAGGAAGGACAAAATGGGACCAGATGAAGGGACGGTGCATGGGCAGGATTCATTTGTGTGCACACATAATACTTCTGGACTGTCTCTTGAGACGGATTGCGTGGCAATTTTGCTGCCTGTATTCAAATATATTTAATAGCCCTCATTGCATTTCTAATCATGTTGCTCAGAAGGGAATTTCTATCCTGAGATATGACAGAGGCACAACAGCCATAAGGAATAAATATTGGCAAAACAAAGAGTAAAATATTTTACCTGCAGTGCTGGCCTTCACCTTCGACAAAAGCAAAGCAAAAACAAACAAAAACAAAAAACCAAATGTGGCCAGAAGTTTCCTTAGGATCCAAGAAAATGCTACTCGCTAGGCTGGCAGGTTTTCCAATATTTCTTTTCACTTCTTTCTCCATTTCCCTTCCTCAAGGAAAATAGGAATTATAAATGCCAGAGTTCCATAAAAAGAAAGTTGCTTTTTCTTTTCTTTTCTTTTTTATTTTAGCCATATATTGATGAGAGAGCAGATCAGCAAGGTTTTGTGACAAAGTTATGGTTCTTCAGTTTTATATCATCAAGAAATCTAGGTAATTTAGATCCATACTCAGATTTGCCTGTATCTGTGAAAATAAACAGATTGTAGAGGTAGGGTCATGGTTTCTTGCTATGGCTTCACATGATTGAGACTTGGCAGGAGATTGCTTAGCTGAAAAATACCACGTTGCTTTTTCAGGCACATCTTTCAATATGTGTGGTGAGTTCATGCCTCGTGGGCTCCTGAACGCTTACCATGCTCTGAACCAGTGGTAGCTCCACAAATCCTTATCACAGAAGTGAAACTTCTCCCAAGCCCAATTGCTCTTCTCCTTTTCTTTAATTTTATTTATTAATTTATTTTTGGCTTTGCTGGGTCTTTGTTGCTGCATGCGGGCTTTCTCTAGTTGTCTGTGTGGGCTTCTCATTGCTGCGGCTCCTCTTATTGCAGAGCATGGGCTCTAGGGCGTAGGCTCAGTAGTTGTGGTGCCTGGGTTTAGTTGCCCTGCAGCATGGGGGATCTTCCAGGACCAGCTTTCAAACCAGTGTACCCTGCATTGACAGGTGGATTCTCAACCTCTGTACTACCAGGGAAGTCCCCAATTGTTCTTCTAATGTGGTGGTAACACCTGGGTTGAAAATAAAATGCAGTTAAAATTTGAATTTGGAACAAATATGAGATGTAACTGAGGCTAACATTATAGAAATATGAGATGAAATGAATGACCTATATTCACTGTGCAGCTTCACTCTCTAAATTTTGATAATTCATGTAAAAGAAATATCTGTAAACTTAAAGATGGGATGAGTAAAAGTAGAGAAAGATGGAGATCTTTTGCAAACAAGCCAAACCCTGCTTTATACAGAATTCTACATCCATGTTACACAGGAAGTTCATTGCATTAAAGAGCCAGCTGGTCCACATTGTGGCAGATTAATATTTTGATATATTAATCAAGGTTTCCCAATGTGCATTTTCTTTTACTGCTTATTTTTTTCCTCATTCAGGAACCTTTCCAACACATTAGGAAAGGTAATGAAAAAAAACATGGAATCAAACCATTGGCTTTATAAAGTTTCAAAAGTTTAGGTTAGAAAATTTGCTGGTGGTTGTATAACTCTACAAATACACTAAAAGTCATTGAATTGTACGCTGAAAATGGATGAGTTATATGGTATCAGAATTATATCTCAATAAAGTCATTCTTTAAAAAGTCACAAGTTTAGATCAGGCATAAACTGCGTATTTGAGAGAAGAGAAAGAATTAAGCTACCCTACATTCAAACTAAATAAAGGTTTTTTTGGACTATTTGAAGAAGAGGTGTGCTTAGTCGCTCAGTCGTGTCTGACTCTTTGCGACCCCATGGACTGCAGCCTGCCAGACTCCACTGTCCATGGGGATTCTCCAGGCAAGAATACTGGAGTGGGTTGCCATGCCCTCCTCCAGGGGATCTTCCCCACCCAGGGATCAAACTCAGGTGGAGTTCAAAGTAATAGGGTTTATGATGTAGAGTGCTAGAGAGAGGGGCTTCCTGGTGTGTCCACCTCCCTAATCACATGCTGACTGTTAGGAAGTGGGTAGAAATTTCCAGATAACTTTGAGAAATGTGAGAACAGGGAGAAATCTGCTTTTTTTTTTTTCTTGTTGTCCAAGACTTCAGAGCAGAAAGTCTTACAGAGGTGTTCAGGCAGTCAATAATGAGACAGTCTCCCTGAGTTTACTGCAATCCACAGTTCTATGATATCTGTGGAATGTTTCCCAATATCCAAGAGAACACAGACTGCACAAAAAGCCCAGGGTTTGAAGGGACAAGGAATTTACAGCAATAACCTGTGTGGGCTAATGACCAAAGATCAGATAACAATGAGGGCATCTCAGCAGGTGACAATGTAGGTACATTGCAAAGGAGAGAAGCATAGGTCCCCTTCCATCCCCACGTGTCAGCAGCACATAATCCCTCCAAATTTCAAATAAATAAATAAATGCTGGAGAGGGTGTAGAGAAAAGGTAATGCTCCCACACTGGTTGTGGGAATGTAAACTGGTACAGCCACTATGGAAAGCAATATGGCAGTTCCTTAAAAAATTAAAACTAGACCTACCATATGACCCTGCAATTCTACTCCTGGGCATATATTTGGAGAAAACTCAAATTCAAAAAGATGCATGTGCTCCAATATTCACAGCAGCACTATTTAAAATAGCCAAGACACGGAAACAACCAAAATGTCCATCAATGGATGAACGGATAAAGAGGTAGTCTCTATATGTGAAGGAATATTACTCAGCCATAAAAAGAATGAAATAATAGCATTTGTAGAAACATGGATGGGCCTAGACTTTCTCATATTATGTGAAGTAAGTCAGACAGAGAAAGACAAATATCATGCAATATCACTCATACGTGGAATTTAAAATAGCGATGTAAATGAACATATTTACAAAACAGAAACAGACTCACAGACATAGAAAACAAACCTATGGTTACCAAAGAGGAAAGGAAGAGGGAGGGATAAATTAAGAATTTAGGATTAACAGATATACACTACTACATATGAAATAGATAAACAACAAGGTCCTACTGTTGGCACAGAGAACTATATTCAGTACTTGGAATAATCTATATTGGGAAAGAATATATATGTGTGTGTATGTGAAGCTGAATCACTTTACTGTATATCGGAAACTAACACAATATTGTAAATCAACTATATTTCGATAAAAAAATTTCAGGAAACCATTCCTAAGGCAATTGGAAGCAGTCCTGAATTGACTGAGAGTAAATCTTTTGCCTTTTGTCCAAATGAAGGCTCAAGTTCAGTTTTAAACAAATTAAGAAAGTCTTAGTGATTGAGCACTGAAATTGGAGATGAAAATTTTGACTCATATAGGGTATTTTAAATTAGGGTATGAAATCACAAGAGCCTGAGGTCCTGAGTGCCACAAACTCTAGTGGGCTGGTTTTTACAGAGGGTAGGGAAAGATTTTTCTGCCATCTATGCCTCTTGAGGCAGATCTACTGGGCATGGAAGACTCAGGAGGGAAGAATCAGGAAATTAAAGATACATTTATATTTTCTTTTTAAGAAATACTATAGTTGAATTATTTTCTCAGTAAAGATCTCTATTTCCCTGAAAGATTACCCTATGATGACATCAAGTCATTTCATGGGTCGAGTTATTCTATTAAATCTTGAACAATCTGTTTAGAATGGCTTTGAGTTAGAAAGGGAAATGTATCTTAGAACGTTTATTATAGGGTTTTCCCACGTGAATCATGTTACACACTACCATTCAGTTTATCCATGTGTGCTCTTGATTCTTTCTCTTCTTCTGTCTCAAGTATTATTTCTTGGTTCTTTCAGCTATACTTTCTTATGAATCACAGGTCAATGCTATCAGAAAATGTACATGCTCGGTATATGTTAGTCTCTCAGTTGTGTCCAACTCTTTGTGACCCCATGGATTATAGCCTTCCAGGCTCCTCTGTCCATGAAATTCTCCAAGCAAGAATATTGGAGTGGGTAGCCATTCCCTCCCCCAGGAAATCTTCCCTACCCAGGGATCAAACCTGGGTCTCCTGCATTGCAGGCAGATTCTTTACCATCTGAGCCACCAGGGAAGCTGGTATCTACCATTAATAAAATTACATCTCTCCTGCAATTACCCTATCTGAATATAGGGTATTCTATATACCTTCATATCTGAATATGGATCTCTCAAAAGATCTATATACATAGATTCCTTATCTCCATCTCCCATTTATACTTGAATTTTCTACAATCTAATTTCTACTCCAAGCACTTATTTTTTTTTTTTTTTTTGCTCTGCCTCAATGCTTGTGGCATCTTAGTTCCCCATCAGGGAAGGAATCCATGCTCCCTGCAGTGGAAGAGCAGAGTCCTAACCACTGGTCCACCAGGGAATGCCCAATTCCAAGAACTCTCAAAGAGAGGATATGAGTGCTTATCAACATCACCATTGACCTCATGATCCCCAGTTCAATAGACTCTTTGCTATCCTCAATATATGCAATTTTACAGCACTATTGTAAGTATTGCTTTTGTATATTTGTAAATCGGAGAAGGCGATGGCACCCCACTCCAGTACTCTTGCCTGGAAAATCCCTTGGACGGAGGAGCCTCGTAGGCTGCAGTCCATGGGGTCGCTAAGAGTCAAACACAACTGAGCGACTTCACTTTCACTTTTCACTTTCATACATTGGAGAAGGAAATGACAACCCACTCCAGTATTCTTGCCTGGAGAATCCCAGGGACGGGGGAGCTTGGTGGGCTGCCGTCTATGGGGTCGCACAGAATTGGATACGACTGAAGTGACTTAGCAGTAGCATATTTGTAAATACTGCTTACTGTAAATAAGCAGGTAAATATTGCTTCTGTCTTGACATTATGTCTTTCCTTGGCTTTTGTAAAAACACAGTGTTTTGATTTTCCTTTTATTTCTCTAACATTCTCTCTTGCTGGAATCTTCTCCTATAACTAATCTCTAAATAGAACTCAAAGCTCAAATAGGAAGCCTCTTATCTTCTTTAAATAATCCACTCAGAAATCTCATCATTCCCATGCGTTTAAATACCATTTAATTTTGATGACTCCAGAACGTTACCTCATTTCCAAGCTCCACACTCACGTACCACATCACTTATTTAAATAAGATACCTTACAAGCATTTTGAACTCAGCGTTTCCAAAATGGAATTCTTGATTTCCTCCTCAAACCTGTTTTCCCATCAGAAACTCCAGTCTTCCCTTTCTCAGTAAATGTCACCACCAAACACTCAGTTCCTTGAGTGAGAAATACGGGTTTCATCCTTGATTTTTCCTTCTCCTCTTGCCCCACATCCATACAATAGCAAGTCTCATCAAATCTATCTCCAGAATGCATCTCAATCAGTTTGTTTTTCTACAACTCTTCTGTCCCCACCATAAAATAATTCACTCTCACTTCATGGTGTATTTTAGAGTTAATTGATCTCACCTCTTCTATTCTTACCCCTTGTCCAGTCAAACTCATTATAACAGCAATAAGCAGCTTATTAAAATATAAATTTTTGTGATGTCACTCAACTACTTTAGGATCTTCCCATAGGTCTTAGAATGAAGTCCAAAACTCATGGGAGGTCCTGTTCACCTTTCTAGTCTCAAAGCACAATGCCCCTGCTTTCTCTCAGTATGTGAAAGAAAAATCTCTATTCTTTTTTTAATGTCTCTATTCTTTTAATGTCTCAAATCCTTCTTTCTGAAAATACTTCACATGACTATTTTCTCTGCCTTTATGCTCTCATCTTGTGTGCTTGGAGCTAAGTATCACCTTCTCAGAGATTTCCTTCTTGACCTTCTGTTATTTCCTTCTGTTGTTTTAAGTAGGTCTCTCACTGTCTGACTTATCTCACATAGTATGATAATTTCTAGGTTCATCCATGTTGCTGCAAATGACATTATTTCATTCTTTTTTATGGCCAAGTAATATTCCATTGTATTCGTACGTGTGTGCGTGTGTGTGTGCATTCCACATCTTCTTTATGATATCACTTACATGTGGAATCTTACATGTGGGAAAAAATGATACACATGAACTTATTTACAAAACAGAAATAGACTCACTGGCATAGAAAACAAATTTATGGAATCTTAGTTCCCAGATTAGGGATCAAACCCACGTTTACTGCATTGGCAGGTGGGTTCTTAACCACTGGACCACCAGGGAAGTCCTGCTATCCATTTTTAGTAGTACCATAGAAGTCATTAATCAGATTAGGGCTCATCGTGTTTCCTGTTTTAAACTTTCACAGAGTAAGACTCACTGTAATTTGGGTAAATGGAGAGACTATTCTCCATGGTGGAGAACATTAGATTCTGTGGCTTCAAGGCTCACACTGATCATCCTTCTCACCAACATAAAGGCATCAGATTTCATACATGATGTGGTAGCAGACAGCTGGACAAGGCAAGTTATCTGCTCCTCTATTGACAAGTCATATTGACTTTGACCAGGTCAAGAACTCTTCATTGCTCCAGTTTTCCCATCTGTTGTTCTAACACTTCTTTCTCCAATATTCGGAACCCCTTCCATAAGCAAGTACCCCTGAAGAGCAAGTATGGTTATTGTTCTGATCCTTCAGTGACAGAAAGTCTCGGAATAACACACCCAAACCCATCACCCTGCTCTGTCACATGTTAAAAGACTGGCGACTACCAGAAGTATTTGGTTTGTGTTGTTCTTTGAAAGATATGACTGTTCCCACAAATATGCACAGCCTACTCGTGGAGGACTCTTGAATCACAAAGGCAGGTCCTTCGTTCTTCTCGCCACAGTCTTTGATGGTGGTGAGGAATGTGTTTACTCAAGTTCACAAAGGAGAACTTGGTTTGCTCTGTTTTAGCAACAGATTAGAATTTTCAAAGAAATCCTGGCATGGGTCATTTTTTTTTTGGAATAAGCTTTGAAGCCATGCTGAAATCTTATCAGCGTGTCAAGATTTAAAAACTCCCACCTGTACGTCTCCCTCCTGAGCGCTCTCTTGAGCAGCTGCCACGTCCTCCTTTGTTTGTTGATTATGTGTGAACAGAAACAGAGCAAACGCCCAGCGCTAGGCACTAGAAACAGTCAGCCATTTCTGTCTCCTTGTCACCTATCTGGTAGGCAGATTCAAAGCAAACAGGGATTCCAAGGGATAGTTTATAAATATGTGATTAAAGTGTGCTGGCTCACCTGCAATGCATTTGTATTAAATCTCTCTCACCATCCCTGTTTCTCCAGTTGTAATCTTCCTAAAGGGAAGGCCATGCTCACTTGCCTCTTTTTAAAAGGCGTACAAATCTCAACACAGCGGCCATTTAATGCCAACGAATGTGATTGTAAAGAGAGCACAACAGAATGCAAGCATTTTCTTTTCATTTCTCCTCGACAGAAGGAAGGCTTATGTTTAATACACCCTTGCTGGAAGGTTTAGTGTGTATATTCTTTTGTTCAAGAAACATATCAAATCCCTTCACTTACAAAACTATGGAAAATAAGGTCAAAAGTCAGCCAAAAAGTAGTCCTTCCCTGGTGACTCAGACAGTAAAAAGCCTGCCTGCAGTACAGGAGACCCGGGTTTGATATCTGGGTAGGGAAGATCCCTTAGAGAAGGTAATGGTAACCCACTCCAGAATTCTTGCCTGGAAAATCCTATGGATGGAGGAGCCTGGAGAGCTGCAGTTCATGTGGTTGCAAAGAGTTGGATACTACTGAACAATTTCACTTTCTTTTTTTCAGCCAAAAAGTAGCTTGTGAAAAAAAGGTCTTCCAGAGAAGACTCTGACTCCCTCTAACTTGACCATGATAGCTTTTTCTTCTAGGCAATTTCTACACAGACCAATCAAAAACCTCTTTAAAAAAAAAAAAATTTAGCTCATGTTGGGATGATTATATATTAGGGCTCTAGTAGAGTATCTCTCACATTTTAACTTTAGAGCCTTCTTTTGGCTGAACATGATTTCTCTCAACCTCTCTAACTGCATCCAACTCAAGCTGGACAGGCTTCCCTGGTAGCTTAGACAATAAAGAATCTGCCTGCAGTGCAGGGGACCTGGGTTGGATCCCTGGGTCAGGAAAATTGCCTAGAGAAGGGAAGGGCTACCCACTCCAGTATTTTTGCCTGGAAAATCACATGGAAAGAGGAGCCTGGTGGACTACAGTCCATGGGGTTGCAAAGAGTCGAACAGGACTGAGTGACCAACAAGCTGCAGGCGGCTGAACTTCATCCTGTAAAACTCTCATCACCAACACACGAAAACTAGAGCACTACATCCAAAGAGTGTCTGACAGCGGAGCTGGCGGACAAGGAAATCAAGTCACACCTCTGATCTAACTTAACGCTTACATATATTTTGAAAAGCAAGCACAGCCTAGATTTTACTTTCTGGCCCACACTGCAACACTTCTCTACCACTCTCCTGGAAAGCTGGAGCAAAATCTCTTTCACAAATAATACCCAATGAGAACTTGCTATCTAAGTGTTACTTTCCCAGCTCAATGTCACAATTATTTAGTGTGCTGAGCACTATACGTCTTTTAATTTTCTATAATCCCTACCCATAGTATAATGTGGAATTCCATTTATTCTATTTTAAAAGGGATGAAGTCATCCAGGGTGGAAACTATGACCTGATTGAAAGTCCTGAAATGCCGCTATGTCTCAGACTGGGCTCTGGCACATGCAGAAGTATAAATTAAACTCTTCTGCAGACATTTGATCTCTTGCTATGAAAAGGGATACTGTGTTTCCTCTGTTTAACGGTATTCTCTGTCTGCTGTGAAAAGAAGCCTGTTTGCTTAAAAAAGTGTGGCATATTTTTTCCACTATGAGTGGCACAGCAAATGAAATCACAGCACGCCCTGAATATAGTTCCCATCGTCTATATGAATTGTACATCTGTCAAGAGAAGCCTATGTTGAAATTGTGGTCGCTTAATATGAGAGGAATAATTTAATAATATCATGACAGATCACAACTGCATCTCTGGATGCTAAGACTGGCAGCTTCTGTTGAGTGCCCACCTGCAGACAGCTCTGTGCAAAGCAACTTAAACAGAAACAGCCATGCCTTCTAATTCCAGCCCATCTCCCTGCACCCCAGAGGCTGCCCACACACAAAGTTAGGATATCACTGTTGCTGGTGGGACATTATTCTAAACGAGCATCCCCATATTATCAATTCAGTCCAAATGTTCTCTCTTCTATTTTCATCTGCAGGTCCTATGTGCTTTATTAAAATCATAATCATTCCTTGTAAAAGGATGTAAACTCAAAATTTCTCTGATAGCATGTGATGAAAATGCCCTAAAATAAACCTTCCGTGAATTGCTGGCATGTGGTAGATGTGGAATGAGTGAACCAGGCTATCATCCTTGAGGAAAAACTCTAGCAGAAGTTTTCCAACTCTGTTCTGCCCTGTCTGTGGAGGTGTTTCAGGAGTTGGCAAAACACCATTTTTCATTGAACATCAACTCTTTGTTATCCTAATGCCTTGAACTCTCCAACCACAGGGAAGCTGGTGAACTAGGAAGGTGCTGATTTAGAGCTGGGAAAACCTGCTGACCTGTTTCCTCCCCCTGTACTCTAGCCCCTGATGAAAACATAGCTGCTCCTACTTGTTTATATACTGCGGTTTTAGAAAAAGTGTTCAGCTGCTAGAAAAATAGTTTGAAAACCATTGCTAGCAAGCAGGGTTTTGCCTTGAAAAGTGAAAGTGTTAGTTTTGTCCGACTTTTTGCAATCCCATGAACTGTAGCCTGCCAAGCTCCTCTGTCCATGGAATTCTTCAGGCAAGAATGCTGAAGTGGGTAGCCATTTCCTTCTCCAGGGGATCTTCCTGACCCAGGGATCGAACCCAGGTCTCCTGCATTGCAGGCATATTCTTTACCATCTGAGCTACCAGGAAATTTATTTGTAATACCTTGCATGGATAAATAGTGTAGAGGAGAATGACAACATGGCAAGTACCACAGACCCAAAATTGAGATCAACACAGTCTGGCTTTTCACATTGTAAAGATCACCTTCATTGTCATATGAGCATATAATCAACTGTATCTGGAAGAAACAAAGGATTTATTTTTCTTAACTGAATCACCAATAACAAATTTATTTCACTTAGTAATGAAAGGAAAATATCACCTGACCCACAATTTTTTCTTACCCCAAACTAATTGGCAGTACTTATTTTAGTAATCTAGAGACCCAATAAAAAATTTGGCACAGTTGCTTTTTATATTGCTTTCATTCCTCCTACTAAAGCAGCTTGCAAGATTATAGAATGTGTAACCCCAACTATTTCTTCATTATTTTAATGTTTAGTAAGTTCTCACAGTGTTTCTCTTAAAACTTAATGCTACATATATGATGAATTAAAGAATGCTGTTTAACTTAATTTACTCAATCATTTTTGCAATGTTCCCTGAAGGTCAGGAACACCTGGTGACTTTGAAAAAGATCCCTGGACCCAAAACAGACCTCCTAAAGCAAAGATTACCAAGGGCATGTCTAGTAATCCTGCACTCCTAACAAGCAACCCAGGGTAATTCTTATCCTCATAGAAGTGGTGAAAACTATAGGTAGAGATAAACAGAGTCCAGCCTTAATTTGGAGAAGGCAATGGCACCCCACTCCAGTACTCTTGCCTGGAAAATCCCATGGACGGAGGAGCCTGGTAGACGCAGTCCATGGGGTCGCACAGAGTCAGACAGGACTGAGCGACTTCACTTTCACTTTTCACTCTCATGCATTGGAGAAGGAAATGGCAACCCACTCCAATGTTCTTGCCTGGAGAATCCCAGGGACGGGGGAGCCTGGTGGGCTACTGTCTATGGGGTCGCACAGAGTCGGACACGACTGAAGTGACTTAGCAGCAGCCTTAATTTTAATGGCAATTTCCCATTTCACTCTGTATGTAGTTCTCCCATTGTAGAGTGATCATTCAGTTTGAGAGGTTAAAACCTGGGAGTCTTGGCGAACGCATGCAGCTGTCTGCCAACAATTAGACTAGATGAAGTGACCAGCATGGGATCAAAAGTTAAATACTTTACATCTGAATGACATACCAGATATGTAAAGAAAATGTGTTTTTCCAATCTATGTAGCTGCTTCACCCAAATATCCCCTTCATTTTAATGCACTGTAAACAGAGAACAACTGCCAGAATATGGTGGCTGATGCGAAAAGCCAGACAGTGTTGATCTCAATTTTGAAAACTTATATGGTGTAATTTTTACATTACCCCATGACCCTGGGGGATGTTTCTGAGATTCCTTTAAAGTCCTCAAGACTACCACTCCTCAGACTCTAAGGAACTGGTATTATCACACTTTATTTTTTTGCAAGTCCTTCAATAAAATGATTGGTGTGTGTCTCCGTGGGTGACAAATGACTTCTCTCAAGGAATGATACATTAACTTTCTAAGAAAAGTGAAATATTGAGTGGCTACCTGTGAATTCAAACAGTGTAGACAATGAAGTGAGGAGAGGCAGGTCAAGAAAATATATATTACCAGTATGATGAGATTCACTTCAGGATCCCAAAAGCACAACTAAGCAATTCATCACTTTGGAGTTGGAACTGCACAGACCTGTCAGTTTCATCTGCCTCCCTACCCTTCAACAGCCTGCAAAGCCTCTGAGTCTCCTACAAGGTCAAGTTCAAACAACTTAGCGTGGCACAGAAAGTGTTCTGTGGACCCTGCTTCCTCCTTCCTCTTCATCATCTTTCAGTCCTAACCTCCACTTGTGATTCAGCATCAGTTACCTCTTATGGATTCTTGAATAGATATTCTCACTCTTCACTGGTACAATCACCTCTGTCTGGAGTTGCTGCCTTAGCCCCTGTCCTTAGGATCTAGCTTAGGGATTATCTTTTTTTTTTTTTTAATTGTATTTGCTGGGTTACAGCGAGTGGGGGCTGCTTTCTAGCTGCACTGCACGGGTTCCGTATTTCAGTGGCTTCTCTTGTCGTGGCATGTGGGGTCTAGAGTGGGCTCAATAGTTGTGGCACACAGGCTAAGTTGCCCCAAGGCATGTGGAATCTTCTCGGGCAGGGATTGAACCTGTGTGCCCTGCCCTGACAGGCAGATTGTTCACCACTGGGCCACCAGAAAAGCCCAGGAATCATCTTCTTGAAGAGGATATTCCTTCTCTGTGCTCCATCTTTATCCTTGAAATAATCGGTGTCACAATGCTGTCCAAACCCTGGAATGTGAGTCATAGGACATAGGAGGTTGATTAGCTTTTATGCCCCCAACACCCAGTACAGAGCCTAGCCCATGGAAGGTTCTGAATAAGATGGTTATGGACTAAAAGAATCATAATCAATCCTGAGAGTGTTTGTGAGCAGTTAAAATGATGAGACCAGATTGTCCCTGCCAATACTGCTTTTCTATTATTTAATGTCCTTAAAAATGACCACAGTCAATTTTTATTCCAGCCTTGGAAAGGCCAACAATACAAACTAACACTCTGTGCACTTTTGATAGAATATGTTGTTTGGTATGCGATGCGATTCCTTTTCTGCCTATTATGTGTACATTTCAAAAATTAGTTGCACCTTTTCCTTTTGAGGTGCTTAGTAACCATGTTGTTTCAGATACAAAGGCCTATAGTGCAATGCCTACTGCCCTGTGAATGAGGCCTTTGTTCTCAGCACTGTTTTGGTAGGAAATGGTTGCTATTTAGGTCTCCAAGAGGGAATATAAACTATGCTCACCTAATCAAACAGACCAGTAAATACAGCAGTTAATCTGACAACTTAAAATTCCTGAGTTGCGTTCTGAGAAACAATCTTAACACCAACAATAATTTCAAGCCTATGTAAATTGTAAGCCTTTGGGTGACTAAGAGGTTTATTGTATTTTATTTCATTTCATTTTATTAATTACTGCCAATGCCTAGTTCTAAATCATATTTCAGCATGGAGATTTCTTGTTGATGGAAAAGAAAAGAAATCACGTTGGAAAATACAGCATGAAAGCTAACAAATAAAACCCGTTATCCAGATGTCAAGAGAGGAGAGAAACAGGACGGGTGAAGAAGGAAAGCATGCCCTTTCGTATTGGTGCGCTGGAAAGGAGAATTGATCCTGAAGACAGAAGAAACCTAAGTGCAGGTCTGGGTTGCCTAATGAACTGGCTTGCCCATTGTTCTCGTCTTTTCAGATAGTTAGTTCAAACTAATCTGCCCTGTGGTTACAGAAGAAAAAGCAGTACTTGTTTGTTCAAGTTATTAACAGTTTTTAAATGCCCTCCCCAACTCACCTTGAAAGTTTAGTCACCACTTGAGAAACAAAAGCTCTGAAACAATACTTGCATAAAAAAAAAAAATCACCTGGTTCTTAAAGGCAATATACAGTGATACTTTAAACCCAAGCGACAACAACAAAAAGAGCTCTTTGTTTGAGGTATGGGTATAAATATCACCATTTAGATCCTACCTGTTTGCTAACAATGGACATAGCCTCTTAAAACTATGTCCTTGCAATATATCAGAGAGCAGGGCCCAGTGTGCGCACAGCACATGTTAAAAGCTCTAGCTGAACTATTTCTTTCCTCTTGAAAAAAAAAAAAAATCTAGCATTTCTGGTTTTTAAAGGAGCCATTGTCACTTCTGGTAGAATGTTTATTTTACTGTCTCCTGCACAGCGGAGGGCATTTCACCTATAAAGAGTGATTATAGAGCACTGGGACAATTTGAATACTCTAATCAATGCTAGTTAAAATGGGAATAAATAAACTTTATGGCACCAGGGTTCCTACCCTTCATGGAAATTATTGTTAATTTATTGAATCAATAATCTTAAAACAATAAATTATGATGCCCTTTGTTTTACTAAGCCCTTCTCCCAGTGTGTTAAAAAGCCCGGGCTTTATAAATATTGCAACAGCCTGGGAGGAGGTTTTTAACCAAGTCTTTGTTGTGTGGTTGGTTATGCAAGAGATTAGACTATAAAAATTAAAAGTGTGTGTGTGTGGTGGGGGTGAGTGAAGTGAATTGAAAATGAGTAGACACTAAAACAAATAACAATAATAACAATAACAATAATTCCTATACTATTTAAAGTGATGGAGCAAAGAATTTTGATTCTTTTTCTCATGAACTCTGTCACTGAGATGATTTGGCTTTCCTCTTCAGCTGTTTAAGAGTTATTACTCTAAGAGCACATTTATTACAAATCTGGGAGATTTGGGGTTGGTGTCAGCTAGAAGTTGCCTTTCCAGAAGGAATACTTATCTTCAGTATTTTTGACTTAGCCTCATTCCCAGGTTTTCATCTGTTAACCACCAAAATCCCTAGGCAAACCAAAACTCCTGAATTTACCAGAGGGTATATAGATGGGGAAACAGTGGAAATAGTGTCAGACTTTATTTTTGGGGGCTGCAAAATCACTGCAGATGGTGACTGCAGTCATGAAATTAAAAGACGCTTACTCCTTGGAAGGAAAGTTATGACCAACCTAGACATTATATTCAAAAGCAGAGATATTACTTTGCCAACAAAGGTCCATGTAGCCAAGGCTATGGTGTTTCCAGTGGTCATGTATGGATGTGAGAGTTGGACTGTGAAGAAAGCTGAGCGCCAAAGAATTGATGCTTTTTGAACTGTGGTGTTGGAGAAGACTCTTAAGAGTCCCTCGGACAGCAAGGAGATCCAACCAGTCCATTCTAAAGGACATCAGTCCTGGGTGTTCTTTGGAAGGAATGATGCTAAAGCTGAAACTCCAGTACTTTGGCCACCTCATGCGAAGAGTTGACTTATTGGAAAAGACTCTGATGCTGGGAGGGATTCAGGGCAGGAGGAGAAGGGGACGACAGAGGATGAGACAGCTGGATGGCATCACTGACTCAATGGACGTGAGTCTAAGTGAACTCCGGGAGTTGGTGATGGACAGGGAGGCCTGGCGTGCTGCAATTCATGGGGTCGCAAAGAGTCGGACACGACTGAGTGACTGAACTGATGGGGTCTTCCCTGGTGACTCAGTGGTAAAGAACCCCCCTGCCAATGCAGAAGATATGGGTTTGATCCCTGGATTGAGAAGAGCCTGTAGAGTAGGAAATGGCGTCCCACTCCAGTATTCTTGCCTGAGAAATCCTATAAACTGAGGAGCCTGGCGGACTACAGTCCATGGGGTTGGAAACAGTCGGACATGACTTAGTGACTAAACAACAACAAGGTGGGGAGGGGTAAATTGGGAGATTGGGATTGACATATAGACACTACTATATATAAAATAGGCTTCCCAGGTGGCACTAGTGGTAAAGAACCTGCCTGCCAACGTAGGAGATGTAAGAGACGTGGGTTCTGTCCCTGGATGGGAAAGATCCCCTGGAGGAGGGCATCGCAACCTACTCCAGTATTCTTGCCTGGAGAATTCCATGGACAGAGGAATCTGGTGGGATACAATCCATAGGATCACACAGAACCAGACACGACTAAAGTGACATAGCACACACACACCTATATAACGTAGGTATCTAATAAGGGCCTACTGTTCTCAATACTCTGTAATGGCTGACATGGGAATAGAAACTAACAACGAGTACTTATATGTATAGGTATATCTGATTCACTTTGCTGTACAGCAGAAACTAACACAACACTGTAAATTAACTATACTCCAATAAAAATTATTTTTAAAAAATAAAAGAAAGTGTACAATTCAGAGGTTTTTAGTAAAACAAACAAGCTGAATTTGAATTTCACATCTCCTACTAGCCTAACTTACTGAGGATAAGATAAAGTGCCTCAAACCATGCTAGTGCATGGCTGTGCCAAGTTGCTTCCTCTTTGCGACCCTTTGGACTATAGTCTCCAGGCTCCTCTGTCCATTGGGATTTTCCAGGCAAGAATACTGGAGTGGGTTGCCATTCCCTCCTCCAGGGGATCTTCCTGACCCAGGGATGGAACCCACGTCTCTCATGTCTCCTGCATTGGCAGATAGGTTCTTTACCACCAGCGCCACCTGAGAAGCCTGAGTGGGAAGCCATTAGGCACACGGCTGACTCTAAAGCAAATCCAGCATTGCCTCTCCGGGGCCATGCTGGGCCTGTCTCTCCACCCCACGCACAAGTTTAACAGGTCATGAGAATTGTATCTCTGTAATCTTTATTAGTTTTCTCATTACATTTTTACCTTTTACAGCAATCAAAATATCTTTGGGGTACCTATTCATCCTGTTACAAAACTGTACCCAAATGCAAACTCTCTGGCTTAAAAAAAAAAAAAAATATAATGGAGAAAAGTGCACATTTGGGGTAATATCTGCCGATGAGACATTACTGTAGATGCAGTGTCCCAGAAGCACCTAATATCCAAAGCTTTCTGTATAGATTAAGCTCCTCTAATGGCTCTACAGCTACTATATACAATTATCTTCTCACTAACAGCATCCCTTAAAACAGACATAAGGGATCTTTGAAGCCAAGCTCTGCATACCTTAATTATGGAACCAATTTGGGACACTGTTTGTTCCAACATTTTTTAAAGGCCTTCCCTAGATTATAAGAACACGTTGAATTCACGATTATTTTTTTGTGCTCAGAGACTACAGACTTGAATGCAGGCAGCAAGAATGGCCCCCCAGGGTGCAGGTGTTTCGCCACAACATTCTGTGGGGGGTTTTACAGTTTTTGTTACAGGACTGACCTAAAACCAGAAATATTATTCCCTGGAGCTGAGCGTGTGACCAGAGTTCTCGTTCCTTGGGATCCAACTCTGACTATGAGACTGTAATAATTTAACACCTGAAGGGTCCAGCAGGGAAACTAGAAGCTGATGATCTATGGAATTTCCATTAATCATTGGTATACTGGTTTGAAGAGCCCCCTGCCAGTTCAGTAAAATCTCAAGGAATCTTCCTGGGATTCTGAAGAGTTCAAGAGATGTACCTGGATGAAAGGTGGAAAAGGAAATCCAACATGTATTGAATATCTGCAATAGCCAGTAAGTGATGCTAATTGAAAATTAGCAATTAGCAGTTCTTTTAGAGCTGAGCACTGACAGAGGCCCTCAGTCTGATCCACTTGGAGGAGATGCTCCAGGCAAGGAAATTCCTGTGCCAGGTATGATTTACAGGAAGGCTCTGGCTAAAGCCAGGATTCTAGTCCATTCCCAAATATATATTCCCAAAGCAGGTCCAAGGTCCCTGGAATCTGGTTGCAAGATAAGGGAGAACTGATACCATGAGGATTAATTACACTCAACTGCCAACAAGACTACTCGGTCAGTAAAAACTGGCTCTAATAAACATAAAGGAATGGACACCGTAAGCAGACGGGCTACTAGAGGGAGAGCACTACTACAGGAGACGTGTATGTGTGGTTCACTTAGTTCTCACAGCAATTCTGTGATGTGTGGCCACCTCGATTTTAGAGACAAAGAATGCATATTTTCAGCGAAGTTGAGGGTACTGCCCAAGGAAACAATGGCAGAAACGGAAGTCACAACTGGGGCTTCTTCCATTCAAGGGCCATCTTTATGTCAGTAGGTTGTGTGGACAGACGTCTCCTCAAATTATTTCGTATTTTCGGGGACTTGGTAACTTCTGAGACTTTTCTCTTTTACTCATAGAAATGAATCCAAATCTTGCCCTCATGGTATTCCATACTCAAATTCTCATAAAGAAAGAATCAATATCCATTATGGAGGTACAGGACTGACAGATTTCAGTGAGCTCGTTCACAAATGGAAAGGTTCAATATTGATTTAAGATTAGTGGGTCTATTAATATTAAAGCTCATTAATTGTATTCTTCTGGCATAGCCCTTTAATGTTCATACTCTCCTCTTTAATGATCAATGGAATGTATTCTCCCCTCATGAGATTCAAACTAGCTCAAGAAATAGGAGGAGAGGTTATTTTATGTATGCTGCTGCTGCTGCTAAGTTGCTTCAGTTGTGTCCGACTCTGTGCAACCCCATAGACGGCAGCCCACCAGGCTTCCCCATCCCAGGGATTCTCCAGGCAAGAACACTGGAGCGGGTTGCCATTTCCTTCTCCAATGCATGAAAGGGAAAAGTGAAAGTGAAGTCAAAAGCTCAGTTGTGTCCGACTCCTAGCGACCCCATGGACTGTAGCCCACCAGGCCCCTCCGTCCATGGGATTTTCCAGGCAAGAGTACTGGAGTAGGGTGCCACTGCCTTATATGTATGTATGTATATGTATAATTATACACAGAAAACATATTATATACATATAATGTATTGTGTTATGTACACACAAAAACTGAATTTTGGAGGGCCTCCAAGAACAGCTATACATCTGGGCTTCACGGAAATGAAAGCATACTTTAAAAATAAGATAGAAGGTACTTCCTTGATGTTCTAATGGTTAAGACTTCACCTTCCAATTCTGAGGGTGTGAGTTTGATCTCTGGTTGGCAAGCTAAGATCCCACACACCTCTTGGCCAGATAAATAAATAACAGAAGCAATACTGTAACAAATTCAATAAAGGCTTTAAAAAACAAAATAAGATGTATGTGAGATAGCCATAGAAATTAGTTATTCTGTCAGTTCGTGTTGTAGATACTGGGGCTCAATGCCTAACTGCCCCCACCCCCTGTAGGAATGAGGTTCTCATCACCCTTCAGGGTGCATTGGCTCCTGGTTGCTGGTAATTGGGTCCATCTCCAGGAATCCCCCTTGGTGAAAGGCAGCCACCTAGCTCAAAGTTACTCATCCTCACACAACCCTCAGGCCAGGACTGGTCTGTGTGAGGCTACAAAGGCTCTGCCCCTTGCCCTCTTGGGCCAAACATTGATGTGTCAGTCCAGGTCCAGAGCTCCCACTGGATCAGATGATGTCATGTTGCCACTGCATCTGACTTGTCTCTCTCTCTCTTTTTACCCAATACTACTTTTATTTCCACCTCACAACTGACTTTCCAGAGAACTGACCCCACTAAAACTCCTGCACACAAATCTCCATCTCAGTCTATTTCCTGAGAACCTGATCTAAGATCCCCCCTCAGGCACAGAAGTCCACAGAAGCTTTGCCAGAAGTCACTCAAGCCTTCTCTGTCTTTGTTTCCATCTTTCTTGTCATTACCAACTAATATTGTCACCCTCAAACAAATGGCTTTCCTTTCTGTCTCATGGTTTCTATTTTGGATGGCTCCTGCATACACGTAGGTTTGGTTGACTCAGCTTTAGTTTTCTCTTGGGGGTGCTTCATGGTTTGCTCACTACCAATTGCCTTGGAGCTTCCCTTGTGGCCCAGGTGATAAACAATCCATCTGCAATGAGGGAGACCTGGGTTCAATCCATGGGTTGGGAAGATCCCCTGGAGAAGGGAAAAGATACCCACTCTAGTATTCTGGCCTGGAGAATTTCATGGATTGTATAGTCCTTGGGTTCAGAAAGAGTCGGACACAACTGAGTGAATTTCACTTTTGCAATGGCCTTTAGACAGATATTTTGTGCCAGACCATCAGCTGAACAGTTCTATGAAGATCTACAAGACCTTTTAGAACTAACACTCAAAAAACATGTCCTTTTCATTGTAGGAGACTGGATGCAAAAGAAGGAAGTTAAGAGATACCTGGAATAACAGGCAAATTTGGCCTTGGAGTACAAAATGAAGCAGGGCAAAGGCTAACAGAGTTTTGCCAAGAGAACACACTGGCCATAGCAAACACCCTCTTCCAACAACACAAGAGAAGACTACACGTGAACATTACCAGATGGTCAATACCGAAATCAGATTGGTTATATTCTTTGCAGCCAAACAGGAGAGGCTTTATATAGTCATCAAAAACAAGACCAAGAGCTGACTGTGGCTCAGATCATGAACTCCTTATTGCCAAATTCAGACTTAAATTGAAGAAAGTAGGGAAAACCACATTTAGGTCATTCAGGTATGACCTAAATCAAATCCCTTATGATTATACAGTAGAAGTGAGAAATAGATTTAAGGGACTAGATCTGATAGAGTGCATGAAGAACTATGGACGAAGGTTCATGACATTGTACAGGAGGCAGTGATCAAGACCATCCCCAAGAAAAAGAAATGCAAAAAGTCACAATGGTTATCTGAGAAAACAAGAGAAGCTAAAGGTAAAGGAGAAAAGGAAAGACATACCTACTTGAATGCAGAGCTCCAAATAATAGCAAGGAGAGATAAGAAAGCCATTCTCAGTAATCAATGCAAAGAAATAGAGGAAAACAATAGGATGGCAAAGACTAGAGATCTCTCCAAGAAAATTAGAGATACCAAGGGAACATTTCAGGCAAAGATGGGCACAATAAAGGACAGAAATGGTATGGACCTAACAGAAGCAGAAGATATTAAAAAGTGACAAGAATACACAGAAGAACTATACAAAAAAGATATTCATGACCCAGATAACCGTGATGGTGTGATCACTCATCTAAAGCCAGACATCCTGGAATGTGAAGTCAAGTGGGCCTTAGGAAGCATCACTACGAACAAAGGTAGTGGAGGTGATGGAATTCCAGTTGAGCTATTTCAAATCCTAGAAGATGATCCTGTGACTGTACTGCACTCAATAAGCCAGCAAATTTGGAAAACTCAGCAGTGGCCACAGGACTGGAAAAGGTCAGTTTTCATTCCTATCCCAAAGAAAGGCAATGCCAAAGAATGCTCAAACTACTGCACAATGGCACTCATTTCACATGCTAGCAAAATAATGCTCAAAATTCTCCAAGCTAGGCTTCAACAGTACACGAACTGTGAAATTCCAGATGTTCAAGCTGGTTTTAGAAAAGGCAGAGGAACCAGAGATCAAATTTCCAACATCCATTTGATCATCAAAAAAGCAAGAGAGTTCCAGAAAAATATCTACTTCTGCTTTATTGACTATGCCAAAGCCTTTAACTGTGTGGACCATAACAAACCATGGAAAATTTTTTTAAAAATGGGAATACCAGACCAGGTGATCTCCCTCCTGAGAAATCTGTATGCAGGTCAAGAAGCAACAGTTAGAAATGGACATGGAACAACAGACTGGTTCCAAATAGGGAAAGGAGTACATCAAGGCTGTATATTGTCACCCTGATTATTTACTTATATGCACAGTGCGTCATGTGATATGCTGGGCTGGATGAAGCACAAGCTGGAATCAAGATTGCCGGAAGAAATATCAATAACCTCAGATATGCAGATGACACCACCCTTATGGCAGAAAGTGAAGAGGAACTAAAAAGCCTCTTGATGAAAGTGAAAGTGGAGAGTGAAAGAGTTGGCTTAAAGCTCAACATTCAGAACATGAAGATCATGGCACCTGGTCCCATCACTTCATGGCAAATAGATGGGGAAACAGTGGAAACAGTGTCAGACTTTATTTTTTTGGGCTCCAAAATCACTGCAGATGGTGACTGCAGTCATGAAATTAAAAGACACTTACTCCTTGGAAAGAAAGTTATGACCAACCTAGATAGCATATTCAAAAGCAGAGGCATTGTTTTGCCAACAAAGGTCCATATAGTCAAGGCTATGGTTTTTCCTGTGGTCATGTATGGATGTGAGAGTTGGACTGTGAAGAAAGCTGAGCACTGAAGAATTGATGCTTTTGAACTGTGGTGTTGGAGAAGACTCTTGAGAGTCCCTTGGACTGCAAGGAGATCCAGCCAGTCCATTCTGAAGGAGATCAGCCCTGGGTGTTCTTTGGAAGGAATGATGCTAAAACTGAAACTCCAGTACTTTGGCCACCTCATGAGAAGAGTTGACTCATTGGAAAAGACTGATGCTGGGAGGGATTGGGGGCAGGAGGAGAAGGGGACGACAGAGGATGAGATGGCTGGATGGCATCACTGATTCGATGGACATGAGTCTGAGTGAACTCCGAGAGTTGATGATGGACAGGGAGGCCTGGCATGCTGCGATTCATCGTGTCGCAAAGAGTTGGACACGACTGAGAGACTGAACTGAACTGAACTGAAGAAGAGACAGAAAGCTTGCCCCTCTCTCTGCTCTCTGACATGTGAGGATACAAAGAGAAAGCAACCATCTGCAACCAGGAAGGATTTCCTCACTAGATACCAGATCTGCGAGGACCTTCATGTTGGACTTTCTGGCCTTCAGAACTGGAAGAAACGAATACTTGTGGTTTTAGCCATTCAGTCTATATTACGTTATTATGGCAGCTGAAGCTAAGACACCCTTCATGAACCAAATCTAAGTCTAGTTAACATACCATTATGTGGGTGTGCATGTACACGTGCACGCCCGCGCACTCAGTCTCTTCATGGGGTCCAACTCCTTGCGACCCCATGGATTGTACCCCACCAGGTTCCTCTGTCCATGGGATTCTCCAGGAAAGAATACTAGAGTGGGTTGCTATACCCTCCTCCAGGGGATCTTTCCAACCCAGAGATGGAACCTGCATCTCCAGATCGCAAGCAGATTCTTTACCACTAAGCCAGCATAACAATGATATGTAGGAAATCATTCAGCAAAGATTTATTGAGCACCTATTAATTAGACTGTATTTTAGGTAAAAGAATAGAGCAGTAAAGAAAATAGCAAAATCTCCTGCCCTCATGGAGTTTACATTTTAGTCTGAAGGACAGAAACAAAGATAAACAGTTGAAATTCAAAGAGAGTAACAAACAATCTCAGTAAATGTTTACCTTTTTCTTAATAAGACTGTCTTCCAGATCCTCAAAAAAAAGGTCCAGACAAATATACCTTTCACCTCCTTTCTCTGTTCATCTTCTCCTGCTTGGCAGAGAAATGGCCAGAGTGATAGAAGAAGGAAGAGAAGAACACAAAGACTTAAACAATCTACTTCATTAATACAGTTAGCTTTACAACAGGGCAATAAAAGTCTTAGTCTGGGAGAGAATTCTTTTTTCTTTATTCAAACTGTTTCATCAGTCATTTATAATTTTAAACAACATTTATACAACATCTTTATGGTTTAGGAAGCATTCCTATTTAATCATGCATTTGGTCACTCATACAGCAAGCATTTACCATTTAATTCTATGTGTCAGGCACATATATCATCTCCTTTCTCCCAAATTCAGCTCTGAGAGGAGAGTAAATATTATTAGTATACCTGTTTGCCAGATGAGTTTGGAGGGAAAATAAAGCCCAGAGGTAGATGACAAGCATAATAGAAAACTGACTCAGGTTTGTTTATATATATGTATATACATATACATATGTGTATATATGTGTGTGTGTGTGTATATATATATATATATATATTAGAAATCTCAGAAAAGCTGACTTATTTTTGGTTACACTGGATCTTTGATGTGTTGGGCAGGCTTTCTTTAATTGTAGTGCAAGGGTTTCTCTCTTTCTGCGGCCCACAGGCTTTCGAGCACATGGGCTCAATAGTTCTAGTGCACGGGCTTAGTCACCCTGTGGCGTGTGGGATCTTAGTTCCTTGATTAGGGGTTGTCCCCTCAGGGACATCCCTGTTTCAGCATTTTTATATCTGTAGGAATATATCTGCACATGCAAAGAAAAATTGAGGTGTTTTACAATAATATAGGTAGTACAATAGGAGGAAAATATAAATGGATTGAAAGAAACTTAATGAAGGGACAATAGGAGTACAATGGAAAGATGACAATAAACAACAAATTAGAAAACAAGTCTGCAGGGAACTCAAATAGGAACTCTATATCCACCTAGAGCGGTGGGATGGAGAGGGAGATGGAAGGGAGGTTCAAGAGGGAGGGAACATATGTATACCTATGGCTGATTCATGCTGATGTTTGACAAGAAAAAACAAAATTCTGTAAAGCAATTATCTTTCAATTAAAAAGTAAATAAATTAAAAAAAAAGAAAACAGGTCTGTATGTTAACTATGCTAAAAAGACCTTGCATAATTACTAAAGTTGAGCCTCAAGTCTTTTATGAGTTTTGTAGCTGTTAGAGAGAAAATGGAAACAGAAAAAACCAATGGCTTTTCAATGAACAAATTCCAAGGGAGGATGAAAAGGAAAGAGATAGAACATACAGGGTTAAAAGAATTAAGAGACACATCATCCAAATGCAAAACATGTACCCTATTGGATTCTGACTCAGACAAACCAGCTGTAAAAAATGAACAATTGGAGAAACAAAACAGTTGGAGAAATTGACTTTTTTTGTATATTAAGGAAATGTTAATTACTTTAGATGTGATAATGGTATTATGTTTATGTTTCTAGAAGATATTAACTATAAGACACACACGGAATTATTTACAGTTGAACTGAAAAAGAATAAAACACAATAGATATGCCATTCTTTTTCACATATTAACTTTGTGTCTCTGGCCAGTTATCTTACTTTCTTCTCCTATAAATTGGGAGAAATGCAATATATTGCCCAGAGTTTTAGGGAAGATTAAATGAGATGTGCATAATCGATCCTCACTATTTGTGACTTCCCTACTGGCTACAATTTATTTGTAACTCCAAAGTCAGTATTTGAAGTGTTTTTGTGATCATTTATAGACAAGAACAGAGCAGCAAAAAACCAACACACACCTGACACACATGTGAGATCTCACAAGGCACACTCTGCCTTCTCGTTCAGCTCTCAGACTGCAAATACATCATTTCCACGTTTTCAATGCCATGTGTGTGTGTGTGTTTGCATTTTTGTGTTTTTTATTGGTAATTTCACTATTGATAATGCCCCCTAACTTAGTGCCGAAATGCTGTCTTGTGTTTTCTAACCACAAAACAGCTCTGATGAACCTTATAGAGAAATATTAGATAAGGTTAGATCCATGTGTTACATAAGCTTTGTTTAGGCGTGAGTTATGTGCTATGAGTATAGAACCATGAATTCCACATTAATGACTCAACAATACATATTTAAGAAGATGTCTTTAAATAGAAACACACATAAAACAATATTAATATGTATTTATCAGTTGACAAAAATGTGACCAGAGGCTTTTTGGAATCTAACACTATGTTTCGATCTAAGAGCAGTATTGGCTAGTCCAGTGTCCATGGTAGCTATAATTCAAGGTCCACAGCAGCTATAAAATGTAAGTACAGCAAATGGTAAGAGTTAACTGTATATAAAATGTTTAAGCTAATATGCCTTCCTTAAAGCAAGTACTCAGAAATGTTTTTCCTCTATCCCTAAGTAATACAAACCAGGCCCAAACTCCCTTGTTCAGACTCATTTCCTAAGTTCTTTATTCTTGACATAGCTTCCCGAGACTGTGAATGGACTGTAATATGTATTACACACTCTTTGACAAAATAGACCCAATCTGAACATAATGTTTCCACCTTTCATCTGATTTTTGTTTCTCTTGGGTTGCCATGGTTAACTGGGCTTAGAATTAGAGAACCCAGGCCAAGTTTCTGTTATACTATGAGCTGAGTGATCCACAGTCATGTCTCACACACCTAGCAGTTCTCAGCGGTAACTATTAACACATAAAGAAACTCTAAGATTTGGTTCAGCTTCTCAGAAAGAATCCACCTACATGCAAGAGACATATAAGACACGAGTTTGATTCCTGGGTCAGGAAGATACCTGGAGTAGGAAATGGCAATCCACTCCAGAATTCTTGCCTGGAAAAAAGTGAAAGTGAAAGTCGCTCAGTCGTGTCCAACTCTTTGTGACCCCATGGACTGTACGGTCCATGGAATTCTCCACCAGTATACTGGAGTGGGTAGCCTTTCCCTTCTCCAGGGGATTTTCGCAACCCAGGGATTGAACCCAGGTCTCCAGCATTGCAGGCAGATTCTTTACCAGCTGAACCACCAGGGATGCCCTATTCAGCCAAAGCTACTACTATATTTGCTTATTTAATAAATTTTAAGTTCCATTCTTCTAGATTGTTACTAGTATTCTCAAAGACTTTTCTCAAAATTTTGCATTTTTGGTTTTCACTTTTTGGAAAATGTAAGATGAATTCTACTGCTCTGAACACCTACTATTGTTCTATATAGGAGATCTACTGTGAACAAAACTTCTTCATGTTTGTGCAATAAAATGAATCTTGCTTGTTTAGTTCCTCCATCTAAACAGTAGCAAAGTAAAGTACCAAAAATGCAGGAATTTCCCCCTAAAAATCTAAGTTAAGCTTTTCTGTAACTTTCAAAGCAAATAACTTCCAAAATAACTTCCAAAACCAGTATTAAGTAACCTTAAAAATAAACAAGTCATCCTAATACCAAAATCTCCAGATTAAATAGGCAAAATAAATATTTCCAAAGTTTTGATTTAGAAACTTTTTTTTTAAACTTCAACATTTAAAATACCAAAAATCAATCATTTTGATTCTCCTGACTTCACATTTACAAAATAGGCTTTGGAGGATAACCTACATTTCATGAGATGAAAAATGAAAATATTGATAAGAATGAAAAAACTAATAGAAGAAATTAATCTTAACATATCATAATTATCTCTACTGACTTGTTTGAGGCATTTTAACCACAAATTACTGAAGTCCTCAAAAAAGGAAACCTTCACGTGGGGTCACAAAGAGTCCAACATGACCGAGCACACTGAAGCCAGCCAAGACTTGATTCTACAATAGGAGATAAAAGAGAAATTAATATAATCCAGAGAAGCTAAAGGAACAGATGAAAAACAAGTTTGAAGTTCCCTTCTCTTCTCTTGGGACCACGGAGTGCTGTCATTCCCACTATACTGGACAACTTGCCGGCTAGTTGCATATCTTCCATTATGATTTACATATTAGCATCTGTTTCTGGGCTTCTGGATGGGTATACAGGGCCACTCAACACCGCAGGATGAACATGCTCTCCAGAGCACCAATTTTAACAGAATGTTCATTGAGGAAAATGTGTAAAATAAATGTATCCATGGGGTCATAAATGATCCAAATGGGTCAACAGTGCTGCACCTGAGGATGAAGCGCCTGCCTCCGGCATCCCACGCTCTATTCTCTCCATCACCTCGGATTTCATCTGCGCTCGTGAAGGATCGTTCTCAGGCAAGTCCACAGCATTCCAGCCTGAGTGCCCACCCCATCTCTCATTTTTCTATCTCAAGCCCTTTCCCCTATGCCCCTGGAGCTTAATCAAGCTGCCAGAAGGGCAGACCCAGAAGTGTGTGTTAGTCACTCAGAGGTGTCTGACTGTTTGCAACCCCAAGGACTATAGCCCATCAGGCTCCTCTGTCCATGGAATTCTCCAGGCAAGAGTACTGGAGGAGGTAGCCTTTGTCTTCTCCAGGAGCTCTTCCTGACCCAGGGATGGAACCCAGGTCTCCTGCATTGCAGATGAACTCATTACAGTCTGAGCCACCAGGGAAATCCAGAAGAGCTACCATCCTTGGGCAGGATCTGCAACTAATGAGGGTAGGTGTCCCAGCTTCTATCCTTCAGAGCAACAGTTCTGAGGCACAACGTATTGAGTTGGCCAAAAGATTCATTCTGATTCTTCTGTAAGATGCTATGGGAAAACCTGAGTGACCTCCTTGGCCAACTCAATACATAGTTCTGCAAGGGCTTGAACCCCAGTTGTTGGCAACAGCAAGCAGCTCAGTGATGCAGTCTCTCTTGGCTTTCCTCCTTCCTTGCTCCCTTTTCCTACTCTCTCACCTTCCAAATAAACTACCTGTAACCAAGTCTTTGTCTCAGTCTCCACTGTTGAGTTTAAGGGCAGTCATCTGGTTGGAAAATGGATTTGAGCTACATTTGCCCAGCACTTTAAACTAAAGAGATATAATTGCTTAAGGACACCAAACTGCCAACAGATATATGATAGACTGGAAAGCAACATTTTTGTTTATTAAATTTTAAAAGATATCAGAAAGTTTATCTGATATCTGAGCTACTTTGAACCAAGCTCTCAACTGCAATCTATTCTTCTCTGATTAAGGATCTAGAGGGGAAAAATAAGATTAATTCTAATCTTAATTACCAATATTCCCCACTAATATGACCTGTCAGCAGTTGATTATAACTGAATGCCACTCCCAAGTCTATAAAACTGCATTTAAGCAGGTGAGGCTCAGGATGTTTAAGTATTTGGTTCACTTGTTGCTTTACTCATTATGAGGCTGAAGAGGAACCATTTCACAAGGAGACTCTGCCCTGTTTCCCAGGCAAAAGAAAATGCATGGCTGATTCAGTAGCTGGGGCAACTGTGGCTACATGAACCACATTATCATAAAGTTAACTTCCTTGCAAATCTGACCCAAAAGCTATATACATAGGGCATGCTGCTATATACACAGGGAACTATTGAATGATTTAAAAACTACAATCACAATTAATGCTCTGCCTTAACATAAAAAATATTCATTGCATCCCAACTGCATATATATTTATGGGCTTCCCTCATGGCTCAGATGGTAAAGAATCTGCCTGCAATGTAGGAGGCACAGGTTCAGCTCCTGGGTCGGGAAGATCCCCTGGAGGAAATGGCAACCGACTCCAGTATTCTTGCCTGGGAAATCCCATGGACAGAGGAGCCTGGAGGGCTACAGTCCATGGGGTCACAAAAAGCTGGACACGACTGAGTAAAACACAGCATAGCATATATATATTTGGACACTTTCCCTTATTGATCATTTCTCTTGGGGAAAGCATTATTGATGCAATTTCAAGTTGAAACTGAAGAAAGGAGATGAACGGAAGGAAATCAGTGGCTGGTATTTAACTCTTCGTTGTGTGATAGAACTTCAATTTATATCCATCAAGATATTCCTCAGGATGCCCTGTGCTCTGATTCACATTCCCCACTTAATCCTGTAATCCACACTGCACAAATTAGGGTCTTCTCTAAATTTTATGAGACAGATGTAAGTGCTGACTTCGGCATGGCATCACGGGTGCTTTGGCTCCACTGAAATTCAAGAAGAACTGCACTGTTTGTACAAGACTTCCATCCTCATCCTCACTGGCTTTAATTTTGTTTTGTTTGGAGAGAAGTGACAAATAAACAAACCCTCTATCAAAAGCAATGAGGAAGTCACAGTTTACAACAGTTTCCCTTTTAAAAATTTAACATCGTTACTTTAATTCCTTTTATGGCCAGTGATGTGTGCACCCTTGCATCCTCTGAATGTGGAAGACTTAGTGGTGAAGTCAAACTGAACCCCTGTTGTCGAGATCAGGCTAAAAATTAATGGTCTGGTTATGGACATATTGTATGTGTTCTGTGAGCTTGTTGTAAGTTAAGGATAGATTGTTTTTTTCTTCTCCTCTTTAAAATACAGAAACTGGACCCAAACATTTTTATCTGATGACCAAAGAAAACATGGCCATACCTGTCATTCATCCATCAGTTTCTTCCAATATGCCCTGATTTCATGGAGTGTCCAAGTAATTTTATTGTTAGTCAGTCGCTCAGTCATGTCTAATTCTTTGCAACCCCATGGACTGCAGCACACCAGGCTTCCCTGTCCTCCACTATCTCCCAGAGTTGATGATGTCATCCAACCATCTCATCCTCTGTCCAAGCAATGACCATTCTGAAACCTGGGGGATGTAATAAAATTGGTGACTCAATAAACTCTGCTGAATTGCATCACTCTTATGTTCTAATAGCATAGAACATATGCTATTATATGTTCTGGTGACTCCTTCACCAGAAACCATGTGTCCTTGGCACAAATTGTTCCAGGAAGAATTATACAAATTACTTTGACTTTTCCTTCTCTGAACTGAAGAAGTCATCATAAGCCTGATGTTTGTGCAAAAATATGTCATTCATATTGACATACACCTGAACATAAACACTTTCCTCTTGACAGAGCAGTTTAAAAATGGTAAGGTTTCATGCGATTTGGTAATTTTGTTTCTGGAATGTGTCACTGCCTTGTTGGTTGTTATGCAGTAAATTAAGAAAATTTAATTTAAAAATTCTACCTTTTTTAGACTCTGAGGTCTCAGTGTAGGGAAGAAAAAGAAAATGATCGATTTTTGCTCACATGGCTGCTTGATGGGCCATCATTGTGGTCAGAGTCAACTCTGCAGCATAACTCACGGTTCTTATCTCTGCAGCTACACACAGGACCTGAATGCTCACATAGGAAGCAAAGGGATGAAAGACATCACTTTCTAAAAGTAATGTGGGCTAGATGAGCTTTCTGTAACTTTACATTTATTCTCCTTTTGGGGACAGATTCTAAGAAGGATGGACTATAGGCTCTTTGAAAGACACTCATTATGCAGAAAGAACATTTGAGAAAGACGGGAAGGGAGGGAAGCAGGGTAAAGGAAGTGAAAAAGGAAGAGAGAGAGAGAAGGATGGATAGCCAGAGGAGAGAAGAAATAAAGGCATACAAACTAGCTATTTGAGATTTTTTTCTGCTACAAAAAATAACAAGTCACACAACATCAATTAACACAGAAAGAAAAGAAATATTGGGGGATAAAATCTAGCCCACAGTCCTTCTGTAAACTGACTTTATCACTGGACAGTCATCTGTTTTTTAAATTTTTATCAGGGTATGGTTGATTTAAAATGTCATATTCGTTTCAGGTGTACATGAAAGTGAATCAGTTTTACATAAGCATATATCCACTCCTTTTTAGTCTTTTCTCATATGGGCCACTACAGAGTACTGAGTAGAGTTCCCTGTGCTATACAGTAGGTTCTTATTATTTATCTATTTACATATAGTAATAGTGTGTATATGCCAACCCCAATCTCCTAGTTTATCCCTCTTTCCCCTTACTCCCTGGGTATTGTTAAATATACTGAGTTGATTCATGCTTTGTCTATCCTGTTAGCAAGACACATGTTACTATCTTATATAACAGAATTCAGTGCAGATCATCAATCATGTCTGTCCCATAACTTTTCATTTTCCTATGACCAATTCCATCATGTGGAGCATACTAGCCCCAATGGAAAATGACTGAGTCTTTGAAAGCAAAAGCTGAATGATCACAGCCTGTAATTCTCCCATTCTGGTGAGCACAGTTCACACGAATGGTGGAGGTCACATCTAATCACAGGAACTCCTGGTAAGAATCAAGGAGATCCAAAAACTATCTCTGCAAGCCCTTTCAGAAGGGAGAACAGTCCACTGTGTCTTGGACCCAGACTCTGAGTACACCTCCCTTCTTACACATTCTTTTGCACCATAACTTTTCTTTACTATAGTCAAGCAAAACAATAAAAGGTCATTAACACGCTGTAAGAAGGGAGATTCTTGCTCCGTTAAAACAAGAGACAAGCCTCCTTTTTTGGCTTAATATTGATTGAATGTTTCCTAAGACATGCAATTTGCTACAGCTCTCTCATGTTTGTCATGGTGATGAATTAATACAGTGTTTAAGCACATCAAATAAGATTTTCCTCCTAGAGGGAAATCACAGGAAAGGAGGATTGTTAGGGAACTATTTTGGAAGCTCCTACTAAATTGAAGTCATTTACTGATGCTGTGTCATTAAATAATGGTAAGATTTTTTTAGTATTTCCCTTAAATTGGTATTTTATTTTTGGAAAGCTATCTGGAGGATAATTAAGATAATAATAAAATGTATAGATATTTATTGAGAACCTACTATGTGCAAGGTATGGTTCTAGGCTCTGTGGGAAAACAGGGGAAAAGATTGCCCTTCTAGATAGGGAGTTTGGGATTTCCATATACACACTGCTATATTTAAAATGGATAATCAACAAGGTCCCACTGTATAGCATGAGGAACTCTGCTCAATGTAATGTGGCAGCCTGGATGGGAGGGGAGTTTGGGGGAGAATGGATACATGTGTATGTATGGCTAAGTCCCTTTGCTGTTCAGCTGAAACTATCACAACATTGTTAATTGGCTATACTCCAACATAAAATTAAAAGTTAAAAAAAAAATTGCCCTTCTATATGGAGTCTGTTTCACCAGGAAAGATGGTCAATGCATAAATAAATAATTATATAAGATTATTTCAAATATGTATAAGTGCTAAGAAAATGCTAAAATATAGCAAGGGGACAGAGCATGACAGAGTCAGTGTGTGGCACAGGGATCTCTTTTGTGTGGTCAAAGAAGACTTCCCTGTGCTCATTCAAGAATGACAAACTGAAGGGAGATATGCAAAGAATGAGGGTCAAATTACTCTAGGCAGGGGGAACAAGAAGTACAAAGGACTTAAGGTACTTAACACTCTTGATTATTAGAGCATGTTGCATATAGTTCTTTATAACTTGGAGCACTTTCAAGTACATGGTTCCATTTGATCTTCGCAATAACCCTGGGATAAGGGCCCACGGGTAATTTTTTATTCTCACCTTACAAATGATGTGTCACACCCAGGGGAGGATCAGACAGGGTCCTAAGATGCCCATGCTTTGAGACTTCCCTAGTGGGCCAGTGGTTAAGACTCTGTGCTCCCAATGCAAGGGGCCCAGATTTGATCTCCAGTCAGGGAACTAGATCCCATATGTGGTAACTAAGAGTTTGCATGCCACAACTAAAGATCCTCCAAGCTGCAACTAAAAAATTAAAAAAAAAAAATGCCCATGCTTTCTATCACATTTTGATGCCTCTCTGAGTTTCCCTGATTAGGAAGGGTACATGGATTTCTTTCTTCCCTCTGCACAGAAGATAGAGCTTGAGCTCTGAGTCCAACAGACTTTCATTTGAGTTCCAGTCCTGCCACAGTTCCATAGGCTACCTTCTTGCTGGTTACCATAGGTGAATTGTCTCCTCTCCTATTAAAGCCTGAACCTCCACTTGGACCCTGGATCCCAGTTCCTCTAGCCTACTACAGACATCACTGGAGAAATCCACCCCTCCATCCTGCATCATTAAATTTTCCCTCTCTAATGGATCATGCTATTTCTTCCACCTGAAATAATGTTCTCCTGACCCCTTGTCTCCTGTAATTGGTATGCCATTTCTTGGATGCTCCCTTTACAAACAGTGTCTGAAAAAGTTTTTTATGCTTTTTGTTGCCAAGTTTTTTCTTCCTATTTTCCATATTTGCCATATTTCAGCTGATCAGGTAAACCCTAAGGAGGGGTAAGCAACTGAAAGTCACTCAGTTGTGTCCAACTCTTTGCGACCTCATGGGCTGTAGCCTGCCAGACTCCTCTCTCCATGGAATTCTCTAGGCAAGAATACCGGAGTGGGTAACTGTTCCCTTCTCCAGCAGATCTTCCCAACCCAGGGATGGAACACAGGTCTCATGAACTGCAAGCAGATTCTTTACCATCTGAGCCACCAGGGAAGCCCAGGTAAACCTTAGCATTGCCTTTCTCTCTCTGTCCCACTGTCTGTCTCTCTCTCACACACACATACATACACAGCCCTTATGTAATTTAGCAGGAAATCCTATTAGCTCTACCCTCAACGTATATCCAGGTTCCAAAACATTCTTGCTGTCCCCACAGTTACTGCCCTTGTCCAAGCCACCATCCTTTCTCACCTGGATTACTAACATCCTCCTAATGCCCTGCCTGCTGCTACCGGCTATGCCCAACACAGCAGCCAGGAGGACTATTTTCAAAAATAAGCCAGACCGTATCACTTCTCTGCTCAAAATTCTGCCAGGGCCTCTCATCTTGCTCAGCATTAAAGAAAAGTCCTCACACTGGCCCATGAGGCCCAGATAACCTGCCCCCACCCAGCCCCTTTGACCCTGTTTCCCTTTCCCTCCCTTCTGTGACCCAGCCCTTATTGTATGTGCTTCTATCCCCTGAATCCTTAGCTAGAAAGTGAGCGCCAGAGAGACAGGGATCTTTGGTTCACGCATGAATCCCATGAGTCTGGAACAGTGCCTGGCCCATAGTAAGCATCCAATGTGTGTGTGTGAGTGTGCTCAGTCATGTCCAGCTCTTTGCAGCCCCCATGGACTGTAGCCTGCCAGGCTCCTCTGTTCATGGGATTTTTCCAGGCAAGAATACTGGAGGGGGTTGCCATTCCCTTCTACAGAGGAAGCATCCAATAGATACTTGGTAAATGAATGGTCCATGCCTACCTGGCATGAAGTTAGTTGTAGATTTGTCTGGTTTTCACTTACTCTCATTAGGGCTTCCCATGTGGTGCAGTGGTAAAGAATCCGCCTGCCAATGCAGGAGATGTGGGATCAATCCCTGAGTGGGGAAGATCCACTGGAGAAGGAAATGGCAACTCACTCCAGTATTCTTGCATGGAAAACTTCAGGGACAGAGGAGCTTGGCAGGCTACAATCCACAGGTCACAAAGAGTCAGACACAGCTGAGCGATTGAGCAAGTACACACAAGCATGCGCCTAATCTGATTAGTGCATAGAGTGCCACCGAATCACATTACAGTCCTGATTACTGAATATGGTTCTCTCTTGAATATAAGTATATAAGGTCTAAAATCTCATCTCACTTTGTATCACGTAGATTTAGTCATTTATTAATATCTCTTTTATATAGAGAACTGCTCCACTGGCTGAGACCTCAGTTTAAAGATCCAATCTCTCCATTGAGGGAAATACTGCTTGTTTATTGTTCAGATTATTGGTTCACCACTACTTGGAGGCCTAGACTATTCTTGCCTGGAGAATTCCATGGACAGAAGAGACTGGTGGGCTACTGTTCATGGAATCACAAAGAGTCGGACACAACTGAGCAACTAACACTTAAGAAATAGAAACA
This sequence comes from Bubalus bubalis, assembly GCF_019923935.1. Classification (NCBI taxonomy): domain Eukaryota; kingdom Metazoa; phylum Chordata; class Mammalia; order Artiodactyla; family Bovidae; genus Bubalus; species Bubalus bubalis. The sequence goes on from NC_059160.1 coordinate 34,628,490, forward strand.
AAAATATTTCCTTTTAAAATGTTTTATGACTAAGTAATTGGACTCGAATTTCACAGAATTAATCAGGAAGCTTTCCATACACTTCAGAGGTGATGATAAAAGCAAGAGTACTCAACTTACTCATTTCATAAGATTTACCTGTATGGAGTCACTATGTTGTACACCTGAAACTAACACAGTGTTAAATGTCAATTACATTTTGATTAAAAAAATCAAGGTGCTCAAATATAGTCATGACAGAGGGAAAAAATAGTGTACCTTAGACAAATAAAAAGATGGGGAAAAGTAAAAGCATTTGACATAATAAATTGTATCTCTGACTTTGATTTGAGAAACTACTGCATTGATTCTCATAATTCTTTTTGTCTATGACATCTACAAAAACTGTTATGGTAATTTTATGGAGTTTCTGCTGAACATTCTTAATGAGTTCACAATATGAGTATGTCCTGATGTCTCTTGTCATTCACATATCTAAGAATAAAAAAAATTATTCTCAAAGTGTATTTTATACTCCTCCAAAGTTCTTCCTTTGTGGAACTCTCAGAATATTGGGATTTGGTCATTAGTCCAGATACTTTCCCCTTTTTTATTCTTTCTTAAAGAAGAAATCAATAAAGAGATCTCAAACCCTAGACACAACCTTGCTGCCCTCTTCTAAAGCCACGTGGTCCACAGGACAACATTCCAACAATCTGGGTTCAAGCCTTCTAAAACAGGCCTATCCTAGCAGGGTTCTGTCTTGCTTCTTCTTCTTCTTTTTTTTTTTTTTGAAGAAGCAGTTCTCAATTTTCCACAAAGCTCTATAGAAGTCTTCATAATTGAGAATTGAAGGAAACCCAAAACTGACTGCTGAAGAGCAATTTTTGGATTATCTAGTCTTAATTAGTTTCAATTCAATTCAGTCCTACAGATATTTATCCAACTTGCAGATTGGGTGCTAAGCATTAGACCAGTGAGGCTTGGCCTTCCTTTTAGCACAGTTCCTGTAATGAGGTGAACGGGTTCAGAGTGCTCTGTAATATACACAAGGAGCACTTGCCTAGCCCTTGGTTCAGAGAAAACTTTCTGAACAAAATCACACCCGGCCCAAATTTTTGATCCAAGCAAAGTGAAAACTGGGAAAAAACAAGGTGGAAAGGGCATTCCCAAACTCCCATGACCCATTTTTACCAATTTGGTTTAAAAAAAAAACCGGAGAAGGGGAATGTTGAGACAGTATTTCAAAGGAGGCTGTATTATCTATGTACCTTAGTTTATCTTTGGTTTGTTCACCTGTGCTGAACAACATGGCTGGGGTCAGCTGTAGTCCTGTATTTTAAATGCTTTATCTATTTTGCCTTGCATGGTATGTGTGTGCTGTGCGCTAAGTTGCTTCAGTTGGGTCTGACTCTCTGTGACCCCATGGACTGTAGCCCGCCAGGCTCCTCTCTCCATGGGATTCTCCAGGCAAGAATGCTGGAGTGGGTTGCCATGCCCTCCTCCAGAGGACCTTCTTCATTTAAAAAAATGAGTTGACTTGGTCTGAATTTTGAGAGTAAAATTTCCAGTATATTCTGGATTAAGTCTGAGGGAAAATACATTTTAACTCAGTGAAAAGACATTCCTTTTAATGGTCATTTTTAAAATCTTGACTGACAGTGTGAGATTATTAGAAGTATTCTGTTTGTGTTTTGTTTGCCAATATTGGAAGAAATCCCAACTTTTTAAAAAAAGAGGACTGAATTCCAGTTTCTTCAATTCTTTGTTAGTTTTTCTTCCTTTGTACACCCACTGTGCTTTCTATAAAATACAGGACTTAATACATTAAAGCAAAGCTCTGTTTGTAAAAGAAATAAAACAAAAAAATCTGCTGGTTTTAAATTCTAGTTTTTATTCCATGCATGCTATACCCTGTTATAAAAAAGTTACAGATCATTGCTATTTTTGCCCAAATTTCACCCTACAGAAGTCCCTTTATTAAGAAATGAGAGTTAATGAAAAGAAAAGTAGGGCTACTGTTTCTACGGCTGCAAATATCACTGGGGAAATATTTCATGTTTACATTTTGCTGAACTATTTATAGCAGGACACATACTACAGTAAAGCCCTCTTTTCCCCATATAATGGATATCTTTGTGCCTGAATTCTATATACTTATATGGTTTACATTTTCATCCAGTCTAACCACATTTCATTCCACGTGACTTTGCCGTCCGAGCCCAGCTAGATTATAGCAACACCTTCTGGCAAAACAGAGACACTGGAAACTGAGTCTTAAATCCAGACTAAACGTAGCTGTTTAACAAATCTCTCATATCAATTATTACAGTCTTTTCTATCCCCACTGGTGGTCCTTGAAAACTCTCAATTTTAAGCATTTGAGTTTCTTCCTCTGAATTAATGGCTAACACCTATTGCTGTATTTTATCCATATTTTAATGATTTACCATGGTGTATTCATAAATCTAAATCTTCCAAATGTTTCTTGCTTGAAGTACAATATTGATGAGTGAACTTTGGAGTCCCTCTGGTGGTCATTTAAGTCAGTTTTAAATGAGACTGGTCTTTTTGTCACCTCTCAGCCTCATCCATATACATCCTTCTTACCTCTGTGCCTCCAATTCCATCTACTCTGTGCCACCCATGCCCCTTGCCACACACAATTTCTCACCCCATTCCTATCAAGTATATAAATACACTGCTAAACATTTTATAAATTCCCAGTATTAGGTTGTGAATGCTAATGGCATTAGATTTTATAATAAAATATTCACATGTTTTGGGACACTACTAAAAGTTAAAACGATTGCCAGTTCCCTTCTCCTCAATTGAAAATCATAGCTCTTGCTTCTTTCTTACTGAAACAGACTTTAGAAATTGATTTTAATTTTTAAAGAATAGCTTTTTTGGGACCTCCCTGGTGGCTCAGAGGCTAAGACTCTGCACTCCCAATGCAGAAGACATGGGTTCAATCCCTGGTCAGAGAACTAGGTCCCACATACTGCAGATAGAGACCCAGTATGGCCATATAAATAAAAGTATCTTTCTTCATGTGTGTGGCCCTTGATGGCTAGTCTTTCTTTTTGGTCACCTGATTTAGTCCCTTTAAACATTTCTTTAATTTCAGTAATTCAATAGCTCAAGCTGAATACAATTAGACTTAGAATACACAGTGGCATGGGGCAGTCAGTATGCATAAGTACTGTCTTTCTCTCAGCTCCTGATTCTTAAATACATAGGAGCAGAGTCTTCCAGGGACTGGCCCTTGAGTGATGGAAGAGACTTTCAAATAGATAAAGTCTTGAGTTGTGCATAGAGGAGATTAAGAAGTTATTTACCTAAACAGAAATGAGATGTCTCCTTGACATTACATGCTGTCCCCTTGACATTTCTGTCATTATCTATGTTTCCAGTCAATGGTCTCAGAATTTCAGAGCATTCATCGTTCAGTTCCCATGAGTTTGTGGTTTTTCTAAGTGGGTATATATTGCCTGCCTTCACTCTCAGTTGAAAGATATTCATCCTTCAGGATGTTTTTGCTTTTATTCAGAAAATGAGTCTCTTTAGTTTACTGTTGAAAAAAGGAAAGGGATGGAAACAGTGAATGTACTGATACTGAGATCATTGAGTGCTCCTAAATCTTTCTATACATGTAGCTCCCCAAAGACCTCTGAATGCACACCTTCCCCCTCTTATTATAGGAGGGTTTACTCGAGGCCCAAAATGATACACTATACAACACTAGTCATCAAATCTAAGATGCCAACCAGGCATATTATTAAATTAGACTGAAGAGAATTGAATACAGAGCTGTGGTTGAATATATTATTGTACCCCAGATTAATTTTTAAAATTGCAATCAAATATATATCAAATATATTATAAAAATACTATAAAATATATTTTTATTATATTATCAAATATATAATCAAAAATTCTGTTAAAAATCTACATTATAGATACTTTATTAAAAAATAGTCAAACTGATAAATGCCCACTAGGAACTAAATATAAACAATGTTGCATTTGTTCAAATTCAGCACTAATAAGAAAAGGTATAGTGAACAGTTTGCAAGAAAAACCTGACTGCCGCTGCCTTTCTTAAATGTTGTATCGCACCACATATGAAAAAGCCAGCAACAGCCACATAACTTCTTCTGCAGGCATTTTTTCCCTGTAGTTTCTAATCTCCAATTCACTTTCATATACTGTGTGGCCTCAGGGTGTTCCGTGTTTCTGAAGTGGGGTTTGCAGTTCATGTTTTAATATTTTTAAGGGATGTAAGCCATTCGATATAGCAAACAGAACACGTATTTTATTGTACTTCGAGTTTTTAATATGTAGTTATTTTTGAATTATAGCAACCCAATCTCCAACATGCTGGTGTTCATCACTACTCTGATGAAGATTTTCTGAATCCCAAACTATGTGATTTGTGGATTTCCATGAATAACTGTTTTCAACTGTTGTCATATGGTCCCAATTATTTCAAAGTGGAGGAGCTGGCTGACAACATGAGAAACATGGATGCTTAGCACCATCTATTGTTCAAGAACAAAACAACTGTATGAGAACTAAAGGGGGAAATCATTCTTGAGGAAGGACTTTTAGAGAGAGGATTTTTTTTTTTTTTCTATTACTGCTGTAACAAATTATTACACACTCACTGACTCAAAAGAACACAAATTTATTACCTTTGTGTTCTGGAGGTTAGAAGCAGGCAACAGGGCTCACCAGGCTAAAATCAAGGTGTCGGCAGGACAGCGTTCCCTCCTCAAGAAGAATCCTTGCATCTTCTAGCTTGTAGTGGACACAGCTTTTAGCAGCTACTCTAATTCCTTGGCTCATAGTCCCCTTCTTTCATCTTCAAAACCAGCCATATTGCATTCTTCCAGCTAATCTTACATGGTTGTATCTCCCTCTAATTCTGACCACAGCTGGGAAAAGTCATCTGCTTTTAAGGACTCGTGTGATTAGACTGGTCACCCCACCCAATCTATCCAGAATAACCTCCCCATCTCAAGTTCCTAAATGAGATCTGTAAATTTCTTTTTTCCATGTAAAGTAACATATTCACAGATTCCATGGATTAGGACCCAGACATCTTTGGGGAGCAATTATTCTGCTTACTGCAGGGTCTGTAAGCTAGAGCATTAATTAAAAACCTTGAGCAAACATCCAAGATTAAATCCTTGACTTTTGGTGGTGTCAACATGTTGGCAGAGGTTTACTATCACTTGTGTTGGAGGCAGGGTAGAGAAAAGTACATTCTGGTGTTAGCAGCATTTTTTTATTTTTATCATTTTAGTTCTTATAGACTGAAGGTAAAATTTGTTAATTTTCTCTCACTAATACATGGGGAAAAAAAGTGAAAAGTGAGTGTTAATCCCTCAGTCATGTCCGAGTCTTTGTGACTCCAACGATTATAGCCCACCAAGCTCCTCTGTCCATGGGGTTCTCCAGGCAAGAATACTGAAGTGGATTGCCATTCTCTTCTCCAGGGGATCTTCCCAACCCAGGAATTGAACCTGGGTCTCCTGCCTTGCAGGCAGGTTTCTTGACCATCTGAGCCACCAGGGAAGCCTAATGCATATTAGATAAGTATTCTTAAAATGGCCATCTGTTATTAAATCTCCAACTAAGTTTAATATTCTTTGGAGGAAGGGTCAGTCCTTATTTATTCTTATCCTCCAACATTCAACCTTTGTCCCTCACCCCATTCCACCATTGAACCTGGTCACCAGTGCATGTATGTGTACAGAGAGGCATACAAGCATCTACAGATTATCAGTGCATTCAATAAATGTCATTATTTTCCAATGTTAATTTATGTTCTATGGTGGGATTTCTCTTTGAATGCCTCTTTTAAAATATATAGATCACTTTCCCACCCACCTTACAATATTGAAATGCCATTTATGTTAATTACTATTATTTCTTTTCTGTAGAAATGCTATTGATAGGTTAGAGATGGAGGACCAGTACTCAACACCCAGTTCTGTTGTATTTTTAACAGCAATACAGACCATGAGCTATGGAGGCTTAGCACTCTGCTAGCATTTTATGACTAATCTAGAAGAAAAGGCAAAGGGGACTTCACTGGTGGTCCAGTGGTTAAGAATTCACCTGTGAGACAATTAACCCCGTGTGCCACAACTACTGAGTCCATGAACCACAACTACTGAAGCTCACACACTCTAGAACCTGTGCTCCACGAGAGAAGCCACTGTAAAGAGAAGCCAGCACAGCTCGGCTAGAGAGTAGCCCCTGCTCACGGCAATTAGGGAAAACCCAGGAGCAGCGACAAAGACCCAGTGCAGCTATAAATAAATAAATAAAAAGAAAAGGTAAAAGGGGCAAGAACTAGAAGAATATTCAACAGGCTCGTTCCATCCAAACCCATTCTCTTTGGGACCAGACTCACTGGTGGCAGTTGTAAAAAGAAGTATCTTTTGGCTGACAACACTGTTTGTGTCCTTGTTCACTTATGACCTGTGACCATCACTTTAAGATCTCTTGGGGAGAGGAAACACCTAGAAAATACTTTGCTCTGGCCTCATTTACTCCCGCATGTGTTTGATGTTTCTCACTTCAGGGTGGGGAGAAAGGACATTGTGGAAAATAGCAGTCTTTTAAGATAATTTCTCAATTTGGTAATGAAAGAAAGGCAATTCGTTTTTGAAAGGACTTGAAAATGAAGGTAACCATTCAAGGTCTACCAGAACATCATTCTCAAAATAACTAGAATTTATACAGAGATTAAATTTTATAAAATCGTGTTCCCAACTGTCTAACTTGATAATGACACCAACCCTAAGGGACAGATATCACTTTACAACTGAAGAAACTAATGCTCATTTCTAGTTGACTAGGATTCTCAAAGAGCATACTTGTTAGCAAAAGTATGGAAAAATAATTACCATTACATCATGCAAGCAGAGAAGACTTATTTTTTCCTCCGTGAAATAGTCAGTTTTTTTTAAAAGATTCTTTTAAAAACTTATTTTGTATTGGGGTATAGCCAATGAGCAATATTGTGATAGTTGCAGGTGGCAGCAAGGGGGACTCAGTCATACATATACATGTATCCATTCTCCCTTGAACACCCCTCCCATCCCTCAAGGCTGCATAACATTGAGAGAGTTCCATGTGCTATATATGAGGCCCTTGTTGGTTATCCATTTTTAATATAGTACAGTATACATGTCCATTCCTAACCCCCTAACTATCCCTTCCCCCATCTTCTCCTCTGATAATCTAAATTCATTCTCTAAATCTGTGAATCTGCTCTTTACATAAATTCATTTGTATCATTTCTTTTTAGATTCCACATATAAGGGATGCCATACGATATTTCTCCTTCTCTGTTAAAGTCATTCAGTTTTAATGACAGTAGCCCACATTTATTCCATGGTTCCATGTCTACAACTGAGACTCCAAATAACAGAGTTACACAGGTTGGCAGTCTATTTCTCTGACATGTAATGGCCCTGTGACAGGTAGTTCTGGACTGCTGTGCTGTCAGTGACAGGCTTCTTTACTGTTCTGCTCTAGAATCCTAAAGGCAGTGGTTCCCAAACTCTGCTGCACATTGGATCACTTCAGTTCAGTTCAGTCGCTCAGTCGTGTCCGACTCTTTGCGACCCCATGAATTGGAGCATGCCAGGCTTCCCTGTCCATCACCAACTCCCAGAGTTCACCCAAACTCATGTCCATTGAGTTGGTGATGCCATCCAGCCATCTCATCCTCTGTCGCCCCCTTTTTCTCCTGCCCCCAATCCCTCTCAGCATCAGTCTTTTCCAATGAGTCAACTCTTCGCATGAGGTGGCCAAAGTACTGGAGTTTCAGCTTTAGCATCATTCCTTCCAAAGAAATCCCAGGCCTGATCTCCTTTAGAATGGACTGGTTGGATCTCCTTGCAGTCCAAGGGACTCTCAAGAGTCTTCTTCAACACCACAGTTCAAAAGCATCAATTCTTGAGCACTCAGCTTTCTTCACAATCCAACTCTCACATCCATACATGACTACTGGAAAAACCATAGCCTTGACTAGACGGACCTTTGGATCACTTGGAGATGTTTAAAAAACACTCGGTTCCTGGTCAGGCAGCTATGATCCTGCACAGGTGCTGCTCAGTGAAGCAAAAAAAAAAGGTTAAAACTACTGATGTCTCTCTTCACCCCCAGACGTTCTGATCTGACTTGTTCACAGTGTAACCTGGGCACTGGGATTTTTAAGAGTTCCCTGGATAATTCTAATGTGCGGTAAACTGATCCAACTTTTCAGAAGGGCAGTTGACTATATCAAAACTCAAAAATGTGTTTTAAAGTAAGTCTTTGGCAAAATTTCCACTGTAAATAATGTATCCTAAGGAAAAGTCTAAGAATGTGACCAAAGATTGAAATAAAGTAGTGTTCATCTCAGAGCTGTTTATGATAGTAATAAATTGGAAAGAATCTATGGCAAAAACTGCTGGATATTCAGCAAAATCTATTTCCTGGACACACGGCTGGGTTACATTTCCCAGGCTCTCCTGCTGGCAGAGATGATCATAAGACTATGTTCTGGGCAATCGAATGTGGGCAGAAGTGATACTACTCAATATTCTGTAATAACCTATATGGGGAAAGGATCTGAAAAAGAATTCCTATATGTATGTGTATAACCAAATCACTTTGCTGTACCCCTGGAACTAACACAATATTGTAAGTCAATTATACTCCAATATAAAACTAAAAATTAAATTAAAAAAAAGAAGTGATACAAACAGCTTAAAGTTCTTGTCCCTAAATATTCCATATCTTTGGAGTGATGTTTCAAGCTCTCTTTTCCTTATGTTGGTGAGCTACAAAAAACCCAGTGAAGAATCTCAAAGTCCAAGATGATGTTAACACTCCTAGAGAAAGGAGACTGGGTCCTTTCCTGAAGTGATCACATGGAAGACCATCCCTTATCAGGAACATTATGGTTCATGTGAACAAAAATAAGTTTTTACCAAAATTTTAGGACACAGAATTAGAGATGACTTTAACATAAAATTTAGATGTCCAATAATAGAGAAATTTGTTAAAGAAGCTTAAGTGACTTTCTTGCAGCAGACTTTCTTTGAATGACTTATTGATCACAATCTGGGCAGAAGCCAAATCAGAAGAGATATAAAAGTATGTGCTTCCATTCTACTTTATAATCATCAGTTTTAATAGCAGGCTGTTAAATGAATGCACTACCATTCACTTGATCACGGCCTTTGTGTGGCTGAGCTGGGGTCATTTAGTTTTTGAGACTGTAAAAGGTAACCAAAAAAAGGCAGTGGGGAGGAGGTAACATGACTTAGTGGGATAAGCACTGCCCCTGTGACTTTGGCATGAACTTCTCAGATGTATCGATTATTTCAACCCTATGAGCTTCAGTTCTTCTGAAATATGGGCATGTCAACCCTATAGGGGCTTCCCTGGTGACTCAAATGGTAAAGAATCTGCTTGCAATGAAGGAGACCTGAGTTCAATCCCTGGGTCGGGAAGATCCTCTAGAGAAGAGAATGGCAATCCACTCCAGTATTCTTGCCTGGAGAATTCCATAGACAGAGGAGCCTGGCAGGCTATAGTCCATGGGGTCACAAACAGTGGGACACAGCTGAGTAACTAACATACACACAGCCCTATAGGGTTGCTGTGAAGATGAAATGAAATAATTTGTATAAATGTGCTCTACACTCTTGCCTGGAAAATCCCATGGACAGAGGAGCCTGGAGGTCCGCAGTCCAAGGGGTCGCTAAGAGTCGGACAAGACTCAGCGATTTCACTTTCACTTTTCACTTTCATGCATTGGAGGAGGAAATGGCAACCCACTCCAGTGTTCTTGCCTGGAGAATCCCAGGGACGGGGGAGCCTTATGGGCTGCCGTCTATGGGGTCGCACGGAGTCGGACACAACTGAAGCGACTTAGCAGCAGCAGCAGCAGCAGCTCTGCCCAGGGCCTGGTCAGTGGGTGTTTGATTAAAGAAACAGAAAAAAGTAAGTAAGACAAGCTGGCATTTATCAAACGCCCTCTTTCTATCTTTATTATGACTTCCACCTGTAACTAAATCCTTTAAAAAATAAAATGATACATTCTGATCAGTGATTTGTCATGGAGTCATAGGAATGGAGAGTTAAGGGTTGGTGAAGCAGTTACCCTAGGTAACTGTGGCCTGAATTCCAGCCACAGCATTCCATCAAGGACTCATTCACTTTTTTTTCCCTTGAACACCTCCAATTATGGGGACTCAAAGAACATAGAATAAAAAGTAACTTAGGTCTCTTTGTTTTTGTAGAACTCATAACAAAGATAGAAAGAGGGCGTTTGATAAATGCCAGCTTGTCTTCTTACTTTTTTCTGTTTCTTTAATCAAACATCCACTGACCAGGCCCAGGGCAGAGCACATTTATACAAATTATTTCATTTCATCTTCACAGCAACCCTATAGAGCTGTGTGTATGTTAGTTACTCAGCTGTGTCCCACTGTTTGCGACCCCATGGACTATAGCCTGCCAGGCTCCTCTGTCTATGGAATTCTCCAGGCAAGAATACTGGAGTGGATTGCCATTCTCTTCTCTAGAGGATCTTCCCGACCCAGGGATTGAACTCAGGTCTCCTTCATTGCAAGCAGATTCTTTACCATCCGAGTCACCAGGGAAGCCCCTATAGGGTTGACATGCCCATATTTCAGAAGAACTGAAGCTCATAGGGTTGAAATAATTGATACATCTGAGAAGTTCATGTATCTGCCAAAGTGATAGGGGCAGTGCTTATCCCAGTAGGGCATGTTACCTCCTGAACCTTGAAAGAAGGCAGTAGGAAAAGGCAGAGGACTGAAAAGATTTGGCTAATGGTTGGTAAGCTGACATTTGACATGCATTTCTAACTGGAGAACTGGGCAAAGGGGCATCATGGTATGCACTTGGCTACTAGGATTTACATCCAGCTTCCTCTGGCCCTAGCAATAGAACCTCGGGAAAGTTTCCTAACATCTCTAGGCCTCAGCTTCCCAATCTGTACAATGGAATAATACATGATAGCTACATCCTGTCATTACATTGAGATAGTTTGAGATGACTCACATAGAGTGTTTTGCCTGATGTTTCACAAATAATGGGTAAAAGGTGCAGGGTTTCATGCTCAGAGAAGGGAAGGTGGCAATAGTTGGAACAGTTGAGAACTTAAAACACTTCAGGGTGTCTGCAGTTTTCTCTGAGACATATAAATATATACAAGAGTGACATAAATGCATATTAAACATTTAAATAGTATATTTTATTTCATGTTCATGTCATTCTCTTCAGGCAAAAATTCTGAAATACCCTGTGCTCTGTATGTGAATGTGATATAGTTGGTGTATGCTTTGAAATCCATCTCTAGCCAAAATCGATTATTTTACGTGGTATTGTTTACCCTCTTTCTCTAATTCCTTTGACTTACAACATGTTTAGAGTCTATGGTCTATAGTCACTAAACATGGGGAGGGACTTCCCTGGTGGTCCAGTGGTTAAGAATCCACCTTCCAATGCAGGAGATGAGGTTTGATGCCTGGTCAAGAAACTAAGATCCCACATGCCTGCCTGACTGCTTAAGTCACTTCAGTCATGTACAATTCTCTTCGACCCTCTGGACTGTAGTCTACCATTTTTCTCTGTCCACGGGGTTCTCACGGCAAGATTACTGGAGTGGGTTGCCATGCCCTTCTGCAGGGGATCTTCCTGACCCAGGGATCGAACCCATGTCTCCTGCGTGTCCTGTACTGCAGATGGATCCTTTACCTCTGAGCCACCAGGGAGGCCCCAAGGTTCCACACACTGCAGGGCAACTGAGCCCAACTGTGCTGCAACTATTGAACCTGCATATTTTACAGCCCGGGAGCCTCAACCAGAGAAAATCCATGAGCTGCAATGAAGACCCAATACAGCCAAAATTAAAAAATAAAGCAATACATGGGGAAAGAGGCTAATAGTTTCGTTTAATGACAGAAACCATTACTTTAACACAGTGATCTGGGCTTTTAAGTACACCTGATTCAGATTTTGAACAGTATGTCAAGCAAATTAAATACTCCTTTTGCTTTCAAAATGTATTAATATACTGACAAACACAAACAAGGTCACATAGATACATGGAAATCTGTTCAAAGAAAAACCACAGAGCTTTCCTCAGGATTTCCGTTGTGTAATTATATATATGCAATGATTTCATTCCCGGGAGAAAAGTAAAGGACTGTGTTTCTAATTGGGGATATTTTCAGCTCAATTCCAGTTGTCTATGAGAATTGGGATGAGATAAAATGCAAAATGGAAAGAAGTGACCCAGTGAGCTGGGAAAGCATTTGGAACTTTGTGCAACTGCTGACAAATTAAACAGGAAAACATATAGAGTTGAGGAGAGCTATTCACCTGACAGAAGGGTAGTACTAAAAAAAAATAAAATAAAATAGTGGAACTCTTTTAGCAAATAAAACCCAGTGGAAACCCAAAATGTAAACAAGCTAAAAATGGATTTGCCCTGTTTGGAGCAGGGTATGTAGAACTTCCTCCGACAAACCTCTCCTCTGTTGACACCTCAGTATCTTCAGACCACAGGCTGGGGATCAGCACCTACCTGAATGCATGATAATCACCTGTGGATGTTTATTAGAAATGCAGATGTTGGGGTCCCAACCTCATGGATTCTGATGTAGGAGGCCTGATGTGGGACACGGGGGTGCTTGTTACAGAAATGTCCTCCTAGAGACTGGGGTGTACAACCAGGTCTGGAAAGTGCTATTAATAATACAGCTACCCCAGTGCAATCTCTCTAAGAGAAGGCTATTACATAAATCCTACAAATACGCTAGCTCTCCAGGCTCTTAACAAAATAGAGCCATGTTATAGGTTGATGAGACTGGCAAGAAGGATAAACTCTATTGCTCTATTCTGTTGCTCTCTTTGGCCTTAACAGAATAATGGAAGCAATGGAAATGGTTAAAGCTATACAGTCAAGAGATGGTCAAAGCTTGGCCTGAGGATTTGTCAAAGATGAAACTACAAGAGCACTTGAAGACAGCAGAATAGCATCCCATCTCCACTCTGCAGCAGACACTATGGAGAGTGGCTGAAAGCATCGGCTCTGGAGTTCAATTCCTGAGCTTGAATGCAGGCTTTTTCACTTAGCTATTTGACCTTGGCCAAGTTATTGAATCAGGAAATACAGGGATCACAGGAAAGCTTCCACTGGAGACCTTCAGCCACCTGAAGGTGGCACCACAGTGGGAACTCCCGGGAGGACCCCAGAAGGCAAAGGAAGCCACCATGGATAAGCCCAGATGCCCCTGGAGTGAACAATGTTGCTCCCTTCATGCCCCTTCCAAAACTCATGGAAATGTCTACCATTTACCAGAAGTGAATCAAGAAACATATTAGAGGGACTTCCCTAGTGGTCCAGTGGTTAAGAATCCACCTTCCAATGCAGGGGACACAGTTTGCATTCCTGGTTGGGGAAGTAAGATCCCACATGCCATGGAGCAACTAAACCAGTGTGCTGCAACTAGAGAGAAGCAACAAAAGATTCTGAGTGTAGCAGTTAAGACCCAACACAGCCAAATAAATAAGTAAATATAAAAAAAAAAAAGAAGAAGAAGAAAAGAAGCATGTTGGAGAGAGATTCTGAAAACCCAAGTCCTTCCTTGCAGGAGGAGAATGCTTAAGGGAACATGGGTGAAGCTGAGTTAACACACAACCCAGTATACCCATGTCTATCTCCCGTGTTTCAGTGTCTTCTCACATTGCTCGATTATCCACCGTGTTCCTTCTTGCTGGTTCTTCCCAGGCTATCAGGAGACCAGAATTTGCCAGTCAGGTGTTCGCACATTGCCTACCACAAATAGAATGCCACAAAGGTCTGGCAAGAATTCAGCTGAAAGCGAGAGATAACATACACACTGTTTTATAAGGGCTTACTACCTGATTTCTGTGAAGATGACCTGATTTCTCTTAGGGTTCCTGGGCACAAGTTAATTTTCTGAGCTAACTTACACTATGTGTAAGTTACTCTTCTCAGGCAAAGAGAAGTCAATTTTGAGAAAATTGTTATAGCAACAATGTCTTGGACCACTTGAAATATGTGTCTGTGGTTCCTTGACCATGTGTAATTGGTGCTAACTTTAACTCACTCCTCTACGCCCTACATACCCTAGCCTCCTGCGTTCAAGGCAGACGCTTTAACCTCTGAGCCACCAGGGAAGCCCTACCCTAGCCTATTATTACACAAACATTAATACACACCTAAGCAGTCATATTTGGAAATGAAACATACATTATTACATCATTATTCCATGTGGTTAATTAAAGTCCAGATTCTGGAGCTTCCCTGGTGGCTCAGTAATAAACAATCAGCCTGCCAGTGCAGGGTTCATGGGTTCAATGCAGGAAGATCCCACATGCTTTGGAACAACTAAGCCTGTGCACTGCAGCCATTGAGCCTGTGCTCTAGAGCCCGGGAGTTACAACTATGAAGCACATGCACCCTAAAGTCAGTGCTCTGAAACAAGAGAAGCCAGTGAAATGAGAAGCCCACACACCACAACTAAAGAGTAGCCCTTGCTCACCACAACGGGAGAAAATCCCAAACAGCAAAGAAGACCCAGCACAGCCAAAAATAAATAAATAAAATTAATTATTTTTAAGGTTTTTTTTTTTAATAAAAAAAAAAGTTCAGATCCTGATTTGTGTGTTTGTATGTGTTGGGCCTGGGAGGAGTGCATTGAAAATAAGTGAAAGTATTAGTCATTCAGTCCTCTCTGACTCTTTGTGACCCCATGGACTGTAGCCCACCAGGCTCCTGTGTGCATGGAATTTCCCAGGCAAGAATACTGGAGTGGGTAGCCATTCTCTTCTCCAGGGGATATTCCCTGACCCAGGGATCAAACCTGGGTCCCCTGCATTGCAGGCAGATTCTGTACCATCTGAGTCATCAGGGAAGCGGGGAGTGGGAGAGGTACATTATCCATATCCTAAAATAAAATGGAGTTTTAGGTTTCCCCACTACCTGAAAGTATTAGAGTCTTCCTATGAAAGCTTTCCTAAGTCGAAATGGTGTAAAGTAAAGAAGCAATTACCTTAGAACACATCTAGCTAATGGATGAGCAAAATAAATTGAGATAAAGTACGGATGCTCACAGACACAGTTCAAAGCTATGATGCTATGGCTTGATGCTGAGATGTTGTGTGTATTTCTTTGGGAAGGAGCTTGGCCAAGCCACTCAAAGCTACTAGACCCAAGATGCTTCTGTAACAACTCTCTGCAAAACAAATGATGATTGCTATTTTCACTTTCTGCCTTTTTTTTGAAAGTGGAATTCCTCTTTGGATTTAGCTAATGTATTTGGTCATTAGCAAAAACAGAGACTGATACAGGTCTTCCCTAAAAGCAAAAAGGTGTAAAGCAAACTTTTTTTCTTCGGTAACTAATAATTATCAAAGATTATAATTGTACAATATTGTTAGGTATCCATGTGACTACATTGATATCCCATGCCTTTTGGAAGATGATCACTGGGCTTGCTGACATAATGAAAGCGAAAGTGTTAGTCACTCAGTTATGTCCGATTCTTTGTGATGCCATGAACTGTAGGTCCATTTCCTTCTCCAGAGGATCTTCCCCACCCAGGGATCGAGAACGGATCTCCTGCATTGCAGGCAGATTCTTTACCGTTGGAGCCACCAAGGAAGCCCCTGCTGACATACAGTGCTATGTAAATACATTTTAGAAATACATTCAGGAACTTATAAAGCCATGTTCAATTTCTACTTAGGTAGTTAGTTGGCAATTAAGTCCTAGTGGGAAATAAATTCCCTATAGATATTTTAGAGTATAGACACCACAAATAGATAAACCAAAACATATCACTATTAAAAAGAGTTTCAAATGCACAGTCATCTTTCAGTTTCCTCGGGGGACTGGAGCCAGAATCTCCCTGGATACCAGAAACTTTGAGTACTCGAGTCCACTGTATAAAATGGCTAGTACAGTCGGTTTTCCATGCCATGCATAAGCAGAATTCACAAATATGGAAAGCTGACTGTACTCATGAACCTAAATGCACAAAGTGCCCATGTGAAAAAATGCTAAGATATATTTCTTTCTAAACTTTTCCTCTAAATATTGGAAAAACAGAAGGCACTTCTAGAGCCATGTACATGTGGATCCTGGGCACTAAAACTACTAAAAAAATTTATAATGTCATATGAGATGCTTCAAAGTGCTGCTGCTGCTGCTGCTGCTAAGTCGCTTCAGTCGTGTCTGACTCTGTGCGACCCCATAGATGGCAGCCCACCAGGCTCCCCCGTCCCTGGGATTCTCCAAGCAAGAATACTGGAGTGGGTTGCCATTTCCTTCTCCAGTGCATGAAAGTGAAAAGTGAAAGTGAAGTCATTCAGTCATGTCTGACCCTTCGAGACTCCATGGACTGCAGCCTACCAGGCTCCTCCATCCATGGGATTTTCCAGGCAAGAGTACTGGAGTGGCTACATCTAATTAAAAACATTTAAGGAATTTAAAATGATTCAAAGGCTGCATAATGAAGCAATAATAGAGGACACACCTCTCCTGAAAAATTAGCTAGTAAGAGGAGGATTCAGAAGATATAATTCTTACTTGTGAGCAACAGAGTGTATATGCTAATTTTTAAATGTTTAACTTTTTAAAATAAGAAAAATTGCAGCACTCTTCAATCAACTTACGAAATACTTCTTCTTTGCATTTAATCATTGCTTGCTTCAAGGAGATTGGCAATGACATTTTCTTTGGTCAAGTTGTTCTTGTTTCCATCCCAAAGGTTAAACTTTATTAAATCACTTGAGAGGTATAATTATACTCTTTTCAAATTTGCTTTCTCCCCCTATATTCTTACAGATGTAGTGAGGTTATGCAACTTGGCATATATAATATTATCAAATTTTACTTCAAAAATAGTCAAATATTGAATCTTATAAGTAAAATCATTTCTATGATACAGTATTTCAATTTTGAATAAATTCCTTTTTATTTCTCCATCAACTGGGGCAATGGCTATTACACAGCAATGAACAAAATTTACATTTTTTCAAAACCAAAAAGGAATCTCTAATACTTCCTTAATAAAAATAATCAAATGGGTTTTGTTTTTATCAACCTTAGGAAATTAATCAATGCTCCTGGCTCTTAGCTGAATATTTCTAAAATTCATTCATGATCCAATTATTCATTGAAAAATTAAGGCAAAGTGAGGGCCATTTGATGATAGAGGTTATATAGTTATAATCATTGGGCTTGTTCAATATGTGTTATTCAATTTAGAAAGCAAAGAAAGAAAACAGTACAGCCCAGGAGTTCATGATGAATGGGGAAGCCTGGCATGCTGCAGTCCATGGGGTCGCAAAGAGTCAGGCACAAGTGAATGACTGAACTGAACCAGAAGGTGCAGGAAAAGAAAAACACTAAGAAGAGAATATTTTTAATCTCCATAAGTAGACCCCTATATATCTCAAACACGCTTTCATCGAAGACCCATTAGAGATAATACTTCTGTATTGAAGTATTTATCACCAAAACTTGTGATTTATGGGCATTAGCCAAGCATCCTGTATAAGAACTCGCTCTCTTATTTTTCATGGAAAGAAAGAAAGAAAGTTGCTCAGTCGTGTCCAACTCTGCAACCCCATGGACTGTAGCCTGCCAGGCTCTTCTGTCCATGGAATTTTCCAGGCAAGAATACTGGGGTGGGTTGCCATTTTCTTCTCCAGGAGATCTTCCCAACCCAGGGATTGAAACCAGCTCTCCCGCATTGTAGGCAGACACTTTACCATCTGAGCCAATAAGTACACAGTAATTAAGTGAACATCTAAACTTAGCCTAAACTAAGGAAAAATAAGAGTGCCTTCCCTTTGAAATCCCTCAACCACCTTTTTGAAAGTCTTTTCACACACATGGCCCTACCTCCTTCTTCCCTTGTTTCATTTCTGCTTTGCCCGTTCTGGCATCGTCTCGCTACTTCGCACCAGCTATGTGTGTTGCATATGACACCTTCTTGTGTTCCCTGGTTTACTGTTGAGAATTTCAGGTGAACACATGTTGCTCAGATGTTCGGTTCCTTTCTGTCTTAATCACCTCTCATTCAAACCTTAGTAGCAAGGGAATTCATTTCAACTAACATGAAACTACAAAATCACATTGATAAAACTGGATCTTCTGAACTTCTCTGCATTTCTAGGAGGAAAAATATGGATATACCTTAAATTAGAAAGTCCGCACATCCAATCCACTAACCAGAATCATGTCAATTATCTCCAACACCATATTAAGTTTGTAAAGTCAATATCAATAAATATAAGAAATAAGCAAGTCTTCAAATATTTTGAGGAAGTCAGAAATCTCAAGGAAATTATCCATCCAGTTATACTCCTAGACTGCAGCTATAAATCTGCATAATGTTAGATGCATTTCCAAATTAATTCTAAATCTAATCAATTAATTATTAACTGGTTCTTACTAAACTAATTATCAAATCTAAATTAAAATTATAATTTGATTATTCATTAATAATTAATTATTGATTGATTATTAATTTCTGATAAATTCTAAATTAAGAAGCCCTAAATTAATCCTACTCTCTCCTAACAAGCTAAGGTAATATTTGATACCCTCTTCCATCTTCCCCATACTAAGTAATCAAATTTCCTGAGAAAAGAACATAATTTCCTGTGACTAGACTCTAAGAATTTTCAGAGATTGGTAGTCAAGGACCAGAGTTGAAAGATACAGAAAGAACTTTCAGGAAAGTCACTGATTAGGAGGTGTGATGATATCCAGCAGAAGCAATATTCCTTTGTGTTGGATAGAAAGAGATCAGACCTCTAAAGCTAATTTAAGACAGGAAGAAGAGGCCTGCATAGCTTTTGGAAAATAAAAACATTAATTGTGTCCACTTCAGTGAAATGAAATCTAAGTAAAGTCTGATGTGAAGAATAATCTGGGGTGACTCTGGCAGCTTAAATCAACAAAGACCTCCAATCACTGGAGACAAGACATGTTTTAAGTGTTAAGTGAAAGGAATAAGGGTTGGAAAGTATCTTTTATCAGGAAATGTATGCTCAAGTTACACAAACCATGGACATGAGATTATTTTAGGAAAACCAAAATAAGGACAAGATAAAAGTGAAAAGAACAGGGGTTACCTAGAAAGGTTGGAGAACATAATGTTAGTTTAAACTTTCAGTTAGTTTAAACTCTTATGGAGTACACAGCAGCTGTAATCCATAAAAGTACTCATCTTTTAAAAAAGTACTCACTTTTCCCACATTAAAGAATGCGAATTTCTCTACTAAAGGACTGACTTTGTATGAAGGCAGATTTTGCTCTTTGAGGAGAACAATATTACTTGTTTATCTTGAAAAAGCTCAAAATAATGAGCAGAGAGATAACTTTCAGCTGTACCAAGCATGGTTTATTACAGTGCTTCAAGTGCAAGCTTTTAGTTGCTTATATTCAAAACCAAATCAAATGAATCTAGTAAAAATGACACGATGGGAAAAAAACTAAAATCTACCTAATAATGAGTACTCACACATGCGTGGTGCATGCTAAGTCACTTCAGTCATATCTGACTCTTTGCAACCCCATAGACTGTAGCCCACAGAATCATCTGTCCATGGGATTCTCCAGGCAAGAATACTGGAGTGGGTTGCCATTTCCTCTTCCAGGGGATCTTCCTGATCCAAGGACTGAATCCGTGTCCCTTATATCTCCTGCATTACCAAGCAGGTTTTTTCCCATTAGCGCTACCCAGCAAGTGCCAGTTGTGCTCAGGTATAATTAACTGCCATATAGCTAAGACAACTAAAGGCTAAATGAGATCAAGCCGTCCAATTAAAGTCATAACAGGCTCTGGAGAGACAAGTTTGCCCATTTGTTTATTTATATTAAGGTATAGTTAGCATGGTCCATATTTTAAAAACTATAAATGACTTTCTGCTAGGTTATTTTTATCTATCTTCTTATCTATCTATGCAGATTCATTTTAATCCAGGTATTTAGTTGCTAAGTGATATTACAGAAAGGGTGTGTGTGTGTGTGTGTGTGTGTGTAAGGAAGGCACTCAAATTAATGCCCTAAATGAGAGAATCTAAGAGAAAACTATACTTACTCTACTTACTTCCTTCTTCCAAAGATAGATTTGCCTTAAAGAGCCATATTTTTCTTCTTATACCTAATGCTGTTGCCTTCACTAGACAATTTATCAAAAACTTTAACAGAGTATAGTTGTAAATTTCACCCTTTCCATCTCTCAGAGTAATGTCTTATGTCCATTCACTCAGAGAAAAAATAACTTTATTTATCAGCTTCAACGTGTTTGAAGGCAAAGTAAGCTAAAATTTACCAAAATTGCTCTGATTTTGTGCCAGGAGAAAATCTGGGAAAAGCTAAATCAACTGGGACGTTTCAAGTTGAGAAGAGTAGTTGAGAAGATAGAAAATTATCTTTTTAAAACAGATATTAGATGCCACAGCTTTGTGGGTATTCTTCTGAGCTAATAATGACTTGAATCATAGGATATGGAATCTGAAAGGAAACTACTTGTTAGCAATTCCTACCACCCCCCACCTTTTTTGCAAGAGAGAAAATTGTGGTGTCTAAATCATCACCTAAACAAACACTTCTCCATTTTCAGAATTTAAAAAAAAAAAACAAAAACACTGTAATGCATGAGACAGTATCTTCACTGTGAACAAATGAGAAGTAATCCATAATATATTGGTTAAGCTGCTGACAACCCACTCGAGTATTCTTGCCTGGGAAATCCCAGGGACAGAGGAGCCTGGCTGGCTACAGTCCATGGGTTCACAAAGAGTTGAACAAGACTGAAGCAGCTTAGTACAAAGCTTCTGAAAGAAATAATACTAAGCAAGAGAAAAGCTAAATTTGATAGCCCGGGTTTCTCGTATGTGATTGCTGCTGCTAAGTCGCCTCAGTCGTGTCTGACTCTGTGCGACCCCATGGAGATGGTAGCCCACCAGGCTCCCCTGTCCCTGGGATTCTCCAGGCAAGAACACTGGAGTGGGTTGCCGTATGTGATTAAGTGTTAGTATTAGTTGCTCAGTACTGTCTGATTCTTTGTTACCTTATGGACTGTAGCCCACCAGGCTCCTCTGTCCGTGGGATTCTCCAGGCAATAATACTGGAGTGGGTGGCTATTCCCTTCTCCAGGGGATCTTTCTGACCCAGGGATCAACTGCTCCATTAATATTTAGTCTATTAAAATTAATTCCACGAGCATTAACAAGCTACTATGTGGGAAGGGTGTGGATGGTACCTGTTCTAAATATCTGATCTGTGAAGCTTATAGCTAAAGACACATTTTATAATAAAAACAAATAGGAATAGAAATACATGTGCTTATACTCAGTAAAAATTCCCCACAAGAGTTTTTTCTCATATTTGAATCCAAAATCCCTTTAAAAATCTGGTTTAATGTAACAGTTCCAAGAATACCACAAGCATGTTCATACTGGTAACTTTCTATCAGAAAGGATCAGAAAGAGAGAAGCCTGGTCTACAAAAGATCTGGAGCGGGGGAAAAGATGCATGTGTTATAATTCTTTGAAGCTGAGATAGAACAGTTCTTTATCTAAAGCTTCTAAGCAATGTGAATATCTTCAGTAAGTGAAAAGGCATTCTCCAAACTTTCATACTTAGAAATGCATCAATCAGTTTCAAGAACTAGAAAGTTAGACATTAAGGAAATTTCCAAGAGCTGGCTGTTTATGAGAACAAAGTGTTTTACAAACAGGGACATTAAACGCCTCTGCTAAAATTGAAAGGACACTATCTAAAACATACAGTCTATCACTGTGCTGAGTAATAATTACTCATTTATTTTTCTTGCTGGAAATACATCTGCAGGATTTAAATTCAAGGAAGCTGAATCCTCAGTAGAGCCATTTTGAGAAGAAGCCAGCACATACTAAACGATTCATAACCCTTTGTTGAGAATATGTCCTGTAGAGCTAGTGACACTCTTAAATAAAGACTTTTGATTTGCAGTAACTAGAGGCTTAGTGAAAGTGAAAGTGTTAGTCATTCAGTCATGTCTGACTCTTTGCAATCACATGGACTGTAGCCTGTCAGGCTACTCTGTCCATGGGATTCCCCAGGCAAGAACACAGGAGTGGGTTGCCATTCCCTTCTGCAGGGGATTTTCCTGACCCAGGGATTGAACCCAGGTGTCCCGCTTTGCAGACAGATTATCTACCATTTGAGCCACCAGGTCTTAGGTATTGGGCAAAATAATGGCCTACTGTGGCTTACTGAGTTTCTCTCCTAGAAATTTTGAGCAGACATTGAAAGTGTGGTGGTGATTATAACTCAAGTAAGAAGTTATGTAGGGAGGTTTTCTAATAATCAGCTTGTCACAGCCTTGCAGGTTCAGGCCATGGAGAGTTGAGGCACTAAATTTATTTTTTCTTCTTTCTATAACCACAATGAAAAAAGTAAAAGTGAAGTCATGTCTGACTCTTTTTTACCCCATGGACTGTAGCCTGGCAGGCTCCTCTGTCCATGGGGATTCTACAGGCAAGAATCCTGGAGGGGGTTGCCATTCCCTTCTTCAGGGGATTTTTCCTATCCAGGGATGGAACCCAGGTCTCCTGCATTGCAGGCAGATTCTTTACCATCTGAGCCACCAGGGAAGCGCTATAACCACAATACCCAGGCCAATTCTAACCAAAATAAAAACACTTACTCCTCATTCTATATCCAAATTTCTCCAACTTTCCCCAAAGGCCTTAACAGCCATTTTTGGCTCACAAATTGAGCCGTTGAGATGTGCCGTTGCTCCATCTCTAACAGGCAACCCCTGCAACCCTACCCTTCATTCCCTGCTTGAATTTTTTTTTTTTTTTTGGCTTTTCCAGAATATCATCCAGGTGGAATCATACATTATGTAGCCATTTCAGATGGGCTTCTTTCACTTACTAATATGCATTGAAGCTTCCTCCATGTTTTTCTTTCTCTTTTTTAAAATTTATTTATTATTTTTGGCTTCACTGGGTCTTCATTACAGTGTGTTGGCTTTTCTCTAGTTTCAGTGAGCGGGGTTACTCTCTATTGTGGTGCACAGGTTTCTCACTGCAGGAGCTTCTCTTGTTGCAGAGTGTAGGTTCTAGGGAGCATGGCTTTCAGTAGTTGGAATGCACAGGCTTAGTTCCCCTGCAACATGTGGGATCTTCCCAGACCAGGGATTGAACCCATGTCTTCTGCATTGGCAGGTGAATTTCTAACCACTGGACCATCAGGGAAGTCCTTGAATAATTGAAATTTTTATTATTGAGACCATTGGAGATTCACGTGCCACTTCTAAGAAACAATAGAGATAAACTTTGCCCAGTCTCCCCAGTGATAAGTAATATTTTACAATACCATAGGATTCTGTCCCACCCAGGATACTGACATCACTACAACTCACTGAGCTTATTCAGATTTTCCTAATTTGTATGCATATTTGTGTGCATGTGTTTAGTTCTACGCTTGTGTTCATTTTTGAATAATAAGTTTACCTATAATAAATGGAGTACTTGCTATCTGCCTGGCACTGTTCTAACTTCTTTATGTGTATAATCTTGTCTATTACTCGTGGATTAAGGACTATACTGGGCTGACCTAGTGGCTCGGATGGTAAAGCATCTGCCTGCAATGCAGGAGACCAGAGTTTGATCCCTGGGTTGGGAAGGTTCCCTGAAGAAGGAAATGGTTCACCACTCCAGTATTCTTTCCTGGACAATTCCCTGGACAGAGAAACCTGGCAGGCTACAGTCCACAGGGTCACAAAGAGTCGGACAGGACTGAGTGACTAACACTTTCACTTTTTACTTAGCCATGTTTTACAGATGAGAGAGTCTAAATAATGTGGCAGTGGCAAAGCAGGGCCAATTCACTTTACCACCAAGCCACATATCTCTCGTTACTACAGAGCCCCTTTCGGTTACAATGTTCAGCCCTGTAGAACCAGACCGTGTTCAGAGGGCATGAGGCCAGGAACATGCTTCTGAAATAGCTATAAAAGTCAATGTCAGTTGCACTCGCTGTCTGTGATGGCCCACACTGTGTCTGTAGAGTGTGCTTCTCTCTGACCTAAATAAATCCATTTCTTACCTATAGAAAAAAAAAGTCAATGTCTCTTACAGAGGATTTTTAGGACAGTGAAAATTATTCTATCTGTTACCCTAATGGTAAGTGTAAGAATTTATGCATCTGTCAAAACCCATAAAACTGTGGAACAGAAAAAGTGAACCCTAAGTGAAGCATGGGCTTTAGTAAATAATAATGTATCAATATTGGTTCATCAATTGTAATAAATATACCACACTATTGCAATATGTTATTAAAGAGGGAAGGAAGTGAATGGAAACTCTGTACCTTTGCTCAATTTTTCTGTAAACATAAACTAACTCTAAAATGCTCTATTAATTTACAAAATAGACTCAGAAATAGAAAACAAACTTATGGTTGCTGCTGTTCAGTCACCCAGTTGTGTCCGATTCAGGGACCCCATTGACTGAAGCACACCAGGACTCTCTGTCCCTCACCATCTCCTGAAGTTTGCTCAAGTTCATGTCCATTGCATCAGTGATGTTATCCAGCATCTTAGGGTTACCAGAAGGGAACGGGAAGGAGGAATAAATTAGGGGTCTGGGATTAAATTATACACACTACTAAACATAAAGTAGATAGCCAACAAGGACCTACTGTATAGTCTAGGGAACCATACTGAATATCTGTAATAAGCTGTGATGGAAAAGAATCTAAGAAAGAAATATATATATATATATATAAAACTTAATCACTTTGCTGTACACCTGAAACTAACACAAGATTGCAAATCAACTGCATTTAATTAAATTTTTAAAAATAATAATCTATTAATTTTTAAAAAGTTTTTAAAGAGTCAATGGCTCTTTCAGATGGACCTAATCACAAAGAAACTGAAAACGCTTTTATCTTTGGAAATCTCCAAACTGTGGTCACAGAGCATTTATATTTCGTGAGCTCTCTTGGCTTATCTGAAGTGGCAGGAAAAGAGTGACAAAAACTCAGGCACTTAGAGGGTGCCCTGGGGATCTGTGCAGCTTTTTCCCCTTCCACATCTTTCCCTGCATGGACCTCAGTGGCTGAGCAGAAGGAGGGCAGGCAGAGTAAAGTGTCTGTAATTCCCATCCATTCCTGAGCCCCGTGGAATCTGAACTTATGCTTACTGCATTGTCACTTGAACATTCAATCTTAACTGTCAAGATGTTCTTCAAGGCAGAGAAAGGACTTCAACATGGTATGCCAAAATCTCTTTTCCATACACTTTTTGGCAGCTACAAAAGAAAATGCTGCTCCTATTCTCAAAAATACTGTTTTTATGTTCCTGTGGAAATTCACGAAGGGAATATTATATTTAATCTTTACCACAAGAAGAAATACTTATTTCTGATGGAAATAATACTAGACATGGATATCATGGAAAATATTATATAAGCTTTTATATTGAGTGGGGAATCCACTTTGGACCTCTAGAATATTGTACACCCACCAATCAGGAGGATGGCCAATGACTACCCACTGTGCAATTTGTTCCTTTGACAAACACGCTGTGCTCCAGGCAAACTGTACCTCTACACATTATCATATAAAACCTGAGACACAGATTAATCTTAGCAGCTATTTGGAGGAAGATAACTGAACATACCTCACCCTCCTCCACCCCAAATCACAATCCAATATTAATTCATAATCTTTTTCATTGGCTTTGGTAATTGTACCCTTTGAAGACAGTCTATGAATATGCGTAGAGCCCTTAGGCACCTTAATTGCCATTTCATCCAATTAACAAGTTATTAAAAATGCTTTGTGTGAGTACCTCTTCCCTCTTCCTTTCATCAGCAAAGAGTGAGCATAGCCTGTATGGATGAAGGGCAGGAAGCAGTCACAGCAATGGCAGATAACAAAGGTATCAAAAACAAACAGCCAACTTTGTCCCATCTCACTTTTTTAAAAGTATCTTTTTTTTTTTTTTCAATTTTTAAAAATTTTTGGCTGCACCATATGGCATGTCGGATCTTAGTTCCCTGACGAGGGATCAAACCCACACTCCCTACATTGGAAACTCAGAGTCTTAACCACTAGATCACCATGGAAGTCCGTAAAAAATATTTATTTATTTGGCTGTACTGGCTTTTAATTGCGGCATGCAGTAATCTTACATCTTCATTGCAGCATGCAGGGTTTTTTGTTGTGACATGTGGGATCTAGTTCCCTGACCAGGTATTGAACCCAGGCTGCCTGCATTGGGAGCTTAGAGCCTTAATCTCTTGACCACCGGGGAAGTCCTCTCCCATCTCACTTTGTCATTTGACCCTCTAGGTTCAGGTTTTAATGATCAATTCTTCTCCTTTACTAGTTCTTAGGGGACTAGTCCAGAGAAGGCAATGGCACCCCACTCCAGTAGTCTTGCCTGGCAAATCCCATGGACGGAGGAGCCTGGTAGGCTGCAGTCCATAGGGTCGCTAGGAGTCGGACACGACTGAGCGACTTCACTTTCACTTTTTACTTTCATGCATTGGAGAAGGAAATGGCAACCCACTCCAGTGTTCTTGCCTGGAGAATCCCAGGGATGGGGGAGCCTGGTAGGCTGCCGTCTATGAGGTTGCACAGAGTCAGACATGACTGAAATGACTTAGCAGTAGCAGGGGACTAGTCATGAGATGTTCCTGAAGTTGCTAGAGTCATTTTTATGTAGAGTGTTATGGACAGGTTATTTTCAGAGCAAATGAGAAGCAGATCATACTTACAGCTAAATTGGCAGAGAGATCCATTTAATACTGCAATCAGCCTTTTCCTCACTCATCCATGGAAGGAAATGGGCATAGTTAACCTCAAGAAAAGGAACCTGACTTGAGAGAACAATCAAATAAATATATTTTAAGGGACTTCTATTTCCTATAACAACCAGGATGGCTATCAAGTTAACCTATGATAATGCTGCTGCTGCTGCTAAGTCACTTCAGTCGTGTCCAACTCTGCACGACCCCACAGACAGCAGCCCACCAGGCTCCCCCGTCCCTGGGATTCTCCAGGCAAGAACATTGGAGTGGGTTGCCATTTCCTTCTCCAATAACCTATGATAATGAACAACCCTCAAATCTACATGACTCCATCCAGGTTTATTTTTCTTCATGAAATGTGTCCAGCATGGGTCAGCAGAGTCTCCACTTCATTTAATCTCCCGGGTCCCAGGATGACTTCATGCTAATTCATGATCCCACCATCTCTGAGGCTTCCCTTGTAGCTCAGTCAATAAAGAATCTGCCTGTAGTGCAGGAGACCCAGGTTCAATCCCTGGGTTGGGAAGACCCCCTGGAGAAGGAAATGGCAACCCACTCCAGTATCCTTGCCTGGAAAATCCCATGGACAGAGGAGCCTGGTGGGCTGCAGTTCATGGGGTCTTGAAGAGTCGGGCACAACTGAGCAACTAACACTTACTTATTTACCATCTCTGAAGCAGGAGAAAGAAATGTGCAGTCGGTACCACCAATTAAATCCTTCTACTTGGAAGTGGCACATATCACTTCCACTCATATTTTATTGGCTGAAGTCAAGTCACCAGCCATACTTAACTTTAAGGGGACAGGAAATTGCAATCTTAACAAGGACTCAGAAGGAGGAAAATCAGAATATTTGTGAGTAATTATTACCATACTGCCTATTCCCTGTGACTGACTCAGGAGTTTAATGATACACTGTGGTTTGAGAATTTAGCATTGAGTGTGTGACTCTATGAAAGTGTACCCTGAAGGTCTATGATAAGATCTAGTGTCTTGTGGGAGAAAGCTATTTAACTAATAAGTTAGCTTTGTGGTCCCCAACTTGTTGTCACATTTGCTATAATTCAAGGAAGGTGATAAAAACTGTATCTCTTATAAGCATACTTAGTTGTCCCTTATGAGAACTTTCTATTGTTTTAGGAACTAAGAAAAGCTTTGTCTTCCATTGACGAGTTGGCATGTTTCCAGTTGGAAATTAATTAGAATCTGTGGACTCTGCAGAGAACTAGGTTATAAGGTTTGAATTAGCCCCAAGAGTTAACCTATTTTCTTATCTGCTTTTAACCTTGTTTCCTCCATTGTAATTAATTGTAAAACAATGGTATTATATTTGTCCTTTAGATAAACTACCTCCAGCCCTTTTATGAGAGATGGAGATTGAACAAAGAATTGCAAGTCAGGGTGTTGTGAGGCGGGGGGTGGGGGGAGGTGGGGAACTTGTCACTTTGTTAAAAACAATAGCTTTCCTGGTGGTGATGTTGTACTATAGTAATGGGCTTTCCAGGTGGTGCTAGGAGTAAAGATTCCTCCTGTCAAAGAAGGAGATGTAAGCAGACATGGGTTCAATCTTGGGTGGGGAAGATCCCCTGGAGGAGGGCATGGCAACCCACTCCAGCATTCTTGCATAGAGAATCCTTTGGACAGAGGAGCCTGGTGGGCTAATAGGGTTGCTAAGAGTCAGACACGACCAAAGTGACTAAGCACGCATGCACTATAGTAATGCAAGATATTGCTACTGGGGGCAACTGTGCAAAGGATATACAGGGTTCCTGGGAGTTATTTCTTAAAACTGCATGTCAATCTGTAATTATCTCAAAGTTAAAAGCTTTTTTAAAAAAAAAAATCTACAATAGCTTTCCAAAGATGCTGCTAGTGCAGGTGATTTAAGTTTTTTTAAAGGACTTGAAAATGTCAAGATTCTCTTTCAAACCAATAATGTAATGAAATTCCCAATTTACTGTGCAATAGGAATCATTGTGGCAATGACTTGAAACCACAGATAAGGGATATTTCCATGAATTACTTAAAAGAAAAGGCACAAGATTCATATATTTAAAAAGTGAGAAGCATCGCTGAAGTCTCCCCACCTCGACTGCTGTCATGTCAAAGTCAGAGTTTCCCAAAGAACTCAAACAGCTACAAAACTCTCCGTCAGACATCTGAGCTTTGAAACAACTGATGAGAGTCAGAGGAGCCATTTTGAGCAATGGGGAACGCTCACAGACTGTGTGGTGATGAGGGCTTCAAACATCAAGCACTCCAGAAGCTTCAGGCTTGTCACGTGTACCACGGTGGGGAAGGTGTGGATGCGCCCATGAAGGCGAGGCCATGCAAGGTGATGGAAGAGTTGTGGAGCACAAGGGCCATCTCAAGAGAAGATTCTCAAAGACCTGGTGCCCACTTAACTATGAAAAAAAGATTTTTATGGGTGGCACTAAAGAAGACACTGAAGAACATTACCTGAGAGATTATTTTGAACCATATGGGGAAACTGAAGTGTTTGAAATCATGACTGACTGAGGCAGTGGCAAAAAGAGAGGCCTTGTTTTTGCAACCTTTGATACCGTGACTCCGTAGACAAGACTGTCATTCAGAAATTCCACCCTGTGAATGGCCACAACTGTGAAGTAAGGAAAGCCCCATCCAAGCAAGAGATGGCTAGTGTTTCATCCAGCCAAAGAGGTGAAAGAGATTCTGGAAACTTTGGTGGTGGTTGTCAAGGTGCTTTCAGTGGGAATGACAACTTTGGTCATGGCGGAAACTTCAGTGGTGAAGGTGGCTTTGGTGGCGGCCATGATGATGATGGATATGGTGGCCGTGGGGACGGCTATAATGGATTTGGTGATGATGGAAGCAGTGTTCGAGGTGGCAGAATCTACAGTGATTTTGGCAATTACAACAATCAGTCTTCAAATTTTGGACCCACGACAGGAGGAAACTTCAGAGGATGAAGTTCAGGCCTTTGTAGCGGTTGAGGCCAGTACTCTGCCAACTCTTGAAACCAAGATGGCCATGGTGGTTCCAGCAGCAGCAGTAGCTGGGGCAGTGGCAGAGGCTTTAACTACTGCTAGGAGACAAAGCTTAGCAGGAGAGGAAAGCCGAGAAGGGAAGGGAAGCGACAGATCACAACAGATTTGTGAACTCAGCCAAGCAGAGTGGTGACGGGGCCTAGCTGCTACAAAGAAGACATGTTTTAGACAATACTCATGTGTATGGGCAAAAAACTTGAGGACGATACTTGTGACTAATTGTATAACAGCTTATTTTAGTTTCTGTTCTGTGGAAAGTGTAAAGCATTCCAACAAAGGGTTTCAATTTGGGTGTTTTTTTGTTGTTGTTGTTTTTTTTTTGGTGCACCCATGCTGTTGATTGCTAAATGTAATAGTCTGATCATGATGCTGAATAAATGTGTATTTTTTTCAATCTGCTGTGTAAAGTTAGTCCACTCTGAAGCCATTTTGGTAAATTACCCCCAGTGTGAAGTTAGAATTCCTTCAGAGTAATGCCAGTTTCCATTTGAAATTTATTTACAACCTGCTTTGATGGAGAAGCTGTTGTCTTCAGAACCTTGGTGTAGTTGAACTGACAGTTATGTGTTGTGACCTGGAGTTCACTGTTAGAAGGGTCACTCATGAAAAGTCATGGAGTTTCTGTTTTTTTGTTTGGTCATTAATGATTGTTGATGATATATCTAAATTGAGTAGATATGTATGTAATATATCTAAATTGAGTTATGGTACCAGATAAAGTTATAGATGGGAATGAAGCTTCTTTTATTGATTACCCATGATCATCCATTATTATGGGTAATCAATAAAAGATTTAATACCCTCTTGAAAAAAAAAAGTGAGTACTCTCTGCCTTCTTTCCTTTCTCTCTTCTCCCTCTGCTCTCTGTCCCCTTACTTCCTTTTCTCCTTCCCTCTCTTTCTCCCTTCCTCCCTTCTTTCTTTGTTTCTTTCTTTCTTCTTTCTTACATTTTTCCTTTTGAAACACAATTAATCCCTCCTTTTGCTAAAAACTATGGTAAGCAGTTTATAAAGAAGACAGAAAATGTGTCTGCCCACATAGTGCTTATAATTTAAAAGAGGAGACAGTAAAATTGTAGTTGTGATGCATGCTTAGAGTAAAACTAAGAGAGGGCTGAGATGCGGTAAGAGGAGTGAGGAGCTGCTCTAGACAAGGTCATCATCTGAGAAGAGGAAGGAGAGAGAGAGAGAGATTTGCATATTTTTGAGAATCCTTAAAGGTGACCAGTTTGGCTGGAAGATGGTTGGCAAGGAAAAGGCAAAGATTATCTTGGAAACATTGTGGGCAAAGCAAAAGTGTAGTAACTCCAAGCATTGTTATAGGTGACTGTCAGCTCAGACTGACATAATTACTGATATTTGTTCTAAATTAAACAAGTTCATTGTTGAACCAATGGAACTTTAAGTAGTCATTGTCTCTCTGATATACTGTTCGCATATTCTTCCATATTCATTTTCCAAAGAGAAAGCTAATGAACAAGAAGGGAAGTGATTACAAAGTGGGATAGAAAAGTTAGAATTAGTACTATTTAGAGAGCTCTAGGTATGTAAAGTCGGAGAAGGCAATGACACCCTACTCCAGTACTCTTGCCTGGAAAATCCCATGGATGGAGGAGTCTGGTGGGCTGCAGTCCATGGGGTTGCTAAAAGTCAGACACAACTGAGCGACTTCACTTTCACTTCTCACTTTCATGCATTGGAGAAGGAAATGGCACCCCACTCCAGTGTTCTTGCCTGGAGAATCCCAGGGACGGGGGAGCCTGGTGGGCTGCTGTCTATGGGGTTGCACAGAGTCGGACACGACTGAAGCGACTTAGCAGCAGCAGCAGCAGCAGGTATGTAAAGTACCAGCAATAAGGAAAGTCCTTTTGTTGACACACATAGGTCAC
The DNA here is from genome assembly GCF_019923935.1 of Bubalus bubalis. Taxonomy (NCBI): domain Eukaryota; kingdom Metazoa; phylum Chordata; class Mammalia; order Artiodactyla; family Bovidae; genus Bubalus; species Bubalus bubalis. The sequence continues at coordinate 34,660,293 of NC_059160.1, forward strand.
AATGTAAATTTATTATGATTCTAGAGCCAGCTCTTTCCATGGGAATGGATATTCTGCTCCTAACATCTCATTCCATCTGCCCAACATTCTGCTAAACATATTTGTAATCTATTTATTTTAATATTAGAAATATAAGGCCTAAATCCCTTGCAAAGATAACACTATGGCTTAAATTTACATTAAAGACTAAAAGACTATTTTGGAGACAGGTTACCTCCAAGGTGTAGAGAAGGAATGGCAATAGATGAGAGGATATTAGGATATCAAGAGAACTAAACTTTTTTTTAGGGCATGTGGCATCTTAGCTCCCCAACCGGAGATCAAACCTACATCCCTTGCATTGGAGGCATGGAGTTTTAACCACTGGCCTACCAGGGAATTCTCAAGGACTAAAATTTCATGGTAACATCTTATTTATTAATATTGTGAGATGAGTACATGGATGATAAAGATATTAATCTTTATAATGTTTTGGATTTTTGTGTATATTTCTAAATATTTCTCTTTTTAAAAGTGATAATTGCTTTCTCTTTTTAAAAGTTTTTGTTTATTTATTATTATTTTATTTTTGGCTACACTGGGTCTTCATTGCTGTGCCTAACACCTTCTCTCGTTGCCTTGTGTGGGCTTCCCATTGTGGTGTCTTCTCTTGTTGCAGAGCATGGGCTTAGGATACATGAGCTTCAGTAGCTCTGTCACACAGACAGGCTTAGTTTACCTACAGCAGGTGGAATCTTCCCCGACCAGGGATCAAACCCATGTCCCCTGCATTGGCAGGTGGAGTCTTAACCACAGGACCATCAGGGAAGTCCAGATGATTACCTCCTGACTGTGTCCTAAGAGTAATCTTTAAGCAAGTTAGCTCTTAAAGTAGAAAAAGTAAAGGAGAGGGGACAGATGGAAAGGGCTACGGGAAAGACTGAGTCTACTAATGAGAGATTTCTCAGACTTGAAGAAACTTAGACAGAGAAGAGATTTAAACAGTTGACTAAAGGAAGCCCTTCTTTTTAGAGCAGTTAGTCTGTTCACGGTCATGGGACCAGTTGGTGGAGCTAGTGGAAGAAACAGGGGGTCAGAGCTTCAAGCCAAGAACTCCTGACTTCAGGCTGTTGTCTAAGAATTGTACCACAACTGCCTGGGATTTCCTTTTTGTTTTATCACTGTTGTCACCAAATTTCATTTTAGTGACAAAAATACTATCTGGAAGTTAGAAGTAGGTTTGTTATTTAATGGCAAACTGGAGAAAGTATTTTAAACAAGGATGACAAGGAACCGTTTTGGTCCACAGTAGGGTTTCCCAGGTGGCTCACATGGAAAAGAATCTACCTGCAGTGAGGGAGACCTGGGTTCGATCCCTGGGTCAGAAAGATTCCCTGGAGAAGGCAATGGCAACCCACTCCAGTATTCTTGCCTGGATAATCCCATGGACAGAAGAGCCTGGCAGGCTACAGTCTATGAGGTCGCAAAGAGTGGGACATGACTGAGTGACTAACAATGCACAGTAGAGCAAGGAACACGTTTCTGGTAGGAGCCCAACCCAACTGACTTTGCCTCCCAGCGCGCTAGTCTCTGGTTCTGAAAACCTACCCCCTCAGAACTGGGGAAGGAAAACTCATTGGGATCACTTGGGGTCAGCACTGCATCTCCACTGCCCCCCAAGAATACTCGAGTTCCTCAGGTTATCAGACAACCAGCTGTCACTGGCAGAGAACTTACTTTGATATAAAAGGAAGAACTTAATCAGGTTAGTGTTCCAAGAAACTTCAGAACAGCTGCAACTTGGCTGAGAATCTTGTTTATCTTGTTTATCTCTTTAATTGTGCATATAAGCCCAGAGGCTCTCTGATGGCTCTAATATAAAGAATAAATAGTGTGTGGGAATCCAGTAATTAAGTCTCCTTTTGTTTCCTGTGTGGTAATTTTTATGGAGACCACCATGATAATTTTCTCTCATGAGGCTGAGACAGAAAGGAAGTGCCAGGAGAAAACTCAGAAGGAATGAACAACTCAGGAAGTGCATCAATTTCATAATCAAACCTGCACATGTTGGGTTTCAAACAGACTCAAGACTAGCTGGAGCACAGTGATATAAAATCACTTCAACTCCAGAACAAATGCTTTTGTTGATAAAACTGATCATGCCTTTCACATGAATCTTTTTCCGGAAACTCCCTGATGGTCTGATGGTTAGGACTCTGGGCTTTAACTGCTGAGGGCTTAGGTTCAATCCCTGGTGGGGAAACTAAGATCCCACAAGTGGTGTGATATGGCCAACAAACAAATAATAATATCAGAGGGAAGAAAGAGATACAATATAAACAAAATAAAGAATATCTATATAAAACCAACAGCAAATATTTTTAAAAAATAACCTAAACAAATGAAATCTTTTTCTAACCCCACAGTAGTTTCTCAGTAGTATGCACCTCTATTTGATGTTTACTGAGAAATGTTTTGATCACCATTTTCAAATGTGAACGAGCAAATGAATTATCGGGTTAAAATGCAGATTCTGATTCAGTAGACAGAGAATGAGATGGTTGGATGACATCACTGACTCAATGAACATGAGTTTGAGCAAACTCCAGGAGATAGCAAAGGACAGGGAAGCCTGGCATGCTGCAGTCCATGGGGTCACAAAGAGCCAGACACGACTGAGTGACTGAACAACAGCAACAAGATCTGAGATTCTGCATTTCAAGGGGATGGGCCTGAGATTCTGCTTTCTTTCTTTTTTTGGCCACACTGTGAGTCATATGTGAGATCTTAGTTCACCAACTAGGGATGAACCCATGCCCACTGCAGTGGAAGTGTGGCATCTTACCACTGGACTACCAGGAAAGTCCCAGATTCTGCATTTCTAGCAAGTGCCTAGGAGATGCCCATGGTGCTGGCCTAGGTTTTACATAAGCTCTAAACTCATCCAACAGTTACTGTTTTAGATTTTAAAAGACATTCTCTGAAAATAATAAATTAATCCAAACAACTGGAAACTAGGGTGAGTTTCAATGCTAAAGGCTCATGTCTCTTTGGGCCAAGAAGAAACTTTTGTGAGTTGAGATCAAGAGCAAGCTGGTAGACAAAAGCAGTGCCAGGCAAGATGCCACCTGATGGGGAAGTAAGGCTTATTTGGAATTATCTTGTCCATGGGTTATGGCAAACTCAGATCTCATCAATGTCGTTTTCAGAATGAATGGTTACAGTCTGGTTGATGGGATCCAGCAATAATCATAATGGAGCAAGAGGCAGTGATTTTGTTCCAAAGGTGTCAATCTGGATGGAAAATGGATCCACCTATGTCTCGATTGGAAGAGACAATGTACAGGCTTAAGAAGGTGGCTGAACCTCAGTCAGATGGGCTGTGGCTGTGAGCACAATGACTCCCACAAAGAACTGTACCAGCGTAGAAATCCAGTCAATCGGGAAGAGTGGACATGCATGTTGAGGGTTAGGGGAAAAGCACAGTTGGATCCAGGGGGTTATCCAAGAGACACCAAATGCTAGGATTAGGACAGCAAAGCTAATTTCATGCCCCTGAATTTCAGATGTTAAATGCTCTTTGAGACCTGTTTCCAATTAACTCACGAATTAGATGAGATTAAATTAATTGATGCTTTTGAACTGTGATGTTGGAGAAGACTCTTGAGAGTCCCTTGGACTGCAAGGAGATCAAACCAGTCAATCCTAAAGGAAATTAGTGCTGAATATTCATTGGAAGGACTGTTGCTGAAGTTGAAGCTCCAATACTTTGGCCACTTGATGAGAAGAACTGACATTTGAAAAGACCCTGCTGCTGGGAAAGATTGAAGGCAGGAGGAGAAGGGGGCAACAGAAGATGAGATGGTTGGATGGCATCACCAACTCGATGAACATGAGTTTGAGCAAGCCCTGGGAGTTGGTAATGGACAGGGAAGTGTGGCGTGCTGCAGTCCATGGGGTTGCAAAGAGTCGGACACCACTGAGCGACTCAACTGAACAGAAAATTAGATGAGACGTCTTCAATGCTTGAAGGTAAGTGGTGTTTCAAGAAAAAGCGGGAGCTGCCAGATATGGTATACCTCCTAGATGCTGAACACTACATAGAATGTTTAAGACCCACTACTTTTATATGATTAAAGAATTTTGCTCTGGGAAGATAAGAGAATGAGGAAGATGCAATTCTTTGAAGAGTTACTGGTCGAGTGGGAGTGGGAACTTTGACACAAGTAAGTTCTCATGATCACCTACATGAAAGGGGAGGGTTGAGAGCAGAGCTGTCTGTGGCCTTCATATGCTCAACTGAATAGTAGCTATTCAAATCAGTAATTATAGGACTTCCCTGGGGTCCAGTGGCTAAGACTCCGAGCTCCCAGTGCAGGGGACCCAGGTTCCATCCCTGATCAGGGAACGAGATCCCACATGCTGCAACTAAGAGTTTACATGCCCCAACTAAAGACCTGGTGCAGCCAAATAAATAAATGATAAAAACTAAGTGAATAAAAAAAATAAGTAAATTAAAAAAAAATCAGTGACTAGCAAGAAGAATAATTGTTGAGTTGAGTCAGGAGAATTACTGACATTAAAGAGAGGTTGCTTTGAACTAGGGTGGGGGAAAACTCGTGCAGAAAATGCAAACATTTATCTCGCGATTACAACAAAACCCAGGCCAAGAAAAATATTGTTTCTTTTCATAGGAAACATGAAATTACCTTTTCCTATGTGAAAAACCAAACTGGTGAGGAGTTCTTTTAGAAGTTCTCTGTCCCCATCACTTAACCTCATCCGGCTTCTTATTGCCTTTTAGATTGCCTTGTCAAATCTTACTGGAGAAGCAGACTCACTGATTCTCTTTACTCAGGAATTTACAAAGACTGTCTTGCAAAATATAGCTTTAATATATGGGGTATACTCCTACCTATCTTGGTAAATAAAAGTTCAAACGACTACAAAGATGATTCCTAAATTGAGCGTGGTAGTGAAAGCATCCGTAAGTATGGGGTTGAGGCTGGTTGTCATGCTGTGTAAGGTCAGCAGGGTCCAGGTGACTCCGTGATGTTCATCATAGCCTAGTGAATCTGTGAAACTGATTTTTATCATCAGGGTGGTTGTTTACCTGACAAAATAACCCCATCACTTAATTATACCAAAAATGGAGTTCTTACCATCTACTTTTGGCCACACTGTATTCTCAGGGCATTGATTCAGGTCAAAACCACTAAGGTAACAGTATTTTATGGGGTATTTAATGACCCACCACTAAAAAAATAGTTTCCTCACTGACGCCTGAGATTTCATTGGTGATGTCTGTCTTCATTTAGTCAGTTTAGGTTGTATAACATAACTAGTCCTGAAATTCTTAAAAAACTATTGCCAGTTCCTTATGCAATGAACAGTTTTCTGAAAGCTAGGCATGCCTTAGGTTAGATACTTGAGTCAAAAGAAAATAATACAGTAAGTCCCCTATATACAAACAGGTTTCATTCCAAGAGCTCGTTTTTAAGTTCAATTTGTTCAACAAAGTTAGCCTGCTGCTGCTGCTAAGTCACTTCAGTCATGTCCGACTCTGTGTGACCCCATAGATGGCAGCCCACCAGGCTCCCCTGTCCCTGGGATTCTCCAGGCAAGAACACTGGGGTTGCCATTTCCTTCTCCAATGCATGAAAAGTGAAAGTGAAGTTGCTCAGTCGTGTCCGACTCTTAGCTAGTACCCAACTAACACCACTGGCTTTCTAGTACTGTACTGTAATAGGTTTATAATACTCTTCACATAAGTAATACATAAAAGAAAAACACACAAAAAAGAAAGAAAACATTTTTAACATCACAGTGCAATACCTTGAAAGGTACAGTAGTATAGTACAACAGCTGGCTTAGAGGCGCTGGCATCAAGCGAACAGGCAAGAAGAGTTACTGACTGGAGCAGGGAGAGGAGATGGGAGATGGTAGAGCTGAAGGATCATCAGCAATAGGAGATGGAGGGCAAGTGGCAACTTCACTCACCCCTGACCCTGATGTTGATGGAATGCACATTCACATCTTTGAAAGATTGCAACTTGAAGGTTCATATGTAGGGGACTTACTGAATAGTACATGATTTTCTTCTCTAGAAGAGGGAACCATAAGTGTTAAGAATATTGCTTATTATTGTACTAGACAGGGTTCTATAGAGAAACAGAACCAATATACCTACCACCTATACAGTACTTATACATAATGCATGCATGCTAAGTCATGTCCAGCTCTTTGCAACCTCCTGGACTGTAGCCTGCCAGGCTCCTCTGTCCGTGGGATCTCCAAGACGAGAATACTGGAGTGGATTACATTCTCTTCTCCAGGGAATATTCCTGACCCAGGGATCGAACCAGCATCACCAGTGACTCCTGCATTGGAGATTCACTGAACCACCTGGAAAGCCGTGTGTGTAATGTATCAGTTCAGTTCAGTTCAGTTCAGTCACTCAGTTGTGCCCGATTCTTTGAGATCCCATGGAGTGCAGCATGCCATGCTTCCCTGTCCTTCACCAACTCCTGGAGATTGCTCAAACTTATGTCCATCAGGTCAGTGATGCCATCCAACCATCTCATCCTCTGCTGTCCCCTTCTCCCACTGTGTACCATTATTATATTGACGAGAAATGTTTAATAGATTATTATAACTATCTTTGAAAACAAATGCAGCTTAATTTCTTTTTAACCAGTTCTGTTTAAAAATAGATACATTGCATTCAGGATACAATCAACTTGAATCCTGAAACTCGAAAGTGTTTCTGTAAGTGAATCTCATAGATTTTTCAAAAATCCTTAGTGATGAATGAAGACCTTTGAAGAGAATGAACCATGGTTTCAATCAACACTGTCCCTTCTGCCTACAGACACAGTTAGAGAACGAACATACACGGAAGAGTCTATATCTTGGCTGTGGGTTTTTTGGTTGCAGGAATGTGATCCTAAGTTGTCACTATTTTAAATAAAGTCAGGCTATAATAGAATATTTCATCTGAAGATATGGTGTCAAGCAACTATGAAAGGTCTTATATGTGGAATCAATTCTTGATTCAAAAAATATGCTTAAGATCAAACTGAATCAGTATAACAGAAAAATAAGTACAAAGGCTGAAAATTCTCCCCTAATTTTTTTTTTCCTTCTGTTAGTAAACCGATATAGAAGAGACACTTTGTACCCTGAAGGAGACTGCTGTCGCATCTGATAAATCATATAAGCTCGTGAATGTATGTCATCACCCTCAGGAATGACAGGTCTATCTTTGTCACCCTTGTGGGATTTCAGCTCTGACACTGCCAGAAAACTTGACTAATAACCTTCAGCTGGACCTTTCGAACTCTGCACTTCTTGATAAAGATCGTGATCAAGGACAATATTTTCACAGGTTGACAGGGTCGGGAGAAGAGGGTCACTGAGGACTTTGACACTTTGAAGTTCAGTTTACAGTACTCGGTGAGAAACCTTAAGTTTTGCTGCACCGGCAACTGTCGGGATGAGTCACAAGAAAATGAATATGTGACCCTCAGAGATACTGCACTGGCTTTATTCTCGCGAAGATATGTGCATATGAGGGCAATTATACACATCATTGTTTGACAAGAAGGACACATTGTTGACATTCTCTAAGTTTAAATCGAATGCCTTCCACTTTATATTGTGCGCTTTAGGGCATGTGTTTTATCAGTGAGAGATTCATTATGACAGTGAATGGGAAGAAGCAATTTATTCCCCATATGTTCAAAATGCAAAAACAAAGGTAAGTTTTGCTAAAGATGAAGCCATACCCAGGGGAAAGGACAATTCTGAAATGCGCATTGCATTTTTTAATCCACGTTTGAAAATATGAGAAAATCTAGATTCTATCCAGGGGATTGTACTCAATTCCTTCCTTCTCAATGTCATTTTGGTTTAAAAACATCATACTACGTTTACATCATGACCAAAAACCTTGGAACATCATAAAACAGTAACTAAGCATGATTATTTTGTGCATTCAATAATGCCGATTTCAAGAGACTACGCAAACAGGAATCCTTGAAATTGCTTTATTGTTGACAAAAACAGTGTATAATTAAAGATTTGATGAGGAACCTGCAAACAATAAAGAATGTGACTATTGCCAGCAAAATACAATTATTCCAAGTCCTTTAGACATTACAAATATAGCTCTTTCACACCAGATGGTTCACATGTAACAAAGCCATTTTAGACTGCTTAATTGTGCTTTGACAAAACCTTCAAAGAATGAGGTAGTTTCCTTTACCCACCATATCTTCCACATTACCATTATTACAATTTTAGTGAGCTTAAATCCTTTTAACATGACCTTTAAATAATTATTCATAAGAGCCAAGCCTTATTTACAAAGTATTTCTTTCTACTTGATTATTCTTAAAGAGAATTTTAAGAATCACTTCATAACTGGAAAATTTTGAGACAAGCAATGGTGGGAGCTTTTTTTTTTTTTTACAATCAGACTTAGATGCAAGAGAATAAGTTCTATCACACTCCGATTTCCTCTCAGCCATCAAGCAAGCACAAATTCTTCAGAATAGGGAGTTAGGTTCCATGTGTAGGCTGATTGGGCAATTCGTGGGGTCATTCATTCTTATTCATCAATAGGGGACCATCTGCATAATTTATGAATGCATACAAATTAGCTAGCTTATTTAAAGACTTCATTCAAAATTTACTTACAGCCATACTCTTGAGAGAATACTAACACTCTTTAACAACTTATCAATGAAGTAGAATTTGAGGCAGGTATTTGTAATCCTTTCTCGACCCTGAGAATGACTTTAACAACCACTATGAAATTAACTTGAGGTTTCACGGCATGTTGTACAGTTTAGTTAAAAACAAAATGATAATATTCAACTATTTTCCAAGTCAGTTAACCTTCAACAAGGAAAGGGGGGATGGTGGCAAATAGTATTCACAAGGGGAAAAAGAAGTCGTGATTTACTCCAAGCTACATATTTTGTCTCAAGATGATTCACAAATCTTAAAACAGTTGAAGAAAAGACATAATAGACCTTATAGATATGCAATTATGAACTCTTGACCAAACTGGTAGTAATTCGAAGTGGTTCCCATGGAACATGAATGTCAGATTCCCATGTAACATGACCTCAAGGTCATGGTAAAATTCTAGTATCTGATAAGCTGACCACTATATTTAGTTATCTCCTAGCTGGCAATGTTTGTACTTGGCACCTATATTGAAAGCTGGAGATCCCTATGGCTGGCACAAGAGAAAAAAAGCTGTTTTGGACAGCACAGACCCAAGTTTGAGATTTTCCTTTCTTTCTCTACAACCAGTTGTTCTTCCTCTAATATCTCTAACTAAAATTGTCTCCATTCAGTGATGGGTAACAAGGAATCTAGCCATTGCAATAGTGAGCTTGAGGAGAAATCTGTCAGTGAAAATACATTTAAATTCATTCCCATATCACAGTTCACAATTTTTACCATCCCAACAGTGGATTCCACAGGTAAACATGATGTAACTCAAGTTTTAGACCTTATTAATTGGGCCTACTGTGGTATGAAAAATATACTTACTTACCTGAAACTTCAATACTTGAATCCAGCAGAGTCATTTGCTAAGACTGAACTTCATGCTTTTATCATTCACTAAAGCAAATATATTTACATGTATCTGGATTATTTGCTCCAAACTCTTTTATATTCTATTGTTTCATTATCATATCCTCAGATGAATATCTGGCATATATGCTGAAGATGGAAAATAAATCACTTTATTCTATCTTTCATTTTTTAATTTTTTTCTTTTTTGTCTGTACAACTTTCAGGATCTTAGCTTCCCAACCAGGGACCAAACTCCAGCCCCTGCACCAAGTTCAAACCACTGGAAAACCAGGGAATTCCCTACCTTTGTGTTTTTAAAACAGCTTTCTGGCAATGATTTTTTTTTTTAATAAAAAAAATCTCTTTGCAATATTTTAAATGGCCTTTTAAAACCTCAAGCTGTGAAAAACTGTTGTGTTAAGTTTTCCACCTGCTATTTTCTGAGTAGCTGTAATCCATCATTTTCAAGCTAAGTCTAAACAGTTTGATTTATAATTGACATTTTCCAGAAAAACTCACTCTAGAAACATTTTGTTTATTTCAATAATACCTGACTTTGAGTTTAAGAAGATCAGCAAGGATGCTGTACTTTGAAGTGTTCTTTTGTTAGATGTACCACAACAGCTTAACATTGTTCCAAAGGAATGCAGTTAACAAATATACCAAGCTGGTACAATAATTATACCAATATGCAGTGTACAGATTTGTGTGTGTGCTCAGTCGTGTCCGACTCTTTGAGAGCCCACAGACTCTGGCCCACCAGGCTTCTCTGTCCATGGTATTTTCCAGGCAAGAATATTGGAGTGGGTTGCCATTTCCTACTCCAGGGGATCTTCCACCCAAGGATCGAACTCTTGGCAGATTCTTGAGCCACCTGGATAGCTCAGTAGGCAGTAAACCAGGAGGTAATTCCTACCAGTAACTCCTAAGTACTAATCTACTGAGCAGTTTCCCATGAGAGGAAAGAAAGGAATGGAAAAATAGGACATATTTCTTCTAAAAATGAGATGAAAATGTTCATTGTGATTTCTTGATAACAGATGTGCTCTGGCCTTTGCTTCATTATCTAACTGTATTATTAATAAATACTACTTTTATACCTAAAACTTTAAATAGCAGAGTACAAATGCCATGAGGGTAATGTCTATATACTACTTATTTTCTAATCCCTACTGTGAGTTGTTAGGCACATTAATCATCAAATGAATTCATCATCAAATTACCTATAAGCTTTTGTGATCTTTATCAGTCAATATGTTAAGCTTATTGAAAGTGACTCCTTTTGTGGGGAGGTATTTAGAAAAGAGACACCTGAACAAATTCTACCTGTGGGAAAACAAAATGATAGGTGTTATTGTCGTTGTTTAGTCACTAAGTTGTGTCCAATTCTTTGTGACTCCATGGACTGTAGCCCTCCAGGCTCCTCTGTCCATGGGATTTCCCAGGCAAGAATACTGTAGCGGGTTGACATTTCTTTCTCCTGTGTCAAGGATCTTGCCGATTCAAGGATCGAACCAGCGTCTCCTGCACTGGAAGAATTCTTTACTGCTGAGCCACCGGGGAAGCCGGATAGGTGTTATATCTACTAAAATTACTTGCCAGGATTATTCTTTATAACTTAGTTCACATAGCCACAGAAGAAACCCACATTCCAGGAATATCAGGGATCCTCCTTATAATGTTTCTCTGTGCTGTGTGCTGTGCTTAGTCACTCAGTCATGTCTGACTCTTTGGACCCTATAGACTATAGGCCCCAGGCTCTTTTGTCCATGGGGATTCTCCAGGCAAGAATAATGAAGTAAGTTGCCATGCTCTCCTCTGGGGATCTTCCCAACCCAAGGACTGAACCCAGGTCTCCTTCATTGCAGGTAGATTCTTTATCATCTGAGCCACCAGGGTAGCCCAAGAATACTGGAGTGGGTAGCCTATCCCTTCTCCAGGGGATCTTTCCGACCCAGGAATAGAACCAGGGTCTCGTGCATTGCAGATGGATTCTTTACCAGCTGAACTATCAGGGAAGCCCAGTGTTCTCTAATCCCTGTCTAAACTTTAGTGCACCCCACGAATATTTATTGTTCTCAATATTACAAAAACTATCACTCACTGAAAGTAAACAAGCATTGTTTTCTGCTTAAAATATTCTTTTCCCAATCATAAGGGTAAACTGAACATATAATTTTAAAAAGGAACTTTTTAAGGAAAAAGAATACAGTGATTGAGTGGGAATGGGGAAAATAAATAAGCTTATGGCAGCAACTGATTTTATAGCACAAATTCCTTAAAACAGAGCTGAAACTGCAGCTCTAATAAAAGGTCCCTACAATTCTTTTGACCAAGATATATTCATTTATTGCCTTCAAGTGGGCACCCAATGGGAAGAGCTGACTTGGAAAAAAACCCTGGTGCTGGGAAAAATTGAAAGGAAAAGGAGAAGGGGGCAGCAGAAGATGACATGGTTAGATAGACAGCATCACCAATTCAATGGACATGAATTGGAGCAAACTCTGGGAGATAGCAGAAGACAGAGGAATCTGGCATGCTGCAGTCCTTGGGGTCACAGAGAGTTGAATATGACTGAGAGACTGAATAAGTGCCCCAAAGTGCTCTGATTTGAGGAAAGCCAGACTCCGATAGTTTGGCCACCTGATGCGAAGAACTGACTCATTGGAAAAGACCCTGATCCTGGGAAAGATTGAAGGCAGGAGGAGAAGGGGACGACAGAGGATGAGATGGTTGGATGGCATCACTGACTTGATGGACATGAGTTTGAGCAAGTTCTGGCAGTTGGTGATGGACAGGGAAGCCTGGCATGCTGCAGTCCATGGGATCACAAAGAGTCAGACACTACTGAGTGACTGATCTGAACTGAACTGAGACCACTTGTTTGGGTACAACTGTATCAAGCAACAAAATTGATATGATGAAGAATTCTCATCCAGGGTATATAACATAAGCTTCTCAGATCTTCAGAAGGCTAACACTGCCAAGTCATATAATCAATGTGACATTGCACTTTCTTGTAGCTACTGCAGATCTCTTTTTCCTCCCTAGTGACAACCTTTTAAGAAAAGAATAAAGGGGGTTTACTAAGTAGGAAAAAAAAAAGTGATTCTCGAACAATGTTTCCCAGGCATTTATTCCTTTTTCCCTTTTATTTTTCCGCTGTACTTTTGGAAGAAAAGGTTTTATTATGAGCGTATTCATTCCTGCAAGTTCTGGGAAACATAATACCTGTCCCTGAAATGGACTCGTCTTTTGGTGTATTGTGAGCTGAATCCTTGATAAATGACTGCAACAGAGAAATTCCTAAAAGCAAACAGCTTTAGGAAATGCTCTGGTTATTTCTAATGCCTGAACACTTTGTTTTAATAAGATCTTGGTTTCCACTGATTTTGTTTTGAAAAAGGCTGACGAACTCAGTCTGAAATGTAAAAATGGGGGGAAAAAAATGGAAGGAAGAGAACATGCAAAATAAGCTAATCATTATCATTTTAAGTGCCACCAGTTCTGTTTATAATCATGCACATGTGAATTGCTGAATCTCATTTGATCAACCCAATTAAACATTAAATAATTGCAGCCAATTATGCAAATATCAGCAACAATATTAATTTGTTGATCTTTTTGAGCAGATTAGCCTCACATGTTCCTAATGCTAGACTATCTTATGCCTTAAATGATCAATTAGTGTTACGATAACTAAGTCTTGAAGAATGGATAATTGCCTAGTTATAATGTGCCACTCTTGCTGTATTAATCCACTGCAATTAAACAAACAGTGCACAAGGAAAAAAGATGTGCAGATGTTCCTTTTAAATCTATTTAACAAGTTAGTGTCAAGGTCAATTTCCTGTCTTATTACTTAAATGAGAATGGCAGATTGTGTTCGCTGTTTTAGGAGACTTGGTTCCTTTAAATGTATATCCTTCGTCTTCACGAAGTCTGGTTTTTAAGGGCTTAAAATGCTCTTAAGGTTTGATGAAAGAAATCACACAGACATAATGTCAAGACATATTGTTCTTCAACTTTTACAAGGAACATGTCTAGCCATACTAAATTTAGAGATGCAAAGTATAAAATGTATTTGTGGCAAACAAATGACTTCCATTTCTCATAGGAATGTTGAGTCTGGTTATTATGTGCTACTTGACAAGTTAGAATTACCTTAGGTCATTTCTAGACTACAATATTGAAAGTGAGGTCACAGGTTTAGCAAAGGCAAACGCATACCCTTAGAATGCTACTTGGTGAACAGCGTGCAGGCAGGACAGTTAAAGCATGTCAGACCTGAAAAGAACAGACTCTCCCAAGACTTCAGATTGCCAATTAAGAGCCCCCTAAAAAAGATATTTTTACCATTCCTTTTCATCTTCTACTTTCCTCATTTTCATTTTACCATTCCTATCTAAAAAGACCCTATGGCCAAAAGTCTTGGAAAAGAATCAAAGCCCCATTTGCTATGTGCTGCTAAATGCCTTAAGGAAATTTTTCCAGCACGTCAAAGTTTTAGAATTTTTTTCCTTGCTCTGAAAAGAGAATGAAATATGATCAGCAAGATGAAAGTTATTAGGACTGAAGGAAACCAAAATAAAATGTCTGAGAGTTGACCTTCCAAGGGTAAATGTTTTCTATCAAGATTTGACTTTCCCCTAGATAAACCAGGACACTACAATTTTAACTCACAGCTCCCAAACAAGGAAAATATCATCTATAATCGCTCTCCCTATACCCTAACCATGTGCTTATCCAATCCCCATTCAACAGGAAAGAGCACCTATAAACCCAGAGTATAAAATCCAGAGTATATTCCTCTTTGCTTTCTACCAAAAAACTAAATGATTTATTTTGTATTTAACACTTTAACATTTATGTATTCGACATATAACATATAACATGTCATTTCCATTTGGTTGATATGATATCACCACCTTTTTAGAATTATTACTTTAATTCCCAGACACTCTTCAAATAAGAAATCATTCCTCCAACAAACTACAATCAGAGTATCTCTAATGACTTGGCAGTCCATGGAAATTAAAGACAACATGAGGTAAATATAGACAAAGTCAGAATCAATCACAAATTCTAATAAAGAGGTTTCATAATATAGAAACAAAGAAGGTACACTTCTATAGAAGCTAAATGTTCATTCATTCCTTACTATGGGCCAGGCTGGGGGATGCAAAGATCTATAAGGCACAAGACCCTCAGTCCTGTAGTGAAGCCTGCCCACGAATTACAACACAATCTGGAGACAGCAGGGGTGGTCTTGTTGATGTATCAGTGGAGCCTGGTGCAGACTGTGATTATCAGGAAGGAGGAGAGATTCTCCCTAAGAGGACTTGGGGGACCTGGAAAGAAATGTAAGGGAAAGAAATCCAGTTTCTCTAAGTCTTGATTTATAAACAACAACAACACACTTTTCTGAGAATGGAGATGTGGCCTGGGAAATGGAACCTATGAAATGTACTCAGATCAGCTTTCAAACACAAAGACACTCATTGGTTGAGAAGCACAACATAACTTAGGCTAAAGAATAAACATTTTTTTAAAAAAATCTGAGTGAAGCCCTAAGGGAGGCACTAAGATTATGGAGGAAAATTCTACAATTATATGGCTTCCATAATCAACTCTCTAGAGAAGGTAAGGAAAACTTCTAGGAGCAAGTTTAGAAACGATCATTGGACAATTGTGATTCGTCTTCTCTGGCATGAGGAAACAATCGCCCTGGTAACGCAGATAATATGAACAACAGCACAACTAAAATCAGGTAGCCAAAGACATTTCCCATAATTCAAATGCCACAATCTGTCCCAAGCGCACACGTCCCGTTCCTGTCCATTCAGGCTACCGTGATTGTCCAGTCGCTCTCTTCTCTTCCGTACTACAAGAGAAGCAAGAAAACAGGTTTCAGTGTAAAAGCTAACAGCACAGGAACAGCTTATAAATAAACTTAATGATATAACCAACGTTGAACAAATGGTTCATTTCTGTTTTGTACATTAAAAGCAGGTTCATATTGAAAATAAGACTATGTATAAAGAAACAGTCAAATACCTGGGAAGAATCATAGATTGTATAATTATTGTTGAGCTCAAATTTAGAGCTGGTATAGGTTCCTTACATATGCCTTTTCATTGCTATTCTGTATTTAGTTTCTCAGATCATGTCTCGTTTTCGCTTGAATCGCCTCTTTAGTACTAATATAACTTCAGTTGAAATGAATACAAAACATTAGAATTCCTGAATTGGAAAGAACATTACAAATCATCTAGGCTGCAGGGAATGAGCCAAATAAGTGTGGCTCTGGATTTAACTTCAGAGCAGTTCTACTTCTATTTGTTTCGTATACTGGGATTCCACGAAAGGTCTCTTTTGCAGAAAGTTCTAAGGCTTAAAAAATCAAGTGTGAAGAGCAATAAACTTTTAAGTCCAGCTTCTCATTTAAGGACACTAAGGCTCTAGCAAACTCTGTTTTTAAAATTTTCTTTTATTGAAGTATAGTTGATTTACAATGTAATGTTAATTTCAGCTATGCATACATATATATGTATGTGTGTATATATATATATGTACATATACATGTCTATATATATATATGTTGTTGTTCAGTTGCTAAGTCATATTCTACTCTTTGTGACCTCCATTGACTGCAGCACTCCAGGTTTCCCTGTCCTTCACTATCTCCTGGAGTTTGCTCAAACTCACGTCCATTGACACGGTGATGCCATCCGACCATCTCATCCTGTCGCCCCCTTCTCCTCACAATCTTTTCCAGTGAATTGGTTCTTTGCATCAGGAGGCCAAAGTACTGGAGCTTCAGCTTTAGCCTCAGCCCTTCATATATATATATATACACAATATATATATTCATTGGAAGGGCCTATATATATATAGGATTCCCTGGTAGCTTAGGTGGTAAAGAATCTGCTTGCAATGTAGGAGACCCTGGTTTGATTCCTGGGTCAGGAAGTTCCCCTAGAGAAGGGATAGGCTACCCACTCCAGTAGTCTTGGGCTTCCCGGGTGGCTCAGAAGGTCAAGTATCTGCCTGCGATGCTGGAGACCTGATTCGACCCTTAGGTTGTGAAGATCCTCTGGAGGAGGGCATGGCAACCAACTCCAGTATTCTTGCCTGGAGAATCCCATGGACAGAGGAGCCTGGCAGGCTACAGTCCACAGAGTTGCAAAGAGTCAGACACGACTGAACAACTAAGCGTTGTACTGCTGCTGCTGCTGCTGCTAAGTCGCTTCAGTCGTGTCCGACTCTGTGCGACCCCAGAGACGGCAGCCTACCAGGCTCCCCCATCCCTGGGATTCTCCAGGCAAGAACACTGGAGTGGGTTGCCATTTCCTTCTCCAATGCATGAAAGTGAAAAGTGAAAGTGAAGTCGCTCAGTCGTGCCCGACTCTTAGCGACCCCATGGACTGCAGCCTACCAGGCTCCTCCATCCATGAGATTTTCCAGACAAGAGTACTGCAGTGGGGTGCCACCGCCTTCTCCGAAGCATTGTACAGCACCTATATATATATATTTCCATATTCTTTTCCATTATGGTTTATCACAGAATACTGCATACATTTACCTGTCCTATACAATAGGTTCTGTTGTTTATACATTTTCTATATAGTTTCCTTCTGCTAATCCCAACTTCCCAATCCATCCCTCCCCGACTCCCATCCCCCTTGGCAACCATAAGTCTGTTCTCTTCTAGGAAACTCTTAACTACAGCCCAGTTCTGTCTCTGTGCAATGCTATTTCTCCTCCATCACACTGTCCATGTCCTGGGTGCCTCTTAATGGAGCTTTAAAGACTTCAGAGAGCAGAATCTATCACATTGGTAAAAATACTAGAAGCTAAGAATGGGTCCCCCTACAACCTTCTGGTTTCCTTGAAAAGGAGAATGAAGGAAGCCAGTGTCACTAAGTGACTTACTTAATCCACATCAGCAAGTGTTGCCTACAGAGTATGGCCTCCCACTGTTCACACTGTTGATTTCATAATGAATTCCAGACAAAACATTCCCAAAATCTGCCTGATTTATATATAGAGAGAAATACACGTTTTATTTTTCCTATTTGAATTTCCATTAATACATTAGACACTTTAGCCATTAATAATAATTGAGTGTCAGCCTACTGATATTTTGTATGCTAAGTGGGTTTCCACATTTCCTATTGGGTATGTGTGTGTTTGCATACTAAGTCACTTCAGTGGTGTCAAACTCTTTACGACGCTATGGACTGTAGTCTGCCAGCTCCCTCTGTCCTTGGGATTCTCCAGGCAAGAATACTGGAGTGGGTTGCCATTTCCTTCTCCAGGTGATCTTCCGGAACCAGGAATCAAACCCACATCTCTTGTGTCTCCTGTACTGTAGCTGGGTTCTTTACCATTAGCGCCATCTGGGAAGCCCTATTGACATTTTAGCAGATCTACAAACTTACGATTCATGACTATAATTTCATCATGAATCTCACCAGTTAAAATGAATTTGCTTTCAGTTACTCATTTTAGTTTTATCAACAGTCAAGATCAGTTTTGAATACAATGATAGTCATAGGCTGTGTAATTCTAGGAACCTACAGAATATGTATTAAGGTTTTTCTCTCTTGTCCTGCAACTCATGCTCTCATGTAAAATCATAGCATCTTGAGATATTATTCAAGGGATGTGAGAATACAGCTAATTCATAGTATCTAGACCTAGGTGATTATCACCTTTCATTTCAATGATGAATAATGTACTTTAATTTTCCAAGGTGAAATAATTCAAAGTAGAGATGACAGATTTTAGCAGGAATAGAAATATGCTGCCTTTAAAAGGTATCCAGAGAAGGCAGGGAAAGAAAACACTTGTCTGCATGGACCAGGCTGTCCTTATACTGCGGTCAGTGCTTTTAATGGGCTTCCCTGGTGGCACAGTGGTAAACGAATCTGCCTGCCAATGCAGGAGATGAGAATTTGATCCCTGGGTCGAGCATATCCCCTGGAGGAGGAAATGGCAACTCCAACATTCTTGCCTGGGAAATCCCATGGAGAGGAGCCTGGCAGGCTACAGTCCATAAGGTTGCAAAGAGTCGGACATGACTTAGTGACTAAACAACAAAAATGCGTCCTTAACACTACCATAGCAACAGCCTTTAATGTCTGCAGTGCAGTAAATCAAATCCAGCCTGTGGGATGGTACTTTGAGTCCATGTGGAAGGCTCAGTGTGATGTGCAGAACTTTTCAACTTTTCATCAATTCCAATTAGACCACTGAACTAAAACGTGACTAACAATGACAATCTTATTACTTGCATTCAATGCACATTTGGCAAAATTTTACAAGGCCTTCGCTAAAACGTGCCTTTTACATTTGGCAGAAAATTCTAAAACATCAAAGGCCAAGCTGCAAGTTAGGCACTTAACTCTCAACAAGGCCAATAAAAATAGAACCAGGGCTGCCCACAAGTTAACACTTCATCATCCTGGTTGTAGGTAATATTCAATGGCCATGCAAAGCTCTGTGATATGAGAACAAGGGGTGAAGTGTGAATTAGGGAACAAGGAGCGGCTGGGAAGCTGGGCAAGGAACTGCAGCATCAAGGCAATCTAGGATGTTCACCAAGTCTGCACACACGCACAGAATAGCTCAGGACTTCTCCAGGGAAAGAACGGTTATTTATTCTCACAAAGCTGCAGCCACTGGTGGGAAAAGAGATTTTTAAAATTCTAACTGGTGATGGGCTATCAATACAGATCACGCTTTGACCCCACTCATCTTCCCTTATTTTAAACTACTGAAGATGTCCACCTCTGGGTCTTGACAATCACTCCTCCCCCTTTCTGAAATGGCAGTAGAAGCACTGCTAGTTACTCAAACGTGCTACCCTGATGTTTACGACCTGGGCTGCAGCTTTTATCTGATCTTGACAGCAGTTGCGATGTATATCTCACTTTGAAAAAAATCTAAATCAGATTCTCTTAAGTTTTTTTTTCTTTTTGTAAAATAATTTGACATTTTTATCTCTTCTCAGAATGTGTTAATACACAAAGGCAACACGTTTTTATTCTTTAGTACTTGCTTGGTGTGTCACTCACCCATTCATTCCTTTCTCAACATTACTGAGGTTCTTGCCTGGCGGTCCAGTGGTGAAGAATCTGCCTTCCAATGGCGGGGACGTGGGTCCAATCCCTGATCAGGGATTTAGGATCCCACAAGCCACAGGGCAACTAAACTCACATGACACAACTAGACAAGCCCACGTGCTGCAATTACTGAGGCCGTGTGCCGCAAGAGAAGCCTGCAGGCACCACAACCAGAGCAAGTCACAGCCAAAAATGAATTAATTAAAACAAATTTTAATTAATAAATTAATCTTAAAAATTGAAGAATATAGTACAAAGAGAAAATGTTAGCAGGAGTCAGGGTAAAAAAATTAAAAAAAAAAAAGAAAGAAACATTACTAAGTATGTACCATGGCACAGACGCTGTGAGATACTGGAGTTACAAAAAGAGAATAAAATAACACCCACACTCAAACAACCATGGAACAAAGGCAAGTGTGTGACTAATCAGAACGTACTTTAAAAGTTCTAAGTGATCCTCCAGGGGCTATGGAAAATGGGGAAGAAGCAGCAGTTAAGTGGGTGAATGTACGTTTGTACGAAGGAAAGGGGATGTTATTCTAGAGATTTAAAAGATTCTTCAAGGAGATGCATCTTGAAGAAACAACCAACATCTTATCAAACAGGCAAACTGTAGAAGATACAGGAAGGCAGGAAGGAAGCAAATAGAGCAGAGCATATTGGAGGACAGAGAAGACCTCCATATGTCAGAAGCAAAGGTGAGTATGATGGTAAGAGGAATAGCAAAGAGCAATGGGAGAATGAGGGATATGGACAGCATGTTGATGTTCTCCAAGTTCAAGCCTGGTTAAGTATGAACACAGAAGTGCTTTTTTTTGTTATATTGCTGCTGCTGCTGCTGCTAAGTCGCTTCAGTCGTGTCTGACTCTGGGCGACCCTATAGACGGCAGCCCACCAGGCTCCGCCGTCCCTGGGATTCTCCAGGCAAGAACACTGGAGTGGGGTGCCATTTCCTTCTCCAATGCATCAAAGTGAAAAGTGAAAGTGAAGTCACTCAGTCATGTCTGACTCTTCGCAACCCCATGGACTGCAGCCTACCAGGCTCCTCCGTCCATGGGATTTTCCAGGCAAGAGTACTGGAGTGGGTGCCATTGACAATAAAAACAGCAGCTGTAGTTCTACCACTTAATGAGAACCTGTCATGTGCCAGTATTAAAAAAAAATAAAAAGAAGAAGGGACTTCCCTGTTGGTCCTGCGGTTAAGAATCCACACAATGGTTCAATCCTTGGTCAAGGAACTAAGATCCTACACAAGGAGCAACTAAGCCCACAAGCTACAGCTAGAGAGTCCATGTGCAATGAAAGGATCCTGAATGACAATGAAGATCCCACATGCCACAACTAAGACCAAACACAGCCAAACAAATAAAAAAAAAAAAGTCACAAAATCAGTCTGCATTCACTGATTTAAAAAATTGGAAAAGAAAAAGGGGGAAAACTCTAAAACCTTGTCATTTGAAAAGTTTTCCCCCAAGAGGTAATTTGTAGGGCAATAAGACCCAGGGAACTACGTCTAATTAGCCAAATGGGATGAACGCTCAGCCTCAGAGATTCTTGCTCATATACAGAAATATACAAGTTAAATGAAAATCAGATCTGTGGTTAAGAAGGAATTCTCCCCCCCAGAGAAAGAACTGGCAAGAACCTTGAGGATTCTTTGGTTGCTATTGCACTCCTTTTCAATTTCAGAGCACTTGGGAGGAAACATCATGTTTCCATGTAACGTCAAAGAGATCAAATGTAAAACATGGTGCAATTCTATGCTTTTTCCTCAGTAATTACTTAAATTATTTTTCTTGGAGAGAAACAGACAATTTAGTAGCTTGGCTGACAGCATCAATTTGCCATCTTGTAAGAGAATAATTTTGAAACTAGGTTTCATGCTCAGAGGCACAAAATAATTGAAGAAGAAAAGAGGTGGTCTTAGATTCCAAAGGATGGTCCTGGGTTACTTAACAATTTGGAGCAGATATGGTGCTTGGTTTGTGGTTTAATTCAGAATCTCATGTATCCCTGCACTTCCCAGGTGGCTCAAGTGGTAAAGAACCTGCCTGCCAGGAGAAGCAAGAGACAAAGATTCGATTCTTGGGTCAGGAAGATCCCCTGGAGGAGGGCATGGCAATCCACTCCAGTATTCTTGCCTAGAAAACTCCATGGACAGAGGAGCCTGTCAGGCTATAGTCCATGGGGTCGCAAAGAGCTGGACATGACTGATTACATGCATGCTTGCATCCCTTTGTTTCTTCGTTCAGTACAGAGCTCTTGAATATATCATTAGTTTTTTAGTGTTATTACCATTATACTTTACTACCTACGGTAAAAAGAGAAATTACTAACTTCTCAGCCAAGTTATAAAGAGAATACATACAGGTAAGAGAAAAATGTTCTATTTCTCCTCCTTTTCTACTTCATATGTAACTTTTATTTTTAAACCTTTTGATATGGTCTCAAATTTAAATTGAATAAATCTGTCCTTCTATACCAGTTTGCTCTGACTTCTCCAATTTCCTGGTCACTTTTTTCACTACTCTATTCCCGGGCATCTGAAACAGCCTCTGGCATACAGTGTATGCTCAATATAATTGTTGAATGAATGAATCAAAACCATTCACTTCTGTCACCTACATTCCTGCGTTCTGTAATCTTACTTCTAAATATGCTCTTTCTCACAGGGAACTCTCCTCAATTTTATGTGCCAGCCTGAAAGGGATTGCATTTGGGGGAAAATGGATACAAGTATGCTTGTGTCTCTCTGCAATCTACCTGAAACTACGCAACATTGTTAACTGTCTATACCCCAACATAAAGACTTCACATATATACACTACCAAGTATTAAACAGACAGCTAGTGGGAAGTTGCTGTATAACACAGGGAGCCTTCCAGTGAATATTCAGGGTTTCCTTTAGGACTGACTGATGTGGAAGCTGAAGCTCCAATAATCTGGCCACCTGATGAGATGAGCCAACTCATTGGAAAAGACCCTGATGCTGGGAAAGAATGTGGGCAGGAGGGAATGACAGAGGATGAGATGGTTGGATGGCATCACCGACTCAATGGACATGAGTCTGAGTAAATGCCAGGAGATAATGAAGGACAGGGAAGCCTGGTGTGCTGCAGCTCATGGGGTTGCAAAGAGTTGGACACAACTTAGTGACTGAACAACAACAGGGCATCCAACCCAGTGCTCTGTGGTGACCAAGAGGGCTGGGGTTGGAGGGAGGAACAAGAGTGAGGGGATACATACACACACACACATACTTATGGCTGATTTGCATTGTTGTATGGAAGAAACCAACACAACTTCGTAAAGCAACTATCCTTCAATAAATAAATAAAAATGGTCTTTCTGAGACCTTTCGCAAAGGTTTCCCATCTGTCCCAAAGTTACCTCTGGACTTCTTTTATTCATACTTTAGGGTTAAGGTAATGGCACCCTACTCCAGTACTCTTGCCTGGAAAATCCCATGGACGGAGGAGCCTGGTAGGCTGCAGTCCATGGGGTCGCTAAGAGTCGGACACGACTGAGCGACTTCACTTTCACTTTTCACTTTCATGCACTGGAGAAGGAAATGGCACCCCACTCCAGTGTTCTTGCCTGGAGAATCCCAGGGGCAGGAGAGCCTGGTGGGCTGACATCTATGGGGTCACACAGAGTCCGACACGACTGAAGTGACTTAGCAGGGCAGCAGCAGGGTTTTGGGGCATATATGTAGTCACCATCTCAAAGGGGATGATACTCATTTCTGCTTTGCCTTTCAAAGTTTCATGATTATGCTGGCTGAACAACTCAGCTTTTTCTTCTGATTCTATTTAATAGAATTTAGTTTTCCCTCTGTCATCTTCACAACCCAGATAATCACGATGGTGTGATCACTCACCTAGAGCCAGACATCCTGGAATGTGAAGTCAAGGGGGCCTTAGGAAGCATCACTACGAACAAAGTAGTAGAAATGATGGAATTCCAGTTGAGCTATTTCAAATCCTAAAAGATGATGCTGTGAAAGTGCTGCACTCAATATGCCAGCAAATTTGGAAAACTCAGCAGTGGCTACGGGACTGGAAAAGATCAGTTTTCATTCCTATCCCTACGAAAGGCAATGCCAAAGAATGCTCAAACTACCACACAATTGCACTCATCTCACACACAAGTAATGCTCAAAATTCTCCAAGCCAGGCTTCAGCAATACGTGAACTGTGAACTTCCAGATGTTCAAGCTGGTTTTGGAAAAGGCAGAGGAACCAGAGATCAAATTGCCAACATCCACTGGATCATTGAAAAAGCAAGAGAGTTCCAGAAAAGCATCTATTTCTGCTTTATTGACTATGCCAAAGCCTTTGACTGTGTGGATCACAATAAACTGTGGACAATTCTGAAAGAGATGGGCATACCAGACCACCTGACCTGCCTCTTGAGAAACCTGTATGCAGGTCAGGAAGCAAGAGTTAGAACTGGACATGGAACAACAGACTGGTTCCAAATAGGAAAAGGAGTACGTCAAGGCTGTATATTGTCACCCTGCTTATTTAACTTCTATGCAGAGTACATGATGAGAAACACGGGGCTGGAGGATGCACAAGCTGGAATCGAGACTGCCAGGAGAAATATCAATAACCTCAGATATGCAGATGACACCACCCTTATGGCAGAAAGGGAAGAAGAAATAAAGAGCCTCTTGATGAAAGTGAAAGAGGAGAGTGAAAAAGTTGGCTTAAAGCTCAACTTTCAGAAAACTAAGATCATGGCTGCCAGACCCATCACTTTATGGCAAGTAGATGGGGAAACAGTGGAAACAGTGGCTGACTTTATTTGGGGCGCTCTAAAATCACTGCAGATGGTGACTGCAGCCATGAAATTAAAAGACGCTTACTCCTTGGAAGGAAAGTTATGACCAACCTAGACAGCATAGTAAAAAACAGAGACATTACTTTGCCAACAAAGGTCCATCTAGTCAAGGCTAAAGTTATTCCAGTAGTCATGTACGGATGTGAGAGCTGGAC
Organism: Bubalus bubalis; assembly: GCF_019923935.1. Lineage (NCBI taxonomy): Eukaryota > Metazoa > Chordata > Mammalia > Artiodactyla > Bovidae > Bubalus > Bubalus bubalis. The sequence goes on from NC_059160.1 coordinate 34,684,996, forward strand.
TATAAAGCAAGCTGAGCGCCAAAGAATTGATGCTTTTGAACTGTGGTGTTGGAGAAGACTCTTGAGAGTCCCCTGGACTGCAAGGAGATCCAACCAGTCCATCCTAAAGGAGATCAGTCCTGGGTGTTACTGGAAGGACTGATGTTGAAGCTGAAACCCCAATATTTTGGCCACCTGATGTGAAGAGCTGACTCATTTGAAAAGACCCTGATGCTGGGAAACATTGAAGGCAGGAGGAGAAGTGGGTGACAAAGGATGAGATGGTTGGATGGCATCACTGACTCAATGGACATGAGTTTGGGTAAACTCTGGGAGTTGGTGATGGACAGGGAGGCCTGGCGTGCTGCAGTCCATGGGGTTGCAAGAGTTGGATACGACTGAGTGACTGAACTGAAAAAATTATTCTTTATTAACATATTGGAGTTCAATTAAACTTTATATCAGTTCAGAGACATATATATAGATAGATAGATAGATAGATATAGTAGAATCAATTTGCTATACACCTGAAAGCTCATAAATCAACCATACATCAATTAAAAAAAAAAAAAAAAGACTCACTAGAAGAGAAATACCTGAACCATCCATGCAGAAAAGTTTTATTAAATTTCTTCAAATTACTTTTGATTGTTTCTATGTACAAAAGTAGAAAACAACTCTAAGTCCTCTAATATTAAGATATTCCTTTAAGGTTACAGAAAATTCCTATAGAAAACTTCTATTGAAGAGTAGAATTAAGACAACTTGTAAATTCAAAACCCACAATTTTTCTTTTATTGTTATAAATTTTGCATAAAAGTTGCTAGGTCATCAAAAAACAACATATTTTATCCAAAGTCTTCAATTGCTCTGTAGGGACCTGCTGCTTTTCCTACCCATTTTAAATATTTGCTTAGTTTTTAAGACCACACACCATTTGATGTCACCCATCAATTAAACTTCATTTTACATTTCAATATGAATCTCGGCTGCCTTTTCACCAACTGGCAATGATGGTATCTAGGCTCACCAAATTTTGGAAAATTATCTTTTACAGGCGAGCCAGGTTTACTGAGTATATTATCTGCCTACCTAGAAAGATGCTTAACTGCCTGATATTACTGTAGATTGTTGCTCAGAAAAAAATAGACAAAACAAAGTTAGCAGTACTAAAAAACAGGTGTACATGCTCTTTGACCCAATAATTTCAATTTCAGGAATTTATCCTAAAGAAAAAAACTAAAAATACACTGTTCATAACAATGAAAGAATTTCCAACAACATAAATGTTCAACAAGATTTCTTTAAAAATTATTCTTTATCAACATAGTAGAGTTCAATTAAACTTTATACATGAAATTTTAAAATTTACTGATATAAAAAAGCAAATGATTTATTAATTAAAAAAAGTAGGTTAACAAAATTATATGTGATCCCATTGTTAGAAAAACATCTATCTAAAAATATATAAATGCTTACAAAATATTAAAAATCAAGATATCAAAAATTAACGGTGCTTTTATCTGTGATGGAATCACAGGTAATATTATTTTTTCTGTGCTTTCTTCTACTTTAGAGCTTTTTTTCTTTTATAAAAGTTTGTTATACTTTTCAATGAGATTTTTAAATGTTATCAAAATTTACTGAATATATTTATTTTTTAGTGCTAAGTAATTGAGTCTCTGATTCTCTGACTGTGTATGTATGTATTTGTATCTTTTCCCACTTCTTTCCTTCCTTCCTTTTTTTTTTTTTAAAAATATGCATCTTTTTCTCATTTCCTGCTTTGCTCATGCCCACACACACTATCAGCAACATCTTCCTTAAATTTAGTTTGTTGATCTCAAATGGCAGTACTTACTCTCTTCTCTCCATGGAGGTAAGATTTGGTTCTAGGCTTTGCATGAAATAAATAACATCTTAAAAATAGATGCTCTTACCTGAATATCAGTCAGTTTTTCTAAGATGCGGCTTGCAAGCTTAGGACCATTCTCCATAGTTGGAATGTGTATAGTCTATAAAAGAAAACCAGACATGAACTAATTTGAGGATATTCATGTACACAATGACAACAAGTAAGAAACTAAGCAATTTTACCGAAATAGGGAATGGCACTATAATAACCTTGTTACATACGCTAACTTCTATGCCAAAGATTCTTTCTTATTCTTAATTTGAATAAACACAATCTAGTCAATGCTAGGTTGTTCATCTCCCACCAGTTGATTTCAGGGTACAACTGGTTTATATGCCAATCTCCAGGCTGATTTGAAGAACGAACGAGAAGCCAGGGGTACCTAGAACCGTGGCTAAACTTAAAGAACCATACTTCCTCCAGCATCCTGAGAATCTACAAAGATGAAATATTAGCCTCCACATCTACCCTTTTGGCAGGGAATGACAGCTCAAAAGGTATTCTGCCATGAATTAAAGCAAGCCATTTCAGGGACATAAGTTGTTTTTGTTGTTGTTGTTTGTTTTCTGACCTTGTTGTATGGCATGAGGGGATCGAACCAGTGCCCCCTGCAGTGGAAGCATGGAGTCTTAACCACCAGACCACCAGGGAAGTCCATCAGTAACATAAATGCAAACAAGTCTATGTCTTCACAAAAGGGGTTGCTAAATCTGTCTGTTCTAAGCCAAGCTTCCAAGGGCCACGAATTCCACAAAGTTGCACAGATGGTTAAAGTCAAGACAAAGAGATTTTATGACCCTAATCTGTATTTTGAGTCATGCCTATTCATGCCTTGCTGGCTTGAGGCTTTTGATAGTTTGATTTAAGTAGACAGTCTATACTCCTACTTTTCTTATTATACACTTTAGGGTAATAGGATAATTAGATATGCCTTTTGGCTCTGAATGCTCCCCTAAAACAAGGCCACAAACTTTATAAACTTACTTCTAGGGATGAAGTAACAATGGACTTTAAAAATCTGACTCAGGGACATCCCTGATGGTCCAGTGACCAAGAATCCACCTTGCAGTGCAGGGGAAGTGTGTTCAATCCCCGGTCAGGGAACCAAGATCTCACATGCTCTGGAGTAACTAAGCCTGTGAGCCACAACTACTGAGCCCATGACCCACAACTAGAGAGACTCTGTATGCTGCAAGGAAAGATCCTGCATGATGCAGCGAAGACCCGATACAGCCAAATAAATAAATAAATAAATATTAAAAGAAACATGTGCTTAAAAAAAAAAAAGACCTAATGACAACTTTAGTTCATTTAAGTGTAGACCAATAATATATTATCTAGTTATTACCACAGTAAAATGTGAAACAGTAGCTTTATAATCAGTACAAGTATCCATATACAATAGAATAATCTTTTTCCCTTGAAATCATCTAACTGTTCATGCAATTATGTCAAGTTTTTGAAAATCCCAAGCAATGAAGCAACCACCATTTAAATCTGCAGAAAAAAAAAAATCAGTTCACCCAGTTGAGGAAACATAATTATAATGTTGAATTTAAAAACCAATAGAATTTGCATTTACTATTATGACTAATTTAAGCCAATTATATTATAAAAATAATGCCCCTATGCCTCTGAATTATGAAGTTAGATGAGGACAGAGCTATGTTGTTATAAAGAAGCAAGCAAGAAACAACAACAATAAAAAAACACTGACAAGAAATGGAAGTACAGCATATATAAACAAGATTAATTTAATAGGAGAAAATGTCTTCCAACTAAAAGCTTCTTGAAGTAAATGCATCATGTTTGCCAAATGAAAATTTTTTATGAAGTGGTTTAATTAATGATGATGATGAAGATGAAAAAACTCAATCATCATTCAAAAGAGTTTTCCTTAACAATTTGCTATTCCTCCTACAGTAGTTAGGAAGTACTTTTGGAAACCACAGACTGAAATGTAACTACTTGTAAGTCCTCCTTTATGGCTTCCCTGGTGACCCAGTGGTAAAGAATCAACCTGCTAATGCAGGAGACTCAGGTTGATACCTAGTCTGGGAAGATCCCCTGGAGAAGGATATGGCAACCCACTCCAGTATTCTTGCCTGGAGAACTCCATGGACAGAGGAGTCTGGCAGGCTACAGCCCACGGGGTCGCAATTCAGACACAACTTAGCGACTGAACAACAACAACAAGAAGACCGATGCTAGATAAGTGTAAGCCTACTGGCATACTTAAGGCAGGTATGATAACCAAGGATGAAACTGTTGGCGCTTTCAGGAAACCACTGGAAAGATGAATAAGTCATTTGCTAACACAGGTTCATAAAGACAACTGCCGCAATTAACAGAATATCAAGTTATTTAAAAAATGCTTTGCATCCTGAGGTCAACTAGCATTTTGTCCATATATATATCCAAAGAGTTAAATTATAGGCAAATGTCTGAAAATGACAGGACGTGAAGAGACAATGTCTTACCTCATCCTGGTACAGTATAGTCGAAACAGGGCAAACAACACAGGCAGTGCCTGAACCAAACATCTCCCTCACCCGGTTCTCCTCCACAGCTGTGATCAAGTCATCCATGGTGAGGTATCTCTCTGATACCTTAAATTCACCCTGTTTGGAACAGAAATAAAAACAAATATAATTCAAGAGGGAGGGGACATATGTATACCTAGGGCTGATCCATGTCATTTTGCAGAAAAAAAACAACAAAATTCTGTAAAGCAATTATCCTTCAGTTAAAAAATAGATTATATATATACATATATATTTAAGGAAAAGACAAGCAAAAAAATGCCCTGAGGTACAGACCTTTCTACTTTACCTTCTGACTGAACTGAAACAATGTCATAATCATGTTTAGAAAGAAAAGCTGGAAAGAGTGACATCATCTTTTGGGAAACACACCAAGATGCTAAGCACCCTACTCCAAGGTCACAGCATCTCTAAATGAGATGATCAGAATATAAAATATAAGATCAGCATGATAGAGTACACAGTATATTTTAATACTTGCTTTCTTTTCTGCCTTTTGTTTGTTATCAAGGCCAAAGTTTCACAAGCTGATGCACTCGAATGTTACTTAATGAGTGTTCCAAACCCTTTTTATCATAAGACAAAGTACATTATTATCTAATATTAATAATTATAGCCACTATTTATTGAGCATCAGTTACACACCACGTTCTCTAATTTTTAAGATGGGTCAGTTCAGTTCAGTCGCTCAGTCATATCCGACTCTTTGCGACCCCATGAACCGCAGCATGCCACGCCTCCCTGTCCATCAAACTCCCAGAGTCCACCCAAACCCATGTTCATCGAGTCGATGATGCTATCCAACCATCTCATCCTCTGTCGTCCCCTTCTCCTCCTGCCCTCAATCTTTTCCAGCATCAGGGTCTTTTCCAATGAGTCAGCTCTTCGCATCAGGTGGCCAAAGTACTGGAGTTTCAGCTTCAGCATCAGTCCTTTCAATGAACACCTAGGACTGATCTCCTTTAGGATGGACTGGTTGGATCTCCTTGCAGTTCAAGGGACACTCAAGAGTCTTCTCCAACACCACAGTTCAAAAGCATCAGTTCTTCTGTGTTCAGCTTTCTTTATAGTCCAACTCTCACATCCATACATCAACACTGGAACATCATAGCCTTGACTAGACAGACCTTAGTCGACAAAGTAATGTCTCTGCTTTTTAATATGCTGTCTAGGTTGGTCATAACTTTCCTTCCAAGGAGTAAGCGTCTTTTAATTTCATGGCTGCAATCATCATCTGCAGTGATTTTGGAGCCCCCCAAAAATAAAATCTGACACTGTTTCCACTGTTTCCCCATCTATCTGCCATGAAATGATGGGACCAGATGCCATGATCTTAGTTTTCTGAATGTGGAACTTTAAGCCAACTTTTTCACTCTCCTTTTTCACTTTCATCAAGAGGCTCTTTAGTTGTTCTTCCCTTTCTGCCATAAGGGTGGTGTCATCTGCATATCTGAGGTTATTGATATTTCTCCCGGCAGTCTTGATTCCAGCTTGTGCTTCCTCCAGCCCAGCGTTTCTCATGATATACTCTGCATATAAGTTAAATAAGCAGGGTGACAATATACAGCCTTGATGTACTCCTTTTCCTATTTGGAACCAGTCTGTTGTTCCATATCCAGTTCTAACTGTTGCTTCCTGACCTGCATACAGGTTTCTCAAGAGGCAGGTCAGGTGGTCTGGTATGCCCATCTCTTTCAGAATTGTCCACAGTTTATGGTGATTCACACAGTCAAAGGCTTTGGCATAGTCAATAAAGCAGAAATAGATGCTTTTCTGGAACTCTCCTGCTGTTTCAATGATCCAGTGGATGTTGGCAATTTGATCTCTGGTTCCTCTGCCTTTTCCAAAACCAGCTTGAACATCTGGAAGTTCACGGTTCACGTATTGCTGAAGCCTGGCTTGGAGAATTTTAAGCATTACTTTACTAGCGTGTGAGATGAGTGCAATTGTGCGGTAGTTTGAGCATTCTTTGGCATTGCCTTTCGTAGGGATAGGAATGAAAACTGATCTTTTCCAGTCCCGTGGCCACTGCTGAGTTTTCTATATTTGCTGGCACATTGAGTGCAGCACTTTCACAGCATCATCTTTTAGGATTTGAAATAGCTCACCTGGAATTCCATCACCTTCACTAGCTTTGTTTGTAGTGATATTTCCTAAGGCCCATTTGACTTCACATTCCAGGATGTCTGGCTCTAGGTGAGTGATCACACCATCATGATTAGGTCATGAAGATCTTTTTTGTACAGTTCTGTGTATTCTTGCCAACTCTTCTTAATATCTTCTGCTTCATTTAGGTCCCTACCATTTCTGTCCTTTATTGAGCCCATCTTTGCATGAAATTGTTCCCTTGGTATCTCTAATTTTCTTGAGGAGATCTCTAGTCTTTCCCATTCTGTTGTTTTCCTTCTTTGCATTGATAGCTTAAGGTGGGTATTATCACCCTATTTTACAGACGAGAAAATTAAGATTCAAGGATGTTCAGTGACACCCCTGAGGCCTCACAGCTAGGAAATGGCAGAAATTGGATTTGAACTCAGGTCTGATCTGACTGACTCCAAATCTAGTCCTATTTCTACTGTGTCTTTTATGGAGTAGAAACAGGGGCTGAGTTTAAATATCTGAAATATTTCATTATTTTAAAACATACATAGATAGCATATTTGAGAAATTACACTGTGTATTTTTTTCCCCCTAATTTCACTGATTCAATTGACTTTACAGCAGTAATCCTCTTCTTTCTCTCTGATGCCGTTTCAGGTTGAGTTTCATCACAGAATTATTCGTACACCCTCTCATCAACTTCCGCTGAATTATTTGAACATCTGCTCAAGGATAGGAAGTGGGGGGGGGGGGGAACCCTGATGCTTTTAAGCTGTGTTTAAACTGTTTCATACTCATTCTTTAATCTGTTTAATTCTCATTCTTTGTTAATAGTTAAAGTTCAAAAAAAAAAAAAAAAAGCTGGTCAAGAGGCAGCAAAGAATGGATACTTTAAGTAAGAAGAGAGCATTTTTTTTAATGTACAACTCCACAACAGATACAAATGGAAATCACTGCCCTTGGCAAGATTCAAACCATTAGAAGACTGCTTCATGCTGTAAGTATATTTGGAAAGATAAAAAAAAAAATATGCCTGCAATAGAAATGTGGCTTTTTGTAAGTTTCAATTTATCTCAGTCTGCAACTGCAATTAAGTCGTACAAAGGTAAGTAAATAAATAAATAAATAAACTCCAGAAAATCAGCCAAGTTAAAGCTGAGTTTTGTTTTCTGGAAAAGAAAAAAAAATAATCTCCTGTAAATAAACAGAATTGTTTTTCCTCTCCTCAGCCTCCTTTATCTTTGGACAATTTTCCCCTGTCTGGCAAATACTGGTAACCCCCCACATGCCTCTTGGCGTGTATGTCTCACAGTTTTAAAAATAAATTATAGCTAAGAAGTCAAGAAAAAACTTCCTCCATAATAACCTATTTTTCATGCTAGCAAATCATTAGTGTGGGAAAGCATTTCCACTTGCAACTTGTCATCAAACCTTCTGTACTTGGTTGATTTTTCTCTTTAATGAAACAAAAATTACTGAGCTTGGAAAATACATCTTTCCAATTGCAAACATATTTAGGACAGGGCAAGCTGTTTGAAATTATACCAACAGTCTGTAAATGTCATGCCCAATGTGCCAGCCAGCATGTGGCAGTTGGGTCTTGTCTACTTCAGGGTTTTGTAGAATTATTTATAGCACATTTTCTCTACTTCCAAAGCCTTTTCCAAAGAAACTGTACTCTCCTAGATATGTGTATTTCTAAACATTTGTCCTATTAACACTGTTTGACCACAGTATGTTCAAAGCCTTTTCTTGTCCCCTGGAGACCATTTTAACACATGGGTCAGAAGTCCCATCCAAGAATCTTTGCCAGCTTAACCAACTCATTCAATATTCATCTTGAATATGCGAAGTCATTTCCAATACCGAATGGTTTAACAGACTTGCCTGTGTCATGTGAATCAGAAAGGCTACTGAAAACAACTTTACATTTACTTGAGTGTTTAGATTTTAAAAGGCTGGCGAAAAGGAAGTACACGGAGGATAAACCAGGTGAATTAATAGGAGACACCTGGCATAAAGCTTGAGTCTAGTACTAGAATACTTCTTCACTAGGACAACTTGCTAAACTGGTTTCTGCCTGCCCTTCCCTATAAACAGTACTTATTTGATAATCTTGCCAAGACAGTCCTTCCAGAAGAGTTCTTTTCACTCAAGTTATGATTTAAAGATAAGATAACATTGGTTGGAACTACAGGAGATTATTTCAACACTAAGCTGGACTTATTCTGATTACTTTTTATTTCATGCTTTTATAAAAGGGGTTCATACCAAAAGGTACCCACCCACTTGTGTGCCAAGTCCAGGATGCTCTGCCTCGTCACTCCTGGAAGAATGATGCCATCTAGCGGAGGAGTTGCCAGTTCTTCTTCTATCAATTAGAAATTGGAATAGTTTCAAACTTTATTAGATGCTTTCCTAAACAACAAACACTTCTTGTTATTTTTAAAAACACTTCTTGTTATTTTTCTGGTAACAAACATGAAAAGGGGGCCACTGTTCTGTACTGTCAAATTTTCCAAATCAACTCACACTTCAGGTAGATCCTTATATTTTCTTTAAAAGAAAAAAAAATGCAGAAAAAAAAACAAGAAAGAAAATCAGTCATCCTTCTGCTATTTAGTCACTAAGCTGTGCCGGACTCTCTGCAACACCATGAACTATAGCCCACCAGGCTCCTCGAGGTCCATGGGATTTATCAGGCAAGAATACTGGAGTGGGTTGCCATTTCCTTCTCCAAAGGATCTTCCTGCCCAGGGGCTGCACCTGCATCTCCTACATTGGCAAATGGATTCTTTATCACTAAGCCACCAGGGAAGCCCCATCAGTCATTCTACCCCCTTCAATTTATCCTTAACCAGTGAAAAATGAGATGGTTTCCCACTAACAAACAATAAGAGTTACGAAATACTCCAAAGAGCAACATTCCAAAAGTCAAAAAACATTGCAAAGTCAAAAAGATTAAAGCTGATTGTGATTAGGAAAATCTAGGTAGACTCTTATCCAGAAACACTGGGCATTACCAAACCTTCTAAGAGTACTGTGGGGTAACCCTGTCCCAAGAGGTATGCATGCCCACTCAGGCTGTCCCTGCTCCCACACTGGCCTTGACAACTCTATCCAGAGTGGCATTCAGCCATGGAGGAGCATCCACATCAGGTATGGAGATGTTGACCTCAGGCTCTGAGATGTGAATGTAATGCATGCAGGGTGGGCTCAAGCATGTATATGCCTAACAAAGAAAACATAAAGAAAAAAAGAAATCCAAACAATAAAATAACACTCCATGGGTGACCCACAGGGCCAAAGCCAAGACACTGGTCTAGTAGGAGAATGACTGCAGACACTCCCAACCGCAGTGCAAGTTGGCATGATGACCTGTCTACAAGACTCAGTGTGGGGCTTCCCTGGGGGCCTAGCAGTTGAGAATTTGCCTGCCCATGCAGGGAACATAGGTTCAATCCCTGGTCGGGGAAGATCCCACAAGCCATGGGACAATTAAACTAAGCCTATGTGCCATAACTACTGAGTCTGAGTACCACAGTTACTGAAGTTCATGCGCCTGGAGCCCGTGCTCCACAAAAAGAGAAGCCATCCCCTTGAGAGGCCTGTGCACTGAACAAATGACCCCCACTCGCAGCAACAAAGACCCAGTACACCCCAAAATAAATAAATCTTACAAAAAAAAGAGAGTGTGGCACACCAGCCATACAGCCTCCTTACAGAAGGATGCCTCTGGTACTCAACATTCCCCTTCCTCCTCACCTCTGGCACCCAGGAAGCGGAATCTAGTGAGAAATTCAAGCCTTAATCACTTTATATAGATGTGGAACCTTACAATAGATGTGTTGCTTGTCATGTGTCTGCAGAGGACTTCACAAGGGATGCTGTAAAGGACCACTGGGTAGCAAAAGTTGGGTAGCAGTCAGTCTTTGAACTCCAGAGCCACTTGATGCAGCCTGAAAGGACTTTAGAGATCACCTAGTGCAGGCCTGTTTTCCAGAAGGAGAAACTGAGGCTGAAGAAACATGTGACTTCCCAAGGTTGGTGACACTGGGGAACACTGCCAGCGCTCAAGTCTCTCAACACTGTGGCCACCGCCCTTTCCTTTTGTAGACTGTGCTCTGGACTCATCCACTCCACTGTGGCCACATGAGACGTCCCCAGCAACAACACAGCTCTCTGGAATGCCAAGACTCTATGTTTACTCCTGTGTCCCCAAAACTCAACAAGATGCCTGGCCCGGAGTGGTATGTAATACATGTTTTTGAGTTAAAAAAAAAAAATCCTCTTTGTTAGGGTATAGCAGTATGATTTCTTTGAATTTTGAGTCAAAAAATCATCTGCTGAAAACCACTGTTTCAAAAGAAGAAAATTTGTTTTTGGCAAGGTTTTGGGGGCTACTTTGATCTCAAGATAAACACGTGTTTTGCAATAGCAAGCAAGCTGGATATATGGATGTACAGATCTACATGTGTATGCACACATACACCCCACACATATAAACAAACAATTCTAGTGCCCCCCAAACTGGACCTCCCCCAAAGTTTGCTGGGCTCTAAGACCATGTGCTAAGTCACTTCAGTCGTGTCCAACTCTTTGTGACCTCATGGACTGTAGCCCACCAGGCTCCTTTGTCCATGGGATCCTCCAGGCAAAAATACTGAAATGGGTTGCCATGCCCTCCTCCTAAGACTGCATAGAGTTCAATGAAAACAGTGGCCCCACGTGGGCAAATGCAGTTTTGTGAAACATATGTAACACCCAAATCTGTAACCACTAGCCTGAGGTCAAGGAACAGAACATCTGCTTCTCTGGTTGCCAGACAGAGATGATGACATGACAACATTTGGGTGAGAAATATTCATTTTCCTCTGCAACCACAAACAAGCTTACAAGAGCCAGAATGAGCTCCAGATTGCTCAACAGGAGGAAAACGGAGCCTACGAACGCAGCTTGTTTTTGACAGAGAAATCATTTGGGGGAGATGAAGAGTTTAGAAGCAATGACAGCAGGATTTATCTGACTTCCCAAATTCAAGCACTAATGGGAACCAGGAATGTGGGTTTGTGTTAATGACCCAAACACCAACAGCACAATCATTCATTCATTCAACAATATATACTGAGCATCTATCAGTATCAGTAACAGCATCAGTGCCGCTGGCCATTCTAAGTGTGAGGATACAGCAGGGAACAAAATCGATGTAACTCCTTGCTCACCTTCTAATGGGCAGAGGCAAACAATTATATTAAATAGCATGTTAGGCAATGGAAGGGGAAAAAAAGAAGGTGATGGGGAGTGTTGGGGAAAGAGCTTAAGATTTGTATTAAGGTATCCAAGAAAAGGCTTACTGAGAATGGGGTGTGTGGCGAAGACTTGAAGGAGGTGAGTGAGCAGCCACCCAGCATGAGTACTCTGAGCAGAGCTGGTGTAAATGCATCCCAAACTCCCTGTGAAACTCAACCACGACAATCCCATCTTACTTTCACAGTAGTTCCAGTGTCTAGTATTAGATAATACTGCTTTCTCAATAGTGAACAGTAAGTGTGTATGTCATATGACTCATCAATGAAATAATACAGAATTGGGGGCCCTGTGATCTTACAATCAGGGCTGCGGTTATGGAATCAAAACCCACATGAACAGACACTCAAAAAGGACCTATTGTATAGCACAGGGAACTCTACTCAGTGTTGTGATAACCTGTAAGGGAAAAGAATTTTAAAAAGAATATAAACATACACACACACACACACACACACACACTGAATCACTTTGACATACACCTGAAACTAACACAACCTTGTAAATCAACTATACTTCAGTTTAAAAACAAAAACAAAAAACCCCTGAGTTCCAAGCCAAGTGCCACAAAATAGGGCACAGCACTGTGGCAGCTACCTGGGCCCAAAGGAATGGTGAGTGGGTGCTCCCGGAAAGAACTCTGCTTGTAACTCTTATTGGAAAGCTTTTTGGGGGAAAAAACTCAATATTTTGCTGATTTTCAACACATTATTCTTTGTCTTTTCCTAAAGCCACACAGTATAAATCAAAGTTACTAGAGTTGTTGCAATGTCTGTTTCCTTTTTAAGCCCAAAGATTGTTTCTGACATTTCCCTCACTTCTCTCAGAATACTATTCAAACATTTGTTCCATTTCCTTTCTCCTTACTTTAAATTTTATCTGATCTGTCAGTGAACACCCTCAAATTGAAGGAACATCTTCACATTAAAACTATACTTATCTCAGGCAACCATAACCTGAATAGGAACTCTCAACGTCTTGTATATTTTATAAGAGCCAGAAGACAAATTCATTCAATTCTCTTCTGACCTTTAAAAGCCATGGAAATGGTTCATGATTATTGTTTGCGTAACGGGTCATTTTTCACCAGGACAGTTTCTGGTGTTTCTGGTTAAACTGTGTAGCTCTGATTCAGACTGTGCTTAAATCCTGACATCTCCCGTCCATAAATAAGGATGGTGCCACTTCTGTATGATGTCACTGGTTTTGTTTGGGGTTGCGTGGGTTTTCTTGGCGATGGGGATGGGAGTGGGTAGATGGAAAGAATGAACTGAATCAATTTATTATCTCCTATGCACAGAGTTCAACAGTGGCTGTCAACTTTCAGGCACAGCTTTTGATAGATGTCATATGAAATAACTCCAATTTAGAAATCACAAATATTCCAGTACAAATTGTGTTTTCAAGAGTGTCAGCTACAAACAGCCAGGTATGGAAGGACAAACATAATCTATATCTGGCTTTTCATATGCCAAGGGTTACCAAGGATCAACCCCAGAACATGGTGTACTCACCACACCTGTTTATTCTCGCTGTGACTGGAATATAAGGCTCATCTTGTAATTCTCTGAAAGCAATGCTCAAATTAGCTCTGAAGTCAGCCACATCTGAATCACAATTTCCCTCTATTTGTAGCCAAATAACAAAAGAGCAAGAGGCTACTATGTCTGCTTTAAAATTAAAATTTCATTTAAAATCTGAATTAAAACCAATCCCAAGATTTCAGCAGTATTAAGTTGGTCAAAAAATTGTTTGAACTCAACTCAATCTTTGGAAACTTATCATTTTACACTTGGGCTTTCCCTGGTGGCTCAGACTGTAAAGAATCCGTCTGCAATGCAGGAGACTCAGGTTCGACCTCTGGCTTAGGAAGATCCCTTGGAGAAGGGAATGGCTACCCACTCCAGTATTCTTGCCTGGAGAATCCCATAGACAGAGAAGTCATATTTGGAAACTTATCATTTTACATTTCTAGTCTGTGGTTTCTGCCAACTAATTTAAAAGAAAAGAACTGCAAAGAAGGAAAGTGAGCATTCAGGATATTAAAGGTAATAAAGAAGTACTGATTTTTGTCGTAGATATATATTAATGGTCTTAAATGAACCACAATCTACATACAATCCCCAAATTAAGACCAATTTGCCCTAAAAACGGTGTCCTTTATTCAAATAGAGCTCCAGTGTAAATCTGGAAGGCTTCTAATGTATTATCAAAATACGTAGAAAGGGCAATGATTGTTAAATGAATTACAACAAGAGCATGCACTAAATTTCGTATCAGTAGAAAGAGTAGACTATGTTTATCACTACAGTGTCTTATACATAGTATACGGTAAATGACCACAGGCTTCCCCAGTGGCTCAGATGTGAAGAATCCACCTGCTATGGAGGAAGGGTGGGTTCAATCCCCGGGTTGGGAAGAGTCCCTGGAGGAGAACATGGTAACCTACTCCAGTATTCTTGCCTGGGAAATGCCACGGGCAGAGAAGCCTAGCAGGCTACAATCCATGCGGTCACAAAGAGTCAGACACGGCTGAAGCAACTGAGCATGCACGCATGCGTGGTAAATGACCACTGAAATAATCAGATCGGAAAAATGATAATAAAAAGGATAAAGCAGCACATTTTCAAATAGTGGAGATTTAAATTTCTTAAATTGACAACTCAAAAGTAAGTACATCTAAAGCCAAAAAACAAAGCCAAAAATCTTTGTAAACACTGTAAACTTAAACTCATGTGCACTTGGACAGCAAAAGCACAGAAAACCTTAAGATCTTGGGAGTGTGCTACTTGTTCTCTTGTTCTAAGGTTTTAGTTCTTTTCTCTCCAATCCTACTGAAAATGATTGAAAAATAGCAGAGAGTTGAAATCTGAGTGGATTACCTCCATCTTCATTTATCCAATAAAGAAAAAGATTCATAGTTCCAACTTCAGTTATTTGATTATCTTCTCCATAGAGCCACAGAACCTGCTGACATGCATTTTCCACGGCTTCACATTGGGCAAAAAGAGATGAGCCATAATTCCTTTTAAGAAAGAGGAAACACATGATTATGAATATACTTCATCCCCTACCTCCCAGCAAGTCTTTAATTCAAGCGTGGATGTAGTCAATGTACTAGGTTCTTAATTATATATCCTCTCCAGTTAACTACATAATATTAGAGGAAACACATTAGAGAATCTACATGGTCTGACTACATTCATTTGGGAGAGAGAGATCAAAGAAAAACTGTGCAATTCTAACTTGAAAAAAGAGAACACAGGTGAAGAGCCAAGTCAACAACACTTAAAAGTTATTGAGTATTTTTTTCACATGCCAATCAATTTTACATGAATTACTTCATTTTGGAGGTGTGCTACTTTTTCCCTTTGTTCTAAGGTTCTAGTTCTTTTCACTGGAAAAGACCATGATGCTGGGAAAGATTGAAGGCAAAAGGAGAAGAGGGCAGCAAAGGATGAGCTGGTTAGATAGCATCACTGACTCAATGGACATGAATCTGAGCAAATTCTCAGACAGAGTGAAAGACACAGAAGTCCAGTGTGTTGCAGTCTATGGGGGTCACAAAGAGTCAGACATGACTTAGTGACTGAACAAGAATATTTCATTTAAACCCCACAAAACACTATTGAGTTAGCTACGATCATTAGTCCCATTATTCAGATGAGAAACTGAGGCTTAGAGAAGTAACTTATATCAAGTTATATCTATTAATTAGCAGAGCACCAACTCCATGCTCTAACTGGAACCTTTCAATATAAACAAGAAATACCTATTGCTCAATGTCTAAATTCCCTAAAAGTGAGACAAGAGGCCAGAAATCCTTATTTTAACCAAAAAATATTCCAAAAGCCTGTTTTTCTCAATCAATACTATTCACCTTGGATTATTCAAATGAACATGATGTATCTTCCTGGAATGACAATGTAGTTTCTAATATTTATTTACTCATTCATTCATTCATTTGTTACCTGACTCCTAGAAGTTTAAGTAAACTCAGTAGGGGAGCACTTTCCTCTGTGAGTCAGAGTGTAAGATACAATCGACATTTAACACATACAGACACACACATACACACAGCTTGTGGAGAATAAATTCAAACTAAAGAGACAAGAAATTTAGATATATTGGAATTGACTCATATATTTTGACAAATGGTCTATCATTTGGAAGGAGAAATGACCTCTAAATTAAACAGAAATATTAATGCTTTTTATACCTTAAAATTTTATTTGGCATTCTTGTCTGGAGAATCCCAGGGACGGGGGAGCCTGATAGGCTGCCGTCTATGGGGTCGCACAGAGTCGGACACGACTGAAGCGACTTAGCAGCAGTAGCAGCAGCAGCAATTTCATTCATAATGATGCCTAGCTCTCACCATCCTCATTAATGAGTTCTCCAATTATATGTTGCCTTAGGAGAAAAGGATTGGGGCTTCCCTGGTGGCTCAGAGGGTAAAGCATCTGCCTGCAATGCAGGAGACCTGGGTTTGATCCCTGGGTCAGGAAGATCCCCTGGAGAAGGAAATGGCAATCCACTCCAGTACTCTTGCCTGGAAAACCCCATGGACAGAGAAGCCTGGTAGGCTAGAGTCCATGGGATCACAAAGGGTCAGACACAAGTGAGCGACTTCACTTTCACTTTAGGAGAAAAGGAAGTAATATTTTAAATCTATCCTTTATTAAATGGGAAAAGTATTCAGTAGAATACAAAATATGAATCAATGCTTTAGATAAAACATGAGAGTCCTCAAATATATGTGATGCTTGTTTGCCTTTCTATGCTCCTGGCTGTATAATTCACTTTCCTTGGCTTTTAGAAGACATCAGCAAACAAGTTTGAAAGCACTCCTCTATGACAGTCAGGACTAGGAAAAAACCCTAGACCCATCCTTGGACTATGAAGCCCCAAGAAGTACACAGAAACAATCAAACATACTACCAAAAAATTAATGTTATTATTACTTTCCACAAAATACCCACCTAGGCCTTTTAAATGATCTCTTTTATATCTGGGCAAGATTAAATTTTTAGTATTTCCTAAGCCAAAGTGTAACTTAAACACAGAAGCCATATATTCCAGTGGCTACATGCCATTCTCATCTGCACAGCTTCTCTTCTCTTCCCACTATATTCTCTTAGGCCCTTCCTATGCAGCCAAGTCATTCTGCTTGGGTTGACAATCATAGCATCCTGCCCCTACCACAAATGAAGAAAAGAGTGGGCAAGTAACTAAGTTGCTCATAAGTTCTTCTTTGAGTTTACTCACTCATTCATTTCAATGTACAAAACCCTTTGAAAGATGTATTTTCTCCCTTTGAGAATGGTGGCAGCTTGTCTGCTATGATGCTGGGTCTCTTGTATCCATGATCACCAGCTTTCAAAGCAGAAGACATCTGAATTAGGAGAGCCTTAGGCTAACACATTGCCAGAAGCCTTGACAAGAGAGGGGGGAAGGATAGAAAGAGAGGGAAAAGGAGAGAAGAGAGAGACTGGGGTGGATGTAGCATGAGAAGGACATATGCAAGGGCAAAGCAATCTGGTGACAATGAGGCGAGCTCTTATTGGTCCACAGCTACCATCCTACTAACATGAGCCAGTCAATCCCTTCTCTACTCAAGATGGATTGAGCTAGTTTTCTGACCTGTAACTCAAAGACTAGTGACTAATAACTGAAGTATTCTAGAAAGCTATGGGAAATAGACATCATACAATCTGGCGAATGATGAGATTTACTTACACCAAGGTATTCAGATTCTTTTAAAAGACCCTCAACATGTATACTTCAAAATACAGGCAATGAAATGTCAATTACTAGTCAGTCTGAGGATGACGCAATTCTAATATTCAGGAGGCTTTCATTTTTAATGACCATAAAACATCAGACCACCTATATTCAGAACTAATGGCAAATACGCAGTAACTGGGTTCAATTATAAATACTTTTTAAGGAGTATAGACCAGCCTGCAGGGAGAGCTTGGTAGACAGAGCATGGGTTTGGAGCCGATAGGCCCAGATGCAGCTCTTTAATGTCTACTGCTGCTGCTGCTACTACTAAGTCACTTCAGTCGTGTCCAACTCTGTGCAACCCCACAGACAGCAGCCCACCAGGCTCCCCTGTCCCTGGGATTCTTCAGGCAAGAATATTGGAGTGGGTTGCCATTTCCTTCTCTAATGCATGAAGGTGAAAAGTGAAAGTGAAGTCGCTCAGTCCTGTCTGACTCTGAGCGACCCCATGGACTTCAGCCTACCGGGCTCCTCCATCCATGGGATTTTCCAGGCAAGAGTACTGGAGTGGGGTGCCATCGTCCCTACTTCTTGTTATTTAGTTGTTAAGTTGATTTAGTTGTTAAGTTGTATGCGATTCTTTTGTGACCCCATGGACTGTAGTCCGCCTGCCTCCTCTGTCCATGGGACTTCCCAGGCAAGAATACTGGAGTGGAAATCTCCTCCAGGGGATCATCCTGACCCAGGGATTGAACCTGCATCTCCCTCACTGACAAGTGGATTCTTTACCACTGAGCCCAGGGAAGTCCATTTATAGGTGTGTTTTTCCCCGAATACAAATGTGTATCAAAATTCTCTCTCAGGTGTAAACTGTATTATTAATGTCCACTGGGTTATTGATACTTTGGTAATATACTTGGGCTTCCTTCCACATGCTGCCAATATTAAGAAGGAAAACACATGTCCTTGGAAGAAAGAGGAAAATGAAAAAGTGGGAAAACTGTCTACATAAAATTTTAATGTAGAATCTGGGAGACTAGGAATATTAAATACATCCCTCCAAAAGAGTAAATCCTATTGTGTACAATCTAACTGATTGCTCCTAGGAGAGAGTCCTGGAGATAAAACCAGAAAGAAAGAGAGCCTCATAATATAAACTATTGTCTGCTGAGAGAGTACCACCTACCAGGCAGGGTACAGGTTCTGAACCCCATTATTTCAACAAATTGTCTTAACACAACCCTAGATGTTATTATACTTTTGAGGATTTGTAGGGAGACAGGACTTAATTGCATAAGATCATGCAGATACGTGCACGATTCATGGGTATCTCTTATTCCCAAGTCCACGCTGGAAACCGCTAGGTTCTAACTCCATACTTGTTGAGAGCTCCCTAAGTGCCAGCCAGGATCCTAGGCACTTCACATTATCCTCCTTCATCCTCACAGGTAAAGTGGGCATTATTACTCTCATTTTATCAATGAGGAAACTAAGGCTTACAATTTAAATTAATCTAAGTTTAAAAGTTCTAAGATTAAAAAATTTAATCTTAGAATTTTAAAAATACATATATTCTCTCTCTTCCTCAGACTCACTTAGACAGAAAGCAGAAAATTCTTGAGCTTGTGAAAGTCAATAGATATTTAATAACTACCAATTGACTACAGAGGTACTAAAAAAAAAGATTAGAAGATAACTATTGAATAAGTTGGAGGAGGGCATGGCAACCCACTCCAGCATTCTTGCCTGGAGAATCCCCATGGACAGAGGAGCCTGGAGGGCTGCAGTCCGTGGGGTCGCAAAGAGTTGGACACGACTGAGCAACTAAGCACAGCACAGCATTGAATAAGTTAGGTCTAGAAAAGAACAATAATACATAAATCTAAGGTTGCCGCCAAATGTCTTTGTTAACTACACTGAATGACGGTAGATGCAAAATCATTTGTTTCCCTGTGCTCCTCCAGGCTGGGAGTACAGGAGCAGAGAGCTTTGAAACTCTTGGAAACAACAGGCGGGTTTGTGACGAATCCACTCTCTGCTTCATGCCTGCCCTCTTGCCAATTTTGCTTTTATGTATGGGGCCCAAAACTCTCTTCTCTAAGAAATTTCATGTCAATGTCCACTGATTCTGGTCCACGTGAGCCTAATGAGTCAAACTAGTAATTTATTTTATAGTTGGCTTTATTTCTTAGAGAAGTTTCAGATTACAGAAAACCTGAGCAAAAAACAGAGCTTCTATAACTCTTATTCCTCAATTTCCATTTCCCTTCTTATTAACATCTCACATTAGTGGGGTACACTTGTTATAACTGATGAGACAATATTGAAATACTAGTTGTTCATAGTAACACCGGACTTCAGTCTTTGTGTTGTACAGAAAGTAGTGATTTTTAATTGCTCTTTAATGATCATATATTCTATGAGACTGCCTCAATATCCTCTTTGTAACAAATAACCATCTGCCCAGACACCAAACTAAAGGATTCCCTGCAATTTGTGTCCCCATGTTATCTTTTCCCTAGGCAGGTAGGGGGAGCTAGAGAGTATGATTTAAAGTAGAAAAAATTTTACATTCTCTCTTCATCAAGACTGCTGCTTTACTGCAATGTGCACTGAGAGAAGTTTTAATAGAGTAATACAGATATGCTCTGTGAATAAGTCTGAAAAAGTAAAAAAGCCATTGAGAACAAACAAAAAAGTTTTTGATCTGGCTAGCCTAGGACTTAGGAAGGAGATCTAACATGGAATAAAGTGACTTAGTTTATTTAATGAACTCCATCAGAATATTTTTTTTTTTTCTGGGCTTCCCTCATAGCTCAGTCAGTAAAGAATCTGCCTGCAATGCAGGATACCTGGGTTTGATCCCTGGGTTGGGAAGATCCCCTGGAGAAGGAAACGGCAACCTATTCCAGTATTCTTGCCTGGAAAATTCCATGGACAGAACAGCCTGGCATGCTACAGTCCATGGGGTTGCAAGAGTCGGATACAATCTAGCGACTAAGCCACCACCATCAGGATTTTTGTGACCCGATGAGGGAATGCAGTTAGTGAGTGAATGCCAAGAGGGATGACAGGACATAGCATTTTACCACCATGCCTTTTTGGGGATAGAAAAGTGAGAAATAGAAAAAGTCAATGGAAGGTTCAAAGCCAGCTGTCAGGGTCTCTCTGGCATGTCGGCGCCACATCCTTCCTCTCTCCCAGGGCCCAGAAGACTGCACTGAGTCACCTTGAGGGCCAGCTGGTGCTCTTCCAAAGGAAGAGCCACGCTGGGTAACCCGGCTATTCTTGTTCACCCGTCGGGGCATTCCCGATTCATGGCCAAGTCCACCCCTGAAATTGTCTAACACTTTCAAATGCTCTTTTATTTCCAGCCAGCTACATATGGCCTATGAGACTGGCCTGACCGAGCCAAAGCAGGGCTGTCCCACAGCCAGTTGGCAGCAGATACGGTTGCAATCTGCGGGAATGAAGACAGCACTTCAGTGAAGCAGGCACCTTCCCCAGACAGGGCTCCTTGGAGCCGACTGAGAGCTTGGGCCCCGACACCAGATGCTCTCGAATGCCAACTGTCAGCCCGCGGCCAGAGACCAGCATCCCGGGCAGCTCATCCAAAGCGCTGATTTCATTCCTGGTCTAGTTACTTTAGTTCTTGCTTATGTTTAACAGTCAATGTTTCTCCCTTACAAAGGGTCACAGAGGTTATCCTTCAAACATCTAGCACATTCAAACCACTGAAGGCTAAACACAAAATAAAAATGACCATTCCAGTGTGAATACTAATATATATATATATATATATATGTATGTATGTATTGAAGTGAAATGGCCATAACTAAATGGTCACAAGGGACTCTATCCTTTAGACAGAAACACAGACCAACTTACCCTCCCATCTTGCAGTCTCCGGTCCCACCTTTCCAGGCTCTTACATACTTCGGGTTGGCCCACAGGGACACAGGATTAAAGCTTCCAGTGGAAAAATAAGGTCCCACTGGGCTCAAGATTACAAAGAGCAGGGCTTTAGTCGGCTTCTTGACTCCCAGAGAAGGCTGGAATATAGTACAAGTACACACAACTGTTAATCTAAAATGCAGATGCCAGTCTCAAAGTCTAGAACACATCTGTAACATCTCCCAGAAGCCACAAATGACAGCTGTTACTTCTGAAGCTGAGTTACACAAAGCCTGATGGTCGTCTAAGAAGAAAACACCAAGACTGGGTTCCATTTTGCTTTGCTTTCAGAGTTATGATTTTAAAGGAAAGGCAAATTTGTCTATTGTTTTATTAATAGGTTTTTTGTGTGTGCTCAGTTGCTCAGTCCTGTCTGACTCTTTGCGACCTCATGGATGGTAGCCCACCAGGCTCCTCTGTACATGGGCTTATCCCAGGCAAGAATACTGGAGAGGGTTGCCATTTCCTCCTCCAGGGGACCTTCCTGACCCAGGGATCGAACCCACGTCTCCTGGGGCACCTGCATTGGCAGCGGATTCTTTACCACTGAGCCACCTGGGAAGACCAGTACATTGTCAACTAGCCATATATTTTTGACAACTAGCCATGTAACACCTTTCAGGATTGCACTGATTGGGAACTGAAAAAGGAAAGAACCTAGACATGATTTCAGTCTTTGGGGGTGAAACCTAATATTTGCTTCTCTAACTTGCCTTTCTACTTCATCCAAACACTCTGGTGCCAGCAGACTCGGGCTGGAGAAAGTGCCATTATCGCATCCGACTGTGACAGATAACAGACACCAAAAGTGTAGCTTCACTAGAAGCAAAGACATCAGACAAGACAAATCCCCGCCACCGGGGCCCCTGCCCACCAAAAGACAGAGGATGAAGGACTCAGCAATTCATATTAGGAATGACAAAGAGAGAAAACGGCCTTCCCCAGAAACACTGAGAAAAGCACAAGCCAACAATGCAATCATAAATTTCTTCAGCACAAAAGTAATTACTCTCCGTTGTTTTTTAAAGAGGAAAATTGAGAGGCTAAAAAGTTTTGAGGGCTACATATCTAAAGGCATTAAAGGTTGCTGGGCTATCCTGTACAGTTTAAGGCCACGCAGGTAAGAAAACAAATTAAGACTATTATATTAAATCTTGGGCAATAAAATACATACACCAAGTCCTCAAAAAAGAAGCCTAGTCTGCCTGGATGGGGTAGCAATCTGGTGTGAAAATAATGACAGGAGACTCAAATTCAGCTAATTCGTGACTTTTGTAATATTTAATGAAACTGGCTAAAAGTGGACCTGGGGATATATTTTTTTTTCTGAATTTCAATTAAATCTCCTTTTCTGCTACCTGTTAGCTCAAGGGGCCTCCCCACTACTTATGCCCAGATGAAGAATCAGGTAGGGAAAAGATGTGTGAGCATGATACAGTGTGTTTGTATATGTGCACTCTGATGCCACCAGAGAGGCTTAAGAAATGGGAAGCTGAGTCCATTCACACAGCATGTGAACCTGAGAGTCACACAGGGCTTGGCTGGCCCCAAAGGAAACGGATAAAGAGTGACAGATACCAAGTTAAAGAAATGAGTCAGTTCACAGACTTAAATAATGAACTTATGGTTACCATGGGGAAAGGATCGGGTGAAAGGATAGTTTGCATGTTTAGGATTGACAAGAACATGCAACTGTATTCAATAAGGATCTAAAGTATAGCACAGGGAACTCTGCTCAATGTTATGTGGCAGCCTGGATGGGAGCAGAGTTTGGGGGACAATGGACACATGTATATGTCTGGCTGAGTCCCTTTGCTGTCCACCTGAAACTGTTACAACATTGTGAATAGGCTATCCTCCAATGCAAAATAAAAAGTTCAAATTTAAAAGAAAAAAATGATAAAGAAATGAATCAGCGTTAGGGAAATTAAGTAGTCTTGTTTAGGCTTCAGAGACAAAGCAGAGCAGGCCTCCGACCTTGCTTCTGACCTACATGGATACAGCCCGGACTACTGCTGTGGGTGTCAGCCACACCTGCTGTGAGTGTCAGAAGAGAAACAGGATAGATAGATACATAGGGAGCAGATCTTGGAATTTGTCAAGTCCCTAGAGGATGTCTGGCCTGCCACGCCTAGGACTTAGTAACATTCCAAGATTTGCGTAACAAAGCAAGTGTTAGTTGCTCAGTCCTTCCAGCCTCTGTAGCCCACCAGGTTTCTTTGTCCATGGGATTCTCCAGGCAAACCTACTAGAGTGGGTTTCCATTTCCTTCTCCAAAAAAGGAAACAGCATTGTAAAAACTTAACATAATACCATTGCTGCAGATTTGCTGGCAGATTGATGAAGATATATCAATAACCTCAGATATGCAGATGACACCACTCTTATGGCAGAACGGGAAGAACTAACGAGTCTCTTGATGAAAGAGAAGAGTGAAAAAGCTGGCTTACAACTCAGCATTTAGAAAACTAAGATCATGGCATCCGGTCCCATCACTTCATGGCAAATAGATGGAGAAACAATGGAAACAGTGACAGACTTTATTTTCTTGGGCTCCAAAATCACTGCAGATGGTGACTGCAGCCATGAAATTAAAAGACGCTTGCTCCTTGGAAGGAAAGTTATGACCAACCTAGATAGCATATTAAAAAGTAGAGACATTACTTTGCCGACAAAGGTCCGTCTAGTCAAAGCTATGGTTTTTCCCAGTAGTCATGTATGAATGTGAGAGCTGGACCATAAAGAAAGCTGAGCACTGAAGAATTGATGCTTTTGAACTGTGGTGTTGGAGAAAATTCTTGACAGTTGCAAGGAGATCCAATCAGTCAATCCTAAAGGAAATCAATCCTGAATATTCACTGGAAGAACCAATGCTGAAGCTGAAGCTCCAATACTTTGGCCACCTGATGTGAAGAACTGACTCACTGGAAAAGACCCTGATGCTGGGAAAGACTGGAGGCAGGAGGAAGGGATGACAGAGGATGAGATGGCTGGATGGCATCACTGACTCGATAGACATTCTTGAGCAAGCTCTGGGAACTGGCGATGGACAGAGAAGCCTGGGGTGCTGCAGTCCATGGTGTCTCAAAGAGTCGGACACGACTGAGCGACTGAAAGGAACTGAACTGATGAGGATCTTTCAGTTTGCATCCTGGGATTATAAATGGGAGAAATGAAACCTTTGAAGTCTCACCCACAAAGCGGACACGCTGCCTGGGACCTTTTCCTAATTGGAACTCCAGACTGCTGTCACATGAGACTTCCCAGTGCTGTTAAGTACGGATGTTGGCAAATCCAATTTGGTGATGTATGTACTATTGCTCTCCTCTGCTGTTTCTATTTCTTTTTTCTTTTATGTTAGAATATTCAAAGTAGACTAGATAGTTCTCTAAGAAATATTTGTATTGCTTATATGTATATAACGAATGGCTTATTTTGTTAACAAATCCTCTGGACATGAGGCAAAAGTGAAAACTTTCAGCAAAACAGCCAGCAAGCAACAACAGGTTTTGGTTTTTTTGCTCATTTGGGTTTGTTCTTTAGTGAGGGTTGAAAAGGTCACCCCTACAAAGAATGAGGAGATTTAAACTCCATTTGCTTTTATTGGTTTCATTATTTGGAAAAAGAAATTCCCAGAATAACACACATATCTGCCTTTCTTCCCAACTTTGATAAAAATTGACTATCTTATCTCTGCACTTTCATTTACCTATCAGTTAAGTAAGTACACTTCATATCAGGGGGGCTTTGAAGCTTTACATTAAAAAAAATTATTGACCATTGTAATACAGAATTAAGCTTCTCAACATAATTTATAAATACAATATGCAGGACACAGTATCAATAATTTACCTAGCTTCTAACGTTCTAAATAAAATACCTTATTTATGGATAAGCTGATAAGCATATTATTACTGATATCACATGAATGCCTGGACTTTTTTCACTCTTGTATTTTTTGCAGCCTACACTCTACTAAAAAAAAGTAACAATAACTCATCATCATGGATAAGTTTCATGTTATTCATTTCCTTCCCTTGATTTTAATTGACAGGCAAACTTGCATTTAATCCACTAGGTGGCAGTAGAGAGAAAACAGATGAAAAACAGACTAACACACTAAATCTATTTCTAGAGAAGAATATCTTGATAAAAATCTTTAAACAATATCTTTATCCCTGGGTCAGGACGATCCCCTCGAGGAGGAAATGGCAACCCCATTCCAGTATTCTTGCCTGGGAAATCCCATGGACAGAGAAGCCTAGTGGGCTATATAGTCCATAAGGTCGCATAGAGTTGGACATGACTAAGGAATTAAACCAGCTTCCCTGGTGGCTCAGAGGGTAAAGTGTCTGCCTGCAAAGCAGGAGACCCGGGTTCGATCCCTGGGTCGGGAAGATCCCCTGGAGAAGGAAATGGCAACCCACTCCAGTACTCTTGCCTGGAAAATCCCATGGACGGAGAAGCCTGGTGGGCTACAGTCCATCAGGTTGCAAAGAGTCAGACACGACTGAACAACTTCACTTCACTTAAGGGATTAAACCACCACCACCATTCTTAGCAAGCAAGTCGATTATAGACTAGAATGTCTCGATGCTGAGAGAAAGTGTGTTTATGTGTACTAACTTTTATTTCTGAAATTTAAGCAAGGTCAATTCATATTTTGCAAGCACTTTACGTACTGGTGTCACCTTCATCCTTAAATAATTATTTATGTCAAATATCTTTGCATGAAAAGAACTATGACTGTACTGAAAATGATCACACTGTTTCATGAGTAAGAGTAAATAAAATGTAACTTTTTGGATCAGGAAGGGAACCTGGTGATTGGATCTGTTTCTCCCCTCCACATTTGTTCCTCAGTTCTCCCTTCTTTCCTGGAAAGCAATTTAAATTCTGTACTATTCCTACAGTAAAGAATAGTTTATGATAGCATAATATTAATCAAATGGCAAAGAACAACATTCTATGATCACAAGATCAGGATTCTGGTTGAAATAAAATAAAAGCCATATACATAAAGAAAAATATGGATAGTAACAGCTGATAAGTTATGTAGACCAGTTTCACTGTCTTATTTTGACTGATTTTTAAAAATTCTCCTCTACTAGTTTCTTGGATTATTTCAATACATAAAGAACTGAAAGGGGCTTTTAAGAAATCCCTCGGAAAATGAGAAATACAAAATTTTAGATGCAAAGTTTATAATGTCTCAAGGGACCACATTGACTTTGAAGTTGGAATTCTGATATGTTAAAATATATACTCTTTTAAGTTATACCCCACAAATAACAAATAAATATATATATGAGCATTAAATGTGGGTACATCTTGCACAAAATAACAGAACAATTGAGTGTGATGGAAAATAAAGACACATTTCACAGTGGAAATGACCACTTCTGTGTCACTTAGAAAATTACTCTATAGAAAGGCAGGACTTCTAGGGTGATCCATCTGCAGCGGGCATTCAGCAAACTGAGAAATGTACTACTTAATAGTCCATGTTGTGGCCTGGAAGGCAGAGAAACACTGCTGCCATGTAGAGGCTTGAGAACGATTCTGCTGGGCAAGGCAATTAAGGGACAAAAGAAAATATAGAATTAGAAATAACTGGGGGACATTTTTCAAAAAGAAATTTTTAGGGTGCTCCAAATTATTTTTTTGATCCAAAGGGTAGACTAATTTAAAAAAAAAAAATTCTGCCAGTTATTAAAAAAGATTAGTTAGGGGGGAAAATGACAAAGAATACTGAACTGGGATCCCTAGTAGGCAGGTGGTTAAGAATCCACTTTGCAATGCAGAGAACACAGGTTCGGTCCCTGGTTGGGGAACTAAGATCCCAGACGCTGTGGGGCAACTAAACCCTCGCACCCAACTAGAGTCCATCTGCCGCCTTGAAAAGTCCCCATCGGCCTCGACTAAGATCCAGTGCAGCCAAGTTGGTTAGTTAATTTCTTTTGTTAAGTTTCTATCTTAAAAAAAAAAAAACAACAAGAACAATGAACTAAGGGGATGCTGTAAGAAACACAGGACTGACCAGTGACCCATTTAGGGTTTCAGCGTGAGTCACATGGGGGAGGAACACCAAATTCATGGAATGTGTTTATAGGAAAAACTAGTTGGCCTGATTTAAGATTTAAAAAATAATTAGCAACCCTCAATAATTACACAGTACTTTCAGGTTTCCAAGACATTCCATAGCCATTATCTCAGAAAATCCAACAATCCAGGAATATTTCTAAGTTAAACTGAGCCTCAAATGATTCACCCAGAGTTTTCATTATTTAGCTCGGGACATCGCTCTACTCTTAGTCCAGAGCTCTTTTTTTGATATCAGAATTTGAGGGCGGGGGGGGGGGGATAAATAAATAAATCGGTGAAATTCTCGAGATTTCCTAATGTGAAGAGAATTCAAACCAGACCTTCCTTCCACCCTCAGCCTTCACCACACTCTCATATTCTATGCATCCTCTGCTCAAACCATATGGAATCTTTTTGGATTCCTCCTTGCTTTCCTACTCAAAATATATAGGTAGAAGGCCTAACCCCCAATGTGAATGCATTTGGAGATAAAGCTTTAAAGGAGGTAAAGTTAAATGAGGTCAAAAGGCCGGTGTCCCAATCCTGTTGGGACTGTGGGACTCTGTGTGTGTTCAGTCACGTCTGACTCTTTGCCACCCCATGAACTGTAGCTCTCCAGGCTCCTCTGTCCATGGAATTTTCCGGGCAAGAATACTGGAGTGGGTTGCCATTTTCTCCTCCAGGGGATGTTCTGGACCCACAGATCATACCCGAGTCTCTTGTATCTCCTGCACCGGCAGGTGGATTCTTTACCACTGAGCCACCTGGGTAGTCCTGTTATCCTTTTAAGAAGAGACACCAGAGCACAACTATAGAGTGACAAGGTGGACACCTACAAGCGAGGAAGTGCGGCATCACCAGAGACCAACCCTGTTCACACTTTGACTATGGACTTCCAGCCTCCAAAACTGAGAAAATAAATTCTGGTGTTTAAGGCACCTAATCTGTGGGCCTTCCGTGGTGGTCCAGTGATAAAGACTCTGCACTTCCACTGCAGGGGGCAAGTATTTGATACCTGGTTGGGAAACTAAGATCCCGAGTGCCTCATTTTTGAAATTCTGTTGTGGCACCAGGCTTCCCTGGTGGCTCAGGTAGTAAGAATCTGCCCACAATGCAGGAGATGTGGGTTCAATCCCTGAGTCACGAAGATCCCCTGGAGGAGGAAATGGCAACTCACTCCACCAGTATTCTTGCCTGGAGAATTCCATGGACAGAGGAGCCTGGCAGACTACAGTCCAGGGGATTGCAAAGAGTCGGACGACTAACACTTTCACTTTCTGTGGCAACACAAACCAATCGAAACATCTCTCTAGGTAACACAAACCCCTCAATCTCTAATTAAATATTATCTAACTGTCACTTCAGGAAATGAGCTCCAGTTACAAGCCTAGGTGCTTGTGTTACACAGTATTACAGCATCCAGCATTTCCTCAAATGTAGACAAAATACCATCATGCTTTCTTACAACTGCTTATTTAATTCTCCACCACTCAGGCATCTGTGCACTCCATGAAGGGCAGGACCTTCTTTGCTCCCTACACAAAGCATCCTCTGTTGTTTATTATACCAGGTACTGACTAGACATCAGTTGAACTGTTAGTCATCTTAATAAGACATTTATGGAAAAGGGCTATGAAACCAACCTAGATAACTACTTAGCAAATTTGAATTATTTTATTTAAAAAAAGCTGATGTTAATCCTTATCTGTTGAGTTGATGCCATAGAGAAAACGCTCCTGTCTCCTGCTTGATTTCCTTTAGTGCTGGCCTTCAGACCAGTGGGTAGATAATATATAGACCCTGAAAGAATATCATGGGGAAAACAAAAGCCAAGAATTTTCTGAGACCTGCTATAAAACAGGCAGGGGACAGGGCTGAGTTTGTTTCTCAGTCCTGTTCAAAGAGAAAGACAACATACATTTAACATTAGACAGAAAGGCTGACCACTCAGCTCTTTTTTTTTTTTTTTTTTCCAATAAAAATGATGTTAAAATTTAAAAAAGAAAAACACAGTTAAAAGAAAACTAAAGCTCAGGTAGGAAAGACTAAAAGAACACTTTACAATCTAATATTATGTAAAGGCAGTGATAATATACTAATAGCTCACCGGGTTAGAATAAAGATTAAATTAGATATCTGTTCAAAGTTCCCAGGGTATGATCTTTTTTATGCATCCAATAAATAACAATTTTTACTATTTTTAAATAAATAATACACAATCATAGTAATAATGTTAAATAAATTCAACATGTACCAATTTACAGGACATTCAGATGACATTAAAATGACTGTAGATCTGAGCAATGAACTAGTCAACACTCAGTGCTGGAACTGTGGAGAATGCGTTGGTCCTTGGAAAAAAGACAAGGATTCCTGTACTGACGATGTGGAAAATATAGGTTGGTAAATGTGAAACATAAATAGAAATTGCAGCATGAATTACTAAGCAAATGGCTAAGAATATGGGATGAGGAAGTACCCAGGGAGAGCCAAAATGAATCACTCTTAGGAAAGCATGCTTCATTTCCCTTCTAAAGTAACTCAGGATCAAGGGTCAGCAAACTTCAGCCTGCTGCCAGTTTTGTTTTTAAGTTTCACTGGAACACATTTTTTCATTCACGTATGGCCTATTGCTGTTTTTGTGCTACAAAAGCAGAGGCGAACAGTTGCAAGGAACGCAAAGCCCAAAATATTTAACTACCTGGCTTCCCAAGTGGCGCTGATGGTAAAGAACCCACCCACCAATGCAGGAGACATCAAGAGACGTGGGTTCAAGCCCTGGGCCAGGAAGATCTGGAGGAGAGCATGGTAACCCACTCCAGTATCCTTGCCCGGAGAATCCCATGAACAGAGGAACCTGGCAGGCCACGGTCCACAGGGTCACAAAGAATTGGACACAACTGAAAACACTCGGCATGTACACACACACCTGGCCTTTAACAGAAAATGTCTGCCAGCCCTTTCTCTGGATGCCAGGAAAATGCCACAGGATGTTATCGCCTCAGAATCAGGGTCCCCTCACTGACCTAGTCTCATGCTCAGACCTGGACTGCGGGATTCCATCCAGATGGGTTCAATGGACTGGGCCAAGCAAGGCACTGGGCTTGGAGCAGAGCAACAGGTAAGACCAACACAGGGAGCTGGCAACTGCAGCAGTCTCAGCCTGTGAGTTGGCTGATGACGGGGAAGGATGCTACACTCACGAAAGAGCCCTCTCAGTGACACGAATGTCAGGTGGAGAACCACAAGCCAAGGAGCAAGGCGGGGGGTACCTGGATGTCCCTCCATCCTGTACACGTCATTGCCTGCTGACACTGTCACCTTCAGAAGCAGATGCATAATAGAAGTAGAATTTGGGAAATCTTGTGACTATTTGATCAGTTTCCTCTTCCTTCCAGATCACTGACATCAGCTTAGAAACACGCCATAATACCTCCAGTCTCAAAAAAACACTCTCCCTTTACCACCTGCCCCACTGCCAAGTACCCACCCAGCTCTGTTGCACTGCAGAGCAGAATTCCTCACAAGATTAATGCATACTCACAATCACAACCTCCCTCCTCTCATCCTCTACTGAGTCCATGACATTCAGGCTTTCAGTCCCACTACCCCACTGAAAGATGTTTAAGATCACCAAGGACTCCACGTTGTCAAAGCCAATAATCAGGTCTTGGGCTCCATGGCACTGGTCCTGTGGGTGGGATTTGCCACAGTTCATTGTGTCTCCATGTTCTTCATTTGGCACAGGACACCAAGCCCTCTTGTTTTTCTTTCTACCTTCCAGACTAGACCCCTTAGCTGATTCCTCTTCCTCTCCCTTTCTCTACATGCTGGCCTGCCTCAGATCTCATTCCTTGCCTTCTTTTCATCTCTCTCTACAGCTATTTCCTTGATAACCTCATCCAAGCCCCAGACTGTAAAGGCATTTTATACTAAAGATAAGAATGTAGCACTTACACTCCCAAATCTCTCCTGAATTCCAGTCTGGTGTATCCACCCATCAACTTGATATCACTGGCTGAAATTCCCACATCTCAGACTGCACTCTTGATTCTACCCATTGTCACTCCAACAAATAAAATCCTCTCCTTCACTTCCCCTCATCCCAACAAATGGTCACTAACCAGCAGTAATGGCCCCAAAGCAAAACTGGACGTCGGTTCTCTTACTCTCATAAAAATCTAAGCAAATTTTGTGAGCTGTAATGAATATCCTCGAATGTCTGTCTTTATGTGCACTAGGGGATATGTCTATAGCATAAATGCTGTAAAGAAAGTCTGCATTTTTTAAAGGTCCAAATTCAATTTTTCCTACGCTGCACACTAAATTAATTACAGTTCTTATGTCTGTTTTATTGACAACATAATGGTTGATCAACAGGACAGTGGTTATATAAATGACACCACTCTTTCACAGATTCTAAGATGTCTACTTTTTCACATTTAATGTGTCCAAAATCTAGGCACAGCATTTTATAATTGCTGTTGGCTAAGCAGCAATCATGGAAAAGCTGTTCAGACTTAGAAACAGCTGTTCATACTGATGGTAGTTCCAACAGTCTATGGGCACTGGTGAGGCTACAAATGTCAAAAACTGCACTCTGATTTAGCACCAAAAAATTACTACAAAGAAACAAGCAAAACAGGAATGGGACATGTATTTGGTATTAGTGAAACAAATATGTGTATTAATATTAAACAAGTGCAATTCAACATTTTCTTGCAAAGCAACAACCAAGTCTTCTAATAGGACCTATGGTCAGCAGAACCCATAAGATAATGTTGTTAGCTCTTGTTATTAAGATACATGTAAAAATAAATATGCCTGTCACAAGTGGAGCGGTGCATCTGATGGCAGGAGAAACTACAGATTTTCTCCAAAAATAATATGCATTTCAAAAAATGAGAGACAGGTATGACTCATTCACGAATCACTCAAGACTATCTAGAAAAATGCTGTGTCATGGTGTAATTGGCAATGTCTTTCCATATCAGTGCATAAAACAGTACTGCCTTATAATTTATGGCATCCTGTGTTCAACTAAGTATGGCATAATGTACCATGAAATAGCTTACAGTTAGGAAAATGAGAGCAAAAAGTGGACAAACTGATTTTTTAACGGTAAAAGACTCGTAAAGGCACCTCACAAAAGGATTTCTGACAGTCAGTATGTGAAAAGGTACTCAACATGATTTGGCCTCAGAGAAGAGAAAATTAAAACCACAGAGATAAGGCTGCTGAACGGGCAAAATTACTAAGATAACACCAATGTGAGCATGAATATGAGGCAAATGGAACTCTCATACATTGCTGGTGAGAGTGAAATGGTACAAACACCTTAAAAAACTGGCAGTATTTAGTAAAGATATAGATATATTTTTATATATCATATATAATTTCTATATATGTGTGTATGAATATCACCTCTGGCCCAGCAATTCATCTCTGAGGTTAACACTAAAGAGAAGTATGTATGTATGTCCACCATAAGATACATTCAAAGATGTGCACAACAACTTTATTTAGAACAGTTGGAAATAACTCAAATGTCCATTTGTAGACATTTGGCCCCAGGGGAGTAGGGATGGGTGCAGGACTGTACTGCAGAGGGGAGGAGAGGTGACAGGAAAGGATATAAAAGAGTGTCAAGCGTCCTAGCCATATTCTAATCTTAACAGGGTGTTGGGTCCTCAGATTTTCATTTTTATCCTTTAAAACCTTGCGTGTGTGGGGGTGGGGGCAGGGTAGGTGGGAGTAGGTATGTTTCGAGCAGTTTTTTAAAATCTTGATTATTTGCAAAAATTGAAGAAAGAATTACTGCCATTTTGTAAAAAAGAAGGCTAATACTTAATGTACAAACACATGTAAGCAGGTATGGGTATATATATTTATCAATATATATCTCTAGAAGGATATGAGAAAACTGGCAATATAAATTGCTTAGAAGAAGGTGAACAGTGGACTCTGGATCAGAATCAGAGTAGGAAGGAAACTTTCTTTCCATTGTATACTTTTGATACTAATTTTTTACCAAGGTTTTCCTTCCCTCAAATCCCTCCCCGCTTAAAATTCCAGAAATACACTGGCAAGTTGCATGTGAAAATTGATATTCTTAAACTCAGAAGCATTGTGAATGAACTTTAGACTTAGAGTGACTGTACATGTGTGTTATTGGATACATGTTACATATTGTAAAATACACAGTACAATACAGAAAATCTGCAGTGATTACTGTCAAATATAATTGAGCACAAGAAAGCTGATAGCTCAGGGAAGGAAACAAAACAGACACAAAGGCAGACTTCACATTATTACAGATGGGGGGCAGGGGGGCGCTTCCCTGGTGGCTCAGTGGTAAAGCATCTGTCTGCCAATGAAAGACACACAGGTTCAATCCCTGATCCAGGAAAATCCCACGTGCCTCGGAGGAACTAAGCCCGTGTGCCACAACTATTGAGCCATTCTCTGCAGAAGCCAAGGCAACGAGAAGCCTGCGCACTGCAACTAGAGAAAAGCCCATGAAGCAACAAAGACCCAGGACAGCCAAAAATAAATAAATAATATTAAAAAAAAAGATGGGGTGGAGGGTTAAACTGGAGATTGGGATTGTCATGCCTGTCAAAATAAGTTAACATAAAAAAGAAAAAAAAATAGGAAAGAAATTATTAGTCCCATCTGAGTTACATTTCCATAAGCACTCTTATTGAACCACACCCCCGTTTCTTCACAAAAGTGACCTCCATCTACCAATACATTCATTCATGGATCTGACACTCCACAAGCTCCATGAGACACTGAATTCCACGAAGGCAGGGAGGAGGTTTTGCTTAGCACCGCATTCCAAGACCAGCACGTAAGGGATGCTGCAGAACAGAGCAAAGATTTCACTACTGATTTCACCTCGGCAGGCTCAGTGTCTTCATCTCTAAAGCGATGCCAATGGCACCTCCTCACGGGGCTGCTGTCAATTGTGCAGGGAGAGCCCTAAGCGTAGTGCCCAGCACTCAGGAGAGCTTCACACTGTCAGGGGATGGGTGTGACAGCAGACTGGACCACTGTGTTTCATCAGAGAACCAGGATTTCCCTGAACGAAAGGAGGCAGGACTTAAGATCTTGAGATTGAAAAGTAAGATGAGCCTACGGTATCTTCCAGGGAAATGGTAACTCTTTCAGCAATTCCCTAAGTTATGTATTTTCAAACTGCTCACTGCAGTATCATATAAGGGGACAGGGAAGTGGAATCCCAGTAAGAGAACTAGGGCAAAGTGTAACACATGTCCAGCATGGGGAACTCTATTGCAGTTAGAAGTCATGGACTGTCTCCTCCAGAATAACGGGAATAAAACCAAAAATAAACAACAAGGACCTACTTAAACACAAAAGCTTTTGCACAGCAAAGGAAACACAAAACAAAAAGACAACCCACACATTGGGAGAAAATATATGCAAATGATACGACCAATAAGGGATTAGTCTCCAAAATTTACAAACAGCTCATGACTCTTAACAGCACCGAAACAAACAACCCAATTGACAAATGGGCAGAAGACCTCAATAGACATTTCTCCAAAGAAGACAGACAGACGGCCAATAGGTACATGAAAATATGTTCAACACTGCTAATTATTTGAGAAATACAAATCAAAACTAAAATGAGATATTACCTTACACTAGCCAGAATGGCTATCATCAAAAAATCCACAAATAATGCTGGAATGGGTGTGGAAAGAAGGGAACCCTTCTCCACTTTTGGTGAGGATGTAAATTGGTACAGCCACCGCTGCTGTGCTGCTAAGTCGCTTCAGTCGTGTCTGACTCTGTGCAACCCCATAGATGGCAGCCCACTAGGCTCCTCTGTCCCTGGGATTCTCCAGGCAAGAATACTGGAGTGGGTTGCCATTGCCTTCTCCAGGTACAGTCACTAGGGAGAACAGAATGGAAGCTCCTTAAAGAAATAAAAATAGACTTACCATATGACCCTGATATCCCACTCCAGGGCATCTATCCAGAGAAAAATATGACCCCAAAATATACATGCACCCCAATATTCATTGCAGCACTGCTTACAATAACCAAGACATGGAAGCAACCTAAATGCCCATGGAATGGATAAATGACAGAGGAATGGATAAAGATGGGGGGGGTGTGTATATATATATATATATATATATATAAAGAAAGAAATTTGCAGCAATATGGATGGACCCAGAGAGTATCATTCTGAGTGAACTAAGTCAGACAGAAGCAGAAATATCATATAAGATCCTTATTATGTGAAATCTGAAAAGAAGTGATATAAATGAACTTACTTTCAAAACAAACAGATTCACAGACTTTGAGAATGAACTTCTGGTTGCCGGGGGGAAGATGGGAGAAAGGGACAGTTAGGGATGGACATCTGCACACTGCTGTATTTAAAATGGATAACCAACAGTGACCTACTATATAGCATATGGAACTCTG
This sequence comes from Bubalus bubalis, assembly GCF_019923935.1. NCBI lineage: Eukaryota > Metazoa > Chordata > Mammalia > Artiodactyla > Bovidae > Bubalus > Bubalus bubalis. The sequence goes on from NC_059160.1 coordinate 34,721,068, forward strand.
CTCAATGTTACATGGCAGCCTAGATGGGAGGGGAGGTTGGGGAAGAATGGAAACATGTATATATATGGCTGAGTCCCTTTGCTGTTCACCTAAAACTATCACAACATTGTTTGTTAATTGGCTATAGCCCAATACAAAATAAAACATTTTTAAAAAAGGCAATGGACTGGACCTATGCATAATACCCTGGATAGAAATGAAAAGCATAGCATGCAGGGAAAACATTAAGAGACACAGTGAGGTGTGTGGGATAAAACCATTCATATAAATTTTAATCATGGGGGTCCAAGGTATTAAGAGATACTTAAAACACATATAAACCAAAAGAATGTTCATTCAATACATGAGAATGATTTCCAGAGACTGAACGATGGGATGGAAAAGGGAATAAAAAAACCAAAGAGATGGTCACATTCTGCCCCAAAATGGTAAGTGGTATGAACTGAGGAGTATCATTATTAACTAAGTGCACCAACACTTCAAAGTAAAAATAAAGAGAATAACAAATAACTATCATCTCCTGTGATAATGCTGAAATGAACAAGAACAGCCTCAAGAGGATGTGGGGAGTGGCCTGATAATAGCAAGCTGATCACAGACCAAATCAATGCAAACAAGCTGTATCTCTAAAAACAGATAATTGAGATTTGAAGATACTAAAAAGGGGGCTGTTAATTTGAAACATGTTAACAGTTATGCAAGTAAGATTTTAAGGTGGTTTATAACAGCAGAATGAGATACATATATAATCTCAAAAAGGACTGCAAAAGAATACATTAACAGTATAGATAAAACCCAAGTGAATGATTACAAATTGCTGCTCTGATAACCAGTTTTGAAATCTGTTCAGATTCTTTCATTTAGAGGCTAATTGTGAAGGGAAAAGATGATAAGATGTATAAGCATAAATAAACAAGGGCTATGAATAAAGGGAATTCTTTTCATGGAAATTGTTATGACTATAGGTAAAATGTATATAGGGAATATAAAGACTTTACAAGGTGATAAAAGGAAAAGAATGACAAGTCTATGACTTTTTTTAATTTAAATATGATTTCAGGTTTTATCTAATTAACAATCAGCAGCAGTTTGAAACACTCCAGCTTTTAATTTCTAAGTTTTTAACTACCTGTAAATATTTCAGAAGATATTGATCTAAATGATGCTGAAATTCTCGTTTTTAAAATTTGGTTTTGGTTATGCTGGGTCTTCACTGCCATGTGGATTTCTCTCTAGTTGTGGTGGCTGCTCTTGTTGTGGAACATGGGCTCTAGGCTGCATGGGTTCAGTGGTCGCAGCACTAGGGCTCAGCAGCTGTGGTTCCCGGGCTCCAGAGCACGGGCTCAATAGTTGCGGTGTACAGGCTTTGGGATCTTCCCAGATCAGGGATTGAATCCAGGTTTCCTGCATTGGCAGGCGGATTTTTTTTTTTACCACTGAGCCACCAAAATTCTCTTTTAATATCAGAATATGTTTGGGATCATGAATGATTTTAGTCTCTATATTTTACAAAAAGCTTATGTAATACTGTTCAGTATTTTTTTAATAATGTAAACTTTAGAAAAAAAATTGTTTTCAACAATCTCTACTCACTGGCTATTTCATTAATTAATTAGTTATTAACACATGTCCCAGTAAATACTCTTCTGTTTATTACCATCCTAAATCTCAAAGGATTTTAGTAATGAATCCAATTATTATCAAAGAAGGTCGGAAGATGTGAAGAATTACACAAGAACATCGGTACATAGGTATTAGGACTTTCCTGTAGCTCAGATGGTAAAGAAGCTGCCTGCAATACAGGAGACCCAGGTTCGATCCCTGGGTCAGAAAGATCCTCAGGAGAAGGGAATGGCTACCCACGCCAGTATTCTTGCCTGGAAAATCCCAGGGACAGAGGACCCTGGCAAGCTACAGTTAATGGGGTCACAAAGAGTCAGACTCACATAAAATAATTTTTAAAATGAAGAAACTGTTGATTATAAAGACATGTAAAGAAGCACGGTACCTTTGAAAAAGTAAGGAAATTCATAAGTTGGTGTCAGTTACTCTCAGATTATATGGCAGCTACTAAGCCTTACTGAGTGTGAGAAGCAGTAATTAATAACAGACTGTCATGTCACAGCTCAGGAAAGTGAAAACACCACTTCTGCCCTTAGGGTGAAGTGAAATTTTCAAAGATAAAAATATTTCCACCTTGGTACTAGCTTGCAGTTCCTGGAGGAAATAAAATGTTAAAGACTACTAGACATATTTTTAATTCTTTCACAAGACTTGGGATGGTGATTCTATTGCAAGTTTTTTAAAAATCTCTGGAGACTTTATTTAAAAGCAGAGTGTTTGATCTTGGATCCACGAATTTAGATTATTTGGGTTGAGTTGGGGCCCAGTAGAAATATGTCTATTGAAGAATACAGAATATTCTCTATACACAAGTGAGTGTCATACCAGAGACTAGAGACCTAGTACATGTGAGCAAGTTGGTGGTTACATCATTTTAAAAATTACCCGACTCAAAGTAACTCTTGGATAAAAGACCCACTTAATCAGTTCAGATAACCATGAAAAGAAGATGAAATGACAGATGTTAGCCAGATGCTGCATATAAGACCAAAATACCAGATAATAGATATAGAGGTGGTCCTGCAATTCTATGAAGGCAGAGACAAGACAGAGCCATCAGAGAATCAAGTAACATAAAAAGGCAAGGAAAAGTTAGTCATCCCAGATGAAAGAATCCCACTGACCTGGAACCCATGGGCACCAACCAATCCTCCAGCCTTTATCTCATGTACCAAATGTAGATACCGTGGAAAGGCAATGTGTGATAATTACCAGACTGAACTATACAACATTTGTGTGGTGTACAAATGTTTAAATCTATATGCTTCACTGAATGCTATTTGTAACATGCTCATTCTGAATGCCTGGTGATTGTTTTTTTTCTGCCTGTACCATGAATTAGAAGATTCTAGTTGATATAAACATAGCAACCAAACACAAACAATATTGACATCAAATGATATCAGTTTTTTCTTTCAATTCTTAGCTTACTACTTGGAAAGCAGATATTTAAAAATTCTTGATTCTGAGATCCAAAGTATGATCACATATATAAGCTAATAGAGTGCCATGGGAAGGGACTACTTGGCAGGATTTTTGTCACTGAGGTTCTTAAATTTGGTTGAGCAATAGAATATTCAACTGGAATATCTTGGGATTGGTATAAATATGTGTATTTTAACCAATATCTGGGTAATTCATATGAAAATATTTGAAGATCATCAATAAAGTGAATTATTGGGAGTATCAGCCAGACTATAAAATCAGACTTAAAAGCTTATTTAACTCTACATTACAGGAATTTCAGGAGCCTAAAGACTTGACTAAATCACAGAACGAGGTATATTAGAAAACTATAGACCAATAACTTTCATAAGCACTGACACAAAAGTCTTAACAAAATATTTGCAAAATGCATACAGCAAAATATAATGTGAATTATTCACCATAATCAAGTAGGATTTAGCCCAAGAATACAAGTTTGTTTTAACATCTAAAGATGAGTTAATATGATACACGATAATAGAATGAAGGACAAAACCACATTATCATGTCAAGACATTTAGAAAAAGCATTCAACAAAACCCAGCCTCCATTTATGACAAAAACTCTCAACAAACTAAGACTGGAAGAATCAGATCTTAGAATGGGAAAGCACCCCAGATCACGAGAAGGTAGTGCTTTGAAAATTTAGAAACTGCTTCTTCCTAAAATTAAATAATAATATTTTAAAACTCAATAATATTAAAATATCAGAAACTTAAGGAGAAGATGACTCTTTAAATTGTTCCAATTCTTTAACAGTTATTAGGAAGACTGCAATTTATGAAATTCATTATCCAGATGCTTAATAGTCTTTCAAAAGGCATCAAAAGGATGCCAAAGGACCACGTAGGTACCTATCCTCTGGCCTTATATATTTCTCTATTGCTTACACTCATATGACCCAGTGGAAAACCTGGTAACCATACAATTACCCCAGAGAGCAAAATGCCTCTACCATAGCAAATGCTCTGTCCCACTTTCCATATGCCACACCTTCCTCATCCACCATCTACAATCAATCTCCCCCCTCACATCACCCATTCTCCATAGGGCCTAACGCTGCTCAGCAGAGGAAGGAGACAGGGACAAGGTCTTTGTATTTTATATCACATACTCACCCACACAGATGGCCATGGTCACTTCAAGTATGTCCTTCTTTTGAAAGGTCACCAACCAATAGACTGAACGACTGGGAGATCTTACAGCCATGTGGTTTAAACCTGTCTCTCTAGCTGTCAAGAATTTCCCTAATATCCACTGTGAACTTGATTTTAACATTTTCTATGGGAGAAGAAGGTCCTTCACTCCCACTCTTTACCAAGTAATCCCAAGACTTCAAGAAAATGAAGATTTAAGAACAGGAGCTCTCTCTCCTCCAAATTTCAAAACCATGACCACGCTTACCTTGGAGGAGAATACCCAGACAGGAGGCATTACACTGGTGAACTGAGGAGACTGCGATTAGTCTTAAAGGCACACAGCCTCGGTCCCTGCTTTACTCATTTATGCTGGTGGCTGTGGCTGTGTTTGTACCACGTGGCAGCGCTGAGTAGTGTCAGAAACCATATGGCTCACAAAGCTTAAAATGCTGACTATCTGGCCCTTTAAAGAAAATGTTTACAGTCTTAATAATCAAGGGAAAGGAGCATCAGTGATGCTACTGGGGGGTTATTTCAAACTATGTACTAGAAGTTCCACACAAGCATAAACAATGATAATCGCCCACCAAAGTACCCCGAAATAGGAAGTCGGTCTGCACCTCAGTTCCAATGAACGTAGGACGGATATATAGACTCGCAGATGTTGAGTAGGGGACCCATTCCTCATCCAATTTCACAAGCTGCTGAATACACTCTAAAAGCTCGTTCTTGTCAAACGCCTGAAGGAACGAAAAACACAATGAATAATGCAACATTTTTCCACTGCAGCCACAAGAAATGATCCTCATGAGAGCTTTGACTGCTAAAAAAGAGTACTAAGAAGGAAATCCCTGGAGGTCCAGTGGTTAGGACCTGGTGCTTTAACCGCAGTGACCCAGGTCAATCCCTGGTCAGGGAACTAAGATCATGCAAAGCCATGTAGTATGGGCAAAAAAAAAAAAAAAAAAAAAAAGTACCAAATAAATAAACAAAAATTTATAACTACTAATAACAAAACCAAGCAATTTTTTCTGTGACTTTTCCCCCTCAAATTGTGATGGAATGATAGATTAATCACATAAGGAAGATAAACAAGTGGTTCCCTACCTCTTACTAAACCCAAATACCAACTGTAGTTGATGACATACTTAAATGTGAGAAAACATTAAGACTTCTATTAAAAAAAATACCAAGCATCACTGTCACCTTAAAGCATAATTCTTAAATAAAAGACATAAAGCATAAATCATTAAGGGGAAAAAACAGACAAAATTTGACTATTTAAAAGTTAAGACCTTCTATTCTTCAAAAGATAAAAAAACTGACACACCAGGTGAAGTTTTTTGGTAGTATAACCAACAAAGGATAGTAGCTGGAAAACGTTAAGATAACCTGAAAATCAGTAAGAGACAAATGATACAATAAGAAAATGGGTAAAAGCGAAGAGTAATTTATTTCACGAAGGTGAAAAAGGGTTTTATGTACTAAATAGGTGACAGCTTATAAAATAAGTAGTTTCTACTTACTTGGCAAGGCAAAGAAACATACTTTCAGAGAGATGTGATGGGTTATTTAAGGTAGACATGAGTCAGAAACACACATGAATAGAGTTCATGACATCAGGATTTGGCTACTGAAGTACTAACTTGTGATAGCAATCACAGTGTAGCAGTGCTACAGAAATCAGGACTGCCAATCATCTAGGACATACCATCTCCCTGTGTCAAGTACAGGGTTTCTGTTACTCCTGTCTAGAGGTAAGATTTAGTGGAAAGACCTTGACTAGGGAGTTAAAAACTTACATCAAAGTTCTTACCCTGTCCCTTTATTCTGTGTGAGCTTAGGCAAGTCATCTAACCTCTCTGGGCTTGAGCTTTTTAATCTGTGCAAAGGTGCTGCTAAAATTTACAAGGCATACCTTCTTGGCAGTGGCTCACTGCTATGATTAAAAATGCAAAGAATGTAAAACCACATAATGCAGTTTGTGGCAGAGTTGATGTCCAATAAATGCTACTTCCCCTTTCTTCTGTCCTCATTTTAAAAGGATTTCCCAATGATTTGTCTGTAACGGGTAAAGAGTAGAACTAGGACTGAATTGAAAGAAATCACCTGAATGTTCCTTCTGCTACTATACTATGGCCTCTGAAGAAAGTGGGTAAAGCATGGGTTCCAAAAGGAAGAAGAAGGAAGGGCTTCCCTGGTGGTCCAGTGGTTAAGAATCCACCTTCCAATGCAGGAGACGTGGGTTCAATCCCTGGTAGGGGTACTAAGATCCCACATGCCATGGGGCAACTAAACCTGCATGCCACAACGAAGAATCCACACAGCCAAAATAAAATAAAAAGGAAGAAGAAGGAAGAGCCTGGCTAAAAAAAAAGAGTCGTCACTTGGGTTTCTTCAACTGAAGACCTTCAGGTGAAGGTCAGGGACAAATGAAATATCACAATGGAGAAAAGACTTCTTTCAGTTTAGAAAGGCAGCCTGTTCAAGTCTCAGGGAATGAAAGTAATCTAAGTCACCTCCTACCTAGGCATGAACCTTAGGGTCTTTCAACCCACCTCAGAATGAATTTTGCTCCATAACAAACAATGGTATAGTCAGGAGCCAGTGGCTATGAAAAAACATTTTTACATCCTTTTTTTAAAAAAAAAGTTAATAAAACTTGGGGTAAAATATCAAAACAACTAATTGAATCACTGCATATTTAGTAGCATCTTAAGCCACTAGGAAAAACACTCCCTAATTATCTGAGCAGTACACCATATTTCATACTACAATTTCATATAGTCTTTAAATTTTATTATTTCAGTTTGAGGCATATTTTTCTTCCTTTTCCTATTATCTCCCACATACACATTAAATCCCCACAGACACTCATAAAGAAATAGATTGTGGAATTGCCAGATGGTTACTTCTTGCATTTTTACCTCACTGATTAAAAAACAGACCAGAAATAACTTCAGTGCTCATATGGTTTATAGTAAATACTGATCTAAATACTCAGCAATGTTTCATTTGGTGGAATTCAGTGACCCATTACAAGAGAAATTCCTAATTTACGTACCGGCAAAGTGGCCCTCATAGCAGATCGGTACATCCTATCCATGTTGAGGTTTGGCCGAAACAGACGAATTTTATTATCTACTCCCCGAAATGCCTTCAACCCTTCAAATAACTGAAGATAAAAGAAAAATAAATGTTAGAAGGTAAATAAATGAAAACAATCCCCATGTTCTGAAGACTGACTTTTCTATGGCTCTTCTTCACCTTCACCATGTAAAGCTATTGACACAGACCCGAAATCTAGAAAAGCCAGACAGACTGGTTTTAGTCACGGATAAAAAGAAGTCCCTTTATCACCAAAATCTGGAGGGAATTCAGAGTTATGCTTTGTACCACAGGAGCTGGATGGTTAAATAACACATCAGTGGAGGCTGTAAGAAAACACGTCTACACGATGTGGACTGACTACCTACAAAACAGAAATGGAATCAAAGACCCCATAGTACCCTGCCCCCAATCCATTCCAAAACACCCATGTATCTTTTCACTTTATCTGGCTCCTATGAACTCTGGAGAGTGGATATCTATGTGAGTGGAGGTGGTTCAGCCTCCCAAATCACAGAAACCAAGCAGTTCAAGACTCTGGTTAGGACAACGCCACCTTCTTAGGGTGAGGCCACAAAAAAATGCTGAGGAGGGATATGAAAAGACTTTGAAGTTAGTGCATAATGATAAATATATAGAAAAGAGGAAAAATCGAACATTAAATGGGAATTTTTTTGTGTGATAAACTATTTGAGAAAAGAATCTAAAAAGAATGAATGTATGTATATGTACAGCTGAATCATGTTGTTTTAAACCAAAAGCTAACCCCACATTGTAAATCAACTATCCTTCAATAAAATTTTTTTTTTAAAAGGGAAATTTCTACCACAGGTTAGCTACATGATTGATATACAAACAGGTTAAAGCAAAGTAAAGATATGGATGATTTGAACACCAGGAAAAAACTAACCTAGTGGACACAGAGCCCTGCACATACCACCTGCAGAAGGCATGTTCTTTTCACATGTTTAAGATAAGCTATTTCAAATCCTGAAAGATGATGCTGTTAAAGTGTTGCACTCAATATGCCAGCAAATTTGGAAAACTCAGCAGTGGCCACGGGACTGGAAAAGGTCAGTTTTCATTCCAATCCCAAAGAAAGGCAATGCCAAAGAATGCTCAAACTACCGCACAATTGCACTCATCTCACACACTAGTAAAGTAATGCTCAAAATTCTCCAAGCCAGGCTTCAGCAATACATGAACCATGAACTTCCAGTTGTTCAAGTTGGTTTTAGAAAAGGCAGAGGAACCAGAGACCAAATTGCCAACATCTGCTGGATCATCAAAAAAGCAAGAAAGTTCCAGAAAAACATCTATTTCTGCTTTATTGACTATGCCAAAGCCTTTGACTGTGTGGATCACAATAAACTGGAAAATTCTGAAAGAGATGGGAATACCAGACCACCTGATCTGCCTCTTGAGAAGCCTGTATGCAGGTCAGGAAGCAAGAGTTAGAACTGGACATGGAACAACAGACTGGTTCCAAATAGGAAAAGGAGTACGTCAAGGCTGTATATTGTCACCCTACTTATTTAACTTATATGCAGAGTACATCATGAGAAACGCTGGGCTGGAAGAAGCACAAGCTGGAATCAAGATTGCCAGGAGAAATATCAATAACCTCAGGTATGCAGATGGCAGAAAGTGAAGAGGAACGAAAAAGCCTCTCGATGAAGGTGAAAAAGGAGAGTGAAAAAGTTGGCTTAAAGCTCAACATTCAGAAAACGAAGATCATGGCATCTGGTCCCATCACTTCACGGGAAATAGATGGGGAAACAGTGGAAACAGTGTCAGACTTTATTTTTGGGGGCTCCAAAATCACTGCAGATGGTGACTGCAGCCATGAAATTAAAAGACACTTACTCCTTGGAAGGAAAGTTATGACCAACCTAGATAGCATATTCAAAAGCAGAGACATTACTTTGCCAACAAAAGTTCGTCTAGTCAAGGCTATGGTTTTTCCAGTGGTCATGTATGGATGTGAGAGTTGGACTGTGAAGAAAGCTGAACGCAGAAGAATTGATGCTTTTGAACTGTGGTGTTGGAGAAGACTCTTAAGAGTCCCTTGGACTGCAAGGAGATCCAACCAGTCCATTCTGAAGGAGATCAGCCCTGGGATTTCTTTGCAAGGAATGATGCTGAAGCTGAAACTCCAGTACTTTGGCCACCTCATGCGAAGAGTTGACTCATTGGAAAAGACTCCGATGCTGGGAGGGATTGGGGGCAGGAGGAGAAGGGGATGACAGAGGATGAGATGGCTGGATGGCATCACTGACTCAATGTACGTGAGTCTGAGTGAACTCCGGGAGTTGGTGATGGACAGGGAGGCCCAGCGTGCTGCGATTCATGGGGTCGCAAAGAGTCGGACACGACTGAGCGACTGAACTGAACTGCACTGAACTGAAGATAAGCTAGGTATCAAAAGCAAAAATATAACCATAAGATATACACATTTTGAAAAAAAAAAAAGATATACACATTTCGAAAAAAAGAAATCCATTACTTAATATTAAAATGTGAGTTAAAGGAGAAAAAGAATGGAAATAGAAAATATGCTAAGCTGAATGAGAATGAAAAATAGGGCCTTCAGATGCTTATAGCCTCAAAGCTTACAAGAGAAAAGAAATACAAATTCTGGAGCACAATTAAAAAGCACATGATGAGATGTTTTGCTGAAGTGCAAATAAATATGTGGTTAATTTATTAACTGTAATAAGACTAGAGCTTCGGTTAAAAGATATGGTTGTTAGATTAATTCAGGTGATAACATCTGAAACAAAAAAGCATAAAGAGCAATGTCATATAAACACTTTTAAAAATGAAGCCAGTGAGGTTGTATTGCTAAATATATAACAAAACAAACTTTCAAACAAGAAGCACTGCTGGAAATAAAGAAGGTAAGTAACTTTATAAGGCTCAATTTATTTCAGTTTAAAAATTATACACATTTGATATAGATTCAAATTTATATAAAGATTATATGATAATGTCATTGAATAATGAAGATGCAAAATATACAAAGGATAACAATCTAAGCTGGATTTATCCCAAGAATAGTCAATGGTTTAACATTAGGAAATATATGAAATTCACTATATTAATAGTTTATGTGAAAAAAACTATATATCATCCCACTGACGTAATAAATGCATCTGATAAAACCGAACATTCATTTATGATTTTTAAAAAAAGTTTCCTCAATAACTTAGGAAAAATAGAATCTTCCTTAAGTGATAAAGGCTTTCTTCAATAAATTTGCAACAAATATTATATTTAAAGTGGCAATTTTTTAAAAAGTATAGTTGATTTACAATGCATTAGTTTCAGCATTAGGTATGCAGCAAAGTGATTCAGTTTATATATATATATATATATATATCCTTTTTCAGACTCTTTTCCATTATAGGTTATTACAAGATATTGAATATAGTTTGTGCTATATAGTAGGTCCTTGTTGTTTATCTATTAAAGTGATAAAATTTAAAGCTTTTCTTTCAGATGGAGGACGTCACACATTACCTGCTGTAACTACGAATACTTTAAATCAATATTCACTACCAATAGTGGGCTTCCCTGGTGGCTCAGAGGGTAAAGCGTCTGCCTGCAATGCAGAAGACCTGGGTTTGATCCCTGGGTCAGGAAGATTCCCTGGAGAAGGAAATAGCAACCCACTCCAGTACTCTTGCCTGGAAAATCCCATGGACAGAGAAGCCTGGTAGACTACAGTCCATGGGATCACAAAGAGTCGGACACGACGGAGCGATTGCTTGCTTGCCTTGCTTGCACTACCAATAAAATAAAGCAAGGGTCATGAAATAACTTCAGGGGATCTTTCCAACCCAGGGATCAAACCCTCATCTCTTATGTCTCCTGCATTGGCAGGAGGGTTCTTTACCACTAGCACCACCTGAGAAGCCCTGAAATAGAAGTATAAAGTTAGGAGAAGAAAAAAAACTGTCATGGATCTTGAGATGCAGAAAAGAGTAAATGTAGAAAATCCAGAAAAACTGACATAATCTTTTGAAATTATCTATTTAGGCAAGGTAACCAGATAAGAAACTATATTCCCATGTAACAGCAGCAGTTAGAAAATAAAAACACTATTTAAGGTAGAATTAAAACCAATTCTTAGGCGGGGAAAATCTAACATAAGTGAAAGACATAAGGAAAATATAAAACTTACCAAGTCATTAAAGACCTAACTGAAGCAGAAAGCAATTTCATATTCATAGATTGAAAGATTCAATATTATAAAGACTGCACTAATGAAGAGTGCAGGGAACTCCGCTCAGTGTTACATGGCAACCTGAATGGGAGGGGAGTTTGAGGGAGAATGGATACATGTATTACACGGCTGAGTCCTCAGGGGCCCACTTGAAACTATCTCAATATTGGTAATAGACTATACTCTAATCAAAATTAAAAGTTTAAAAAAATAAAATGCTTTAGGATGAAAAAAATAAAATAAAATATAAAGATGCTGATTCTCCCACAATTGACTAATAAAATGTAATGCAATCCAAATGAAAATCATGTCAGGGCATTTATTTTTCTTGCAACAAACTGAATCACAAAAGTTTGACTGACATGATAAACTAAGCTATAAGAAAAAGCAAAAGAACAAGACATATCCAAGGCAGTCTTGAAGAGTGAAACAGAAGGACTTGTTCTAGTAGACATCAAGTCTCCTTATTAAAAGAGAAAAAAAAAAAAAGACTCCTTATAGTGATTTGGAGATAAAGACAGTGTGGCTTTTGCTCAGACGGAGAAGCAAAACAATGAAACAAAAGAGAGATCCAGATAGACAAGACAATGGAAGGCAAATAGAGATCTAGAAGCAGAATCTCACGTATGTGCTAAGAAGTGCTATGATGTATCAGAAGGGAAAAAGCCTTCTTTAATGGTGCTGGGACAATTGGGTATCTGTAGGAAAATAAAACAGACAAACAAAAAGAAAAACTGGACCCCTACTTCATACAAAAATCAACTTCTGAAATTAAAGACCTGTGACGGACAAAATCAATAACACAGGAAGATGTCTTCATAATCTAGGAGTAGAAAAAGACTCTTTAAACAAGACACAAAACCAAACCTAAAGCAAAGACTGATAAATTCAACTTTTAAAAATTGAACTGTGGAGTTCCCTGGTGGCCTAGTGGTTAGAATTCTGGGGTCTCACTGCCTTGGCCTGGGTTCAATCCCTGATCGGGAAACTAATAATCCACAAAATGCGTGGCATAGGCCCCCACCACCCCAAAAAGTGAAATTTATTTGTCATCAAAAACTTATGGGGAGAATAAAAAGTCAAAGTGTGGAAGAAGATATTTAAAACACATATAAATGACATAAGACCCATATTCAAAATATATAAAGTATTTCTACAAATCAAAGATACCACAATAGAGTGAGCAAAAGATGGAAACAAGCAGGCACCTCAAAGAAAATGAAATCCAATTGACAAACATTTGAAAATGTGTTCAACCTCTTCAGAAGTGGCAATTAATATCACAATAACATGCCATTTTATTAATAAGCTAAAAATTTAAAGTCAGGCTATAAGAACTGGCAAAGTTGATGAGTTGTGATTGAATGTATTTGCTAATTCATGGCTAGTGGGTATAAAAACAGGTAAAATCACCATGGAAAGTTTCCCTTTCTCATAAAATTGAAGATATGTTCAATACCAGCAGCACATTCCTAGATATACCCTCAAGTAGGATTTCTCAAAGTTTTTTGGTGTCAGGTGCCTTCACACTCTTAAAAATGATAAAGGTGTCAAACAGCTTTTATTTAAAAAGTATTCTACCAATATTTACCTTAACCATAGTGAGAAATTGTATTTACTAATAGACTATGACATTAAAATATTTTCATTCACATTATCTATATTTTCCAAGAGGATTAATATTAAATGTGGCCCTGTTTTACATTGTTGCAAATCTTTAACATTTGGCTTAACAAAAGACTACTGGATTCTCACATCTGCTTCTGCATTCAGTCTCTTGCAATAAGAAATTCTGGCTGAAGTACACAAAGAAAATACAGTCTCATATAGATATATGGTTGAGGAAGAAAGTACTTGTGATAACTTTTTCAGATAATGGTGGGTATTAATCTCTGAGACTCCTCTAAAACTTGACAACTGCTGGTCCCTTACAGCTTAGCTGCACTGCAGAATCTGAAACCCCATCAATGAGGTTTTTATACTCTGTTAATTTCTTAAAATCCAATGGTCTCAGTCAGGGTTCAACTGAGAAGAAACAGAACCAGGAGAAATATATATAACATTTACAGATTTATTAGAAGAAATTGCCCAAAGCATCTGTGGAGGCTGGCTAAGCAAAGTCCAAAATCTGTAGGATAAGCACCGAGAAACAGAAGGTCACAAGCAGGCTGGACCAGGAGATGTGAGCTGCAGCCCATCCCCAACTGACTCAGGAAGGGAGAGACAGAGCAAGAGAGTGAGTGCATGTGAGCAGCCAGACCTACATGGATGTCCTGAGGTCAGGCTCACCCACAGTAATCTCCCTCTGGATAACTTCAAATCAACCAATCAGGGACTTTAACCACATCTGCAAAATTCCTTCAAACGGCACCCAGATTAGTGTGGGATTGAATGACTAGAAGAAGGCGTGTGTACACCACAAAATGACCACTGCCTCTCAAAGTCCTCCAAGGTTCACAAGAGAATGTCCTTGCAGTCCAAAACCAAAGGGAAATGAAAAATGGAATTCTAGGGACCTTAGTTTACAATAGCAAACTGACACATCAAAAATCCTATCCTGTACTTGGAAGAATTGTTTTTTAATGTACTTCAGGGATTTTGGGGGTTTGTTTGTTTGTTTGTTTAATTTTATGGCTGCAGCAAGCAGGATTCAGTTCACTGACCAGGGATCAAACCTGTGTCCAGTACAGTGGAAGCATGGAGTCTTAACCCCTGGGCTACCAGGGAAATCCTGCGCTTTGAATGAATCTTTCCTCACACATAAATTTGTAATATCATGGAACACTCACTTGGAAAAATATTGGTTGCCTGAGTTATACAGATCTTTCAAAGGATAACTCCTTTTAAAACTACCAATATCATTAAAACATTGGTAACCACCAATATAATACAAAATAAGACCTCTTTAATAGGAGGAAAGGGTAGGGGAGACAAATGTTCCAAAAATTCCAATTTTCACTTGAGAGCTAGAATTTTATCACTGCCAATAAATACAGTCCATTGTTTGACGTGAAGTGACAGGCTTATTTCATTCATTTTCAAAAAAAACACACACAGGTTTGAACAACTTTGTTCTTTCAAGAAACAATGGCGCCAGGTAGAAAAAGTAGCCAGTTGAGTTCACCACACAAAAACAATCACGCGATTGCTTTTCCTTGAGGCAACCATAGCACTTCAGTTCAACAGTGCTTCATGTGAAATGGATGTTTTCTCACACAGAATAAAATGTTTATGTAAGAGTCAAGATTTAATAGACTCAATCATTATTACACTTCATTGAGAACATTAAGTAAAGCTGACATTCTTTTTATACTGTAATGCACGGCAATAAACAATACAATGACTAACAGAGGTTGGGTGGCAAAGCGTTATCTGGTACAAATGGCAACACAATGAGGAAGAAAAATAATACCTTGGTATTACTGTGAAGAGTTTTTTACCTTAGGCAATCTCTTCAAAGGGCAGCCTAGGGGGTCTATGGACCATGCTTCGAGAACTGCTGACTTAAAAAAACATGTAAACAAGTACACCAGCATACTATGTTCAAGAATGTTCACAGAAGGAAACTAAACAAGTGCCAAGTCAACAGCAGACTGAATATATTCACATAACATAACACTACTGCTATAAGGAACATACGATGTGGTACCTACCGCCCTGAGACTCGGATAACACAGGTGTCTGCCCTGAGTTTCACACTTTCGAGGGCCTCTCACCTCTATCTTCCCCCAGTTGTGACCTCCTTGGAGCAAGTAGTTGACTGGACCCTTTTCTAGACAGACTCCAAATACTCAGTTCTAGGGATTCCCTGAATTCCCTGCCCAAATGGCCCTGATCCTATTTTCAGGGTCTGAACCGGCCTCCTGATCTCTTAAGAACAGACAGGATCACTAGGGTGATTGCGTCAAAGTCCAAGGGATGGCCAAGGGTCATCTGTTTGCAGGTGGGGTGGGCATCTACATGCATGTGCAAAAGGCCCCTTGTGGTACAGGATGAGTCAGGATTGAAAGAAACAGAGAGGGTGGACTATGGGATGTCTGTTTTTACTTTTGTCCCAGACCCCACGGACGTTAGGATTGGTCCTGGATGGATAGATCTCACATAATATTGAGCTCAAATAATAGATATGTGTGCACATGCACACACACACAATATATATGTTTATATAATTACACTTACACGAAGTTCAAAAAGAGGCAAAATTGTAGTGTTAGAGGTACACATAACCCAAAGTGAAAAGCAAAGAAAAATCATCATAAAAGTAAGAATAACAAGTGCCAGAAAATACAGGATTTATGACATAGATGGGGCACAAAGAAGGCTTCTGGGATACTCAAGCTGTCCATTTCTTTGCCTGGATGGTAGCTATTTGGGCATTCCTTTATAAGCATTCATTAAATAGTATGTTGTCCACTTTTTCAAATTATGCTTTATCTCACTAAATATTTATCTTAACCTGAAAATGAAGTACATGTTGTAAAATTTCATTTTCTTTCATCTAGGTTCCCTACTCACACTTCCATTTCTCTCCTTCACTATGTGAATATGTCACTATTTATGGTCGGGAAGATCTACTGGAGAAGAGAGAGGCTACCCACTCCAGTATTCTTGGGCTTCCCTTGTGGCTCAACTGGTAAAGAATCTGCCTGCAATGTGGAAGACCTGGGTTCGATCCCTGGGTTGGGAAGATCCCTTGGAGAAGGAGAAGGCTACTCACTCCAGTATTCTGGCCTGGAGAATTCACTGTATAGTCCATGGGGTTGCAAAGAGTCAGACATGACTGAGCAACTTTCACTTTTCCCTTTTTTATCAAAAAATACATTTGAAACAAAACCACATGTAGTTTTAGCTCTAAAAACAAACAAAAAAATGCGGCTGATTAGTGGAGGAGAAAGATGTCCAAGGAGACTATATGCATGTTAATTTGTGGGTCAAAATAATATGACTCTAGGACGGAGGAGCCTGGTGGGCTGCAGTCCATGGGGTCGCTAGGAGTCGGACACGACTGAGCGACTTCACTTTCACTTTTCAGTTTCATGCATTGGAGAAGGCAATGGCACCCCACTCCAGTGTTCTGGCCTGGAGAATCCCAGGGACTGGGGAGCCTGGTGGGCTGCCATCTATGGGGTCGCACAGAGTTGGACATGACTGAAGCGACTTAGCAGCAGCAGCAGACAGGATCTGCACCCAGGATGTTTTAACTCCAGAATCTAAATGATAAACTACATTTTTCTCACTTAAAACAATTAGAAGAGCTGACCCATATAAGATACCCAGTAGAGGGCATATTGCAGGATTTCAATAAACAAATGTAGTTATTTTATCAATATCAATATGAATATTTACTATTTCCATCTTTCAGCCCCTTAAATAATAGGCCACTGCTTGATTCTTGAATCCCAATATTCTAGGAAAGATATCCAATATATTAAAAATGAGTGACAGCAGTCTGCAACGCTTCTCTGTACATGGGATTTCCTAGATAAGAATACTGGAGTGGGTTGCCATTTCCTTCTCCAGAGGATCTTCCCTACCCAGGGATTGAACCTGTGTCTCCTGTATTGCAGGTAGATTCTTTACCACTGAGCCACCAGGGATGCCACACAGGGAACAGGGAATATATTGTATATTTGGCTAAGTGTGTATCCTAAAAAGGACCACAGAAAGCATCTTCTATTTAATATTTAATGCTTATAATTATTCCATTCACGCTTGAAGGCTGACATTTGATTAAATGTCCCTTAACATGCATAACAAGTTACTGCTGTCATAAAACCATGCAGTTAGCATTAAAATATAAATATAATACTGTACCTAATGATCCATTGTCAATCATTAGAAGATCTAAGAGCAGTGACTTAGTGAGATATTAACAGTACAGGCTTTTTGATTGCTAATTTTCTTGCCAACTGTCCTTCCCATTTGCTCCAAATAATTTTCTGATGATACTGTAAGCCAATGTTACAAGTTTCACGTGCAAAACATTATATTTCTATTCTCTACACCCTAGAGTGTGCTTACCACCTACATGATTTTTCAATTGACATTTTAAAAATTTAAGATAATCTGAAAAATTAGTTAAGACTCACCTTCAATCCAACTGTTTATATAGACACTTATGATTGCCTCTAGTTAATACGGTAAAGACCATGCTGCCTTAGAGCTCTTTGAGCAGGGAAGCTACTTAGTAACCACAGTGAAGACCAATGTCACCATCATTAATTTCCAAGTACTTACTTCCACAGCATAGTGGAAAGCCGATGAACCCGGATGCAGTGAGAGGTTTTGAAGAGGTTTGATGCGTGGTTTCTCCCATCCAAGCTCCAAGGACCACTCCACTGTTAACATGTGATCTGTAAAAACCGTTCCAAAAACCAGAGTACTGGAGTCTGGTTTTTCCTTTAAAACGGTGGCTCGTGTGATTATTAGATCTTCAGCCTGGGGAAGAAAGTCAGCACCATTAAAGAAAAGTAACTGAACATCCACTAGCTAGAGGAGCTGCTGCTGCTGCTGCTAAGTCGCTCCAGTCGTGTCCGACTCCATGTGACCCCATAGACGGCAGCCAACCAGGCTCCCCCATCCCTGGGATTCTCCAGGCAAGAACACTGGAGTGGGTTGCCATTTCCTTCTCCAATGTATGAAAGTGAAAAGTGAAAGTGAAGTCACTCAGTTGTGTTTGACTCTTAGCGACCCCATGGACCGCAGCCCACCAGGCTCCTCCATCCATGGGATTTTCCGGCAAGAGTACTGGAGTGGGGTGCCATTGCCTTCTCTGAGCTAGAGGAAGCAGAGAGTAAAAAGACAGAATTTAAGTCACTGGCCATTAAAAAGTGAAATCATTTAACTTTTAAATGTAGGCAACTAACTCAGAAACTTAACAACACTGGGTGAGCCAAGCAAAACCATGTCTCCATTCAGAATCCGTTGTTTCATATCTCTGCAATGTAGGGAATTCCCTGGCAGTCCAGAGGTTAGGTTAGGAGCTAAGATCTCAGAAGCTGCGAGGTGCAACCAAAAAAAAAAACAAAACAACAATTCTTTGTAATGTATACTACCAAACAAATAACAGAACTAAAATTTTCCAGTGACGTTTAGAAACTGGGACGAAACAATAGATGGGGTCAAATCATGCTAAAAGAAGAACATATCTCTTCATTTCCATCATTAGACCCGTGTAGCACATTCGGGAAAGAAGAAAGGCGGGTCTTAGAATCAAAACAGCAGCGCTCACAATGACTTATTAAACTAAAAAGAATGTCATTAAGAACTGAATCTCTTGGGATAGTTATACTCCGGCTCCCCCAAAGAATTCTTGGCAGCAGCTTCCAAAACCCTCTGGGTACATGGTAGGAGACAGGCAGCAGAGTGAAGCAAATGTTTTCCTCGTTGAAAACAGAAGTACAGATTGAACACTAAGATATAAATCCTCTATTCTGTGTTGAGGAAACAGTGAACAAAGGACCCCTTATTCAAAGAAAGATAAATAAGAGTAATAGGAAACAACTTCACACAGCCCTATCGCACCAGCTCTCCACAGCCGGCTTGCCCATTACAAATGACCGCCACATACGCATCCGGATCACAGACAATAGCATCACTAACTTTACAATAACTGTACAACAGCTAACTCAAACCACACGGGAAGGCGCACTCAGACTACTCAAACACAAAACGAACCAAGGACAAGTTCAGGCTGTGATCAGGCTGTTAGGAAGGTCAGACTTCATTTCTTTCAATACACAAAGCAGTCATTTCCCTACCCCCACAAAGCAAGTACAGAACTTCAGAACTTCACTTTGTATCATCACCTCTTATCATTATTTTTTGAATGACCTAGTTATATCTGGTTAATTCACTGCTTTACAGCCACCTTTGTGGTTTGATATATTATGAATAATCATCAGTTATTTTTAGAGTAATATTTAGGTCCAAAATGTTATTTATTTTAAAACAACCAGAAAGCTTCCATTATAAAGAAGCATAAAGGACAACATGTGTGCGTGCTAAATCGCTTCAGCGAGTCCGACTCTTTGCGACCCTATGGACTGTAGCCCGCCAAGCAGTCTCATTCACTTCCATAGCTTCAGTTATCACCTGCGGTGGTGGTGGTTTGGTCGCTAAGTCTTGTCTGACTCTTTCGAGTCCGTGGACTGTAGCCTGCCGGGCTCCTCTGTCCGTGGGATTCTCCAGGCAAGAATACTGGAGTGGGTTGCCATGCCCTCCTCCAGGGGATCTTCCTGACCCAGGGATCGAACCCGTGTCTCCTGTATAGCAGGCAGATTCTTTACCACTCCAACATATGTACACCATGGCTAATTCATGTTGATGTGTGGTAGAAATCAAACCAATACGTAAACCAATCATCCTTCAATTAAAAAGAAATTAAAAAAAAAAAAAGAAGTTTGCCAGTCCATTGAGACTGTTTGGTTAAGAACTCTAGCTAGAGTACTTGCAGTTAAATGTCCAGCCCCAGCATGGTGCCAGGCACACACAATAGTAAAGGTTTTCTTAGATACTGAAAATAACATTTGGTTGATTTCAGCTGCACTCAATAATGAATGACAGACTCATTCCCAGAAGATGGCCAGGATTTAGAGTGAGTGAAATCCTAACATACACTTTTTATTACATGAATGGTTTCACAGTATTCTTGTACAATGAAGCACTTGTGCTTTCGCTTTGGTTAGTTTTTTTTCAGTGGCTTGGGGGATCCTGGGCTAAGAAAAATCTGGAACTATAGCAATACAAGAAGACAAACTCAATGCAAATTTTCACTTATTAACACCATTAACAAAAGTTTCTTAATAACAGGGGAAAGTAGTAAGATACACAAGAAAAACAGAAAGATGAAAGTAGATGAAAATGGGGTGGAGATACTGTGAGTAGAAGGGGTGAGTTTTTAATCCATGAATTCAGGATACATCTTAAATACTTCCAAAGCAACAGACATCGGCTTTTTTTTTTTTTTCCAAAGACAAAACCAATGATTTACATGGTTCTTCAAAAGTAAAATGACTAAATTCTAAATTCTGTGGTTTTAATAAAACAATTTAATTCTTTAAAAAAAGTAAAATGAAGTTTGACTTCCCATCTGCTATTTCTAATATTAAGTAGTCAATTCTATTATTAGTTAATAAACAAGAACCCAATCACACAGGGTCTTTCTACCTTTTGGGATTTCTAGGTTTTCCAGTAACCCTACCTGCCATGAAACCAACAGGCAATGGAATATATACAACTTTATTCCAACAACTTGCAACGCAGGAGACCAAGGTTGATTCCTAGTTGGAATGATCCCCTGGAGAAGGGAATGGCTACCCACTCCAGTAGTCTTGCCTAGAGAATTCCATGAATAGAGGAGCTTGGTGGGCTACAGTCCATCAGGTCGCAAAGAGCTGGACAAGACTGGGCAACTAACACTACCGTTAGTATTTCAACAACAATCTGCATAGAAACTTCTAAAAACAAGACTATGGCTTTGCCTCATATCCAACTGTAGGGTGACTTCTCTTCCTTCCCTTACTCCTTTCTTCCTTATCTGCTTTATTATTCTTAGTATTTTGCGTTTTTATTCACTCAGTGAACACTGTATCAGTACAGCGGCTCAGGCACTGCACTCAGCAAGCACAGGAGGTACCAAGATGCAAGGGTTCAGTCTTCCTTCTCTGCCACGCTCACTGCCAGTCAAGGACAAGTGGTAGCCACTGTGAGCAAGTGCTACTCATTCAGTTTCCAAGGTTGTTACCCCTGCCCCTCTGTCACACAGCAACCAATAGAAACTTATCTAAGTTTCAGGAGGAAGCTACAAAGAGGAAAAAAAGCAGAACTGGTTAGAATTAACCAGGACCAAGATGGCAGAAGATGTGACTTCCACTAGACCTTGGGTGTCACTGTACATCATTGTAATACAGTATCTAAATGACACCCCCCCCAGCACCATGACAGCTGACAAGTGCCATGACAACAGCCGGAAAAGCCACATATAGGGACTGAAAAGCAGAGCTGCATCAGTTCTAGGTCCAAACCGCACTCCTGTTCTCAGGTAACTCATGGATATTATAACTCCCACTCTTTCCAGTTGCCTCCCTTATACTTCAATCCTCTTATACATTTGGTGTCTTTGCCTGACTGGGGTTGAAAAGTTGATTCGTGAGGGTTCCCACTTCACCACTGAATAAAGCTTGTGCTGTTTCAGTCTCAGCTTCAGTTTTGTCATTGGCTGCACAAATATGACCAGAAAAAGAACCTCCCTGGCAGACACAGGGGTCTTAGCTCAGAGTAGAACCCTAGCATAGGTCCATTCAACCAATTCAGCACCAAATTAACCTAACAATTTTTGAGCTACTGCGTACCTGTATTGTGCCAGGCACAAAGAAACTCAGGGAATGAAACAAGTCCTCTTCTCTTAGTGAGGGGGAAAAACAATATAAAGAATAAGTGGTTTGGGCCAGGGGGATGTGCCAGCCTTGACAGAAGGGGTTTGGGAGAGAATGGATACATGTATATGTATGACTGAGTCCTGCTATTCACCTGAAATTATCACAGTATTGTTAATCGGCTATACTCAAACACAAAATGTTTTTGGTATTAAAAAAATTAAATTTAATTAAAAAAAAAGATTTTTAACATAAATAAAAAGAAGGCAGGCATATTATGATTCGGAGAAGGCAATGGCACCCCACTCCAGTACTCTTGCCTGGAAAATCCCATGGATGGAGGAGCCTGGTGGGCTGCAGTCCGTGGTGTTGCTAAGAGTCGGACACGACTGAGCAACTTCATTTTCACTTTTCACTTTCATGCATTGGAGAAGGAAATGGCAACCCACTCCAGTGTTCTTGCCTGGAGAATCCCAGGGACGGGGGAGTCTGGTGGGCTGCCATCTATAGGGTCGCACAGAGTTGGACACGACTGAAGCGACTTAGCAGCAGCAGCATATTATGATTATAGATAACAAATACCTGGAAAATTCAGAGCTGGCCTAATTACCTTGTGGAGTTCTTCTACTCTTTTTTCAAAATTCCTTCACAAATGGCACTTTTTTTTTCTCATTATAAATGCAGTATCTGTTACTTGTCAAATATTTGAAAAAGACTAAAGAATTATAAAGAAACAAAATAAAATCAACCACAATCACAAAAGCAAACAAAAAAGAATAAGGAGATAAACAGATGTCAAGAAGTGATCAGTGCTATGAAAAAAATGAAAGTTTAAAGGGATAGAGTGGGAAAGAGAATGCTTATTTTAGATGGAAGGGTTAGGGAAGGCCTCCCAGATGAGGTGACATTTGAGCAGAGACTTGAATGAAGACAGGTCATGTAGAGATTTAGAGGCAAAGTATTTCAGGCAGAGGAAACAAGTGCAAAGGCCCTGAGGTGGGAACACACTTGGTAGGAACAGGAAACAGCAGAGTCAGTGTGACAGGGATGCAGGGGAAGTGAACTGACAGAAAATCTTAGAGGCTCTGTGACTGCTGGCATAGGGACAAGGAGGGGCTGAGAGAACCAATTACCCCATTGTGTGTGTGTGTGTGTGTGTGTGTGTTTTGTGTGTGTGTGTGTGTGTGTGTGTGCTGTCATACCAGTCGTGTCCAACTCTTAGTGACCCTACGGACTGTAGCCCACCAGGCTCCTCTGTCCATGGGATTCTCCAGACAAGGATCCTGGAGTGAGTTGTCATGCCCTCCTCCAGGGGATCTTCCTGAAAGACTGAACCCATGTCTCTAGAGTCTCCTGCATTGGCAGGCAGGTTCTTTACCACTAGCAACCTGGGAAGCCCACCCCATTGTATACTGATTGACATTTCAGTTCTCCATGTACCCTGCCTCTATGCAACCAAGATTGTACCCCATCTTTCTTATTTCCCCAGGACCTTTACCACAGACATTGCTGGCAGTTGAGGTAACCCAAGTTTCTCTCTCCATTCCTGGTAATTTGTAGGAGCCGTTAAGGCATGGCTACCATGTTTTAATTTGCTTCTGTTTTTATGAAGCATGAAGGAGCAAAGTTGAAAGGAGGAGAGTTTCACCAGTAAAATAAGAGAATCTGGGTGATGTTGAGCTTTTTCTTTGAGCCTCTACACTTCCCCCTTGGCATCAGAGATTCTCAATCCTGAAAAAACACTGGACTTAACTGCATAAGTTTTTAAAAACACGAAGCTGGACACCATTCTAAAATCCCAGAGGGATGGAGCAGGACTGTGCTTGTTTGTTTAAGTTATCCAAGTGGATTCTAACTGTAGTCAGGGCTGAGAAACATACCATACCATTTCTCCTGAAAATTTCACCAACTTAAACAGCAATGGTTCCCAGCATCGGGTACTGAGCTGATTTACCTGGGAGGATTTATTTTTTTAAGAAAAATATCAATGCCCATGCCCTACCCTAAGATCAGTGAAAAAGAGACTCAAGAGCGGAGCTCCACATCAGTTTCAGTTTAAACTGTTCAGTTCAAAACTCTCCAGGACAGGCTAGTGCACGGGAAGGGCTGAGAACCAGCAACAGAGATTCAGATCTAACGGATCTGTGAATTCTTACTGAAAGCCACGTACTCTCTCACAATCATAGGAACTTGGTCATCTCAAAGTAAATATGTCCTAAATGGAACACATAATATTTCCTTCAAAATTGGGTACCTATGTCTGATATTCATATTGCTTTCTACTTCCTGACTTCTCAATCATTAATTTATTCAAAAAATTCTACTAAAAGAAGGAAAGAAAAATGAAAAGTAAAAATCTCTAGCCTTTACCTGGCAATCACATTTACACTTTCCAGAGATGACCTCTGCTAGCAAATTCATTGTGTGCATGCTAAGTCGCTTCAGTCAGTGTCCGACTCTTTGCAGCCCCATGGACCGTAGCCCACCAGGCTTCTCTGTCCATGGAATTCTCCAGGCAAGAATCCTGGAGTGGGTTGTCATCTCTTCCTCCAGGAGATCTTTGCAACCCAGGGATTGAACCTGCATCTCCTGCATTGGCAGGCGAATTCTCTACCGCTCGTGTCACCTGGGAAGCCCAAGGATCTAATCAAAGTCCAAAGAAAGGGGAGGAAAAGGACAATACAGACAAATCTGTACCCTTTGGTCACAAAAGCAAAATTTTCTCAGAAATTCCCTTATGCCTTATTGGTTAGAAATGTATCACACTGATATCTTCAGCTGCAGGGGAGGTTGAAATGCAGGTTTGTCATTCAGGGTTGGTCAGAGAACTGCAAATAAAACCAGAATTCTGTTAATAAGGAATATGTCTGGGGCTGTACATGAGGCTTCCCAGGTGGCTCAGTGGAATCCGTTGCCAATGCAGGAGACACAGAGAAGCATGAGACACAGGTTCGTTCCCTGGCTCAAAAAGATCCCCTGGTGGAGGGCATGGCAATCTACTCCAGTATTCTTGCCTAGAGAATCCCATGGACAGAGAAGCCTGGCAGGCTACAGTCCACAGGGTCACAAAAGAGTCAGAAACAACTTAGCAACTGAGCACGTCTAGGGCTGTATTGGGTGTACACATTAGCCCAGCACACAGTGCCTCAGCACTTAGGAATTCTTGTTTATACGCCTTTGTCTAACATGGGAACAGACAGAAGGACTAAAACTCGGCTGCAGATGCCTCCCCACTCTCACCTCTTTTTTTCCATTATTTCTTCCATGTGTAAAATTGAACATAAGGCACCTCCAGCTTATCTCAACTCCCTCCCTTCTTCCTCCAGCATTAAGTGTGGAAACCAGAACCCCTACCCAACCCAGTAGTCTGGGGTGTCCTCAGCTTTCCACCACCAATCACTTGCCTTACCCATTTCTCATGCAACCCTTTGATATAGACAGCTCACTCTCCCAAGTGCTTGGTTTCCTCTATAAAGTCCCTTGGATTGATTTAAACAATTGGGAAAGAGAGTCAGTTCTCTTGATCATATTGGCCTCTCATTTAGCACAGTATCATATCAAATATGCTTGACTAATTCTGTTCTAAACCTCACTAAACCTGGATTGATCTTCATGGTTTTGGATATCTCAACATAATACACTGCTACAGGAAAAACAAAACTGAAAACAAAAACCTGTACTTACTATAAATCATAAAAGTCCTTTCTGTTGTCATGATTGCAAACCCTTACAGAGTCAACTTGAATAATAATCTGGGTCTAGAATATACTTTTCTGAATCCTCTCTTCAAAATACTTCTAAGACCACCCATAATGGGTGGGACTCACTGTTAATGGCAAAGCCTTTTTTATGTTTTTAAGTTCAACTAGTGCTACTGTGATAATTTGCTAATACTAGTTAAGTTGCTTGAAATAAAAAATAAATGATTATATTGCTAGGTATTAGTTTCCTTTCAGTAAACTACTACATCTTCTTGTAAGACGTGTAATTTGTTAATGAAGTGAATTGCAACCCTCTAACATTCTGATTTGTACACGAGGATTGCTCCCACATGCAGCTTTGTAAAACAGCACACTCATAGGTGCCTTCAGAATTTCATCAAGAACTCCAATTCTCCTTTATTGACAAAAATGCCTGCAATTCTGGAAACTAAAAATAACAGCTGTTAACCTGAATGCAAAAAGAAATTACCTAAGAAAACCAAATATAAACAATGAGGTGATACAGTTGAATGAAATTCAAAATTAAGCAAGTAACATGCAGGTGTGTGACTGGTTTGAGTAGATGTGAAGTACAGTTCAAAGAGGAAAAGAGCACTCACGTAAAAGAAACAAATTTTCTGCACAATTTTTATCAGAGTTCTTTAGAAGCCATCTTTTTCCTATAGTTCCTTTCTAAAGATGGATAAAACAGCAATATTTGTAACATGTTATTTCCTCCTTCATGATTACTCTGTCTCTTCCTAATGCTTCAACTTTCTCCAGTGATTTCAAAGTCAGGGTGTCTCATAACATACGCTTGTGGAAAAATTTGTAAGGCCACAATGGTCTGTGAAACAACATGAAATATGACAAAAATAGGGCATATTAAAAAACAACCATTTCTTGACACAAAATGTGTGGTTGGGGAACCATTTGCTCTGAGATGGGGAAGCATGCACCAGGCTAGTGCAACTAGGTTAAGAGCCCCTGAGGGCTATTATTAGCTCTGAATTCAAGCAACATCCAATTGCCATGAGTACTTCTCTGAGTTGGCACTTAAACTTTCAAAGGCTGTCTCTGGATTATAACTGTCAGGACTTCCCAGGCAAGAATACTGGAATGCATTGCCATTTCCTCCTCCAGGGGATCTTCCCGATTCAGGTATCAAACCTGTGTCCTTTGCGTCTCCTGCATTGGCAGGCAGATTCTTTACCATTGTGCCACCTGGGAAGCCCTCTAATTGCATAACTTTAAAACAAGTGCATCTGTCTTGCTCTAGTTGGAAAGCCATGGGTGCTACATTTGTTATCATTTAGAGACATTTTTTTAAACCTAATAAGGAAGTTGTATGGATGAGAGAGTTAGGGCTGTGGAGAGAATTTGGGCTGTGGAAGCAAAGAGAAGGGGAAGAAACAGACAGTTGATCTCCTTGAAACGAAGATAACCCTGGAGTCCACAGAAAGATTCCCTAGGATTTCCCAGTAATAAGGGACCTCATTACCGGACTCTCGGAAAATGGTTTCCTTACTTTAAAATTACTGTATCAACATGTATATGTATGAATGAGTCCTTTTGCAGTCCACCTGAAACTATCACAGCATTGTTAATTGGTTATACTCCAATATAAAATAAAAAGTTAAAAAAAAAATAAAACAACTGTATCAAAATGGGAGAAGGGATACAATATGAAAACTATCCAAGAGAGATCAAAAGGCAATTTAAAGTTATAAATGAGGTGATCAAGAAGGAAATAGAAAAAGTCCAAAGCCAACATGGTCCTGTAATATCCACCATTTTTTTGCCCCACAAATTACCGGTTTCATTTTTCATTTGCCTCATCACATTGCACTGTGAATTCAACCACAATTACCACTGATGTTTTGATATGCAAATACATAAGCATAGAATATCAGTGGGCTTCCCTGATAGCTCAGTTGGTAAAGAATCTGTCTGCAATGCAGGAGACCCTGGTTGGATTCCTGGGTTGGGAAGATCCCCTGGAGAAGAGAAAGGCTTCCCATTCCGGTATTGTGGCCTAGAGAATATCAATACATTCCCCTTAACTAAAATCTAAAGTATAGAAATTTAAATTAACAAAGAGAAGATTATTTACATGATGAATTAACCCTTCACTTTGCAAACAATTATTCTATGTATAAAAGTATAAAAGCCTTTTGGGAAATTTTTTCATTAATCTATAGCCTGTGAGGAATTTACTATATAAGATGACCCTTAGAGATTATCAAGTAAGAATCCTTTTTATTTCATTCTTTCAAGGATCCATATCTCAACATCTAAGTCCCTAAAATGTATTAGAACTTAGTCTTCATAGACTAGCAGCGTATATCTATCTACTGTTGGGTTACAGGACACTATCTTTAAAGGACAAGGAATAACATGAACAAATAAATTCACAAACGTTTTAGTAAGGAAATTACTATATCATATTTTGATTTTTAAAAAATCCTGAGAGTAGAGATCTTACATTAAATTTATCTTTGGATTTCTAATGCCTAGCACAGTCCCCGGCACATAGTAAGAGCTGGGTATGTGTGAAATTGATGAGCAAGTCTCATCCGTCTCTGAACCCTGCCAGGATGTGAGATCATTAGGACACTGTGCTATGGATGACAATTGACAGTGACTGAAACAGGCAGAAGAGCAGAAGGAGGAAAAAAGAAAAGCCACGGAGGAAAAAATCTCCGTGGCCTGGAGGAGTCGGGAATAGGTGGAGATAATGAATTAAGGAGAAAAGGATAATAAACCTTACATTTATGTTCTTATGATTTTTAAAATACTTTACAAGATTCTTTATCTCGCTTCTCACTATTCCTCTGTGAAGTACAAGGTTATTTAATATATAAACCCCAGAATTTAGAGAGAAATGAAGGAAATACTACCTTTTTTTTGTTGTTTTACTGTAAAATGTTAGCTGCTGCTTAAAGAAGAAACAAATGAGTTTAGCTTTTTCCACAAATAGGGTGAAGGGTTAAAAGTATTATATAATCAGATAAACCTCAAGGTGAAAGTCACGAACTGGTTATTTTCCAAGAAAACTTTTAAAATTCATGAAATAAGCAATTAACTGCCCGGTAATTTTATACGACTGTCCTACACTGCTCCCCATATGACTTCTTCCCCAGAAGAGTGGAATTTAAAATGCATGGCAGCTTATTTCATTTATTGTATAAACCTGTGCGGAGAAAACTGCCCCAAATCTCAACAAGAAATGGCTGTATTCAACTGAACTGCTGTTTCACTTAGCCTCTGGCAAGTAACTTACCTTGAAAGTCTCCACTGCCTCTTTGGATCCGCCTTCTCCGGTACCTTCTGCGGAGCATCCATTATTGCAGTCCTTAAAGAAGAATTAAATCCATTAAGTAAAACCAGGTGTCTCACTGGGGTCTGGGGTAATCAATATCACTCACCATCACACCCTTCGCTGCTCTCGGGTCTGGTCCCCAAGCAAACAGGAAAAGGAGAATCAAACACCCAGGCACCAGCCCCAAAGAAGAGCGTCCTACGAGAGCTGTCCTTCTCTTTCTGCCCTGTCGGAGGTCGCGGCTGTTTTTGTCCTCCACCACTGGCTTCGAGCAGACTGATTAAATTCCAGGTTCGCCCTGAAGCGCCAGGGTTCACCAGCAAAGAACAAGAAAGTAATTGTCTCCCTTTTATCCGAGGAAATAGTCTAGATTAGGGCTTAAAGCCATTAACAGAGAAATCTCCTGGGCGCACTCAGCCTCGTGGTCTTGTCGATCACGGGCGCACAATAGCAAGCCTGGAAGAGCGATGGGGACCAGAGTGAACCATTTTCTCCACGGGTAGGGTCCTCCAATGCAGGCTCAAGGACACTCGTTAAAGACAGAACTCATGGAATGAGGGAGTAAAATTTTAAAAACACTTAAGGACGCAATGGAAACAGGTCGGACAGGAAAAGGTACTGACCTTCAAAAAAAAAAAAAAAACCTAATCTGCTACATCACTAGGGAAGAGAGGAAGAAAAGGATTCAGGGAGGCAAAAGGCTACGGGCAAAATATTTTGGGGTGGCGAAGGCACGCAGGATGTGGCTGTCAGTTCTGGCAGCCCAGAAATTCCGTTCCCTCTGCTCCCCCGCCCCACCCCCGCCGCCCCCACCTCTTCCACCAAAGCTGATTCCATGGCGACCCTCACGTTCCCGGTGGCTGTCCGCGCCTCGCTCCGGAGCAGGTCACCGGCGGGACTTTTAGATCTGGATGGCGGGGGCCTCTCCGAGGCGTTCGCAGACTGGGACTCTAGATTTGGGGCAGGGATGGGGAAAGAGGAGACTCCCGGATGGAGACAGAATGGTGGTGCAAGGCGAGGCAGGATGGTGCGGGAAACAGCAGCTGCGCGCCCGGCCAGGCCCGTGGACTTCCGAGAGCCTGGGGTCCGATCTGCCCCACCCCTATTCCTACTCCCACCCCCGCGAAAGCCTGTGATCTGGGTACCTGAGGGACGAGGGCTGCGGCGGCGGGGGGCGGGCTGGCCATGGGGAGCCTTCCGGGGCGCGCGGCAGCGGAGAGCGGCGGCGACACGCTGCGCCCCGCTCCACGAGAAAGCGGGCGGAGCGGCCAAGCCCCAGCGCACGCACCGCGCGGAACCGGCCGCCACCGCCCGGGTGCCCCGGCCACCAGGCGCAAGGAACAGCGTAGCCACTCCATCATCCCTGGGGGAGAAACTGATCCTCCAGACGGGAAACTCCAAGCCCTAGTCCCAGCCCCCAGGGCACGAGAATGCAGGAGCGCCTTTCCGCGAACAGGCACTGAGCAAGCATCCTTATTTACCAAACAACGCCACGGTGGGCCTGGAAACGCCCCTCTGCCGTGGGGGAAGCCACTTCTGGTAAATTAATTTTTCTTCAGGACAAATTTTCCTTTGACAAACCCACAAAAGGCAGTTTCTGCTTCCCTCCGCCCCTCCTGCCCGGAGAGTTTACAACTGAGATTGCCAGTTGTGCCTGGACAGTTATCTGCCACTGACCCCCAAAACTGAAGGAGAACGTGAATCCAGGCTTTGGATTTCACCACCAACCAAGTCGGATTTGCAAACTTGGAGTGTTAAACTTTTTTCTGCTCAAAGACCTCAAGGCCGCTCAGACCCACTTACCACCCCTCCACCCCCATCCATCGGTTTCAGGCAAAGTAGACCACGAGCTCCTAAC
Source organism: Bubalus bubalis (assembly GCF_019923935.1). NCBI lineage: Eukaryota > Metazoa > Chordata > Mammalia > Artiodactyla > Bovidae > Bubalus > Bubalus bubalis. Next base: position 34,751,908 of record NC_059160.1, read on the forward strand.
CAAGCGGCTTTGACAGTTTTTTGTTGTAGGCGTGTGATAAAAACATTTAGAAACTGAGCTGGGAAAGTGACATCGGAAAAGGAAAAGGAAGAATGTAATGGCTATTGTCTGCTGTGTGCTCCTGGAGCAATGTCAGATTAAATTATGAGCCTTTCTGGGCTTTTAAAGGAATAGGAAGTGGTGACTTGTGCTGATTTGATCTTAGAAAGTGGGAGAGTGGTTAAGGAAATGGCAACCCACTCCAGTGTTCTTGCCTGGAGAATCCCAGGGACGGGGGAGCCTCGTGGGCTGCCGCGTATGGGGTCGCACAGAGTCAGACATGACTGAAGCGACTTAGCAGCAGCAGCAGCAAAGTCAATATAGCTGTAATCTTATCGCCCAGAAATTGCATGCACTTCTCCCTTCCTCTCTCCCCTCCGTACTAGACATAGAAAAGCCTCTTAGGCTGGGGTGGAGCCCTAACAGGTCACATGTCACTGGCAACCAGAGTCTCTTGTTAAACAGATGTAAAATTGAACAATTGAAAGAAAATACAGATTAAGTATACTCAAGTATACTTTTGAACAATTAAGAGAAAATATAGATTAAGTATACGCAAGAATATTTGTGAACTATTGAAAGAAAATACAAATTAAGTGTACTCCTACCCCAAGCATAAAAATAAGAAACGCTTAGTTGAAGAGTTTCAAACAACTTATTTGCATTCAAAAGTCTGGTTTAAATGTGTATGGGGATTCCCAGGTGGCTGAGCAGTAAAGAACCTGCCTGCCAATGCAGGAACCACCGGAGACTGGGAGTCTATTCCTGGGTCCAGAGATGGGGAAGATTCCCTGGAGAAGGAAATGGCAACCCACTCCAGTATCCTTGCCTGGAGAATCCCATGGACAGAGGAGCCTGGTAGGCTACAGCCCATAGGGTCACAAAGAGTTGGACATCACTGAGCAACTGAGCACAAATGTCTATACCTTACTATTAATTCAATTATTTTATAGGTTATTATTTTATAGGTAGATACTAAACAGCTCCGATTTCCTTGCCATTTTAAGGAATGACCTGTAAGTGACCATTAAGTGACCTGTAAACCCTCCCTATTCAGCCAAGAAAGCCTGTATCATACATGAATGATGTTATTAAAAAATTACTACAGGGTCCCCCTGACCTTTCCTCTTTCCTCCCCTTCAGAGCCAGACTCTCTCTGGTGGGAAAGCACCATCTTTGTTAACTGCTGCTACTTCCTTCCCTTTCAAGTGACTATAATTTGACTTCTGTTCAGTTATTCCACCTAAGCAAGGTTCCTAATAGCCTTCATTTTGCTCAACCCAATGGTTTTGCTTCATGAGCATTTTTATGGCTCCACCTATATGCTGATGACTCCTAAATACTATTTTTTTTCAGTCTGCCTCTCTTGTGAGCAGTAATGTGCTTACAATCAAAAGTCTAAAATATTCATTAAGTGTGTAACATTTGTGCCTGCACTGGGCTAAGTGCTGGATATGCACGGTGAGCACACCTCCATCCTGTTATATAGCATTGTCTCCAGTCAAATAGGAAAATGTTACTTGTGTTTAAAAGTGTTAATTAATCCCTGCAAATGTGAAAATGCATATGTGGCTTAAGAGCCTCTAATGATGAAATGTAACTGACCTAGAAAAGTCCGGCAAGGAATCCTTGAGGAAAGATGTGGATTAAAAAATTCACTACAGGAAGAAAGGATGAAGAACGTCAGGGATGAAAGTGAGTTCCAGGCAGAAAGGACATCTCTAAAAAGGAAAGGAATGTGGAGCTTACAAAAGAGGGTGGGCTTCCCTGGTGGCTCAGTGGGAAAGAATTCTCCTGCCAATGCAGGAGATAGATACTGACTCAGTCCCTGATCTGAGAAGATCCAACATGACTAAGAGGAACTAAGCCTGCACGCCACAATTATTGAGCCTGTGCTCTAGAGCCCTCAAGCTGCCTCTACTGAAGCCCACACGCCTTAAAGCCCATGTTCCACCACAAAGAAGCCACCGCAGTGAGAAACTCAAGCACAGCAACTAAAGAGTTGCCTCTGCAACTAGAGAAAAGCCCTTGCAGCAACGAAGATCCAGCACAGCCCAAAAAAAAAAAAAAAAAAAAAGATGAGAGCTGGAGGAGACATCCGAGGAGGGTGATCCAACTGGTGAGACTGGGAGGGTAGGCAAAAAGCCAACCAGGTAGTGGCCTTTGGTAGTGCCTTAGAGAGTTTGTTGTTCAGTTGCCTAGTCATGTCCGACTCTTTGTGACCCCATGGACTGTAGCATACCAGGCCTCTCTGTCTCTCACCACCTCCTGAAATTTGCCCAAGTTCGTGTCCATAGCATGGGTGATGCGATCCAGCCATCTCATCCTCTAATGCCCACTTTTCCTTCTGCCCTCAATCTTTCCCAACATCAGGGACTTTTCCAATGAGTCAGCTGTTCCTTATCAGATGACCAAAATACTGGAGTTTCAGCTCCAACATCAGTCCTTCCAATGAGTATTCAGGGTTGATTTCCCTAAGATTGACTGGCTTGATTCCCTAAATGTCCAAGGGTCTCTCAGTTCAGTTCAGTTCACTCAGTCATGTCCAACTCTTTGTGACCCCATGGACTGCAGCACGCAAGGCTTCCCTGTCCATCACCAACTCCCAGAGTTTATTCAAACTCATGTCCATTGAGTCAGTGATGTCATCCAACCATCTCATCCTCTATCGTCCCCTTCTTCTCCTGCCCTCAATCTTTCCCAGCATCAGGGTCTTTTCAAATGAGTCAGTTCTTCATATCAGGTGGCCAAAGTATTGGAGTTTCAGCTTCAACATCAGTCCTTCCAATGAACATTCAGGACTGATTTCCTTTAGGATTGATGGGTTTGATCTCCTTGCAGTCCAAGGGACTCTCAAGAGTCTTCTCCAACATCACAGTTCAGAAGCATCAATTCTTTGGCGCTCAGCTTTCTTTATACTCCAACTCTCACATCCATACAAGACTACTGGAAAAACCATAGCTTTGACTAGACAGACATCTGTTGGCAAAATAATGTCTCTGCTTTTTAATATGCTGTCTGCTGCTGCTGCTAAGTCGCCTCAGTTGTGTCCAACTCAGTGGGACCCCGTAGATAGCAGCCCACCATGCTGTCCCATCCCTGGGATTCTCTAGGCAAGAACACTGGAGTGGGTTGCCATTTCCTTCTCCAATGCATGAAAGTGAAAAGTGAAAGTGAAGTCGCTCAGTCATGTCCAACTCTCAGCGACCCCATGGACTTGCAGCCTACCAGGCTCCTCTGTCCATGGGATTTTCCAGGCAAGAGTACCGGAGTGGGTTGCCATTGCCTTCTCTGAATATGCTGTCTAGGTTGGTCATAACTTTTCTTTCAAGGAGCAAGTGTCTTTTAATTACATGGCTGCAGTCACAATCTGCAGTGATTTTGGAGCCCCCCAAAATAAAGTCTTTCACTGTTTCCATTGTTTCCCCATCTATTTGCCATGAAGTGATGGGACCAGATGCCATTATGTTGAGTTTTAAGCCAACTTTTTCACTCTCCTCTTTCACTTCCATCAAGAGGCTCTTTAGTTCTTCTTCATTTTCTGCCATAACTGGTGTCATCTGCATATCTGAGGTTATTGAAATTTCTCCTGGCAATCTTGATTCTAGCTTGTGCTTCATCCAGCCCTGCATTTCTCATGATGTACTCTGCATATAAGTTAAATAAGCAGGGTGACAATATACAGCCTTGATGTACTATTTGGAAACAGTCTGTTCCATGTCCAGTTCTAACTGTTGCTTCTTGACCTGCATACAGATTTCTCAGGAGGCAAGTAAGGTAGTCTGGTATTCCCATCTCTTTAAGAATTTTCCATAGTTTGTTGAGATCCACACAGTCAAAGACTTTGGCATACTCAATAAAGCAGAAGTAGATTTTTTTTGGAACTCTCTTGCTTTTTCAATGATCTAACGGATGATGGGCTTCCCTCATAGCTCAGTTGGTAAGAATCTGCCTGCAGTGCAGGAGATGCAGGTTCGATTCCTAGGGTCAGGAAGATCCCCTGGAGAAGGAAATGGCAATCCACTCCAGTATTCTTGCCTGGAGAATCCCATAGACAGAGGAGCCTGGCAGGCTACAGTCCATGGGGTCACAAGAGTCAGGCATGACTTAGCAACTAAACCACCACCACCAGCAGATGTTGGCAATTTGATTTCTAGTCCCTCTAGCTTTTCTAAATCCAGCTTAAACATCTGGAAGTTCACAGTTCACATACTGTTGAAGCCTGGCTTGGAGAATTTTGAGCATTACTTTGCTAGCATGTGAGATGAGTGCCATTGTGCAGTAGTTTGAACATTCTTTGGCATTGCCCTTCTTTGGGATTAGAATGAAAACTGATATTTTCCAGTCCTGTGGCCACTGCTGAGTTTTCCAAATTTGCTGGCATACTGAGTGCAGCACTTTCACAGCATCATCTTTTAGGATTTGAAATAGCTCAACTAGAATTCCATCACCTCCACTAGCTTTATTCGTAGTGATGCTTCCTAAGGCCCACTTGACTTCTCATTCCAGGATGTCTAGTTCGAGGTGAGTGATCACACCATCATGGTTATCTGGGTCATTGTAACACATCAGTATGCTAAATGACACACCCACAGGTGCCATGATTGTAAGCATCAAAAGTGGATGGTGGTCCCATTCCTGAAAATCCTCACCCCTTCCCAAAAAAAGCTGGAATTACTCCTCCCACTCATTAGCCTATGAAATTTTTATTGTTGTTCAGTTGCTAAGTCGTGTCCAACTCTTTGTGACCCCACAGACTGCAACACACCAGGAGTCCCTGTCCTTCACTATCTCCTGGACTTTGGTCAAAAATGTGATCCAACCATCTCATCTTCTGTGTTCCGCTTCTCCTCCTGCCCTCAATCTTTCCCAGCACCAGGGTCCTTTACCAATGAGTTGGCTTTTCACATCAGGTGACCAAAGCATTGGAGCTTCAGCATCAGTCCTTCCAGTGAATATTCAGGACTGATTTCCTTTAGGATTGACAGGTTTGAGTCCCTTGGAAGAGTCTTCTTCAACACCACAGTTCAAAAGCATCAATTCTTCAGTGCTCAGACCTCTTTATGGTCCAACTCTCACATCTGTACATGACTACTGGAAAAACCATGGCTTTGACTATACAGACCTTTGTCAGCAAAGTGATGTCTCTGCTTTTTAATATGCTGTCTAGTTTTGCCATACTTTACCTTCCAAGGAGCAAGTGTCTTTTTAATTTCAAGGCTGCAGTCACTGTGCACAGTGATTTTGGAGCCCAAGAAAATGAAAATACCCACCCCTATAAAACCTGATAACCCCATACCCTGGCACCACTCTAGCCTTCTGAGATGGCCCACACTCTGTCTACAGAGTGTGTTTCTTCCTTGTATAAACCTTCTTTCACTTTACTATGGCTCATTCTTGAGTTCTTTCCTGTGTGAAGCCAAGAACTCAGACTTGGCAGCCGTCTGAGGCACTCAGATGTGACCCGCGAAGTGACCATCCTCTCACACCCCACTCTCTTCCCTGAAACAGTTCCTTTCTCAGATTACTTAATAGCACTTCCTTGGGGAAAGATCCTTGAGCCCTGTCTAGGCTACATGGGCCCCTCTGCTATTTATTTCTACAGAATTCTTTCCATTACAAAATAACTGTCATGCTTTATTTTAATTATTTGATTAAAGTTACTCTACTTTTAAGGATGGGAACGTGTGTCTATTTTGTTTGCTTAGCAATCTCCCCTCAACCAATGCCAGGCACACAAATGAGACTTAACTATCTGTTGAATTGCAGCTCTCAAATTTTTTAAAAGTATGTCTTTAATATATTTTTAAATTTTAGCTACTAAAGTTTACAAATGTAACAGGGCTCTAGATCTAGGCTTCTTTCTCCATAAAACTGTTCAAAATCTTTCTCCTTCCTTTTCCTCTCTTTTCTTCCACTATTTCATCTCTTCTCTTAACCAGCCATCCTATAGGCTTTCAACGTATTATGACTCTTAAGGGACTGGATCACTTTCCAATGTGATGATGGAAACGTTCTGTCTCTGTGCCAAGTCATGTGTGGATATTGAATAGTTGAAATGTGGTCAGTGTGCCTAAGGAATTGAAGTTTTAATTTTGCTTAATTTTCATTCATTTGCATTTCATTTAAATAGCCATGTGTGGCTCTGGTCTCAGTGCAGTTTGGGAGCATTGTAACACGTTTGATCACAGCTGAGGGCTGGTATCCTGGCTTTATCACTTATCAACTCTATGATCTTGAACAAATGACTAACCTCTTTCGAGTTTGAAAAAAGCTATGTTTTAAAAAGCTATCCTTTTTCGTTTTAAATTTATTTTTAGGAACACTGGGTCTTCATTGCTGTGCACGCACTGTTCTCCATTTTCAGCAAGTGGAGGCTGCTCTTCATTGGGTTGCATATCATTCTTCTCCCCCAGCTTCTCTCCATCACTGCCCCTCTCTTCTGGCCACAGTCTCACAAGAGATCCCCCCACCCGCTCCTTTCTTGACCTCCCATCTCCTCCCTGCTTTCCTACATCCACCATGCTGTCATCAAAGTGCTTGCTCTGAAAAGCTTTTTCTAAACCAGTCACGCCCCAATTCAAAACCATAATGATATCTGCTACAAGTTGAGCCAGTTACAATGTTCTGGGTACTTTGTAACCCAATGAAGACCTGCTGGGGCCTTCCGGTGAGAGACCCCTCCCCCATATTCTCTGCTTTAGCTCCTCTCTGAAGTACCTAGATCATCGTATCTAACACATATGTCAAGTTGTTTTACAGAGGCTAAAACCACCACCAAATGGGAGAAGTTAATAATTGACAATCATAACCATGTAGTCCCCAGACCTATCGGTTCCTAAAGATTGATGCTGTGAACCCCTATTACTATTACTTCACTATCAATCCATCATTACTGTGCACCAGCTGATCACATAGCCTTGAACATCCCTCCCTCACCTGGACTTTAAAAATGTTTTGCTGAAACCCACCAGGGAACTTGGGTGCTTTGAGCACTAGCTGTCCTGGACTCCTTGCCTAGCTGGTGCCCTGCAATAAACATTGAACTTTCCTTCACCACAAGCTGGTGTCAGTAGACTGACTTTATCATACATGGGCCAGTGGACCCAAATGTGGTTCTGGAACACTTTGGGTATACATTTTCTCAGCTAGTATTCCAAACAGCCCCCTTCACCCCTCTCCCCCAACACACCACCACAGGTTCTACTTTCTGGATTTTCAGTGATTCAGAGACATTACTTAAATTTCCCAGGATGAAACAGCTGTTAGTTAAGTCAATTTGTCCACAAGGTTGTGATCTCACCTACAATTCTGTCTTGTTCCAGTGGCTCCAGGTTTTATGACCGTAAACCCATCGGTAAAAATTGCAGCATGTGTGGTAGGCTGTGTTTTCCAAATATTAGCCACTACATTTTCTCCCATGCATATGCTCTTCTGCTCAACCCCATCAAGCAGTGGAGTTTTCCCCTTACCCTTTTGAATTTGTGAGTGTTTTTAACCAATAGAATAGGACAGAAATACAAATGATGCTGCTCCTGTTTTAGGCATGTAGTGTAACTGGCCTGGAATCTTCTGCATCTTCCTCTTGGAAGGTGCTTGGGACTCCCGCACCTGGTACCCCGCCACCATGCTGTAAGAAGCCCAAATAAGGGAGAAGCTGCATATAGGCTCACTAATCAACAGTTCCAGATGAGCTCCCAGCCAGCATCCAGCATCAGCTGTCAGCTGTGGGAGTTGTCATCTTGAGCATCCAGCCTTGTTGAGCATTCAGATGACCGAAACCACATGAGAAACCTCAGGTTAAAACTACTCTGCTCTTCTTGAAGCAACTACAGAAGATGGACCATCATCCTTCAGGTTCCCATAAGAATATGGGAGTAAAATCTCTGAGGGAGGGATGAAACAGCAGGGAAGAGGGCAGGGTCCAACTTTTGAAAGAATGACATAGCTCAAGGACACAACATAAACTGTTTAGAATCAAATGGATCCAAGATGGCAGACAAGTCAGCTTGACTTGATCCTCAACCAGCAAGCTAAATGACACACCCAGAGGTGACATGACAGCTTCAAGGCATGTCCAAAGACCAGAAAGTGGGTGGTGGCCCAATTCCTGGAAATCTCCATCCCTTCCCCAAAATCATTGGAATAATCCTCCCACTTATTAGCCTATGAAATTACCCAACCCATAAAAGCTAACCACACTACATTTTGAGGCTGCTGCACTCGCCCTTTGCAAACTACTCTGCTGTTACAGACTTAGAGAACAAACTTATGCTTACTAGGGGGGAAGGGTAGAGGGGAAGCATAGTTAGTTTGAGATTGACAGGTACACACTGCTATATTTAAAATGGATAACCAACAAGGATGGATTGTATAGCACAGGGAACTCTACTCAATATTATGTAACAACCTAAATGAGAAAAGAATTTGAAGAAGAATAGATACATGTATATGCATAAGTGAATCACTTTGTTGTACATCTGAAATGAATATATTGTTAATCAATTATACTCCAATATAAAATAAAAAGTTAAAAAAAAAAAAAAAAGCCTTACTCTACTGAGCCCAGATAATCTACTACTGCTGCTAAGTCACTTCAGTCGTGTCCGACTCTGTGCGACCCCATAGACGGTAGCCCACCAGGCTCCCCCGTCCCTTGGATTCTCCAGGCAAGAACACTGGAGTGGGTTGCTGTTTCCTTTTCCAATGCGTGAAAGTGAAGTCGCTCAGTCGTGTCCGACTCTTAGCGACCCCATGGACTGCAGCCTACCAGGCTCCTCCGCCCATGGGATTTTCCAGGCAAGAGTACTGGAGTGGGGTGCCATTGCCTTCTCCAAGATAATCTACAGACTGTGGTAAAACATTTTAAGCCACAGAGTTGTGGGGTAATTGGTTATACAGCAGTGTTAACCAAAACAGCATGCAAGCCTAAAATATATTTATATAGTTATTTATGAAAATAACAATACATAATGTCATACACAAAAATAGGGATAAAAAATGAGATAAACATGAAATAATTAGCATTTTAAAATATATTCTGAACTATGGTTGTTTTCTTATACTATCCTTGGTTAAAGGCCAAATATACAGAAGGGCTAAGTAATCAATAATGACAGTTGATACAATTCCCTTTCAAATAGTCTTCTTGATGATACCACAATTTTGTGCTCCACTGTTTGTTAATTCTGACTAAATCATCAAAATTTCTATGTTGGAATATGGATAATGGAAAAGTTGTAATACGAATTGGAAAAATCATGCTATTTTGATTTTGCTATTTCCTTATTTTTATATCACTAATACTTTATTATTTTTTTTAAATTTAACTATGGTAGTTAGTGTTAGTCACTCAGTCATGTCTGACTCTTTGTGACCCGATGGACTGTGGCCCTCCAGGCTCCTCTGTCCACGGAACTCTCCAGACAAGCATACTGAAATGGGTTGCCATTTCCTACTCCAGGGCATTTTCCTGACCCAGGGATCAAAACTGAGTCTCCCTCATTGCAGGTAGATTTTTTACCATCTGAGTTGATTTATTAAAATATTGTGTTAGCTTCAGGTATACAGTCTCAGATTCTTTCTTTTCCATTATAAATTATTTCAAGATATTGAATATAGTTTCTATGTTGTATAGTAAATCTTTTTTTTTTTTAATCTTTGTTGTTTATTTTATATATGGTAGGGTGTATCTGTTAATCCTGTAATCCTAATTTATCCCTCCCCCTTCCTTTTCCCCTGTGGTAGCCATAAGTTTGATTTCTATGTCTGTGAGTCAGTTTCTGTTTTGTAAATAGGTTGATTTGTATTATTTTTTAGATTCCATATATAAGTGATATTATATAATCTTTGTCTTTCTCTGTCTGACTTACTTCATTTAGTAAGAAAATCTCTAGATTCATCCATGTTGCTGCACATGACAAGCTTTTGTTCTTTCTATGACTGAGTAATATTCCATTTATATATATATATATATATATAAAATATTCCATTATATATATCTCCACATCTTTTTAAATCAATTGTCTGTTGATGGGCACTTGAGTTGTTTCCATGTCTTAGCTATTGTAAATAGTGCTGTTATAAATACTGGGGTGCATACATCTTTTCAAATTATTATTTTTTTTAAATCTCTTTTGGATATATGTAGGAATGAGGTTGCTGGATCAAATGTAAATCTATTTTCAGTATCTTATGGAAGCTCCATACATTCCCATCAACAGTGTGGGAGGGTTCCCTTCTCTCCACATCCTCTCCAGAATTTATTTTTGTTTGTGTTTGTTTTCTTCTGTTTGCAGAAATCTTTCAAGCTAGTTGTCCCTTTCTCAAGGATCATCAATGAACACTGGCTGACATAATCTGTCTGCAAAGCCCCTTCAGTTCAGGTCAGTTCAGTTGCTCAGTTGTGTCCGACTCTTTGCAACCCCGTAGACTGAAGCACACCAGGCCTCCCTGTCCATCACCAACTCCTGGAGCTTGCCCAAACTCATGTCCATCTAGTCGGTGATGCCATCCAACCATCTTATTCTCTGTCATCCCCTTCTCCTCCTGCTTTCAATCCTTCCCAGCATCAGGGTCTTTTCCAATGAGTCAGTTCTTCACATCAGGTGGCCAAAGTACTGGAGCTTCAGCTTCAGCATCAGTCCTTCCAATGAACATTCAGGACTGATTTCCTTTAGGATTGATGGGTTGGATCTCCTTGCAGTCCAAGGGACTCTCAAGAGTCTTCTCCAACACCACAGTTAAAAAGCATTAATTCTTAGGTGCTCAGCTTTCTTTATGGTCCAACTCTTACATCCATACATGACTACTGGAAAAACCAAAGATTTGACTAGATGGACCTTTGTTGGCAAAGTAATGTCTCTGCTATTTAATATGCTGTCTAGGTTGGTCATAGTTTTTCTTCCAAGGAGCAAGCATCTTTTAATTTCATGTCTGCAGTCACCTTCTGCAGTGTTTTGGAGCCCAAGAAAATAAAGTCAGCCACCGTTTCCACTGTTTCCCCATTTATTTGCCATGGAGTGATGGGACCAGATGCCATGGTCTTTGCTTTTTGAATGTTGAGTTTTAAGCCACCTTTTTCACTCTCCTCTTTCACCTTCATCAAGAGGCTCTTCAGTTCCTCTTCACTTTCTGCCATAAGGGTGGTGTCATCTGCATATCTGAGGTTATTGATATTTCTTCTGGCAATCTTGATTCCAGTTTGTGCTTCATCCCGCCCAGCATTTCGCATGATGTACTCTGCATTTAAGTTAAATAAGCAGAGTGACAACAAAATAGCCTTGATGTTCTCCTTTCCCAATTTGGAACCAATCCTTTGTCCATGTCCACTTCTAACTGTTGCTTCTTGACCTGCATACAGATTCCTCAGGAGGCAGGTAGGGTGGTCTGGCATTCCCATTTCTTTAAGAATTTTCCACAGTTTGTTATGATCCACACAGCAAAGCCCCTTAACCTAGATCATATAAATTGCCAGTCACAACCCACTCTGCTGAAAGAGGGTGAATCCTTGAGGCTACACAGGAGACTCCCCCCCTCCCCTCAGGACACTCACTGCTCAGATGGTGACAGTATGAGCATCTGATGGACTGAGTAGAGGGTGCCCATGTCAGTCCATGTGAATTAAATATTAGTACAATTTCACTTTTTCCTAGATGTTAGAGAAAACATAATCAATGCTTCTGACACCCCAGTAGTCTCTGTTCACATTCTGGGTGTGCACACCCACTTTAACATCACTGGGCTTGCAGACAGAGTGCAGACCCCTCAGTGGATTCTGCATGTCCTGAAGTTCTTGCTTTCTCGCCCTTCCTGCCCTTCCCCTCACTCTCACTGGCTCTTCTCACTTTCCTTGATACACAGAAGAAACCCCTAGCATGGCAAGTCTCTACACTAGGGTCACCTCGACATACTCTAAGGAGTGACAGGTGGACAGAGAAACAGATACCTAAAGACTCCAGGCAGAAAGATTAGAAATTTCATTTCATGTTTGGAAACAATTACGCTTATAATTTTGCATTTTACAGAAATAGAACCACATATCAACTTCTGAGAGGGAGAAATTAATCCTAAATAAATGAGGTTTGCTTTTTAAAATCCAAAGTATTATATCCTGGATTGTTTCAGAGAACATTTTGTTTTCCACCAAAAGCAGCTGCTCCCTTTTTTAAGAGCACAAATTAATCTGCTTTGAGGAAATTAACAGCAGAAAGAAAAGGCCTTGCTTGGACCATGACCAAGGTAGATGTATTAAGTTTTAGTCATGATTGTTAAGTACTAATTACAGTAGAATCCACAACATACTCCCATTAAGATAAACTACTTTTAATAAATACATAGGTAAATAGGAAAAAATGAGAAGTGGTTGATGATCGACCTAAGCAAAAGATACACAGCAAAGGAAAATTAGGTATTTTGGAGTACAGTGAATGCTTGGGAAAAGTTAATGAAAGTGCTTTTCCTGTGAATGTAACATATGTTCAAGAAAATACAAAATACTAGCTTCTTTCAGATAAGTCTCTTTTACTCTAAGAAGTGCCTTTCCCTATCAGAACTGTGAACAGGGAACTTATCACCGCCTACTCTTTGAGATCATTCAGAGTATGCAAGAGAAATGCCAACAAGTGGAATGTGAGGCTGTCAAGCTTTCTCAAGGTGAAAAAGCCAAGGGCATGCCTTGGATATCTGTCATTTACAGCAGGCTTTTTATAAACCTCAAATCCTCTAATTTTAATGTGGAGAGATTAAAAGACAGACATGTGTGTCTGTCGCCTGGAAAAACAATGGCCTGCTTTCTTCAATGTTCCTCGCCAGCCCAGATGATTCATTAAACAGAGTCAGGGAATGGAAGAGGCAAGGCCTTTCAACAAAAGTTGTCATTGCTTCTGCTGCCTCGATCTTAAACATGGTCCAAATTCAGACTTTCACTACACACACCAAAACTTCCTGCTCCCTTTTTTTGTTTCCGACATGCAACAGGAACCTAGTTCCCCAACCAGGAATCGAACCCACGTCCCTTGCATTGACCGTGCAAAGTCTTAACCATTGAACTGCCAGGTAAGTTCCAAAACTTCCTGCTTCTAATGCCATTCTCCATTCAGGGTAAAAAACAGCAATAAGACAAAGAAGTGAAGCCCTGCAGTGCGTTTATGGTGACTTAAGGTTAAATGGCTTTATTGACACAATCATCTGAACTGTCCATTGCTTCGTGCTCTTGTGGTCTGCTGGGTGATTTGGAGTGAATGAAAGAAAAGCTTTTCTTTTGTAGCATGGGAGAAGGGCTGTTGTAAGAAGGGAGGTGGAAAGAAGAACTAACAAGCTGCTTGCTTCTCAGATGTTTTCCAGCAGGCAGAACTTGGGAAAGACTTAAATAAATAAAGGCTGAGCATCTGAAAGTTAATCATCTTTGGTGGTGTTTTGGAACGTCTTCCTGGACCCCCAGTTAGGAGATGCTCGTTTAACCTACATTTATTAGAACTGTTACAACACTTCACCACAGTTTTCTCTCATCTGGGCAGTGACTTCGTTCTCTCTTGGATTTCCAGTGCTTAGTGCACCACCAGGCAACTATGTGAACCTCAAAAAATATTTTCTGAATAAACTGGTTGAATGTATAAATCCACCAGGTTTTTGTTTCAATTTAAAAAATGATATAATGGATGTTAACGAAACTTACTGTGACAATCAAAAAAAAATGGACAAATAAGCTGATCTGTTTTACACAAACGTGCATATAAGGAGAGAAGGAGAAAAAGAAGAAAACAGATAGCTAAGTAAACTCAATTGTGTTAGGCATTAAAGAATCAAAGATTTTAAAGAGGCTGTTTGTTAAAGCTCCCTGTCATAGATATATTGAACCTTGTAAACCTTTATCTGTTTACAAGATATTTTGCCTATGTCTCCTAACTTCCACACATTTCTGAATAGAAATGTCCCTTGGAACTTTTTCTGAATCTCAATAAATCAAAAGTTCCAAGTTCATTATAGGATTTTGTTTCAACCTCTAGCTCCCTTATCTAGGAGATCTGTAACCTTGGGCAAATCACCTAATATCTCTAAACCTCACATTAATTTCTTTTTTTTTTTAATTTATTTTTAACTGGAGGAAAATTGCTTTACAATATTGTGTTGGTTTCTGCTGTTCAACCACACAAATCAGTCATAATTATAGGTAGATCCCCTCCCTCTTCTTCCTCTCCCCCTTTCCCCCAACCCACCCCTCTACTGCTACTGCTAAGTCACTTCAGTCGTATCTGACTCTGTGCGACCCCATAGAAGGCAGCCCACCAGGCTCCCCCGTCCCTGGGATTCTCCAGGCAAGAACATCCCTCTAGATCATCACAGAGCGCCAGGCTGGGCTCCCTGTGTTACACAGCAACTTCTTACCAGCTATCTATTTTACACACGACAGTAAAATACACACTTCGATGCTACTTTCTCCATATGTCTCACTCTCTCCCTTCCCTCACTGTGTCTAGAAGTCTGTTCTCTACATCTGGGTCCCCATTTTTTTCCCTGCAAATAGGTTCATCAGTACCATTTTTCTAGATTCCATATATATGCATTAATATATGATATTTGTTTTTCTCTTCCTGACTTACTTCACTCTGTATAACAGGCTCCAGTAAACCTCACATTAATTTCGGAATCTCAGCTACTTTCCCTACAGAGGTAAAAAGGAAATATGTAAGTTAGAGCATTTTGCAAACTTATGAACAGAATATATTATAGCTGTTTTTTTTTTTAACATAAAGTTATCAAGTTTATAGAGAGACCTTATAACGCAGTCAGAAGGCAAGTAAGACTCTGGAGTAACTTTGCCAGCCAGATCCAGTGGCTCTGCAAGCGTGGTCTAGTTGCTTAACCTTTCTGTGTCTCAGTTTTTCCACTTGTGCAATGCTAATAAATAGAGTTTTCATGAGGACTAAATGAGGTAATTCACGTAGGGCCTGTGTTGGCATACAGTAAGCCGTCACCGTTGATTATAATCATTATGGTGACAACTCATATTGAATCTTCATATTTGAGAAAATTTGGCCTCTGTGAAACTGGAATTATTTCTAATTTTAGAGAGATGAAAGGAACCACAGGACTTTCACCTTGCTACAAATAGACCATGTGGTCTTCACTCAGTCCTGCTGTTTGGCTGAGAAGTGGTAGTTTCACCTCAAATGCCCCTTAAATCCTCTTGGCAAACTGACCACCCTAAGTGGGCAGCACTTCCACCTTTGTCCTAAGAGGTCCACCAGCTTTTTAGCCTTCCCTCAGATTATTGGAGTAACATAGAGAAGACCAGTTTTCCATTAATGCTTCAATGCTTGGATTTGGTGCAATTCTCAAGTAAACTAAAACTTGCTTCAAAAAGCCTGGTTAATTTTTTTCTCTGCTTTTAAAAATTGGTATGGAAGCTCTTTTGCTCTAATGATGCCAGTATACATTTTTCCCGCTAAACTAAGTCCAATATATGACAGTCTCAATTTACAAAACAGATACAGGCTTTCTACAATGCAAAATTTTACCACAGATGGCTTTTAAGTAGCAATTTACTGTGTGCACTTGAGTATGATTAGTTTACAAAATGTAAGTAGACGTTATAACTTTACAATAATACACCCATCTACTGTATAAAAATAGGCTCAACAGTAAAGAATTGCACTTCTCATGCCACTCTACCTTCTGCCATAGACAAAGATGGTTTTAAAGTGTGAGCACATGTATTTTATACTTACATATTTTTAAAATTGAGGTATAATTGACAGATAACACATTAGCTTCAAGTGTACAACATAATGATTCTACATTTGCATATAGTGTGAAATGATCATCCAGTCTTCTTAACATCTGTCACCATACATAGTTACAGAATTTTTTTTCTTGTGATGAGAACTTTCAAGATCTGCTCTCCTAGCAACTTTCAACTATGCAGCACAGTGTTGTTGGCCACAGCCATCATGCTGTACATTATATCCACAGTTAACTTTATAACTGGACAACTGTACCTTTTGACTCCCTTCACCCATTTTGCCCAGCCGCCAGCCCATCTCTGGCAACTACCAATCTGTTCTCCGTATCTATGAGCTTGGTTTTGTTTCTTTCTTTGTTTGTTTTTAGATTCTATATATGTGAGTGAGGTTATACAGTATATGTCTTTCATTGTCTGACTCAATTTTACATTGCATAATGCCTTCAAGGTCCATCTATGTTGTTGCAAATGGAAAGATTTTTTTTTTCTTTTGGCTGAATAATATTCCATTGCATATGTATCTGTACATACTACAATTTCTTTATTCACTCTGCTGATGGACATTTAGGTTGCTTCCATGTCTTGGCTATTATAAAGAGTGCTGCGGTGAACATCAGTTCAGTTCAGTTCAGTTCAGTCGCTCACTCATGTCCAATTCTTTGCGACCCCATGAACTGCAGCACGCCAGGCCTCCCTGTCCATCACCAACTCCCGGAGTCTACCCAAACCTATGTCCATCAAGTCGGTGATGCCATCCAGCCATCTCATCTTATGTCATCCCCTTCTCCTCCTGCCCCCAATCCTTCCCAGCATTAAGGTCTTTTCCAATGAGTCAACTCTTTTCATGAGGTGGCCAAAGTATTGGAGTTTCAACTTCCAACATCAGTCCTTCCAATGAACACCCAGGACTGATCTCCTTTAGGTTGGAGTGGTTGGATCTTCTCGCAGTCCAAGGAACTCTCAAGAGTCTTCTTCAACACCACAGTTCAAAAGCATCAATTCTTCGGCACTCAACTTTCGTCACCGTCCAACTCTCACATCCATACAGGACCACTGGAAAAACCACAGCCTTGACTAGATGGACCTTTGTTGGCAAAGTAATGTCTCTGCTTTTAAATATGCTATCTAGGTTGGTCATAAGGGGTACATAAATCTTTTCAAGTTAGTGTTTTCATTTTTCTCAGATAAATATCCAGAAGTACAATTGCTGAATCATATTGTAGTTCTATTTTTTAATTTTTTTAAGGAGCCTCCATAATCTTTTCCCTAGTCTTTGCACTGATTTGCATTCCAATCATCGGTTCACGAGGGTTCCCTTTCTCCACATTCTCACCCACACTTGTTAATTGATGTCTTTTTGATAATAGCCCTTCTGAAAGGTGTGAGGTGATACTGTTACATGGGATATCATTTTCCCAACCATGTATAGAGTGGGTTGAAACAGGAGGAACTGAAAGAGGGGAGACCTTTGGGGAGTGTATTCCACCATCTGGGACCTAACCCAGAAAAATGTACAATGAATGGTAGAAATTCTGGAGTCTACAGAATGAGAACTTACTGGATGGCAGACCAGGGAGGAAGAAAAACAGTTTCCACTCTAAAGTCCATCATGTTTTATTTCCCCATCATGTTTTATTTATTTCTTTATTTATTTTTTGAAATGTGTTTTCTGCATGACATAATTTTTTTTTTCCCTAGCTGCTCCATGCAGCTTGAAGGATCTTAGTTCCCTGACCAGGACTGAACCCACATCTTTGGCAGTGAAAGCTTGGAGTCCTAACCACTGGACCATCAGGAATTCCCCTACCATGTTTTAAATACAAAGCATTAATGAACAGTTCTTAAGGATGGATGTTCAATATGAGACTGTTCTCAGTCTGGAGTTAAAGAACCAAGAGCCAATACTGTTCTGGAATCCTGCCTTTAATGAGTGTGATTTGTGTTTTCCCCGAAAATCAGCTTTCATGTAGTGTGGCGGGTGCTTGTGGTGTTCAGGCACGTCACATGCCAGCTGGGATGCATTCTCCATGGTTTGCTCTCTTGATTGTAAGAGATATAACACACCTTGGAGGTCTCCAGATTATTTAATGAGACATTCGGCAGCATTTCCTTCACTTCTAGGCAACCAAAGCACAAACTCCGTAACAGCTGTAGTTATAGAGGGAGTGAAGATTGACGATGTATCCTTAGTACATTGTTTTCATAGTTTCCATTAGTCACAACTTAGTCAACTGTAAGCGGCTTCCCAGGTGGCTCAGTGGTGAAAGCATCTGCCTGCAATGCAGGAGACATGGGGACACAGATTCGATCTCTGGGTCTGGAGGATCTCCTGGAGGAGGAAATGGCAACTCCAGTATTTCTGCCTGGGAAATCCCATGCACAGAGCAGCCTCGGGGGGAACAGTTCATGAGGTCGCAAAGAGTCAGACATGACTGAGTGACTGAGCGCACACGCACAATAGACTGTAAAGTTCTCTAAATCCATTCCACGCCCCTTCCTCACTTCTGTAATTTTCTATTGTTAGAATACACAATGCATGCTCACGCTACAGATTGCCAGGGGCACATCAAAAGATAGCATGAGAAAAAAAGAAAGAATAGGAAAGAAAAATTGTCTTAGTTCATTTGGGCTGCTGTAACAAAGCAACAAAACACAGCCTGGGCAGTTAATAAACAACAAACATTTATTTCTCACGGTTCTGGAGGCAGGAAGGCCAGGGTCATGGTACCAACATGGCCGGCGAAGGCCTTCTTTGGGGATGCAGACTTTTTGTCCTGTCCCATGTGGCAGAAGGGGCAAGGGATCTGTCTGTCTCTTTTCCAAAGGACTAATTCCAAGTGTGAGAGTTCCATCCCCTTCCAAATGACACACTTCCTAATACTATCACCTTTAGGAGTTAGGATTCAACATGTGAATGCTTGGAGGGTGGGGGAGTGGGGAGGCGGGGAGACACATTCAGATCATAAAAAACCCTCAAATTATTTCATATTTGTTAGGTGATGAAACACACCCACACACATACATACATTTTAGTGAAAGAAGCAGGTGTCCTTATAAGCTGGCATGTGAACCTGTTGTTCTCATCAAATGAGTCATCAAAGATTTGAGAGTTAATTTACATGAGTGGATGTGTCAGTGTTACTTTGACAAAAAAACATGAACACACACAAAACACAAGATGTTCCTTGCATAAGCAATGAACATACTGCATAATAACAACCACCCTCTATCAGATACATCCTACATCAGGCCCTTAATTCCGCTCACGTTTCATGCAACAACACTGTCAGGTAGATATTATTATTATAAACTCCATTTTACAGATGAGAAAATTGGAAACTGTGCAATGATTAGCTAGGATGATGTGCAGGACTCAGTGCTCACAGCTGTGATTTATTACAGGATGAAAAAGGACCAAAGGCAGATCAGCAAAGGGAGAAGGCACAGGGGACAAAGCCCAGAGAAAACCAGGCACAAGCTTCCAAGAGTCCTCTCCCAGCAGAGTCACACAAGATGCACTTCATTCCACCAGAACACATTGCAACAACCCATGTGAAATGTATCCACCAGGGAAGCTCATCAGAGACACAGTGACAGAGGTTTTTATTGGGGGCTGGCCATATAGGCACCCTCTACCAGCATAACAAATTTCAGATTCTTATAAAGAAATAGATGTTTGGCAGAAAACACATTGCTTGTACTATTTGTGCCCAAAATAGTTTGGGCACAGTGACCCACTCTTATCTGGGAATTGTGATAAGTCTCTGAAAATTCAAGTTCCCAGACACCAGACAAGGGCCAGCCTTGCCAGCAGATCTTTCCAAGATGAGCCATCTCAGGCTTACTTTGTTACTGCTTTTTGACTTGACCAATTGTAGAGAGGTTGTCACTGAGGACAAAGGGCATGAAGCATCCAAGTAAAGTTCTCATGTTCACTTTAGAGATAACTGAACTGCATCTCAGGAAGGTTGACTGCCTTGATCAAAGTCACATCTATAAAGAGGCAGTGCTGGTACTAGAACCCACGTCTTCAGACCACACAGAGCACCTGACTGGTTGTTATTGTCATTTAGTCAATAAGTTGTGTCCGATTCTTTGTGACCCCATGGACTAGAGCACGCCAGGCATCCCTCTCCTTTACTATCTCCTGGAGTTTGCTCAAACTCACGTCCATTGAGTCAGTGATGCTATCCAACCATCTCATCCTCTGTCACTCCCTTTTCCCCATGCCCTCAATCTTTCCCAGCATCAGAGTCTTTTCCAGTGAGTTGGCTCTTCGCATCAGGTGGCCGAAGTATCGGAGTTTCAACTTTAGCATCAGTTCTTCCAGTAAATATTTAAGGTTGATTTCCTTTAGGATTGACTGTTTTGATCTCCTTGCTGCCCAAGGGACTCTAAAGAGTCTTCTCCAGTACCACAGTTTAAAAGTATCAATTCTTCATTTTTCAGCCTTCTTTTTGGTCCAACTCTTTCATCCATACATGACTACTGAAAACCTGACTGATACGCAAGTAGAAATAGTCTGTGTAGCCCATGCCTATCTCTGCAATTACTGGGGATCCCAATCAATTTGTTTAATTTTTACTCATTCACTGTTAGATTTTATTATAAGACAAACACAAAAGTACAAGTTGATTTTGCACAGGTGGCTTTTTGATCTACATGTTGGCATGATTATTTTCAATCAGGTATATTGTAACTTACTGTCTCATTTCCTTCCTTTCCTAGACTGGGGAAATTGCTCTAATTTATTAAAAAATACTCAGTTCAGTTCAATTGCTCAGTCGTGTCCAACTCTTTGCTACCCCATGGACTGCAGCACGCCAGGCCTCCCTGTCCATCACCAACTTGCGGAGTTTACTCAAACTCATGTCCATTGAGTCAGTGATGCCATCCAACCTTCCCATCCTCTGTCGTCCCCTTCTCCTCCCACCTTCAATCCCGCCTAAAAAATATTGCAATTCTTAATAACTTAAAATAACAATGAGAGAGGAGGGAAAGAAAAGGAAAGCTCCTTCACAAGAGAATGCTAGCTAACCCATGCTGAGAGTGATATAATTAGATCATTCAAGGGACGCTAAAGTCATCAGATAAAAGTGACTGGAGAATGAGATATTCACAGTCTCAAAGAATCAGGTCACAGATTAAATTTGAATTAAAAAGGAAGAGGCAATTTCCTGATGGTCCAGTGGTTTAGGACTCAGTGCTTTCACTGTTGTGGCCTAGGTTCAATCCCTGGTTGGGAACTAAGACCCTGCAAGCTGTGTGGCACAGCCAAAAAAGAAAAAAGGTAATAAAAATTAAAACAAATTGAAAAAAGCTTCAACTCTTGGGTGATGAGGAAATGATCAAAACTGCAGTTATGGGGGATAGAGGGGTAAGAGGAGAATTCAAGGTGATTTATATAGACAAGCTTTATGTAACAGTACTGGGAAAACTGAGTATGTTATTATTAATATTTATCCTGAAAATATTTGCTTGAGATTCCAATTAAACATGGTGGAACATATGGCCATTTTTGCACAGTCCTTCCAGAAACTCACTGAGATAACAGTACTTTTTGTTTTTTTGGCCACGCCGCGTGGCATGTAGAATCTTAGTTCCTCAACCAGGGATTGAACCTGCGCTCTCTGCAGTGGAAGCATGGAGTCTTAACCACTGGACCACAAGGGAAGTTCCTCAAAGATGTTTTTTAAAGTGCAATCCACAGAGAAAACAGAATGGGAGACAAAGCAATAGTACTGAGTGATGTAAACCCATTCTGGACAGCAGAAAGACAAGAGTGGAGAAATTACCAATTTCGCAACTTAGGAAGAACGAAAACCACAGTGCCCAAAGGAGACACTAATGAAAACCTGATTGCCCTCATAGAAGCTCAGAAAGACTCAGAACAAAGGCACCAGAGACTTTTAAAGGTGAGGCTGAAGTAGGGAGTTTTGATAAACATCTGCATAACCATTACTGAACGGCATTAACCCGAGAAGAGTACAATCAGCAAGCAGTTCATTTTTCTCTCACCACCACCCCCAATCTCACTTAAACCTAGCTCCCCATCTGGAGATGACCAGGCTGATCCTATTGTGTTCCAGTCATATTCAAGTATGAGTTCAAGCTTGTTTTCAAGTATTTAAAAGACCCAGTAAGAACTGAAATGAAACTTTCACAGCACATTGACAGCTGCTTCTCTCTGAGCAGGCCCCACCTCAACCTCAGGAGCTGGAATGCAGCCTTTCAGTTTTTTTTTGTTTTGTTTTGTTTTTACCCCTTTCCTTGTTCTGTCTTCTCTCCACTGTCCTGCAGCTGTTTCTACACCCCCCAGGGTCATGTGTACCAGGAACAAGAGGAAACAGGAACAGACTTGCTAGGACTGTTACAATTGCCTCCCACCCCCATCCCCCAGGGCAAATGGTCAAAGGCTGGCTCTTTATAGCGTCACAGTGCACTTATGGATGCTTCTCACACCTGTGTTCTCGTGCCCCATCCCCAGAGGAGACCTCTGCCCTGCACTTCCTCACTGCAACAGTGCATGTTCTGCCTCACCTCCGAAAGGACCCCCGCAGCTCTGACTCCGACATTACACCCTCTAAGCAGGTGGTATAAGTCAGGTCCCAGGTGCTTCTAACATGGCTCTTTTCCTAAGAGTCCACATAGCCCATGGCATCTTTGCCTCACGAAACACTGGAATTGTAAACTGCATCCTTTGAAGACCCCATCTTGACTCTCCCAGCACAGGCAGCACCAGTCAGCCAAGATTATCCCAAGGGAGAGTCACACTCTGGCTCTGGTATATAAGAGCTCATCCATGTAAGATTCATATACTCTTACCTCTGGGTCTCCACACCCATCCAGCACAGCCAGGTAACTACTTCCTAATTCTAGTAGGAAAGAGAGATTTATTCCCTGGAGAAATGGGACATAAGAGATTCAGGCTTGAAGGAATCTAAACACTTTTCTGGGAAAATATGTGAAAATTCACACACTAAATGATGGAACCTTTAGTTCCCTATGAATGTAATGTTAGTCGCTCAGTCATGTCTGACTCTTTGAGACCCCATGGACTGTAGCCCACCAGCCTCCTCTGTGGAATTCTCCATGCAAGAATACTGGAGTGAGTTGCCATTCCCTTGCTCCAGGGGATCTTCCTGATCCAAAGATCAAACCCGAGTCTCCTGCATCGCAGGCGGATTCTTTACTGTCTGAGCCATCAAGGAAGCCCAACATAGGCACTAAGTCCTATGCAAATTGGATAATTCTTCCCGCAAAACACTACATAAGACTCTGAAAACAGAGCTAGAATTAAGACTAGCTGGGAGTCCTCCAAAGAAATAGCCTAGTCACTGCCGCATGGTCATAAAACTTTGAAATGGACCAGAGAAGGGACTAAGCATGTACACAGAGATTCCTAGAGGTTTCTTACTGCCCTAAGTGTTAAACATAAATGAGGTGCCTCGAGCCAACAGATGTTTGAGGAAAGCCTCCTACATAGAAGGCAACCTACGTGGCCCCCGCCCTAAAATGCAGAAATAAGAGGTGTAGGGGAGGGCTAATACAGAGAGTAGGAAAAAAATGGCTTAATTATAATCGATTTCCTCAGAAATAAAGAAAAGATATTTCACCCATGAAATAACATGATATTATTTCAATAATTAGAGAATTTTTAAAGATCTTAGAAATATGAAGACTAAAATTTTAAAATGCAAGGGAACGGTTGGAAGATAACATTGACAAAATATCCCCCTCCTAAAACTGCACATTCGGGGAGAAATTTTTTAATTAGAAAATCAGTCAAGGATCCCCTCCTCCAGGGGATCTTCCCAACCCAGGGATTGAACCCAAGTCTCCTGCATTGCAGGTGGTTCTTTACCATCTGAGCCACCAGGGAAACCATGGATAGAAGGGCTTTACATTTGTTATTTCATTCAATCCTCACAGCATCCTTGTGGGGTACATACTATTATTTTCTTTATAGACAAGAAAACAGAGGCACAGTTAAATAACTTGTTGGAGATCACTTGAGAGCAAAGCTGAGAATCACACACCAACAGTGTGGCCCCAGACTATCTTCATTACCATCATGCTACTTGGCCTTTCCCTACAAGTGCCAAGAAGTGTGTCCGACACTCCCTACTCTTCCTCCTCAAAGCTTCAAGACCTTGAGAAGTGCCCAGTGCTTACACAGAAAGGACTCTTCACATGTTTGTTCAAGAAATGCATTACAAGAAAAAATAGAAGTGCATTACAGGACTTCCCTGGTGGTCCAGTGGTTAAGAATCCATCTGCTATTGCAGGATTAGCTCCTCAGTCTGGGAAGAGTCTACATGCTGTGCGGCTACCAAGCCATCAGCCACAACTACTGAAGCCCACATACCGTAGAACCCATGCTCTGCAACAAGAGAAGCCACCATGATGAAAAGCCCACACACCACAACTAGAAAATAGCCCCTGCTCTCTGCAATTAGAGTAAGCCTGCTGGCAGCAATGAAAAGCCCAGTGCAACCGAAAATAAATAAATAAATATTAAAAAGATAAAAAAGAAAAACTTTATTAAAAAAAGAGAGAGAAATGCATTACAGTAATCTGAAGTCATCACCCTGAGGAAAATGAAAAGAAGGAGGTGGATGTTTTGCCTCCTTTGCTATTAGTTTTATCACTGACCACATCTCAGCTTTGTTTTCCTTTCAGCACCAATGGTTTCTGGTTCTTCTAGGTTTAGAACCTCCTGCTCAAGTGATTTCTGTCTTCCTGACAAGCTTTGGGTCATTTGGTGGCTCCATCACTTTATTATCATCTCTCCTTTCTCTCTAATCCTGTTAGCTCAGTTCAGTTGCTCAGTCATGTCTGACTCTTTGCAACCCCGTGGACTGTAGCACGCCAGGCCTCCCTGTCCATCACCAACTCCTGGAGCTTGCCCAAACTCATGTCCATCTAGTCAGTGATGCCATCCAACCATCTTATCCTCTGTCGTCCCCTTCTCCTCCTGCTTTCAATCCTTCCCAGCATCAGGGTCTTTTCCAATGAGTCAGCTCTTCACATTAGGTAGCCAAAGTATTGGAGCTTCAGCATCAGTCCTTTCAATGAGTATTCAGGACTGATTTCCTTTAGGATTAACTGGTTTGATCTGCTTGCAGTGCAAGGGACTCTTTAGAGTCCTCTCCAACACCACAGTTCAAAAGCATCAATTCTTCAGTGCTCAGCTTTCTTTATGGTCCAATTCTAACATCCATACATGACTACTGGAAAAACCAAAGCTTTGACTAGATAGATCTTTGTTGGCAAAGTAATGTCTCTGCTTTTTAATATGCTGTCTAGGTAGGTCATAGCTTTTCTTCCAAGGAGCAAGTGTTTTTTAATTTCATGGCTTTCAGTCACCATCTGCAGTGATTTTGGAGCCCAAGAAAATAAAGCCTGTCACTGTTTCCATTGTTTTGTCTAATCTTGTTAAGATGGTATAACTTGTCTGCTGTACAAGGACTGAGGACAAGGTGGCCTCATCCTCTGGTATGAGCCCAGGGTGAAATGGGCATGATGGTGACTGTGTCTTGGGCCAAGTGAATCCAGTGAGTTTAGGGAAAGGGCATCCTTTCTCCTTTAGGGAAAGGGCATCCAGAAGACTCATTGGTAAAGTGGAGGGGGAAGAACAAGAAGCTAGAAGACCACTCTTCACTGGACCTTTAATCCAAGGAGAAATCCAGAGTGCTTACAAGCAAAAAATGATGATTTGGTCCCAATCGACACTAAGACAGAATATTCCAGAGAGGGTTTACA
This sequence comes from Bubalus bubalis, assembly GCF_019923935.1. Lineage (NCBI taxonomy): Eukaryota > Metazoa > Chordata > Mammalia > Artiodactyla > Bovidae > Bubalus > Bubalus bubalis. The sequence goes on from NC_059160.1 coordinate 34,777,454, forward strand.
GAGAGGCCAGACAGTTCAGGTGGCCAGGAAAGGGAGCACTATAACAGTATAGGCCCAAATGGACCCTAAACAAAGTCCCAATAAAATCAACTCATCCCCGTGTCTTTTTTTACACCTTACACCACCACCACTCCCACTAATCCAAGCATCATCATCTCTTCGTTGCATGTCACTGTAATCTCCTAACAGCCTCAGCTGTCTCACCAAAGCAGGCTTTCCTAATGGTGAATCTCCTCGTGTGAACATCTTACTTTATAATCTGGAGAATCTGATAACATTCTAAACCATCAAAATCTGCCTCCTTGGGGCTTAACAGTTTCCCCCTCAACTTGTCTCTTTCCTCTTGCATTTTCAGAAAGAAGAAACCTTCAGCCGTTGCTTGGAAATCTCAACTGAATCTCAGTTAACCACTTCCAAGTTGTTTTCCATATAGCTATAATCCACAAGTCCACTAGGCTTTCTTCTACTATATAATAAGGATTTCCTCTGGTTTCCTTGAACATTTCCCCCAATACTCTCAGAGCCCTTATCAGTAGTGCTTTTAACATCCATATTTCCAACAACAATCGGTTCAAGACATCAAGGCTTTTCTTTTTGTGATCCTCAGATTTCTTCCATCATCTGTCCAGTGCCCAATTCAAAGCCACTTCCTTATTTTCAGGTATTTGTTACAGTCAGTACCAAAATTCATATTCATTTTCTGTTGTTGCTATAACAAATTACCATAAATTTTGTGGCTTAAAAATAACAGAACTTTATTATCATAGAATTCTGGAGGTCAGAGTTCCAAGTTAAGTGAAGTGAAATGAAGTGAAAATCGCTCAGTTATATCTGACTCTTTGCAACCCTGTGGACGATAAAGTCCATGGAATTCTCAAGGCCAGAATACTGGAGTGGGTAGCCTTTCCCTTCTCCAGAATTTAGATACTAGTCAAATTCTCCAGGGGATATTCCCAACCCAGATATCAAACTCAGGTCTCCTGCATTGCAGGCAGATTCTTTACTATTCGAGCCACCAGGGAAGCCCAAGAGTACTGGAGTGGGTAACTTATCCCTTCTCCAGCGCATCTTCCTGACCCAAGAATCGAACCGGGTCCCTGCATCACAGGCAGATTCTTTACCAGCTGAGCTACCAGGAAAGCCCCTCCAAGTTAAGGTATAGAATTTGTTTCCTTGCTTTTCCACCTTCTAGAAGCCACCTGTATTCCTTGGCTCAAGGCCCCTTTTCCATCTTCAGAGCAAGCAGTATAGCATCTTCACATCTCACTCTTTCTGTCTCCCTCCCTTGCTCCCTCTTTCCCCCTAACCTCTGCTTCCATTGTCACATCTCTTTCTGTGAGCCTCCTGCCTTCTTCTTGTAAAAACCTTTGCAATTAAATTGATCTGAGCCAGAAAATCAAAGATGAGCTCTCCATCTCAAGATCTATAACCTAGTCACAAAATTTCCTTTACCATAAAAGTTTCAGGGGATTAAGCCAAGGGCTCAGCCTACCACACTTACCAACCACCTATCCTAGGCCAAGTATTGGATTACATGTGTTTGCACAGTGGCAAAGAACTGGATATGCTCTCTGTCCTGAAGAAATATATGATCTATTGGGAAAGTACATCAGAGATCAATCCCTAAACCAGAACAGATTATCACACTCACGAGTGCATGTGTGTATGCTCAGTTGCTTCAGTCGTGTCCAACTCTTTGAGATCCTATGGACTGTAGCAAGCCAGGCTACTCTGTTCATGGGATTCTCCAGGTGAGAATACTGGAGTGGGTTGCCTGCCCTCCTTCAGGGGATCTTTTCACACCCACATCTCCTGCATTGCAGGCAGATTCTTTACCCACTGAGCCACCTGAGAAGCCCAATCACACCCATAAATAACTGTAAATTGCAATTCGTGCTCTAAAGGACTTGGAATCACAGAGGATCATATGATCAGCTGTGAAGTAGTGACATTCAGTCTGAGGCTGGAAGGGTGGTAAGGAGCTAGCTTGATGGGGAGCAGGGGGAAGGCCTCTAGGGCAAAAGGATCAGCCCTGAAGAAAAGTTTGGCGGGGGGGTGGGGTGAAAGAAGCTGGAAAGATGAAGTGAGGTTGCAAAGGTAAGAGCGATCAGAACTTCTGGTGCCTTGTAGAGCACGGGGGGAGACTTTGGGTTTTAGTCAAAGCATAAGAGGAAGGGTTGAGAAGCTTTTTAAGCCAATGACAGATGTGATCACTCGGCTTTGTGGAGAACAGACTGTGGAGAACAGCTAGAGGTAAACAAAAATATAAACCTATTAATATTTACCCACTTAATATCCATTTATTATATATATACCCATATATATTATATACCCATATAATATAAGCCCATTGACTAGAAGAGAGTGGCCTGAACTGTGCACTTGGCAGCTAAAATGGAGAGAACTGTGGAGATGTAAGATGTATCTTGAACCAAAAATAATTGATGGGACTTGGTATAATTAAATGCCATTTAAAAGTCTGGGATATGACCATAGGTATGGATGGATTATGAGGAATATTATGTATTAATGGAGATGAGATGCAAGAAAGGGGAATGGACCATCCATGAACCTTGAAATAATATGAGAAAATAGCACTTAAGATGGAAGAGAGAATGAGGAGCAAGTGCCAAAATCTTAAGTGGATAAGTTTGAGAGCATGTGATAGTTAAGAGGCAGAAAGAGATGGCACAGATTGCTGGACTGAGCAGGGGAAAGAGGATTTTAGGAGAAGTCTGATGGGACAGAATGGGCAGGGTGAAGGAGACCAAGCCCTTCTAACTTGAGAGGGAAAAGAGTACAGAACGTGAGCCCCCAACCCAGGTGACGGAAGTGACCTCACCGGAGGGCTAGAGGGGTGGGAAGCATTTAAGGAAGGAGTGGGGAGGGGGTGCTAATACTGAGTTGTAAAGGGTCCTATGGACAAATTTGGGTGGGAGGTTCTAGTGAGGGTTGGGACAAGAGAGAAAACCCAGAGCATCAAGGGATAGTGAAGCATGGAGATATTGTGAGCAAAGTGTGATGTGCTGAATTTAGTCCCTGGGTTGCCAGTGTTGTGAGTTCTCACAGTTCATTCTTTGAGAATGTTGAGTACACGGGGCCCTGTATTTACCAGCGATCTGGAAGAGAGGCCAGGCACACGTTTCCTCATGGTCTTTTACAGCAAAGGAATGGGTGATTGAATCTAGGTCCAGAAGTCTAGGGTTGCTCCTACTTCCTTGTTCGGCTGGCCTTCTCTCCTGCTTCTTCTCAAACATCACCTCCACTGTAAATCTTGCCTTGACTTCTCTGATCAGCATTTTTCAAATAAATAAATGTACACAGTTAAAAGGATCCTGGGGATTTTCCTTTAATCTGTATATAGAGAGCTTACTCATTCTTCCTCCACTAGTTGTTTTTTTTTTTTTTAACTTCATTCTTTTTTACATCTGTTGGATATGTGGATGACTGCCAATCTTTTGTTATTACAAACAGTGCTGCAGTAAATTCTCTGGTTTGGATGTCATTTCACACAGGTACAAGTAAATACAAGTCACTTCTAATTAAACATTAACAATGATGTTGAACTATTAAATCTATCTCATAGTGTGTAGTTAAGTTCATGTGGTTGCAAAGGACCCCTCATTCCCAGCATCAAAATGTTGTCTTTTAACATCAAATTGTAGACTGACGGGCTACTGTGAAAAAGTGTTCTAAGAACATCATCAAGAGGAGGAGAAGTGCCTGGTTGCCTGCTGGACTAGCAGACACGACATTTTTTGTTTTGTTTTCAGACACAATGTTAATGTAAGAGGCAAGCATGAAATAATTAAAGTAGCATAAACATTATTGGCATACGATAGCCACATATCCACTAAATTACTGACACTACTAAGTACAGCAAATAGAATACAGCCCCAAAAGAAAAGAAAAATAAGTTAATTTTCAGGAAACTTTTAAATAGTGACTATAGTAAGTGGCAAAATTGTCCACAGAAGATTTGAGAAGTCTTGGTTCTTGAGGTATTTGAGTGGAATAGAATTGAAAGCTCGAAAAATAAACTTAAAAGAACAATCCTTCTTTAGCAGAAGTAAGTGCCTAAAACGACCTAAGAGGTTTTTTCTTTCAAAATTCCAGTGTTCAATAAACACTGCTTCTAAGTGCCTCTTTTGTTGGATTTGTTTGCCAGCGTATGCATTAATTAGTTTGCTTAAAAACTGCTTTGTTTGCAACAACAACAAAAAATCCCCATGTTAAACAGTACTGGAACGAGTTAACATTCCTAGACACTTAGAATTTGTTCTAAATTCTAGCCAGTTCCTTGGGGTGTGGCAGGGACCCTTTCTCTTTACATACTGCCTAAATCTGAAGGCAGTAGTGATTTAGTGAACCGGCATTATTGAGTTTGTTTCTTAAGATTTTCATGGGTCCAGTTCATATTGTTGTGTGGCATCTTTTTGAATGAACTTTTCCAGAAATGGTTTCAATGTATGCTTACAATCTATGTACAGTTTCACCACTGACACTCTAAAAACCTCAGTCAGTAGCTGTATGAAATGAATCCTTCAATAGGCATTAAAACATGTGTTTACTGTTGTCTGTGTTTTTATAACCCTCTATATTTTGGTAGTAAATTACAGTTCTGACATCAAATAAATTCCAATGCGGAAAAATGTATTTACAGTTTGAAAACAAAGAAATATAAAACAGAATCAATGAATCTGAATCTAGGAAGTCTAGAAAGAGGACGTTGATTTAGCTCAACCAGTATCTGTAAAAGCACCACTAAAGGTACAGGGTTCACGCAAAAGAGGAAAGGTGAGTGCTGAGATCGTAGGATATGATCAATGTCTTATTTCCTGACTCCAAAAGGAGACTCTACTCTTAACCTTCCCATCTTTCACGTTCTCATTCCACTGTAAAACAAGTCACTGTTTTACACTCCACTGTAAAACAAGTCACATGAGAACATGGGGATGAGCCACATGATGAGTGGCATCATGGAGGGGACAGATGGGAAGAAGGTATAAATGGCAAGGAAGGAATTTTTTTGAAAATTATTTATTTTAATTTTGGCCGCTGCTGCTGCTAAGTCGCTTCAGTCGTGTCCAACTCTGTGCGACCCCATTGACAGCAGCCCACCAGGCTCCTCTGTCCCTGGGATTCTCCAGGCAAGAATACTGGAGTGGGTTGAGTGGGTTGTCATTTCCTTCTCCAATGCATGAAAGTGAAAAGTGAAAGTGAAGTCACTCAGTCGTGTCCGACTCTTTGCGACCCCATGGAGTGTAGCCCACCAGGCTCCTCCATCCGTGGGATTTTCCTGGCAAGAGCACTGGAGTGGGGTGCCATTGCCTTCTCCACTGGATCTTTAGTTCTGGGCACGGGCTTTCTCTAGTTGAGGTGAGTGGGGGCTACGCTCTAGTTGTGGTACTCTTGCCTTTCATTGCAGTGGTGTCTCTAGTTGTGGAGACACAGCTAGATGTTCCCTTTGGGAAGGAAGTTATTAATGAAATGGGAAACCTAAGCACCCCAAACTACTAAACTCTACCAAGAAATTATGTGTTAACCCTGTTTAATGAAATGGCCATGTATACTCTTCAAAATGAGATGAAGATCAAATAAATTTGGGTGCAGCTTCCATGAATTAAGTTCTGCTCTTGACTATTGTAGAGGATCAGAATATGATATTCCAAAATATGCCACTTTGGGATAAGGCTCTAGAGCACTCAGGTTCAGTAGTTGTGGCTTCTGGGCTCTAAAGCAAGGCTGAGTAGTTGTGGTGCACGGGCTTAGTTGCTCCTCTGCAGCATGTGGAATCTTCCCAGACCAGGGATGAAACCTGTGTCTCCTGCATTGGCAGGCAGATTCTTAACCACTGGACACCAGCAAAGTCCAGGAAGGAAGGAGTTAGACATGAATATATGGAAATATGAAAGCTCATCTTGAAGAATAGTAAATCCTCCACTATGACTGGAGGAGCCCATACACATAAAAGAGAGGATAGATTAGAAAAAGACTTCATACACTAAATTAAATTCCATAGACAATGGGAAAGTCATAGAGGAATTTTGAGTGGGTGAGTGACATAATCAAAATAATGCATTAGGAAAATTTAAAAAAATTAATCTTGAGACCAACTGAAAGACTTTTGAAATAATTCAAGCAGGAAATAATGAGAGCATAAATCATTGTTACACCAGCAGTGGGAAAGAGAGAACATATAGAAACAAATAAAATAGAATCCGTAGAATACAGTATCTGATTGGAATGGAGTGGGGTGAGGAGGATAAGAGAACAAAGAAGTGAAAGATGGTTGGACTTGGGCCAAATATGCTAAGGCAGGGGTCATCTGGTAGCAACACAGCCATTGCATTGACCATTGCAGAGGATCAAAATATGACATCCCAAAATACGCCGCTTTGGGATAAGGGTTATTTTAAGCTGAAGGCACAAGAGAGCCAACAGACACACCAGGAAGCCTCCCTGGAGCCTCCCTTTCGCCGACTAAAAGTAGAAACTTCTGAGAAATGAGGACTGCCCAAAGTCTCCTCGCCAGCTGAAGTTTTATAGCCACAAAGGAGCCAGAAAGTCAGTACTGAGATGGACCTGAACAAAAAAATCTTACCCCATTCGTATCCCTTGTATATTTACCTCCCCACAGACTGCTGCCCTTGGAAATCTAAAACGTTAGCCTTTGTCTCACCAGTTCTCTACAAATGTGTTTTTCTTGGTTGGGATGTTATATAAACCCACATTTTAACCACCCTGTGAGTTAGTCATCACTGAGTTTCTCCTGTATGTATGCAAACTGCAGAGATAATCAACGGTTCTCCTCTTCTTCCCCTCTCCTTGGTCAGCCTAATTTGCAAAACACCAAGAAATGAACCTAAAAGATAGAAGAAAATGTGTTTTCCTCCCCTACACTCTACACCTTGGGTCTTTATGAGATAGAAAGAAGAAACTGATAACATGTATGGTTAAAAAACAAAGAAAATATTGGTTGTCTTTCTGTTTGGTCTAAAGACAGGCATGTTCCTTTTTTTAAAAAAAAATGATTTATTTATTTGGCTGTGCCAGGTCTTAATTGTGGCATCCAAGATCTTTGATCTTAATTGCAGCATGTGAGATTTTTAGTTGTGACATCAAACACTTAGCTACAGCATGTGGGATCTAGTTCCCTGACCAGGGATTGAACCTGGGACCCATGTATTGGGAGCTCAGAATCTTAGCCACTGGACCACCAGGGACGTCCCTAGAGGCAGGTGTGTTTGATATTCAAAGAGCAGTGTGGATCTCTTGCTTATATTTCTAGCTGATTACAGGAGCAAGAGCCAATAGCTCTCCAGTACTGTAAAAACTAGATTATTTCAGTATTTTCCACCAGTCTTCCATGCTATATGGACTACACTGTCCTGATTTTAACAACAAATAATTTAGATATAAAATTTTGTGCCTATGTATATTTGTACATTTTGTTGGGGGAGACTGTACATTCTTCTAAGATTTATAAAGTGATGTCAGATCCCAAAAGGATTAGAACACCAGTGAAGGAGATAGCACACTGGACTAGGAGTCAAAATATCTAGTTCCTCATCATGTTGTGCTATTTGTGGCCTTAAACAATTTAAGCAGGTTTTCTGATCTTAATTTTCCTATCTGTAAAATGGGAGTTAATAATATAATTGTCATGCTTTCCTCATATGAAGATTTTGAGGTTATAATTCAATGTTATATAACTTATATAGCATTTAGAAATATAAAGCATCTCTACTTTTGTTAACTAAAGAAGTCCTTCTCAAAACCTGAATGTGTTTCCTCTATAAACATCAACACTAACCTTGCAAGTATACAGACCATTCACCAACCTTGAAGGCCATGAAATTCCTCATAATGCATTATTATGCTTTCCCAAGCAGACCTTACAACTCCATTTTAACTCCACCTTTTATCTTCAAAGTTCAAAGAAACATTTATTGTCATTATAGATTCCTGCACTGATATCTAGCACTAAAATCCAAACAATACAACTCTGAGTCTGAATCAGCTAAAAGGAAATGAAAGGTACTAGGCAACACTGCTCTTTACCATACTGATGGAATGTTAACAACTGCTGAGTGATCACCGCGTGCAAATCCATACTTGGCCTTAAACCCAAATTCCGTGAAGGTCTTTGTTGGTCACGTAAGAGACATTTGTGGCATGTTTGGCCTAGAACATCCCAACAGGTGCCCCTTCTATCTAGATTTATAAGGAGTCAGAATTTGAACTTTCATGTCCTAGAATTCTTAAACATTTCCAGTCAAAATAGCAAAATCATTTCTCAGACGAGGGGTTAGACTGTATATGCAATTGGTCACATATTCAGATCCACATAGCAAAATAAAAAAACCAATGAATTAGTTCTTTTTAGATGAAAAATAGACCTGTTAATGTAACTAGCCAAATTTTACAAATATTTCACAATTTTTCAATCACAAAGAATCACATGTTTTCAATACAACTCTTCCAGACCTTTGCTTGTTGTAATGTAATTTCCTCTATTTTTTTTAAACTTGTCTTCCTTTTTCCTCTCTTCTTGACCTTTTCCCTATATTTCCAGAGTGTGATTATCTCTTTCTTTAAGATTTTCTTTCTCCCATTAATCATTGAACAGGAGAGAAATAGTTTGCAAAATGGTTTTTCCTACAAAAAGGGCATGGCCTATATATGACAATAGGAAAATATTTATATGCTATGCTATATTAATAAACTGATCTAATTTCTAAGTTATTTTAAGGATATAAGTACTCAATTTTTAGAGGTAATTCAGCCTGTAGACTTGAGAAGACAAATGAGAAGCACAGGTGCAACTGACACATGAACCCTCGTGTGTGATAGAAAAGACTTTCTGCTTTGACTTCACACTCACCGTTGATACTCTCAATCATAGACTAGATCTTATGATAAGAATGTTTGCAATTGCAAAGTTAGGTTTAGAATCAGAGCATCTCCAATATTCCATTTTAAAACATTTAAAGCATGTTGCACCTTAAGTTGATATTATACAGTGTCCAATTTCAGTGGACTTAGTTGAATGGCCTCTGACATGTATTACTAAATGGGCTACAGAGGCTCAGGAAAGCCCATCAGTAGGAATTTTTACCATATGTCACTTTAAATGTTTAAAGCATTTGGACAGCTGTTAAGGGGATAAAGTTACGACACAAAGACTGCCATATTTACAACTGTAAAATGAGCAGATTGGCCACAGTTTCCTCCTGTGCTCAGAAAGAATGATAGTATTATATAGAAAGTAGAAGATGCCTGGGATAATGATGTCCATCTTGGAAGTTACCAGATTCTCATTCTAATATGGTAACCAAATCCCCTCGGGCATAATAAGGCTCACCATTCCACTGGCTTTGTCTAGAGTGGCATCTGTTAGAGGAATAACAGTTGCCAAGCCTAAAATAAGCTAGAGAAAGCCCTTCATTTTCATCTTCTTACCCCCACTGAGAATCAGACAACCTGAAACCCCCAAACACATAACTAAACCAAACACGCAAGGTACCCACAGTTTAGAAATAATTCTTCATTTATGCACAGAAATAGTTTACTCATAACCCTAGACCTCCCAGTGTATACTATCCAGCTGTGCCCTTCTTTAAAAAAATTTAAAACTTTAATTAAATGACCCAGGAGAACAGAAAAGGGAATTCTCTAGCCCCAGACCCACGATCATAGCAGAGTCGGAAAAGAAGAAGAAAGACTCCAGCAACAACTCAACGAAAAGCCACGGACTCTGATTACTATGGCCCTCCCAATGTCCAATTCCTCTGTGTAAAGACTTCTCCCCTTGCTATGCAGAGACTTGCTGTGTGTGGCTGGCCTTGGTTACAGACCCCAAATTTTAATTCTCTGCTGACCCCCAAATAAACCCATCTGTGTCAGAGAAATATTTGCTGCAGTCTATTTGTTTTAGGTCAACCCTCCCCTGGTCTATTATCTTGATATCAGAAATAATGTACTTAAGGGGAGCAGAATAGACCACCCCCAAAATATGCCTCTTTAGCATAAGGACAATTTTGAGCTGATCATTTTTGAAAAGCTGTAGACACAAAAGAATATCTGAAAACAGAGTAGAAGTTGCATTTATAAGGGAAATCCCCATTTGGAATGGTGTCTCCCTCTCTGTACCAGGAAAAGAAGGATAATAAAATCTCTAGAAACTCTTAACAAGGAGAAGGTACTGACTTAAACATGCAGTTTATTCGTGTTTTCCATAATTAACCTTCCATAATCAGCTTGCACCAAACCTCAATATCTTTCTTTAGTCTTTAGCTGAAGATGATATTTAAGGTGGTAGCTTGGGTCATTTCAAAGAGTTACCTAAGTTTTCCTGGATATCTTCAATGTACACAGGAGGTATACATGTTATTAAACTTGCTCCCCCCAACTCCTCCCCCATTAATCTATGTTTTATTATGGGGATGTTTCAGCCACTAGGGCTTCTTGATAAAGAATCCGCCTGCCAAAGCAGGAGATACTGGCTCAATCCCTGGGCTGGGAAGATCTAGAGGAGGAAATGACAACCCACTCCAGTATTCTCACCTGGGAAATCTCAGGGATGGAGGAGCCTGGTGGGCTACAGTCCATGGGGTCACAAAGAAGTCGAACACAACTCAGGGACTAAACAACAACAGATCAGCCAAGAATTAAGAAGTATAGAGGGAGAATTGTTTTTCCTCTGCTATAGAGCTAAAAGTCCTGATCTGAGCTAAGAGATAACATCTGAAATTATGAAAATAATTGGGAGATACACAATTACTGAAAGAAACCATAACTTGATTTTAATTCTTCACATAAATCTCTGTAATAATCAACTATTTTCAACTTTCTTTCACAAGATTTAAGCCCATTTCAAATATTTAGACCTTCTTAGATTCAATGACCCGACAAGCAAGAGAAATTCTGGCATTACAAATGGAAGTTTTCTTAACTCACCTTCCTTTTTCTCTATAGTTCTAAAATCAGATGAAATTATTTATTACAGAGACTCACTAAATGAAATACTGGCCAAAATGAAACTCTCATCCATTGTTCTTGCTTTTTCTTTTTTTCTCACCACCTCAGGTTCTACCAATGCCCTTTTGTTAGGCCTGCTTAACTAGCTGCACTTCTCTGAGCTTGGCCTGAGGGGCCACATCGTGTGTCTGGAATGTGAATCCCCACCCCCTCCCTGCCAGGCCCCTTGTTGGGCCCCCTGCACACACACAAAGAGCCCTCTTCCTTCACTTAACCATGCATCCCTGACAAAGACTTCTTGTCTCTGTCCTTTCAGATACACGTCATCTCCACTTTCATTCAGTAAATTATAATAGGTACTTCCCACTTTTATACACATCTTATTCAATGGGTATGCAATTTTTCTCACTCGGTTGTTTGTTCTGTATGTGTCCATCTTAAAATAATAGCTCCCAGGCAAGACTATGTCTGGAAAATTATCTGAGGACAGAACTTATCAAGGGCTTCCCAGGTGGTTCAGTGGTAAAGAATTCGCCTGCCAAACAGGAGATGCGGATTCCGTCCCTGGGTTGGGACGATCCCCTGGAGAAGGAAATGGCAACCCACTCCAGTGTTCTTGACTGGCAAATCCCATGGACTGAGGAGTCTGGTTGGCTGCAGTCCATGGGGTGGCAAAGAGCTGGACATGACTTATTGACTAAGCAGCAGCAGCACAGCAGATCTTATCATGGTGTTATGCGCAAATCATTTTTTAAAAATGATGATTATGATATAAATACTGAGGTAAAAGGTGAGTAGAAATGTTTTTGAAAAAAAAAAAAAAGGGAACCTTACATACACCTTAGATCATGCCTAGAACACATAATCATTTTTTTCTTAATCTTAGTAAAATATAAGAAAACAGAGATGAGACTACTTGAAGAGATTCTCCAGTTTCCTGTGTAAAGGGCCAGGTGTTTTGTACTCATGCTAAAGCACCCATGAATTTACAGAAATGCATAATCCACTAAATTCCACCTGGGACAGGAGAAAGCTGAAAAGCAAGACTGTTTATTCTCATAATTCTCTCCTTTTACTCACTAATTCGATACTCAGAGTATATTTTTCATCTGAAATTAGACAGGAGCAAGCCAGAAATAGAAATCTCTAGAGACTTTTTTCAACACAGCACATTTGCATGATCCCTTTTAATACAGAACTACATTTTCCACTCATTTCCTGCTTAATCACAGTGGAAATGTTTGTTTGGTGAAAAGACATCCTTTCTTGTAAGCACAGATGTAGACTGGGATGGGTTGTGGGTAAGCCCAGTTAGCAACTGTACTTAATGCTCTCCTAGGAAACTCTGAACCGTGGCCTTTTTCTCCTCAAAGTTCAGACTGCATATAGGACTCGCCTACTTCCAGGATGTTGGATAGCAATAGCACTTGCCCAAGCTTCGGTTTTTTTAAAACAATTGCAGTTTTACAACGTGGGAAAACAGAACCCTGTTCATTTCTACACCTTCCTAAGTAATAAGCAGCTGGGCTCTTTATCCTTGATTAGCATAAGAATAAATGTCACTAGGGTGCTCTTGAATTAAAAAAAAAAAAGCCCTTAGGCTTATTTGATGATTTGTAACTAACTCCTAGAAGCTTGAATTTCCACAAGGAACAGAATAAGAAGAGCCTTCTGTTTTTAATAGAGATGGGACAGATTCCTTCCATCTCCCACCGCCACCTAGTTCTGAACCTTTGTAACTTACAGCCGGCAGAAAACCGCCATATACTACCAGGGACACTCCCAGACCTCTTCTCCAAAACCCCCCACCTCCTGTGCATCTTAGAAATTGAGAAGAGCTTCCTCTCCCTTTCTAGACTTCAAAACAGGCAGGGGAAGGAGCTGCGTGCCGCCTTTTATCTCGCTTCACAAATACAGCTGTGAAAAACCTTGAGGCGGCACATCCTGTGACGAGTTGAGCAGAAATCTGAAGAGAAAAATGAAGGGAAGGCTCGGTCCGAGCTTCATTGATAAGGAAGATGCTTCAAGCATTTTGCATGGCAACCAGCGAGCCGGTTCTTTCTCCGTCCCCTGTCTGCCAACTCTGTCTGAGGAATCGCGGGCTCAATTCATACATTGTTGTACAAGTACAGTCATTATCACAAGCGGTTACCTTCATCGTGGGGCCAGAGCTCGAACACAGCAGCTAGAGGTGAGCGGAGGCAGAGGCGCTGCGTCCCGAGCGCTCCGGGAGGCGCGGGTCTGGGGAAGCGGCCGGGGTAGCGGCGGGCACACGTGGCGGGCGCGTTGCAGACTGGCCCGGGCTGCGAAGTCTGCTGGCTGTCCTGCAGATTGCATCAGCAGGAAGAGTCTTGAGGCTGTGTTTCCCCTACACTGCCCCCAGAGGGTAGCGTTTCTTCCAACACGAAAATTCCTCCCCTGCACCCAGCTCAGACCCTTATCCACCTCTCAGCTCACCCGTGGGGTTGGAGGAAGATGCTAGCGTTTCAAACACGTTACCCTTGGATTAGTGCCTTGGCGTGTGCGTTATCTTTGATGTGAAAATGTACCATGTCAAGGAGGAGGGAAAAAAAACAAAACAGATCACAGTCCTTGATTGCGGTTCCCTCCTGAGCCGGCTGCCTGCCCACCTGACTTCCGACTCTCCCCAGAGCAACTTTCCCGCATGCCCCTGCTCAAAATTACACAGTGGGTCCCCGACATCTAAAACAGAAAAATTTAAATGTTGTTTTTCGCATGGGAAGAAGCACATGCATGATTTTTGAGAGTTTGCCCAATCTCTGTTTCTCCCACCCCCTTCCTCTAGTCCCACAGTCCCTGCTCAAACTTTTTTTTTTTTTTTTTGGTCAATTTCTTTTGTACCTGGGGAAATCATTTTAATTGATTGACTGAACATGTAAAATTCTTTCTGATTTGAACATTGCCTGCTAGACCAGTTCATCCTCTCTGGGTCCTCTCTTGTCTTCCATATGAAAGCTCCAGAATTGCTACTTCTCCAGGTCTCAGGTCAGGCTCCAGGATTTTTGCTTAAATGCCCTTCTGGTTGACTGCAACTCACTCTGTCAATCAGGCAACTTCCCGTTTTTGTAACTATAGCTGAAGTCTTTACTATGAAATCAAAGCTGAATCCCTCAGGCAGAATTGAGCCCTTGTCTGTACACTGTGCTTTGTCCATATCCCTTATTTTAATTATTTGTTGGCATGGATGTGCTTGTCTGGGAAATCCCATGGACAGTGGAGCCTGGCAGGCTGCAGTCCACGGGGTGGCAAAGAGTCGGACAGGATAGCGACTGAGCATGCATACTCGGTGTTACATCATTAGATTATGAGATTCCTGAGGGTGGATACTTTATGGTAGTCATCTCCTAAAGCTAGGGTGAGGCAGGAGGCAGATACCTCCTCACTCCACAGCATCAAGCAATTGGAGATTTAACCCCAATGAACTGAAACTCTAGAATAAGCAGGACAATTTAGGGAGGAGGCTGGGCCCTGCCCAGACCACCACATATTTCTTTTCTCGAAGTCAGGAGATCGCCCCAACCACACATGTACAGAAAAGGTTCCTTGAAGGTCAAAGGGGGAGTATGTCAAGGGCTGTTCTACCCATATGCCTTTTCAGTAAAATCCATTTTGGCTAAGAGATGCATGTGCACACATGGAAGGATCCTGAGATATACCAAATATAGACTGTGAACCAGGCAAATCAGAATGATTGGCCAAAGGAAACCCAGAAGAAATACCACATAAAAGTAATTCAAACTGCCACGAGGACTCGACTCAGTGACACTCTTGGAGTCCACCTATGTGGCTATCCACAAGAATTTTACTTTTTTTCCCCCTCTTAATAAATACTTTATTTGGTTCATTACTTTCCATCTTTGTGGGAATTCTTTTCTGCAAAGCCAAAGGGCCAGGGCCTTTGTCACTAACCATTGGTCTAGTGGCTAGGATTTGGTGCTCTCCCCACTGCGACCCAGCCTCAGTCTCTGGCTGGGAACCCATGCCCTACTCCAAGCCATTGCTTGGAGGCCACCTGAGATCATATCGATCATCCTGGAGAGGGAGTGTTCAACACAAATGTGTGTGTGGATGCTTAACTAAATTTGGTTAGGTGAATGAATGGTTAAATTGTATGAACATAAATCAAGTAGCAAAGTGTCCATCAACTACTGAATGGGTAAATAAAATGTGGTATATTCACAGAATAGAATATTATTTGGTAATAAAAACAAATGAACTACTGATGCATGCTGCATTTAACCTTGGAAACATTACACGAAGTGGAGGAAGCCAGTCACAAATGATCACCAATCATAATTCCATTTATCTGAAATATCTGGAATAGGACAGAAAATAGATGGTTATTGCCAATCTGGGGTGAAAGAATGGGGCAATAGAGAGTCACTGCTAATGTGTATTGAGTTTTTTGTGGGGATGATGAAAATGTTCTAAAATTAGATTGTGGTGAGGGTTGGACCACTCTGTGAATATAATAAAATAGAATTATACTCTTTAAGTAGGTCTTCCCTGTAGCTCAAATGGTCAAGAATCTGCCTGTAATGTGGGAGATCCGGGTTCGATCCCTGGGTGGGGAAGATCCTCTAGAGAAGGGAATGGCAATCCACTCCAGTATTCTTGCCTGGAGAATCCCATGGACAGAGTAGCAGGCTGCAGTACACAGGATTGCAAAGAGTCAGACACAACTGAGCAACTAACACTACTACAATACTCTTTAAAAAGGTAAATTGTATGAGGTGAACTACATCTCAATAAAGGTATTTTTTAAAAAATCAGGTAGCTAGTAGAAAACTTTATGAGAAGAAATAAAGCATGGGAAGGTGATAGAGAGTGATGGGGTGACAGATCTGAATGAATTAATGAGTAGATTCTGAACCATGCCTGGCAATGACATCTGGATCCAATGACTTTCCCATGAAAGGATTCTTTCAGCAATGAAGGAAGAGAGAAGGTGGTGTAAAGGCAAAGGGAAGCTAGAAGTAAAGCGAAAGAGGAATTGAGGGAGTTAACATCGGCACAAGGACCTGAGGACCATCGGCTGTGGCTGTGTTTGTTCTCCCATTTCCCTCTGGTGTTGAGAAGGAGGTCCCACAGATCTCCCTCTCTGTGACATGCACACATTTCCCAAACTTCCCTCCCGGACACCAAAATTTCTGTTCTCAAATGAAGAGTGTCATCATCAGCCAAGACTGTCATTCTGTCAGTGACTCAAGAAAGTCACAGTTAAAAGATATTGAAGGAAGTTGGATTCTTCAAACTTAATGTAGTCCATATCTGTATCCATAGGCAGGGGGTTTTTTGTTGTTGTTGTTGTTTGTTTTTGTTTTTGCTGAACTTGAAGAAGAGATAGAATTTCTAGCAGTCTCCAGAGACACTAGCTTTGAAGGGGACTTCAGAGTCCCAGAAACCCAGCTCCTTTTTGTCATCAGTGTTATTAAAAAATCTGCTATTGTATTCATTATGAAGATTACATGCCAACTATGTACCTGCAGAATTTCTCTCATGTATCTTACTAAATCTTCTTTAGAGGAAAGAAAAGTCACATTCTCTCAATTTCTGGGACGTGGTTCAGGAGAACTAGCAGAAAACAATGATGCTTTCTGTCATAAAGAATAGAGGGGGACTTCCTTGGTGGTCCAGTGGTTAAGAATCCACCTTGCAATGCAGGGGATGTGGTTTCAAACTGTGGTCATGGAACTAAGATCCCACATGCTGCAGAGCAACTAAGCCCAAGTACTGAAACTACTGAGCCCAAGTGCTCTGGAGCCAGTGAGCCGCAAATAGAGAGAAGCCTGCAGTGCAAAAGATCCTGCCAAGTAAAATAAGATAAATAAATAAGTATTTTAAAGAAAAGAAAAGTAGAGGCACATCTAGTCTAGAATTCTACTCTACAAATTCAGAAAAAGACTCCTTTTCTCTAGTTTTCAAAATGAAAATTGCTACAAGGTTTTATCTTTTTTATGTTCCCTCTAATGCCCGCAACTATTATATATGTATATCATTCAGTCAGTCAGTTCAGTCACTCAGTCATGTCCAACTCTTTGCAACCCCATGGACTGCAGCACACCAGGCCTCCTTGTCCATCACCAACTCCCGGAGCTTACTCAAACTCATGTCCATTGAATCAGTGATGCCATCCAACCGTCTCATCCTCTGTCAACCCCTTCTCCTCCCACCTTCAATCTTTCCCATCATCAGTGTCTTTTCAAATGAGTCAGCTCTTTGAATCAGGTGGCCAAAGTATAGGAGCTTCAGCTTCAACATCAGTCCTTCTAATGAATACTCAGGACTGATTTTCTTTTTTTTTTTTTTTCCTAGTTTTCTGAATATTGAGCTTTTTCTTTTTTTTTTTAATTTTATTTTATTTTTAAACTTTACAAAATTATATTAGTTTTGCCAAATATCAAAATGAATCCGCCCCAGGTATACATGTACTGGTTGAATCTCCTTGCAGTCTAAGGGACTCTCAAGAGTCTTCTCCAACACCACAGTTCAAAAGCATCAATTCTTTGGCGCTCAGCTTTCTTTATAGTCCAACTCTCACATCCATACATGACTACTGGAAAAAATATATATATTTGTATATACATACACTAAATTTAATACTCAAAAATTCATTTATACTATACTTCATGGAAAGTTTAAGAAATTTTCCAGGAAAAATTGAACTCAATGGATTTACTTTTAGTCTTCTTCATTTTTTTAAATAAAAAATTTTATTTATTTATTTATTTTTGGCTATGCTAGTCTTCATGGCCACGCTGGGGTTTTCTCTAGTTATGGTGAATGGAGGCGACTCTCTAGTTGCAGTGTGCAGGCTTCTCGCTTCAGTGGCTTCTCTGTTGCAGAGCACAGTCTTCTAGGATGAGCGGGCTTCAGTGGTTGTGGTGAATGGGCTCAGTCATTGGGATTCTTGGGCTCTAGAGAACAGGGTCAGTAAGTTGTGGCACATGGGCTTAGTTGCTCCAAGGCAACTAAGATCTGGGATCTTCCCTGATCAGGGATTGAACCCATGTCTCCTGCATTGGCAGGTGGATTCTTTATCACTGAGCCACCAAGGATGTGCCTACTTTTAGCCTTTTTTATATACATGAAAGTGAAAGTGTTAGTTGCTCAGTTGTGTCCAACTCCTTCCAAGCTCATGGATTGTAGCCTGCCAGACTCCTCTGTTCCGTGGAATTCTCCCAAATCAGGGAACGAACACAGATCTTCTGCATTGCAAGCAGATTCTCTACAGACTGAGCCACCATGCATACTAGAATCTAAATTCCATGCAAAATTAGACTCACTGTATCAGAGAGTATTGGCCACCCCGATCAAAATTGGAGGGGGAGGTACCAAGTTAGATGATGTGTGCCCACATTATCATTGGTATTGATAACCAAAGACAGAAAGGGCTCAAGAAGGATTTCTTATTGAACATGGAAGATGTAGTAACCCCAGCTGTCCCTAAATAAATTACTAATCTGTGGGTCAACTGTCCCAGGACAGGATAGAATTTTACAACTCCCTTACACTTTCTTTTGATCTGATTCTTCTTCTTTAATAAGTTAGCTTACTTTTTAAAATGTTTATTTATTTGGCTGTGCTTGGATTTAGTTGCAGCTTGCAGGATGTTTAGTTGTGCATGTGAGATCTAATTCCCTGACAAGGGATGGAAACCAGGCCCCCTGTTTTGGGAGAGAGGAGTCTTAGCCACTGGACCACCAGGGAAGTCCTTTGATCTGATTCTTTATTCTTGTCCCTCATGGAGCAAACAGACTCAAGCCTAACTCTATATCTCTAAACTAAGTTAAGAGAAGACTTCCCTGCTGGCTCGCCTGCAATGCAGGAGATGTGAGTTCGATCCCTGGGTTGGGAAGATCCTCAGGAGAAGGAAATGGCAACCCACTCCAGTTTCTTGCCTGGGAAATCCCAAGGACAGAGGAGCCTAGCAGGCTTCAGTTCATGGAGTCACAAAGAGTTGGACACAGCTTAGCAAGTGAACAACCACAAAAGGCACTTTTTCATGAATAGTCATCAAACAAAGTGAAAGTTGCTAAGTCGAGTCCAACTCTTTGCAACCCCATGGACTATACAGTCCATGGAATTGTCCAAGCCAGAATACTGGAGTGGGTAGCCTTTCCCTTCTCCAGGGGATCTTCCCAACCCAGGAATTGAACGGGTGTCTCCTTCATAGAAGGCAGATTCTTTACCAACTGAGCTATCAGGGAAGCCCAACACAAATTAGGGAAAAGCACTGGCTTTAGAACCAGATCTGAATTTGTATCCCCAGGTTCACTAATTTGTAATGTATAACTGTTCATGAAATTATTTAATCTCGTGGAAACTCGATTTCATTTTTTAACATCACTAATACAAAAAAAGGAGTACCTACCTTAGAGGTATGTTTTAAGAGAGAAATGAGTTATTACATGTACAGTGCCCATCACTGGAGGCCCACTTTATTTGCTCCACACATCTCCTATGAATCCTTCAATCCCAATCACTTAGAATAAGTAACAGCTGATCATTTCCCATAAGGAATAAGTGAAGGATATGGACTGAAGGTGCAAGAAAAGAAATTCCAGAATCTTAAAGACACATCTTAACCAAGAAAAGAACACCAAGAGGGAATTTATGGAATCTTTCTTCTGAATCCTTTAAAAATAAGCTAACACCCATCTGTCTTGAGAGGATATTGTAAATCTTTCTGCTAGCTTTCTATCATGTCTCAGGGCGCTTCTCACCCTGACTCACAAAGTTGGCTGCTTTTCCCTTGAAACTCTTTCCTTCCAAGATACTAGGCTATCCTGGACCCTCTCCAGTCTCTCCAGCAGGTCCTTTCCCTAATTATGATCATAGTTCTTTCTTCTCCTGCCTACTAGGTGTAGGCAAGATAGCCATCCCACCTCAACCTGGCCCTGACACCCTCTTCCTAGGTGTCTCAACTGTCACTTCAAGTCTGATTGTCTCCGAAACTATGCCTCCGATTCTAATCTCTCTCCTGATCTCCAGACTTTATTTCCAAAGGCTCATAGCTCAGTCTGGGTTCGATTCCTGGGTCAGGAAGATCCCCTGGAGAAGGAAATGGCAACCCACTCCAGTATTCTTGCCTGGAGAATCCCATGGACAGAGGCGACTGGCAGGCTACAGTCCATGGGATCGCAAGAGTCAGGAACAACTTAGCGACTAATCCACCAGCATAGCTGATTCATCACTATTATTTCAAGTCCAGTTGGTCCAAATCCAAGCACACAATCTTCTTTCTTAAACCTGTTTGTCCTGCTGTCTTCCTTCTCTCCACTGATGCCATCAACATTCTCCCAGTCATCCAGGCTGCAAACTTTAATATAGTTCACGTCTTCATGTTGTTGTTGTTTTGTCACTAAGGCATGTCCAACTCTTTGTGACCCCACGAACTGTAGCCCTCCAGGTTTCTCTGTCTCCATGGGATTTCCCAGGAAAGAATGCTGGAGTGAGTTGCCATTTCCTCCTCTAATGGATCTTCCTAACCCAGGGATCCAACCCGACTCTCCTGCATTGTCAGGTGGATTCTTTACCTCTGAGCCACCAGAGAAACCCTTCATGTCTTCATAGATAGCATGTAAAGTAAGAAGGAAAGACACAAGCCTCTCACATCCAATTATCACTAAGTCTTCCCAGTTCTATTTTGCAAGACCTCTCATAGCCCTCCTTCTGTTCCCACTCTCATTGCCATAATTTAGTTATTTATTTTACTTTCCCCTTGGATTACTATTATTCCTGGCTTTAATCTCTCTTTGCCACAATCCACAAAATGTACAGAAGGCAAGTAATCTTCTTAACCCTTGGTGCTGATGAGATTTTCCCCTACTCTAAAGAATGTAACTTGCACTCATATGCTCTCATATGTGCCAGTCAAGGATATCTGCTGTGTGGCAAGGACACCTGAAATCTTCCATCACTGTGTTTGCACAGTGTTACTTGAAATTCTCCCCCACCATACACAGATTTATCTAAATGATATCCAGTTTTCAAGATCCATTTTAATTGTCCCTTTGTAGTCTTTCCTGACGGAGAAGGCAATGGCACCCCACTCCAGTACTGTTGCCTGGAAAATCCCATGGATGGAGAAGCCTGGTGGGCTGCAGTCCATGGGGTCCCTAAGAGTCGGACACGACTGAGTGACTTCACCTTCACTTTTCATTTTCATGCATTGGAGAAGGAAATGGCAACCCACTCCAGTGTTCTTGCCTGGAGAATCCCAGGGACGGTGGAGCCCGGTGGGCTGCCATCTATGGGGTCGCACAGAGTCAGACACGACTGAATCGACTTAGCAGTAGCAGCAGCAGTCTTTCCTGAAGTGTGTTCTTGCTGTGTAGACTAGTGGTTTTCAACTGAGAGCAGAGATGGGGAATGGGGAAGGTGAGGAGAATTGCTACTGGAAGCTAATGGCACAGACCAGGGTTGCTGCCAAACATCTTACAATACACAGGACAACCCCCCAACAATGAATCATCTGACCCAGAGTGTCAATAATGCCAAAGTTGAGGACTGCTGCTTGTAGACCCGTATCAACTTTCGTGCTCTTTTGTTGTCTGCGTCCTTCTCTAGGGCACACCGTGTGAAGACGGTGACCCATCACCTCTGTGATGGCTGATTGGCTAGTATGGTGCTAGCCAAGTGACTACCTTTCAGACTACTGCTTCTCAATCCCTTTCTGTTTTCTTCTGCCTCTTAAAGATTTTTCAGATACTGTCCTCCCTCTGGGTTTTATCCTCTGTTCACATTGCTTTTCTCATTCATTTTATTTAATTTTGTTTATTTCTCTTTTTGGCATGTAGGATCTTAGTTTCCTGACCAGGAATGGAACCCAGTGCCCCCTGCGTTGGAAGCTCAGAGTCTTAACCACTAGACCATTTTTTTTAAACCATTGGACCTTCTTATTTTATTTTTTTAAGACTTTTTTTTAAATGCAGACTTTTAAAAATCTTTATCGAATTTGTGCAGTATTGCTCTGTTTTATGTTTTGTTCTTTTTTTTTTTTTTTTGACAGAGAGGCATGTGGGATCTGAGCTCCCCACCCAGGGATCAAACACTCACCCCTCCATTGGAAGGTGACATCCAAATCACTGGACCAACAGGGAAGTCCTGCTTCTCATTCATTTTAAAGGTGCTCTATGGATGAGTTCATCTACCCTTTGATACTGCTAGGTTATCTGCCAAAAGGCCACTTCTCCTCCCTTTCTTCTAACAAAAGCCTGATTTTTTTTTTTTTTCCCCTCTAGGGGTTGTGTGTGTGTGTGTGTGTGTGTGTGTGTTAGTCGCTCAGTCGTGTCTGACTCTTTGTGACCCCATGGACTGTATCCCACCAGGATCCTCTGTCCATGGGATTCTCCAGGCAAGAACACTGGAATGGGTTGCCATTTCCTTCTCTAGGGTAGTGGTACATAATATGCCTAGTCTTGGGGGGAGTGAATGATAATTAATCTCATGGAGTAATGACAATCTCATATTATTTTGCTATAGACCCACACTCTCTTGAGCTAGGGATGCCCAGGGAATCAAGTCTAACCAATGAGACTTAAGAGGAAGTTATTGGAGGGGCTCCTAAGGGGCTCACCTTCTGATTGGAAAAAAAATTCAGGCAAGAAGTCCTTGCTGGTGTCATTCTGTTCTCTTCCTGTTTTAAATGCTGTTTATATATTATGTTTCAGGAAGCTGCCAACAGCCATCCTGCAAGCATGAGTGACAAGCCCAAAGTCTAAACTAATATATTGAGGATGGGAAGGCAGAGAGAGAGAGCAAGTACTGGGCTGTGGATAACATCATTGAACCACCTTGCCAAAGGTTGAATCGCCTACCTTCAAATTTTTTGTTATATGAGATAATTACATACCTTTTTTGCTTTGCCTCTATTGGTCAAGTATTTTATTACTACTCTTGAAAGCATTTCTTGGCTTCAATAACACCTATACTTCAATACCACCTGACTCAAGAACTCTACTCACATTTCGGATATACATTCATTCCCATGTTTTTGAACCAAAGGTATCTCCTCTCCAACTCAGTAAGAAATTTTTATTTTATGTATCATGAACTTATAGTTTTTCTCAAATCCTTTTCTCAATAAAATCCTTTTCTCAAGCACACACACACATCTCCCATATGCTGCATGCTTTGTAGGCTCCTCTTGTATTTCCTATCTCTCTCTCTTTTCTTTAAATTTTTACTTTTTGACTGTACTGCTCTCAGTTCCCCAATCAGAGATTGAACTCTCACCCCCTCCATTGGAAGCGTGGACCACCAGGGACCACCATTGGACACCACCCATTGTATTGCCTATCTTTCTTATCGCAGTACTCTTTAATTAGTAACCCAAAGTCAGCTTCAGGTCCTACTTTTCCTTCACTCTCTGCCAATTTAATCATTTATACTTTTATAAGCTTTTCTACTTATTATTTCTCAAATTTGTCTTTTGCTCTTCATACTCTTTCAGTTTAGACTGCCTTATTTCAAACCCTCATCATCTCTTAGCTGAATATTAGCTTCTTAACTGGGTGACATTAAAATGTATTAACATATCTTGACCTTATTTTCCTTACCTGTAAAATGGGGATTAAAAACTCCATGGCTTTCACAAGGAATAAAAAAGCTGATACAGATTAGACTAGTACTTACCACATAGTAAATGCTCAATAAATATCAACTATGATTATTACCTTTAATTTCTTCTAACTTGTTTCATTTTTTTTTTAGTCTGTGGTGTGTTTTTCTGTAACATAAAGCACTTTTCACTAAATCACCACTGCCCAAATACTCTCTACTTCGGCAAACAAATTTATTGGCAGTTCTAAAGATCTTACTTAGAGAACATCACCTTAGGTTCAAGTCATTCTTATGTCTTCACAACATATCAATTATGCCTGCTTAGACAATGTTGTTTTATATTTCTAAATCTTTGTTATATGGCACCAGAGAAGAATTTAGGGAAGGCTGATTTTTTCCCTCTATGAGGCAATATTCTTCTGAGGACTATCTGTAATGGTCCATGTATTACAACGTTTCCACTCTGGCTGGAGAGAATGACAGCTCTTCTAGGCTCTGTATGACGTTCCCTGCTTGTCCTGACTACTCATTTCAGATGATTCTTCCCCAGCTTTGAGTAGTCTCCTTATACATGTGTAATGCTGCTGCTGCTATTGTTGTTCAGATGCTAAGTTGTGTCTGATTCTTTGCGACCCCATGGACTGTAGCACGCCAGGCTCCCCCATTGTCCTCCACTGTCTTACAGAGTTTGCTCTAATTCATGTCCACTGAGTCAGTGATGCTATCTAACCATCTCATCCTCTGCCACCCCTTTCTCCTTTTGCCTTCAGTCTTTCCCAGCATCAGGGTCTTTGCCAATGAGTCAGCTTCAGCATCAGTCCTTCCATTGAATATTCAGGGTTGATTTCCTCTAAGATTGATGGGTTTGATATCCTCACAATCCAGAGGACTCTTAAGAGTCTTCTCCAACACCACAATTTGAAGGCATCAATTCTTTGATGCTCAGCTTTCTTTATGGTCCAACGCTCACATCCATACATGACTACTGGAAAAACCATAGCTTTGACTATACAGACCTTTTTCAGTAAAGTGATGTCTCTGCTTTTTAATATGCTATCAAATTTTGTAATAGCTTCCCTTGCAAGAACAAGCATCTTTTAATTTCATGTTTGCAGTAACTATCTGCAGTGATTTTGGAGCCCAAGAAAGTAAGTCTGTCACTGCTTCCACTTTTTTCCTTTCTATTTGTCATGAAGTGATGGGACCAGATTCCAAGATCTTAGTTTCTTGAATGTTGAGTTTTAAGCTAGCATTTTCACTCTCCTTTTAACTTTATCAAGAACTCTTTGGTTCCTCTTCATTTTCTGCCATTTAAAGTGTTATCATCTGCATATCTGAGTTTGTTGATATTTCTCCTTGCAATCTTGATACCAGCTTGTGATTTATCCAACCTAGCATTTCATATTATATACTCTGCATATAAGTTAAATAAGCAGAGTCACAATATATCCAGCCTTGTTGTACTCCTTTCCCAAGTTTGAACCAGTCAGTTGTCGCATGTCTGGTTCTAACTATTACTTCTTGAACCACATACAAGTTTCTCAGGAGACAAGTGAGGTGGTCTGGTATTCCCGTCTCTTGAAGAATTTCCCACAGTTTGTTGTGATTCACACACTCAAAGGCTTTAGCATAGTCAATGAAGCAGATATTTTTCTGGAACTCCCTTGCTTTCCCTGTGATCCAACTAATGCTGGCAATTTGATCTCTGGTTCCTCTACCTCTTAAAAACCCAACTTATACATATAGAAACTCTTGGTTCACATACTGCTGAAGCCTAGCTTGAAGGATTTTGAGCATAATCTTGCTAGCATGTGAAATGAGAGCAATGGTACAGTAGTTTGAACATTCTTTGGCATTGCCCTTCTTTGGAATTGAAATAAAAACTGATCTTTTCCATTCCTGTGGCCACTGTGAGCTACCCAGATTTGCTGACATGTTGAGTATAGCACTTTAACAGCATCATCTTTTAGGATTTGAAATATCTCAGCTGAAATTCCATCACCTTAACTAGCTTTGTTCATATTAATACTTCCTAAGTCCCACTTGACTTCGCTTTCCAGGATGTCTGACTCTAGGTGAGTGACCACAGCATTATGGTTTTCTGGGTCATTAAGACCTTTTCTGCATAGTATTTCTATGTTTTCTTGCTACCTCTTCCTAATATGTTTTGCTTCACGTGGGTCCTTCTAGTTTCTGTCCTTTTTTTCATGCCCACCTTTGCATGAAATAGTCTCTTGATATCTCCAATTTTCTTGAATAGATCTTTAGTCTTTCCCATTTTAGAACATTTGCTGAACAGAGAGGAGGAACCTACTGCAGACCCACAGCATACCTTCTACTGTTCAAAGCCTGAAAACCACTGTTCCATACAAATTTTCCCAGTGTTTTAGTTATTTAAGGCAGGAGGGTTAATCCAGTCCTCTTACTCCATCTTCTTCCTTTACAGAAAGAACTGGTAGTAGGGAAAAGGTAATTTAGAATTACTTGTCATAAATAAGGGTTTTAGGACTCTATACATGGACATCACCAGATGGTCAACACCAAAATCAGATTGATTATATTCTTTGCAGCCAAAGATGGAGAAGCTCTATACAGTCAGCAAAAACAAGACCAGGAGCTGACTGTGGCTCAGACCATGAACTCCTTATTGCCAAATTCAGACTTAAATTGAAGAAAGTAGGGAAAACCACTAGACCATTCAGGTATGACCTAAATCAAATCCCTTATGATTATACAGTGGAAGTGAGAAATAGATTTAAGGGCCTAGATCTGATAGATAGAGTGCCTGATGAACTATGGATGGAGGTTCGTGACGTTGTACAGGAGACAGGGATCAAGACCATCCCCATGAAAAAGAAATGTAAAAAAGCAAAATGGCTGTCTGGGGAGGCCTTACAAATAGCTGTGAAAAGAAGAGAAGTGAAAAGCAAAGGAGAAAAGGAAAGATATAAACATCTGAATGCAGAGTTCCAAAGAATAGCAAGAAGAGATAAGAAAGCCTTCTTCAGTGATCAATGCAAAGAAATAGAGAAAAACAACAGAATGGGAAAGACTAGAGATCTCTTCAAGAAAATCAGAGATACCAAAGGAACATTTCATGCAAAGATGGGCTCGATAAAGGACAGAAATGGTATGGACCTAACAGAAGCAGAAGATATTAAGAAGAGATGGCAAGAATACACAGAAGAACTGTACAAAAAAGATCTTCATGACCCAGATAATCACGATGGTGTGATCACTGACCTAGAACCAGACATCCTGGAATGTGAATCAAGTGGGTCTTAGAAAACATCACTATGAACAAAGCTAGTGGAGGTGATGGAATTCCAGTTGAGCTATTTCAAATCCTGAAAGATGATGCCGTGAAAGTGCTGCACTCAATTTGCCAGCAAATATGGAAAACTCAGCAGTGGCCACGGGACTGGAAAAGATCAGTTTTCATTCCTATCCCTACGAAAGGCAATGCCAAAGAATGCTCAAACTACCTCACAATTGCACTCATCTCACACGCTAGTAAAGTAATGCTCAAAATTCTCCAAGCCATGCTTCAGCAATCCGTGAACCGTGAACTTCCAGACGTTCAAGCTGGTTTTGGAAAAGGCAGAGGAACCAGAGATCAAATTGCCAACATCCATTGGAACATTGAAACAGCAAGAGAGTTCCAGAAAAAACATCTATTTCTGCCTTATTGACTATGCCAAAGCCTTTGACTGTGTGGATCACAATAAACTGTGGAAAATTCTGAAAGAGATGGGAATACCAGAACACCTGATCTGCCTCTTGAGAAATTTGTATGCAGGTCAGGAAGCAACAGTTAGAACTGGACATGGAACAACAGGCTGGTTCCAAATAGGAAAAGGAGTTCGTCAAGGCTGTATATTGTCACCCTGCTTATTTAACTTATATGCAGAGTACATCATGAGAAACGCTGGACTGGAAGAAACACAAGCTGGAATCAAGATTGCTGGGAGAAATATCAATAACCTCAGATATGCAGATGACACCACCCTTATGGCAGAAAGTGAAGAGGAACTCAAAAGCCTCTTGATGAAAGTGAAAGTGGAGAGTGAAAAAGTGCGCTTAAAGCTCAACATTCAGAAAATGAAGATCATAGCATCCGGTCCCATCACTTCATGGGAAATAGATGGGGAAACAGTGTCAGACTTTATTTTTCTGGGCTCCAAAATCACTGCAGATGGTGACTGCAGCCATGAAATTAAAAGACACTTGCTCCTTGGAAGGAAAGTTATGACCAACCTAGATAGCATATTCAAAAGCAGAGACATTACTTTGCCAACAAAGGTTCGTCTAGTCAAGGCTATGGTTTTTCCTGTGGTCATGTATGGATGTGAGAATTGGACTGTGAAGAAGGCTGAGTGCCGAAGAATTGATGCTTTTGAACTGTGGTGTTGGAGAAGACTCTTGAGAGTCCCTTGGACTGCAAGGAGATCCAACCAGTCCATTCTGAAGGAGATCAGCCCTGGGATGTCTTTGGAAGGAATGATGCTAAAGCTGAAACTCCAGTACTTTGGCCACCTCATGCGAAGAGTTGTCTCATTGGAAAAGACTCTGATGCTGGGAGGGATTTGGGGCAAGAGGAGAAGGGGACGACAGAGGATGGCTGGATGGCATCACTGACCCAATGGACGTGAGTCTGGGTGAACTCCGGGAGTTGGTGATGGACAGGGAGGCCTGGCGTGCTGCGATTCATGGGGTCGCAAAGAGTCGTACACGATTGAGCGACTGATCTGATCTGATCTCATTACAACAAAGCTCATGAGCACACGTAATATGACCCCTTATCATCAGACATAGTGCTTTTATTCTTTTTTAAAACTTGAGCACATTCACATGAACATAATGCAAAGTTATTGTTCATGGGGTTCTTAAGGCAAGAATACTGAAGTCATTTGCCATTCCCTCTCCCTCCTCCTAAATCCTAAAGGAAATCAGTCCTGAATATTCATTGGAAGGACTGATGCTGAAGCTGAAACTCCAATACTTTGGCCACCTGATGCAAACAACTGACTCGTTGGAAAAGACCCTGATGCTGGGAAAGATTGAAGGTGGGAGAAGGTGATGATAGAGGATGAGATGGTTGGATGGACATGAGTTTGAGCAAGCTCTGGGAGTTGGTGATGTGTCAGGAAGCCTGGAGTCCTGCAGTCCGTGGGATCACACAGAGTTGGACATGACTGAGTGACTGAATGCAAAATTACTGTCATTCTATCTCATATAAAAATAAGATACAAAAGTATATGTTTCTTACCAAAATTATATTTTGTGATCAATATTTCAATATTTTATTTTACTTAGAAATTGTCCAGCTATCCAAAGATTATACATTAGTTAACTCAATTTAATATTAGTTTAAGTGTTATGTTAACTAAGAATTTTGGATATTACACTTAATCTAACACATTACAAAATATAACTGCTGTTGATATGAAAGTTTTCTTGGTATTATAACTCAATATCACTGATCACATTATTTTGTATTTTCAGTGGTTGTAAATGTTCTGTGAGAATAAAGTTAATCTACCTAATCTGTGAATGGTACAAGAATTTTAGGAAGCTTAGATTAACTATTAGAAAAGTTAATCTTGCTTTTAAAAATTAGACATTTGTGTTAAACCCCACACTGGTAAAATCGGAGAAAAGACATATTATTGTTTTTATTTATTTATTTATCATCCAGTTTTATTGAGCTATCATTGATATAGCATTCTATACATTTAAGGTGTACAGCATGATGATTTGACTTACATAAAAAATGAAATGATTATCATAATAAATTTAGTGAACATCATCATGTCATGTAGATACAAAAATAAAGGTATAGGAAACAATTTTTTCCCTTGTGATGAGAACTCTTGGGATTTCCTTTCTTAAAAACTTTCATACATAACATACAGCAGTGTTCATTACATGTATCATTATATATATTACATCCCTAATCCTTATTTATCTTATATCTGGAAGTTTGTACATTTTGACTACCTTCATCCAATTCTCCCCCTCCCCCAACCTCTGCCTCTGATAACTACAAATCTGATCTCTTTTACGGGTTTGTTTGTTTAAATATTTATCTATTTGGCTGTGTCAGGTCTTAGTTGCAGCATGTGGGATCTTTCTTGTGGCACTCAGACTCTCTAGTTGTGGCTTGCGGGCTCCAAAGTGCATGGGCTTCAGAAATTGTGGTGCAGGGGTTTAGTTGCTCTATGACATGTGGAATCCTAGTTCCCACACCAGGGATTGAACTTGTGTCCCTGCATTGCAAGACAGATTCTTAACCACTGGACCACCAGGGTTTCTTTGCTTTTGTTTGTTTGCTTTTGAAGTATACTTGACCTTCAGCACTATGGTAGTTCCTGTTCACAACATAGTGATTTGATGTTTTTATACATTTCAAAGGGCTTCCCTGGTGGCTCAGACTGTAAAGAATCTGCCTGCAGTGCAGGAGACCTGGGTTTAATCCCTGGGTTGGGAATATCCCCTGGAGGAGGGCATGGCAACCCACTCCAGTATTCTTGCCTAGAGAATCCCATGAATAGAGGCGCCTGGAGAGCCACAGTCCGTGGGGTCGCAAAGAATCGGACACAACTCAGCGACTAAGCGTAGCCCAGCACACACATTTCAAAATGGTAACATCATTAAGTCTAATTACCATGTGCCACCATGCAAATATATTACATAGTGACTGACTATATTCCCTACCCTGTGCATTTCATACCTGTGACTCATTTATTTTGCAATTGGAAGTTTGTACCTATTAATATCACCTACTGATTTCCTCCCCTCAAAGCAATCCCCTATGGCAACCACCACTTTTTTTGTCTGCATCTATAACTTTGTTTCTGTATTTTTATGTTTGTTCATTTGTATTATTTTTTAGGTTCCCTATAAGTGAAATCATGCAGTATTTGTTTTTCTCTGTCTTATTTATTTCACTTATTTCATTTACTTGTTTTGCATAATGTCCTCTAGGTCCACCCATGTTGTTGCAAATGGCAAGATTTCATTCTTTTTTTAATGGTTAATATTCCACTGTTTTATATATAAACCATAGCTTCTTTATCCATTCATCTTTAATGAGCTTTTAGGTTATATCCATATCTTGGCTATTGTAAATGATGTAGCAATGAACATGAGGCTGCATACATTTTTTTTTGAATTAGTGTTTTTGTTTTCTTCAGATAAATACCCAGGAGTGGGGTTGCTGGATCATATGGTACTTCTGTCTTTAATAATTGAGGAATCTCTATACGGTGTTTCAGAGAGTGGCCATATCAATTTACTTTCCCACAAGCAGTACAAAAGGATTCCCTTTTTTCCACATCCTCATCAACACTTGTTATTTGCTATCTCTTTGATAAAAGCCATTCTGACAGGCATGAGGTGATATCTCACTGTGGTTTTGGTTTGCATTTGATGATTAGTGATATTGTACATCCCATTGCTGCAGTCAGCCCACTGGTGAGTGATGCTAGATCTCGGGGTGTGTAGTTGAAGGGTTCAAGGGTTCTGCCTGCTGATGGGTAGAGGCAAGCCCTGGGGTCTCTGGCTGCAGAGCCCAGGGTGTCCTGGAGCTGGGGCCTTCCCTCTGGTGGGTGAGGTTGGTCCCAGGCTTAGTGCTCACCCTCTGGTATGTGGGGGCTTCTCCAGTGGCTCAGCGGTAAAGAATTCACCTGCAATGCAGGAGACTCAGGTTTGATCCCTGGGTGGCAAAGATCCCCTGAAGGAGGGCATGGCAACACACTCCAGTATTCTTGCCTAGAGAATCCCCATGGACAGAGGAGCCTGGTGGGCTGCCGTCCATAAGTTTGCAAAGAGTCCAACACGACTGAGGTGACTTAGCACGTGCACACTGGCGTGTGCGGCCAGGTCCTGTGCTCTCTGGATAAAGGGCTGGGTTCTGGGGAAGCTATGGTACTGGGGGTCTTAAGGGGGCCAGCCTGTTCATCCGTTGACCAATGTCCCTGCCTAGCTAGTTGCATGGCCTGACATGTTCCAGTAGTGGTGTAGACGGGCTGGTGGGCGGGGCTGAGTCCCAGCACTGATGAGCAGGGGAAGGATGCTTGCTGGCACCGTATCCTCATGGGAGAATGAGCTCCCAAATAGCTGCTACTAGTGTCCTTGTTTCCCCGGTGAGCTCCAGTTGCCTCCTGCCTCTCCAGAAGGCTCCTCAAGATCAGCAGGTAGGTCTGATCAAGGCTCCTTTCAAATTACTGCTCTGCGCTGTGTTCCAGAGCATGTGAGATTTTGTGTTCACCTTTTAAGAGTGCAGTCTCTATTTTCCACAGCCCTCTGGCTCTCCCAAAAGTAAGCCTTACTGGCATCAAAGCCAAATGTTCTGGGGGCTCATCTTCTCACTGCAGGACGCCCAGGCTGGAGAGCGCAGTGTGGAGCTCCAACCCTTGTTCTTTGGGGAGAAATTGCAACTGCAATCATCCTCTTATTTGTGGATCACCGACGCAGGAGTATGGGTCTTTACTATGTGGCATCTCTGTGCCTCCTACCCTCTCATTATGGTTCCTTCTTTATGCTTTTAGTGGTAGATCTGTCTCCTAGTCTTCCAGTCTTTCTCATCACTAGTTGCTCTGTCAATAGTTATAATTCTGGTATACCTGTGGGAGGGGGTAAGCCTAGGGTCTTCCTACTCTGCTATTTTGGTCACAATCTCAATATTGTTATTTTTAAACCAAAATGATAAAACTAGACCTATCCAAGGATTCACATGATGTTTTGAATTTGGCTTCTTATATCAAAATGTTTCAGAGCAGAACTTTCTATGAGAGTTTCTTTTTTTCCTAAAAAATTGGCACTCACAGAGCACTGAATTAAAAGTTCCATTTTTTTTATTTTCAAGAAAGTTTGAGGATATTAGACATATATTAGCCCTTTCTATTCTCTATAAACCAACAAAAACAGGTCTCAGACTTTTGAAAACTTTATTTCCTCAGAGAAGTTTTTGGTTTACAATAAAATTGAGAAGAAGGTAGAGAGCTCTCCTTAGATCCTCTTCCCCTATGTATACATAAAGTGAAAGTGAAAGTGAAGTCCCTCAGTCGTGTCCGACTCTTTGCGACCCCATGGACTGAAGCCTATCAGGCTCCTCTGTCCGTGGGAATTTCCAGGCAAGAGTGCTGGAGTGGACTGCCATTTCCTTCTCCAGGGGATCTTCCTGACCCAGGAATTGAAACCGGGTCTCCCTCCCTGCAGGCAGACGCTTTACCGTCTGAGCCATAACCTCCCCCTTATCGACATCACTTATCGGAATTGTGCTTTTCTATTTTAACAAATGATAAACCTACATTTGGGCTTCCCTTGTGGCTCAACTGATGAAGAATCCGCCTGCAATGTGGGAGACCTGGGTTTGAACCCTGGGTTGCGAAGATTCCCTGGAGCAGGGAATGGCTACCCAGTCCAGTATTCTGGCCTGGAGAATTCCCTGGACTATGTAGTCCATGGGGTCGCAAAGAGTTGGATAAAACTGAGCAACTTTCTCTTTCACTTTCAAACCTACATTGACACATAATAATTACCCAGCGTTCATAAATCCATAGTTTATCCAAGGGTTCAGTTGTGGTTTTATTCATTCTATCTATTTAGACAAATGAATAATGAAATATATACATCATTATCATATCACACAGAATATTGTCACTGCCCTAAAAATCATCTGTCCTCTGCTTATTCATCTCTCCCTGCCTCCTCCACTTTCCTTTCCTTCTCTCCTCACCAAACTTCTGATCTCTTTATTGTCTCCATCTTCTTGCCTTTTCCCAAATGCCACAGAATTGCAATCATATATTTTAAAGCCTTTTCAGACTGACTTCTTTCACTTAGTAATATGTATTTAAGATTTCTTTATTTCTTTTCATGATTTGATAGCTCATTTGTTTTTGTGTGTACTCAGTCATTTCTGTTGTGTCCGACTCTTTGTGACCCCATGGACTGTAGCCTGCCAGGCTCCTCTGTCTATGGGATTCTCCAAGCAAGAATACAGAAGTGGGTTGCCATTTCCTCCTCCAGGAGAGCTTCTCGACCCAGGTATTGAACCCTCATCTCCTGTGTCTTCTGCATTGCAGGCAGATTCTTTACCTGTTGAGCAATTTAGGGAAGCCCATCTGAATGTCCCACAGTTTATCCATTCACCCGTTGAAGACATCATGATTGCTTCCAAGTTTTGGCAATTCTAAATAAAGATGCTAATAAAAATCCGTGTGCAGATTTCTGTGTAGACATAAGTTTTCAAGTCCTTGGGATAAATATCAAGGAGAGCAATTACTGGATCACATGCTTAGAGTTATATGATGACATATAATGTGGAGCATCTTTTTAGATGAAGAGTCTATTAAGGTCTTTGACCATTTATTAATTGCTCTGTGCTTAGTCGCTCAGTCATGTCCAACTCCTTGTGACCCCATGTACTGCAGCCTGCCAGCCTCCCTGGGGATTCTCCAGGCGAGAATACTAGAGTGGGTTGCCATGCCCTCTTCTAGGGAAACTTCCCAACCCAGGATTGGGAAGAAGGATTCCTTTATCTACTGAGGATCCCTTTATCTACTGAGCCATCAGGGAAGCCCATTTGTTAATTAGGTTGTTGGTTTCTATTGTTGAGTTTTACGGGTTCTCTGTGTATTTTGGACACGTCCCTTATCAAACTATGTCTTTTGCAAACATTTTCTCCCAGTCTGTGATTTGTCTTCTCATTTTCTTGACAGTGTCTTTCACAGAGCACAAGTTTTAAATTTTAATGAAGTCCAGCTTATCAATTTCTTCTCTCATGGATTGTGCCTTTGGTATTGTATTGAAAAAGTCATCACCATACTGAAATATAAGTCTAACTTTTCTCCTACCTTTTCTTCTAGGAGTTTTTATAGTTTTGTGTTTTACTTTCAGGCCTATGATCCATTTTGAGTTAATTTTTGTGAAAAATACAAGATCTGTGCCTAGATTCATATCGTTTGCATGAGTTTGTCCAGTTGTTCCAGCACCACTATTGAAGAGACTGTCTTTGCTCCATTGCATTGCCTTTATTCTTTTGTCAAAGATCAACTGACTGTATTTGTGGGGGTCTATTTCTGGGCTGTCTGTTCTGCTCCACTGGTCTATCCTTTTGCCAGTATCACACTATCTTGATTACTGTAGCTTTACAATAAGTCTTAAAGTCAGGTAGTGTTAATCCTCCATCTTCATTCTTCTACTTCAGTGTTGCCTTGGCTATTCTAAGTCTTATGCTTCTCCATATGATCTTTAGAATCAGGTTGTCAATATAAATAAAATAAATTGCTGGTGTTTTGGTTAGGACTGCATCCAATCTATAGATTAGGTTGGGAAGAACTGATCTGAAGTATTGAAACTTCACATCCATGAACATGGAATATATCCCTATTTATTTAGTTCTTTGATTGTGTGTGTCTGTGTGTGTGTGTGTGTGTGTGTGTGTGTGGCTGCACCATGCAGCATGCAGGATCTTAGTCCACAGGCTGGGGATTGAAACCTCATCCCCTACATTGGAAAAGCAGAGTCTTAACCTCTGGACCACCGAGGAAATCCCTTAGTTTTTTTATTTTATTCATCAGAGCTGTATAGTCCGTCTTATACAGATCTTGTATATCTCCTGTTAGATTTATACCTAAGTACTTCATTTTGGTTGGGTGTTATTATAAGTAATATCATGGTTTAAATTCCAAATTTAATTTGTTTATTGTTGTATATAGGAAAGCTATTGAGTTTTTTTTTTTATATTAACCTCCTATCCTGAAACCTTGCTAGAACATTTGTTTCAGGAATTTTTTGGGAGAGGGGGTATTTTTTTTTGGATTTTCTATGTAGACGATCACGTCATCTGCAAACAAAGACCATTTTATGTCTTCCTTCCCAATCTGTATGCCTTTTATTTCCTTTTCTTGACACATTGCATTATCGAGGGCTTCCAGTAATATGTTGGAAAGGAGTGGTAAGAGGGCGTTCTTGCTTTGTATCTGGGAAAGCTTTGTCAACAAAAATTCAATTAACCATCAAGTTAAGGAGAAAAAGAAAAAGGATTTTTATTCAAATCAAGCTAAGGATTATAATCCTGGAAGCAGATGCTCAAAGCCCTGAGAACTGTTCTCCTGTTAGAAGTCAAAGGCACAGTTACATCCGTTTTTGAGACAAACGATAGTATATCAAAATGATGTATAGATAGTTTACCAAGGATACATTGTTCAGATAAGCAGTACAAAGCAAGCAGCAAATCACCACGACCCCTTAAGATCTGGTAAAGAATACTGTTCTTTTAAGAAGTTACATTGCTAGCATCAGAAGAAAGAAAAAACATTGATTTTTATGGATGAGCAGTCTTTCCCGACATTGAGGAGTTCTGGTTAATGTGTAATATATATACATATGTACACTGTATATTACAGAGGAAGGAGGCCCAAGCAAACATAGAGAGGAAATTCTATGTTTAATGTTTTTCTTGTTCTGCCTTAAAATATAAATTTTACTTAATCAGATTCATGTTTCTCACCATTAAGTACAATGTTATCTTAAGATATTTTGTGGATAGTCTTTATCAAGCTGAGAAAGGTCACCTCTCTTCGTCTCTCCCTAGTTTACTGAGAGTTTTTTTTTTAATCATGAATAATTATTGAAGGTTTTCAAATATATTTTATGCATCTATTGGTATGATAATGTGATTTTTGTTCCTTAGTTTATTGATGTGATGGATCATATTAATTGATTTTCAAATGTTGTACCAGTCTGTTTTTATCAGGATGAATACTACTTGATTGTGGTATATAATTCTTTATATATAGTTTTTGGATTTGATTTTGTTGAGGGCTTTTGCATCAACTTCATGAGAGATATTGGCCTTAAAATTTCTTTTCTTGTAATATCTTTGTCTGGTTTCGGTATTAAGATAATACTGGCCTCATAGAATAAGTTAGGAAGTATTCCCTCTGTTTTTACACTGAAGGAGCTTGTAGAGAATTGGTATATTTTTTTCCTTAAATGTGTGGAAGAATTAACCAATGAACCCATCTGGGTATATCGTTTTCTATTTTGGAAGGTTATTATTTATTCAGTTTCTTTAATAGATATAGACCTTTTCATATTGGTTTCTTTTTTTTTTTCCCTAGTGTGAGTTTTGGCAGATTTAGTCTTTCAAGGAATTGCTCCATACTCCTTTTTAAAGATACTATAATTTAATGTATTAGTTATTTAAAATCTAGTTTACTGGTATTTCACCTTCTGTCAAAAGAGGTAAAAGCTGTTCTCAATGACAGACACACCGGTATCAGAGAATTTATAACTTCCGTTCTCATTCACAGATCAAAAGTCAATACAGAAACAAAAAAGCTCTCTGGTCATATCTTAAAGAGCTGTTCTCCTTCCCAGTGAGCACAAAATATCGCCTTAATTTACTTGTGCTCACAAATAGACAAATACAGAAACAACAAAGCCTAATAAGCCATATTCTTTGTCTGTCATGTTTCATCCAATGGAAGATTGGTCCTCATCATTCTCAGAGATAACCAAGGGAACGGAAGACAGAGTTGGATTCTCAGTTATTGCAATTATTGCTGCCACCAAAGAGGAGTAAATCATCCACTCTGTGCGTTCCAGGGAAGTGACACCCGAAAGCCCAGTGCACATGACTTCCTGGACCACACTGTAGAAAAAATGTGGCCCAACCACTGTTTCCTAAGGACCCAGGAATATACAGGGTGCTCCCTCACTTATGAAGCCGAGACCTGCCTCTCCGTCCAGGACCAGCTGTGTGATGTGCCCACTCCACTGGCTCACCAGAGCCCTTTGCAGCAGGGACTCTACACTGGTAGCTCATCATTGGCCATATGCAAATATTTATACCACGGAAGTTAGTAGATGCTGAAAATCAGCCACTGTGCCACTTGATGAGCCAGTTGTTAAACATTTTTACCAGCACACCACTGTCCTTTATCCACTAGTTCCTGGACACAGGAATGGAAAGAGAAATGGCCCAAATCACAAGTTAGAATGTGGACAGATGAATCGATTTGGCCAAGAAAAGAAATAAAAACAAATACAGAGAAGTGAAACAAAAAAGAATCCTAGGAAGAGAGTCAGCTGAGGGAAAATTCTTTTGACACATGACTGGGCTTAAGTAGGCTGTGAGGTGCACCTCTAAGGCAAATAAATTTGTCCTGGCAGGTGAGTCCACTTGGACATCTCAGACTTTCAAAGCATAAACTGCAAAAGCTGGTAACATGACTCTATACAAATATGCAATGAATATGTGTCAAAAATTTACTTCATTCACTAACCAGGTGTCAACATGAGAATAAAACTGATTCTGAAAAGTATAGGAGAGATAGAGTATTTGTAGTCAACGAAAGATGGGATGCAGGATAAGATAACAAACTTAGATACAAACTGGACTTAGGGAAAGGAAAGGAGGAAAATATTTATTGTTGTTTAGTCATGAAGTCATGGCCCACTCTTTGGACTGTAGCCCATCAGTATCCTCTGTCCATGGGATTTCCCAGGTAAGAATGCTGGAGCAGGTTGCCACTGCCTTTTCCAGGGGATCTTCCTGATCCTTAGAGAAGGGAAGGGATGGAACCTGAATATTCTGCATCTCCTGCCTTGGCCGGCAGATTCTTTACCACTGAGCCACAAGGAAAGCCCCAATATTTATTATGACATAGACCAAAAAAAAGAAAGAAAAAGAAAATAATTTAAAATAATGTTAATATTAATTGGAGTGTTATGAGCAAAGATCAACTGCTAGTTATTTTTCCTCATAGATTTATCTGGTCTCTGTCATATGCTGCTGCTGCAGCTGCTAAGTCATATAGACCTCTCTTGTTAAGAGTGACCAAGATTATAGTAAGATATGGAATAAGCTAGTGTTTATCAAACTTTGACCTCGTAGAAAGAGTGCATGAGTTTTAGGAAAATTCATTAAAACATAAAACATTGTCACTTCAGGTGAATCCTTGACTAATTTTCTTTTTTAAAAAACGTAGTTTATTTGGCTCTGCTGGGTCTTAGTTGTGGCATGTGAGATTTAGTTCCCTGACCAGGGATTGAACCCAGACCCCCTGCATTGGGAGTGAGGAGTCTTAGCCGCAGAACCATCAGGAAAGTCCCAAATACTTGAGTAATTTGATTGTAAACATATAATCAAATACCCTGAAACTCATAACAGTTTCTGGCCACAGGATGGTCTTTAGAAAATTTAGAAGGTAATGAGGAATATGCTGCTGCTAAGTCACTTCAGTCGTGTCTGACTCTGTGCAACCCCATAGACGGTAGCCCACAAGGCTCTTCTGTCCCTGGGATCCTCCAGGCAAGAATACTGGAGTGGGTTGCCATTTCCTTCTGCAATGCATGCATGCATGCAAAGTTGCTTCAGCTGTGTTCGACTCTGTGTGACCCCATGGACAGCAGCCCACCAGGCTCCTTTGTCCACGGGATTCTCCAGGCAAGAATACTGGAGTGGGTTGCCATTTCCTTCTCCAATGAGAAATATATATATATATATATATATATATATATATATATATATACACAGAGAGAGAGAAAGAGAAGGAAAAGGGGCAACCTATTCCATTTCAGTATCCTCTTTTTTAAAATTAATTTATTTTTTACTGAAGAATAATTGCAAAAGGTCAGTTTTCATTCCAATCCCAAAGAAAGACAATGCCAAAGAATGCTCAAACTACCTCACAATTGCACTCATCTCACATGCTAGTAATGTAATGCTCAAAATTCTCCAAGCCAGGCTTCAACAATACGTGGACTGTAAAAACTCATGACAGATGTTCAAGCTGGATTTAGAAAAGGTAGAGGAACCAGAGATCAAATTGCCAACATCCGATGGATCATCGAAAAAGCAAGAGGGTTCCAGGCAAACATCTATTTCTGCTTTATTGACTATGCTAAAGCCTTTGACTGTGTGGATCACAATAAACTGTGGAAAATTCTGAAGGAGATGGGACTATCAGACCACCTGACCTGCTTCTTGAGAAACCTGTACGCAGGTCAGGAAGCAACAGTTAGAACTGGACATGGAACAACAGAGTGGTTCCAAATAGGAAAATGAGTATGTCAAGGCTATATGTCACCCTGCTTATTTAACTTATATGCAGAGTACATCATGAGAAAAGCTGGGCTGGAAGAAGCACAAGCTGGAATCAAGACTGCCAGGAGAAATATCAATAACCTCAGATATGCAGATGACACCACCCTTATGGAAGAAAGTGAAGAAGAACTAAAGAGCCTCTTGATGAAAGTGAAAGAGGAGAGTGTAAAGTTGGCTTAAAGCTCAACATTCAGAAAACAAAGATCATGACATCTGGTCCCATCAATTCAAGGCAAATAGATGAAGAAACAGTGGGAACAGTGGCTGACTCAATTTTTTGCACTCCAAAATCACTGCAGATGGTGACTGCAGCCATGAAATTAAAAGACGCTTGCTCCTTGGAAGAAAAGCTATGACCAACCTAGACAGCATATGAAAAAACAGAGACATTACTTTGTCAACAAAGGTCCATCTAGTCAAGGCTATGGTTTTTCCAATAGTCATGTACGGATGTTAGAGTTGGACTATAAAGAGAGCTGAGCACCGAAGAACTGATGCTTTTGAACTGCAGTGTTGAAGAAGACTCTTGAGAGTCCCTTGGCCTGCAAGGAGATCTAACCAGTCCATCCTAAGGAAAATCAGTCCTGAATATTCATTGGAAGGACTGATGTTGAAGCTGAAACTCCAATACTTTGGCCACTGATGTGAAGAGCTGAGTCGTTTGAAAAGACCCTGATGCTGGGAAAGGTTGAGGGCAGGAGGAGAAGGGTACAACAGAGGATGAGATGGTTGGATGGCATCACTAACTCACAGGACAAGTTTGGGTAAATTTCGGGAGTTGGTGATGGACAGGGAGGCCTGGCTTGCTGCGGTCCATGGGGTGGCAAAGAGTTGGACGTGACTGAGCGACTGAACTGAACTGCTTTAAAGAATTTTGCTGTTTTCTGTCAAACCTCAACATGATTCAACTGTAGGTATACATATATCCCCACCCTTTTGAAACTCCCTCCCTTCCCCCTCCCCATCCCACCCCTCTAGGTTGATACAGAGCCCCTATTTGAGTTTCCTGAGCCATACAGCAAATTCCCATTGGCTATCTATTTTACATACAGTAATGTAAGTTTCCATGTTACTCTTCCCATACATCTCACCCTCTCCTCCCCTCTCCCCATGTCCATAAGTCTATTCTCTATGTCTGTTTCTTCACTGGTGCCCTGTAAACAAATTCTTCAGTACCATTTCCCTAGATTCTGAATATATGTGTTAGAATATGGTGTTTATCTTTCTCTTTCTGACTCACTTCACTTGTAAAATAGGTTCTAGGTTCATCCACCTCATTAGAACTGACTCAAATGTGTTCCTTTTTATGGCTGAGTAATATTCCATTGTGTATATACCACAGCTTTATCCATTCATCAGTTGATGGACATCTAGGTTGCTTCCATGTTCTAGCTATTGTAAATAGTGCTGCAGTGGACAATGGGATACATGTATCTCTTTCAATTTTGGTTTCCTCAGGGTATATGCCTAGGAGTGGGATAGCTGGGTCATATGGTGGTTTTATTCCTAGTCTTTTAAGGAATCTCCATACCATCTTCCATAGTGGCTGTATCAATCATCCCAGTATTCTTGGCTGGAGAATCCCATGGACAGAGGAGCCTGGCAGGCTCCAGTCCAGGGGGTCACAAAGAGTCAGACACGACTTAGTAACTGAACAACAACAACAACAACACATACACACACACACATAGAGAGAGTGAAGTGAGTCTGTCCTGTCCAACTCTTCTGAGTAAAGAAGCAAAGTGTTCTGGAAGGTTAGAGAGGAGAGCTAGTTCTTTCAGTGTAGGACATTTCACAGTAGACAGTTTTATTTGTTGAAAGGAAAAAATTTTTAATATGTATCTATTTATTTGGCTGCATCGGGTCTTAATTACAGCACACAGGACCTTTCTTGCAGCATGTGGGCTCTTAATTGTGGTGTACAGGCTTCCCTAGGTGCAGTGCGTGCGTTTCTCTCTAGTGGTGGCAAGTGGGCTCTAGAGCACACAGGCTCAGTAGTTGCGGTGTGGCTGCAGGGTATGTGGGATCTAAGTTGCTATTCAAGGATTGAACCTGGGTCCCCTAAATTGGAAGGCAGATTCTTAACCACTGGACCACGAATCCTTAAAAAAATATTTGAATAACTTAATTCTGGCTAACAGTCACTGAGTCCTATCTCTGTGACTGGTACCACTTTAAACACTTTATATGTTTTAAGTCATGGAATGTTGATGAAACCTCTTCATATTGGTAGTATTATCACTTCTGTCTTCCTGATGCTGCTGCTAAGGCACAGAGAGGTTAGGCAACTTGCCCAGGGTCACACAGCTAGACAGTAGCATAGGTGGGATTTGAAACCCGGCGATCTCCTCCAGTCAGGACTTTTAACCACCGTGCTCTGCTGCCAAGGAAGGAAGGGTGTTACAGAAGGAAGTGGAATCAAGGAACTCTGCATGAAAGAGGTGGCCTTTCAACTAAGTCTTTCTACAAGAATGAAATCCTGTGTGAGAGTAAATTTTTTTTTTTTCAGAAAAGATAGAATTATGTCCTCATCATTGTTTCCCGTATCATTAATGTTTTTCCTCATATGAGAGGGTTTATGGGAAATTTGGAAAGTAAGTGAAGAGCAAGGAAAGAGATAATAGCAATTTATTGTCACAGATGTAGAGATGGTAATCTCCTGGAAGGCAAGCCTGAGGTTCTATTCACTTTTGCTCTCTCAGTTCCAGGAGAGAAGAAAAACTTCCATATTAGGTACACATCTGTGTCACAAAGTAGGTAACTAGAATATTCTGATGTTGGGTAATCTTTCTTTCTTTTTTGGCTAATTTTAAAAAATGAAGTATAGTTAATTTACAATGTTGTGTTAGTTTCAGATGTACAGCAAAGTGATTCAATTATATATATATATACACACACAAATATATTCAGACTCTTTTTCTTTAAAGGCTATTATAGAATATTGAGCATAATCCTCTGTGCTAACAATAGGCCCTTATTGGTTATCTATTTTATATATAGTAGTGTGTATATGTTAATCCCAAACCCCTAATTTATC
This sequence comes from Bubalus bubalis, assembly GCF_019923935.1. Taxonomy (NCBI): domain Eukaryota; kingdom Metazoa; phylum Chordata; class Mammalia; order Artiodactyla; family Bovidae; genus Bubalus; species Bubalus bubalis. The sequence continues at coordinate 34,820,185 of NC_059160.1, forward strand.
CCTCCCCCAATTCCCCTTTGGTAACCATAAGCTTGTCTTCTATGTCTGTGGCTCTATTTCTGTTTTGTGTATAAATTCATTTTTTAAAAAAAGATTCCGTATATAAATGACATTATATGATATTTGTCTTTCTCTGCGTGGATTAATTCACTGAGTATATTCATCTCCAGGTCCATCCACAAGCAACTTGAAAAGTAATCAAATGCAGCAGATAGAACATTCTATGATGGTGAAAATGTTCTCTATTCTGCTCTGGTCAATACAGCCACCACCAGCTACATGTGGCCACAGATCACTTGAAATGTGGCTTGTATGCCTGAGGAATGAAATCTTAAACATTTTTATTTTAATTAATTTAAATTTACATAGCCACATATGGGCAACATAGATAGTCACAGGAGTTCAAATTTTTCCAAAATCTCCCACGTGGTTCCAGGTAATGGGTGGTATGTAGATTGGTCATTCAGGATCTTAATAATTGCAGACTTTTGGGCCAATGCATTAGTATAACAGAGAGGATCTGCTTTCAAGCAGGAAGTTGCTTGCCATAGCAATTTCCTCAAGTGTAGAAAATATAAAGCTGGAATGATATATTGGCAGTCATATTTAATTCACTTTTAATTAACTTTTACCACTGGGGAAGACACACTTAAAAATAGGCAGGATTTCAGACATTATGAGTCCCCTTCGAAGACTTAGAATCAATCCCAAACCTGGAAAGATATATATTCTCAGTGATCTCAGTTGGACTGTGGATTCTGAGAGAGATTAAATTGTTACGGTGTTCTGAAATAGAATAGACTGCATATAAAATGAGCTTCCCTCATAGCTCAGTCCATAAATCATCTGTCTGCAACTCATGCTGTGAAGGAAATTTCTAGGTTTGGATGTAATAGATTATTCAAAGATAGCTGAATTTCAGCTTAGTTTTCTATAATGCATTTTGACTGCCTGTTGGTATTGAAAGTCCAGTATGGAAAAACTCTGTTTAAAAAACACACCATACACACAAATTCACTTTATTTTGGAAATATTGGAAGTTGAAGAAAAGTCAAACTTTACTACTCAGAATTTCCATTGTGAATAATTTGGGTTTACTTTTCAGGCTTTTTTCCCCTTTTCCCTTTATACAGTTGAGATCATAGTATATATAATTTGCTTTTATTTACTTGAAAATTTTAAGATTATTTTTGTACTATTTCCATTTTTCCAGCTTTGGGTGTCCCTTGCCTTTTTAGTTGTATTTGAGAGTTAACAGAAGATCAACTCTTCAGAACTCTGTGCAGCAGAAATGCTACAACAGCTTTTTGAGCTGCCAAAGAGCTTTACTAAATCAACAAAACACTTTCTCAGCTTTGAGCCGTTGTGCAGTGAGATTCAACACAGACATTCCACTTGTCTGGATTTTCCATTTTGAGGCTCATGTATGTTAGAAAAATATGTAAGTTCTACCATTTTCTGTCTATTATTTCTTTTATTTGTAGCCATTTTTACAAAATAAGAGGTTTTCATAGATGTATGACTTTGGTTCAACTTACAGAAAATCTGAGAGGAAGATGTTTTAAAGTGTGAATTTTACTTTAAAAAACTTCAGTGTACTTGGCATAATATTATGTACATGCCAGTTAGTTGAAGCTGTGTTTCCAGGGGTAACCAACTGCCCTGCTCTCCAATATGCTTCAGATTGATATCTAGCTCAGCACAGAGAAAGCCAGCTCTCTGCTATCCCAGCTTCTCCATCAACCTTGACAATTTAGCATATTGGATGTTAAATATGGGGTTTTATTGCCAAAACTCATGCCTGTTTAGAAAAAGGATAGGTGTTAGAAGCTGGTTCTCACTGGGGAAAATACATTTCTCTTGATATACGTATGTGCTAAGTCACTTCAGTTGTGTCCAACTCTTTCAGATCTTATGGACTGTAGCCTGCCAGGCTCCTTTGTCCATGGGATTCTCCAGGCAAGAATATTGGAGTGGGTTGTCATGCCCTCCTCCAGGGGATCTTCCCAACCCAGTGCCAGCTGGGAAGCCCCATAGACAAAATAATTTGGGGGAACTCTCTAACTCAACTTACAAATGAAAGTATGGTGGGTTCTCCCCAGTGACCCCTGCCTCTGTATAATCTCTGAACTTAAGTGTGGGCCAGATTTACTGACTTGATTATAATGAATAGAATATGGCCAAAATTATGGGCTATCACTACCAAAATTAGGCTTTAAAAGACTTTGCTATTTCTTAGTCTCTCTCTCTCTCTGTGTAAATTCTTCATTTTCTTTCCCTCTTTGTCTTGGATTGCTTACCCTGGAGGAAGCCAACCACAAGCTGTGAGGCAGTCGTGCTGAGAGGCCCATGTGGTGAGGGACTGACACCTGCCAAAAATTACAGGCGTGATTTTGGAAGGAGAAACACCAAGCTACGTAGTCCCAAATTCCTAACCTGCAGAAACTGTGAGCTAATACATGTTTATTGATCTGGGCTTCTAAATCTCAGGATGCTTTATTTCCCAGAAATAAACAATTAATAAAGATGGATAAGAGCTAGAGAAGCTGAAAGAAGCTACTCAAGGGGTCCAATACACTTTTGGCAATTATGTAGTTAACATTGGACTGCCTCCATTGTGCTAAGCAATGTTCTGCATACCTTTCCATATAGCAATTCATTTAATCCTCACTTTGATCCTGATATTATCACCATTTTACAGACAAAGAAACTGCCACAGAGAGAAGTTAAGTCCAAGGAAATCTAGATCTTGAGTCCATGCTCTTAACTGCTTGGCTGTCTTGCCCTTCTGTGGTTAATTTTAGTGGGGAGAATGAAGCAGGTTCAGTCAGAAGGCCAGTTTAGCCAGGGGTGGAGGGAGGGTGTAAGCAGAAACAAGAAGTTGGAAAGGCTCCCTGAAGTCTAACTTTGATTCTTAGTGGCTCAGATGGTAAAGAATCTGCCTGCAATGCAGGAGATGCAGGAGATGTAGGTTTGATCCCTAGGTCAGGAAGATCCACTGGAAAAGGAAATGGCAACCCACTCCGGTATTCTTGCCTGGAGAATCCCTTGGACAGAGGAGCCTGGTGGGCTATAGTTCATGGGGTTGCAAAGAGTCAGACACGACTAAGGCACAAACACATGCATACTGTGTTTCTTCATTGCTTTGTGCAGGCTTTTGTGAACAGAGGCTACTTTTCCTTGTGGTATGCAGGCTTCTCCCTGCTTCTCTTGTTATAGAGCACGGGCTCTAGTCACAAGGGCTTCAGTAGTTATAGCTCTCAGGTTCTAGAGAGAGGCCTCGGTAGTTGTGGCCCAGGGACTTAGCTGCTCTGAGGTATGTGGTATCTTCCCAGGCCAGGGATAAAACCCGTGTTCTCTGTATTGGCAGGCAGATTCTTAATCGCTGCACCACAAGGGAAGTCCTAACTGACTTTATTAAGCATAGCTCTAAAATCACTGCAGATGGTGACTGCAGCCATGAAATTAAAAGACGCTTACTCCTTGGAAGGAAAGTTATGACCAACCTAGATAGCATATTGAAAAGCAGAGACATTACTTTGCCAACAAAGGTCTGTCTAGTCAAGGCTATGGTTTTTCCTGTGGTCATGTATGGATGTGAGAGTTGGACTGTGAAGAAAGCTGAGCGCCGAAGAATCGATGCTTTTGAACTGTGGTGTTGGAGAAGACTCTTGAGAGTCCCTTGGACTGCAAAGAGATCCAGCCAGTCCATTCTGAAGGAGATCAGCCCTGGGATTTCTTTGGAAGGAATGATGCTAAAGCGGAAACTCTAGTACTTTGGCCACCTCATGTGAAGAGTTGAGTCATTGGAAAAGACTCCGATGCTGGGAGGGATTGGGGGCAGGAGGAGAAGGGGATGACAGAGGATGAGATGGCTGGATGGCATCACTGACTCGATGGACGTGAGTCTGAGTGAACTCTGGGAGTTGGTGATGGACAGGGAGGCCTGGCGTGCTGCAATTCACGGGGTTGCAAAGAGTCGGACATGACTGAGCGACTGAACTGAACTGAACTGAACTGAATTGATATGAGTAAAGTCATCCACCCCTTTCTCCCACTAAGAACAACTAGCAGACTAAGAGGAAATCTGCTTGTTTTGGGAGGAAGAACATTTTCCAAGAGATGGAGAAAGTCTAAGCCAAAGATAAGACAGATATGATCATCAGTGCTGTTTTGCAATAATGTCTTTTTTTTGGGCAATGTCCCACTGCAGTGAAAGAGCTGACCGTCAGAGAATAATTCCCTGTGATGATGTCTGTTTGCTCAAATAAGTTAACATACCCATCCCAGCTGACACTCAGAAGACATAAACCCATCAGCAGATTGACCAGTCTAGTCTTCCTCCAAGATAATCTTTTACTTTTATCTAGTTTGTTTCACTTTTCCTATTTCATACTCAGTGCTCCCATCTCATTTACTTTATGTTTTCCAATTTCATCTCTCTCTTTTTAATGTTCTTTCTCCAGCCTTTATCAAGCATAATAGAAAAGCCTTTGTATACATGTATATGAATAATATGTATAATATGTATATTTTAGAAAATATGAATTTTTGGTGAAAAAATTTATGACATTTTGATTCCATTTATTTGACTTAGTATAAATAGAATGCTAGATTTCTAGTTAAAAAAATAGATATGCAACCAGCAGCAAAGATTTACTGTTTAGCACAGGGACCTGTGTATATGTATAACTGAATCAGCTTGCTGTGCACCAGAAATATTGTAAGTGAACTATACTTCAGTAAAATAAATATATTAAGAAAAAAAATTGGAGAAAGAAAGAAAAACTATATTATTGTGATTTTTCATAAATTGAAAGTCGTAGGCTATTTTGCCTGCTTTTTCTTCTTTTTTCACTGTGACCTCCATGCACCTGTATTTGGCACTTAAAAGAGTATGAAGGGAGCACGTCCTGGGGGTCTCAGTAGAGCCTTAGATCCACTACACTACACTGTATGACATGGTCTTGTCCATGCAGAGGACACCAAGAGATCCTCAGTACCCATGCTGTGAGCATTATCTGATTGATGAAAAAACTAAAGCCCCAGCACACTTTGGTGGTTGTTGATAAAAATGCTTTCTTGAGTGTCAGGAAATGAAACCCAGTTGAGTTGTCCCAGCAAGATAATGGTAGACAATAGGTAAACAAATTATAGGAAAGAGCTTTATTATATTTTATTTTTTAATTAAAATTCTTTAATTGCATATAACTGCTTTACAATGTTGTGTTGGCTTCTGCTGTGCAGTGAACTGAATCATCTGTATGGATACATATATCCCCTCATCTTGGATTTCCTTCCCGTTGAGGTCACCACAGAGCACTGAGAGAGTTCCTTGCGCTATACGGTAGGTTCTCATTATGGAAAGAATTTAAATGAAAGTGTAAGCATTGATGATTCCCTCTTATGACCTACATGGTGCTGACATCTATCATACAGGTCAAGATCATTCTACCCTTGTCATGGTTTAAAACCTGGCTGCTGATTATCAGGAATAGAAGCTCTTGTCTGAGAAACTTCCTCCCACAACACAACAAAGCTGAGCTTGTTGACTGGGTATGTGGAAAATGCCTAGGTTTTACATGGGGTATTTGATTTATTATTCAACTCGGTGTGCTAGTTACTTCGTGAATAGTTTTATGGGGAAAAAGTCATGGCAAATAAGTGATTGCATTTTGCATGTCATAAAAATAAGAAAGTGGATGGAATATTTATGTAACACAAACTTAACATTAATTCTTACCTGCCAGGCAAGAAAAATAAAACATGTTTGTCTTGCAAACTAAATAGAGCTCTAGTTCAAGTATTTATGATTGCACATTTGGGAGGAATGAAATTCCTCTTTCATTTAAAAAATATGGGTATGTGTTCTATTTGGTATTCTAGTACATAATATGGAAACATGAACCATTTGAAGGTTTATTTTTGAAAGTATACCACAGGTTTATATATAAAATATAAATAACTCAGTCACTAGAGCTGTACACAGCCTCTTCTTGGAAAAAGAACCTAAACTTTGGGTTTACATAGTTACTAAAACACTCAACCACTCACTGCCACAGCCATACCCTTGACCTTGTTATTATCAATAGACAGAGCCCTGTCATATCCCAGATTCTGGGTTCCATTCTGATTACCATCTTCTACCCCATCTTCACCATTTTTTTTTTTGGGCCCATCAGGATGTCCCATCCACTGACTGTATTGCTGTTGATCATCCCGAATCCCCCCACTGATGTCCCGTGTTCTCTCCCTGCCCAGACTAAATCCCAGGTGCATCGACAGAGTTACTGCTTCACACAACTCTACCAATTCCTTCTCAATCTCACATCAAACTTGCTTGGATAAATCACAACCCTAGTTAACTCTGATTTTCCACCTACTCTGTGTCTGCACTCACACAGCTAAAAATCATGCAACTCTGCTAGCTGGTCTCATGTGAGATTTGGACCACAAATCTTGAGTGTCATGAGAGTCAGCATGAAAGTGTGAAAGTGAAAAGTGTTAGTCACCCAGTCTTGTTTAACTCTTTGTGACCCCATGGACTGTAGCCTGCCAGGATCCTCTGTCCAAGTGATTCTCCAGGCAAGAAATCTGGAGTGAGTTGCCATTCCCTTCTCCAGGGGATCTTCCCGATCCAGGGATCCAACCTGGGTCTTCTGCATGGCAGGCAGATTCTTTACCATCTGACTGCTGACTTTCATACTGTTCTGCAATCCCACTGTGCTTCCCTATCCAGGCTTTCTCATGCTTTCTCTTAGATTCTGTTATATGTTTTCCTCTCTTCTCAAACTTCCAACACTATTTCCTTTTGCAGAGATAATTGAAGGAATCAAAAGAAAATATTCACCACCCATCCCCTGTACCTACCTACCTCCCTCTATGCCCATACTCCGTATCTTCCCTGTGCTATGGACGGGCTGTCTCTGTGGCTACTAAGCCTGAGCCCTTACTGGATATTAAGCCTCCTCCTTCAACACATGGTCACCCACAGTTTCTACCATTCCCAACTCTCTCTCCTGCAACCTCAGTTTTCCTCTCTGGATCCGATTATTCCCATAAACGTGCAAACAAACTATTATTTGCCCCAATTAAAAGAAACCCCAAAGCACTAAACTTCTTTGACTCATTTCTTTGTCTGTTATTGTCTATTTCTTTCCTTCCTTTCATAAAAAATTCTTTTTTTTTTTTTTTGCAGCTTCACTGAAGTTGAATTAATATACAAAAATGCAACACATGTTTAACGCACATAATTTGATGAGTTTGGACATACACATACACCTAGGACACCATCACCATCATCAAGGCAATAATTACATCCATTACCTCCAAAAGTTTCCTCATATCTCTTTGCTTTTTTCTTTTAATGGTCAGAATACTTAACATAAGATCTACCTCTTAATAAACTTTTAAGTCCCCTTTATGGACCATAGCCTTATTGTGGTGAAGGGGCTTGCAAAACTCAGTGAAGCTATAAGCCATGCTGTGCAGGGCCACCAAGACAAATGAGTCATAGTGGAGAGTTCTGACAAAACATGGTCCACTGGAGAAGGGAATGGCAAACCACTCCAGGATTCTTACGGTGAGAACCCCATGAACAGCATGAAAAGGCAAAAAGATATGACACCGGAAGATGAGCCCCCAGGGTTGGAAGGTGTCCAGTATGCTACTGGGGAAGAGCAGAGGGGAATTACTAATTGCTCCAGAAAGAATGAAGCGGCTGGGTCAAAGTGGGAATGACATTCAGTTGTGGATGTGTCTGGTGGTAAAAATAAAGTCTGTAAGCAGAGACATTACTTTGCCAACAAAGGTCCACCTAGTCAAGGCTATAGTTTTTCCAGTGGTCATGTATGGATGTGAAAGTTGGACTGTGAAGAAAGCTGAGCACCGAAGAATTGATGCTTTTGAACTGTGGTGTTGGAGAAGACTCTTGAGAGTCCCTTGGACTGCAAGGAGATCCAACCAGTCCATTCCTAAGGAGATCAGCCCTGGGATTTCCTTGGAAGGAATGATGCTAAAGCGGAAACTCCAGTACTTTGGCCACCTGATGCGAAGAGTTGACTCACTGGAAAAGACTCTGATGCTGGGAGGGATTGGGGGCAGGAGGAGAAGGGGACAACAGAGGATGAGATGGCTGGATGGCATCACTGACTCGATGGACATGAGTCTGAGTGAACTCCGGGAGTTGGTGATGGACAGGGAGGCCTGGCGTGCTGCGATTCATGGGGTCGCAAAGAGTCAGACACGACTGAATGACTGAACTGAACTGAACTGAAGGAACAATATTTCATAGGAACCTGGAATATTAGGTTCATGAAGCAAGATAAATTGGATGTGGTCAAGCAGGAGATGGCAAGAGTGAACATCGACATGGTAGGAATCAGTGAACTAAAATGGACGGGAATGGGGGACTTTAACTCAGATGACCGTTAAATCTACTATTGTGGGCAAGAATCCCTTCAAAGAAATGGACCAGCCCTCCTAGGCAACAAAGGAGTCCAAAATGCAATACTTGGGTGCAATCTCAAAAATGATAGAATGATCTTGATTCATTTCCAAGGCAAACGATTCAATGTCACAGCAAATCCAAGTCCAGGCCCCAGCTACCAGTGCTGAAGAAGCTGCAGTCGAATAGTTCTATGAAGACCTACAAGGCCTTCTAGAACTAATACCAAAACAAGACGTCCTATTTATCATAGAGGACTGGAGTGCAAAAGTAATAAGTCAAGATATACCCGGAGTAACAGGCCAGTTTGGCCTTGGAGTACAAACTGAAGCAGGACAAAGGCTAACAGAGTTTTGTCAAGAAAATACACTGGTCATAGCAAATACCCTCTTCCAACAACACAAGAGATGACTCGACATATGGACATCATCAAATGGTCAATACCTAATCAGATTGATTATGTTATTTGCAGCCAAAAATGGAGACGCTCTATACAGTCAGCAAAAACAAGACATGGAACTGACTGTGGCTCAGATCATGAACTCCTTATTGCAAAATTCAGGCTTAAATTAAAGAAAATAGGGAAAACCACTAGGCAATTCAGGTATGAAACTAAATCAAATGCCTTATGATTATACAGTGGAGGTGATGAATAGATTCAAGCATTAGACAGAGTGCCTGAGAAACTATGAACAGAGGTTCATAACTATGAACAGAGGTTCATAACTATGAACAGAGTGCCTGTACAAGAGGCAGTGACCAAAACTGTCCCAGATAAAAAGGAATGCAAGAAGGAAAAATAGTTGTCTGAGCAGGCTTTACAAATAGCTGAGGAAACAAGAGAAGCAAAGAGTAAATGAGAAATGCAAAAAACAAAGGAGAAAAGGAAAGATTTACCCCACCAAATGCAGAGTTCCAGAGAACAGCAAGGGGAGATAAGAAGCCCTTCTTAAAAGAACAATGCAAAGAAGTAGAGGAAAACAATAGAATAGAAAAGACTAGAGATCTTTTCAAGAAAATTTGAGATATCAAGGGAACATTTCATGCAAGGATGGGCATAATGTAGGACAGAAATGGTAAGGATCTAACAGAAGCAGAAGAGATTAAGATGAGTTGGCAAGAATACACAGAAGAACTGTACAAAAAAGTTCTTATGATCTGGATAACCACAATGGTGTGGTCACTCACCTAGAGCCAGACATTCTGAAATGTGAAGTCAAGTGGGACTTAGGAAGGATTACTACAAACAGAGCTAGTGGAGGTGATAGAATTCCAACTGAGCCATTTCCAATCTTAAAAGGTGATGCTGTTAATGTGCTGCACTAAATATGCCAGCAAATTTGGAAAATTCAGCAGCGACCTGGACTGGAAAATGTTAGTTTTCATTCCAATCGCAAAAAAGAGCAATGTCAAAGAATGTTCAAACTATTGAACAGTTGTGCTCATTTCACATGTTAGTGAGGTGATGCTCAAAATCCTTCAAGCTGGGCTTCAGCAGTACATGAACCAAAAATTTCCATATGTACAAGCTGGGTTTAGCAGAGGTGGAGGAGCAGTAGTGTTAGCTGCTCAGTGGAGTCTGACTTTTTGTGACCCCATGGACTGAAGCCCGCCAGGCTCCCCTGTCCATGAGATTCTCCAGGCAAGAATACTGGAGTGGGTTGCCATTCCCTTCTCCAGGGGATCTTCTAGACCCAGAGATTGAACCCGGGTCTCCTGCATTGCAAGCAGATTCTTTACCGTATGAGCTACAGGGAAGCCCTTGTAGGGGAACCAGAGATCAAATTGTTAACATTCACTGGATCCTAGAGAAAGCCAAGGAATTCCAGAAAAAACATTTGCTTCATTGATAATGCTAAAGTCTTTGACCCTGTAGATCACAACAAACTGTGGGAAATTCTTAGAGAGATGGGAATACCAGATAATCTTACCTGCCTCCTAAGAAACCTGTATGTGGGTCAAGAAGCAACAGTTTGAATCTTACATGGAACAACTGACTGGTTCAAAATTGGGAAAGGAGAACGATAAGGTTGTATACTATTACCCTTCTTATTTAACTTATATGCAGAGTACATCATGTGAAATGCTGGGCTGGATGAATCACAAGCTGGAAAAAGATTGCCAGGAGAAATATCAACAACCTCATATATGCAGATGACACTACCCTAATGGCAGAAAGTGATGAGGAACTAAAGAACCTCTTGATGAGGGTGAAAGAGGCGAGTGAAAAAGCTGAAAACTCAACATTCAAAAAACAAAGATCATAGCATCTGGTCCTATCACTTCATGGCAAATTGAAGGGGAAAAAGTGGAAGCAGTGACAATTTTTTTTTTCTTGGGCTCCAAAATCACTGCAGACGGTGACTGCAGCCATGAAATGGAAAGACACTTGCTCCTTGGAAGGAAAGCTACCATAAACCTAGTTGTTGTTCAGTCCCTCTGTCATGTCTGACTCTTTGCGGCCCCATGGACTGTAGCATGTCAGGCTTCCCTGTCCTTCACCATCTCCTGGAGTTTGTCCATAGAGTCGGTGATGCCATCCAACCATCTCGTCCTCTGTCATCCCTTTCTCCTCCTGCTTTCAATCTTTTCCAGCATCAGGGTCTTTTCTAATAAGACAGCTTTTCGCATCAGGTGGCCTAAGTATTGGAGCTTCAGTTTCAGCATTAGCCCTTTCAATGAATATTCAGGACTGATTTCCTTTAGGATTGATTGGTTTGACTCCTTTGCAGTCCAAGGGACTCTCAAGAGTCTTCTCCAACACCATAGTTCAAAAGCATCAATGTTTTGGCACTCAGCCTTCTTTATGGTCCAACTCTCACATTCATACATGATTACTGGAAAAACCATAGCTTTGTCTAGATGGACCTTTGTTGGCAAAGTAATGTCTCTGTTTTTTAATATGCTGTCTCGGTGGGTCATAGCTTTTCTTTCAAGGAGCAAGTGCCTTTTAATTTCATGGCTGCAGTCACCATCTGCAGTGATTTTGGAGCCCAGGAAAATAAATTCTGCCACTATTTCTATTGTTTCCCATAAATTTGTCATGAAGTGATGGGACTGGATGCCATGATCTTTGTTTTTTTAATATTGAGTTATAACCCAGCTTAAAACTCCTCTTTCACCTTCATCAAGAGGCTCTTTAGTGCTTCTTTGGCCTTTGCCATAAGGGTGGTGTCACCTGCATATCTGAGGTTATTGATATTTCTCCCGGCAATCTTGATTTCAGCTTGTGCTTCATCCAGCCTGGCAGTTCACATTATGTATTCTGCATATAAGTTAAATAAGTAGGGTTACAATATACAGCCTTGATGTACTCCTTTCCCAATTTGGAACCAGTCATTATTCCATGTCCTTTTCTAACTGCTGCTTCTTGACCTGCATACAGGTTTCTCAGGAGGAAAGCAAGGTGGTCTGGTATTCCCATCTCTTGAAGAGTTTTTCACAGTTTGTTGTGGTCCACAACAAAGGTTTCTGTGTAGTCAAAGAAGCAGAAGTAGATGTTTTTCTGGAATTCTCTTGCTTTTTCTATGATCCAGTGGATGTTGTCAATTGGATCTCTGGTTCCTCTGCCTTGGCATATTAAAAAGCAAAGACATCACATTGCCAACAAAAGAAGAGTCAAAGCTATGGTTTTTCCAGTAGTCATGTACGCATGTGAGAGTTGAACCGTAAAGAAGGCTGAGCACCAAAGAATTGATGCCTTTGAATTGTGGTGCTGGGAAAGATTCTTGAAAGTCTCTTGGACAGCAAGGAGATCAAATCAGTCAACCCTAAAGGAAATCCTCCCTGAATATTCGTTGGAAGGACTGATGCTGAGGCTGAAGTTCCAATACTTTGGCCACCTGATGTAAAGAGACGACTCATTGGAAAAGACTTTGGGAAAGATTGAGGCAAAGGGAGAAGAAGGGGACAGAAGATGAGATGGTTAGATAGCATCACTGACTCAATGGAAATGAATCTGAGCAAACTCTAGGAGATAGTGGAGGACCGGAAGCCTGGCATGTTGCAGTCTGTGGGGTTGCAAAGAATTGGACACGACTTAGCAACTGAAAAATAACAACAAAACTTTAAATGTACAATATAATTTTGTTAACTATAGGCACAATATTGTATAGCAATCACAGTGAGCTCCTAAAAGCAGGGTCCAGGGGCTTCCCTGTGGTCCAGTGGGACCCCATGCTTCCAAAGCGAGACACTGGGTTCATAAAATGTTCTCCTGAAAATGTCTAACTATCTGAAAGCCTGTTCTGCCAGTTTTCCCCAGAATGCAGAGTGCCTCATTCCTGATCTCTGCCCTGAATTCCCTTCAGGGTGTGTTAAGGCTCAGGGACTGCAGTGGCTACTGTCTTCATTCCTGTAGAACCAGATAGTTAACAACATTCTTTAGTTCGGAAGATGAAATCACCCTTGTCCCTTATTGCTAATCCAAAGTCATCTCCTAGTCCTCATTTTACTTGACTGATCAGCACTTGATCACTGTGTCTTCCTTGGAACTTTCCCTGCCTGGCTTTGAGAACATAGTGCTCACTGGATTTTCCTCCTTCTACCTTTCTGCTGCTCCTTTTCAGTCCCCTTTGCCGGTTCCTCCTCATCTCATTTCCCAGACTGATAAACATTGACATGCCATAGGGCTCAGGCCTTGGACTTCTCTTCCCCACTCGCCTTCACTTTCTGGGTGAACGCCATAGCTCCCATGGGCTTATATGCCACCTTTGTGCCGAGGACTTCCGGATTTATACTATCTCTAACACAAACCTCTCCCCTGATCCAGACCATACGCTCAACTGCCTATCTGACAACCTCCACTTGAATGTTTAATAGGATCTTAAACTCAGCATTCTGAAACTGAGCTCCTGATACTTAACTCTCCCTCTAAATCATCTCAATTAATGGCAGCTACATTCCTCTAGTTGCTCAGGTCAAATTTTTTTTTTTTTAAAGAATGTATTTAAAAAAATTTTAACCTTTTTATTTTGTATTGGGGTATGGCTGGTTAACAATATTGTGATAGTTTCAGGTGAACAGAGAAGGGACTCAGCCATACATATACATGTATCCATTCTCTCTCAAGTCCCCCTCGCATCCAGGCTGCCATATAACATTGAGCAGAGTTCCCTGTGCACTACAGCAGGTCCTTGGTGGGTATCCATTTTAAATATAGCAGTGTGTACATGTCCCTCCCAAACTCCCTAATTATCCTTTCAGTCGCTTAGTCATGTCCGACTCTTTGAGACCCCATGAATCGCAGCACGCCAGGCCTCCCTGTACATCACCAACTACCAGAGTCTACCCAAACCCATGTCCATTGAGTCGGTGATGCCATCCAGGCATCTCATCCTCTGTCATCCCCTTCTCCTCCTGCCCCCAATCCTTCCCAGCATCAGGGTCTTTTCCAATGAGTCAACTCTTAGCATGAGGTGACCAAAGTACTGGAGTTTCAGCTTCAACATCATTCCTTCCAATGAACACCCAGGACTGATCTCCTTTAGGATGGACTGGTTGGATCTCCTTGCAGTCCAAGGGACTCTCAAGAGTCTTTTCCAACACCACAGTTGAAAAGCATCAATTCTTCGGCCCTCAGCTTTCTTCACTGTCCAACTCTCACATCCATATATGACCACAGGAAAAACCATAGCCTTGACTAGATGGACCTTTGTTGGCAAAGTAATGTCTCTGCTTTTGAATATGCTATCTAGGTTGGTCATAATTTTCCTTCCAAGGAGTAAGCATCTTTTAATTTCATGGCTGCAATCACCATCTGCAGTGATTTTTGGGCCTACCAAAATAAAGTCAGTCACTGTTTCCACTGTTTCTTTACCCACTGGCAACCATAAGTTCATTCTCTGAGTCTGTAAGTCTCTTTCTGTTTCGTAAGTTCATTTGTATCATTTCTTTTTCGATTCCATATATAAGGGATGTCATAGGATCTTTCTCCTTCTCTGACTTATTCCACTCAGTATATCAGGTCAAAATCTTGAAGTCATTCTTGAGTTTGCTATTACCCTCATATCCCACATTCAGTCTGCCAGCATATCTTGTCTCATCTAAGAGCATCCATCTATCTATCTATCTGTCTTCACCATCACCATCTATTCATCTATCTATCTTCATCATTACCATCTATCCATCCATCTATTTGTATTCATCATCACCATCTATCCATCTATCTATGAGTTCATGTCATCATTTCTCTTCCTGGATTCTTGCTATAAACATCTAACTGATCTCACTATTTCTACCCTTGACTCCTTTCACATGATTCATATATTCAGAGCACATATCTGCTCTCCTTAAAATCCTCTAATGGCTTCCCATCTTGCTTGGAGTAAAAGCCAATATTCTTCTATAACCCTGCTGCTGCTGCTGCTAAGTCACTTCAGTCATGTCCGACTCTGTGTGACCCGAGACGGCAGCCCACCAGGCTTCCTTGTCCCTGGGATTCTCCAGGCAAGAACACTGGTTGCCATTTCCTTCTCCATTCTATAACTCTAGGGTCTTATATAACTTACTCTCCCCAGTTCGTGCTCTGACCTCATTTCCTATCTTTCTCCTCTATTCTTTTCACTCCAGCCATACCAGCTGCCTCGCTGTTACTCAAATATGCAGGGCAAGCTTGCACCTCAGGACTTTGTACTTGCTCTTCTGCCTGGTTGCATTTCCTCAGGTATCCCCCGGCTGGCTTCTTCACTTCCTCCAGGTCTTTATTAAAACTCACACTCAGGTGAGCCCTTCTTTGGCTGTGTGTGTGTATGCTCAGTCGGGTCTGACTCTTTTCGACCCCATGGATTGTAGCCCACCAGGCTCCTCTGTCCATGAAATATTCCAGGCAAGAATACTGGAGTGGGTTGCCATTTTCTTCTCCAGGGGATCTTCCTGACCCAGGGATCGAACTTCTGCCTCTTGTGTCTCTTGAATTGGCAGGAGGATTCTTTATCACTGAGCCACCTGGGAAGCCCCACCTTCTTTGGCTGCCCTATCTACAATTGTAGCCTTCCCTCCAAACTCATTCTTCACATTCTCTTTATTTTTCTTTCTTCAGCATTTATGAGTCTATAATATACTATGTATTTTTGTCAGTTATGTTAATTTTGTCTCCTTTGGTTGGAAGTAAGCTCTATGAGAGCAGGAATTTTGTCTATTCACAATGTATCCTAGCACTAGGATGGGCCTGATACGTACTAAGTACTCAGTATCTGTTGAATGATTAATGAACAGTTGATGAACATGATGAGGGGTTTCCCAGGTGGCACTAGTGGTAAAGAATCTGCCTGTCAATGCAGGAGATGCAAGGACACTGGTTTGATCCCTGGGTTGGGAAGATCCCCTGGAAAAGGAATGGCTATCCACTGCAGTATTCTTGCCTGGAAAATTCCATGTACATAGGAGCCTGGCATGCTACAGTCCATGGGACTGCAAAGAGTTGGGCACAACAGAGCAAGTAAGAAGCAGCAGCAGAACAAGATGAAAATATACAGCCTTATCTGTATATTTTATATACAGCTTTATCTGTATAAAGAGAAGCATATACAGTATTGCTTTTTTAATACATATTGGTGATACCTATTGTTAATTAGGTGATAATTATTGTTAAAAAGCAGTTATTATTTTATTCTCAATATTCCCATATCATCAATAGCAGAATTTGATTCTCAGACAACAGATACAAATCTAGAATTGTGAACTGCTACAAAAAATGTGTAATTTTTAACTTTAGGAAACTCCCACCATGATTTTCAAGAATTATGATATGAATATCATCACTCATGATATATTGAGTACATGAGAGAACTGTAATCACAAAATAAAATATAAAATAGGTTTATTAATGATTTCTAGGTCATTGAATTTCAACTGATTACCAGCAGAGGGTACTACTGATCCATCTTTTTTACATCTATGTATAGAAAATGTTTGCTGAACTATGAGGCAGTTTTTAATGATATAAATAACCTTATCTTATAAAACTGCATTACATGGTAATGATTCAGTCATCAAAAATAGAATAACTTGAGTTTTTTTAATCTATTATTTTCTCTTTTGATTCTTTTATTTAAACTGATGATCTTGTACATACAGTACGAAAAATGTAAAGAAATAATTAAATCTCTACCCCTGTTTCTGAGTACCCAGTTTCTCTCCCAAAGAGTACCATTGTCTCTAGTTTTTTCTGTATCTATGTGTACCTGTGTTTTGCTTTGGTTTCTACTTTACATATGTTTTAAAACGAGAAATAATATAAATAATGTTCTTCACATTAGCGATTTATATTAATAATTTGACCACATAATTTTGGGATTCCATATAAATCCTTGGAGAACCTCTTTACCAGTTGTATTTTATCACAAAGTGTGAATAAACTGTAATTTATATAACCGGTCCTTATTGAAGGATGCAAAAGTTTTTTTGCTGTTTTGTCATTCCAAACAAAACTATAGTAAGTATATTTTGGGAATTTCCTGGTGGTCTAGTGGTTAAGACTCTGTGCTTCCAATGCAGGAGGCATGGGTTCAGTCTCAGGTGAGGCCCCACGTACCTTGTGGAGTGGCTAATTTATACATATCATTTACAAATATAAATGTTTTATATATGTATAATGTTTAATATGGGCTTCCTTCATAGCTTAGTTGGTAAATAATCTGCCTGCAATGCAGAAGACCTGGGTTTGATTCCTGGGTTAGAAAGATCCCCTGGAGAAGGAAATGGCAACCCACTCCAGTGTTCTTGCCTTGAGAATCCCATGGACAGAGGAGCCTGGCAGGCTATAGTCCATGTGGTCCACAAGAGTCGGACACAACTTAGCGACTAAACCAAACCAAAACAAATGTTTAACATATATGTATATATTAAGTGTATGTATTAATGCATAATATATACATATATAATGGAGAAGGCAATGGCACCCCAACTCCAGAACTCTTGCCTGGAAAATCCCATGGATGGAGGAGCCTGGTAGGCTGCAGTCCATGGGGTCGTGAAGAGTCAGACACGACTGAGTGACTTCACTTTCACTTTTCACTTTCATGCACTGGAGAAGGAAATGGCAACCCACTCCAGTGTTCTTGCCTGGAGAATCCCAGGGATGGGGGAGCCTGGTGGGCTGCCATCTATGGGGTCGCACAGAGTCAGACACGACTGAAGTGACTTAACAGCAGCAACACCAGCAGCAGCAGCAAGTGTATCTGTAGGATAACTTTCTGGAAAAACCCAGTAGACATCTGAAAAATAATGAAGGCAGAGTCCTATTTCCATATACACCAAAATAAAGTCTAAATGTATTGAATTCTAAAAATAATAGAAAAGAACATGAGAGAATGATTTATGAGTTTAGAGTCAGGAAGAACTTTCTAACAAAAACTCTGAAGCCATAAAGAGAAGATTGAAACCTGAGTTTAATTTTTTAAAAATATCTGCATGGCAAATATGTCATAAAAGAAAAATAGAAATGACCCATTGTACAAATGAATTTCTAATACATAAAATACAAAGAACTAAATTTCTTCCTATGTAAAGAGCTTTTGTAAGTTGGTAAAATCAAGTCCCTGTTGAAAAACGACCAAAGAATACAAACAAATAGAATATAGAAATGGAAGCACAGATATTAATAGCTTTAAACACATGAAACCATATGCATAAGGAGAGAAATGCAAATTAAAATGAGGAGATGCCATCTTTCACTTATCAGATTGGCAAAGATCAACACATTGTGTTGATGAAGGTGTGGGGAACCAAGTAAGCTCACGGATTGTTGGTGACACGATAAGCTGATACAACCTCTATGGAAACCAACGTGGCAACAGCTATCAGAATTTCCAAAAGAAAAGTTTGTGGAGTGTTTTGGCTTTAGGTGTTTTTTTTTTTTTTAATCAAATCTCTTTCTTTGAATTAGTCATGTGTACTAAACCAGAAGGAAAGGCCACCAGAGTTTAAAAATAAAAACAAAATAATTTAAGGTATTATGCCCTTCATGTAAAGCTGCATAGCAACCATATTGGGCTATGGAAATTACAATGACGATGAAAAGAATCTCTAAGTGTGTATCAGTCAGGATCCCTTAAGAAACAGATGGCACATTTTTTAAAGGGGAGACAGAAAAGAATTTCAATCCTGAAGATGTGGGTAGGATTAAGGGAAATAATGAGGAGTGGGGAGCACCTCATGGTGCTGGCATCCTGGATCTAGGGAACCTATCCTAACAAGGGCTAAGGTAGGGACATTCAGAACCAAGTGAGTACTGTCACTTTAAGAGAGGGTTGCTTGGAACTTCCTGGTGGTCCAGCGGTAAAGAATCTGAGTTCCAATGTAGGGTACACCTGTTTGATCCCTGGTCATCCCTAGCTGGGAGCCAAAATCCCACATGCTGAGGGACCACGAAGCCCACTCAGTCTAGAACCTGTGCACCGTAGCAAGAGAAGCCTTCGGACTGCAACTAGAGAAGCCTGCACCTGCAACTCGAGAATATCCCAGTGCTGCAGTGAAGACTCAGTGCAGCCAAAAGAAAAAAGCGGGGCTGCCTGACAGGTGCCATAGAAAAGCACGGACCACTGTCAGACAGGGCTGGCAGGGTGGGATCCAGGAGAAAAATATCCCAGGCTCTTTCTGCTCATGCCTATTTTATGCAGATGCCTGGTACTAAGTTCAATGGGAAATCAGAGGGCAGTAAAGTCAGACTGATGCCATCCACAGAGGCCAGTCTGCTGGAACACAGAACAAGAACAGGTGGGTCTTGCTTTAATTCAGGAGGGTTAACTTGGGAGGGCAATGGGTGATTGTCGTTCAGCTAATACATATCTTGTAATATCTCCAGGGCCTTCATTTTAACCTGCCTCCAAAAACACATTACCAATTTTTCTTCCAAAGTATTCACTTCCATGTTCCCTTTCTTTTAGAATGGAACCCATAAATCACTAAAATTTCCAATCCCTTTCTTTCTGGGACAGTATCTTTATGAAAATTGGCTTCCTGAAGACACTGCCTTTGCTTAATAAAGCTTAATTAACAGAAACCAATTAAAAGACAATGGCACCTAGAACCTAAGGGCTCTACTATAAGAAAGAGTACATTTAAAAAATAGTGCATTTTACATACAGCAGGTTTTAAAAAGTAAAATGTATTATATGGGGACTTCCCTGGTGGTCTAGTGTTTAAGAATCTCCCTGCCAATACAGGGGACACAGGTTCAATCCCTCATTCGGGAAGATCCCACGTGTCATGGTACAGCTAAGCCCGTAAGCGGACACTACTGAAGCCCTCGGGCCCAGAGCCTGTTCTCTGCAAGAAGAGAAGCCCCACAGTCAGAAGCCTGCACAGGGCACAGTGAAGAGAAGCCCCTGCTTGCTGCAACTAGAGAAAGTCCATGTGCAGCAACAAAGGCTCAGCGCAACCAAAATTAAATAAAGTAATTAATAATAACACTTTAAAAACGTATGTTACATTTGGCCATGCCTCTCATGAAGGAAGATTCCACTATCTGGTTTTCTTTTTTCCTTCCTTCCTTTCTTCCAATAGTACCCCTTTTCCCCTCCAATCTACTTTTGATCAGAATAAATGAGTCCCGTAGATCAACCAGAGATTAACTCCAGAGATCCTGCTACTGGCTAATGTTTAACAACATTAAAGACTGCTTTAAAGGGACTTCCCTGGCAGTCCAGTGGTTAAGGCAGTTAAGACTCTGAGCTTCCACTACAGAGGGCATGGGTTTGATCCCTGGTCAAGGAACTAAGATTTCACATGCTGTGCAGGGAGGCAAAAAAAAAGTATCATTAAAAAAAATTTTTTTAAAAGATTGCATTAAAGAGAAGGAGATGTTATTTAAATGGATTTTTTTTTTTTTGCCTATTTACAAAATATTTAATTTTCTTGAAATGTTATTTTGAAGAGTGGGGATGGCATTTCTTCAGTTCAGTTCAGTCGCTCAGTAGTGTCCGACTCTTTGGGACCCCATGAATCGCAGCACATCGGGCCTCCCTGTCCATCACCAAATCCCGGAGTTCACTCAGACTCACGTCCATTGAGTCAGTGATGCCATCCAGCCATCTCATCCTCTGTCGTCCCCTTCTCCTCCTGCCCCCAATCCCTCCCAGCATCAGGGTCTTTTCCAATGAATCAACTCTTCCCATGAGGTGGCCAAAGTAGTGGAGTTTCAGCTTTAGCATCATTCCTTCCAAAGAAATCCCAGGGCTGATCTCCTTCAGAATGGACTGGTTGGATCTCCTTGCAGTCCAAGGGACTCTCAAGAGTCTTCTCCAACACCACAGTTCAAAAGCATCAATTCTTCGGCGCTCAGCCTTCTTCACAGTCCAACTCTCACATCCATACATGACCACTGGCATTTCTTAGAGGTTCCCTAATTATAGCGAGACAGTTGCTTTCAGGTCTGGCAATATCAGAGGCCCTCTCCGGTCAAACCCACCTTAAAGGGAAATGACTTAGGGAGGAAACAATATGTTTCAGTCCTAACAGTATTTTATTCAAGAGTCAAAGCCCCATCTTGACTTTCTGGGGTAAAGCCTGTATTTTATCCCTTTGTATTCCTTCATGTGTTAACAAAACATGTTTTCAGGGCTGGAGAAAATGTTTGAGCTGTGCTGTCACTTCAGTCCTGTCCGACTCTGCAACACTGTGCATTTTAGCCCGCCAGTCGTCTGTCCATGGGATTCTTCAGGCAAGAATATTGGAGTGGGTCGCCATGCCCTCCAGGGGATCTTCCCAACCCAGGGATCGAACCCATGTCTCTTACATCTCCTGCATTAGCAAGTGAGTTCTCTACCACTAGTGCCACCTGGGAAACCCAGAGATGTTTGGTTATATGCAAATACTGTGCCATTAAAATAAAATTACTTGTTTATTTTTGGCTGCCTTGGGTCTTCATTGCTGTGCACAGGCTTTCTCTGGTTGTAGCTAGCAGGGTCTACTCTGTGGTGGTGTGTGGGCTTCTCATCGCATTGGCTTCTCTTGTTGTAGCGCATAGGCTCTAGGGCACGAGGGCTCCAGCGGTTGCAGTTCAAGGGCTCTGGAGTACAGACTCAGTGGGCTCAGTAGCCGTGGAGCACGGCCTTAGTTGCTCCAAGGCATGTGGGATCTTCCCCAACCAAGGATCAAACCCATGTCCCCTGCATTGGCAGGAGGATTCTTAACCATTGATCACCAGGGAAGTTCCTATGTCATTTTATATAAGAGACTTAAGCATCCACAGATTTGGGTATCCAAGGGAGTCTTGGAACCAATCCCTCATGGATACCAAGAGGCTATTGTATTCTGTTAGAATCAGCCTGAGGCAAACAATAATAAGTGATGGAATAAATAACTGATAAATAATAAATAAGTGATGATATAACACATTCATTCAATTCATTGATGAGCCACTGGAATTTTATTCAGGTTTTCCCTGAATAAGTTCAGGCTGCTCGTTTCATTGCTCTGGGAAATATCATGTATGATACATTCATTTGGAGAAGGAAAAAAGAGTTGAGTTTGCCAGACAGGCGATATAGTCTAGTGGATTCAGAATTTGAATATTATTTCTGGCTCTGCTGCTGTCTTCCTTTATGACTAGGAGGAAAATCTCTGGGTGTTGCTAGTTTCGGTATCTGGGGATTGATAAGAAGATCACAAGCAGGGATGTTATAAGACAGTTTATTTCATGGGAAATTAAACAGAGCAAGTCTAATGAGAGACATGGGTTTATTAGTTATTTCTTTCTAGTGCTATTTTGTGTTTTAAGAGGACATTTAACACCTGAATAAATACACTGAGTTTCAGAAAATGTATCATATGCATATTATTTCATCTAACCCTTGAAATTAACCCAGGAGGTCATTCAGAATACTGATGCAGTTTCACAGAAGAAGAAACTGAAACACAGAAAGTTACTTTGTCACAAAATGAGTGAGCAGGGACATCCCTGGTGGTCCAGTGGTTAAGATTTCACCTTCTATTGTAGGGGGTACAGGCTTAACCCCTGGTGGGGGAAATAAGATACCATATGCCTTGTGGTCAAAAGCACAAAAAGCAGACAAAAAAACCAGAAGCAATATTATAACAAATTCAATAAAGATTTTTAAAAAACAGCAAAAAGCAAAACCCTAATGAGCAGAAAAGCTCATTGGCCCAGGTTATTTGAATCCAGAGCCCTAATTCTTAGCTACGACATTTCTCCCTCTAACCTGGGGACAGAGATAATGAAGACCCACAGGAATAGGAATATATGTAAAAATCTTGATATACCAAAAATAGATTTTCAGAGCACACTATGCAGGGGAGGGGGGAAGGGGGAGAAGAGGGGATGAGCAGGAAATCACTGATGCTAAGGTCTGAGAAGCATGTGATTAGGGCCTGCGAGGCCTGGCTGGAGAAGCCCCGTGAGTAGTAAGCAAAACTGCCAGTTTGAGCAAAAAAGTGTTCCAGGTTTGACGCTTCCAGTTTTATGTTTGGAACCTAGATTTTGGTTTGCTTTTCTGTTTGTTTGTTTTGTGGTGAGTTTGTTTTGTTCTGTTTTTAAGATGCTTGTCACAGCTGAGTATCATTTCCTTGGATGGGAAATGACACTATATGAAGTTTTATTTATTTCTGAATCTGCCTGTATCCTCCCTACCTAAATCTACATTTTTTCACTACTCCACCCCCTCCCACCTTTCTCATGGTTCCATCTGACTGTGTACGTAGTGCTGCTAAAATAACAGGCTCAGTCTCACCCCTAGGCTTCACTCAGTCTCTCCCCACCTCACAGATGTGTCTGTGCCCCTATCTTTGCATAATACTTTATTATTTAAAGCCCAGCATATGTCCCAGCTACTTTATAAAGGCTACTCAACCCACACGGAACACACCCTATCCTGACCTCCCATGAAGCTTAATGTTCCACTCACCTAATTCTTTGCTTAATTTTTGCACTCTGCTCAATTTATATGCTGAGTCTCCCAAACCAGGTCAGATCTCATAAAAGACACGATGATTAATACCACTGATGTCTGAGAAACTATACAGCATTTGGCCAAATAGAAGCATATGAAATTTAACTTAAAAAGTGACTTTTCCTAGTATGAAGATATTAACAATTAAACAATAAGCTTGTTTTTAGCATACATTTTATTATTAAAAGCTTTGAAATAATATTGTCTCTTTTAGACTTTCATGGGCTTCACAAATTTTAAATATTTTGCAATGTCTACTTGATATTTCTGTTACAATTTTAAAATTTTAAATATTTAATAATAACCATGGTATGTACTCAATAACTTGTTTTGTACATTCTTTTCTAAGTGGAGAGATTCATTAAGCCAAGACAGCATAGAGCTGAATAGAAGTGGCAAAGAGAAGGGAAATTGGAATTGTCAATGGGGCTGCAGTTTGATATTTAGTGGTATCCCATTTTAAGTGTTAGTTGCTGGCTTGAAAATTCTTCAAGAAAGTCTTTGACCAGCAGGACAATTCATTTGCAATAAAAGACTTCCTTCCTACTTCATCGATGGAATTAAGGCTATATATACATCGTGATTGTTTTTCCTGTTTTTAGACCTAACCCCATAAACAGAAACAATGGTAACAAAAAAGCTGACTCCCTGATTAGAGAGTATATTCGGATGATCTTTATTTTGTAGTAACACGGGATGATGTGTTAGTGAGCACACCAACATGGCACCCATCCTCTCCCAGTAGTTGACTGCATCCTCCGTCGTACCTTTCCTCACACCCCTACTCCTGTGGGCCTGGCTGAACCCGGGAGGCAGGTGTAGCTGATGAGGGGCTTCCCTGTTCTCCAGCCTTTGACTCTCAGCTCCCTCCTTACCACTCTGAAGACGTTAGCTCCACCCACGTCATCTGGTCCTGAGGGCCTCTCTTTCCATTCCGAGTTTTCAGAAGATGGTTCTTGGATGCTGGTGAAGTGAAAGTAAGGTGGTGAGTTTTCCCCAAACAAATAATTAAACTTTGGCTGATGGTGGCTCTTAGTCATTGAAGGTCAAGAAAATCTTCCTCTGAATGGGGCAAAAGCAACTTCAGCCGTTGCTAAGTTCTAACCTTCCATTCAATGTGTCTGTTGTGAATGAGACAAACCTCCAAAATTGATATAACAGGGTTCAGTGGAGCTCTTTGAAAGTTTGAAACACCTCTAGGAAAAAAAAACCCAAAACACTGAAAGAAATTGGGAGAAAAAGCTGAGTGGCTAAAAGTGATAAAGCTAGTTTCCCTTAAAATGTTGCTTTGGAGATCCCAGAAGTGTTTTTTTGAAGGCTTTGGGATAGGTTAAAGCACTGAATTGTTGTTTCCAGTCTTGGCTATTTGGAATGTGTGTTAGGAGAATGTAATTTTGTGGTTTTGTTGACTGTAAGAATGTAGGAGCACCTGAGTTCTTGGAGTTAAGATTTACCATAGATTTTTCCCCTGGTCTCTGAGAAGAAAATCAGACTTCATATAACAAGAACTGAAACAGAAGAACACAGTTTTCAGAAGCATAATGTGTGACTGTGCTATTTCGGGAATTGTTCCAATATGAGATGTTTATAATAAGCTTGGTATGACCCAGCCAAGGAGCTTAATATAACAAGGTTAACTGAGTGGTGGGAGGAGAAGGTTCCAGCTTGCAATTATTAGTAATGAAAAAGGTTTGCAGATGACAGACTCACTGAGCATTTACTAAATCTGGGACTTGTGGTTTGCAAATCATTTTGATTAACAGCTGCTACCATGTATCTGGAGAGGGCAGGAAAACGTGTTGCTATTTTATCACATTAAATACTAGTCAAAGAGAGACTAAAACAGTGTAATTTGGCAAAAATAAAATTTACTGATTGAGTAGAAATCCATGCTCTGCTCTCCCATTGGGCTGCTAAAGATGAGTTTCCCGGGAACATCTCAGTGAACAGATGTTTCTTCTTATGTGTTGATGAAGAGTTTACTGGCATCTGATTGTTACTAAAGGACTCTTTTGGCAAAAGGAACCCCTTTTTTATCTATCTACATATACATATATACTTATATTTTTTACGTACATTAATTAAGGGCTTTGCATTAATTAAGCCACCAAGTGGGACTCACTTGGGTGAGTCATGAAGGATTTCATAATTAAGTAACAAATGATTCTTAAGCCTACTTGATCTTAAGTTTTGAAGTTCAATGTTCAAGCAATAACTATTAATAAAGGGAGAAAAAATTTAAATGGTTGGTAAAGAAAAGATAATTACATTATCCACATAATCTTTCTTGAGTCAGAGTTTGATTCAGAAGGCTTCCTAAAATTCTTCAAGGATGCTATTTTTTTATCTCTGTATAAATCTTAATGTCTTTCTTTGAGAAGAAATCCAACTGTTTCTTAGTTATTGAAGAATATGGATATTGAAAACACAAATTATGCTCTAATATTATAAGTTCCTATGGAAGAGGAGATATTATCTATATTATACATACATGGTGAATTTATTCTAATCTATTGAAGGCTTCTTTAGGAAGTCCAAACAGATAGGTTAGTGTGGGACTCTGTAGTTATATCACTGATGAAAATAACCTTCCTTTAGATAAGAAACCACGTTTGTTTATAGATGTTGCTATGCATCAGAGGCTTTTAATTATTGCTTTATAGTTTTAGATCAGAGAGATGATTGAAAAGTGTTGAATCAAGACCTTGAATAGGTGCAACAAGGCAATTCAGGCAATAATAATAATGACACTCATTCTAGAAAGGAGGACAATGGGTCATAAGTCAAACAATAGGAGAAATAAATAAAATTAGTAAAATAACTTGTTTGGATAATCTCTAATATTATTTTATATTACCTTTATCTAATGTAAACTCAGAAATATGCTGTAGGAATATATATCTGGATATAGATGTAACTATGTAGATATAGGAAATGTAATATAGATATAGGGAATAGAATAAATGTAAATATATAGATATAGGGAATGGCATCCAGTCCCATCTCTTCATGAAAAATAGATGGGAAATAATGGAAACAGTGACAGAATTTATTATTTTGGGCTCCAAAATCACTGTAGATGGTGACTGTAGCCATGAAATTAAAAGCCGCTTGCTCCTTGGAAGAAAAGCTATGACCAACCTACACAGCATATTAAAAAGCAGAGACATTACTTTGCCAACAAAGGTCCATCTAGTCAAAGCTATGGTTTTTCCAGTAGTCATGTTTGGATGTGAGAGTTAGACTATAAAGAAAGCTGAGCACTGAAGAACTGATGCTTTTGAACTGTGGTATTGGAGAAGACTCTTGAGAGTCTCTTGGACTGAAAGGAGATCAAACCAATCAATCCTAAAGGAAATCAGTCCTGAATATTCATTAGAAGGACTGATGCTGAAGCTGAAGCTCCAATACTTTGGTCATCTGATGCAAAGAACTGTCTCATATGAAAAGACCCTGACACTGGGAAAGATTGAAGGTGGGAGGAGAAAGGGACAACAGAGGATGAGATGGTTGGATGGCATCACCGATGCGATGGACATGAGTTTGAGTAGGCTCTGGGAGATGGTGATAGACAGGGAAGCCTGGCGTGGGCAGTCCATGGGGTCCCAAAAAGTTGGACATGACTGGGCAACTGAACTGAACTGAGGGAGTGGACACGGGATTTTTGAGTCCACTTCTTAATTTTCTGTTCACAACCTTAGATTTAGCAAACAATGTATGTAGCATTATGCATAGCACATGCCACATAATAGATGCTCCAATTTTTCCCTATCCTTAACTCCCAAACTAGAATAACCCCTATTATATTCTCTCACAGCCCTGGCACTTTTCTTTCCTAGTGTGTAATTATTTATTATTCTAGGCTTTAGGGTTGCTAGATTTAGCTAGTTAGAACTGCCAGATGCCCAGAGAAATTTGAGTTTTAGATAAACAACAGATAATATTTCAGTATAAGTTTTTCCTGTGCAACTTTTTGATGCACATGATGTACTTATACTAAAAAAATTAGCCATTGTTTATTGGAAATTCAAATTTTATTTGGCATCCTGGGTCTTTTTTTTTTTTTTTTTGGCTGCATTGGATCTTAGGTGTGGAGCATGAGCTCGAGTAGTGGCATGCAAGCTCACTTGTCCTGTGGCATGTGGGACGTTAGTTCCCCGACCAGGGATCAATCCCTAGTCCCCTGCACTGGAAGGCAAATTCTTGCACCCTGGACCACCAGGAAAGGCCTGGGCATCCTAGATTTAATCTGGCAGTCTTCGTAGCTTCCTTCTTACATGTGCATCTCTCACAGACCAAAAGTTTTAGGAGAGCAGATATTCTGTTTTGCTCATGATCATACCCCCTGGTTCTACTAGGTTTAGCACATTTTTAGGTAGTTAATGGATATTGATTGAATGCCTAAAAGGATGAGTGGTATAGAGTACAATGAAGGTTCAGAGAATTTAAAAATAAAACAAACCAATGGAATTTCTTCAGGTGTACCATCTTTACATAGTATTCAATCAACAAAACAGATAAATAAGGAAATTCTTTGTAAAAGACAGACTCCAAGCACCTGATTCTACAAGTACAATTAACCTTCAGTTTTTAATTTTCATTAGTACTCTTTCAAAGATAGTTATTGAAAGCAAGTCAGACTTGTATTTTTCAGTGTTATGGCAGATTGCAGTGGATCTAAAAGTAAAAAAAAAAAAAAATTTGGACAGGATGGACAGGAGATATTTCCATGCCATATATGGAGAAAGTGGCACAAATTTTGAAATCTTGATCATCACATCTTACTTATTGAACTCCCACAAATGTTCTGCTCTATATTAGAAAAAGCAAAACAAGTTAATCTTGTGAAGCTCTGTTAGCTCATGAAGAGCCGGTGCCTTAAGTGTGCTTTTTCTAAGGTTTGGTTTAATAAACCATGGAGCAGGGCTTGCTTAGGTGAGTCATGGAAGTTTAGGAAACAGATGGTAGGAGGAGAAAAATGCCTCAGAAAAGCAAATAGAAATGTGGTGTCTTATATGCTAGGAACATTCATCTGGACCCATCACAGATGCCCACGAGGGAAGCCTTTCACTGGGGCTTGAACAGCAACCCACACTGAGGTTCACAGATGTTCCCATGGAGATTGATGGGTCTGGGAGTCTGAGGTTCCAGTTCTAGGGCTTCTATTAGCCCCAGGCTCAACCTGTCCCTGATTCACTGGCTGTAGAAGAGAAAAATAGTCACAGTACATTGAGAACACTGACAGATACTTCACTGTTGTTCAGTCGCTTAGTTGTGTCTGACTCTGTGCAACCCCATGGACTTCAGCACACCAGGCTCCTCTGTCCTCCACTTTCCCCCAGAGTTTGCTCAAATCCATGTCCATTGAGTCGGTGATGCTATCTAATCATCTCATCCTCTGCCATCCCCTTCTCCTTTTGCCTTCAGTCTTTGCCAGTATCAGGATCTTTTTCAATGAGTCAGCTCTTCACATCAGGTGGCCTAAGTATTGCAGCTTCAGCATCAGTCCTTCCAATGAATATTCAGGGTTGATTTCCTTTAGGATTGACTGGTTTAATCTCCTTTCAGTTCAAGGGATTCTCAAGAGTCTTCTCCAGCACCACAGTTTGGAAGCATCAATACTTCAGTACTCAGCTTTCTTTATGGTACAAAGCTCACATCCGTACATGACTACTGGAAAAACAATAGCTTTGACTAGATGGACCTTTATTGGCCAAGTGATGTTTCTGCTTTTTAATACGTTGCCTAGGTTTGTCATAGCTTTCCTTCCAAGGAGCAAGCATCTTTTAATTTCATGGCTGCAGTCACCATCCATAGTGATTTTGGAGGCCAAGCAAAGAAAATCACTGCTTCTCACTTTTCCCCCTTCTATTTGCCATGAGGGATGGGACCAGATTCTGTCTTAGTTTTTTGAATGTTGAGTCTTTAAGAAGGTCGTTAATTGACATGGGGAAGTCAGATGGCTCCTGCCGTGTCCCCACCACAGTCAGCTGTAGATTTGGAGTGCCAGGCAGGCTCTCTTCTGTCATTACTATTGCTTCACTTCCAACCTCCTAGCTGAGCAATGAGACGCTCCCATTTGGCCAGGGGAAATTTTCCAGAAAGAGTGGTAGTTACAAGTCTTTGAGCCAACACTCACTATAGCTAGGGAACAAGTCCACAAGCCTTGTGGAGTATCAATGCTGCCAACAGTAATGTATTGAGAATCTAAAAGAGAATCACACCATGACTTTTGTATACAAGAATTAAAAACATTTTTGAGGAGGCAGTGAGTATACACATTTAAAACAGCCCAAGAATAGAAGGCAAAATCTAATTAAATGACAGAATATACAGTACAATTATACATCCTTGGAGAGAACAGAAAGAAAGCTTGAGTCAAGTGCGTATACACTGATTCCAGAATTTCAGTAGGAGAATGTGTTTTAGGCTTGACATTGAAAGATTAGCCTTGAATAGAAGGAGTGGATTGCAGAGTGACAGCATAAAGATTCAAAGATGATTGTTACCTTAAATGGTGAAGGGTTCTGTTGATGGAAACTTCTTTAGGTGGAACTGGTGGCTATTATCTTGAGGTACAATGAACCAGACTGAGATTTGGAGCATCTTCTTCCTAGTCTTTCTAAATGCCCCTTTGTTTATTTTCTGTTAGGGGACTTTTTAAAAAGAATCACAAATAGAAGCTTTTTTAAAAATTTTATTTATTTTAATTGGAGGCTAATTACTTTACAATATTGTAGTGGGTTTTGCCATACATTCACATGAATCAGCCATGGGTGTACATGTGTCCCCCATCCGGAACCCCCCTCCCACTTCCCTCCTCATCCCATCCCTCAGTGTCACCCCAGTGCACGGGCCCTGAGCACCCTGTCTCATGCATCGAACCTGGACTGGTGATCCATTTCACATGTGGTAATATACATGTTTCAATGCTATTCTTTCCAATAATCCCACCCTCACCTTCTCACACAGAGTCCAAAAGTCTGTTCTTTACATCTGTGTCTCTTTCCCTGTCTCGCATACAGGGTCATTGTTACCATCTTTATAAATTCCATATATATGTGTTAATATTACTATATTGGTATCTTTCTTTCTGACTTACTTCACTCTGCATAATAGGCTCCAGTTTTATCCACCTCATTAGAAAATAGACGTTTTTGTTAAGGTTCTAGAAATAATAACTTTCAAACTCTTTGTAACTATTCAACTATTTATAACTATTCAATTTATTGTAACTCTTTGCATAGATTAAATGTTACCAGTTTAGGCACAATTTTGGATTTATTTCCAAGTTCTGTAGTTGCTGTCTTATCAGAAGTTGAGATCATGCTTTTTAAAGGTGCTACCATTAAACAAAATTCTGCTGAAGTCAGACACTCCTTGGCACAGATCTTAGAGATGTGACCATCAGCAAGTTACTTGACCTTTTTGAGCCTTAATTTTATTATCTGTGAAAAGGGGATATTTCTACACATCTGACAGGGCTTGTGTGAAGTTTGGACATTATATATGCAAGATACTTAGAGAGGTATTTATTAAGTTCTCAAAAGATAAGAATCAGAGTAGGTACTCAAATGGGAGCTTTCATATCATCACTATCATCATATTTGATGTATAAGTGAAGAGCAATGTTGTCTACCCTCTCAAGCAAGACTGTATGGGTTCAAATGTGGACTCCAGCACTTATCTAAGCTGACTTTGGGTGTGTCCCTTAATCTCTTTGTGCCTGAAAAGATCATGAGCAGATCATGAGCAATACTTGCCTCACAGAGTTGTTTTAAGATGCGATGAGTTCGCAGCACTGTTTATAATAGCCAGGACATGGAAGCAACCTAGATGTCCATCAGCAGATGAATGGATAAGAAAGCTGTGGTACATATACACAATGGAGTATTACTCAGCCATTAAAAAGAATTCATTTGAATCAGTTCTAATGAGGTGGATGAAACTGGAGCCTATTATACAGAATGAAGTAAGCCAGAAAGAAAAACACCAATACAGTATACTAACGCATATATATGGAATTTAGAAAGATGGTAACAATAACCCTGTGTACGAGACAGCAAAACAGACACTGATGTATAGATCAGTCTTATGGACTATGTGGGAGAGGAAGAGGGTGGGAAGATTTGGGAGAATGGCATTGAAACATGTACAATATCATGTATGAAACGAGTTGCCAGTCCAGGTTCAATGCACGATACTGGATGCTTGGGGCTGGTGCACTGGGACGACCCAGAGGGATGGTATGGGGAGGGAGGAGCGAGGAGGGTTCAGGATGGGGAACACATGTATACCTGTGGCAGATTCATTTCGATATTTGGCAAAACTAATACAATATTGTAAAGTTTAAAAATAAAATAAAATTAAAAAAATGTACATTGAAAAAAAGCAAAAATAAAATAAAATAAAATTTAAAATAAAAAAATTAAAAATTAAAAAAAAAAAGATGTGATGAGTTGATACATACAAAGAACTTAGTACTTTGCCTGGATCATGGGAAATACTTCCTATTTGTTAGCTATTATTTCTAGAAATTTGAGTCCCAGAGTTAAACATGTGGAAATCTGTTTAAAGCAATTGTTTAAATAACAAAGACCTACAGTATAGCACAGGGAACTATATTCAATGTATTGTAATAACCTATAATGGAAAAGAATCTGATAAAGAACATATGATATATTTTAAGTTGCCCAAAAAGTTCATTTGGATTTTTCTGTAAGATGTTACAGAGAAACCTGAATGAATTATTTATTTGTTTGTTTGTTTTTGGTTGTGCGGGTCTTTGTTTCTGCATGCGGGCTTTTCTCTGGTTACTGTGAGCAGGGGCTACTCTCTGGTTGCAGTGCTTGGGCTTCTCATTGGGGTGGCTTCTTCTGTTGTGGAGCACAGGCTCTAGGCTGTGTGGGCTTCAGTGGTGGGCTCAGTAGTTGTGGTTCCTGGGCTCTAGAGCATAGGCTCCATAGCTGTGGTGCACGGGCTTAGTCGCTCTGTGACATGTGGAATCTTTCCGGGCCAGGGATTGAACCTGTGTCTCCTGCAGGTGGATTCTTTATCACTGAGTCACCAGGGAAGCCACCAAACAAACTTTCTGGCCAACCCAGTGTATGTGTAACTGAACCACTTTGCTGTACACTTGAAACTGACACAACATGGTAAATCAACAATACTCTGTTTTTAAAGCAATTCTTGTAAAGACAGTGGTTTAAAGACATCTTGATCCCCC
The DNA here is from genome assembly GCF_019923935.1 of Bubalus bubalis. Lineage (NCBI taxonomy): Eukaryota > Metazoa > Chordata > Mammalia > Artiodactyla > Bovidae > Bubalus > Bubalus bubalis. The sequence goes on from NC_059160.1 coordinate 34,852,766, forward strand.
CAAAGTTGGTTTGGGAATAAATAGCCTATTGCTCCATTATTGTTAGGACAGTGTTAACTGAAAAACATGTCTATATTTTGCCTGTACTTTAGCCACTTCCCCTGTCTCACTGGAGGAAAGTCCGCAATGGCCTCTGCAAAGAAGGTAGCTGAGAAGCGGCATAACCCCGTGGAAAGCATCTGTAGAAAACTGCGAGCCATCCAAAAGAGAGAAGACATTTCTGATCCCATCCGACAGATTATCAAATACCAGTCTAGCAGTTTTGACAGCCCACAGACTAATCCCAAGAAGGATTTTGAAGAGGTACTGAAGAAAATGATGGCTGCTCACGTCCCTCTGCCTGACACGCTCTTCTTGAGTCCTGAGAAAGATGGCACCTTCCCTTCACAGTCTCAGAGAGTGTCTCCAAGAACCCCATCCGTTTCTCATCTCAGCTCTCCTGAGAATGCAACATACTCTCTTATCCTCGCAGGTTCTGAAAATATCTCAAGGCCAAGATCACAGAGCTCCCAGAATTACACATCTTTGACACCGCAGATCATGAAAAGGGAGCTCTTTGCTAACAAGGATTTGACTAACTATTGTAGTGGAAATGATTTTAGTATCTTAGCACTTGATTTTGATTCCACCTCTGATCAGAGCTCTACTCCGCAGGATTCCGTGGTGAAAAAATTATCTCTGAATGAAGAGGGTAAATATTTATCTTTTAATGTTTGTTCTTCCAATAAAGCAAGGAGCATATGACTCTGAGAGTGCCTGATCTAAAATGAAGTATGAAACTTGATGGAAGCATCCATCTTTCCCTTAAAATTTTCTTTCTCTCAACCAAAATCTTATATCTGCAACATCAGTATTTTCTATGCTTTCAAATATAAACCTGATAGCAATTCTAGATTATATTTTCAATCATAATCATTGATATTTTTCTACTGACCTGAAAACAAACTTTCTCCTGGGCAAATTAGAATGTCATGATAGAAATACATAGATATATGGGAGTTAAAATTCATATACTTCCAACGTGCCTTGCTGAAAATTAACATTTTAACATTTTTCCCTCTTTGTATGTGAGAGAAACATGTAAGAAAGTGTAGCGCCAATAAGGTACACCAGGAAACAATGCAAATTCTGTAGGCCAAGTTCAATGAAATTTTGGAAGTCTATTTAGGGAATTGCTTACAGAATCCCATGTATGATGGACCCTAAAAAGCAATGTAAAGTGATACATTTTCTGTATAGCTAGTGTTTACTTTCCCTCTGTTTTCTTTAAAATATTCTTATTTGTGTTAACACTATTTGCTTTTTCACAGAGTGCTTTTTTTTTTTTTAAACAGGTAAAGATAGCTTTATTTCCCCCAATTGCATTATAGTAACTGAAACCTATCCGTTCTGGCACATGAGTTTATTCAAACATATATTCTTCATAGGACTAAACTGTCTTAATCCGTTGAGCACCTCATTAGATTATACCACTTCCTTCACAGTGCCAGAAGTTGTAAGCAATATAACTAAAGTAATATCCAGAAGTAACAACTTTTTTTACTACAAATATTTGCATACATTTCCTTGTATAAATGTTCACTTGTCATCAAAAATGCAAAATTAATTTTATCTATCTCACTGTTCCAGTCATGTCAATCATTATTAACCTGTCATAAAATTGCACAGTGGCAATACCTTAGAGATGTACCAGCACTGGCAAGAATAGGGATAACACACTGTAGCCTGTTCAACTTTCTCTCTCGACTCTGCCAATGAAAAGTACCTGCCCGCATAACAGAAATGAATCTCAATTTCGCCTTCTCTCTCACCTCACAGAGCGCTTTTACTATCACAGGACAATAAAGCTCAGTTCCCTCTTCATCTTCTCTCCTTTTATTCCACCTTTGTAAAACTTGAAAGGGAACATGAATAATCAAAGATGCTTCAAGACCACTTTTTTCTTGATCTATTCATGTTAAGTAACCAGTATTGTGGGCTGCTCTTTATTTTAATATTTGAAACATAACCATATATGTGAAAGTATATGTTAGTCACGCAGTCAAATCTGACTCTTTGTTAAAATAGTAACTAAGCATGTTAGCACATAAAAGCATCTGGATTTGCAAACTTTTTCTTCTGATAGGGTGGAAACAAGGAACTGATGATGGCAAGGAAGATGTAACCTCTAGCAACACCAGGACCTATGAAGAAGAATTGCTTAGGAGTATTTTTAATATATGTGACTCCAAACGCAGAGGTTAGTTGAAAGTTTTCTGCTCAGATTTTCACTGATACTCATCCACTCATGCTTTCTGTTGTGAGAGAAAGGGAAATGGTTTATGTGTATTTGTGTATCTGTGTCTGTACATAGGGCAGGTGCAACCTAATTTGGGAGGGGCGATGGCTGTTTAGATGTTGGTTAATTTCGTTCTGCCTGTTTTATATATTTTGCCAGAGTCTTGAATGATTTTACTGAGCTTATCATCAATTTTACCAGCTGCAGTCACTGACTGGAACTATTTACATCTCATAGGTGTTGCCTCACAAGAAATACATACTTCATATACATAAAACCTCTGTACAAATTTAGCTCCAATTTTTAAGTCAATTTTAGATTTTCACTTCTGTTTTTCTTAGAGACTTGCTTTTTTTAAAATTTCCGCAAGTAATGTTTAGCATGTCAATGGTTCATGATCACTGTAACAAAATTAATAATATGGAGAAAAGAAAGGAAAAAAGAATTCATCCGTTATCCTGTTTCCCTGAGTAACCGCTGTTAATGATTCATAGTATAACCTGCCCCCACAAATTGCTTGGTCCATATGGTTTCCTTTCATTTGGATTAAAACTTTTTTATTATAGAAACTTTCAAACATATACAGAAGTGGAGAGGGTATTATGACCCTTATGTATATGTCATAAATAATGATGTCTCATTTTTCCTCCACTTTCCTCTGCTCCACTCTGGATTGTTCCTGTTGTTGTTCGGTTGCTAAGTTGTGTCTGACTCTTTGTGACCCCATGGACTGTAGCCCACCAGGCTCTTCTGTCCTCCGCTATCTCCCACTAAGTCTGGATTGCTGCTAAGTTGCTTCAGTCATGTCCCGACTCTGTGCGACCCCACAGATGGCAGCCCACTAGGCTCCTCCATCCCTGGGATTCTCCAGGCAAGAACACTGCAGTGGGTTGCCATTTCCTTCTCCAATGCATCAAAGTGAAAGTGTAGTCACTCAGTCGTGTCCGACTCCTAGTGACCCCATGGACTGCAGCCTACCAGGCTCCTCCGTCCATGGGATTTTCCAGGCAAGAGTACTGGAGTGGGGTGCCATCGCCTTCTCCAAAGTCTGGATTAGTTTGAGGCAAGTCTAAGACATATTATTTCCTCCGTAAACATTTATTTTAGATACAGCTATACAATGCCTTTTAAAATTTTTTATTTTTAACATATTATTGGGGTATAATTGTTTTCAATATTGTGTTCATTTCTGCTGTACAGCAAAGTGAGTCAGCTATATGTATACATAGATACCCTCCCTGTGGAGTCACCCTCCCACCCCCACATCCTACCTCTTTAGGTCACTGCTGAGCACTGAGCTGAGCTCCCATGCTATACATAACTTCCCACTAGCTGTCTATTTTACACATGTACAATGTCATTTTTATGACCAAAAATGTAATGTAATTTTTAAATATCAAATACCTTACCAACATTCAAGTTTTCTCATTTGTATGAGAAATTTATGTTTTCTTAAACAGTTTATTTGTTTAAATTAGTATCCAAGAAAGGGTTGTTCATTGTTATTGGTTATCTGGCTTATCCATCTGTTCCTTTTTCATTCTTTTTGTATTTTAAGTCATTTGTTAATGAAACTGGCTCTTTTATCTCCTCATTTTCTCCAATCTGAATTTTAGTGATTGTGGGGCCATAGCAATACAACCTGTTTTTTGTCCCCTACATTTAGAGGCTTGATCAGGTAAATGTTTTATATCTTTTTTTGGGCAAGACTCTGTATAGATGGTGTATTTTGTATTTTTTTTTTTTTTTTTTTTTGCTACATCAAGTGGCAGGCATGTGGGATCTTAGTTCCTTGACCAAGGATCAAACCCTCACCCCCTGCATTAGAAGCATGGAGTTTTAACCACTGGACAGAGGAGTCACAGTATATGTAATTTTATCAAAAGACAAAACTATTTGAGAGTGAAGGCCTAGATTTATTCTTTCATTAGATGATGTGAAGGTTAGTAGTTTATCATTCCTTCTTACTTTATCAACTGGAATATCTATAAAGAGAAACTCTATGCTGCTTATCAGTTTTATAAGGCTGTGGCTGAGTCTTGTTTCCCAGAGGAAAGGCCAGATAAAAGTTTGATGGTGTTTCTAATTGAAAATAAACTCCAGATACTGTGTTTCTTTACCCTGAAGTACATCAGTATGTATTTCCTACAAAGAAGAACATTTGCTTGCATAGCTGCAGAACAATTATCCAAATTAGGATATTTAACATTGATATGATACTGTTATCTAATTTAAATGTCTGTATTCAAATTTTGTCTAGTTCCCCAAAATATTCTTTATAGCTTTTTTGTTTTCTGGTCCAGGATCAAATTCAGAATCACACACTGTGTTTAGTTTTCACATCTCTTCAATCTCCTTTTATCTGGAGTAAGTCCTCAGATTCCTCGCCTTTTATGACTTTGAAATTTTTGAAGACTATATGCCAGCTACTTTGTAGAATGTCTGATATTTCCTCTTGTTTATTCAGGCCGTACATTTTCGCAGGCACACTACAGAAATGATGTTATGCTCTTCTCAGTACAATATACCAGGATTTTTAACTTTGATCCCTTGATTAGTGTGGTATCTGCCAAATCTCTGTCTTGTAAAGTTACTATTCTCCTTTGTAATGTCTGTACAAAATGAATCCGTTGATCTAAGAAAGCAATGGAAAATTTTAAGCCAAAGTGAGGACTATAATCCAGGAACAGCCTTTCAGAAAACTCGGAGAACCATTCTGCCTGTTAAAAGTCGGAGCACTTGTTTGAGACAGAACGCTGTACATTAAATGGTGTACATATTATTAACGGTTTACACAATCTGGATCTAAGCATATAAGGTGAGTAGTGAGTCATGGGTCATCCTAGCTCCTTATAAGAAGGAAGGTTATCTTTTTAGGGGTTGTCTTGTTGATGCTAGGATAATGTTGCTCTTTATGGTTGAGCAGGTATTTCTGCCGATGGGGATGTTTGGTTGATGCAAAATGCAGATACACAATGCATAGTAGAGGGGAGAGGGGAGCACAAAGAGCAGAGAAAATGTTTAGTGCTTAAGTTTTCCTTGACTAGCCTTAGCAGTTTCATCTGTGGCTTAAGTAGGGAATTATCTGCTTTAGGTGGCAGAATTCATTTCTTGCTCTTATAGGACTGAAGACTTCAGAGTCTTGCTACTGTCAGCTAGACAGTTTCTTGCTAGCTGCACCTCCGAATATAGGAAGCCCCTAATATGGCAGATTTTCTTCTTCAAAGCCAGCAAGGGAGTGACTCCAGCAAGATAAAAGTTTGAAAGTGTTAGTAACTAAGTTGTGCCAACTCTTTGGAGACTCCATGGACTATAACCCACCATGCTGCTCTGTCCATGGGATTCTCCATCCAAGAATACTGAAGTGGGTTGCCAGTTAATTCTCCAGGGGATCTTCCTGACCCAGGGATTGAACCCAGGTCTCCTGCATTGGTAGGCAGATTCTTTACTGCTGAGTCACCAGGGAAGCCCTAGCAAGATAGGCACTGTGATCTCATGTAAGTTAATCACACAACCATATACATGTATATCCTGTCCCCTTTGCCATATTCTACCGGTTAGAAGCAAGTCCCAGATCATGCCCACACTCGAGGGGAGGAGACTACACTAAGGTGTAAGCATTAGGAAGCAAGGATCATAAAGGGGAAGCCTGGAGTCTGTCCACCTCACTGCCACAGTATGGTTGCAAAAAATGGTTTAAGACCTTTTTTTTGGTCATTATTTTCTCCTTAAGGTACATGCAATATATTCCCTAAATGTAAGTGGGAATGTTTCCAGCTTGCTTTATAATCTGCTTTTTCTTACTTAATAATTTTGAGTACTTATCTATGTCAATAATATATATTTTCTCTGTACTTTAGGGAGATGTAACATAATATATTTAAACAATATGTCTCAATTGGGTATTTTTTCTCTATTATGAAAAGCACAAAAATAACCATAATAAACCATAATGAACATTCTTATAGCAAAACATTTACCTGCACTCTTAATTATATCGGTAGGATGAATGGGACTTATTTATTCCTGGTAAGCCTCTCTGCATGGACAGGATCTAAGGAATTGTTTCCTGGAAGAAAATAAGGAAACTCCATTAAAGGGAGAACCAACAGGGGGTGTGTGTGTGTGTAAAATATATAAAGAGATATATTATAAGGAATTGGGGCTTCCCTGATGGCTCTGTGGTAAAGATCCACCTGCAATGCTGGAGACACAGGAGATGCAGGTTCAATCATTGGGAAGATCCCCTAGAGAAGGAAATGGCAAACCCACTCCAGTATTCTTTCCTGGAAAGTTCCATGGACAGAGGAGCGTGGTGGGCTACAGTCCATGGGGTCGCAGAGTCGGACACGACTGAGCGTGCAGGCACACATGCACAATTATAAGGAACTGGCTCACATGATTATGGAGGCAGGCATGTTCGAAGATCTGCAGGGTGAGTGAGCAAGCTGAAGATGGAGTCCCAGAGAGCTTATGATGGTTTCCTTCCAGTCAGTGTCCAAAGGCCTGAGAACCAGGAGACAACCTGTCCAAAGGTCAACGTCTGGAAACTGAAGAAGAGCTGATGTTTCTGTTCGAGTCCAAAGCTAGGAAAAAAGATAAGTCTTGGTTCCAAGGCAGTCATGCAGGAAGAATTGTCTCTCATTTGGGGAAAGGTCTGCCTTTTTGTTCTATTCAGGCCCACTTGCATTAAGGGACAGCAGCCTGTGTTAGTCTACCAATTTAAATCTTAATCTCTTTCAAAAACACCCTCACAGAAACAACCAGAATCATGTTTGACCAAATAACTGGGCACTCCGTCACCCAGTTGAGTTGACACATTAAAGAAACATCTCAGGAGATCTTTCTGGTTTTGAGGTATAAGATCAGATTTTAGAGCTTTAGTGGAGGAAAATGAGATATAGGGTCTTCTTTTTGACTTTCCAACTCTCCAATTATGCAAACAAGAGTAAAAATTATCTTTCTAAATAACTATTAAAATTTTATTTCCATTTCTTTCTGTCACAACCTAATGACATTTTCCATTAAATTAATGCATTCTTTAAAGTCATTCAGTTTCCTTTACAGCTCTTTTCTTAATTATGTACTAAGCTTATTCTTTTATTAAAAAAATTTTTTTTTCAAATATTATTGTCTCTACTTACCTCCTGGGGTAAGAATCTTCACCCTATCAAACTTCACCCTATCAAACTTCTACTTCCTTTTCCTTCCCTCTTTAAACTGCTAGCCCAAGGCAGGCCCTAGTTAAGAGTAGAAAAAATGTCTTATGCTTGAGGAAGACTGGTGTGTCAATTACTAACACAATCTGTATGACTTTAATTTCTGAATGTGATAGTAGGGCTGATTATATCCAAGAATGACTTTTCCACCCCTCCCTCTCCACCCCAAAGAGTCAAACTACTTACTTGAGGCTGAAAATTTCACCTAGGGCCAAGGAAATCCTTCCTTTACGAATGCTTTTTTAAAATATTTATGGGGATTTGGGGCAGGAGGAGAAGGGGACGACAGAGGATGAGATGGCTGGATGGCATCACTGACTCGATGGACCTGAGTCTGAGTGAACTCCGGGAGTTGGTGATGGACAGGGAGGCCTGGTGTGCTGTGATTCATGGGGTCGCAAAGAGTTGGACACGACTGAGCGATTGATCTGATCTGATCTAATCTGATTTATTTAAAAATATTTATTTATTTACTTGGCTGTGTCAGGCCTTAGTTGTGACATGCAGGATCTTCCCTGTGGCTCATGGGCTTCTTTAGTTGAGGTGCCAGGGCTCAGTAGTTGCTGTAGCTCAAGGGCTTAGTTGCTCCACAGCGTGTGGGATCTTAATTCTCTGACCAGGAATTGAACCCAAGTCCCCTGCATTGGAAAGTGGATTCTTAACATTGGATCACAAGGGAAGTCCCCACTAACTGTTTTTTAAGGAAAGAATGGGAGAGAAAAATAAAGTGGCATTTTTGACCACTTCCCACAAGTGATTATTGATTACATCTGTGTGTGTGTGTGTGTGTGTGTGTGTGTGTGCGCGTGTGTGCGTGCGCTCAGTTGCTCAGTCATGCCTGACTCTTTGTGACCCCCATGGACTGTAGCCCATCAGGCTCCTCTGTCCATGGGATTTCCCAGGCAAGAATACTAGAGAAGGTTGCCATTTCCTCCTCCAGGGGACCTTCCCAACCAAGGGATCGAATCCTCGTCTCTTGTGTCTTGCATTGCCAGGCAGATTCTTTATTGCACCATCTGAGAAGGCTATTGATTATATAAATCTTTCCTATTTGAATCTCACAACTCTGTGTAGCAGGCATCATTTCACAGATGAGGACACTGAGGCTCAAAGAGACTGAGTGATTTCCCCAGAGCCACACAGCTGATACAGTCCAGAGCCAAGATTTGACCCCAGCCGGTTAGACTCCAACCTTAAGGCCAGTGCTCTACTTTATGACATCAACTCAGCAGGATTGCGAGGGTTATAAGGCACATTTCCAGGACCCAAGGGACTTGAACGAGTTAAGCACCTCACTTAAAATCTTTTGCCACCTTTAAAAACTAACTTGACTTTCTTCTTCCTAAGGTTTAGTCAGAGTCACCAAAATAATAGATTATCTGAGACAGACAACTAGTCAAGGTTCTGAAGATGATGACCTCGAGGAGCTATGGATCATGCTTGATCCTGAAAAGAGAGATGTACATGTGAACCTGGAAACCTTCCAGGCCACTGTGAAGGAATGGATGATGGCTCACTGCAGAAACAAATGGTAATCATAGTCCCAGCAGGACGCGTCTTCAGGTTCTGATTTAACAATTGATTACAATGAATGTTAATCACTGTTTTTTGCACTGATAGGAAATACTATCTGATAGTATCTTCCTATTAACCCAAGAAATGAAAATCAAGAGAATATATTTTGTGCATCAGTTTAACAAAGGTTTAGACGAATGACTCTATCCCATGTTGTCAGGGAGGGAGGAGAAATAGGCCTTCTCCTTGTTTATAATACTGCAAGTTGGCACAGCTTTTCAATGGCAGTTTAGGAATGTATGGCTTCCCAGGTGGCTCAGTGGTAAAGAATCTACCGACAATGCAAGAGAGGCAATTTGACCCCTAGGTGGGGAAGATATCCTGGAGGAAGAAAATGGCAACCCGCTCCAGTATTCTTAACTGAAAACCTTCATGGACAAGAGGAGGCTGGCGGGCTGCAGTCCATGGGGCTGCAGAGAGATAGACACGACTGAGAGACTGAGCACAACACGAACATCAGAGCCTTAGAAATATGCAATGTGGTCAAATTATGTAACTTCAGGAAAGACAACCAATTGTATACTCTAATGTATATGCAGAATGTTGTTCATGATTATGATAAATGTAAGCAAACCAAATATTAAATAGTAGGTGGTTGGACAAATAAATGATAATACTTCCATACTAATTAGTCACTCAAAATTAAAATTAAACAAATATTTGACAGGAGAAATATTCATATGTATTTATTTAAAATAATTGGCCATAGATCTGTGTATGTAGTACACTCCCCTATTTGTTGAGAAATAAAAATATGCACAGGAGAAAGTGGGAAGGAATATATGCCAAAATTATTATCTTTGCATGAAGACCTTAGCTTCTTTGTCTTATTTTCTTATGAATTTTCTACTTTTCCTAAAATATTTAGGCTTGATTGTATAATATAGATATCAGTAATCCATGGGTAAAGTGGAATGAGGGCAAAAGAGAAAATTTATTTTTATGACAAATATAAAGGAAAAGAAAAAGAACATGGGCGATATAAAAGAACAGAGACTCAGAAATGGTGATGGGTGCGGATCTATTAATAGGAATATGAGGACTGAGCTATTCTGCTCAGTCATCTTCTGATAACATCTCATGTTGAAACACAATAGGATGTAAGTACTAGTCTAGAGGCTTTTGTAGCTGCTCTGAAGAGATTATCTAAGGGTTTGGCAATTACTAAGATTAGGCAGCAAAACTGAAATCATAATTCAAAGACTCTTGGAAAACAAATGGTCGAAGTGTTAATATGTTTATTTGGGGTGTCCTGGGCAGAAGTCTGTGAATAGGGTTCTCTAAATTTTAGGAGTGATATGCTCCAAACTACAATTAGTTCAAGTTCAACTTGGTTTTTCATGAGAAAGAGAAAAGAGCACCTTCAATGTGCCCCAAATTATTAGCCGTTCATGCCTTTCCTTCCTAATTCTCTAAGGCCCAACGTCTTGCTACCTCTACAAGTGTCTACTTAGTCCTCCAAATCATGTCAGCTTCCTAATCCATTGAGACTCCCATTGCCTAATTATAGCTATGTACATCATCACCTACTTATGCATTTATATTCTTTTCTTCGTGTTAGATTAAAGTTTATAGGAGGTAGAGACAATATGTTTCTTTTCTATGACTCTGTTTAAGAACAGTGTTGGGCTCCAAATTGTGGCCAAATGGGTAGATGGTTTTAAAATTCAGAAAGACCAACATCAGTAAGAAAATACAGAACACATCTGAAAAGTTGGCTAAGCTTTGGTTTGACAAGGAATTCTAACTCACTGGTCTTGTTTTTTGGCCACAGGGAAGGAGAGAATAATGGATCAAGCAGCACAATGGTTGATTCTGCTTTTGAACAGGACAGCATAAAATCATGTGAAGCAAGTATGTATGTGTTTCTTTGGGATTGTTCTGTCAGTTTATTGTGGTTTGGAGGAATGGATTTTTTTTATAAAACTCTCTTGTGTGTATTTCAGTTAAGATGACCACAGATATAACAGATTCTTCATCATGGAACTTCAAGGGGTTGGGTGGAGACTTGCCTAAAGGAGTCTTGTAAGCATTCTTACTTACAATGTTTTCTTAAGTGCCTCAACTTTTCTTATGGATTTTCTTATTTCATAGATCTATGTATTTTATTTTATTTCTGGGCTTTCCTGCTGTCTCTGACAGTAAAGAATCTGCCTGCAATGCAGGAGTTCAGTTCAGTTCATTTCAGTCACTCAGTGGTGTCCAACTTTTTGTGACCCCATGGACTGCAGCATGCCAGGCTTCCCTGTCCATCACCAACTCCCAGAGCTTGCCCAAACTCATGTCTATTGAGTTGGTGATGCCATCCAATCATCTTATCCTCTGTTGTCCCCTTTTCCTCCTGCCTTCAATCTTTCCCAGCAGTAGGGTCTTTTCCAGTGAGTCAGTTCTTTGCATCAGGTGGCCAAAGTATTGGAGCTTCAGCATCAGTCCTTCTAATGAATATTCAGGACTGATTTCCTTTAGGATGAACTGGTTTGATCTCCTGGCAGTCCAAGCGACTCTCAAGAGTCTTCTCCAACACCACAGTTCAAAAGCATCAATTCTTTGGCACCCGACCTTCTTTATGGTCCAACTCTCATATATGACTACTGGAAAAACCATAGTTTTGACTAGACAGGCCTTTGTTGGCAAAGTAACATTGGCAAAGCAATGCAGGAGACCCGGGTTCAATCCCTGGGTCTGGAGGATCTCCTGGAGAAGAGAATGGCAACGCACTCCAGTATTCTTGCCTGGAGAATTCCATGGACAGAGGAGCCTGGTGGGCTATAGTTCATGAGATCTCAAAGAGTCAGACATGACTGAGTGACTAACACTTTCAAATTTTTCATGTATTTTATTTATGGTAAAGTCACTTAGCTCTGCTTGTGTGCATGTGTGGTAGGGCTAACATAATTTATTTTTAACTCTTAGCTATTATATTCCAATTGTATTAGAAGTAGTTTCACTGGGAACACAAATTATAAAAGATTATGAAGTGTCACATAAATGAACATTTTCTCGCTCATGAAAACTTTATCCTTCTTTGACTTCATGTGTTTTCCATGCACAGCAATTTCCATCGTACGTAGAGTTATGACATTGACCTTAAGCTCTTTGGGGGGTTGTTTTTTTTTTTTTTAGTTGGAGTGTAATTGCTTTAATGTTGTATTAGTTTCTATTGTACAATGAAGTGAATCAGCTATATGTATACCTATATCCCTCTCTCTTGGCTGTCCCTCCTGTCCCACCCATCTAGGTCATTTTAGAGCACCAAGCTGAGTTCCCTCTGCTTTACAGCAGGTTCCCACTAGCTAGCTATTTTACACATGGTAGTGTATATATGTCAATCCTTATTATTTCTTCAATAGATACTTTTAGATATGAATGAGAAAAGCTGTTTTCTGCTACACATGAGTTTAGATATTAAGGAGAAGTGACTCTGTTCTTTACTTTTATTTTGAAAAAAATTTTTTGGCTGAGCCAACATGTGGCTTGCGGAATCTTAGTTCCCCGACCAGGGATTGAACCCATGTCTCTGCTTTGGAAGCTCAGTGAACCTGTCCTTCCTTGTTTTATCTTTGCCACTTCAGGTTTATCTGTGTGAAAAATGTGGACTAGGAACCATGTAGCCAACCTATGCTAAACTCTAGGAAAAGATGGCAAAGAAGAGGAGGCCTGGGACTCCTTGAAAAACACAGTTCAGACTCTCAAAGGGTTTAGGATCAAATGTCAGGGCAAGCGTGACAGCTACAAATATTAACAAACTGTAGAAAATACTAGGAACCATGAGTACTAAATTGTGAGCTACAGGCTACAATGATAAAACTCTAGGAATTGTTTCCTAGTTAAAGGCCTGTTGAAACCGGCCAAGATTTCTGATTGAAAGCATCCAGTGTCAATTTATTTCAGGATTTTCCATAACCCAGGCAGAAGTAGGAACTCTTCAGTGTCGATAGAGACAGAAGTTGGGAGCAAAGTGAAGAGGAAGAAATGAAAGCTGTAAAAATTGATTTCACAAGTGGCAGATGCTAAATATCTGGCAATTTTGGAGAAATCTTTGGTGTTATTGTAATAAGTGCTTGAATAAATACTGTGTATGTGAACTATGTTTATGAGGATGAATGAAAATAAAGTAGAAAATCTTCTTTATTTGTTTATTTTTGGTTGTGCTGGATCTTCATCACTGCATGTGCGTTTTTTCTAGTCGTGGCAGTTGGAGGCTGTTCTTTGTTGTGGTGCACGGGCGTCTCACTGTGGTGGTTTCTTTCTTTCACACAGCAAAGGCTCTAGGCAAGTGGGCTTCAGGAGTTACAGCATAAGAACTCAGTACGTTGTGGCACGCGGGGCCTAGCCTGGGAGGGCTTCGGCAGTTGTGGCCTACAAGGCTTAGTTGCTCTGCAGCATGTGGAATCTTCCCAGACCAGGTATTGAACCTGTGTCCCCTACCCTGACAGATGGATTGTTAACTACTGGACCAACAGGGAAGTCCTCACAGGAATATTTAATCTTGTTTGGGCTTAACCATAAGCCTTACTTTGACTGGAAGGGATTAATGATGTTGAAGTTTATGCTCATTCATCCTTTTACCCACAGAGAGGTGCCTGATTTGATTACCTATATAGCAGACCTGCATTTCAACAAACAGAAATTGGAAGAGGAAAATAATAAATTGAAATTGGCATTAGAAAACTTGGAAGAAGCAAACAGAGAGTTATCAGAGGACTGTACTGAACTGCGCCTTCGGGTAAAAAGGTGAGCCGTGGTGTGGGTACTGTGTGCTGGGAATTTTCAGTTCCTTTTCCTTTTTTTAAAAAAAATAAATTTGGGTTGTCCCAGTGGGACGACCCAGAGGGATGGAATGGGGAGGGAAGAGGGAGGAGGGTTCAGGATGGGGAACACATGTATACCTGTGGCGGATTCATTTTGATATTTGGCAAAACTAATACAATTATGTAAAGTTTAAAAATAAAATAAAATTAAAAAAAAATAAACAACAACAACAACAACAAAAATAAAATAAAATAAATAAATTTGTTTTTTATTGAGATACAAGTCACAAAGCAGAAGAGTCACCCTGTTGACGGAGAAGGCAATGGCACCCCACTCTAGTACTCTTGCCTGGAAAATCCCACGGACGGAGGAGCCTGGTAGGCTGTAGTCCATGGGGTCGCGAAGAGTCGGACATGACTAAATGACTTCACTTTCAGTTTTCACTTTCATGCATTGGAGAAGGAAATGGCAACCCCCTCCAGTGTTCTTGCCTAGAGAATCCCAGGGACGGGGGAGCCTGATAGGCTGCCGTCTCTGGGGTCGCACAGAGTCGGACACGACTGAAGCGATTTAGCAGCAGCAGCAGCAGCAGCACCCTGTTGAGGTATACAATTAGTTTCGTGTTTTTTTTAGTATATTTACAACGCTATTCACATGATCTAATTCCAGTTTTTCACAAGTATATCCACATGATGTATTCACATGATATCAAGTATATTCATGTGATCAGGACATTTTCATCACTCCAAAAAGAAATCCCATACTGATTAACAGCCACTCCCCATGTCCTCCTTTCTCAGCCCCTGGCAACCACTAATCTACTTTGTATCTCTATGGATTTGTCTATTCTGAACATTTTCATATTCATGGAATCATACAGTATGTGACCTTTGTGTCTGGCTTCTTTCATTTAGAATCACATTTTCAAAGTTCATCCATGTTGAAGCATATATTGCTATTTCATTCTTTTTTATGACTGAATAATATTCCATTGTATAAATATACCTCAGTCTGGACATTTGGGTTAGCACCACTTTTTGGCACTTAAAAAAGCTGCTGTTATGAACATTTGTGTGCAAGTTTTTATGGGGTCATATGTTTTCTTGGTTATGTATCTAGGAGTGAAATTTCTATACTTTTTAAGACCTATACTTTGGTCTTCCCTGGTAGTTCAGTTGGTAAAGAATCCACCTGAAATGTAGGAGACCCTGTTTCGATTCCTGGGTCAGGAAGATCCGCTGGAGAAGTGATAGGCTATCCACTCCAGTATTCTTGGGCTTCCCTTGTGGCTCAGCTGGTAAAGAATCTACCTGTAATGTGGGAGACCTGGGTTTGATCCCTGGGTTGGAGAGTTTCCCTGGAGAAAGGAAAGGCTATCCACTCCAGTATTCTGGCCTGGAGAATTCCATGGACTGTATAATCCATGGGGTCACAAAGAGTTGGACACGACTGAGTGACTTTCACTTACAACCTATACTTTAGGGCTACCTAGGTAGCACTGGTTGTAAAGAACTTACCTGCCAGTACAGGAGACGTAAGAGACACAGGTCTAATCCCTGGGTCTGGAAGATCCCATGGAGAAGGAAATGGTCACCCACTCCAGTATTCTTTCCTAGAGAATTGCATGGACAGAGTAGCCTGGCAGGGTACAGCCCATAGCGTCACAAAGAGTCAGACATGACTGAAGCAACTTAACATGCATGCATGAAACTTATACTTTGCATTTTGAGGAACTGCCACACTTTTCCAAAGTTCCAAAGCAACTTTGGAAAACAGCTTTATTTTCCCACCAGTAAAACAACTTTACTTTCCCATCAGCAACGTTTGTTAGTTCTTATCTAGCAATGATGTTCTCTATGTCCTTCAAGTTGCTGTGTAAGACCAATATGCGTACAGGTCAAGTGTAAATCTATCCCAACATTCAGTGGTTCACTAGAACTCTACTTATGCAAAGTTCCATGCTAAGTATTATGAGAGATTCATTGATGAGTCAGGTTCAAAATGTGCCCTCAGGGTACCTGTTTGGCCACCTGATTCGAACAGCTGACTCATTGAAAAAGACCCTGATGCTGGGAAAGATTGAAGGCAGAAGGAGAAGAGGGCAACAGAGGATGAGATAGTTGGATGGCATCACCGATTCAATGGACGTGAACTTGGGCACATTCTGGGAGATGGTGAGGGACATGGAAGCCTGATGTGCTGTAGTCCATGCAGTTGCAAAGAGTCAGACATGATTTAGAGACTGAACAGCAACAGGGTACCTGTAGCCTAGAAGGATGATAAGAACATTCATTACCTTAGCTTAAGCTAGAAAGGGATATTGGACCTTGAGGACGTAATAGATCAAGTGCAGACACTGGTAAAATAGATAAAGTGGGACATACTTGAGCATCAGAAAACAAGCAACCTGGTTCTCACAAAGTCCATGTGTACAGGTGTCATCAGTTCAGTTCAGTCGCTCAGTCGTGTCTGACTCTGCAACCCCATGAATCACAGCACGCCAGGCCTCCCTGTCCATCACCAACTCCTAGAGTTCACTCAAACATGCCCATAGAGTCAGTGATGCCATCCAGTCTCATCCTCTGTTGTCCCGTTCTCCTGCCCCCAATCCCTCCCATCATCAGAGTCTTTTCCAATGAGTCAACTCTTCGCATGAGGTGGCCAAAGTACTGGAGTTTCAGCTTCAGTATCAGCCCTTCCAAAGAACACCCAGGACTGATCTTTAGAATGGACTGGTTGGATCTCCTTGCAGTCCAAGGGACTCTCAAGAGTCTTCTCCAACACCACAGTTCAAAAGCATCAATTCTTCGGTGCTCAGCTTTCTTCACAGTCCAACTCTCATATCCATACGTGACTACTGGAAAAACCATAGCCTTGACTAGATGGACCTTTGTTGGCAAAGTAACGTCTCTACTTTTTAATATGCTATCTAGGTTGGTCATAACTTTCCTTCCAAGGAGTAAGCGTCTTTTAATTTCATGGCTGCAGTCACCATCTGCAGTGATTTTGGAGCCCCCCAAATAAAGTCTGACACTGTTTCCACTGTTTCCCCATCTATTTCCCATGAAGTGATGGGACCAGACACAATGATCTTAGTTTTCTGAATGTTGAGATTTAAGCCAACTTTTTCACTCTCCTCCTTCACTTTCATCAAGAGGCTTTTTAGTTCCTCTTCACTTTCTGCCATAAGGGTGGTGTCATCTGCATATCTGGGGTTATTGATATTTCTCCTGGCAATCTTGATTCCAGCTTGTGCTTCATCTAGCCCAGCATTTCTCATGATGTACTCTGCATATAAGTTAAATAAACAGGGTGATAATATATAGCCTTGACATATTCCGTTTCCTATTTGGAACCAGTCTGTTGTTCCATGTCCAGTTCTAACTGTTGCTTCCTGACCTGCATATAGGTTTCTCAAGAGGCAGGTCAGGTGGTCTGGTATTCCCATCTCTTGAAGAATTTTCCACAGTTTATTGTGATCCACACAGTCAAAGGCTTTGGCATAGTCAGTAAAGCAGAAATAGGTGTTTCTCTGGAACTCTCTTGCTTTTTTGATGATCCAGCGGATGTTGGCAATTTGATCTCTGGTTCCTCTGCTTTTTCTAAAACCAGCTTGAACATCTGGAAGTTCACAGTTCACATATTGCTGAAGCCTGGCTTGGAGAATTTTGAGCATTACTTTACTCTAGCGTGTGAGATGAGTGAAGACTCTACACATGGACATCACCAGATGGTCAACACTGAAATCAGATTGATTATATTCTTTGCAGCCAAAGATGGAGAAGCTCTATACAGTCAGTAAAACAAGACTGGGAGCTGACTGTGGCTCAGATCATGAACTCCTTATTGCCAAATTCAGACTTAAATTGAAGAAAGTAGGGAAAACCCCTAGACCATTCAGGTATGACCTAAATCAAATCCCTTATGATTATACAGTGGAAGTGAGAAATAGATTTAAGGGACTAGATCTGATAGATAGAGTGCCTGATGAACTATGGACTGAGGTTCGTGACATTGTACAGGAGGCAAGGATCAAGACCACCCCCATGGAAAAGAAATGCAAAAAAGCAAAATGGTTGTCTGGGGAGGCCTTACAAATAGCTGTGTAAAGAAGAGAAGTGAAAAGCAAAGGAGAAAAGGAAAGATATAAGCATCTGAATGCAGCATTCCAAAAAATAGCAAGAAGAGATAAGAAAGACTTCCTCTGCGATCAATGCAAAGAAATAGAGGAAAACAACAGAATGGGAAAGACTAGAGATCTCTTCAAGAAAATTAGAGATACCAAGGGAACATTTCATGCAAAGATGGGCTCGATAAAGGACAGAAATGGTATGGACCTAACAGAAGCAGAAGATATTAAGAAGAGGTGGCAAGAATACACAGAAGAACTGTACAAAAAAGATCTTCACGACCCAGGTAATCATGATGGTGTGATCACTGACCTAGAGCCAGACATCCTGGAATGTGGAGTCAAGTGGGCCTTAGAAACCATCACTATGAACAAAGCTAGTGGAGGTGATGGAATTCCAGTTGAGCTCTTTCAAATCCTGAAAGATGATGCTGTGAAAGTGCTGCACTCAATATGCCAGCAAATTTGGAAAACTCAGCAGTGGCCACAGGACTGGAAAAGGTCAGTTTTCCTTGCAATCCCTACGAAAGGCAATGCCAAAGAATGCTCAAACTACTACACAGGTGTCATAGATGTTAAAATTCTGAACAGAAAAGTTCTCACTTAACTTGAAAACACAGAAAAGCATTCTGACCATGACCTCCTACCCTCAAAATTTTTGACCATACTCCAAATCAATCTATAAAATTAAATATATATATATATATATATGTATTTATTTGGTTGCACCAAGTCTTCATTGCAGAGTGTGGGTTCTTTAGTTTTAGCATGTGGGATCTAGTTCCCTGACCAGGGGTCAAACCCAGGCCACCTGCATTGGGAGTGCAGAATTTTAGCCATTGGACCATCAGGGAAGTCCCCCAATCTGTAACATTAAAAAAAATGCTAACCTCAAGCTCTCTCCATTCCATTGTTGGCTTATGTATTTGAAATATTCAAAGTTTCTTTAAAAAGAAAACAAGCTATGCTTTGAGTGAATGTGTGATGTTATTTAATAACTATTTGTGTAATTATGTTAACTAATATTATGTCTTAGTAGTAGAAGGAAAGAACTGTGTGATTTAGCCAGTGATAGATTTCAAAGGGAGTATGCCAGTCCTTGGCTTCAGGAATATGTTTGTTTCCTTCTATCCTTTATCTCCCAGTGTACTCTACCCGAGTCCCTTCCCTTTCTAAGGACTGTGGAAGATCTTGAGTAAATTTTTTTTTTCCTTTTACTATTGTTGGCATCTGGTTTGAATTTTCAGTGGTTTTCAACTTGGAGCTTAAAAACAGTCCGTGGCTTTAGTTAGTATCTTTGACGGTTATATTTGAGGTTTTGCTTATTGCCTTCTCTCCCCACCCCCACAGTGCCCACCAGGCTATTATGAGAACAAACCTGTTAAAAGAAGAACTGGAGGAACTGAAAATTAGTCTGAATGCTTCAGAAGAGCAGAAGACCATGATTGTCGCCCAGAACAAACAATTAGTAAGTCATCCAAGTACTTTGAAATCAGCGGACAGTTTATTTAACTGAAATCCAAGATGGTTTATTTGGAGGCAAAGATCAGAAATCAGTAGACTAATGAATGAATTGGTAACCCCTTAGAAAAGTAAAGATAAGTAGGATAA
The DNA here is from genome assembly GCF_019923935.1 of Bubalus bubalis. Lineage (NCBI taxonomy): Eukaryota > Metazoa > Chordata > Mammalia > Artiodactyla > Bovidae > Bubalus > Bubalus bubalis. Next base: position 34,872,330 of record NC_059160.1, read on the forward strand.
AAAATACTGTTTTCTTTTCAACCAGGGTTAAAATTCTTTACAATTGTTACATTTGCAATGGTTTGTGAAGATCTAGAATGCCTTCTGAAGTTAACAGGTGAATTTATAAATATCTGACACTGAAAATCACATCTTCCAAAAAAAAAAAATTTGTGTGTCAAACTTTCACCTTTTTCTCGGGTTTTTAAAAACATTCATTTTTTTTCAGCATGTACAGATTACTAATTAGCTCCATTAATCAGTCCTTAACACTAAATAAGCCCAGGCTTGTAATTTTTGGAGCACAACATTATTTAGACTAAGCTTCAACTACCAGAGAAGTAATTATTTTTATGGAGACTGTTAAACTATTCTCTGGAGCTTCAGTAATAATCTTCAAAATCCCTCTAGCGCTATTTGAGCATTGCTAACCATGGTCAGGCATGGGGGGACGGTCAGCTGAAAGTCATTCAGACTGATTTCTTTTTAGGTCTCTAAGGTATCAGGAAACTTGAATTTCAGGCCTGTGTCTTTCACTCATGACCTCCTACAAGCAACAGTTTAGCTTAGCTTTGGATTCAACAATAAAATGTGGAGACTGGACTCACTAAGTATCAGGTGACTCTGCAAGTCTCTATGAATACATTACAGCAAGGACGCAGTCTGGGACCACTAAGGAGCTTCTGTGTGGAAGTCATGTAGAGCAGTGACCAAGAGCTCACCTTTGGGAGTCAGACTGAGAACATGTAAGCCCCGTTTCTGAGGGCTGTGTAACTTTAGGCAAACCACATAACCTTTATTTTTTGTTTTCTCATTTTTCCTTCTCTGTCATGGTTAGATTGAGTCAAGGAGGAGAGTGACTGTTCACTGATACCAAGAAACTGGAAGCCAAAGGCTTAACCCTATATTGAGAATATTTTCCGACTAGGCTCATGTGCAATATGTCAATGCTATATTTAAGGTTGCTGAAAAAATGTTGATAACTCTGGAAGTAAATATTTGTTATTTTCATAAGCTTCTCAAATACTTTTAAATTATGTTTCTCTTAATAAATCAGGAGACAGAAAACCGGGCTCTGATTCTTAAGGTTCGGATTCTCCAAGAAGAGGTATGTTGAAATTGTTAAACAGACTATACAGATAAATATGGAAATCATACAATCATGGGTCCTGACCCTGGGTTCATATGAAATTCAAATCATATGAATTTTAGGCTCCTGTGGGCAAAATACTAGGTTGCTTTGTCAAATGACAAGTGAGGAAGAGTAGACAGGATTTTCCTGTTTGGACAGAAGTATATTACCTTTGTAATCCTCCTCATGTAATTCCTTCCTCATGTAATTTCATGAGGAAATAGGATTTAAGAAATTCAGACTTAAGATGAAATGAAATTAACCCATCTAAACAGTATACAAATCAAGAAGGAAAGTGTAGCGTTATTTAATAATTTTCCAATATTATTCCACAAAACTAGATGGCAAAGGTCATTGATTCTAAGACCTAGATCTTAAATTCTTTGACAGTCGGACCTTGCAAAGGCCATTTATCTTCTGAGGGATTAATAATAGCTATTCCCTACAGTTACTTTAAACGTTAAGATAATCATGTGAAGCCATTTGGTTAACCATAATATACCTTATATATGTTAGTAAATATTAGTAAAATCTTTAAAAAAAGAAAACTTGTATGCAATATATATTTTTAAGCAACAAAATTAAAACATAGAAAGAATAGGTAGAAAAGCTATTAGTAAGTTACTATTTTGAAGAAAAATTCTCTATAGGTAACTTTTGAATGTCAATCATTATGTACAGTTTTTTGGTTGTGTTTTATATACGTTTATTAGAGTTATTTATTAAGCTGCAATGAATGATCTGGAGAGTTATCCAATTCATGGCCTAAGTGGACATTCATAATGGATTGCAAAGGAACAGCTAAAGATTGGAAAGAAATCTTGTATTTTATTTAGATACATTACAGCTGCCAGGCCAGGTTTCCATGAAACTAGTGCTTTTGAAGCAAGTTCCCAGTGTAAGATATTTTTCTTCTCATATTTAAGATGATTGACTACCATCAAAGAATTATAGTATACCAATTTAGAATTGAGATAGAAGGAAGGAGACTTAGAACTCTTCTTCATGAGATGGCATTACAATGATTGACTTGTGTTAGAAAAGGCATATAGATGTCACTAAGTTTTCTTTAGGAGGTAAAAATCTGATGCATTGTGAAGAGCACAATGGCTTGGGTAATTCGATGGAGTGCTTAGTCACTCAGTCGTGTCCTACTCCCTGCAAACCTATGGACTATAGCCCACCTGGCTCCTCTGTCCATGGGATTTTTCAGGTGAGAATACTGGAGTAGGTTGCCATTTCCTCCTCCAGGGGATCTTCTTGACCAAGGGATCAAACCCACATCTCCTGTGTGTTCTGCATTTGCAGGTGAATTCTTTACCCACTGAGCCATTGGGGAAGCCAATTATTCACTTACATTTATTTACTTCTTATACACACATTCACTGGGAGATAGACTCTATTCTAAGTGAATATGGACTTAAGCAAAATAGCCTGTGTGAAACTAGCACATTAGATGAGATTAGTGCCACCAAGAGAAGAACAGAAAATGGCGATTTAAACTAGGGTGGTTAGGGGACTTCCCTGGTGGTCCAGTGGTTAAGACTCCACCTTTCAATGCAGGGGTTGTGGGTTTTATGCCTAGTCTTGGAGCTAAAATTCCACCTGCCTTGTGGTCAAAAACACAAAAATAAAGGTTTACTTTATAAACTCTAGTTTATTGGGTGGTTAGGAAAAGTAGAACTGTGAAGTTAATTTTTGGTTAAAAACTATGAGGCTCATCTTGAAGAGCACTCATGGCAGAGGAGATAGCAAGTCCAAAGTCCTCAGGCTTTAGCTTGCCCACCATTTTTAAGGGATAACAAGATCAGTGTGGCTGGAGCAGAGGGAACAAGTACTACAAGGTACTACAGAGAGTTGTGGGGACCTGGACCCCCAGGGTCTTATAAAGGCATTGTTTGGACTCTGGTTGTTTATGCTGAGTGAGATGGGAGCTGCTGAACAGTTTTGAGCAGAGGAGTAACATCATATAATTTCAGTTTTACCAAGATTTCTCTGGCTTCTGGCTTTAGAATCAACTGTGGGGCGAGGGAAGAAGTGAGGAGACCAATTAGGAGGCTCTTGTATTAATATTAAAGCCGGCAAAAGTCAGTGAAGGCTTAGACTGAAGCAGGAACAAAAGTAGTGGATAAAGTATTCAGGTCAGTAAATGCTTTATAATATCCCAAAATATTTATTATATATCCAAGTAATACGTAAAATTCACTTCTAATAGTTTCTATTAGAGAGTCCCTTGGACTGCAAGGAGATCCAACCAGTCCATCCTAAAGGAGATCAGTCCTGAATATTGATTGGAAGGACTGATGCTGAAGCTGAAACTCCAATACTTTGGCCACCTGATGCGAAGAGCTGACTCGCTTGAAAAGACCCTGATGCTGGGAAAGACTGAAGGCAGTAGGAGAAGGGGACAACAGAGGATGAGATGGTTGGATGGCATCACCAACTCAATGGACATGAGTTTGAGTAAACTTCAGGAGTTGGCGATGGACAGGGAGGCCTGGCATGCTGCAGTCCATGGGCTTGCAAAGAGTTGGACATGACTGAGCGACTGAACTGAACTGAATAGTTTCTAATGTCTCAGTGAAATACAGAGCAAAGTCACTGGTTGAGAGTGAGGATGTTGGAGGAGGTATTGGAAGTTCAAGGAGAGATAAAGAATGAAATAGGCCAGGAATTGGCAAACTTTTTGTGAAGGACATGATAGTAAATATTTTTAAGCTTGCCTGGCTAAAAGGACTTTGTCACAACCACTCACTTCTGCCATTGCAAGGTGAAGGTGGCTAAGGACAATCTGAAAACAATGGGCTCAGTTGTATCTTAATAAAGCTTTATTTATAAAACCAAGTAGTCAGAGTTGGTCTCTGAAAATGGAGAAGGGTAGTTGGTACAGTTTGCAAACCCTTGCTTTAGGCAAATGGCCATTAGAATAGATATGATATAATCACCAGAAAACCTTGAGATTAAAGCTTACAAATTTAATATGTGACCTATTGGTTTATTTGTATTTCTCTTTAACAATCGTTATCAGAAAAGGTGCTGGCATGGAGTGGATGGCAATCTGAAATTAAGAAAATACTAAGAAATAGGGGAGAGCCAAGGGGATTGAAGGGATGTGGAAGAAAGAGATTGTAACGATTGGCCATGAAAGAATTTAAGCTGAGTCAAGAGGTGACTGAGTTCATAGGAAGGTGGTAGGGTAATGAGAAAGTAGTGGGATCATTGGATTGCAGGTTCCAGTGGGGACTGAAGGTTTGTTGATGCACAAAGAAGTAATTTGGAAAGACAAGAAGTAATGGCTGAAGAGGGAGATGCTTTTGCAATTAAGGTAGCAGAAGGGTCACAGTTGCTGTAATGACGAATCTGAAGGTATGTCTAGGGAGTGAGTGGCCAGGTCGAATGGAAAATAAGAAGGGATTGCTGAGAATATTCCTGGATGATCACATTAAAAAGATTGTTATTTTTGGACAAAGTCTAAAGTTCTGTCCCTTAGTTTAAAATGGATTACGATGTCAATGATGAAAATATCACTTTCTAAAATAGACTTTGTGATGTCCTTTTATGCTTTTTTTGGTCTAAATCTAAGAATACTATCTTACTTTACATTAGAATGCTAAGAACATTATGGATATATATAAATTGGAAGAGAAGATTGAGGACTTGTCTAAAACTGAGAAAGAGCACCAAGTAAGCACTTCTCAAATACTGGTAAAATATTTTCTTGCAACAAATTAATATTACTTTATGAATGTGTTTGTGACTCATTGACACAATGACCTTTCATTATAAATTTTGAAATTTGTACTCTAGATGTCTGAGTTATATAAAAGACAGCTTCTGCTTTTTTAATGTAGCAGCTTTACTGATACATAACACATATGCCATTAAATTCACTCAGAGTCAGTGGTTTTTAGTATTAAATATATTCAGAGTTGCGCAACCATCACCAAAACCAATTTTAAAATACTTTTATCATCCAAAAAGAAATCCCTTTAGCGGTCATTTTCCATTCTTCCCCAACACTAGACAAACACTAATCAGCTTTCTATCTCCATAGATTTAGCTATTCTGGACATTTCATATAAATGGGGTCATATAGATTATATGCCTTTTGTGGCTGGCTTTCTTCACTGAGACTAGTGTATTAAGAGTTCATTCATGTCATAGCATATATCATTACTTCATCTCCTTGTATTGCTGAATAATAGTCCATTATAGGAATATAGCACATTTTGTTCACTCATCAATTGCTGGACATTTAAGCTGTTCCTACTTTTTTTTCTTTTTACTATAATGAGTAATGGTGCTATGAATATTCATGTATAAATTTTTGTGTGGATGTAAGTTTTAATTTCTCTTGAATATGTATCTAAGAGTCGAATTACTACATCATATGATAACTATGTTTAACCTTTTGAGGAACTGCCAGATTTTTTTCCAAAGTAGCTATACCATTTTACATTTCCATTAGCTATGTATGAGGGTTCAAATTACTCCACATCCTTGCCACCATTTGCTATTATTTATATTTTTTATTCTAGTGACAATTTCTAATTTAATAGTATCTAATTTTTCAAATTCTTAAGTTAGGGAAAAGTTCAGCTATTGTACCTTCTTAATGCAAAAAATGAGAGATGGGGGGAAAAGTCCATCTTGATTTTTTAATTCAACTCTATTGAATAAAGAAATTAAGTCTTACAAAAATGATTTTTTAATCTATATTGATAAAAATATCTATTTAGTGTATATTTTTGTTATATCTTCCACTCTTTATTATCAGGAAACAGAAAGTAACTATTACTAAATTCAGGAATTGGTGTAATGCTTTTTGTTATCTCTGATGGTTTATTTGAACAGTATTTTTTGCTTTAGTATATGTTTGAAATGAAGATGTACTTAAAATTCATATCTATATGTGAAATTATCACTTTTCCTAGCAGACACTCAATTCCATGTGTGTATGTACATATACATATATTATAGCCATTATAATGTAGACATTAAACATTGATTTTATTCCGGGAATGACTGTTTTGGAAAATATAACTGCCATAAACTAGTGGAAAGAGCCAGAGAAGATGTGGATTCGAATCCTGTCTTCTAGACTTAAAAGCTTTACGGCAGCGGTGGTTTAGTCACTAAGTCTTGTCTAACTCTTATGACCCCGTGGACTGTAGCCTGCCAGGCTCCTCTGTCCATGGGGCTTCTCCAGGCAAGAATACTGAAGTGGGTTGCCATTTTCTTCTCCTGGGTAAAAGCTTTTAACCCCAAGCAATTAGTTAACTTCTTTAAATCTCAGTTTTTCCATCTATTAAATGGGTACCTCATCCACAAGCTTGTTGGAAACTCAAATGAAAGGATTATGTGAAAATACCTTGAGAACTATAAAGGAATATCAAACATGTATGATTATGATGACATTCTACTTCTGACTATGCTATTATTTTTCCAAGTTTTCCATTCAAACAATATACATTTTTTCTCAATTACATCCTACTTAGGAGTCTATGCCAACAAGCTTGCTTTTGGTTTAAACTGATACTATCCTTAATATTCACTTTGCTAAAAGAAAGCTTGAACATTTTTACACTGTTTTTTAAAAGAGGAAGAGCCTTTTGCATGCTCATATGGAGTCTGTGTTCATGTCCTACCTAGATTTTTCTTTTCACCAAAAAATGAACACACTCTATGTCCTTTTATTATGTGAAGTGTGAAACAGCGGGAAGAGCCCTTGGCTGAAGTTGGAGACTCAGATTCTAGGCTCTGTTCTGTCACTTACTAGGTGTGACATCGGGCAAGTCTCTGGATAGTGCTGAGCTTTGATTTCCTTCCTGGTAGAGAGAGGGCAATGACCTTGGCCTTGAGGGTTGTTGTGAGGCTAATGGGAAGGCTCTTTATAAAGTGAAAAATGCATGCATATAAAAAATGCTTCAGAAACATGTCTCCTGATTGTGCCATGATTTTGTGGCATTGTCTTTTACCAAAGCAATGTCCTAGTGGCCTTCCCTAAATATGTTTCTTTTCAGATGCAGTTACACATGTATGAAAACACTTTGCTTAATACAGATGCAAGTTTACAGAAGGTTGGTATTGTCTCTGTCCATGGAATCCTGGAGACCCCCTCCAAGTAATAGAGGAAGGTGATGACATTTGCATAACTCCACCCATGTTAAAATATCTGATTCTAATATTCTGTCATAAGGCATTTCTTTATTTGTAAGAATAAAAATTGTTCTTCTGAGTGAAGAATATTGACTTTTCCACTTGGGATATTTAACATATCCTCTGTAAATTCTGGTGATATTCATTCCTTTATTCAACAATATTAGTATGCCAATTTGCCAGTCACTGGCTAAATAGTGGTGATGAAGTGTTTTGTTTTGTTTGTCTTTTGTCTTTAATTTTTTGGCCACACCTTGGGGCACTCAGTGTCTTGGTTCCTTGACCAGGGATTGAACCCACGCCCCTGCTGTGGAAGCATGGAGTCTTAACCGTTGGACCAACCAGAAACTCCCTGTGATGATGAAATTTTAATTCATAACAACATTAACGAATGTACAGTCATTCATTTCAGGGAAAAACAATATATCCCGAGTTATGTTCTATCTAGTTTGACTGATTAATTTGATAGATAAATATTACTCTATTTATATTTGTCTCTCATGATCATAGCCTATTTGGTAACAAACTTTCCTGGCTACAGCGATGCTGGTGGGTGGCTTTAAGAGACACAGAAAGGACGCAGCCTAAGTTAATAAGCTTCCACATTCAAAGACAGGAAAGGGAAGGAGGAGCAGTATTTCACTTCCTTTCCCTGCAGTTTATGACATTTCAAAGGCATCCTTAGCTTGTGGACATTGACCAGAATACTGACTATGGTACCAACTGTGTCTCCTCCTCATGGGCAATCTCTCCCCATGTAGTGACATTGTAGTAGCCATGACTGCTCACTTCCTCCGTAATTTTAGTCCTTCCACCACTCTGCACTCCTGCCCAGCACTCGTAGGATACTTCTCAGGCCCCAGGCATCATGCCATTCATGGGACACAACTACAGGTCAGGCACTGACTGTACCCTCTGGTCTTGGAGTACAAAACTATGATTTTTAAAAGATATGGTTTGAACTGGGTAAAATTGGATGCTTTTATAATTTATTAGTCATTTTGCAGGTAGAAACTGCTTTTTTTTTTTTTTTTCTTAAATAGGTCGTAGTAATAAAATTTTGACTTGGATTTTAACATTGCCTTTCAGGGTATGATTTCACTGGACCAGGCAGAGATAGAACATCTCTGCCTATTATAATAGATGCCTTGCTACCCCTTATGTTTTTCTGTAGTTATAATCACAAACCCACACTAGCTGAATTTTCAAATCATGAGATTCATAGAAGGTCTCGTCACATCATTAGGCATTTATAATTCTTCTTTGACTCACATTGCTAGTCTAGTAAATATGATTTGGTAAACTCATACATTTATTTGCTATTAATTCTCTCTCCTACTTTTCAGAAGGATGTAAGTATAGAAGAGCTTAAGTCAACGATCATAGAATATGGAAGCATTATTGAGGTATACCATAATAATCTCACAACTTGCAAGGTGGGGATTTTAAACGGAAATGTGAATGTCCCAGTAGAGTAACATGGGCAGCCTAATGTGTGTGATTCCAGAACTTACGAGGGGAGAAAAACAAGCTGGCTCAAGAGTTACAGCACTTACAGCAGGAATTCACGATGTAAGTACAGGGTAACCTCTCACCGACTTTACGCCATGTGTGCCCCGCTCCACATTATTCACCTGCTGAGCTGTGTGCAGTTCTTTGAACATGCCACGTTCTCTCCTTCTGTAAGTTTGTGATGTTTTCTCAGCTTCTCTCCTAAGAGTACGGATTCCTTCACACGTTTTCCATCAACGTCCCTCACTCACCCTTGCTTTTCTCATGTCTTGAGATTAAGGAATCTTTCTGAGTGCATGCATGGCATGTTGTTTTTACCTTTTTCCTGACACACTCTACCTTGTGTTATCATTTGATTCTGATTTTGTATAACATGCTAGTCCAGAAGTCCATAAGCAGCAAAATGAGTAAAGTCAGTGGGGTAACTGCACATACTCATATTAGGGGGCTGAAAATGAGGAAAGTACATTATCCAGGTAAAGACGGGGTGTTACTCTGCTTAGCTCCAGATAGTTGTTACATCAAGAATATATGGACCCAGTGTGCCCACATATTCTGATTTTTTAAAGAAAAGCAAGACATCTAGATTTGTAGTGAAAAATTTAAAAATTCAACTATTAGCTCCAATTCTTAAAAAGAAAGTATGGCTTACCTGTTTGCAACAACCTCGAATCACCAGTGTGTGCAGCGCCTGGAGGGCAAAGACTACCCCTGTTCCTCTCTGTAGTCTTATGTACCTTATGCCGTCCTTATACAGCACACATAAGTGCTTACTGTTTGGTGATAAATAAATCTTATTCTTGTGACTTAAAACATAAGGCATACCTAACCAGACCAGACTACTGTTGTTTTTTTTTAAGAAATGGAATGCAATTAAATGTCAGTGGAGAGCATAAAAGTGTCGACTCTGAAGGAGTAAAATCACTACACTGCGAACTCATTCTTGCTCAGTCTGCAGAGGTAGGTAATTACCGTCAAATGGAAACCTTTACAAAAATAATCAACATGTGCAATAGCTTGCTATTAAGTAAAGGTCTGTATCTTGCTGAAGATCACCCATGACATTTTGAGGGACTCCACTGATAGTTTGTGGAGCCTAAGTCTAAAGTTTCTTAGCCTGGAAGAATGAATCTTTTTCAAGTTATGGCTGAAAACTATAGTGAGACTCCAGCATGGGGTATGGAAATGTGTGTTCAGTGAATCTGGACTTTAAAAATCTTTATATATTTGTATACACACACACACGCACACATATATTTGGCCACATGGCATGCATGATCTTAGTTCCCCAAGGAGGGTTCCTACCCAAGTCCTTGGCAGTGAGAGCATGGGATCCTACCCACCGGACTTCCAGGGAATTCTCAAGAAATCTTTACTATCTTGATATTTTTCAGGACTACCTGCAGTGATCCCCAGCCTGGGGTCTGAAAGATTGTGGTAGAGATCATGGACTATTTTTAGTATTTCTTCAAGTCCCAAAGTAAATGCATCTACCAAAAATTTACTTGTTTCATTTACATTGTTTTATGCAGAAACATGAAATTTCTTTGCTTGAGAATATAATTGTACCGACTTAAATTAATGACACTGATTATTATATTCTGAACATAAATTAGCATTTTTACATATTTGGGGTTCATTTTAAAATAGCAAAATGAATTAGTGCCTTAAAACCTCCAGCCTGTTGGTAGTTCTTTACAACAGGGGTGGAAACAGTCAAACGCCTTCTTGTGAATGCAATGTTGGAACCTGACTCCCTAGTATATTTTTGTTCCTTTGTACTTTCCAGTTGTGTGCTTGGAATGCTAGGAAATGTTTTCTGGCAGATTGCTTTCTTTCACTACTTTGATGGTCTTCCCATGTTGGGTAGATGATAGATTTGTCCAGAATGTCCTCCTGTTGAGAGCTGTGCTATGACCTTGAAAGGAGAGAATGTCCTTGGGGCAAGTGCCATTTGAATATCTCCTGCCAAGGATGCAGGGCGACATATGTTGCTTCACCTAAGGCATTCTCAGGCAGTCTTGAACATTCTGCTGAGGACTGTGCTTTCCTGACATTCTGTTGCAAAGACGCATCATTTTTTTTTAGTGTGCTTTTGAAACCAAGCCAAACTGCCAGACTGAATGACATGGTGGCTAATCTACCACAACGATGTGTTTTTATCCCCTGTCCTCTGAGATAATAGTGATGCCAAGATGCCAGCCTGTAAAGTTGTATAATTCTGAACAGGGGTTAAACAGCTGGCGACATTCTGCTGCTGAAGTTTATCTCACTATTGGATTAGGAAGTTTTTGCCTTCTAATTGGAATCTGGAATAAGAGCCCAATCACTTTTTTCCAACTGACAGCAAGGAGGAAGTTAAATGTGCTGTTGTCATATATCTAAAGTATGAGAGGATGCAGAGACTTGGAGAGAAGTATGAGAAACTTGCTTTGTGAAACATCATCTGAGAGCATCTTCTATGAGTGGAAGAGAGACAAAGACGCCAGTCTGTTTTCAGTGGGATTTGTTGAATGCACCCTCCCGTGACCAGCAGTTTTCTTTTTCTGAGAACTTCTTGCCTGTTCCTTCTTTTCATAAAATTAGAGCTGTAGAAGTTTATATCATGTGAATGTAAATGTTATCTATTAGATATATGAGTGTCCTTTATGAATGAGTAAATGTTAAGCTGAAGGCATCCAAGAGAGGAAATGAGCAGTTTGGAGGGAGGTATAGAAGTAGTTCCAGGTGGCGCTATTGGTAGAGAACCTGGCTGCCAATGCAGGTGATGTAAGAGATATGGTCTCAATCCCTGGGTCAGGAAGATCCCCTGGAGGAGAGCATGGCAACCCACTCCAGTATTCTTGCCTGGAGAATCCCATGGATAGAGGAGCCTGGCTGGCTACAGTCCATGGGGCCATAAAGAGTCAGACACGATTGAGTGACTTAGCATGCACGCAGGAGGATTTCATAAGATAATTTAGAGTGTTTGATGGGGATCATTACACTGACCCATGGGCATCATTTTCATAAAATAAAAATAATGAATATTCTTTATTAGGATGACAAGGTTGTGGACATTTTGGTAATTGTTTCAGAACAATGAAACTGAGTGGCAGTGCAATTTAATCAGCTTGTCATCTCTGGACATGATAATGGATGAAGAAATACTGCTGTTACTGAGAGAACTTGAACAAAAGGGAGTGGAGTTCACAGCTATGCTTCAGAATCTGGTATTGTATAACATCTGCATATTGTATGCTGTTTCACTGGCCAGCAAGATCTACAGATAACTGACCTACAGCCTGTTTGCTGAGCACGGGTGTATCTATGTGTTGAGAACAAAATATATCCTACTATGAAATGAAAAGATTTTTCTCAAATCTTCCTAATGTCCATCTTCTAATTCTGGGTCAATCAGGACTAACAGGCTGACCATTAGGTATAGATTGCTTGAGCTTATATTCCCTACAAGTTAATCTTTAGTATCAGAGGGCTGAAGACTATTAAACTCCTTCTAGCTAATGACTAGTACTTCTTTTTCCACTTTAATTTTTAAAAAACATTTCTTCATTTATTTTTGGGTGTTGGGGCTTAGTTGTGGCACAAGGGATCGTTCGTTGTGGCACACGGGCTTCTCACTAGTTGTGGTACGTGGGTTCCAGAGCACGTGGGCTGTGTAGTTGTGGCAAGAGGGCTCAAGTATTGTGGTGCACATGCTCTGTAGCACGTGGGATCTCAGTTCCTTGACTAGGGATTGAACCCCTGTCACCTGCATTGGAAGAAAAGTTCTTAACCACTGGATTACCAGGAAAGTCTCTCTCTATCTCGATTTTTGACTGGGAATCCTAGATGATCAGAGAAGGCTGAGAGCACCATTTTCATGTAGGTATTTCCAGTTCCTTTCACAGTGTCTAGCACATTGTTGTTGTTGTTTAGTCACTAAATCATGTCTGACCCATAGCCTGCAGCATGCCAGGCTTCCCCGTCCTTCACTGTTTCCCAGAGCTTGCTCAAACACATGTCTGTTAAGTCGGTGATGCCATCCAACCATCTCATCCTCTGTCGCTCCCTTCTCCTGCCTTTAATCTTTCCCAGCATCACAGTCTTTTCCAATGAGTTGACTTTGTGCAGGTGGCCAAAGTATTGGAGCTTCAGCATCAGTCCTTCCAATGAATATTCAGGGTTGATTTCCTTTGGGATTTACTAGTTTGATCTCCTTGCAGTCCAAGGGACTCTCAAGAGTCTTCTCCAGAACCATGATTTGAAAACATCAGTTCTTTGGTGCTCAGCATTCTTTATGCTCCAACTCTCACATCTGTACATGACTACTGGAAAAACCATAGCTTTGGCTATATGGACCTTTGTCTGCAAAGTGGTATCTCTGCTTTTTAATATGCTATCTAGGTTTGTCTAGGTTTGTCGTAGCTTTTCTTCCAAGTAGCAAGCGTCTTTTAATTTCATGGCTGCAGTCACTGTCTGTAGTGATTTTGGAGCCCAAGAAAATAAAATCTGTCACTGCCTAGTCTAAGTAGATAATATTTAATTTAATGAATGAAAAAATATCCATGAAAATGCTTGCTTCCTTCTATTTGAGAGGGGAATAAAATGGGTAGGTGTTGTTCTGGAAAATAGTTTTAACTGATTTATTCAGCATATGTAGAGTAGAGAGTTAGCATCTTCGCATGGCAACATCCTGGGATAAAGGAAAGTCACTGGGTGGCATTAGATAACAAGGAATTCTCTCTGATGGCTTTCTAAATCGCCTATATTAAACCTTGTCTAAATTACTTCTTTTTATATGCCTTTCACTGAATTCCTATTTGAAGGTATGGAATTCTTTTTCAGCATGAAGATGTTTCTGAAGTTGAAGCACTAATTGATCATTTTCTACAATGGGTAACTAATCCAGAGATTACTGTGAAAGAAAAGTGGGAGAACAAGCTTACTGTAAGTGTTCTGAATTTTGTGATTTTCCTGGTTTATCTTCTACATTCTAAACCCAAGTAGCACTTATTATACACAGTATCATTTCTAAGATTTCATTGCAGTGTTATGCCTTCTCATTCTGACAATGTGTGTAGAGTTTGCGTCTGGGGGCGTGCATGAGGTTGTGTATATGGGTGAGAGTAAGAGTGTGATATGAAAAGTGTGAGTGAGTGTGAGGATATGGGCTATGCATTGGAGAGACAAACAATAAATAAGATGTAAATTAATAGTGTATTTTATTTGAATCCTTGTGAGAACTGGCTGGTCTAAGCTTGAATTTTTCCTTGGCTTTTCAAAATTCTCTCTGATAGAATGATTATTGTGCAGAAGAATCTTATTTTTGAGACTTTGACAGTTTTATTATACCAGAAGTTAGCAGAATGTGGAAACATTTTAGGTAGCTATTCCCAAGTTTTGTTAGACTGGAAGCATATAAAAAGAAATCTCTTAAATTTATCCATAACTTACTATCTGTACTTTACAACTTCCTAACATCTATCAGCCCCCTAAGTTAAGCTAAAGCAAGAAGTAAATGTTGAAAACTCTGGAGTGTTAATATCAGCCCTTTTGTCAATCTTACCTTTTTTAAAGGTTTTTAATATGGTTTTGAATATGGTAATCAACAAGTACTGATTTTACTGCATTTCCTAGTCCCATTCTATTCTATTAATAAAGCTACTGTGATTATTGATGAAATGGCCACTTATCTTAAGAAAAAGAGAACAAAGCTCAATTTTAGGCACACTGTATGTACCCAATATGTACTTGTTAAATTGGGATCATTAGTCCACAGCATCATCCATCTTTAGGCAACTGAGAATTCACATCTGTTCAATTAGAATCTTAGAGTTCAATAACAGTGAATGCTGCTGGTGTTGGAATGTCCAGAGCATGTTCTATTGCCTGTTATTTCTTTATATTTAACATTGGAACAGTGGAACTTGTTTTGTGATTCTTCTTATAGGAATTCAGATATATCATGGAGGAGAAGCTAAATCTTTGCATCTTAATGCTGAACAACTTGAGAAACCATAAAGAATCCCTTGATAAAGAGTTTGCCAAATTGATAGACATTTTGAAGAGATTCAGGCTGGAATATTTTTATTTCAGAAAAGAATTTCTTTCCAGGTGATGATCCTTTATGTATAAGAGACCCCTACTTTATGTATATAACATGTTTGTAATTTGCCATGGCATTCAGTTTACTTTTTTTCAAGTTGTATACATTGATTTCAGGTGACAATTTTTCAGGGGGACCATTTTGTTTGACAATTCTGAATTGTGAAATAGTGTGAGATTGACCTATATATTCAAAATTGCAAGTAGTAAGCTTGAAATCTATGGAAACCCAAACAATGAGTTATTTTTCCTAGAGAAGGAGTTTGGAATCAGAATATAGAATTCTTTTAACCAGAAGGGGCATTAGAGATCATTCCACAAAGCTGCATAATTTTACAGAGGACTGAAGCAAAAGAATATAAACTGAATTGATCAAGTTTTGAGTTATTAATGGAAAACATGGATAGCTCTGTCACCTCAGATATGCAGATGACACCACCTTTATGGCAGAAAGTGAGGAGGAACTAAGGAGCCTCTTGATGAAGGTGAAAGAGGAGAGTGGAAAATGCTGGCTAGAACTCAACATTCAAAAAACTAAGATCATGGCATCTGGTCTCATCACTTCATGGCAAATAGATGGGAAAACAATGGAAAGAGTGACAGACTTTATTTTCTTGGGTTTGAAATCACTGCAGATGGTGACTGTAGCCATAAAATTAAGACACTTGCTCCTTGGAAGAAAAGCTATGACAAACCTAGAGAACATATTAAAAAGCAGAGATATTACTTTGCCAACAAAGGTCTATATAGTCAAAGCTATGGTTTTTCCAGGAGTCATGTACAGATGTGAGAGTTGGACCATAAAGAAGGCTGAGCACTGAAGAATTGATGCTTTTAAACTGTGGTGTTGGAGAAGATTCTTGAGAGTCCCTTGGACTGCAAGGAGAACAAACCAGTCAATCCTAAAGGAAATCAATCTGAATATTCATTGGAAGGATTGATGCTGAAGCTGAAGCTCCAATCTTTTGGCCACTTGTTGTGAAGAGCTGACTCATTAGACAAGACCCTGATGCTGGGAAAGACAGAATGCAGGAGTAGAAGGGGACAGCAGAGGATGAGATTGATTTGATGGCATCACCAACTCAATGGACATGAGTGTGAGCAAGCTCCAGGAGATGGTGAAGGACAGGGAAGCCTGGCATGCTGCAGTCCCTGGGGTCACAAAGAGTCAGACATGACTGAGAGACTGAACAACAACAACAACAACAACAACAACAACAACAACAACAAATGAATAGCTCTATTATTGGAAGGACTTGCTGCTGGATCTGTTGACTCCTATCCCACTGGGCTTTATGTTCCAACTCAGTATACAATGCTTTGCATTGGGCCCTAGTCAATTAAATTTCAAATAAAAGAAGTCATAGGGAATAGAAGACTCTTAATATAAAATGACTTACAATCTTATCCTTCCTCTTACCTTAATTCTTATGCTTTTTTTGGAAAACTCTTGAAATTTGTGCACTTTGTAAACTAAACATACTAAATACTAAACAAGGATGGGGATTAAATCTTTTGTTAATCACTATTTATATAGCTGCTGATACTTTACTGAGCATTCACTTAAATGCTTTTTGACTTGATAAATGAATGTGGGTGTAGTTGAAATTAGAATAAATTAAAAGAAAAAAATCATCAAGTCATTGACTCGATGGACTTGAGTTTGAGCAAGCTCTGGGAGTTGGTGATGGACAGGGAAGCCTGGCATGCTGTAGTCTATGGGGTTGCAAAGGATCAGACATGACTGCAACTGAACTGAAGTGAAAAGAAAAAAATATACTTAGCATAGTTGCTTAAAGAGAATAGCAAGAAGAAACGATTTTATTGCCCCCAAATAAGGAAACTAGATATAAAAGAGAGGTTAATACCAGGAGGAACTATCAAAAAGATGATCTTTTGCTTTCCCTAAGAAGCCAGGCGCCCAGACTTCCCCATAGTGGTAAAGGCGTGGGTTAAGTAGATATACAGTTTCCTTACACAGATACCATCTCCACAAAAGGGAGCGTTGAAATTCTTCTGTTTAGCAAAGAAGAACTATTTTGAGAGAGGCCTGCACTAGAGTCATCTTGGAGTAAGTGAATATTCTCTGTGATCCTCTTAGACACATAAAACAGCCCAGTTAAATCACAGTACGTGTGATTTGTCAAAAGCTCACTGTGTTCCATGTAGTGCTAAAAATTTGACATATGTTTATCTCCAGAGACGTCATCCTGGTGGAGTTAAGTGACAGCTGGGATCAGGCCTAGATATGGTCCACTTCAAACCTATGTTCTTTCAACTATCAACCCCCACCATCTAGTTGTTAAAATCTAATATAATATTAGGGTTTCTCAGGTGGCACTAGTGGTAAAGAATCTGCCTGCCAATGCAGGAGACTTAAGAGACACAGGTTTGATCCCTGGGTTGGGAAGACCCCCTGGAGTAGGAAGTGGTAAACCCACTCCAGTATTCTTGCTTGGAGAATCCCATGGACAGAGGAACCTGGCAGGCAACAGTCCACGGGGCTGCAAAGAGTCGGTTATGACTGACCATAATATAATAGTATTTTTCTCAACCTAGCATTGGGCAGGAGAATGCAATGGCAACCCACTCCAGTGTTCTTGCCTAGGAAATCCCATGGACGGAGAAGCCTGGCAGGCTACAGTCCATGGGGTCGTGAAGAGTCGGACATGACTGAGCGACTTCACTTTCACTTTTCACTTTCATGCACTGGAGAAGGAAATGGCAACCCACTCCAGTATTCTTGCCTGGGGAACCCCAGGGACGGGAGCCTGGTGGGCTGCCGTCTATGGGGTCGCACAGATTCGGACACAACTGACGTGACTTAGCAGCAGCATTGGGCAAAATAATACTCATCAATGTAAAGATGGCTTAGCTCCTGCCTTCTAAACATAATTTAAAAGACACAAAACTACAAAGTGGCTACACACAAAATGATTTGGCTATAGGTCTTAACTGTGAATAAGGACATGAGTGAAGTCTTTTGTGGGAGTGAGAGAGACTTCTATGTTTAGATGAAGTAGGAAACATTTATTAAAAGCAAGCTTTTAGAAGTTAATTGTTTGCTGAGGAGAAGGCTTTCATTCAGGTGCAAGATAAATAGTTCCAGTGCTGAGGATTGGAAAGAGTTGAGTAAGGCAACAAGAAACAGTGGAAGAAAAAAAAAAGAAAGACCCTTAGAGGGCTTGGTGAGAAAAGCATGTGATCATTTGCAAATGCTTTTGTACATCCAAGTGCCACTTTTTTGCTGGACTTTTCCCCCCTCTAAATGCTAGGGAATTATAGAAAATAAGACGGAAATCTTTACCTCCATAAAACTAACATCTATTAAGGGACACAGATAATGAACAAACATGTAATTATATAGTACAATTCCAGGGAACAGTAGGTGATATGAAGAGAATTAAAACAGGATAAGAAGACCAAGACTGACCAGGGGCATAAGGACCTAATTTTAGAAAGAATGGTCAGGAAAGGTCTGTCTGAGGAATAGTAAGTTAAATAGATAAATGAAGTGAGAAAGTGAGATATGTGATGATTTGGGGAGTATTCTAGGCAGAGGAAATAGTCAGTGGAAAGGACCTGGGGCTGTAATGAGCTTGGTATGTTTGAATAGCAGCAAGGGGTCAGCATGGCAGGGGTGGGGTGAATGCTGGGGAGTGGTAGGCAATGAGGTAGGAAAAATAAGCAGAGGTCAGGTCCTCAGCCTTGCAGATCACATTTAGGAATTGGGGTTTTATTTTGAGTAGATGGGAAGCCATTGACGATTATAAGCAGAGAAATAATATGACTTATGTTTTGGACATTCATTCTGGCTGTCAGGTAGAGAATTGTCTATAGAGGGCAAAAGTGAAAACAGACAGGTGAGAAGAGCTTTTTTCAATAACAGATCACCAATTAGATATCTTGAAATCAATTTACTGGATTATGACCCTTTAAAGAAATAAACACAAAACATCAGAATACTTTGCAGACAGTAAGAGTAAGTACTATTTAATAAAATTTTTGTTTCAGCTGGGTGCATGTGTGTGTGCTTGAGTGAAATATAAAACATTTCCTGAGTCATGGTCAAAAAAGCTATTGTGTTAGGTGCCATTGTAATAGTCCAGGTGAGGGGTATAATGTGAGCCAGGGTGATGGTTGTGAAGGTGATAAGAAATGGTTGGATTCAAACTGTGTTCTAAGGATAGATCAGATCTGACATACTAGTAAATTAGATGTGGGAATGCAAGAGTCATCCTTGACTTAAGTGTTTTTGTTCTGAAAACTTTGTAAATGGGGCACTAGATGGTAAGATCTGGGGGAGACTCAGACTTGGTAAGACTAAAAAGTCAAGATTTAGCATTAGGACATGATAACAAGAAGAGTTGTTGAATTTAAATACACACACACCTAACCTCTTAACATGATAATGAAAATCTCTATATAAGAAAAATCTTCAAAGTTTCTGTTGAATACCTTTAATTGATATTCATCTGCTAAATGATACTATCTAATTTGTTAAAGCATTTCTAAGGCTGCTGTGCTTCATATTTATAATATCAAAGTAAATAAATGTTATTGTAAATAAGATTTATAGGTGTAAGTACACATAAGTCATGAAAAACTTCAGTATTATTAAGTATGGATTTCTGTTGATCTTCACATTCCTTTTACTTTCCCTGGAAAGATAATGGATACTCTTGAGAGCTTAGACTATTCCTGGAAAAGATAAAAGTAGATAAAATGGATGTCTTAAAAAGCAGATGAGGTGATACCAGCAAGAAGGTGGAATAGAAAGTAATGGACCCTCCTTCTTCCAATAGATACACTGACTCAACAGTAATACATAAACAAATTCCTTTTGTGAGAAGTCCAGCAGCTACTTAAGAGGCTCTTGTACCCTGGGTAACCATGAAATGAGCCACATCAATGCTGGTAGAAAAATTCTAAATACCCTTTCACCATAATTCCTGCTCCTGGCATAGTGTCATATGATCAGAAGGAACCCTCCAGCTTTGAATTTCTTTCTAGATAGGGAAGGAGTTGGACTGTTGTTGCCCAACATTCCAAATTGGCTGAAGACTGCCCAGAATAGTAGCTTCTGTTTCATCTGTGTCAGAATGCAGATGGACTGGGGGACACTTGGGGGACACTGAAAACAAAGCAAGCGGTTTGTTTTAGCACACAATCATTCATCATAGTCCCTACCCCTGGCCAGCATAGAATAAGCAGATGAAAAATTCCTGATCACAGCTTCTCCCTAGGGAAGGAAAGGGTTGGATCATACATACAACATTGCAGGTTTTCTGGGGGTTGCCTGCAAGATTGGCTTCTATCATGCCTGTATCAGCAATGATGGAAATCTCATACTCTAGATACTTAGGTTCCACTAAGAACAAAAATGGTGGGTTGAGCTAACATAAAGATTCTGAGGGATTCTTAGAATCTTTGCTCAAAGTGACTGGTAAGGAATTTTTCCTGTAAAAGGCCAGTCTGTGGATACTGGGAGAGGTGGTTCTTTTTGTGAAGAACCAAAGACTCTTGTATGGGGAAATATATCACCATTTTTGAGGGATAGTTTTGCTGGGTATAGTAAAACTATACACAAAGAGTCAAGAAAAATTAAGACATAGGAAAATATGTTTCAAATATAAGAACAAAATAAATTTCCCAAAACTGCACCTAATGAAACAGAGATAAAATATTTACCTCACAGAGATTTCAAAATAACTGTCATAAAGATATTCAATGAGGATGGGAGAGCAATGCATGAACAAAGTGACACAAAGTGAGGCTATTAACAAAAAAAAAAAAAAACCAGTGACAAACAGAAGTACTGGAGGAGAAAAATACATAAAATTTTATCAGAGGAGTTCAATAGCAGACTAGATCAAGCAGAATAAAAGATTAGTGAACTTGAAGAGAGGTCTTTGGAAATTTAGTCAGAAGAGTTAAAAAAAAAAAAAAAGAGTGAAAAAACTTAATGGACATCATTGAGTAGACCAACATCTGTATTATGGAGTCCCAGAAGGAGAAGAGAGAAGAAAAGGGATAGAAAGGTTATTCAAGGAAATAATGGTTAAAAACTTCCAAAATCTGGGAAGGACCCCGAGGCCTAAAGGATTTCAAGTAAGATGAACCCAAAAAAATCCACACTGAGACATGCTATAATCAAAGTGTTAAAAGTCAAAGAGAGAATTTTGAAAGCAGCAAGAGGAAGGTTTTGTCAGATAAAAGGGAGCACTCATAAGACTATCAATGGATTTCTCAGCAGAAATCTTGCAGGTCAGAAAGGAGTGGGATGATATATTTGAAGTATTGAAAGGAAAGAACTACCAAACAAGGGCACTATACCCAGCAAAACTATCCCTCAAAAATGGTGATATATTTCCCTATACAAACAAAAGCTAAGGGAGTTCATTACCACTAGGCTTGCATTATAAGAAATGCTAAAGGGAGTTATTGAAGTTGAAATGAAATGGACTATAGCCCATAAGGCTCCTTTTTCCTTGGAATTTTCTAGGCAGGAATACTAGAGTGGGTTGCCATTTCCTTCATCAGGGGATCTTCCCAATCCAGGAATCAGACCCATGTCTCCTGCATTGTAGGCAGATTCTTTACCACTGTGCCACCTTGGAAGCCTTTAAACAGTGATTAAAAGTACACTAAAGTATAAAATTCACTAGTAATGGTAGATATATAGATACAGTCCTGGCCTGAGCCATTAGGCAAGGAAAAGAAATAGAAGGCCTTAGCACTGGAAAGAAAGAAGTAAATCATTTCTGCAGATGACATGATCTATATATAGAAAACCCTAAAGACTCCACAAAAAGCAGTTAGAGCTAATAAACAAATTCAACAAAGATGCAACATACAAAATCAACATACATAAGTCAGTTGCATTTCTATACACTAATAATAAATTATCTGAAAAGGAAACTGAGAAAACAATCCTATTTAAAGTAGTATCAAAAGAATAAGATAAGAATAAACTTTAAGGAGATAAAGATCTATACACTAAAACTATGAGACAGTGCTGAAATAAAGATGTAAATTAATGGAAAGACATCTTGTGTTTATGAATTGGAAGACAATATTGTGAAGATGTTCATACTACCCAAAGCAATTTACAGATTCAGTGCAGTCTCTGTTAAAATTCAAATGGCATTTTTTATAGTAATTTGTTTTTATTCAGCCACTAAGTTGTGTCTGACTCTTTGTGACTCCATGGACTACAGCATGTCAGATTTCCCTATCCTTCCCTATCTCCTGGAGTTTGCTTAAAATCATGTCAATTCAATCAATGATGGTATCTAACTCTGTCATCCTCTACTGCCTCCTCCTTTTGCCTTTAATCCTTCCTTTTCTAGTTAGTCGGCTCTTCACATCAGGTGGTCAAAGTATGGGAGCTTCAGCTTCAGCATTAGTCCTTACAATGAATACTCAGAGTTGATTTCCTTTAGGATTGACTGGTTTTATCTTGAAGTTCAAGGGACTCTCAAGAGTCTTCTTCAGCACCACAATTCTAAAACATCAGTTTTTTGGCACTCAGCCTTCTTTATGGTCCAACTCTCACATTTGTACATGACTAAGGGAAAAACCATAGCTTTGGCTAGATGTACCCTTGTTGGCAAAGTGATGTCTCTGCTTTTTAATATGGTATCTATTTGTCATAGCTTTTCTTCCAAGGAGCAAGTGTCTTAATTTCATGGCTGCAGTCACCATCCATAGTGACTCTGGAATCCAAGGAAATAAAATCTGTCACTGTTTCCACTTTCCCCCCTTCTATTTTCCATGAAGTGATGGGGCTGGATGCCATGGTCTTAATTTTTTGAAAGTTGAGTTTTAAGCCAGGATTTTCACTCTCCTCTATCACCCTCATCAAAGAAAATTCCTAATATTCATATAGAACTACAAAAGACCAAAACAGTCATGAAAAAGAACAAAGCTGCAGGTATCACACATGATGATTTCAAAATATATTACAAAGCTACAGACCAGTGAAATAAAGTAGATTGTCTTGAAATAAACCTTCATGTATATAATCAACTAATCTTCAAGTAGGGTGCCAAGAATACACAATGGGGAATGGACAGTCAACAAATGAAACTGGATATCCACACATAAAAGAATAAAGATGAACCTTATCACATGCCATATAGAAAAATCAACTCAAAATGGATTGAAAAGTTAAACGTAGCTTAAAATTATAAAACTTCTAGAAGAAAACTTGGGGGAAAACCTTCATGACATTGTTCTTGGCAATACTTTTTTGGATATGAAAGGCATAAGCAACAAAAGAAAAAATATGCAAGTGAGTCTACATTGGACTAAAAAGCTTCCACACATCTGAGGATATAACAGAGTGAAAAGGTAACCTATTGAATGAGAGAAAATATTTGAAGAGCAATTATTTGAAAAGGGGTCAATATTCAAAATATGGAAGGAACTTCTACAACTCAGTAACAAGAAACACCCAATTTAAAAATGGGCAAAAGAAGTGAATAGACCTTTTTACCAAAAAAGATATAAAATTGACCAACAAGTACATGAAAAGATGTTCAACATCATTAGTCATCAGGGAAATGCAAATAAAAACCACAATGAGTCATTCACAATGATGAATGAATCACACCTGTTCGGAACACTATTATATTAAAAAAAAAAAAAAATCCCCAAAGATACCAAGTGTTTGTAAGTGTATAGAGAAATTGAAACCCTTGCATACTGTTGGTAAGAATTTAAAATGGTACAACTGCTATGGAAAATAGTTTGGAGGTTCTCAAAAAACTTAAAAATAAAATTACCATATGATCTAGCAGTCCCACTTCTGGGTATATATCCAAAAGGATTCAAATCCAAAATCTTGAAAAGATATTTGCACACTCATAATCATTGCAGCATTAGTCTTAATAGCCAAGATTTGGAAGCAATCTAAATGTTCATCTAGGATGAATAAATGAATAAAATATGATATATACATACAATGAAATATTATTTGCCTTAAAAAAAAAGTTTTTGAAAGCTTTTTGAGAAAAGAAGGAAATTTGCCATAAATCTTAAAGATACTATAAGTGAAATAAACCAGTCACAGAAGGACAAATACTACAGGATTCCATTTGTATGAAGTGTATAAAATAGTCAGACCTGTAGAAGCAGAGTAGAATGGTGGTTTCTAGGGGCTTGGGGAGGGGAAATGGGTGGGTGTAATTCAATAGATATAGTATCAGTTGTGTAAGATGAATAAGTTCCAGAGATCTTTTGTACATCATTGTGCCTATAATTAACAACACTGTATTGTACACTTTAAGGTATATAGGGTAGATCTCAGTTTAAATGTTCTTACCACAATTTAAAAAAGAAAAAACTGACTACATGCTATTGAACAATGCTGAATAGAATGAGTGTTTGGTAGTTTTTATTTTTGGTTAGAGTTTTGTTTGCTGGCTTACCACAATGGTAAAGCATTCTCTGAGACCATTTTTGTCTCTCATATGGTCCTTCTTGTAATCAAGGCTGGATTTATGCCAATGCACGATGGGATTCTGACTATGTATGAACATTTGAGAGGCTCACAAAAACCCTAAACCTGACCGTGTCTTCCTCACTGTTTTGACACTCCTGAAGGATATCATTCCATTGAGCTAAGGTCCTTATTTAGGTCAAGTTGCTTCCAGACAGTCATTGATGTAGTAGTACATACCATGGTTTAAATAATCTCATTAGCTAACAGATACATTTGTATATATTTTGAGGTTTAGGATTGGATCCAAAAGAGAAATAACATTACAACACTAAGAGATTTGGAGTGAAGAAGAAAGGGGAGGGGAGAGACTTTAGAAAAGAGAAGACTGTAGTGGAAAGACTAACTGTTCACTTTTATCTATTCTTGGGAACAGCCCTTCCTGTGTGTGGCATGTATTATACCATGATTGACAATTCTTAAGGAGAAAGGCTAATGTCATGAAGCAAAGTGCTTATTTCTTTTGTTCCCTCTTTTTTCTTTTCCCTTCTTTTTTTTTTTTTTTTGAAAATGCTAGATGTGATACGTAAATATTGCACCTGTCACAGTGATCTCATTGTGGTGCCCGTGTAGCTAAGAACTATGAATGTAGCTTGTGGGAAACTGAATATTCCAATGTAGAATAGGAAACTGTTTTTTATCTGTAAAGTGAGGTTATTAGACTAAGTGAGCAATATAATTGCTCTAATTAAATTTCTATATTTGTGAAGCATTTATCTGTATGTTAATACTTTCACTTTCCCCTCTCATCTCTGAAGAACTGTATTAAGTTTGAACTTATCATAACTTCTGAGGGTTAACTCTTGGTTGAAATGTCACTGACAGCTTGTGGTTGGCACTTTTTTTTTAACTCCAGGCAGAAACGACTAGAAACAATCACACAATTGCAAGAAGTTACTGTCAAGCAGGAAGCCATCTTCAGGAAGCAGGTCCAAGAAGCCAGCCAGTGGTTGGAGGAGGCAGAGAAGCAGGTAGGGTGGCCTTTGACTGACTACTTTACAGGCACAGGAAGTCTCCTCAGATGTCCTTAAAACCCTGAAGTAAAAATGGAGGAGGAAGCAAAAAAACAAAGAGGAACTGCGAAGTTCAGTCCCTCTCGACTAGCAGTGAGCGGAGGAAGTCAAGGGGGAGTTGTAAGAGGCGGTGTCAACAGCCTGCTGATGAAAGAGGCAACTTTGCAGAAAGAGGCAACTTGACATATCAGGACTTTTGCCACTGTAGAAATAGCTCAGGCATACGAAGCGCATGCAAACACAGAATTGCAGAAGTTCAGTGGAGGCTTATCGCTTCCCTGAGAAGAAAAGCACATTTTCAGTTTCGTGTGCATAATCAGAGTGAGCATTCAGTTGCTTTCTTTCCCGGCCACCCTGCTAAAATCCAGCGTTAACTGTCGGTATCCAGGTGGAGGATGGAGATGGGGCAGCCCACACTGCCGGGGAAGAAGCGAAGCCTTCACTGCATAAATTAGAAGAAGCAATTTCAGATCAACGAAATCTCCAGACTATAAATACCGAGATAGTGAACACTTGCCAGACACTTGGGCAGAAGACAAGAAAACCAAAAAGTGAGTAGCCAATATTTGTTGTGTTCGAATTTATTCCACTCAGAGGTGAGGGGCAAAAGGGCTACAGCCATTTGTCTTGATTTCAGCTACTGTATTATTACTGAACTCACGGTGCTGAAATGGCTCTAGAAGGCAGAGTTATGGGCATTCACAGAGGTCTGCCTAGTGGCTAAGAGGAAGAATTTAACCATTAACTTGCCCTTTTTGTTGTTTATGACAAGCTAGATTTTTCCATGACTGTTATTTCTTTAAAAATTAAACAAGTAGGAGGGAGGTTCAAGAGGGAGGGGACGTATGTATACATATAGCCGATTCAGATTGTTGCATGGCAGAAACTGACACAACATTATAAAGCACTTACCCTCCAATTAAAAATAAAAAATTAAAACTTCTCAATATCTGTAAATGTAAACATGGAAAAAAATCTTGTATGCCTGAGATAGTTGAACTTGAAAATTGTTTACATATTCTGCTCTGATTTTATTAGCTGGTTTGTACCCATCACATGGTAGAAAAGGCCTGCCTCTCTGTTTTTTTCCTCTCTATTTTTTTCTATTTTCTTAAAAGCAATTATTTTAGGATTGAACAAAAATACTTATGAATTCAATGTGTATCAAAATATTATATACATCTGAAAAGTCTTTAAAAATGTTAAGGCGTTCTTTATATATATATATATATATATAGCTTTAAAAATTACAATATTGTAATTTTTCGGTATTACCTAAAAGTGGAAAAATGTTTACTCAGGATTTGGGTGAGAAGACAGTTGTCAAATGACAGATGTCAGATTATTTTTAAGCTTATTTTATTCTAGAAATATAGTTCAATAAAAGTAAAGCATATATATATATATATATATAACCATTTATCAGACAAATGATTTTGTTCAACCAGCTTCTTGTTCTAGCTGTATAAAGGTTCCCTTTATAGAAGGTTACTGATTTGGGTCATAACTAACTATAAGCATGGAAATTTTCAGACTTCTGTTTATTTTGGATTTATTGTACCCTTTCTGCTGTTATCTGAGAAAGCTGTTTAAGCATTTAAAGGAATTGGCTAGTTCTAAAATAGCAATGGTTGTTCAACACTTCATTATTATTATTTCTAAGCCTTGTAGCACTTGCTCATTTTCAGTAACTCTAAGTATCATTTTACTCTGCTTCACTGTCAGACAATATAAAGCATGCTTTAAGTTATGTAATCTATATGTTATTTTTTGTATTGCTCAGAGGGCATTGGAAAAGGTCCCCTTGTGATTAGAGTTGTTCATTTTGAGACATGAATGTGCCTTCATTAAGGCATTCCAAAGTTGGTTTATAGTGTGTTTGCTTTAGATGCTGTGCTTTGAGGTCTAATCTTTTGATCCAGTTATATTTATCCTTGGTTAAATCACCATTATACCTCACAGTTTTGTAAAATGAAACATATATCCCCTCCTCTATTGGTCTGTAGTGCCTTCTTGGAAAGGCCAAGTTTTACAACTTATTCCAAAATATACATTCTTAATATTACGAACTTGCTCTTGTCTTCCCAGTGTATACTCAGGGGATAATTGGTCCAAATATCATTTAAAACAGAATATGAAAGCTACCCTGAGTGAGATGCATGTATTTTTGTCTGGCTGGATAAAGTAGGATGAATGCTTCCTTTCTGTCTTGAATTGCTCACTGCATATGATACAGCATTGTTGTATCAGCTCCTTCACTTGCTAGTATTTTTTGTTCCCCTAAGAAGGCAGGCCTATCAAAATTTTACTCTGATGACCTTTTGCTTATGAAGATCTTTCTAATAATACCCTGAAAAATAAACCTTTGCAAGAAGAGGGAAATTTGGGTAGCACATATTTTCAAGAAGTCTGTAGAGAAGATTTTCCAGATAGACTGTGAACAGATGTCAATGAGCTTGGACAGTTATCACACAAACGCATCCTCACACATTCCACCATGACCACTACTACCACATACTGTCTGAATTCTGACTCAGACATTTGAATTCTGAGTCAGAAAACAAAACTATTTAAATACATTTTGTTCTTGTGAAACTGTCTGGTTAGCTTTATGAATTCATTAAATGTCATGACAGTTGCTCTCTGCTTGTACCTAAGAAAGATTCATTAGCAAATTGTGTGGGGATGCAGTTGTTTAGTCCAAAATTTTAGGTTAATGACAGTGTTCTCAAATTGGAAGTAGGAAGTTGTTTATGACATTTGATGAGATGCCCTGAATTTACTGTTGACTGAGAAAATTGTTCAAGTTTTCAATTGCCACCAGGACTGGACTGATTTATGAGGTAATTAGTATACACACTTGCCCTCCTGAAATATGCCATTAGAATTATTAAATGTCTTGAATAGTAGCATGCATCCTTTCTTCTGCTTCATTGTATGTATCTCTTAAGTATCTTATTAACAAGGGCAATACTGGATGTATAAATGAATGTTTGCTTTGAAAATGAAGTAAATAAAGCTTCTTAGATCTGGAGTATGCATACAGCATATTAGGGTGAATCTGATGTGCAGGCAACAGAGACTAAATGATCTAATCCAAGCTATCATCCCTTTATTATTCATCCATTTTTTTATCCCATCTACATAAAATCTTCGGAGAGTTGCTCATACAGTAGACAGTGAGTGAAATCATAAATAATTCCTTTAGAAGGCATAAATATTTCTTTGGGAAAAGAGCCTGAGAAGCTCCTGTATATTATAATTCTGTGTTTGAACATAGAATCTGACATGAACTTTGGAGTAGGCTGTCACCTAGATGAGCTCACTGGAAATTCTCTTCCAGCTTCTATACTTAGCATGGAAGGCATGATGTATGGGGCAGATAACAGTCTTACAGCTTTGAGGTTGAATGTGGTTGTGTACTGAGCAATTAAAACAAGAGTGAAATGAGACTGGAAGGGGAATTTAGGTGATGGAGATACTCAAAGATAGGTGTTGGGATGAGGACCAAGGAGATAACAAAATTAAAACATGGCTTGCTGGACAGTTCTGATGGGATGCGGGCCTCTATTATCCCAGAGGTAAAATGTATGAGTGGATGAAATAATCCAGGAGAAAGTATTGCAGTGATAAAGATCATGCTGCTGCTAAGTCACTTCAGTCGTGTGCAAATCCCATGGACGGAGGAGCCTGGTGGGCTGCAGTCCATGGGGTCACTAAGAGTTGGACTCGACTGAGCGACTTCACTTTCGCTTTTCACTTTCATGCATTGGAGAAGGAAATGGCAACCCACTCCAGTGTTCTTGCCTGGAGAATCCCAGGGATGGGGGAGCCTGGTGGGCTGCCGTCTATGGGGTCGCACAGAGTCGGATAAAGAGCATAGGATTTGAAGTTAAACAAACCTATGTTCTGATTCTAAGTCTACAAAAGACCTTTATGAATTTGGGCAACTCTCTACCTCTCTGAACCTCAGTATCTTCTTCCAGAAAATGCCAGATTTCTTAATTTATAAATGCTGTAACAAAAGCATAACAGTAGCTAGTGAGTATGGCCATATTGGGTAAGGTCTCTTCTGCAGGAGTATGTTTCTATATGTAAACTACCTCATTCACAATTGACAAATGGGTGAAGACATGTGAGAACAATATGGACGTTTCATTCAGTTTACCTGGGCATAGAATCTGGATTGGTAGGAACAGAACTATAACCTTCAGCAGCAAAGGAAAAAACCCTCAGCTTGGCTGCTGACAGGCAGCAGGACGCTTTCAGCTTTATTTTAAGAAAATTAAAAACAGGTGTCTGCACCTGGGCCTCCCTTGCAGAGGCGTGCCGTCCCAGCCCCAGCCGAGCTCTGCTCTGTGGCAGACTATTCCCGCCTGCGTTTGTTTCAGCAGCCTCACAGTCTCCAAGTTCCGCTTTCATGGGCATTTTCTCAGCACGCCACCAGCTCTGTGCCACTTAAAGTGTCACCAGCGTTTCCACTCCATTGTTTTTGTGCATTCTAGGATTCTGGAGTCAGCCTTTAGCCATTTTAAGTCCTATGTCTCAGTGATCTAAGTTATCTTCCCTGGTACTAATGACAATTGTGTTCGATAATGCTTGGGTTACAATGTTGCATATACATTTTTAGTGGTCTCTTCCTAGCCCTATTTATCTCATAAGCTCCATTATTTTTGTTCTTGTTGTAGTTTTTATTTATTTTTAAATTTTATTTGTTTTTGCCTGCACT
The DNA here is from genome assembly GCF_019923935.1 of Bubalus bubalis. NCBI lineage: Eukaryota > Metazoa > Chordata > Mammalia > Artiodactyla > Bovidae > Bubalus > Bubalus bubalis. Next base: position 34,902,446 of record NC_059160.1, read on the forward strand.
GGGTCTTGCTTACAGCACGAGGGCTTTCTCTGGTTGTGATGAGCAGGGAGACTGCTCTCTAGTTGTGGGGCACAGGCTTCTCATTGTGGTGGCTTCTCTTTTTTGCAGAGCATGGGCTCTAAAGCCCAAGCTTAGTAGTTGTGGCCCATGGGCTTAGTGGCTCTGTGGTATGTGGGTTGTCTCCAGACCCCGGATCCAACTTGTGTCTTCTGCATTGGCAGGCAGATTCTTAACCACTGGACCACTAGGGAAGCCTTGTTGTAGTTTTTAAATTCTTAGTTATTGCTGAGTAATTAGTATATCATGAAACGTTCAGATCTTAAGTGTGCTGTGGAACCAGTTTGACAAGTGCACATGGAAACACAGAACTTCAATAACCCCAGAAACTTCCTTTGTGTTACTTCCACTTCTACCTTCCCAACCACCAGGAGGAACCAGTGATCTGATGTCTATCATCAGTGGGTTCTAGATGAGTTCTAGAATTTAGGCTGTTCTAGAATTGAGTTGTGTAGTATAAACTTTTGTGTGCTTCTGTCTGTCTTCCCTTCAATGTGTTTATCAATGGGATGCCTTTTCATGGTTGAGTTACATTGTTTTGTAAGAACATTGCACAATATGATTATCTTTTCTCCTATTATTGGACATCTAAATTATTTCCAGTTTTGGGTCTGTGTGTGGACCTGTGGTTTTTTTTTTTTAACCTAGGATAACTATCTAGGAACAGCTGTAACTTTAACATCTTAAGAAAGTACAAACAGTTTTCATAGTGCTTGGAGCATTTCATGCTCCTTCCAGCAGTGTATAGGAGTTCCAGGTATCTGATTTTAATTTGTTGGATTGACTGGCCAGTGTTGTATTTCTTCTTTGTGAGCTACTTAAATCTTTTGCCCTTTTTCAAGTTAAGTCCCTTGTCCTTTTGTTATGGAGTTGTAGAATTTCTTTTCTTTATATATTTTGAATACAAGAACTTTGACAGATATATGTGTTGTGAATTATTTTCTTCTAGTCTGTGGTTTTCAAAGAACTTTAATATTTTTAATGCACAATTTAATAGAACATTCAGAAATGCTATGAAGTCCATAGTCCAAAATGTCAACACTTGCTGATGGCTAGCATTATTATGGCTCAATATCATGGTCTTGATTTTCAGCAGCCAATCAATTGCAGTGTCTTAGTGCATAATCATTTAGAAAGTTGTTTTATTTCAGCTTCCTTCAAAGGCTGAATGTATCCAAGACAACTGGTCTCATCCTACATCACAGATGGCAACAGCAGGGAATACAGTGGCCATTGTTTTACTTGCTTCCATGTAAAACCCAAATGTCCTGGAGACATGGCAGGTTCAACTCCAAACACATAAAGAAGAATGCAAAGATTCATGCAAATTAAGGTCATAAGCCAGCTTGTTTTGCCTTATGAAACATATGAAAATTGTCGCTACCCATTGCACAAAACATCTGTTGAAATGAGGTTTACAGCTTGAATGTTTTGAGATTGACTGTTTCTAAAACCCAAGACTGCCTGATGGGGAAGCAGATGGGCAATTTAGACAGTCCTATACTAACTTGTTATTTCTTCTGAAACACAAACTTATTTAGAAATTCAAAGACAGTGTATTGAGATATACAGCTTCAGAAGTATAATGTTGGAAACTGGTTAAGAGAACAGAGCCTTCGGAAAACTGCCTAACTTTGGAAAACTGATTAGGAGAACAGAGCCTTATTCCTTAATATAGTAAACACAGGGAATTTTAAAAAATTGAATCTATACTTGAGTTCTAAGTATTCAGAATTTAATTCTTTAAAATTACTTAAATATGTTAAAATAGGTTTAAAATATATTCTCCTCCTTGTGGGCCTCATAAACACTGTCAAGCTTAGTTGAAAAATGTTAGTTTTACAAAAAAAAATTCATATAAAATAAATTTTACATTGGTAATTTTCCACAAATTGGAGGTTTTCAAGCTTCTTTCCCTGGAAAATGTTTATAATTAGATTTTGTACTTTTCACATGTATTAGCATTATTTTCTATGGCTCAGAATTTCTTCAGGCTACTGAGATGTAAAACTGTTGGTCTTTAAAATAAGAAACACCAGATTTCTGTGTGTTTTGGACACCAGAGTATCTGCTGTTAATTTTCCTGGCTCTTAGTGACTTTTTTTTAAGTGGCAGCTATTAATATGCCTCCATCTAGCAGAGCTTCCTACCCTCATTTAATTTTTGTTTTTAATCATCTGTGGGCTGAGAAAACAGTCAAGCTTGTGAGAATTATGTATAAATTCTGAGCCCACTATCTGAGTGAAGTATAGGACTTGCCACGTGAATAAAGGGCACGGATATCAACATCTATTTTGGTTGTTCCAATGATTTCAGCCTATTTTCTGGTTCTTGGCTACTTTTCAAAGGGTATGGATTGTCAAATAAGAAATATGTTAGTTACTATTTAACTTAAAAGTTAAATAGGTGTTTTTCTCACTTTGATTATTTCAGAGATGAGAATTTGGAAGTTGCTGGGAAGCAAATTTTCAGTTAAGTAGAGAGACAAATATTTTTAATTTCACAAAAGAGGATAGTGAGTGGAGAACTGTCCTGTGAGTCCGATCTTAGCTCCACGAATAGCCAGTTACGCACTTCAGTTCTCTGGACATCAGTGGCATCACACCTACTTGTAGGATTCTGGGGCTCTGGGGCTCTGTTTCCAGGGCTTCCTTTCCTTGTAGCTTGAGCAGAGGCTTATTAAAGAGACAATTTCCCCATGGGTAGGAGGTTGGATGGAGTAACCTTTGAGGTGTATTCCCTTTTTAACATGAATAATTCGGTGACTCACTTCTAGAAGATAATTCACTTGCATTGATCAAGGTTAATTTTAAATACTCAAGGGCAATAATAGTTTAGTTGCTCCCACCTGTTTTGTTCTTCTGCTTTCCCAGTTTGATGAGTCTTGAGTTGAGAACATCTTTCTCAAAAGCCATTGTTTTCTCTCTCCTTTCCTCAGGCCCCAGATTTAATTTATGAAATGCATAAAGGGGGGCAGTTTGCAAATTGTCATATTAAGCTGGTTATACATTCTCTTTATAGCAACAATTCAGCCACTAAGAAAGAAGTTAATTAAAGGACAACTTCATGGCTTACTGTTTCAGGTAAAAAACAAACAGAAAGACCCAAACCCCTGTGATACGTGTTTACTGTGGGAAAGTTGTCCAGTTGGTGTAAGATTTTGAAGCTAAGTTATAATATATAATAATTTTAGTCATAAAGTTAAATAACTGACTTAGAAAAAGATGCTCTGGTGAACTTTGTCCTCTCGTGCGTTTTTGAAAGCATTTCACAAAACAGGAGAGAACACTCACCAGTGAGTAGTTCCTAATAACATCTTTTAGAGAGGAAGCACCTCAGAATTTACTGTATCTATTAGCGAAGGGCCAGTTTTCTAAGCTTAGTCACCTCCCTTCTGAGACTTGAGTAGGCTTTGGTGGTTGTTGTCTCTTTTCTTTCCTGTTTGAACCAAGCTCTCAACTCCTTTCTGTCTGGATATCTCAGGATATCCATGGTGGAGTTAAATGTGTTTCCCTTATGACACTTGGTGAATTCCTCCTTTCTGTTCATAAATGAAGAACATAAGGAACAGTAAGATTGGCACTGGAGGGAAGGGGCTGGAGGAGGGAAGAGAGAAGGGTGACATTTGCATGTATCTGTTCCCAGGGCATAATGCAGGAACATCTGTTTAAACAGAAAAACAATTCATGTCAGAGATTAAGCTAGGCAGAATGCCTAAGAAGCCCCTTACAATAAGTTGAACAGGAAAAATCTCCATATCTAAATGTGCTTTAATCATCTCAAGAACACCAGTTTTCTATTATAGTGTAACTGATAGATATGTATCTATATCTTTGAGGAAAGTCACAGTTTTATTGCTGTAAAATTTTCACAGACACCGTTTTCACTACTCTGAGTTATGTCTCCAACAAGCTTCTCTGGCCTCTGCCTGAAGATTCAATGACAAAGCCATTGAGTTTCCTGTTACTGATCCTTGAATTTCATTCCTAGAATAAGTAACGGGGAAAATGCAATGAGAAGCTTACCATTATAAACTTGTTCCCTTAATGTAAAATACAAGATAAATAACTACTCTATTTTCTCCCCCTCAGTTAACATCACATCTTTAATGTGTTTTGTATCTGTGACTCTTCTATCATCCTATTTTTGAATATACTCTACCATTTTCTCATGACAGAGCTGTTTAGATGAGGAATTTCCTCACTGTGATCCCTTGTCCTGCACAGAAAGAATTCATCAATTTCTCCAGGAACAGCTGGTAAGTTTCAGCTTTTTGAAACTATTTAAGTGCCAATTGTGAACTTACTGTGCAAGTATTGGTAAGTTAGACCTCTATACTAATTTTCTTGAGAGATTATCAGGTGAAGCAAGATACCTATGTTCTTTTCTTTTTTAAGGCTTGAATGCCTGATTTTACTTTTTATTTAAGGTTCACTTGTTATTTATTTTTGGCTGTGCTGGGTCTTCATTGCTGTGTGTGGGCTTTCTCTGGTTGCGGTGAGCAGGGGAGCAGGCGCTACTCTTCGTTGAGGTGTACAGGCTTCTCACTGTGGTGGCTTCCCCTGTGGCTCCCTTCAGGCTCTAGGTGCAAGGTCCTCAGTAGCATGGCTCCAAAGCTGGAGTGCTGACTCAGTAGTTGTGGTGCATGGGCTGAGTTGCTCTGTTGCACATGGGATCTTCCCAGATCAGGAATCGAACCTCTCTCTCCTGCTTTAGCAGTCGGAGTCTTAACCACTAGACCACCAGGGAAGCCCTATTTTTTTTTTTTTTTATTTATTATGTGCACACACACAATTCTGATAGGCCCTAGGAAATGGTACTATTTAAAACTTTTTGATTATAGTATCATAAAGAAGAATTATATAACCAAACTTGCCCCTCATATTTCTTTCCCCAACACCTTTGTTTATATGAAAGTGTTTATTATTGGGAATTGGTGTTACCATTCTATTAAATTATTGAAGAGTAATTTTTAATAAGTATTACATCTTACTCATAAGGTATATATCTCAATTCAGAGCATGAAAGCTTTGTTACTTTGGTGTCATTTATTTTCTTCTTGATCTCTCTTGTGGGAGGACAATGATATTCTTTCTGATTCTGGAGATGAGAAGAGTAGATTATGAAATATGTTCAGCCCTTTGGAAAGCTAATAGTACTTGATTTCTGTTCAGAAGCCGCATTGCCATAAAAGATATAGTGGTCCAGAAGCAAGAATACATCAGCTACCCTTGGCCTTCAAACACACATGCTGGTACACACCTCTTCTGGGTAAGCGTGGATGGCCCTCTCCTATACCCTGTTAGACACCGATGGAGGTGGGGCTTTTTCGGAAAGGGAAAATGATCAGTTATTGGGAAGACCGCCTGGAAAAGGGAATGGCAACCCACTCCAGTATTCTTGCCTGGGAAAGTTCATGGACAGAGGAGCCTGGTGGGCTACAGTCCGTGGGGTCTCAGAGAGTTGGCCATGACTTAGTGACTAAACAATAACAACAACAATATATAGCAACGGTTGTTGAAAGCTTATATGTTTATCCCTGAATTCATTCAGTCAACTTATATTTGAGCACCTACTCTGTGTAAGGCACTGTATTATATATTAATATAATAAACAGTAATCCCTAAAATAGCTCACAGATTATGAAGGGAAGTAAGACTTGGGGTCAGAGAAGGCTCTGCAGAAGAAACGAGTGTTTAACTGGGCACCGAAAGACAAGTTGCATTTGGAAGAGCAAAAAGCATGGGAAAAAGTATTCCAATGGAGAAAATAGCATGAATGGGGGGAAAAGAAGAATGCAAAGCTGTAAGAGAAGAGTTCAAGCTGGACAAGTCACTTTGGAAATAAGAGGACTTGGGTCAGGGTACAGCAGAATGTAAGTTTGGAGCAGGTTCATGTCAATGCCAGGCTAAGGAGAATGAACCTTATCTTAGGAGATGCTCAAAACTGGGGCATCTCTCATCAAAACATAGATGTGCTTTGAAAGTAAAAGTTAATGGTTGGTTCTGAAAGGATAAAAGAAATGGGATGATAAAATAACTTTAAGAAGAAATAGAAAGTAAGTAGAGTGATCATTTGTGGATCATTTCAACTAGAAAAGGGAAAACTGCCACCGCAGCTAATGAGTGACCAGTTCATGTAGGACAATAGATGAGCACTTGCTTTCTAGGGATGATGTTACCCACAGGAACTCAGTGATCATCACAAGGGCACTGAAGGAGAGCCCCCTATGTGCCAGGCACAGGTCTCTGCTCTGAACATACCTCTTAATTCCTTTAATCCTCACTATATCCCTGTGAGGTAGATGCTAATGTAATTGCCATTTTAGAAATAAGGAAACGGAAACATTGAGTTAGGAGCTTGCCTCAGGTCATGTGGCACTTCATGTGTAAGTAAACTGGGGCTCAGAGTGGGTTAGTTATTTATCTGAGATCGCAAAACTATATATGGCAGAGTCAGGCTTTGAATAGAAAATTGTGATTGATTCTAAAGTCTATGTTTTTTCTATTAAATTCTGCTGCTGCTTGTACTCAGAAAAACATAACAAGACAGTTTCCACACCCAGAAAAAATTGTCATCCTATTTCCTGCACTCTTTAATGGACAGGGAAATCTGCTGTGCTGCAGTCCATGTGGTCTCTAAGAGTCGGACACGACTTAGCGGCTGAACAACAAAAACAAAGACAATGTCGAACTATTTTCTCTTCAGCAGTTGGTAAACTGTTTCTGTAAAGAGCCAGATAGTAAATATTTGAGGTTTTGCTATATGGTTTCTGCAACAACTACTCAGCTTTGCTGTTGTAGCACACAAGCAACCTTGGATAATGCCAGATGAATGGGTGTGGCTATGTCCCAATAAAACTTTATTTACAAAAACAGGTGGCTGGCTGGATTTTGCTTGTGACAGCAAGTTGTTGTTGAAACCTCTAGTTGCTTACTAGGCAAGGGTTTCTGTTTCCCCTCCTCCACCCTCACTCCTCCTTGAAAAAAGAAAGGCATGAAAACTTAGGGGATGGGGGATTATGTTAAAATATTAATAAAACTGAATTGATTTTTGCTGTCTCAGAAATGGTCTCATCTCCAAAGAGGGAATTTTTGGAGAGTTCCTCCAAAGATTTTGAATTTTGTGGCATCTGCATTTGAACCATTAATTTCTATTTTTATTTTTTTCTCTTCTAATGCAGATGCCTTGCATCTGGATAGTTTTACAGCAATTCCAAGACTAGCATTGACACCTTTCTCATGTGTGGCCAACCTAATCCATGCTTCACATGAAAGGCCCAGATATGAAGAAATAGAGGATGGTGCTTTGGCTGTGACTGAAAGACACAGGTAAGCTAAAAGGACAGACTGTACTTATTCTGCTTTTGGGGGGGGTGGCCTCTTTCCATTGCCTACTCTTTTAATCAGTTAGATTTTCATATCCTCAGATTGTAACACCTTTATCATGGAATTTTTATTGTGTAACTTGCCTAACTTTCTGAAAATCGATAATTTAAAACAAAGATAGTTCGCTCCATAGCTCTTTTGAATTTCATAATATCCATCCTAAAAGTACAAAGGATGAATTAGGCTGTTTAAAATGTTTCCCAGCTTTTAGGAATATATCATGTACTGCTAAGTTAACTTAATCTGCTAGGTTTTGATCATAATTCTATTCCTTCACACTCCAGGCAAACAAGTCTTTGAGAATCTACCCCTGTGCCCATCTTCCCGCACCCAAAGCTCCTCTGAATTTACTCAACTTTCTAAGTACACAGATTGATCTTCCTTAGGAAAAGTTCAGAAAAGTCAGTGGAATCTGTGAGCACTGTCCACTCCACTGAAACTTCCTATCTGTACCAAGGGGTCAGGAAGCAAGACTTTGAATTGCAAATACTTCATTTTCATTTGGGGCTGGATTCTCTATGGTTATAACCACTCTCTGATAAAACTTGGAGCTCTCTTTCATCATGTCTTACTGAAGGCATGAACTTAATTAGATATTTGGTAAAATTGGGGTGGGGAAGGAAAACTACATGATAGATTAGTATCTGCTAAAATTTGCAATTTTTCCACTTGTAGTAAGGAACTTTACTTTGTGTTGTCAGGTGCCCTGGCCCTTCAGCTGGTCCCCACCCAGGAACAGATCTTTCAGGTTGCATCAGGATGAATAATGACCTAAGTATGGAAGTGAGTACTGGACTATATTTTAGCTTCATTTTTTAGCTCTCCCATATCCTGATGCTCTTCCATGGGTATTCTTTTTTTTTTTTTTTTAAGTATTATAGACTCTTGTAAGTATTATAAACTCTTTCAAGTACAAGTCTTATATCACAAAATTCAGATGCATGAGAAATGTCTGTCTACCTTTGATGCCATATGGGGAGCTTTCTACCCTCTTCTATAGTATAAACTCAAGCAAATATAAACAAAAGGATATTTTCATGAAGTGTGATGAACTTTTTGTTTGAGAGGTGGAGTTCGGGACTTAAATTCTCTATTAACTGCTAGAAGTCTCAGGTCTCACTGACTCTCTGAGAATTGAGGTCAAGGCTAGATAATCTTTGAGGTGGTGTACTTTGTTGTACAAAGTAAGGCAATGCCCAAGGAGCAATCACTGCCTCAGTTAGGGGTTCGTAGTACTTCTTCTGTATCCAAGAAGAGAATACTAAGTAGCTGACGAAGTAAAAAAGTGAACATGAGAGTAACTCAGTGATGTCCGATTCTTTGTGACCCCGTGGACTGTAGCCTGCTAAGTTCCTCTGTCCATGGGATTTTCCAGGCAAGAATACTGGAGTGATAGCCATTTCCTTCTCCAGCGGTTTTTCCCAGCCTCGAACCTGGGTCTTATGCATTTGTAGGCAGATTCTTTACCATCTGTCACCAGGGAATCCCCAAGTCACTGAGGGCACTCAGGCAAATACCCCAGGTCATGGAGATGTGTCTGAAGTACCTTTCTCCAATCTGAGCCTGAGGGAACATGATCTTCTCAACCAAATGGAATAGACTGTTCTGTTTCAGAATCTGAAAATCCATCACTCTACTTTTTTTTTTTTAAGATTTATTGTGATATATTTCTCATATCAAACAGTTCATCAATTAAAATTGTTCCATTAAATGTTCTTAAAAATATTCAGAGTTGTGTAACCATCACCACAATCAACTTTTGAACATTTTGATGCTCCTAGAAGCATGACTATTAGGAGTCTATTCCTATCTCTGACCCCTACCCTGACTCCCACTCCGCCCCACTCTCGGCAGCCACTAATCTACTTTCTGCCTCTATAGATTTTCCTGTTCTGGCTATCTCATATGAACGGAATAATACAATACATGACTTCTTATGACTAGCTTCTTTCACTTAGTATAATGTTTTTAAGGCTCATCCATGTGGTAGTGTGTTATCAATACTTCCTTTTTATGACCACATATTTCACTGTATGAATATGCTATGTGTTGTTTATGTATTCACCATTGATAAGAGCTTGAGTTATTTCTACTTTCTATCATGAACAACATCACTATGAATGTTGATGTAAAACATTTTGTGTAAATATATGTTTTCAGTTCTTTTGAGTATACATCTGCTGTGGTGTGTGTGCTCAGTCATGTCTGACTCTTTGTGACCCCATGGACTGTAGTCTAGCAGGCTCCTCTGTCCATGAAATTTTCCAGACGAGAATACTGGAGTGAGTTGCCATTCCTACTCTGGGGGATCTTCCCAATCCAGGGATTCAACCTGTGTTTCTTGCATCTCCTGCATTGGCAGGCAGATTCTTTACCACTGTGCCACCTGGGGTACCCCATATATCTACAAGTGGAATTATTGCACCATATGGGCTTCCCTGGTGGCTCAGACAGTAGAGAATCTGCCTGCAACGTGGGAGACCTGGCTTTGATCCCCGGGTTAGGAAGATCCCCTGGAGGAGGGCATGGCAACACACTCCAATATTCTTACCTGGAGAACCCCCATGGACAGAGGAGCCTGGCAGGCTACAGTCCCTGGGATCACAAAGAGTCGGACACGACTGAGAGACTAAGCACAGCACATGGTCACTCTATGTTTAACACTTTGAGGAAGTGCAAAGCAGATTTCCAAAGCAGCTATACCATTTTACATTCTCACCAATAGTGTATGAAGATTTCAATGTCTCTATATTCTCATCAACCCTTGTCTATCCTTTTTTCTTAGTTTACTTAGAAAATGTTTTTATTTTCTACTACAACGTAGTTGATTTAAAACCTGTTAGTTTCACGTGTACAGCAAAGTGATTCAGTTATACACATATATGTATCTATTTTTTTTGTCTATCTTTTTAATTATAGGTATCAGTGGATGCAAAGTGGTATCTGATTGTGGTTTTCATATGCATCTCCTTAATGACAAATGATGTTGAACATCTTTTCATGTACTCATTGGCCATATGTATATTTTCTTTAGAGATATGTCAACAGATCTTTTTTTTGCCCATTAAAAAAAATGAGTTTGTTTTTTAATTGAGTCATACAAGTGGTTCTTATTCTCCCTCTTAAGTGGCTGCAGTCCATGGGGTCGCTAAGAGTTGGACACGACTGAGCGACTTCACTTCACTTTTCACTTTCATGCATTGGAGAAGGAAATGGCAACCCACTCCAGTGTTCTTGCCTGGAGAATCCCAGGGATGGCAGAGCCTGGTGGGCTGCCATCTCTGGGGTCGCACAGAGTCGGACACGACTGAGCGACTTAGCAGCAGCAGCAGCAAGTGTGTGTATCTGACATTTTTCTGTCCCTTAGTACCCCATCCTATTGAGTAGTTAAGAGAAGGAAAGAAAAAGGAAATGAATCTGTTTTGCTATTACTTAGCAGTTCTTGTAAAGTTTTAATAAAGGAAGTTGAACTTGGAAGCGTACAGGATGTCTGGTTATTAGTAATTTCCCTTTTATCTGGTATTGATTTCACCAAGAAGACGGAAGGAACCAACATTAGTTGTGTACCAGGTACACAACTGTAGGAAAGCATTTCTGTATTTTGTCTACAACTTTGAATGGTATTCTCTGCTTCTGCCATCAAGGCAACTGAAATTCAGAGAGGTTAAATAACTTAACCAGGATCACTCAACTAGCAAACCTGGGCTGCAAATTCAGGTCTGTCAAGCTTCAAAGATTAACCGCTTCTTACAACTCCTCTTATACAACATTGAATTTAGGCATTTCAATCATCATAATTACTCACAGTTACCTTGAAAGTAGTTTTTTGGCTGAGAAACAAATGTGCTTCCTTATGTATCAAAAAGGAGCTCCTAATCCATTCTTATTAGAATATGTGACCAAGTTGTCTTGTCTTTTTCTTTATTTATTTACCATCGGGTGTTAGTTGTGTTACGTGGGATCTTTCGTTGCGGCAAGGGGGCTTCTCTCTGATTGTGGCACGCAGGCTCAGAAATTGCAGTAGGTGGGCTTAGTTGCCCTGTGGCAGATGGGATCTTAGCTCCCTGACCAGGGATGGAACCTGCATCCCCTGCATTGGGAAGCAGATTCTTAACCACAGGACTAGCAGGGAAGTCCCAGTTATTTTGTCTTGACACCCATGAAGAAATAGGAGCTAACAGAGGTCACAGGTCAGATGCTGCTGGGGAAATGTAGAGATTCCCTGAAGGTTTTTCTGCTGCCTCTAAGCCGTTTCTTCCACGGGCCCCAGGAACTAGTCTGTCTGGTGCACTCTGCGGCTATTCTCAACTGTTTCCACCATTCCCTTTCCGTCTGCTTCACTGAAGAATCCTTGCAGCCTGTGCACTCCCTCATGCCTGTCCCCTGAGCACATCCCCACCCCCTACCCTGCCATGCCCTCCCACACCCATCTCTTAAACAAATACAGTGCTCTCCTTAGACAGTGCTTGTCAAAGCATTCTCATTAATAAGAATTAAAATTAAATATGAGATTAAAATTACAAAGCATATAATCCATGTTTATCCCAGTGACCCATAGATCGTTGTGTTTCCTTAACTCTTCAGCTTCAAACTTTCAGAATTTCATCACTCTTGAGGGCCTTCATAACAAGCAACTTGCCCTGGTATTCAAGCTTTTCTCTAATCTGGCTGCAGTCTTACTTTTCCACCCTTTCCTCATCCCTGCCTTATAGTTGTCCCTAAATGTCAGCCAAGCCATGTGGTCTGCATTGTCGGAATATATCACACAAAGTTGTTTATGCTGTTTTCTCTGCCCCAAACACTTACAGTTCTCCATTTATCAAATTCCATGTGACTGTCAAGGCCCATTCCAAAAACTTTTCTTGTGATAGAAATATTTGCAGTCAAGCATCTCTAGTCCTTTATCTTCTTCTTTTTTTTTTAAAGATTTTTTTAATGTGGAAAAATTTTAAAGTCTTTATTGAATTTTGTTATTTTGTCACAGTGTTGCTTCTGTTTTATGTTTTGGGTTTTTTGTTTTGTTTTGTTTTGTTTGGTCCTGAGGCATGTGGGATCTTAGCTCTTCAACACCCTGCACTGGACTGCCCAAGGAAGACCTCTTTAGTCCTTCTTGAGATCGAAATCAGTATGAATTAGAAGTTGAGAGATGAGGGTTTTCCCTGGTTCTCCCTCTCTGCAATTGTGGAAAAGTCTTGTCATTCAGACCTCAGTTTCTTCATTTCTCAACTTGCCACTTGGGAAAAAATAAGTTCACCCTTTTCTTTTAGACCCAGTAACTGTGTATCTTTTGTCTATATTTTTGGTTACACTGTAGTTCTTTGTTTTCTTATGTATTTTCCTATATCAGGTTATTAGCTTGGTGTAGAATGCCTTTGGTCATTAACCAATGTCCACCTAGCATCCTGAATAGATTTGGTATATGGTAGCTATCCTATTAATATTTGGTGAATGCCTGTTTACTTCTTTATTTTTGTATCCCCTATAGGGTCTATTTAAAATGTTGAGAGTGAGCACCCATGAACTTGTTGAACTGACAGTCTTGCCCTATTGCTTTCTGACTGGTGTTCCTGAGAACTATTTTTTATTCCTCTCCTGTATTCATAGAGATAGCTATATTCTAGCCTCTTTTGTGGAAAGCACAGCATGAGATAAGAATGAGCATCAGTATTCACAGGAGGATTTTGGGGTGAGCAGAGGACTCTAGCAAGATTAACATCTCAATAAGAATATCTCTTAGTAAAATAATTTGGGGTCCAGTTTGGGGCATTCTTGGGAAGAACAGAGCTATTTTACTGACTCAATGAAATCTATTTATTTGGAATATTTTAAATAGGGAAAAAAAAGAAATAAATTATTTCCAGTCCTTGTCTTTTAGAGACTCAGACTAAAATATTTATGAGAGAAATTTTTACAGTACCTGAGTCATACTTCAAAACAATGCCAGGGTAGTTTTAGTGAGTGACAGTGTCGATGAAACAAGATGGGCCACAGGTTGATAATTGTTGAATCTGCAAAATAGGTACACAAGGGTGGTTGTTCTGTTCTGTCTACTTTTGTATTTATTTGAAATATTCCCCAATAGTGACTAGAATTTTTAGCCACATAGCATAGGCTTTGGAATTAAGCAGGTGTAGTTTTAAACTGGCTCTGTTACTTATTATCTGTGTGACCTTGGACAAGTGGCTCAACATCTTTCAGTTTGCTTGTGTCCCTTGTGAAACAAAGATATTATTTTGCAGAGTTCTTCTGAGAATTCAAATACATACGCATACATATATTACGCCTATACACACACATATATATCTGCACATACATATACATATATTATGCATATACACATGACTATATATATCTACAACTGTTAAGTTCTGGTCTAACCAGTCCATGGAAACAAACCAGGTTTGTTTAGAGAAACAGACTGTTCATATTTAGAGAAAAGACAAATCTCAGTGCTCTGTCTCCTCACTTGCTGATGAATAGGAAGCTCTTTTTGTTTCATGAGGTCAACATGAAACAAAAGAACATTTGTTTTTTCAAGAACCTATGTTCTTGAAAAAGCCCAGGGAAGCCTGGGCTTCCCTGGTGGCTCAAACAGTAAAGAATCTGCCTGCAATACAAGAGACCCGGGTTTGATCCCTGGGTCAGGATGATCTCCTGGAGAAGGAAATGACAACCCACTCCAGTATTCTTGCCTGGAGAACTCCATGGACCGAGGAGCCTGGCAGGCTACAGTCCAAGGGGTCGCAAAGAGTCGTACACGACTGAGCAACTAACCCTTTCATACTGATGCCTACCAGTATATCCCAATGTCCTTCTGACCTCACCAACTGGTGGGTCCCAGGTCCTTCACCTCCTGAGAGATTGTTGGAGAAGGCAGGTGGTTTCACCACTCCCATCCCTGCAGTCCTTTCTGTTTGCTGTCTCCACTGGCCACAGGCCCTGCCTGCTCCACTGCTGACGTCCTCAGAACACTGTGTCTGGACTTCTGGTAATCTCCTACCCTGCTCAGTGGGGAGAAGTCTCTCCCTTCTTGTTCCAGCACTTTAAGGATCCTACTGTAGTGTCGGGGGGACTGCTTGTGACTTAGTCATCGAAATTATCCTCTGCTTTTCAAGACAAATGGATAATCCAGCAGTGCTGCATGATAGTACAGTCTCCCACTGAGTTGATTCTTGCTGCTCTTTTCCGTAGCTAGATCTAGCAGTTTATTTGGTCCAACTTTCTCCATTCTTCCTCACTCCTGGCAATTTCTATTTCTCTCAGGCCTAGGTTGTCTCTCCTTATAATCTTTCTTTCTTTCCTTATTCACTGTTCCCACCACTGAGTCTGAATAGCAACCAAAGGATTTCTGGGCCTTTGCAAAACTGCATTCATGATTAGGTACCTGTGTGTGTCCCCCAGCACTCCAAGAATTAAGATGCTTCATGAAAATCCTGGGACATCCCTGGTGATCCAGTGGTTAAGACTCCACCTTACTACTTCAGGGGGTTGCAGGTTCAATCCCTGGTCAGGAAACTAAGATCCTGCATGCCATGTAGTATGACCAGAAAAATTTGGGGGGAGCTTCCCAGGTGGTGCCAGTGGTAAAAAACCAGTCCATCAATGCAGGAGATGTAAGAGATGAGGGTTCGATCCCTGGGTTGGGAAGATCCCCTGGAGGAGGCATGGTAACTCACTTTAGTATTCTTGCCTGGAGAATCCCATGGACAGAGGAAACTGGTGGGCTACTACAGTCCATGGGGTCGAAAAGAGTCAAACATGACTGAAGAGACTTAGCACCATGAAATGAAACTGATTCTCCCCTCTACCTACCTGAATCTTAGATTTTACCTCAACAAGACTCTTTATAACATATTAAAGTACATGGTTCATAGTAAACACTTGGGAAATAGCAGCTATCACCCAAAATCAAGATTATCAATAGCATGAAGCTCAGAGAATATAGGTTAAAGGATATGAAGATGAATTTTTGTTTTCCATTTGACTGTTACACACACAAAAAAGTATACTGTAAATATTAAGTGCTTTGCTATCCCTTTGAGGTTTCCTTCATGTAATTACATGTTTTTGCCTCAGATGTACTATCACTAGAAAAGGGTGATTTATGAGGCAAAGTACAGAATCCATTTAAAAATATCTCAGATTTTCTGGCCATTGTCTGTCCTGTTCTCTCAAGCTGTGTGTGGGTGCAGCTTTAATAACCTTGGAGAATAAATAACATTGCCAGTTGCAAAATTGGAACATGTAGAAGTTGGCTGATAACTATATTACAGATGAACCTCGAAGTGGTGGGTGTGTCCTGTAGGTCTCAAGGTGTGGTGTCCTTTGAGTTAGAAACTGCGGGGAAAAAAAAAAACTTGTGAAGGCATTTAGTTTTATTTAGGTTACAGCAGTTATAATCTTTTGACATTCAATTTTACATTCTTTTCTTTCTAGAAGATTGAAACTTTGACTCCAAGTCAAGGGCGTTTTTTTTAAGTTAGAATGAAATAAGTCTATACAGACTCCCTTTGTTCAGTTTTGTTTTTTTTTTTTTTTTTCCTCAGAAAAGCATATTTACTTGAGTAGTGTCAATTGTCTAAAATGGATCTAAAAGTGAAAGTTACCTTGGTAACATGAATGTTTCTTCGTGGAAGGGTTTTTGATCATAAAAATCTATGGGTAAAATAGCATTTCATCTAGAAGAGTAACCCTGGAAGATTATCTAGGCCTATTAATTGCCCTTACTGATACTGATGGTGCTTCCCTGGTGGCTCCAATGGTAAAGAACCTGTCTGCAATGAAGGAGACTGGAGTTTGATCCCTGGGTTGGGAAGATCTCTGGAGAAGGGAATGGCTAGCCTCTCCGGTATTCTTTCCTGGAGAATTCCATGGACAGAGGAGCCTGGTGGGCTACAGTCCATGGGGTGGCAAAGAGCCAGACATGATTGAGCAACTAACACTTTCACTTTACTTTCAATATCTTAGAAGCTATTTCTTCATATTTTCTAATTGGGTATTAAAATAATGCTGCTGTATATATGTGAGAAAGCTGAAGTGAGAGGGGGTGAGTGTGTGTGTGTCTTGCATTTGCTGACCCAGCCCGTAGGAGACTATCTCGCTTTGTTCCGTAAGTACGTTGGCTACCCCACCCTTACCCTACATTAGACTTTTACTGTCAAAAGCAAATGGGCTGCACCACAGATTCTCATGTAAATGTTATGCAGGTTCCTATTTGAATGGCTTGAACAGGAAGAACATGCTTCCTGCTCTAGGCTGTCAGCATGTGTTAGACTCATTGATGTGAGCCAATCTTGTGCTGTAAGTAAGTCTCTCTCTTCTGAACTTTCTCTTTCTTGCATTTAGTCAGTTTCTTGATTTTCCTTGATTTTAAGATATATCCAGTAAATTATCTTTTTTTATAATCTGTCTAGATCCTGCAGTTGTTGTGTGTGTTAGGTTCTCCTGTGGGCTGAGGAAACTGGTTTGAATAGGGGCGCCTTCTGAAACTGGAAGAAAAGACCATAATTGTAGAAAGTGTTTGTTGAGTTATTTTTCATCCCCCATTTCACACACACAGACACCCTGAGGGGCTATATCTCCAACTTTCATGAACTATAACTCTAAATTTGGAAAAATAAAAATCTCCTTCTTTTATCTGGCTCTTCTTCTAAGGAGGAAAAAATGTTAGCTGAATATATGAAAATCTAGGATTGAGGTATGTTGTGTATTAGGTTGTTTTTTTGATCAGTGAGATGTATAATGATTCATGAATTGGGACTAATATCCAGTAATATCCAATATCTTTTCAACAGAACAATGCAGTAATGTATGGCTACTAAATACATAATGTTTATCCAAAATCACAGAATTGTTACTTAATCAATAAATATTTTATGTTTACCAGTTTCATGTATAAAAATTAGGATGAAAGAAGGGCTTTACACAGAGCATTATGACAGATGGGACTCATTTTTAATATAATGTATTTTTTCTGTACTTATTATTTTGATTTTAAATAATTAGAATTTTTAGAAAAAAATTTATAGAAATAATGTTTTCTCTTTCCTTTAATATTGGAAATCAGTTTAATTCAATAGAAAATAGCTGCATTCTCTTTCACACCTCTTAAATTCAAATATAAGATTTCATGTCTGATTGGTATAAAAAGGAATTTTTCCTGACAAACTTAGGTTTTTAGTTAGTGCAGTATAATTATTGCATATATTATTATTATTTATAACACAGTAATAAGTGCTATTTCAAGTCACATATAATAATAGATTTCTATGTTATGAAGTGTTAAATGGGCCTGATTTATTATTATTGTTATTATTAAGGACTCAATGCTCATTGATTTTTATGGAGGATACTCAATGAAAATGAAGAATGTTTAATTTTTTACTATTTTACAGCTTCATTTTTTTACATATATATTTGTAGATAGTTAAATAAGCATATAATAATTACTAGTACAATATATTTAAATATCTCAAGGACAGAGCCAATATTATTTAGCTACCAATGATATATAAGATGTAATTTCTCTTCAAAATTTAATGCACATATTTTTCTACTCTGTTCTGTGCATTCCTCTATGCAACGCTGCTTATAATTTATGAAGTATTTGTTTTGCATATTTGTCTTTTTGACTGGCTTATGAGTTCCTCTGGGACAAGGACTGTGTTTCTGGTCTCTTTCAGGCTTTCAGTTTTGTGCCAGAAACAACGCAAGGCTGTTTCTGGCACAAACTAGGCCTTTGTTGAAAGTTGTTGAATTAAACTGGTGCCACAAGGGACTTCAGTCACATATAGTCTGACACAAAGACGCTTAAAGCAGGGACAAAATGAGATAAAAGAGAAGATTGCCTAACATTTACATATACAAGTTGTTGTTGTTATTGTTCAGTCACTAAATTGTGTCCCACTCTTTGCGACCCCATGGACTGCAGCACACCAGGCCTCCCTGTCCTTCACTATCTCCCAGAGTTTGCCCAAACTCATGTCCATTGAGTCAGTGATGTGATTCAACCATCTCATCCTCTGTCACCCCCTTCTCCTCCTGCCTTCAGTCTTTCCCAGTGTCAGGGGGTTAGGTATAAATTCTTACTGTGCAGGTTTGATTGTGGAGTTTTCTTAACATTTGAGGTGAACATTTTGAAAGTTTATATTCAAGTCATTTATCAGTCAAAGATAATCGATGGAAAGTCTCTGCCTCTCCAATAGCCTTAGGGTGTTTCAGAGACAGTTCTGTTTACAATGAAGAGGACACTATATTTAGTCTGACTGTTCAGACAGTTTAGAGGCTGGCACTACCATTCTGAATGCTCCTGGGAAATTACTTTATTCATTGGCTTTACTTTCCTCATCTGAAGTAAGTAAAAAATTTTTTTCTCATTAAAATCTATTGCATAAGGTTGTGGAGTGAATTGAGACGGTATATAAAAGGGATTAATAAATTGTAGTATGCTGTACAGATGTAAGCTATTGTTTTTTGTACTGGATAACTATATATTCAGCAAACACTTGCTAAACCTTTACCTTTCTGTGAAGTCAATCTTTTCTTGGATAGATTCTCAATATGGTATATGATATACAGCAGGCCTCTATTGAAACCTATTATATGTTATGACACCTAATGAGAAGTTCTATGTTTGATTATGGAAATTTAAATATCTTTATTTTTGCATTATCTGTGCAGATTTTGGATATGTCCAAGTGATTTCAGTTTTAATTTATTAAATTCTTATTTGTTTTCCTAAATAAATAATAATAAAATATATTTATTAGTAGAACTTTTTATTAAAGAGGAACCCGTGTTCCCACTGTATTTTTTGAAAGAGAATAAGTGAATCTGGGGCTTCCCAGGTGGGTCAGTGGTAAAGCATCTGCCTGCCAAGCAGAACATATAGGCTTGATCCCTGGGTTGAGAACATCCCCTGGAGAAGGAAATAGTTACCCACTCCAGTATTCTTGTCTGGGAAACCCCAAGGACAGAGAAGCCTGGCAGGATACAGTCCATGGGGTTGCAAAGAGTTGGATATGACTTAGCGACTAAATAACAACAGCAAAAAGTGAATCTATGTTCCCACTGCTTTTTTTTTTTTTTTGAAAGAGAATCAGTAAACCTAATCTCCTAAAGTTCCCTCCAAACTAGGAACTCGATGGAGATTACAAAGCTCAAATGAGACTTTCAAATACTTACCCTGGCAGACTGGGACCACAAATTTTTTTGGGGGGGTGGGTAGGGGGACCACAATTGTGTTAAAGCTCTTTTTGAGCCCCAAATAAAAGGAGCTGACATAGATATAATCCCTCAGAACTTTGAGACTTGGATAAACTTTAAATGTATTATGGATCTAGTTAGAAAATTGAGAACCATTTTTAAATCAACAGGTCAAAAGTTTTAGGTTGAGTAATAGTTCCATAAATAGAAATGTTGTTTCATGCCCACCTAGAATGCCCACCTAGTTCTGTTTAAAGAAAATTTAAGTTCATGATAGAAACTCTGTCTGCCCTTTAAGATTAGAATTTGTTTTGCCCAAGAATTTATATTTTATTTGAATATTGGACTTGTAAGTATAGTTAAAATTGGACTTTTTTTGAAAGTACAGCTTTGAGTAAGTATGTATATCCATCTGCCCTATAGCATCACATTCCCATATCCTCTCCAAAAGAGCAAAGCAAATATGGGTTCATTTAAAACTGTATGAAAATATTTGCTTAACACAACCTCTCTGGAATGGAAAATGTCAAATTGTTAAACTTATTTCTCTCTCTCTCTCTTTTTTTTTTCCCTTAAGGAGAATGGTGTTGAATACTTATGTTCTGAGAGCCAGCCCCAATCCAGGTTTGCCTGTTTGTTTGTGTGTGAATTTGGATGCATATTCCATAATTTCTAAGAGAATTCTTTGGACCCAACACTTCAAAAATACTACTTCTGCTCTTTTGACAGGGAATATTCTACCCTACCATCTCCTGGTCACACTTCATCCACAGAGAGTACTGTAACTTCAAGTGGTAAGTAGATTAGAAAAGATACAAAAATAAGACTGTTAGTCTGTTATATTGAAAATGGATAACCAACAAGGACCTTCTGAACAGTGCATGGAGCTCTGCTCAATGTTTTGTGCCAGCCTGGATGGGAATGAGGTTTTGGGGAGAATGGATACCTGTGTATGTATGGCTGAGTTCCTTTGCTGTCCATCTGAAACCATCACAACATGGTTAATCGGCTATACCCCAATGCAAAATGAAAAGTTTAAAGTTTGGGGAAAAAATAAATAAATATGAGGAAACAGAAAAAACCTGAGGATATTATACTAAAGATCCCATAAGCAGAAAGCTGTACTCTATTTCAATAAATGCTATATTATTTAACACCTCCTTTAAAAAATTAGAATGTTAATTTTTTTAGAATGTTAATATTATAACCATAAGCTTGGATATCTTGTGATCTCCTGAGGTGTATACAAGTGAAAAGGATATAAGCAAATAATCTTTTGCATAGTATTCATGCTGTTAGTTTCTTCCTGTTGATAGATTCTGGATCAGAAATTTTGCATATGGCTTCTGGTGACCTTGACTGTAAACCACTCTGTGAGAAAGAGGAAGATAAAAGATCAGCTTCTGCTGTGACAAAGATCCAAGGTAAGCTGTTGAAGGGTTCAAGCATAGTTTCCATTCTAAAACACGAAACGAACCTGGAAGCTAGCGGACTAACTATCATCAGTGGCTGAGTAATATTGTCTTATAAAAGAATTTTGAAGACATAGTCTGAAGAAAAGAACTCTAAGAGGTGACCATGGCCTTCATATATGACAATGTTACCAACTTTTTCCCAACTCTATATTTAGAATAAAACTTACAATGTATTTTAATAGGATTTAAATATCTTCTTATGGCCAAAATTTATTGGACACACCTGAGTCTCAGCTGTGATGCAGTTGTGAAATCACTTACTTAGGAAATTCTCAGAATCCTCATTAGAATTTACTGGGTTAAAAGGATGGACCAGGACTTCTCTGGTTGTCCAGTGACTAAGACGCCGTGCTTACACTGCAGGGGCCATGGTTCATTCCCCGGTGGGGGAATTCAGATCCTGCGTGCTATGTAGCATGGTAAAAAAATTTTTTTAAATAAAATAAAAACTGGATATTAAAAGAAAAGAGGATGGACCGATTAGTGATGGTCCACTCAGGAGGCAGAAATTAACTAGAAAATGCTCAGTCGTGTCCTACTCTTTGCGACCCCATGGACTGTAGGGGCTGGAGTCAGTTGCCGTGCCATGTCCATGGGATTTTCCAGGCAATAGTACTGGAGTGCATTGCCATTTCCTTCTCCAAGGGATCCTCCCAACCCAGGGATCGAACCTGGGTCTCCTGCATCGTAGACGCTTTACCGTCTGAGCCACCAGGGAAGTCCTAGACAATGCATTAGATCCTCCTTTTCTGCCATTTGAGTCTGAAAATAAAGAGGTTATTCTCAACTGTTCCCTGTTAGGCATCACTACAGTTGATACCCTTGGGAAATGTAGACTCCCATTTCTACCTAAAGTGTCAATTAAGGAAAATTCATCAAAAGTTAAATTGTCAATTAAATTTGAGATATAGGTGCTAAGTTAAAGGAGCTGTAAAATTGTAGAAATGGAATCCATTCCTTCATTTAACTGAAGAATATCTTTACATTCTATCTCACACCAAATAAGAAAAATTTTAATTAAAATTACACCAGGATACCATTTTTTACCTATCATGTAGACAAAGATAGAACAGTTTGTTTGCACACTTCTGATAAGATTGTTGGAAGAAAAAGAATTCTTGTCCATTGCTGCAAGGAATGTAAATTATTATAATTAGTATGGAGAGGAATTTGCCAATATCTACCCAAAATTTAAATGTACGTCAGTTCAGTTCAGTTCAGCCGCTCAATCATGTCCCACTCTTTGCAGCCCCATGGACGGCAGCACACCAGGCCTCCCTGTCCATTGCCAAATCCTGGAGTTTACTCAAACTCATATCCATTGAGTCGGTGATGCCATCCAACCATGTCATCCTCTGTTTCCCCCTTCTCCTTCTGCCTTCAATCTTTCCCAGCATCAGGGTCTTTTCCAATGAGTCAGTTCTTCCCATCAGGTGGCCAAAGTATTGGAGTTTCAGCTTCAGCATCAGCCCTTCCAATGAATATTCAGGACTGATTTCCTTTAGGATGGACTGGTTGATCTCCTTGCTGTCCAAGGGACTCTCAAGAGTCTTCTCCAACACCACAGTTCAAAAGCATCAATTCTTCGGCGCTCAGCTTTCTTTATAGTCCAACTCTCACATCCATACATGACTACTGGAAAAACCATAGCTTTGACTAGATGGACCTTTGTTGGCAAAGTAATGTCTCTGCTTTTTGATATGCTGTCTAGGTTGGTCATAAATGTATGTATCCCATGATAAAATAATTGGTTTCTGGGAATTTATCCTATAGATCTAAGTACACACATACTATATGACATACATGGAAGTTTATTTATTGTAGTATTGTTTGTAATAACAAATAATGGAAACAAGTTAACTATCAGTAGAAGACTAACATCTTTTGGCATGTCCAAGTAATGGAATACTAATATGCATTTGTAAAACATACAGAAGGGAACTTTTTTCTTGGAAAAATATCAAAGAACTATTGTTTCTTAGGGAAAAGTACTAGAGTACAAAGCACTGTGTATTGCATGTAAATATTTGTGAAAAAAATAGAAAAAGGTTTTTGTACATATAATACATATATAAAATATCTCTATAAAGCTAGACAGAAATTAGTAACATTGTCTATGAGTCAGGAAACTGGCTTTCTGGTGGGCATGATGGGAGAGAAAATTTTCACTGATAAACATCTTACACTTTTGATTTATGGACCATATGAATCTACTATCAGTCTTAAAATTTTTTTAAATATAAAATTTCCATAGGGAAGATTTTTATGTCTTTGAAGATAGTAGTTACCATTTTGTTCTTATTTCCATATAAATTTTAAAAATTGAGTACATCCTTTAGTTATTCTGTTTTCTTGAAAAGAAAGAAACAAAATCTAACTATTGCTGCTGACCTTTGTGTCTGGACTGAACTAAATTTGTACTGTAATGTACTTGATAATGTGAAGAGGAAAATCATTATCAAGTACTGCTGCTGCTGCTGCTAAGTCGCTTCAGTCGTGTCCGACTCTGTGCGACCCCATAGACGGCAGCCCACCAGGCTCCTCTGTCCATGGGATTCTCCAGGCAAGAACACTGGAGTGGGTTGCCATTTCCTCCTCCAATGCATGAAAGTGAAAAGTCAAAGTGAAGTCGCTTAGTCGTGTCCGACTCTTAGCGACCCCATGGACTGCAGCCTACCAGGCTCCTCCGTCCATGGGGTTTTCCAGGCAAGAGTACTGGAATGGGGTGCCATTGCCTCCTCCATTATCAAGTACATTACAGTACAAATAAATACAGAGAAATTACAAAAAGGAATGGCATAAATTAAAAGTGCATCTCTTTATCTTAGTTTGATGACATTTTGCTTAGAAAGATACTATGTTTTGGAAGGATATCATACTTCGTCATCAGCCCTGCATATATAATTTTTTAAAACATGTTTGTCAAGCTATTAAAAAAAGCTAGCTACCCTGGTAAGGGAAGAGCCAGCTTAGCTGGCTCAGTGGTAAAGAATCTACCTGCCAGTGCAGGACATGCAGGTTCAGTCCCTGGATCAGGAAGTTTCCCCTGGAGAAGGAAATGGCAACCCACTCCGGCAGACTGGCGGGCTACAGACCATGGAGTAGCAAACTAATTGGGCAGGATTTAGTGACAAAGCAACAACTAAGTAATTGTTCATCCTTCTTTCATTCTGTTCCTATGATTATACTAGTAATGTGTTTGATTAAAAAAGCAGCATCAGCCTTAAAAAGTAGTTTAAAAACCCTATTATTTGAAGGCCATACAAGTATTTGTATGGCACAAGCATTTGTATTCACACTTTTAATTTATGCCATTCCTTTTGGTAATTTCCCTGTATCTATTTGTACTGTAATGTACTTGATAATGATTTATGCAAATATTCATTTGTTAAGAAATTTTGCATGGCTGGCTTCTTTGGGAACACACATTAAACCCTTTGCCTCTTAGGTGTCTGCCCACATTGCCACCCTCAGTATTTCTTCCTCTTTTCCTTGTAACCCTCCTCGCCCCACAGTGTTTGGTGTGTTTCCTCCTTCTCACAGGCGGAAGTCCAGCTCCTGAAAACATTGAACTGCAAGGCTCTGTGAGTGGAGAAAAAAGCATGTTGATTCAGGTAATATATACATGTTAACAATAAAAGTAATGATACATTGCAATGGTAGAACTGGCCCTTTAAGTTTGCAAAGTACTCTTAAAAGCATTATTTCAATTTATCCTTTCAAAATATTATGAGGTTCATAGACTTTAGTTATAGCAATATTTTATAGATGAAGAAGTTGAGGCCAGAGCATCCAGGGTCACACAGTAGAGTCAGAGGTAGGACCTCCTGACTCCACACTGGTTTTTCTTTCATTCATTCTTGCATTTGTTCACTCATTTATCCATTAAAGATCTACTGGAAACAAGCTAAATATCTGTCTCTAAAGTCCTCTTACATAAATGAATGCATTAATAAATAAGGCTAAATAAAAGTGATACCTATATTAAAGATATTCTGTAATTAAGGGAAGAAACATACAATTACTCAGTAATTAGACTGCAGTTAAACTAACATTGTTTAGTTCGGCCTATTTGATTATGAGAAACAGAGACTCATGTTTCTTATAATCATGAGATTATAAGAAACAGAGACTCATTAATAACCCAGGTTGAGAGAAGGTTGTGACATGTATACATTTGAAGTAATGAGATAAAAATGTTATGCTAAAGGGAGTAGAGTAATTGGATATGTGGTTTGGAATAATTCTTTGTAATATAAATTATACCTAAACTGTAGTGTTAGCTAGCAGACATGCCCCAAATAGTTGCCTCTTCTTAAAAAATGGACAGAGGAAAATTCAAATCCTCTAGTCTTTCATAGTTGGAGAAGGCAATGGCACCCCACTCCAGTACTCTTGCCTGGAAAATCCCATGGCCGGAGGAGCCTGTGGGCCACAGTCCATGGGGTTGCTAAGAGTCGGACACGACTGACCAACTTCACTTTCACTTTTCATTTTCATACATTGGAGAAGGAAATAGCAACCCACTCCAGTGTTCTTGCCTGGAGAATCCCAGGGACGGTGAAGCCTGGTGGGCTGCCGTCTATGGGGTCGCACAGAGTCAGACGTGAGTGAAGCAACTTAGCAGCAGCAGCAGCAGCAGTCTTTCACAGTAGTCTTTCAAGAAAACATTTTTTTTTTCTCATTTCAAAAAGAAAAAGAAAAAACTTAAATAATGGATTAGAAAATGTAGTAATGGAAGTAGGGGACTGGTTAGAATGCTATTGGAATGATTCAGGCAAGATATGAAGATAGTATGAATTTAGTGACAATGAAAAAAATGAGGCTTATTTGAGAGATATTTATGGAATAACATTCACAGTACATAGTGACTGATAATCAGGGGCCTGGGAAAAGGTAAATACTCAGGTTTACAGCTTAACTTACAGAATGAGTAGAACAGCATGAGAGAGGGAAAGAGTAAGAAGAATTTGTGGGGTAAATTTAATTAATTTGAGATAAGTCAAGTTTCAGGTTGATATGTGATATCATCAACACCCTTTAAGGAAATTTTATAGATAAGCTATATACCCATATTCATAAACTCATCAATGGGACTTTGGGGACAGAGATATATTTGTGAATTATCAGCAAAAAACCAAGCATGTGGATGAGATTTCCCAAGAAAGGAGGGCAGGCAGAGAGAGAGAACAGAGGATAATGGACTCTTGATGATTCCAGTGTCAAATAAGAGAAGGCCAGTGGCAAAGGAGACGGAGAAGGAGCTATTGTAGTGATTGGTGGACATAAGGAAAGGGAAGCCAAGGGCTGAAAAACCTTCAAGAAGGTGATTCTAGATCATTTTAGATGCTACAGTGAGCTTAAGTAAGATACTGACTGAAAATTATTCATTGGGTTTAGCAGTAGGGAGGTCACTGATAACTGGGGAGGGCACGTTCCTAGGAGTGTTGGGTGCAGGGGCAGAGTAGTTCACAGATCACAAATGGGAGATGAAGAACTGGAACAGCTCTTCAACAGTGTCCAACATTGGCCAACTCTTCCCAGAAGAAGCATAGCCAGGAAGCACAGAAGAGGAAAATGACATCACCGGACGACATCATAGGATTAAGAGAGGATTAAAAAAAATTAATTGATACAAATGATCCAGTGTTTTACTTGCATTATTGCGCTTGTTATATTTTATCAAAATCTTAGTTTCAATTGTCCAAAAATGATGTGATGTGGTATCCAGGGCCCTACGAAGGAAATCTGTCTTGACCAAAATAAGGAAATATGGAAAAATTTTGAGAATGTTGAATAATAATTATCCGAAAATAATTGTAACCTATAGCTTCTCCTTTAGATTTCCCCAGGCAGTGGAATACAACTGCTATAGCGGGGATTCTTGTTGCATAGATGCCTTTGTAGGACAGTTGATCAGTGACCTTAGAGTATATTCAGATGGAGGAAAAGCCAAACAGCATAATATTTTTTTTTTGAAGTATAATTGCTTTACAATGTTCTGTTAGTTTCTGCTGTACAATGAAGTGAATCAGCTGTATACATGCATAGATCCCTTCCCTCTTAGACCTCCCTCCCACTCCTTCCCCATCCCACCTCCTAGGTCATCACAGAGCACTCAGTTAAGCTCCCTGTGTTATACAGCAGATTCCTTCCACTGGCTAGTTTACACATGGTACTGTATATATGTCAGTCCTAATCTCCCAAGTCATCCCACTCTCCCCTTCTACCCCTGTATCCGCATGTCCATTCCCTACATCTGAGTCTCATTTTAGCAGTTATTTTGTCAAAATTTCCCCAACAACCCATTTGGAATGCTGCGTGTGAAAGTCCTAGATTACCACCCCCTTTTCATTCATTCAGTCCTGCCTCTCCCTCAAGCTCCAACTTGTTCTTTGCCTGCAGAGACATTCCATGCTTCTCAAGCCATATGTCTCTCTCCTCCCTTTGCAAAGCATATATTTGTATCTCATTTGGCAGGCACTTAATCCTAGTCTTCTTTGTGGTAATTGGTATCACATTTGCAGCTTTTCAGGTATTTCTGTTTTTTTTTATGCCTCAACTAGACTGGAAACCCCCTTGGAGCCAGTCCTCTTTTCTTAATCCCTAACACAGTTCATGGCATAGTTTGTTTTTGAACAGGGTAGGGCAGGAGAGGACAGGAAGCCAAAAAATGATTGCATATGAAGGATTTCCACTGTATGTACAGCAATAAAATCTTCTTATGTTTTTAGGAAGCCAAAAAGGACCCAAAAACAATTGATGAGCACAGAAAAGAATGTGCTGCAGGAGGTAAGGAATGTTCTCTTCCAACCCCCCACATTAACTTTTATTACCTGCTGGTAGGTTTTATGGGAGAGATCTTTCTCAGCAAAGATATGGCAAGCCAACTCTTTGCGACCCTATGGACTTGAGCCTACCAGGCTCCTATGTCCATGGGATTCTTCAGACAAGAATACTGGAGTGGGTTGCCATTTTCTTCTCCAGGGGATCTTCCTGACCTAGGGACTGAACCTGAGTCTCCTGCATTGCAGGCAGATTCTTTACCATCTGAGCCACCTGGGGAGCCCCCTATAACTCTGCATCTGTAGATAAGACCAGCCAAATAGAACTAATTTTGATTCAATTTGTATCATTTTCAGAATGCCATATTTACATTGCATTGCCTGTCAAGCCTAAAGGTCTGGTAATAACTAGTGCCCTATTGTGAACTAAAAGCTGTGCCAGTGTTGGGACTTCCTGATGATCAGTGGCCAAAACTCCACACTCCCAGTGCAGGGGGCCTGGGTTCAATTCCTGGTCAGGGAACTAGATCCCACATGGCACAGCTAAGAGTTTCCATGCCTCAACTAAACCTACTGCATGCCTTAAGGAAGACCGAAGATCCTGTGTGCCACCACTAACACCCCATGTAGCCAAATAAATAAATATTTTAAAAAATGCCAATGTTAGTAGGGAACTCTCAGCAGCTCTAATCTAAGACCGTTTTTTATTGTCCCATCTAAAAGCAAATAAGCCAATATTTAAAGAATGAGTGTTAATTTGCTTCTCTCCCCATCTTCCTGTTAGGATGGAACAGTGGATAGAGTTCTGCCTTTGGAAATCAAAGACTATGCTCAGTCACTCTGTTACTTGCTGTGACTTTGGAAAGTTGTTTAACCTGAGTCTTAATTTCCTCATTTGCAAAGTGGAAATGATGAGTAAAAAGCAATGTGTTGGTGGTTTAGTCGGTAAGTTGTGTCTGACTCTTGTGACCCCATGAACTGTAGCCCACCAGGCTCCTCTGTCCATGGAATTCTCTAGGCAAGAATACTGGGGTGGTTTGCCATTTCCCTGGTAGCTCAGCTGGTAAAGAACCTGCCTGCAATGCAGGAGACCCCTGTTTGATTCCTGGGTCAGGAAGATCCTCTTTAGAAGAGATAGGCTACCCACTCCGGTATTCTTGGGCTTCCCTGGTGGCTCAGCTGGTAAAGAATCTGCCTGCAATGCGGCAGACCTGGGTTCAATCCCTGGGTTGAGAAGTTACCCTGGAAAAGGGAATAACTACCCACTCCAGTATTCTGGCCTGGAGAATTCCATGGACAAGTATAGTCCATGGGGTCACAAAGAGTCGGACATGACTGAGCAACTTTCACCTTCACTTTCAAAAATCAATGTACCCTTTATGAATAGACTGTGCTAAGTACTAGGCAAAATTCTTTATGTGCATAGTTCCATTTAGTTCTCCCAAGTGCCTGTTTGAAATACGTAAGCTGGGATTCAGTTTCATAGCCTATAAATTGTAGGTAAGAAAAGAACCTACCACAGAAGGCTGGCTGTGAGGATTGAGTAAATGATGTAAAAAGCACTTAGAAAAGTACCTGATGAAAGTTCTCATAAAAACTACTATAGAAAAATAATCCTTATTTTGTGGATGGTTTGATGATGTTGTGACTACTTGTTCCAAGTAACTTAATTATAAGGATCAAAGTATTGACTGAAAAAAAAAAAGCACAACCTAAACTTTGAGAATTACATTTTATCTGGTAGATTTATTAAGGACTTAAGCCTGGGATATAGCTTCTCAGCTCTGAGGAACTGCTCCAAAGAGGTAAAGGAAGAGACAGGATATATAGGAGTTTTGCCAAAAAACAAAACAACAAAAAATCACCAGGCCATCCAGCATCGAAAGACTACTGCTAATTGTAAAAAAACCAGACATCTCAAGTTAATAAATTTAGCACTTTTCTGTGCATGGGAAGATACAAGAGTCTGAACTTATTACAATCATTCCTTTGATATGCACCTTAACTGTCTAGGGCCAATATCCTGCTTTTCTCCATCTTAAATCCCCAATGGCTTGATGGCAACAACATCTTTTGTTTACTGGAATGACAGGTGACATTCTTTGTCCACAAAAGCTAGGATTTAAACTAGGTTTTTTCAACTCTAAATCTAACGCTCTTAATAACTAATATTGTGTTCTTTGCAAAATAGTGAAGAGTATCATTAATATGTGTAAAGAGTCTTGTTCTGGGACTGGCCTATAGTAAACCTGTGGGAAATGATTGGGATATCATATTTATACTGGCCTCCTAATGCAAAGAGCTAACTCATTGGAAAAGACCTGATGCTGGGAAAGATTGAAGGAAAGAGGAGAAAGGGATGATAGAGGATGAGATGGTTAGATAGCATCATTGACTCGGTGGACATGAGTTTGAGCAAACTCAAGGAGATTGTGAAGAATAGGGAAGCCTGGAGTGCTGCAGTCCATGGGGTTGCAACGAGTCAGACATGACTTAGCCACTGAACAACAACAACAACAATCATGTTTATTCTTGCTGTTATTGTTACTATTATTATTATACTATTAATATTATTACTACTAGAATCATTACTCTTCTTGTTGTTGCTGCTTTTAAACCCTTGATCTGTAGGAGGACCAGGGTACCAGAGGAAGGTATGCATTTAACCATGGAATTAAATTAAATAAACATTCAAATACAGGAAGAACAAACTGGGCTATCCCATGATTCTGAGACATCTTCAGGTTTCAAAGACTATTCATATGCTAAAATGTGAGCCAATAATTTTAACATCATCATAATCCCCAAAGCATAACATAGCACAACATTATCTTATATTAATATTTAAGCAGATGTATTATTAGCTGAGGGACATCCCAGGTGGCTCAGTGGTAAAGGATCTTCCTGCCAATGCAGGAGACAAAGAATCAATCCCTGGGTTGGCAAGATCCCCTGGGGGAGAAAATGTCTACCCACTCCAGTGTTCTTGCCTGGAGAATCCCATGGGCAGAGAAGCCTGGTGAGCTGCAGTCCATGGGATCACAAAGAGTCAGACATGACTGAGCGACTGAGCATGCATACATGGATTATTAGCTGGCAAGCTTCTCAGACATATGTCAATGAAATGCCTTTGTTTAATAACAACGTTTGGTTGAATGTGCCCTTAGCTGTTAATCCTTTTTAACCAAATACTGTTCTATTGTCTTTAATAGGTGCTGCTCTTTCCTCTCTTCCTGTGAAGTCGGTTAACTTTAGACAAAGTGACAAGTAAGTTCTTCCTCTTACAGCATGCTCACATTTTTTGCATTTCTGTTGAACTATGTTTGAATAAGTTCTTTCTCTTATTCTGTAGCACTTCTGCTAATGAGAAGGAGGTAGAGGTAAGTTTCAAGCAAATATTTTTTTCTTTAATAAAAAAAGTGTTTCAGAATCACTTGCCTACAGTCCCTGTATGCTTTTTCATAAGCTGTCCTACGTGTGTTGTCTTTTGGCTTGGCCATGACAAAGTACAGGTAAAGCTCATGCATGCCAGGATTATGTCTCTGGGAGGAGAAAGATATGCTTCAGTGTAATTTGGTATTAAGCTGACATATTTGACTACATCCAACGTTCTCCCCTCACCTTCACATTATTTTGACAATAGGCCGAATTTCTCAGATTATCTTTGGGATTTAAATGTGACTGGTTCACCTTGGAGAAAAGAGTGAAGCTTGAAGAAAGATCCCGTGACTTGGCCGAAGAAAATTTGAAGAAAGAAATCGCTAACTGTTTAAAACTGTTAGAGGTAAGAACCCTAACATTTGGGAACTGTCAGATCAGATCAGATCAGATCAGTCACTCAGTCGTGTCCGACTCTGCGACCCCATGAATCGCAGCACACCAGGCCTCCCTGTCCATCACCAACTCCCGGAGTTCACTCAGACTCATGTCCATTGAGTCAGTGATGCCATCCAGCCATCTCATCCTCTGTCGTCCCCTTCTCCTCCTGCCCCCAATCCCTCCCAGCATCAGAGTCTTTTCCAATGAGTCAACTCTTCGCATGAGGTGGCCAAAGTACTGGAGTTTCAGCTTTAGCATCATTCCTTCCAAAGAAATCGCAGGGCTGATCTCCTTCAGAATGGACTGGTTGGATCTCCTTGCAGTCCAAGGGACTTTCAAGAGTCTTCTCCAACACCACACTTCAAAAGCATCAATTCTTTGGTGCTCAGCCTTCTTCACAGTCCAACTCTCACATCCATACATGACCACAGGAAAAACCATAGCCTTGACTAGATGAACCTTTGTTGGGAACTATAGGTTTGTTATATTATTAATTAAGTTTTCAAAACTTCATGAGTTTATTTGTATAACTAAAACTATCACCAGGTACCAAACCCTGTCTGACTCAAATGTGAATTAAATAAGAGGTAAGAAGTCACAATCAAGCTAAGATAAAAGGTTCACCAATAGAAGGGTGTAAGCAGTAAAACAAACAAATGTGCTTTAAAGCAGTTATGTGAATCTTCTGCCATCTCTCTAGATCTTCAAATAGTTTTCAGGTAGAAGAATAAGCAGAAAACAATTTTAAGCTTCAAAGAAGATAATCCAAAGGCCATTTCCATTGAATTAACTGAGAAAAGAGGATGGTGACTGATTTCAGTCTTGTTAGATAATGGGCAGACCCTTCTGGAAGGTACACAGAAATGTAATAGCTACTATTCTTCTATTTTGTGAAGTCACCATAAATAACAGATGGGTTGGAAAATTAAAATGGTTAGTTTTTGAAAAAGAAAAATAAAGAAAACATGTTCTGTTTTTATTGTGGTTTGAAAAACACATAATGTAAAATTTACCATAATAACAATTTTAAGTGTACATTAGTAGTGTTGAATATATTCACAGTGATATGAAACAGAGCTTCAGAACTTTCTCATCTTGCTTACTGAAACTCTATGTCCACTGAACTACTCCCCCCTTTCCCCTTCTCTCAGGCCCTGGTAATCACCATTCTATTTTCTGTGTCTGTGAATCTGACTACTTTAGATAGCTTATGTGAGTGGAATCATACAGTATTTGTCTTTTTGTAACTGACTTATTTTTATTAACATAATGTCCTCAGAGTTCATCCATGTTGTAGCATGTGGCAGGATTTCCTTCCTTTAAAGCTGAACAAAATATTCCATTGTATGCATAGACCACATTTTGTTTATCCATTTGTTTATTGATGGACATTTGAGTTGTTTCCACCTCTTGACTGTTGTGAACATTGAACATTTTTGCTATGAATATTGGTGTGCTGCAATTCATGGGGTCGCAAAGAGTTGGACAGGACTGAGTGACTGATCTGATCTGATCTGAGTGGTGTGCAAATATCTCTTCAAGACCCTGCTTTCGATTCCTTTAGAAATATGCCCAGATGTTAGATTGCTGGCTCATATAGAGTTCTATTTCTTAAGTTTTTGAGGAGTCACCATACTGTTTTGCACAGTGGTTACACCATTTTACAGTCCTACTAACAATGTACCAAGGTTCCAGTTTCTCTATATCTTGGCCAGCATGTTATTTTCTGATTTCTAATAGTAGCTATTCTAATAGGTGCAAGGTGATATCTCATTGTGGTTTTGACTTGCATTTCTGATGATTATATTTGAAGCATCTTTCATATGCTTACTGGCCATTTGTGTATCATCTTTGGAGCATGTCTATTCAAGTCCTTTGCCAAAATTAAAGTAATAGATATGATTTGCAAATATTTTCTCCCATTCCATGGGTTGCCTCTTCATTCTGTTGATTATGTCCTATGATGCACAAAAGTTTGTAAGTTTGATGTAGTGCTCTTTGTCTACTCCTGCTTTTGTTGTCTATGCTTTTGGTATCATATTCAAGAAATCATTGCCAACTCCATTGTCAGGAAGCTTTTCCACTATGGTTTTCTTCTAGAGTTATCTTCTAGCATTATATAGTTTGGGGTCTTCAATCCATTTTGGATTGATTTTTGTATATAACGTAAAATAAGAGTCCAACTTTACTGTTTTGCAGTTTTCCAGCATCTTTTATTAAAGAGACTTTTCTTTCTCCATTTTGTAGTCTTGGCACCCTTGTCAAAGATCATTTGACCATATGATCATTTGACCATGTGTAGGTTTATTTCTGGGCCTGCTATTCTGTTCTATTGGTCTGCCTTTATGCCAATACCATACTATTTCGGTTACTGTAGCTTTGTAATGTGCTTTGAAACCAAGACATGGGGTAGCTTTAGCTTTGTACTTTTGTTTTCAAAATTTTTTTGCTCTTCAGAGTCCTTTGAGATGCCATATGAATTTCAGAATGAATTTTTCTGTTTCTGCAAAAAAATAAAATCCACTGGGATTTTGATAGAGATTACATTGATTTGTTAATTGATTTGACTAGTATGGACAGTGAGACAAATGGCTTTTCATCAGGAAAGCCTTAGGAAAGCCATCATCTTAGATCAATGGCACAGGTTTGAGATAAATATTCATAAGGTAATAAAGGCCTACTTACATAACCAGCCTAGGCTCACCTTGTTATCAATGGAAGAGCAAATATAGTGGTCAGTGTCAAATATAATTTGAGTGTTTTTCCTACTTTTCTTACAAGTTCAAACTAGGTTCTTCATATAGTGCATTCATTTATAGGAATAATTTCTTTACCACTGCCAATTAATTATATCCCATCCCATTAACTGTAGAAGAAAGATATAAACACACATGAAAGAGTGGCAAATTTGGGAAGTTAAAGTGGAGGAGATCAAAATTGTATAACAGACTTTATGAACACCTCCATAGGTCTACTTGATAGCCAACAAAGATCGTAATATTTCAGTGGCATTCATTATTTGTCTTTACTGCTGCTTTTCACCTTCCATGGAGATAATAGAGTCATCTGCATTTACAACATAGTCAGCATGAGAATCACTTGCTGAATACTTGGGTTTGATACTTTCTAATACTTTACTTTCTGTGCAGTCTTTAACATCTCTTTGTGAAGATGACAGCCAGGCCCAGGAAATCATTAAGAAGCTGGAGAAGAGTATAACGTTCCTCAGCCAGTGCACAACACGAGTGGCCAGTAGGGCTGAGATGTTGGGAGCCATTAATCAGGTAATTTGTCTCCATTTTTCTAGTTACAATGAAATTACTGAAAGGATTTATTATCTGTAACATTATGGATTGTATTTCTAGGAAAGTACTCTATTTGATCATTTCAGAATATTTTTGGTATTTTGTGCTTTTAAACAGTGCAGCAATAAAGATTCTTGTTTATGGATCTTCTCATACTTATTCAGAGAGAAGTAGATTTTTTTTTTTTTCAAAATTTCTTTGTGGGAAGTTCTGGGGAAGATTTTAAGTTTTTGAATCTATACCTAAACAGATGTGTTATATTCATATCTCTAAATAATATGTCTACACTATCACTTAGTGATTTATTTACAGTTTTAGATATTTATTTGTTTCCTACTATGAAGATGAATATTTAGTTCTTTAATCAGTCTCTCCTCCCTCACACCTAAAGTGTCTTTCACTTTATTATTGATCTCTCTTCTTTCCTGACCAAGCTTAAATTCCATGGTTAAACATGACATTCACTCTCTTGCATGAACTCTCAACAATTTTACCTCTCTTGTTTTATTCATTTATTTAGAAAATCTACAATCTTGTTTAATACACTTCTTTACCTGCTCATGCCTGCATAGCTGGAAAACCTCACACCCTTATGCTGACTGAGTTCTCTTGAAATTCATCACACATCATAAGTGGTCCTTGGGGCTTCCTATCATTCACCCTGCTTCTCTTCTATATATCAATTTCATACTTTCCCTTTCCCCTGAAATCCCCATCCTGTCCTTTCCTACCTTCTCTGTCAAATGATGACTTTGCTTCCTAATTCAATAGGAAATTTGAGGCAGTCAGAAGGAATCTACCAAAAGCTTTGAACCTACAAGCATCTAAACACTCAACATTGCCTTCCTTCCTAGTACCAAAGATGAGTTTTCTCCTATCCAAGGCTAACCATCCCACCTCTATGCAAGAGCCCATTCCTTTCAGTTTGCTCAGAATCTGGGCCACAATTCTCCCTGCAGTCTTTCATCTCCAGTTTTTCCCCACTCTATCAAATCATTCTCATCAGCACACAAATACTTAAATACTTTGTCTTTAAAACAGGAAAAATAACACAAAGCAAACACAGAAAATTTTTCACTCTTTCTCTTTTGGTTACCACCTTGTTTCTCTGTTCCCATTTTTAGCAAATTTCCTCAATAGAACTGAACTCACAGTTTCCAATTTCTCTCCTCCCGTCATCTCTGAAATTTACTCTAGTCAGCCTTAACTTACTCTTTTTTCTTAACCTGTCTGCTATATTCAATATGGCTAAGCTCTTCCTCCTCCTGGAAACACTCTTGACATTTGGCTTCCAAGTACCACAATCCCCTGGTTTTTTTCTCTACATCATGAATCATCATGGACCTTTCCAGGCTCCTTTACGGGTCCCATCCTTTCTCCCAGCCTTATTAATCTTGGACCCCACGGCTTTACCTTTACGCGTCTGATCTCCAACATCACTCAATCCTGGTACTATCCCATCTAGTCAACTGATGACTCCCCAACTCACACACTTATCCTAAACATCTGCCATGAGTTTTAGACTAGAATCTGCTACTGTTGACATAGCACTTCCACTTGGAAGTTTGATAGACAGCTTAAACTTAACATGTCCAAAAAGAAACTGCTGATGGAAGGAAAGAAAATATTTGAAGGTCATATATCTAATAAGGGTCTAGTTTCCAGAATATGGGCTTCCCTGATAGCTCAGTTGGTAAAGAATCTGCCTGCAAAGCAGAAGATGCTGGTTCAATTCCTGGGTTGGGAAAATCTTCTGGAGAAGGGATAAGCTACCCACTCCAGTATTCTTGGGCTTCTCTTTGGCTCAGCTGGTAAAGAATCCGCCTGCAATGTGGGAGACCTGGGTTTGATCCCCGGGTTGGGAAGATACCCTGGAGAAGGGAAAGGCTGTCCATTCCAGTATTCTGGCCTGGAAAATTCCATGAACAGATGAGTCTGGTAGGCTACAGTCCATGGGGACGCAAAGAGTTGTACATGACTGAGACTGAGCATACATGCACATACATCCAGAATATGTCAAGAATGCTTGCAACTTAGCAACAGAAAGATAAGCAATCCAGTTAAAAATGCAAATAAGACTTGAATAGACATTTCCCTAAAGAAATTATACAAATGGCCAATAAGCACATGAGAAGATGCTTAATTGTTAGCGAATTGAAAATCAAAGCCATAATGATACACCACTTCATACCCACTGCTGCTGCTGCTGCTAAGTTACTTCAGTCGTGTCTGACTCTGTGCAACCCCAGAGATGGCAGCCCACCAGGCTCCCCCGTCCCTGGGATTCTCCAGGCAAGAACACTGGAGTAGGTTGCCATTTCCTTCTCCAATGCATGAGTGAAAAGTGAAAGGGAAGTCGCTCAGTTGTGTCCGACTCCTAGCGACCCCATGGACTGCAGCCTACCAGGCTCCTCCGTCCATGGGATTTTCCAGGCAAGAGTACTGGAATGGATTGCAAGGAAAAAGAAAGGAAGGAAGAGGGAAAATAACTAGTGTTGACAAGGATGTGGAGCAATTACAATATTATTTTTTTATTGGAGGAAAATTGCTTCACAATGTTGTGTTGGTTTCTGCAATATTATTGTTGCATTATTAATATAATATTTAGCCACTAAAAGGAATGAAGTGTTGATACATGCTACAATGTAGCTGAATCTGGAAAATTTTATGTTATAGATGCTAGACACAAAGGACACATGTTGTGTGATTGTATTTATATATAGTATCTAGAGTGGATAAATCTTTAGGGAAAGGTAGAAGATTGGTGTTTGCTAGCTTCTAGGGGAAGGAGGTGAGTAGGAAGTAACTGCTTCATAAGTATGGGGTTTTATTTTGAGATGATGAAAATGTTTGGGGACTAGATAGAAGTGGTGTTTGTATAACATTGTGAATGTACTAAAGGTCACTATATTGTTCACTCTAAAATATTGAATTTTATATTGTGAATTATACACTAGTATAAAAAAAGAAAAAATACAATAAATATATATTTTGTCAGGTTGCAGTTCAAATAAAACTGTAAATAGATGTTTTTGAGACAGTTAGGGAAATTTGAATATGAATTAGATGATATTAAGGTGTTTCTGTTTATGTTGTTAGAAGTGATCATGGTATTATTTAAAGACATATACTCCCATTTTTCAGATATTTATTAAAATGTTTAAGAGTTAAATAATATGATGTCTGTCAATTGTACTTTAAAAAATAGCATTCAAACTTTGAGATGAAACTTATACGCCAAAATGTTGACAGTTCTTGAAACTGATTGTTGGATATATGTGAATCTATTGTGTACTTTTTGTGTCTATGGAAATTATCATAATATAAACAATTTTAATTTTAAAAAAGATAATATTAGATCTATATTATCTGCAAATATTATTATGCCCATGTAAGTTCTATTCATAGCATATACAAGTAGTCTTTTATGATGACTTTTCCTTTTTTGCACAATGTTTATGTTCTTTTTGGAGTTAATAATTTTACTTTACCATGATTGTTATGCTTAGTTTTCTATTTCAGTTCAGTTCAGTTCAGTCACTCAGTCGTGTCTGACTGTTTGCGACCCCATGAACCGCAGCACACCAGGCCTCCCTGTCCATCACCAAATCCCGGAGTTCACTGAGACTCACGTCCATCGAGTCAGTGATGCCATCCAGCCATCTCATCCTCTGTCGTCCCCTTCTCCTCCTGCCCCCAATCCCTCCCAGCATCAGGGTCTTTTCCAATGAGTCAACTCTTCACATGAGGTGGCCAAAGTACTGGAGTTTCAGCTTTA
Organism: Bubalus bubalis; assembly: GCF_019923935.1. Taxonomy (NCBI): domain Eukaryota; kingdom Metazoa; phylum Chordata; class Mammalia; order Artiodactyla; family Bovidae; genus Bubalus; species Bubalus bubalis. Next base: position 34,941,257 of record NC_059160.1, read on the forward strand.
GCATCATTCCTTCCAAAGAAATCCCAGGGCTGATCTCCTTCAGAATGGACTGGTTGGATCTCCTTGCAGTCCAAGGGACTCTCAAGAGTCTTCTCCAACCCCACAGTTCAAAAGCGTGAATTCTTCGGCGCTCAGCCTTCTTCACAGTCCAACTCACACATCCATACATGACCACAGGAAAAACCATAGCCTTGACTAGATGGACCTTTGTTGGCAAAGTAATGTCTCTGCTTTTCAATATGCTATCTAGGTTGGTCATAACTTTCTTTCCAAGGAGTAAGTGTCTTTTAATTTCATGGCTGCAATCACCATCTGCAGTGATTTTGTAACACCCAAAAAAATAAAGTCTGACACTGTTTCCACTGTTTCCCCATCTATTTTCTATGAAGTGATGGGACCAGATGCCATGATCTTCGTTTTCTGAATGTTGAGTTTTAAGCCAACTTTTTCATTTACTTATCTCTAATTTATTCTTAACCTCTCCATGGAGTCTAGATTTCACAATAGATACACATTCATCAGATATTCTGTCAATTTTTTCTTTGAGTTGTTGCTTCCAGGGACTTTTGACCTGTCAGTCTCAACTGGCGGGTGTGTGTGTGTGTGTGTGTGTGCGCGCGCTCAGTTGTGTCCGACTCTTTGCGACCCTATGGACTGTAGCCCACCACGCTCCTCTGTCCATGGAATTTTTCCTGGCGAGAATATTGGAGTGGGTTGCCATTTCCTACTCCAGGGAATCTTCCTGATCCCAGGGATAAAACCTGCATTTCTTGCATCTCTTGCATTGGCAGGCAGATTTTTACCACTATGCCATGTGGGAAGCAAATTCTTAAATGAAGACTTCTTTCACCTCTCTCTTGAGTTAAACTCCATTTCCTGAATCCCATGCCTCCTTCTTTGCTGGTTTATTTATTTTTCTTTATTTTGATGGAACATCTCACCCAGTAACTTTCCAAGAAAAAGAATGCCTGGGAGGTAAACTTTTTGAGATGTTATGTAACTGAAAATTCAAGTCTTTATTCTTATGCATCTTTACATTAGCTGGGTAAAGGATTTTAGGTTAGAAATCATTTCCTTTAGAATTTTTCTTGCACTGCCTCATTTTCTTCTTAGCTTCTGGTGTCGGATCAAATTTTGATGCCATTCTGACTCTTGAGCTTTTGTTTATAACATATTTTTACTTTCTAGAAGCTTTTAGAATATTCTCTTACCCCTACTGTCCTTCCCTGGCATGGGTTTATTTTCAGCCACTATTTTAGGTCCTGAGTGGACATAAATTGACAAGTTATTCCTTGAGTTCAGAAATTTTCTTGAACTATTTCCTTTTCTATGCCTTGTGGACTTTTTCTACATTTTCTATACTTGCATTCCTGTTTTTTGGCTGTTGGATCTCCTGAACTGTCCTTTCTCTTCTCTTTTCTACCTTTTATTCTTTTTGCTCTAGTTTCAGAGAAGTTTCCTCAACTTTATCTTGAGACTCTTCTCTTATGTATTTTTGTTATATTTCTAACTTCCAGACTTTTAAAATTCTCAGATCCTAACTTTTTTATACCTTGTTCCTATTTCACAAATGTAATGCTTATTTTTCTCTGAAGATATTGATAGCTTCCTTAAGTTTTCATTTTTCTGTAGTTTATTTCTTTCAGCTTGTTTTTTCCCCCTGTATTTTTATTTTCTTTTCTCAGGTTAGAGATTTGCCTCTGACTAGTGATGACCCATTAACTAGTCCCATTAATTGATTGGGAACTCGGGATGTGTTAGGTGGGGAAGCTTTTTCCTGGTTCTGAGTTTCACACAGGCCGGGAGGTTTCACCAGCATCCTCTTATACCAATAGTTTTAAGACTTTCATCCTGCAGTGTTAAGATTCCTCAAAGAAAATTCCAACTGCCTATCTTGAAAGTATAGTCCTGGCTACCAGTGTTTGGTAGTTAGAAGAAGAATAAGGCTTTGTATCTTAATATTCAACATGTATCAGCAACAGCCACAGGAGTGGAAAAGGTCAGTTTTCGTTCCAATCCCAAAGAAGGGCGATGCCAAAGAATGTTCAAACTATTGTACAATTGTGCTCCTTTCACATGCTAATAAGATTATGCTCAAAATCCTTCAAATTCGGTTTCAGCAGTATGTGAAGGAGAACTTCCATTTGTACAAGCTGGGTTAGACAAGGCAGAGGAACCAGAGATCAAATTGCTGACATTTGTTGGATCATGCAGAAAGTAAGGGAATTCGATAAAGGCATCTACTTCTGCTTCACTGACTATGCTAAAGCCTTTGACTGTGTGGATCACAAAAAACTGTGGAAAATTCTTAAAGACATGAGAGTACCAGATCACCTTATCTGTCTCCTGAGAAACCTGTATGTAGGTCAAGAAGTGGCAGTTAGAACTGGGCATGGAGCAACTGACTTGTTCAAAATTAGGAAAGGTGTATGACAAGGCTATTGTCACCATGCTTATTTAACTTATATGCAGAGTACATCAAGTGAAGTTGCTGGGCTGGATGAGTCACAAGCTGGAATCAAGATTGCCAGGAGAAATATCAACAACCTCAGATATGCAGATGATACCATTCTAATGGCAGAAAGTGAAGAGGAACTAAACACCTTCTTGATGAGGGTGAAAGAGGAGAGTGAAAAGGCTTACTTGAAACTCAACCTGAAAAAAACTAAAATTATGGCATCTGGTCCCATCACTTCATAGCAAATAGATGGTGAAAAAGTGGAAGCAGAGATAGAATTTATTTTCCTGGGCTTCAAAATCACTGCTGACAGTGACTGTAGCCATGAAATTAAGACACTTGCTCATTGGAAGGAAAGCTAATGACAAATTCACATAGTATATAAAAAAGCAGACATCCCTTTGGTGACCAAGGTCCGTATAGTCAAAGCTATGGTTTTTCCAGTAGTCACGTGTGGATGTGAGAGTTGGACCATAAATAAGACTGAGTGCTAGAGAATTGATGCTTTCAAACTGTGATGCTGAAGAAGACTCCTGAGAGTCCCTTGGACAGCAAGGAGATCAAACCAGTCAATCCTAAAGGAAATCAACACTGAATATTCATTGGAAGGATTGATGCTGAAGCTCCAATACTTTGGCCATCTGATGCAAAGCTAACTCATTGGAAAAGACCTGGATGATGGCAAAGATTGAGGGCAGGAGGAGAAGGAGGTGACAGAGGATGAGATGATTAGATAGCATCATCAGCTCAGTGGACATGAATTTGAGCAAACTCTGGGAGATAGTAGAGGACAGAGGAACCTGGCGTGCTGCAGTCCATGGAGTCACAAAGAGTCAGACATGACTTAGGGACTGACCAACAACAGACTTTTGCTTAAATCTATTTTTTTCTGTAGGATCCATTCACCATCAACTGTTACTGCTCAATCCACAGACCCTCTGTTCAAATCTCTCCAGATATCCACCATTTTAATCTTTCCCCAAAATGGTAGAGTGGCTCAGCTGACCTGAGTGATGGAGGGGATCTGTGGATCTAATTGCTTTTTATACAGATTTTCAACTCTTCATGTGTTTTACCTCCAAGCTTAATTCCAGACATACCACTAATTCTTAGGCATTTGTGGATTTCTGTGATTCAACCCAGGTTTCTTCCAGACTTTTCTTACTTTATTTTTTAGGGTTTGGCTTTTCAGGTCTTTGTCATTTACCTCTAGTCTGTCTACTTGGCAAGTGTTCAGAATTTGGTTGCTGTTCTATCCTCTTCCATTCTGATTACCCTTGTATGCCTGCCTGCTAAGTTGCTCAGTCACGTCCAACTCTTTGGGACCCTATGGACTGTGGCCCACCAGGTTCCTCTGTCCAAGGGATTCTCCAGGCAAGAATACTGGAGTGGGTTGTTGTGCCCTCCTCCAGGGCACCTTCCTGACCCAGGGTCTCTTTATGTCTCCTGCATTGGCAGGCAGGTTCTTTACCACTAGCAACACCTGGGAAGCCCTTACCCTTTTATATTCATGCCTTTAAAACACAACAACAAAAAACTTTTATCATCACTTTAGTGGGATTTATGTCTGGGATGAAGACAAGAACATGTACCTTTTAACTGGGTATTAAGGATAGTATTTTCGATGTAAATTTGTTCTTTTTTTTTTTTTTCCTGCTAGGAAAGCCGGGTTAGTAAAGCAGTTGAAGTGATGATTCAGCATGTAGAAAATCTGAAGAGGATGTATGCCAAAGAGCATGCTGAATTAGAAGAACTGAAACAGGTTCTTTTGCAAAATGAAAGGTCTTTTAACCCTCTTGAAGATGAAGGTAATAAAAGTTTAAGATAATAGTATCAGTTACATTTTTCTGACATTCTCCTCTTTTATTCTCTCTTACTAATTCTTATTATACACTGTCTTTAGTACAACACCCTTTATGTTAAGGTTGTTTTAGAAGAATATACAAAGGATACAATATATAAAATAATATAAGAAGTAACTCATTCCTGTTATTTATATAGCCCAAAGTAAGATGTCAGCATACAAATTAGGAGACAAGTATTTTATGGTAGATACCAACAATTCATTAAATTGTTGGTATGAGACAGTCATATCAACTCATTGACTCCAGTGTTGTCCTACTTAGGAACTGGCTCTTTTGCCATACATAAAACAAGGCCCCATAGTATAAATGAACCACTTTCGTCAACAGTGGTTTTGTATCCAGGGAATGACCATGGCAGAATAAGCTAATGAGTGTCTTGGAAAATAGTGAGACTACTAAGACCATGGAAAGTATCTCAACAGAAGGCCTATATATACCTTGTAATAATTTTATTTTAAATAGATAATATAAATGTTCATAAACAGAATATTCATTTTAATGATATGTTCTCTCTTTTGTAAAAGTAATAATGTTTGGTGATCTTCTGATCTGTAATTTGGGGCTCATTTATTCAGCATACATTCATTTTGTGCCCCATCTGTCCCAGACAGGCATCGTGGACAGTGGCAGTGACACAGAGGACTGTATTTCATTGGTTCAGATATTGCTTTGAATCACCAAATAAATGACAGCTAGATATCTGCATTGTTCAGTAGTCACTAGGGTCTTAAATAGTTTCTGACTATTACTTGTCTTTATAAAGAATTAAGACCATTATGTTAAATTGCATGTGTTAATTCAAAAAACATGCAAATGTGTTTTCCCTTTCAGATGACTGCCAAACTAAAAAACGTTCATCTTCTGTAAACTCTAAGGTAATTACCAATTCACTGAACAAATGTCTATCAAATGTTACAGATGAGATGATTTAAAAATATTTTTTGAAGTAACATGGATTTAAATGTAAATCATAAAGCAACAATGATTTTAAGTCATATATGTTATATGCATGTGTGTTTATGTTTATATATATATGCTTTTATACTTCTTGCAATATTTGTATGGAACAAGGCTTCGCAGGTGGTGCACTTGGTAATGAGCCCACCTGCCAATGCAGGAGATTCAAGAGACACCAGTTCCATCACTGGAGTAAGAAAATGGCAACCCACTCCAGTATTCTTGCCTAGAAAATTTCATGGACAGAGGAGCCTGGTGGGCTACAGTCCATAAGGTCACAAACAGTCGGACGCGACTGAGCACGCACACACGCTAAGTTTGCCTGCAGTGAGATGCAAGTCAGTGTGACAACAGTTTCTCTTTGATGTGAAACCAGAATTGGGAATAAGCAGTCTAAAAGTGGCAGAGCAGCTTTAGAAAATCTCTAGGGCCCAGTTTCCTTCCCTCTTACTGAATCATCACCCTCAGAGCTTTGCTTCCACCTCATGGTCTAAGATAGCTTTGTCAGTTCTGAGTACCAAGTCCTGGTGATTACTTAATATGTTGCATCACATTCCAAGAAAAAAGAATAAGAGAAACAGGTGTTCTCTCTCTCTCTGAAGACACTCCCTAGAAGTCCTAGCTAACATTTCCCTTTTCATTTTTGCTTGGAAACAAAATGAAAACAGAGCTTTTATTCTGGAGGCTGTATGTGTAACTGAAAATCAAGAGGTCTGTTACTAAAAAAAGGAGGAGGGGGGGTTGGAAAATGGGATATTGAAAGTCAACCTGCAGTTTTTGTCAGTTTAAAAATCAGAATTTCACAGAATTTTTGAGCAAGTGAGTTTAAAAATCATTCCATCTAAATTGATCTTTTGCACAGATGAACAAAATCACTTTCACAGAAATTATATGTTTAGTTATGATCCTATCATGATAGAACCATGATTAGAACCCAGATTCCTGGACCACAATTTGATTTGCTTGATGTTCAACTAACCTATAAAATTAAATTAGGGATGATGGTTTAAGAAAAGAATTCACATAAAAATTCTCATTTATTTTCCTACATTTACCATATTTTTATTTCCTGTAGTCCCACTTATTTCAACTTTAAGAGTCACAAAATATGACATAACATTTTCCTTTGTAAATCTCAAGGCTAAGGTATAGAAAACATCCATTCATTAAAATGTCATACTTACCCTTATATGTGTTAAATGGAAAAAAATGAAACCATGAAAAAAGAAAGCTCTTAAATAGACGCATATTTATCTCCTCTTGATTTGAGGAAATTTCTCCAAGTATAAAAGAAATGGCAGCAAAAGTGAGGAAAAGATGAAAAGATTTGGCTGCATTAACAATAAAAAAGTTTTTTGCCAAGAAGTATCTTTTGCAAAATTAATATGAGCAAAAATCATAAACAGGTGGTTCTCAGATCAGATACATAGTTATTCAACATAGAAAAATGGTGTTCAGAGTTACTATAAACCTAAACAGAAAACCTTGTATTCCTTACTTGACTGGCAAAGATTATCCAGTGTTGGAGAAGGTTGAATATAAATTGGCAGAATATTTCTGAAAGGAAATTCGGCCATAACAAAAACCTTGAAAATATGTCTCTTGTTTAACTCAGCAATGGTCAAGTACATTGATGTGTACATACAAGAATATCCGTCAGTGTTTCATACAAGGATAAAATATTGAGAATTTTCTAAATGTACATTTCTTCCCTTTGAGTAGCCATCTTCTCTTCGAAGAGTGACCATTGCCTCTTTGCCCAGAAATATTGGAAATGCAGGAATGGTAAGCAAATTCCTAAGTGTTCTTAGTCCGAAGCAAATTAATTTTCATATCACAAACGTATAAACTTCACTAAATTTGTATTTTATTATTTCCTTAATGTCTGAACTTTAAAGTTGGCTGGGATGGAAAATAATGACCGATTTAGTAGGAGGTCAAGCAGTTGGTAAGTATAATTTTATGATGCCTCTTTGGGAACCTTATTATTTTATAATTTGGCTAAAATAAATGTTTGAAATAAGCAATACAGTAACATTTGTTTTGTATGGAGTATATGCAGAATAGTTATAAAAATTGGCATATGATCATGAAATTGTTTTCTTATGAGATAAGCATTACATGAATATGCTAAAGAAAAAATAAGAACATATTGCTTCTGTATTGATTTAAGTAGTGGGAAATAAATTGGTAATGGCTACACCAGTATTTGATTTGATAAGTGCCTATAATCATCTTTATTTAGGCGTATTTTGGGGTCAAAGCAGAGTGAACACCGTCCCTCATTACATCGATTTATTAGCACCTATTCCTGGGCAGATGCTGAAGAAGAAAAGTGTGAACTAAAGTAGGTGAAGCTTGATGTGTTTATTAACCTGACGTGACTGGGGAATAAATAGTGGGCATCGCTTTTATTCTGTGGAGTCCACTGGTGCAGCATCAAAAAGACCATTCATTGTATAAGACTTTTATGAAAATAAAGCACTATGTAAATGTTACTTATGAGTACATTCACTCAGTATTGCAAGGTGTGAGGTCTTAAGTTAGAAAAGAACCTGAAATTTGCCAGATTTGTGAAGATAATCTTTTTCCTGTATAGGTATATTGTCATCAGGGGGAAAGGTTCATAAGAGAGCCATAGAAATAAAATGTTCATCAACTTAGATGAATTATATACAACATGTGTGTGTGTACATATAGACATATATGTATATATTTATATATATCCTAAAGGCACATATGTAATATATGTGTATTACATATACATCTGTCTTCTCTTTAGGTAAATGAAGAGTAGGAAAAACAAAACTCTATATTGCTATCTCTATATTTAGCAAGTGAAACAAATAAAATATACTTCTATAGTGAAAGGTAGAAGGTAAGAGGGAGGGACATGAAGAAATGCTGCCTCTAAAATCCTTGGTGACATTTGGTCTGTTCCTCATCTGTAGAGATCTTAATGAAATGATTTTATGTTGATTGTATACACATTCCTTGCATGCCTATTATGTTAGGCACACTACGCTCAAGCTTAAGGGATATGAAGATGAAAAAGACATCGTTCCTACCCTCAAAGCCTTTTTTCTCTCTTAAATAATCGTGGAAGCCTAATTGCATGGACTGAATTCCCTTTTATTAAAGATTTAGAGTTAACATAATGGATATTTTCTGATCTGGGTTTTAAAAAATTCAAGAGTTTCCTTGAGAAAAATTATCTATTTAAAAATTTTTGTTTGTATGGCATGATTTCTACTGAGAAGTTTTTGCAAACAAAAGACTGAAACCTTGAGAATCCTATAGGAATTCTGGGTTGGAAGTCTTATGTTCTTTAAAAACCAAATTAAAATCTACCACAGGCATTCCCTATAAATGTCTGACTGAAAAACAAAAACTTTGACATGCAGTTCATTGTGGCCACTGTGGGGGATTATGAACTTGAGATTTCAAAATTCAAATCTAACTAGGAACTCATGAATGGTCCCTGAAACATGGAACACGAACAATGAAACAGTTAAGTTTTTTTTCAAGCAAAGGATTCCTCTTTAAATAATATTTCAATACAGTCAACCCAATTGCAGCTTCCCAGTTCATTGAATACTATTGATTTTAAGTAGTTGTATACCAAACCTATCTTCATAAACACTTTTTAAATTATGAAGTTTTTTAAAGAAAGAAGAAATGACACTTTAATGCTATTCCAATTTAGTGTTGCTCAAAAAACCAACAGAGAAAAGATTAATTTTAATTATCTATATTCTATTTAATATAGAATGTTAAAAAAATGCGGTAAAAGAATACTTACTGAGAAAAATTTTACAGTATGTTGAATGAAAAATTCACAGAAGAAGAAATAGTGGCATCCACATTTGTTTCTTAAGGTGTAGTTACTTATACATACACATACACTCACACACATGCATGCTCATGCCAAGATGGAAAATCACAGAATAACACTGGTTAATTATAAGTGGTGAGAACTGACTAACTTACACATGTTCTTTGCAAATCTCCCCTTTTTATTTGTTCTTTGGCTAGCACCCGAACTTTCTACAACAAACATTTGCTATTTTTCTAAATACAAAGTTACTTTAAAAAATTAAATTCCTATAAATGATTAAAAATATAAAGTTGGTGATTTGACTTTTAGAATTAGGTATTTATCAGATTTTTCTAAAGCAAGATAAATATCTGTAAGCTTCCTTACAAAAAATACAGTAAAACTTAGCAGTATTTTATAAATAATTATAGAAAATTATCCATACTTTAATACTTAGAAACAATACTTATTTACAGAACTAAAGATGACTTAGAACCACCAGAAGAAGAAACAGTAGAAAAGACAAGAAAGCCAAGTCTTTCTGAAAAGAAAACTAATCCATCAAAATGGAATGTCTCTTCCATGTAAGTTATTTACTTGCTAAATGATATCATTTTGGTGGAATGGGGAAAGGTAAGGCAGGGTTAGAAGTTTTAATCTTTTTTATTATTTTTGCCTTTAAAAATTTATTTATTTTTGGTTGCACTGGGTCCTCATTGCTGTGTGCAGGCTTTCTCTGGTTGTGGCGGTTGGGGCCACTTTTCATTGCACGGCACAGGCGTCTCACTGCAGTGCTTCTCTTGTGGACACGGCCTCTAGGTACACAGGCTTCAGTAGTTGAGGCTCGTGGGCTCTAGAGCACAGGCTCAGTAGCTGTGGTGCTTAGTTGCTCCATGGCACGTGGGATCTTCCTGGACCAGGGATCGAATCTGTGTCCCCTGCATTGGCAGGTGGATTCTTTACCACTTTCCCAGCAGGGAAGTCTAGCAGCATCAATCTTAATCAAATTACTTTACTAAAAGATCTTTGAAAATGTTAAATTTAAGATGAATAATAACAAACTCCATATGGTCTTCAAGAATTATTCCTGAACCTATGAGCCACAGGAGGCAGGGGAGTTCACAGTGTAAAGAACTTGGCCTTGGGACCAGATGACTGAAGTAGCTCCCTAACTAGCTGTGTGACCTGGGCAAGTTCATCCGTTTCTGACCATCAGCTTCTTCATCTATAAAGTAGGAATGATACTAGTACTTATGTCATTGTTTCGCTATCATGATTAAATGAATTAGCACATGTAAAATGTTTAGTACAGTACCTAACACATAGTTAACTATTTTCAAAGACTTATATGATGCTGTAATAAGCTTTTTTGGTGGATGTTTCTAAAAGGAAGAGTTCACATTTCAGTACACCAAAAGTCCAGGGTATGATGAGGAATAAGTGACATGCTTATAAGTACATACACATAAATTGTGCTCAACCCAATAAATAACGTTGTTTCTACCATAGGGATATAAATTGCCTTTCCTGACTTAAAGAATGAAATTAGTACTCAAATGTACTTGTTAGGAGTTAAATAATGCCTAAATCACATAATTTTCAGATTTTTATCTTAGCACCTCATTTCTTCAATTCTAAAAAATTATAAGGGATAGCAGGGAGCAGATTGTGGCCAAGCCCAAGACAACAGATGACATTGTGTAGCTTATTACAAGCAGGTGTCAGTGGTAAAGAATATACTTGCTAATGCAGGAGATGTGGATTCGATCACTGCAACAGGAAGATCCCCTGGAGTGGGAAATGGCAACCCACTCCAGTATTCCTGCCTGGGGAATCCCATGGACAGAGGAGCCTGGTGGGCTATTGTCTGTGGGTTGGAGAGAGTCAGAAGTGACTGAGCACACGTGTACGCTGGTGGAATTATGTACGGCAGATCCATGACTTGATTATTGTTGGCAAAAGGAATGTTTCTAGTATACAGAAGATTGTGATTACTGCATACTGATTTTGTGTTTTTGTTGTAGTTATGATACATTAGCTTCCTGGGCAACAAACCTCAAGACGTCCGTCAGAGAGGCCAACAAGGTGCTCTGGCTTTCTGTGGCATTCATTGTACTGTTTGCAGCGCTGATGAGCTTCTTCACAGGCCGATTTTTCCAGAAGCCCGTGGACGCTGCCCCCACACAGGATGGGGACCCCTGGATGTCTCTAGAACACATCTTGTGGCCATTCACCAGACTGCGACACAACGGGCCACCGCCTGTGTGACTGCAGCCCACCCTACTGTGTGCAGCTTGGTTTTAAAGTTTCAGTATCTGAACTTTGTACATTGGTAACTTTTAGCTGGGAAATTATAGAATGGAACCAGAGGTTCTCAGAATGACTGTAAGATATTTTATATTCCCTCTTTCTGTGATTACCTTCCTCACTAAAATGCAGTGGGGAGGAAGCCTGCTTATATGATTTTTTAAATGAGCTTTCTGAAGAGGAGTTATTATTGTTTGTTAAAATTTATTGAAATAAAGAACCATTCAAAACTATTAACAGTGAACATTGGAAATCTCAGTAGGCCAAGTACAAGAGAAAAAAAAAAAAACTAATTCTTAAAAAATAAAATGAGTATAAAATGCTGATTAGATCATTTGAACAGCCTGTTTGAAATATATTCACTCATTACACTTTATTGAAGAAATACCTGATGTTTCTCCAAGTTGTTTGATTCTTCATACTGGATAAAATTTATCGCTGGGGATTTAAGAATAGCTGAGTAGCCTAGTTGAGAGTAGCATGTGGCATACAGAGTCAACAAACTGGCAGTTGGAATGCCTAACTGCCCTCATTGCTTCCTGAGAAGCAAAATCCTTAACCATGTGATATAAAGTGGAATGAAATTCAGTTTCTTCTTTAAGGACTTCAGAAAATGCATCACTGGATTCACTGATCTTGAGACTTTGTGCCCTGTCACCACTAAACATTAAAAGGGTCCAGTTAGGGTTCTGAATGGGTTCTTCTTTAAGAAGGTGTTCCCTCACCTAAAAAAAAAAAAGAGAGAGAAATCTGTGAATAGTTGCTCTTTTATTAGGTATTTTGACAGTTGAGTATGTTACTTTGTTTGTTGTTGTTGTTCAGTGGCTAAGTCATGCCCAACTATTCATAACCCAGCACACCAGGCTTCCCTGTCCTTCACTATATCCTGGAGCTTGCTCAAACTCATGTCCATTGAGTCAGTAATGGCATCCAAGCATCTCATCCTCTATCACTCCCTTCTCCTTCTGCTCTCAATCTTTCCCAGCATCACGGTCTTTTCCAGTGAGTCAGCTCTTCACATCAGGTGACCAAAGTTTTTCCATATGATGGTCACAAAAATTGTGAACAATTTTTTTGGCCAATCCAATATTTGAAGGGCTTAAGTTTCCCAAATTGCTAAGATAAAAAGAAATATTCTTAACGTCCCATTTTTTTTTAAAAGCATGAAACTATTTATATCTTAGTGTTTAAGGAGCTTATCAAAATATATTAATTCTTCAAAAAATATTTATTGAATGCCTTCAAGTGACAAGTATTGTTTCAGGTCCTGGGGACCTGAAACAATAAAACAAAAACAAAACAAAACAAAAAATAACCAAACATATTAATAAATAACAATCATAACAATAAAACCTTGTCTTCGAGGAGCTTGTATTCTAATGGAAGAAACATGCAGTAAACAAGATAAATAAATGTGGTAGCTCGTTTATGCTAAAATATTCATCAGTCAGCTTGCAGAATTTGATAACTTCTTTAGCAGGCAGTAGGAAATGTGCCCAGAAGGTTACTCTCAGAGGAGAAAGTTCATGAATCATAGACATATTCACATGAAAGGCTTACATTTATTCTTCAGTTGATGTAAAGCAGTCTCCAGCCTAAAATCAAGAGCATTTGATACCATAACAGACAATGAAGGCATGACCTTTACATGGTTTGGTTTTATATTTTTGGCAAAATGAAAGAAAATGAAGTTTGCCAACTCCATTTTGAATTTTAATTTTTTACCTTTTTAAAAGGAGAAAACATGGTCTACATTCATTTAGTTTTTGAGTACTTTATCTTCTTTTGGAAGACAAAAGTTTAAGGGGGTTTGCATATCATACCTGAAATACAGCTTTCTTAGAATCACATGCTGTATTCCACTTACTCCAACAAAATGCAAAAGCAGAACTTAACAGGGCCATTTGCCGATAAGCTTTCACTTCTACCGAAGGATGCTGTCAGTATAAAAACAAGTAGAGTTGATCACAGAGCCTCTCAAGTCTCCCTTCCATCCTTGACCTCCTGCAGTCTAGTCTGTTCTCAACCCAGATCCATTTAAAATGTAAGTCACATGAGGTTAAGTCAGAGAAAGATAAATATCATATATCACTTATCAACGGAATCTTAAAAAATGGTACAAATGAACTAATTTATAAAACAGAAATAGAGTCACAGATATAGAAAACAAACTTATGGTTACCAAGGAGGAGAGGTAGGGGAGGGATGAATTGGGAGGTTGGGATTGACATATACACACTACTACATATAAAATAGTCCATGGAATTCTCTGGGCAAGAATACTGGAGTGGCTAGCCTTTCCCTTCCCCAGTGGATCTTTCCAATCCAGGGATCGAACCCAGGTCTCCCGCATTGCAGGCAGATTCTATACCAGCTGAGCCACAGGGGAAGCCACATGGGATTCCCTGGTGGCTCAGATGGCAAAGCATCTGCCCGCAATGCGGGAGACCTGGGTTCAATCTCTAGGTTGGGAAGATCCCTTGGAGAAGGAAATGGCAACCCACTCCAGTTCTCTTGCCTAGAAAATTCCATGGATGGAGGAGCCTGGTGGGCTACAGTTCACGGAGTCGCAAAGAGTCAGACACGACTGAGAGACTTCACTTTCACATATAAAATAGACAACTAATATAAAATAGACAACTAATAAAGACCTGATATATAGCACAGGGAACTCGACACAATACTCTGTAATGACCTATATGGGAAAAGAATCTGAAAAGAGTGGGTTTATGTATATGTATGTATGACCGACTCACTACTATACAACAGAAACTAACACAACATTGTAGATCAACTATACTCCAATTAAAAAAATTTTAAAAGAAAAAAAATTCAAATATAAAAAATAATTTAAGTCAGACTCATGACTTCTTTCTCAAAATGGGGCAACGGCTTCCCCTTTCAGAGCAGAACCCAGGGTCCTAACAGTGCTCCACGGGGCCTCTGTGCTCTTATAGCCCCCGTTGTTGCTGTTCAGTCTCTCAGTTGTGTCCAACTCTTTGCAACACCATCGACTGCAGTATGCCAGGCTCTCCTGTCCTTCACCATCTCCTGGAGTTTGCTCACACTCATGTCCAATCCCCACCTTGAGGCTTTCCTCAAATGTTACCTTCTTATTGAGTCCCCCTCCCCCCACACCATATTTGATATTGTACCTTTTCTTTCTTTCACTTGATTTTATTATGTTTATTGTTGATGTTTGCCTCACTCTATTCTAGAATGTAAGCTCCACAAGGGCAGAGATCTTTGTTTTATTCAATAATGTTTCTAAAACATTATCTGGAATATAAGTGTTCAGAAAAAAATTCTTGAATACAGTATTCTGAAAAGATGAGTAGTATATGACGTTCAGCATTTGTAGAGTAACTGGCAACTTGAGTTACTAAAACTGAAGTGGGATTTTTTCCGCTATGCATATATGTATACACTCTTATAATGTGATTATTTCCAGTATGTGTCTACCCATATTGTCATTTTCTGGTATATTATAAGCTTTTTCTTGAGTTTAGAACTCTTCTGCCCAAAACATCTTTCATGATTAGAACTCACTCTGTCTTAATTTATGTATCATGAATGTTTGACAAACATCTACTGTGTTCTGGGAATAGGGTTGGTGCTAGAAAAATCAAAGTTGATTAAGGAATGGTCACCACTCTCAAGGAGCTCAGAGTTTAACATGGAAGGATCTCATTTAACTCAACTGATGAGTTACATGAAGCAATATGCAGACAGGAAGACTCTGTGAAGTAGGAGGACGTGGGTTTTAATGATCGGTGGTCCTTGTATGTATTTAATTTCACTTGATTTATCATGTTTGGGAAACTACTGAGTCATTTACTCTTTTCAGAAATCTTCCATATATGCACTCTGGAAGAAGAAAGAAAGCAGACAAAATGGGATGCTGCCCAAACTACCTCTGCACTAAACTGACCAGCTGTGGTTGTGCTCCATGTGTCAATATGAAGATCATTCTACAGAATATTAAATTTGAAAGAACCCTATATTTCTCAGTTTAGTTCAGTCGCTCAGTCATGCCCGACTCTTTGTGACCCCAGGGACTGCAGCACAGCAGGCTTCCTTGTCCATCACCAATTTGCAGAGCTTGCTCAAACTCATGTCCATCGAGTCGGTAATGCCATCCAACCATCTCATCCTCTGTCGTCCCCTTCTCCTCCTGCCTTCAATCTTCCCCAGCATCAGGGTCTTTTCAAATGAGTCAATTTTTTGCATCATGTGGCCAAAATATTGGAGTTTCAGCTTCAGCATCAGTCCTTCCAATGAATATTCAGGACTGATTTCCTTAGGGATTGACTGGTTGGATCTCCTTGCAGTCCAACAGGACTCTCAAGAGTTGTCTCCAACACCACAGTTCAGAAGCATCAATTCTTCGGCACTCAGCTTTCTTTATAGTCCAACTCTCACATCCATACATGACTACTGGAAAAGCCTTGACCTGATGGACCTTTGTCAGCCAAGTAATGTCTCTGCTTTTTAATATGCCATCTAGTTTGCTCATAGCTTTTCTTCCAAGGAGTAAGCATCTTTTAATTTCATGGCTGCAGTCACCATCTGCAGTGATTTTCAAGCCCAAGAAAATAAAGTCTCTCACTGTTTCCATTGTTTCCCCATCTATTTGCCATGAAGTGATGGGACTGGTTGCCATGATCTTAATTTTGTGAATGTTGAGTTTTAAGTCAGCTTTTTCACCAGAAATCACTGGATTTCTAGTCTTGCTATTTATTCCTTCCTTTCTAACTATAATCTCATATAAGTGAATATAGAAAACTCATTGGTGTACCTTAAGATTTATATAAAATGTAATACTTGCTAACATTCTAAATGTCCATCACATTAAACTTGGAAGGATTCATTCTTACCTTATAGTTTATAACAACATAAAGATGAGAGTGTCCAGTAGGGAAGATATTCAATCCAGCCTTTTTCAAAGCACTAATGAAAGAAACAGGAGTCATCCACTTTTCTTCCAAAATAGAAGAATGATTTTTGCTATTTACTTTGATTGAAGCTAACATGCAGAGGTTTTCCTAGTTTCAATAAGAAAAAAGAAGCTTTTATATAAGTAAGTTAAAGAAATTATTACCTCATTATTCCAGGTCCAGCTGTTAGGTTCTTTATACAAAACTATGGTTTTTCTAGTAATCATGTACAGATGTGAGAGTTGGACCATAAAGAAGGCTGAGCCCTGAAGAATTGATGCTTTTCAACTATGGTGTTGGAGAATATTCTTGAGAGTCTCTTGGACAGCATGGAGATCAAACCAGTCAATCCTAAAGGAAATCAACCCTGAATATTCATTGGAAGGACTGAAGCTGAAGCTCCAGTACTCTGGCCACTTGAAGGGCCAGAGTGAAGGGCCAAGTCACTGGAAAAGATTGAGGGCAGGAGGAGAAGGGGGAGACAGAGGATGAGGTAATTAAATGGTATCACCAACTCGATATATATGAGTTTGAGCAAACTCTGGGAGATAGTGAAGGACAGGGCGTGTTGCAGTTCTTGGGTTTGCAAAGAGTTGGACACAACTTAGTGACTGAACAACAGGAACTATTTTTCTTTTCTAGAAAATCCTGTATTATCCTATATTAAAAAGAATGCAGGACAGACATATTTTAGGCTTGATCCAAAAGGTCCACCTCAAAGTTTCCATATTACCTTAACCAGTTTATCAACTTTTCTCAGGCTCATCTGAGCAATCCAAGGATCTCTTTGGTCGCCTACTTTATAAATTATGATCTAAGAATACTGCATGTGCTCCTGTTGAAGTAGAAGAGCTATTTGACAGCAACCATGTTGCAACTTTTAAAAATCATAATTTTTTATATGTATAAAATTTTAACATAATAATGCAAAATTATTATCCAGTTTTAAAGTTTGAAAAGTGGTAATCTGAAGGTGTATAGAGTTCACATCTCTCCTCTGACCTTAAAAACCAAGTCTGATGATCTTCTAGCTTTTCTGCCACATTCATAAAGAATTTCAGGTTATATCTTTTTTTTTAAAAAAATCTCTTTTTTAAAACAACTTTCATGAGGTATATTTTACATATCATAAAATTCACGCATCTCAAGTGCACAGTTCAGTGATTTTTTTTTTTTTGGTAACTTTGTTGACTGGTACAATTATCACCATAAATCAGTTTTAGAACATTTTCATCCCCTCAGTGAAATCCCTTATGCCTATTTATATCCATTCCCCACTTCAGCCTCAAGTAACCACTAAATCTACTCATTGTCTTTAAATTTCAGACTGTAATTTCTTTTTTTTTAATTATGAAAGTATAATAACATATTTAGAGGAGATTTGGAAAATACAGAAGAAAGTTACATATTGTTCTACTATACATTAGTTATTTTTTAAAGTAGATAAATTAAGATTTTTAGTTGGAGTTTCAATATCAAACTCTTAAAAATTAATAGAAGAGACAGAAAAGTAGAAACATATAGTAGGCCTGAAAAGCACCATGAACCAATTCAACATAATTAACAGTTATAAAATTTTCACACAATGCTGCTGCTGCTGCTAAGTCGCTTCAGTCATGTCCAACTCTGTGCGACCCCATAGGCGGCAGCCCAGTAGGCTCCTCTGTCCCTGGGATTCTCCAGGCAAGAATACTGGAATGGGTTGCCATTTCCTTCAATAGTAGGATACAAATTCTATTCAAGTTCCCATAGACTACAAACTAGGAGACACTGCAACATAACCAGGAACATAAAATAAGGTACAAAAATTTCGTGGTCTACGGGTATTGAAATCAGAGTCAGACTCTGTAGCAATGGAGTTACTCAAAAGGGATTTCAAACCGCTGGGTGCTATCTTCCTGTGATAAGATCACTCTAGTGGACCAACACCTCTGAAAGTCATACTGCAACCATACTTAGAGTTTCATCAATTGCTCTATTCCTAGTAACTTTAGGGCACAAACTTATACTTTACTTTTACATGTTATTTCCTATATACTCAGTATTTTATTTAGAAACTACTGCTACTGCTAAGTCGCTTCAGTCGTGTCCGACTCTGTGCGACCCCATGACGGCAGCCCATCAGGCTCCACCGTCCCTGGGATTTTCCAGGCAAGAACACTGGAGCGGGTTGCCATTTCCTTCTCCAATGTATGAAAGTAAAAAGTGAAAGTGAAGTCGCTCAGTCGTGTCCGACTCTTAGCGACCCCAAGGACTGCAGCCTACCAGGCTCCTCCGTCCATGGGATTTTCCAGGCAAGAGTACCGGAGTGGGGTGCCAGCTCGAGGTATATTTTCAATATATTTATAAAAGACATATTTCAATATGTAAATCATCAGTGATTGACTGTTCTGACACACACTCTAATAGTCATCAAGAGACTTAACTCTTTGGTATGACTTGCTATAACAGTGGTTTACCTTGATTTGTATTTGAAGTTCAGTAAATACTGTAGTTACAGTCAGAAGTACTTTATTCACATCAAGTGGTCTTAGCTCCCATGACTGGTATGGCATATTAATATGGGCATCTTGAATTAAGGTAACAGGACAAAAAGTTTCCAGGTTGAATGTTACAAGTCTCTCTTCCGATTTGTAAGACACGTTGCTGATGCCATCAGTTTTCCACTGTTTACCTTTATAATTAGGATTAATAAGACATTAGTTCCATATTTTCCTCTGCAAAAATAAGATGAATGAAACCACTCCACTAACTTCAATATGTATAAATTGATTTTTCACACTGAGAATAGGATCACAACAACAAACCATCTTCACTGGAGTTTCTTCCTGTCTACAGGATCAAGTCCAGATTCCTCAGCATGGTCACAAGACTTTCAGAATGAAGCTCTGACTCGCATTTCTGGCTTCCTTCTTTGCTACTTCTCAGACTTCTTTCCAGTCACACTCTTCTTTTCTTCCCCAACAACATCATAAACCTGTAAGCCTCTGCACATGCAGTTCTTTCTTCCTAGAGAACATTTCCCTTCCTCTTTTAGAGAACCTCTCTTCATCTTTCTTTTTAAAGAACTTTAAAATTCTCCTATCTTGAGTATACAATTATTTTTAGTCAGTTTATCCAGTTTTGCAATCATCACCACCATTCAGTTTTAGAATATTATTATCCTCCCAATAAGATCTCTTATGTCTATTTATAGTTAATTCCCATTTGCATCACCAGCCCCAAGAAACTATTAATATACTTAAAGATCTGCCTTTTCTTAACTTTCATTAAACACAATCATATAATAAGTGGTCTTTTGTGTCTCTTACAGCTCAATAATACAACATAACACAACTTAAAAATGGGCAAAAGATTTGAATAAACATTTCATCAAAGAAGCTACATGAAAGTATAGTAAATACATAAAAAAAGATGCTTAACATTACCATGCATTAGGGAAATACAAATTAAAACGATGAAAACCCATTTCACACCCACTAGGGTGGCTCTAATAAAAAAAAAATAGGTAATAACAAATGGAGGCAAGAATATGGAGAAATGGGGAACCTTGTGTTGTGGTTATAGCTCCTTTGAAAAACAACTTGGCAGTTTTTAAACAGTTGAACATCAATTTACTCTTCAACCCAGAAATTCCACTCCTACCAATATACCCAAGAGGAATGAAGACTTATGCCCACACAGAATATACTACATCAATGGTCTCTCAGTCTCTGAAGGACCTGCTCAGTATTCTATCCTAGGACAAGCTGTCCTTAACACTCCAGATGGGACCCGGTCACTGCTCTGCTCTGTAGCACTTTCTTCTATCATATAGCCCCTTACTACTCTACCCCCTTGTGTATGGTATCTTTCCCTGTCTGCCTCTCCTACAACTTTGAAAATTCCTGGAAGAAGGAATCGTGTCTCATTTATCTCTTTCTTATTGTTTAGCATTTTATGAAAGGAATGAATCATTCTTTTCCTAGAACACCCTCTTCGTTTCCACTTGGCTTTCTTATCTTCTCACATGAAAGGTTCCACTGGCTATTTTTGACTTAAATTTTTTTTTAATTTTGCATGTATTTATTTGAAAATTTACTGGAAAAAAGAAATAAAACACTTTTAGGCATTAATTTTAAAGCATTCAATAAACAATAGTAGACAGGAATATATAATATTGTCCCTACACACTTAAACTCTCCTCCTATTGAGGCCATCCTCCTAATGAAAATTATCTTGGATAATGAATAAAGTAATAAATAATAAAGTAATTCCCAACCTCAGCTGTCATTCCCATCTCTCTCTAGTTTTCATCCCCATACACCTACTTTTTTTAAAAAACTTTTCAAAAAATTGGTGTATAGCTGCTTTACAGTGTTATATTAGTTCTATTTTTGACTCTTGAATTCAATATAATAAATAATTATATTAGAAAACTAAGTTATATATAGTTCCTCTTTCTGTTTTTACATTTACAAAATTATTTTAATTTATAACCATAAAAATTGTTGTTTAGTCGCTAAGTCAGGTCTAACTCCTGGTGACCCCATGGACTGTAGCCTGCCAGGCTCCTCTGTCCATGGGGTTCTCCTGGCAAGAATACTGGAGTGGGTTGCCATTTCCTTCTCCAGGGCATTTTCCTGTACCAAGGATTGAAACTCAGTCTTCTGCATTGGCAGGTGGATTCTTTACCAGGGAAACCATCGAGTTGTAGATTACTGCCATATAATTACTGCAATTAGAGTCAAATTTTACTTGTCGTATTTCCCTGAATCATGTGGGATAACTGATCTTGTCTAATTCTAATTTTAATTTGATAAATAAATATTTAGGAACATTACCATTAAAGGAAAGGAGAAGTGAAACCTCTAAAGCAACATGAAAGGAAAAAATTACCCAATGTTCATTTTGATATATTTTATGGTTTAATGTATTGATAGAAATATACTGTTTTTAAAACATAAACTATCTCTACACTAAAAATCTTGTGGTTATGTCTGTACAAGCAAAAATATAGTGTGTTGTAGCAACCATAAAAAAATTTAAAGTACAAAATAGTCTCTAAATTCTCTGCTCCCATAACTAAAGTAATAGCTCTGTGCTTTAGTTATCTTATTATCTAGACCTGTTATCTAGTATGTAAACCTTTTCACAAATAAATGGATGTAGAATAATTCACCTACATTAAAAACAAAGCTATTCAACTTTCATCTAAGAGTCCCCAGATTTGCATACATTAATTCACAAGACCAAGACCTTTCAAAGTTTAGCCTGCCAACCCCAAATCAGGTATTTGTTAATAATTGGTGAATGATTAACTTGTATTTGTTAACACTTCTGATTTATTGATATTTAACAATTTGAATAAGCAATAATTTCTCATGGTTCAACAGTTAAAAGTTATAGAGGCATAAAGTGGTTGGTTTTCCTCTTTCTCAGGTTTCCCATTTGCCCACTCCCCATCCTCGGTTGTTGTTTAGTTGCTAAGTCATGTCCAACTCTGAGAACCCATGGACTATAGCCTGCCAGGCTCCTCTGTCCATGGGATTTCCCAGGCAAGAACACCGGAGTGGGTTGCCATTTCCTTCTCCAGGGGATCTTCCCATCCTAGGGATTGAATCTGTGTCTCCTGCTTGGCAGGCGGGTTCTTTACCACTGAAGCCACCTGGGAAGACACCCATCCTCAGTACCTGGTTGTAATAAGCTTTGCAATTTATAAATCATTAACATTAAAATAATCACCCCAATCTGAATTATTTGGCCACTTCAAGAGAGAGTAGGCTCTTCATTTGTTTTTGATTTGCTATACTATTTGATATTTTTATTCATTTCCTTCTTTTTAAAAACATCCCTATTTATTTCCATCAAAAGGAAACAAAGACCCTAGAATAGGCACAGAAATATGTATGATTAGAAACTCAGTTTACATTCTCCATTTCCTATTTTGATTTAAGGATTTATATTATTATACCTCTTTTCATTACATAATTATCAAAGCTGGTTAAGGCATCATTGTACCTTCAGCATCCCACCTTGCAACCATAGGATTCTCAAAGAAGATTACATTCTCATGAACTTCAAGCGTGACCTCTATGGGTGGAAAAACATTTTCTGCTTCAAGGTCTTCTGTAGTTTCTGGAGGATATGTATATTTCTGCAATCCCTCTTTGAGTATCTTTTAAAAATGACCAAGATAATACTAAGTTAGAAGCTGATTGGTAACAGTTTATGATGCAGAGTTATGCAGAGTAAGCTATATATGTTAAATAAACGAGTTTGGTCACATTTCACTATAGATTGACAAACAAAATGTCACAACAAAATTAAAGCTAATGATTGAGGGAAAAAAATCACTACATTTGAATGTAATTCAGAACTCTTTTATAGGCCAGCTTCTAGGCTGGCTGGGACTTAACTATTCATTTTATTTCTCCAATAATTCTACGAGATATGTGTTGAACAGAGAAGATAACTGGGACTTAGAAAAATCAATTAATGTGCCAAAGATTACAAAATGACTTCAAGAAGGCACTAGAAGGCAAAAGTATTGGATTGGCCAAAAAGTTCATTTGGGTTTTCCCCTAACATCTTATATAAAGATCTGAACAACAAAATCTTAAAAGATTTGACCAACCCAGTAGATGTATAAGACCCCAAATCTCATGTTCCAGTAACTTGGTTAGGGTGTGTGGGTGAAGACAGAAAGAATAAGCAACCTTTTGAGAAGCGTGGAAATAAATGAATGAAATTAAAAATCATCATATTGCATACCTTAAACTTATGCAGTGTTATATATCAAGTACATCTTTAAAAAACAGGGGGGTGGTGATGGGGAGAAAGTAAATTAAGCCAAGAGCAGATGTCTGTGGGATAAAGAAGATTTGTCTATTATCAGAATTTAGCAGAGATGGATCTAGGAAAGGGAAGATTACAAATGTTGCAAAACAGAGGAAAAACTGGTTGGGGAAAATTTCTAGAGGAAGTGTGAGATTATTTAAAAGGGACTTAGAAAATGAGGAAGGTCTCTTTGTTGCAGGAGGGAAAAATAAATGTGATGGAGAATACTCTGGGCTCAAATAGAGCACCTAGAGTAGTATCAGGATACCAGGACAAAATTCAGGAATTCAGGAACACCAGATCTTTGTATGCATCCTTGAAATTCCCAGTTCAGGCTTAGACCTTCCTATGGATAAAGAGTTTTGAAAGCCTACCTCCACCAAAGGGTGTCTTTTTGGACTCCACTCTGCCCTTCAGGTATTTCTGAGGTAGGGAAGGCTGATTCAAATAGATTCTTCAAAGTGGCTGCGTGCTAAGTCGCTTCAGTTACGTCTGACTCTTTGCAACCCTATGGACTATAGCCCACCAGGCTCATCTGTCTATGGGACATCCCAGGCAAGGATACTGGAATGGGTTGACATGCCCTTTTCCAGGGAATCTTCCTGACACAGGGATCGAACCTGTCTCTCCTGAGTCTCTTGCATTTATGGCGGATTCTTTATTGCTGAGCCCCCGGGGAAGCCCCTCAGAGGGGCTACAAACCAAATTATCTCTCCGGGGTCAACCTAATAACTGCATTCTCATTTATGAGAAGGGGAAAGGAACAGCAATATTATCCCTAAGAGGGTAAAAATTAGTTTAGAGGGGTCATGAAAAAATTGTACTCTTTTAGGTATAAAACACAAATATACATACAGCACATATGTAAATATACAGTATACATGTGGTATTAATACTTTATGGGGGACAGTTAGGAAAAAAGTCTACAAAGGCTCTTTGGAGGGGTGATAATGAAAAAAATAGATAAATACTACACTAATTCAAGAATGCCTATGCATAAAGAAGTTATGGCTTCTTCTAGGCTCCTCTGTCCATGGAGTTCTCCAGGCAAGAATACTGGAGTGGGTAGCCATTCCTTTCTCCAGGGGATTTTCCTGACCCAGGGATTGAACCCAGGTCTCCTGTGCTGCAAGCAGATTCTTTACCATAATGGGGTATTATCTGGGGTGTAGGCCACTAAAAATTAAATCAAGTCAATACTAGTGCAAATGTCACTACTTACTGAAACAAGAGCGAGAACTCCTTGAAAAATGATTGACAACTGCTACCATCAGTATCCTTGTTACTCAATGACTGCTATCTGTGCATCAATACCATTGGCATTGCCCACATCAGTGCTTTTCAAACTTTCATGTGCAGTTACTATGCAGATTCGGTGGACCTGAGGTACAGTCCCAAATGATGCATTTCTAACAAGTTCTCAGCTGATACAGATGCTGCAGGTTCATGGACCACACTTGTATATCAAGAATGCAGACCAGTGGTTCTCAAACTTTAGGGTGTGTCTTGCTAAAACACAGACTGCTGAGTCTTAGCTCCAAACTTTCTGATTCAGTAGGACTGAGGTGGGGGCAATGGATTTGCATTTCTAGCAAATTCTCAGATGATGCCAAATGACGTTGAGGCTTCTGGTCAAGGGACCACATGCTGGGAACCACTGATTTAGACTAGAATCCACAAACTATGGTCCTTGGAAAATCTAGCCCCTACCAGTTTTTGTAAAATAAGTTTAACTGGAACACAGCCATGTCCATTCATTTACCAATGGCTACTTTAATGTTACAATGGCAGAGTTGAGGAGTTGCAGCAGAGCTGGTATGGCTCACAGAGCTGAAAATACTTACCACCTGGCCCTTTACAGAAAAAATTTGATGACCCCTGAAAATGACTGTCATTATTAAGGCCAAATTGGCATAATATACACAGAGTTACAGGTTTACAATTAAGTTAACATGTATGAATTCTAGTTTTAAAATCCATTATTATTTCAGATTCCTCTCCTTTAGTATCTGATTTTGATTCATAAATTCAAGACAATTTAAAATTACATTTTCCGCATTTGTGCCTGTTTAATAGGGTTAAATCATTTTAGGGTTAAATAGATGTTAAATCATTTCAGATAAAGTTAAAGCATGAGAAATTATTTTATGCATAAATTTTGATTCAAGAATCAACCTACTTCCACAATCATCCAGCCCTTCATTGGTTTACACTGTGGAGGAAGCTCCAAAATATCCAAGTGGTACACGCCACCCAGGGTTGTGAACTGGCATAAATCAACCTCATTTTCTTCAAGGAAATAGGGCTTTTCAGAAGCATTCTCTAACAGCAACTCCTGTGCTGAAATTCATCAGATTGATTGAGTTTCTAAACAGATCACAACATTTCTGTATTTTCTTAGTAGGGAAATGAAAGCATTCTAATACTGGAAAAGAAAATTTGTATTTAGCAACTACACATTTTCAGAATGTGGTTAATTCAAAATCATTCACTTCAAAGTGGGAATAGGCATGCATAATGTTAGGGTGCAGGGGAGGGCTCCATTTATATTTTTCATAGGTAAATTATCTCATAAGGATTACGGAAAAGTTATAATGATATAAACCTAGTTGACTGTTGACACAAAAGTGTGTTGGAAAAAGTGAAGTGGACAAGAAGTCTGTTATAAAAACTATGCTAAGAACTGTATAAAAAATACATTCCTAAGGAGTTTCTGGGAAAGAAGCAAAATGATAAAAGTTAATGAAAAAGATTACATAAATCTCAAACTACAAGTTCTGCAAACTAGACATCACTATCATCTTGACATTTAAAAACTGTATCCAATTGTTATTTGCCATGATAAGACTAAATACAAAAGTGTGAAGAAATTTCTAACTTCATGTGTGTGCTTATGAATGTTCAAGGCAACATTGCTTGTAATAATAAAAAAAATTAGAAATAACCTTATTTAAGTCCTTATTAATAGATGATAACGTCCCATAGCATTACATAGATACTTTAAAAAGTAAGGTTATCAATGTGTTCTGACTTAGAATAATGCTGAATATTATTCATTTAAGTAGAAAATGTATTGTGTTTTATGTGTGTATGTACAATCACAAATATTGTTAGGTGAAAAAAAAGTAACTTTCAATGAGAATATTCATATAACATGACCCGATGGTTTTATTTAAAATCAAAAAGAGAGAGATGGAGACAGAGTACAACAAATTCAAAAGAATTGTTAACACTGGTTATCTCAGTAGAGAGATGAGGAAAAATTTTCACTTTAAATATACTTCTGCAACATCTGAGTTGATTTTCTAATATCCTTGCGTTTCTTTTGTAAGCAGAAAATCCCAGTCAAGTTAAATTCTAAAAATGTGACTTGGAAGAATACCTGCTGAAACTGTTTCACTTAATAATTTCATCTCCATTTCATATTTTGTGGCTTCAGGTTCTTCCTGGACAGGACACTACAGAGAACACAAGGACAGACAGGGGTGATCGTCAGTGTCTGCCGGAGCCCAGATTCACTCTCTTCCTATTCTAGTTCCCACTAGGTTTCTGCTACCATATTTCCAGGACCCCAAATGGACACTTGCTCTGGTCTAAAATTGGACTCAAAAATAATACTTTAGAAATTAATTTAAATGAGAGCATATCTCCACAAACCTCACAAGGCCAGGAGCTAGTCGCTCAGATTCTCTGTGGAAAACCCCCAAGCACAAAACAGAGGGACTAGGAAGCCATGCAAGCTATACAAATATTATTTATATTGACATTTTGGTTTTAGCCAAGTTTTTGATTTTGCTTGATTTTGGCAATAAACTCTCTGAGTAATTCCAAAGACTCTTTTTGGGTAAGCCTCTCAAGAAAATTAAAGATGCCATGCCCTAAGTAATGCAGAAGATATTATTATATTCTGGTATAGCAAAACAGAATACTACTGTACAAAAAGAGGACAGAGGAATTTAAATATGCCATGTGGCACAGTGGTAAAGAATTTGCCAGCCTATGCAGGAGATGTGGGTTTGATCCCTGGGTCAGAACGATCCCCTGGAGTAAGAAATGGCAACCCACTCCAATATTCCTGCTAGAAAATTCCATGGACAGAGGATCCTGGCAGGCTACAGTCCATGGGGTTGCAAAGAATCAGACATGACTGAGTGACTGAGCACACATGCACGCCATTAACTTACCTTTGTGAACTTAAGCAAGTCATTTAAGCATTACGAGTCACAAAGCCCTGATCTAACAACTGTGCACTAGACATATAATAGCTCTTGTAAACAATCCTAAGCTATTATCTTCATTTTACAAAAAGGGAACTGAAGCTTATGGGGATAACTGGTCTAAGGGTCCAATAAAATAATAAAAGTAAAGAATGTTGTACACTGTAAACACTAGATAAATGCAGTGCTACTATAAAACTTTAGCATGTGTGTGCTAATATTTGCAAATAGGAAGGATTATATCCAGAAAAATTCATTTGCCTTCAAACACCACCTGTCCTTTTGTACAGCAATAGAAGAACCTCATACCAGAATCCTAGTCAGAAGCTTAACATAAGTTAATCCCACCATGCTGCTCATCCTCATCTACCATACAAGGCCCAGTCCTTCTTAGTAGATGATTTTTTCTCTTACTCTCATCACTATATTTTTTGTATCTTCTTCTTGACCAGTTTTAACACCATGCATTCTCTGCCAACCTTTTCATCCGGCCTCTGACACTTCTCTTACTAACTCATTCATTCAATGAAGCTTTACTGAGTGCCTGAATTGTACAGGCAGCACTAGATACTAGGAGTAAAAAGAAAGAAAAAGCCAAGGTCTTCGCTTAAGGAGCTGCCAGTCTATTATGGAAGCAGGTCAACAAAGTGGGTGCTATAGTGCAGGAAGGGGTCCACAAGAGAAACGCAAAGGCAGAGTGGTTAATTCTGTGGGAAAACAGTCTGTGGGTGGTAAAAATAGAAAACCCTACAGGAAGGTGGTAAAGTGTGAACTAAATCTTGAAAGATAATTAGGTCTTCTCAAAAATGGTGGGAGAGAATTCCAAGTGTGAGTGAAGGCGGAAAGGTATGGAGCAAAACAGAGGGTTCCAAAGACCCCCAAGTGACCAGGTATGGTTGGAATGAGACAGGCTAGGCGGGTAAAGATTTGAAGCTGGAGAGGCAAGATCCAACTTGTGGAGAGCATTGGATGCCACTCCAAAGATTAGATTTTCTTCATGGGTAGAAGAGAGCCCCCAAAAGACTTACTAGGAAAGTAACACAGAAATGCATTTGGAAAGGGTTTTTTTTTGGTGGCCAGATGATGACGTATCACTTAGTAAAGAGTAGGGAATCCAGGGACTTTCTTGGTTGAGAATCTGTCTTGCATTGCAGGGAACATGGGTTTGATCCCTGGTCGGGGAACTAGGATCTCATATGATACAGAGAAACTAAGCCCCTGTGCTGTGGCTACTGAGACCGTGTGCTCTGGAGCCCGTGCCACGACTAGAGGGGCTGAGCACCACAACGAAAGATCCCACATGACGCAACCAAGACCTGATACAGCTAAATAAGTAAATAAAATAGAACAAACAAATAAATAACTATTCAGAATAGGAAGTCCAAGGTAAGAGGATCAGGGCACAAGTCAAGATAGATGCAATCAGGGTCATTAGAAGGAGGTTAGATGAGAGATGATGAGGAAGTAAATCTACATAGCTTGGATGGAGAATGGATATAGAAGACTGATTTTCAAATGCTTGGCTTAGGTAATAAGATAGATAGTGGTAACAATTATCAAGAAAAGAAAGAATTGCTTTGGGGGGAAAAAAGTAGTAAATCTGATTGTGGATATGTTGAATTTGAGATGCCCATGGGACATCTAAGTGGCCTTTGATATTCTCTACCATTAAAAAGCCAGCTGCATTTTTTTTCTTACAGGCAGGATTTTCTCTGACAACAGTATCAAAAGATATCAAACCAACAAGGGAGTCAGGCTTTCCAATTCACAGTTTCAAACATTTGAGAATTCTTCAGCATGTAGATCAGACTGGTTTTCTACCTTGCAGGGAGACCAAAGAATTTAGACCTTCTTAACAGAACCTTGATAACCACAGTACTTCAGTATGCAACAATAGGAATTTATCTGCATCTCTATCATCACACAATAGAACGATCTTGTATTTAGCTCAAAATATTGCCCTATAATTCACAATTTTTATAATTTTATGTTATTCTTTAGCTTAATTGACTCTTTTTTGAAGCTAGACTTCTAGAGAATGGAAGAAATGGATCAATTTACACTCTGCTGCAAGCTCCTGAATCTTGATAATTATTCTAGAATGTTTTCCTATCATCACAGCTAGAACATACTCCTGCACAAAAAGTAAACTCCAAACCACATTTATTGATCCTATAATCCTTCAGCGTTTTACACATTCTAAAGCTCCTTCTGTTTCTTGGCAGTGAAGCTGGAAAAAATGCTTTTCTTGATATTATCATCATGTTTATATCTGCTAAAGAAAAGTACTCTTTCAACCTAACTGTTTCAGAAAATTTTCCACATACTTTCTTCTTATAGCTAAATTTTAATATGTAGCGTTTTGTCAAGTCTCATCAATTAGCAAAGTGGAGTTTTTCTTTGAATTACACTAAATTTATAATAAATCTATTTTTAAGATAACATTTAAGAAACTGTTTGTGTGGAAATGTGGACAGAATATGAAGCAGAGAAGGTAAAGTATAACTTTTCAATGACATCTTGGCTCAATTGGTTTATGAATTGGCTTCTAACATGGAAGAACTTCATAGAACACTAGCAAAGTATTTTTCATTGCAACTTGATTAATGTGCAGTTACTGTAATGTGGAAATTATTTTAATATGTATGTAACTTGAATGTGATATAAAAACATAGCTTGGATCATGAATAAGATCATGAAAGCTGACTAGAAATTTCAGAAATAGATCTCAGGAGCCACTTGGAAATGTAGCATATGGCATTTCAGATCAATAGGAAAAACCTCGGTTTATATGGTAAATGTTTTGAGAGAGCTCACTAAGATTTGAAATAAAATAAATTTAGATTCTCCCCTAATTTACACATTTAGAAAAGACAGAGGAACCAGAGATTAAATTGCCAACATCTGTTGGATCATAGAAAAAGCAAGAGAATTCCAGAAAAACATCTACTGCACTTTATTGATTACACCAAAGCCTTTGACTGTGTGGATCACAACAAACTGTGGAAAATCCTTAAAGAGATGGGAATACCAGACCACCTTACCTGCCTCCTGAGAAATCTGTAGGCAGGTCAAGAAGCAACAGTTAGAACTGGACACGGAACAACAGACTGGTTCCAAACTGGGAAAGGAGTACGTCAAGGCTGTATATTGTCACCCTGCTTGTTTAACTTATATGCAGAGTATATCATGCAAAATGTTGGACTGGAGGAATCACAAGCTGGAATCAAGTTTGTCGGGAGAAATATCAATAACCTCAGATACACAGATGACACCACCTTTATGCAGAAAGTGAAGAGGAACTGAAGAGCCTATTGATGAAAGTGAAAGAGGAGGGTGAAAAAGTTGGCTTAAAGCTCAACATTCAAAAAAAACTAAGATCATGACATCTGGTCCCATTCACTTCATGGCAAATAGATGGGGAAACAATGGAAACAGTGAGAGACTTTATTTTGGGGAGCTCCAAAATCACTGCAGATGGTGACTGCAGTCATGAAATTAAAAGACGCTTACTCCTTGGAAGAAAAGCTATGAGTAACCTAGACAGCATATTAAAAAGCAGAGACATTACTGTGCCAACAAAGGTCCATCTAGTCAAAGCTATGGTTTCTCTAGCAGTCATGTATGGATGTGAGAGTTGGACAATAAAGAAAGCTGAGCACCAAAAATTGATGCTTTTGAACTGTGATGTTGGAGAAGACTCTTGAGAGAACCTTGGACTGCAAGAAGATTAAACCAGTCAATCCTAAAGGAAATCAACCCTGAATATTGATTGGAAGGACTGATGCTGATGCTGAAACTCCAATACTTTAGCCACCTGATGCAAAGAACTGACTCACTGGAAAAGATTCTGATTCTGGGAAAGATTGAAAGCAGGAGGAGAAGGGGATGACAGAGGATAAGATGGTTGGATGGCATCACCAACTCTGTGGACATGAGTCTGAGCAAGCTCTGGGAGTTGGCGATGGACAGTGAAGCTTGGTGTGCTACAGCCCGTGGGGTCACAAAGAGTCGGACACAACTGAGTGACTGAACTGAACTGAACTACTTTACACTAAGTTCCAGATAGATAAAAGATCTAAATATGAAAAGATAACTAAACCAATCAAAAGCCACAAAAATATGAAAATATATGAAGAGAACAAAGGAGATTTGATATCAACAATTATCAGAGAAAGAAATTTTGATATTGTTGCTGTTGTCCATTGACTGGTGATGCCATCCAGCCATCTCATCCTCTGTTGTCCCCTTCTCCTCCTGACTTCAGTCTTTCCCAGCATGAGGGTCTTTTCTTATGAGTTGGTTCTTCATATCATGTGGCCACAGTATTGGAGCTTCAGCTTCAGCATCAGTCCTTTCAATGAATATTCAGGGTTGATTTCCTTTAGGATCAACTGTTTTCATTTTCTTACTGTCCAAGGGACTCTCAAGAGTCTTCTCCAATACCACAATTCAAAAGCGTGTGATACTGGACATCTGCAAAATGTCAGTACTGGATACCATATATGTTTGAAAGAATGTCTTGAATTTTCTTTCCCATCAAAAGAAAATCTACACAAAAGAAATTCAATTTTTTCATAAAAATGTAATTTACAGTTTCAGAATAAAGTGTTGGAACTGACTCTTGGTAAAGAATTGAAGATGAATTTTGAAAATACAATATCATATGGTTCATTTTGGATAAAGGATAAGAATGGTTATCCTGAGTGTGCTGAAGTCTCATTCATTCCTGTGGCTTTAATACTACCTATAAGCTGGTGGTTCCCAAACCCATGCTAGAGATGCTCTTCAGGCCACATACATTTATTTGCTCAGCCCTGGAAGTCTACACGCACATATATGATGGGCAGATCCAACTTTTCCCTTAGAACCCCAGGTTCACATTTGCCTACTTGATATTTCCACTTGTGTGTCCTAAACTTACCATGCCCCTCCAAAAATCCTCTGGTTTCACTGTCACTCTCAACCAACTCAGCCCATTCCCCCCTCAGTAAACTGTTTCAGTTCAGTTCAGTTCAGTTCAGTCGCTCAGTCATGTCCGACTCTTTGTGACCCCATGAATCGCAGCACGCCAGGCCTCCCTGTCCATCACCAACTCCCGGAGTTCACTCAGACTCACGTCCATCGAGTCAGTGATGCCATCCAGCCATCTCATCCTCTGTCGTCCCTTTCTCCTCCTGCCCCCAATCCCTCCCAGCATCAGAGTCTTTTCCAATGAGTCAACTCTTCGCATGAGGTGGCCAAAGTACTGGAGTTTCAGCTTCAGCATCATTCTCTCCAAAGAAATCCCAGGGCTGATCTCCTTCAGAATGGACTGGTTGGATCTCCTTGCAGTCCAAGGGACTCTCAAGAGTCTTCTCCAACACCACAGTTCAAAAGCATCAATTCTTTGGCGCTCAGCCTTCTTCACAGTCCAACTCTCACATCCATACATGACCACAGGAAAAACCATAGCCTTGACTAGACAACCTTTGTTGGCAAAGTAATGTCTCTGCTTTTGAATATGCTATCTAGGTTGGTTATAACTTTCCTTCCAAGGAGCAAGCGTCTTTTAATTTCATGGCTGCAGTCACCAGTAAACTGTTTAGTTTCCCCAAATTAAAATTCAGCATGATTGTTTATTTTACCTCCAACATATTCCCAAACATATGCACCTTTCCACGTCTTACTACAACCTTTGTCTAAGCCACCATGACCTCTCATGCTTCTCGTACTATTGAACTTGATACCATGTTTCAAGGGCTTTCCAGGTGGTGTAGTTGGTGAGTGTTTGTCACTCAGTCGTGTCCAACTCTTGGCGACCCCATGGACTATAGCCCGCCAAGACTGCCAGGCTCTACTGTCCATGGGATTTTCCAGGCAAGGATACTGGAGTGGGTTGCCATTTCCTTCTCCAGGGGATCTTCCCAACCCAGGGACTGAACCTGTATCTCTCAAGTCTCCTGCATTGGTGGGTTCTTTACCAACTGCCAGCCTTCCTTTGTGACTCAGATGGTGAAGAATCTTCCTGCTAGGCAGGAGACCCTACAGTCCTTGGGGTCACAGAGTCGGACAGGACTGAGACTGTATACACATGCACCATGCTTCCACTTTAGTGAAAGAAAGTAAAGTCGCTCAGTCGTGTCCGACTCTTTGCGACCCCATGGACGGAGGAGCCTGCACCAGGCTCCTCCGTCCATGGGTTTCTAGGCAAGAGTACTAGAGTGGGTTGCCATTTCATTCTCCAGGGAATCTTCCTGACCCAGATCTCCCACATTGTAGACAGACGCTTTACCATCTGAGCCACCTTCCACTTTAGGCCCTCACAATTTGTTTTCTGCACAGTGGTCAGAATAACCTTTCTGTGTCATGAACCATGCCACTTTCCTACTTAAATAGCTCTCCAATGGCATCTTGTTGAATCTACAGTAAATCTTAACTTCTCCCTCTGGCCTACAAAGCCCTGCTTCACCTGGCTTCTGCTTTCCTCTCTGACACCATCACATACCACTTTCTTTCTTGTCCACTCTATGTCAGTCCATTGGCCTTCATCCTGGTCCTCACTTCTGTCTAATGACCTTTGTCATTATATAGCTGATTCCCTTTGGTCATTTGGGTCTCAGCTTAAATAAGAACCAATCACACAAGCCATCTGTAACTATCCAATCTAGCTACTACCAGTCACTCCTACTATACCACCCTGTTTAATTCTGCATATGGCATTTATTAAGATCCGCTATCTCCAGTTTTTTATGACTTGTTGGTTTCTCCTGACTTGCAAGTATTATAAATCACGAGAGTAGGAATCTCATTTGTCCTTCACCACTGTCCCCTGAGGGCCAGAAAGTGCCAACATATACAAGTAGGCATTCAAAAAAATATTTGCTGAGTGAGTAAGGAAATAAGAACAAGGTCCAAGGTATGACCAGGTAAATGGGTGGTCCAAGTAAATTTGTGGGAAGCTGAAGGTTGTTGAATGTTAAAGGTAGGTTTTTTCATGTGGGCTATTCTTGTAGACTCTAAATCTATCCATGATGATGCCAAGAAGTCCTCAAATCTCTAAGGCTATTTCTCCACACTTTTTACTCTGAGAAGAATAATTTCCTTTCCATCTAAACTCCTCCATACCTATCAAGAGATTTAGCTCAAATGCTATCTCATCAGAGAAGACTTCCAATCTGTTCAATTCTGTTCGTTTTTTGGATTCATTTCTCTCTCTTAACTCCTATGCCTAATCTCTCTCATTACATATATCAGAATATATGGTAACTATTACACTTCTCCTCCTCAATCAAATTTCATACAGAAGATAATTAGTAAATTTTATGTTTCATATATATTTTTTACATATTATACATACTCATATTTATATTAAATATATGTGTGTGTGTTCAGTCACTTGGTCATGTCCAACTTTTTGTGGCCCCTTGAACTGCCAGACTGCCAGGCTCCTCTGTCCATGGAATTTTCCAGGCAAGAAAACTGGACTGGGTTGCCAGTCCCTTCTCCAGGGGATCTTCCCAACACAGA
This sequence comes from Bubalus bubalis, assembly GCF_019923935.1. NCBI lineage: Eukaryota > Metazoa > Chordata > Mammalia > Artiodactyla > Bovidae > Bubalus > Bubalus bubalis. The sequence goes on from NC_059160.1 coordinate 34,976,143, forward strand.
GATCGAACCTGGGTCTCTTGCATCTCCTGCACCGGCAGGCAGATTCTTTACCACTAGTGCCACCTGGGAAGCCCATGTTAGATATATACAATAGATATATACTCACATTTATGTTAAATCTGTTTAGAGTATCTTAAAGACAAAGGCTACTCTTTTAAAAATAATTTAATTTTATCCATTTATTGTTTGGTTGCATTCGGTCTTCACTGTTGCACGAGAGGGGCTACTCTGCGTGCGGGGGCTTAGCTACCCTGAGGTATGTGGAATCTTCCCAGACCAGGGATCAAACCCAAGTCCCTTGCATTGGTAAGCAGATTCTTAACCACTGGACCACTAGGGAAGTCCAAAGGCTATTCTTAACTTGAACTTTAAAAAATTTCAAAGGTTCATATATTACCATGCATGTCCCATAGATCACCAAAATATTTCTGAAGATAATTATTATTTTTATTTAAAAAGCAATATTTCTCATATTATGCTACACTTAAATTGGGCTATTCTAAAATTTTTCTAAGATATGTTCATTGGGAAGACAGCATTAGCCAATACTGACAATATTATAGTATTAGTATTACTACGTATGTAAATGAACTGAAATGTGGTATTCAGAGCCCTCTAGTGGCATAATTCTTAATAGACCCATGAAAAAGGAAGACATAATTTGGACCATCTTTTAAATCTAAGAGATTTAATTTTTAAATTAACAAAGTACTAAATACTTGGTATTTATAATCATATCATGTATCAAGCATAATTCAGTTATTTGGGGCCATAAATTCCTATGTTACTATACTAAAATTTGCCTTGCAATCAGCCTCCAAATTTGTTAAAATGATATAGAATTTACTTATTAGCATTCCTTTATTAAAAAGAAAGTTAGTCATACATTAAAATATGCCAAGCTAAAATGATAAAAATAGGCAACTTATCCTAAAGAAAAAACTTTAAAAACAGAGAAATCTCCCTCTCAAGCCAAACACAGTAAGTCTGCCTACTGATCTTACAGTTCAGTACAGTTCAGTCGCTCAGTCATGTCTGACTCTTTGCGACCCCATGAATCGCAGTATGCCAGGCCTCCCTGTCCATCACCAACTCCCGGAGTTCACTCAAACTCATGTCCATCAAGTCAGTGATGCCATCCAGCCATCTCATCCTCTGTCGTCCCCTTTTCCTCCTGCCCCCAATCCCTCCCAGCATCATTGTCTTTTCCAATTAATCAACTCTTCGCATGAGGTGGCCAAAGTATTGGAGTTTCAGCTTTAGCATCAGTCCTTCCAATGAACACCCAGGACTCATCTCCTTTAGAATGGACTGGCTGGATCTCCTTGCAGTCTAAGGGACTCTCAAGAGTCTTCTCCAACACCACAGTTCTAAAGCATCAATTCTTCGGTGCTCAGCTTTCTTCACAGTCCAACTCTCACATCCATACATGACCACAGGAAAAACCATAGCCTTGACTAGACGGACCTTTGTTGGCAAAGTAACGTCTCTGCTTTTTACTATGCTGTCTAGGTTGGTCATAACTTTCCTTCCAAGGAGTAAGCATCTTTTAATTTCATGGCTGCAATCACCATCTGCAGTGATTTTGGAGCCCCCAGAAATAAAGTATGACATTGTTTCCACTGTTTCCCCATCTATTTCCCATGAAGCGATGGGACTAGATGCCATGATCTTAGTTTTCTGAATGTTGAGCTTTAAGCCAACTTTTTACTCTCCTCTTTCACTTTCATCAAGAGGCTTTTTAGTTCCTCTTCACTTTCTGCCATACAGGTAGTCCCTAATTTACATACATTCATACAAACACATGTCAGATCAGATCAGTCGCTCAGTCGTGTCCGACTCTCTGCGACCCCATGAATCGCAGCATGCCAGGCCTCCCTGTCCATCACCAACTCCCGGAGTTCACTGAGACTCACGTCCATCGAGTCAGTGATGCCACCCAGCCATCTCATCCTCTGTCGTCCCCTTCTCCTCCTGCCCCCAATCCCTCCCAGCATCAGAGTCTACACATACACAAACAAGTTGAAGTCTCGTGAATTTATATGCCAGCTTTTAAATTTTATAATATATTTTGCCACACCAAGAAAATAGTGTTATGAGTGAATTTAGGGTTAGGATAGTTTCTATGTTGCTGTGAGTATAAAGGAATATGAACCTCACCATCATCCATAAATATTGCTTCACATTCTGAGTTCCAGCTGGACTGCAAGAAGCACATTTCTTCTGAGGCTGCTGTGAGGTTGGAAGTGAAACTTTCCTGTCACCACATGTACATATACCAGATCACTCCAGGGGTCACAATTGCGGAGGAGAGGGTCCCAAGAACTCCTGGTGACAAGCTTGTAGATTCCCTAAAGTAGCACAAATGGTTCCAGCACAGCCAACTGTAATGGAGTCTTAATTAAGTGCCTCCAAAACACAGAACAATCTTAAGGTGGGTTCCGGCTGACTTCTTTCATATGGCAAGTGTTCTTACACAAGTTGTTCACAACAAATCAAGTTAGGGCCTACTTTTAATCACTTAACCATCCATTCATTCGCTTATTCCTTCATCCATTCAACAACATTTAGGAACTTCCCTGGTGGTCCTTCTCATATTGTTCATGGGCTTCTCAAGGCAAGAACACTGAAGTGGTTTGTCATTCACTTCTCCAGTGGACCTCATTTTGTCAGAGCTCTCTATCTTGGGTGGCCCTGCACAGCATAGCTCATGAATTTGAGCAAACTCTGGGAAGTAGTGAAGGACAGGGAAACCTGGCATGCTGCAGTCCATAGGGTTGCAAAGACCAGGCACAACATAGTGATTGAACAACAACTGGCAGTCCAGTGGTTGAGACTTTGCCTCACAATGCAGGGGGTGCAAGTTTGACCCTGGCCGGACAGCTAAGACCCCACATGATTCGAGGTCAAAAAGCAAAACATAAAAAATAGAAGCAATATTGTAACAAATTCAATAAAGACTTTAAAACTGGTCCACATTACAATTGCACTCATCTCACATGCTAGTAAAGTAATGCTCAAAATTCTCCAAGCCAAGATTCAGCAATATGTGAACCGTGAAATCCAGATGTTTAAGCTGGTTTTAGAAAAGGCAGAGGAACCAGAAATCAAATTGCCAACATCTGCTGGATCATTGAAAAAGCAAGAGTTCCAGAAAAACATCTATTTATGCTTTAGTGACTATGCCAAAGCCTTTGACTGTGTGGATCACAATAAACTGTGGAAAATTCTGAAAGAGATGGGAATACCAGACCACCTGACCTGCCTCTTGAGAAACCTATATGCAGGTCAGAAAGCAACAGTTAGAACTGGACATGGAACAACAGACTGGTTCCAAATAGGAAAAGGAGTATGTCAAGGCTGTATATTATCACCCTGCTTATTTAACTTATATGCAGAGTACATCATGAGAAACGCTGGGCTGGAAGAAGCACAAGCTGGAATCAATATTGCCAAGAGAAATATCAATAACCTCAGATATGCAGATGACATCACCCTTATGGCAGAAAGTGAAGAAGAACTAAAGAGCCTCTTGATAAAAGTGAAAGAGGAGAGTGAAAAAGTTGGCTTAAAGCTCAACATTCAGAAAACTAAGATCATGGCATCCAGTCCCATCACTTCATGGCAAATAGATGGGGAAACAGTGGCTGACTTAATTTTTTTGGGCTCCAAAATCACTGCAGATGGTGATTGCAGCCATGAAATTAAAAGACCCTTGTTCCTTGGAAGAAAAACAATGACCAACCTAGACAACATATTAAAAAGCAGAGACATTACTTTGTCAACAAAGGACCGTCTAGTCAAGGCTGTGGTTTTTCCAGTAGTCATGTATGGATGTGAGAGTTGGACTATAAAGAAAGCTGAGCACCAAAGAATTGATGCTTTTGAACTGTGGTGTTGGAGAAGACTCTTGAGAGTCCCTTGGACTGCAAGGAGATCCAACTAGTCCATTCTAAAGGAGGTGAGTTCTGAGTGGTCATTGGAAGGACTGATGTTGATGCTGAAACTCCAATACTTTGGCCACCTGATGCAAAGAACTGACTCACTGTAAAAGACCCCGATGCTGGGAATGATTGAAGGCGAGAGGAGAAGGGGACAACAGAGGATGAGATGGTTGGATGGCATCACTGACTCAATGAACATGAGTTTGGGTAAACTCCCAAAGTTGGTGATGGATAGCGAGGCCTGGCATGCTGCGGTCCATGGGTCGCAAAGAGTCAGACACGACTGAGCAACTGAACTGAAGAAAATCTTAAAAAATAATATATTATTGATTCCTATCACATACCAGGACCTGTGCTTACTGTAAATGTGAAGTGTATCAAGATATTCTTATCCTTAAGATCATAAACTTAGTGTTTAAGTTAACAATTCTAATCATCAAACTGAAGGATAGGAGCATAGTAGAAAGACGTCTAATTTAGCCTCACAATAAGGGGAGAACTTTGTGGAGGTTAAGATTGCAGGTGATGGAATGAAATTTATATTTTAAAGCTGGACAAGAAAATGTAAGCATAACATGTTCCCTGCCTGCACTGGCCCTCCCTACTGTACGATGGGCATATGCATTATGCATTAGCCAGACCTCCTGAAACGTGGGAAAGCTTACCACAAAAATAAGTGTTTTTACCCTTTTGTCTGAGGTCGGTAAGGCAAGTTCTTGAAGGTTAGCATTCTTTCCCAACTATGTAAGGGGTCATGGTGATTTACTGCTCACTTTGTTCATACTTACCCAGATTACATAACTTTGGTGAACTTTATGTAAAATGTCAGTGTATCATTTTGATGTATGATCCTTTGCCTCAAAAATGTAGGTGACTATGCCTTGACTTCTAACAAGTGGAACAGTTCTCAGAGCTTCTGAGAGTCTGTCTCCCAGGTTATAGTGATCAAATTGGCTCAAATAAAATTCTTTTTTTTTCTTAACTCGATCATTAACCGAATTTTTATCAACACATGTAAATCTTAAAAGACAAGTAGATGTTAGGCAAAGTGGATGAGGTTGATGGGAGCAAAGGAATTTCACAAGGACAGATTAGCAAGTGGAGTCTCATGAACAGAGGCTTATCATGAACTTTCCATTTCTAAAACCAAAAACAGAAAAGGAAATATTGGGTTGGCAAAAAAAGTTTGTTTGGGTTTTTCCATATGACGTTACTGAAAAATCCAAATGAACTTTTTGGCCAACCCAATATATTGCTTCATTTTTTATTAGGAAAGGAATGTGTGTTCAGTACTTATTTATTGAAAAGTCAAACAATACATAAGTATAAAGAGAATAAAAAATAACTGATAGTAATACCATCCTGGGGCTTCCCAGGTGATGCAGTGGTAAAGAATCTGCCTGCCAGCACAGGAGATGCAAGAGACATGGTTTCAATCCCTGGGTCAGGAAGATCCCCTGGAGGAGGAAGTGGCGATCCATTTCAGTATTCTGGCCTGGAAAATTCCTCGGATAGAGGAGCATGACAGTCTACAGTTCATGGAGCCGAAAAGAGTCAGATGTAACTGAGTGACTAAGCACATACGTACCATCCCAATTTTCTCATACTCCCTCTCCTCCTGACCCCAAGACAGCCACTGTTTAGTTAAGTAGGCTGTCAGATTTTGTTCTATGATTTCACAAATAAGTATTTTTTCCCTGGTTCAGACAGTAAAGAATCCACCTGTGGTTGCGGGAGACCTGGGTTCAATCCCTGGGTTAGGGAGATCCCCTGGAGGAGGGCATGGCAACCCACTCCAGCATTCTTACCTGGAGAATCTCTGTGGACAGAGGAGCCTGGTGGGCTATAGTCCATGGGGTTACAAAGTGTTGGACACGACTGAGTGACTAAGCACAGCACAGGACATTGCAAATATAGTTTCATTCTTTAAAAAAAATCTTAACAAAGCATCTTAGGTATTTTTCCATATAAAAGTTATAGGTTCTAGTCCAAGGTGGCAACGTAGGAGGATCCGGAAGCCATCTCCTCCCACAGACACACTGAATCTGCAGCTGCACATGGAAAAATTTTCTCTTTAAAAAAAAAAAAAACACCCAAAAGCTAACTGAGTAACTCCTACATATTGTGCAAGTGGGAAAACGTCCATACTGAAGTGGGTAGCTGAGGCTGGGACACAATCTCACCATTACCCACCCCTGTGCAGCAATCCACAATCAGGAGGGAACTCACGAGTAAGAGGGGGAACAGAGAGTTTGAATACCACATCAGGCCTCAGCTTTTAACATCCGCACCTGAGAAACTAGCCCCTCAAATATCTAGCTTTGAAAGCCAAAAGGACTTTTTTCCACCAGGACCATGAGGCTACGCGAACTGAGAAGCAGTTATTAAAGAGCCCCCTGCACAGACTCACCTGCCCCAGGGCCCAGAGCAAAGGGGGCCAGCTGAAAAGCAACCTGATTTTCTGTGGGAGAGGCTTATTTGATTATTTTAAAGTGTAGGCCTGAGGGGCAGGCATGTACTATAACACACGCCTAGGGAACTTATGAATTACACTTCCAAAACACTTCCAAAATATGGTGCCGGGGGCACCATATCTTTGTGCTTTCCTTTTAGTTTGCTCAAAGACTGCCAGGTATCTCCCCCAAAGGAGCTTGAATCACCCAGGGGCTAACCCTAGATCACCTGGCTCTGGTGGCTGGTGGGGCTTACATGCACAGGTCCCACTAGATTGAAACAAACAAAAAAAAAGAGTTCTTAACTGGTAGACTACCACCCATAGGGCACAGTAGAGAGGACAGGCCCAGAAGCTCAGTGTGAAACAGTCCTAATGGTGTATCAGCTATGACGGTTTATGGCTTAAGGGGCAGGCTTCCAACTGAACACGCTATATAGCCCACTATTATAGCCCACTATAATCCTCCCTAGAGAAGGAAATGGAAACCCACTCCAGTGTTCTTGCCTGGAGAATCCCAGGGACGGAGGAGCCTGGTGGGCTGCCGTCTATGGGGTCGCACAGAGTCGGACACGACTGACATGACTTAGCAGCAGCAGCAGCAGCAGCAGAGACTTTGGAAGGCAGGCACAATCAGTTTTGAGTACCAGTATTTCTCAGGGGAAGCTTGTTCATGTATCTGGTGTCCCAGTTTTTACATCTGGTATGCAGGTGACTCAGTGGTAAAGAATCAACCTGCCAAACAAGAGATACATGTTCAATTCCTGGGTCGGGAAGATCCCCTGGAGAAGAAAATGGTAACCTACTTCAGTATTCTTGCCTGGAAAACCCCATGGACAGAGGAGCCTAGTGGGCTACACAAGGGGTCACAAAGAATCGGACGTGACTTAGCTACTAAATAACAACACCACCACCACCCTGGTTTTTATGGCTGCTACTCAGGGAGTGGCCTTTGAGTGCTTGGTTCTGGTGGCCAGCAGAGCATGTATTCATTAGTTCAACAGGATGGTAGCAAGGAAAGAAGTAGTTTTTAATTATGACCTCAAGGTTCAGCTCAGAGGGAGTAGAAAATTCCAAAAGAACATCTCTCAGTCTACTCCTGAGGGAGGACAAATACATGCATATTTGTATATTTTTAAAGTTGTTGCTTGGGAATTCCCTGTTGGTCCAGTAGTTAGGACTCTGTACTTTCACTACTGAGGGCATGGATTCAATCCCCAGTCAGGGTACTGAGATGCTGCAAGCCATGAAGCTCAGCCAAAAACAAAGGAAAAAAGTTGTTGATTGAAGGCCTGGCTTCAGCCTGGACCTAGGTGCTGACTGAGCTCCTTCCTTTTGGGACACGGACAGCTCTTGGCACACCCTCAACTACTGGGAGTCACTAAAAATAAAGTAGGTGCTTGTACAATCACAAAGAATTGAGAGAAAACCAAAGCAGTGTTGAAGGATAAATTTCATCTCCTACACAAGGTTTCGCCTTCAACACTGGGAAAGACGGCTGTTTTATCTAACCAATATGGAGAGTCAAGGAAAGTGAAGAAACAGAGGAATATATTCTAAACAAAAGAAAAATATAAAACCTCAGAAAAAGACTTTAATGATTTACCCATTTAAAGACCCAGATGAAAGGTCATAGAGATGCTCACTGAGCCTAGGAGAAGAATAAAGGAACATACTGAGAATTCTAACAAAGATAAAATATAAGAAAGTACCAAACAGAAGCCATGGAGCTGAAGAATACAATCACTGAACTGAAAAAATACAATAGAGAGATTCAACAGCATACTAGATAAAGCAGGAGAAAAGGATCAGAGAACCCACAGACAAGGCAGTAGAACTCACCCAAGCAAAAAGAAAAAAGAATGAGAAAAAGTAAAGATAGCTTGAGAGACTTATGGAACAACATCAAGCAGAGCAACATTTGCATTATAGGGGTCCCAGATGGACAGGAGAGAGAGAAGGGCCAGAAAACTTATTTGAAGACGTAATGGATGAAAACTTCCCAACCTGGGGGACGAAACAGACATCCAGAACCAGCCCAGAGAGTTCCAAGAAAAGATAAATTCAAAGAAGCTCACACCAAGATATATTATAATTAAAGCACCAAAAGTTAAAGACAGGGAAGAATCTTAAAAGCAGCAGGATAAAACAACTTATTACATACAAAAGGTGAAAAACTGAAAGTGAAGTCGCTCAGTCATGTCTGACTCTTACAAAGGAGCTTCCGTAAGACTATAAGCATATTTTCCAGCAGAAAATCTGTAGGCCAGAAGAGAGTGGAATAACATGTTCAAAGAGCTATTAACAAAAGAAAAAAAAAAAGTAAGAATACTCTACCCAGAAACATTTTCATTCAGAAGTGAAGAACAGATGAAGAGTCTTCCAGACAAGCAAAAACCAAAAAAAGTTCACTGCCACTAGATCAGCCTTACAAGAAATGTTAAAGGTATTTCTTTAAGCTGAAATGAAAGGGCGTTAGTTAGCAACAGGAAAACATGGAAATATAAATCTCATTGGTAAAGAAAAATATATAGTAAAATTCAGAATACTATAAAAATGGTGGGTTAATCATTTATAAAGCTAGTATGAATGTTAAAAGACAAAGTAGTAAAATAAACATAACTGTAATAATTTAGAGATACACAAGATAAAAATATGTAAATTATGACATCCAAAACATAAAATGTAGCAGTGGGGAGTAAAAATAGTAGAACTTCAGAATGCATTCAAATTTAAGTTGTTACCAATTTAAAATACATTGCTATAAATAAAAGTTGCTTTATGTAAGTCTCATGGTAACCATAAAGCAAAAATCTACTGTAAATACACAAAAGATAAAGATAAAAGAATCTAAGCATACCAGTATAGAAAACCATCAAATTGCAAAGAAAGAGAAGAAGAAAGGAACAGAGGAATTACAAAATAACCAGAAAATAATTACCATGATGGCAATAAGTATATACTTATTAATAACTATCTTAAATGTACATAGGATAAATTTTCCAGTCATCACAAGATGTAGAGTGGCTGAATGGATAAAAACACAAGACCCAGCAATGTGCTTCCTATAAGAAACTCACTTTACATATAAAGACACACACTGATTGAAAGTGAAAGGATGAAAAGAGATATTCTATGTTAATAGAAACCAAAAGAAAGCTGGGCAGCTATACTTTTATCAGCAAAAATAGGTTTTAAGACGAAGAGTGTAATAAAAGACAAAGGTCATTACATAATGATAAAGGAGTCAATCTAATAAAATATAACATTTGTAGATATTTACAAACCCCAACATAAGAGAACCTTATATATATATATTTCAAATTAGAGATAAAGGGAGAAATAGAAAGCAATACAGTAATATTAATAGTAAGAGATTTTAATATCCTAATTTTATCAATGGATAGATCATCCAGACAGAAACCAATAAGGAAACATTGGCCTTAAACAACACATTAGACAAGACAGACTTAACAGACATAAACAGAATATCTCACCCAAAAGCATCAGAATACATGTTCTTAAGTATACAGGAACATTTTCCAGGATAGATCATTTGTTACATCACAGAATAAATCTTAATAAATTTATGAAGACTGAGCTCATATCAAGCATCTCTGATGACAATGGCAGGAAATTAGAAATCAATTACAAGGAAGAAAACTAGAAAATTCACAAATATGTGTAGATTAAACAACATGCTACTGAACAACCAATGAGTCAAAGAAGAAATTAAAAAAATCTTGAGACAAATGAAAATGGAAATACAATACACTAAAACTTATTGGACAAGGTGAAAGCAGTTTTAAGACAGAATTTCACAGCACTAAATGCCTACATCAAGAAAAAAAAAGATCTCAGATAGACAACAAACATTAAACCTCAAGAAATTAGAAAAAAAATGAAGCTCAAAATTAATAGAAAGAAATAACAAAGATAGGAGCAGAAATAAATGAAAGAGTCTAAAAGGACAATGAAAAGATCAATAAAACTAAGGTCCTTTTTTTTTTTTTTTTGCAAAGATAAACAAAATTGACAAAGTTTTAGGTAGATTTACAAAGAAAAACCCTAAACCTCACTCCTAACCCTATCTCCTAAACCCTAGCTCATACCTGTACCCTTACCTATAAAGCCATAAAATCATATATCATATAATCATATATCTATAGTTATAAACCATAATCATAAACCTAATCATAACCAGAAATTGAAACGAAAACCATAGTACATACATTGTAACAAGAAACTGAAATCAGAGCCATAAACCATAGTTTATAACCAGAAACCATACCCATAAGCCATCAACCATAACAATTAACTATAACCACAACTAAAATATAAACCAAAAATGATAAGCCATGTGCCATAATCATAAACTCTAACCTTAACCTAGCCCCAGGTCAGTTCCCACACCACTCTTCAGCCCTAATCTTAGTCCTCTAAATCACCAACCCCAATCTAATCAAATCATACAAAGACATCACAGAAAGAAAACTATGTATTAACATTCCTTCTAAACAAAGATGTAAGAATCCTTCAGAAAATAATAGCAATATGAAACCAACAGCATATTGAAAAGATTGCGCATCATAAGCAAGTGTCTCAATACCAGAAACTCCAGGTTGTTAGTATACTCAGCCAAGCAATGTAATAAATTATTAAATGAAATCCAAGCAATGTAATACAAGACAATTATTGCATGATCATATAACTTGATGCGGAAAAAGCTTTAAACAAATACTAGTGTTATTTCATCATATAAGCACTAACAAAAGTAGGAAGAAAAGGAGATTTCATTCAATATGATACAAAACATTAGAAAAAATACATAGCAAACATCATGCTCAATGCTGAGGACTGAAAGGTTTACCTCTGAATTCAGTACAAGATTAAGATGCTGACTTTTACCATTGTTACAGTATTGTACTGAAAGTTCTACCCAGGGCAATGAAGAGAGACATAAAAGGCATCCACATACGAAAGGAGAAGGTAAAGCCATATCTATTCACAGACAGTGACAGTATCTTATATATATAAGTTCCCAAAGAATCAACAAAAAATTACTTGAGCTGGTCAACTAATTCAGCAAAGTTATAGGATAAAATATCAATACACAAAAAACTATTTGTATATACTAGCAATAAATATTCTCAAAAGGAATTTAAGACAATTCCTAAATAATGTAAACACCAGTAAAATACTTAGGAAAAGATTTAATCAATCAAGGTGCAAGACTTCTACACTGAAAATCACAAATCATGTCTGAAAGAAATGAAAAAAAAAAAAAACCTAAATGATGTGAAGACATCCCATAGTGATGGAAAGAATTAATATTGTTAAGATGGTGATGTTATGTAATGTGATCTACAGATTCAATGTGATTCCTATTAAAATTCCCAAAGGCTTCTGGGGAGAAAAACACAAGTTTATCCTAACATTCATATGAAATTTCAAGGGACTCCAAAGAGCAAAAACAATCTTGGAAGTCAAAGTTGGAGGGTCACTCTTCCCAATTTCACATCTTAGTACAAAGTGACAGTAAACAAAACATTGTGATATTGGCACAGAGGTATAGATCAATGGAATTGAATGCAGAACTAAAAAAATTTTTTGTTGTTGTCCAGTCAACACATCCATATATAGTCACTGATTTTTTATAAGGGTGGAAAATAATAAATCGGGGAAAGAATGATTTTATCAACAGATGGTGCTAGGCAACAACCATCTATGCACACAGGGATGAAACTGAACTCTCATACCACATACAAAAATTAACTCAAAATAGATACAAAGCTTAGTCAGTTCTCCATATTTGTGGGTTCTGTATCCACAAATTCAACCCATTGTGGATCAAAAATATTCCAAAAAATAATTCTAGAAGGCTCCATAACAAAAAACTTGAATTTGCCTTGCTGACAACTATTTACATAGCATGTATATTGTATTAGGTATTGCAAGTAATCAAGAGATGATTTAAAGTATAAGGGATTATGTGTGTAAGATATATGCAAATATTAAGCTAATTTATATAAGGAACTTGACCATCTGAGAATTTTGGTATCCACAGAGCAGTCCTGGAACCATTCCTCCATGGAATGACTGTATAAATTCAAGAAGAAAAAGTGGTGATAAATCCTCATGACCTTGGATTTAGCAATGGTTTCTATGATTTCACAACAGGGCACAAACAAATGAAAGAAAAAATAGATAAATTAGATTTCCTCAAAATTAAAAACTTTCATGCCTCAAAGACATTATCCAGAAAGTAGAAAGACAGCCCACAGAACGGAAGAAAATATTTGCACATTATACATTTGATAAGAGTCTGTTATTCAGACTATGTCAAGAACTTTTACAACTCATCAACAAAAAGACAAAGAAACTAATTTTTTAAATGGACAAAGGGCCTGCATAGACCCTTCTCCAGATGAGATATACAAATGGTTCACAAGCACGTGAAAAGATGTCAAATATTTTGCTAGGCAAAATAGTATAAATGATGTGAGGCCATGGGCAGTTTTTAGGTGGTGGTGAGTGTGTGCCTTAGTCACTAACTTGCATTTGACTCTTAGAATCACACAGATTGTAACCTGCCAGGCTCCTCTGTCCATGGGATTTCCCAGGCTAGAATGCTGGAGTGGGTTGCCATTTCCTTCTCCAGGGAATCTTTCCAACCCAGCAATCAAACCCAGGTCTCCTGCACTACAAGCAGATTCTTCACCGTCTGAGCCATCAGGAAAGCCCCTACAAAACGTTAAGGTGTTTGAAAGAGGAGAGCTAAAATGAAAAGCACCATATATAATGGAGGAGTATCTGATGAGTGATTTTTTTAAGTCTGTTTGGTGCAAACAGATTGAGCTGGTTATATTTATTCCTCATAAGGATAATATAAGGAATGAACCCAATGGATACAGTTTACTGTGTTTAGGATTGTTGTGCTTCTTGGTATACCCTAGCCAGCCAGTTTGAGCAGTACAGCTATAAGAACTACAAATCCGCCAATGAGAATTCTACAAGCCCCTTTGGCAGTCACAAAGTGTAACCTGTAGAGGGGCATTTTTACTGTAAAAGCTATTATGCATGCTGATCAGATGAAAATACTGGATCAAGAGTTAGATATTGTTTAGGCTCAATACTGCATTATTAAAAAGTTTCAGTTCAGTTCAGTTCAGTTCAGTCGCTCAGTCGTGTCCGACTCTTTGTGACCCCATGAATCGCAGCACGCCAGGCCTCCCTGTCCATCACCAACTCCCAGAGTTCACTCAGACTCACATCCCGAGTCAGTGATGCCATCCAGCCATCTCATCCTCTGTCTTTCCCTTCTCCTCCTGCCCCCAATCCCTCCCAGCATCAGAGTCTTTTCCAATGAGTCAACTCTCCGCATGAGGTGGCCAAAGTACTGGAGTTTCAGCTTTAGCATCATTCCTTCCAAAGACATCCCAGGGCTGATCTCCTTCAGAATGGATTGGTTGGATCTCCTTGCAGTCCAAGGGACTCTCAAGAGTCTTCTCCAATACCACAGTTCAAAAGCATCAATTCTTCGGCACTCAGCCTTCTTCACAGTCCAACTCTCACATCCATACATGACCAGAGGAAAAACCATAGCCTTGACTAGACGGACCTTTGTTGGCAAAGTAATGTCTCTGCTTTTCAATATGCTATCTAGGTTGGTCATAACTTTCCTTCCAAGGAGTAAGCGTCTTTTAATTTCATGGTTGCAATCACCATCTGCAGTGATTTTTGGAGCCCAAAAAAATAAAGTCTGATACTGTTTCCACTGTTTCCCCATCTATTTCCCATGAAGTGATGGGACCAGATGCCATGATCTTCATTTTCTGAATGTTGAGCTTTAAGCCAACTTTTTCACTCTCCACTTTCACCTTCATCAAGAGCCTTCTTAGTTCCTCTTCAACTTTCTGCCATAAGGGTGGTGTCATCTGCATATCTGAGGTTATTGATATTTCTCCCAGCAATCTTGATTCCAGCTTGTGTTTCTTCCAGTGTAGGGAAAACCACTAGACCATTCAGGTATGACCTAAATCAAATCCCTTATAATTATACAGTGGAAGTGAGAAATAGATTTAAGGGCCTAGATCTGATAGATAGAGTGCCTGATGAACTATGGAATGAGGTTCGTGACATTGTACAGGAGACAGGGATCAAGACCATCCCCATGGAAAAGAAATGCAAAAAAGCAAAATGGCTGTCTGGGGAGGCCTTACAAATAGCTGTGAAAAGAAGAGAAGCAAAAAGCAAAGGAGAAAAGGAAAGATATAAACATCTGAATGCAGAGTTCCAAAGAATAGCAAGAAGAGATAAGAAAGCCTTCTTCAGCAATCAATGCAAAGAAATAGAGGAAAACAACAGAATGGGAAAAACTAGAGATCTCTTCAAGAAAATTAGAGATACCAAGGGAACATTTCGTGCAAAAGACGGGCTCGATAAAGGACAGAAATGGTATGGACCTAACAGAAGCAGAAGATATTAAGAAGAGATGGCAAGAATACACAGAAGAACTGTACAAAAAAGATCTTCATGACCCAGATAATCACGATGGTGTGATCACTGACCTAGAGCCAGCCATCCTGGAATGTGAAGTCAAGTGGGCCTTAGAAAGCATCACTACGAACAAAGCTAGTGGAGGTGATGGAATTCTGGTTGAGCTATTTCAAATCCTGAAAGATGATGGTGTGAAAGTGCTGCACTCAATATGCCAGCAAATTTGGAAAACTCAGCAGTGGCCACAGGACTGGAAAAGGTCAGTTTTCATTCCAATCCCAAAGAAAGGCAATGCCAAAGAATGCTCAAACTACCGCACAATTGCACTCATCTCACACGCTAGTAAAGTAATGCTCAAAATTCTCCAAGCCAGGCTTCAGCAATATGTGAACCGTGAACTTCTGATGTTCAAGCTGGTTTTGGAAAAGGCAGAGGAACCAGAGATCAAATTGCCAACATCTGCTGGATCATGGAAAAAGCAAGAGAGTTCCAGAAAAGCATCTATTTCTGCTTTATTGACTATGCCAAAGCCTTTGACTGTGTGGATCACAAGAAACTGTGGACAATTCTGAAAGAGATGGGAATACCAGACCACCGGATCTGCCTCTTGAGAAATTTGTATGCAGGTCAGGAAGCAACAGTTAGAACTGGACATGGAACAACAGACTGGTTCCAAATAGGAAAAGGAGTACATCAAGGCTGTATATTGTCACCCTGCTTATTTAACTTATATTAAAAAGTTTAGTGAACCTATAATATTTTGGATATACACTAGAAGTGGAAGAGATCCTACTAAGGTGTTTAAAAACAGTAAATTCTTGCATTGTGCTGTTTTATTTAGTTTCCTCAGTGTGCTTAGTAGCTCAGTCATGTCTGACTCTTTGTGACCCCATGGACTGCAGCCCACCAGGCTCCTCTGTTCATGGGGATTCTCCAGACAAGAATACTGGAGTGGGTTGCCATGCCCTCCTTTAGGGGATCTTCCCAACCCAGGGATTGAACCCAGATCTCTGCACTGCAGGAGGTTTCTTTGCCATCTGAACCACCAGGATAGAAATAGTAATTACTGTTGGAACTAATGTTGTTTTGAATAAGAATAGAATAGAACCAATAGAAAATAGAAAATAAAACAGAATAGCAAAGAATCAACTCCATACCAGTGAAAGTGATAATTAGAAATATCTGTAACATAAATAATGTAGTGATATGTAGGGGTAGTGCTTTGAGCTAGTGATTCTTTGGGTAGGTGGAATTGCTTGGCTATGGGTATGAGTGGTAAGAGTTACATTGTTAGAATTAGTAAAGGTACTGCTAGAGAGTCAGAGAAGATTAATGAAAACTTAAGGCTGTTGTCATTAAATTGGTTAAGAAGGACTAAGCTAATAAAACTAAAAACTGAAAGTGGTAGTATTAATTCAAATGATATTATTTTTTCATATTAGTGGTATTAATAGGTGTAATCATGAATTTTAAAATTGTAGGTTGAGACTTTGTATGTAACCAATGTAATAGGTGTTTGATACCATTATTAGCAGGGATAATCCTAGTGCAGCTTTGCCGGCTATAAAAACTGGTAAGATAATGGGTATTATGCTAGCTAGAGTTAAATGGGTGTTCAGAATTATTAGGGTTGCCATAATAAATAATGACATTATTCCCTCCAGAAATAGTAGGGAGGGTATTACACAGGATTGGTATATTAAGACCCCCCAATGTTAGTTGCTTCAGTCGTGTCCTACTCTTTGTGACCCACCTGTAGCCCACCAGGCTCCTCTGTCCATAGGATTTCCCATGCAAGAATACTGGAATGGGTTGCCATTCCCTTCTCTAGGGTATCTTTCTGACCCAGGAATCAAATTCATGTCTCCTGCTTGGCAGGCAGATTTTTTACCATCTGAGCCATCGGGGAAGCCCCCAGGAGAAACTGTAAATACTAGAGTAATATTTATGTAGACTACAGGAACTTGATAATTATGAATTTAATCATAATTTAATGAGTGAAAAAATAAAAACTTGCTTTAAACTAATTACCAAATTTGGTCCACTCTAACCCCTTTTGAGTCCACCTGTAGGCTAAATTTACTGCTAGTGGTGAAATTAGGATTAGTCCTACGAGTATTGCTATTAGATTATTTGTTTGGGATGCTTAGGGTAGGGGCAGAATTTCTAGGTCATACAGAGAAGAAACATAATGGTCACTATGAAAAATTTTAAGGGAAAACTGTAGGCATGCTGATCCTAAAACGTCACACCTGCATTTGTAAGGACTTGATTTTTCCATGTGTTTAGCTGGGGAAGTTAGAAAGCGATAAATACAAGAAAGCTTTTCTGGATGATGTCTCTTTGTCACTAATACATTGCTAAAATGTTGGTTAATAAGTCCAAGTATAAAAAGAATGTTGAGTCTAAACAGAAGCGTATGACTAGACCAGATAGTTCAAGAGGGGCTAAGAGAGCTCTTGTAAAAGGCTGGGGGCTGGGGTTTATCACTTGGAATGCATAGGTCCGATGGGTTACGTCATTGTGTAAGCAGAAGCTTATAAGCAGGGGCCGACATAAGCTTGAATAATTGTGCTGTGCTGTGTGTGCTCAGTCACGTTTGACTCTTTGTGACCTTTCAGAATGTGGCCCACCAGGATCTTCGGTCCATGGGGTTTTTTGGGCAAGAATACCAGAGTGAGCCGCCTTTTCCCCCTCCAGGGGATATTCTTGACCCAGGGATTGAAGCCTCGTCACCTGTGTCTCCTGCATTGCAGGTGGATTCTTTACCTGCTGAGCCATCGGGGAAGCCAAAACAGCTACTGCAAATTCAAGGACAGTGAGTAGAAAGAGAATAACAAATGCAATGAAGGCTGTGTTAGGAATAATACTTATTAGGGCCAGGGTTGCCCCTCCAATTAAATAAATTAATAGTTTCTGCTGAATCATATGGTAGCAAGTAACTACCATAAGATCCAGCAATTCTATTTTAGGGCATTTATCTGAAGAAAACAAAAGTACTAACTCAAAAAGAGATTATGCACCTCTATGTACATCGAAGCACTATTTACAACAGCCAAGACACGGATGCAAGGTAACAGTTCATCCGTGGATGAATGGATAAAGAAAACGTGATAGATAGTGACAAGGGAATAATATTCAGCCATAAAAAATGAGGAGACCTTGCCACTGGAGACAACAAGGGGGACCTCAAGGGCCTTATGTTAAGTGAAATAAGTCAGACAGAGAAAGACAAATACCATATGATCTCACTTTTTTTTGTGGAATATAAAGAAAGAAAATTTAAATACAGAGAACAGATTGGTGGTTGCCAGAGGTTCGGGGTTGAGGTGGACAAATGGGTGAAGGTGGCCAAAGGTATGAACCTCCAGTTACAGAGAAATAAATTCTTGACTTGAAATATACAACATGGTGACTATACTTAATTATATTTTATCATATATTTGAAAGTTTGTAAGAGAGATCTTAAAAGTTCTCAGCACAAGGAAAGAATTGTAGCTATGTATGGGGGTGAATGCTAACTAGACTTATGGAGATTATTTCACAGTACATAGAAATATCAAATCTTTGTGCTGTATACCTGAAACCAATATAATGTCATATGTCAAGTACATTTCAAGAGCTTTTAAAATTAAAGTATATAAAATCTGTATCATTTTGAATGGCTTCTACTTGACTGAATATTTTAAAATTAATCTGTGGACTGTAATTTCTAATATAAAAAAGCCAGTGAACATTGTAACATTTTTATTTAGTTGTCTTATGATATCATAATAATAAATCACTAAAATGAAAAATCACTAAAAGGTACATTTACATAGTACCAAATTTCCCGGAAGATTGTACAAATTTTCACTTTTAATAACAGTATGTGAAAATGGCTGCAACCTCTTACACTCAGTTTGATATGAAGTGATATAACATCAGTTCTAATTTGTTTACTTATTTGGTTATCTTTTCATGTCTTTATTGACCAGTTGCATTTCTCTTGTTGATCTGCTCAAGTCTTTTGCCTAATTTAAATTAGGAACTTGTCTTACCAATTTGTACAAGTTCTTTATATTAGGATAATAACCATTTGTTTGATATGTTTAAATATGTTTCCCAGTCCATTGTCTTTCAGCATTGTTTATAGTGAGGTTTACTTGACACAAATGTTCGAACCCATAATCTCCTTTTCTTGCAAGGTTTTGGTTTTGATGCACTAATAAGGAAGAAAGATCTTAGGACTTGCATGGTGGTCCAGTGGTGAAAAATCATCTACCAATGCAGAGGACCCTGGTTCGATTTCTGGTCTGGGAAGATTTCACGTGTAGCTGAGTAACAAAGTCCGTGTGCCACAACTGTTGAGCATGGCCTAGAGCCCAAGTTCCACAACTAGAGAAGCCACCACAGTGAGAAGCCCACCCACCACAACGAAGAACAGCTCCCGTTCACTGCAAGTAGAGAAATCCTATGCATAGCAATGAAGACCCAGTGCAACCAAAAAACAATAATGACAATTTTTTTTTTAAAGATCTTTTTTGTTTTTGTTCAGTTGCTCTGTCATGTCCAACTCTTTGAGACCCCATGGACTACAGCATGCCAGGCTTCCCTGTCCGTCACTATCTCCTGGAGCTTGCTTGAACTCATGTCCATTGGGTTGATGATGCCATCCAACCATCTCATCCTCTGTCATCCCCTTTCCTTCCTGCCTTCAATCTTTCCCAGCATCAGGGTCTTCTCAAATGAGTCAGCTCTTCACATCAGGTGAGCAAAGTATCAGACCTTCATCTTCAGTATCAGTCTTTCCAATGAATATTCAGTACTGATTTCCTTTAGGATTGATTGATTTGATCTCCTTGCAGTCCAAGGGGCTCTCAAGAGTCTTCTCCAACACCACAGTTCTTTTTAGTAAATATGATAAAATAACTTCCCTACATTCTCTTCAAGTACTTTTTATTACTTTATGAGTTTTGATTAGTTTGTTTTTATATTTAAACCTTTGATCTGTTAATTTTTTTTTTTAGTCTGTAGAGGGAAGTATGATTGGAAATATATTTTATTTCATATCTTATTTTTTTTAATTTAATTTTATTTTTAAACTTTACAATATTGTATTAGTTTTGCCAAATATCAAAATGAATCCGCCACAGGTATACATGTGTTCCCCATCCTGAACCCTCCTCCCTCCTCCCTCCCCATACCATCCCTCTGGGTCGTCCCAGTGCACCAGCCCCAAGCATCCAGTATCGTGCATATCTTAGCTAGCTGTCTCTGAGACCACTATTAAACTCAACTGTTCCCTTCTCAAGTTCTATAAATTATTTTACATAGATATTGGATCTCCTACTTCTTTCCACCATTTATTTTACTCACTCCCATAAATTCCATCAAATTATCTTTATCCCCTTCTTTTGAGCTGCTGATTTTCTTTATAAATCCAGTGATTTTTTGCCCCTTGGAGGTGACTCACACTTACAAAAAGTGCTCAACAAATGTGTTCTATTCAGAATTAGTGGCAAATGGAGCCCAGCTGGAGAAGGCAATGGCACCTCACTCCAGTACGTTTGCCTAGAAAATCCCATGGATGGAGGAGTCTGGTAGGCTCCAGTCCATGGGGTCGCGAAGAGTCAGACACAACTGAGCGACTTCACTTTCACTTTTCACTTTCATGCATAGGCGAAGGAAATGGCAACCCACTCCAGTGTTCTTGCCTGGAGAATCCCAGGGACAGGGGAGCCTGGTGGGCTGCCGTCTATGGGGTCACACAGAGTCGGACACGACTGAAGTAACTTAGCAGCAGCAGCAGCAGGAGGCCCAGCTTATGATTGTTTCCACCTGCTCTCTTTCCTTCCCTAGCCAGCTGAGCAGAGAAAATGGCTCTGACCTGGGGGATTTTTCACTTTATGCAGATTACTGCTGCCCCTCTTAACTCCCCTCCAAAATCTTCCTTCAGCACAGAAGATGGCTTTCCCCCTGCCTTGGTACACTTAAGCATGACTGTAGCATTTTCCTGCTTCTGTGGAAATCACACACACTTCAGCATTGTCCATATTAACTTTTCAGAATGCTGTGGGGCATTTGGAAGGATGATAGAACACACGGACATAAGCATTATCTACACACATGCCTGTGTGGTGTGATGAGAGGATTGGTTCCCCAGAACAGGGGTGCTCACTAAAGTAATCTTAGTGTCATCTTCTAGGCAATCTTCTCTTTTTCCAACTCTCTGATCACAAAGTTCTGCCAGCCAGGTTCTTCCATCAACCACTCACACAATTCTCAGTCCTGCTTCTAGACTGTGGTGAAGTTTCATAAGGTAAAACTAATTGTCTGATCATTACTCTTGGTTCCCTAGATGAATTATTTGAGAAGAACTTCATTCACTATGCTTTAAAACATGCATTACCATCGAGTAGAATGCTTTTCCTTAATGTACTTCTGTGGTATTATCAACAGTAGCATTGGTACATGCCCTAGAGGAGGTCACGGCAACCTACTCCAGTATTCTTGCCTGGAGAATCCCCATGGCCAGAGGACCCTGGCAGGCCACTCTCATGGGGTTGCAAAGAATTGGACATGATTGAGCGACTAAGCACAGCACAGCACAGCACAGCATTGGTATACCTTTAGTCATTTTTACACCTTTAGTCTCATTATAGATTGAAGACGTTCAGTTCAGTCGCTCAGTCGTGTCCGACTCTTTGCAACCCCATGAACCGCAGTATGCCAGGCCTCCCTGTCCATCACCAACTCCCGGAGTTTACCCAAACTCATGTCCATTGAGTCAGTGATGCCATCCAACTACCTTATCTTCTGTTGTCCCCTTCTCCCCCTGCCCTCAATCTTTCCCAGCATCAGGGTCTTTTCAAATGAGTCAGCTCTTCGCATCAGGCAGCCAAAATATTGGAGTTTCAGCTTCAACATCAGTCCTTCCAATGAATACCCAGGACTGATCTCCTTTAGGATGGGCTGGTTGGATCTCCTTACAGTCCAAGGGACTCTCAAGAGTCTTCTCCAACACCACAGTTCAAAAGCATCAATTCTTCAGCACTCAGCTTTCTTTATAGTCCAACTCTCACATCCATACATGACTACAGGAAAAACCACAGCCTCAACTAGATGGACCTTTGTTGACAAAGTAATGTCTGCTTTTTAATATGCTGTCTAGGTTGGTCATAACTTTCCTTCCAAGGAGTAAGCATCTTTTAATTTCATGGCTGCAAGCACCATCTGCAGTGATTTTGGAGCCCAGAAAAATAAAGTTAGCCACTGTTTCCATTGTTTCCCCATCTATTTGCCATGAAGAGTTTCAATAAAACATTAAAGAATAACAGAAAAAAACAGATGTAGTTAAACACATTGGAAAGGGCCTGTTAATGGAGGAAAACTTAGTTTGGTAACTTGGAGCTCTAATAGACAACAGATTTTGAGAAAAATAGAAAACTGCACTATTTGGTATTACAGTGAATTCATGTGCTGATATCTTTAATGTGAAAGTATTTTAAGTAGTTTTAGACATAGAACTATAATAAGTCCTCACTTACATGAGATGCTTCAACTGAGACATACATGTATAGGAAGAACTGCTAAAGCCATCTAAATTCAAGTAATATTTCAAATTATATCTTTTCTAAATTATTTCACAACTTTAATAATATGAAATTTGGGGGCAAACTGTTGATGAGTTTTTCATAAAATATGATCAAGGAATTTGAGGAGCAGAAGTTATTCATATTTTTATCAGATCAAGACCAAACATTTTTAGATAACATCTTTTCTTTTTTTTTTTGACTCCTCCCTTCTCTCTGCCTAGAACACCCTTCTCCAGGACCTTCTCAAGATTAGCTCCTACAAGTCAGCTCAAATGTCTCTGCTTCTGAGAAGCTGGTCCTGACTACTAGCAGAAGTGCCCCTACCACCCCACCCTAGGCGGTCCTGTTTTATATAAACAATTTTGATACCTTTTTATTTGTTGTTTTCATGAATGTTCAATCACAAATCTTGCAGAATCTTATTTTAAGTGTACAGGTCTCCATTTTGTTTCTTACTGCATACTTAAATAATGTGACATCCAGGGCCCATTTACTCATTATGTATTCCTCCTTAGAAATCAGTGTGTTACATCCATTCATGTCTTCTTAACTAAAGCAAGTCACATGGTCATGGTGACCCCTAATTTTAAGGGGGAAAGGAGTATAATCTTCCTACATGTCCAGGAAAGGGAAGAAAACTGAAAATATTGTTGACCTCTAGTAAAGCTACCATGCTATCTGAGAGGAAAAATGATTTTTTTCTTTAATTTTAAAAGCTACCAGATTGCTCAAAAAACATTTAAGAGTGACAACTTTTAAAGAAGAACAAATCACTTATTTCCAACCTCTCTGAACTATCATTTATATATAGGTTTCTGGATTCTCCTCCTTTTATGCCTTTTTGATTTTTTCATTATTGTAGTCACACTCTGAATACTATTCTTTGTACTGACCATTGTGTCTTATATCCATCTTTTACATTGCTGTAGAATCATTACAATTTTTGATTCTGGTGTAACCAAATGGCATTTTTCAATTAAATGTGTTCTTAGAACACCTAATAATACTTATTCTAATTTCTAATTTGTATTCAACTTAATACTTAACCCCACCTGTGTTTAAAGAAAACAAACCAATAAACCAATACAATATTTTAAGCACTTACAGGAAAACCTGGTCCTCCCTAAAATAAAATTGTCCATGGCCAAACAAAAAGCTGCTCAGTTCTGAGAAAGTTCTATTAAATGCTAAAGAGACAATTTATTTTACCATAATAGGTAAGTGGCTTGAAATTCCTGGAAACAGAAGGAAGAGAGCAGAAACCAATTACCAAAATATGATTATTATAACATATTATTGGGCTTTCCAGGTGGCACTAGTGGTAAAGAATCCACCAGCCAATGCAGGAGACAGAGGAGACTCAGGTTCTATCTGTGGGTCAGGAAGTTCCTCTGGTTAGGAAATGGCTACCCACTCCAGTATTCTTGCCTGGGAAATCCATGGCAGAGAAGACTGGCCAGCTACAGTCCCTGGGGGCACAAAGAGTCAGACATGAATGAGTGACTGAGCACATAGCACCTAACATATTATATCTAAAGATGTCCATTTTTAAAAGAGAAGTACAACGGTTTTAAAAAATTAGTTTTTACTTCATTAAATTCTTTCTTACAAAATCGAAACCTGAAGAAGTAACTAATCCTTCAGTTTGTGAAAGCATTTATCACAAGTTCCCTTAAGTGAATTTGAAATATAATAAATACCCACAAATAAAATTGCTTCAAAGCTTTTGGGGAATGAACCTAAAATAAAAATGAGCAATTTCTGTGCTCAACTTTAGGATGTGGAAGCAACAAGCTCAACTATAAATAGTGACTATGAATATAGAAGGCAAGGGGAAAAAAACACATTCAAAATGGAGCCATTGGTTAGAAAGTGGCTTTCAGTTTCTAGCTGTTTAGAAAACAATCTTGAGAATGCATCAAGAGAATCTAATAACACCCGTTACATGAAGAAAAAAATGTACATTTAAAGTGTCCTACCATTTGTTCTTCGACATCACCTTGTCCCTCAGCTTTTGTTTCTTCCTCATGAACTGAGTTAGACTCATTTTCTTGTTGTTTATTCTCTTCTTGGAGATCTTTGCTGACTGCTGTTTGCACACTCTTAACTTCTTCTTTGACAAAGTCAGTTACTATAGAAATGTGTTCTTGTGATGGTGTTAGAACAGGGCTCAGGGGTGTGACATGATCGTAGTGAGTGTGCAGGAGGCGTAGAGCAATGTCAGATGTTGCTAATATCCTTGGGATTTCAAATCCAGTTCGTGTCTCAGAGAATCTGATACTTCTGTGCCTGTTAATTAATTTAACAAAAAAGATGAGCCTCTAGGAAGTTCTATGTCTGCTGTGAATTTATACCTAAGCATTATTTCCTCTTTAATTTCACCAGAGTTTTGAGCAGTGTGGATACCCTTAACTTGCTTTCTTTGCAAGCATTTAGACCAGGTTGCTGATGTTAGTGTCTCAAAACTATCTCTTGGGATCCATGGCTCCATACTCTTCTCTTCCATCTCTGGGAATTCCTTCTCTGGTTCCTTTGTACAGCCTCCTTCCTAACCATGACTGAGCAACTGAACTGACCTGAGTTGAACTTCCTAAAGTGAAAGTGAAAGTGAAGTCGCTCAGTCGTGTCTGACTCTTTGCGACCCGTGGACTGTAGCCACCAAGCTCCTCTGTCCATGGGATTCTCCAGGCAAGAATACTGGAGTGGGATGCCATTTCCTTCTCCAGGGGATCTTCCCAACCCAGGGATCGAACCCAGGTCTCCCACACTGCAGGCAGACGCTTTAACCTCTGCGCCACCAGGGAAGCCCAGGCTGATGTCACTCAGCTCTCCAGCCTGAGTCCTCCTTTCATCTCCTTCTACATATTCTCCCTGGACATTATCATTTCTATGACTTCAATGAGCTCTATGTTTCCTAGGGGAAGAAGTATCCCTGAATGAACTATAAAAGGTTAAAAAAACTCCTTTACATATGTGTGTGCATATGTAATAAAGTTCATAAGAGTTGATTTCTAAAAAGTTAAGAACTACTGATCTGTAAGCTAATGACTTCCCCAAACATGTCTCCAAAACTTGGGCTTCCCTGGTGTCTCAGTGGTAAAGAATCTGTCTGCCAGCGCAGGACATGCAGGTTTGATCCCTGAGTCAGGAAGATCCCCTGGAGAAGGAAATGGAAACTCGTTCCAGTAATCTTGCCTGGGAAATCCCATGGACAGGGGAGCCTGGCAGGCTACAGTCCATGGGGTCACAAAGAGTTGGATACAACTTAGCGACTAAATGACAACAACAATGCTAATAATGCCTCCAAATATGTTTCCAACTCACATTTCTCTCAATGCCTTCAGAGAGTTACACTTTGATGTCTCATAGTCTCATAGGTAACTTCAAATTCAACAAGTCCCACGCTGAACTCACCATCCCAACCTCTGCCCCTCTTCATCACCATCAAAGAAAAACAAAAGTTGTTCTGCCACCACTGTTCCTTATCTTAGTAAAAGAATACCATCTAATTCTCTTTTTAAACCTGGGTAGTTAATACAGAGCTGTTTGTTTTACTTTCATTCTTTTAAAATTATACAGATTATTTTCCGCCAGAGGGCGGTCCACTGGTTAGGATGCCACGCTTTCACTGCCATGGGTGTGGGTTCAGTTCCTGGTTGGGGAAATAAGATTCTGCAAGCTGCACAGTGTGACCAAAAATAAATGAATAAAAAATGTAATTAAAATTTAAACCACAGAGTATTTTGCAGCAAATAGAACTTGGAAAATATTTTGTTCCTTCCTTTTACTAAATATCAAAAATAAAGTCCAATTTTTCCCATTGTTGTTATGACTAGTCTTTTTAGAGCTGGGACTAGAAACCCAGACCTCCTAACTTTTATTCTGATAATTTTTCTCTAAAACTCACTGTGCCATATTAACTCAATTATTTTGAAACATTCAAGTAAAGCAGCATTTGTCATTATCTCTATTATTCCTCAGAATGATATTACTTTGTTGAAAACATCATTTAAATATCTAAAAAGTAATAAATATGAAATTATTTTTGAAAGTATTATTTTTAAAATTTAAATACATATTTTTAAATTTTTACAATGTTGTGTTGGCTTCTGCCATATAACAACACAAATCAGCCATAATTATGCATACATACCCGCTTCCCTTGTGGCTCAGCTGGTAAAGAATCTGCCTGCAATGCGGGAGGCCTGGGTTTGATTCCTGGGTAAAGAAGATTCCCCTGGAGAAGGGAAAGGCTACCCACTCCAGTATTCTGGCCTGGAGAATTCCATGCACTGTATACTCCATGGGGTCACAAAGAGTCAGACACAACTAAGCGACTTTCACTTTCACTCTCCCTCCCTAGCCTCTCTCCCCTTCCCCCATCCCATCCCTCTAGGTCATCATAGAGCACCAGACTGGGCTCCCTGTTGCTACACAGGAACTTCTCACCAGCTACCCATCTTACACCTGATAGTGTACATATGTTGATGCTACTTTCACAGTTCACACAAAATAAATTTTTTAAAAGCTTCACACTGTCCCGTAGGAAGCACCTATCACTTCTACTTTTTGGTGGGGAGGGAGGCTGAATGAGTGAAAAAAAGAGGAAGACCCCGATATCTAGTCAGTGTATATTTATACTAGACATCCTGTTATGGATGACCTTTACATGTATTAACATTTAATCTTCAGCCCAATCCTATTAAGTGATAAAAATAATTTCACTGTTGATATACTGAGACCTTACAAGGCTAAGTAACTTGCCTAAGATAAACAACAGGTCTCAGAATTAAACCCTAACTGGCTGAGCTCCTAAGATGGGTTTGTTTTTTTTTTCTAAGATGGGTTTTTATAAGTATGCCATGCTGTAATGCAACAGGCATGTGACTCTAATGTCTTCAGACCTATAGCATCACCCATGGCAATACCTTGGATTCTTCTTGAGGTTTGCCCATATACAGAGAGTAACATTTTCATCTTGAATGACTTTTTCCATATTTCCACTGTCCAGATCTGCTAAAGTACTAGCTTGCTGTAAGAAAAAAAGAAAACATTATTAAGATTAGAGGCCTCACAAATTATACAATTTAGGTAAGTTATTTCATCAGTTAGGTGTTGGATTCCCTTCAATACTTAAAAAAGTAATTTGGGTAAAAATAAGTTTCAATAAAAATAACAAAGAACTGTTTTAAATAATTCTCTAAATGATACATATGTATTTACTCACTTAAATGTGTTCCCCCTTTTCTACTCAGTTTCTCTTAAGGTGTCTAAGGATGGTTCAGTTCAGTTCAGTTCAGTCACTCAGTCGTGTCCAACTCTGCGACCCCATGAATTGCAGCATGCCAGGCCTCCCTGTCCATCACCAACTCCCGGAGTGCTCCTATATTCCCAGATAGCTCTTGCAGATTGCTTTTAGATTACCCTTTTCAATTTTAACATTATCATGACTTCTCATTTTAACTATATATCCTAATCTTAACTTTATCCTTATCTTATGCTACTGCAAAAGTTAGCCTATTCCTGAACACACCAAGTTTACAAAATATCCCTATGAGTTCTGTGTTTTACTAGTCTAATACCTGATAATCAACATACCATTTAAGGATATTCTTTAGAATTCTTTAATAAAGACTAAAATAGATTCATGCCTCTTGCTTAAGACATTAGTTCTTTAAAAGGACTTAAATAAGTCAATATGTATTCAGCTCCTATAATGTAAAAACTTAAAAGTACTGGGAATTGAATTTATTGCTATTTGTTTTCAAAGTAATTATTCTGTGACTTCCCTGGCAGTGGTTAGGACTTCACTGAAGAGGGGCACAGATTCAATCCCTGTTGGGAGAACTAAGATCCCATAAGTCACTCAGTGTGGCATAAATAACAAAACTGTTGTAGAACTGTTTTACATTGTGTGAATTTATCCAGCTGTTCCTTCACAGTTTACCTTACTCCTCTATCTCCTTTATTTTTTGTACACTGGAAGTTAGGTCAAGGTAGGTTTAAGTGGCGGCCCACTCCAGTGTTCTTGCCTGGAGAATCCCAAGGATGGCGGAGCCTGGTGGGCTGCCATCTATGGGGTCGCACACAGTCGGACACGACTGAAGCGACTTAGCAGCAGCAGCAGCAGGTTTAATCACATTAGATGAATGATTTTCTGCAAGAAGGCACCTTATGGGAAGTTGTGTTCTTTACATTGCATCCTATCAGGAGGCATATGATGTCCTACTGTTAACAATGTGGACTTGATCACTCAGTTCAAGTGGTGACTACCCATATCTTCCCACTGCAAAGTACATTTATCCTAGTCAGTAAGTAATCTGTGGTCAAATACTTTGGCATTATGAGAATGACATGCTCCTAAACTTTTCACCTAATTACTGAGGTAGTGGTTAATTATCTTTATCAGTTATTACACTGGAGATTGAAAAGTGGTGATTATCTTACTGACCATTCCTTCCACCTTCATCAGATGGTTTTCTATAAAGAATTGTTCCCTCTACCCCCACCTCACTTTCCCTCTACCTGTCTAGAGTATCACTGTAGACTCATGAATTTTTATTTTAATCAATGTGTTTTAATAAATTATAGTCATTGTTCTTTCTGATATTCAAATTATCTCCAACTTGACCACTGGGAGCTTTTTTAAGCTAGTCTTGTCCCTTTACCTATGACTCCATTAGTCTTTGAGCATTTACTTGCTTTCTAGCACAAGATAATGCAAAAATTCATCTTGCAATAACAATCTCATCTTTCAAATTCCCTGCCCCAAGCTTGAATCAGCTATTTACCCCAATTAGAACTTATTCCTTTTCATGGAATAAAGAGAAATCTGGTTCATACTGTTATTTCCATTACAAATTTAACATTACAGTGTTTTTTCTAATCTTCTCTTCTACATAACATATCTTTTTTTCTCTTAAAATAAAAATCTTGATCAGTAATAATTGTAACACATTTCCTTACTGGCTTTTTCTTACAATATAAATAAGATAGTTGCAAAATTTTAATATGAATATTACTGCTAAGAATAACAACAATAATAAGCCTTCTTTGTGGTTCTTTTTGTAATTAGAACACATTCTACCACGTCTATAAACGTTACTGTGTTCTAGACCAGAAGAAAAAAGAAACCAAGACACAAAATAGCCAAAAGCAAGGTATGATCTTATACTGCTTTCTGATTTAAAAAAACAAAGCCAAACAAAAACTATAGGAGATATTCATGGAATATTAGGGAAAATTTAAATATGGACTGGATATTAGAATATATTATGGAATTATTATTAACTTTCATAGATATAATAATAATGGCTCTATAATTAGTTGAACATTACCATTAGTGCTAAGATATTTGGGAAAAATAGAGTGACTACCAATAATTGTAATCTTGTGTAAACTGATTCATCTAGAGTGAATATCTAACATACCAGGTTTTGTGAATTTATTTTCATAATGGTCTTAGTAAACTTTAGCAAGTATAAAAGAAAATATCTAGAATTTAGCTATATTGATAATGTTTTATTTCTTTAAAACTAAATATTCACAGTTGATAAATACATTGTGTCTTAAATTATTCTGACTTTTCCTTAACCTTTTAAATCTTCAAAAAAATGATACTGGGTCTTAAAAATTATATAATATAAAATCTTAACACTTACAAAAGGCATTAATAACATATAAAGCAAAACATCACACTTACTCTGAGAAGTATTTCTGTGGCTCTGTTAAACTTAAGATGAAGGAGCTCCTGCAGTTCTAGAATTGATTCTTGGTACTGGATTATATTTTTCCCTTGCAAATCATATGGTGGAGTTTCCAATAAAATTAACTTCAATTTCTCAATTAACTATAAAGTGAAAGTAAAAATACAAAGCAAAAATTTACCATAAAAGTAATCTTCTGATAAACAAAGGAAAAAGTGAAATATGGGATGTTTTACCATTTTTGAATTGAGGAACATATCACCAGTAAAACATATAAAAATAGTTTCCTGTATTTATTCTGTTAGAAAAGGTCATGGGAAAATAAAATATTTCCTCCCAAAACTCCACTATAAGAATCTTCAACTATGTGTAACGATCTGTCCTCAGCAAGCTGATAGAGGAGGCTTATTACCCAAGACTGTGGAGCAGTAGAAACAGTAACAATATGTTAACAATGAGAAGAGTGAGCAGAAATGGAAGAGGAGAATCACTAATATCTACTGAATACTTACTATGTTCCAAGACCTGTGTTCCAAATGCTTTATATGTTTTAATCCATTTAATTCTTATCATAAGTCTATGGGTCAGTTAGTTCAGTTCAGTCGCTCAGTCATGTCTGACTCTTTGCGACACCATGAATCGCAGCACGCCAGGCCTCCCTGTCCATCACCAACTCCCGGAGTTCACCTAAACTCACGTCCATCGAGTCAGTGATGCCATCCAGCCATCTCATCCTCTGTCGTCCTCTTCTCCTCCTGCCCCCAATCCCTCCCAGCATCAGAGTCTTTTCCAATGAGTCAACTCTTCGCATGAGGTGGCCAAAGTACTGGAGTTTCAGCTTCAGCATCATTCTCTCCAAAGAAATCCCAGGGCTGATCTCCTTCAGAATGGACTGGTTGGATCTCCTTGCAGTCCAAGAGACTCTCAAGAGTCTTCTCCAACACCACAGTTCAAAAGCATCAATTCTTCAGCGCTCAGCCTTCTTCACAGTCCAACTCTCACATCCATACATGACCACAGGAAAAACCATAGCCTTGACTAGACGGACCTTTGTTAGCAAAGTAATGTCTCTGCTTTTCAATATGCTATCTAGGTTGTTCATAACTTTCCTTCCAAGGAGTAAGCGTCTTTTAATTTCATGGCTGTAGTCACCATCTGCAGTGATTTTGGAGCCCAGAAAAATAAAGTCTGACACTGTTTCCACTGTTTCCCCATCTATTTCTCATGAACTGATGGGACCGGATGCCATGATCTTCCTTTTCTGAATGTTGAGCTTTAAGCCAACTTTTTCACTCTCCACTTTCACTTTCATCAAGAGGCTTTTTAGTTCCTCTTTGCTTTCTGCCATAAGGGTAGTGTGATCTGCATATTTGAGGTTATAGATATATCTTCTGGCAATCTTGATTCCAGCTTGTGTTTCTTCCAGTCCAGCATTTCTCATGATGTACACTGCATATAAGTTAAATAAGCAGGGTGACAATATACAGCCTTGAAATACTCCTTTTCCTATTTGGAACCAGTCTGTTGTTCCATGTCCAGTTCTAACTGTTGCTTCCTGACCTGCATATGCATTTCTCAAGAGGCAGGTCAGGTGGTCTGGTATTCCCATCTCTTTCAGAATTTTCCACAGTTTATTGTGATCCACAGAGTCAAGGCTTTGGCATAGTCAATAAAGCAGAAATAGATGTTTTTCTGGAACTCTCTTGCTTTTTCTGTAGATACTGTTTATTGTGCCTATTTTGTAGATGAGGAAACTGAAGCAATCTAGTTTCACCAGAGGAGCTTAGAAGACGCCACTCCATCCTATCAAATGAAAGGCTAAACAAACTAAAAAACCAACAAAGAAAAACACCAATACAGTATATTAACAAATATATATGGAATTTAGAAAGATGGTAACAATAACCCTGTGTACGAGACAGCAAAAGAGACACTGATGTATAGAACAGTCTTATGGACTCTGTGGGAGAGGGAGAGGGTGGGAAGATTGGGAGAATGGCATTGAAACATGTAAAATATCATGTATGAAATTAGTTGCCAGTCCAGGTTCAATGCATGATACTGGATGCTTGGGGCTAGTGCACTGGGACGACCCAGAGGGATGGTATGGGGAGGGAGGAGGGAGGAGGGAGGAGGGTTCAGGATGGGGAACACATGTATACCTGTGGCAGATTCATTTTGATATTTGGCAAAACTAACACAATTTTGTAAAGTTTAAAAATAAAATAAAATTAAAAAAAAATAAAGCAGGAGGAGGGGGAGAGGAAGCATTTTGAAATACACAAGAGTACTTTGTTCTTCTTAACAAAGCTTGATCTCAGGGAAAATTAAGAGCAAGCTTGACCTGCTGGAATTTTTTTTCTATTAATTTAATTTAATTGGAGGCTAATTACTTTACAATATTATGGTGGTTTTTGCCATATATTGACATGAGTCAGCCATGGATGTACATGTGTCCCACCATCCTGAAACCCCCTCTCACCTCCCTCCCCAGCCCATCCCTCTGGGTTGTCCCAGAGCACCAGCTTTGGGTGCCCTGCTTCATGCTTTGAATTTACACTGGTCATCTATTTTATATATGGTAATATACATGTTTCAATGCTGTTCTCTCATATTGTCCCACTCTTGCCTTCTCCCACGAGTTCAAGAGTCTGTTCTTTACTTCTGTATCTCTTTTGCTGTCTTCCATATAGGGTCATTGTTAATCTTTCTAAATTCCACATATATGCATTAATATATTGTATTGATGTTTCTCTTTCTGGCCTACTTCACTCTGTATAACAGGCTCCAGTTTCATCCACCTCATTAGAACTGACTCAAATGCGTTCTTTTTTATAGCTGAGTAATATTCCATTGCGTATATGTACCACAACTTCCTTATCCATTCATCTGCTAATGGATATCTAGGTTGCTTCCATGTCCTAGCTATTGTAAACAGTGCTGCAATAAAACTGGGGTACATGTCTCTCTTTCAATTCTGGTTTCCTTGGTGTATATGCCAGCAGTGGGATTGCTGGGTCATATGGCAGTTCTATTTCCAGTTTTTTAAGGAATCTCCACACTGTTCTCCATAGTGGCTATACTAGTTTGCATTTCCACCAACAGTGTAAGAGGATTCCCTTTTCTCCACACCCTCTCCAGCATTTATCGTTTGTAGACTTTTTGATGGCAGCCATTCTGACCACCGTGAGATGGTACCTCATTGTGGTTTTGATTTTCATTTCTCTGATAATGAGTGATATTGAGCATCTTTTCAAGTGTTTGTTAAACATCTGTATGTCTTCTTTGGAGAAATGTCTGTTTTGTTCTTTGGCGCATTTTTTGATTGGGTCATTTATTTTTCTGGTATTGAGCTGCATGAGTTGCTTATATATTTTGGAGATTCATTCTTTGTCAGTTGCTTCATTTGCTATTATTTTCTCTCATTCCGAAGGCTGCCTTTTCACCTTGCTTTTGGTTTACTTTGTTGTGCAAAAGCTTTTAGGTTTAATTAGGTTTCATTTGTTTATTTTTGTTTTTATTTCCATTCCTCTGGGAGGTAGATCATAGAGGATCTTGCTGTGATTTATGTCAGAGTGTTCTGCCTATGTTTTCCTCTAAGAGTTTTATGGTTTCTGGTCTTACATTTAGACCTTTAATCCACTTTGAGTTTACTTTTGTGTAGGGTGTTAGAAAGTGTTCTAGTTTCATTCTTTTACAGGTGGTTGACCAGTTTTCCCAGCACCACTTGTTATTTGAAAAGACAAATTGTCTTTTCTCCATTGTATATTTTTGCCCCCTTTGTCAAAGATAAGGTGTCCAAAGGGGCGTGGATTTATCTCTGGGCTTTCTATTTTGTCCCACTGATCTATATTTCTGTCTTTGTGCCAGTATCATACTGTCTTGATGACTGTAGCTTTGTAGTATAGTCTGAAGTCAGGCAGGTTGATTCCTCCAGTTTCATTCTTCTTTCTCAAGATTGCTTTGGTTGTTTGAGGTTTTTTGTGTTTCCATATGAATTTTGAAACTACTTGTTTTGGTTCTGTGAAAAATACCATTGGTAGCTTGATAGGGATTGCGCTGAATCTATAGATTGCTTTGGGTAGTACACTCATTTTCACTATATTGATTCTTCCAATCCATAAACATGGTACATTTCTGCATGTATTTGTGTCATCTTTGATTTCTTTCATCTGTGTTTTATAGCTTTCTATATATAGGTCTTTTGTTTCTTTAGGTAAATTTATTTCTAAGTATTTTATTCTTTTTTGTTGCAATGGTGAATGGGATTGTTTCCTTAATTTTTGTTTTCTCATTATTAGTGTATAGGAATGCAAGGGATTTCTGTGTATCAATTTCATATCCTGCAACTTTACTATAGTCATTGATTAGCTCCAGTAATTTTCTGGTGGTATCTTTACAGTTTTTTATATAGAGGATTATGTCATTTGCAAACAGAGTTTTACTTCTTCTTTTCCAATCTGGATTTCTTTTATTTCTTTTTCTTCTCTGATTGCTGTGGCTAGGATTTCCAAAACTATGTTGAATACTAGTGACGAGACTGGGCACCCTTGTATTATTCCTGATTTTAGAGGAAATGCTTTCAAGTTTTTGCCATTGAGGATAATGTTCGTTGTGGGTTTGTTATATATGGCTTTTATCATGTTGAGGTATATTCCTTCCATGCTTGCTTTCTGGAGAGTTTTGATCATAAATGAGTGTTTGTCAAAGGCTTTCTCTGCATCTATTAAGATAATAATATGGTTTTTATTTTTCAATTTGTTAATGTGGTATATTACATTGATTGATTTGCGGATATTGAAGAATCCTTGCATCCCTGGGATAAAGCCCACTTGGTCATGGTGTATGATCTTTTTAATGTGTTGTTGGATTCTGTTTCCTAGAATTTTGTTAAGGATTTTTGCATCTATGTTCATCAGTGATATTGGCCTGTAGTTTTCTTTTATTGTGGCATCTTTGTCAGGTTTTGGTATTAGAATGATGGTGGCCTCATAGAATGAGTTTGGAAGTTTATCTTCCTCTGCAATTTTCTGGAAGAGTTTGAGTAGGATAGGTGTCAACTCTTCTCTAAATTTTTGGTAGAATTCAGCTGTGAAGCCGTCTGGACCTGGGCTTTTGTTTGCTCGAAGATTTCTGATTACAGTTTCAATTTCCGTGCTTGTGATGGGTCTGTTAAGATTTTCTATTTCTTCCTGGTTCAGTTTTGGAAGGTTATGCTTTTCTAAGAATTTGTCCATTTCTTCCAAGTTGTCCATTTTATTGGCATATAATTGTTCATAGTAGTCTCTTATGATATTTTGTATTTCTGTGTTGTCATTTCTCCATTTTGATTTCTAATTTTATTGATTTGATTCTTCTCCATTTTTTTTCTTTATTTCTGCTCTGATTTTTCAGAGCCTACCTCACCCAGGAGAAAGGAAAAATCCAAATCCAATTGGCTTTGGTCATTCCCTCTCACCCAACTTTTAACAGGAAAAGTTAAAAACACGTGCAGATTCATTGTCCAGAGACATAGGATTACTTAAAGACTGTGACCTAATCACAAGACTACAGAACTCTTTCTTCCCACCTCACCACCACATTCAGTTCAGTTCAGTCACTCAGTCGTGTCCGACTCTTTACGACCCCATGAATCGCAGCACGCCAGGCCTCCCTGTCCATCACCAACTCCCGGAGTTCATTCAGACTCATGTCCATTGAGTCGGTGATGCCATCCAGCCATCTCATCCTCTGTCATCCCCTTCTCCTTCTGCCCCCAATCCCTCCCAGCATCAGAGTCTTTTCCAATGAGTCAACTCTTTGCACGAGGTGGCCAAAGTACTGGCATTTCAGCTTTAGCATCATTCCTTCCAAAGAACACCCAGGGCTGATCTCCTTTAGAATGGACTGACTGGATCTCCTTGCAGTCCAAGGGACTCTCAAGAGTCTTCTCCAACACCACAGTTCAAAAGCATCAATTCTTTGGCACTCAGCTTTCTTCACAGTCCAACTCTCACATCCATACATGACCGCTGGAAAAACCATAGCCTTGACTAGACGGACCTTTGTTGGCAAAGTAATGTCTCTGCTTTTCAATATACTATCTAGGTTGGTCATAACTTTTCTTCCAAGGAGTAAGCATCTTTTAATTTCATGGCTGCAGCTTATTTACAACAGTTCTTTTTACCCAGTACATCATATCTGGCTATCAAGAAAAAATTACAAGGTATACCAAAAGGCAAAAAACACAAACTGAAAAGAAAAAGCAAGCATCAGAACCATACATGGTAGAACCAGACAGACATGGTAGGATATGATGATCAGAACAGGAATTTAAAACACCTGTGATTAATGTGTTATGGGTTCTAATGGATAAAGTAGACAGCATGCAAGAATTAGATGGGTGATGTAAAACTGAAAGATGGAAATCCCAAGAAAGAACCAAAAAGAAATGCTAGAGGTCATTTCAACAGAAACAAAGAATACCTTTGATTGGTTTATTCCTCAACTGGACATAGCTGAGGAAGGTATCTCTGAAAGTATTTATCAAGAGAATCCTCGAAAACCAAAAAGCAAAGAGAACAAAGACTGAAAAAAGCCAGAACAGAATAACCAAGGACTTTGGAACAACTTAAAATAAATATGGCACACACATAATGGAAAAACCAGGAGGAAAAGAAGGAAAGAAACAGAAGAAATATTTAAAATAAAAATGGCTGAGAATTTCCCTCAAACTAATGTCAGACACCAAACCACAGACTGAGGAAATCTCAGAGAATACCAAGTAAGATAAATACCCCAGAAACCTATTTATGCATATCATTTTCAAAGGATGGAAAATCAAAAATAAAGAAAAATTCCTGAAAGCAGCCCAAGGGAAAAAACACCTTACCTTTAGAAGAACAAAGAGTTATATCCAACTTCTCAGAAATCATATAAGCAAGTGGAGAGACACTCAGTGATGGGAAAAATTAAGGCACAGTATGATCAAGGAACAACAAATAAGTAGCAG
This sequence comes from Bubalus bubalis, assembly GCF_019923935.1. Classification (NCBI taxonomy): domain Eukaryota; kingdom Metazoa; phylum Chordata; class Mammalia; order Artiodactyla; family Bovidae; genus Bubalus; species Bubalus bubalis. Next base: position 35,013,312 of record NC_059160.1, read on the forward strand.
AATTTAATTTTTTTTCCTACAGAAGACAGCACCAGCTTTATTTTAGGAAATAATCACATGTAATGGAATAGGATTTTTTACTCTGGTCAGAATGACCTTTTGATGTGCTGTGAAGCATGAAAGCAATGACTCAGTAAACTCAGCTGAAAAGCAGTACAGCACATAAAGAATAAAAGAGTAGAATTTAATTTTGAACACTGACATAGATAATATGTAGAAAATTTCTAAAGTAAGAGAGAGAGCATAGTCGTGCTGGGTAGCGTGGGCTCAAGCCAGAAACCTGGGCTTCATCCTCACCCTCTTACAGTGGCATGATCTGGGACGAGTTATTTAACATCTGAGTCTCGCTTTCTTCATTTGAAAAATGGGGATGATGGTGCCTACCTCACAGGGTTATTGGAGTTACTTCACAGCAGCAACATGAGTAACCTAAACCAGGCTGAGAATGTCTGCCATAGTAAGGGTTACATAAGAATTTGCCATACAAATAAATTTGATAATTTGGAACTTGATGTTTACTGTGGGATAGTGCTCAATTGCATCCTACTCTTTGCGACCCCGTGGACTGTAGCCCATCAGGCCCCTCTGTCCATGGAATTCTCCAGGCAAGAATACTGGAGTGGGTTGCCATTTCCTACTCCAGGGCATCTTCCTGACCCAGGGATCAAACCCACATCTCTTGAGTCTCCTGCATTGGCAGGTGGATTCTTGACCACTGAGCCACTTGGGAAGCCCTACCATGGGATTACTGCTATCCAGTTCTTTCTGTTCATCTTATGACTCCTTGCTTTGGTTTCCTGCTGTTATTGATTACTCTCCTTGTCTGTCTCCTGTTTTGTTTTACTTATTCTTTTCTCATCTTCCCTACTATTTATTATTTCTGCTTCTATACCCCACATTCATAACAGGAAGATGTCGTATCCAGCTCATCACTGGTGAACTCTAGTACTGCTTCCTGCGGTCTCTGCTATTTAAAGAGCAGCAGATTCCTGGACCAGCATCACGTCATGGCAGCCTCACTGGGAGAGAGGATATGAAAGAACACTCTGTGAGGACTCTATTAGCAGCCAAACCCCTCATGGGAGGCCCTTTGGAATCTTTGGAAAGTCAGAGTGAGGCTCATCTAAGGTCTCATAGGGGACCATAAGCAAGTCATTATCTGTTTCTTCATGTGTATAATGAATCTCATAAGCTTGTTTTCCGGATTAAATTAAGCAAACATATTATGACCTTAACAGTCTGGAGTTATTCCACTGTACAGGCACATGGAGAAGTAAACCACAGTGACAAGAACTGTAACATGGTAAGGAAATGAAACAAAAAGCATTAGAGAATAAAAGGACCCAGAGGAGTGAATTCTTTCTGTTGCTGTTCAGTTGCTAAGTCATGTTCAACTCTTTGCGACTCCATGGACTGCAGCATGCCAAGCTCCTCAGTCCTTCACTATCTCCCAGAGTTTGCTCAAGTGCGTGTCCATTGAGTCCGTGAAACTACCTAACCATTTCATCCTCTGCCATCCTCTTCTCCTTTTGCCTTTAATCTTTCCTAGCATCGGGGTCTTTTCCAATGAGTCAGCTCTTCGTATCAGGTAGCCAAAGTTTCCATTGTTACATTGGTGTATATAAGTGTGGATTCCTTTCTGTTTATTCTAATGTGGGATCTGTTGGGTTTCTGAGGATTCTGGGAAATTGTCAGCCTAATGAATATTGTCTCTTCCTTATTCTACTTCTCCTTCTGATACTGCTTGTCAATATACTTTTAGTCCTTTTTGTTCCATCATACATGTCTGTTAACTACTCTTTGATAATTTTTCATCTCTTCACTGTGCTGTATTCTGATAAATTCTTCCAATCTAACTACTGACTCACTCATTATTAAGAATTCTTGGTAGAGACATTATTGTTTTGCCTTCATCAAGCTAAATATGAGCCAATCAAGTGCATATCATTACTCTTCGCAGTGTAGGTTTTCATCTATTATCCACATTACCTTTCTGAGGCTCCCAGCCATAAAAGGGTCTCTGATATTACTTGCTACCTTGTTGTACTTTAGGCTTGCCTCCTGATGCTCCTTTAAACCAATACTAAGCCACGAAAGATTAACAAATAGACACTTTCTAGGAAGCCACTGACTTTGACACTTGTCCACTTTTCTGAATTGTCTTATGGACTCCAAGATTTTTCCTTTACTTTCCTTTGAGCTAGGCAATGGATTTAAATGTCACAACTTTTTTTCCTGGCATTTTTAAGTGCATGGTAAGTGGTAGTACCTCAGGTTAACCTATCCATCCTATTTGTAGAAATAGAAAGTAGGATATTCCTATTCATCTTTGTACTTATAGTGCTTAAAAGAGGTGCTTGGCTTATAGTTAACATTAAAAAAATATGTGTAATGAATCACTGAAAAGTGGATAATTCTGGCTGAAGATAAAATCATACACTTTTATACTTGTTATCTACATAAATGTATGCAACTTGATTTTTTTCTGGAATTGGATACACTTACAGTTAATGTTACAGTTTTGGACTTCCCTGGTAGCTCAGATGGTAAAGCATCTGCCTGCAATGCGGGAGACCTGGGTTCGATCCCTGGGTCGGGAAAATCCCCTAGAGAAGGAAATGGCAACCCACTCCAGTACTCTTGCCTGGAAAATCCCATGGATGGAGGAGGGTGGTAGGCTATAGTCCGTGGGGTCGCAAAGAGTCGGACACGACTGAGCGACATCACTTTCACTTTCACATTTCACAGTTAATGTTTCAGATTTGTTAGGCTGATCTTACCTAAGGTGGTGAGAGGTTTTTAGGAGTGGTAAAAATAAAAAATAAAATAAAAAGACGAGCAAATATTTTTCTTCCTAACCAAGAAAGAAGTAGCTTTACTAACTGGCAAATACAATAGTTTATTTCTATTTTTGGAATCAATACCAGACTATTTATAATTTACATAATTTAAATCACAGAATAATGCTTAAATACTTACATTTAGCACTAGTTTGCTCTTCTCAATCACTTCCTCTAAAGTCTCATTGGTTTCCTCTTTCCATAAGGTAATAAAAGTATTAATTTCTTGGGCTATTGAAGGATCAGGACTCCCATCACATTCAATGTAGTGTTTCCACTGTGGAACAAAAATGCTTGCAAGTTCTCACTGATGAAAACTCAACCAAAGATTGAATCACTTCTTTTTCAAGGTATGAACTCTTATAACCTAGTTTTCCAATTCAGGCAAAAAACATATTACGATTTTAGTTCATTGAAGATGTCTCTAAAATACCCAAATATCTCTTCATCAATATAACTTATAAGCGTCAATAATTCAAATAAATAGAAATTTTATCTATTGTCACATTTTACTTTTAAAACAGTGTTTATGAGATAATTTTGTTTTGCTTTCCTCACTAATCATATAGCTCCTGTCTTTACACAAGTTTAACATTTGGGTTAATTTATATTTCTCAAATTATTACTAATTATTAATCGCCATGTCATTTTCATATGTCATTCCATTCATTGTGTAGTCTATGCAAACTCTACATTTGTAATCGTATTGCGTGTGTGTGTGTATGTGCACATGTGTGTGTGTGTGACTTGTTCAGTCGTGTACACCTCTTTGTGACCCCATGGACTGAAGCTCACCAGGCTCCTCTGTCTGTGGAATTCTTCAGGCAAAAATACTGGAGTGGGTTGCCATTTCCTTTTCCAAGGGATCTTTCTGACCCAGGGATTGAACCTGGGTCTCCCACATTGCAGGCAGATTCTTTACTGTCTGAACCCCCAGAGAAGCCCAATCATATTGGGATTACAATTTTTTTGCTTTAAGTTATACTATAATCTTTGCCATGTGATTACAGTTTTTCCTTTTTAACCACTGATATTGTTTCCAAAGCTGCACTGTTTTGAACAACACTCGATTGCCTCAGGGTCAAACATTTTATATTTTAATTTAGGATAATTTCCTTAATATAAATTCCCCAAAATTAAAGAGTCAGAGTCAAAGGATATAAAAATGTCAAGGATCTTATTGACAAACAGATTTCTAAAAAGCTATATGAATTTAATTTGCTACAAGCAAATGAGAGAGATTTGTCAGATTAAATTTTTTATAGACACATTTAAAGTTTCCTGTTACTAAGATGGATATTGGATTATAACTCCCTCTTATGGTATAAAAGTGTTAGCTAAAAAAATAAAATCAGTCTTACCTGGGAAAGGAATCTATTATCGCGTTTCAATTTCTCTGCTTCAGGAAAACATGCTTCTAACAAATAAAGTTCTTCAAGCTCTTCATTTCTCCTTTCTAGATCCTGTTTCATGGGCATAGATACATTGATCTTTTTTTTAATTTCAGCTTTGTATTTTGTAAGTAGCATCTAAAATTTACTGGACAAATATTTAATTTCAAGATGAATACTACAATTAGTTTAAATGTAACTGATATTTCTAAAAAGTTTCATCTGAAACAGTGGTGTATATAGTGTGATATGCAGCCTGCAGGTGGATCCTCCAAATTCTTTTGGGATCAGTGAGGTCAAATCTATTTTAATGACAATATTATGACTTTATTTGCTCTTTTTGCAGGGTACACATTTGCAAGATTGTGTAAAATTGCTGGCGCCTTTGTACAAATCAAGGCACAAGCTTTATTAGTGGTCATATTCTTCAGGGGAGAGGGGTATAAGTAGCCAGGTTCACATAAGAATGACCTGATGACGAAGTAAAAATTATTAATTGTATTAAATGTAAAAACTTAAGTATATGTCCTTTGATATTCTGTGTGGTAAGATAGGAAGAATGCATAGAGCACTTTTGCTGCATATCAAAGAACAATGCTATCTTGAGAAATAAACATCTGTCCAACTGTTTGAGTACTTTGGCAGACCTTCTGTCAGAAACGAATGAACTGACCATGTCACTTTCAGGAAACACTGCTGCCCTTGATAAAATTCAAGCTTTCAAATAAAAATTTGAATTTTAGAAAACCTGTATCCACTACTAGGGAGCCTGACAGTTTCCCGATCCTTAAAACCTTTTCCTGTTTGGCTGGAGTTGACACTAATGCATGTGATCTTTTTGATAATGAACTATAAGAATACATCAACATTTGGAAGCAAATAATTCAGTGAACCATTTTTTCCCAAGCTATCAGGTCATGATGTTGCAAAATCATGTGTCAATACAAGATTTATTCTGAGTATAAAAACAGACCAACATTTTAATGTAACAGAGAACATAAAGTTCATTTATTTGGTTTCAGATTCCACATTAAGATGCTACCACCTATTGAGTTTCAGTGTAGTATCAAGGCAAGAATCCACAATCATCTGAAAGGCTGTTACAATATTTCTCCTTTTTCCAACTATCTATATGAGGCCAAATTTTCTTTCTTTATATTTACTTCAATTGAAACAACACACACTGTAACAGATGGAATAATGAAGTAGGGAGGAGATCCAGGAGGGCTTACCAGGTGGCACTAGTGGTAAAGAACCTGCCTGCCCATGTAGGTTAGACCTAAGGGATTCAGGTTAGATCCCTGGGTTGGGAATATCTCTTGGAGGAAGGCATGGCAACCCACTCCAGTATTCTTGCCTAGAGAAATCTCATGGACAGAGGAGTCTGGCAGGCTGCAGTCCATAGGTTCACAGAGTCAGACATGACTGAAGTGACTCAGCATACATATGAGATCCAGTTGTCTTTTGTGAAGTCAGACATTAAAGAGCTTTAAGAGACATAAACAATGCCACTCATTTCCCTAATTTAAATATACATTTATGTGGTAACAGATGTTAACTAGACTTATTGTGGGATCATTTCACAATACATACAACTATTGAATCATTATGTCATACACTTGAAACTAATATAATTTTATAACTCAATAAATACTGCAATTGCTTTTTTCTTTAAGTATGTTTAATGTGTTTACTTTTTAATTCATGTTTACATTTAACAATGTCTAATCTCTATTAATACAATAAATATCTTGAAATTTGTTTTAATTTCTAATATGATAAATATTGATACATATAAACCATCTAAATGAAAACTTCTTGGCGATCTTCACTTCTTAATAGCAATGAGGCTTTGTCCTGAAATTAAAAGGTCTCAGAACTACTGATTCAATAATGAAGAAATCTGGTGAAATAGAGAAGTGAAATTTTAAAAGGAGAGGTAGAATTTGAACATTTTTTGGTTCCTATTTAATTATCTATAAGATAGATTGAGAATAATAACTTAATGGTTATAAGCATGAACTCTGAAGAAAGACTACTTCTAAGTCTTGGCTATGAAATTTATTAGCTGCTTAATCTGTCCATATTCCCCAATTTCCTCATCTGTGAAATGTGGGTAATAATTTACCCATCATAACTTTATGGTAGGATCAAATGAGTTAAATCAGTTCATACAGGCCTAAATATTATGGGTATCTATGGAAGAGGATGATATTAAATGGCCAATAGATCTGATTGCTGTTGTTTTAGTTTCTAAGTCATGTCTGACTTTTTGCGACCCAATGGACTGTAGCCCACCAAGCTACTCTGTCCATGGGATCTCCCAGGCAAAAATACTGGAGTGGGCTGCATTTCCTTCTCCAAAATAGATCTGGTAGCCACATAGTTTGTCTTCAGTAATAATATCATTAATGTTTACTTACTTTTGCTTCAAGTTTTTGCAATTTTTCATTCTCAATTCGTTGTATTTCAAGTCTTTCCATTTCTTCTTTTTCATATTTCACACGTGCTTCCTCTAAAGAACAACAGCAAGAAAATTTTTTAGTCTGTTTTTAAGCGCTTAAAGCGACTTCAAATATTTAAGATATAGTGGTGGTAGAATACAAGATATAAGTCACAACCTTTATCATGTGGCAGAAATAAAACTGCCAGATTTCAAAAAAACAACACGACTCTCAAAATTTCTGGCCCACAATTAAATTTCTCTTCTCCAAAAAGTTTAAAGCAATATAATAATGATTTTAATAAATGAAAAGTGACAGATCTATCATGGGTAATTAAAAAGAGGTAAAATCTTCAAATTTCCATAATCTCGTGCAATCCACACCATCAGAAGTCACTACCTAAATTTTCTCTTGCTTTCACTGTTAAAAAATAAAACATGAAATATACGTTAAAGAATATGAGTTTAACCCAAAATAATAAAACATTCCCCAAGCAGTAGGTCCTGATACTGTATTCTTATCATAAGTCACCTAAACGATTTATATGATTATTAATAAAAAATCAACTTGGAAACTAATGTACTGGTGGTGCTCAGTTGCTAAGTCATGTCTGACTCTTTGCGATCTCATGGACTGTAACCCCACCAGGCTCCTCTGTCCATGGGATTTTCCAGGCAAAAATACTGGAGTGGGTTGCCATTTCTCCCTCCAGGGGATCTCAAACCTGCCTCTCCTGCATTGGTAAGCAGATTACTTACCACTGAGCCACCTGGGAAGGACAGACATTTAAAACCCAGTATGAATCAACGGATGTTCTTCATGTTAAAAGATACAACTATCTGAACTATTCAGATTTTTAAAGTCACTTTTCGGTATTTTAAATAACCAAATTTTTATTAATTTCTATAATTAATTTCCTGAAATTCTTTAACAAATGAAAATCCTCTTTAAACTTGACAAATAGATATTATTACACTGTAAGAACTTAGGCTGCTCTGTGTGTTTCTTGCTAGTATATATTTCCCATATTTAATTTGAGTTTAAGAATTCTTACTGCACAATCAGCACCAAAGCTCTCAATTTAATCACTAATTAATGATATAAACACTTTAAGATAGGATTGCCATATTTAGCAAATAAAAATATAGGATGCTCAGATGAATTTGAATTTCAGATAAATAATGGACTTTTTTTTTTTGGTTCAAGTATATCCTAAATATTGCATGGATAAATTATCCCAAATTATCCACTGTTATCTGAAATTCAAATTTAACTGGGCATCCTGTATTTTATCTGGCAACTCTCCTTCAAGATATATCTGACAGTGATTGGTGGGTAAGCTTTAAAAATAAACAGCTACTATAAAACACTGTTGTTTAGTTGCTAAGTTGTGTCTGACTCTTTTGTGACTCCATGGACTGTAGCCCACCAGGCTCCTCTGTTCATGAGATTTCCCAGGCAAGAATACTGGAGTGGGATGCCATTTCCTTCTCCGGGGGATCTTGCTGACCCAGGGATTGAAACTGTGTCTTCTGCATTGCAGGAGGATACTTTACCACTGAGCTACCAGGGAAGCCCATTATAAAACATTAAATTCAAAAAATTAAAAATTTTGAAAATTGTCTTTAAAAAGTGTTGTCTGGATGACAGAAATGCCAACCTATTGTTAGCATTACCTGCATATGAAAATAGTTACCACTGTGTGTCTTATACCTTCCTCTTTTTGTCGTTTCTCTTCTTCCTCTAGTATCTGCTTCAACCGGTCAGCTTTGGTGATTTTCTTTTTCTTACTGCCAGACTTAATAAAGGTCACAACTTTTAAAAAGGTTATTAACATGTACACAAACTACTTAAAAGCACTTTTACTTCCATGAATCTAGTCCTCTGTTTATTCAAATAAGACTGCCTATTAAGTGCAAAGCCTTGACTCCTGGTCGTAAGGACAAAATACAGAAACAGTAGGAAAATTAGCATATAAATTATTCAAAGGCAAAATTGACATTGACAAGTATATACCATTTAATTCTATCATTCCCAGGTTTCACATCTTTTAAGTGGTGTTAAATAAAATCTCACTTCATTTTTGTAAGAATGAGAATAAAATATATGTAAAAATATATTTAACACTGCCACATGTCTATAAAAATTAATTTTTTTATGACTAACAGATATGAAGAGTTATTTTGCAAGTCTGGAGTAAGGAGAAATTATTTCCAAAAGCTGGGGTCAAGTAAAATTTGTATAGAACAGCTAGCTTGTAAGTCTGTGCCCCGAGGATTTTAATACTTAGATATGAAGGGAAGATACCCCCAGGAACGGAAATGCAGGCATAAGCTATGCAGGCATAAGCTATGCAGGCATAAGTTGGGAGAGGACTGGAATGGCCCTGGGAAAAGACCCCAAGAAGAGGAAACAATGGACTCCAGGATGGAAAAGAAGGCCAGAGCCTAAGCCATGGACATTGGACATTATTCTAAAAGAATTGGAAACCCCCGAGAAGTTTTTGAGAAGATCTGTGGCTATTATCTTGAAAACTAACCTGGTATTAGGGGGGGAATAATTATAAAGATACCATCATTTTGGTGACTATTAACAACTTACAAAGTCATGATACTGGAAATGCAGATGGAGGATGGATCCAATAAATATTGCACAAGCTAACTTATTTGATAATGATTAGAGCTTGAGGCAAGAAGAGGAAAGGAATCAGAGAAAAGTCAGAAAGGAAGAACAGTAGTCCAGAAGATGCAAATTAGAAAGAGGAACTGCTTAGAGAAATTTATATACAATTAGTATAAAATGCTGGTGGAGCATCCAGGCAAGGCTTTCAAGCATGACATTGAAGAACTGAGGTGCAGAAAAGAGATTAGGATTACAGAATACAGATTTGAGAACTACCTTGGTGATGACACCCTCCCCGCCATTTTCCTTACAGGAGAGTATAGAAAGAGAAGAGCACAGTCTAAATTTAGAAATCAATTGTGTGGCTAATCCTTGGGATATACAGACTCCTAGATGACCATCTTCTCTTTTTGGCTCACCTACTGCAGAATGCACCATCGGAATCTCCAGTCCACTAGCCCTGTCACTTTTCCACCATTCATCAATCCCCTCTTCCCATACTGTCATTTCTTACCCCAGTTAGATTTCACAGTTCATCACCATTATCACTAACATATATCTCCACCTCCCCTATGTTCCTCTCCCTCTGAGAAGTTCAGCTGGCAAATTCCTAGTTCTAGTTAAACTCAACTCTTCATTTATTCTGTGCTCGTCATAGGGGCAGCTGAACCTTACCAGAGAAAAATACATGAGCTCAAATTTGTGAGTACAAATTTTAAACAGGCTCTAAGCACCATCCAGTATACCTCATGGAAGAGTTGACTCATTGGAAAAGACTCTGATGCTGGGAAGGACTGAGGGCAGGAGGAGGAGGGGGTGACAGAGGATGAGATGGCTGGATGGCATCACCGACTCGATGGACATGAGTTTGGGTGAACTCCGGGAGTTGGTGATGGACAGGGAGGCCTGGCGTGCTGCGATTCATGGGGTCACAAAGAGTAGGACACGACTTAGCGACTGAACTGAACTGAAATGATTTCATTCTCCTCACTCTTCAAACTTCCAAAATCATCTTCTCTTTCCTACTCTCAAGTGTTGACCTTACCTCTTAACATCACTAGAAACTTTAAGAGTGTAAGAATGTTAGTTGCTCAGTTGTGTCCGACTCTTTGCTACCCCATGGACAGTGGCCCACCAGTCTCCTCTGTTCATGGAATTCTCCAGGCAAGAATACTGGAGTGCCCTTCTCCAGTGGATAGTTCCAACCCAGAGATTGAATCTGGGTTTCCTACATTGCAGGTAGATTCTTTACCATCTGAGCCACCTGGGAAGCCCAACTTTAAGAATACACACCAAATCTTTGAACCTACCTCTATCTTTGCTTTCCTTCCTGTTATCCGTGGATGGATTGCATGTACCTCTTGCTCCTGAAAGCTGAATCTCCCACTTTTACACTGGATCCTATCCCTTACTATCTATTTAAGATTTGGCTCCTGTAATTAACACCTCTCAGTCTTATCTGCCTCTTCGCAACCCCATGAACTATACAATCCATGGAATTCTCCAGGCCAGCATATTGGAGTGGGTAGCCTTTCCCTTCTCCAGGGCACCTTCCCAACACAGGGATCAAACCCAGGTCTCCCACATTGCAGGTGGATTCTTTACCAGCTGAGCCACCAGGGAAGCCCCAGTTAACACCTCTAGTTATTCACAGATTTCTCCCTCCCTTTTACTTCCCACTCTTTTGCTCCAATGCTGTTACCTTTTATATTAGACTGCCTAAAGGGAGTTGCCCACTGCTTCTACGTCCCCATTTTCTGCATGCTCCATTCCAATCAGGCTTTCATTTCTATTGTACCATTTAAGCCTCTCTTGTCATGGAAGCTTAAGATAGTCATGTTTCCAATGACAATGGCCAATTTTCAGTCCTCGTTTTGTCATTATCATTTGACAAAGTTTTCTTTCTCCATCTTGAAATATTTTCTTCATTAGGCCATCAGGTTGATACTGATTTTGCTTCCTTCCCCTCTTCTTAGACTTCTTTTCTGGCTTCTCCTCCTCAGATGTAGTTGATCAGTAACTTTCAAAATTATTTGTTCATATCCCTTAAAGAATTTTGAAAAGCTATGTACCCCTTCACACATTTTTAAGCTGACACTGAAAACTTTTAACCACAAGTTTAAATATGTAAAATAAAACTGTAACATCACTCTTTTAAATATTATATTCATCATTTTAAAATATACCCAATGGATCTACATAATATAGTGATTTAATGGCCAATTTCATTTAAAAATATGAATAAGCTTTTTTTTAAAATAAAAGTTTTCTAATCCTTTTTTCTTTGATTTCATATTTCCATTCCACTCACCCCACAGAATCTTACCCTAATGTAATACACTTGAAAAACTTTTGCTGATTTTCCTATCATAAATAGGATATGGAAATATTATAAAAATATGTATGAAACTTTCAATTTCCTTGACTCTAACTTTCTAAGCAATATAAATTTTGCTCTGGATTGTGTTAATTTTTTAATTATTTTGGTATACAATTGAATAAAGCAACATTTTATATTACAAATTTTTGTAAGTAAATATTAGCACATAAACAGTAAAATTTTACTAGATAAGGATTAATGTTAGCTATTGATGAAGAAAATAAGGATTCAGACAGATTCTATTTTAATTTTTATAGATACAGAAAATGAAAAATCTAGTTTATATTAAAAGGCAAATGAAACAGGTTACAGCTATATAATGCAATTTTTCAAAGTATTTCCACAACAGATGCCAAAAATTATATTGACTTGCCAAAAAAATTACTTCTACACTAATCACTAATTTTGGTGATGATGTTCTCGTTTTTCTTAAAAGTATTCCTAAACAATATAGTTTTCTTACTTTTGAATTTTACATAAATCAAATTCTATTTTTTGAATACAACTGCAATTTATTAACTTACTGTCATTAAGTATACATAACAAAAAATTACTATTTTAACCATTTTTTAGTGTGCAGGTCAGTGGCATTAAGTACATTCACATTGTTGTACAATGCTCACCACCATTCACCTCCAGAACTTTTTCATCATCCCAAACTAAACTCTGTATCCTTAAAACATTAACTCCCAGCTCTGCCTACAACCCAGCCCCTATTGATCACCATCCTACTTTCTGTATTTATGAGCTTGATTACTCTAGATATTTTCTGTAAGTAGAATAATACAATATTTATCCTCTAGTGTGATTTACTTCTTTAGATACAAATTGTACATTGAAAGATTCATTCAAGGCGGGATATAGCCGCAGCTGTGTATTTTCATTGCTGAATAGTAACTCATTATTTATCCATTCTTCTACTGATTGACATTGGATGGTTTCTAGTTTGTCACTATCATGCATAGTGCTGCTATAAACCTTTAAGTGTATGTATCGTGGTGTCCACACAGGAGTTTCTCTAGTGTATACACCTAGAGGTAAAACTAGTGGGTATGTGTATTTGAAATTGAATTTTCCAGAGTAATTATTCCAATTTACACTCCCATAATCATTATCCTGGTCAATATTTGTTAATGTCAGTATTTTGCTTCTCTGGCAGTTTTTTGTTTATTTAAAATCTGGCAGTTTTTTGTTTATTTAAAACACAGATAATGCTTATCAGGGTAAGGAAGTGCCCTATAACCTATTAAGGTACAGTAATTGAATTTCTAACTCAATCTAATTTTATTAACTTAATTTCTTACATTAAACCAATTCTGTCACCCTGAGATAGGTTGAATTGGGTCATGATTTTTTATCATTCTATATACTTCCAATTGAGTGGACTAATATTTTGTCAGTAAGAAATTTTGCATTTATGTTTGTGAAATGAATTTCAATTTTCCTTTCTCATACTATTTCCGGGTTACCCAGGTAACTCAAAACGAATTAGGAATATTTCCTCTTTTTCCATGCTCTAGAATAATTTGTAACAAAATGAAATAATTAATCTTTGAATGATGAACAAGCTATCAAAGACTTACAGACCTAGGATTTTCTTTCTGGGAAAAACTGAAGCCACTAATATAATTTCTTACATGATTATAGGACTTTCAGGTTTTTGACTTCTTCATGAAACATCTTAAGAATTTTTTTCTATTTGCATAATTCATCTGAATTTTCTAATTTATTGGCATATAAATCTCTTCAAATTATGTCATTTATTATTAAAATCATGTCTCTCTTTTCATTCATAAAACAGGCATACTCTGGAGATACTGCAAGTTTGGTTCCAGATTACCACAGTAAAGTGACTATTGCAATATTGTAAGTCACAAATATTCTGGTTTCCCAGTACATATAAAAGTTATGTTTATACCATACTGTAGTCTATTAAGTGCACAATTGCATTGTGTCTAAAAAAAGGTATGCACCTTAACTTAAAAATACTTCATTGCTAAAAAAAATGCTGATCATCACTAAGCCTTTCAGTTCAGTCAGTTTAGTCACTCAGTCACGTCCCACTATTTGCGACCCCATGAACCGCAGCACGCCAGGCCTCCCTGTCCATCACCAACTCCCAGAGTCTACCCAAACCCATGTCCATTGAGTCAGTGATGCCATCCAACCATCTCATCCTCTGTCGTCCACTTCTCCTCCTGCCCTCAATCTTTCCCAGCAACAGGGTCTTTCCAAATGAGTCCTCTCTCTGCATCAGGTGGCCAAAGTATTGGAGTTTCAGCTTCAACATCAGTCCTTCCAAAGAACACCCAGGACTGATCTCCTTTAGAATGGACTGGTTGGATTTCCTTGCAGTACAAGGGACTCTCAAGAGTCTTCTCCAACACCACAGTTCAAAAGCATCAATTCTTCGGCACTCAGCTTCCTTTATAGCCCAACTCTCACATCCACACACGACTACTGGAAAAATCATAGCCTTGACTAGACGGACCTTTGTTGGAAAAGTAATGTCTCTGCTTTTTAATACACTGTTTAGGTTGGTCATAACTTTCCTTCCAAAGAGTAAGCATCTTTTAATTTCACAGGTGCAGTCACTATCTGCAGTGATTTTGGAGCCCAAAAAAATAAAGTCAGCCACTGTTTCCACAACTATTTGCAATGAAGTGATGGGACCGGATGCCATGATCTTAGTTTTCTGAATGCTGAGCTTTAAGCCAACTTTTTCACTCTTCTCTTTGACTTTCATAGAGTAGTTCTTTAGTTCTTCTTTACTTTCTGTCATAAGGGTGGTGTCATTTGCATATCTGTGGTTATTGATATTTCTCCTGGCAATCTTGATTCCAGCTTGTGCTTCCTCCAGCCCAGCATTTCTCATGATGTACTCTGCATATAAGTTAAATAAGCAGGGTGACAATATACAGCCTTGATGTACTCCTTTCCCAGTATGGAACCAGTCTGTTGTTCCACGTCCAGATCTAACTGTTGTTTCCTGAACTGCATACAGATTTATCAAGAGGCAGGTCAGGTGGTCTGGTATTCCCATCTCTTTAAGAATCTTCCACAGTTTATTGTGATCCACACAGTCAAAGGCTTTGGCATAGTAAATAAAGCAGAAATAGATGTTTTTCTGGAACTCTCTTGCTTTTTTGATGATCCAGCGGATGTTGGCAATTTGATCTCTGGTTCCTCTGCCTTTTCTAAAACCAGCTTGAACATCTGGAAGTTCACGGTTCACATATTGCTGAAGCCTGGCTTGCAGAATTTTAAGCATTATTTTACTAGCATGTGAGATGAGTGCAATTGTGCAGTAGTTTGAGCATTCTTTGGCATTGCTCTTCTTTGGGATTGGAATGAAAACTGACCTTTTCCAGTCCTGTGGCTACTGCTGAGATTTCCAAATTTGCTGGCATATTGAGTGCAGCACTTTCACAGCATCATCTTTCAGGATTTGATAGCTCAACTGGAATTCCATCACCTCCACAAGCTTTGTTCTTAGCGATGCTTCCTAAGGCCCACTTGACTTCACATTCCAGGATGTCCGACTCTAGGTGAGTGATCACATCATCATGATTATCGGGGTCGTGAAGATCTTTTTTGTACAGTTCTTCTGTGTATTCTTGCTGCTGCTGCTAAGTCGCTTCAGTCGTGTCCGACTCTGTGCAACCCCACAGACGGCAGCTCACCAGGCTTCCCCGTCCCTGGGATTCTCCAGGCAAGAGCACTGGGGTGGGTTGCCATTTCCTTCTCCAATGCATGAAAGTGGAAAGTGAAAGTGAAGTCGCTCAGTCGTGTCTGACTAGCGACCCCATGGACCGCAGCCTACCAGGCTCCTCCGTCCATGGGATTTTCTAGGCAAAAGTACTGGAGTGGGGTGCCATTGTATTCTTGCTACCTATCCTTAATATCTTCTGCTTCTATTAGGTCCATACCATTTCTGTCCTTTATTGAGCCCATTTTTGCATGAAATGTTCCCTTGGTATCTCTAATTTTCTTGAAGAGATCTCTAGTCTTTCCTATTCTATCGTTTTCCTCTATTTCTTTGCATTGATCGCTGAGGAAGGCTTTCTTATCTCTTCTTGCTATTCTTTGGAACTCTGCATTCAAATGGGTATATCTTTATTTTTCTCCTTTGCTTTTCACTTCTGTACTTTTCACAGCTATTTGTAAGGCCTCCCCAGACAGCCATTTGGCTTTTTTGCATTTCTTTTCCATGGGGATGGTCTTGATCCCTGTGTCCTGTACAATGTCACGAACCTCAGTCCATAGTTCATCAGGCACTCTATCAGATCTAGTCCCTTAAATCTATTTCTCACTTCCACTGTATAATCATAAGGGATCTGATTTAGGTCATATCTGAATGGTCTAGTGGTTTTCTCCACTTTCTTCAATTTCAGTCTGAATTTGGCAATAAGGAGTTCACGATCTGAGCCACAGTCAGCTCCCGGTCTTGTTTTTGCTGACTGTATAGAGCTTCTCCATCTTTGGCTGCAAAGAATATAATCAGTCTGATTTCAGTGTTAACCATCTGGTGATGTCCATGTATAGAGTCTTCTCTTGTGTTGTTGGAAGAGGGTGTTTGCTATGACCAGTGTGTTCTCTTGGCAGAACTCTATAAGCCTTTGGCCTGCTTCATTCTGTACTCCAAGGCCAAATTTGCCTGTTACTCCAGTGGCACCCCACTCCAGTACTCTTGCCTGGAAAATCCCATGGATGGAGGAGCCTGGTGGGCCGCAGTCCATGGGGTCACTAAGAGTCAGACAAGATTCAGCGACTTCACTTTCACTTTTCACTTTCCTGCATTGGAGAAGGAAATGGCAACCCATTCTAGTGTTCTTGCCTGGAGAATCCCAGGGACAGGGGAGCCTCGTGGGCTGCCGTCTATGGAGTCGCACAGAGTCGGACACGACTGAAGCGACTTAGCAGCAGCAGCAGCCAGGTGTTTCTTGACTTCCTACTTTTGCATTCCAGTCCCTTATAATGAAAAGGACATTGTTTTGGGGTGTTACTTCCAGAAGGTCTTGTAGGTCTTCATAGAACTGTTCAACTTCAGCTTCTTCAGCATTACTGGTTGGGGCATAGACTTGGATTACTGTGATATTGAATGGTTTGCCTTGCAAACGAACAGAGATCATTCTGTCATTTTTGAGATTGCATCCAAGTACTGCGTTTCAGACTCTTTTGTTGACCATGATGGCTACTCCATTTCTTCTAAGGGATTCCTGCCCACAGTAGTAGATATAATGGTCATCTGAGTTAAATTCACCCATTCCAGTCATATATATATATATATATATATATACACACACACACACACTTATTTATTTATCATACTACCAAACAGTACAAGTACTTTAGAACATCTTAAATAATCCTTCCCCAACCCAAATACTGTCACCCTGCTTATTTAACTTATATGCAGAGTGCATCATGAAAAACGCTGGTCTGGCAGAAGCACAAGCTGGAATCAAGATTGCCGGGAAAAATATCAATAACCTCAGATATGCAGATGACACCACCCTTATCGCAGGAAGTGAAGAGGAACTAAAAAGCCTCTTGACGAAAGTGAAAGAGGAGAATGAAAAAGTTGGCTTAAAGGTCAACATTCAGAAAACTAAGATCATGGCATCCGGTCCCATCACTTCATGGGAAATAGATGGGGAAACAGTGGAAACAGTGTCAGACTTTATTTTTTGGGGCTACAAAATCACTGCAGATGGTGAATGCAGCCATGAAATTAAAAGACGCTTATTCCTTAGAAGTAAAGTTATGACCAATCTAGATAGCATATTAAAAAGCAGAGACATTACTTTGCCAACAAAGGTCCATCTAGTCAAGGCTATGGTTTTTCCAGTAGTCATGTATGGATGTGAGAGTTGGACTGTGAAGAAAGCTGAGCACCAAAGAATTAATGCTTTTGAATTGTGGTGTTGGAGAAGACTCTTGAGAGTCCCTTGGACTGCAAGGAGATACAAACAGTCCATTCTAAAGGAGATCAGTCCTGGGATTTCTTTGGAAGGACTGATGCTAAAGCTGAAACTCCAGTACTTTGGCCACCTCATGCGAAGAGCTGACTCATTGGAAAAGACTCTGATGCTGGGAGGGATTGAGGGCAGGAGGAGAAGGGGACGATGGAGGATGAGATGGCTGGATGGCATCACTGACTCGATGGACGCGAGTCTGAGTGAACTCTCGGAGTTGGTGATGGACAGAGAGGCCTGGCGTGCTGTGATTCATGGGGTTGCAAAGAGTTGGACACGACTAAGCGACTGAACTGAACTGAACCCAAATACTGTTTTCATATATTTTTAATAACAGTTTTACTGAGATAAAACTTATATGCCATACATTTCACCCATTTAAAGTATAGAGTTTAATGGTTTTTAGCACATTCAGAGTTGTGCAACCACCACCATAATCAATTTTAGAACATATTCATCACTTCCCCCAAAGAAACCCCTTACACATTCACAGCTTCCCCCCCACCAACATTTCCTCACAACCCCCTAGATCTATGATACCACCAGTTACTTTCTCTGTATTTCATGTAACTGGAATCATACAATGTATGGTCTTTGGTAATCAGCTTTATTCATTCAGAACAACATTTTCAAGCTTCTTCCATGTATCATAAAACTTCTGTTTTATGGCTGAAAAATATTCCATGGTATTATAAGATGGATATACACATTTTGTTTATTTATCAACTGATGACTATTATGGGTTGTTTGTTGTCATGTATTTCAGTTTATTTTTTAAATCTACATGTCACTATTAGGATTACTGTTTTATACCTTACATAAATAATCTGGTTTGCAGGTGGAAAACACAATTTTTGCTTGAGAAAATGCTTTTAATTTGGCCTCACTGCTGTGTGACTTTCAGGATCTTAGTTCTTCCCCAACCAGGGATCAAACCCAGGCCCATGATGGTGAAAGCAGAGCGTCCTAACTACTGGACTATCAGGGAATTCCCTGAGAAAACATTTTTATTTCACCTTTGTTTTGAAAGATGATACAGAATTCTAAATTGTCAGTTATTTACTTTCAGCACACTGAAGACATCACTCCACTTTTTTTGACTTCCATTGTGGCTGTTAAGACCAGAAATTCAAGATTTAATCACTTCTACAAAAAAAAGTTGGCTTAAAACTCAACATTCAGAAAGTTAAGATCATGGCATCTGATCCCATCACTTTATGGCAAATAGATGGGGAAACAGTGGAAACAGTGAGAGACTTTATTTTTTTGGCCTCCAAAATCACTGCAGATGGTGACTGCAGCCATGAATTAAAAGACGCTTACTCCTTGGAAGGAAAGTTACGACCAACCTAGACAGCATATTAAAAAGCAGAGACATTACTTTATCAACAAAGGTCCATCTAGTCAAAGCTATTTTTTCAGTAGTCATGTATGGATGTGAGAGTTGGACTATTAGCTGAGCACAGAAGAATTGATGCTTTTGAATTGTGGTGTTGGAGAAGATTCGAGAGTCCCTTGGACTGCAAGGAGATCCGGCCAGTCCATCCTAAAGGACATCAGTCCTGAATATTCATTGGAAGGACTGATGCTGAAGCTGAAACTCCAACACTTTAGCCACCTGATTCGAAGAACTGACTCATTTGAAAGAACTGACTCATTTGAAAGAACTGACTCATTTGAAGAACTGACTCACCTGATGCTGGGAAAGATTGAAAGCAGAAGGAGAAGGGGATGACAGAGGATGAGATGGTTGGATGGCATTACCAACTCAATGGACATGAGTTTGAGTGAACTCTGGGAGTTGGTGATGGACAGGGAGGCCTGGCGTGCTGCAGTCCATGGGGTTGCAAAGAGTTGGACACGACTGAGCGACTGAATTGAAATGCAAATACTGTCATGAAAAAGAGTTTTAGTGCTTCTTTGGGTCCTACCTTAATTTAGGTTTTTTGCCTGATAATCTCTTACTGTTTTATCAGCTCTTAGGTGCTTTTAAGATGATAGTTTTGATCTATACATATATATTTTACTCAGCATTAGTTATTGTTTGCAGCAGAAAGGTTGATCTAAAATGTCTTAAGGCCAGTATGATTGAAAATGGGAAAGTCAAAATAATATTTTTGAAACAAATTTATCTTACCACTTGTTTTGATTTTAAATTGATCAAAACTGTAAATATAAAACTGTAGATTTTGCTCTTTCAGAGTATTAAAATAGGTCTATTTATCTAATTAACAAAACCCAGCCTTCAAAGTTAAACCAACTAGCCATATCATACTTACTTTATATCAGAGACAGTTTGACTTCCTGTTTCTCTACAAATAAATATGCTAATATACATCATCATGATAAGCTCTTTTTTTATTATAAGTCACGTATGAGTCAATTACATTTCCTCACACTTTGTTTTAAAAGATGCAATTACTTAATGTCTTGAACTTAACACCATTTATATTTTAGGATCAACACTGAATGTTCAATAGAAGCTAGGACTCAAATTTCAGGCAACCAAGGCCTCTTTGTGAATATGGTGCTCCTAAATTAAAATAGGATATACATAGAGATATGAGCGATAGGGTCCCCTTTTAGCTCATTCTTTATACTTCCATGCCTAGAGGTATTTGGGTATCAGTCTCAATGTATTCAAGTAAAATCAATTCAAATTAAAGTATTTGGAGTTAACCTGTACATTCATGAATATTTAAGGGAGTTTTTCCTTATAATCCAATCAATGTCTTCTGCTAGTTCATGAAGTACAGTGGTTTCTGAAGAAAACATATTGATGTAAAAGCAGTTGATGCGCCTTTTAACAGTGCACCAGGAGTTATAACCTTTATGATAGTCTTATACAGCTTCCTAGTTTTTGCAATGAATAACACTAATTTAAATTATATGAAGTTTCAAAGGCAACTTTAAGGTCTATGTAAAAATATTAAGCTAATTTACATTTTTACTGATACTTTTCATCTTTCTTCATTAAAAAATTAATGTTATTACTTTTCCAGCTTGGATATTTTATCAATAAATTACACTGTGAGAGGATTTTTCTGCATCATCACTTGACAATAAAATTACAAGCAATGCCACTAAAGAAAAATTAATACCAGCTCCACCACTCCACACTACAATATATAGGACATTCCGAATATCTCAGTATTTCAAAGGCCACATTTCACCACTTACTTGTAAGACAGATAAAAACAAGAAGTCTTTGGTGCCTTGATTAAACAATGCTTTGCCAACATCAGAATTCTGAACTGTCCTATAGTTTCATAGTCAAGGATCTAGGGCAATGAAGCATGTAAGACTTAGAATGGATGAGACACATGCCTTTGTTTTATAAAGCAGAAGGAAAGATGCAATGGCAAAAGGACAGGACTTAAAGACAGTAGATTTTTTTTTTCCAGGAAAGAGTTCACCTTGGCGTAAAGACTTCAGACCGACACTGATGCAGCAGCCTCCTAACCGGCACTCCTACTTCTACTCTTGCTTCCCTACAGTGAAGTTTCCAGTGACCATTTAAAGATGTAAATCAGATCATGTCACTCTTCTGTGTACAACTCTCCCACACTCAGAATAAAATCCAGGCATTTCACCATAGCCTACGTGACTATGAATTGGCTCCTACTTCTCTCCCACAATCCTCTGCCCACCCCTCCACCCTCACCATCCCCCACTTCATGTTTTATCTTTCATTTTCTATTTTGCTCACTTAGATTCTAACCACCAAGTCAGTCCCAACTATGGATCTTTGCAATAACCGTTACTTCTGCCTAGAATGTCATTTCAACCAGGTCTCTTCTCAAACTTTAGTTCTTTACTCACCCTATACGAAATAGCATCACCATTACACCCTACCCTACATTTCTCACTGACTCCTTTCTTGGTTTTCTGTACATTCCAAGCAATCTAAAGTTATACTTTTTTCTTCACCTCCCCTCCCCAGACAGAATGCAAGCATCATAAAATTAAATCGCTCTCTTCAGGGATATCTGCACCTTCATGTGCAGTGAGATGTCATTCACAAGTCAAGACTGAAAACAACCTCAGTGCTGTCAATCCACAGATGAAGGGATAAAGAAAATGTGATGTGTGATGTGTGTGTATGTATGTGTGTGTTCTCAACACATGTGTACTCATACAAAGTGGTAATTATGTGAGGTGATGGATGTATTAATTATGTGAGGTGATGGATGTATTATATTGGTAATCATTTCATAATATTTACATACTTATGTCAAATCATTACATTGTATACTTTGAAATTTACATGATGTTATATGTCAATTATATCTTAATACAGCTTGGAAAAAAAGAATGTAAGTTTCAAGAGGACAGGGACCCTTGTCTTGCTGCTGTACTCTTAACTACCTAGAACACTGCAAAATCAATGAAGCAACTATTTTTTCATATGTTTGCAAGGTCTTATATACAAGAGTCTTCATTTCTATCTTGTATGTGGTAGCAAAAAATAGGAACAATATAAAAATCATAGACATACTTCCATGAAATGTGATACAGCTGTGAAAAGAAGTGATGCAATCTCAATGTGCTGAAACAAAAAAAGGTCCCCAAGATATATTTACTCCATAGAATCTATAATGCCCTTGAATGTAAGATGTACCTTTAAATTATTATAAATTATTATAAACTGGTATAAATTGTTATACCAAAAAAGGAAATAGATTACATTCCCAAGATAGAAATGTAAAAGAAGATGACTGTATACAGCTGGATATTAGGTAAACACAAATGAACCCACGATACAGAAAGACATAGCAAGGAAACTTGCATCTATCAATCCTGAAAATGAATAGAAAGAAAGAAAAAAAAATCCCTCAAAATTTAAACCACAAGCCAGTTCATGAGTCTGACTTATATCATTAGTGTGGTCCAAAAACCCTCAAGAAGAGAATTTAAAGTAGTACTGGGTTGGTAGTAAGCCCATGTGACTGACAGAAGCAAACATCTCTGGAGGAAAAAGATGTCAATTCAGGACTACAATGATTGGAAGCTATTAGCAACTGTAAGATATATCTCAATTTCAGTCATGTTAAAATGTAAAATGTAAAAAGATGAGTATCCTAGAATTAATAAAAATACATCATTAAGTGAAAACTTTTCATATTTAAAACAATGCCCCTAAGATTTCACTATCTAAAGCCAAAAATGAAATGTCCACACAAACTAATAAACTACTGTAGACCCATATATAGATGATTGTAGTCCTCCAGAATACTCCCCATAAGAACGTGCTTTATAAATGTTGCTCGGTTATATCCACAGTCCCTAACACAGTATCAGGTGGGTAGTGGGTTCAAGAGACTGAGAAAAGCAAACACTGACGGGACTCAACAGTATTTTTTGAAAAGATGTTTAACTGTATAAATACCAAAGACACATTTATAGAAGCATTTCTTCTTAAATAATCATAGGCCCAAGTGTTTTAAAGTAATGGTAGGGCAAATGGGGTATTATATATTTATTCAACAAATATTCAGTGAATTTCTACTATGTGCCAGACTAAACACTATGGATCCAAAAATAAATAAAACATGTTCTTGACCTTAAGCAGCTCACAATGAAAAATTATTACCATAAAATGACAGGTATTATAATTGAGGTATGTTCTAATTCATGTGCTATTAGAACATAGTACAATTGATTTCACAAGAAAAAATGATAGGAAATTAACAGAGTGGTGACTCTTCCGATATGACTTAAATCTGGCATTCCAAATCGAAATCCCGTTGGGACCAGAGAGGTAAATAATGAAAGAGATTTGGTCATAGTCTGGGCTACAACAAAAGGGGAAGCATTTCCAAAAAGGGGTAGCTGTCACTTGTCTAGCCAACTGTTCCCTTATGGGGACAGTGTTATCAGGTTGCCAATTTTTTAAGAATAGAAATCACATTTTTTGCATGATAATCCTTTGGCAACTGATTAAAAAAAGAACTTTTAGGTTAAATGAACTATGTATATGTTTGCCAGTAAGAGACTATAATCTATGCTTTAAAGTATAAATCTACTCAGTGAAGAGAGAAAAAGTTACTTGAGACATCTTTTAAGGAATGGAAATTTTAACAAAGCACAGAAAAATTCAGTACATGTTACCATGCAACCCATTTAGAAACATACTATCTTAGGATTCACTTTTAAGTCACAGAAGGTTTTGGATCTAAATTTTTATGGGTCTACCTGAAATGAAGAAAAAGCTTCTTAATCCAAAATTTTCTAGAGCACAAATAATAAAATACTTTCAATCTAGACACAAGTAAAAATTAAAGCCTATCTTAAAAAAGTCTTTGTGAAATTAGAACCATTTTTCTACATCAAATTTGAAATATGTCCTGTTATTATAAAGGATTATTCAATGATTTAGATAGCATTAATGTCTAAAAATTAAGCTTAGTAAACTCTATAAACTATAATACAGCTACCAGAAAATGTTTAAAAATTCTATTTGTACAATGTCAGCTCTTTAAAACTATTTTGAGAAATAATTTCTACCTACCTTTTTTGCTTTGGGAGCCTAAAAGTTGGAAAAACAAAAGAATTGATAAATTTAAAAATAATTTATACATTTTAAACAAAAATATCATGATTGCCTAACATTGTAAAATTAAGATAAGCTAGGTAAAAAAGACAAGGGAACTTTCTGTACCCTCTTTGCAGATTCTCTTTAAATCTAAAATTATCTCAAAAGGTTTTTTTAGGAAAGAATTCAGACAGAAGTACAAGTCTATAAAACACTATGATAGTTCACCCACTGAAGCATCTTTTGTAAGTAAATTTTACACTTTCTTAAGACAATCAGTGATCCGTGTTTAATGAAATATCTGATTATGAAACAGAATACCAGTCAAGAAGGCACTGATTTAAAGGGTTCTAAAGAACAAGAAATCATTGACTAAGTATTGGTATTAACGTCCAGCCTAAAAGTGTGGGAATGATTTCACATCACAGAGAAATAGTCATTCTATCAAGTCAGATTGCTGATTTTATAGGAAAAGAATTGGTAATTTAAAACAGGCAAAGCTATGACAAAGAGATTCTATTCAGCAACGTGTCCTAAAGCAGAGGTATGCTTTTTTAGATCTTAGAAAGTACAGCATTTCAATAAATATTTACAAGTATTTTTTAGTAACACTACTTGTAATTTCCTGATTTGGCCCTTGTGTTCACTAGATTTCTGGTAAGGAATTTGTAGGGGATCATGTGACTGTAAGATGATATACTTTCCACATTTGAAGACTAGTACAAGAGAAGTTATGGTTCAAGCCATAAGGTTATCACTATATAAAATATAAATGTTAAAACTGACATCAAGCAGTAGATTATATGTTCTTATAAAGTGCATATATCTCATTAATTCATTCAACAGGTATTTATTAATGATTTACACACAAAGTTCTCTGAGATACTAGAGATGACATAAATAAGAATGGTGACTCGACTCGCACAATTTTTACAAAGGTGTTTTATTTTTACCATACTTGCTATCATTAATAGTTAACATATGTCCACCTTGAAATAAATTCTATACAGCAGAATATGTAAACAACAATGGCCATGTTCCAAAGCAGCCACATTTTAAAGGTGGGCAAACTGTCGTCTCTCATTAATGCTTTTAATGTGAGGCAGGTTTGGGATAAGTACATATAATCAAGTGAAAATGAAAAGTCACTCAGTCGTGTCCGACTCTTTGCAACCCCATGGACTATACAGTCCATAGAATGCTCCAGACCAGGATACTGGAGAGGGTAACCTTTCCCTTCTCCAGGGGATCTTCCCAACTCAGGGATGAAACCCAGGTCTCCTGCATTGCAGGCAGACTCTTTACCAGCTGAGCTGTAAGGGAAGCCCAAGAATACTGGAGTGGGTAGCCTATCCCTTCTCCAGAGGATTTTCTCAACCCAGTTATTGAACCAGGGTCTCCTGCATTGCAGGCAGATTCTTTACCAACTGAGCTATCAGGGAAGCCACATATACTCATTCTTCCTGCAAATCATAAGAGCATCCAGTAGTAGAGTAGTTCTCAGAGAGCATAAGCATCACCTGGGATGCCTGATAAAAATGCATATTCCTGGCCTAAAAGTGTACATACTCACTTCTCTCTCCCCATAAGTAATTCAGTTCATGGTGTGAGTTGAATTGTGTCCCCTCAAAATTCATACATAAGTCCTATCTCCCAGTGTCTCCAAGTGTTTCCTTGTTTGGAAAGAGGGTCCTTGCTGATGTAATTAAGATGAGGTCATACTGGAATAGGGTGGACCTCGGATTCAGTAAGACTGGAAACCTTGTAAAAAGGGGGAAATGTGGACACAGACACACACACACACTCAGAGAACACCAAAGAATGGGATAATGCTGCCACAAGACAAAAAGTAGCAGAAGCTAGCACCTGCAGGGTGAGAATAGCCTTGACAACACCTTATTCTAAGACTTCTAGACTCTGAAACTATGAAACAATAAATTTCTATTGGTGAAGCCAGTTAGTTTGTGGTATGTTGTTACTTGGCAGTCCTAGGAAACTAATACTTAGATCTGGAGTCCAGTCTGTTCCTGGAATCTGCATTTGAATTGGTATTCAAGGCTTGCGTGCATACTAAGTCGCTTCAGTAGTGTCCACCTCTTGTAACCCCATAGGCTATAACCTGCCAGACCTCTCTGTCCATGGGATTCTCCAGGCAGGAATTCTGGAGTGGGTTGCCATGCCCTCCTCCAGGGGATCTTCCCCACCCAGGAATGGAACCTGTGGTTCTTATGTCTCCTGCATTGGCAGGCAAGTTCTTTACCACTAGAGCCACCTGGCAAGTCCATTCCGGGCTTATTCCAATTTTCCAGAAGCCACATTTTGAGAAAGACTGCCAAAGGGATCTAAAAACAAGAAACTTGTGTACTGGTTGGAAAATGATAAATAGGTGCCTATTCCCTTAAGTTATCAGCAGCTTTAAGTCAGTTTAAAATCCATTTACTTTCTGTTCTCCCTGACATAAACGCTCTCCACACTCTGTTTCTTCTCATTACTTCCGGTAAATTCATCATACTATAAAACACAGCTTGAAAAGCATTGCTCTGCTCTTCCCATCCCCCTTTCCTCTCCCGCCCTAATTTTAACATTCCCATCTTTGTGTTACTCCGTCGTAGTCACTTCAATGATTACAGTTATAAAACTGTATTGTAATTAATTTGCTAAGTCTGTCTTCCATACAAGGGAGAGATTGTAATTATCACCTTTGTGTACTTCGTTTCAGTCTAGTGCCAAGCACAAAGAGTATGCTCCATATTTTCCCTTAATTAATGAATTAAATGATTAATTACACTTTCCACTTCCATCTAGTTTTAATCACTGGAGAAGATGGAAATCACGTTTAAGAAAATGGGAAACGAGAACATGTTATAGCTACATGTTGGTCTGTGTTCCTGGAGAAGACATGACAGCTGAAGCGTGCAGAAAAACAAAACAAGAAGCTTTATCATACTTAAACACCAGGCAGGTTGCAATACTCTGAATCACAAAACAATTCAAATATCCACAAAAGACCACACAAAATAACTTTTCAAAGCAGAGTAAACTGCAGCAGCTTTCAATTAATTGCTGAGGTGGCCAAAAAAAAAAAAAAAAAAACAAAACCCTATGCATTTCCACCAAGCTGCAATTAAAAAAAAAAAAAAGCAATTTCACAGGAATGTCAATCACGACTAGGAGTAACTGAATTGAGACGAATATTTGAATTTAGCAGCAGCTGGAGATGAAAACATCAGCTGATCTGATTAAAACACCACAAACTGGCCATTCCCCATTTGCAGAAACTGGTCTGGACTCTCTCTCCGGTCCATCTGACCCCGAATGGAAGGCCATACTTCAGGAGAGGTCCATCCCCTCTAAGGATATGGGGTCTTTCCTAAACCGACTCGCTCTCCTCTAATAAAATATGACAGGCTCTTGCCATATCATTTAACACGGCGCAAGAGCATCAATGATCGCCCCTTGACCCTGCTCCCCTACGTTCCCTGCTCACCATGCTGATGCATACACGACCTCAGTAGACTGCCAAGTGTGATCTCCGGGTTGTGTGGACAAACGCTCCCGCGTTGTCAGGACGACAAGCCCCGCCCACTGGCGCCCCAGGGCCGCTGCGGAGAGCCCGGCGTCTGAGTTCGCGCAGTCGCGCTGGGGTTCTTCCGGACGGCGCCCTACCCACTTCCCTGACAGGTTGCTCCGCCCCGCTACAGCCTGCCGCCCGCCTAGGTCGACAGCCTCTGGCGTTGGAACTGAGGTTTGCGTTTACGGCTGCGGCGTGCCGGAAAGTGCGTGAGTGCCGCGCCGGGGAGTCTTATTTTGTTTTCCGTATGCTTCAGTCTGGAGGCGGTATGCTCTGGGCGAAGACCAACAGGTGTAGGAAAAGGGTTGTGTGCGTCTTCCGACGTTGACAGCCCCTCTCCGTTTCCCTAGATTTGCTGGGGCGAATCTTTCTTTGCGGATTTCGAGAAGGAAGGGGGCCGCCGGCTACGCGGTCAAGTGGCTGACACCGGGTCGGCTTCCTGGGCCGCCACCGCTTAGACCAGCGAGGGGCCGGGCTCGATTGGCAGTTTAGAAAAAGAGGTAAATAAATTGGCTCACAGAGGGTTGTTTATTTTTAAATGACCTTCAGATTCTTCTCCCTGCACCTGGTTGTTTATTTCCTGAACCATTAAGGTATATGATGTTTTTTGGTGGTTTTTTTTTTTTTTTTTTTTTCCAAGAGGAGCTCTAAACAAGAACTGGAAATAATTTGAAGCAGTTCCTGGGTAACGTATTCCTTACTGGTGGAGGTCTCAGAGACCCAGCAAGACGCGCTAAATTCTGTGCCCAGAGTCAAGGTCACAGTGTACTAACCGGTAGTACAACCCTTCGAATGTCGGTCTACCAACATGAAGAAACTCTGGCAGCTTAAACCAACAGGAAAACTAGAAGAAATTAAGAGACTGAGAAATTAACCTTCCAAAGCGTATCTGAATTCCGTATGAATTTAGATCTAAACCTCGTTTAGGCTTAAACCCCATTTTAGCCTGACAAGACGTGAAATGCTTTAAAATTCTTGCCACCATTTCTCATCTCTGATTGTAATTTTATAATGCGCTCTCTCTTGCAATTTCATTGACCAAAGGTATTATTAAATAAGTATTTCTGACTGAGCTAGTCTTTGTAGGTTAAAGTGTTATTCTCCCCACAGAAATCCAGATTGGTCATAGCTCTGACATTTCACCTTCACATCCCTGGTAGCAAGATTAAAAACCTCTCAATGTTGACTTGATATAGAGTTCCGAAGCTGGTATGGAACTAAGCTTTTTAAGTTTTTCAGTCAAACTACTAATGTTTACGATTACAGAACTTCAGTCAGCTCTGATGGAAGTAAGGAAGTGTGAATGGTAATCACAAATAATTTTGATATCATAGGATTTCAGGGGAGAGACTTGCTCAAGTTCTCCTTCCACCAAATTCCCCCCCAGGGAGGAGGATTTGCTATGGATGTGTTAGAACATGCTGGACTGTGTTCTAGGTGACTGCTCTGCTATGAGATTATACCAGTGGGCTTATATAGTTCTCTACTAGTCTTACAGCTGCAAGAATAAGAACGCCCATTTCCTCTGTTCACTTTTACCTCCAGACAGGTGCAGTTCCTAGCCCCTCTGAACATACATGACCATCTTCTTTCAACTCACTTTTATAATCTGGCTTCTAGGTAGGCCTTGACCAAGCGAAATACCAGCTTTGGGGGCAAAATCTCTTGCCACCTGCCTCTCGGATTACATATCCTTTGGTGCAGGCAAGTGTGTTGAGATAAATTTTAGTGTGAAGCTTTTTAGGCTTAACTACTTTGGGGAAATGTGCTCCATCTGTTTGAGTCAAATCTGAACTTCATGGGGAAGAGTGATCAGTAATAGCTTTGGGCACCATGATGTTGTTGTTTAGGCACTAAGTCATGTCTTACTCTTTCGCAACCCCATGGACTGTAGCCCCGCCCATGCTCCTTTGTCCCTCGGATTTCCCAGACGAGAATACTGGAGTTGGTTACCATTGCCTTCTCACTTAACCCAGTACTGGAGTTGGTTAAGTCTTGGCCCACAAGTCACTGGGAAAGAGCTATCAATGTGGATTGTATGCCCACCCCCATCCAAGTTTCTTAGAATGATAGGGAACTTCTCACAGTCCCTAACTCTCATTTGGCTCTTTATGAAAACAGTAACTTCCATGACTTTATGCAGAGTTAAGGAGCAGCCCCAGGTCCCTGCTGCATTTAAATTGTTCACCAGTTCACCCAAGGAAACCTGTTTCTCGTAAAGGCTAAAGTAAACCTAAATGCCTAAAGGTCAGTATGCAGTAATAAAACATTTCCTCAGCTCATAAAAGTTAATATATCAAGGAATGGGACATATTTATCTTGGTCACAGCAGCTACTTTTTTGCTGGGCAGGTCCTTTTTTATGCATAATTTGTTTAAAAAAAAAAACAGCTAAAGACAATTTAACCCACATTCTAAAAGCTTTTACAAATTGTGAATTAAATAGAGCTATGCTCTTTGCCAGGAATTAAACAGGCTGTAATTTCTGATTTGAAATTACATCTAATGTAGATTTAATTTACAATTATTTTAAAAGCACAAGGTTCTTCCTTAAGTGTCATTTTCAGTAAGATTAAAACACAAAAAATGGCTCTCAGAAAAAAAGTTTTTAAAATGGAATTAGCTGTTGCTGTACCCGGTTAAATAGACCCATCTAATTTCACTCCTGAAAGCACTAAATCTTCAGTAAACCATTTAAAAAATAAATTAGACTAATAGAGAAGGAGATGACAAACTTTGGAAGCTGCAAGACAGATGACTGTCACCTAGCACACTTGAAAAGCCCAATTTATACTGCATAATTCTCAAAAAGGTCCTGGAACAGGGCCATTGGATTTGGAAATGAATGAAGTAAATCAGAGAGGATGAAGTGAAAGCTATTTGAGAAATACCTCTAAGTGCATGCCTCACTCTCAGAAGACTAGAGGTTTATTTCTGGACAGAATCATCTATGGTGTGGGGGTGTCCTCAGGCATACAAAGGACATGAGAATCACACTGGGAGCAGGTTAGGTGTATTTGAGTATACATGATGCTGAATGCAAGGCCCTGAGTCATTTTCCACTTCTTAATTTAGTAAATCCTCAGAAGATTGGAAGACTCTCATCTGTGGAATCTGACCAGCCCAGGAGGAACAGACTAAGATAACAACATCAGAGGTTCCCCAATAAAGGGCCCAATTAGATCACCCTCAGTGAAGCGCAATGGCAACCCACTCCAGAACTCTTGTGTGGAAAATCCCATGGACGGAGGAGCCTGGTATGCTGCAGTCCATGGGGTCGCTAAGAGTCGGACATGACTGAGTGACTTCACTTTCACTTTTCACTTTCCTGCATTGGAGAAGGAAATGGCAACCCACTCCAGTGTTCTTGCCTGGAGAATCCCAGGGATGGGGGAGCCTGGTGGGCTGCCGTCTCTGGGGTCGCCCAGAGTCGGACACGACTGAAGCGACTTAGCGGCAGCAGCAGTGAAGCCTCAAAGTCTCTAAGCTGCAACCTCTAAGCAGATCTTCTAAAGGGTTTGTTTTTTGTTTTTCTTTTGGAAAAGGACTACCATTTATGCAGGAAAGCTCAAGTGATAACAGACAAAAGCAGAAAAATAGCACTTTGGAGGAAAACAAGAAAGTTAATGAACTCAGATGTTCTGATACATTGTATACTTGTCACTGTGAACTCATAAATCACTAGTAAATAGGGGATGCAGACAATTATTAACATGTTTGGAGAAGGCAATGGCACCCCACTCCAGCACTCTTGCCTGGAAAATCCCATGGACGGAGGAGCCTGGTAGGCTGCAGTCCATGGGGTCACTAAGAGTCGGGAACGACTGAGCGACTTCACTTTCCCTTTTCACTTTCATGCATCGGAGAAGGAAATGGCAACCCACTCCAGTGTTCTTGCCTGGAGAATCCCAGGGATGGGGGAGCCTGGTGGGCTTCCGTCTAAGGGATCGCACAGAGTCGGACACGACTGAAGCGACTTAGTAGCAGCAGCAGTAGCAGCAGCAAACAGTGTTGGCTATTTTTTTCCCCTAAGAAAGAAAAGCCACAGAAGCAGATCTATAAACTTCAGCAAGAAAAGGTCTTCACTCAGTTGCTATACTGGCAGCAGAAGCCTTTCAAGTATATTTGTAAAAAAAAAAAAAAGAAAGAAAAACTACTTAGTTGCTTAGTTGTATACCCCAGAGGTACACAACTGTTGACCTGGTTACAGGTTGAATCCCCTACTGACCAGCCTCGTGGTTTAGATATCTACTTTCACCTGCACTTCAGGATCTCCCAGCCCTACTCTTGGCATTCTGCCAGCATGTCTACACTACTTTTAAACAGTCTTACTAACATGTAATTGACATACAAACACTACACTTATTAAGTATAAATACAATTTGATAAATTTGACTCATGCCTACACCTATGAAACCTCACCAGAATCATAATGATAAAACCATCATCCCCAGGGATTTCCTCCTGTCTCCTGTGATCCCTTCCTGGTCTCCAGCCCTCTACTCCTATTCATAAACTTCATCTTATCTCTGTGGTATCGTCCAGCAATACTGAGAGCAATCTGAGTGGCTCAGATCAGCTCTCCAGGTACCAATTTATGTTTTTTTTAATTGGTGCTCTGTTTACAACTGCAGAGGATTTGAGTGGTATGCCTCAAACTACCTCCCCCCGCCCCCCATTAGCTCTGTTAATGTTTTTGCAAGATGAAAGGTTTTTCTGGATGACATATACTTCTGTCTCACAGTACCTCCCACAAAATGCTAACTTCAAAGGAAAAAAAGTAACTGAAGAGTCCTGACAAACACCACCTTAACCAAGTGATCAAAACTAACCTCAGCCATAATGGAACAGACTGGAATTGTGGCCACATAATAGAATGCAATGAAATAAAGCATGTCTAATGTTTCTGCCCAAACTATGTAAGCTGAACCTAGCCATAAATTAACATCAAAACAAGACATATTTCTACAAAATTAATGGCCTGTGATCCTCACAGATGTCAAGTTTATGAAAATCAAGGAAATTAAGGAATTTTTTCAGATCGAAAGCTAGAGACATGGAAATTAAATGCAATGTGTAATCGGTGTAGATTGGATTCCTTTGCTACAAAGGGCAAAACTCAGGGCTGTGGATTCAATGGTAGTAATATAGCAGCGCTTGTTAATTTCCTGACTCTGATGGTTTTGTGCTGTAAGAAAACATCCTTGTTCACAGAAAGTACCTCAAACTGTTGTCCAGTAATGGTAGCAACTAAGCCACTGGTACTTATAAACATGTCTGGCATAACACTTCTTAAAATATTTTGGATAAAAATGATACATTATTAAAATAATTTCAGCTGTTTTTTTAATAAGGACTATCAAAAGTAAAATTACATGGGTGGCTTGCACTGTATTTCTTTTGGATGGCACTACAAAGTATTCAGGCTGATTTGGTATCATGTTAGCAACTTATCCTCAAATAGTTCAGGGGAAAAAGTTATTAAATCTGAGTTGCGGCTTTTCTGAAAGGTTGAATGAAATTATTTTAAAATAAAAATTTGTTAATGAGGGATATAAAAAGGTATGTTATTTTAGATTAATGGGCAAATGGGCGTTATGAAATTTTAAGGTTATAAATGGCATTGACATTCATTTGGGGCCTATCACAAACTAAATGTTTATAATGTATGAATTTTAGGAGTTAACCCCCACAACCATCACAAGTATTGGGAATTACTTTCTATGTTTAGGCTGTGATGGTGCCTTTAAGGAGCTGCCTCTCACTAGCAGCACAAAGGACACATAAAGATTAAGCTTATATATCCCACTGGATGTTGCCTGGTCCTCATGTACCCCCTTTATGGGTTGTTCACTTGGTCTCTTCATCACTCATCTTCTGCCCATTTGCCATTAGCTGTGAACCTGCTTGACTCTCACACCTGTTTGTCCTACTCTTTAGCCTTTCTTTGTAGGGCACCCTTGATTTGGTCAGGCCTCCTCCCAGTGTCCTGCAAACAGTTTGAGCCTTGCCTCGAGAGCAGGGCACACAGTTCTCCCTCTGACAAGAAAAGAGGCTCGGAAAGATTAAGCAACCTGTACAACACTGTGCAGCTGGGATTCCAAATCTACTTCTAATTCATGCCACTCTGTAAGAGGTCCACCTGCTTATCTCTGATGATCTGCTTTCTCTAATTGTTCTGTTTCCTTCATAGAGCTTACCACAACTCATAATGATCTTTTATGTCCCTCAGGAGATGCTAATTCTGTGATAGCAGCTATCTTACCTGACACGTTCACAGCTGCATCTCACTGCCTGGAACATAAAAGTGCACCATCGACTTTTATTGAATGGCAAAAAAAAAAAAAAAAAAAAAAAAAAGAGTACTAGTTTAGCAGTGGGTAAAATCTTTTTCAAGACTACAATGCAGTTATTTGTAAAGATTTTTCTTTTTCTTTAGGTATATTACATATAAAAGTGGATATTTTCCATGATAAGTGAAAATGGCCAATCCTTTAAGAGGAGAAGTATTGAATCTTTATAAGAATGTAAGTAAGTACGTTGCCAGTTTTGTAAATGTTATATGACATAGATTGTTTAGAAATATATAATCTTTCTTTTTTAAGCTGCTGTATCTTGGACGAGACTATCCAAAAGGAGCAGACTATTTCAAAAGGCGTCTGAAGAATGTTTTCCTTAAAAACAAAGATGTGAAGGACCCAGAGAAGATCAAAGAACTTATTGAAAGGGGCAAATTTGTAATGAAAGAACTAGAAGCATTATACTTCCTTAGGAAATACAGAGCTATGAAACAACGCTATTACTCAGATACCAACAAAACTAAATGATCAGTATTACTATCATTTGACTGAAGATCAGTGCCAGCTGTTTATGTACCAGCTATGACAAAAATAACTTTAAAGTGTCAAGATATACACTGTGTTAAAAATACCTGAGCTGCCTTACTGAACTAAAACAGGTTTCAACTTCTATTGCTTTATCAGCAACCTTTATGCTCAATTTTTATATAACAATTAACTGTTAAATGTCAATTTTATAGTAATTTAGCTATATAATATTGCCAACTACTTATTAAAAATTGATGAGCACCCAATTTCGAATGAAAACATAATGTACTTAAGTTTTAGTGAAAAATTTGCCAATTATTCTTAGCTCATTTCTGCATTTTACTGAAAAGAGAATGCCATTTAACACTTAAGCAGAATAATTTCTTGCAAGTTTATTTCCCTTAACTTTTAAAGGAGCTCATTTTTGACCCCATGTGAAACGCCAAGAGCACATATCCAGTGTTCGCTGTGAAAGAAGCAGCGTCTGGTAATGGTCTAAGTGCAGTTAGTAGAAATAATATGTGTAGAGTTAAGAACTTGAAACAGCCTACCAGTGACTGGCATTACATAATATGCCTATTTAATTATTTCCGGTATTAATTTTGCAATTGGATGCCTTTGGGCCTTAAAACAAATCACCTGTTGTATATCAATACCTTCTTCAATAAAAAGTAATGATTTATGTTATTCTATTCTTTTGTCATAAAGGCAGATTTGGTTTGCATCCACTTCTAAATGAGTTAATATGTCATAGGACCTAAACCTAACGTGGTTTTAAGCAAACACTTAAACTTTTACACAATGTTCACAGCACCTTTTACAAATAAAAAACATCTAGCTTTATAAGCTAAAGAAAAGATTTACTAATTTACTAATATACGCTAATATAATTTAGCGTCTGTTGCTTATAAACTATCCTGTATCATTTGTGGGGATAACGTTTCAAATTTCCCTGGCAATCCAGTGGTTAGGAGTTGGCACTTTCACTGCTGTGGACCCAGGTTGGGGTCAGGGAACCAAGATCCCACAAGTCGTGCAGCACAGCCAAAAAAAAAGTACACACTATGATAGTCACCATAACTATTTTTATTACATTACAATAATTAGGAGCAGTACAGTTCATGACAAAAATATTACAAATTTCAGATCACTTCACAGCACATACTCCTATAAACATTTAAAAGTTAATTTTAATTAAAAGAGTGGTCATTTTTAAATTTAATGTTTGATATGACCAACATTCCTAGGTCAGCGCAACCGAACGATGGAAAACAACTGGATCACACTGCATATGTCCCACAAAAAGAAGCACAATGTACAAAATGTGCATGTTTCAGTTTACACTATACAAAAATAGTTAAAATACATTCCAGGTAAACATGTTACATTAAGAAATAGTACTAGTAAGAAATTGGCACTCAAAGGAAAACTGCAAAAGTATTTTCAACATGAAAACACAAGACAGTGGAATTGGAAACTTTTGAATAAAACATTACATAACCCATTTAGCTCTATAGGGAGGGGGACCGTCTATAATTGACATTTCTGCAGGTAATAACTTTTTTTTCATAAATTCATCTAAAATTGCCTATTATCATCCCAAACAGGCACTTAAAACTATTAAAACAAGTATTACTAGTTATGACTCATCTTTAGGAACTGATGTGAATATATTTCTAGAAAGAAAGAAATTTCATTTTCTGAAGGAATTTACAGCTACCAGTTATATGCTGTTCAATTTCTCAATGCAGATTTCATGCTACCCAATATCAACAACAAAGTTATTAAATATAAATTCAGCTTTAAAGTTACTAATGGGTTGTTAAAAATCATTAATACAAAATAATCAATAAATTATTACTTTTTGACAGATGGAAAGGGCAGGTAGTTTTTACTGCCTACAAAGAAACCTAAATGTGTATATGTTTAGGAAAAATGGTTAGGAAAAAAAAAAATCACTGGAATACAAATGAGATGAACTTGTGCAAACTGCAACTTAACATGCCTCACAAAGTTTCCATATATTTTAGGACAAAATTGTGCAATGGTGGCCAAGATTTTGATAACCTATAAAAGTTAGGTTCTAATTCCTATGCAGTGTGACTCAGTTAAAATAGAGCCTAGAATTCCTAAGTGGAGATACTCACTCAAATTTTACTACATACTTCTGCTACATTCTTCCACAAACGTTAATGTCTAAAACTATGTAATTTAGCAATTTTTTTAACTTCAACAAGGATTTTTATCTTTAAGGCTGTAATTAGATAACATTTATGTTATTTCTAGGATTCTCTCTCCCCTTTTAAAATCTCTACAAAAACAAACATTTTATTAAACCATTCAAAATTCACATAATAAAGGATAATTACCACTGCCATAAAAAAGTTGCCCAGCTACATCAAAAATTCAAGAGTCCTAAAAATCACCTCAGTTATACACTGCAATTCCTGAAGTATGGCCATTTCTTTCTCTTGTTTAGAAACAAGAGGAGGTACTAAAGCAAGTCTTAACTCCCTACTTAATGTTCCAAAAGCCTGTAGTTTAATATAGCATCTCAGAAACCATATTGATTTTTACAGAGAAGTTTCCTTTTCTGTGAATTAGCTCAGGCATCTGTTTATTTTTACCCAGAAGAAATAACTTTTAGAATTCAATATTTAATTTTGAACATCTATTATAATTACTTTTACAAAGAGACCATACTACACGCAGGGGGATTTTAACATTATCTGACATACAACTTAATTTGTACTATAATTGTCTCAACAGAATCACATAATTATGCCAAATTAAAAAAAAATAATCAAATTTACTCCTTTAAAACATTGAAGTAAACTGATTTAATTAAAAAAGAGCTTGACTAAACAGCTACATTGGAATAAGAGCAAAACAAGTATTTTAGAACTGGAAGAAACTAAGCTTAGAGACCAAATCATTTTTTTGCAGAATTACAACATGCATTATGTTGTATCTGGGTCATGTGTCAGATGCCTCACTCATATATAGACCCTCTAAAATATAAACACTACTTAAGGACAGGTCTTATGTCCCATGTTTGGGTACTCTTAATATCCCCAGTGCCTTGGGCAGTGCCTGGCATCTAGTAGGCACTGAAATATTTGCTGAAAAAATGACTTCTGCTAAAGATTAAGACATGAGTTAAATTTGAAAGTATCTTTCATGGTAAGATTTTAGTTTTTAAAACAATGGAATGTATCACTATTAGCAGGGCTAGTCCTAGTAAATTACATAAGGAATTCTCTCAGCACTACTTTTATTAAATTCTCCTTCCATGGGATAGGGTTCTAACTATTCATAGCAGGTATGAAAACTCCTACTTTGTAACTGATGAAGCAGGCAGCAAAGAGATGATGTTCAGAGGATCAAAATTAAATTGCTACAGCCACAACCTGAAAATTAGCTATTAGGTCAAATCCCATTATAGTATCTGTCAGATTATGTTAAGCCTGAGGAATTTTACAATATAGGACATTTTGGTATGATTTGATGGGAGGCCATCATGGAGATATCCAAAGCAGCAATCAATCTTGAGATCAGAGAAATGAGAAATATTATAAGAAAAAACATCAAGTCATGGGACATAGAGAAGTGTAAGGTAGGCAGGCAAGACAACACTAATATGGGAAAAGTCCTGGAAGCAGAGAACGATATTTAAAAATAAACTTCACCTCTTGCACAATTTTGCCTAAGACTGGCACTGAAGATGATAACACAGGTAAAAAGTTACAGATGGTGCTGAGACTGACAAATAGGTATATCCTTATGTAAACTGAATGTAAATCACATAGTTATAAAGCTAGATACAGCCTTTGAGATGACTTCTTTAAAAATGAAGAAATGGCTAGTAAGTGATTTGTCCAAAATCAAAGACACATAACTTAGAATCTAAGTCAACTTCCTCCTTGTCCAGTGATACTTTCACCTCAACACACTATCTCAGTTCAAATATTTTAAAATAAGTTAACATTTTAAATGCATTCAAAGAATGATTTTGTTAGCATTACTTTATCTATTATAAGCATTAGATATTCTTAATAATGGACCAGACTGTACTGAAGTGTTTACAAAAATGTTACTTTAGCCAGTGTTAAAGAGAACTAGCCAATACTCAAGATTTTGACATTTTTTCATTTCATCGTTTAAAAAAAATTAAAATCTTGCCACCCCACCTAAAATCTCATTTAAAATAATGTGGTTTTTTTTTTTTTTTTTAAGTTCTGTTTTTTTGGGTTTTTTATTTTAAAAAAGTGATGTTCCTGAGTAGGACTACGACATAATGAGAATGTACCTTGCTGAGCTATTCAATCTCTCTGCAAGTCCTTGTTTTTGACCAACCAAGGCATGGCAACAATGGAAGACCACAGGGATGCAGTCCACACTGTGAAACTCTCCATGTAGCTTAAAGGTTCACGGAAGGCCCGGCTTTGCCACCCTGGTCTCTGTAACACCTACCAAGCTAACTGGCCCAAATAATCTTTTACATCACTATCAGTAGAATTAAAACTACTTTTAAAGATTGAAGTTCAAGAAAAAGATTTATGCTAAGAAAGAGCAATCTGACACAGGGAGACTGTATTTAATTCCTATGAGAATTCTTTATACATGTTAAAATTTTTTTAATTATTACAAAAATTTAAAGCATGTAAATATAGTCCCAAAATGCATGTTCTAATCCTCATTACCTACTGGGTCTGCCTTAACATAAAAAGCTATTCAGAGCATTATAGGAATTTACCTAATGTGGAAAGTAAGTGGCCTTTTAATATTTTCCATTGCCTTGTATTTTTTTCCATTTTTTTCCTTTTTTATAGAAAAAATATAGTATTTTGGGGAACGTGACCATTTGACAAATAGCAGTGGAAAGAAGAAAACCTTTGTGAACAGTGTAACCTGACATTCATTAAGGGTAACTGAAACTGTAGGACAATGATACCTACAAGATGAAACTACAGGAAGCCCATAAATTCATGTTCCCTAGATGTTTCAGTAAAACCAATCATGAAATCTCAACTGAAGTTATAATTAGTAATTAATCCATGTGTGTGACTAGATAAAACAATACAATAGGGATGATTTGAAAGCCTCATTAATTTGTTTCACACTAAAGTTCACAATTGATAAGAAAAACAGGAAGTAATCAACTGCATGCACCAAAAACCCCAAGACAGAAATCTTGGGTGTTCAGTTTCTTTTTCACAGGCATTGCTAGTTCAAAAACCAAAACGCAGGGAATACTGGCACTTAGAGGAAAAAAGTTTCCACTGTCATTTTAAAATAAGCATTCAAGATAAAAGCTAACAGTATGGATGGAGCAGAAAGAAAATTAGATAATGCTAAAACAAATGCTAATAATTTAGTGTAATATACAAAAATTACCACTTTTACTTAAGTATGCCTTAAGAAAAAAGTACAAATTGTATTTACATAATTATACACTTTGTCTTTGACTTCTTTTTCTTCTTTTTACCATCTTTGCTCATCTTTTCTTTATGTTTTCGAATTTCTCGAACTAATGTATAGAAGGCATCGTCAACACCCTGAAACACATAACAAGTATTAAAACGTGAATATATATGATGGTTTGAGGTATACAGAAAACAGAAAGGATGTATTACTAGTGGAAATATTGAGAAAGAATAAGAATACTTAACATTTCTCTTTAGACATATATATATCAGATTTTTTAGGATTCTTAAGTGTCTTCAAGGATATTTGGTAACATTATAGGAACACTGATTTTTACCAAAGGCAATGAAATCAATGGCAAAGAATCCTACATACACTTAGGTATTAACACATGACTTTTCCTGAGAACTTAATTTGCTACCAGTTTTTCCATACTGGCATACCTCTGTCACCAAAATCCAAATGTATTTGTGTATATATGTGAATATATATTTATACTTAATTATCCCTGAGTTTTAGACATTTGATATAAGCCACGCCAGTATATACTACTTTTATAATTATTTCACTATATTTGAGCCATGGTTCAATATTATTTAAATCCATTTAGATTTAAATAATTATCATGAAATATACAGTATCAATATATTACTTTCAGTTTTATTAAGGCATTGGTTTCAATTCACATACTTGTGAGAAGAAAATTTTAAATGACCACAAGACACAATACTCTGAAAAATGTAATGCTTCTATTGGAGAAAAGATCTAGATCATTTAAATGGTGGTGAAGTCCACTGATTGGAGATGTTTCTTAATTCATTATACTTTTAATATCTGTGTAGTATATGAAGTATTCAGAAGTTTTTCATATAAAGTCAAATGCTGTTATCTCCAAAGCAATTGCCATTTGGTCATTTTGGTCATCTTGTTTTGATCAAAGCAAGGTACTCAAAGTCACTCAAAGTGATTTTGAGTCAAAATAATTTTCACCCTAATCATTCATACAGAACATGAAAAATACCACTCAGACTGCTAGTAGGACAGCTGATTTTAACCCTGCAATCCTGAATGCTGCAAGATCTGCACCTAAGTCAATTCCTCTCCTACCCCTGTTAAAAGCAAATTAAACATACAAGCAAAATAAAAATTAAAGAAAAAATACAATCTTGTATTTAAAATATGTATTTTAAAATCTGTTCAACTGAAGAGTACTGTGCTGTGCTTAGTCACTCAGTTGGGTCTTGACTCTGCAACCCCATGAACTGTAGCCTGCCAGGCTCCTCCTCTGTCATGGGGATTCTCCAGGCAAGAATACTGAAGTGGGTTGCCATGCCCGCCTTCAGGGGATCTTCCTGACCTAGGGATTGAACCCAGGTCTGCTGCATTGCGGGTGGATTCTTTACCGTCTGAGCAACCAGGGAAGCCCAAGAATACTGTAGTTGGGTAGCCTATCCCTTCTCCAGGGGATCTTCCTGACCCAAGAATCAAACCAGGGTCTCCTGCATTGCAGGCAGATTCTTTACCAGCTGAGCTACCAGGGAAGCCCCAGTAACTGTTATTAAATGCCTGTTAACCTAATGATGTTTTCAAACCTAGACACTAGAGGGAGTGTCAGGAACAAATACACAACAAAGTTGTATTAATCAAGCCACTTTAAGAACAACGAAAACTGGCTTTTTACTCATTTTAACCACTTCTGTCGAATATGAACAGAAACATATTCATTAAATTATTTTATCTTGAAAATAACTGAAAATTTAACATATTTCTCTTTTATGTATTACTAAGATCTTCTACAATTAATATTTCAATAACTAAATTAATTCTGGGCATTTTCATGCAAGTTATATTTAACTGATTTTTACAACATTTAATCTAAAATTTATAAAAGTATTACCAATGTTTTTAAAGAATTAAACAGAGTGGGAATGAGAGGCTTGCTCACATTTAAACAATAGTAGTGGTATAAAAACCGGAATTATTGATTTGAACACTAGTGAGTAGAAGTTCCCAGTGAAGCCCCCAAACTTCACTTGATGTTCCCCACTTACTGATACAACATACGCTTCTGCTTCACCCACAGGAGAGGAAAAGTAGGTAGGCAGTTCATCAGCAATACAATCAAGGCTTCATATATATAAACCTTCATGTTAACACATAAAGAGCAAAAAACTTCCAGTGACACAATAAAGAATAACTATTTTCTTATAAACAGTACCAACGCTGACTAATTTATAAACTATTAGAACAGGATGGAATCTTAAGAGAGGATCTATTCCAACTCCCTTACCCTTCACAAATTCCCTTTGATCGCACATCCTTATGTAGTCTACTTCAACAGTTTTTATAATGAAGAAAAACATCAATGATATAAAAATGTTCAAGAAGACAAAATGAAAAACCATGAGACAGATACAGAGAAGACACACCCTAAGGTGAAAACAATATATAAGTATTTAGGAGACAATAAAGGGAGAATTTGATTACATTACCTTCTTGTAAGATTCTGACAAATACTTGAGTTTATATTCCACTGAACTCTTCTTTCTATATAATCTTAATTTTAATGATTAGTGAAATATTAAAATTGCTCAAAAGAGGGTAGTGGATGCCTTTTGTTCATGTGGGAACTAATCATTCTCATATACATGTAAAGAAGACAAAACAGGATACCACTAGGGTTATTTGTTCAAACCCATCATTTTAGCACTAAGAAAAACTAATTTGCATATATTTATCACTGTCAAATTAATTCTGTAAAAATATCTTTATTTAAAAAATTTAGGTATTACCAAGTGCAATTTTTTCCTTATATAAAATGCTATTCATGATCACTGAAAAAAATTCATCATGCCCAACAATTTGACATTTAGACTACAGTCACTGAAATAGTTTGCACAAATTTGAGATTTTAGAAAAGTATACACTTCCATCTGTTTCAAATAAAAACTGAAGCATAAAGCTTATTTTATTCTAAATAGTTCTACTTTAAAAATCATCTAATAATAACAGAGTAGGAAGAAAAAAAAGACTAGCACTTAACTCTGGTCATAAATGCTGTTATTTCAGAAGTTTTACTT
Organism: Bubalus bubalis; assembly: GCF_019923935.1. NCBI lineage: Eukaryota > Metazoa > Chordata > Mammalia > Artiodactyla > Bovidae > Bubalus > Bubalus bubalis. Next base: position 35,056,406 of record NC_059160.1, read on the forward strand.
TTAAGATTGCATTCCAATGTTGGGTTTTATCACTTCTAAATTAAATATTATTTTGTACAATGATGCTCAAAAAATATTGAGTTCATAAATCTCAATAAAAATTAATGCCAGTCATTAATTTTGCTTTGTTTCTTCGTCTGAGTTTAGTTCATAACATACCACATAGTATCTTTGGAACTTAATCTACTATTCAAAAGTATATTTTTGGAGATACATTATTTCAGACTTTCGACTCATATAAAGAACACCAACCTTTAGTTTAATCAGCACAATGAATGATATCCTCCAATTTTATTCATGTTCTCCCAGAACATTATATATTGCAAATAATATGCATCAAAACCTTAAGCTTTGGTATGAATTTTATGGCATCTATTGAGGGAAATATTTTCTAAGGAAAACCAAATTTAATATGGGTTGGTTTAGAAAGGAAATTGAGAAATTCCACTCAATAAATCCAACTGGGCAGCTCCTATGTGCCAGGAACCTCATTAGGCCACAGACATACAAAGATTAGAAATATGAGATTCTAGCTCTCTAAAATTCTTACCGTATAGGAATCAAACATAGTTTATTTCACTTTAACATGGTAAGTGTGTAACAGTTAAGAGCAATAAACTGGGAACACACAAGAAGGGCACATTATGCCCAGTCTGCTGCTAAGTCGCTTTAGTCGTGTCCGACTCTGTGTGACCCCATAGACGGCAGCCCACCAGGCTCCGCCGTCCCTGGGATTCTCCAGGCAAGAACACTGGAGTGGGTTGCCATTTCCTTCTCCAATGCGTGAAAGTGAAAAGTGAAAGTGAAGTTGCTCAGTTGTGTCCGACTCTTTGCGACCCCATGGACTGCAGCGTACCAGGCTCCTCCATCCATGGGATTGATTTAAAGAAAGATTCTTAGAGAACAGGAGATTAGACAAGCATGAAAGCATGTTAACTAGTAAAACTAGGGGATGAGAACACTAGCATTCCAAACAAGAGCAACAGCCAAGACTTAAGGGAAGGTAAGAAATAACATAGTGCTGATTTACATGAGGACCAAAAAGTTCAGTCAAGGAGTTTTTTAGAGATGAAACCAAAGGTGAGAGGGGAAGGAAGGTGTTAAGGAGCCATATATATTCTATGAAACCTTTTAAGTATATCTCTCTGGTTGCACTGTGAATGAAGGCAGCAAAAGGTAAACCAAGTAAGAGGTTTCAACAATCCCAGCAAGAAATGATAGAAGTCTGAACTGATGATGTGATGAAAGTTAGAAGGTGGGCTTCCCTAGTGGCTCAATGGTAAAGAATCTGCCTGCCAGTGCTGGAGGTGGAGGTTTGATCTCTCATCCAGGAAGATTCAACATGTCATGGAGCAACTAAGCCCGTGCTGCCACAGCTCTCGAGCCTGTGTTCTAGAGCCCAACAGTGGCAACAACTGAGCCCACGTGCATTAAGTACTGACGCCCATGTGCCCTAGAGCCCACGCTCTGCAACAAGACAAGCGACAAAAATGAGAAGCCCATGCGCTGCGACTGGACAGTAGCCCATGCTCTGCAACAAGACAAGAGACAAAAATGAGAAGCCCATGCGCTGCGACTGGACAGTAGCCCCTGCTCACCACAGAGAAAAGCCTGTGTGCAGCAATGAAGACCCAGCACAGCCAAAATAAATAAATTTTTAAAAAAGTTAGAGTGTAACATCATTCACAATAGAAATTTGTGGTTGCCTCCAAATGGATGTGAAAAATAGGGAGTCATCCCAAGACTCCCAGGTTTCTCACCTGGGTAAAGAAGTGATGCTGATGTCACTACGTTAAGAGAGCAGAGATAGAATAAGTCCCTGCCTGTGGAATGTCCAAAAGAAAACATACTCTGTAAGAGTGATCCTTTCCCACCTTCTGGGCCATTCAACTCCTCTATATGGTCCGGCATCTTTTGTCTCTCAAGACCCTGACAAATGTAGAATAGTCTATAGCCATCAAAAAATTGCCTCAATTATAATTAATATCCATTAGATTAAAAATAAATGTATTGACTGTGGAAGCAAACTACACCTTTCTTATTTTTTTAATACTTCAAATTAGAATCCCACACCAAGGTAGATCTCAAGTGGTTGCTACTTCGTGAGCTATGAAAAACATGCTTTCTGCCAAAATTAATATGCTGAACTTACCAGATTACATTACAATGCATTTTTTAATTTTCACACAGCCAGGAGTCTTTTCTTCTTTGCTGATTTTTTTCAATCTGTATTGTCGGATCTCTCTCACCAATGTATAAAAAGCATCCTCCACTCTCTGCATTGTAAAACACAACTTCTTTAAAGTCTGTTTCATTGGTAATAGTAATTTATTGGGACAGCCATGTGCAAGAAGTTTGAAATTTTGAGCTTTACTTGAGCATTTTCTTTTTTCAAACAGACATCAGACTGTTTGAATAGAACTGGGGATTCAGTATTAAAATAGGGCATAAATTCTGATTTGTTCTTTGAAGTCAAGTTTTGTTTTGTAATGGGATAAGAATTTTTAAAAAAAAAATTTAAATTAGGAAGTGCATGTTTTATTAGTACCTGTATATCAATTAATGCAATCATTTTAGTTTGTTAGTCACAGAATTAATCAAAGTCTAAACTGAAGTTAGATTTAAATTATTTCTTTGACTTAGGGAAAACAAGTTATTTTTGTACCACTGATCCCTACCCCTGCTCTGAGTCAGGAGTGAGGAGAAAAATGGTACAAAAGGGATAGTCAGACCTTTGTTTAAACACACACACACACACACACACACACACACGCATGCACACAACACCTCAAAATACAGCTGGGTCAAGAGACTGGAATCACAAGTTCTATCTTCAATTGCAACTGTCCAATTTCTAGAGCCCATAAATGGAACCAAGACTGGGACTTTTGTGGATAGAGAACTGCACTATTTAAATAAAAATGCTAAATGAGAGCTGTTTACCATAAAATGAAAATATTTTTAATTGTTTAAAAAATACAAAATAGTAGCAATACAATTTTGTATCCATATTACAAGTCTTAAAAATAATGTTTAGAACAATATCCAATGTAACTGGCTTCATATCTTTTAATTTACACACTCTGAAGGAGCCAAGGGGACTTCTGCTTAAGGCTATGGTGAGAAAGCTATGACAACAAATACAATCATATATGCCCATATGGAGAAGTTTTATGTCTTTTCTAGTCTAGAAAATTAGACAGTAGACAAGAGGGAGAAATGTTTAGATTAACTGTACTATTAGTTTGTCCAGAAGAATGTAACCACCAAAGTAGAAGCTGACATCTAAAAAAAGAAATATTAATTTCTTAAAAGCATTAAGAATACTTAAAAGTATTAAGTATTTTATTAAAATATTAAAAAATCTTAAAATTTTCTTTAAAGTATATTCTCAAAAACACTAAGAATTCTTCAGTATTTCTAAAAAGAAATACTAACACAAATATTAACCTACATAGGGCTTCCCGGGTGGCACTAATGGTAGTGGTAAAGAACCCACCTGCCAACGCAGGAGATGGAAGAGACACGGGTTCAGTCCCTGGGCTGGGAAGATCCCCTGGAGAAGGAATGGCAACCCACTCCAGTTTTCTGGCCTGGAGAATACCGTGGACAGAGGACCCTGGCAGGCTACAGTCCATGGGGTCTCAGAGTCAGATATGACTGATGCAACTTAAGCACACATTAATTTACATGTGGTACAAATTAACTTAAAAGATAAATGTTCCATTCTTCTAAAAGAAAGATGTTTTTAAAATGTTAGTGGTTTATTTTACTGTACATTTTTTTTTAAGCTTAATCTTTTCTTTCAATTTTAAGATAGAATTACTCACTATGGGAAGTGGCATATTTAAGTCGCTGACATTGTTAACACCAGTCTTTCTATAACCAAATGTGACAAAATGGACCCGGTACCTAAAAATCTAATTTGTATCAAAAATATGATTTGCAGTTTTAAATTCAATCAAGCACAGAGAATCAGCCATTTAAGTATTAACTTAAGTAAAACAGCTAAAGCTTAATCTTAGCATGCATACATCATCACACATCCACTGCTTGCAATAGTTAAGGAAAAGAAAAGGGGCATCTCAATTTTTATAGCAATATTAATTCTTACAAATCTTTAGAATGTATTAAGAACTGCTTCAGTGGAACTCAGTAATGTATCTTTGAAGTAAAACTTTAATTTAAAATTCATAAAATTAAGTTTCAGTTAAGTAGGGATTTAAATAATGTTAATTATATATTAAAATGTACCTCTGAAGTTATTGTATCAACTTGTGATATAAAAATCTGTATACTTTTAATGAAATCAATTTAATCAACTAGGTAACTAAGCCAACTACAGAATAAAAATTCCAACTATTTTCTGAAATCATTAAGTATGTTGGTACTTTAAATGAGACAGCCACATGTACCCATATATAAAACTTTTAATATTTTGTATTTATCACTACTGTCTAAGAGGAGAGGGTTTGTTTTTAAGAAATTACTAAATAATTAAGGTATTAAAAGAGCTTTAGTAATGCATATAAAATATAAAGCATGTGCTGACATTTAAGGTATCTTCACAAATGATTCTCTTTTCAATTTGAAAATTAATGCAAGAAATTTCAAATATATGTATATACAAATAAAACAAACCAGGTAAAGCTCATATTTTTCAGAATAAAAACTCTCATTCCTGTTTAAAAAAGAAGGTATAAGGTCAATGTAGAAGTACTGAAATATTCTATGATGGAGGAAAAAAACTAATTTAGCAGAAGCAAATTTTGATTATAATTTATTTCTAAAACTAGTTTGAATGTGTCTGCTTTTTAAGTATGCACATCCCATCACCAATATCAGAATATATGATTTTTGTTTCCAGCAATGCAGAGAGAGTTGGAAGCCAATAATTAAAAAGAACTATACTACCCGCCACCAAGAATTCAGTATCAGGACCTCAGAGGCTAAGATAATTAACACCACCAAGAAATAGTTGTTCCAGAATGACTTTTTCATTTCTCATCTTTACTAATAGAAAATTTAAATTAAAGATTTTAAAGAATCAGTTATTTACCGTATTTTCTCAGACTTAATTACTTATTTCTTGATAATATGCTTTAAAATCATACTGACATGAAGAGAACATTACTGATCCTTGTATGTACCTTAAACCACTGGCACAAAACACTGGTTTCATATTCCAGAATTTGTAGGTAATTTTAAAAGATTAAGCACAGCCAAAACAGATGTTTAATACCTACTATGGCTAGTTGCTAAGGTCTTAACCGGCACACAATGATTTATTCTTGAGACTATGGCTTGTTGCCACAATACACTCATCTTCAGATCTCACTGATTAAACAACTGAGACACAAGTACGTACTGTAGGAGCAAAAGTTCATGTGTCTATGTATGTAAATTTTAAAATAAGTTTTAAAAAATATATTTGTACATTTTCTTTAATCAAGAGATTTGACAGTACTTTCATCTCAGTCATTATCTGAAAACATACTGTAGAGACTATGGAAATACAGCACTTCAGTACAGGAGAAAGAACTGTTAACCACATCATTCTGTATCCTGGTGCCTGTAATGTTTTCACTAACCAATTCAATTTTAAACAAGTACTTGTTCCAGTTAACAGTTTACTACCTGCCAAAGTTCTTTCAATGAAATAACACTTCAAATACCTGAACCGTAGACAGATGCAAGAATACTAGCCTTCCTGTGTTGTTCAGTCATTAAGTTGTGTCCAATTCTTTGCAACCCCATGGACTGCAGCACACTAGAGTTTGCTCAAATTCATGTCTATTGAGTCAGTGATGCCATCCAACCATCTCATCCTCTGCCACCCCTCTTCTAGCCTTCTTGGGGGAGAGCAATGGGAGGAACAAGATGTATTCTAAAAAGCAACTCTGCATCGCTGAATTGGAAAGAAACCTTGCCGAACGATAACCTACCTCAGCAACTCTGAACTGCTTCGGAGGCTATGCTATGCATTGGTGCACAGCAGGTCCTCAGTTAATTGTTTTGTCTAGTTTTAACACATAAAAAGCAAAGTTCAAAATATCAATCTTTTATACACAACCCAACTACTGCTAAACAGAGAAATGTGGCATATAAGAACGTTTTTTTGTTTGGTTTGCTTTGTTAAAACAGTTTGATCGTAAGTTTTCTTTAACGGAGGTCTCCCAACAACTAAATTTATGTATCTGGAACTTAACAACAACAAAACAGAAAATTAATTTTTTTTTAATTAAAAAATTTTTTTTAAACTTAAAACATTTTTAAGTTCATAAAACAAATTTTCACATTATGCTCAAATTGAGACCTCCAGAAAGCAAAAAAGCTGAATCAGAAGTAACATATACTCAGAGAATTCTGCTTTTGTCATCCACTTTCCTGAATGCTCCCCACTTTTGATTTTAGCAGACTGGAAAACACACTGCTGATTACCATGGTATCAACAATTTGGTTTCAACAGCCTTTGTGAACACTGCCATGCACTGCCCAAAGAGGCCAGAAAAATGTCATCTAGACAGCAGACTTTATTATACACTTGGAACACAGGGACCTGATGCAGCCTACCTGCAGAAACAAAAACTTCTTTGGCCTTTCAGATGTGGACTAAAAGAATAGCTGAAAACTATAATTTTATAAAAATATAAAAGAATTGTATTTTAGCCATAAAAATGGACTTTTTAAAATAAGAAACTAATTAAGTTGGTAAAATATATAGCTTGCAACCCTTACCTTAAAAATACTAGAGTAAAACTCTTACTTCTCTTTCACAGAATATGTAAATTTTACTTTAAAATTACTAATGTTAGCCTATAAAATTTAAGTTGAAGGTCTGACCTAACTTCTCGTGTCTGGTCAAAGAATACAGTTCCCTAGATAATCAACAAGCAGCACAGTACAACCCACAAGCCCAATGTAGCCACAGCCCATATTTTTGTACTGCCCACAAGTGAGTGATTTTTGCATTTTTAAAGAGCTGTAAGAAAAAAAAAAAAAAGCAACAGATATCACTTGGGGCCCAAAAGCCTAAAGTATTTATCATCTGACCCTCTGCAGAAAAAGCTTGCCAGTCCCTGACTTTTATCTATAAAAGTTCTAAATGCATGTTCCTACTAACTTAAATATAACTTTCTCTTGTTTTGTGTTTTAAGTGCATGCTCAAGACCAAAACAGGGCAGGAAACAAGTAGCTGCTGATAAACTACAATGAGGATATGCATATTCATTTTGCTCAAATAATAAATAAATAATAGAGATGAATATCAAAACGTTCTGCAGAAAATAGGGCTTCAAATTTTCACAAAAACTGGAGATGTAAATTAAAATTTATAAAAATTTACATATTTCATTTCCTCAATTACTTGGAATAGTTAATTCAAGTCTTCTAAGAGCATGCAAATATCAAATTAATTTCAACAGAGAGATGAATAAACTTTTGAGAGACAAATCAACAAGTCCATATAATAGAGAAATCAAAAATCAGAAACTAAATATTGAAGTTGTAGTTTAGCACCATAAATTACATAAACCAGATCAATAAAACAGGATATAAATATAAGAAAAGCTGAGGGCTAGAAGGTTAAGGAATAAAGTACAGTATTTCTTTGTAATATATCACTGTATACTTTAATTCGATGATCCATAAAAATGTCTACAAAACAAATTCAGGTTAATCCACTAGGTATCACATACCTACATTACCTTCCCTACCCCTCCCTCCACAAAAACCAGTATAAAACCTAAAAATCTATTTTAAAAGGAAACCAGGTAGTTTTCCGATTAGTTATGAATGCTGTGGTGTATTAAAGTATTAATGTCAAACATTAAGAATCAATATTACTTGTGAGGTAGTAACCATATAAGGATAGAAGACACAACTATTTTAGGCTCTTACATCAAACGAGAGTGGAGGGTAGCACTGGACAAGTAACAAGACTTCTTCTTCTGTCCTGTACTACCTTTCCACTCCAGATGTGGTCCATGTACCAAAGTCAGCATCACTTGAGAGCTTGTTAAAAATGCGGAATCACAGCTTCCAACCTAGGCCCTCATTCTAATTCAGAATTAGAATCTGGGTTTGAATAAGAAGCCCAGTTGATTTTTATGCATATTAAAGTATGAGAAGTACAGCTTTATTTGCAGCCCTTTACAACATCAGGCAAAGTCTCTTATTAGACTTTTTTCTTTCCTTTGTACAATGTAAACTAATATATCTCCCAATCTAAAATATTTATTTTTAAAGTTATAAATAATATGTTAATAAACTGTTAACGGTATAATCTAGGTAGCAGGTTTGCAAATGCTTTCAGTAAAAATCCTTCAATTTTATACCTGAAAAATTTGCATATGAAAGTGGGAGAAAAAGTTACAATGATATAATCATGTTTTCTGAGTACTTCTTAAGGGAAATCCAGGATTCTAGTCAGAGAAGACCAGTACGAAAATGATAAAAATCAAACCTCTTCCTAGTCTTTGGGACTAGGGAATGCTATGAATAAAATCTTAATTCTTTCAAAGTAAACTGAAGTAATGTATATACCAAGTATTTCTGTAACTTATAAATCAGGTTTTAGAATTAGATAATCTGTATTATGGTTAAAAACTATAGTAATTCAACTTTTGATTCCAAATGAAGACTTAAAATAGAATTTTTTTTTCACTGTGTACCAAATTTATACAACTAGAAAGTGGTACATATAATCTTCCACCAGGGAAGCAGACATATATATACTAGCTGAGTAATGGTTTACTTTTAAAATTTTTATCCCTTTACAAAATTCAGTGAAAGATCTAGAAGATGTTTTTATAAGTTTAACCATGTAAAAGATGTTTTTATAAGTTTAACCATGTAATGAGTTTTTCATCAATTTTCTTAACTTCTAGGATGATAAAGTTAAATTCCATGAGATTGGTTTTCCGGGCCATAACCAGACAAGGCCCCAAACAAATGTTCACCTTGTATGGAACATACCAGTATTCCATCATAACATTATATATTCCTTTCTAGGAATTTATTTATTCTATACGTTAAACTCTTATTTCACGCAAAGAGGTTAAATCATATCAATTAATTTTACCTAGGGAAAAAGTTACTTTTAAAATAAAGATAATTTTTGAAACAAAATTCAGGATCAATCTGGTGGTGGTGGTATTTTTTTCAGAACACAGTAAATGAATAACTGAGAATTCCTATTTGCTTTGTAAATATTCTCCTGCCTTAATGAAAACTTCCTGAAAAACATATATATCCTTTAAAAGAATATTCTAGCGAAGTAAAATTCTCCAAACACACAACATTTAATCTAGAAACATGACATAATATAAAAGCACTTCAAAAATAGGAAACTCAAAATTTGTTTGCCTGTTCTTTAATTTTAAAAATAAAACAGTAAAAAAAAAAAAAAAAAAAAATTCCCACATCTCTTGAATCCTGACTATAAGATGTGCTGAACTGTTCAATGTGGAAAGAAACCAAAGCCAAAAATAACGCATGGACACTGGAATGAGGACTGCCCTCTCATATCCTTTAGAGAACATTTACCAAGTAAATATTGTTTTACTTCCTACTTTAGTATAATGGAAAAAAAATCAACAGTTATGCTATCAGGTATGTACATTTATTAATGTTCATACCTTCCTGCTCCCAAAATGACATTATTGGAATATATATTATTAAATTGTGATTAATGATTAAAATCACTTGATATAGTTTGAGAGGAAAGATTTGTTATTTATTACAATTTTACTTACCTGTCTTGTCTTTGCTGATGTTTCAATAAAAGGAATTCCATAACTTCTTGCTAAGTCCTGAGCCTGTTTTGTGTCTACTGTTCTAGAAGGCAAATCACATTTATTTCCTACTAGAACCATAGGTACATCTTCAGAGTCTTTAACTCTTTTTATTTGTTCTCTGGGGAGGAAAAAAAAAAGTTATAGCACAGGAATTAGTAACAAAAATCTTTCAGAAACTATTCACAACTTTGTCTCATAAAATAAAGGTTGTTAATGTAATTCCTAGTTCCCATCACACCAGATTTTCCTTTCTCCTCCTCCTACTTGTTTTTCTCTATTCTAAACAGAGAGAACTTCTATGTCTTTTAAAAGATCAAATATCCAGAAATATAATAGTACTACAGTCTAATAGGTTCATATGCAGGTAGGTCACAATGATAAAACAGAAATAATGAAAAATTTTAGGCCAAAAAAGTGCTATGCCTAATTTTTAAAATTATAATCTTAAAAACACATACTGTGTACATTGTTAAATATATATATATAGAATTAATGTTTTTATAAAAACATGAATTACAACATTAACATATTTTTAACCTTCCATTCTTAAAAAAGAACACCAAGTGGAAAGATTTTATTTCTATGTGAACAATTATTTTAATAAAAGTAATCAATTTTATGCAAATTCGCCAAGATTCTTTAAAAACTGTATTAACACTTCTGTCTTTTAACTTCAGAGTTGTGTTTTTTCCTTAATTATCTAAAGCCAATAGTTATTTGATTCCAAGAAATGCCACACTAAATAGACTTATTTTTTAAGGCTATTCAAGTGGTGCCATCTCAATTATCTTTTCACATTTTTGTTCATGGTTTTCATTTTTATGATGGATCTAGCATAAAGCTTTGTTTCTCCAGTACAGAGTGGTTAAGAGCACAGGTTTTAGAGTCAAATAGACCTGCTTTTCAATTCCAGCATCGCCACTGTGTGATCTGGAACAAGCTGCTCAACTGCTCAATCCCTAAGATTTCATTTGCAAAACAGGGATATTACCTACCTCACAAAAATTATTTTATATTAGATAATTTGTGCATGGCAGTCAGCAAAGACTCAATAAATGGAGATAGAGTTACTCCTCAATGTCAATTTATTTTATTCAACTTAAACCCACCTATAATGGTGAATATCTTCAAATGATTTAGTATTATTTATGGCAAACACACAAAGAAAGCCCTCCCCAGTCCTCATGTACTGGTCCCTCATTGCACTGTACTCCTCTTGACCTGCTGTGTCGAGAATATCCAAGAGACAGGTTTCTCCATCAATTACTACTTGTTTCCTGTAGGAATCCTGAGAAGGGAGAAACACAGTCTGGGTTATCACGGTGCACCTTTTACTTCCAAAAAGGTGTTAGACACAACTCACAAACAAAAACCAATTCAATTCAAAACTGGGCAAATTGAATAGACAGGTTTCTAAAGAAAATACACAAATGGCCAATAAGTACATGAAAAGATGTTCAACCTCATTCAGGAAATGCAAATCAAAACGACAATGAGCTACCACTTCACTCCCATTAGAGTGGCTATTAAAAAAAAAAAAAGGTAATATAATAAGTGCTAGTAAGGATGCAGAGAAACTCGATCCATCAATTCCATTCCTAGGTATGTTAACAAAAGAACTGAAAGCAGAAACTCAAATACTTGTATGCCAATGGTCAAAGCATTACTTACAATAGATAAAATGTAGAACAACTCAAATGTTTGTTGGATAAAATGAATGGATAAATAAAATGTGGTGTGATGGCATGACTACACACATACACATACACACACTGAGTGGAATATTATTCAGCCATAAAAAGAAATGAAATTCTGATATATGCTATACAACACGGATGAACCTTGAAAACATTATGCTAAATGGAGTCTGACACAAAAAGACAAACATTCTATGATTCCATTTATACTGAGACACCTAGAAAAGGTCAAGTCACAGAGACAAAAAGTAGGAAAGACATTACCTGGGGCTGAGGAGAGGGGAATTGGCGAGTTATTATTTAATAGGCACAGAGTTTCAGTTTGGGATGAGGAAAAACTTCTGGAAACAGCCGGAGCTACTGGTTGTCCAATGTTGTGAATTTAACTTATTGTCACTCAACTGTACACTTAAAATTATGGCAATGATCAATTTTATGTGTATCTTACCACAGTTTTAAAAGTTTTTTTTTTAAAAAAACAAGATGTTACAAGAAGATTCAACAATGCAAATGCACAGACTGATAACAAAAAGACCCAAAATTCTCTGTAAAGAAAAATAATTATTACAAAATGGGATAGCTCTATCAACTCTTAGTATTCTGGATGATTTAGAGGGCAAGAAAAACCAAGAAACTTACAAATAATTGTCATGCATTTATTTTACCTGTAGTCAAGGGAATTCATAAGAGAATGGTCAATACTGAGAATTTTCATACCCTCCATAGTACATTTCTACAGTCCTGGGAACAGTATTTAACAGTCAGATAGATACTATGAAACTGCTAAAGAGAATGATTGTTCTGTCTGCAAATTCTGTGAGATCCCTAGTAAAAAAGACAGGGAGTGGAAAAGAAAAGAGAAAGAGTTGGATACCTTAGAGGCACTGCAACTCAAAAAGGGAGTAAAGAAAAGAGGGTGAGTAACATAAGACTCCTGAAATGAAATTTGACTTTCCTCTGACTTTTGATTAGTCTGTGTGTATCTACTCAGTCACTCAGTCGTGTCCAACTCTTTGTGACCCCATGGACTGTAGCCTGACAGACTCCCCTATCCATGGGATTTCCCAGGCAAGAATACTAGAGTGGGTTACCAGTCTCCTCCAAGGGATCTTCCCAACCCAGGGATCAAACCCACATATCCTGCATTGGTAAGCGGATTCTTTACCACTGAGCCACCTGGGAACCTGGGAACCTTTTGATTAATCCTCATGCCTAAAAGATTTCACACACTGTCTGCCAAAACAGACTTCAAAAAATAAGGGAAAGAGCTGGTGTAAGGTGAGGTCATGGAAGCAGAGGCAGGGCTAATTAATAATGGGTATAAAGTATAAGCCTAAGGACGCTGTTTCTTCTTGTTCCACCTTTAGTTCATGAATTACTTTACAAACCAATCTATTATTTAAAAAGTGGTCATTAAAAATTATGTTTTTGGTAAAATGTCTGAAAAAATGTCCACAGCATACAGAGTATTCTAAGATACACATGTGACATGTTCCCAGTATAGAGATACACATCTGTATAAGCGTATCTATATATACATTAAAAAAACTCATGGTGGTATGTATGTTAATGTTAACAAAGGCTATGTCTCTGATGGGAAGAATTAATTTAAGAAATAATTGATTACTTATCTTTTTTTGGTAACAGATATTATTTTTAATGTATTTCTTTGCCTCTTAACTTTAAAAAGTATGAAAGATTACCATATTAGACTATGATCTTGTGCTTATCTTTTAAAGTAAACTGTATTTTCCAAATGTCTATAATAAAAAGCTATTGATCTCACTAGTCAGAAAAGAAGGATGAATATTTAGTTTTCTAAACAAGAAGCTCTCGACCAAAGATTTGAACATTTGGTTGACATTTTATTTTAGCCTAAAAGAGCTGGACACAACTTAGCGATTAAACAACAAGAAAAAACAACAAATTCCCTTAATTAACCACTTGAAAGAACTCCTGTATATTATAAATTATTTAATAAAAACCAGTGTTTTCAAGGTATAATGAAAGAGCAGGAATTCAGAGCAAAGTACAGTGTATTCAAGTCAATCCATTCATTACCCAAGTGTGGCTACTGAGCATGTAAAACAGACCAAAGACTTTTCCTCACAGTCTTCACTTGCCAAAACTAGTGCAAGTTAACCTTATGGTTAATAGTTTCTTTAGTCTTTGAAATTTCCTATCAACAATGAATTACAGACTATAGTTTCTGGAGCCATACAGATCTATACCTAAGGCGTGGCTGGAGGATCACTCACATGTGATGACAGATACTGCCTCTAAAACAAACACCTCAGTAAATTCCCATTTACAAAATTTTCAAACACTCTGTGTTTCAAAAGGATGTAACGTGGAACAGCAGCAGTTTCTGCATGTATTTCATAGCATGTTCCCAGGATGAACACTCCATCAAAGAGACTGGGAAACTGGGAAAGCAGTCTCTATTCATTCCTATTATCTTTTCCCTTCTAAGCCCTAAAGATACTGACAGCAAGGTTCTGACTCACATTCTGCTATTGAAAAAAAAAAAAATCTACAACCTGCCTATAAACAATGAGGTGGAATCTGCTGATTACAAAGAATAGGTTTAGGTTAAAAACGTAAACCCACTTTGGCCACCTCATGCAAAGAGTTGACTCACTGGAAAAGACTCTAATGCTGGGAGGGATTGGTGGCAGGAGAAGGGGATGACAGTGGATGAGATGGCTGGATGGCATCACCGACTTGATGGATGTGAGTTTGGGTGAACTCCAGGAGTTGGTGATGGACAGGGAGGCCTGGCGTGCTGCGGTCCATGGGGTCGCAAAGAGTCGGACACGCCTGAGAGACTGAACTGAACTGAACTGAACAACGTAAACCAGTATTTCCCAAGTTAATTTTAACTAGAGTCATCCTTAGAAGCGTAACTAGTCACTGAGCTATATAAAAAGGCAATACAACTTGGTAAAAACTTAAGAACAAAAGTGTTACATGGTGAGATGTGATCTGAAAAGAACTGACAGGTTTTAAGACAAAGCAGACAGCAAGCACAACAAAAATGACACGTGAATACTAGAGCGTTTGTTCCAGCTTCAGAGCAGCCATAAGAAAAAAAGTATATGGAGGTAAGAAAAAAATGTATGCATCAATGGAGACTCTTTCCCAAGATGAAAAGCCTAAATAAGCAAACTACAGCCCACAGGCCAAATCCTGCTCACTTGTTTTTGTGTGGCCTATGAGCCAAGAACAGTTTTTAGGTTTCTAAATGGTTGTTAAAAAAAAAGATTATGTGACAAAGAACCAAATGATGCTTAACAGAAGTTTGCCAACCCCGCTCTAAGCTTATTAACACCTTATCACAAATCTAAAGTACTCTTAACATATATTACTCCTTTTATTTGTAAAAAAACAAATCATCACTGAAAAAAAATACAGGTTATAAAGCATAACCAGTTTAAAACCACATAAATTCCACAATGAAACTAGTTAAAGATAAAGCAAAAAAGGGAATAAGACTTTACATTTTTAATTAGTGTTATTTCCAGAATAGTACTAATAATATAGAATAAACTTTTAGATCAGGTACATATGTTACTAACATCCTCTGGAAACTAGGATAAAAGAAAGCCACTTAAAAACTAACTCAACACAATAAAATGATAAATGAGGGAAAGTTATTCCATAATTTCCCCTTATTCCCAGCTAAAGTACTATTTTTTTCATTTAAAAAAGAAAAAGTTTTCTAAATGAAATATACTACGCTGGCAAAAATTAAACACAGACTGAAGCCAAACATTCCTGGTGATACAGTTTACAGGTACAGCCCTTTGGGAAAGCAAGTACAGTACTTATCAAGAGCCACAAAATGTTCATAGCCTTTGACACAGTAATGCTACTTATGGTAAAGGATGCTAAGAAAATATGGTTTACTTTCAAAAAACTAGAGATAAGAAATATACTTAACATGTATATCCCAAAACATTTTACCACAGAGCACAAAATTACAGATTTTTAATACCCACAATCTTATGCCATTTATCTATTTTCAAAATATACTCCAAATCCAAGCACTCAGCACCATCACCCTAGCCCAATGTGCTTGTGTCTCAGGCAATATCCTACAATTGCTTTCTAGCGATTGTTGCTAGTCCTACAATATATATTCTAACAGCAGCTGGTGATCATATTATAATCTGCAACTATGTACTTATGTGTAATTATTCAAGTCGATATCCCCTACTTGGATGCACACTCCAGGATGGTTCAGCTTGCATCTGTTTTACTCACTACTATGTACCCTATGTGTCAGTCTTGAACACAGGAGGTATTCAGTAGTTGAACAAATGAATAAACCACTCCACTGTAAACATATGCAGGCACTATAAAACAGTCTTATAGAAACAGCTGTAAGAATCAACCTCCCTGACTTCAAACTATACTACAAAGCTACAGTCATCAAGACAGTATGGTCCTGGCACAAAAAAATAAATACGGAACAATGGAACAAGACAGAAAGCCCAAAGATAAACCCACGCATATATGGACACCTTTTCTTTGACAAAGGAGGCAAGAACATACAACGGAAAAAAGACAGTGTCTTCAATAAGTGGTACAATAAGCTGTCCTGGAAAAACTGGACACCTACATGTAAAAGAAAGAAATTAAGAACACTCCCTAACACCATATACAAAAATAAACTCAAAACAGATTAAATACTTAAATGTAAGGCCAAAAACTATAAGGCTCTTAGAGGAAAACATAGGCAGTACACTCTGACATAAATCGCAGGAAGATTCTCTTTAACACACATCCTAAATTAACAGAAATAAAAACAAACAAACAAAAAAAAAACAAATGGGACCCAGTAAAACTTAAAGTTTCTGCACAGCAAAGGAAACTATAAACAAGATGAAGATAACCCTCAAAATGGGAGAAAATAATTGCAAACATAGTAACCAACAGAGGATTAATCTCCAAAATATATAAGCAGCTCATACAGCTTAATGTCAAAAAAATGAACATAATCAAAACATGCGCAGAAGACCTAAACAGACATTTCTCCAAAAAAGACATACAGACAGCCAATAAACACAAAAAAAGATGCTCAACACTGCTCATTATTCAGTTCAGTGGCTCAGTCCCGTCCAACTCTTTGCAACCCCATGGACTGCAGCATGCCAGGCTTTCATGTCCACCATCAACTCCCAGAGTTTACTCAAATTCATGTCCATTGAGTCCCTGATGCCATCCAACCATCTCTTCCTCTGTCGTCCCTTTCTCCTCCTGCCTTCAAGCTTTCCCAGCATCATGGTCTTTTCCAATGACCTAGTTTTTCGCATCAGGTGACCAAAGTATTGGAGCTTCAGCATCAGTCCTTCCAATGAATATGCAGGACTGATTTCCTTTAGAATTGACTGGTTTGATCTCTTTGCTGTCCAAGGGACTCTCAACAGTCTTCTCCAATACCACAGTTCAAAAGCTCATTATCAGAGAAATGCAAATCAAAACTACAAACCTCACACCAGTCAGAATGGCCATCATCAAAAAATTTACAAACAATAAATGCTGGCGAAGATGTGGAGATAAGGGAATCCTCCTGCATAGTTGTGAGAAATGTAAACTGACATAGTCGCTACGGAGAACAGTGCGGAAATTCCTTAAAAACTAGGAATAAATCTACCATATGACCCCGCAATCCCACTACTGGGCATATACCCTGAGAAAAGCATAATTCTAAAAGACATATGTATCCCAATGTTCACTGCAGCAATATTTACCATAGCCAGGACTTGGAAGCAACCTAGATATCCATCAACAGATGAATGCATTAAGATGTGGTACATATATACAATGGATTATTACTTAGCCATAAAAAGGAACGGATATGAGTCAGTTGTAGTGAGGTGAATGAACCTAGACCCTCTTATACACAGTGAAATAAATCAGAAAGAGAAAAACAAATATTACATATTAACGCATATATATATGGAATCTAGAAAAGTAGTACTGATGACTCGAACAGAGAACAGGCCTGTGGATACATGGACACAGTCAGGGAAGGTGAGATGGGGCAAACTGCGAACGTAGCACTGACATACACACACTACCACGTATGAAACAGACAGCGGGAAGCTGCTATTTAACACAGGGAGCTCAGCCTGGTGTTGTGTGATGACCTACAGGAGAAGGGTGGGGGGAGGGGAGGAGGCTCAAGAGGCAGGGGATATATATTAATATGCAATTATGACTGATTCACGTTGTTGTATGGCAGAAATCAACACAATAATGTAAAGCAATTTTCCACTAATTAAAAAATAATAATAATCAACAGGGTGTACCCATCTCATCACCACTCACTCAACAATAGGTCTTACATTTTTATTTTTCTCAGTTTGTTAGACCAAAACACTATTGTTTTAATATCTCTTTCTTTGAGGACTAGTAATGTTACATAGTTTTTATTTTTCATATTTATTCCCATAACCTGTGTCCTTTGCCCTTTTGGTCTTTTTTGTACTGACCCAAAAAAAGTCAATGCCAAAGAATGCACAAACTACTGCACAATCACACTCATCTCACATGCTAGTAAAGTAATGCTCAAAATTCTCCATGCCAGGCTTCAGCAATACATGACCCGTCAACTCCCAGATGTTCAAGCTGGTTTTAGAAAAGGCAGAGGAACCAGAGATCAAATTGCCAACATCTGGTGGATCACAGAAAAAGGAAGCGAGTTCCAGAAAAACATCTATTTCTGCTTTATTGACTATGCCAAAGCCTTTGACTGTGTGGATCACAATAAACTGTGGAAAACTGTGAAAAAGATGGGAATACCAGACCATCTGACCTGCCTCTTGAGAAACCTGTATGCAGTCAGGAAGCAACAGTTAGAACTGGACATGGAACAACAGACTGATTCCAAACAGAAAAAGGAATATGTCAAGGCTGTATATTGTCACCCTGTTTATTTAACTTATATGCAGAGTACATCATGAGAAACACTGGGCTGGAGAAAGCACAAGCTAGAATCAAGATTGCTGGGAGAAATATCAATAACCTCAGATATGCAGATGACACCACCCTTATGGCAGAAATGAAGAACTAATGGGCCTCTTGATGAAAGTGAAGGAGGAGAGTGAAAAAGTTGGCTTAAAGCTCAACATTCAGAAAACTAAGATCACGGCATCTGGTCCCATCACTTCATGGGAAATAGATGGAGAAACAGTGGAAACAGTGTCAGACTTTAGTTTTTTGGGCTCCAAAATCACTGTAGATGGTGACTGCACCCATGAAATTAAATAACGCTTACTCCTTGGAAGGAAAGTTATGACCAACCTAGACAGCATATTAAAAAGCCGAGGCACATCTTTGCCAACAAAGGTCCGTCTAGTCAAGGCTATGGTTTTTCCAGTAGTCATGTATGTATGTGAGAGTCGGACTATAAAGAAAGCTGAGCGCAGAAGAATTGATGCCTTTGAACTGTGGTGTTGGAGAAGACTCTTCAGTCCCTTGGACTGCAGGGAGATCCAACCAGTCCATCCTAAAGGAGATCAGTCCTGAGTGTTCATCAGAAGGACTGATGCTGAAGCTGAAACTCCAATACTTTGGCCACCTGATGCAAAGAGCTGACTCATTTGGAAAGACACTGTTGCTGGGAAAGATTGAGGGCAGGAGGAGAAGGGGATGACAGAGGATGAGATCGTTGGATGGCATCACCGACTCAACGGACGTTAAGTTTGGGTGAACTCCGGGAGTTGGTGATGGACAGGGAGGCCTGGCGTGCTGCAGTTCATGGGGTCGCAAAGAGTCGGACATGACTGAGTGACTGAACTGAACCAAATGAAGTTTTTTAAAGTGTCTTCCAACTATTAAAGTGCCTTCAAGTGTTGTTTTATGTGTAGAAACTGATCTGTAAACTCAACACAGGAATTTGAAAGTTAAGAATACATCTTTCAAGAATGAGATAAACTCACTTATCAGGACATCATTTTGTCATTTTTCTATTATAATTAACAGTAATCAAGGTATTCAATATGTTCATCTTCTAACACATTCAGCTGAGTTTTCCACTAAGGCAGTTAACCCTGTCATGAGAAAACATATTACAGTAAACGAAAAATCTAAAGAAATTATTAACTTTTACTCTCCAGGAGTTGGTGATGGACAGGGATGCCTGGTGTGCTGCGATTCATGTGGTTGCAAAGAGTTGGACACGACTGAGCGACTGAACTGAACTGAAGAGTAATCATATTACTATTAATAGTAATTATGATAGCCAAGGCTTACTGAACCCTTATTTATATGTAGGATACTGTGATAAGCATATTACAAGCCTTATCCCATTTAATCTCCATCTTCATGCTGCTGATTCCATCAGATGCTCTTGTAAATACGAACAGGGCTGCTGGAAATGTCAGCTAATGTATTCTTTAAGGATTTACTTTTGAAATATTTGTGAGATTTTCTTATTGTGCTATTTTAAGTATTTTTCATGTACAGCTCTATAACACCAACAGAAAAAAATTGAGAAACTTTTACTCTTTCAATGCTCAAGTATTCTGCTACCCTTCTAAAAGATTCTATCATAGAATGATGTATGTATAAGAACATCCATGAACCCAGCACCCAGGTCTCCCAGATTGCAGGTAGATTCTTTACCAGCTGAGCCACAAGGGAAGCCCAAGAATATTGGAGTGGGTAGCCTATCCCTTCTCCAGGTAGATCTTCCTGACCCAGGAATCAAAGCGAGGTCTCCTGTATTGCAGGTGGATTCATTACCAACTGAGCTATCAGGAAAGCATATTCCATACACTGGTTATAAATCATCAAGTGATTGTACACAGCTAGTTCTCAAAGACAGCTAGAACATAAAATAGCCTGGTATGTTAGAATTACAATACAGAAACAAAGAATTTGGGACATACAAACACAGGCTTATTTATTAGTTCATTCCCACCTGCTGCTGCTGCTGCTAAGTCACTTCAGTCGTGTCCGACTCTGTGCGACCCCATAGACAGCAGCCCACCAGGCTCCCCCCTCCCCGGGATTCTCCAGGCAAAAACACTGAAGTGGGTTGCCATTTCCTTCTCCAATGCATGAAAGTGAAAAGTGAAAGTGAAGTCGCTCAGACCTACCTACTCCTTTCTCCCTTGCATCATAGGAACACTTACTAAAAATCCACTAGGTATCATATACTGTGCCAGGCATTAATAAAGTTTCTAACCTCAAAGAACTAGGTCTGGTGAAAGAGCTATGAATGTAAACATATGATTACAACTCAATGAAATAAATGCAAAACGCCTTATGTAGAACAAGATGGCAAATAAAAGAAGAGATCGACTTTGCTTATATGAATTAAGAAAGACAGGAGGACCACTCCAGGCAGAAAGGTGCAGAAATTGCACAGAAACATGAAACAGCATGCTCAGTACATGGAACCAACAAGTCCTTCTAAGAGACTACAGGCAATTAGAAGTGAAACTGCACCATCAAGCAGAGGCCAGGTTATGGAGGGTCCAATAAGCCATTTTAAGAAGTTTTGAACTTCACTGTATACTAAGTCATGAAAAGGTTTTTAAGTAGGGGGAGGATCAAATTGACATGATTCACTATTATTATGGTTCACTGCATTATTATGACAAATTATAGAAAGAGCCCAAACTAGAGGCTGGAAGATGCGTTTCAGAAGCTTTTACAAGAACCTGAAGTAAGGCAGCAACAGTATAAGATGGAGAAGATTAAACAGTTTTAATAAATACTTAACGGGTGAAACTGACAGAAAAACCTTCATATATCCCTTATAGCAACGTTTACAGCACTGTCATTCAAAATAGCCCAAAAGAGGACACTATCCAAATGCCCATCAACTGATGACTACATAAACAAATATTCATACAAGAGAATATTATTCAGCCATAGAGGAATGAAGTATCGAAACACAACATAGATGAACCTTGAAAAATTATCCTACATGAAGGAAACCAGACACAAAAGGCCACATATTGCATGGTTTCAATTAAATATTTAGAATAGGCAAATCCACAAAGACAGAAAATGGATTAATAGTTGCCAGGGGCTGACTGGAGAAGGGTTTGGGTCATAACTGCTAATTGGTATAGACTTAAATAGGGTGATGGTGATAGTTGCGTAACTTTGTGAATATACTAAAAACCACTGAACTGTACATTTTAAGAGGGTGAATTTTATGTTATGTGAATTATATTTCCATTGTTTTAAATGGCACAGCTGACTGTTTAGAGATGAGAACTTAAGAGGAAGGGGAAAGGAAAAGATGGGTTCAATCTGAGGCATGTTAAATTTCCTATGTTTGTAGGTTGCTCTGGTGCTATGACCTGCAGGCAGCTTTGACACACAGGTCTGATGCTCAGGGCCAAAGTCATCCAAACTAGAGATATACTCCTGAGCCTTGCATATGTGGCAGCTGCACAACTCCACTTACTTATGGTGTGCATGCGTTCAGTTGCTTAGTCATGTCCAACTCTTTGTGACCCTTTGAACTGTAGCCCATGAGGCTCCTCTGTCCATGGGATTTCCCATGCAAGAATACTGGAGTAGGTTGTCATTTCCTTCGCCAGGGTTATCTTCCCGACCCAGGGATCAAACCCACATCTCCTGTGTCTTCTGCACTGCAGGAAATCTTCTTTACCCACTAAGCCATCAGGAAAGGCCACTTGTGGTGTGTGAGTATGCACAAACTACTTAATCTGTAGTGTACTCTAAGCTCCCATTCCTTTAGCTATAAAAGTGGGTAAATAATAATACATAGGACTTTGTATACAGGTTAAAGACCATGAAAATTCCTTTATAAAATGAAAAGTCCTATAAAAAGCTAACTGAACATCTACACCTGGACCACTTTTCCCAAAATCACTCACTGTATTTCAAAATAAATATAATGGAGCTAGATAAGATCCAGGGAAAAAGAGCTAAAACTCTGAGGTTTATGAAGGATTTCTGTACTGTTAAGGAGCAAGGGTGTTAAAAGAGCTTGTTCTCACGGCAGAATTCTGATTAAGACATTCATTAAAAGTAAGGATAAAGAAAACAAAGACTTCTTTCAAATAATGGATATTTGAAATTATAAAAACCCATCAACTCTTAGCTTAGGACTAGAGAATAAAATGGGTACTATGCCCAAGAGATAAAACTAGTTCAAAAATCTGAATAAACTCAAGGAAAATTTGAATGACAAAGTTTCGAAAATAAGCCTATATCTGTAACCTGTTGAAGTCATGTGGCATTCTCCCACAAATTATCACTTGATGTCAAAGTCAGATTGGATCCATCATGGATCCAATCTTAATAATTACAGATGCCAATATAATTTTCATATATTGAATTATGTACCTCTCAGCTATTCTTTAATTGGCCTAATACCAATTTCTTTGTATATTTTTATCTCTAATACATCTGTATTATTCAATTCCTCAAGGTTTTAAAGGGGGGAAGAAAATAAATATGAAGTAATCTAATAGTACCTAATACTCTAGTGACTCTTCTCCCTCAAAAATGAAGATGTATTTTTCCCTCAAACAGTATATACTCATTAAAAAAAAAAAAATACTACGGAGAGTGTGGCATATGTCCTACCATATTTTATGTACATATTCCCATACAAAGGGCTATGATACAGCTTCTTACATAATGAACCATTTTTCAATGTCAGTACATACAAATCTACTTAATCCCTTCCAACAACTGTGTAATATCATTTATATAAATATACCATAACTTACTTCACCCATTCCTTACTAGTAGATGTGCAGATTATTTTCACTTTTAAAAATTGTAAACAGTGCAATAAACACTCCTGGATATACATTTAAACATTTATCCAATTGAATCTTTCAGGTAAATTTCTGTAAGTGGGATCAATTGACATGTGGTTTCCATTTTGACATGTATTGCTAATCCGATGACCTCCAGAAAAGTTTACAATAATGTATGTTCCCATTGCAGCATAAAGTGTACACATTTTTCCATACCTTTCCAGGTGTGCTATCATTCTAATCTTAGCCATTATGAAAATAAAAATGTTATTTATGGAATTCCCTGATGGTTTAGTGGTTAAGACTCCACACTGTCACTGTCGAAAGCATGGGTTCAATCCCTGATTGGGGAACTAAGATACCCTAAGCTGCAGAGTGCAGCCAAAAAAAAAAAAAAAAAGTTATTTATTGTTTGAACCTGCATGGCCATATTAATGAAGTATCCCTTAATATGCTTCTACAGCACCTTTTGTGTGAGTGTGGATAGGTTGGCTATTTGTGTGCTTAGCCCCCACACCCCCGTTTTTATCTTTTTGGATGTTTGCTTTTTTCTAATTCAGATACAGAAGAAAGTCCTGACTTGATAGATGATGCAAATAGTTTTCCCAGGTTTTCCTTATATTTCCTTATATTTTTGTTAAAGATGTCTTAATTTCCATGTAGCCAAACAGCTCGACTTTTTCCTAAATGGTTTAAGAATGCTTTGAAAAAGTGAAAAGAATCCCTACTTTTCTTAATGGAGAAAAATATTTAATCCCAAGTCTACAAATAGAAAAGCTAACCTAATGTTAAATAACTCAATCTGTGTTAACTGACATTATCATTTTTATTTCCACAGCTAATGTTTAACATTAATTAATGTTGATTAATTAATATTTAAAACTTACATATAGGAGAGAAAGATACAGAGGAAAAATGAACTCATGATTTTCAAATAAAATCTGCCTCTTAGCTCTGTCTGCTGAAACGGGTCTAGAAGCAGTGACATCCCAGTAGCAACAAGAACACCCAATATCCAGGTCTTGATGTCTAAACAGCATTCCCTATTAAAATGAATTAGGGCCCTTTGGACAAATGGCTGAGTCCAAGATAGAGACAGGTAAAGTGAACCTGGAATATACTGTGCCAGAAAGTAAGGAAGAGTTCAAAAACTGATGGAGATATGTCAATAAGATACAGAGGCCAGCTTAAAAGCAATTTCACTGGTCATATCAAAAATAAATGTGAGCATCAAAATCAGTGATTATAGGAATAGACTTTAAAACATCAAATGAAAAAAGAACCTGTGAGTCACTACTGATATAAATTAGACAAACCAAATAAAGAGAGGGGAGAGAAGAGAGAACCCTTACTTATGGTAGCTGTCAACTAATAAATGCAGAAGTAATGACAGAGTCAGATTACCCACCATTGTGCAGTCACGATGGTGGTAGTTTAACATGATGAGAATCATCAGTGGCTGCTACAACCCACTGGGTGCGAGTGTATTGGAGAACAAGATATTTACAGTCTCAAAGCATCTCCCCACAGAGTACCTATTATAAAGAATTAAAGATACCTTCACAGAGATAAAACTGATAATGAGATAGCTATGACATTAGCCACTAACCAGTGCTAACATAACACCATTAACAATGCAACAAGCCAGGATCTTGTGCCTCCTGATGCGATACCCCAAGGAGGGTATGACATCACTTTCAGAGTATTTCTACCGAAATATTTCTACCAAAAATGTTTAATCTGAACCTGACCATAGGGAAACCATCAGACAAAACTAAACGAGAAGATGTTCCACAAAACAACTGGCCTGAATTCTTCAAAATGTGCCACTGTCATGAATGACTGAGAAAAGCTGAGAAACTTCTAGACTGTGAGATGCGACAGCTAATTTGTGATCCTGAGATAAGGGAGAAAAAAGACTGCTAAAAGCATATTCTGGAAACTGATAACATTTGACAACGAAATACATATTAGACTTTTTATCAGTGTTGAACTTCCTAAATTTTGTCATTGTGTTGGAGTTATACAAGAAATTATCCTTGCTGTTAGAAGACAGTCAGCAAGCTTGTTCCAAAAAGGACTAGACAGTAATTGGTCTCTTGCAACCACTCAATTCTGACACTGTAGTGCAAAAGCTACACTACAAGCAGCTGTGCCCCAATTAAACTTGACAAAAACAGAAACAAGCTTTACTGGGCCAACAGGCAGGTCAGTTTGCAGACCCCTGTATCCAGAGGAAAGGGGTCCCAACATACTCAACTTATTTTCAAAGAATTCAACAAACATAAATAATATGTATTCAAGTATGTGTGTACATAGGGCTTCCCAGGTAGCATTAGTGGTAAAGAACCTGCCTGCCAATGCAGGAGATGTAAGAGAGCGGGTTCGGTCCCTGGGTTGGGAAGATTCCCTGGAGGGGGACATGGCAACACACTCCAGTATTCTTGCCTGGAGAACCCCATGGACAGCGGAGCCTGATGGACTACAGTCCATGGAATCGCAAACAGTCAGACACGACTAAAGTAACTCAGCACTTATGGATGCTCATAGAGAGGTATACACACTTAAAGCAAATTTGTGTAGTTTAAAGGTAAGAGGTATTCACTGTACAATTTTTTTTAACTACTTTTCCATGGGTTTCAGTTCAATCACTTCAGTCGCTCAGTCGTGTCCGACTCTGCAACTCCATGAATCGCAGCACGCCAGACCTCCCTGTCCATCACCAACTCCCGAAGTTCACTCAAACTCACGTCCATCGAGTCGGTGATGCCATCCAGCCATCTCATCCTCTGGCGTCCCCTTTTCCTCCTGCCCCCAATCCCTCCCAGCATCAGAGTCTTTTCCAATGAGTCAACTCTTCGCATGTTGAAATGTGCCAAATAGAAAGTTCAAAAATTACCTAAGGTAAGCACTGTATCCCTATTTAATCCTCTCAAATATTTTATTTTTACTATCCATTTTTAATTTTATTATATTAAGATCACAATAATATAACTGTTCCATAAACCTAGGTACTATGAGATAATATAATTAAGATATAAGAAATCTATTGCCCTCCTAAAGCATAAAGCCTCTAAGTTACATACAATTAGGATTACTGTCTATAAACAGTAGATCTGCTTCCAAATATGTCTAAGACTAATAAGCTCCACAACGGCAATGATCTGGTGGCCCCTTTTGTTTCTCAATGTATTTGTAGACCCTAGGAAGGCTGCTTTGTATTTGAAGACCCTAGGAAGTACTGAGTAGGCACTGAATAACATTTATAGAATTAAGAAATTAATTACATGGTAAACCAGAATCTTATGAGATGCCAAACCATAAAAAGTTTTCCTTTTATTTCCATTGCCAACTTTCATTTGAATGTTTTTAAAGTTTTGTATTTATAAAAACTCCAAAGTTAGAATAAAACATGCCCAATAATTTTTATCATTCAGGTCTCAATAAATAGTTATTATTAAATAAATATTCTTAAATTGACCTAAATACAGTACCTGAATTTTGTGTTAGTTTATTCTAAAAACAAATTAACACAATAAGGTACTCTCAATTATTCTACAGTCCTATAAAACTGCACATAATGTTATCTTTCAGCTTATCAGTTTTGAATAGGCCATTCCTAACACCCCACGAAATTCATCACTAAGCTTTGAACTCTGTAAGGCACCTCCTGTGTGCACCAAAAGAAACTCACAGACCTGAAGTGCCACTTCTTGTCCCCTCAGACAAAGCAGCCTCAATCAATGTTAACAAGGGCACCGCCCTGTTTTCTTCACATTGCTGCTTTTCCACTCTTAGTTAAAAATATTCACTCACATATTTATTTATGCCTAACTAGTTCACACAGTAATCTTAATACTAGCAGAGAAAAACTGATACTTTAGATTGTTAAAACATTATATAAAATAAGACTTTTAAATAAAATTTATAGTTATAAATTGTTTATACCCACAGCTTAAATAGAAAAAACATCCAAACTTAGGATTTCAATTGTTATTATAAAAGCAAGTAAGTTGACCAGTAGAGGGCACTCAGTTGAAAGTGGGGGGGGGTGGCTGAAGAGAGGCCACAGCCTTGAAGAGAAAGAAAGGCATTTACAAAACTGCTGTGTACCTTGTTTTAAAAACAACAATGTTTTTACAGAACTCCAGAGTAAGCTAATATACTGCTAGTTTAGAAAGTGAAAGGTTTCCATCTATACTATGTTAAAAAAAAAATCTAACATAAACCACTCTCACGGACTTGAATCTCACAACTTACAGAATGTTTAAAGCTGTATGTAATGCATATTAGGGTCTCAGCCTGGGCACTACTGACATCTAGGGCCATGTCATTTTGGGGGGGGGCTGTCCCATGCACTACAGGGAGGTTAACAGAACCCTCGACCTCTGTCCACTATAGATGCCAGTAGCAGTCCCCATCCTCAAGCTGTGACAACCAAAATTGTCTCCAGATGATTGACAAATGTCCCCTGAGGGGCAAAGTCACCACCCATTCCTCCTTAGTACCTACTGATACATGGGTTTTTTTTTTAAACAAAAAAGAAAGGAATGAAAGACAAAAGAAACTTAACAGCTTATATCATTAAACAGTGCTTTTCTTAAATTCCTATTTAATACTGATTTAATTCTCTAAAGTTTAAATACCTTAATCAGCAAGTAAATTCCACAATTAACATGGAAATTTTTTTTTCAAAGAGAAACTGATATATCTTGGCGAATAAACAGCTCAGAGCGCTAGAGATGGAACCAATCAATTCAATTACAAATCCATTCTTCCTTATTGAGGAGAGAACTGTTTCATCAGAGACTGAATTATAAATGTCACATTAACAGAAGCATGCAGATGTCAATGAATTGGAGCCCGGGAGGAAATACTTCTTTTATCTATTTTTATATTATATCCAGTAGATACTGGTTATATATTTGCTTACTGACCACCTGATCCTTCCAATCTCCACTTCCATTTTCCTGCTTCCACCAAATTTTACCTTAGAAAATACATTTCAGAGAATGTATTTTTATAATAATCATGACCTCCAAACTATTAAAAGTACGCATTATTTCTAGCCTAGTATTGTATTTGAGGACTGAGTTTTTAATAATCCTGCACCACTAAAAAGGTCTTTCGTTCCCTCTCAGAACTCCTAGATGAGCTTCATAAAAGATAAAGATAAAATCTTCTCAGCATAGAAGTAAAGGTGATTATCATGCAAATATAAACATGCTCCATCCATGCATCATACCCAATTCTGTATCAATCTCTGCCATTAAGATGCCTGATAGAATGCTGAGTTCAAATTTTGATATATTGGGAAATCCGAATCAGCCTCCAATATTAAATATTTTCTTAATTTGAAGCCCAGTTTTTTCATTTTTAAAAAGCTATACAAGAGTACAGTGGAAATTCCACTTAACTTGATCTCAGAAAACTTAAAATTCTATCACTTACTAGCTAAGTATCCTTAAGCAAGTTACAACCTCTCAGAGACCATTGTTATTAATAAAATGAAACTATGACCACCTTTCTTACAGTATAAATCTCTGCAAATTCTAAACAACTAGAAAATAAGGTATTACTTAATTAGAAATTTTTCTCTAAACTTCTTTCCCCTTGTTTTAACGCAGGAAAACTGATGAGAATTCCAAATGTGCCAAGTCTATGGCCTCTCTTATTTTCTCTGACCTATAGTGTTCACCAATCAAAAACTTTAGCAGTAGTGATGCTCACTATTCTTCAACTTTTTATAAAAATGTCATGTATTTTTGTTTATTAAAATAAACTTCTGGATCTCCTGCTTTTCTTCTAGTTGAACTACACCAAGAATTTAATGTGTCGGTTCCCTCAGAGACTCACTGTCACTAGGGAGATAAGAGACAATCTCCGAAACCTTTTCCCAGGTGACTGCTCTAGTGACGGGACGTCAGTTTCAAAGTTCACGGGTCATCAATGCTTCCCTGGGTCAAGTCTTCTGATTTGGCAGAAATCCTATCAGAGTTAATGGGTTTGAATTTATAAGCTTTTTCTTCCCCCCAAATAAAGGAGAGCCTTTTAGCTTTATTTAAAATTTATATTACACTTAAACAATTTTGACCAAAAGGTTTTCTAACCTTTTTTTTTTAAATCACATTCTTAATATATCATTCTTGACCTCTGATAGGAAACAGAGCATAATGGAATTCCTCAGATTTTCAGAGAAGATGGGCACTTCTGCTACAACCATATTCCAGAATCCTAGGAAAACCACCGTGCTTTGCTTAACTTAAATTCTATTAAAACTCCTTTTTACTTCCAATTTAAATGGTGGAATAGGCTGGCTTTGGGAACAGGTGAACTATTTAATCCTCCTCAAAGTGAAAAATAAACCCACCAGCACTGAACTGACTTGCCAAGAGGAAATACAGAGTGACTCTTACATAGGTGGGTCACTTAAGTTAGACTCTCCTTTTTACTAATGAGAAATTATTAAACCTGGAAGCCATGTAAAAGTTGATTCTGTGTTTAACTCAGATCTTTGCAAATAAGAGTGGTTTTCTTCATCTTCTTTCCTGCAGTACCAAAAATATTTGACATTTCCTTATGAACAGTTATCTACTCAATCCTCAAAATGCTGCACTGCACAGACATCGTCCCAGGGCCAACAATGTCCTCAGAAACTACCTGAGTGGAGTCAAAGCGGTGTTTCTTTTAAAGACATTACATACATAGGACCTTAACAGGGCATTCTGACCTGTTCTAGACGCTACAGCTTGGGGCGCTGAGAAAGTTCTGGGAAATTTTTCAGAGCTGATTAAAAATCTGGTAATATCAGATCCAGAATAAAAGTCAAAGGATTAGGACTGCTTAACCTGGAATAAAGAAGTCTAAGAAATAATCTAACAACATAAATCTATTTGAAAGATGAGCTGGTACTATGTTAAACTTAACAGGAAGATTCAGACTATGCAAGAAACATACTAATAAGTACATTCTGGAAATTAGTTAAGAAGGACAGTTATGTGCCAGTCCCTCCTGCAGGTCTTTGGGATTAAATAAATCCTTATCTGCTTCCAAGCATCTGAGTACAGTTCTGCCAGAAGGCAGTGGGGAATACTACCTGACCTCTCAAGCTCTCTGCCAGGCCTTTATTCTATCATTTTGCTGTTAGCCATCCTTTGGTTCATTTTCACAAAACTGAAGAAGTCTGAAAATTATTAATTAATCAATTCGTAATTAAAAAAACAATTCTAACACTGCCCTGAATAAATTGAAAAAGGGCTGAAAAGCAAAGCTAAGGATTGGTGGTGGTACCCTTATATATCAGCTGATATACATATCCACAGAAGCAAAGAATGAGCTTTCTAAAATGTATCAGGTAGTTGTAGGTTCTCCACTACTTCAAAGTGAAAAGAAAATATGAAAATACTACTAAACAAATGCTTTTAATTAAATTATCGTGATTATACATCACCAGTGTCAACTCTACATGTGACATCAAAATACCAAAAAAAAAACAAAAAAAAACAACCAAAACCCCATAAAAATAAAAGCCACCTTTTTAAAATGACTATTAGATATGTCTCATTTGACAGACAAGAGGTAAATTCACATTTTCATCCTCTGAGAAAACTCTGTAATACACTTCCAATCAAAATACACATACACTAACACAAAGTGAAGTCACAGTATTACTATCCTGAGAGAAGACGGGCTGGGCTCTCATACCTGTGGTTACTTATAACATCAAAGGAAAGCTGGGAAACCCAAGTACATTTCAGTTAATGTAATAAAACTATGATTAGTATAACTGCCTTATAATGAGTAGTCAGAGAAAATGATCAGAGAAACCATTTTTTGTACCCAAAGGATGGGCCTGCACAAGTCAATATGCATAATATTAAAATAAGATTTACCTCTATCGTAGGATCATATTCATCCACAAAGTGATTCTGAATTAGCTGTATCGTCAAGGCACTCTTGCCTACGCCACCAGCTCCAACTACCACAAGTTTATATTCAGTCATTTTCAGCAGGCCTTATAATAAAAATAATGAAAATGTGACTAAATTAGAACATGTGCCGCACATGAGGTTAATGTAACCCAAATACTCTATCAATACACAAATTCACCTTTATACGGAAAATTATTTTCAAAATAACTTCACAAAATTCAAGGAAACACCAGTTGACAACAGATGTATATTGCAATGAATTGTAGTTTGTTTACTAACTCCCTCATCAGCATTTGAGAACAACGCATTCAGAGTGCACAGTTCTTTTACCTTAGATTCAGGCTGCTCTATCTAAAGAGCCAGTAGTCTGCTGTTCCGCAGCAGTTAATGGCTCTCGAAGGAGCAAGCCATGACTTCGCTCAGGACAAGTGTTGAGTGCGCCGCTCTATGTCCCGTGGACACAGCCGCACAGAACTTGTTGACAGCTACCGCCACAGTATTCCTCACTGATGTGGGCCCCTAAGAGTTACAAGTGGATACGCTGAGTGTCTCTGTTGGAGCCGACAGCTATAGAAAACTTTTTAAAAGCATCATTATGGTCGTTCTCCAGGACAGTTAGCAAGAATCAAACTGGGGTGGCAGGAGGATTGTCAAAGCTAGACACTATGCTGGGAAAATAAAAACTGAGATGCCAAGCAGATGAGGACAGTATCTGGTGACATTTTAATCTGTAAATTATCTGCTGGGTAAAATAATGGTGTAAAAAATAAGAGAACTTTTGAGAATTGTGAACTATTCAGCATAGATCATCTGATCATCAATCACAATATATGCTATTATTAGTGCTGAAAAATAGCACTTTGCAAAGAAAATAGAATTAAATAATATTTAAAGACAAGCATGCTTTTAATGAGAGAATTTCTAAAAGATGTTAGTTATATCACAGTAACCCACATGACTTTTACTCTCTGCTTGTCATATATCAACTCCCAACAGTAGCAATAAATATCAACAACACGTAAGGTTTAACAGCACCAACACAGACAATGTTTTTTTAGTTAGTTTCTAACTCTTTGAAATGAATGTATCTACTTTAATCTCCTTTCCCTCAATAACTACATTACTACAAATTTAAGTCGTGAACTGGCAGTCAATGTCCAGCAATGTACTATAGGGTAAGTAGTTCCAGATTAATCAAAGTGCAGATATACTATACAAACATTATACACATGCGGCATCCCATTTACTGAACCCCACCACATCCTTGCTCTGGCTCTACTTCCTGAACCCATTCCCAAAGAGCAGACAGGCCCAGCAACTGCTGTATCACAGTTCCTCACGGGCCTGCTCTGTGCCACCTAGGCTTGTCTAGGGCCACCGTCAACACACATTATGTCCTGTTTTGCTCCCTCTTTTCATTCCTAATATTGGCCATAGCAAATGTGATCGGTGAGGATAATCACAGCAAAATGTATCCTCTAGTTCCCTGCCCACCCCACCCCTCCAATAAAATTTGGATAGCCTAGAACAGTAGTTCTGAAAATGTGGTGTAGGAACCCACTAGGGTTCCTAAGACTTTTGGAGAGAGTCCAAGAGGCAAAACCTGGTTTGATGATAATGGTATGTGGTGATTTACCCTTCCCACTCTTATTCTTTCACAAGCGTATACAATAGAATTTTCCAGACCTGTGATCACAATACATTGACTACAGAAGCAGCTATGAGGATCCAGCTATCTTCTGCTAAGCCATACAATTAGAGAGATTTGTGAAAGTGTGAAACAATGCCACTCTTCTTGCTAATTGTTGCATTTGTTTTGGAAAACAGTTACTTTTCATTAAATATTCTATTTCTGTTACCAAGTAAAGGGCTAATTATTTCTTTTTTTAAATGAATTAATATTGTTTAATTCTCCATTCTTATTTCTGTTGTGGCAATATTGACACACTCCACATTGGCATCTTCAGTAATTTTGGAGCCTTATGGCCAGTAAGTGAGCTAGCTAGTCTAGGGGAGACTGTGGACAAATACTGGATTAGTGCTTAGCTTGTACATACACATGTGAATTCTCAACACCACACACTTTCTGGTCTACTTTTTTATGCAGTGGTTATTTCTGAAAAAAATCTTTGACTTGGATTTCAAAAAATCAAGTTTCTTTAAATCCACTAGAGAGAAATGGGTTCCCATGAAAAATCACAGGCCAAAGGTGTCCCCCGTGTCCAAAACTACATAAGCTAGTAAGGGGTGGAACTGGGACCAGAACTGAGCATTTCATTCAGGCAAAAAAATGTTCACTTTTTTGGTCATAAAAAATAATGAATTATCACTTCATCTACTGTCTATTAAAACCAAGAATGCCTGTGGACGGATACAGTCTAAGGTAAACAGTACTGCTATCAACCATTTTTGACGTCTCTAGCCCACTACACGATCAAGTCAGCATTTCGGACCTTAGTCACCTAAGAATGACATCACTCATAAGGTTGATTCTGAGATGATGACTATGAACAGAATTTTTTCCCTCTGTAATTTCTTTTGAACGATTTTTTTTTTCCATTACAAATGTAACATGTATAGTAAGTAAGAACTAGAAAATGCTTTTTTGTTCTTAACCACTCGTTTTGGTGGATTATCAAGATTTAAGAAGGCCAGTTTAGGACTTCACCTGCACCACTGCACATGCCTCAGAGTATTTCAGGCACTTGGCTGGCAGATTGCTACAATTAACTTCTCTTGTAGGTCGCTTTGAAAAAAAAAAAAAAAAGGGCCTGAGAACCGTTTAGGAGTACTGTAATAACTCCTGGGATGGGGGTCAAATTTGTACGCATAAGGGTAATACAGAAGGCACGGGGGAAAGGAAAACAAGCAAATTAAACTTCACGTGCAATTTTAACTACTGCTGTTTACACTCAACTAGCAAGGAAAGAGCCCTGCTTCTGCTGTGCGGGTTTGCTGTGTGTGTTTTAACTTGACAAAGCAAAACAGACCTTCTGGGATTAACTTTTTCCTTTACACGAAGTCCAGGCTTTACGTTGCAGGGTGTTGGCCACCTGTTCTTTCACCACCATCTCTACCTCCACCACCTCCTTTGTGGCCACAGCAATGTCACAGCCCATACGGGGGGGGGGGGGGGGGGGGGGAGGGGAGCCGTCAGGAACTCGGCTGCAGAAGCATTTTTTCCAAACACAATAACCTCCATCAGTGGTCTCTAAGCACTTTCCCCTGCGCCTCCAAAACGCGACCTCGCCTCTTACTCATCTATCCCCCCTACACACTGAAAAAGGACCACAAGCCGTCCAGTCTGCGCTTGGGGAAGTTTATACCTTCGTCCCAGAGATGAGAGATGCAGCAGAGAAGGCAGCAACCGAGGCAGCCCAGTACTAGGAAGGGAGGAAGAGGTGCGGGAGCGGAGAGGAGGGTGAGGGAAGGACGGCGAGGGGGAGGGGAGGCCGGAGTGCGGCGGGAGTAACCTCCACCGCACCCGACCGCCCAGAGGGGCGGCCCGCCCGGCCCGCGAGTTTCTCCCCGGCCGCCTCCAGCCGCGGCTCTCGGGGAGGAGGAAGGAAGGGGTTCCCCGTCCAGGAAGCAGCCCCAGCGGCGGCCGCCTCCAGCCTCACCCTCCTCAGCCCCGCACCGCCCATTCCTCATTCCCCGCGTCGCCGCGTCTCCCCTTGCAGACCGCCCCCCCCTCCCCGCCACCGGCCCCGTCCGCCCGGCGGCCCGCCCGCCCGCCCAGGCCCCGCACCCGCACCCCCTTCCCGCCCCTCCAGGGACCCCTAATTCATTCACTCGCCGCCGGCCCCGCCCGGCGCCGGCAAGGAGGGTCGGGACCCCGGCAGGAGCCGCGAGGGGTGGTCCGCTCTGTACCTCTCTCCCGCACCTGGGAGCCGCCGAGCCTCTGGCCCCCGCCGCTGCCTTCAGTGCCTGCGCCGCGCTCGCTCCCAGTCAGAAATGGCGGGGGCCGGGAGTACTGGCCGAACCGCCGCCGCCACCGCCGCCGCCGCCGACCGCCGCCACCGCCGCCGCTGTGCCTCCGCCGCCGCGGCCGCCGCCTAGGAAAATCGAGCTCCGAGCGCACCGATGAGTTAGGGGCCGGGCGGCCGCAGAGGGCAGAGCTATCGATGCGCTCGGCGCTCGATTCCTCTCCAGACGGGAGTGCGGCTGAGGGCGGTGTGGGAAGAGGGAAGAGCTAGCCTGCTAGAGCCGCCGGGGAGAGGGAGGGGGCCGGCCCGGGCCGGGGAGGGGGCGGACCAGGTCGGCGGAGGAGGAGCGGGGGCCGGCGCGGCGGAGGAAGCGGGCGGCTGGGGCGGTGGAGGGTGGGGACGCGGCCGGCGTAGTGGGAGGGGGGTTGGCTTTGGGAGGTGCCTGGGCGCGCGCGGGTGGGGGCGCAGGCGGATCCACGCGGGGCCCGCCCCCGGCTCCAGCCCTCAGGGCGGGCCAAGAGCCGCAGACCCGGACCCGAGCCGGCGCGGGCTCCGTACCCCGGTGATGCCGAGGCCAGCGCCGCCCGCCGCTGTCTGGTCCACACGGTGGAGCTGCAAAAATCCCGCCACCCCTGGGGTCGGCCTGCACTTGGGTACATTAATTTACAATCATTTATTGCAAGTAAATAAACATGCAGTCACCCAAAGTAGGAGGCGACTTGGGGGACCTCGGAAGAGACCTGGCCGCCAGTTCCCTGGCCCGGAGATTTCTGAGCACACCTTGATGATGAGCACACCTTGATGATTACCACTCTCCACAATCGGGGGCTGAGAGCTAGCCCCAGGCCCAGACAAACGCGACAAAACCTTTCATCACTAATTAAGCGGGGGGCGGGGGGTGGGGGGGGGAGCGGCGGATCTGTTGTTTTCTGTTGTTATTTTTATGTATATTTTGAAGCCATCGCGGGTCACTCAAAACGGCGACCTCAGATATACCTAATGGCACCTGACAGCACAAGCAGACGACAGACTATTTTTAAATAGAAGTGCCCTTAATAGTCTAGACCTGAGGAGAATCATTCAAACATTAATTAGAAGACAGATTAATCAGTTAACGTTCGGGGAGTTAGCACGTTAAACAATGGAACAATTAAACATAACTCTAGCATGCCCGGAGTCTGCGTTGATAAACTATCTATAAATGTTTGAGGGAGTTTTTTTAAAAATTGAGACCTGGCAGACCGGTGTCTATACCCAGTAGGGCCACCCATCTGAGTCTCTACTCGTAGCTCTGTCCCTCTAATCCGCATCGTAAAACACGAATAGTTATTTTAAAGTCCAACTAGTATGTCTGTACTAGTTATGTAAATGTTTATAAGTTTTTATAATCTTCCTCTATTGAACCTTTTTTAATATATAATGACTTTCTTTGTCTCATAACTTTTTTAAAGTCTATTTTGTATAATCTTAATATAACCAACCGAAGCTCCCTTTTGGTTAGTACTTGCATAAAAATGCATAGAATATCTTTTTTTTAAAAACCTATTAATGTCTTTGGATCTAAAATGAGTATTTTCTAGATTGCATATTGCTGGAACATGTTTTTATTTTATCCATTCTGCCCATCTCCGGAGAAGGCAATGGCAACCCACTCCAGTACTCTTGCCTGGAAAATCCCATGGACAGAGTGGCCTGGTAGGCTGCAGTCCATGGGGTCGCTAGGAGTCAGACACGACTGAGTGACTTCACTTTCACTTTTCACTTTCATGCATTGGAGAAGGAAATGGCAACCCACTTCAGTGTTCTTGCCTGGAGAATCCCAGGGACGGGGAGCCTGGTGGGCTGCCATCTATGGGGTCGCACAGAGTTGGATACGACTGAAGCGACTTAGCAGCAGCAGCAGTATGTCTGTTAACCTAGGCCTTACACCAGCTGCCCCCTTTTCTTCCTTCCCCTTACGTGGGCTGTACTCTGCCAGGCTGTTTCGTGCCTCTTGTCTCCTGGCACCTGGAACCAGGTAGAAGAGGCAGAAGAGAGGAGACAGGAAACGGGGCAGGGAAAAGAATATGCCTGCCCTAGTTCAGGTAGATACTAAATGCACATATCATCTTTCTTAATCATCACAACCTCATGAAGTCAGATGCTTTTCTCTAGTTTACAGAGGAGGAAACAAATTTAGATAGGTTACAAATTGGGTCCAAGTTCACACAGCTGAAAGGAAGTATCCTTCATGTCAGATCATGTTCTGCTCAGAGTGGCTGCCGTCACGCTTAACATAGAACAAACATCTTCTCCACATCCTCCATGGCCTTAAATTATTTGACACCCTTACTCCCTTTCCTTTCTAAACTCTTATCCAGTATATAATCTGTCTTCCTCACTTCCAAAGGTACATGCTGGTTCCTGGCTGCTTTTTTGAAAATGCAGGCAGGCTTCTTCAGGGAATTTGCACTTTTGCTGCCTCTTTATCTGGAACACACTGCATGGTGGCTCAGCTGGTAAAGAATCTGCCTGCAATGCGGGAAACCTGGGTTTGATCCCTGGGTTGGGAAGATCCCCTGGAGGCGGGCATGACAATCCACTCCAATAAGACAGAGGAGCCTGGAGAGCTACAGTCCACGGGGT
Organism: Bubalus bubalis; assembly: GCF_019923935.1. Lineage (NCBI taxonomy): Eukaryota > Metazoa > Chordata > Mammalia > Artiodactyla > Bovidae > Bubalus > Bubalus bubalis. Next base: position 35,094,147 of record NC_059160.1, read on the forward strand.
CACAAAGAGCCAGACGCGACTGAGCAACTAAGCACAATACAATATATCCAAAAAGCCTTCTTTGACACTTGTAAATCTTTGTTCAAATGTCTTCTAATGAATTTCCCAAAAGATCACCTGGTATTGCATCTCTGTTAAGTATTAGTAACTCAGTCATGTCCGACTCTTTGGGACCCCATGGACTGTAGCCCAACACATTCCTCTGTCCGTGGAATTCTCCAGGCAGGAACACTAGAGTGGGTAGCCATTCCCTTCTCCAGGGGATCTTTCCAACCCAGGGATCAAACACAGGTCTCCTGCATTGCAGGCAGATTCTTTACCGTCTGAGCCACCAAGGAGCCAGAGCATTTACCACTTGTTCTAACACAACATACAATTTATTTTGTTTTCTTGTCTCTCTCCTATCAGAATATAAGCTCCATAAGGGGAGGGATTTTTGTCTGCTTTACTTACCACTACAAAAACAATAGACACTCAATAAGTGCATGGAATGTTGAATGACTGATGTTACCCTACTTCTGACCCGTGTGAATCTAAATCCTTCTTTAGACAGAATACCTCAAAGTCTCTGTAGTCTTAACAAAATCTGCTTTTAAACTTACCCACATCACCTTCTGATATACCACACCCTGGAGATTCTAGAAGGCAATGGCACCCCACTCCAGTACTCTTGCCTGGGAAATCCCATGGACGGAGGAGCCTGGTGGGCTACAGTCCACGGGGTCACGAAGAGTCGGACACGACTGAGCGACTTCACTTTCACTTTTCAGTTTCATGCATTGGAGAAGGCAATGGCACCCCACTCCAGTGTTCTTGCCTGGAGAATTCCAGGGACGGGGTAGCCTGATGGCCTGCCGTCTTTGGGGTTGCACAGAGTCAGACACCACTGATGCGACTTAGCAGCAGCAGCACATGATGGACACAGTGAGTTTTCGTTACTGAATGAATTTGCACTTTTTTCTATGTTGCTTTGTAGTTACCCTTCAATGTAAATCACAGATTTATTTTGTCCAATTTCAAGTACATGATAAGCTCCTGTTTTCTCTGACAGCTGCTAACGCAGTGTTCTCCCTATAGCTGGTGCTCCGTAAATCTTAAAAGGACTATAATATAGAAGAGGGGAAAGCTTTATATAGCACTTCTGTGCTGACTATGAAAATTCTGACATGAGCAGAAATGTAATCCGTCACATATCTCAGTTATCATCTAGGCTGGAGATTGCCGAGACCTGCATCCCACTCTGTTCTGTGCACCCCACACCCCTGCCTCACCTCACACATTTTCTCTCTCCTAACTTTTTTCATCTATTGTAATGTAAGTATATGCACGACTAGCCTTTCTACCATTGGTCCTAAGCAGCCACCTCCTCCCCAACAAGCTTTTCTTGACCCTGGACTTAGAGTGGGCTAGTTAAGTCCCTTTAGTCGTGTCCGACTCTTTTTGACCCTCTGGACTATAGCTTGCCAGGCTCCTCTGTCCATGGGATTCTCCAGGCAAGAATACTGGAGTGGGGTTGCCATGCCCTCCTCCAGGGGATCTTCCCGACGCAGGGATAGAACCTGCATTTTTTATGTCTCCTGCATTGGTGGGTGGGTTCTTTACCACTAGCGCCAACCGGGAAGCCCAGACTTAGAGCTGCTGCTGCTACTGCTGCTGCTAAGTCACTTCAGTCGTGTCCAACTCTGTGCGACCCCATAGATGGCAGCCTACCAGGCTCCTCCGTCCCTGGGATTCTCTAGGCAAGAACCCTGGAGTAGGTTGTCTTTTCCTTCTCCAATGTGTGAAAGTGAAGTCACTCAGTCGTGTCCGACTCAGAGCAGTGGGTCTTAAAGGAAAGCATTTCGTGAATCATCAGGCAAATTTACAAAAATGCACGTTCCTAGGCCCCTGATCCAGATATTCCATTCAGTTGGTCTAAGATGAACCAGAAATCTTCATTTCTGAAAGTTGAGAAACTCTGATCTAGAAATACTCAGATTCCTCTCTCCTTGGCAGTTGCACTTTCTGCTAGCTTTCTTTGCCTGAGTTGCATAGTCTCCCTGACTTTGCCTTTCTTCACCCGCCCCACCCCTACCCCCCCAAGGACACACAGACCCACACTGATGCGGCAGAAAAAAGGAATGACAAAAAGTATTAATATAAACTTTGGTGCTGTCAGACTTGCTCTAAGAGGTAACTGAAGTTTCTACCTTCTACTGTTATACACTCCTGGGCAGGCAGCCACCTACACATGTACCCACACTCACATCATTTTGCTCTTAATGAAGATCATGGGCTTCCCTGGTGGCTCAGGGGTAAAGAATCTGCCTGCCAATGCAAAAGATATGGGTTTGATCCCTGGGTTGGGAAGATCCCCTGGAGAAGGAAATGGCAACCCACTCCAGTGTTCTTGCCTGGGAAATCCTATGAACAGAGGAGCCCAGTGGGCGATAGACCCTGAGGTCACAAGAGCTGGACACAACTTAGTGACTAAACACCACCACCCAATGAAGATCATACTTACCCTTTCCTTCATGGGGTACTCCCTGATAGAATCAAAAGCTAAAGCAACAGGGACACCCTTGTGTTAGTTGGGCTCTTATGAGATATAAAATGCCAGGCTGCTGCTGCTAAGTCGCTTCAGTCGTGTCTGACTCTGTGTGACCTCATAGACGGCAGCCCACCAGGCTCCCCCGTCCCTGGGACTCTCCAAGCAAGAACACTGGAGTGGGTTGCCATTTCCTTCTCCAATGCATGAAAGTGAAAAATGAAAGGGAAGTCGCTCGGTCGTGTCCGACTCTAGCGACCCCATGGACTGCAGCCTACCAGGCTCCTCCATCCATGGGATTTTCCAGGAAAAAGCACTGGAGTGGGGTGCCATTGCCTTCTCCAAAATGTCCACAATACTGCAGATGCTGAGGATTTATTTAAAGAAAATTAGGAAACTTTAGAAAATCGTATCATATCATCAGCAGAACTCCCATTTGTTCCAGGAATCAACTGCAGCTCTTGTGATCCAAAATAGGCTCTGGTTGCTTGCTCAGCCCCTCTTTAACAAGCATCTATTGCCTATACTCCAGTAATTTTGCCATTCTCTCAAATCCGCATCCCCCTGCTTCTTTTTCATAGTCTCAGCCTGTACTGCCATCTCTGCTTCTGGTGACCACTCCCTGTGACTTGTGTTTAAAACATCCCAAGAGAGAGGATCTAAATGTATCTGTCATTCATTATTCATTAGGATGGGCCTTTATGGGACATAGTTTTCCTGATGGGCTACCTGATTGGTGACTTGGTCTTCTTTATGCCTGCTTAGAGACCACTGAAAGAGATGGGAATACCAGACCACCTGACCTGCCTCTTGAGAAACCTATGCAGGTCAGGAAGCAACAGTTAGAACTGGACATGGAACAACAGACTGGTTCCAAATAGGAAAAGGAGTACGTCAAGGCTGTATATTGTCACCCTGCTTATTTAATTTATATGCAGAGTACATCATGAGAAACGCTGGGATGGAAGAAGCACAAGCTGGAATCAAGATTGCCAGGAGAAATATCAATAACCTCAGATATGCAGATGACACCACCCTTATGGCAGAAAGTGAAGAGGAACTCAAAAGCCTCTTGATGAAAGTGAAAGAGGAGAGTGAAAAAGTTGGCTTAAAGCTCAACATTCAGAAAACGAAGATCATGACATCCAGTCCCATCACTTCATGGGAAATAGATGGGGAAACAGTGGAAACACTGCAGATGACGATTGCAGCCATGAAATTAAAAGACGCTTACTCCTTGGAAGGAAAGTTATGACCAACCTAGATAGCATATTGAAAAGCAGAGACATTACTTTGCCAACAAAGGTCCATCTAGTCAAGGCTATGGTTTTTCCAGTGGTCATGTATGGATTCGAGAGTTGGACTGTGAAGAAAGCTGAGCACCTTTCTTAACTGTGATGTTGGAGAAGACTCTTGAGAGGCCCTTGGACTGCAAGGAGATCCAACCAGTCCGTTTTAAAGGAGATCAGCACTGGGTGTTCTTTGGAAGGAATGATGCTAAAACTGAAACTCCAGTACTTTGGCCACCTCATGTGAAGAGTTGACTCATTGGAAAAGACTCTGATGCTGGGGGAGATTGGGGGCAGAAGGAGAAGGGGACAACAGAGGATGAGATGGCTGGATGGCATCACTGACTCAATGGACGTGAATTTGAGTCAACTCCAGGAGTTGGTGATGGGAGGCCTGGTGTGCTGTGATTCATGGGGTCGCAAAGAGTTGGACACGACTGAGCGACTGAACTGAACTGAACTGAGAGACCACTGCCTTTGTTTGAGTGCCAATCCTGGGTCCAGACAGTGGAGGCCAAGCAGCAGGACATGGAGCAGGGAAAGTTAAGCAAGAGGAGCCACCTATGGATGTTTACATGGACCCTCCATCAGTTTTCTCAGATGGGTTGCTGAATAGGTGCTACTTGAAAGTGAAGTCGCTCAGTCGTGTCCGACTCTTTGAGACCCCATAGACTGTAGCCTACCAGGCTCCTCTGTCCATGGGATTTTCCAGGCAATAGTACTGCAGTGGATTGCCATTTCCTTCTCCAGGGGATCTTCCCAACCCAGGGCTCGAACCCGGGTCTTCCACACTGTAGACAGACACTTTACTGTCTGAGCCACCAGGTGCTATTTAGATAGGTTTTTAAAATTAATTAATTAATTTTTGGCTGCTCTGGATCTTTGTTTGCTTTGCACGGGCTTTCTTCAGTTGTGGCGAGTGGGGACTACTCTTTGTTGCAGTGCGCAGACTTCTCATTGCAGTGGCTTCTCTGGTTGCGGAGCACAGGCTCTGCGTGCACGGGCTTCAGGAGTTGCAGCACGCAGGCTCGGTAGTTATGGCTTGTGGGCTCTAGAGCAAGAGCCCAGTAGTTGTGCCACACGGGCTTAGTTGCTCAGGGGTATGGGGAGTCTTCCTGGACCAGGGATCAAACCCATGTCCCCTGCATTGGCAGGCAGATCCCTATCTACTAAATTACCAGGGAAGTCCTGAATAGGTGCTATTTATTTCCCTTAGCCAGCACATAGTCTCCTCTGGACACTTATTGCATCAGACTTTGTGTTCCTTTTTGGCGTATCTGTTTTCTCCACTAGGTTGTTAATTTCTCAAAGTCCTTGCCCCATTTTACTCTGTATCCTCATTGAAACGGCTCCATGTAGTGAATGAAGTTATAACAAAACTTCTGCCTTGTCTCTGCATAGTCACTTCGTCTCCTCTAGCTAACTTCTAAGACCACTTCATTTTTATCTATTTATGTATTTGGCTGCACCCGGGCTTAGTTGCAGCATGCGGAATCTTAGATGCTGCATGCAGGATCTTTGCTTGTGGCGCGTGAACTCTCTAGTTGTGGCACGCAGTAGTTGCAACTCGTGGACTTAGTTGCTCTGAGCCGTGTGGGAGCTTGGTTCCCTGACCAAGGATTAAATCTGAGTCCCCCTCATTGCAAGATGGATTCTTAACCACTGGACCACCAGGGAAGTCCCTCTCAGATCATTTCTAAATGAATGTCCAGTCATCTTCTTGAATGCCTGTCAAAAACCCAAATTCCCCATCTTATTTCCCCAAGCTACTTCCCTCTCCCTGTTTTTTCCCTCACACTCAGTCACTGTCATGATCCTTCAAAACACTGAGATTTGAAATTTTAATGTTTACCCTTCTCTGCTTGCAAGCTCCTTTTAGTGATACTTCCTAGTCTTTTCTCATCTCTGCCTCATCTACATTCCTTCCTTCACACCTATGTTTCTAGAACAGCTTCCTTACCTCCTGGCTTTCTTCTTTTTCGTTCAGGTCACATGCTGTTGCCAAGTGAATCTTCCTTCCACATGTCTTTCATCGTCATCAACCATATATTCTGTACCGACTCCATAGAGGCTGCACTCATACAGATTATATATTTTAAAAGTGTAAAGAGTTACAAGCTAAGTTCCTAATGAGTACATAAAGACTGATCATTACCTTAGAAAATTAGAGAGGGGAAATGATTACTGGCCCCAGTTAATCCTTCACAAAGACTGACTCTTGCTTATAAATCCTTATTAACTCTATATCCAGTTGAAGCAAGTCCAAATCTTTGGCTCCCAGCTTATGATAGGACTCATAGTCCGGCACCATCCTGCCCTGAGATTTTGTCCCCTGCCTTTTCCCAAAGATGCCTTCTTTCCCTCAAAACAAATCTCCCTTCTGTGCCGCAAAGCTAGGATATTATGTCTTTACTCCTTTCTTTTCACCAGGCATCTTTTTGCCTCTCTCTTTGCTAAAATTCTCTTTCTTTCAAGATCTAGCACAAGTCCTTCCTCCTATTTGAAAGCTTCCTTAATTATGCCATCTCTTTTTGATCTCTCTCTTTATTATGTCATATGAGTTAATCATGTCTTCCCAAGTAAATTCTAAAATCCCAGAGGCGAGAAGCTATCTTAGGTGTGTGACCCCACCCACCCAAACAAGCCTAGTTCACTGCAATTACTCAATACCCACATAATACATATAACACTCTTATCAGCAAGGTAAACATGATGAAAGCAGTGTTTGAGAAAGATTAGAATGGCAGCTAAAGGCAGAAAAGATTGGAAGGAAAAAAGACCTCAGGTAAGGTGTTTTGTGGATCATGTAACAGTACAGCGAGAATAATATGTTTTAAGTCCCTTCACTCATGTCTGACACTTTGTGATCCAATGGACCGCAGCCCACCCAGCTTTTCTGTCCGTGGGATTCTCCAGGCAAGAATTCTGCAGTGGGTTGCCATTTCCTCCTTCAGGGGGTCTTCCCGACCCAGGGATGGAACCCAAGTCTCTTACGTCTCCTGCATTGGCAGACGGGTTTTTTTTTACCACTAGCACTGGCTGAATTTCCAGTCTTACGAACTAGAACAAATTGGTGAATCTCTGGGAGTTTCATGTTTAGGAATGGGATGGGGACATAAGGGTTACTGATTGTTGAGCTCCGATGAGCCGAACAAGTTTTATACACTCTTGTAAACAAACAGCACATCTGTCTCCTATCTGTCCGCTTCTCCTGTTTCTCACTGGGACCACTGTTCTCCAAGCCACCATCCATCATCCCTTTCCCAGGGGACAGTCAACTGCTAACAGGTCTCCTGGCTGCTATTGTTGCTCCTCTGCAATCAAGTCCCATAACAGAGCAGCCAGACTAATTCTTTTCAAAGTGCAAACTGAATCGTGTGACCAGCTCAAACTCTCATTGCACTCAGAGTAAAATTCAAGCTCCTTCAAACTATTTCATGGGGTTATTTTTGTTCAGTTGCAAAGTTGTGTCCGACTCTTTGCAACCCCATGGACTGCAGCACGCCAGCCTCCCCTGTCCTTCACTAACTCCCGGAGATTTCTCAAATTCTTGTCCATTGAGTTGGTGAGGCCATTCAACCATCTCATCCTCTGCTGCCCTGAAGTAGTTTCTACCTTTTTCATACCACTCACGACCCTTCCCCTCACTAGGCTCCGGCTACACTAGCCACTTCTTTCTTCCTATTCTCTCCCTGAGGCCTCATACCTCCATTTTCCTGCCAGAGAGCCTCAGCCTGCCTTCCTGGTGTCAGCTTAACATTAGCACTTCAGTGAGAGGTTTCCCCACACCTTGCTCAATCAGCACCCCTTCACCCTGTTCCCTTACTTCTGCCCTTCAACTAATTCCTGTCTAACACCACGGTTTGCTTAACACCCATATCTGAAATTATCTCCGTCATTTGTTTGCTTGTCTCTTCCTCCCCTGAAATATAAATTTCATGAGCCAAAGACCCCTGAATCCTCAATGCCCAGAGAGAACTTAGCGCATAGTAGTCACGTCATAAAGATTTGCTGTTAGGTTGCTCTAAAGAAAATACAAGAACTAATAATAGTCCACTCTAAGTAAAGTCTTTGGAAGTTAAGTCTCTTGCTTTTGACTCTGTTTACCTAAGGCAATAGGACTTCACTGAAAGCTTGTTTTGTTTCTAAGAAAACCAGAAATTAGGTGTATTTTTTTAAAGAGGGGTTCATTGGATGACTTATTGACTACAAGCTTGATTTCCTAGATTCTGTCTCTCTTCCTTAATCACAGTTATTGATAAGTTGTAAGTTGTAAGTTCTGTGCATTCAACAGAGCTTTACTTTGCACATCAGTTGAACATTTTGGAGTCTAGGGGCATTAACCCTTTGGGACCAGGTGTCTAATTTAGTATCCATATGTCCTCAGATGATAGAAGCAAGACACTTTTTCGGGGGGAGCTAAATTCTTCTAGTCTCTGTGGAAGATTATATGTCTTTTCATATATCCAGTGAAAATAATCATGTTTTTTAAAATAGTAAGAAAAGTAACATTGTTTTAACATGTTTGCAAATCTCTTAAAAGCCTGGCTTTACAGAAGCTAGATTTTCATATCTACTTTAGATAGATTCTCTGTTTAGACATCACACATAGCATCTAAAAAACTCCACTATACACTCAAAAGAGAAATGGAAGTGAAAAAAGAAAACAACATCTTGGTGTTACTATGAATATAGATTTGACCTTGAGGAACACCTAAAAATGTCTTCAAATCTCCAGGAGTACCTGATCCATATACTCTTGAGAACTACTGTTCGAAAGAACTGCTGAATTTTTACTGGTAAACCAGAATCAAATTTAATAGAGACCAAAGCCATGGTTAACTTTTCTATTCTTTTACTTCTCAGAACAGGCTCTCTGAATCCCTATTAAAAGGCATTGGACTTCCCTCAGTCAGTGGTTAAGACTCCGAGCTTCCAATGCAAGGGGCAGGTGTTTGATCTCTGGTCGGGAACTAAGATCCCACATGGCAGGCAACAGTCGAAAAAAGAAGAAAAAGAAAAGAAGGCTTCCATTGGTAATGGTGTGTAGGAGAAATATCACTGAGGTAATATGCAAAGGTAAACAGAAGCCCCACATAATGTACTTCCTTGTGATAACTGCAAACTCTTGTTTTTAGGTCAGTTTTGTGTTCCACAGGATTTTGAAGCACTTTATAAACAACAATTAATTAAATTTCCTAGGACACCAAAGGAATTATTTCCAAATATAATTTTTGTGTATTTGGCAGACAGTTTAACTGACAGAGAGTTTCAGGGCTTTTCCTGGCTTGAAGGAAAGTTGTGAGCAAAAACAAAGAATTTATCATCAATTTATTGTGACTATAAACACACTATATATTCTCCAGATTGTTTTAATTTACCAGGTTTGTCAGGACTATGGATAATGTTGTTAAAATGAAAATTTCTACTCTCAGTGTCTCTACTTAACTTTTTTCCCCTTCTTCTTTCTTCCTTTCTTTCTTTTTCTTTCTCTCTCTCTCTCTCCTTCTCTTCCTTCCTTATTTCCTTTTTTTGCTCCTCCCTCCTTTCTTTTTTCCCTCTTCCTTCTTTTCTTCTTTCCTTCCTTTCTTAATTTTTGAAAAAATACCCAAACTATGAAACTCTTCAGATATTAAATCTTAGCCTAGCTCCATAAAATACTTTGACCTTCCAAAGTCATCAACTGAGTTCAAATTCATATTGTATTCCACCCACTGGTGTTCAAGTCAGTTGCAAGAAAATCTTGTCACTCCTCTATTCTAAACCTCCAGTAGCTTCTCAAGTCATTCAAAGGCAGGCCTCTCAGCATGCCCCACAAGAGACCCCCTTACCTTCCTAGAGGCATGTCCTTCTCCTCTTTTGTTGCCACATTGGCCTCCTCTTATTCCTTTGACATATCGGCAAGTGGTCACCTCAGGGCTTTTGCACTTGCTGTTTCTACCACCTGGGAGGCTCCTGCCCTCTGATCACCCCATGACCCTGTCCCTTGTCTTTAGGTCTTTGCTGAAATGCCACTTCCTCAGCAAGGTTCCTGACCACCTACTTTAAAACTGTAACTTCGACTCCAGAACTGTCTCTCTTCTCTTTATCTACTCTTCTTTTCTCCATAGAATGTATTACTATCTGTCTGCCTTCCTTCAACTAGAAACCAAGCTATACATGAAGTAGGATTTGTGTCTGTTCTATTCAATGCTGAATTCTCACCACTAGAACATGCAGGAGACACTCAAGAAATACCTGTTGAGTAAAACAACAAAAAGAACTTAGACACATGTCATAATAGTAAGAAGGTGACAAATCACAAAAATATGCTAAAATATAATAAACATTTATTTCCAGAAAACCATCCTGACACCAGCTATTACATCAAGAAACAAGGACTAATGGACACTCTACTGAATTATTTCTGGCTTAACAATGTTATACAGCTTGTATCGTTTTCTAAAAGGTAAAAAAACCCAAATGAGTTGTTTAATAGATAAAATCATGAGAGGTATGCAAATTCTCCTCATGATTTTAGATGAGAGAAGGTACTCTGCCTTTGAACATGATTGAATGTTTCTTGTTTTCTCTTTATGATTTAGAATACCTATTAGCCTAAATTCGATTTCATGAAAATAAATCAAAATGAACCAATAACCAATCTGATTTTCTACGTGAAAATTTGTTGTGATTTATGTAAAAATCATATAAATATATATAAATCAAAGAACAAATTCTATACAAGTGTATGTAATTGTTGATAGAATTTGAAAAATGAAAGCTCAGAAAACAGAGCTAAAAATGAAGAAAATGTGAGAATCTATGTCTCGTTAAGCCTTTCTTGTGGTTTGGACAGTAAAGAGCCTGTCTGCAATGCAGGAGACCTGGGTTTGATCCCTGGGTTGGGAGAATCCCCTAGAGAAGGGAATGGCAACCCATTCCAGTATTCTTGCCTGGAGAATTCCATGGACAGAGGAGCCTGGCGGGCGACAGTCCATGGGTTCGCAAAGAATTGGAAATGACTGAGTGACTAACACTTTCACTTTCATGTTTAGTTAAGACTGGGAAGGGACTTTCCTGGTGGTCCAGTGGTTGATAATCTGCCTTCCAATACAGGAGATTCAGGGTTGATCCCTGGTGGGGGAACTAAGACCCCCACATGCCTCAGGGCAGCTGAGCCCATACGCCACAACTATTGATCCCATGTGCTGTAGAGTCTGTGCTCTACATCATGAGAAGCCCATACACCACAACAAAGATTCAGCATAGCCAAAAAAAAAATTTTAATGAAAAGTTTGAAAAAATGAGAGAGAGACTGGGAAGGTGCATGCATCCGGATGGTGGGGGAGTGTTATATGTGTGCTTTTACCACACTGAGTAATGCTTGCTGGTGAGGGCGTCATCAAGGCTAGCAGCTGTCAACTAAGCAAGGTGTTGAGATGATTTAGCTGTGAGAATATCTATAAGTCATTTGTAACTGATATTAAAAGATTTCATACTTGAGTTGGCTTTAAGAAATTTAAGTCATGTTCAGAGTCATCTCGAGCACATGCTTCTCAAGCTGACTTGAATTCTCATGTGCTTTCTTGAGTAGGAGTTGCAGCTAGTTCCCATGGGAGTCTATGATGAATGTGATTATCTTCAATCGTTTGCATCTCAGAAAAGACTGAGAATCATTGGTCTGGTTTTTTTCCTAAGAAAAAAGGAGAAATCCTGCAAAATAAAGAAAAAGAAGGAAGAAAAGTTTTGATGCCATTATCAATATAGAGTCAGGCCGTCTTTTTCAAATAGTTCTCTAGTAGAACACTTGACAACCATTCATTGGGAGATTGCTTTCAGATGGTCAGAGACAGGCTACGAATGTTACATTCGTAGGGTGAAACACGAGTACATAAAATCCAAAAATCCTAAAAGGTGTAATATTATGCATTGAGACATTAACATAAAACTCAACATCCAAAGGTAGTTTGCTTTCAGTTTTCTTTCAAATATAAAGATTCATAGAGCAACTGAGAAAAAAGCATTACTTTGTAACAAGAATTTGGGGCTGGTTAGGTTTCAGTAACATCTCTACCCAAAATAGTAAACAGTGTGTGGAGCGGTTTTTATTTTTCCTTATGTGCTGTTGAAGAAACAAGCTGTTGTGGAATTTTGCATCTAGTATGCAATCCTATTTCTATAAATTAAAGAAAGATGTGTATTATTGCTGTGGTCCTGAACTTACCATAAAGAGCTGTAATAAATAAATAATGAGGAATTCAGTGTTCTTGCCTGGAGAATCCCGGGGACGGGGGAGCCTGGTGGGCTACCGTCTCTGGGGTCGCACAGAGTCAGACACGACTGAAGCGACTCAGCAGCAGCAGCAGCAGCATATAAATGCAAGACACTTACACAATTAGTAAATAATATCACTGTAAAGTACATAGTTTTACAATGAGGATAATCCACATTACCTCTCACCTGGGCTTTTGCCCCTCTCTCCTTCCACTATTTTTTCCCTCTTTAAATCCACTTTCATATGCTATTATCAGATTAATCCTCTTGAGGCACAATGCTGACATCTCTCCCTAGTTTAGAAATCATAGAGAATTCCCTGGTGGTCTAGCAGTTAGGACGCCAAGCTTGCACTGCAGGGGGTCCTGGTTTGATACCTGATTGGGGAACTAAACTGAGAGGCACAGCCAAAAAAAAAAATCATATAGCCTATAATACAGATACCTGCAGAATTAAGTTCAACTCTGAATCTACTTTTCCAGTCTCATTTCCCACTAAGGGAGTAGTACTCCCACTAAGGAGTACCTCCTTCAGGTACTTTACTTTAAGCTAAACTTCATTACTTCCCTACTTATCCTGCCTCTAAGAATTTGCTGCCTGAAATTCTTGTTTTCATGTTTGAATCCTCCCTAATCCTCAAACATTAGCAAAAGCAGGTTCTAATGGAGGAGGAATAGACAGGTGTGACACCTATGTTTTCGTTTTATGAGAAGGTGAATACAGTAGGCTCTCCACATGCATGAGTTCTGCACTCGCAGATTTAACTGACCTGGGATTGAAAATATTCAGAAAAAAAAAATTTCAGAAAGTTCTCCAAAGCAAAACTTGAATTCGTCACATATCCAGCAACTATTTGCGTAGCATTTACATTGTATTAGATATTATCAGTAATCCGGAGAAGGCAATGGCACCCCACTCCAGTACTCTTGCCTGGAAAATCCCATGGGCGGAGGAGCCTGGTAGGCTGCAGTCCATGGGGTCGCCAGAGTCAGACACTACTGAGCGACTTCACTTTCACTTTTCACTTTCATGCATTGGAGAAGGAAATGGCAACCCACTCCAGTGTTCTTGCCTGGGGAATCCCAGGGACGGGGAAGCCTGATGGGCTGCCATCTATGGGGTTGCACAGAGTCGGACATGACTGAAGTGACTTAGCAGCAGAGATGATTTAAAGTATATGGGGGAATATGTGTAAGTTATAAGCAAATACTCTGCCCTTGTATACAAAGGACTCAAGCTTCCTCAGATTTTGTTATCTTCAGGGGTCTTGGAACCAATCCCCAGGGTTGCTGAGAGACCACTGGTACCTTCAAACTGTGCAACTCTTTAAATGCTATTTTCCTACTGTCCTCTTCAAGGTGGGCTTCCCTGGTGGCTCTGTGGTAAAGAATACACCTGCCAACACAGGAGATGAAGCTTTGATCCTGGTTTGGGAAGATCCCCTGGAAGAGGAAATGGCAACCCACTCCAGTAGTCTTGTGTGGGAAATCCCATGCACAGAGGAGCCTAGTGGGCTCAAAGAGTCAGACATAACAGTGACAAAACAAGAACCTCTCCAATGTATTTTCATCTTGCCCTTAACAACTTTCACGACAACATAATAACTTAAAAACAGTTTAAAAGTCCCACTTTTAGAGACTGTTTGGAGGAGCCATCCCTCTCTCATTCCCAACTAGGCATCTTCTGACTTCAAGTCTCTGCTCAGATGATACAATCTTCACAAAAGCTTGTCTCTGATCCACATAGCAAAGAGTAATTTCCACTCTTCTCAGCTCTCACTACTATATCCACTTTTTTTTTTTTTTAACTTTTTGGCCATGCTACTCAGGATCTTGTTTCCCTGATCAAGAATCGAACTTGCACCCCTTGCACTGAAGAGTGGCGTCTTAACCGCTGGACCACCAATGAAGTCCTATACTGCATTCACTTCTTTTATTCATTATCTGTGGGGCCTTCTAGGTGTCCTGTGCCAGAAACTACAAGGTGAGAATGATCCTGCTCCTATGTGTTTCACTGAACCTGCCTGTGTTTTTTTTGTGTGTGTGTTAGAGTTTTTTCAGTGTTCAAGGAATAAGCACACCCAGTGGAAAAGTGAAAGGTGAGTCTCTCAGTCGTGTCTGACTCTTGGCGACCCCATCAACTGTAGCCCCCTAGGCTCCTCTGTCCTTGGGATTCTCCAGGCAAGAATACTGGAATGGGTAGCCATTCTCATCTCCAGGGGATCTTCCCAACCCAGGGATCAAACCCAGATCTTCCACATTGCAGGCAGATTTTTAACCAGCTGAGCCACCAGAGAAGCTGCAGGCAATCCCCTAATTGATAGAAATACATTATGAAGCTCTGTAGGGAAGTAAGAGAAAGAACCACAGTCTCTACAGTCAAATCATTGGGGAGTCTAAATCCAGGACACAGCAGTGCTCTGGACTCTGCAGGCTCAAAAGAAACTCTAGCCATCTGCTCAGCTAGCCGTCCCCATTCGAACTCAAGCAGCACATCACTGCTTGCTCCTTATTCTTCTTTTCTGTCATCACAGTGACACTAAGCATGTATCTCTACTTCTTCAACTTCAGTACTGTTAACTTTTGAAAGGTGAACTTCATCAGGCTGTCTGGTGAGGGACTCATCAATTTCGGACTCCTGTCTTTAGCAGAGCTTGTGCCCCAGACAGCCTCTGGGATTTTGGTATTGGTTTCAGATCCAATCTTCAAAGCATATTGGGATGCAACATGTATATAATAAGTAACAATTTTTAGCTGTTTTTCTTTGAAGTTGGCTGTAAATCTATCAGACAATCAAAGCTTCATACCAGACATCCCTTTATTATAGCTGGTTGTAATGATTCATATCTCCTAGTTGGATTGCAACCCTCTTGAAGACATAATTGTGTTCCATTCGTTTTTGCATCCTCCATAGAGATTAGTTTTAGTACCTAGCACAGAGTGGATGCACAATAAATATACGCTGATATGTGCCAAGATTACACCCCGAGTGTAAATCCTGTACCTCCCAACAAAATGCTGTGAAGTCCAACCTGGCCCTGGCTATTCTCTGAGGTGGCTGTGTATCACCCCTGTTCTCAGCAGCCATCACACTGAAATAGAATTTCATTGCTTTTATATATGGTTCTAGCCAGAAGGAGGGTGCAAAGTCAACGGTGGGGGTGGAGGCGCAGGTCGATTGTCAGTTTGCCTTTTTCTCCACTGCGGCATGTTATAAACCATTTCATAAGATTTCACGAGAGCCTGGGGCCTCTGCATACGTTAGGAAATGCTGAACTAATTGCCAGTTGATATTTTAAATGTAGTAGAAACAAATTTTAGGGCTGGAAAAAGAATGTGAAACAAACTTTAGATCCCCAAACCACATTTCTAGTCCAGTTCTGATTTGGCAGCCATCCAGAGGGGCCACATTAAGATACAGATGACATTCTAAAAACAGAGGTTTACTGGTACATTTCCTGTGATGTATTTATTTTCTCTCTGAGTAATTTGTTGTTTCCCCTTCTTCTTTGTATGTTCTAGATTGTATTTCTAGTAGTGGTCCCATATTTACATAAAACAAAACATTTTTACTTTTGTGTCTTTAACACTACTCTCCTAGAAACTTTTTATCAGTAGGTTCTGTTTCACAATTCACTTCCCAAGACTTCTGTTTCTCTAACTTTCATGCATTAGAGAAGGAAATGGCAACCCACTCCAGTGTTCTTGCCTGGAGAATCCCAGGGACGGTGGAGCCTGATAGGCTGCCGTCTATGGGGTTGCACAGAGTCGGACACGACTGAAGTGACTTAGCAGCAGCAGCAGCAACACAAATGATCTGTAACTGTACTTTGTCATAAATATTTCTGATGTGTATATTTCTTTTAGTAATGATCTTTCCTGGAAAGAATACCAAATAAAATAAGTCCATAAAAAATGTAAAATGTTTAGGTAACATCTTATTTGACTTTCAAATTGCTTATCAAATATGAATGCTTTCACCCCAAAAGAGAATAATTTATTTGCTTTTCCTGCATGATTACCTCAGCGTTTGAAAAGAGAAGCACAAAAGTCATTTTGTAAGGCATCTAGTTGGAAATTTTTTCCTTAGAAACATTGCTACTTGAACTGAAAGAATGAGAGGAGTGAATGTTACATGCCTAGTAAGATAGATACTATGAATGTATGAAACAGCACCAACCCTGTTTAGAGAATAATTCTAAAGCATTAACGAATTAAACAAATGAATATTTCACCTTTCTATTGAAAAAAAAAGAACAGGATGAATTCTTTAGACGATTTTATCTTAATATATGATCCATCAGTGTTAACCTCTTGAGTTAGTTGACTTGGGAAATTATATATATAGTCTCCATATTAAATGTTTTGTTACCCAGGAAATGCAGGCTTTTGTGGCACAGCTCTTAATATTATACATAATGTATGACCACCATCAGCCTCAATTTATATTCAGCAAGTCTTTTTTGCAAAGCATCCATACCATTAGTAGAGACAAACGTATTTACCCGAAACTTTACACAGCACTCCGCATTTGCCATAATGAAAACGTTAATAGTCCAAATGGCACTCTATTTTATCACTAAATGTCCTTGTTGTCTATTATTTACAAATAAAGCTATGTCACTCACATACATAAACTGATAACATCAACACACAGAGCGCCCTTCAAGAATCTCAATATAATACACCATCTGTGCATTGTTCCTGCAGGAATCTGTGAGTGCTAACAATGTGTTTAGAGTCAGAGGTACTCTCCTAGTTGAAAATCTCTGTTAGAGAACCCTTTTCTGTGTTTACTTGGGAACAAGGACCCATAATGTTATGTTCAACAACATAATTTGGTTTCATTCAGGAGATAATTTCCTTTCCTAAAAGAATTTTTTTTTTTCTCTTTTAGGCCTAAACCAAGGGACTTTCAAGATAGAATGTAAATTGTTCTATAACAGCATAAAGTAGAAACACAGCAATTGTGCCTGAGCTTCCGGATTCTTTCTCATATAGTTAGAGTAGAATAATGCAATGAAAGACACTGACTACTTTACTTTTAATTTCTAGTTTGTTCTCTTTTTATAAATTTTTTATTTATTTATTTTTGTCTGCACTGAGTCTTTGTTGCTGCGCCTGGGCTTTCTCTAGTTGTGGAGACCTGGGGCTACTTCTCCTTTAGGGGTACAAGCATCTCATTGCCGTAGCATCTCTTGTTGCAGAGCATGGGCTCTGGGGTTCAAGGGTTCAGTAGTTGTGGCCTATGGGCTTAGTTGCTCCTGGGCATGTGGGATCTTTCCAGACTGAGGATTGAACCCATGTCTCCTACATTGGCAGGTGGACTTTTACCCACAGGACCACCAAAGAAGACCCTCTAGTTTATTCTTTGATGAGAAAATTTCCCTGTAAGTATTTAAAGCACTTTTTAAGAAGTAGGGCCTCCTAGTAGCTCAGTACAGATGTGAGAGCTGGACCATAAAGAAGGTTGAGCACCAAAGAATTGGTGCTTTTGAATTGCAGTGCTGCAGAAGACTCTTGAAAGTTCCTTGGACTGCAAGGAGATCAAACCAGTCAATCTTAAAAGAAAATCAACCCTAAATACTCTTTGGAAGGACTGATGCTGAAGCTCCAATACCTTGGCTGCCTGCTGTGAACAGCTAACTCATTGGAAAAAACCCTGATGCTGGGAAATACTGAGGGCATAAGGAGAAGAGGGCAACAGAGGATGAGATGGTTAGATGACATCACTAGTTCAATGGACATGAACTTGGTCAAACTTTGGGAGATGGTGAAGGACAAGGAAGCCTGGTGTGCTACAGTCCATGGGGTGGCAAAGAATCAGACATGACTAAACAACAGTAACTCAGTAATTCACAGACCCCTCTCCCTCTGGTTTTATTGCTCTAAGGGCCTATAGTGCTATTTTTCCTCTTCTCCTTTTCAACTTCACTTTAGCACTTGATCAGAAGGCACAATGCCCATAGCAGAAGTAAAAAGGAATGTTGTATTAAAATTATTTACAAAAATTTATATTTGGACTCTAATGATAGACAGTAAAATGGAAATTGGTATGTTAAAGGTATACCCAACCATGCATGAGTGCTAAGTTGCTTCAGTACCTCTGTCCATGGAATTCTCCATGAAAGAATACTAGAGTGGATTGCCATGCCATCCTCCAGGGGATCTTCCTGACCCAGGGATCAAACCAGCATCTCTATATCTCCTGCATTGACAGGTGGGTTCTTTATCACTAGAGCCACCTGGGAAGCCCACCCAACCATGAAAAATAATTAAAATTATAACTACACCTATTAGGAAGCTAAGAATTAAAAAAATTTGACTCAGTTCAACACATTTTGTCTCTTGAGCCGAACCATTTGGCTAGGAGACAGAAATATTTGCTTTAGAACGCTTCCAGCCTTATTACATACTGGGGAAAACTGGGGCGACCAAATTCTTTAGTCCCCAGCCATCTTAAATCACCTCCAGCCTGGGTTTGGCACCTTTGTTCCCACTGTGTTCATTTCTATAGGAGCATTTATTATTATACCCTTTTTGTTTCTTGTTCACTCTAGTGTAAGCTTCTTGAGGTCAAGAGTCATGTCTTATTCATTCATATATCCAACAAATATTCATCAAATATCTTCTACATACCAGTCATTATTTAAGGCACTGAGGATACAGCAGTGCAAAAATAAAGCAGAACAAAAAAACACTCCCTGCCCTTGTGTAGCTCACAGTCTAAGAAGATCAGGGATGTGTTGTGTTGCCTTTCTCAGACTTACCTGCCTATGTGTTTTCCACGCTTATGTCTCTTATCCTTTCAATGTCTTCATTCAATGCCCATGTTGCAACTTAACCTTGCTCAGTGTCTGGTATTCAATAAATATTTGTTGAATTGAACAATTGTTCCTCTGTGTTCAAGGAAGCCATGGCTTGTGGCATTTCTAAGTTAGAAAAACATAAATACATTGCTGTGGGGCCCATTCTAAGGTGATGTGGGACCTGAAAAGAGAGAAAGATGTATGGAGATGACTCAGGTTTGCAGAACCAAAGGAGTGGCCCAGGTCACTGTGACAGGGCCTGGGCCAGTACAAGATGGGCTTGGTATCATAGCTGAGCAGAGATGAAGATGGCTAAAAACATAAAAAAGGAATTTGAGAAGTACCAGGAAACCCCCTTTCACCACTTTAGAGGTAAGACCTAAAGAACTGAGCAGGAACCAATGGCTTGTTGAAAACTGGGGAGGTCACCCCAATAGATACAAATTTTCTTTTGGAATCCTATCCTGCTAGCATGACATTTTCTGGCTGGGAATGGAAGTAAAGGGAGAACAGAGGTAAATATAGACCATGGACAATGAAGCTTTCTTAACAATAAGGGGCAGAGTCTATTCTAAAGATAAATCAAAAGATGGATGGGGGTGAGAAAACTCTACAGTGGGGCAGCAGACATGATTAAGGTTGAAAATAGCCTATAGGCCATTGGGGGGCCCCATGGACTTTAGAGTTACCAGCTCTAATATCCAGTTTAGGTCTTCTGTAGTATTCTTTCCCATTAACTGCAGACTTCAGTAAAACTTTGTTCAATGTTTGAAATATGTTCTAAATATGTAATAAGGTCCATATTTAGCATAGTTACACTAGCAAAAAATGGATGCTAGGAAATTGTTTATATAGAACATAGTATAGCCACTTAATAATGTCATATTGCCACTAAGAATGGTGGTATAGAATTATTTATGATTTATTACCAAAATATTACTAAATGAAAATCAGTCCAGTTCAGTTCAGTCACTCAGTCGTGTCCAACTCTCTGTGACCCCATGAACTGCAGCATGCCAGGCTTCCCTGTCCATCACCAACTCCCGGAGTTTATCCAAAGTCATGTCCATTGAGTTGGTGATGCCATCCAACCATCTCATCCTTTGTCATCCCCTTCTTCTCTCACCTTCAATCTTTCTCAGCATTAGGGTCGTTTCAAACCAGTCAGCTCTTCACATCAGGTGGCCAAAGTACTGGAGGCTCAGCCTCAGCATCAGTCCTTCCAATGAACACCCAGGACTGATCTCCTTTAGGATGGACTGGTTGGATCTCCTTGCAGTCCAAGGGACTCTCAAGAGTCTTCTCCAACACCACACATTAAAAGCATCAATTCTTCGGTGCTCAGCTTTCTTTATAGTCCAAATTTCACATCCATACATGACCACTGGAAAAACCATAGCCTTGACTAGACGGACCTTTGTTGACAAAGTAATGTCTCTGCTTTTTAATATGCTGTCTAGGTTAGTCATAACTTTCCTTTCAAGGAGTAAGCGTCTTTTAATTTCATGGCTGCAATCACCACCTGCAGTGGTTTTGGAGCTCAAAAAAATAAAGTCAGCCACTGTTTCCACTGTTTACCCATCTATTTGCCATAAAGTGATGGGACCAGATGCCATGGGCTTAGTTTTCTGAATGTTGAGCTTTAAGCCAACTTTTTCACTCTCCTCTTTCACTTTCATCAAGAGGTAGATTATAAAATTACATGATCCTATTTTTGTAATAAGAAATTAATATTTACATATGTATTCAGAAGTCTATCCAGTAAACTAAATAGTGGGTGGTGAAATTTAAAGTTTTTAATTATTTAAAAATTTTACCATTAAGTTTGTTACTTGTAAAGTAATAAAATAATACATAACCTTTAAAAAGAGAAATAAAGAAGCAGAAAAACTAAGAACTGCTCTTGCAAATGCTATGCAATCTTTACAACTGCCAATTGGAAGGTTTTCTTACCTGTATCCATTTTTTCCCAGAGTGATTAGGAAATGAAATGCTTGAAACAAAACATGCCAGATATAGATATGTACTGAGCACCTACTCAGTACCAGTGCTGTATCATTGCTCAAGGCACTCCAGTGAGCAGATCAGACATGGCTCACATTCTTACGGAATGGGGAACGTAAGAGTAGAGCCATGCTAACCATTTGCCACTGTCCAACCACAGTGGAGGAGACAAGGCCTGGCTTAGCCATCATGCAGAAGTGGGTTCTGCTGTTTTACCTGTGAAGCCCCTGACTGAAAAACTCAGTTACTCTTGCCATGGTCTCAGGGCATCCATGGTACACAATCTTCAACCTACTGTCTCAAAACAGGCTCCTTGGCTTTCCTTGCCTGGACTCCAACAGGCTCTTTTTAGTTGTCACATCCCCTTTAATAGAATTTTTCTTCCCTTCCTAAGGCTAAAAGACTTTTCACCTTATTACTTTCCTTAAATGAGCTTTTATTCATTTAATAGAGCAATTTTTAAAGTGGTGTGAATTAGACAGTATGGCTAGCAAGTGTAGAGAATTTTAAAGCAGATAGGTGTGTGTGTGTGTGTATGGAAGAGAGACTGGGGGTGCATCCTCAGAGATCCTCAGATTCCTTCCCATCCTATGGAACTTACTAAAGCAATAAGTCCCTGCACTGTTTGCTGATTGAAGACCTTAATGAAAACAATGCCTGACAATATGTTTGATGAATTAGTGGTATCTACTCATTGCATTCCAAGAAGCCACCAAGGAAAAGGGGGCATGTATTCATTCATTCAATTCATATTTAATGTGTATTATTTTATGCCAGGCATTGGAGTGAATGGCAAAGAGAAAAGAGTGAATAAGACAGGCAACTCTTCTATTCTTAAGAAGAGTATGACCCAACAGCAAAACAAAGACCCCACCCATCCACATAATGGTTTCCATCTTATTATAAATTCCATATGCAAGCCCTAGGAAAGCAGCAAACCATAGGCTCTTCGCATTAAAGTCAAGACAGGTCTGGGTTTATTTTCAGGTGTAGTGATTTTTTTTCAAAGTTTGTGTTTTAGAAATTTACTTTTTAAATCAATGTTTTCTTCTGAAGATTTCCATTTACAAAAGAAATGTTTTAATTTGCTTTTTAAAATAAGCTTCACATTTCAGAAGTTTTAGATTTATATAAAAAATATGAAGATGGTACAGTCCAGTGATTTTTAAACCTGTAAACTTTTGAGCAAATGACAATCTATTTGAGTCTCAGTTTCCTTATCTGTAAACTGGGAAATATAGAGTGGCTTTCATAGGTTTTTTATAAGAATTGAAAATAATATTTATAAGACATCTCACACTTGATTGATGTTTTATAAATTCTAGCTTTTATTATAGCCCTCCAGCCTCATTCTTGGGTTCATGTAAAGGTTAATATCCCAGAAGAAAAGGATATATGTATAACATATAGAGGATTAACATTGCTGTACCACATAAACTAGCACAACATTATAAAGGAATTATAGTCTATTAAAAAGGTAATAAAAATCTTAACAATTTAAAAAAGTAAATGCTAATGTCATTTCTGGACTTACAGGCAAGTCATTTATAGCTTTTCAATCTCTGTGTCATCTGTCCAAGGGATACTTCCAGAATGACCTAAGCACACTCTGTTCAAGGTCAGAGTCATGCTAGTGTTGAAAAAAGAAAAGTCTTACTCTAGGAATTCTTGACTATGTAACCGTTAAATCATGGCCACTCTTTTAGACGATTGACATACTTACTAGGCTAAAAGAATCTAGAGTTACAATCCTTCATACTTTTCGGCATGCCTTTTCCACAGCCAACTGAATTCAGCCAGAAATGAGCAAGATCAAATTACTCACTACTGGTGAGAATGGCCAACCAGCCAATTGGAAAAAAAAAAAAAAAAAAAAAAGAGATAATATGCCGAACATCTTGCTTAGGGCTGCTGCTGCTGCTGCTGCTAAGTTGCTTCAGTTGTGTCCGACTCTGTGCGACCCCATAGACAGCAGCCCACCAGGCTCCCCCGTCCCCGGGATTCTCCAGGCAAAAACACTGAAGTGGGTTGCCATTTCCTTCTCCAATACATGAAAGTGAAAAGTGAAAGTGAAGTCACTCAGTCGTGTCCGACTCCTAGGGACCCCATGGACTGCAGCCTACCAGGCTCCTCCATCCATGGGACCCTCCAGGCAAGAGTTCTGGAGCGGATTGCCATTGCCTTCTCCGGCGTATGTGTATTTTCTCACCAAATCCTCTCTACGAATCAGTGAGGCAGGCACTGTTACTCTATCCAATCTACAGAGGTGGAAAATGACATTGAATTTGATTCCAGAGCTTGTGCTTTTAACCCCCAGATGGCACAGTTATAGCATTTTATTCAACAAATAATTTGAGCACCTGCTCTTCTGGGTATTATGCTGGTTCTGGGGATAACACAGAACAAGACAAACATGGACCTTCCCTCACACAGTCCACAGTGCACTCAGGGCTATCCATTATGAAGGGATTTCAATAAAGTTTGATGATAATTACAATGAAAGCAGCATAGGGCACCAAGGGAATAGAGCCAAAGTATAATTTCATACCCGCTGATTTTTCCAGAATTCTGAGACTGCATGCATTCCATAGAGAAATTTAGATCATTTATTACATGTCATTCAGTTCACAAATCTGTAATTCTTTATCATCTCACTGGTTCTTTTTTCTTTCTCTTTGTTCTTCTTCCCTCACCCTTTACCCTTTCTTTATCCCTCCCTTTATTCTTTGTTTTCTTTCTTTCTTTTTTAACATCTAGGTTAAGAATATGTTTGGCTTCTCCTCTGTTGCCTTAGTTTTCTGGAATTCAAATTACTGTAGTTTTGTTCGTCCCTGGAAGAAAGGAGATTTTTCAGATATTAGTTTTTCCCTGTTATACAAAGGAAGGAAAAATATTTGGTAAGGTTTGAAGGCCAAGTTCTAAGACCCTTTTGAAAAAATCATCTAACAACTCTTTTCTGAAAAAGCACTATCACCATCCAAAAAAACCTCTTAGTTAAAATACTCATTGAATTTTTAAACATCAATCAAGTCCTATTAGATAATACTGAGTTACGTAGAATGAGTTAGAAATATGTATATTACATTTCCCTTGAGGACATTTGAATGTTAAAAGGAGAAATTCTTCTAGAAAATCATTTTGTTTTTGCCAAGCCAATAATATTTGAAAAATAATTTGAAATATTTTGTGAAACCTCATATCTCAAGAGATTCATCCATCTCTCCCAAATTGTTAGAACATGTGTTTTATTTCCACACCTAAACTTATCCAAATTGGGTACTCTCCTAGAATTAAAAAAATCTTTAAAGGACAGGGGAGAAAAAAAAGCTGCTGCTGCTGCTGCTGCTGCTGCTGCTGTTAAGTTGCTTCAGTCATGTCTGACTCTCTGCGACCCCACAGACGGCAGCCCACCAGGCTCCTCCATCCCTGGGATTCTCCAGGCAAGAATACTGGAATGGGTTGCCATTTCCTTCTCCAATGCATGCACGCATGCTAAGTCACTTCAGTCGTGTCTGACTCTGTGCGACCCCATGGACAGCTACCAAGCTACAAATTCAAACCAACTGCAACACTTGGATTTGAGTATTAGTCTGAAGTTTTTGCTTTTGCTTGAAGAATCTCTTTAAAAATAATAATAGCCACGCTATATGAAGCTCCTGTTACATTCCAGGCTCTGTGCAAGTTTTCAATGTTGTGTTAGTTAGATTCTTTATGGTGGCAAAAAAGGAGAAATGGTCACTTGGCTCAATTAAATAGGTTTATTTAGAAGGATGGCGTCTCTGGTGGCTTAGTTGGTAAAGAATCCTTCTGCCTATGAAGGAGACGTGGATTTGATCCCTGGGTTGGAAAGATCCCCTGGAGAAGGAAATGACAGCCCACTCCAGTATTCTTGCCTGGGAAATCCCATGTACAGAGGAGCCTGGTGGGACACAGTCCACAGGGTCACAGAGTCTGACACGACTTAGCCACTAAACTACCACCATCATTTAAAAGGCTACAACATGGGGAAGTAGAAAAGATGGGTAAAGTTCTCATTGCAGGCTCGTGGAAAACTAGATTTTTGTTCTGGGCACTCTGCAACAACTGAGTAAAAGCTCTAGTCTAGCCATATAAGCTCCCCTTTGGTGACCTCACAGGAGCTCTTGGCTTGCTGCCATGCACATGACTCAGCTCCTCTGGCTGTGTCTCTCTACCTGCTTATTTTTCCAACTATTGCTATTGACTCCATGCTGCTCACTTTCTTTCTGCCTCATGGCTTTGCTTACTCATGGCTTCTATTTCCTGTCACCCCTCTCCTCACTTCTGCATTTACCCAAAGCTGACCCTCCCTGGATGTTTCATACTAAAACTCTGCCAGAGAGAAGAAACGGCATGCCTCTCATGCCAGGCTTCATCACCGGCTACCAGTCTCCAAGCTTTGTCAATCTCTATCTCATGGGCAGAGTTACATGGCAAAAACACAAGGCTAACACAGCTGAGAAATCTGTATGCAGGTCAGGAAGCAACAGTTAAAACTGGACATGAAACAACAGACTGGTTCCAAATAGGAAAAGGAGTATGTCAAGGCTGTATATTGTCACCCTGCTTATTTAACTTACATGCAGAGTACATCATGAGAAACGCTGGGCTGGAAGAAGCACAAGCTGGAATCAAGATTGCTGGGAGAAATATCATTAACCTCAGATATGCAGATGACACCACCCTTATGACAGAAAATGAAGAACTAAAGAGCCTCTTGATGAAAGTGAAAGAGGAGAATGAAAAAACTGGCTTAAAGCTCAACATTCAGAAAACTAAGATCACAGCATCGGGTGCCATCAGATCAGATCAGTCGCTCAGTCGTGTCCTACTCTTTGCGACCCCATGAATCGCAGCACGCCAGGCCTCCCTGTCCATCACCAACTCCCGGAGTTCACTCAGACTCACGTCCATCGAGTCAGTGATGCCATCCAGCCATCTCATCCTCTGTCGTCCCCTTCTCCTCTTGCCCCCAATCCTTCCCAGCATCAGAGTCTTTTCCAATGAGTCAACTCTTAGAATGAGGTGGCCGAGTTTCAGCTTGGGCATCATTCCTTCCAAAGAAATCCCAGGGCTGATCTCCTTCAGAATGGACTGGTTGGATCTCCTTGCAGTCCAAGGGACTCTCAAGAGTCTTCTCCAACACAACAATTCAAAAGCATCAATTCTTCAGTGCTCAGGTTTCTTCACAGTCCAACTCTCACATCCATACATGACCACAGGAAAAACCATAGCCTTGACTAGACAAACCTTTGTTGGCAAAGTAATGTCTCTGCTTTTGAATATGCTATCTAGGTTGGTCATAAGTTTCCTTCCAAGGAGTAAGCGTCTTTTAATTTCATGGCTGCAGTCACCATCTGCAGTGATTTTGGAGCCCAGACAAATAAAGTCTGACACTGTTTCCACTGTTTCCCCATCTATTTCCCATGAAGAGATGGGACTGGATGCCATGATCTTCGTTTTCTGAATGTTGAGCTTTAAGCCAACTTTTTCATTGTCCACTTTCACTTTCATCAAGAGGCTTTTGAGTTCCTCTTCACTTTCTGGCATAAGGGTGGTGTCATCTGCATATCTGAGGTTATTGATATTTTTCCCGGCAATCTTAATTCCAGCTTGTGTTTCTTCCAGTCCAGTGTTTCTCATGATGTACTCTGCATGTAAGTTAAATAAACAGGGTGACAATATACAGCCTTGACATACTCCTTTTCCTATTTGGAACCAGTCTGTTGTTCCATGTCCAGTTCTAACTGTTGCTTCCTGACCTGCATACAGATTTCTCAAGAGGCAGATCAGGTGGTCCCATCTCTTTCAGAATTTTCCACAGTTCATTGTGATCCACACAGTCAAGGCTTTGGCATAGTCAATAAAGCAGAAATAGATGCTTTTCTGGAACTCTCTTGCTTTTTCCATGATCCAGCAGATGTTGGCAATTTGATCTCTGGTTCCTCTGCCTTTTCTAAAGCCAGCTTGAACATCAGGAAGTTCACGGTTCACATATTGCTGAAGCCTGGCTTGGAGAATTTTGAGCATTACTTTACTAGTGTGTGAGGTGAGTGCAATTGTGCGGTAGTTTGAGCATTCTTTGGCATTGCCTTTCTTTGGGATTGCAATGAAAACTGACCTTTTCCAGTCCTGTGGCCACTGCTGAGTTTTCCAAATTTGCTGGCATATTGAGTGCAGCACTTTCACAGCATCATCTTTCAGGATTTGGAATAGCTCAACTGGAATTCTATCACCTCCACTAGCTTTGTTCATAGTGATGCTTTCTAAGGCCCACTTGACTTCACATTCCAGGATGTCTGGCTCTAGGTCAGTGATCACACCGTCGTGATTATCTGGGTCATGAAGATCTTTTTTGTACAGTTCTTCTGTGTATTCTTGCCATCTCTTCTTAATATCTTCTGCTTCTGTTAGGTCCATACTATTTCTGTCCTTTATCGAGCCCATCTTTGCATGAAATGTTCCATCACTTCATGGCAAATAGATGGGTAAACAGTGGAAACAGTGTCTGTTTCCACTTTATTTTTCTGGGCTCCAAAATCACTGCAGATGGTGACTGCAGCCATGAAATTAAAAGACACTTACTCCTTGGAAGAAAAGTTATGACCAACCTAGACAGCATATTAAAAAACAGAGACATTACTTTGTCAACAAAGGTCCGTCTAGTCAAGGCTATGGTTTTTCCAGTGGTCATGTATGGATGTGAGAGTTGGACTATAAAGAAAGCTGAGCGCAGATGAATTGATACTTTTGAAGTGTGGTGTTGAAGAAGACTCTTGAGAGTCCCTCGGACAGCAAGCAGATCCAACCAATCCATCCTAAAGATCAGTCCTGGGTGGTCATTGGAAGGACTGATGCTGAAGCTGAAATTCCAATACTTTGGGCACCTGATGCAAAGAGCTGACTGATTTGAAAAGACCCTAATGCTGGGAAAGATTGAAGGCAGGAGGAAAAGGGGATGACAGAGGATAAGATGGTTGGATGGCATCACCAACTCAATGGACATGAGTTTGGGTAAATTCCGGGAGTTGGTGATGGACAGGGAGGCCTGGCATGCTGCAGTCCATGGGGCCACAAAGAGTTGGACACGACTGAGTGACTGAACTGAACTGAACTGAGCTGAACACAGCTAAATAGAACTTCTCAGAAAGAGCTACTCAAATGCTTCAGGAGAGAAGAGTAAAACTAGTTAAGTGCCTTAAAAGACCTGTGCATGTGTTATTAACATGGAAACTAAACAGATGCTATTTATATACCAAGTAGAATTTATCATCATCATCATGTCTACCTTGTATAATAATATATAGAATGTGTGTGTGCTTAGTTGATCCAACTCTTTGCGACCTCAGACTGTAGCCCACCAGACTCCTCTGCCCATAGGATTCTCAGGCAAGAATACTGGAGTGGGTTGCCATTTCCTTCTCCAGGAGATCTTGCTGACCCAGGGATCAAACCCAGGTCTCCTGTATTGCAGGTGGATTCTTTACCGACTGAGCCACCAAGGAAGCCCAGTATGATTTGCTCTGGCTTGTCAAACATTCTTATTAGTAGAAAAGGTTTTGGCACCCTAAATGAAGATTGTTGATATTAAAAAAGAAAAAAAAAGCTAGACTAGGAAGGCATAATGGTGGGCCAGTGGTTAAGAATCTGCCTTCCAAATGTAGGGACATGGGTTTGATCCCTGGTCGGGGAACTAAGATCTCACACGCTTCTGGGTAACTAAGTTTGAGTGCCACAAGCAGAGAGCCCACACAGCACTAGAGAAGCCTTCTTGCTGCAACAAAGACCCAGCACAGCCAAAATTAAAAATAAAAACAAACAAAGGCACAGCACATAACCCAATACTTTTCAGCTGGGGATGTTCCAGGACAGTGAAAGACAGAGACAGGAAGAGAAGTGAAGCAGCACACAGAACCAGCTGCCAACCTAAACACCCAGGAATTTATCTGTTTTCTATTTTTCACATGCACAGAAGCCTTTGCCTTAAGATTCTACAGCTTAAAACAAAGTCTGAAAGCTATCCTAAGAGATCTGTGTCAAATCCCAGTTCCTTCTCATTCTTGTTATCTCGAAATGCATAAGTTAATTACCTTCTTTTGCCTTTCTTTCTTTGTTTTGAAGATGGGGAGAATGGTACCTCCTTCATAGGTTTGATGTGCGGATAGTAAGATACAGTGTATAATGCACCAGGGTCCTTGTAACTAAATAAATGTTAGTTTCATGTCAGATACTGAATAGTATAACTCTACTGGTCATGACTTAATTTTTTTATTACTGGTTTAGAGAAGGATTTTTCGGCAGCTTCATGAATAAAATGCTGACTGAGTTATAGTCAGTGTTTGCTATAGAAGTACTATATTGTACTATAGATACCAAACTGTACTGTTACTGTGAAAATCCAGCCTTTCAGAGATTTTTCATTGTACAGTCAAGGAAATAGGAAGAACATAAAGAAGGGGCATTACCTCATTGGGTTATTCACACATATTATTTAATATGTAATTCAATTTTAATTTAAATCACAATTCCTTGAAAATACTGTGCTTTTCAAAGATAAGGTATTATCATTTTTATAATTATGACTCATTTCTGGCTTCTAGGTACTTTTTCTTAACAACATTCTAGAACATTAATTTTACCTTATTGATAATGCTTCTTTTTTCAAAAATCTTTCCAATAGTGAGATCATTATACAAAACACAACCTTAGGTATCAGGAACACTAAAATCTATTGCTTTACATGTACCAGTGTGGGTTATTTTTCATGCCAGTTTACCAGACAGATAATTGAAAACTCAATATTCAGTGACTTTCCCAATTTTATAGAATTTTAGGTTTGTACATGTTCAGGGCACTTATTTGATATATGAGAGAAATAAGTACAGAGAATGTATGTGAATCACACCATAAATAATGCTGGGACCCCCCTAAAACATGATTTTTTTGGCATTCAAGCCTCTGCCTCATATTGAGACCAACAGAACAAGCACCTACATCCATTTGTTGAGTTATCATTTGAGGGTAAAGCTCAATAAAAAGGCACATAATAATTACCAAAACTAGAAACATGGAAAATGAAGGCAGGAAAAAAAAGTGAATATTTAATGCTATTTAACAAACTTAAAAATACCACATCAAAAAATAACTTTGTGTATTATACTACATCAAACTAAAATCTAAATATTCTAGTAGAGAAGCCAATTAGAAAATCCAATGTTAGAGTCCTCCTTAGATTATATTAACAGTAGTTCTCAATTACTCATTTGTCTGAGAGAAAGTCTTACCTTTATTATATTGACCAGTGGGAAAAATGTGTTTAAATGTCTCCAGGAAGTTAATATTTACTCTTCTATGAGCAACAGCAAGTGAGATTTGATATGTTTAAGTAAGAGTCAATCTAGAATCTTATTTAAACTAACAGATTATTCTTTGTCATGAAATGGAATTCAAATGAGTTGATTTGCTATTTTTCTTTTATGTTGAGATAGTAGCTTCTATTATGATTGATGCTAATGCAAGTTAAGTGTGCAAAGCAGACAGGATAGGAATACTGGGTATCAGCCAACGTAGTCTCTAACCATCTCTCTGGGAAAGAACTATATTATTGTAGGAAGCTTCTCACTTCTTTCCAATATTCCTTCAAAGCTGTATGAGTTATCTGTTTTGATATAGATAATATATTTGCCTGGGCTAATAAATTATCCCCAACCAGATACTTGAAATGATAAATATTCATTATATCTTATAGTTTCTAAAGGCTAGGATTTAAGGGGGTTTGGCAGGTGGCTTTCAGTCAGGTTTCTCATGCAGTCATTGGGAGGCTTTTCTGGGGCTGGAGAATCTGGTTCCAAAGGTGGCTTACTTATATGGTGACAAAGTGGTCCTGGCTGTTGGCAAGTGGCTTTAATTCTTCTCAATGTATGTCTCCTGTTGAGACTGCTTGAGCATCCTTACAACATGGCAGCTGGCCCCCCTCCTCTGCAATCAATGGGTGAGATGAAAATAGAAGCCTTAATACTTTCTGTGAAGCTACAAAGTCACAGACCATCACATTCATTGTACTTTATTGACCACTTTCCTATTCAATCTATGAGGATATTACACAAAGGTGTGACTGCCAGAGTTGGTGATCTTTGGCAGCGGTCTTGTAGGCTGACTACCAAAAGGATAATGTATTAGCCAGGGCACGTTTGGCTCTTAAGTGACAGAAACACCACTCAAATTCAATTAGGCAAAGGGAAATTTATTGCCTTGTCTAACTGGATTGTCGTTAAGGATAGGATATACATCTATGCCTTAGATATTAATGAAACCAGATACACAAAAACTCTGAGAACTCTCTGTCCATCCCATGAACCTGTTCCTCTTTGCATATCAGTGATATGCTCTCAGACCAGTCACATGGTCAGGCACACTCTTTCTCCTTCACTTTCTTCAGTGAAGAAAAGCTCTCTTTTCTAAATCCTGGGGTGGTTGTTGTTATTCTGTTGCTCAGTCGTGTCCGACTCTTTGAAACACCATGGATTGCAGCACTCCAGGTTTCCCTGTCCTTCACCATCTCCTGGAGCTTGGGGAAAAACTATTATTAGTTCAACTTGTGTCACATCATCGTTTTTGTGGTTATTGGTTTGGGTGCTACAGTTGACCATTACTACAAGAGCCACCATGCTGAAGCTCAAGGCAGACAAACCTCTTAAGTGGTGCTCGTCCCAGAGGAGAAGAACTGGGGACAACCAAACAATAGTGGTCTACAAAACTTAAATATCTTAAGTAATTTAACATAACTTTTTAAAAACTAGTACACTTTGAATAGACAACTGCCTCTCCTCACTGCCAACATTTCCTTTCTCTTGCCTTCATCGATACATTTAAAAAAATTTTTGGCCATCAAGGGCAATATTTGTTAAAGAAGAAAACTTTCTAAAGTTCTTTATCAAAGGTGTGCTTTGCTTTAAATGTTATAGATGAAGTGAAGTGAAGTGAAGTCGTTCAGTCGTGTCCGACTCTTTGTGACCCCATGGACTGTAGCCTACAAGGCTCCTCTGTCCATGGAATTTTCCAGGCAAGAGTACAGGAATGGGTTGCCATTTATGCACTATTTTAATTTGGTATCGTGTATTTGCAAACTGTTCAAATGAACCATGAGGGTGCTGAATAATGTGAAGCTAATAAAAGATCATTACAATGGCAGAATGGACAAATAGAATATTTGAAATCTGGAATGAGACAAAATTTGATGAAAATGCTAATGGCATGAAAATTAATTCTCTATTTGTCTACCTACATATATGTAATATTCAGAAAAATAAGATATTGTATTTATATACATATGTACATATATAATATATAATAAAATAAAGTTATATAATAATATATACTATATATATAATTTTATATATTATATGATGATGTTAATATTATAATGTAATTATAATATTCAGTTCAGTTGGTCAGTCGTGTCTGACTCTTTGCGACCCCATGAATTGCAGCACACCAGGCCTCCCTGTCCATCACCAACTCCCGAAGTTCACTCAAACTCATGTCCATCAAGTTGGTGATGCCATCCAGCCATCTCATCCTCTGGCGTCCCCTTTTCCTCCTGCCCCCAATCTCTCCCAGCATCAGAGTCTATTCCAATGAGTCAACTCTTCGCATGAGGTGGCCAAAGTACTGGAGTTTCAGCTTTAGCATCATTCCTTCCAAAGAACACCCAGGACTGATCTCCTTCAGAATGGACTGGTTGGATCTCCTTGCAGTCCAAGGGACTCTCAAGTCTTCTCAAACACCACAGTTCAAAAGCATCAATTCTTCAGCACTCAGGTTTTTTCACAGTCCAACTGTCACATCCATACATGACCACTGGAAAAACCATAGCCTTGACCAGACGGATCTTTGTTGGCAAAGTAATGTCTCTGCTTTTGAATATGCCATCTAGGTTGGTCATAACTTTCCTTCCAAGGAGTAAGCGTCTTTTAATTTCATGGCTGCAATTACCATCTGCAGTGATTTTGGAGCCCAAAAAAATAAAGTCTGACACTGTTTCCACTGTTTCCTCATCTATTTCCCATGAAGTGATGGGACCAGATGCCATGATCTTATAATATTATATATTAATTAATCATATAATTATGTTATAGTTGATTATGTATTTGTATGGCCAGAAAGTCCTTTTGGGTTTTTATATAAGATGTTATAGAAATTAATTTGTTTACTTAATTGGAGGCTAATTACTTTACAATTTTGTGGTGGTTTTGCCATACATTGACATGAATTAGCCACGGGTGTACATGTGGCCCCCATCCTGAACTTTTTGGCCAACCCAAGAACTATATTATTGCTACTAATAATATAAAGCATGTATATGTGCATATATACACAAAAGTGTATTCAGAATAGGAGAATAACGGAGAGATATACTCACTGCTGACAATATATGATAAAATACTAATGAACAGAAAAATGCAGAACTCCTCAAATCTGCCTTCTTTTTCTAAGTAGAGAGAACACTGAACTTTCATCTGGAAAGTATAGATCAATCACTGCTAAAGAGAACCTGAAGCTAGAGATAGATAAGAGGTTAATGAGAAAGCACCTCATTACTTTAATGAATTTAGTACTTCTGAGGCAGCCAAAGACTTATTAAGTTACTAGACTACTACTTGTGCTTGAGGACTTGATTTCAGCCACCTTCGAGAAATCATGAGGTTCTTCAAGACTGTGCTGACCAGCTGTTATTACTCAGTCGAACCTGAAAGTATTCCCCTTGTGGATGTGAACAAATCAAACAGAGGTGCTTTCAAAAAGTAATCTTAATAAATCATCTTATCTGTCTAGTAATAACAAGGGCCATATGCTTCTGAAGTGTGGCTTGGAGAGGCGGGTTGGAGTCAATCCATACAAGTTATCCAGAGATCAGCCAGCGTCATTGACATTCATAGAAGCTGAGCAAGAAATCCCAGAGAGAACCTGAGGTCGTTTATTTGAGCCAGTTTACCACATCCTTCCTTCTGGAACCCTCAGAGATGACTTTCTCACAGATCCTATGAACATTTTCAAAAACTGTTTTGAAGATAGGACAGCTGTAGGACAAATTAAAATAGAAATATAACACATCCACAAATGTGAGTCCCATATGCAATTTTAAATATAGTAGCTACATTTAAAAAGTATAAAGAAATATGTGAAAGTAATTTAACAATATATTTTATTTAATCCCATATAGCAAAAATGTTATACTCTCAAAATATAGTCAGTAGAAAAAAATTACTCTGATACACTTCAATTTTTTTTTGTACTAAGTCTGAAACACAATGCATGTTTTAAACTTACAGTACATCTTGACTAGTCACCAAATGCTCAATAGCCACATATCACTGGTGGCTGCTGTAATATTTGACAGCACAGGTCTAGTTTAGAATTGTGGACAGTGGTCCTCAAATCATTGTTATTTCTCTTTTTTTTTAAATAAAGTTTTATTTTTAATTTATGGTTGCACTGGGTCTTTGTTGCTGCACATGGGCTTTCTCTAGTGGTGAGTGGTGGCTGCTCTCTGGTTGCAGTGTGTGGGTTTCTCACTGCGGTGGTTTCTTGTCTTGTTGTGGCTCCTAGACTCTAGAGAATGGGCTCAGTAGTTGTAGCGCTTGGATTTGGTTGCCCTGCATTATGTGGAATCTTACTGGACCAGGGATTGAACCCGTGTCCCCTGCATTAGCAGACAGATTCTTAACCACGGAACTACCAGGGAAGTCCCAGTGTTGTTCCTCCTTTCCAGGAGGATCTGAAGACTTATGAAGATACCTCTTTGACAATGTAAATGGATTTTCAAAGCCCCCTTCACACTTCTTTAGCTTTTTTGCATACCTTGTTTCACACATGTTCCTTTCTTTCACTCAACTTGCTAATGCTAAAAGTGGGGCCAATTCAATGTCTTTTCTATACCTTTCTCCATGAACAAATTTGTTTTAGAAAGACTATGAAGGCAGGACGTATCTGAGTTCAAATCACATCTGTGCCTTTATGACTATCGTAGAGGCTTCCGGTTGTCCCTAATATCTGTCTTCCCCTCTGTAGATGTAGAAAACTTGACTGGGCACAAAGCCACTTAGAAAAAGAATTACATTTCCAGCATAACTTGCAGCAAGATATGGCTACATGCCTAAGTTCTGACCAAGAGGGTATAAACAGAAAGGTCAAGGGGAAACTTCTGGGAATCTTTCTAAAGAGCAGCATGGGTGCACTTTTTGACCTCTTTTTCCTTCCTCCTGCTTAGAACACATATGCAGCCATCTTGGATTCTAAGGTCAAGTCCATGCATAACTTGAAACATCTTATCAGCTCAAAGACTCTAACACAAGAGGGAAATAAACTTCTATATCTGCCACTGCAGTTTTGGATTTTCTGTAACTTGAAGCAAAACTAATACAACGATCTTGGGTAAAGATTTAACCTCTAACGTAATGAGAAAGATGACAGTGGGAATTTGATATATGACTCCAGAAGCTCAAATTGGTGTTCTGTGACTGCCTAGAGGGGTGGGATGGGGTGGAAGGTGGGAGGGAGGGCCACAGGGAGGGGACATATGCATACCTATGACTGATTCATGTTGATATATGGCAGAAACTAACACAATATTGTAAAGCAATTATCCTCCAATTAAAAACAAATAAATTTAAAAAAAAGAAAGGTGTCTTTCTAATGCTTAGTATAAAGTAAGTACTGTTCTAATGCTTATGTTCTAATGTCTGTTCTAATGCTTAGTACAAAGTAAGTACTTTACACTGTCAGTTTTTTTTTTTTAAGTATACTAAATTACAAATCTACTAAACTCTGTAAGTTTCTAAATAAATGCTTTTGTTATTCTTCCAACTCAGCTTCCTGGCTTCTTTCTGAACTAACTTGTAGATGATAAATACAAAGATCTTCATCGCATTTGCATTTCTCTCCAGAAAATTGCCTGACTGCCAGTTTAGTCATGCTCATGAATGCCTGATGGCTCAGAAAAGCCTCTGCAAGAACCTCTCAAATAAATATTTAGAAAGGCATTATGAGAGCACTTAGCAGTGCTATTCTAGTATTTCTAAAGCAACAAGATACCAAGATCATGAGGCCCTTCCTTCACTTTAAGTCGCATCTCTCAACCAAGCAGATATATTTACCTTGTTATTATTTTTAATAGGAAAACAGAATCATTAAAGCATTCTTTTAACAGGTTTCTCACTTTCCAGGAGAGTGAGAAGCATAGGGAACACTCAATGTTCTATCAGTTGTTTTTCAGGTTCTTTTTTTGGTCGTGGAACAATATGTGAAAAATTTCAAGGAACCTCACTCTTTAAAAACAAAACCTTAAATGAAAACAGTTGACATCAGGAAGTATGTATTGCATAATGCCTAATTAAAGGTAACTGCCAACAAAGATTAAGTTTCTAGAGGATGACAATGTGTTTAAATTGTACATGGCACTTTTTTGTGGGTACATTGTCATTTACTATGCTTTCAAAGAATGGGTAAAAAAAAAAAAAGAAGGAAAGTATGTAAAAAAGACACGGAAGTTAACCCAAAAGAACCCAAGGACCAAAACTGGAGCAACAAAATAGAGTATTGGCTTATAATTCAAGAAATAATTGGAGAAGGGAATGGCAACCCACTCCAGTATTCTTGCCTGGACAATTCCATGGGCAGAGGAGCCTGGCGGGCTATGGTCCACGGGGTTGCAAAGAGTTAGACATGACTGAGCACTAACACTAACACACTTTCAAGAACAGTTCACACTGATTTAAATAAATGATTGGATGAATAAAGAAACTGGGGTTAAGGGACAAATTTTCTTATAAGAAATTGCAAAGAATATATCTAGATACTTCTGTTCCTAGAAGTGGACTTAATTCCTTGCTTCTTGGGTATGAGCTGGACACAGTGACTTGCTGTAAAGTGTGGAAAGAAACAAAACAAAACAATTTTGTAGTGAAGAAACCTGGCACCCAGCACCTTAACAAAGTGATCAAGGTTAATATCGTCAGTAATAACTCATGTGGATGTCATGATGCAAGGACAGTGTCAATTCACCTCTGTGGAATTATTTCTCAAATCCATGTCTGTGTGCATGCTAAATCATTTCAGTCATGTCCAACTTTGGGTGACACTATAGACTGTAGCCTGCCAGGCTCCTCTGTCCATGAGATCCTCCAGGCAAGAAAACTGGAGTGGGTTGCCATGCCCTCCTCCAGGGGATCTTCCCAACTCAGAGGCTGAATCATCTCTTACGTCTCCTGCATTGGCAGGTGGGTTCTTTACCACTAGTGGTACCTGGAAGCCCTCCTAAATCCATAATCCTAGTCTAATCATGAGAATAGTCAGACTAACCTATGAAATGCCTGACCATAACTCTTCAAAATTTTCAAGATCGTGAAAAATGAGGAAAGACCAGGGCACAGTTGAGATAGAAGGAGACTAAGAAGACAGGACATCTAATGTCATGTTTATCCTGGATTAGGTCCTGGAATAGAGCAAGGACTAATGGGAAAAAAAAAAAAACAACAACAACTGGCAAAATCAGAGTCTGTAGTTGAGTTAATAGTTTGGATGAATGTAGCATAGTTACAAAAGATGTTATCACTAGGAGAATGTTAAATGAACATTTGTAAAAAGCCTACTGGGTGACAACACTATACTAAATTATAAATGTAGCACATATATATAATATTCATATTATGCATAGTTCCCTCAAGAGCTATTAAAAGAAATATGATTGCCCTCAGGGAATTAAACTATAAAAATGAATCAGAGCGAAAAAAATAAATAAAAATCACCTTTAAATGATGCCTATCATCTAAATAATGCTGAATGTATACTCAGACACTATTCTAACTTTGCATATATGTATATCAAATTATTTAATCTTCTGGAAATCCCATGAACTAGATATTTTTACTATTCATATTTTCTAACCGTCTAAATAAATTTTGGCTGCACTGGGTCTTTGTTGCAGCATGTGGGCTCTTCGTTGCCGTGCGTGGGCTTCTCTTGTGGCACACAGCCTCTGGAGTGCAGGGGCTCAGTAACTGCGACATAAGGGCTTAGCGGCCTTGCAGCATGTGGCATCTAAGTTCTCTGACCAGACATCAAACCTGCGTCCCCTGCATTAGAAGGTGATATCTTAACCATAGAACCATCAGGGAAGTCCCTCCTAACTTTTTAAAGTTTGAAATTATTATAAATACCTGGAAAGCTTCCAAGAAATATATATTCATCTTTTTAAGAAAATTTTTGCAATTTTTGGTTAGAACTTAACAAGGATCTTGTTCCTAAATTCTTTTTCTTTCACTTTCTCCCTTGTGGTTGGGTTATTTCCATCTGCATGCAAACATGTCTTAATATCATCTGTGTTAGAAAATAAATGATTAAAACAAATCTTTTACTTCCTCCTTAGCTGTTATACATTTCTTTGATCACCTTCAGGACAAAACTTTTGAAGTTGTCCATGTTACCTGTCTCTTTTCTTCCCTTGAAATCACTCCTCAACCCACTATGATCAGGCTATGTGAATATGACTCAACTGATATGGATTTTATGATCAAGTAATTTTATTTTGCAAGGTTCTTACATGCCAGCTTTCCACTCATCATTTAGTTGGATCTCTTATAGTCATTGTTGGAACATTTCCTGCTCTGGGCTTCCTTGACATCACAAATTTCTGATTCTATCCTATCACAGTAGTTCCTCATTCCCAATCTCCATTGTTCCTCAGTCCTCTTCCCCACGCCCCCTACCCTCCCTCTGCCGGTGATCTCCAGGCCCATGGCCTCGGATGCCTGCCATATGCTTATGACTCCCACGTACATCCAGTTCTGACCTTTCCTCTCAGTTCCAGACTCATACATCCAATCGTCTACATGACATCGCTTCCTGGATAGCATCTCAAACTCAACATTTCCACAACAAGAGAATGTGAATGCTTAGTCATGTCCTACTCTTTGTGGCTCCATGGACTGTAGCCCACCAGGCTCCTCTGCCCATGGGATTTCCCAGGTAAGAATATTGGAGTTGGTGCCAGTTCCTCTCCCCGTGGGTCTTCCCAAGCCAGGGATCAAACCTGCTTCTCTTGCATCTCCTGCATTGGCAGGCAGATTCTTTACCACTAGCACCACCTGGGAAGCCCTGTAACTACTGATTCCTGGCCTCGCCCCACTCCTACTCACTCTGTCCAAATGTGCTCTTTCTCCCCATCTCAGTGGCCCCACGACACACTCAGGCCAGAACAAGTGGCATTCATCCACAATCCAGTCCTCCTGACATCTCAGAGTCAATCATACCCAAGACCTGTTTGTGACATCTCCAATAGAACTCAAAGATGGTGCCTCTCCTTTCATTCCACTGAGGAACTCCAGTAAAAATTTCTCTCATGTCTCACCGAGTCCCTGTTGCAGTCTCCCTGTTCTCAGGGCTTCACCATTCCCGTCACCCAGCTGTGTCTACCTGCCACTCAAGATCTCCACAAAGTGTACTCCGTGTAGACTTCTCATCTTCATAACTTTCTTTTTCAAATAAAATAAAATCATTCACCCTCCTAAGGTCCATAGACCTACATTGCTTGACTTCTACTGACCTCTGTAACCTTGTCTTCTACCACTCTCCCCTTATATGTTTCTTCCTGCCATATCCCTCTGCCTAGAATATTTTCCCTCTGACTTCTCTGACAGGATAACACCTACGCATTTTCTCAAGCCTCAGCCCTATGAAACTTTCCCAGACACCTTTCTCTGCTAGATTTGCTTGATTGCCCAACAGTTGTCCCTTCTTTGGTCTAAACTTGATTTTACCTCAGGGCTTTTGCATTTCCTGTTCCTTCTGCCTGAAAGGCTCTTCCCCCTAGAAGTCCTATGGATTCCATTTTATCACTTATTTCTCAGTTCAACTGTCACTTCCTCTGAGTCCTTCTCTGACCACCTGATGAAAAGTAGTTGCATTGTATTCTTCTGTCTCCTGTCCCTTCCCTTGGTTTTATTGTTTTTATGTCACTTAGCATTATCTGTAATTATTTTATTCATTTATCTGTGTACATGTTTCTTTTCTGTATTCCTCCACCAAGATGTCTCCTCTGGTGAAGAGTTGACACACAGATAAAGAGTTTCATGGATAAAAATTTAAGGATAGTTTATTATGTGCCAGTTACTACATGAGGTGAGGGGGAATAACTCTGAATAAAATATTGCTCCCTGCTCATGACCTTTCAGTCTAGGAAAGGAAGAATGATATGTAACCAAAAGCAATCATAATACCATATAATAAGTTATATTGAAGTATGCAAAACTAGCTGTGGAGTGCAAAAGAAGAAATAAGCAATTAATGCTATCTCCACAGAGGGCTGACTAGGAAGACTTAACAGAAGTGCAATTTGAACTGAGTTCTGAAAAGTGAATAGTAGTCACGTTTTAGTGAAGACATAAAAAGTATATTTCAAGCAGGGGGGTTAACTTACAAAAAAAAATGGAGAAAAAGAAAAAAAATTTAAAGGACAAGACACAAAATTGATCTATAGCTCAATGTCATCCAAATTATAATCCCAGACAGATATTCTGTAGAACTAGCTGATTCCAAAACATATTTGGAAACACAAAGGGCATAGAATGCAAGACATATGGAAAAAAATTCAAGCATTTATATAATACTGCATGATTTCAAGACTTACTGTAAAGTTACAATAATAAATAAATTATGGTACCAGCATAAATATCAGCAAAGATCAATAGAACAGAATTTGAGAGCCTCCAAATAAATCCTCACTTAGATGTCCATTTGATTTTTGACAAAATACCAAAGCACTCTTATGGGAAAAAGAAATTCTTTTTGACAAATGGTTCTTAAATAACTATATATCAATATGGAAAAAATGAATCTCAACGTCCATCTCACACTGTATACAAAAAATAAATCAAGTTAGATTATGGATCTAAACATGAAAGCTAAAACCATAAAAGCTTTCAAGGAAAAAACAAAATAGGGAAGACGCAAATGTTTCTTAGGATATGGAAAGCAATAGCCATGAAGGAGAAACTTGATAAACAAGATTTCATGAAATCGGAACCTTCTGATTATTTAAAAATGCCATTAAGAAAATAAATAGGTAAGCCACAGCCTAGAGAAACATTTTTCAAACTTAGATCTGACAAAAGACTGGTAAGCAGGCTATATGAAAAACTCCTACAACTTAGTAATAAAGACAAAGATTTGAACAGATGCATCACAAAAGGAAGTGTGTAAGTGTACAATAAGCGCATGAAAAAGGGCTCAATATCATCATTCATTAGGGAAATGCAAATTAAACCACAATGAGATGCCACCACACACCCACCAGAATGGCTAAAATTAAAAAGACTGACAACACCAAATGTTGATGGGTGTGTAGAGCAATCATAGCTCTCATACATTGGTAGAGAAGTATAACGTAGTAGAACTACTTTGGAAAAGATTTGACTATTACTTATAAAGTTAAATGTATAATTACCATATGACCCAGTAATTCCACTAATTTTTACACAAAAGAAATGAAAACATGTTTAAAGAAAGACTTGTACAAGAACATTCATAATAGCTTTATTTGTAATAGACAAAACCAGAAAACAGCCCAGATGTCTGTCAATAAAAGAACGGATAATCACACTGTGATATATCCATACTAAGGAATACTACTCAGCAATAAAAAAAGGAATCAACTGCTGATGTACTTGGATACACTCAAAAAAAGTACACTGGATGAGGGAAGAGTATATTCTGCGTAATCCCATTTATAGGAAATTCTCTGACGGTAAGGACAAATCTCATCTCTGGTGGAAAAAATTTAAGCAGTAGAAGGCTGGGGCTGGAATTAACTGGAAACTAAGGCCTGAAGGAAGTTCCTGGAGTGATGATATAATGTGATATCTCAATAGGACTTTATATTACACAACATTAGTCAAAATTCAGTGAACGGCACACTTAATATGCACGCATTTTACTGCATGTAAATTTTACTTCAGTAGAAAAATAAGAGGTCATAAACAAGTACTGATCTCTGGTTAATGAAAATGCATGCAGTTTACTTTGATGGATAAAGGGGTAAAGAGATGAGTTAGATATATAAAAAATAAGTACAATAAAACAATAATAAAGTCTAGATAGTGAGCATATGGGTGCTCACTGTAAAATTCTTCAAATTTTTAAGCTTGAAAATATTACAAATGAAATATTGGGGGAAAGGCAGGAAGATACTAAGGATGTGGGGAATCCCAGACTGTATTCAGCAGCTTAAATGTGGGGTAGTTGGCAAAAGATGAAACAGGAAACACAAGAGAAGCGTGATTGTGATGCCATTTCATGCCACGCTAAGGAGCTTGCATTTCATCCTGTGCCGTAATATTGCTCAATTGTTTTTGTATTCTCAAAGCTAGTATCTTTAGCTATGCCCTCATTAACCTTCACCTAGGATTTTGCAATGTATTTGTTTAGTTGAATTGTATCTAATTGAATGTTATGAAGA
Source organism: Bubalus bubalis (assembly GCF_019923935.1). NCBI lineage: Eukaryota > Metazoa > Chordata > Mammalia > Artiodactyla > Bovidae > Bubalus > Bubalus bubalis. The sequence continues at coordinate 35,136,560 of NC_059160.1, forward strand.
ATGCACTTATATTCCCTGTGAGTTTCCATAATTTTTCCTGTATCAATAGCATTCAACTTTGAGATTTTTGTGTATATTCAGAAATTACTGTTTGAGTACATTTTCAGTTGCCAGTAGTTTCAAAACTGTATTTTTTGTTTCTAGCCCTGAGTACCTTACCTTGAATTTTTCCCCAAATGAGCAAGTTTTACAAATGAACAATGAGAGATGAATTATCTTTGTTTTTCTCAGTATAAAGTATTCAAGTCAATGTCAAATATAAAGTATCATAGTAAACACCAGGGGGTTGCATAAATTGTCTAATTGTAAAAATAGCCTCTGCCTCCAAGGTCTTGACAGTTGAAATTCCTACATTTTATGAAACACAAAATCTTTAAAATGCATGCTTTGTTAGTTGGACAGGCATATATTTGTCAGATTCTGTGAGTCTTCTCCTGTTTCATTATTCTATTCACATTTGATAATGAGATAACTATTTACAAAGGTGTAATGGCAGATGATATCATCAGTTTGAGCATGTTAAGTGTTTTTACCATCTATGGAGATAAGCAGCAGAGACTGAGAGCCTTATACTTCCCAACAGTTTCCTCCCAAATGTAAACTCACTTCCACAAGATGGTTTTAAGAAAATGATTTTTTTTTTTTTTTAAACTGTACCACGGAATCCTAGCTCCTGGCCAGAGATTAAACCACAGGATACAGCAGTAAAAGTGCCGCGTCTTAACCACTGGACTGCCAGGGAAGTCCTGAAAATAATTCTCTTTTTTAAAAAACAGATTTAATTGATTTATTTGGCTGCACCAAGTCTTAGTTGTGGCATGCAGGATCTTTAGTTGCAGCATGTGGGATCTAGTCCTGTGACCAGGCATGGAACCTGGGCCCCCTGCATTGGGAACACAGAGTCTTAGCCATTAGACCCTAGGGAGTTCCCCCCAAAATAATTCTTAAAACACCATATTATTTATGTGCCAGATTTGAAGAAAATTGGCTTAAAATTTTTTTTTTCTTTCTTACTTCTTTCAGAGTCTCTTTATATTTGGATGATTTTAAAAAATATGAGGCAATGGCACCCAACTCCAGTACTCTTGCCTGGAAAATCCCATGGGCGGAGGAGCCTAGTGGGCTGCAGTCCATGGGGTCGCTAAGAGTCGGACACGACTGAGCAACTTCACTTTCACTTTTCACTTTCATGCATTGGAGAAGGAAATGGCAACCCACTCCAGTGTTCTTGCCTGGAGAATCCCACGGACAGGAGAGCCTGGTGGGCTGTTGTCTATGGGGTCGCACAGAGTCGGACATGACTGAAGTGACTTAGCAGCAGCAGCAGCAAGAGATTAAATCTTTCTAAACCTACCAAGCAAAACATCTATTTGTTCTTGAGAATCCTTTCAGTTTTTGCCACACTTAGCATTCTTAGAGTTTTGCTTAGTGCCTGGTATAAAATATATGGGCTTCCCAAGTGGCTCAGTGGTAAAGAATCTGCCTGCCAATGCAGGAGATGCAGGTTCGATCCCTAAGTGGGAAAGATCCCCAGGAGGAGGAAATGGCAACCCACTCCAGTATTCTTGCTTGAGAAATCCCATAGACAGAGGAACTCGGTGGGCTACAGTTAAAAAGTCAGATACAATTTAGCAACTTAACAACAGTAGTATAAAATATATAGACAGTAAATACTACTTGGAAAAATAAACGAATAAATAACAGCTGTGATACTAGAATATTAGAAAATGCAACTAATGACTATGAATCTAAATATTAAATTAAACAGTATATAATCTCCTCTCAGCACTAAATCACAAAATATTAGGTACCCATGCATATATCAAATTACCTTTTCATGAAATTACAAGACATATGTAGTGTTTTGTCTGTGAAACCATTATTGCAAAAATTAGTTTTATACTAGCTTCAGTTGGAAAAAGGAAGCATGAGGTCCTAGTAAGTATACTTAATACTTCTATCAATAGACTGTTTCTATTATCAGGTAATTGATAAATAGAGGATCTCTACTGACATATATTTCTATGACTGGTGTACAATGATAATGGATGTTAACATCAAAGACAAATTTAACTCCAGAGTTGAATTCTAGGCAAAAGTTTAACGCCTATGAATTTTGGATCTGGAGGTCTCCCTCTTGAGTCTTTCCTCCTGTTTCACTTCATAGAATCATGCATCCTTTACCTTTAGCAGATACGTGAGTGTGCTCAGTTGCTCAGTCATGTCCCACCAGGCTACTCTGTCCATGGGACTCTGTAGGCAAGAATATTGGAGTGGCTAGCCATTCCTTTCACCAGGGGATCTTCCCAATCCAGGAATCGAACCCAGGTCTCCTGCATTGCAGGTAGATTCTTTACCATCTGAACCACCAGGGAAACCCCACCTAGCAGATACTGGTTACATAATCAAGAACCAATTTCCTTGAATTTTCTGCCTATTAGAGTTCCACTTTATTAGGTCTCTCTCCTCTTCCATGGCGCTAGTTGCTTCAAGAGATAGTGGCTCTACCTCTAGCTTAAGGAGCTACATTCAGATTGATCTAAGGCAGTCATGGCATTCTCTTTCTCCTGACCAGAGATGGATTTGTGGCCAGAGATTTGATTTGTGCACCCATTTGTGACATATTTTCAACCAATACAGCATACTAGGGAAGTTTGTCCGGGGGTGGGGGGGGGGTGCTTCAGGAAAATGTTTGGCCATCCTACAATGGCACAGGAAGAGACTGTGCCATCTTTCTTTGGATATTGCTGTGACCGGAATTGTCGCAGCTGGTGGCTCAGACTGTAAAGAATCTGTCTGCAATGCTGAAGACCCGGATTCAGGAAGATCCCCTGGAGAAGGGAATGGCTACCCACTACAGTATTCTTGTCTGGAGAATTCCATGGACAGGAGCCTGGTGGTCTACAGTCCACGGGGTCACAAAGAGTCAGACTAACACACACTATGCCCACACATAGGTTGCAGGTGAAGCCAACACACAGAGAAAGGCAAAGGCAAGAGATTACAGAGAAGTGAAGCTGAACTCTGTGTTTGTAGACTACCTGACTTTAAGATCAATTTTTCTGTAAAAGTAGTTTTATCAGTAACCTTGCTTCTGAGTACTGGATGTTCCCATGTTTTCCTTTGGTGTCACAAAGCCCTTCAATAGAGAGAATCCAGTCTACTTTCTACAGTGTTCCTCCTTCCCTATTTCACCACTTCTTCTAGTTCATTATTCATTAAAAGTTTCATTATCTGACTGCCTTTATTTTCAGCTGGATTCCAAGGGAAAATCCATCTGATGCTAATATTCACTAGAATGTTTCCGGGAGATAACCAATCAGGTACTGAATGGTATTAAGTTGAGAATGACTGGGCCCCTTGGAGTGTCCCATATTCTCAATGCAGAACTTGTTAGCTGAAATAAAACTTGGATTGATCCAAGATTAGAAATCTGACAAAATGACGAGTATTTCAGGCAATGTGAGGTGATATCTAAAGTTAGCTATTAACTCATTCTTCCAGAGGCTATCAACTTATTTATAATTCCATAAAACCATATCAACTCATTTATAATTTTATGTGGATTTTATTAACTCTAACTCTTGGAAGGCTGATCATCTATGAATGATATACAGATATTTGACTTACATTCTCAACCTGGTCTGGAAGATGAGAATTTAATATGTATGTGCTTAATAATTAACATAAAGCCTTTCCTTAAAGTCTTTTTGTTAGGGCAAAAATATGCAAAATCAATTACATTAGAAGGGAAGAAAATTATTTTTTTGAAAACAAAAGGAATGCCTCAGCATATTATTTTATATAGTTCACCCTAAGGGTGGATTGTGAAGAGTAAAGCTTATTGATGGTCTGTGATGTTTTACTCTCTAGATGGTCTATAAATCTAAATGATTTCATTCAAATGAGGCTAGATAGCCCCGTGGTCACATGATGGACTCTCAAACATAATTGGCGCCACTTAATAGAATGGTGGTTAGTATTGCTGTCTGAGAAAGGAGAACATGTGACTGAGGATCAATTTCACCTCATCACAACTGACAATTTCTTTTTTCAAATCAGATTCTTCAGGGGATACTTTGAAAACCTCAGGTCAAGTGACAGAAGCTGAGAAATGCTTGTATGAGCATTTATGATGAAAGAATGAAAGGAGCTATTTTAAAAGCTGATTAAAAAAGGAAAGGCTGATCCTTTCGTCATGGGATATTCCAGGCATCTGCTATAAGTGAAGGCAAATAGGAAACTTTTTTTTCAGATCCAACTGTGGTAGATCTACTATTCCACCAGGGATAGAGAGCCATGAAAATGGGATTATTAGTCACTGTGTACCAGCATCTGGCATAGTAACTGGTACAGAGGAAATGTCCAGTTGTCATTTACTGGAAAAGTGTTAAGTCTTAGTCACTTAGTTGTGTGCGACTCTTTGTGACCTCATGGACTGTAGCCCACCAGACTCCACTGTTGATGGAATTCTCCAGGCAAGAATACTGAAGTGGGTAGCCATTCCCTTCTCCAGAGGATCTTTCTCACCCAGGGATCAAACCCAGGTTTCCCACATTGCGGGCAGATTTTTTGCCATGTGAGCCACCAGGGAAGCCCTGCTTTTTATTAGGCTCTGATAAATAAATATATATATAGTATTAGTCAGGGACTAGGTACTATTCAGATACTATGATCAATAAAAGAGGGCTTCTGTTCTTGGAAGAAAGACTAAAGCGTTTCAAAACAATAATCAAGACAGGAACCAAGTCACTTTGGGAGCCCAAAGCAGAAAGTAATTAAATGCCTGGGGGAGCTTGAAGCATCTCCATAAAGTCTAACAGTGTTACTGTCAATATGCACTTACTGAATGCCTGCTGTGTGCCAGTGGAAAGACATGGGATGTTTCCATAGGCATAAGAAGGCTGAGGTGGGACAATGCCCAAAGGTTCAGTGTAATTGTAGCATAGCCTATCTCTGGAATCCATGGGAGAGGAAAGGACCGGTGGCAGGAGAATAAAGGTAGAAGCTGCAATGAGCCATCAGGATTTCAGGGAGAGGGATGGACACAATTAAATCTTGTTTTGGCAAGTGTTTCACATGAAGAATGAATTAGTGGAGAGAGAGATTAAAAGCAGAAGAGCCAGTTAGGAGGTCTTTTTAATAACTCCTAGGAGGGAACTAAAATCATTGCCAGTGAGAAAGAAAAAAATACAGAATCCAGAGCTTTTTAAATAAAATGACAGAAGTACAATCAGGAGAACCAGGTGAATGATTACTTGTGGAGGGAGAAAGGGGATTGTTGAGGATTATTCCTAGGAGATACAGAAACGATTTCTTCCACAAAAACTCCTGTCTTTATGGATGTCACTAAATCACCAAAGAGAGAACAGCATAATGAAAGTAGTATTTTATTAATAATTTATTAATAATAGGTAACAGATTGCAGACATGGTAGGGTACTGAGAACAGAAGAAAAGATCCTCATTAAGCTCTCAAAGCGAATAATATTAAACACAACATTCCCTGAAATTCAGCACTATTTATTATTAACTTTACCATAGATGTTATCAATAGTAATAAATAGTAATTGTTTAAAATAAACCTCAACTGTACATAAGAAACTGGAAGAAACATAATGATTTAAATTATGCCTCTAGATCTTCAATTAGATTTTTTCTCCTTGATTTTCAAGTCTTACCTTGAGTTTTCTGACTTAATCTTCACATATTTGGCCCCAAAGTCATATCAATGAGCATTACTAGTCATGTTTAAAGAGAAAAGGAAATAGCTAAGTCATCTGTTTTCACTTTTGATGCTGCATAGGTCTAGACAGGATGAATTCGTTTTAACAGAGCTTTGGGCTAGTAGCCACTCTGCCCCTGGAAATGTGATTTTTCAGTTGAGAATATGGTATTCTAGTATTGTCAGTGTTAAGAATGACTCAAGTTCTTTATAACTATTTGTATATTGATATTAATAGAAACAACAATAGTATAAACATATGGTAGGTTATAGTTTTAAAATAACTTTACATTTCTTGTTTAACTTAGACCTTTGATGTAGATAGGGAAGATAAAATTAGGTTCTTTAAAATGAAATTTAAAAGACGCTTCTCCTTGGAAGGAAGGCTATGACAAATCTAGACTGAGTATTCAAAAGCAGAGACATTACTTTGCCAACAAAGTTCCATGCAGTCAAAGCTATGGTTTTTCCAGTAGTCAGGTACAGATGTGAGAGTTGGACCATAAAGAAGGCTGAGTGCTGAAGAATTGATGCTTTTGAACTGTGATGCTGCAAAAGGCTCTTCAGAATCCCTTAAACAGCAAGGAGAGCCAACCAGTCAATCATAAAGGAAATCAACCCTGAATATTCATTGGAAAGATTGATGCTGAAGCTCCTATATTTTGGTCACCTGATGTGAAGAGCTGACTCATTGGAAAAGATCCCGATGCTGGAAAAGACTGGGGGCAGGAGGAGAAGAGGGTGACTGAGGATGAGATGGTTGGATGGCATCACTGAGTCAATGGACATGAGTTTGAGCAAACTCTGGAAGATTGTGAATGACAGGGGAGCCTAGTGTGCTGCAGTCCATGGGGTCTCAAAGAGTCAGACACAACTTTGTGACTGAGCAACAATAGTGTTTCCAGCTGCAGTTCACTCATTCTCATTGCAATGAAATATTTTCACTGAATAAGTATCCCACAACTTATTTATCCATTTATTGTTGATGGAAATTTGGATTATTTTCAGGTTTTTGGCTAATGCAAATAATGCTTCTATGAACTTTCTTGAATATGTGTCCAGAAGTGCACATGTACACAAGTTAGGGTAAATATATCTGGTAGTGAAATTTGTTTAGTCACAAAACATGTACTCACTTGTTTAGCCACTAAGTCATGTCCAACTCTTTTTGTAACCTCATGGTCTGTAGCCTGCCAGGCTTCTCTGTCCATGGGATTTCCCAGGCAAAAACACTAGAGTGACTTGCCATTCCCTTCTCCAGGGGATCTTCCCAACCCAGGGATTGAACCTGTGTCTCCTGCATTAGTGGATTCTTTACCACTGAGCCACCAGGGAAGCCTGATGTACTTATTAGATAATGCCAAATCATTTTTCATTTGGTTATACCAATTTATACCCCTGTCAACAGCATATAAATGTTCTTGTTTTTCTTACTATTCACTATCACATTGTTATGGTTGGTCTTTAATTTTACCCTTTTTTATGGGTGTGTAGAACTATCTCACTCTAATTTGCATTTCTTTGATTATTAGCAATGGAATTGAACACTATTTCCATTGTGTTTATTGCTATTTGGATATCTTTGCTTGGAAGTGTCTGTTGAAATTCCATGTCCATTTTTTTTTCTTGGATTATCTTTCTTATTGATTGGCAGATGTTCTTAATGTATTTTGGATATGTTATTTGCCATTTATGTACATTACAGCTTGTTCTTTCCTGGGTTTTGTCTCCCTTTTTTACTTTCTTATTGATGTTTTCTGATAAAAAGTCCTTCTTTTAATGTAGTCCAATGTATCAGTCTTTCCCTTTATGGCTATTGATTTTGTTTTGTTTGTTTTATAAGAACTCTTTATCTACCTCCAAAAACATGAGCCATTTGTAGATAAAGAAATGGAGATGTAGAAAGATGGGGTGGTTTGCCAAACTTGAATTCAGATATTCTGATACCAAATTCTGCTTAAAAGGATATATTATATATAATATTATATATATTATATAAAGCAGTAACCCAGCGTGTTCCCAGTTGAATATGACTCTCCCTAAGTTTCCATAGGGATGTACAGATACATATGATATCATCTGTGCTAACAAAGATTCCACCAGATTTGAGAAGCATCCAGAGTTCCTTGTTAATACTCTGGCAACTTCCCCCAAACTTCTAAAAACTCTAGTTAAATTCCTGCTTGCTCGCTGGGAGCAAGTGACTGATACAAATCAACTTCATTAAATCCCTAACATACAACAGTGTTAATTATATTTGTCATGCTGTATATTACATCTCTGGGCTTCTCAGGTGGTGCTAGTGGAAAAGAACCCATCTGCCAATGCAAGTAGACATAAGACACAGCTTCGAGCCCTGGCTCTGGAAGATCCTCTGGGAGGAGGACATTGCAACCCACTCCAGTATTCTTGCCTGGAGAATCCCATGGACAGAGGAGCCTGGGGCTACAGTCCATAGGGTCGCACAGAGTTGGACAGGGCTGAAGTGACAGAACGCACGCACATTACATCTCTAGTACTTATTTACACTATAACTGGAAGTTTGTACTTTCTGATTGCCTTCATCTAATTCCACCTCTTCTCAACCCCCCACCTCTGGTAACTATAAATTGGATCTCTTTTTCTATGACATTGCTTGCTTGTGTGTTTTTGAAATATAATTGACCTACAACACTATTTAGTTCCTGGTACATACACAGTGATTCAGTATTTCTGTACATTTCTGCCGGGAGCCGGCGAGAGACATTCCACTCGTGACAAAGGTCATGAGGAAGGGGGCTCGGCATACGCAAAGGCGGGATCGAGCCTCGGGAGTGCCCCCGGATATTCTCGAGCATCTACCCCCCAAAAAACCAGAGTCTGCCTACTTTATTGCTTTGTGCTCTCACCTCTGACTTTACTGGGGGCTGTCCCCCACCACCATCTCGCTCTCTCTGTCAAAGAGTTAACTTACAGCTCCAATTAATAAAGTTCCTGGGCAATTAGGAGTGTTTAAATCCAAACCCCTCAGATGGCTCTCTAACTCGCCTGACAAGTTTACCCGGACACCTACAGCTATGCATATGATTGTTTACAGTCTCCCAGCCTCCAGAGGCACGGGAAGCTTAAGATATTCAAATAGCTTAGAGCCTCTCAGAGAATTAGAAACTGTCAGAATAAAACTAGTAAAAGATTTCATTGATGAGCCAATGTTTGTTGCCAAGTTTTCACATCCCCTGAATTGTATCCTTGAATGTGCATTAATTAATATAGTTGGTATGTAGAAAAAATAAGTAGTGGCCTGGTGTTAGTAACTTTAGACCCTTAAGGTAGTAAATTCTTTCCTTTGTAAACCCATTACACATCCACCCTATAGGAACGTAATCTTATCTTCGGAGGATGGCGCCAAACCTTAAAATAATTACTCTTAGAGAAAATAAGTCTTTGTTGATAAGTCCTTGTCAAGAGTCATAAAATGTTAATAGGCCTCTGGCCAGAAGATGATGTAAATCACCTTTTGTATACGATAAATCTGCAGGAAAGAAACCCTGGTTTTTGATAAGCATCAAAGACTGCTGATTTTGCATCCCCTATTGTCCTCTATGTGTAACTTAGGGTATAAAAGCCCCTGTTGAAAATAAAGCTATGGGCCTTGCTCACCAACGCTTGGTCTCCCCATGTCATTCTTCCCTTTAACTTCTAGCTGAGTGTCCATCTGGAGCGTGGATATCCTCTGCGACCATTTATTTGCCTGGGCTTCTAAGACCCACTCGAGAAGGTGTCTAAGGTGGGGCACCTTCCGCTATTCGAGAGGGCGCCTGCGGCCTCCGTGGTCAGAGCTAACCTGGTGTCACGGGTTATATTGATTTTCCGCGTAAACCAAGCCACTCAGCTTCTTTTCTCCACTGAATTTTCCTACTGAGCTATCCTCATTCTATTCCTCTTTATTATATCTAATTAACATTTGAATAGGTCGCCTAGCCGTCTCTCCTTCGAAGACCCTGGATCAGCCGGGGCTGGACCCCGGCACATTTCAAAATGATCACCATGGTAAGTCTAGTTGTCATCTGCCACCATACAAAGATATTACATGATTGACTATATTCCTCACACTATACATTTTATACCTGTGACTCCTTTAATTTGCTTTTTTAAATTTTTATTTTTTTCTGATTCATTTATTTTGTAACTGAAAATTTGTACCTCTTAACCACCCTCATCTATTTCTCTCCCCTCACCATCTTCCCCTCTGAAAAGTGAAAGAGCTAGTTGCTCAGTCATGTCTGACTCTTTGCAACCCCATGCACTGTAACCCCCCAGGCTTCTCTGTCTATGGAATTCTCCAGGCGAGAATACTGGGGTAGGTAGCCATTCCCTTCTCCAGGGGTTCTTCCCCACCCAGGAATTGAACCTGAGTTTCCTGGATTGCAGGTAGATTCTTTACCATCTAAGCCACCAGGGTAGCCTATCTTCCCCTCTGGCAACAATCTATTTCATCTCTGTATCTATGACTTTGTTTCTGTTATGTGTGTGCAATTGTTTTGTTTTTTTAAGTTTCACATATAAGTGAAAGCATACAGTAGTTATCTTTCTCTGCCTGACATTTCATTTAGCATAATACCCTCTGCTGCTGCTGCTAAGTCGCTTCAGTTGTATCCGACTCTGTGCGACCTCATAGACAGCAGCCCACCAGGCTCCTCCGTCCCTGGGATTCTCCAGGCAAGAGTACTGGAGTGGGTTGCCATTTCCTTCTCCTAATACCCTCTGAGTGAGTGAGTGAGTGAAGTCGCTCAGTTGTGTTTGACTCTTTGAGAGCCCATGGACTGTAACATACCAGGCTTCTCTGTCCATGGGATTTTCCATGCAAGGGTACTGGAGTGGGTTGCCATTTCCTTCTCCAGAGGATCTTCCTGATTCAGGGATCAAACCTGGGTCTCCCACATTGCAGGCAGACGCTTTACCATCTGAGCCACAGGGACTGTCACAAATGGCAAGATTACATTCTTTTCAAAGGCTGAGTAATATTTCATGATATGTTTATATATATATATATGTATTACATCTTCATCATCCATATATCTATTGATGGATGCTTATGGCACTTTCACATCTTGGCTGTTGTAAATAATGCTGCAATGAACATATGGATGCATGTATTCTTCTCAAATAACTGACTTTGTTTTCTTCAAATGAGCACTCAGAAATGGAATTGCTGGATTGTACCATAGTTCTATTAAATGTTTCAAGAAACTTCATATTATTCTTCAATGTTTGCACCAATTTACATTTCCACCAAGGGGGCATAGGGTTCCATTTTCTTCATATGCTCACCAACATTTGTTATTTGTTGTTTTTTTCATAATAGCCAATAGCAAGTTCTATTCTGAGAGCACGTAAGTCCAATTTGTTCCTAAGTCAAGCAAAGTTACCCTACGCCCCCAATTAAACAATTGGCTATATAGTACCGTACTATAATAGATCTATAATAGTTTTCACACGCTCAATTCAGTCTCTCAGTCGTGTCCAACTCTTTGTGACCCCATGAACTGTAGCATGCCAGGCCTCCCTGTCCATCACCAACTCCCGGAGTCCCTCAAACACATGTCCATTGTGTCAGTGATGCCATCCAACCATCTCATCCTCTGTCGTCCACTTCTCCTCCTGCCCTCAATCTTTCCCAGCATCAGGGTCTTTTCAAATGAGTCAGCTCTTCTCATCAGGGGGCCAAAGTACTGGAGTTTCAGCTTCAACATCAGTCCCTCCAAAGAACACCCAGGACCGATCTCCTTTAGAATGGACTGGTTGGATCTCCTTGCAGTCCAAGGGACTCTCAAGAGTCTTCTCCAACACCACACTTCAAAAGCATCAATTCTTCACCACTCAGCTTTCTTCATAGTCCAATTCTCAAATACGTACATGACCACTGGAAAAACCATAGCCTCGACTAGACAGACCTTTGTTGGCAAAGTGATGTCTCTGTTTTTGAATATGCTATTTAGGTTGGTCATAACTTTTCTTCCAAGGAACAAGCATCTTTTAATTTCATGGCTGCAATCACCATCCGCAGTGATTTTGGAGCCCAGAGAAATAAAGTCAGCCACTGTTTCCACTGTTTCCCCATCTATTTGCCATGAAGTGATGGGACCAGATGCCATGATCTTCGTTTTCTGAATGTTGAGCTTTAAGCCAACTTTTTCACTCTCCTCTTTCACTTTCATCAAGAGGCTCTTTAGTTGTTCTTCACTTTCTGCCATAAGGGTGGTGTCATCTGCATATCTGAATTTATTGATATTTCTCCCCACAATCTTGATTCCAGCTTGTGCTTCTTCCAGCCCAGAATTTGTCATGATGTACTCTGCATATAAGTTAAATAAGCAGGGTGACAATATACAGCCTTGACATACTCCTTTTCCTATTTGGAACCAGTCTGTTGTTCCATGTCCAGTTCTAACTGTTGCTTTCTGACCTGCATATAGGTTTTTCAAGAGGCAGGTCAGGTGGTCTGATATTCCCATCTCTTTCAGAATTTTCCACAGTTTATTGTGACCCACACTGTCAAAGGCTTTGGCATAGTCAATAAAGCAGAAATAGATGTTTTTCTGGAACTCTCTTGCTTTTTCCATGATCCAGTGGATGTTGGCAATTTGATCTCTGGTTCCTCTGCCTTTTCTAAAACCAGTTTGAACATCTGGAAGTTCACGGTTCACGTATTGCTGAAGCCTGGCTTGGAGAATTTTGAGCATTACTTTACTAGCGTGTGAGATGACTGCAATTGTGCGGTAGTTTAGTACACAAAAAACAAACACAAAAAAATAAAGAAAACATTTTTAATCTTGCAATGAAAGGTGAAAATCTGTCACTAAGTTGGGTCTGACTCTTTTGTGACCCCATGGCCTGCAGCCTGCAAGGTCCATGGGATTTCCCAGGCAACAATACTGGAGTGAGTTGCCATTTCCTTCTCCAAGGGGCCTTCTCGACCTAGAGATTGAACCCATGTCTCCTACTTGGCAGGTGGGAAAAAATTCTTTACCACTAAGCCCCCAATCTTATAGTGTACTACCCTGTAAAGTACAGTAGTACCAGCTATATCTCTGCTGCTTTTACACTTTTGTGCTGCTTTTGGACATTCTGGGCTTGAAATAAAGGTACTGTATTACTGTACTCTACAGTAAAGTACACAAAAGCGCAACCACTTGTAAAGGACGCATGCATGTGACAATGCATTTTAGACATGTGAACTAATTTATGTGATTAGACTCTCGAAGGTGTACTTGCATCTTCGAAAGTTCAAAAATTTATGGTTTTGTATGTGGGAGACTTACTGTACACCTCTCACTCTTTTACAAATAATTTTATTATTTATGCATCTATTTTTGGCTGTGCTGGGTGTTCATTGCTGTGTGGACATTCTATAGCTGCAATGAGCCGGGCTTCTCCTAGCAGTCGCCTCTCTTGTGGAGCGTGGGCTCTAGGGTGTGGGGATTTCGGTAATTTTGTCACGTGGACTCAGCAGTTGCAGCCCCTGGGCTCTAGAGCACAGGCTCAATAGTGGTGGCGTTCAGGTTAGTTGCTCTGCCGAATGTGGGATCTCTTGCATTGGCAGGCAGATTCTTTACCACTGAGCCACAAGAAGTAGGGAAGCTCCTACCTCTCACTCTTTTATAACCATCCCTAAGAGAAAAGGGCTCAGAAAGATTCTGCTCATCTGGGAAAAATTCTTAAACAAGTGTCTTTTATTGAGATCTCAGTCGACCTTACTACCATGACCATCAGTTCTATTTCCTTGCATCCAGTGGATCTCTCAGGACCCAACCACTAGCTATCCTGTCCCCTATTTATCAGGGCATGCTATGTGCTTCTGCTGGGGTAGACTATGTAAGGCAATTTCTTCCACAAAATATTCTATTTAGCTGGTTAGATTTCCCAGAGCAAGACATGTCACCCTATTTGCTGTTTGGTTTACCTCACTCACAAAGAAATCTGACCTTTAGAAATTTTGGTTAATCAAGTAAGAGAATGACTTTTAAAGTCATTTTAAAGATTTTAAAGTCCCCTTTCCCTGGGTATGTTTCTTTCTGATTTGAAGTTGTTAATGGACTTCTGTGCTCTTCTATTCCCCAGAAATCAGAAAGATTGTTTGGAGAAGGTTACCATTAATGCCTAGCTTTCAGGTCCCCCTGCCCCATATGATCTCTTACTCTGCTGGTGAAAAACAAGTTGAGCTCCTTCTTGTCTTGAATGGTCATTTTCCTTCACCTTTTGAAGTGGAATGTTTGCAAGAAGCAAGTTTCACCACTAATCTACAACTCCTTCATGTTGGCAGGTAATCCCTTCCACTCTTGAATAGATTCCCAAAAGCTTCTGTTAAATTGAGTTTCTATTATCCACACCAGGCATTTTCTCCCCTCCTCTGTTGGAAGATTTGAAGAGGGCAAACTAATCTACCATCTTATCTCTCAACTGGGCTTCTCAGGTGCTATTAGTGGCGAAGGATCCACTTGCCAATGCACGAGATATGAAGAGACAGGGGTTCAATCCCTGCGTGGGGAAGATCCCCTGGAGGAGGGCATGGCAATTCACTCCAGTATTCTTGCCTGGAGAATCCCATGGACAAGAGGAGCCTGGTAGGCTACAGTCCACAAAGTCACAAAGAGCCAGACACTGCTGAAGTGACTTAGCACACAGCATGCATGCATCGCTCAACTAGTGTCCAACCAAAAGTCCCTGACATTAGCAAATGTGCTGAGAATGAGCTGGGATTTTGGTAAGCTATAAGTCTCTCTCTATTTGACATTCCTCTTGGATTTCTTGGCTCCATACTTCTGTGCCTTATTATCTATCAGTGTGTGACAATTCATCCTCAAATTTAGCACTTAAAACAGCAAACAGCATTATCTCACATAGTTCTGAGGGTCAGGAATCTGGATTGAGTTAGCTGTGTTGTTTTGGCTCAAGCTTTTGTATGAGGTTGCAGTCTGATAATGGTTAAGGGTTCAGTCTCTGAAGCCTTAACTGTGGCTAAGGAATTTGCTTTCAAGCCCATTCATGACTGCTGACAGGTAGCTTTATTTCCATACCACATTGGCCTTTCTGTTGGGCTGCTCATGATGTGACTTCTTCCAGAGAAAGCTATACATGAATAAAGATAGATAGAAAGGTAGATATATGAATAGATGAATAGATAATCTCCCAAGATGAAAGCAGAGTTAAAAAAATTTGTTTTTAATTTTATTTATTTGGCTGTGCCAAGTCTTAGTTGCAGCATGCAAGATCTAGCTCCCTGACCAGGGCTCAAATATGGGACCCCTGGATTGGGAGCATGAAGTCTTAGCCACAGGACAACCGGGGAACTCCCCAAAATCTTTTTATAAGCTAATCTCAGAAGGGACATGCCATCAATTTTTACAGAATGCTCTTGGTCACAAAGCTCTATTTTGATGTAATGTTAGAGGGAACTATACAAAGGTGTGAATACCAGGAAGTGGGGTTCATAGGGGGCAATCCTAGAGGTTCCTACCATTATTAAGATATGGCATCTGGTCCCATCACTTCATGGCAAATAGATGGGGAAACAATGGAAACAGTGACAGACTTTATTTTTTTGGGCTCCAAAATCACTTCAGATGGTGACTGCAGCCATGAAATTAAAAGACGCTTGCTCCTTGGAAGAAGAGCTATGACCAGCCTAGACAGCATAATAAAAAGCAGAGACATTACTTTGCCAACAAAGGGCCATCTAATCAGATCAGATCAGATCAATCACTCAGTCGTGTCTGACTATTTGGGACCCCATGAATCACAGCACACCAGGCCTCCCTGTCTATCACCAACTCCCGGAGTTCACTCAGACTCATATCCATTGAGTCAGCGATGCTATCCAGCCATCTCATCCTCTGTCATCCCCTTCTCCTCTTGCCCCCAATCCCTCCCAGCATCAGAGTCTTTTCCAATGAGTCAACTCTTCGCATCAGGTGGCCAAAGTACTGGAGTTTCAGCTTTAGCATCATTCCTTCCAAAGAAATCCCAGGGCTGATCTTCTTCAGAATGGACTGGTTGGATCTCCTGGCAGTCCAAGGGACTCTCAAGAGTCTTCTCCAACACCACAGTTCAAAAGCATCAATTCTTCGGCACCCAGCCTTCTTCACAGTCCAACTCTCACATCCATACATGACCACAGGAAAAACCATAGCCTTGACTAGACGGACCTTTGTTGGCAAAGTAATGTCTCTGCTTTTGAATATGCTATCTAGGTTGGTCACAACTTTCCTTCCAAGGAGTAAGCATCTTTTAGTTTCATGGCTGCAGTCACCATCTGCAGTGATTTTGGAGCCCAGAAAAATAAAGTCTGACCCTGTTTCCACTGTTTCCCCATCTATTTCCCATGAAGTGATGGGACCAGATGCCATGATCTTTGTTTTTTGAATGTTGAGCTTTAAGCCAACTTTTTCACTCTCCACTTTCACCTTCATCAAGAGGCTTTTTAGTTCCTCTTCACTTTCTACTATAGGGGTGGTGTCATCTGCATATCTGAGGTTATTGATATTTCTCCCGGCAATCTTGATTCCAGCTTGTGATTCTTCCAGTCCAGTGTTTCTCATGATGTACTCTGCATATAAGTTAAATAAACAGGGTGACAATATACAGCCTTGACGTACTCCTTTTCCTATTTGGAACCAGTCTGTTGTTCCATGTCCAGTTCTAACTGTTGCTTCCTGACCTGCATACAGATTTCTCAAGAGGCAGATCAGGTGGTCTGGTATTCCCATTTCTTGAAGAATTTTCCACAGTTTGTTGTGATCCACACAGTCAAAGGCTTTGGCATAGTCAATAAAGCAGAAATTTTGCCCTGCTTCATTCCGTATTCCAAGGCCAAATTTGCCTGTTACTCCAGGTGTTTCTTGACTTTCTACTTTTGCATTCCAGTCCCCTATAATGAAAAGGACATCTTTTTTGGGTGTTAGTTCTAAAAGGTCTTGTAGGTCTTCATAGAACCGTTCAACTTCAGCTTCTTCAGCATTACTGGTTGGGGCATAGACTTGGATTACTGTGATATTGAATGGTTTGCCTTGGAAATGAACAGAGATCACTCTGTCGTTTTTGAGATTGCATCCGTCTAGTCAAAGTTATGGTTTTTCCAGTAGTCATGTATGGTTGTGAGAGTTGGACTATAAAGAAACTGAGCACTGAAGAATTGATGCTTTTGAGCTGTGGTGTTGGAGAAGACTCTGGAGAGTCCCTTGGACAACAAGATCCAACCAGTCAATCCTAAAGGAAATCAATCCTGAATATTCATTGGAAGGACTGATGCTTAAGCTGAAACTCCAATATTTTGGCCACCTGATGTGAACACCCAACTCATTGGAAAAGCCCTTAATGCTTGGAAAGATTGAAGGTGGGAGGAGAAGGGGACAACAGAGGATGAGATGGTTGGATGGCATCACTGACTTGATGAACATGAGTTTGAGTAAGCTCCGGGAGTTGATGATGGACAGGGAAGCCCAGTGCGCTGCAGTCCATGGGGTCACAAAGAGTCGGACACGACTGAGTGATTGAACTGACTGACCATATGGCCAGCCACCCTTCTCTACTGACAGCATCCTTGGAAGACTTGCTGAAAGGGCCAGGCCCCCTGACCCCGTGATCTCTGTATTGGTTAGTTCCTCAGTGTTTTTTTCCAACAGTTCTCTCCTCTCCCCATTACAATGGCCTTTTCCTTGGCAGCAAATATCTGCCCTTTGGCAACAGGCAGTCTAGTATTATGGTAGGCTTTTCTACCTTTTATTCCTAAATGTCTACATTTAGCCTTAAGTTAAGGCTTACTCAAATGCGAAGAGGCATGGATGCCCCCAGCTCGTCCCCAAATTTTCAGTTATGTCTGCGAAACCTCATTATGGAAACATCTCATTCATAACAAGGCTAAATGCTCCAATCGTACCTGCTAGGTAAAATCACTTTCCTTAAACTGGTAAAACTCACTGAGGGTTGGTACAGAGCATTATTGCAGTGGTTGGTACAGAGCATTATTAAGAAGTTCCTCTTTTCCCTCTTGGAAGTCTCTTACTGAAGTTTGTTTTTTGTTAACATCCTAGTATAAAAGCCTTGGAATGTCATCTTCAAAATTCTCACCCTTTCCTTCTCTTTATCATCTTTAACAGGTCTAACAAATCTGTAACTGTCAAACAAAATTTTCCTAAAAGTCTGAGCCGTTATGAAGAAAGTGAACACTTAAAGTAAAAAAAACTTAGAAAATCTAGCCTACAAAGTAATTTAGAGAATTTCACTTGTTCATCACTATGAAGTGCCAGTCCATTCAGCCTTAGCCTCCTTCAAACATCCACATGGAAAAGGCTTCTGTTAATCCCAGCTAGTAGGACCTATTGTTGAGACACCTGGATTTTTTGTTTACCATCTAGCCAGAATGGAGATAGAATTCTTCTCTCCTACCTATCTAGAGGTTACCTCTAGCTTTTCTGCTTCAGGAATTTTCTCTTCGTGAAAATTCTCCAACCCTTAAGGAGAAATTATCCTTCCAAATCTAAAAAATTATCACTCTGTCCTTGTCAGGCTTAACATAACCATTTCTCAACAAGTGCTTCAGTCGTGTCCGACTCTGTGCGACCCCATACACTGCAGCCCACCAGGCTCCTCTGTCCATGGGATTTTCCAGGCAAGAAAATCCCACAAGAAAATTTCCACCCCTGGAGTGGGGTGCCATCACCTTCTCCTCTCAACAAGTGCAATAACCTGAAATTCACATAAGTGTTGCAGAAATTTAAAGTTGTTTTATTACAACTACTACCATGATCAATTATTTTAATTATTAATGTGATTTCAGCTCAATTCAACTGGTGCTGAGAGAATAATTCTCAGAGTAAATTAGAACATGGCTAAAACAAACACTTTGACAGAAGTCTTATTTCATATAGTTTCTCCTACAAAGAAAGGCATTCAACTTAACGTGCATATGTGTGTGCTCAATCACTCAGCTATGTCCGACTCTTTGTGATCCTGTGGACTGTAGCCTGCCAGGCTCCTCTGTCCATGGAATTTTCCAGACAAGAATACTGGAGTGAGTTGCCATTCCCTTCTCCAGGGGATATTCCTGACCCAGGGATCGAACCCTCATCTCCTGCATTGGCAGGTGGGATTCTTTACCACTGCACCA
Source organism: Bubalus bubalis (assembly GCF_019923935.1). NCBI lineage: Eukaryota > Metazoa > Chordata > Mammalia > Artiodactyla > Bovidae > Bubalus > Bubalus bubalis. The sequence continues at coordinate 35,155,428 of NC_059160.1, forward strand.
CCTTGGAGGTCCTTATTTAATATGACATCCTTTCAAAAGTGACTTATGGATTCCAAATTAATTTCCAATCTCATGGTTTAACTCTGGCTTATTTCCCTGGTTTGCAATATGTATTAAAATGGCATCTAGGTATTAAAAAGGGCTGAAGGTGCTGGAGGATAGGCTGTAATCACAGAGTCCCTCTTGCTATGAAGAGTCATCCACAGAATGTATCTTTCCTCTGCAAAACACCTGTCATTCAAAGTACACACGTGAACTGTGTCAGGATTCTCTGTACCTGGGATGGTAAGAGGATTTCCTATCAGGTGCCTGAAGGTACTTTGAGGAATGATAAGGTTACCTTCATGATCACTAGCAAAGAGTCTATGATTGGTCACAAATTTCTGCATTGGGATATGAATGGTTTTATGTACCCAGGTGCCATAAATAGGTCATGCCCATCCTAAAAACACTGTTTGGTGGGTTCTGGGTTTCTCCCACACTCTTTAACCATCAGCCCATTTGGCCACATATGCAAGATGCCCAGTCCCAAAGATCTTTAGGAAAATGTCTCTATGTATTCCCTCTCTTAGACCTTGGAAGGTGAACTCAAGGAGTTCTTTTGGTTGACAAGATCAACCCAAAAGAATATGTAAAACAAAATTTCTGTTTTACACTCTTTTTGGTGAAATAGCCTTTCACCAAAAGGTTTAAATCACATAGCTAAACTGAAAACCTTAAAAGAATTTATGAAATTGCTACAAATATCCAATAACATGTACTAAACGTGAAGCAAAGTGTATTTGTAAAGAAGCTCAGGAAGACAATAGTTTCTCTTAAAGCAAAGGGGAAAAAAAACCTTCCTGACACAATTTTATAAAACAAATATTTTAGGCATTCATGAGAACTAGTTCTGGAAGCTTGTGTAAAGAAAAGACATATTCTTTTCCAGCACCCACATAGCTGTAGCTACCCTGTCAACAGTCTCTAGAGTTCACATAATTGGCCCCAAGATTTTCAAATGCTTTAGCCAAATCCCTGGAGTGAAATATTTGCCATTTAAATGTTCTTTGCTTCTTTCAGTCATGTCTCTTTCTTAATATCTTACTTGCTTCTTTGTCTAACGATTAATCATACTGATCTATGTAACCACCAGTTTTTTTTTTCCTCTTTTAAGATGAACATACAATTCATATGAAGAGCATACCCTAAAGGGTAAAGAAGAGTTTCTGTGATTTAGGATATGCTATATTGTTCAATGTTAAGGATCTTTATGATGGAAGAAAAACATCTTTCTATACATTTGAAGCTGAAAAGGAGTTAAGAGTAATTAATGTTTATACCCTTTTGGTAATGAGTTAACATTTAAAGTAGTATAAATAACTTAGGCAATTTTTCAATCCCATAAGTATTTGCTAAATATCTACTCTGCAAATTGCACCAAATAACGAGACTATAAAGATTAATAAAAGAGAATCTCTGCCTTGAAAAATGTACAACCTCATGAAAAAGATACACAAGTGTAATTTCTTATTTTTCTGTAATAATTAAGTAATATTGGGTTATGACTAAATGGGCATACTCCCATCCCAAAAGAAGCATGGTTTTAGATCTTTTAAAAATAGAAGATAAAAAAATAATCTCTTCTATAAAGCTAAAGTAGAAATGGAAAAGGATTGAGGCTTTGGATAACAGGCAAAGGATTATACTTTGGATAACAGCAGTCATATTTTATATATTTCACAGTATATGAAACATCACTCTGTTGGGTTATTATGATCCCACATAAAGAAATTGAATCTCTTAAATGTTATTATATTCCTAGAAAGCCACATACCTAGTAAGAGTTAGAACCAGGACTCAACCTCAATATTTGTACTCCAAGTTCAGATATGCCATATATGCAAGTAATTTTTCTCTATATTCATAAAGGACTTCCCTGGTGGCTCAGATGTTAAATCGTCTGCCTACAATGTGGGAGACCCGGGTTCAATCCCTGAGTCAGGAAGATCCCCTGGAGAAGGAAATGGCAACCCACTCCAGTATTCTTGCCTGGAAATCCAAGCATCTTTGATGTCCAGGACAGCCCCACATACAATTCAGTAACTCCATTTCCTAAATTTTTTCATGATTTTTCTTGAGAAAGAGAAATGACTGTAAAGTAACTACACAAGCTTACCCAGCTTTTAAACACTACAAGTGGTTACTGGTGGGAGCTGTGTAATCTGCTCTGAAGGTATCTAACACCGCTAATAATCAGATGCTCAGGAAAATTTCTCAATATAGTTCTGCCTGAAGATGGAAAAATAGGCCCAGTAACTTCAAAATCCTTATAGTAACATGATTTAGGGGAAAGGGCAATAAAAACTTTTTATCCCAAGTAGAAGCAAAACATTGAATGTCTAGGTTGCTGGTCAATAATGAACAGGATGAACTTTACTTTGTGTAACCTTGTAAAATAGAGGCATTTATCTCAAACTTTTTTTCTGCTATTATTAAATTCTAGAGCTGGAGACCTGTGACAAATAACCCAGACTTTTCTATATTGTAGCAGCCAACTTTCCCCTAAGGAAAATAGCTTTAAGCTTCGAAGACAAAAAGAAAAAGTGATCAGGTATGAAATTTTCACTAACATTTCTTACCAACTGGAATATAGAGCTAACGTATTATATTTAGAATCCATGCAAAACACTAGGGGAATCCAGAGAAGGATAAGACACAACACTTGTAATTGAGTCAAGCATAGCAATTTTATTGGGATCATCTTTGATTCGCCAAATGGCAAGGAATCTGCATGATGCATTTGCAGTTCTAATTAAAACTCCCCAGAGTCCTTTCTTTGTCTCAGCCCTAAGTCATGTCTAGACAGCCCTGCAGTTTTGAGGTGATTTGTATAGCTTCTGTGAAGAACATGGAGAGAACTCTTAGCAATCAGAAGTCTTGTATAAATGCAATTCATAGATTAAATTAGAGAAAAAAGTACCAACAGAACTCTGAGGAAGGAACCATGAAATGGTCCTAAACCATACAGTGTTCATAACACATACGGGTGCTTAGTTGCTCAGTTGTGTCCAACTTTGCGACCCTGTGGATTGTAGTCTGCCATGTTCCTCTGCCCATGGGATTCTTCAGGCAGAATACTGGAGTGGGTTGCCATTGCCTTCTCCAGAGGATCTTCTCAACCCAGTGATCAAACCTGGGTCTCCTGCACTGCAGGCAGATTCTTTACAGTCTGAGCCACCAGGAAACCCCATAACACATATGTGCACTTGATAAATATTTGTAGATTAAATAAAGGTGTTCTGTCAGATACTAATGGAGGCGACCAAGGTAAGGAAAGCATGTTTCTTTCTCTCTGGAGGTTCATCTCTCACGGAGACAGGGACACACGATGACTGTTAACAAGATGGACTTGCTGCGTGGGAGTCCTGAACTGATCCCGTGAACTGATCCTGTGAGCTTGACCACAGCAGAGGTCACGGTCAACACTGCATTAATAGCGGTCCTGAGTCTCTGAACTTTGCTCAACATCATTCCTGATCTGCTCATCTAACAACTGTCAACCTTGAACCTCCTCACACATCAATGCATTTCATTCCTGACCTGTCTGGCGTTACATGCTGGTACTGTCTGTTGGCGTCTAGCTTCACTTGGACTGATAACCTTAGCTGGAATTGCTGACCTTGGCACTGCCCCAGCAAATGTTTAGGAGACAGCATGGTGATTATTTAAGAGGGCAGACTCTTGGACTTCCCTGATGGTACAGTGGATAAGAATCTACCTGCCATTGCTGAGAATGTGGGTTTGATCCCTGGTCCAGAAAGATTCCGCATGCTGTAGAGCAACTGAGCCCGTGTGCCACAACTACTGAGTCCCCATGCCCTAGAGCCCTGTGCTCTGAAACAACAGAAGCCATTGCAGTGAGATTACTGCACACTGGAACTAGTGAGTAACCCCCCAGCTTAACGACAATTAGAGAAAGCCCGAATTCAGCAACAAAGACCCAGCACAACCAAAAATAAAATTAATTAATTAATTATTTTAAAAAAAGAAAGAAGAGAGTACAGACTCAACTTTCTGGGGCCATCTGTATTGGAAGCTTGGCTCTGCTATTCATTAGTTCTTTGACCTTGGGCTCATAAGTATTTTTTTAAGATTTTTTTTTGATGTGGACCATTTTTAGAGTCTTTATTGAATTTGTACACCATTGCTTCTGTTTTATGTTTTGTTTTTTGGCCAAGAGGCATGTGGAATCTTAATTTCCTGACCAGTGATCAAACTGACACCCTCTACATTGGAAAGCAAAATCTCAACCACTGGACAGCCAGGGAAGTCCCAACTGATTTTTTTTTTTTTTTAATGCCTTGGTTTCTTAATCTTTTGAATCAGGATTTTAATAGTACCTAACTCACAGGGTCCTTAGAACTAAATGAGTTAATACTTCCAAAATTATGTTCCTGGCACATAATCTCTGTATTAAATACAGGTGACCTCCTTGTGGTTTCCTCTCAGGACCATTTCACCAAAGCAGACAACAGGTTGCATGATTCTATGGCCTAATTGGGTCCTAGGACATGCTAGCTGACAAAGACCATGGAGCGAGTGAAGGTAAGGAGATGGAGGAAGAAAGGATGTCTAATTAAGAGTCCAGTGTGGACAAGGCAGTGGGCACAGGGGCTGCAGATGTAGTATTGATTTTAGAAGGCTGAAAAGGACCTATTTTTGGAGTAACTCAAATACCAAAATTTGGAGCTTGTAATCTATTCTGTTTGCTATGACGAGTGCGTTCTCTTGGCAAAACTCTATTAGCCTTTCCCCTGCTTCATTCTATACTCCAAGGCCAAATTTGCCTGTTACTCAAAGTGTTTCTTGACTTCCTACTTTTGCATTCCGGTCCCCTATAATGAAAAGGACATCTTTTTTGGGTGTTAGTTCTAAAAGGTCTTGTAGGTCTTCATAGAACCATTCAGCTTCTTCAGCGTTACTGGTTGGGGCATAGACTTGGATTACTGTGATATTGAATGATTTGCCTTAAGGAACAGAGATCATTCTGTCGTTTTTGAGATTGCATCCAAGTACTGCATTTTGGACTCTTGTTGACTATGATGGCTACTCCATTTCTTCTAAGGGATTCCTGCCCACAGTAGTAGATACAATGGTCATCTGAGTTAAATTCACCCATTCCAGTCCATTTTAGTTCTCCGATTCCTAGAATGTTGATGTTCACTCTTGCCATCTCCTATTTGACCACTTCCAATTTGCCTTGATTCATGGACCTAACATTCCAGGTTCCTATGCAATATTGCTCTTTACAGCATCAGACCTTGCTTCTATCACCAGTCACACCCACAACTGGGTGTTGTTTTTGCTTTGGCTCCATCCCTTCATTCTTTCTGGAGTTATTTCTCCAACTGATCTCCAGTAGCATATTGGGAACCTACTCACCTGGGGAGTTCATCTTTCAGTATCCTATCATTTTGCCTTTTCATATGGTTCATGGGGTTCTCAAGGCAAGAATACTGAAGTGGTTTGCCATTGTCTTCTCCAGTGGACCACATTCTGTCAGACCTCTCCACCATGACCCGTCTGTCTTGGGTGGCCCCACACGGCATGGCTTTTCATTGAGTTAGACAAGGCTGTGGTCCGTGTGATCAGATTGGCTAGTTGCCTGTGATTGTGGTTTCAGTCTGTCTGCCCTCTGTTGCCCTCTCTCACTGCCTACTGTCTTACTTGGCTTTCTCTAACCTTGAATGTGGGGTATCTCTTCACTGCTGCTCCACCAAAGCAGAGCCACTGCTCCTTACCTTGGATGTGGGGTAACTTCTCTCCACTTCTGCTCCTGACATTGCACATGGGGTAACTCCTCTCGGCCACTCCTGCGCCATGAAGCAGCTAAGACTCTATACATGGACATCACCAGATGGCCAACCCTGAAATCAAATTGATTATATTCTTTGCAGCCAAAGATGGAGAAGCTCTATACAGTCAGGAAAAACAAGACCGGGAGCTGACTGTGGCTCAGATCATGAACGCTTTATTGTCCAATTCAGACTTAAATTGAAGACAGTGGGGAAAACCACTAGACCATTCAGGTATGACCTAAATCAAATCCATTATGATTATACAGTGGAAGTGAGAAATAGATTTGAGGGACTAGGTCTGATAGACAGAGTGCCTGATGAACTATGGAATGAGGTTTGTGACATCGTATAGGAGACAGGGATCAAGACCATCCCCAAGAAAAAGAAATACAAAAAGGCAAAATGGCTGTCTGAGGAGGCCTTACAAATAGCTGAGAAAAGAAGAGAAGCGAAAAGCAAAGGAGAAAAGGAAATATATAATCATCTGAATGCAGAGTTCCAAAGAATAGCAAGAAGAGATAAGAAAGCCTTCCTCAGCAATCAATGCAAGAAATAGAGGAAAACAACAGAATGGGAAAGACTAGAGATCTCATCAAGAAAATTAGAGATACCCAGGGAACATTTCATGCAAAGATGGGCTCGATAAAGGACAGAAATGGTATGGACCTAACAGAAGCAGAAGATATTAAGAAGAGGTGGCAAGAATACACAGAAGAACTGTACAAAAAAGATCTTCACGACCAAGATAATCATGATGGTGTGATCACTGACCTAGAGCCAGACATCCTGGAATGCGAAATCAAGTGGGCCTTAGAAAGTATCACTACGAACAAAGCTAGTGGAGGTGATGGAATTCCAGTTGAGCTATTTCAAATCTTGAAAGATGATGCTGTGAAAGTGCTGCAATCAATATGCCAGCAAATTTGGAAAACTCAGTAGTGGCCACAGGACTGGAAAAGGTCAGTTTTCATTGCAATCCCAAAGAAAGGCAATGCCAAAGAATGCTCAAACTACCGCACAGTTAGACTAATCTCACAGGCTGGGAAAGTAATGCTCAAAATTCTCCAAGCCAGGCTTCAGCAATACGTGGTCTGTGAACTTCCAGATGTTCAAGCTGGTTTTAGAAAAGGCAGAGGAACCAGAGATCAAATTGCCAACATCCACTGGATCATGGAAAAAGCAAGAGAGTTCCAGAAAAACATCTATTTCTGCTTTATTGACTATGCCAAAGCCTGTGACTGTGTGGATCACAATAAACTGTGGAAAATTCTGCAAGAGATGGGAATACCAGACCACCTGACCTGCCTCTTGAGAAGACCTGTATGCAGGTCAGGAAGCAACAGTTAGAACTGGACATGAAACAACAGACTGGTTCCAAATAGGAAAAGGAATTCATCAAGGCTGTGTATTGTCACCCTGCTTATTTAACTTATATGCAGAGTACATCATGAGAAACACTGGGCTGGAAGAAGCACAAGCTGGAATCAAGATTGCCAGGAGAAATGTCAATAACCTCAGATATGCAGATGACACCACCCTTATGGCAGAAAGTGAAGAGGAACTCAAAAGCCTCTTGATGAAAGTGAAAGAGAAGAGTGAAAAAGTTGGCTTAAAGCTCATCATTCAGAAAACGAAGATCATGGCATCCAGTCCCATCACTTCATGGGAAATAGATGGGGAAATAGTGGAAACAGTGGCTGACTTTATTTTTCTGGGCTCAAATAACTGCGGATGGTGATTGCAGCATGAAATTAAAAGACGCTTACTTCTTGGAAGGAAAGTTATGACCAACCTAGATAGAATATTAAAAAGCAGAGACATTACTTTGTCAACAAAGGTCCATCTAGTCAAGGCTATGGTTTTTCCAGTAGTCATGCATGGATGTGAGAGTTGGACTATAAAGAAAGCTGAGCACTGAAGAATTGATGCTTTTGAACTGTGGTGTTGGAGAAGACTCTTGAGAGTCCCTTGCATTGCAAGCAGATCTAACCAGTCCATCCTAAAAGAGATCAGTCCTGGGTGTTCATTGGAAGGACTGATGTTGAAGCTGAAACTCCAGTACTTTGGCCACCTCATGCAAAGAGCTGACTCATTTGAAAAGACCCTGATGCTGGGAGGGATTGGGGACAGGAGGAAAAGGGGATGACAGAGGATGAGATGGTTGGATGGCATCACCGACAATGGACATGAGTTTGGGTGAACTCCGGGAGTTGGTGATGGACAGGGAGGCCTGACGTGCTGCGGTTCGTGGGGTTGCAAAGGGTCGGACACGACTGAGCGACTGAACTGAACTGAACTGAACTGAATCTATTCTGTAAACCGTGTGTCATCACAAAATTATGTTGGTATCTAGAAAGAACCATAGTGGTAGTGCGAAGGATGGACAAGAGGCTGGGAGCTTGTTTGGGCAAGAAAATATTTTTCAAAAAGTTGTAAGGATCTGGGCAAGTATGCGACTCGACACTAAGGTGAGGACCAGGTCAGTGACATTGAGAAAGAAAATGCTCAACCAAGAAACGATATTTGGAAGCAAAACTATAAAAGCAAAATAAAGAAAAACTAGTTGTATGTCTATTATAAGTTAGGCATGTTCAAGGTGGTTTGTAAAACATCTCATTTGATTGGTGCAATGTGCGCATGCTAAGTCGCTTTAGTTGTGTCTGACTCTTGGTGACCCCATGGACTATTTCCTGCCAGGCTCCTCTGTCTGTGGGATTCTCCAGGTAAGAATACTGGAGCATATTGCTGTGCCCACCTCCAGGTTATCTTCCTCCTCCAGGGGTGCAATGTGTAGGTTGGGTAAATAGAGATTCTTGATTAATTCAGATGAAGAAACTCAGGGAGATTAAGCTCTTAGCCTGAGGTCACAGTTCGATGTGGAAGAAGAGAAATTCAACTTGACCCAGTCTGATTCCTAAGTCTTTCCCCCCACCTCCCACTGATTAAGTTCACGGAGGAAATGAGAGAAAAGGAGTTGAATATGCTTGCAAATGCTCCTGATGGCTGGAAATGCATTAACTGAGGTGAGCAAGTTTCAGAGATGGGATGATTCCTTAAGCTTTGATTTTAAAATTTAAATTGTTTTGGAGTGTAGAGGTGTGTTGCAGACAATTGGGAATTCAGGTGCTGAAACAGGAGAGAAGTCAGCATTGAAAGCATAGCTTTTGAAATCATTTTCCAAAAGGTGAAAGAGTTGAGATAAGCTCTCCAAAAGAGAGCACAAAAGGGTAAGATAAATGAGGGTCATGAAAGACCCTTGGTGGTAATTCATTTAATGAGCAGAAGAGAAGGAAAAGCCTGGGGGTGAAAGGTCAGATGAAGGAGTCCAAGACCTCAGGGAACAGAATTTCACCAGAAAGTAGATGGTCAAACGTGTCGGATGTTGCTGATATCAAGACAATGTAAGAAAACAGGAAAGGCCAGTGGATTTGGAAGCTACTGAGCCCTTTGGGAGAACCATCTCAGGAGAGTGGAAGGAGCAAACCCAGATTTGAAAGTGAAGGGTTGGTAATGAAGAAAAGCAGGTGAGACATTAGGACAGGGATGGGGAGAATAGAACAAGTTTATCGGTTGAGGAGAAGTGAAGCAGCAAAAGAGATTGGAACTTCACTGATGGAGAACAAAGCCCTAGAGAAGATGGGGGAGGATGAGATCAGGTGTGGGTGAGGAGTCTTTCCTGGATGGAAAGTAAACCCCTTTCTCTTGAGAGATCCAAAGTAATTCATGGTGAAGGGCAGGATGTGAAGGAAGCCCATGTTGCCTGATCTCTGCTTCTTCAATAAAGTAGATGCAAATAATAATCTGCTGAAGTTGAACAGTTTGTGGGCATACTGAGGGGACAGGAAAAGAAAGAGTAATCCAAGCCCTCCTGTTTCACTAGCCACAATTCTTTTAAGCAATCCATTGTGTGCGTGTGTGTTAGTCGCTCATATGTGTCTGACTCTTTGTGACCCCATTGATGGTAGCCTGCCAGGCTCCTCAGTCTATGAAATTCTCCAGGCAAGAATACTGGAGTGGGTGACCATTCTGTTCTCCAGGGAACCTTCCTGACCCAGGGATTGAACCTGGGTCTCCTGCACTGTGGGCAGATTCTTTACCATTTGAGCCACCCAGAAAGTGGGAACATCCCATTGTAAACATTGTGTTTCTCTTTTCTGCTTTTTATTGGCTTGTTTTTGGTTGTTCTTTATTGGCATCATGCAAACAGCAGGTTTCCAGCTCTTTAAACTGTTCGAATTTTCTCCTAGTACTTATGAAATGTATCTAACATTCTTTGAAAAAAGTAAAAATTCCAAAAGAAGATACAATTGTAGCAAAACAGCAAATAAATAAATAAATAAGATATAATGACAACTCTTGCCATAAAACTACTGAATTTAACCCCAATGAGGTTTTTTTTTTTTTTTTTTGGTGAATTCCTGAAAGTGATAGTTAAATCATTTATCTGAGCTTTGTGTTAGATGACCAGCATGAGAGGCATATCTTTACTTTAAATGATTGTTCCTCACATTGCATTTGCCCCGTTTCAAGGCAAGAACATCTAGTATAGTGTAAGTAACAACATGGCTGTTGATAACAATAATAGAAACATCCCCAGTTCTCCCAAACTGTAGGTCAGAGATTGGACTTCAAAGGCAAGAAAATGAACTTTATGTGGAATGGGATGAATTCCAGGGCACCGCCTGCAAAGAGCTCCCCACTTCTCCATTTTTCTAGAGAGATGATTGGTGTGATGAGAGGTCTCGGGATTTTCCCGCATGTAGAGAAAGAGTTGGTACGTGGCTGCTCTGGTTCAATCTCATGGCTCTCTGAGGGACACAGAAAAGAGCAGGCTCCACGAGCTGTCTCAGCCAAAAATCTCAGGAGAAAACCTGAGAGGAGGATGGTGAAATTAAAGCCTTCCTGTGCAGTGCGTTTGCAATGTGGCTGAAAGAACTGTTCTGAATATCACTTTTCTTTGTTACAACGCTTTTCATCTAAGGAGCTCTGACATCTCTCGCCTCCAGAGAATTCTCGCTATGTGGATGAGCACAGTAGCAAGCCCAGGGCAGAAAAATCACCCAGGTAGTCTTTCCGTTTGCTTAGTAAAGGCAGTGTGTTGAATCACATCTTACATTTGGCCTCTTCAAAATGTTTTCCCTTAAGGAATTATTTCCCCAAGTGTTATGGACTGTTTTTGAGGTGATAGGCTCTATGTTCTGTATTTGTGTGTGTACATTCAGTTGCTTCAGTTGTGTCCGACTCTGTGTGGTCCTATGGGCCTGCCAGTCTCCTCTGTCCGTGGGATTCTCCAGGCACGAATTCTAGAGTGGGTTGCCTGCCCTCCTCCAGGGGATCTTCCCCACCCAGGGATCGAACCCGTGTCTCTTAGGTCTACTTACATTGGCAGGTGGGTTCTTTACCAAGAGCACCACCTGGAAAGCCCATGTTGTGTATCTATTAATACATAAATTGCCTTGTTTAATATTATCAACAATGCTGAAAGGTAGCTTTTCTTGCCTCTGTTTTATAAATGAAGACACCAACTGTCTGGAAAATAAGGAACTTCCCCAAGATAATTCAGCTAGAAAAATGCGGAAGTGAATTTTGAGTATAGATTGTATGGACACAAAGCCCATGGTCTTTACACTGTGGTGGTGGTGGTGGTTTAGTGGCTTTAAGTCGTGTCTGACTCTTGTGACCCCATGGACTGTAGCCTGCCAGGTTCCTCTGTGCATGGGATTCTCCAGGAAAGAATGCTGTAGTGGGCTGCCACTTCCTTCTCTAGGGATCTTCCCCACCCAAGAATCATACCTGGGTCTCCTGCGTGGCTTTACACTGTAGGAAGCTACTTTTCCATGGATCCCTACTCTCACTCACACATATACTATCCCCTCCTCTCCCCCTCCACCAGAGGTAGTTTCATTTTCTGCTTTTGTTTAAAAAAATTTTTGCTTTTCAGTAAATTTATGCTTAAAAAGTATACTGAAGAATAGAATTCCATAATTTGATTTCTGAAAAATAATCAACCAGTATTACAGTGTTCTTTTTGTACTAAATTTTATGGGTCCAAACTACTTCAAAATATATATGTAATAATGTACTTGGAGAAAAATTAGAAAATATATAAACATTTATAATTTAGGCTCCACTAAGACCTGGTTTCAAACCAGGTTTCAAAATATTCAGCCAAAATTTACTATGTGGCTTTAGTTTCTGACTTAACCTTGGTTTTTGAAAGTCAAAATACCTGATTCCATAATGTAGCATCAGTAATACAAACAAAGTATGTTATTCAGATTAATATTAGTGTCTGAATACTCAGTCTGAATTTCAAATATAAGTGATTATAATGTTTATGTATTATATATCTATAAAGAAGCAATCTAGAAATAAAATATTATGATGAATTTTATAATATATGTATTTATGGAACTATTACAATGCTTTTAATATAAATGTTCTAGAAAGTCTTTAGAATAAAAGTTCATTCATGTGCCTTTTTCAGATTTTGTCAATAGAAACATAAATGCATTCTGAGAATAAAATGATGCAGTAATTCATGTTTGTAAATATATGAATTTTATATACCAAAAATGCCCCTCAATTATTAAGAACTTTCAAATAGTTAAAGATTGAGAGTTATTATGAATATGGATCCATAATCCCTTGTCCCAAATTTCTTATGGAATTCAGAAATATTCAGATTTTAGGAAGGTAATTCATTACATGCACCATATTTATCAACTCTTCCAGAGGGTGAAAGTGGGGGAAAGAAAATAATGAAACATGCTACTGTCTAGTAAGATGTGTATGAATATTTCTACAAAGCTTCACATCAGATCAGGCAAATTTTGCAGCCAAATGAGTTATGAAAATATTTTCATTTCTCAGAGCTTTTGGATATTTAAATTCCAGATAAAGGATTGTGGACTATTTAAACAGAGACATTAGCAAGAGAACTAACGAAAAAAACACAAATGTTGTACCAACAAATGTTCAGACATGCCAAAGTGGTAACTTTAGATAGAAAAGTAGATATTGTTAACATCATACCATAATGCTAATCTTAATAGAGTTGTGAACTGGGATTCATGACATTAAATAAAATCCATCTTTTAAGATAGTATTTAACTTTTAGTATTTAATTCCATTTTAGGTCTTTTTTATTTTTCCAAAAAAAGTCTCTATTTGGGATTTCTTTGTACCTTGTGAAGATGAATTAAAATAATTCAGCATTACCATATATAAATTCCACATGGATAAAATCTCTAAAAGCATATACCCTACATTTATGATGAAGATAACATTCATGAACAAAATAATATTAGAGAAAGATTTGCTACTCAAAACGTATCCTGTACTAGCTTCAAATTTCAAGACCATAGATTTTGTAAGACTGCTTTAATAAGATACTTTCTTATGGTTCTGGGTCCGTGGATTCAAAAAAATGTAAGCAAAAGGCTAGTTACAATGATTGGTATAGTTTGCCAACCTTGTAAAGATTAAGGATGTTTCAGACTTAACCACACCATGAATCCTAGGTACAAATTTTCCTCCAGAAAACATGTTGCTGCTGCTGCTGCTAAGTCGCTTCATTCGTGTCCGACTCTGTGCGACCCCATAGACGGCAGCCCACCAGACTCCCCCTGTCCCTGGGATTCTCCAGGCAAGAATACTGGAGTGGGCTGCCATTTCCTTCTCCAATGTATGAAAATGAAAAGTGAAAGTGAAGTCGTTCAGTCTTGTCCGACTCTTTGTGACCCCATGGACTGCAGCCTACCAGGCTCGTCCATCCATGGGATTTTCCAGGCAAGAGTACTGGAGTGGGGTGGCATCACCTTCTCTGAGAAAATATGTTACTGAAAAGCATTTTCTGCTTTGCCCAAAAAAAGTGAATGATGTTGTTTGAAATGAGGCATCTCTCCAATAACACAACTGTAGGCTGTAGAACAATCTAACAGCTGACGGTGCTAAGCAATGATTGTTCCTGAGCTGTAATATAAAACTTAAAAAATCTAATTTTTATATTTAAAATTATAATCATAAAAATGTTTTTAAAAATATCACTTCAGATTTATTTTTGTATCCCAGAAGCTGATTCTATAATGGTGATAATAAGCTTCAGCCCCACCACAAACATTTTAATACTTGGCCACTTGTGTGTATTTGGCAGTTTATATATATTTGATACATATGCATGTATGTATGTTAGTTGCTCAGTCATGTCTGACTTTTGTGAACATGGGGATTCTCCAGGCAAGAATACTGGAGTGGGTTGCCATTTCCTTCTCCAGGGGATCTTCACAACCTAGGGATCAAACCCAGGTCTATTTGGTTTATATAATTATTTTGTAAACAGAATCATACTGTGCATACTGACTAAATCATTCTTTTATTAATAGATTGATTACCTGTGCTCCCTAATTCAACTGTCAAAAGTAATTTTCAAATTTGGGCTATAAACAACGGTATAGTGAGAAATTTTGATAGATTGTTATTGATGAGAAATCAACCACTATTTATCAAACTCCTATTACATGTCACATATCAATCTAGGTAACTTAAACCAAAAACTCTGTGAGAAAGGTGGTTTACTTTTATTCCAGTTTCACAGATGAGAAAATTGAGGTTCAGAGAGATTTAAGTGTTGAGTTTGAACCCAGTGGTTTTTTACTTCAACTTTACAATTCTTTCTGCCATGTCAGCATTGTTTTTCAAAATTGAGTGAAGAGGAAGCATCTTGAAGACCCAAAGTGTTGACTTACATTATTTTTATTATAATATAATTTTAAAACATAGACAAAAGACTAGGCAAAACTCCTAATTATTGTGACCCTCATATGACAATAAACCAAATTTATAAATCAAAGTCAGATAAAATCAACACATTATAAATCCACAACATTAACATAGTGATAGATGTTGTTTTGCTGAAGCTAAATCGTCACTGTTTCATTAAATAGTGGCGAGATAGATGTTTGTGGATTTTATTCTACTTGTCTACATGAGTCCTTTGCTTTCCCATGTGATGAATCATCTGATGCACTGCCATTAGCATTGCAGTTATTTTTTCTTTTTGATACTTGACTATCACTTATTTTACTAGTAATTTTATTTATTTTTTTCCCAGTGCATTTTAAAGTTATGTTTATTCTATATTGTGGTGTAGTGGCTGATGACTTGATGGCAGGCAACGTTCGTTGTTTACAGAAATGATAGGCAACATTTTTTGTCTGCAAATCTCTTCATTTTAGGCCTCAGTTCTCATTCATAAAAGGAGAGTTAGACTAATGTATTATTGCTTCCTTCAGGCAATGACAATCTATGATGTCACCAGTAGCTTTTTTTTTCTTTTTTCCTTTTTTTAAAAATTATTTTAATTGGAGAATGATTACTTTACAATATTGTGATGGTTTTTGCCATACATCAACATGAATCGGCCACAGGTATACATGTTTCCCTCCCGTCCTGAACCGCATCCCTCTTGGTTGTCCCAGAGCCCCTGCTTTGAGTGCCTTGCTTCATGCATCGAACTTGCACTGGTCACCTGTTTTACATATGGTAATATACACTTTTCAGTGTATATTGAAATGTTCTCTCAAATCATCCCACCCTTGCCTTCTCCCAGTGAGTCCAGAAGTCTCCTTTGCTGCCCTGCATGTAGAATTGTTGGTACTATCTTTCTAAATTCCATATATATGCATTAATATACAGTATTTGTCTTTCTCTTTCTGACTTACTTTACTATGTATAATAGGCTCCAGCTTCATCTACGTCATTAGAACTGATTCAAACGTGCTTCTATTTTACCAGTAATTTTAATAATGTCCTGTAAAATACAATTGTGAGAAAATATTTTTGTTTTACAATTTTAAATATACTAATGTTAATAAGCTATCATAAGTTGGAATGTATATATAGAGATACAATACATACACTAGAATCCTCCTCTAGGATAATAAGTTATCAACCAGAGCTGTTTCTCTTGACTTCAAGTCTGTACACCATGCTCAATATAATGACTCAATTTTTCTACCACTTTCCTCTATTGAAACTAGTGGGAAATCATTGTTTGTGTAAAATAGCATGATTTTACCTCGCTTGCTCTTCACACAATCATAAACAGAAATGCAAATGAGAATACTGAAATCACACGACCCAACTCAGATATAATACAGTCGTTCTGATTATTCAAAAGATACTTGTTCAAAATTGTAAAGCAATTTCCCACCAATTGAAAAAATAGTGGGCCAAAATTTAAGTATATATTTAATAAATAAATAATGTAAATGGCTAAATAAGAGTCATTATAACATTGCTAATATATATATATATTTTCTTATATATATTTGTCTTAATTGTTTTGGATAACAGAAAGAAGCACAAAATTTTTAAAAAAATTATCTTTGAACTTCCAGAACTCCTAAGGAGATAAATATGGACATAAACATAGGAACATTAGATGCTAGTAAGTATACTGTAAAAACAACAACAACAAAAAAAACCCTTAAAACAAACATAAACAACCAAATACTCCTTTCTATAGTTGAGCATGTTTGGGGAACTCATTACTGTATTAAAGGTTCTGAAAAATTCTCATTAATTTTGTTTCACTCAATTCAAATTAGAATGCATTTTGGTAAATGCCACTTTAAACAACAATATACAGGGTAGTAGAATCAATAAAGACAGAGAAAATCTCATAATTTCAAAGACTGATCATCTCAAAATATTGACTGATAAATCATTTTTAACTGACTTTTACATTTTTTTTTTCAAGGCTGAGTCTTCAAAGGCCTATAGAAATCAGCTATCTGTTTATACCATGTTAAAGTAAAAAAGTGAAATGAAAGTGTTAGTCACTCAGTTTGTGTCCAACTCTTTGCAACCCCATGGACTAGGGCCCACCAGGCTCCTCTGTGCATGGGATTTCCAAGGCAAGAATACTGGAGTGCGTTGCTGTTTCCTTCTCCAGGAGATCTTTCTGACTCAAGGATTGAACCAAGGTCTCCTGCATTGCAGGCAGATTCTTTACCATCTGAGCCATCAGGGAAGCCCTATACCATATTAAGCACCTGGTACCATTTTAAGCACCTAGTAATAATATCTGGATTTCACATTTATTTTAGAGAGAAAAATTATGTTTTTCATTGTGAATATGGCCATAATGCCTAGTGCAGAGTCTTACCTGTGGTAAACATTCATTAAATGTTTGATAGTTGACTGTTGATGCAATTTCTCTAAGCCCCAGTTGTAATTCACAGGCGTAATTTTTGTTGAGAATAACCAAGACCATAGGGACTAAAGTATATGAGCGCAAATGACAAAGCCATGGTACTGGCAGGAAACTCTAGCCCTGTTCTTACTGAATATATATGCATAGAATTCATGGTATATGCATGAATAAAATATACAAGACATTTTTATTTATGAGTACAATAAACAGGATTGGAAAGAACATGGGATGTATTTTTAGTCTGTGTTTTCCCTTCTTAAGAGACTGGACGGTTTGATGCTTCATGTTTTTAAAGAGATGTTTTCATTTCCTTTGAGATTTTTATGAGTTCTTTTCATTTGGGAAAAACTGCTGCCTCCTGTGACACATAGGTCTGTAGAAGCTGCTTGTGGATTTTGGCCCCGGGGATGTAGGCGTTATTGTGTATTTCTACGATAATTTTTCAGGGATATGTAACTTGCTTATAAAAATATGCCTGTGGGCTGAATTTTGGCAGTTAGCATTTTAGTAAGAGAATATATTTAGTAATATCTGAATGTCTAAACAAGTAACACATAGGTAAGCTATTTAAGAAAACTGGGTGATGAAAAAACAGTGGTTGTTATTGCCACCTTTTGAATGTGTTTGGTTATAGCTAAATATCAACTTTCAAATTTATTTTTTAAAAAACATTTGAGCAGCAAGGATTTGAGTTAGCACTACATTGGCTCACTTCATCATGAAAAACAAATAACTCAAGCCCTTCATTTGGAAAATTGGTGACACTTAGCTAGACCCTAAGTCAATATTAATTCATATTGACTTAGGTTCTCAGGTTCAAACTTTGAAGGACAGCAATGACTTGGGGTCCTCATTATAACTTCCCTTATTCTTCTTTAGTTCAGTTAGTTTAATAAGTATATAGAGAGAGTATTTAGCATCCCTAGCTTTGTCCTGACAGTCTACAGTGGCAGGACCTAAGAACCGGAGGGCATTAGCTTTGTTTAACAGGTGACTGTAACTTAAAGAGAAGAAGAAACAAATACAAGTAAACCGTATTGTAATGTAAGTCCTTTGTTCAGAGGTATTGCCATTAATACTTTATGGAAAGGGAGACAAATGAACTAATTAACGAAAAAATTGAAAAAGCCAAATGAATAAATAATAAGCATATTTGGAAGATGGGTTAGTGTGGTGAAAGCTTTATGCTTTGAATCCGAAGTCTACCACTGCTACCTAATCTCTTTTAGCCTTAATGCTTTCTTTTGTAAAATCAGGATAATTAGAGCTAATTTGCAGGATTATATATATAAAATTATATAATTTTCATGACTAAGTCTTTATTGGAGTTTCACGGCTAGTAAGTACTATGAGTAGTACTCAATAAGAGAAGGGTTAGGTAGGGCAATAGCACCCCACTCCAGTACTCTTGCCTGGGAAGTCCCACGGATGGAGGAGCCTGGTAGGCTATAGTCCATGGGGCCACTAAGAGTCGGACATGACAGAGCGACTTCACTTTCACTTTTCACTTTCATGCATTGGAGAAGGAAATGGCAACCCACTCCAGTGCTCTTGCCTGGAGAATCCCAGGGACAGAGGACCCTGGTGGGCTTCCGTCTATGGGGCCGTACAGAGTCGGACACGACTGATGTGACTTAGCAGCAGCAGCAGGTAGTACAGGGGAGCCAAGAAACACCTTATCCTTTAATGGTAAAATCCACATATGCAGTAGACTGTAGACAAGGGAAGGAAAGCTTGGCTTCAGCGAGAGAAGCCTTTCTTAGCTCTCACTTAAGACCTAGATGCTAAAATCACGTGGTGTCACCAAACCAAATTTGGGTCTCATGGCCTGCCGCACAGCAAAGCCAGTCTAATGATACTGAGTTGTGGTGAAGGAAAGTACAATGTTTATTTGCAGGGCACCGAGCAAGGGGAATGGGCAGCTTCTGCTCAAAAGACCTGAGCTCCCTGATGGCTTTCAAGGAAGGGTTTTTAAAACAATGTTTGGGGTGAGGGCTGCAGTTTGTGGACTTTCTTCTGATTGGTTGGTGGTGAGGTAACAGGATGATGTTTCTAAAATCTTAATCATTAACTTTCTGGTTCTGACCAGTCTGGGGTTTGTGTGCTTGTGGTCAGCATGCAGTCACCATCCTCTACCTAGGTGAGAGTCTTAGTTTCTTCTGCAGAACAATTCAGAGATACATATCAGATTACTATGCACATCCCTTGGAGAGGAAGTAGGACCCTGTTTTAATGCTGAACTATTGTTTAAACTATCTTACTTGAACTGCTTTTCCTTTGTTTCTGCATTCCCTCACTTCTCTAATAACTTGAGTCTACTCTTTGAAACTCAGGAAAGACCTAGTAGACTAAAGCCTTTTCCTACAAACAAGAAGCAGGAAACCTGGAGGTGTTTTTGTACCCAATAAGGCCCCATAAGGTCTTGCCTTGTTTTAATCCCCTTTTTCTTTGATACTCCTCAGGCTTGAGGGGAATAGTGGCAGGACAAGAAATGGAATAAAATTCAGGGCAGAAGTTAAGCAAAAGTCCCCCTTAAGTTTTAGGGGGACTTAGCTTCAGTAGGAGGATTTTAAATTAGAAATCTCTGCATTTTCATGGTCAATAGTATTTATAGTCATTGTTCTTAACACTGCATTTCAGTTGTATGTGGTTACTATGACTATTATTTTCTTTTGTCCAGAACTTGAGAAAGAGCTGACAGGAGACCTGTTGCAAAACTAAAGAAGGAAAAGAATCAGACGATGGAAAAACTCATCTGTTATTGGCCATATTTTCATGTTTTGGAAAATATACTGGTTTATCATTCAATCACACATTAAGTTGAGCACTAGGCTTGGTGCTTTTGCAGACATGATCTCATTTTATCCTGACAACAATGTTGGGAAGGGTGCATGATTATCCTCATTTTAACTGTAATAAAATAGGCTCAGAGAGACTAGTGGAGCCAGGATTAGAATGTGGGTGTTGTTTGCCTTTAACCACAGTATTGCACATCACATACTCGTCCATATCCATATCCATATCATATACTGCAATGATTTTTTTATTCCATTCTTAAATATCCAATAGATAACTGAAGGAAGGACACAGAGGGTGGGGGAGTCAAATTGTGGAGGGCCATCAAGAACTATTGTGGTGGAGATGGGAGGAGAGCAGGTAAACTGGGGCAGAATGGGCCTGGATATAGAGGAGACCATCAGACATATTCTAAGATGATGGTCTAAGGTGCTATGAATTCACCAATCATGAGGTTCTCAGCGAGACCCCAGAAACATATTTCCCACTTCCTCATTTGCCTACAACATTTTGCAACTTGGTGGGGGAGTGCATAATTGGATATTGTACTGATTTCTATAATATTCTTTGATATTTGTTTTTGAAATAAGCTGAAACTCCATCTTCTCTAGCAAACATTTCAGGACTTCTGCCAAGGATGTTAGTACTCCCAGCAACTCCACTTAGTACGTGCAATCAGTTGCTCAGCCATGTCCGACTCTTTCTGACTCTATGAACTGTAGCCCTCCAGGCTCCTCTGTCCTTGGGATTCTCCAGGCAAGAATAGAGGAGTGGGTAGCCATTTCCTACTCCAGGGGATCGTCCCAACCCAGGGATTAAATTGTAGACAGTAGTTAACTCCTATGACTCCTTCCCACTTGTCACTCTTCTTCTTCAGGCCCTGCTGACTATTCTGTTTATTCATAGTCATCTTACCCCTTTACTCAACATTGACAATGACATTGTCTACACCTCTTTTACAGTCCACGTCATGCTTTCTGGTTATCTGTCTGCCTCATCTTGGAAAACAGAATTTCCTCACTATCTACTGGAAGACTTGGGAAAGAGCTTGAATTCGCAAACCTGTGAGAATTTCCATTTCAAGGAGGGAGGCAGTGCTCTCAGGAGAGAAACTGGCCTCTCCCTGAAGCTTTGGGGTAGTTTCTGGACTCCTCCTTTTGCCCTCTGAGTTTCCAGGTTCACTCTTGTGTGGCAGAGGTGAGGTTTCCTATGACAATGAGTTCCAGCCCAGCAGAGCCCCTGTTTCCAAAGGCTGTGGCAAGACACTGCTGCTGAAAGGCAAGCCCCTGCCCCCGCCAGCGAGAGCATTGAGACACCTGCTGAAAAAGGTTGAAAGCAGATTGTAGAATTATTTAAGCATAATTTTGAGACCTATTTTACTTTATTACAGAAGGAATTTGGGGCTTCCCAGGTGGCTCAGTGGTAAAGAATCTGCTTGCCAATGCCAGAAATGCAGGTTCAATCTCTGAGTTGGGAAGATTCCATGGAGAAAGACCTGGCAACCCACTCCAGTATTCTTGCCTGGAGAATCCCACGGACAGAGATGCCTGATGAGCTACAGTCCATGAAGTAGCAAAGAGTCAGGCACAACTTAGTGACTAAACACCAATAAAAGGAATCCATGTTTAATGAACAAACTGTGGAAAATTTTGATAGGATTAATTGATAACAAAGGCAGAGGCATCTCTTAGCTGATTTGGAGACACTGTCCACATACTCTGCTCTAGTTAGAGGACAGATGTGACAACTGGAAGCTCTTTTTTCTCAGAATTCCATCTTAGAGAGGAGTGGCTGATCTAGAATTTTACAGAGAGGCCTGAGGGTCATATACTATTATCATAAGGAGAGGATTAAAGCTGTGAACTTGCCTAGCACTTAACAGGAGATATAGAATACATTAATTATCCATTTTAAAGAATGGCTCATGGAGATGTATTGGGATATCAAGTTCTACCAAGTCATATTCCTAGTGTAAAAATAGCTGCAGAGGCGTATTCAAGAGATTATTCAGTTATATATTCAGTTAACAAGCATTTATTGAACACCTTCTATATTCAGTGCCATTTGGTTCAGTTCAGTCACTCAGTTGTGTCCGACTCTTTGCGACCCCATGAATCGCAGCAGGCCAGGCCTCCTTGTCCATCACCAACTCCCGGAGTTCACTCAAACTCATGTCCATAGAGTCGGTGATGCCATCCAGCCATCTCATCCTCTGTTGACACTAGGTGTCTAAATGCTCCCCTTCTCTTCCTGCCCCTAACCTCTCCCATAATCAGGGCTTTTTCCAATGAGTCACTTCTTTGCATGAGGTAGCCAAAGTACTGGAGTTTCAGCTTCAGCATCATTCCTTCCAAAGAACACCCAGGACTGATCTCCTTTAGAATGGACTGGTTGGATCTCCTTGCAGTCCAAGGGACTCTCAAGAGTCTTCTCCAACACCACAGTTCAAAACCATCAATTCTTCAGAGCTCAGCTTTCTTCACAGTCCAAATCTCACATCCATACATGACCACTGGAAAAACCATAGCCTTGACTAGACTGACCTTTGTTGGCAAAGTAATATCTCTGCTTTTCAATATACTATCTAGGTTGGGCATAACTTTCCTTCCAAGGAGTAAGCATCTTTTAATTTCATGGTTGCAATCACCATCTGCAGTGATTTTTGGAGCCCCAAAAAATAAAGTCTGACACTGTTTCCACTGTTTCCCCATCTATTTCCCATGAAGTGATGGGACTAGATGCCATGATCTTCATTTTCTGAATGTTGAGCTTTAAGCCAACTTTTTCACTCTTCTCTTTCACTTTCATCAAGAGGTTTTTGAGTTCCTTTTTACTTTCTGCCATAAGGGTGGTGTCATCTGCATATATAAGGTTACTGAGATTTCTCCCAGCAATCTTGATTCCAGCTTGTGCTTCTTCCAGCCCAGCGTTTCTCATGATGTACTCTGCATATAAGTTAAATGAGCAGGGTGGCAATATACAGCCTTGATGAACTCCTTTTCCTATTTGGAACTAGTCTGTTGTTCCATGTCCAGTTCTAACTGTTGCTTCCTGACCTGCATATAGGTTTCTCAAGAGGCAGGTCAGGTGGTCTGGTATTCCCATCTCTTTCAGAATTTTCCACAGTTTATTGTGATCCACACAGGCAAAGGCTTTGGCATAGTCAATAAA
Source organism: Bubalus bubalis (assembly GCF_019923935.1). Classification (NCBI taxonomy): domain Eukaryota; kingdom Metazoa; phylum Chordata; class Mammalia; order Artiodactyla; family Bovidae; genus Bubalus; species Bubalus bubalis. The sequence continues at coordinate 35,178,453 of NC_059160.1, forward strand.
GCAGAAATAGATGTTTTTCTGGAACTCTCTTGCTTTTTCCATGATCCAGTGGATGTTGGCAATTTGACCTCTGGTTCCTCTGCCTTTTCTAAAACCAGCTTGAACATCTGGAAGTTCACGGAAAATGTATTCCTGAAGCCTGGCGTGGAGAATTTTGAGCATTACTTTACTAGTGTGTGAGATGAGTGCAATTGTGCAGTAGTTTGTGCATTCTTTGGCATTGACTTTCTTTGGGATTGGAATGAAAACTGACCTTTTCCAGTCCTGTGGCCACTGCTGAGTTTTCCAAATTTGCTTGCATATTGAGTGCAGCACTTTCACAGCATCATCTTTCAGGATTTGGAATAGCTCAACTGGAATTCCATCACCTCCACTAGCTTTGTTCATAGTGATGCTTTCTAAGGCCCACTTGACTTCACATTCCAGGATGTCTGGCTCTAGGTCAGTGATCACACCATTGTGATTATCTGGGTTGTGAGGATCTTTTTTGTACAGTTCTTCTGTGTATTCTTGCCACCTCTTCTTAATATCTTCTGCTTCTGTTAGGTCCATACCATTTCTGTCCTTTATTGAGCCCATCTTTGCATGAAATGTTCCCTTGGTATCTCTAATTTTCTTGAAGAGATCTCTAGTCTTTGCCATTTTGTTGTTTTCCTCTATTTCTTTGCATTGATCACTGAGGAAGGCTTTCTTATCTCTCCTTGCTATTCTTTGGAACTCTGCATTCAGATGCTTTTATCTTTCCTTTTCTCCTTTGCTTTTTGCTTCTTTTCTTTTCACAGCTATTTATAAGGCCTCCCCAGACAGCCATTTTGCCTTTTTGCATTTCTTTTTCTTGGGGATGGTCTTGATCCCTGTCACCTGCACAATGTCACAAACCTCTGTCCATAGTTCATCAGGCACTCTGTCTATCAGATCTAGTTCCTTAAATCTATTTCTCACTTCCACTGTATAATTATAAGGGATTTGATTTAGGTCATACCTGAATGGTCTAGAGGTTTTCCCTACTTTCTTCAATTTTCTTCAAAGTCTGAATTTGGCAATAATGAGTTCATGATCTGAGCCACAATCAGCTCCTGGTCTTGTTTTTCCTGACTGTATAGAGCTTCTCCATCTTTGGCTGCAAAGAATATAATCAGTCTGATTTTGGTGTTGACCATCTGGTGATGTCTATGTGTAGAGTCCTCTCTTGTGTTGTTGGAAGAGAGTATTTGTTATGACCAGTGCGTTCTCTTGGCAAAACTCTATTAGCCTTTGCCCTGCTTCACTCCATACTCCAAGGCCAAATTTGCCTGTTATTCCAGGTGTTTCTTGACTTCCTACTTTTGCATTCCAGTCCCCTATAATGAAAAGGACATCTTTTTTGGGTGTTAGTTCTAAAAGGTCTTGTAGGTCTTCATAGAACCGTTCAACTTCAGCTTCTTCAGCATTACTGGTTGGGGCATAGACTTGGATTACTGTGATATTGAATGGTTTGCCTTGGAAATGAACAAAAATCATTCTGTCATTTTTGAGATTGCATCCAAGTACTGCATTTCAGACTCTTTTGTTGCCATGATGGCTACTCCATTTCAAAGCCATTAGGTAGGTTCTAAATGAAAAGAGAGACGAGAAAAATGAGCAAACTTTTGTTCCTGCCTTTATAGGATTTTTAAATAACAAAAAAGATTTTGTTTGACATTTAGGTCATTTTCTACTAAAAATAATGCTGTGATGAAATCCCTCTGGTTAAATTCTTTTGCACATCTATAAATATTTCCTTGGAATGTATTTTTAGAAAGGGATTTGTAAGGTGTCATTTTGATGATTTTAGAACTTATGATAAAATAACCAGACAAGCCCATAAGACTTAGATAGAATTTAATGGATTGTTATTTTAATATCTAAAAGAGTTGGGTGGCTCCAAAACCTTAAAAAGAATACAAGTATTTGACTCAAAAGAGCTTTAAATATATTGAAAGTCAAAGAAATACAAAATCAAATGAGGCAGTTTCAAGAGTGGGTGTCACAAACCTAATGTGACTTGAAAATTAGGGATAAAATGATTCAAGTCTAAGGTCCTTGGCTAAGTGACCATCTTTTGTTTTAAATGATGAACTCTATGTTAGAGCTATAAATAGGGCTCAGTATGCCAGATGCCCCTCTAGTGTTACAAACAAGGATCCAGTGCTGCCTCAGCCTGTGCCATCTGGTCCTTATGAAGCTCTGGCAAGCTGAAAAGACAATGTAAAAATTTCATGGGGAGGTAACCACCCAAACTGTGAAAGATGATATAATTACTTTCTTGGTGGTTAAGCATGTTTCAATTCCAAGAAGATTTAGAGTTTCTCATGGTTTGAACATATTTTGTGTTAGGAAATCTGTCTGTACTTAGTATTTTTGGTAGATTCAAAGTTTGGAATTTGTCTACCAGAGTTAGCAGATCAGTTTTTTGGTTACCACTTTAAACCCCCAGTACATAATGGATTTAGACTTGTGATTTCAGTTGAAATATTATTGAGGTGATACACGTGTTAGAATAGTTAAGAGGTCCCAAAGTTCATTGTACTTAAGAGTTTATTTTTATTAGGTTTATGATTTCTTTGGTACCTGGAAGACTTTGTTTGTTAAATCAGAAAATTATTAAAAAAAAAACCTGTATTTTAAACTTGTAAATAGAATTTAAGATGCTCATAGAAGTTCCTTTAATGTAAATTAGATCAGACATTAAGTGATGGCCCTCAAACGTGACTGAAAATATTTACTAGACATAGAGTACTATTTGTAAACTGAATTTAACACCTTCATTTTAAAAACTACTCTTTATAAATGTGTAGTTTTAGTTTAAAAATTCTGAATAATTCTTTTCTTTATACACACAAAACCCTCCCTGTAAGATAATTTTTTTTTAATGTGAGTTTTAACACAAGATACAATTGCATGAGTATAGACCTTTGATAGCTGCTGGGTTGTCTGTGTCTCAAATTTCAAACTTTTTATTCCTGATTGAATTATTTCTGTGATACAATTATAAGCTTATTGGCTTATTAGAGTTTTAAGTAAAAAGAAAATAAATTATTAAAAGATTCAACTGAGGATATAAATACATGTTTTGAATTCAGAGATTTAATTGGAAAGTTTTCATGCTATTAGAAAGAATAGAAAGAATTGAGGTCAGAGATCAAATCAGTTGCTCAGTTGTGTCCGACTCTTTGTGATCCCATGAATCGCAGCATGCCAGGCCTCCCTGTCCATCACCAACTCCCGGAGTTCACTCAGACTCACGTCCATCGAGTCAGTGATGCCATCCAGCCATCTCATCCTCTGTCGTCCCCTTCTCCTCCTGCCCCCAATCCCTCCCAGCATCAGAGTCTTTTCCAATGAGTCAACTCTTCGCATGAGGTGGCCAAAGTACTGGAGTTTCAGCTTTAGCATCATTCCTTCCCAAGAAATCCCAGGGCTGATCTCCTTCAGAATGGACTGGTTGGATCTCCTTGCAGTCCAAGGGACTCTCAAGAGTCTTCTCCAACACCACAGTTCAAAAGCATCAATTCTTTGGCGCTCAGCCTTCTTCACAGTCCAACTCTCACATCCATACATGACCACAGGAAAAACCACAGCCTTGACTAGATGAAACTTTGTTGGCAAAGTAATGTCTCTGCTTTTGAATATGCTATCTAGGTTGGTCATAACTTTCCTTCCAAGGAGTAAGAGTCTTTTAATTTCATGGCTGCAGTCACCATCGGCAGTGATTTTGGAGCCCAGAAAAATAAAGTCTGACACTGTTTCCACTGTTTCCCCATCTATTTCCCATGAAGTGATGGGACTGGATGCCATGATCTTCGTTTTCTGAATGTTGAGCTTTAAGCCAACTTTTTCACTCTTCTCTTTCACTTTCATCAAGAGGCTTTTGAGTTCCTCTTCACTTTCTGCCATAAGGGTGGTGTCATCTGCATATATGCGGTTATTGATATATCTCCCGGCAATCTTGATTCCAGCTTGTGCTTCTTCCAGTCCAGCGTTTCTCATGATGTACTCTGCATATAAGTTAAATAAACAGGGTGACAATATACAGCCTTGATGAACTCCTTTTCCTATTTGGAACTAGTCTGTTGTTCCTTGTCCAGTTCTAACTGTTGCTTCCTGACCTGCATACAAATTTCTCAAGAGGCAGATCAGGTGGTCTGGTATTCCCATCTTTCAGAATTTTCCACAGTTTATTGTGATCCACACAGGCAAAGGCTTTGGCATAGTCAATAAAGCAGAAATAGATGTTTTTTTGGAACTCTCTTGCTTTTTCCATGATCCAGTGGATGTTGGCAATTTGACCTCTGGTTCCTCTGCCTTTTCTAAAACCAGCTTGAACATCTGGAAGTTCAGGGTTCACGTGTTGCTGAAGCCTGGCTTGGAGAATTTTGAGCATTACTTTACTAGTGTGTGAGATGAGTGCAATTGTGCGGTAGTTTGAGCATTCTTTGGCATTGCCTTTCTTTGGGATTGGAATGAAAAGTGACCTTTTCCAGTCCTGTGGCCACTGCTGAGTTTTCCAAATTTGCTGGCATATTGAGTGCAGCACTTTCACAGCATCATCTTTCAGGAGTTGAAATAGCTCAACTGGAATTCCATCACCTCCACTAGCTTTGTTCATAGTGATGCTTTCTAAGGCCCACTTGACTTCACATTCCAGGATGTCTGGCTCTAGGTCAGTGATCACATCATCGTGATTATCTGGGTCATGAAGATCTTATTTGTACAGTTCTTCTGTGTATTCTTGCCATCTCTTCTTGCCATATCTTCTGCTTCTGTTAGGTCCATACCATTTCTGTCCTTTATCGAGCTCATCTTTGCATGAAATATTCCTTTGGGATCTCTGATTTTCTTGAAGAGATCCCTAGTCTTTCCCATTCTGTTGTTTTCCTCTATTTCTTTGCATTGATCACTGAGGAAGGTTTTCTTATCTCTTCTTGCTATTCTTTGGAAATCTGCATTCAGATGTTTATATCTTTCCTTTTCTCCTTTGCTTTTCGCTTCTCTTCTTTTCACAGCTATTTGTAAGGCCTCCCCAGACAGCCATTTTGCTTTTTTGCATTTAATTTTTTGAAAAATCCCTCAAAACTAATTAAAAATTTGTGAAATAGCACCCCCCCACCGAAAAAGGTTTAACCACCTGAAATATTTAAACTAGAGAAAAACAAGGTGAAGTGTCTCAACAAAGTTAACTGACTTAATTTGGCTTATAAATACTGATTGGAGTACTTAAACTCCCTTTTCTCACATTCCCCTGCCCCATATTAAAGCAAATAGAGCTAATTTTTTATTCTTCACCTAGCCTATTAAATACAGAATTTGAGGATCTCTGAATATAAAAAGAGATATTCTATGAAGTATATACTAAACAGATACTTTCTTTCCATTAGAGATAGTGGAAAGAAAGAATAAGCTTAAACTGCAGCAGGATTATAGGTGGACACTGTGAAAAAGTTTTAGGTCTCAAATGAAAGTGAAAGTGTTAGTCTGATTATTTGAGACCCTCAAAGACTGTAGCCCACGAGGTTCCTCTGTCCATGGAATTCTCCAGGCAAGAATACTGGGGTGGGTTGCCATTTCTATCTCCAGGGGATATGCCCAATCCAGGGATTGAACCAAGGTCTCCTGCATTGCAGGCAGATTCTTTACCATCTGAACCACAAGGGAAATCTTAGATCTCAAATGGTGTTAGGCAAATAATGTTCTCTCTCTCTCTCTCTCTCTCTCTATATATATATATATATATATATATTTTTTTTTTTTTTTTTTGCAGGGAAAGGGAACTAAAATACATAGAGACCTTTCTTTCTTGGTTAGTAGAGACAATCATAGATAGATGCTGAGAAAACTTACAGAGTAAAGGCAAAAGGGAAGGAAAGGAGAATCTGTAGCCCTTAGGCATAGTCAAGTCCTATACACAATCTGAGAGCACAAATTTGGCCATTTAGTTCTTTCTACTTCCCCCATCACATTCAGGTCCCAGGAAACTAGCTCCTAAGGACTCTTACTTTCATAATCCCTGTTCTGACCACATGGTCTTAATCTAACCAACTTTGTCCGCATCCCTCAGGGCTTGTTTTTGATTAGATAAAAACCCTGCTTATTAAGGTGTTAATGGGTACTCCTAGGCTAAAGTTATCTTTGTCCAAATAGCACATTTACTGTGTAATCAGGTTCTCCCGAGTATTTATAACTTTCTCAAAGCAATGACTTTAACAACAGAATTCTCCAGAACTTTGTTAGATCTGCGTGGGTAAAGCAGATTTGAGGAGATCTGAATACTCCATGTATATTCATTCATTCAACAAATAATTATTAAGCACTTCCTATACTCTATATCGGAGAAGGCGATGGCACCCCACTCCAGTATTCTTGCCTGGAAAATCCCATGGATGGAGGAGCCCGGTAGGCTGCAGTCCATGGGGTCGCTCAGAGTCGGACAGGACTGAGCAACTTCACTTTCACTTTTCACCTTCCTGCATTGGAGAAGGAAATGGCAACCCACTCCAGTATTCTTGCCTGGAGAATCCCAGGGACAGGGGAGCCTGGTGGGCTGCGGTCTATGGGGTCGCGCAGAGTCGGACACGACTGAAGCGACTTAGCAGCAGTAGCAGTATATCCTATATAGCTGCTGCTAAGTCTCTTCAGTCGTGTCCGACTCTGCGCGACCCCATAGACGGCAGCCCACCAGGCTCCCCTGTCCCTGGGATTCTCCAGGCAAGAATACTGGAGTGGGTTGCCATTTCCTTCTCCAATGTACAAAAGTGAAAAGTGAAAGTGAAGTCGCTCAGTCGTGTCCAATTCTTCGCGACCCCATGGACGGCAGCCTACCGGGCTCCTCCATCCATGGGATTTTCCAGGCAAGAGTACTGGAGTGGGGTGCCATTGCCTTCTCTGCTATATAGGTTAGATAATGATAAAGCAAGAAGGAAGGGTGGAAAGTGCTAGTAACATTGGGGTGTCAGGTAGGGGGAAATTTCAATTTTAAATATTTATTTATTTATTGGGTCGTGTTGGGTCTTGGCTGTGGCACACAGGATCTATGGTTGCAGCACATAGGCTCTCTAGTTGTGGCATGCGGAGCTCCAGAGCTCACTAGTTGTGATAAGCAGGCTTAGTTGCCCTACAGCATGTGAGATTTTAGCTTCTCAATCAAGGATCAAGCCCATGTCCCTTGCATTGCAAGGCAAATCCTTAACCACTGGCTACCAGGGAAGTCCCTGAATTTCAGTTTTAAATGGGAAGTTCTTACTGAGGTGACACTCATGTATAGACCTGTGGGTAATAAGGGAGCAAGCCATTGGGATATCTAGGGAAAAAATATCCCAAATAGAGAACTGCAAGTGGAAGGGTCCTGAAGCAGGAGCTGCCAGGTATGCTAAAGAACAGCAAGAAAGGACATGTGACTGTAACAAAGTGGGCAAAGGTGAGAGCAAGAGAAGATGAGTTCAGAGACATAAAAGAGTGCCAGTTATGAATGGCCTTATGAGCTGACTTGCCATTGACAGAGAAGGAGACTGTGGGAGGAGCTGACATGTGGAAATGTTGAGTAGTTTGTCTATGAGTCCAGAACTCAAGGGAGGTCCAAGTTGGGGCTATAATTTTGGGATATATACTTAGCCAAGTTATTTATAAATGTGTAGTATATATACAAGGGGCTTCCTTTGCAGGTCAGTTGGTCAAGAATCTGCCTAATCAAGAATGCAGGAGACCTGGCTTCAATTCCCAGGTCAGGAAGATCCCCTGGAGAAGGAAATGACAACCCACTCCAATATTCTTGCCGGGAGAATCCCACGGACAGAGGAGCCTGGCAGGCTATAGTCTATGGGGTCACAAGAGTCAGACATGACTTAGTGACCAAACCACCACCACCAGTATATATACGAACAATATATACATACATAAAGAATATATATATAAAATTGTAAGAATTGAGCCCTGCGGGGTACACCAGCATTTTCCTGTGACCCAAGCAGGGCAGCTCGATCTCAAAGATGAGTGACTTATCTATTCTCCACTAGCAACCTCACCCACAAGGCTTAAACTATCCTGGTTCCATCCCAATTAATGCAGAAGGACTTGTGGGAATGCACTCAGCAGTACCGTATGCACTTATTACAGTAGATGCTGTGACATGTGGTTACTCTTCGGGGAGCAGTGTTTTGATCTATTTTGTTTACTCTAGACACTTTCCAGTACTTTTCAGGATTGAGCACAGTCATGCTCTAAACATCTTCCAATTCAGATATTTTCCACTCCTTGAAAGGTTACAAATAATGATATCAATTTCCTTACCCATGAAGTAGGAATTTAACAGCTACTTCACAAGATTACCCTGATCAAATAAAGAAAGAAAAGACCACATCTAGCACAGCAGCCGGGGGCATGGCATAAAACCCACAAATGTTTACTAGTTTATTTCTTTTGCCAGATATAGTCCAGAAAACATTTTGTTTTTGCCTTTTTTTTTAATTAAACTAGTTGATTATAGTATTGCTTCAGTTTCAGGTGTACAGAAAAGTGATCCAGTTACACATACACATATATGTATATACATATATGCATATATATATATATATACTTTTTCAGATTCTGTTCTATTATAGGTTATTATATGATGGAGAATATAGTTGTCTATGTTGTTGTTGTATAACTGCTAAGTTATGGCCCACCAGGCTCCTCTGTCGATGGGATTTTGCAGGCAAGAATACTGGAGTGGAGTGGGTTGCCATTTCCTTCTCCAGGGAATCTTCCCAACCCAGGGATTGAACCCACATCCCCTGCAATTCAGGTGAATACTTTACCACTGAGCCACCTGGGAAGCCCATATAGTTCTCTATAGCTATATAGTAAATCCTTGTTTATTTTTTTTATGTGTAGTATTGTGTATCTGTTAATTTCATACTCCTAAATTATTCACTCACCTTTCCCTTTGGCTCAGAGCTTAAAGCATCTGCCTGCAATGTAGGAGACCTGGGTTCGATCCCTGGGTTGGGAAGATCCCTTGGAGAAGGAAATGGCAACCCACTCCACTATTCTTGCCTGCAGAATCCCATGGATGGAGGAGCCTGGTGGGCTACAGTTCATGGGGTCGCAAAGAGTCTGACACGACTGAGTGACTTCACTTTCACTTTCTTTCTTTCCCTTGAAGACATCTTTTAAAAATCCACTGGACCAGACTGCAAAGATATGTTCCAGAATATCACCGAATGGTATATACAATTACTTAAAAAAAGAGAGAATGTACAAGGAACTTCCAAGATTATCTTGGAATTGTATGAAAATATTAAATGCATAATCTTCTTCCCCTTTGTATTATAATGATTTAACCCAGATAATCATGATGGTGTGATCACTGACCTAGAGCCAGACATCCTGGAATGTGAAGTCAAGTGGGCCTTAGGAAGCATCACTACGAACAAAGCTAGTGGAGGTGATGGAATTCCAGTTGAACTATTCCAAATCCTGAAAGATGATGCTGTGAAAGTGCTGCACTCAATATGACAGCAAATTTGGAAAACTCAGCAGTGGCCACAGGACTGGAAAAGGTCAGTTTTCATTCCAATCCCAAAGAAAGTCAATGCCAAAGAATGCTCAAACTACTGCACAATTGCACTCATCTCACACACTAGTAAAGTAATGCTCAAAATTCTCCAAGCCAGGCTTCAGAAATATGTGAACCATGAACTTCCTGATGTTCAAGCTGGTTTTAGAAAAGGCAGAGGAACCAGAGGTCAAATTGCCAACATCCACTGGATCATGGAAAAAGCAAGAGAGTTCCAGAAAAAACATCTATTTCTGCTTTATTGACTATGCCAAAGCCTTTGACTGTGTGGATCACAATAAACTGTGGGCAATTCTGAATGAGATGGGAATACCAGACCACCTGATCTGCCTCTTGAGAAATTTGTATGCAGGTCAGGAAGCAACAGTTAGAACTGGACATGGAACAACAGACTGGTTCCAAATAGGAAAAGGAGTATGTCAAGGCTATATATTGTCACCCTGCTTATTTAACTTATATGCAGAGTACATCATGAGAAACACTGGACTGGAAGAAACACAAGCTGGAATCAAGATTGCCAGGAGCAATCTCAATAACCTCAGATATGCAGATGACACCACCCTTATGGCAGAAAGTGAAGAGGAACTCAAAAGCCTCTTGATGAAAGTAAAGTGGAGAGTGAAAAAGTTGGCTTAAAGCTCAACATTCAGAAAATGAAGATCATGGCATCTGGTCCCACCACTTCATGGGAAATAGATGGGGAAACAGTGGAAACAGTGTCAGACCTTATTTCTCTGGGCTCCAAAATCACTGCAGATGGTGACTACAGCCATGAAATTAAAAGACGCTTACTCCTTGGAAGGAAAGTTATGACCAACCTAGATAGCATATTGAAAAGCAGAGACATTACTTTGCCAACAAAGGTTCGTCTAGTCAAGGCTATGGTTTTTCCTGTGGTCATGTATGGATGTGAGAGTTGGACTGTGAAGAAGGCTGAGCGCCGAAGAATTGATGCTTTTGAACTGTGGTGTTGGAGAAGACTCTTGAGAGTCCCTTGGACTGCAAGGAGATCCAACCAGTCCATTCTGAAGGAGATCAGCCCTGGGATTTCTTGGGAAGGAATGATGCTAAAGCTGAAACTCCAGTACTTTGGCCACCTCATGCGAAGAGTTGACTCATTGGAAAAGACTCTGATGCTGGGAGGGATTGGGGGCAGGAGGAGAAGGGGACGACAGAGGATGAGATGGCTGGATGGCATCACTGACTCGATGGACGTGAGTCTGGGTGAACTCCGGGAGTTGGTGATGGACAGGGAGGCCTGGCGTGCTGTGATTCATGGGGTCGCAAAGAGTCAGACACAACTGAGCAACTGAACTGATCTGATCTGATCATTAAAACAGGTCATTATACCACTTAAATTGTGTTAACAATCCTGTTAGCTGTTTGTGTTAATATTGCAGTTAATAAAAATCTAGGCTTTTAGAAGAAAGAGAACTTTTCTAACATGGTGCTTCGTCATATCTGTAATATAGCACTGCTGAGCCAGTGGTTATTAGATCATATATTAATGGATGTCCATGTGTTCCTTTAACTACTATTATTTTAAGGATTTAACATGTCCTGGGCAGTGTCCTAGCCATTGGAAATTCGTTGGTGAATAAAATGCCAACTGTGCTCTGAAAAAACTTAACGTATGGTGAGAGTGAAGAATAGAGTATGTCAAATTTTACAGTAGGAATAAGTTCAGTGCACTATGAGAGGACAAGAACACCATGATTTTCCTCCACATCTGCCATAACTCATTGAAGACTTAATTTATTGGAGGTCTGGCTTCAGATGTCACAATTCTACTTTACCAGTAACAGGTAATTTCAAATATAGCTTTGAAATGGAATAGCTCATTAGTATCTTTAAAGCTTCCTTTTTCCTTTCTACAACGAGAAGTGTGAATGTGAATGCCTGATTTTAACCCCAGCTTGGCCAGCTGCAAAAATGATAGATATTACAGTCATTTTGTAAGTCGAGTCTGAATCACTGTTTTAATGAGTAAATTATCTTTCTGCAGATCTTTCGGTAAAGGTGCCAGAGTATAAATGTCTTGGCTAAAGAACACCAGCCTTACTTTCCTCCAGGGAAATCAGATTTCATGAAAGTATTTTGATTTTCTTCCAGGAAAATCAAATTTAAATCAAATGTAAATCAGATTGACATTCAGTGGCTCTTGAAAACAACATCTCTAACTGGACATAGTTTCTGTGTATGATAAACTCTTAAGCCATTTCATAGTGATTATTTTTCATTTGAGTTTCAAGGTAGATTACCAGCCTTCCTCAACACTTATTGAGTGCTTACAGGTCTGGGTTCTCTGGGGTGAGAATATGATAATATTCACCTCATAGCCCCACATTTCCTTCTGGACATTGGGAATTCTCTTTGATCCATTTTCAAGCACAGTGGTCTCTGTGATCTTTGTTCACGGAGGTTTAACATGTGATGCTCTCTAAGGCAAGAGAAAGGCAATAATTAAAATTCATCAGTACTCTGAACCACCTAGAAATGATCCATACTTAGTGGGAAGCAACCTTATGTGAAATATTCAAAATTCCTTGCTTATTCACTAATTCATAACTTCGAAAAACATCTCTGAAAAGGCTTATGGTTTCTACTTTTGAAAACATTAAGTAATTCAATAAGGTTGAATTAGGGGCAAAATTCTGAGGGAAAATAATCATGGCTTTAAATTTTTTTCCAGTTTTTTTTTTTTTTTTAATTTAGGAGTATAGTTTCCATTTTAGTGGGAAAGAATTATTACAATATTTGCCAAAAATAAAAAATGCCTCTTTCAAAGCTAGGCTTAGACTGTGAATAATAATTTATCTTGCATATTTTCCAATGAAAAATACTACTCTAACAGTCAAATTCCTATCCTTCTTGCCTATTCCGGCATCATCAGTGTGTGCATATATAGATTTGCATTTTGAAGTGGATTTGAGATTAGTAGAGAATTATGCTTATAATTTTGTTAATAAAGATAAAGCACATCCTAATTAGGTCAATGAGTGAAGCCGTTAGATTCCTGGACTTAATAAATAAGCTGTATTGTATATGTTTCTTTACATCGCTCTCTCTTTTATTATCAGTTACTAGAGATCAGAGTCTGAGGTCATGAAATATACACAGACCTGACACAAAATGGAAGCTGAATAAATAGTTCTTGAACTGGACTCCTAAATAAGCCCTAAAGCAATTAGACTAGGCATAAGTAAGAATAGAATTAAATATTAAAAATAAACTTAGAACTCTGGTTATGTATTTCTTCAAGATATTGATAAGCCCCAGCACTCTCTTTAGGATTTCTAAAGTACTCGTAGGTAAGAGGTAATGCGGACCTCCAGGGCAGTAATACATTTTATAAGCAAATCCGTCTGCAAGTAGATTTCTTTTTCTTTGCTGTCTTTTCTTGGTGGTTGTTATTTCTAGTATCTGCAATGAAATGAACTGAACTGCTGCATCCAACAATTTTCAGTTCTTGTTGTCTATTTAAAGCCATATATAGCAAGATTCCTAGAGCAGTGGAGTCTAATAATGGTTTTGTTCTTTCCTCTCTCAACAGCTGTGTGTGTGTGTGCGCGCGCGCTTTTCCACATCATTACTTACCTATTTAATGGGGGAAAAGTCTGAGAAAAATTACCAAAAGACTGAATTTTGCCTGCTGTGACAAACTACAAAATCTGAAAGCAAAAATATATCAGTTTCAGCAACTCATCTCTCTCCTCTCTTTCTGACACTGGATCTATCTGCAAATTTAAATGTTTTAACTTAAAAGTTGTCTTTCCCTAAAAATATATAACGTGAAAAGAAAGTATAAAAAGGCCATATAATTAGTGCAAGCCTTTTTGTTTGTATCAGTTTTCTGGGGTCCACATGAATGTATATGAGCTAACATCATTCAGAATATCTTCTTCTAAAATACTGGGCTCAGTCTATCTTCTTTGACCCGAGCACAATCCTGGTATGAGGAGGAAAAGTCCTTATAAAACAGCTCCTGTCCAGGTTTCCCTGGTGGCTCAGTGGTTAAGAATCTGCCTGCCAATGCAAGAGACGCGAGTTTAATCTTTGATCCTCAAAGATCCCACCCGCTACAGAGCAACTAAGCCTGTGCATCACAGCAACTAAAGAGTAGTCCCTGCTCACTGCAACTAGAGAAAAGCCTGTGCAGACAAAGACCTGGCACAGTCAGAAATAATTAAATAAAATTATTTAAAAAAATGTTTAAATGAGGCATGTAGGATTTATACAGATTCACTTGTAAGTGTTGGATTGGGATTTTTGTGTAAATTTTCTCAAATAAAGGCTAGCAGAAACCAAAAAAATAAATAAATAAACAAAAATAAAAAAATGTTTAGAAGAGCTCCTTTCCAGATGTTTTCCTTTCTTTGATGTATTAAGCCCATTAACTATTTACTGAGTGCTTATAAGTATCCCTTGCACTGTGATGCTGGGCTTAGTCGCTCAGTTGTTTCCGACTCTTTGCAAGCCCATGGACTGTAGCCCACCAGGGTCCTCTGTCCATGGAGATTCTCCAGGCAAGAATACTGGACTGGGTTGCTATGCCCTCCTCCAGGGGATCTTCCCAACTCAGGCATCAAACCCAGGTCTCCCACATTGCAGGCAGATTCTTTACCATCTGAGCAAGCAAGGAAGCTCATCCCTGCACTAGGAGGATACAAAGATGGAAAAAGCTAGATCCTTCTCCTTGGAGCAGTGGAAGGGTTACTGTGAGATGTATCTAGAGTGTCTTTTCAGCTGGGTCTGGGAGGTGGAGGTAGAGTTGGTGTGTGGGGGAAGCTGGGAAGAGGAGAGTAAATAGCAGTTGGATTACTGAAGAAGGAATGTGGTCTTGTTCTCTCGGATTTTAGATGGCCACTCCTCAAACTGTTGTGTATGTACTCACCCAGGGCCATCTGAGGCATTAAAATAAACATAGTGCAGCTCCCTCAAGTACCAATTTACCCTGAAGATTTGGGAAGGGAACACCACCATTTTTATATAAAAATAAGCAGGTATATATTGTGAAGTAGAAAGCAAAACTTTCTGTTTGGCACAATGGCTTAGGGCTTTGACTTAGAGTCTCAGATTTGCTCTCCCTCCATCTCTGCTGCCGTGTGCCCTTTGTAATATCTGGGAAGTACTGGGCAGGCATTTTGCTGAGCTGACATAGAGCCTGGCCCTGGGTGTGGTCAGCCCATCCTCATCAAGAGGCTTGTAGCTTCAGACTGGCTCACCTCTCCCTACAAAGAGAAAAACCACCTGTCCGTATTAGGTTTGCGGCTTCTCTAGTGGCTCAGTGGTAAAAAATCCACTTGCCAATGCTGGAGATGCAGGTTCGATCCCTGCATTGGGAAGATCCCCTGGAGAAGGAAATGGCAACCCACTCCACTATTCTTGCCTGGTAAATCTCATGAACAGAGGAGCCAGGTTATAGTCCTCCAGGTCCCAAGAGTCAGACATGACTTAGAGACTAAACAACAGTGTTGGGTTCATTTCGTCTTCCTCCCTTCTCAGGTTTGTGTTGAGCAGGTATTCAATATTTAAGTGAAAGGATAATAATTCTAGCACCACTTATTAAGACTACTATGTGCCTTGCACTTTATATATGCTTAGCTGGCATAGAGATGGCTGTTTATTGTCATAGTATATGAAAATTTATGACAAATTGACATACTATAGCATTTATTTTAATTTTATTTTCCCTGTGTTGGGTCTTTGTTGCCACAAGTTCTGGCAAGTTCTGGCAAGCAGGAGCTACTCTCTAGATGCAGTGCACGGGCTTTTCATTGCAGCGGCATCTCTTGTTGCAGAGCATTGGCTCCAAGTGCTTGGCTTCAGCAGTTGCAGTTCCCGGTCTCCAGAGCACAGGCTGAACAGTTGTAGTGCACAGGCTTAGTTGCTCCACAGCACGTGGAATCTTCCCAGACCAGGGATCGAACCCATGTCATTGGCAGGCAGAGTCTTTACCACCGAGCCTTCAGGGAAGCCTCACACTATAACATCTAATCCTTATTCTCCTGCTAGAAATTATGTTTGTTTTGCATATGAGAAAACTGAGACCTAGGTCACACAATTCAGAAGAGTGGCATCAGAATTTGAAGTTAGGATTATCTGACGCTAAAGTCCATTTTCTAAATCCTCCCCTTTATGCAACTCAGCTTGGGAAAAAAAAAAAATAAATCAGACTTAGTCTATCATTTCTGGGGTCAATGAGTCCTGATGCTCAAAACATCATACTGGTACACTGTGTCCTAAACCCACAGGGACAAAGCCATGCCTACAGGTATAAGCCTGTCCACTGTGCACTCGTGGAATCTCCACCCGGGTTGCCACACCTCTTTCAAAGCCACAGGACTCAAAACAAACACTGGGCAGGGTGGTAAAACGCAGATGCCTCAGGCTGGGGTGGAGCCCAGCTTGGCCCCAGCTTTTCAACATAAGAAGTGCATTTTGTGTACTAGCCTTACACCTGATATATGAGAATTAAAACTAAGATAAAAAAATTAACTCAAACAATCTCAGTGAGCACCCCTCTCGGTTTTTACCACTACTGCCTCTCCCATAAGTGGTGGCTGGAGTTTGTTTGCAGACTTATGTAAATTGACACCTAATTTCCTAGTTGATCAATGTTTTTCTTATACCTGAGTACAGAAAGCTTTTTTTCTGGCAAAGCATGAGTTCACTAGAAACTTGTATATTGTTTTACAGGAACTTGCAAATCATTTTATGAAAGACATTTTCAGAATCTTTACTTGCTTTTATATATTGGGATGAAAAAACTTTAGTAGTTGAAGGGCAAGAAACACATTAAATACCTGGTGAGAGCCTAGTTATGGGACTTCATTCTGTCTAAAGAGGTACATGTGAAGTTCACTAAATGTCACCTCTGATTTAGTACTACTGGAAGGCCCATGAAGTGATATCGTTAACCAGCATACAGGAGATTCAGAAGCAGATCACATTTCTGAGGAATACTGTCCTGGAATACTATAGACACAATCACTTTGCTTGCTTTCTAATTTTTCCAGTTTTAAGAATGTGTTATTTTGTAATCAGAACCAAACATCTAGTTTTAATAAAAAGAAAATGACTCCAGCTGCTGCCTTTGGCTGTCATAAATACTTTCCCAAATTCCCAACATATCGCATGATTTCTCACTGAGTTTTAGTCCCTAAAAGACATGCAAATGGTAGATGCATCAGTATAGTGAAATAAAGATTACAATGAAACATTAAATTCTAATTCATTAGGATTTAAAAAACAATGCTGTAAAAATACTTCATCAAGAACTAGGAGCAGAAGAGGGGTATGGGATTGGGAGACTGGGAATGGTGTGTATATGCTATTGATACTTGGTATAAAATAGATAACTATGAGAACCTACTATATAGCACAGAGCACTCTACTCAATGCTCTGTGGTGACCTAAATGGGAAGGAAATCCAAAAAAAAATGGGTATATATATATATATATATGTATCTGGAGGAGAGCATGGCAACCCACTCCAGTATTCTTTCTTGGAGAATCCCATGGACAAAGGAGCATGGTGGGCTACAGTCCATGGGGTCGCAAAGAGTCGGACACGACTGAGTGCGCATGCTGTACAGTAGAAACTATCATAACATTGTAAAGTAACTACACTCCAATACAATTTTTTTTTTTTAAATGGGAAAAGAAGCAGGGCTGCTATGGAGCAGAACTAGAAAGGGCAAGAATGTCTGCTATGTCAGCACCAACAACAGTCACTCCAGTGAGAGTAGGCAAAGCTTGGTCTTCACACCTTCACAACCCCAGCATTCTTCACTCAGTCTTCAGGGTTCCAGAGCTTTAGGAACTCTGTTTCCCAGGGTAAGAAAACCTGGACTAGCCTGTTGAGGTACTTTTGGAAAATACCTCATCATCCAGATACTTGCTATCTTCCCAGGATAAGAAATCCTGTCCTGAAGGGAATTGGACCAGTGTCAGGGACTCCATGGAGAGAGACTCATGAGGCAACACAGGTTCCCAGACTGAGCTGAGCAAGAGGATGCCGTATTTGACGAGTACCTTGAACTGCAGACAAAATACTTTATTAAGGTTTTACATATAAAATTTTGCTTAATGTCATCCAAACCTTGCAACTACCCTACATTTTATAGCTAAGGTTTAAAGTTGTTTTGTTGTTCAGTCACTCAGTCATTTCTGACTCTTTGTGACTCCCATGGACTGCAGCGCTCCAGGCCTCTCAGTCCTGCACCATCTCCCAGAGATTGCTCAGATTCATGTCCACTGAGTGGGTGATGCCATCCAACCATCTCATACTCTGTCTCCCTCTTCTAGGCTAAGCAGTTCTCCCAAGTTCACTCAGCTGGTAAGTGGTAAATCCCAGTTTCAAATGAAAGTTTGTCTCTTAAAGAACGAACTTGTGGTTGCCAAGGGGGAAGGGATAGTTAGGGAGTTTGAGATGGACATGTACACACTCCTATTTTTAAAATGGTAACCACCAAGGTCCTTCTGTACAACACAGGAAACTCTGCTCAATGCTATGTGGCAGCCTGGAGGGGAGTTTGGGGGAGAATGGATACGTGTATGCGTATGGTTGAGTCCCTTTTCTGCCCACCTGAAACTATCACAACATTGTTAATTGGCTATACTCTGATATAAAATAAAAAGCTAAAAAAAAAAATGAAAGTCTGTCTGACTTTTAAGCCTAGAATACCTTCCATTCAGGAGGGTCCCAGGAGGAACCCTGATCTCAAAAGGCAGAAAAGATAATCTGGAGCACTGAAGGAGGCAAATGGAAAACTGGAGAAATGAAGGAATGATGATGTGTGCTATGAGGCCAGCTTCAGCTTTGGTTTACTTTAGTACACATGAAGCATATTTTAAAGGAAGACTCGCATCCATAACAACTAAGATAGAAAATACACCAAGGAAAGGAAGAAGTGTTTATGCATTTACTTTCTAAGTAGCACTATGTAATCAACAATATCAGCAGCTTAAATAAGAAAAGAAGATGATAAAAGGGAACATTTTCTTTTGTTCCCTTTTTTTCTTCTTTTCCTTTTTAACAACTTTTTTATTTTATATTGGGGTATAGCCAATGTAGTATTCTTACCTTCTAAATTTTATAGATGATAAATTTGAAGCACAGGATAACTTATCAAAGTTTTCTGGTGGAAAAGTGGTGAAATAGGTTTGAAATTTCAAACCCAAGCCATGCAAGTCTAGAGGCTGTAGTCGCAATCACTATATTCTACTGAACTCAATTAGATATCAACATTATATATGGACATGCTAACTTTTTGTTTTTACAGAAACATAGCAAGAAAATCCCATGGACGGAGGAGCCTGGTAGGTTGCAGTCCATGGGGTCTCGAAGAGTCGGACACGACTGAGCGACTTCACTTTCACTTTTCACTTTCATGCATTGGAGAAGGAAATGGCAACCCACTCCAGTGTTCTTGCCTGGAGAATCCCAGGGACTGGGGCACCTGGTGGGCTGCCGTCTATGGGGTCATGCAGAGTCGGACACGACTGAAGCAACTTAGCAGCAGCAGCAAGAATCATTACATACTTAGAAAAAAGAAACATTAGAAATTCTGTAATGGTCCTGACATATGGTGCAAACATGGTCTAAAGAATACACATGACCCCATAGATTGTGTAACAATCACAAGTGGGACAACCAGTAGCCATATAGGGAGAATTAAGACTATACTTTGATTAATTAACCAAAGTTAAATTGCCAATGAATAGGAGATGGATATCACGTGTCCATCATGGAAGGAACACCTTGAGAAGGGCATAACATCTCTTTTGTAAGAATACATAATCTTTGGACTTGCCTGGTGGTCCAGTGATTAAGGATCCACCTGCCAATGCAGGGGACATGGATTCAATCCCTGGTCCAGGAAGATCCTACATGATGCAGAGCAACTAAGCCCAGGCATGAGGTTGGGCTCTCGAGGTTGGGCTCAGTAGTTGTGGCGCATGGGCATGATGTAGGCTACCCATACTACAATGGTTCAAAAAAATAACAGACTGATAAAACATGTAGCAAATTAAAACACTTGGTGAGTCTGTATAAAGTGTATATCAAAGTTTTCTGTACTGTTCTTGAAACTTTTTGGTAAATGCGAAATTATTTCAACATAAAACTTTAATTTTTTTGCTGCGCTGTGTCTTTTTGCTGTGCTCAGGCTTTCTCTAGTTAGGGCCAGTGGGGCGACGCTCTGGTTGTGGTGTGCAGGCTTCTCACTGCAGTGGCTTCTCCTTTTGCAGAGTGTGGGCTCTACAGTGTTGCAGCGCACAGGCTTAGCTGCTCCTTGGCATGTGGGATTGCCTGGACCAGGGATCAAACCTGTGTCCCTTACACTGGAAGGCAGATTCTCAACCACTGCACCACAGGGAAGTCCCCAGTACAAAAATTTACTTGAAAAAATGTTTCAAAGAGACATTGAGCTTATTACTTGATATACTGTAATTGATTTATATAGAATGTATTTCAAGAAAGACAATTTGGTTCAATATCTTATGCAAAGTAGGACACAGATTCGTTACTTTACAGGTTTGTGCTGCTGTGATTTTCATCATGATTCAGTCCCAGGAATCACAGTGTTGTCATTAATTGTGATCACTTGTTATTAGCTAAAGAGCCTCTTGATGAGGATGAAGGAGGAGAGTGAAAGAGCCAAGTTAAAACTCAATATTAGAAAAAAACTAAGATCATGGCATCTGGCCCCATCACTTCATGGCAAATAGAAGCGGAGAAGGGGGAAGCAGTGACAGATTCCCTCTCCTTGGGCTCCAAAATCACTGCAGATGGTGACTGCAGCCACGAAATCAGAAGACGATTGCTTCTTGGCAGGAAAGCTATGACAAACCTAGACAGTGTGTTATAAAGCAGAGACATTACTCTGCCAACAAAGGTCCATATAGTCAAGGGTATGGTTTTCCCAGTGGTCATGTACGATTGTGAAAACTGGACTGTAAAGAAGGCAGAGCACCAAAGAATTGATGCCTTAGAACTGTGGTGTGGAGAAGACTCCTGAGACTTTCTTGGATGGCAAGGAGATCAAACCAGTCAGTCTTAAGGGAAATAAGCCCTGAATACTCACTGGAAGAAATGATGCTGAAGCTGAAGCTCCAGTATTTTGGCCACCTGATGTGAACAGCCAACTCATTGGAAAAGTCCGTGATGCTGGGAAAGATTGAGGGCAGAAGGAGAAGAGGGCAACAGAGGATGAGATGACTAAATGGCATCACTGATGCAGTTGACATGAACTTGGGCAAACTTCAGGGGATGGTGAGGGACAGGGAGGCCTGGCGTGGTGTAGTGTAGTCCATGGGGTTGCGAACAGTCGGGTATGACTGGGCAACTGAACAAAATCTTTATCACAATTTGTGGAAGCAAGCATTTGCTACTATTGTACTTGTTACTCTAATACTTAAAAATACTTAAATATTCCCAGTTTTGATGGAGTTCTTTTTTAAAAAATAGCTATTTAGATCATGGGATAATTTACCAAGAGCTGCCCAGAATCTTTTATCCTGAGGTAACATAAGACTCTTTACAGTTTGAGACAGCCACCTAATTTTTTGTGATGGTAATCATCATGGATAATATAATTAAAATCTTCCCCCATATACAGTCAGAAATAGGGAGAAAAATCTAGTATCATGTCATTAAGGTGCATTTTTTAAATTGTCCAAAAGTTTGTTTGTAACAATTCTAGTCACCTAAAACCCATCTATTGAACGGTGAGTCTATCCAAGTACTGCATAATTCAACTCAGTACTCAAAATGCATAAGGCAAAACTCAATTCTACTGTAAATTCATAGACCCTGAATCAGCTAGTTACTTCTTCCAGGACTTTGAAATTTGAATACAGCATTACCATGGCTTGTGGCTAATGCTGACAGAGGAGAGAAAGAGAGTAGAAACTAGAAAAATAAGATTACTTTCTTACTATAAAGGATGGGTGATATTAGTGATACATAATTGTAACTCTATTGCCAGAGTGCTGGCAGCAGAATATTCTTTTTTGGGGTTGGGGGCCTGGAAACTCACAAAACAAACCCTAGTCAAGGTGTTTAGAGTGTTATTTGAGGAAGGCATGAATGGATGTGCTAATTATAACTAAGAAACACAAAAAATAAACCACTGTGTATATACAATGAATGAAGGAAGGCTTTATTTACAAAAACAGATGGAGCCTTGCAGAGAAGAGTCCAAGAGCAGTGAAGTGGCACCTTAGTTACGAAAGACTTTTGTTCTCTGTGAAGGACAGAGAAGCTCACCTGGGCCTGGATGAAGTATGTCCTCGAGACTGGCTTCCTCCCTGGCTGGCTTTCTTTACCTCACTAAGCTGCCACCTGCATTTGACCACTCAAAGGGAGAGAATGCATTGAGAAGTGAACTGGGGGTTCAGTTGGATTTGTCGGTTACTTTTCTCATTTAAATGAAGACTTTGTCACTCTATTTAACACAGCCATCTCTCGTTGGTTTAGCTAGTGATTTTAGACTCCTTGGTCCCATGGTGCCATGCTGACCCTTCAAAGGGAGAGAAGAGTTTCTGGAAAGCAGTGACTACTCAGTAACCAGTGCAGCTAGATTAAAGGATCTGTGTCTCCACGTGTTGTTGTTTGGTCCCTCACTTGTGTCTGACTCTTTGTGACCCCATGGACTGCAGCACACCAGGCTTTCCTGTCCTTCACTATCTCCCAGAGTTTTCTCAAACTCATGTCCATTGAGTTGGTGATGCCATCCAACCATCTCATCCTCTGTTGGCCCCTTCTCCTCCTGCCCTCAATCTTTCCCAGCATCAGGGTCTTTTCCAATAAGTTAGCTCTTCACACCAGGTGGCCAAAGTATTGGTGCTTCAGCTTCAGCATCAGTCCTTCCAATGAATATTCAGGGTGAATTTCCTTTAGGATGGACTGGTTTGATCTCCTTGCAGTCCAAGGGACTCAGGAGTCTTCTCCAGAATCACATACTCTCCCTAAAGGACAGTTCTCTCTTATAACCCTCAAGCTGACATCATTGGGAAATGTATCATTCTGCTAATTAACCACAATTAATTGTGTGGCCCTAGTTCCACATCCTGTTGGTTTTAATATTATTCCCAAACACAAACTTGCATCAACTAAAGCATTACATCAACAACATGTTGAGTGGCGTCTCCTGACCCCTCTCTCCTCTGCCTGCTGACAGCTGCATAGACAGGACTGAAGCCAATAGCAAGCTACCTAAGGTGTTGGGCTGAGGGGTGGAGAAGGAAGGACAGGTACCATTTAAGTTAAACACTCATTTTCTAGGCTGCATGTCAAAGGAACTCAGACATGTTCAGAAGACATCAGGCTGCATTGAATGAGAAAGGCAAATAGACTGAAGGGAGTCTGAATTGCCCTTTCTCCACCCATTGAAGGAGGAAGAGGAGGAAGATCTATCACGACCCTCTTGAAACCTTTACCCAAGTAAATGCTCTGCCAACAATCACTTACCAGTTTCACTGTCTTCACAGTTCTACAGTTTTCTCTTTAAGCCATAATAACCTTCAGAGCAGTGGGGCTATCCCATGACCAAATGACATAAATATAATCCAGCTAATATCTATTGAATGCCTACCATATTCCAAACTCCATGGTTCACATAATCATTTCATGTAACCCACAGAAGTCTGCAAAGTTGTTGCTGCTATAGAATATGTATATGTATTATATATATATATTCATTTTTATACACTTAAATATATATGTGTGTATATATTTAAATTTAGATGTGGAAATTGAGGTTTATGAAGATTAAGCCACACAGGTCAAAGTTCACACTGCCAGTAGGTAGAACAGGATTGAAATCTGCATTTGTTCATGTTCTTCCCCACTGGTTACTGTTATCATTATTATTTTGCTGAATATTCAAGTGGGACAAATGTAATGTTGCAAGAATTGCTCTCTTTAATTTTTGCTTTCATATTGATTTTTACCTTCTTAGTGCTTTGATACTTAATGTCATATTCATCTAAACACTTAAGACAGACATAGTCATTCTGCATTCTTTCAAATATTCATGATTGTGAATGCCACTTACATCTTTAAGATTTCAGTCTACTTCGGGGAAAGCACTTCACTGACAAAAGACAGTATCCCTGAAGAGCAAACAAAATGCTCACGGAAGAATTGTGGAGGAGAACAAAGATTACATTTTGTACCATACAAGGAATCTCAAACAAGTTGGTGTTCAATAAATACTAAAGGATATACCAATTGAACTTAAATTACCATTCAACATTTCAGGCTAATTTTACACCTTAATGAATGGATACCCTTTTCATAATGGTCGAAAGAAATGATTAAAACTGCTCCTCCTATTCTGTGTTTATAAGATATTGGAGCCCTTGCTCTTGCCCCCCCCCCCACCCCCACAGTATATTTAAACTTTTATGCTTATTTTTTAAAAGAAAAGAAAATCAGATAAACAGTGATTTCCCCAAGGCAATACAAAGATTGCAGGGGAATTAATAGCTCCTGGTTTTGTCAACTTGTGCTTTAGGTCTATGTCCCAATTTTTTGTTTCAAAGAGAAATGTATTTTGCTTATTCTTCACATCATAGGTGAAGATATAAAGATATTCAAGCCCCTGGTTTAGCACAACATAAGGAGGTATTTTGCTTTAAAAGTAGTCAAACTAGATGATTTCTGAGATTTCTTACAAATCTGATGTTACTTCAGGAGGAGAGCATTTAATACTAAAACCAAATAAATATGTAATATAGATTAATATCTTTTCAATAATCTCAGATATGCAGATGACACCACCCTTACGGCAGAAAGTGAAGAAGAACTAGAGAGCCTCTTGATGAAAGTGAAAGAGGAGAGTGAAAAAGTTGGCTTAAAGCTCAACATTCAGAAAACTAAGATCATGGCATCTGGTCCCATCACTTCATGGCAAATAGATGGGGAAACAGTGGAAACAGTGGCTGACTATTTTTCTGGGCTCCAAAATCACTGCAGATGGTGATTGCAGCCATGAAATTAAAAGACGCTTACTCCTTGGAAGGAAAGTTATGACCAAGCTAGACAGCATATTAAAAAGCAGAGACATTACTTTGTCAACAAAGGTCCATCTAGTCAAGGCTATGGTTTTTCCAGGTCATGTATGAATGTGAGAGTTAGACTATAAAGAAATCTGAGCACCGAAGAATTGGTGCTTTTGAACCACAGTATTGGAGAAAACTCTTTGAGAGTCCCTTGGACTGCAAGGAGACCCAACCAGTCCATCCTAAAGGAAATCAGTCCTGAATTTTCACTGGAAGGACTGATGTTGAAGCTGAAACTCCAATACTTTGTCCACCTTATGTGAAGAACTGACTCATTTGAAAAGACCCTGATGCTGGGTAAGATTGAAGGCGGGAAGAGAAGGGGATGACAGAGGATGAGATGGTGGGATGGCATCACTGACTCAATGGACGTGAGTTTGAGTAGGCTCTGGGAGTTGGTGATGGACAGGGAGGACTGGCGTGCTTCAGTCCACGGGGTTGCAAAGAGTCGGACACGACTGTGCTACTGAACTGAACTGAACTGAATATCTTTTCAAAGTGTTACCTATCTGTTATGAAATATGTGAACACTGAACATATAGAGTTGTGGTAAACACAAAGATATGGCATCTGCTGTCATGCTTCTTTTTTTTCAAGTTTTTTTTTTTTTTTTTTTGATGTGGACCATTTTTAAAGTCTTTGTTGAATTTGTTGCAATATTGCTCCTGTTTTATTTATTTATTTTTTGGTCACAAGGTATATGGGATCTTGACTCCCCAACCAGGGATCAAACCCATATCCTCTGCATTGGAAGGTAAAATTTTAACCACTGGACCACCAGGGAAGTCCCTATCTGCTGTCTTACTTTAAATGAGTTCCCCAGTGATTATGTCAGAGCCAATTTATCTCCCAATTTGAAAGGTAAAACTTCTTTTCCCTCACCCTAGATGTTGCTTCTAGATAGGAACTGCCAAGATCTTGAGTTCTCCAGACTCCACAAGTTCTCCACATGCCTGACCACAGGCTCAAGGAGAGGCATGGAAACCAATTTGAGTAATGATAGTACTTACATTGTCTTTCCTGGTGGCTCAGTTGGTAAAGAGACTGCCTGCAATGAGGGGCTTGATGGGCTACAGTCCATTGGGTTGCAAAGAATTGGACACAACTGAGCAACTAACACACATGTGAGAATGGAGTTAACAGGCAGAGAAAAGTGAAGATAGGCTAGAGCTAGTCATGAGCCCTGGCTCTTAGAGTCCTCCAGGCCCCCTCACACACTTGGTCCTCCAAAAGCTTGGTTATAGAAGCAAATAAATTTCCCTATTTGTTTAAGATGGATCAAATTGGGTTTCTGTCCCTAATATCCATTAGCCTTGATTAATGTTTCTAGAGAAGGGCTTCAGGAGGATTCCATTTTCAATTTTATACATTAATTGTATTACTCAGAATTCTTTTTGGCTGCAGATGATAGAAACTCTACTTGAGCTAACATAAGTGAAGAGAATTTACTGGATCATGTTTTCAAATGTATCAATGGTATAAGTGAAGCTGGCCTAAGGAATACCTGGAGTCAAGATTCTAAATGCCATCAAGAATCTCTCCTATTTTTTCTTTCTGGATCTCAGCTGTCTTCTTCCTTAATTACAGGCTTGCCTTTTTCACCTGTGGGGACATGGCCATTGTTGTAAGATTCTAGGCCTACCTGTTTACAATATCCGAGAACAAAGTTCTTCCTTTCCCATCTTGGGTCAGCAAAAATCTCAAGAAAGGATTCTGATTGGCCTGGTTTGGGTCACATGCCCATTCCTGCACCAATTACAAGAATATAGGTACTGAAAGTGAAAGTGTTAGTCACTCAGTAGTATTGGACTCTTTGTGACCCTATGGACTGTAGCCCACTAGGCTCCTCTGTCCATGAAATTCTCCAGGCAAGAATACTAGAGTCGGTTGCCATTTCCTTCTCCAGGGGATCTTCCAGACCCAGTGATGGAACCTGGGTCTCCCACATTGCAAGCAGATTCTTTACCATCTGAGCCACCAGGGAAGCCTCTGTTCCCATAGACAGATTCTTTTCCATTGGGAATGAAATTGGGCCCTGGCAGTTCAAGAATCATCTGTGAATGGAAAGAGATGAAGTCTTTCTCCTCTTAACAGAAGCCAGTTACAAAAAACCCTCAGCAAGCATGTTGATTTGTTTGATTTGAGTCACAGTCTAATCTCTGAACTAATCACTTTGGCCAGGGACTCTAGGGCAGCACAGTTAAGCAATTCCCACAGCCCAAGAGATAGAATTGAAAAGAAAATGGCAGCTTCCATTTGGAACAACTGACAAGAGCAAGAAGACAGTGGTTTATCAGGAAGTGTGGCTTGTTTCCAGAAGAGGAGAAAGGTAGGGAGTAGATAACTATTCATATGTCCTCTGTTAATAGTTTGATGCGTACCTTCCTTTTCTCTCATGAGCAAATGTAGAAAAATAGGAAAACTCCAATGGCTCTACTCATGCTGGATGCATACCAGCACTCAAAACAAAGCATGTCCAGAATCTACATTTCCTTGTGAGAAGGTGACATATCATTCTATATCTGCTATTAATGTGTGTGTGTTAGTCGTGTCCAACTTTTTGCAACCCCACTGACTGTAGCTCACCAGGTCCCTCTGTCCAAGGGATTCTCCATCCAAGAATACTGGAATGGGTTGCCATTTCCACCTCCAGGGGATCTTTCTGACCCAGGGATCGAACTTGTATCTCTCTCATTGGCAGGCAGATTCTTTACCACTGAGCCACCTAGGAAACCCTATGTTTGGACAAACTGTCCCTGTTTCTAATAGGAGGCATTCTGTTTTCTTTCAGGATCAGGAGAAAACCGGAATTCTCTCTAAAGAATTTGGAGCTACAGGCATAACCCTGAGGACTGGGGTTGAATTCCTTGCCTAACTTTTGGCGGAGGACATCGTTCTTAAACAATGTTACAAAGATATCCTTGAGATAAAATTCTGAGATGACTCTGTCACTTCTGCCCCATCCCTTAACATATGTTCCTAGCATAATTTTAGGCGAATGGCATATTCTCGATGAATAGATCATTAATTGTCTTGGAATCTAAAATAGGTATGTATTTTCACCAGGCCTTTGCTGTTCGCTGGCGAGATTACATATTTGTGTGTATATATGTGTAATATTACATATATATGTATTACATATGTATGTAATATGATTCACATTATATATAATATACAAGGGATTCCCAGGTGGCTTCAGATCAGATCAAATCAGATCAGTCTCTCAGTCGTGTCCGACTCTTTGTGACCCCATGAATCACAGCACACCAGGCCTCCCTGTCCAACACCAACTCCCGGAGTTCACTGAGACTCACGTCCATCGAGTCAGTGATGCCATCCAGCCATCTCATCCTCTGTCGTCCCCTTCTCCTCTTGCCCCCAATCCCTCCCAGCATCAGAGTCTTTTCCAATGAGTCAACTCTTTGCATCAGGTGGCCAAAGTACTGGAGTTTCAGCTTGAGCATCATTCCTTCCCAAGAAATCCCAGGGCTGATCTCCTTCAGAATGGACTGGTTGGATCTCCTTGCAGTCCAAGGGACTCTCAAGAGTCTGCTTAGTGGTAAAGAATCCACATGCCAATGCAGGAGCTATGAGTTCAACCCTGATCTGGGAAGATCCCTTGGAAGAGGAAATGACAACTCACTCCAGTATGCTTGCCAAGTCCTCTGGACAGAGGAGCCTGGTGGGCTACAGCACATGGGGTCACAAAGAGTCAGACATGACTGAGCATGCACACACATATATAATATACTATATAATATATAATGTATATCATTCTGCTGCTACTGCCAAGTTGCTTCAGTCATGTCCAACTCTGTGCGACCCCCATAGACGGCAGCCCACCAGGCTCCCCTGTCCCTGGGATTCTCCAGGCAGGAATACTGGAGTGGGTTGCCATTTCCTTCTCCAATGCATGAAAGTGAAAAGTGAAAGTGAAGTCGCTCAGTCGTGTCCAACTCTTAGCGACCCCATGGACTATACAGCCCACCAGGCTCCTCCGTCCATGGGATTTTCCAGGCAAGAGTACTGGAGTGGGGTGCCATTGCCTTCTCCGAATGTATATCATATTACATACTAAATATATAATGATTACATATATATAATATAAAAATATTTAATGTATAATACAAATGCATTATGTTTGAAAAGAAAGTAATGCCTTTGCATTCTGATAACATTCAAAAATTATCTGGAAGGCTTTACAGCACAAGCCATGTAGCCAGGTTCCAGGAGTGCCCCCAGGGATCCTCACTTCCTTGGTGTTATGCTCTCCTATAGCCTCTTCTGACAATGAACAAGGCTGCTCTGTGTGACCAATAAAAGTAAGACACAGATTATTTTTTTTTTATTTTTTTAAAATTTGGCCATGCCACATAGCATGTGGGATCTTATTTCACTGACCAGGGATCAAACCCACAGCTGCTACATCAGAAGCATAGAATCTTAACCACTGGACCACTATGGAAGTCCTGGAGGAACGGTTTCTGAGACTAGGAGACTCTGAAGCTATGCCCTGTCTTTTAATAATAAAAGATATCGTTCACTCTGGGAGAAGGCAAATGTCATGTTATGGCTGTTGACCAGCTCTATGGTGAGGCCTACATGGGGGAGAAACTAAGGTCTCCTGCCAACAGCTGCCAGCAACTTGACAATCGTGGGACTGGGTCACCGTCAGCCCCAGTTGCAACTTTTCATGAGATCAATCTCAGAGGACATCTGAGAAGCTCCTGAGAAGACTGAGCCCCAAGAGCCCGGAGAGGCCTTTTCCTGATTCCTCTTCTCTGGATAGACACTGAGAGACATAATACATGTTTATTGTTCTTTTAAGCCCCTAAATTAGGGGTGGCTATTTGTTATACAACAATAATAACTAATACATAAACAAAAATAAATTTAACAAATATGTCTCAGTAAGTTTAACAACAACCTCTCCTTCTGAAGTTCATTTTAAGATGTCAAATTAGTCCACGTTACCATAAATGGACTATGTTTTCTGATTCCTTGCTCCTTCTGAGTCTATGCATAACTTTAAGATATGCATGCTCAGTTGTGTCTGACTCTGCGACTGCATGGACCGTGTAGCCCACCAGGCTCTGCTGTCCATGGAATTTTCCAGGCAAGAATACTGGAGTGGGTTGCCATTTCCTCCTCCAGGGGATCTTCCCGGATCAGGGGTTGAACCCAAGTCTCCTCTATTGGCAGGCGGATTCTTTACCGCTGAACCATCAGGGAAGCCATCTTTAAGACACTCTATTTCTAATAATTAAGCATTTGTCTTCAGCCAATGAGAGCTCTGTTACAGAGAGAACTACAAACACTGTTTTCTTTACCAGAAGTAAAAATTCAGGCCAGGGCTGAGGTCACCAGTAAAAGAATACAAAGTAACAGTTAGGCAATATCTCTTCACCCCAGTGCACAGGTTTTCCTTTAAGCCCTAAACAGAACTAAACCTTAAAAAACACATGTAACAAAAGTGCTGCTGTTCATATATTTTGGAATTTTTGTTGTTTACTTTCACTAAGTAACCTGTTGAGAAAATGTGTGTTACTGAAATATTTTTAGTTATGTAAACTTTGTGTTAATTGCTAAAGGAAGGGGTTTCTGGAAACATTCAGGCTAATATTTGCTTTCCTGAGCACCAACTGTCCCTTAGTTACATGTTCAAAGGATTCAAAGAAAGAGCATTGAAAATTTCAAAGAAGGAAGCAATCATTTTTAAAAAAGAAATATTTTTAGAAAAATTCAGATTGATCTAGGTAGTCTAACAAAGGTAATAAATTATACCAAGTTGATATTTAAAATTACAGAATTTAACATGAGTAGATATAAAAATGTGGCCTCTTTTTAGCTACAGAGCTTTTAAAAAAGTCTTATCACATTAAAAATAATTGTTATTCAGAAAGTCGATTAGCCTAGGGCTGGGGTGGTGAGAGAAATGGGGAATGTATGCTAATGAGTTCAAGGTTTCTTTTCTGGGTGATGAAAATGCACTAAAATTAGATTACAGTGACGTTTGCACAGCTATGTAAATATACTAAAAAATCACTGAATCACATACTAAAAATGGGTGAGCTTTGTGAAATATATCTCAATAAAGCTGCTTTTCAAAATTGTCATGGATGACCCTGAAAACATTCGGTTAAAGGATTAGCAGTGTGTAAAAAAATCACCCAAAGAATGGTTCTAGTTCAAACCTTGTTTTTGTCCTGCTTCTAAGCAGTTACATGTTCATGAGCAAAGCTGAAATCAAATTTTAAGATGCCCTAGTGGTGCATTTAGAAATTTTTCTAACAAGAAATACAACCAGGAGTCTTTTTTAAGCTGAAAGTTATGCTTCAGTCTGTGCTCAGACAATAAATCTGATAGACTTTGAACTTGCCGTTAGAACTGCAGACAGAATAGCTACAGCTGTTTGCAGTAACCATCAAGGCAAATGTGAAACACAAAACTGAAACCCTGAGAAGTGAAAAAGGCATGCCTTTCATAGATATTACTGTCACCACACAAAGCATATAAGAGATTTTGCATTTCAATGATTTCAAAGGATTACAAGGAAACTGTTTTTCTATAGGTTACCTTATATATGTAACGGTGACTCCAAACAAGTCCAATTTTTTGTTCAGTTCAGTTTTTTACTTGTGACACAGTAGCAACAACAGAAAATCCTGTTAATTAGAATTTGTTGGCTGCCTGTAATATAAAAGGTTTTTGAGGGTTAGTTCTTCAGTAAAAATCCAAAGATAACTAAAGGCACCTAACTATATAACTTTACACATTTGCAAGTTAGTTAAAAGCTTCTTAAATACTCTAGGTCCAATTGTACATTTTATTTTAAAATATAAAATTTATCATGAAAACATAGTATTTAAAATAAAATATAATGTATATAATGAAAGAATTGGAAGGACCAATGCTGAAGCTGGAGCTCCAATACTTTGGCCACCTGATGCGAACAGCTGACTCACTGGATAAGGCCCTGATGCTGGGAAAGACTAAAGGCAAAAGGAGAATGGGGAGGCAGAGAGGGAGACGGTTAGATAGCATCATCAACTCAATGGACGTGAGTTTAAGCAAACTCTAAGAGATAGTGGAGGACAGAGGAACCTGGCGTGCTGCAGTCCACAGGGTCGCAAAGAGTCAGACACGACTTAGCGACTGAAGAACAACAATGAAAGAAGCCAGAAACAAAAGACTGCTACTGGATAATTCTATTTATATCAGGTTCTGGAAAAGCAAAAGTAGAGGAAAGAAAATAGATCAGTGCTTCCCAGGAGCTGCAGGAGGAGGACAGTGATTACAGAGGCACATTAGGACCTTTTGGGGGGCTGCACCCCACAGCACATGGGATCTTCGTTCCCCGACCAGTGACGGAAGCCACATTGGAAGTATAGAGTCTTAACCACTGGACTGCCTGCTAAGTCCTTCTGGGCTGAAGAAAATGTTCTGTAGCGTGACTACGGCTGTCATTCCTTTAAAAATTGTTTATTTACTGGCTGCACTGGGTCTTCGTTGCTCCATGCAGGCTTTCTTTAGTTCCAGCGAGCGGAGGCCACTTTCTAGTTGTGGTGCACAGGCTTCTCACTGTGGTGGCCTCTCCTGCTGTGGGACACAGGCTCTAAGGCTTCTGTGCTTCAACACTTGCAGCAGCTGGGCTCAGTAGTTGTGCCACACAGGCTTAGTTGCCGTTGGGCACGTGGAATCTTCCCAGACCAGGGATCAAACCTGTGTCCCCTGAATTGGCAGGTGGCTTCCTAACCACTGGACCACCAGGGAAGTCCAGTTGTCATTCTTTGACTTTGTGCATTGTCAAAACTCGTGAAACTGAACGTTAAAAGGGATAAATTGTAACTTGAAATCTAAGTAAATATACTATGAAATTAGACTTAACTACTTTGAACAAAGAGTATGCTGTTAGAGTTAACTAAATGATGCTGAAAATACATTATATCAGAAGGAAAACTGAGTCTATAGGTAATGGAGGTTTTATGTTGTCCCAAAACTTTTTATCTTCATTGCAGAAAACTTGATGAGAATAAGTTTTTAAAAAGCAGTCTGGATGGAAATCTTAACTCTATAGGCTAAAATTAGTTCGTACAATCCCTATGAACAAACACTTCACAAGGTACTTAACGTCCATCATTCACTTGATTATTTATCATTTGCTGCATCCTCTTATAATTTGTATATTGCTTTTATTATTACAACTATTATTTAATAGTTTATGATTTATAATTTATGAAAGACCTACTAATATAAGGCTTACTGAGCCATTCTCTCACTATTTTTCCTTTCTCTGTCTCTCTCTCTCTATATATGGCAATTTTTAAGTTTAATTTTACTTTTTTAAACTTTTTACTTCATATTGGAGTGTAGCCAATTAACTATGTTTCAGGAGTTTCAGGTGGACAGCAAAGGGACTCAGCCACACATATGCAGGTATCCATTCTCTCCCAAACTCCCGTCCCATCCAGGCTGCCACAAAACATTGAGCAGAGTTCCCTGTGCTATACAGTAGGATCTTATTGATTATCCATTTTAAATATAGCAGAGTGTACATGTCCATCCGAAACTCTCTGTCTCTTCTCTGGATTCAATTTGGCAATTTTTAAAAAGACTTTATTTCACCTAGTTCCCTTGATACAAACACTTTTTTACTATTTATTGAGCTAGTAGATGACCTGCATTATAATTACTCTTGGTATATGTATACACCTGTGGCTATGTTAAATATCTGTTATTATTACATAATATAGGAGAGATTTGAACCTAGGTTTTTTTCCATTGGAAAACCTATCTTTTCATGTTATTTCTATTTCCTTAGTATAATGGAGAAGGCAATGGCACTCCACTCCAGTACTCTTGCCTGGAAAGTCCCATGGACGGAGGAGCCTGGTAGGCTGCAGTCCATGGGGTCGCTGAGGGTCGGACACGACTGAGCGACTTCACTTTCACTTTTCACTTTCATGTGTTGGAGAAGGAAATGGCAACCCACTCCAGTGTTCTTGCCTGGAGAATTCCAGGGACGGGGGAGCCTGGTGGGCTGCCATCTATGGGGTCACACAGAGTCGGACAGTACTGAAGCGACTTAGCAGCAGCAGCAGCAGTACAATGTGAGTTGTTGAAGGAAGAGGCAATGTGATATGAGTTTATTCATTTACAATCTCTACTGTACCTACCTCAGTACAATGCACAGAGCTGCTGCTGCTGCTGCTAAGTCGCTTTAGTCATGTCCGACTCTGTGCGACCCCATAGACTGCAGTCCACCAGGCTCCCCCGTCTCTGGGATTCTCCAGGCAAGAACACTGGAGTGGGTTGCCATTTCCTTCTCCAATGCATGAAAGTGAAAATTGAAAGTGAAGTCGCTCAGTCGTGTCCAACTCATAGCAATCCTATGGACTGCAGCCTTCCAGGCTCCTCCGTCCATGGGATTTTCCAGGCAAGAGTACTGCAGTGGGGTGCCATTGCCTTCTCTGATGCACAGAGCAGATGCATGTATATTGTTCCATAAGAACAGAACTGACCCATTGACCATCAACACAGAGAGTGGTAGGCTAATGAATTATTAATCTTATATCAAAATCTTTTGGGAGGTGTATTTTAGAGTTACAAGGAAGGGCTTCTCCCATTCTCAATAACAAACCTGATTTATAATTCATCCTTGAAAGTGATTGTCATTTTATTTTTAAAAAAACAATATTTCCACTTCTCACACAAGGCTTGGAGGTATAACTCTTTTCCATTTCAATGAATTTAAGACACCATTTGATTGTGGTGGTGATGGCTTTTGTAGATGGGTGCTCAGCATTTTTCCATCATCTTTCTATGCACCTGCCTTGTCTGCAGAGGCAGGCAAGTCTCCCAGATTCCTTGCACCTGGGTCCTAGAATTTTAGGATCAGCCAGAGAGGTGCACTTGTGTAAGAGCAAAGCATCCTGCTGCTGCCTCTGCTTGCAAGCACAGCTCTGGAGTTGCTGGGTTTTATGTGACTGCGTTAGTACAGCACCTTCACTGTTTAGTCACTAGCTTCAAAGGCAGGAGGTGGAGTGTTTGTTTTCCTGATTCGGACTGCAATGAGTATGAAAGGGTTCTGAAGCCAGTAGCTCTCAATAGGTCCCTGATCTAGTAGTGCTCATGTAGTTTGGGAGCCTATATCTTCCTGACTGGAGAAGGGCAATAGCTTTGTAAATTGTTTTTTTCTTTAAAAAAATGTTATTTATTTGGCTGTACCGGGTTTAGTTGCGACATGCAGAATCTAGTTCCTTGCTGCTGCTGCTGCTGCTAAGTCGCTTCAGTTGTGTTCCACTCTGTGCGAGCCCAGAGACGGCGGCCCACCAGGCTCCCCCGTCCCTGGGATTCTCCAGGCAAGAACACTGGAGTGGGTTGCCATTTCCTTCTCCAATGCATGAAAGTGAAAAGTGAAAGTGAAGTCGCTCAGTCGTGTCCCACTCTAGTGACCCCATGGACTGCAGCCCACCAGGCTCCTCTGTCCATGGGATTTTCCAGGCAAAAGTACTGGAGAGGGGTGCCATTGCCTTCTCCCTAGTTCCTTGACCAGGGATCAAACCCAGGCCCCCTGCATTGGGAGCTCAGAGTCTTAGCCACTGTATCTCCAGGAAATTCATGCAAATTATCCTTAAAACTCAATCTTGAGTCTGTTTCTTCAGCCATTTAAAAGATTCTTAAGCCATTTAATACTGATAATAAATGGTTCCTCCTTAAACTAGCTTTAGTAGATTTTATTGTCTGCAAATGAACCCTGACCAATATAGAAATGAAATGGTTATAGTCATCTCTAGACTATAAAAATTAAATGGATGATGGCACAATGCTGTCAATCAATATAATGACCAAAACAACTCCTGAGTCTAGCTATAAGGAATGGTTTCACATTGTTTAGATGGATATTGTCTATTCGTAATCTAATGAACTCCAAAGAGAAGGCTAGATATTGCAACATTGTCTGAAATAAGAAAGCATTAGTCAGAACCCTTAAATGTACTATATTTTCCTTTTGATAAGTGCTATTTAAAAGTGATATTAGGCATGATCATTAGAAGTAGGAGGGAGGAAAATAAGTAATTGGATCATGTGAAAAATATTTCTGAATAGAAAATTTTTGAGATATGCTAATTTTATGAACAGCTACTGATTTTGTCATGAGAAGTCTTAAGCAAAGTCTGTGAGAAATCAAAGCACCCCAAAAAGGAGGGCCCCCAAGAAACTAATGAAGAAAGAAAGTATTTGAGAGTACTGGAGAAGGGGAGCCCTTCTTGGAAAAATTCGCTTGGGGGTCTAAAATTATACACAGAATATACGTATAAAATTTTATTTTGAAACCATATAGTTAATTGATGCTAGACAACTTATTGCAAAGGATTTTGAATTATTGGAAGTAAAAATGGCCTTAAAATAAAGACTATGATGATGGTGCTGCTGTATTTTGGAGCATATTTTTCTTGAAGGGTGGTTACAGCCACTATAACAACTTTCATGATGCTTTAACCTAAAATAGTTTAGGAGGAAGTCTTACAGTACCACCTAGGTGTGCGGGTTATGTCATGGTGGACGTGTCAGCAGTGTGGAACTATTATTTTAAAAAAGCTGACCTGATCCTACAGAATACTAACCAAAATAGGACATGCAAAACCATGAAGTAATTTTTCCCAATATATGTAGGGATGGTTAAACCCATGTTAGAAACTCACATCCAGTCTGAGGCTTCATATTTTTTAAAAGAAAGTGGAGAAACCAGAAAGGAAACAGAGCATAGCACAGAGACTGATTAAAGAGTTAGAAAATAGGGC
This sequence comes from Bubalus bubalis, assembly GCF_019923935.1. Lineage (NCBI taxonomy): Eukaryota > Metazoa > Chordata > Mammalia > Artiodactyla > Bovidae > Bubalus > Bubalus bubalis. The sequence goes on from NC_059160.1 coordinate 35,214,900, forward strand.
ATAAAAAATGGCAAGGAAAGAGAACTGGTCTTATTTATCCATAAAGAGGTTAAATGGCCTTAATATGTAACTTAGTGGGCTATAAAAATAAAAGAGATAAGTTACATCTAGACCTCCTAACCACCCAGACAGTAATAACATAGAATTAAATAAACAGGAACACAAAGTTTGCAACAACAATCGCTTAAGCAAGAACTGGTTCTACCATTTGATTCCAAAATAGCTGGCCAGATCAGCTGAGGAAATCTCCATGATGTGAAAACACCAGGAAAGTGGAACTCTAGCTGAGTGATGGAACTCCTGTGGTATCTCTGGATTACTAGATAAATATTCAAATATTTCATTATAGGACTAAATACTCCCAACTATCATTAATTATGGAGAAAACCATGAATGAGGAGGCCAGCATACTGTACCTGTTGTGGATACTTCTAGAAGTAGAATAGCTAAATCACATAGAGATCTAGCTGGCTATATTAGCAAGTTACGGCAAGCTTTATGAATAATTGTGTAGGGCCTACTTAACATGTACTGACAGATGTGAATATCCAGTAGTAGTATTTAGACTTTAAAGCTAGGCTCCATGCCAACAGGAGAAAAGACAAATGATTGACTCTTGGGTCCCTGTCTACTTTTGGTGAGGTATCTGCATTGCCACAACCTCAGTGTTTTGAAGAATAAAGTTGGTCATTTTAGGCTAGTTTCTAAAATAAACCAAGCTAGGGGACTTCCCTGGTGGTCCAGTGATAAATGGAATCTGCCTTGGAGTGCAGGGGTTGTGGGTTCGATCCCTGGTTGGGGAACTAAGATCCCACATGGTACAACTAAGACTCAATGCAACCAAATAAACAATTAAATAAATAAATATTTTTTTAAAAAGCTAGTCTAAGATTAAAGATGGCAAAATAGCATGGGGCTGTATCAAATGCTATTTATTACTTCTTTTGAAATCTTCTAAAATCTTTTTGATAATAAAATGAGAGTCTTTAGTTTTTTCCTCTGGACACCCCACCCTCAAAAAAGCATCACTAAGTGCCAAAATAATGTCTTAGACCCTAGACCACCCTAGTGACTATGCATATCAAGAAACCCAGTGGTTTCCTATAGAATCACGATTCACATTCTTTGAAGGAAGAGGTAAGGGGAGTTTGGAGGGCAGGGGAAGGGGAAGTAGAAAAGTGGTGTTGCTAGAGATGTTCTGGATATTTCCAGAATTAGATAGAACCCTGATGCTTTGTCCCTAGTGGCTCAGAGAGTAAAGAATCTGCCTGCAATGCAGGAGGCCTAGGTTCAATCCCTAGGTCAGGAAGATCTTCTGGAGAAGGGAATGGGAACCCACTCCAGTATTCTTGCCTTGAGCATTGTACAGACAGAGGAGCTTGGTGAGCTACAGTCTGTGGGGTCACAAAGAGTCAGACATGACTGTGGAACTAATACTTTCACTGATGCTTTAACACTGCCCTTATAGAAGATTACAATTCCAAGTAAAAGTGTTACTAAAAATAAAAAAGAAGCATGAGGAAATGTCTTCTTACTCCAAATGAAGAAAAAGAATGCACAATTATCCAATGGTCTTGAAATATTTCCAGGATTCTGTTTGGATAAGCAGGCAAACTGAGAGGTCTATATGTTCCCAGTTGTGAAAATCTGTGACTTTTGTGGTGCCCTATAGGCCCTGCTCTGAGCAGTTGGTTCTCTCTCCAACTGGAAAAGACCCTGATGCTGGGAAAGATTGAGAGCAGGAAGAAGGGGGCGGTAGAGGATGAGATGGTTAGATAGCATCAGCGACTCAATGGACATGAATGTAAGCAAACTTGGGGATACAGTCAAGGACAGGGAAGCCTGGCCTGCTGCAGTCCACGGGGTCACAAAGAGTCGGACATGACTGAGTTACTGAACAACAACAGCCAGCTGCATAGGATTCTGCCCCACTACAGGCCTGAGCATCAGAGATACAGATATAGCAGTTAATCTAGGATGCTATAGGCCCTAGCCGGGCCTTGGAGATTAGCATGGTTTCAGGGGAACCTTGTCTCCTTCTGAGACCACCAGCTGGCCAGGGTATGTAAACCTGAGATGGTGGAAGACCATCTTTCTTGCCACCAGGAGAGAGTCTTCAAGAAAATGAATCCAGAAAGAGATGAAGCCAAGAAATGGAGAATGAAAAAGAAGCCTCATAGCAACATTTGAGCCATGTACAGCCATGGCAGAGACAAACCAAACCTTGGTGTTTTTATTTCAAGGGAGCCCCAGTGAGCTTCATTTTTGTTTAACCTCTGTGGACTTATGTTCCTGCTGCTCACCACCAAGACTGACTAATACACTTCCATTTTACAGATTGGTAAGCAAAAGCATAATAACTGTTAAAATCTAGAACAAGCAGGATGTGAGAAAACCCACTGAAATACTTACTTATCCATAAGCAACTGGATATGTGGACACAATTATATTATCGCAGTTTTATTTATTTGGACTCAAGCAGTTTGAGGTTTGTGTGAGGTTTTGTAGTACATAGGCGAAGAGCATGGGTTCCGAGTCAGACATTCCCAAAGTCCCAGTCCCAGCTGACATATATTGCCTGCAAGGCTTAGGTGAGAAGGGCACCCTCCCCAGATACCAGTTTTCTCAACTGTGGAAAAGGAAGGATAATCACCCCAACCACAAAAAAACTATTGTAAGGCTTAAACGAGATAATACATGTCATCTTCTGTTTGCAAACTCTATGTAAACCAGTGGATGGCACATGGTAAGGATTAAATAAATTCTCCGCCCCCCTCCCCACCAGCCACCCCCGGCCTTTCTTAATAGATAGCAAACACTAACATTACAAATGAGATCCAGGGAAAGGTTAAAGGACTAGGGAAAAAAAACTTTGTGCATTTCAAAGCACTGAATGCTTTCCCCCTATGTTAAAAGACACTTGTTCTGAATACAAAACTGTTCTGAACATTTATTAGAACTATTCTTTTAAAATAAACTCTACTTACGAATCCTGTATATATAGCAATGTTACTATGAATGAGTATTTAAAATTCAGCTTATTTTTGCCCTTAACTGTGTCTCTCCTTCCTCACCCTTTTCATCCCCACCAGCTTCCTAATCTCAAGTTTCAACACCACCATCCAACCTCAGTTCAAGCCAGATAGTAGGAAGGAATTAATCTACTTCTGCTTTATCCTTTTGCCTTTAATTTGACTGTTTATGCCCATATCTGTTTCCTCACCACCTTCTCCTTTGCTCTTCCTGCAAAATGCCAAACACAGCAAGTCACATTTCTCAGGCTCCCTTGCCAACTAGCTCCTGGTTAGGCTCGGCCAACAGAGTGAAAGGGCCAAGGGAAGGCCCTTCTTCCCTCTCTTTGCTTCAGTGACAGCATCTCTTTCATGGCCCAGCTTTCCCCTCACCGCTCATCCCCCTCCGGCAGCCACAGCTCCTCAACTCTGGTGACAGCACCCGTCCCTTTGGTCCCTCCAGTCTTAGGGGCAGTATCCCTGCTCTTCCTAATCTCGGGGTTTCCAACTGTTTCCTGTTTGTCCTTTCATGTTTCTAACACTCTTTACAACAGAGTGAAAGTGAAAGCATTAGTCACTCAGTCATATCTGATTCTCTGTGACCCTATGGACTGTAACCCACCAGGCTGCTCTGTCCATGGGATTCTCCAGGCAAGAATAAAATTAAATGGGGGTTCCCATTTTCTTTTCCAGGGGATCTTCCTGACCTAGGGATCAAACTCCAGTCTCCTGCATTGCAGGCGGATTCTTTACTGTCTGAGCCACCAGGAAAGCCCCTCTGTACAATAATTCCCAGTTAAATTTCTTCTATGAAACTTGCTGGCCTGGGTTTTGTTTTCCTGATCAGACACTGATGGACAGAATTTTATCTCTCCAAATAGTGACCACGCCTTGCCAATTTTTGACTCTAATTTTCTTCATCCCTTTCCCACCGTCCTAAAGCAGGTATCATGTCTCACCTGGACTGATCTAGTATCTTCCATCTAGCTCCCCTTAAAGCCCTTTTCCACACTGCAGCCAGACCAAGCTTCCTAAAACACAGTCATCTTATTGTGACCTTCTTAACTATGCTTCTTAAATCCCCCTTCGGGGTATCTTCATCTCATATAAGAGTTAAGCTTCTTAGCTTAGCTAAGAAAAACTGTGATAGACACAATTTATCACCACCTGTCTCCTTTCCCCTGCCAACTTTGTCTCTAGCTTTTCAATGTTTTAGTGACACTAACTTGCTTACAACGCTGGCTTACACACCCACTCACACAAACATCCTGTTGTTTCTTCTCTCTGGTCTTTGTTATAGTGTTTCCTTCCTACCTAAATACTTCTGACTGACTAGTTCTCTTTCAAAACTCAGCTCAAAGATGTCTCTTCTAGAAAGCTTCTGGGAGGACCCGGGCCACACTTCCTGTGCCTACATTTAACATATCTTATTAACATATGAACATCTCCTGTTCTGAGTTTCTTTTGCCTCGGTAGAGTGCCTTGAGAGCCCCACCCCTGCCGTCTTCATTTGTCTCCGGTTCTGTACTTCTTATCAAGAGATACTGGTTAAAGTGAACTGAACTATACCTCCTGAACCCTGGCAGCCAAATCAGGAAGCCGTTAGTTATCCCCATTTCCTTCTTCTTTATCTCCACACCCAATTATCTATTAGTCTGAATTTTACCTCAGAAATCACCCTGATACCATGATCCTTCTTTCTTACTCCATAGCCTCTGCCTCAATCTTCCAAGTCATTGTAAGTTTCTTTGACTCTGACTCATTGATAAATACATTTTGCACCATGACACAAGATATGCATTCTGCAGTTCAAGTTTTTAATAAAGTCACTTTTCTAAAACAAAATTTATTTATTTATTTGGCTGCACTGAGCCTTAGTTGTAGCACCCAAGGTCTTCCAACTTCCTCGAAACATGTGGATCTTTAGCTGTGACATGCAAACTCTTAAGGGCTTCCCTGATAGCTCAGTTGGTAAAGAATCTGCCTGCAATGCAGGAGACCCTGGTTGGGAAGATCTGCTGGAGAAGGGATAGGCTACCCACTCCAGTATTTGGGCTTCCCTTGTGGCTCATCTGGTAAAGAATCCACCTGCAATGAGGGAGACCTGGGTTTGATCCCTGGGTTGGGAAGATCACCTGGAGAAGGGAAAGGCTACCCACTCCAGTATTCATGCCTAGAGAATTCGATGGACTGTATAGTCCATGGGGTCGCAAAGTGTCTGACATGACTGAGTGACTTTCACTTTCATGGAAACTCTTAGTTGCAACACGTGGGATCTCGTTTCCTTACCAGAGATAGATCCTGGGCCCCCTGCACTGGGAGTGCAGACTCTTGGCCGCTGGACCACCAGGGAAGTCCCTGAAGTCACTTCTAAGAAACAAAAAAAGTTGCAAAATGCAATTAAGAGGAAACTTACTCAAGATTGAAATAAAATAATTAATCATTCATTTTTTCCCTCATTTTTTCCTTTTATTTTCCAGTTAATAAACCCTACATTATACTCAATGGCTTCAATTCTGTCATGCTTTGTACCTAAAACAATAGTGGCTCTGTTAAAACAAAGATACTTAAACACATTAAATTTTAAGTAAATCCACTTTGTTCATTTGAAGACAAATCTATCGTGGAGGTGAATTTATTAAAAATTCAAATTGCCTGCAAAGTTTATGCATAACAAACAAGTAAATCAAATAGAGGCTTTATGAAACATTGATCCTTTTCACAAAAGACTCTTTAATATTTTCTTCCCCATTTAAGTCTATTTTTTCTAAATGCAGGTGTGAGTCATGAAAATCATTTTAAGATACACTCGTGGGTTGTGACCCACAATTTGAAAACCACTGTTCTAGGCTTTCATGATCACTTGCTGAACTACTGCAATTTCTTCCCAACTTGCCTCTTTGTCTCCTGTCTGGCTTCCAGGCAGTTACCTTTCTATTAATAAAAGAGACAAATCTAACTATGTCACTTTCCTTCTTAAAAAAAATATCCTGGAAGTTTGACACCATTACCTATAGACTAAAATCCTTGTTTCTTGACTTGACATATAAAGAAGACCAGTCCCAGTTCCACTTTTCACCCTGATTTCCACGCACTGCCAACACCTTCTCCACTGCACCCTGCAGCTTCCACCTCTCCCCTCACAGATGGACATCTTCCTAGCGCCATCCTTTTATCACTGCAGTCTCCTCCACCCGACATGCACTCTATGTCCTTATGGTCTGTTCATTCTTCAAGACCCAGGTATCAGTATTATTTCTTTATGTCTCCTTCACTTTTCCTGGGCTCCATCATCTGTGTTCCCATTTAGCAATTTGCTTCATCATAGTTGCTTTTGTTATTGTTTAGTCACTAAGTTGTGCCCAACTCTTTGTGACCTCATGGACTGTAGCCCGCCAGGCTCCTCTGTCCACGGATTTTCCACTGGAATGGGTTGCCATTTCCTTCTCCAGGGGATTTCCCCGATCCGGGATCAAACCCTTGTCTCCTGCGTTGGCAGGTGGGTTCTTTACCACTGAACTACCAGGGAAGCCCTCATAGTTGCTTTATATGGATTTTAATATGTATCTGTGTCACCTTTCATAATGTGAGCCTCTTGAAGACAGAATCTTGGTGCTATTAGAAGAGATAATGACTATGAAACACTTGGAACTGAAGTTGGCAGGATCAGTAAATATAAATTCCATTTATTTTTCCTTCATCTTTGTGCTCTATCACTTAACCATGTGATACACAATAAATGTATATTAACTTCCAATCTATAACTTAATACCTTATATTTATAATTATACCTTAAATATTCCCTTCTCCAAAGGGATCTTGCAGACCCAAGGATTGAACCTGGGTCTCCCAAGCCTCTATACTTATAAAGTACTTTACATTTACATTTTACATGGTATTTCTGCAAATAAACCCCATTGGTCAACCACAGGACAAATGGAATCCTACTTTACCAAGAAGGAAGCCAAGAACAGATCCAGAGATGATGTACTATTATTGACCAAGGCCACATAGCCAAGCTCAAATGCAGACCTGACTCCAAAGGCAGCTGCATCTTGTTTTCTTTCAGGCAGGACTATTGCAGCCAGTAATGCCTCACAGCCATCCACCTGCTAGCAGAGCTCTGCCCAGACTCAGGGAAGAGCTATGGCTCTTATTCACCTCCAACTTGACTCCTCCCATTTCTTCAAAGACAATCTGAACAAAGTTCCTTTTCTGAAGATGTGTTAGTCACTCAGTCGTGTCCAACTCTTTGTGGCCCCACGGACTGTTAGCCTGCCAGTTTCCTCTGTCCATGGAGTTCTTCAGGCAAGAATATTGGAGTGCGTTGCCATTCCCTTCTCTAATCACCCCGACCCAGGGATTGAGCCAGGGTCTCTTGTATTGCAGGCAGATTTTTTACTGTGTGAGCCACCAGGGAAACCCTGCTGAAGATGGATTCCCCCCAAAAGGATTTTGGGAGACATGTTTCTCCATTAAAAAACCGAAAGAAAAAAAAAACCTTCAGACCACTAACTGAAAGTCAAAGTCGCTGAGTCGTGTCAGACTCTTTGTGACCTCATGGACTATAAAATCCATGGAATTCTCCAGGCCAGAATACTGGAGTGGGTAGTCTTTCCCTTCTCCAGGTGATGTTCCCAAACCAGGGATTGAACCGAGGTCTCCCGCATTGCAGGCAGAGTCTTTATCAGCTGAGCCACAAGGGAAGCCCAAGAATACTGGAGTGGGTAGCCATTTCCTTCTCCAGTGTATCTACCTGACCCAGGAATTGAACCAGGGTCTCCTGCATTTCAAGTGGATTCTTTACCAACTGAGCTATCAGGGAAGCCCACTAATTTCTCTAGTGGTTTCTAAGACCACTAGAGAAACAATAAATGTGAGACAGTTTGCTTACCAATAACAGAGTCAGCCAAAAAGATGCCTAGGATTTATACAATGTTTTTTAGTTTGGGTTTTTTTTTTTTTTTTTTTTAAATAGCTGTAGTGAAGTTGCAGGGCTCTAGGAACCCACTGTAAGTATCTTTCACTTTCATTCTCATGGGGGATAAAGGTTGACAAGGATGGCAGACACGAAGCATTAAGTTATGACTCCTAAGCTCTATATTAGCAAGTGGAGGGCAAGACAATCCAGATTTACCCAATGCCTGTTATGTCCTGGGAACTCCATATACATAATTTGATCTAATCCTCACAACCCCAGTCAATCACAAAAGTACTTCCTGAGTGTCTTCTGCTCTGTGCCTTACACTGGGCCAGGGAAATAATGATTCTTTCCCTGTCAAATTGCCAGTCTAGGACAGCAGTTTTCAACCTGTCTTCTACCCTTACACTCATGAGAGATACAGCATATCATTGGTCCCATGGGTTCATTGTGTTCTGAAGTTTGAATGGGGTTTTGAGATGCAGGCTGATGAAGCACCTTGAATGATTCTGGTGTAGTCCCCTTCTATATGAATAAACACACAGATTCAGGGAAATGAAAAGACACTCAGTCTACAGGGTTTGGGTGCTGTGATGGGAAAGCACAGCTCTTTGAATAAGCGGGAGGAGCACAAACCGTGAAGCTGGGTGGAGCGCAAAGAACTTTCCAGAGGAAGTGACATACACTGAGCAATGAAAGAGTCGTAGGAGCTTTCAGTCAGAAACATGGGCATGGGGATAAGATGCCTTGGTATGGTGGCATAATCTGCTAAAGCTCAGAGAAATGACAAAAGAATTTGGCATCGTAAGACAAACTGCACAAATTTCAGAATGGCTGAAGGGTGGTGTGCAAGCAAGGGGAGCAGCCAGAGTCCTAGTCTGGGCTCAATCTTGAGTGGCTTTGTGTCAGGTGTCATTCTTAGGGCAGTGGGACCCACTGAAGGGGACTGATGGAGGGGATATGGCCGCCTGGTAGAGGTGATTTTAGGGGTTGGTAGACAGAAGGCAGCTAATCCAAGGTGGGAGTTGGCCATTATTTGGGTGTATTAGTTAATGGAAAGGGGAATTAGCCAGGCTTTGGCTTGAATAACTGGGTGGGGATATGAAAGAGTAGCACCAACCTTTCATGGTAGGTGGCCAGGAGGTAGATAAGGAGCAGCTCAGTTTGGAACATTTAAGTTGGTGGTGTCCAAGTGGAGATGTCCCGAGTATAGAGCTGGAGGTCAGAAAGAGACCTGGGCAAGAGACAAAGATTTCAAATGGCAACAGGGGTCATGCTTTGGGTAAAATCCAGGAGAGTGTGTTGAGTGAGAAGAGACTTAGCCTCAGAGGGAATTTGGAGAACCACCAGAATGCAGAAGAGTAGAGGTGGAAGAAAGGGCAGCAGAGGAGAATGTCAGTAGATGGGTAGCAGGTTACTTCCATTTTACAGATGAGGACACTGGGTCTCACATTCACGGTGGTCTAAGGCTTTCCAGCCAAGATGAGATAGAAACAGTCTTCAACCTCTATCAAATTCCTGGCTTTCAAATCACTTGCTTCTGTTTAAAAAATTGTAATTATATACAGAGGTATAATCTTCTTCCCCTTACTTTTCCTCCTTTGAATTTCCCTTCCTAGACACTAATCACAATCTGCCAGTCTTCTTTCCCTTCCCTGGCTGTCTCCCCCACCTAGATGACTATCATGGGGGGTAAGGCAACCAATGGGAAAAGCAAGGACAGGACTCATCCAACCTTGAATGAGACTACCGACTAATGCTGAACACGGCCCCACTCTTAATTTACAAGGTAACTCACTCAGTTCTTTAAACCTGGCATTATCCAATGACCTGAGCTAGGAATGAAGTGATATATAAAGCTTAATCATTAAACGACTTTATAAGACACTGTTGCAAACAGGGAGCAATGAGAAAATTGGCTTAAACAGTTTGGAGGAGCAGTTTTACTGGAGTTCTTACTCCAGGAGATTAAACATGCCACCTGAGAGCCACCATGTTTAACCAGAACTAGGTTTATTGTAGTTGACTGACAACAGGGGTGAACGAAGGCTCTTGCTTGCCTTCTTGCTGTGAACTGAGGTGAGCCTGGAAGGTGCCCCGATCAAAGCCAGCTCCCTGCCCCCACAGACTGTGCAGGCTTTGGCGTCAGACTGCACGGGTCCCATCCGCAGAAGACACACTGATTCTCAGAATCTGTTTCTTTATGTGCAAAATGCGGCTCACAGTACTCACCCCATCCAGTTATTGTGAGAATTAAATGAGATAGCCTGCCAAAGCACTCAGGACCCAGCAGGAACGATCATCATTGGCTGCTGTCACCAACCTTTTTTGCGCTAAGCTCGGCTCACCGATGGAGTGGGCCGTGAGCCCAGGAGAACTGGTTACTGCGGTTACCTTGTGATGACCCTGAGCCAGGAATGAGGGAGCAGGTAAGGTCAGCGCCAAACTCCTCAATGTCTTCCAAGAGACAGAATGTACTAATGGACGCTATTCTCCTGCTGCGTGTCTGTCCTCAAGAGATTTCTAAGAAGCAGTGGCGAGGCCTCAGGAGCTAGGTCCCTGGCAGAGAGCAAGTTTCTGGTGACCACGGCACTCAATATCGAGAAAACAAAACCCCTGATAAGGTGCGGAGAAACTGTCAGGTTCTACACATGGCTGGAACCCTTGGTGACTCCCTGGGAACCCCTCCCCCCACCACCTGCTTTCCTCTGATGGACTTCAGCTCGCGCTAACCTAAGGACAGCAGGGGACACTTGGTGCGCTTCCCTGGCCCCTCCCTCCTGGAATTCAGGACATCCAGCTAAGCGCGGGGCTATCTTTAAAAGGAATTAGTCGTGGCTCCTACATAGCCCGCTGGTGAGGGCAACGTGGGACGGCCCAAGCCAGGAGTCCCCCGAGCGCCCCCAACGCCTGCCCTCCGCTGGAGAGCCCGCAGCGCCTCTCCCGGGGCAGCACCCCGGGCCCGCAGAACCCCTCCGAGGAGAAACAACCAGCTCTGCAGATGCAGCCCTTGCAGTTTGGGTCTCTTCTCTCCTCTGACGTAATGTCAGTTTCCTGCTTTCGCACTGCAGTGTGCAGCTCGCTGGCCGGTAAGTCTGAGGATCAATGGATTGAACGCCAAGATAATCACCGCCACTATCCTGCAGTTTATTTTCCACGAATACACCCCGCCCCCAAATTCCACGACTTTTGGCTTTTCAGGCGGTATTGTTCTCCCCTCCCCCCAGGAAGGCCGCCTCTACACACAGCCCAGCACCAGGAAACAGGCGTCGGTTTGTGGCTCAAATGTGGGGCCGGGGCGGGGTCGGTTCAAACCTTCTCTGCACCCCCACCCCCATCTCCACCCCCTGCTTTGAGATGCCAAATCCTTGGCTTTGTTTCCAGCAAAACTATGGTCGGAGCGGCAGCATTTCCTCCCCTTCTCCAGAAACCGAGCTGGGAAGTGGGTAAAAACTATTTACTACGGAACGTGCTAGGACGCTTCTCCACGCCCCACACCCCCACAGGGAAAGGACCGGCAGCGACCGCCCCGCCACCTCACTCGCGCCGGGCCAACTGCAGCTCCGCGGCCGCTGCCACCGCCCAGCCGAGCCCGGGGAGACTCCCAAGGGCTCTTTAAATACGATCTATAAATACTACGGGCGCTCGGCGCGCGCGTCACGGCAGAACCGGCCTCCGATTGGCTGTCGTAACCCCGCTATTTGCATAGCCGGATTGCTCAACCGGGCGGCGACCTCAGCCGAGCGCGCCCCTCCCCCGCAGCGGGCGCGCGGGCCGCTCGGGGCCGTCGGGCGGGGAACGCTGGGTGGCGGCCGCGCGGCCCGGCGACGAGTGCGAAGCGGCGGTGGCGACGTCCAGAGTGACTTGAACTCCGGAACATTTCGAGTCTTGAGTCATGCGGCGGTCTTCCGGGAGGCCGGCCGCTTCCCAGAAGGATCAATTTTGCGCAGCCGAAGGCCGGCGCCTTTAGACCGGGTCATTTTGCTTTTCAAACACAGAAAGAAAAAGTTTGAAGGGTTTCACCCGAACAGATGCGCTGGGTGGCTCGCGGAGGCATCACGTGAGACCTTGGACACGCAGCCAGACCCCTGTCCAATGACTTGCGCCTTGGGGTGTTCAAAAAAGGCTTTTTGCATGATCACTAGTCAGACCTCGTTAGTTTGAAAACCAAACCAGGAGTGTTCTGGAAATGAAAGAGGTTTAAGGCTAAGTTTAAAAAACAAACAAACAAACACAAAAAACACTCATTCATCGATAAGAAGCTAGGGGAAAAGATTCTCTTGTAAAAACTGAAAATGTTCAGCTACTTGGCCCTGACCGGAGCTGTTTGCCTCTGGGGAGGCGGATAGTGGCAGAGAGGGTCAGGAGGGTGGGGAAAGACCACGCTTTGGAATCCGGGAAGCAATCCGACGTTGCGGAGAATATTGGCACTCGGGATTCTGTCGAGAAGATGTTATTGATTGCGGGAGATAAATGTAGATAAATGCGCAGATATTGTTTTATATTAGTATTCAGATGTTATGAAAATAGTTTTATCTTCAGGATGTAACCTGAGAATAGGAACTGTGGCTGCCGATTGTTCCAAACATTCAGGTAAAATCTACAGCATAGTAAATTCCTTACTTTTGAATGTGATAAATACAATGACTTTCAGTTTCCTCATTTTGTTTTAAAATGTCCTGTCTTTAAAGTGCAGAAAGCACATGGTAAGGGTCCAAGTCTTCCCGTAACAGTATCCGGGGAAGACGCTAGAAGTGTATGTTGGTGTCTTACACAGAGTCGGTCCTCAGAAAATGTTAGTGGTGTGAATCAAATACGTTCATTAGAAGAAACTAAGCATTGCTCAAAAATCTAAGGTCTCATTCAATTATGTTTCATAAATGTCCTTTGCCCCTATATCAAACTCAAAACTCATAGGACTCGTGTTATTCTACAATACTCTTAACTAATGTTACTTGGATGCAGCGAATATGTATCTAAAAGATGTTTGAAAAAGAACTTCGGATTTTAACTGAAGAGCGCCCTCTGCTGCCAAACTGTTTATGGGCAACGCGCCTGAAAAGTGAGATGCTTGGGAGTATGCCCACCTAGTGTCAGACTTTATTTTGGGGGGCTCCGAAATCACTGCAGATGGTGACTGCAGCCATGAAATTAAAAGACGCTTACTCCTTGGAAGGAAGGTTATGACCAACCTAGATAGCATATTCAAAAGCAGAGATATTACTTTGCCAACAAAGGTCTGTCTAGTCAAGGCTATGGTTTTTCCAGTGGTCATGTATGGATGTGAGAGTTGGACTGTGAAGAAAGCTGAGTGCCAAAGAATTGATGCTTTTGAACTGTGGTGTTGGAGAAGACTCTTGAGAGTCCCTTGGACTGCAAGGAGATCCAACCAGTCCATTCTAAAGGAGATCGGTCCTGGGTGTTCTTTTGAGGGAATGATGCTAAAGCTGAAACTCCAGTACTTTGGTCACCTCATAGGAAGAGTTGACTCACTGGAAAAGACTCTGATGCTGGGAGGGATTGGGGGCAGGAGGAGAAGGAGACAACAGAGGATGAGATGGCTGGATGGCATCACCGACTGGATGGACGTGAGTTTGAGTGAACTCTGGGAGTTGGTGATGGACAGGGAGGCCTGGTGTGCTGCAATTCATGGGGTCGCAGAGTCGGACACGACTGAGTGACTGAACTGAACTGAATTGAAAACTGGCAAGTTTTCAATTGAACTTTAGGATATTTTTATGTCTTTGCAATTCATTTTGTAATTCTAGCCATTTTAATCATTTATGCTAAGCAAATAGATCATTCAGTTCTGACTATTACCTTAAATTTCATTCTCATTTCCACAGTAATACATAGCAGTTTATGTTTTAAAACCAATACTAAAGCAGGAGATAGACTTGTTTTACAGTCAATATTGTCTGCATTTGGCTTCCCCAGTGGCTCAGTGATAAAAGAATTTGCCTGCAATGCAGGACATGCTCAGGAGACCCAGGTACGATCTGTGGTTTGGGAAGATCCCACCTGGAGAAGGAAATGGCAATCCACTCCTGGAGAATTCCATGGACAGAGGAACTTGGCAGGCTATACAGTCCATGGGGGTCACAAAAAGTCAGATGCGACTGAGTGACTAAACAACAAACAACAGCAAAAATATTCTCTGCATTAATAGCTACCAAAATAAGAAAAAAAATGCTTTAATCATTGAAATACTTTTTCCAGTAATTTTAGTGCTGTGTCATATGAATCATTAAAATTTGACTAATTTGAACACACGCTAATTGCAACAACTTACATCAGCGTTTTCCTTCTTAGCTTTTTTTCTCTCTGTCTTCACCAATGTTTCTCGTGCCCCAGGCCAAGTAGAAACGTACTTATCGAAGCTGCCTTTTTGGTTGTCATCTCTTCACTATAAAGACTGTCATTTTATTGTAGTATTCATGTATTTATTGTACTTACACAGTATTTTCCTCCCCCGTTTTTTAATGTTAATGTTTCTTTTACTAATTCATTTCTTTGTTATCCATATTAATGTGCTAAGATGAAAACAGTTTTTAAAAAGTCCCAAGTAGCTATGTAAATTGGAAACTGCACATCTTGACTGCTCTTCCAATTGGTTCTCATTTTTCAGAGCTGCTCATCTTAAGGAAGAAAGAGATACAGTCAGAGGTTAGCCACTGGTACAGCTTTGAATCACTAGGAGGTAAGAGGATAACTGGTAAACCACAAATGAAGAGATAAGGGAGGCATGCATCTTGTGCTGTAAATGCTAATATGGGCCTTTGGCTGCATTCCTCACAGTAAGCACTTTACCACTGTTTATAGAAACATACAGATAATGATCACGAATTAGCCTGTGGTTCTCGATTCTCAGTTGCAGAGTCAGAGATGGAAATAGAGTCCGTTATTATGCTGAGAAATGTATTTAGAAAAACGTACTGGGTGGTGGGGTGGTGGGCGGTGCTAGAGAGAGACTCTGTCCTTGTGTAAGCCCAGGGTGAGCAGTGTAGCATGGTCAAGGAAGTCCAGTGCTCCACCTGCCCTGTGAACTGGCCTCCCTTTTCTCAGTTACTGGTACAGGAACTGAGATGCTCACAGCTGCCATGGGAATATGCCTGGCAATTGTTTGTCTCCCCACCCTCCATTTATTTAGTGATAGTAACGGCACCCCACTCCAGTACTCTTGCCTGGAAAATCCCATGGACGGAGGAGCCTGGTAGGCTGCAGTCCATGAGGTCGCTAAGAGTCAGACACGACTGAGCGACTTCACTTTCACTTTCCACTTTCCTGCATTGGAGAAGGAAATGGCAACCCACTCCAGTGTTCTTGCCTGGAGAATCCAAGGGACGGGGGAGCCTGGTGGGAGGCCGTCTATGGGGTCACACAGAGTCGGACACGATTGAAGCGACTTAGCAGCAGCAGCAGCAACAAATTGTTTTATTTATATTGTACTGTGCATGGGAGCAACTGGATACATAACAAAAGGCTTATGAATTGGTCCAGCTTCATTGCAGTTAGATCAACACATCCCTGAGATCCTGGGGTAATTAATAAATTAATTAATTTGCAGTAAACTGCAATGCTGGCTTGTCTGGTCCATTGACCAAGGGATGGTCTCTAAACTGTATTAGCAATGTCTTTACCTGACAAGGAGATTATATGACCCATAGCATGTGGATATGGGAGTATGTACACTTGATATGGCAGAAGTATGAAATACATACTTAAAAAATTTGGGTTTTCTTTTCTGGGTATATACAGAAAATATACAGAAAGAAAAATATACTTGTTTTGTATATGCTGTCTATTGAGGAGCTCATAAATTCTGCTTACAATACTAAATAAAACTATTTTGTTTTTGTAAAAATAAATTTATGACAAAATCTAGTTGATTTTTATCTTTTATAATTACTCCTTCACAGCTGTGCTTCCTCATTTAAACGTACCTCCCATTATGTAATTTTACTCTATACATCTAGAGCATGGCCTCTATATATCTGTACATGGCCTAAAGAATATTATTACTAGAATTAGTATATATCAAGAACCAACCAAAGTCTCTTGACAAGGCTAACACTATTGTTATTTGCATTTTATAAAGAAGATAATTGATCTAAGTTAGTGTCAGAGCTAGGAATCAAATCCAAGTCCATATGACTCTAGGTAAAACCCTCAGTTCAGTTCAGTCGCTTAGTCGTGTCCAACTCTTTGCAACCCCATGAATTGCAGCATGCCAGGCCTCCCTGTCCATCACCAACTCCCGGAGTTCACTCAAACTCACATCCATCAAGTCAGTGATGCCATCCAGCCATCTCATCCTCTGTCATCCCCTTCTCCTGCCCCCAATCCCTCCCAGCATCAGAATCTTTTCCAATGAGTCAACTCTTGGCATGAGGTGGCAAAAGTACTGGAGTTTCAGCTTTAGTATCATTCCTTCCAAAGAACACCCAGGACCGATCTCCTTTAGAATGGACTGATTGAATCTCCTTGCAGTCCAAGGGACTCTCAGGAGTCTTCTTCAACACCATAGTTCAAAAGCATCAATTCTTCGGTGCTTGGCTTTCTTCACAGTCCAACTTTAACATCCATACATGACCACTGGAAAAACCATAGCCTTGACTAGACGGACCTTTGCTGGCAAAGTCATGTCTCTGCTTTTCAATATACCATCTAGGTGCTTACTCCTTGGAAGAAAAACCCTCAGAGAATACTGCAAGTATATAAAATTGAAAATGAAAGCCATAGGCCTAATACTACTCACTTTCTATGGTATCCTAGAGCAATACTTTCCAAATTATATATCAGAAAATGTTTGTTACATATGATAGATGTGAATGGCATGAAGAAAGATTCCATGATCAAATACGTTTTGGAAATAATGGGTTAAACCAACACTTAAATTGTAAAATTGTACGTTAGTGAGAGCCATTCATGCTTGTAGTCATTGTGGATTTGAATAGTTATTACTGTGTTTTTTTCCAGGAAATGGCAAAAACATGTCTTTCTACTTTTGCACAATGTGCCATTTGAACTCTCATTGGAGCCAGAGATGGGAATAATATGAAACCCTTAACACCTGGATACTGTCCTTTTTTGTGCATTGCTAAAATAATCACTTCCTGATGCCTTTTGGGTTGACAGATTATTTGTACAAGATGGATTAAAAAAAACTTCTAAATCTTTACAGGGTTCTAAATGCCTTACTGGAGAAGGCAATGGCACCCCACTCCAGTACTCTTGCCTGGAAAATCCCATGGATGGTGGAGCCTGGTAGACTGCAGACCATGGGGTCGCGAAGAGTCGGACACGACTGAGCAACTTCACTTTCACTTTTCCCTTTCATGCATTGGAGAAGGAAATGGCAACCCACTCCAGTGTTCTTGCCTGGAGAACCCCAGGGACGGCAGAGCCTGGTGGGCCACCGTCTATGGGGTCGCACAGAGTCGGACACGACTGAAGCTGCTACTGAAGTAGCAGCAAATGCCTTACACTATTACTTGTTGCACCTAAAATATATGTTTGAAAAGTTCAAAGATTTTCTTGCTAGTGAGAGACTTGCCAAACTCAGTACAAGGACACTAGAATAACGAAATGTAAAATTATTTTTAAAATAGGCTAAGAACAAGTAGTTGGTTCACGTAAAAATAGTTGAAATTTGTGCGGCTGCACTAGTACATAGGCACGATATATATTTGTTTGAACTTGTTGAGAGGAGAGGCTTTTTTTGTTCCTTTATCCTTGCCAAATACTTGTCCCACAGGAGGCATTTATGTGTCCAGTATTTATTGAGTGCTTTGTTTGTACCTAGGCATGGTTCTGTTCCTGATGCTAGAGATATGAGTGAAAAAGTCCTCATTGAGCTTACGTTTTATTGGGCAGAAATAGACAATTAATGAAAAGAGGGATGTGAAGCCACAAAGTGAATAACAGATACTGAAAAACTTGCAGGGTTAGTAGATAGGAATTCTCAGTGAGGCCAAAGTATTTTTGAGATGGGTACCAGAGTAAACACACTGGGAGGAAGGGAAGGGTATGAGGCCACTTTTTAGGAGGTAATGTGATGATTGGTAACAATAAGAAGTTTTGACTTTAGGGTTGAGAGGGTTAAATAGTGTAGTGTAGTGTTTGTTGCTCAGTTGTGTCCAACTCTTTGCAACCCCATGGACTGTAGACCGCCAGGCTTCTCTGTCCATGGGATTCTCCAGGCAAGAATACTGGAGTGGGTCGCCATTTCCTTCTGCAGAGGATCTTCCCAACCCAGGGATTGAACCCTGGTCTTCTGTGTTGCAGGCAGATTCCTCACTACAGATTCTGAGCTACAGGGAAGTCCAAGAGGATTAAATGGAAGAAGATAAAGGATTATTGGAGAGAAAAAGGTCAAGACTGAGAAGGCATGGTGTTGAATGGGATAGTGTGTAAGTGATGCAGTCACAGGGGATGGAGACAGAGTGAAGAGGAAGACAGTGAGTTCTGTGCTGCTCTGCAGCTGAGGAACTGAAGAGATCACAGGTGGTGCTGTGAGGAGGGCAGGTGCTGGTCAAGTTGCCTGGAATAACCTCAGAAAGGCTGTAGAGTCTGAGGGGCGGAAGAGGTGAATTGGTTTGGAAATAGCAGTTTATATAAATTCAGGTCAAAGGTAAAAGGAGGTGAGAAGACCATGGGGAGGAGAGTTACCAGAAGCAGCCAGAGTTCAGCTAGGCCAAGACTGTGGTGGAAATGAAATTGTTCTCCTCAGATCAGGACTTGAAACCATGTGCAAGGACTCAAACCCAGCTAAAACCTTTGATCTTCCAGCTGAGATCACACACCTGGTTTCAGGACTTAATGAAGCTCCTTAAGTTCGTTGTGTCTTGGTGCTGAATGAATTCAGAGAGAGGCAAAGTGATGGGGGCTATAGTCCATAGGGTTGCAGTCAAACACAACTGAAGAGACTTAGCAAACCCATAGATATATTAATATAGGACACTTGTAAGAGATACAAGTGGACAGGCAAGGGAGCTCTGATCCCAGGATTGAATGGGGTACAATTTTATAATCAAAGGTAAGTGGGGGAGGGGAAAAGACTGACTTCTTCAGGTAGAAGTCAGGCTTGTATCACTAGCTCCTATCGGGCAGGAGAATGTCTGACCTTATGAGGTCAAACTAGGATTATCATGGCGCTTATTTAAATCAGTAGAAGGGCGATAACATTTTTCTTTCATTTAGTGGGTTGGGGCATATATCCTGCTTTTATTCATGGCTTTAGAACCTTTCGATGAAAGTGAAATAGAAGAGTGAAAAAGCTGGCTTAAAACTCAACATTCAAGAAACTAAGATCATGGTATCCAGTCCCATAACTTCATGGCAAATAATAGGGAAGAAATGGAAAGAGTAACAGAATTTATTTTCTTGGGTTCCAATATCAATGTAGATGGTGGTTGCAGCCATGAAATTAAAAGACACTTGCTCCTTGGAAGAAGAGTTGTAACAAACCTAGACAGCATATTAAAAAGCAGAGACATCACTTTGCCAACAAAGGTCCATCTAGTCAAAGCTATGGTTTTTCCAGTAGTCACATATGGATGTGAGAGTTGGACTGTAAAGAAGGCTGAATGCCAAAGAATTGATGCTTTTGAACTGTGGAGATGAAGAAGACTCTTGAGAGTCCCTTGGACAGTAAGGAGATCCAACCAGTCAATCCTAAAGGAAATCAACCCTGAATATTCATTGGAAGGATTGATGCTGAAGCTGAAGCTCCAATAATTTGGCCACCTGATGTGAAGAGCTAACTCATTGGAAAGGACCCTGATGCTGGGAAAGATTGAGGGCAGGAGGAGAAGGGGATGACAGGATGAGATGGTTGGATGGCATCACCACCTAATGGACATGAGTTTGAGTAAGCTCTGGGAAATAGTGAAGGACAGGGAGGCCTGGTGTGCTCTAGTCCATGGGATTGCAAAGAGTTAGACACAACTGAGCAGCTGAACAATAACAATAGTTAAGCAGGTCTACTTCATTCCACCATGTTCTGATAGTTTTCTTGAGTGATCATTAACTTATAGTGGTCTCCCAGTTCCTTAGGTTTCCCTCTCTATCTGTAATCCCCTTCTGGGACTTCTGTAGTGACCTGTGTAACTCTTCTATTGTATCCCTATCAGAAACATCAGTTTGTTGAATGAATAAATATTGAATTTTCATATAGATAGAATTATTTCAGTTGAATTTTACCTTAATTCACTTTTTAAGATAATTTTAAAGTAAGGCAATCTGACTCCCCTTGTTATTATTTTGATTTGTGTTTTAATATACTCTTGAGTCATACTGTTCATGGGGTTCTCAAGGCAAGAATACTGAAGTCCTTCACCATTTCCTTCTCCAGTGGACCACGTTTGGTCAGAACTCTCTACCATGACCTGTGTGTCTTGGGTGGCCCTACATGGCATGGCTCATAGTTTCATTGATTTAGACAAGGCTGTGGCCCACACAATCAGTTTGGTTAGTTTTCTGTAATTGTGGTTTTCATCCTATTTGCCCTCTGATGGATAGGGATAAGAGGCTTATGGAAGCTTCCTGATGGGAGAGACTGACTGAGGGGGACTCAGTCTTGTTCTGATGGGCGTGGCCATGCTTAGTAAATCTTTAATCCAATTTTCTGTTGGTGGACTGGGCTGTGTTCCCTCCCTGTTGTTTGACCTGAGGCCAACCAGTGGTGGAAGTAATGAAGATAATAGCAACCTCCTTCAAAAGGTCCTGTGCACACACTGCTGTGCTCAGTGCCCCCGACCCTGCAGCAGGCCACCGCCAACCCACGCCTCCACCAGAGACTCCTGGACACTCATGGGAAAGTCTGGCTCAGTCTCTTGTGGGGTCACTGCTCCTTTCTCCCAGGTCCTGGTGTACACAAGATTTTGTTTGCACCCTCCAAGAGCCTGTTTCCCCAGTCCTGTGTATGTTCTGGTGGCTCTATGGTGGGGTTAATGGCGACCTCCTCCAAGAGGGCTTATGCTATACTCTGGTCTGCTGCACCCAGAGCCCCTGCCCCTGCAGCAGGTCACTGCTGACCTATACCTCCATAGGAGACACTCAAACACTCAAAGGCAGGTCTGGCTCGGTCTCTGTGGAGTCTCCTGGTGTACACAAGATTTTGTTTGTGTGCTCCAAGAGCCTGTTTCCCAAGTCCTGTGTATGTTCTGGTGGCTCTATGGTGGGGTTAATGGCAACCTCCTCCAAGAAGACCTATGCCATACCCAGGTCTGCTGCACCCAGAGCCCCTGCCCCTGCTGAAGTTGAAACTCCAATACTTTGGCCACCTGATGTGAAGAACTGACTCACTGAAAAAGAGCCTAATGCTGGGAATGATTGAAGGCAGGAGGAGAATGGGCAACAGAGGATGAGATGGTTGGATGGCATCACTGACTTGATAAGTTTCAGTAAGCTCTGGGAGTTGGTGATAGACAGGGAACCCTGGTGTGCTGCAGTTCTTGGGGTCGCAAAGAGTCTGACATGACTGAGCCACTGAGCTGAACTGATACTCATGAAGATGAAGTTGGAAGTAGAAGAGAGGTATCTGAATTTAAAAGTATGTTTTGAGATGACAACTATCAATTTTTTACTTACATCCTTAAGTATTTTTTAATTTATTACAAGGAAGTACCTGCTGGCACTAGTGGTAAAGAACCCGCCTGCCAATGCAAGAGATGTAAGAGACACAGATTTGATCCTGTGTTGGGAAGATCCCCTGGAGGAGGGAATGGCAACCTACTCCAGTATTCTTGCCTGGAGAATCCCATGGACAGAGGAGCCTGTTAAGCTACAGGCCATTGGGTCACAAAGAGTCAGACACAACTGAAGCAACTTAGTATGCACACATGCACTCCTTTTATAATAAAGGGAAAAGCAGTGTATATTTCTTTACCATAAATATCTGAAAATAAGGCCATCTAAAATTAAAATGGAGATCCTGATCAGCTTTCCTTTTATTCCAGGGTAGGATGATTTCAGAAAAGGAAGATAATCAATACTATTTTTAGAGTGCTCTGCTGTCTCCACCTCCTTACCCAAACAGGAGTTGGAGTTGGATTTTCTTCAAATACTTGAGCAGCTGTCCCTTTCTCTTTGCAAACAAGATGCTCTAAGGATGTCCCATACCATGTCTAGGCTCTCGTGGATATTTACCTATAATAAGGAAGGGTATAAGGGAGTTTTGAAGAGGAAAAAATAGTTATCTGTGTTTTACATTTTCCAAGTAATTGACTCACTTGTATATTGTGCCAGTGAGCTCTACCAAACCTTTATTGTTTAGTATTTTTTCTAATTTTATTGAGATACAGGTTTCCCCTGCTATATGAAAGCAGAACTTTCCTATGAAACATTCCATAAGTTAAAAGGATGTAAAGCAAGGCAGCAACTCCCTTAGGATACATCTTGTTAACAGATGCATAAAGTAAATAGAGGTAAAGTGCAGATGCTCAGAGATACAGTTCAAAGCCATGGTGGCTTGATGCGGAGATGCTCTGTGTCATTCCCAGGGAAGGAGCTTGGTGACGCCCCTCCCACTGCTCTGGGGGTGCTGGGCGTCTATCATGGCTTATTGAAAAACACTATCGCTATTTTTGCTTTTCTCCTTTTTTCATAAAAGTGAAAATCCTTATTGGATTTCTTTCATTTGGTAAAAACAGGTACCAATGTAGGTCTTTTGTTAAAGCTAAGTGGCTTAAAGCAAACTTTCAGAAAACAGGGATTCCTATATAATTGACAAATAACATACTATAAGCTTAAAGTATACTACATGATGATCTGATATATGTATATATTATGAAGTAATTACTACATTAAGGTTAGTTAACATATCCATTACCTTGCATGCTGCTGCTAAGTTGCTTCAGTCATGTCTGACTCTGTGCAACCCTATGGACAGCAGCCCTCCAGGCTCTTCTGTCCTCAGGATTCTCCAGCAAGAATACTGGAGTGGGTTGCCATTTCCTTCTCCCACTGGAAGGTTTAAGAGTATTTAAAATTTAAATATTAAATCTTTCACAGGAACTTTTTTTTTACATGAAGGGCACTAAATCCAATCTAAATTACACTGAAAGCCAAATATAAAATAGCAACAGAATAAGCATTTTCCTAAAAGGAATAGGCCTATTCAATAAATAAAAAAATACAAGTACTTATTATGTGTAAGCATTATGCTTAAGAGCTAACTTTAGATCACCTCAAATCCTTGCAACACCTCTTTGTGGTAGGTTGTTGTCTAATTTACATGAAGAGACTGAGACACAGAGAGAATAAGTAGCCCTAGATAATGCAGTTATTAAGGCCTGGGACTAGGATAGGAAACCAACTCCACCAAACCCCTCAGCACACAGCCTCCATTTAGTAGATATTATATTTTTCAATAGGTATTTTCATTTTTCCTGTGTTTTGTAGCTAAGATTATCACTAGAACTGGATATATTTCTCGAAGGAGCTTTAGTGGAATGTCTTTAGAGTAGGAAAGCTTCAAATTTCCATAAAAGATCATCTCAAAATCACTATATAATGATAAGAATAGATGATGATATTTGTAGTGAGTATAACTCATGATGTTACTTTATGTGACTAAGAGTACTTGTTAAAAGTACTTGTGACTCTAAGAAAAAAGAAAGAAAGCCTATCAAAACCCCTCAATGATTTTGAGTGGCATATCTGTTCCAAGAAAGGGACAGCACACTCAGTAGGAATTTTTTTCTCCTCAGCTTTATTGAGACATAATTGACTAGAAAAATTTGGTATATATTAAAGGTGTACGAACCTTCATGAACCTCCATCCATAGTTCTTCAGGCACTCTGTCTATCAGGTTCATGATATTGTACAGGAGGCAGTGATCAAAACCATCCCCGAGGAAAAGAAATGTAAAAAGGTAAAATGGTTGTCTGAGGAGGCCTAAAAATAGCTGAGAAAAGAAAAGCTAAAGGCAAAGGAGAAAAGGAAAGATATACCCATTTGAATGCAGAGTTCCAAAGAATAGCAAGGAGAGATAAGAAAGCCTTCCTCAGTGATCAATGCAAAGAAATAGAGGAAAACAATAGAAAAGGAAAGACTAGAGATCGCTTCAGGAAAATTAGAGATATCAAGGGAACATTTCAAACATTGTGCAAAGATGGGCACAATAAAGGATGGAAATGGTATGGACCTAACAGAAGCAGGAACATTTAAGATGGTGGAGTAGAAATACATGTGCACATCTTCTCCTGAGAGAAGTCCAAAATTAGAACTCACTACTGAACGACCGTCGACAGGAGAATGTTGGATCCCACCAAAAAAAATATACCCCATGTCCAAGGGCAAAGGAGAAGCCCCAGCAAGATGGTAGGAGGGGTGAAATCATGTTCAGAATCAAACCCCATACCCACCAGAGACACTCGAAGGGCTCAAACAAGATCTTGTGCACACCAGGAGACTCCACAGAGACTGAGCCAGACCTGCCTTTGAGTGTTTGAGTGTCTCCTGTGGAGGTATGGGTCAACAGTGGCCTGCTTCAGGGGCAGGGGCTCTGGGTGCAGCAGGCCAAGGTATAGCATAAGCCCTCTTGGAGGAGGTCGCCATTAACCTCACCATAGAGCCACCAGAACATACACAGGACTGGGGAAACAGGCTCTTGGAGGGCACAAACAAAATCTTGTGTACACCAGGATCTAGGAGAAAGGAGCAGTGACCCCACAAGAGACTGAGCCAGACTTGCCCATGAGTGTCCAGGAGCCTCCCGCAGAGGCGTGGGCCAGTGGTGGCCTGGTGCAAGGTTGGGGGCACTGAGCACAGCAGTGTGTGCACAGGACCTTTTGAAGGAGGTTGCCATTATCTTAATTACTTCCACCATAGATTGGCCTCAGATCAAAAATCAGGGAGGGAACATAGCCCAGTCCATCAACAGAAAATTGGATTAAAGATTTGCTGAACATGGCCCCACCCGTCAGAACAAGACAAAAGTTTCCCCCTCAGTCAGTCTCTCCCATCAGGAAGCTTCCATAAGCCTCTTATCCTTATCCATCAGAGTACAAACAGGATGAAAACCACAATCACAAGTAAACTAACCAAACTGATTGTGTGGGCCACAGCCTTGTCTAACTCAATGAAACTATGAGCCATGCCATGTAGGGCCACCCAAGACACAGGGATCATGGTGGAGAGTTCTGACCAAATGTGGTCCACTGGAGAAGGGAATGGCGAACGACTTCAGTATTCTTACCTTGAGAACCCCAAGAACAGTATGAAAAGCCAAAAAGATAGGACACTGAAAGATGAACTCCCCAGGTCAATAGGTGCCCAGTATGCTACTGGAGATCAGTGGAGAAATAACTCCAGAAAGAATGAAGAGACAGAGCCAAGGCAAAAAACAACACCTAGTTGTGAATGTGTCTGATGATGGAAGTAAAGTCCGATGCTGTAAAGAACAGTATTGCATAGGAACCTGGAATGTTATGTCCATCAATCAAGGTAAATTGGAAGTGGTCAAACAGGAGATGGCAAGAGTGAACATCGACATTTTAGGAATCAGTGAACTAAAATAGACTGGGATGGGTGAACTTAACTCAGATGACCGTTATATCTACTACTGTGGGCAAGAATCCCTTAGAAGGAATGAATTAGCTCTCATAGTTAACAAAAGAGTCCAAAATGCAGTACTTGGGTGCAATCTCAAAAACAATAGAATGATCTTGATTCGTTTCCAAGGCAAACCATTCAATATCAGAGTAATCCAAGTCTATACCCCAAACAGTAATGCTGAAGAAGCTGAAGTTGAACAGTTCTATGAAGACCTATAAGACCTTCTAGAACTAACACCCCCAAAAGATGTCCTTTTCATTATAGGGGACTGGAATGCAAAAGTAGGAAGTCAAGAGATACCTGGAGTAACAGGCCTTGGAGTACAGAATGAACCTGGGCAAAGGCTAACAGAGTTTTGCCAAGAGAACACACTGGTCATAGTAAACACCCTATTCCAACAACACAAGAGAAAACTTTACACATACACATCATGTCAATACCGAAATCAGATTGATTATATTCTTTGCAGCCAAAGACGGAGAAGCTCTATACAGTCAGCAAAAACAAGGCTGGAAGCTGACTGGCTCAGATCACGAATTCCTTATTACAAAATTCAGACTAAAATTGAAGAAAGTTGGGAAAAACCACTAGACCATTCAGGAATGACCTAAACCAAATCCCTTATGATTATACAGTGACAAATAGATTCAAGGGATTAGATCTGATAGAGTGCCTGAAGAACTGTGGACAAAGGTTCATGACATTGTACAGGAGGCAGTGATCAAAACCATCCCCAAGAAAAAGAAATGTAAAAAGGTAAAATGGTTGTCTGAAAAGGCCTAAAAATAGCTGAGAAAAGAAAAGCTAAAGGCAAAGGAGAAAAGGAAAGATATAAGCATCTGAATGCAGAGTTCCAAAGAATAGCAAGGAGAGATAAGAAAGCCTTCCTCAGTGATCAATGCAAAGAAATAGAGGAAAGCAATAAAATGGGAAAGACTAGAGATCGCTTCAAGAAAATTAGAGATACCAAGGGAACATTTCAAACATTGTGCAAAGATGGACACAATAAAGGGCAGAAATGATATGGACCTAACAGAGGCAGAAGATATTAAGAAGAGGTGGCAAGAATACACAGAAGAACTATACAAAAAAGATCATGACCCAGATAACCACGATGGTATGATCACTCACCTAGAGCCAGACATCCTGGAATGCGAAGTCAAGTGGCCCTTAGGAAGCATCACTACGAACAAAGCTAGTGGAGGGATGGAATTCCAGTTGAGCTATTTCAAATACTGAAAGGTGATGCTGTTAAGTGCTGCACTCAATATGTTAGCAAATTTGGAAAACTCAGCGGTGGCCACAGGATGGAAAAGGTCAGTCCCAAAGAAGGTCAATGCCAAAGAATGTCAAAATTACCGCACAATTGCACTCATCTCACATGCTAGCAAAGTAATCCTCAAAATTCTCCAAACTAGGCTTCAACAGTACATGAAGTGTGAACTTCCAGATGTTCAAGCTGGATTTAGAAAAGGCAGAGGAGCCAGAGATCAAATTGCCAATATCCATTAGATAATAGAAAAATCAAGAGAATTTCAGAAAAACATCTATCTCTGCTTTATTGATTATGCCAAAGCCTTTGACTGTGTAGATCACAGCAAACTTGGAAAATTCTTCAATGATGGGAATACTAGACCACCTGACCTGTCTCCTGAGAAACCTGCATGCAGGTCAAGAAGCAACAGAACTGGACATGGAAGAACAGACTGGTTCCAAATTGGGAAAGGATTATGTCAAGGCTGTATATTGTCACCCTGCTTATTTAACTTATATGCAGATTACATCATGTGAAATGCTGGTCTGATGAAGCACAAGCTGAAATCAAGATGGCCAGGAGAAATATAAATAATCTCAGATATGCAGATGACCCTAGTCTTATGGCTGAAAGTGAAAAGGAACTAAAAAGCCTCTTGATGAAAGTGAAAGAGGAGAGTGAAAAAGATGGCTTAAAGCTCAACATTCAAAAAACTAAGATCATGGCATCTGGTCCCATCACTCCATGGCAAATAGATTGGGAAGCAATGGAAACAGTGAGAGACTGTTTTTTTGGGCTCCAAAATCACTGCAGATGGTGATTGCAGCCATGAAATTAAAAGATGCTTGCTCCTTGAAAGAAAAGCTATGACCAACCTAGACAGCATATTATCAAGCAGAGACATTACTTTGCCAACAAAGGTCCATCTAGTCAAATCTATGGTTTTTCCAGTGGTCATGTATGGATGTGAGAGTTAGACTATAAAGAAAGCTGAACGCTGAAGAATTGATGCTTTTGAACTGTGGTGTTGGAGAAGACTCTTGAGAGTCCCTTGGATTGCAAGGAGATCCAACCAGTCCATCCTAAAGGAGATCAACCCTGAATATTCGTTGGAAGGAATGATGCTAAAGCTGAAACTCCAATACTTTGGCCACCTGATGTGAAGAACTGACTCATTGGAAAAGACCATGATGCTGGGAAAGATTGAAGGCAGGAGGAAAAGGGGACGACAGAGGATGAGGTCATTGGATGGCATCACAACTCATTGGACATGAGTTTGAGTAAGCTCTGGGAGTTTGTGATGGTCAGGGAAGCCTGGCGTGCTTCAGACCATGGGATCCTGAAGAACTGGGCACAATTGAGCAACTGAACTGAACTGAAAGGTGTACAATTTGTTGTTTTGATATACATATACATTGTGAAATGATTGCCACAGTCAAGCCCATTAACATATTCATCACCGCACATAGTCATGATTTGTGTGTCTGTGGGTATGTGTAGTGAGAACACCTAAGATCAATTATTTTAGCAAATTTCAAATATTATATAATACAATATCATTCAGTAGAGTCACCATAATGACTATTGTATAGTCACATTAGATCTCCAGAACTTATTCATCCTGCGTAACGGTGGAATTTTTAAACAGATGTGTTTATTAAAAGGACTGTGTACAGCGAGTGGGTGGATAAGGGACTAAGGGACCCAGTATGGGATGTTAAGACATCCAGGGGTGAATAATAGCAGGAAGCCATTACCTTTATAGATCCAGAGGGGAGGAGAGGAAAGGGTGTTATTGGAGCAGATGAGAATGTTAATCTTGAAAGTAGCCTCCACAAGACCCATAGTTATTGCAGGACCAACCACCCAGAGGAGGCTAAGTAGATGCAATAAGCAGGAGGAATCAACACTCTAGCCAGAAGTCAGAGGGCAAGGGACTGGAGTCAGGATGAGGAGTTTCCTACCACAGAAATCACCCTTCTAGGGCACAGAGCAGGATGGAGAATGGATCTGGGACAAACTGAGAAAAACAACAAAGTATCTATCAAGGAAAGACCTAAGAATGGTAATTTAGAGCCAAATTTTTTGTTGTTTAGTTGATAAGTCGTGTCCGACTCTTTTGGGACCCCATAAACTGTAGCCTGCCAGGCTCCTCTGTTCATGGGATTTCCCAGGCAAGAATACTGAAGTGGGTTACCATTTCCTCCTCCCAGGGATTTTCCTGACCCAGGGATCTAACCCACATCTCCTGCATTGGCAGCCAGATTCTCTACCACTGAGCCACAAGGGAAGCCCTTAAGCCAAATAAGTCCCCATTATTTAGTAGGAATATAGCTATATTCAATAAAAGGCAATACCTTAGGAAGTAATTGAGATATATAGCACATTATTTTAGATTTGAACTATAATTCAAGCTGGTTTTAGAAAAGGCAGAGGAGCCAGAGATCAAATTGCAAACATCCGCTGGATCATGGAAAAAGCATGAGAGTTCCAGAAAAACATCTATTTCTGCTTTATTGACTATGCCAAAGCCTTTGACTGTGTGGATCACAATAAACTGTGGGAAATTCTGAAAGAGATGGGAATACCAGACCACCTGACCTGCCTCTTGAGAAACCTATATGCAGGTCAGGAAGCAACAGTTAGAACTGGACAAGGAACAACAGACTGGTTCCATATAGGAAAAGGAGTTCCTCAAGGCTGTATATTGTCACCCTGTTTATTTAACTTATATGCAGAGTACATCATGAGAAACGCTGGACTGGAAGAAACACAAGCTGGAATCAAGATTGCCGGGAGATATATCAATAACTGCATATATGCAGATGACACCACCCTTATGGCAGAAAGTGAAGAGGAACTCAAAAGCCTCTTGATGAAAGTGAAAGAGGAGAGTGAAAAAGTTGGCTTAAAGCTGAACATTCAGAAAACAAAGATCATGGCATCTGGTCCCATCACTTCATGGGAAATAGATGGGGAAACAGTGGAAACAGTGTCAGACTTTATTTTTTGGGGCTCCAAAATCATTGCAGATGGTGATTGCAGCCATGAAATTAAAAGATGCTTACTCCTTGGAAGGAAAGTTATGACCAACCTAAATAGCATATTAAAAAGCAAAGACATTACCTTGCCAACAAAGGTGCATCTAGTCAAATCTATGGTTTTTCCTGTGGTCATGTATGGATGTGAGAGTTGGACTGTGAAGAAAGCTGAGTGCCGAAGAATTGATGCTTTTGAACTGTGGTGTTGGAGAAGACTCTTGAGAGTCCCTTGGCCTGCAAGGAGATCCAACCGGTCCATTCTAAAGGAGATCAGCCATGGATGTTCTTTGGAAGGACTGATGCTAAAGCTGAAACTCCAATACTTTGGCCACCTCATGTGAAGAGTTGACTCATTGGAAAAGACTCTGATGCTGGGAGGGATTGGGGGCAGGAGGAGAAGGCGTTGACAGAGGATGAGATGGCTGGATGGCATCACTGACACGATGGACATGAGTTTGAGTAAACTCTGGGAGTTGGTGATGGACAGGGAGGCCTGGCGTGCTGCGATTCATGGGGTTGCAAAGAGTCGGACACGACTGAGCGACTGAACTGAACTGACTGATAGTGAAAGGCACTTAGGTATATAAATCTCCAATTAGTAGCTTAATTGGTGTGGGAGCCAGCTCCAGCTACTATAACAAAATACCATAGAATGGGTGGCTTAAGCAACAGATACCTGTTTTCTCACAGTTCTGGAGCCTAGAAGGCCACAATCAGGGGGCCAGTATGGTTGGGTTCAAGTGAAAATTCTTCCTGACTTCTAGACGGCTGTCATCTTTTTTTTTTTTTTAATATGGCAGTATAGGGTCTTAGTGCAGCATGCAGGATCTTCATTGCATCACGTGTTGCAGCACAGGACTCCCTAGTTGTGACATGTGGGCTCAGTAGTTGTGGCACAAAGGCTTAGTTGCCCTGCGGCATGTGGGATCTTAGTTCCCCGACCACGAATGGAACCGGCATCCCCTGCCTTGCAAAGTTGATTCTTATCCACTGGCCTGCCAAGGAAGTCTCTTGATGGCTGTCATCTTGCTGTGACCTATTTTGTGCATGCTTGGGGGCAGGGGTGGTAGAGATTGTGAAGTGAGGAGAGAGAGAGAGACACATATTTTCTTCTTGTAAGGACTCTAACCCCTGGTGACTCAGACGGTAAAGAATCTGCCTGTAATGCTGGAGACCTGGGTTTGATCCTTGGATCAGGAAGTTGCCCTGGAGGAGGGCATGGCAACCCACTCCAGTATTCTTGTCTGGAGAATCCTATGGATAGAGGAGCCTGGCAGGCTACAGTCCATGGGATTGCAAAGAGTAGGACATGAATGAGTGACTAACACAAGGGCACCAATCTGATCTGTGACTTCATTTAATTCTGATTATCCTTCAAAGGCCTCATCTCCAAATACCATTACATTGGAAATTAGAGCTTTGGCATAGAAAATTTGGAAGAAAATTCAGTCCATATGTTCTCTGATACTTCTTTTTAAACTTTTTATTTGGAAACAATTTTTTTTTTTTTTAGTTGTAAATATAAGGTAGGGAGTTCCTGTATACCCTTCACTTGGCTTCCTCTAAGGTCAACACTTATATAACCATTGTATAAACATCAAAGCTAGGAAACTACTATTGCTACAGTACTAATAACTAAACTTATTCAAATTTCACTTTTTCCCTGTAAAGTCTTGTTTTTATTCCAGGATCCTTGATAGCTCAGTTGGCAAAGAATCTGTCTGCAATGCAGGAGACCCTGGTTCGATTCCTGGGTTGGGAAGATCCCCTGGAGAAGGGATAGACTACCTACTCCAGTATTCTTGGGCTTCCCTTGTGGCTCAGCTGGTAAAGAATCTGCCTGGGTTTGATCCCTGGGTTGGGAAGATCCCCGGGAGAAGGGAAAGGCTACCCACTCCAGTATTCTGGCCTAGAGAATTCCATGGACTGTATAGTCCATGGGGTTGCAAAGAGTTGAACTCAACTGAGCGACTTTCACTTTCACTTCTATGCTAAATTTAGTTGTCTTTAGTCTTTGCCAATCAGTGGCATTTTCTCATTCTTTCTCTTTCTTCAAAGACCTTGACATTGCTGATGAGTACTGGCCAATTACTTTGGAGAATGATTCTTATTTTGTTTTTTCTTAAGATTAAATTGAGATTCTGAATTTTTGACAAGAATATCCCAAAATGATCTTATATATTTCTCTGTTTATCATTTCAGGGACATATAATGTTGACATGTCATCTTACTGGGTTTCATAAGTATAATGTTACTATTTTTCCCTTCATAGATAAATACCCCTAGGGGGATTGTTCTCTGCTTCGTGATTGTTTTGTGATGCCTTAAAACAGAAATAGGGAAGGGAAGGAAACTTCCTGCCCTCAATATTTTATGTACTATCATTCTTTGCGACACACGAGTCTGAAAGTAATGTGAGGTTATTATTCCTATTTTAAAGAAGAGGAAGCTACATGGTTTTTTTTAGATTAAGTGATTTGGCCAAGGTTACAGAGAGAAGCCTATTTTTTTCATTTTGAATAACTGTTGGATTTTCAAAAGAACTTACAAATTTAATCACAGAATGTGTGACAATAGACTCTAGAAATCAAATTGTCTGATACCAGAACATAAATCAATTTTTTCATTCATTTTCATGTGCCTGCAGTGTGCTAGAATTTCTAGTCTTTAAAAACAAATCATGACTCAGACTGAAGCAACAGTTTAAAACCATGGCACATCTCCAAAACTCCTTGAAGGAAACAAGTGGCTAACTGAACCTTCAATCAGATAATTATTTATGTGCTTTTTAATAATCATTCTGTGATAGAGGCACAAACGATAGAGCAACACTCTTTGAAAATTTGTCATGATTTGGGGGCCAATACAAGAACCACTTGCCATAGATAAATAGTTATAAAGTGAATACATATAATGATGACTGATTTTTTAGGTATTTAGAATAAAAAGTGAAAGTGATAGTAATGTCTGACTCTTTTCGACTTCCTGGACTGGAGCCCACTAAACTCCTCTTCCATGGAATTCTCCAGGCAAGAATACTGGAGTGGGTAGCCATTCCCTTCTCTAGGGAATCTTCCTGACTCAGGGATCAAACCTGGGTCTCCTGCATTGCAAGGGTATTCTTTACCATTTGAGCACCAGGGAAGCCCACTTAGGATAAGAATCTGTCAATTAAATCACTGTGAATACTTTCTGATAGATTGAGTGAAGGTGGAAAATGGCACCTAAGTTTAAATTATATTTATATTAACATAGATAATTGTGTGCATGTGTGCTCAGTTGATAAGTCCTCTCTGACTCTTTGTGACCCCATTAACTATAGCCTTCCAGGCTCCTCTGTCCATGAGATTTCCCAGGCAAGAATACTGGAGTGTGTTACCATTTCCTCCTCCAGGGCATCTTCCCTACTCAGGAATGGAACCTGTGTCTCCCGCACTGCAGGTGGATTCTTTACATTGAAACCATGGGGAATGTTTGCTTATTTAAAATTTAAATTAATTTTATTATTAGAGTATAGTTAATTTCAACATTGTGTTACTTTCTGCTCTTCAGAAACATTATGGTGAGCTTTGTTCCAAATGGTAAGTCAAGACAAAATCCAGATTTAAGATAAGGATTCCATGGTCTTTTCAGTTCAGTTTAGTCACTCAGTCATGTCTGACTCTTTGCGACCCCATGGACTGCAGTATGCCAAGCTTCCTTGTCCATTACCAACTCCCAGAGCTTGCTCAAACTCATGTCCATTGAGTTGGTGATGCCATCTAACCATCTCATCCTCTGTCATCCCCTTCTCCTCCTGCCTTTAATCTTTCCCAGCATCAGGGTTTTTTCCAAGGAGTTAGTTCTTCACATCAGGTGGCCAAAGTATTGGAGTTTCAGCTTCAACATCAATCCTTCCAATGTATATTCAGGACTGATTTCCTATAGGATTGACTGGTTTGATCTCCTTGCAGTTCAAGGGTCTATCAGGAGTCTTCTCCGACACCACAGTTCAAAAGCATCAATTGTTTGGCATTCAGCTTTCTTCATAGTCCAACTCTCACATCCATACATGACTACTGGAGAAACTATAGCTTTGACTAGACATATCTTTGTTGGCCAAGTAACGTCTCTGCTTTTTAATATGCTGTCTAAGTTTGTCATAGCTTTTCTTCCAAGGAGCAGCGTCTTTTAATTTCATGGCTGCAGTCACCATCTGCAGTGATTTTGGAGTCCAAGAAAATAAAGTCTGTCACTGTTTCCATTGTTTCCTGATCTATTTGCCATGAAGTGATGGGACCAGATGCCATGATCTTAGTTTTTTGAATGTTGAGTTTTAAGCCATCTTCTTCACTCTCCTCTCTCACTTTCATTATTTCATCTTTTACACCATGTTATTTATATATATTGGTCTGAAATGCTTACCTTTTCTATTTAATAATATATCTCAGACAGCTTTCCAGGTCAACACCTCTCTCTCTCTAATGACTGTGTGTGCTTAGTTGCTCAGTCATGTCCGACTGTTTGCGACCCCATGGACTGTAGCCCACCAGGCTCCTCTGTCTACAGGGATTCTTCAGGCAAGAATATTGGAGAGAGTTGCCATGCCCTCCTCCAGGGGATCTTCCCAACCCAGGGGTCAAACCTAGGTCTCCCACATTGCAGGCAGATTCTTTACTGTTTGAGCCACCAAGGAAGCCCTAATGGCTGTAGGGTTATGTAGAATTCCATTTCCCTGTTGGTAGACTTTTACATTTGTTATGGATTGAATGTTACCATCCTTCCCCCTGCCCTACAAAAGATATGTTGAAGTCCTAAAGCCTAGTGCCTCAGAATATGATCTTATTTATAAATTGTCTTTACAGAGGTAATCAAATTAAAATGAGTTCGATGGCTGTAATCCAACATGTCTGGTGACCTTATAAAAAGAGTAGATTAGGACACAGAAACAAACATGTGCAGAAGGAAGATGATATAGAGACCTGCGTTTTTCATGTGAAAACAGAGGATGGGAGTGATGCATCTACAAGCCAGGGAATGCCAGAGCATTCTAGCAAATCACTAGAATCTAGGAAGAGCCGATGAAGGATTCCCACAAATTTCAGGGGGAGCATGGTCCTACTGACATCTTGATATCAGACTACTAACTTCTAGAACTCCAAGTTACCACATTAGTTGTTTCACACCATTCAGTATTTTGTTACAGCAACCCTAGGACACTAGTATAGTGCTCTTCCTTCATTTTTCTATTACAGACTGCTGCAGTGAACATTCTTATACACATAGCTTTATGCTCTCTTGTTATGTCTGTAGGATAAGTGCAATTATGAATCATTATATATGTGTATGATGTATGTTAGTATGTGTATTAGTCTTCTTGGGCTGACTTAACAAAATGCCATAGTTTGGGAGGCTTAAACATTGGAGATTTAATTTTCATAGCACTGGAAACTAGAAAGTTCAAAATCAAGGTGCTGGCCAACTCAGTTCCTGATGAGAGCCTCTTCCTTGCTTGCAGATAGGTTCCTTCTTGCTGTGTCCTCATGTGGTGGAGAGGGAGTTAGAAAGCTCTGGTGTATCTTCTTATAAGGACACTCGTCCTATCGAATGAGGACCCCACCCCCATGACCTTATTTAATCCTAAGGTCCCAAAGGTCCCATCTCCTAAACATCTCAGGAAGTTTAGGGCTTCAGCACAGGATTTTTGTAGGGATGCAATTCAGTCCATAGCATTCTGCGTCTGGCCCTCCAAAATGCATGTCTTTATTGCATGCCAAATAGATTCATATCAATGCAACAGCCTCCAAAGTCTTAACTCATTCTAGCATCCACTCTAAAGTCTAAGCCTTATTTAGATATCTAAATTGGTGAGATTTGAGGTATGATTCATCCAGAGACAAAAATCTCCAGCTATAAACTGATGAAATCAGACAAATTACATGCTTCCAAAATAAAACGCTGGGATGGGCATAGGATAGACATTCCCATCCCCAAATAGAGAAATAGAACATAAAGAAGGCATGATGCCCCCCTAGCAAGTCCAAACCCTAGAAAGACAAATTCCATTAAATCTTAAGACTCCTCTTTGACTGAATGCCCTCCTTCCAGACCCACAGGGGCAAGGTCCTGCCTTTTGGATCCACTGGCATGGTGGTCCTAACCCTCTTGGGCAAGATCCACTCCCAAAGCTCCAGGGACCCCAAACCCCATGGCTCTGCAGCATGTCCCCACCTCTGAGACTTTAGGCAGACCGTCTGGCTGGTTGACACCCAGGTGGTGGTCCCACCCTTTGAAACTGAAGAGCAGCGCTAATGAGCTGAATCACCTTTAGGGTTATTCTTTACTTTTCTTTGAGAATAGTATATATTCTCAGCCAACCAGCTCATGATCCCGTCCTGTAAGGATCTAAAATGTCCAATAGCCTTCCTTTATTCTGTCCCATTTTTTCTGTTTCTTTTAGTCCCACCTGTCAATAATCTCATCTCTATTCCTGGCTTCTGCTGAGATGGCTGATTAAACCCATCAGTCACACCCAGGATCTTTTTATCTAATGGTTGTTCAGCCACACCCTTATTTTCTGTTTAGAACACTCTTTCTCTATCTTTTTTTTCAATATGGATAGACTGAGAATTTTCTACACCTCTAAGTTCTTTTTTGTTTAAAAGTTCCTCCTTCAATTCATTGCCTTCCTTTTGCATTTTACTATAAGCAATCAGGGAATCACACTGCTCCTTCAACACTTTGTGTAGATACCTCCTTGGTTAAATTTAACTGATTTCATTGCTTATGAAGTCTTCCCGCCACAAAACATAAAACACAATTCAGCCAGTTTTGCCACATTAGAACAAGCGTCACTGTTCCTCCACTTTCCAATAACCTATTCCTCATTCTTTCTGAGGCTTCACTAGAATGGCCTTTAATATCTGTATTTCTACCAACATTCTGTTCATGATCATTTATGTATTCTTTAAGAAGATGGACGTTTTCTCTCCGTGGCTCCCTTTTTCTTTCTGAGCTCTCATTGGAATCACATTTAATATCCATATTTCTGCACCTCAAAACTCTTCCAGCCTCTACCCACTTTCTGAGCTTCCCTGGTGGCTCAGACAGTAAAGAATCCGCCTGCAATGCAGGAGACCTAGATTCAGTCCCTGGTTTGGGAAGATCCCCTGGAGGAGGGCATGGCAACCCACTCCAGTATTCTTGCTTGGAGAATCCCTATGGACAAAGGAACCTGGCAGGCTACAGTCCATGGGGTCTCAAAGAGGCACACACACTCCCTAGTTCTAAAATTGCTTCTACGTTTTTAGGTATTTGCTTCTATGTTTTTAGGTATTTTGGTATTTGGTATCCCACTTCTTGGTGCCAAAATTGGTATTTGTCATCTTGGGTTGTCATAACAAAATACCATTGACTTGGAGGCTGAAACCACAGAAATCTGATTCTCACAGTTCTGGAGACTGAGAAATCCCAAGTGGAGGTGCCAGCCAATTTTTCTGGTGAAGGCCCTTTTCCTGGCTTGCAGATGGTTACATTCTTGCTGTGTCTACACATGGTGGAAAGAGGCAGTAAGCTCTCTAGTGTCACTTCTAAAAGAACACTAATCCTGTCAAATTAGGGCCCCACTCTTATGACCTCATCTAACCACAGGTACCTCTCAAAGGTCCCATCACCAAATACCATCACTTGGGGATTTGAGCTTTAGCATACAAATTTTGGTGGCACACCATTCAGGCCTTAGCATTATGTATGTGATACTAGGTTGGTGCAAGCATAATTATTGTTTCAGACTGTGAATTTGAAATCATTATAACTAGGCTCAAATTCCTCTTTATTAGTCAAAATAGGAACCATTACAATGAACACATTTTGTTTGTTTGTTCCTGGCTCCTTCGCTTAGCGTAAAGTTTTTTTTTTTTTAATTTAATTGGAGTATAGTTGATTTACAATGTTGCTTTAGTTTCAGCTGTACAACAAAATGAACTGGTTATACATATACATATATCCACTCTTTTTAAAATCAGCACATGTTTGCCAATGAGAAATAAGTTTGTTTATTCCTGTAGCATAAAAATTAGTGTTTCAGGATTTGAGGAATTCTTGAAAAGCATTTTCTGCATCCTGCTGGTTGTAGATTTTGCCTGCAAAAAGTTGTCAAGATGCTTGAAGAAGTGGTAGTTGGTGAGAGGTCAGGTGAATATGGCAGATGAGGCAAAACCTCATAGTTCAATTTGTTCAACTTTTGAAGTGTGGTTGTGTGTTGTGGAAAAGAATTGGGCCCTTTTTCTTGATCAATGCTGGCTGCAGGTATTGCAGTTTTCACTGTGTCTCATTGATTTGCTGAGCATACTTCACAGATGTAAAGGTTTCACCAGGATTCAGAAAGCTGTAATGGATCAGACCAGCAGCAGACCACCAAACAGTGACCATGACCTATTTTTGGTGCAAGTTTGGCTTTGGAAAGTGCTTTGGAGTTTCTTCTCAGTTCAGCAGCTGAGCTGGTCATCGCTGGTTGTCTGTTGTTGCATAAAATCCACTTTTTGTGGCACATCACCATCCGATCAAGAAATGATTCATTGTTGTTGCATAGAATAAGAGAAGACAACACTTTACGAAGTGACGATTGTTTTGCTTTGTGGTCAGCTCATGAGGCACCCAGTTATTGAGCTTTTTCACCTTTCCAATTTGCTTCAGATGCTGAATGACTATCAGTGGTCGACACTGAGTTCTGGGGCAACTTCTGTTGTAATTATAAGAGGATCAACTTTGATGATCCTTTCAACTGGTTGTTGTCACCTTTCGATGGTTTGCCTTTACATTCCTCATCTTCAAGGCTCTCATCTCCTTTGCAAAACTTCTTGAACTGTCACTGCAGTGTGTGCTTGTTGGCTGTTCCTGGGCCAAATGTGTTGTTGATGTTGCGAGTTGCCTCTGCTGCTTTATGACCCATTTTGAACCCATATGAGAATCGCTCGAATTTGCTTTTTGTCTAACATCATTTCCCTAGTCTAAAATAAATATAAAATAAACAGCAAGTAATGTCATTAGCAAAAAAACATAAAGCAAGAAATGTGCCTTGATTAACATAACCACATTCATTTAAGAATGTATTAATGTCAAATGGCAAAGTTCAATAATGCAAAACCACTTACTTTTACACTAACCTGATACATGATTCACTTCCGAATTACGCTGGTTGGCATTATTTTAATGTGTGTAACCAGGAGAAATTTTTTCTCTTTTGGGGAGTGGGGCTGAGTCAGGATCCATAGTAAACCATTTCCTTATATAGATATTATTATACTGAATAGACTTCTTAAAGAATTTTTGAAAAATTAATTAATTTTTGGCTGTGCTGGCTCTTCATTGCTGGGTGGACTTTTCTCTAGTTATGGCAAGTGGAGGTTACTCTCTAGTTGCGGAGCAGGAGCTTCTCATTGAGGTGCTTTCCTTTTTTGTGGAGCCACAGGCTCTAGGGCACAGGCTTCAGTACCGCCTAGATGCTTTAATCGTGATTATGTGTAAAGTAAAGTAAAGTAAGGTTGCTCAGTCGTACCCGACTCTTTGCGACCCCGTGGACTGTAGCGCACCAGGCTCCTCTGTCCATGGGATTCTCCAGGCAAGAATACTGGAGTGGGCTGCCATTTCCTTCTCCAGGGAAACTTCCTGACCCAGGGATCGAACCCAGGTCTCCCCCATTGCAGGCAGACGCTTTAACCTCTAAGCCACCAGGGAAGAAGTGTGTTATTGTTATCTGTTAACATTGACCTCTTAGAGAAGAGCTACAAATATATGAATTCAATAGTGGAGACAAAATCAGAGTTGGTTTTTATCCTCTAATATGAGAAGGCAATGGCACCCCACTCCAGTACTCTTTCCTGGAAAATCCCATGGATGGAGGAGCCTGGTAGGAAGCCATCTATGGGGTCGCACAGAGTCGGGCACGACTGAAGCGACTTAGCAGCAGCAGCAGCATGAGGTTCCTAGAAGAGTTAAATTTATAGAGTCAGAAAGTATATTGGTATGTGCCTGCGGCCAGGGCTGGGGAGGAGTGGGGAAGGGGGATGGGGTGTTTAATGGGGACAGAGTTTTAATTTAGGAAGATGAAAAAATCAGGAGATGGGTGTAAATATACTTAGTGCCACTGAACTGTACAATTAAATATGGTTAAAATAGTATATTTTATATTATGTGACTTTTATAAAAATAAATTAAAAAATAAAAAACAAAAAGCAGAACTTATCTTCTCTACTTCTAGCCTGACTTCTCTACACCCTTTCTCTTGGCTGTTCATTCAATTCAGTTCAGTTCAGTCGCTCAGTCGTGTCCAACTCTTTGCGACCCCATGAATCACAGCATGCCAGGCTTCCCTGTCCATCACCAACTCCCGAAGTTCACTCAAACTCATGTCCATCGAGTCGGTGATGCCATCCAGCCATCTCATCCTCTGTCGTCCCCTTCTCCTCCTGCCCCCAATCCCTCCCAGCATCAGAGTCTTTTCCAATGAGTCAACTCTTGGCATGAGGTGGCCAAAGTACTGGAGTTTCAGCTTTAGCATCATTCCTTCCAAAGAAATCCCAGGGCTGATCTCCTTCAGAATGGACTGGTTGGATCTCCTTGCAGTCCAAGGGACTCTCAAGAGTCTTCTCCAACAGCACAGTTCAAAAGTACCCCTTATTTCTTTCTTCTCTCTCCTGACACACCGATTAAAACTTCTTTCCTGAAAAAGACTATAGGAAGGCTGTATATTGTCACCCTGCTTATTTAACTTATATGCAGAGTTCATCATGAGAAACGCTGGGCTGGAAGAAGCACAAGCTGGAATCAAGATTGCCCAGGGAAATATGAATAACCTCAGATATGCAGATGACACCACCCTTATGGCAGAAAGTGAAGAGGAACTAGAAAGCCTCTTGATGAAAGTGAAAGAGGAGAGTGAAAAAGTTGGCTTAAAGCTCAACATTCAGAAGACGAAGATCATGGCATCTAGTCCAATCACTTCATGGGAAATAGATGGGGAAACAGTGGAAACAGTGTCAGACTTTATTTTTTTGGGCTCCCAAATCACTGCAGATGGTGACTGCAGCCATGAAATTAAAAGACGCTAACTCCTTGGTAGGAAAGTTATGACCAACCTAGATAGCATATTGAAAAGCAGAGACATTACTTTGCCAACAAAGGTCCGTCTAGTCAAGGTTATGGTTTTTCCAGTGGTCATGTATGGATGCAAGAGTTGGACTGTGAAGAAAGCTGAGTGCCAAAGAATTGATGCTTTTGAACTGTGGTGTTGGAGAAGACTCTTGAGAATCCCTTGGACTGCAAGGAGATCCAACTAGTCCATTCTGAAGGAGATCAGCCCTGGGTGTTCTTTGGAAGGAATGATGCTAAAGCTGAAACTCCAGTACTTTGGCCACCTCAAGCGAAGAGTTGACTCATTGGAAAAGACTCTGATGCTGGGAGGGATTGAGGGCAGGAGGAGAAGGGGACGACAGAGGATGAGATGGCTGGATGGCATTACCGACTAGATGGACGTGAGTTTGAGTGAACTCCGGGAGTTGGTGATGGACAGGCTTGGCGTGCTGTGATTCACGGGGTCGCAAAGAGTCGGACATGACTGAGTAACTGAACTGAACTGAACAATAATTTACACAATTTTTAGAATTTAACCAAATTGCCTTTTTATCCACAAAATTTAGCTTTTTAAGCCTGAAATTTTAGGCATTAATGAACAAAAGGATGGTTTGAAAACAATGAAGGACCAGTCCAAGCATGCTTAAATATCAGACTCAGATGACCTCTAGTCCAGTTATCAGGTAATGGGCCTGGTTAGCATGGGACTTCCTACCTGCCTCTGTTTCTGAACCCTTAGACTGTGCATATATGCAATATGCTGCTACTGATGGTCTTGTTGATCTTCAGGAACCTGTGACCTACCGCTTCTCTCCGTCCAACCAAAGAGCCAGGAAAGGGGAAGGAAGAAGAGATTTCAACATGGAGAAAGGGAGTGGACAAACGGCCAAGGACCTCACCAAGGTTCCAGCTGAAGTTAAATCTTCATTTTCCTGTTGCGCTTTGGAAATACAATAAGCAACACATGTGGCTTGTGAATGGAGAAGATTCTCAGAGGACAAGCTATGAAAAGCTTGTCCACCTTTAGCTTCAAAGAAGCGCTCACATTGATTCTTTTCCTCCCAGCCCCACCCTTCTCTTCTAAGAGTTTCTCATCTGCTTTTCTCTCCTGGGCCGGAGGTTTTTTCATGTGCTACTCGCAATATACACTGTAAATTTAGTAAGGGTTTGGTTTAACTTTGGAGTGAATCTAAAGCACAGCTGTTTCCTTTTTCTTGTGCCTTTTCCTCCTCCCCATCAGTTTTTCCCTTAAGTTTGGACATTTACAATTTTTTAAAATTAGCCAAATATCTGTATTTTACAACCAAAGCTTGTTTTTTAAAACATCAGCTTCATTTTTCTTTACTAAAGAACTGACATACCTAAAAGTGTCAGGACTCTAGCCACTCACTGATAAATATTATTAAGAAAAATGATTGTTGGACTGTTTTGAATGGGAGTGTAGCTGTGGAATTTTTTTTTTTTCTTTCCCCTTCACACACCTCAGGAAGGAAAATACAGAAACACCCTTTGACTACTCTCTTGAGAAGTACTCTTAAACCCAGAATAACCCTACACAAGTAAAACCTTTGTGTTTGGCATAGAGTGGATCCTGAGGAGAAGAGGATGTTGAAAAAGACACGGAACAGTGGGTTCTTCTCACAAAGAAATTCTGTACTTTTAGTTTCTGTGCTTTTAGTGTCTCTGAAAGCTATTTACTGAGGGGAGGGAAGGCAGAAAATGTACCCTTTACAGGGGCTGTTTGAATCTCTAAATCTGACTTTAGTTCTAAGGTGAATGACCTGTGTAAATAAAATTAAAATTACCTCAGGTTTCTTTATGCAATGTTCTTCCCTCCTTTTTCTTGCCAACAGTTGGCTTCCAGTTTGGGTCATGCTTGTCAGTAAAGCACCAGGTGTGTAGACAGTAAATAGTATCAGAATGCTCTGGGGCTTTTTATACTCTCAGGTTCATCAATTCACAACACCTCAGTGGAAATCAATCTTCATTTGGGGAAACAAAATACATTTTTGATATTTGCTTTTTTTTTTAAACATTAGTCCCGTGGAACATTGGACTCTATTCAGCATGGAATTCCCGTATTTTCAACTATTGCAAATT
Source organism: Bubalus bubalis (assembly GCF_019923935.1). NCBI lineage: Eukaryota > Metazoa > Chordata > Mammalia > Artiodactyla > Bovidae > Bubalus > Bubalus bubalis. Next base: position 35,257,900 of record NC_059160.1, read on the forward strand.
TTCTAACTTCCTGCCTTGTCATTTCTGATTTAATCTGTCTAAAACTGAATTTATCAGCCCTTTCTGGTTCCTCACTGAATTTATTCATTTGCTGAAGAAAAAAATTGAGAGTTTTCTTCTAGTCACTGGGCTCAGTGCTAGGACTACCATGGTGAAGAGACAGTAAGTCTCAGCCCTTATGGAGTTTTCATCATTCAAATAGGAGAGATCAGATTGTCGTTTAGTTTCTCAGTTGTGTCTGACTCTTTTTGCCACCCAATGGACTGTGGCCCACCAAGCTCATCTGTCCGTGGGATTTCCCAGGCAAGAATACTGGAGTGGGTTGCCATTCTTACTCCAGGGGATCTTCCTGACCCAGGGATTGAACCCACATCTCTTTACATCTCCTGCATTGGAAGGCAGGTTCTCTACCACTAGTGCCACCTGGGAAGCCCTCAGAGATCAAATAGTAAACAATAAATACCTTGATGATTATGTGACTTTGATTGAGACAAGTGCTATGAAGGAGATGCTCAGGTACTACAAGTGAGTTTAACTGGAGACATTCTAATCTGGGAAGTCAGGAAAGCTTCATTAATGAAGACGTGTTCAAAGTGAGCTCTCAAGATGACTAAGTGTCCCCTGATGCAGTACTGTGAATGTGTCCAGGGGAATCAGTAGCTGTGGAAGGTGGTTGTGAGGAGGCATATGTTTCCTAAAGAAATTGAGCAGAAGATAGGGTTTCTGGAAGAGAATGAAGGGAGAGTGATTTAAAATTTAGTCTGGTGAAGAAGGGCTTGGAGCATGAAGGCCTTTGAGCCATCTGGGAGATTTTAAATTTTGTTCTAAGAGTAATGAAAAGCCATAGAAAGATTTGAAGCAGGAGAATAACTTAATTTTAAAAAAGTAAAATAGAATAACTAGCCGCTGTCAGGAGAATGGAAGCGAAATCTTGTAGTTAGGATTTTTATCACATACTTGCCCTTCATTTCTGGTAACAGAATCCCTCTGCTTGTGGAGAATCCTTTCCCTGTGATGTGGGCAAAATTTGACTCTCCCTTATCCCCCATCCCCTGGAGAAGGAAATGGCAACCCACTCCAGTGTTCTTGCCTGGAGAATCCCATGGACTGAGGAGCCTGGTGGGCTACAGTCCATGGGGTCGCAAAGAGTTGGACACGACTGAGCAACTTCAATTTCACTTTCAGTTTCACTTTCATCCCCCATAACATGGGCTTCCCAGGTGGCTCAGTGTCTGTCAGTCTGTCTGCCAGTGCAGGAGATGCAATAGACTAGGGTTCCATCCCTGGGTTGTGAAGATCCCCTGGAGCAGGAACTGGCTACCCACTCCGGTATTCTTGCCTGGAGAATCCCACGGAAAGAGGAGCTTGGTGGGCTATAGTCCAGGAGGTTGCACACAGCCAGACATGACTGAGCACAGCATCCTCCATTGCAGGCGTGGGCAAATAACCCATCTAAATGTAACTAATCAGAGTTTTTTGTTCTCTTGGCCTGAGTGTATGGTTCAGCAGTGGCAGTGACCCAAGTGAGAGTAACCAGCATCCTCCCTAGGACATCTGCTCAAACTCTCAGGAAAGAGATAATCCTTTTCTCTCTGGATTGTCAGCTGTAAGGGCCAGATCAGATCAGTTCAGTTCAGTTCAATTGCTCAGTTGTGTTCAACTCTTTGTGACCCCATGGACTGCAGTACACCAGGCTTCCCTGTCCATCACCAACTCACAGAGCTTGCTCATGTCCATTGAGTCGGTGATGCCACCCAACCGTCTCATCCTCTGTCGTCTCCTTCTCCTCCCGTTTTCAATCTTTCCAGCATTAGGGTCTCTTCCAATGAGTCAGGTCTTCACATCAGGTGGCCAAAGTATTGGAGCTTCAGTTTCAGCATCAGTCCTTCCAATGAATATTCAGGACTGATTTCCTTTAGGATTGACTGGTTTGATCTCCTAGCAGTCCAAGGGACTCTCAACACTCTTCTCCAATACCATAGTTCAAAAGCATGAAGAGAAGTTAAAGGCAAAGGAGAAAAGGAAAGATAAACCCATCAGGTCAGATCAGCAGGGAAAATATCAGTAATCTTTTCTATTATTTTAAGGGAGCCCCCCGCCTCCCGAGACTGAAACCAACAAGAGGGAAGTATAATCAAGAGCTGGAGAGAAAGACAGATTCCTGAAAAAATCAGACAAATCTATAGATCCAGTCATGAATAGTTTATTCCCTCTTGGTTATGTGATGCAATAAATATACTTCCTTTTAAAAAAGTAATCTAGTTTGAGTAGAATATTTGTCTCTTGCAGTCAGAGTCCAGACCAATATAGGAGGTTAGATTAGGACATCTGCTCAAACTCTCAGGAAAGAGATAATCCTTTTCTCTCTGGATTGTCAGCTGTAAGGGCCAGATAAGATTAGTTCAGTCGCTCAGTTGTGTTCAACTCTTTGTGACCCCATGGACTGTAGCATGCCAGGCCTCCTAGCACCAACTCCCAGAGTCTGCACAAACTCATGTCCATCCAGTTGGTGATGTCATCCAACCACCTCATCCTCTGTCATCCGCTTCTCCTCCCACCTTCAATCTTTCCCAGTGTCAGGGTCTTTTCAAATAAGCCAGTTCTTTGCATCAAAGTATTGGAGTTTCAGCTTCAGCATCAGTCCTTTCAAAGAATATTCAGGATTGATTTCCTTTAGGATGGACTGGTTGGATCTCCTTGCTGTCCAAGAGACTCTCAAGAGTCTTCTCCAACACCACAGTTCAAAAACATCAATTCTTCAGCACTCAGCTTTCTTTGTAGTCCAACTCTCACATCCATATATGACTACTGGATAAACTATAGCTTTGACTAGATGGACCTTTGTTGGCAAAGTAATGTCTCTTCTTTTGAATATGCTGTCTAGGTTGGTCATAACTTTTCTTCCAAGGAGCAAGTGTCTTAATTTCATGGCTGCAGTCAACATCTGCAGTGATTTTGGAGCCCAAGAAAATAAAGTCTGTCACTGTTTCCATTGTTTCCCAATCTATTTGCCATGAAGTGATGGGACCAGATGCCGTGATCTTAGTTTTCTGAATGATGAGCTTTAAGCCAACTTTTTCACTCTCCTCTTTCACTTTCATCAAGAGGCTCTTTAGTTCTTCTTCGCTTTCTGCCACAAGTGTGGTATCATTCGCATATCTGAGGTTATTGATATTTCTCCTAGCCATCTTGATTCCAGCTTGTGCTTCATCCAGACCAGCATTTCACAGGATGTACTCTGCATATCAATTAAATAAGCAGGGTGACAAAATACAACCTTAATCTACTCCTTTCACAATTTGGAACCAGTCTGTTCCATGTCCAGTTCTAACTGTTGCTTCTTGGACTGCATACAGATTTCTCAGGGGGCAGGTCAGGTGGTCTGGTATTCCCATCTCTTTCAGAATTTTCCACAGTTTTTTGTGATCCACACAGTCAAAGGCTTTCACATAGTCAATAAAGCAAAAGTAGATGTTTTTCTGAAACTCTCTTGATTTTTCTGTGATCCAATGGATGTTGGCAATTTGATCTCTGGTTCCTCTGCCTTTTCTAATCCAGCTTGAACACCTGGAAGTTCATGGTTCATGTACTGTTGAAGCCTGACTTGGAGAATTTTGAGCATTGAATTGAGATTCAGTAGGTGGTAGTGATAAAGGTGAGAGATAATGACTGGACTAGTGTGGTCATAATAGAGTTGGAGAGAAGCCAACAGATTTGAAATCTGTTTAGGAGATACAGTTGGAAGGATTGAGCAATTGATTAGATATGGGGCTGAAGAGAAAAGGGAAGTGTCAAAAACATTGGCTGCTTCTCTGCCTTGCACATCTGAGGTTGCCATCCACAGAGATAGGAAACACCCAGGAAAGAATAGTTTTGGGCTAATGGTGAAAGGCAAAACTCTATTAGCCTTTGCCCTGCTTCATTCCGTACTCCAAGGCCAAATTTGCCTGTTACTCAGGTGTTTCTTGACTTCCTACTTTTGCATTCCAGTCCCCTATAATGAAAAGGACATCTTTTTTGGGGTGTTAGTTCTAAAAGGTCTTTTAGGTCTTCATAGAACCGTTCAACTTCAGCTTCTTCAGCATTACTGGTTGGGGCATAGACTTAAGAGTACCATGATATTGAATGATTTGCCTTGGAAACAAACAGAGATCATTCTGTCATTTTTGAGATTGCATCCAAGTACTGCATTTCAGACTCTTTTGTTGACCATGATGGCTACTCCATTTCTTCTAAGGAATTCCTGCCCACAGTAGTAGATATAATGGTCATCTGAGTTAAATTCCCCCCTTTCCAGTCCATTTTAGTTTGCTGATTCCTAGAATGTCGAAATTCACTCTTGCCATCTCTTGTTTGACCACTTCCAATTTGCCTTGATTCATGGACCTGACATTCCAGGTTCCTATGCAATATTGCTTTTTACAGCATCTGACCTTGCTTCTATCACCAGTCACATCCACAACTGGGTGTTGTTTTTGCTTTGGCTCCATTCCTTCATTCCTTCTGGAGTTATTTCTCCACTGATCTCCAGTAGCATATTGGGCACCTACCGACCTGGGGAATTCCTCTTTCAGTATCCTATCATTTTGCCTTTTCATACTGTTCATGGGGTTCTCAAGGCAAGAATACTGAAGTGGTTTGCCATTCCCTTCTCCAGTGGACCACATTCTGTCAGACCTCTCCACCATGACCCACCTGTCTTGGGTGGCCCCACAGGGCATGGCTTAGTTTCATCGAGTTAGACAAGGCTGTGGTCCATGTGATTAGATTGACTACTTTTCCGTGATTATGGTTTCAGTGTGTCTGCCCTCTGATGCCCTCTTGCAACACCTAACATCTTACTTGGGTTTCTCTTACCTTGGATGTTGAGTATCTCTTCACAGCTGCTCCAGCAAAGCACAGCCACTGCTCCTTACCTTGGATGAGGTCTCCCCTCCTAACTTTGAACATGGAGTAGCTCATATGACCATGTATGGTCATAGTAAACACCTTCTTCCAACAACACAAGAGAAGACTACACATGAACATCACCAGATGGTCAACACCGAAATCAGATTGATTATATTCTTTGCAGCCAAAGATGAAGAAGCTCTACACAGTCAGCAAAAACAAGACTAGGAGCTGACTGTGGCTCAGACCATGAACTCCTTATTGCCAAATTCAGACTTAAATTGAAGAAAGTAGGGAAAACCACTAGACCATTCAGGTATGACATAAATCAAATCCCTTATGATTATACAGTGGAAGTGAGAAATAGATTTAAGGGACTAGATCTGATAGGCAGATTGCCTGATGAACTATGGACGGAGGTTTGTGACATTGTATAGGAGACAGGAATCAAGACCATCCCCACGGAAAAGAAATGCAAAAAAGCAAAATAGCTGTTTGGGGAGGTCTTACAAATAGCTGTGAAAAGAAGAGAAGCAAAAAGCAAAGGAGAAAAGGAAAGATATAAGCATCTGAATGCAGAGTTCCAAAGAATAGCAAGGAGAGATAAGAAAGCCTTCCTCAGTGATCAATGCAAAGAAATAGAGGAAAACAACAGAATGAGAAAGACTAGAGATCTCTTCAAGAAAATTAGAGATACCAAGGGAACATTTCATGCAAAGATGGGCTTGATAAAGGACAGAAATGATATAGACCTAACAGAAGCAGAAGATATTAAGAAGAGGTGGCAAGAATACACAGAACTGTACAAAAAAGATCTTTACGACCCAGATAATCACGATGGTGTGATCACTCACCTAGAGCCAGACATCCTGGAATGTGAAGTCAAGTAGGCCTTAGAAAGCATCACTATGAACAAAGCTAGTAGAGGTAATGGAATTCCAGTTGAGCTATTTCAAATCCTAAAAGATGAGGCTGTGAAAGTGCTGCACTCAATATGCCAGCAAATTTGGAAAACTCAGCAGTGGCCACAGGCCTGGAAAAGGTCAGTTTTCATTCCAATCCCAAAGAAAGGCAATGCCAAAGAATGCTCAAACTACTGCACAATTGCACTCATCTCACACGCTAGTAAAGTAATGCTCAAAATTCTCCAAGCCAGGCTTCAGCAATACGTGAAGCATGAACTTCCAGATGTTCAAGCAGAGGAACCAGAGATCAAATTGCCAACATCTGTTGGATCATGAAAAAAGCAAGAGAGTTCCAGAAAAACATCTATTTCTGCTTTATTGACTATGCCAAAGCCTTTGACTGTGTGGATCACAATAAACTGTGGAAAATTCTGAAATAGATGGGAATACCAGGCCGCCTGAACTGCCTCTTGAGAAATCTATATTCAGGTCAGGAAACAACAGTTAGAACTGGACATGGAACAACAGACTGGTTCCAAATAGGAAAAGGAGTATGTCAAGGCTGTATATTGTCACCCTGCTTATTTAACTTATATGCAGAGTACATCATGAGAAACGCTGGGCTGGAAGAAGCACAAGCTGGAATCAAGATTGCCGGGAGAAATATCAATAACCTCAGATATGCAGATGACACCACCCTTATGACAGAAAGTGAAGAGGAACTCAAAAACCTCTTGATGAAAATAAAAGAGGAGGATGAAAAAACTGGCTTAAAGCTCAACGTTCAGAAAACTAAGATCATGGCATCTGGTCCCATCACTTCATGGCAAATAGATGGGGAAACAGTGGAAACAGAGGCTAACTTTATTTTTCTGGGCTCTGAAATTACTGCAGATGGTGACTGCAGCCATGAAATTAAAGGACGCTTACTCCTTGGAAGGAAAGTTATGACCAACCTAGATAGCATATTGAAAAGCAGAGACATTACTTTGCCAACAAAGATCCGTCTAGTCAAGGCCATGGGTTTTCCAGTGGTCATGTATGGATGTGAGAGTTGGACTATGAAGAAAGCTGAGTGCCGAAGAATTGATGGTTTTGAACTGTGTTGTTGGAGAAGACTCTTGAGAGTCCCTTGGAGTGCAAGGAGATCCAGCCAGTCAATCCTAAAGGAGATCAGTCCTGGGTGTTCATTGGAAGGCCTGATGCTGAAGCTGAAACTCCAGTACTTTGGCCACCTCATGCGAAGAGTTGACTAATTGGAAAAGACCTTGATGCTGGGAGCGATTGGGGGTAGGAGGAGAAGGGGACGACAGAGGATGAGATGGCTGGATATCATCACCGACTCGATGGACATGAGTTTGGGTAAACTCTGGGGGTTGGTGATGGACAGGAAGGCCTGGCGTGCTGTGGTTCATTGGGTCACAAAGAGTTGAACACGACTGAGTGACTGAACTGTACTGAATGGTGAAATGAGATCTTTATTTCAATTTTGCTCATGTTGAGTTTAGAATTCTTGAAAGCCACAGGTCTATTAACAGCACTATCATTCTGCTAATCACTGAGACTTTAAACTGTTACCTTCTTTGACTTAACGTCTCACTCTCATTTTGAAACTCCAGAAAGACCTTAGGGTCTGCATTAAAAAAAATCAATTTTATTGAAACATACTTTACCCCCAAAATTGCATACATTGTATATGTACAGCACAATGTGTTGTTATAAATGTTCACATCCATGTAACAATTGACACAATCAAGATACAGAACATTTCCAGCACCCCCAAATTTCCTCTGTTCTCTTTCCATATCTGTCACTTTTCCCCCTAACCCTTCATCCCAGGCAAACATCAATCTTCTCTTTATTGCTGTAGATTAAATTTACCTTTCCTAAAATCTTTCATATAGATGGAACTATAGAGTGTGTACTCTTTTATGTCTGGATCTTCTTACTTAGCATAATTTTTTTTGAGATTCACCAGTTTTATTGTTTAATTATTCCACTGTATGGATATAACATAGATTTGTTAATTCACTCTCCTGTTAATGAATATTTGAATTGTTTCTAGTTTTGGGCTTTTAGAAATAAAAGTTCTATGCTATATGCTTGCCATGTACAGGTCTCTGTGTCACGCAGTTTTATTTTTCTTGGGTAAATACCTAAGGGTTAGTTTGCTGAATCATATGGTAAGAATATGTTTGTTTATAAGAAATTGCCACTGATTTCTGGATGCTTGGGGCTGGTACACTGGGACGACCCAGAGGGATGGAATGGGGAGGGAGGAGGGAGGAGGGTTCAGGATGGGGAACACATGTATACCTGTGGCGGATTCATTTTGATATTTGGCAAAACTAATACAATTATGTAAAGTTTAAAAATAAAATAAAATAAAAAAAAAAAAAAAGAAATTGCCACTGATTTCCAAATGGCCGTACCTCCAGCAATGTATGAGAGATCCAGTTGCTTGCACATTCTTGTCCATACTTGATATTATTGTTCTTTCTAATTTTAGCTATACTAGTGCATGGTATTTCACTGTGGTTAAATTTGCATTCTCCTGATGATTAATGACGGTGAGTATTTTGCTATTCTTTATTATTATTAAATGAAATGCTTATTTGCTCTTTGTATATATACTTTGGAGGAGTGTCTGTTCAAATCCTTTCTTGATTTGACACCTTTTTATTTGAAATAATTATGGGCTCATAGGAAGTTACAAAAATAGTATAAGTCTGATGTCTTAGTTTTCCAATGGTGACATGTTATGTAGTTTATAACATAGTATCAACACTAGGAAATTTACATTGGTATTACTGTTAACAGACTTTATTCAGCTTTCATTTTTAATAAACCTACATTTATGTATGTGGATATGTGTGTGTGTGTGTGTGTGTGTGTGTGTGCATGCATTCATGTGTGCTCAGTCGAGTCTGACTCTTGAGTGTAACCAGCTAGGCTCCTCTGACTGGAATTTTCCAGGCAAGAATACTGGAGTGGGTTGCCATTTCCTATACCAGGAGATCATCCTGACCCAGAGATAGAATCCACGTCTCTTGCATCTCCTGTATGGGCAGGCAGATTCTTTACCACCGCGCCACCTAAGAATCCTGTGTGTGTTGTGTGTGTGTGTGTGTGTGTGGTGTGTTCTATGCAGTTTTAGCCTATGCAAAGATTTGTGCGCTTGCTACAATGATCAAGATACAGAACTGTTCTATCACTGCAAAAGGACTCTCTCAAGCACACCCCATTACACACCCCACCCAATCCATTGTCCCTATCCTTTAGTACCAATGTTTGTTTTTTATGATTTTATCACTTTGAAAATATATAAAATCGTATAGTATCCAACCTTTTAAGATTGGCTTTTTCACTCAGCATAATATTTACACACATTGTGTCTCTCAGTAGTTTGATCCTTTTATATTATATGTATAGAATTTCATAATATGATGGATGTATCAGGGTTTTAACATTTACTCGTTGAAAAACATTTGGGCATTTGGGTTGTTCTAGTTTTTGGCTATTTGTAAAGCTGCTGTGAACATTTGTGTACAGATTTTTATGTAAACATGGGTTTTTATTTTAATTTTTGTATAAATGGCCAACAGGGCAGTTTCTGGGTTGTATGGTAAGTGTATGCTTAATTTCAGAAGATGCCTAACTATTTTCCAGAATGGCAGCACCATTTTGTATTCCTGCCAGCAATGTACAGGAAATCCAGTTTCTCTGCATTTTTGCCAATATTTGATATTATCATGTTTATTTTCTTTTTTATTTCTTTCCTTCCTTCCTTCCCTCCCTCCAGGATTTTTCGTCTTTTTCTTTCATCTGGCTTAATAGGTATATAGTGATATTGCCATATTTGTAGTTGAGTTGTTTGTCTTGTTGACTTAAAAGTGTTCTCTATACATTTTGAATGTATGTCTTTTATGAGATATGTTTTTCAAACATTTTTCCCAGTTTGTGGTTTGCCTATTTACCTTCTTAATATCTTTTAAAGAGTAAAGGTTTTCAATTTTGACAAAGTCCAATTTATAAATTTTAATTCTTTTTTGATGATTTTTCCTGTCATATCTAAGAACTCTTTGCTTAACTCAGGGTCAAATGATAGTCTCCTATTTTTTTCCTTATACTTATATAGTCTTTACTTTTATCTATATGCCTGTGATCCATTTTAAGTTTATTTTGATGCATGCAATGAAGTAAGGATTGAGCTTTGCATTTTTTTCTTGTGGATAGCCAGTCATTTCAATGCCATTCATTAAGGAGATTATCTTTTCCATACATAATTACTCTGGAAACTTTGTCAAAAATTGACCATATATGTATAAATCAATTTCTGGACTTTATATTCTATTTCATTGATCTGTGTGTTTTTTCTTTTTTTATTATTATTTTCTGTATGTTTTTTCTGATGCCAACACCACACTGTCTTGATTTTTCTAGCTTTATAATATGTCTTAAAACCATGTAGCATAAGCAACTTTGTTTTAATATTCAAAATTGTCTTGGCCTATCTAGTTCCTTTGCATTTCTGTATAACTGAACTAAGATTTTGACTGAGATTGTATTAAATCTATCAATCAATTTGGGGAGGCTTGACACTTCATGGGAAATAGATGGGGAAACAGTGGAAACAGTGTCAGACTTTATTTTTTTGGGCTCCAAAATCACTGCAGATGGTGATTGCAGCCACGAAATTAAAAGACACTTACTCCTTGGAAGGAAAGTTGTGACCAACCTAGATAGCATATTCAAAAGCAGAGACATTACTTTGCCAACAAAGGTCCATCTAGTCAAGGCTATGGTTTTTCCAGTGGTCATGTATGGATGTGAGAGTTGGACTGTGAAGAAAGCTGAGCACCGAAGAATTGATGCTTTTGAACTGTGGTGTTGGAGAATACTCTTGAGAGTCCCTTGGACTGCAAGGAGATCCAACCAGTCCATTCTAAAGGAGATCAGTCCTGGGTGTTCATTGGAAGGACTGATGCTAAAGCTGAAACTCCAATACTTTGGCCACCTGATGAGAAGAGTTGACTCATTGGAAAAGACTCATGCTGGGAGGGATTGGGGGCAGGAGAAGGGGACGACAGAGGATGAGATGGCTGGATGGCATCACCGACTCGATGGACATGAGTTTGGGTGAACTATGGGAGTTGGTGATGGACAGGAAGGCCTGGCATGCTGCAATTCATGGGGTCGCAAAGAGTCGGACACGACTGAGCAACTGAACTGAACTGACACTTCAGTAATATCATGTCTTCCAAATAATGAACATGATATGTCTCTCCATTTATTTAGATTTTCTTTAAATTTCCTAAACAATATTATGCAGTTTTCATATCAGTCTTTCACAATATTTGTTAAGCTGATTCCTAAATAGTTCATATTTCTTCATGCTACTGTACAATAAATATTATTTTAAAATATTCAGTTCCAAATTGTTCATTGCTATTATATAGCAGTTGACATTTAACATATATTCTGTGACATTACTAAACTCCCTTACAAGTTCATAGTTTGTTTTTTTTTTTTAGATTTTTAAGGATTTTCTACATAGGTAGTCATATGGTCAGAAAGAGACATTTCTCTTTCTGCTTTGCTATCTGTAGACTTTTTGTTTCTTTTTCTTTCCTGATTGCACAGGTGGGGACATTCAGTACAATGTTACATAGAAGTGGTAAGATCTGATGTCATTGCCTTTCTCCAGATATATTTGCTGAGCTCATATTGCTATTACTTTATTAAAATTTTTTGTATTAATATTCATAAGGAATATTAACTAGTAATTTATTTTAATACCTTTGGTTTTTGGTTTCAGGGTAATGCTGACCTTATAAAATGAGTTGGGAAGTGCTCCCTCCTCTGTTTTCTGAAGGACCTTAGGTAGGATTGATATTATTAATTCACCAGTAAAGCCATCTGGATCTGGCATTTTCTTTCTGGGAAGGTTTTCAATTTTAAATTCAATTCCTTTATTAGAATTATACCTACTCAGATTTTCTGTTTCATTTTTAAGTCAGTTTTGGTAATATGAGTCTTTCAAGGAATTTATCCATTTCATATAAGTTGTTTATTGTCAAAAGTTTTGTGTAATTTTCCTATTACATTTTCAATGTCTGCACCATCTGTAGTGAGTCGTCTGTTTTGTTTCTGATACAGTTAATTTCTGTGTTCTTTGTTAATTTCTTGATCAACTAAGCAAGAGGTTTGTAATTTTTTTCTTTTCAAATAATTGTATTTCCTCAATTTTTAGTCTCTATTTCATTGACTTTCCCTGTTGTTATTTTATATTTTATCAGTTTGATTTTTCCTGTTGCTTCTTTCCTTTTACTATGATTTTAATTGCAATACTTTTACTTGATTAATGAGATTGGAAATTAGAACATCACATTGGACCTTACTTCTATAAATTTAAAGCTGTAGATTTCTCTCCAAGCACTGCATTGTTGGCATCACACTATTTTAAAAACTTGAAGTATAATTCATATACACTGGAATTTACTCCTTTGAAGCATGTAAATCAGTTGTTTTCAGTAAATTCACAAGGTTGAACAGTCATCACCACAATCTAATGCCAGAGTACTTCATTACTCCAAGAAGATTCTCTATGCCTGTTAGTGGTCACTTTTATTTCCACCTTTCCTCTAGCAAACGCTAATCAATTGGACAGCATTTTCTTTACTATTCATCAATTGATGTACATTTTGATTGTATCCTCTGATTATATCCTGACTTTTATCAGTAATGCTTCCATGAACATTCATATACAAGTTTTTGTTTGAACATAGGTTTTCAGTTCTCCTGAGTATATATACCCAGAAGTGGAATTGCTGAGTCATATGATAGCTCTGTGTTTAGTATTTTGAAGAACCACCAAACTGCTTTCCACAGTGCCTGCACAATTTTGCATTTCCACCCTCCTCAATTAATCTGTATTTGTTCTAATATAAGTTATTTATATTTTTTATTATAGCCATCCTAGTGTGTATGATGGGGAAGGCAGTGGCACCCCACTCCAGTACTCTTGCCTGGAAAATCCCATGAATGGAGGAGCCTGGTGGGCTGCAGTCCATGGGGTCGCTAAGAGTCGGACATGACTGAGCGACTTCACTTTCACTCTTCACTTTCATACATTGGAGAAGGAAATGGCAACCCACTCCAGTGTTCTTGCCTGGAGAATCCCAGGGACGGGGAAGCCTGGTGGGCTGCCATCTATGGGGTCGCACAGAGTCGGACACGACTGAAGTGACTTAGCAGCAGCAGCAGCAGCAGTGTGTATGAAGTGCTATCACATTGTGGTTTAGATTTTCATTTCCCTAATGACTAATGATAGTGGATATCTTTTCTCTTACTCAAGGGGTGGTCAGCCTTTTTGTTTAATTCAGGCTTTCAGTTGATTGGGTAAGGCCCACCCACATTGGGGAGGACAATTTGCTTTACTCAGTCTACTGATATAAATGTTAATCTCATCCAAATACACTCTCATGCAAATACCCAGAATGATGTTTGGCCACATATCTGGGCACCTGTTAGTCAAGGTGACACATAAAATTAGTCATCACACTCACCTTCAAGACTAGTGGGATTAAGCTCCATCTCCTGGCTGGGAAAGTTTCTACAGATTTTTGACATTCTTCTGTAAGGGAAATTTGACACTTTTCCCCACTGAGTGAGTCTTTGTTCCTCACAACCAACCAAATGGGCCCTAACACAGAAGGCCTAAAAGCCATGAAGGAGATAAATATTCCTTTGGTGTGATATTTTAGATTAAATTTAAATCATAGAAATGAAAAAATCCAGATCCTTTCCTCATATTCTATAGAATTCATTGTCTTTCTGGTGGCGTTTGCTGAAGCAGACCTCCCACAATGGTCTGTTCCTCACAATTTATCATATTTACTGAGTAGCTATTATGTGCCAAGGATGATGCTTGGCCTGAAACTATGTCCCCGATGGCTCAGTGGTAAAGAATTCTCCTGCAATGCAGGAGACCCAGATTTGATCCCTGGGTCAGGAAGATACCCTTGAATAGGAAATGGCAACTCATTCCAGTATTCTTGCCTGGGAAATTCCATGGACAGAGAAGCCTGTTGGGGTACAGTCCAAAGTGTTGCAAAGAGTTAGACAAGACTGAGTGCAGAATAGCACATGATGGCCAGAAATCCTGTATTTAAGGAATTATAATCCAGTGGGTCAAAGAGAGGTGTAGAGTTAGAAGATTTGGGTTGAGTCTTGCTTATCATTTATTCTGACCTTAGGCAGGTTAATTAAAAAAATTTTTTTGGCTGCACAGTACAGCTTGCAGTAGCTTAACTCCCGGACCAGGGATCAAACCCATGCCCTCTGCACTGGAAGGGTGGAGTCTTAATCACTGTACCACCACGGAAGAAGTCCCCCAAATTCTTTATATGTCAACTTCCTCATTTGTCAAAAGAATATGATGATAGTAATAATAATGATAATAATAATAGTGATAATAAGAATGCATTGTTCACAGGGTTGTAGTAACTAGATAAAAGGTATTTGTGAAGGAAAAGGTAGGTTTTAGATCGCTGCACAAATACTGTTGTTCTCAGTAGCAACAGTAGGCAAGATAGACAAGAATAGATGTCATTATCTCCAACTTCTGTGACTTTAACATAGTGATTAAGCATCTTGTGCAGAATCACACAGCCAGTTTTGTGCACTGCTCACTTCAGAACACAGGTCTTTGCTTTCTGTTGTTTCCATCCCACTTCACTGCAAGAATCCGATGCATTCCTGTTTCCAAGGGCAGCCTGTCTGTTTTTTAAATTTTGGAACACATAAAAAGGCATAATGTGAGATTAAAAAAAAAAACCTTCTGGTTTGCATTTACCTTGGCAGCTTGAAGAAAACATATTTGTCTGGGCATGTTTAGAAATGGATGATAGTTTTTGATTCTTATCCATATCCTCCAGGCTTTCTTTGGGGCACAAAGATTATCTTTGGGGTTCAGGAAAACATAATGTCATTTTATTTTTCAAATCCTCAGGGTGTTAGGAGTTTTGAGGGTTATTTTTCCATACTGCCCTTTCATTGTAGCTATTATTTTTTAATCTAATATTCATAATTCATTTTGTTGAAGAAGAGATTTCATTTTATGCCAATAAATATGTATGACTATTGGAAGAGGAAAAAAGTGCCTGAGCTGTGAATGCTGGCAAGAATTATAGGGTACAGTATAGTGAAATAGAATGTGGGGATTATATCACTGGGCTCCTCTGTAAAAACCACATGATTGAGAAGAAAATAGGAATCATCTTCTGCTGAAATTGATCAAGGAAATATCTTCAAAAGCATACTGGAAAAAGAGTTAAAAGGACACAGTTTATTTTACTTGTAAAATCATAATCCTTTATGGAAGATCTGGGTAAATAGACTTCAAAGTTTTGGCTTTGTTCAAGATTCCTTGACACATTGGGTGGCTTGAAAAAGTAAATTCACTGTCTGGAAATTAGATTTCCAGATAACATTCTACTTGGTACTTGGGAGCTAATTATATTAATGACCAGTGCTTATAATAAGATTACTATGCAGCAGACTATATGCTAAGCATTTAACTAGCTATTATATCACTTAATCCTCTGCATACTTTGGGAAGTAAGTATAATTATTGTTTCTATTTTATAGATAAGAAGAAAATGTTCAGTGTATTATAATCATCTGTTTACATACTTCTCTTTCCCTCTGGACATGAATTTATGAGGGTAGGGCTTGAACCTTCATATTATTCATCTCCCATGCTTAGCGTAGACTCGGGTTCATAGGCAGTCAATAAATGTGCTCTAATCTATGCTTCAGGAACCCACTGTCTGTATGATGAGTTGAAGTTCACTGTTTAGGCAAAATCAAATAAGGATTTATTTGTGGATGAAGAAAGGAGAAAAAGAAATGTAAAAAGCTATGAAAAGATAAATGGTAACTGATATAAGATTTTAAGTAAAGGCAGAATTGTAAGTTGGGCTTCCTGGCTCAGTGGTAAAGAATCCGCCTGCCAGTGCAAGAAGCTTGGGTTGAATCCCTGGGTCAGGAAGATCCCCTGGAGAAGGAAATGGCAACCCACACCAGGATTCTCACCTGGAGAATCCCACAGACAGAGGAGCCTGGTGGGCTACAGTCCATAGGGTTGCAAAGAGTCAGACGCGACTAAAGTGGCTTAGCACACATGAACACAAAAGAGCTGTTTAAAACTATCTTAATGGGTCACAGGTGGAGAAGGAAATGGCACCCCACTCCAGTGTTCTTGCCTGGAGAATCCCAGGGACGGCGGAGCCTGGTGGGCTGCCGTCTCTGGGGTCGCACAGAGTCGGACATGACTGAAGCACCTTAGCAGTTAGCAATGGGTCACAGGAGATGTACAGTCTCACTTCGTTTTATTATGCTTTACCTTAGTGCACTTTGCAGATATGTATTTTTTTATAAATTGAAAATTGAATGTTTGTGGCAACCCTACATTGATCAAGTTCATCAGCATCTTTTTTTTTCCAATAGCATCTGCTCACTTTATGTCTCTATGACACATTTTGGTAATTCTAGCAATATTTTAAGCTTTTCATTATCATTATATTTGTTATGGTGATTTGTGATCCGTGCTCTTTGATGTTACTATTGTAATTGTTTTGGGGCACCACAAACTGTGCCCATATCAGATGATTAACTTGATAAATGTGTGTGTGCTGATTGCTCCATAGACAGGCGGTTCCCCCATCTCTCTCCCTCTCCTTGGGACCTTCCTATTCCCTGACACACAACAGTATCAAAGTCAGGCCAATTAACAATTGTATAACGCCTTCTAAGTGTTCAAGTGAAAGAAAGAATTACAGATCTCTCACTTTAAATCAAAAGCTAGAAATGATTAAGCTTAGTGAGGAAGGCATATTGAAAGTCTGAAAAGATAGGCTAAAAACTAGGCTTCTTGTACCAGTTAGCCAAGTTGTGAATGCAAAGGAAAAGTTCTTGAAGGAAATTGAAAGTGCTACTTCAGTGAACGCACGAATGATTAAAAAAAAAAAAAAAAAAAAAGGGCAGCATAGCCTTATTGCTGATGTGGAGAAAGTTGTAGTGGTCTGGATAGAAGATCAAACGAACCACAGCATTCCCTTAAGCCAAAGCCTGATTCAGAGCAAGGCCCTAACTTGCTTCATTTCTGTGAAGGTTAAGAGAAGTGAGGAAGTTGCAGACTTAAAATTGAAAGCTAGCAGAGTTTGGTTCATGAGGCTTAAATAAAGAACCAGTGTGAGGTGAAGCAGTAGGTGCTGACAAAGAAACTGCAGCAAGTTATCCAGACGATCTACCCAAGATAATTAATGAAGGTGGCTACATTAAACAGATTTTCAATATAGATGAAATAGCGTTATATTGGAAGAAGATGCTATCTAGGACTTTCATAGCTAGATAGGATAAGTCAGTGCATGGCTTCAAAGCTTCAAAGGACAGGCTGATCCTCTTGTTAGGCTAAAGTGGCTGGTGACTTTAAGTTGAAGCCAATGCTCATTTAAGATCCTGAAAAGGCCCTTCACAATTATGCTATCTACTCTGCCTGTGCTCTGTCAGAGGAACAACAAAGCCTGGATGCCAGCACAACTGTTGACAGCATGCTTTACTGAGTATTTTCAACCCACTGTTGAGACCTACTGCCCAGAAAATAAAGATCCCTTTCAATATATTACTGCTTATTGACAAACAACTGGTCATCCAAGAGCTATGATGGAGATGTACGAGATTCATGTTTTCAAGCCTGCTACACAATGCCAAAGAATGCTTAAACTACTGCACAATTGCACTCATCTCACATGCTAGTAAAGTAATGCTCAAAATTCTCCAAGCCAGGCTTCAGCAATACGTGAACCGTGAACTTCCTGATGTTCAAGCTGGTTTTAGAAAAAGCAGAGGAACCAGAGATCAAATTGCCAACATCCTCTGGATCATGGAAAAAGCAAGAGAGTTCCAGAAAAACATCTATTTCTGCTTTATTGACTATGCCAAAACCTTTGAATGTGTGGATCACAATAAACTGTGGAAAATTCTGAAATAGATGGGAATACCAGACCACCTGATCTGCCTCTTGAGAAATGTATGCAGGTCAGGAAGCAACAGTTAGAACTGGATATGGAACAACAGACTGGTTCCAAATAGGAAAAGGAGTACATCAAGGCTGTATATTGTCACCCTGCTTATTTAACTTCTATGCAGAGTACATCATGAGAAACACTGGGCTGGAAGAAGCACAAGCTGGAATCAAGATTGCCGGGAGAAATATCAGTAACCTCAGATATGCAGATGACACCACCCTTATGGCAGAAAGTGAAGAGGAACTCAAAAGCCTCTTGATGAAAGTGAAAGAAGAGAGCGAAAAAGTTGGCTTAAAGCTGAACATTCAGAAAACAAAGATCATGGCATCTGGTCCCATCACTTCATGGCAAATAGATGGGGAAACAGTGGAAACAGTGTCAGACTTTATTTTTTTGGGCTCCAAAATCACTGCAGATGGTGACTGCAGCCATGAAATTAAAAGACGCTTACTCCTTGGAAGAAAAGTTATGACCAACCTAGATAGCATATTCAAAAGCAGAGACATTGCTTTGCCAACAAAGGTTCATCTAGTCAAGGCTATAGTTTTTCCTGTGGTCATGTATGGATGTGAGAGTTGGACTGTGAAGAAGTCTGGGCGCCGAAGAATTGATGCTTTTGAACTGTGCTGTTGGAGAAGACTCTTGAGAGTCCCTTGGACTGCAAGGAGGTCCAACCAGTCCATTCTGAAGGAGATCAGCCCTGGGATTTCTTTGGAAGGAGTGATGCTGAAGCTGAAACTCCAGTACTTTGGCCACCTCATGCAAAGAGTTGACACATTGGAAAAGACTCTGATGCTGGGAGGGATTGGGGGCAGGGGGAGAAGGGGACGCCAGAGGATGAGATGGCTGAATGGCATCACTGACTCGATGGACGTGAGTCTGGGTGAACTCCAGGAGTTGGTAATGGACAGGGAGGCCTGATGTGCTGCGATTCATGGGGTGGCAAAGAGTCGGACACGAGTGAGTGACTGAACTGAACTGAACTGACACAACATTCATTTTAGGGCCCTTTGAACAAGGAGTAATTTTGCCTTTCAAGTCTTATGATTTGAGAAATACCTTTTGTAAGGTTGTTGTTGCCATAGATAGTGATTCCTCTGATAGATCTGGGCAAAGTAAATTGAAAACCTTCTGGAAAGGATTCACCATTGCAAATATCATTACGAACACATATGTGATTCATGGAAAGAGGTCAAAATATCAACATTTATAGGAGTTTGGAAGTTGATTCCAACATTCATGGATGACTTTGAGGGGTTCAAGATTTCATTGGAGGAAATAACTGAAGATGTGGAAAAAACAAGAGAACTAAAATTAGAAGTGGGGCCTGAAGATGTGACTGAATTGCTGCAATGTCATGACCAAACATGGCTTCCCAAGTGACGCTGGTGGTAAAGAACCTGCCTGCCTAGGCAGGAGACTCAGGCGTGGGTTTGATCCCTGAGTCAAAGATCCCTGGAGAAGGAAATGGCAACCCACTCTAGTATTCTTACCTGGGAAATCCCATGGACAGTGGAGCCTGGGGGCTACAGTCTTTGGGGTTGCAAAGAGTCGGACATGACCGAGCATACACACACATGACCAAACATGAACGAATGAAGAGTTGCTTCTCACAGATAAGCAAAGGAAGTGGCTTCTTGAGATGGACCCTACTCCAGGTGAAGATTGTTAAAATGACAACAAAAGAGTTTGATTAGTACATAAATTTAGTTGCTAAAGTAGTGGCAGAGTTTGAGAGACTTGGTTCCAATCCTGAAAGAAGGTCTACAGTGGGTAAGATGCTATTAAATAGCATGGCAGGTTACAGAGAAATCATTTATACCAGGGAGAGTGAGTCAATTCAAGCATCATCATTGTTTTATTTTAAGAAATTGTCATAGCCACCCAGACTTTCAGCAGCCACCACTCTCATTAGTCAACCACTCTCAACACTGAGGCAAGACTCTCTGTCAGCAGAAATATTATAACTCACTGAAGGCTCAAATGATGGTTAGCATTTTTAAGCAATAAAGTATTTAAAAAATTGTTATGCACATTTTTTTAGACATAATGTTATATAATACAATTAACAGACTACAGTAAAAGCACAAGTAATTTTTATATGCACTGGGAAACCAAAAATTTTGTGCGACTTACTTTACTGTGATATTTGTTTTCTTATGGTGGTCTAGAACTTAAAACTGAAATATCTCCAAGGTATTCCTGTATATTAATTAATAAAAATTTCATTGACTATTATAACTTTAAGCAGTGATTTTTAAGAAGAAATATGGTCATCAGTAAGAGGATGATATAAGCTTCATAAAGGTGTTCTTGGAATGCATCCTGGTAGAATCTTAGTCGGCTCCCATGGCAGGCATCAGGAATCCATAACAGAACTCTTCCTCCATGAGCCTGACCTTTGCTAAGTAATCCTCAACTCAGTGCTCCTACTTCCCACAAAGAGTAGATTAGAATAGGCACACAAGTTGAAAACTATTTGCCATTCCAGATTTACTGTATGGTACTTCTGAAGCTCAAATGTAGAAGAGAGATCATTGAATGCAGTGGATAAAAAAATTGGCATAGTGTATGTCATGTGATATTTTTGGAAATATTATTAAATATATTTTATTGCAGATGTATTTTTTTATATACTTCTGCGGCAAGTTTTTAGGGGGTGTAATTTCAACTTTCAGAAAAGTTGCCAAAATGATACAAAGAATTGCTTTACACCTTTTATGTAGATTCACCAGTTGTGTATATTTTTCTCCATTTGCTCTATCATTCTACCTATCCGTTATCTCTGCCTGTCAATCTGTATACACAGAGATTTTCTGAGCCAGTTGAGAGAACATTGTAGCCATCATGCTCCTCTGCTCTTTTACTTAAAGTATTATTGTTACTAATTTAAAAAATACCTATGGTAATTTTTTAGGCTCAGATGGTAAAGCGTATGCCTGCAACACGGGAGACCTGGGTTCAATCTCTGGGTTGGAAAGATCCCCTGGAGAAGGAAAAGGCACCACACTCCAGTACTCTTGCCTGGAAAATCCCATGGATGGAGGATCCTGGTAGGCTACAGTCCATGTGGTGACAAAAAGTCGGACACGACTGAGTGACTTCACTTTCATGGTAATATTGACTTCCTTTCTCTTCTGGTGTACAGTTCTATGTGTTTTAGTACATGTAACCAAGCCATGGTCAGGATACTAAATGGTTCTATTACCACCAAGCTTTTCTCATGTTGCTCCATCCCTACCCCTAAACCCTGGCAATTTAAAAATGAGTGACATCTATAATCCTTTGGTACAGTTCCGTAATCCTTTGGTACAGATCTGTAATCCTTTGGTACAGTTTTGTCTTTTCCATGAAGTCATATAAATGCAATTATTCAAATATAACCTTTTGAGATGGGCTTATTTCACTTAGCACATTTTGAGATTTATTCATGTTGTATGTAACAGTCATTTGTCCTTTTATATTTTCTGAGTATTGCAATATATGGAAACTTATTCATTCTCACATTGATGCATTTGGGGTGGTTCTCTTTTTGGCAATCATGAATAGACTTGTGATAAACATTCATGTACAGGTTTTTAAGCAATAAGTTTGAATTTTCTCTACTGTAAATATCTAGGCGTGAGTGAAGTTACTGGGTCATATGGTTGGTGTATATTTAAATGAATAAGAAACTACTAAACTATTTTCTAAGAGCTTCCCTGATAGCTCAGCTGGTAAAGAATCCACATGCAGTGTGGGAGATCTGGGTTCAATCCATGGGTTGGGAAGATCCCCTGGAGAAGGGAAAGGCTACCCACTCCAGTATTCTGGTCTGGAGAATTCCATGGACTCTGTAGTCCATGGAGTCGCAAAGAATCGGACATGACTGACTTTCGCTTTCAAACTATTTTCTAAGACAACTTTAATTTTTTGTATAACTACTAGAAATGTATGTAAAGTTCAATTGTTATGCATCCTTGTTAGCACCTAATTTTGTCAGGTTTTTTTTTTTTAGTTTTAACCATTTATTAGGTATGTAATTGTATTACATTGTGGTTTTAATTTGTACTACAGGCTAGTGATGATAAGCATCACTTCATGTGTTTATTTGCCACCTGTATATTCATCTTTGATAAAATATTCAGATCTTTCACTCATTTTTAAATTGGGTAGTTTATTTTATTATTGCTGATTTTGAGAGTTTTTTCAATATTCAATCCTTTGTTGAATATCTGATTTAATGTTGAAGTTGAAACTCCAATACTTTGGCCACCTGATGCAAAGAGCTGATTCATTTGAAAAGACCCTGATGCTGGGAAAGATTGAGGGCAGGAGGAGAAGGGGACAACAGAGGATGAGATGATTGGATGGCATCACCGACCCAATGGACATGGGTTTGGGTGAACTCCGGGAGTTGGTGATGGACAGGGAGGCCTGGCATGCTGTAGTTCATGGGGTCGCAAAGAGTCGGATATGACTGAGCAACTGAACTGAACTAAACTTATTAACTTTGATGAAGTCCAACTTATTTTTTCTCTTCTGGATTGTGCTTTTTGTGTCATATTTAAGAACTCTTTGCCTAATGCAAGTTATGAAGGTTTTCTTCTAAAAGTTTTAGGTTTTAACTTTGGAAATTTTTTACAAGGTGCAAGGCTTAGATTGATAATTATATATATATATGTGTGTGTGTGTGTGTTTCAATCTGGATGCTGATTGTTTCAAAACCATTTGTTGAAAAGACCGTCCTTTCTCCAATGAATTACCTTTACATTTTTGCCCATATTTGAGTGGTCTACTTTTGAGGTTTTTATTCTCTTCCATTGATCTCTGTATTTTGCTTTGCAATACCATACTGCCTTTATATTCTGTTTGCTTTACACTGTACACTTTACACTGTATACTTTATAATACTGTAGCTTTATGCATACACGCTAAGTCACTTTAGTCATCCCTGACTCTTTGTGATCCCATGGACTGTAACCCACCAGGGTCCTCTGTCCATGGGATTTTCCAAGCAAGTATACTGGAGTGGGTTTCCATGCCCTCTTACAAGGAATCCTCTCCACCCAGGGATCGAAGACCCGTCTCGTAGGTCTCCTGCATCACCAAGTGGGTTCTTTATCATTGGCGCCACCTGGGAAGCCCTGTAGCTTTATAATAAGTGTAAAAATTAGGTAGTGTGAATCCTCCAACTTTATTCATTTAAAAATTGTTCTGGATATTCAAGTTCCTTTGATTTTCCATATAAATTTTAGACTCAGCTTGTCTGTCACTACAAAAAATCTTGCTGGAATTTAATTGGAATTACATTATAGAGAAATTGAGGAGAATTGGCATGTTAAACTGATTCTTTCAATCTATCATCATATTGATAGAATGTGTCTCCACTTAACTAGGTCTTTTCTGATTTATAAGCATTCTTACTTTTATTATTTCTCTTCTATCTGGAAAACTTTAATTGAAACTTTTTTAGAGTAAGTCTGCTAATGATATATTTTCTCAGTCATTTTTTCATCTGAGAATATCTTTATTTTAGCTACATTCCTGAAAGATATTTTAACTGGATATAGAATTATGGGTTGAAAGCTGTTTTCTTTCAGCATTTTAAAAATGTTTCATTGCCTCCTGGCTCTCGTGGTTTTTAATGAGAAGCATGAAGTCATTCTGGGTTTCCCTGGTGGCTCAGATGGTAAAAAATGTGCCTGCAATATGGGAAACCCTGGATTCCATCCCTGGGTCAGGAAGATACCCTGGAGAAGGAAATGGCTAGCCACACCAGTATTCTTGCCTGGAGAGTCCCATGGAGAGAGGAGCCTGACAAGCTACAGTCCATGGAGTTGGATGTGGCTGAATGACTAACAAAAATGATGATGATGAAGTCATTTGGATCAAAATTATGACCACCTATGTATTAGCTATTATTTTTCTCTGGCTGCTTTCAAGCTATTTTGTCTTTTGTTTTCAGCCTTTTGGGTCTGGTATTATCTGGATATGAATAATTTTGAGTTTTTTTTTTTCTGTTTGAGTTTCACCTATTGTCCCACAGGTTCTCTCGGCTCTGCTTTACACAAAAAAACTTTTAAAATCCCTATTGTTCAGATTGGATAATTTTTACTGATATCTTGAAGTTTATTAGTGAGCCCATCTAGTAAGTTTTTATTTCAGTCATTGTATGCTTTCAGTTCTAACCTTTTCTTTTGGTAGTTTTTAATACCTTTTGTTTCTCTCTTGAGACTTTCTATTTTTCATTTGTTTCAAGGGGTTTTACATTTACTTATTAGAGAATGATTTTAATAACTCTTTTAAAATCTTGGTTTAATTTCAACATCTGTGCTCTTGGCTACTGATTGCCTTTTCCCTTGAGAAACATCAAGATTTTCCCAGTTTTTTATATGCTGAATAATTCTGGATATGATCCTGGACATTTTGAATAGTATGTAATGGGATTTTAGGTTTTGTTTAAATCCTGTAGAGAATGTTTGAAGTTCATTTGTATAGTAGGCAATTAAACAGTTTAGGTTTACTTTGCAAGTCCTTACCCTGCCTCTTTTGGGCTATGATTCCAACATCAGTTCAGTTTTCAAAATCTTTGTTGTGCTACTTGGCTCTGTCTCCTGTGTGTAGGGCTTCCCCAGCAGCATAGCTGGTAAAGAACCCTCCTCCACTGCGGGAGACACAACAGACATGAATTCAGTCCCTGGGTTAGAAGGATCCCCTGGAGGAGGAAATGGCTACCCACTCCAATTCTTGCCTGGAAAATTCCTTGGGCAGAAGAGCCTGGCTGGCTACAGTCCATGGGGTTGCAAATAGTTGGACACAACTCTGTGCCCATGCACGCAATCTGTGTGTCACACCCAGTGACCAGTCTGGGACTTAGGCAGTGACTCATCTTGTTCATCAGTCCTCAATGCTATTTACGGTCAGTTCAGTTCAGTTGCTCAGTCGTGTCCGACTCTTTGTGACCCCATGAACCACAGCACGCCAGGCCTCCCTGTCCATCACCAACTCCCTGAGTCCACCCAAACCCATGTCCATCCAGCCATCTCATCCTCTGTCATCCCCTTCTCCTTCCCTCAATCTTTCCCAGCATCAGGGTCTTTTCAAATGAGTCAGCTCTTCGCATCAGGTGGCCAAAGTATTGGAGTTTCAGCTTCAACATCCTTCCAATGAACACCCAGGACTGATCTCCTTTAGGATGGACTGGTTGGATCTCCTTGCAGTCCAAGGGACTCTCAAGAGTCTTCTCCAACACCACAGTTCAAAAGCATCAATTCTTCAGCACTCAGCTTTCTTTATAGTCCAACTCTCATATCCATACATGATCACTGGAAAAACCATAGCCTTGACTAGATGGACTTTTTTGGCAAAGTACTGTCTCTGCTTTTTAATATGCTGTCTAGTTGGTCAAAACTTTCCTTCCAAGGAGTAAGCATCTTTTAATTTCATGGCTGCAATCACCATCTTCAGTGATTTTGGAGCCCAGAAAAATAAACACTAACACTGTTTCCACTGTTTCCCCATCTATTTGCCATGAAGTGATGGGACCGGATGCCATGATCTTAGTTTTCTGAATGTTGAGCTTTAAGCCAACTTTTCCACTCTCCTCTTTCACTTTCATCAAGAGGCTCTTTAGTTCCTCTTCACTTTCTGCCATAAGAGTGGTGTCATATGCATATCTGAGGTTGTTGATATTTCTCCTGGCAATCTTGATTCCAGCTTGTGCTTCTTCCAGTCCAGCGTTTCTCATGATGTACTCTGCAGATAAGTTAAATAAGCAGGGTGACAAAATACAGCCTTGACGAACTCCTTTTCCTATTTGGAACCAGTCTGTTGTTCCATGTCCAGTTCTAACTGTTGCTTCCTGACCTGCATACAGGTTTCCCAAGAGGCAGGTCAGGTGGCCTGGTATTCCCATCTCTTTCAGAATTTTCCACAGTTTATTGTGATCCACACAGTCAAAGGTTTTGGCATAGTCAATAAAGCAGAAATAGATGTTTTTCTGGAACTCTCTTGCTTTTTCGATGATCCACATGCACAATTCAGAGATGAGGCCAGGAGTCCATGCATAGTTTTAAGGCATGGCTTTCTGAAACTTCCTTCTGTCTATGCCTTCCCCCCAGGGAAATCTTTCCTGCTCTTAGGCACCCCTTTCCTCGTCTTCTGACTGGAAAATCATGGCTTTAGTTTCCCTGATGTGTTGTGCACTGCTCACAACCGTGTCTGCTACTGGGACCTTGTAGTGAGAGATCAGAGAGAAAAGAGCAACAGGGATTCCTCTCACACTCTTGATTCCATGGTTTCTTTGCTCAGAGAGAAGGGTTTCCTCTCTCTAAGTTTTGTTTTGCTGTTGTTGCCTCTGTGTCACTGTAGGATTAAATAGGGGCTGGGACAAGAGAGGGAATGAAAAACCTAGAGGATTTCCCTCAATCTTTCTGACCCATAAGAGGCCATTCTTATTCTCTTCTTGGACAAGACAGAGAGGACTTTTGGAGCACCTTCTATCTGCTCTGGTATATACTTGTGGAATTTAGGTTGTCTTTGAATTCAGCGTGGGAGAAACTAGATTTCAGAAAACTACCCCCAGTTTAGTGGTTCTCAGATATTTGTTGGTCTTTCCCAGTCTACCTGTTGCCACTGACTTTTCAAAGTCCTCCATACACCGTCTTTAAGGGACTTAATTACATTCGGTGGGAGAGAGAGTGGGGTATGCTGTCTCCTTTTCATTCGGAACTCAGAGAGTTCTTTGATCTTAAGTACTTCTTAAGTACTTTTCTGTTGTATTTCTCTTTTTTATTTATTTATTTTTGCTGTGCCACGTGGCTTGTGGGTTTTTAGTTCCCTGACCAGGGATCAAACGCAGGCACTCAGCAGTGGAAGCACAGAGTTCTTACCACTGGACCACAAGCAAATTCCCTCAGTGTAATATTTCTTAAGATGAAGGACTTTCTCTTATATGACTACCTTTTAATAATCAAAATCAATAAACATTTTTATAATACTATTATCTGACCCATGGTCCATATTCAAATTTTATCAGTTGCCCTAATGATTATAGTTTATAGTTTTTCTTTTCCCTGACTAAAAAGCATGCATTATATTTTGTCATCATGTTTCTTTATTTTCCTTTAATCTAGCACAGTTTTTTAATTTTCCTCTGTCTTTTGTGCCCTTGATATTTTAAAGAATACAGACAGGTTATTTTATGGGATATCTTTAAATTTGTGTTCGATGTTTCCTAATGATTAGGTTCAGGTTATGTATTGTTGGCAGAAACATGACATGAGATGTTGTGTTCTTCTTAACATTCATTACAGGAGATACATGATGTCTCTGTGGACCATTGTTGGGCTGTTATCTTTGATTACTCAGGTAAGATGTTGCTTAACAGTTTTCTCTAAAGTTAGTATTTTGTGAGTGTCTTTAGGGACTGGATTCAATTATGAATATGACTATCAGGCTATAAGGAAAACTCTAGGCTAGTGCTATCCTCCAGAACAATCTGCGATAGTGGAATGTTCCACTCTGCACTGTCCAATAGGGTAGCCGTTTGAAATGTGGCCAGTGGGACTGAGAACATTTAAGGAGTATAGTTTGAAGTTGAAAGTGCCCAGAGAAATTACCATTTCCTAAAGAGTTTTTTCATACCTTGATTTCCTAAAATGCTCTGAGAAAAAAGTTCTATGGTCAAATAAATTAAGAATCGATCTACAGAACATACTTAGTGAAACACAGTACAATATGGCAGCATAGAGTATTTTTTCATTTGTCCTAGAACTAAGGTGTGGGGGAAATTGTCAGCTAATTATTTTGCGAATCCTCCCCAAACTTAACTGGTTTTGATAAATTACTTGCTGAACAGAATAGCCAAGTCAGTGGCAGTGATGAGATGTACACCCAACTCCAGAAGTTGAGGTCTTTCTAGTACATCAGAAATGGTAATAGAGAAAATGATATTGACATTCAGGTTGCCTCATGAGACTTTGTCTAAGGGTGATGAAAGCAAGAGTCTTCAAAGACTTATTTCTAGTGCTTGGATTTCATTTTCACAGTGCAAACCCAGGAAATGTTTAGCATTCTCAATATGAGGTCATCCCAGTCTTTCTAAGGGAACTAATATTAATATTAATGGCCCCTGTCAATGCACAGCATAGCTATTGAGAGTGTGTTTCTTTCTATTTAAATAAATGAAATCTCAGAACAGAGTAAGTAGGTTGATGCCTTAGTGAAAGTCATTCAGAGCATCACAGCAAATATTCTCATGCAAATCTAGTCAGCACAAAAGGGTCTAAGTGTCTCGCAAAATCACACAGGTAATGAGTTACTGAAGAGAACATAGGATGATTGGAAAATATGAAGAAAGGAGGCTTGGAACCCAGAGAAAGGAGAACAATTTGCAGAGACAAAGAACTCTTGAGTCAGAGACTAGAGCCAGCAGTTGGCTGGTTTGAATTAGAGGGGAGTGAACTTTGTGCCTTGTCTTCTTTCTCTTCCTTCAGCTCAAGTTCCTTTGGGAAACTTTGCTGAGCCTGGGTGGGTTGGAGAAATTTCATTCCTGTGACTGAAACTGTTGTTTTGACTGGCTCACTCTAGCAGCTGAAAGCTATAGTTTGAAGAATTCTCAAGCAAAGGGATTGTGTCTAGTTGATGAGCTCAGAATTCAGATAAGATCTCGAAAGTGGTATCAAAAGTCATTAGTGTTGTCTGAAGCCATAATTCTTGAAGGTAATTGGGTTTAAAAGCAGAAGTATTTCAGAGATTGATTTCCTCCTCAATAAAAG
The DNA here is from genome assembly GCF_019923935.1 of Bubalus bubalis. Taxonomy (NCBI): domain Eukaryota; kingdom Metazoa; phylum Chordata; class Mammalia; order Artiodactyla; family Bovidae; genus Bubalus; species Bubalus bubalis. Next base: position 35,286,547 of record NC_059160.1, read on the forward strand.
TAGATTTTGTTTTCTTTTTGGGTACACAGTGGAAGTTGTGACCCAGAAATGCCCCTCTAAGACATTACAGATGGCTATTTTCTTTTTTTTTTAATTTTATTTTATTTTTAAACTTTACAGATGGCTATTTTCATGTGCTGTTTGGCAGGTGTTCAGGAAAACCACAGGGGAAAGTTGGCTTTGAAATGGCTATGCTTTAAGGTATATGGTGTGATACTTTGTAAAGATTCATTTTCTTGCCAAATATAACATTCAGTTACCAACTGGAAGTGTAAAAGTTCATATTTTCATGAAAATCTTAGCAATGAGTTTAACAGGGCTGCTTAATTAGGTTTCATTTTTTCCATTCTTCAGTGCCTACTTTCTTGACCGCTAGAGGGCATTGTTGGCAGTGATATCAAGAGAAAGTAAAACAAAGAATTTTGTCTATTTTTTCTTGAGGGTTTCCCCCCCTCCCCCATTTTCATCTCAGCAGTAAATAATAATGTACATACAAAGGGTATTTTATTTGCTATTTTTCTTCTATTTTGAACCCTAGATACTTAACTTCTAGCCTTTTGGTGGGTTAATTTAATAAAAAATAAATCGTAAATTTTTTTCAGGTTTTTAAAAAAGTCTAAATATATATATGTCATTTTTTTTCTCCTCCAATGTTATGTATTCTTGCAGATCTTCTTTTGGAACATTATTGTGCAGTTAGGGACTCATCATTATGCCAACCAATGCAACAATTCCATTTTCCATACCATACTTTTCTTGATATTTTCCCGAAAATCAAGGCTTATTTATAACAGGCAAACTCTCTTCTACACACTGATGAGGGGCTATCAAAATCTAAAAATAGTAAGAGAAGTTCTTTCCATTTTAGGACAATTGTATTATTCATCAGAAGTTCTTAATGTGCAAAGTCTTGCCTCTAGAATTCATTTTATTAGACAAGAACCTTTAGTTGCAAGTAATGGAAACCAAATCAGGCATGCTTTTGCAAAAGGGAGTGGTCATTTATAGTCAGGAAACAGAGATGTTTCGTGGGCTGTGGCCAACGTAAGAACTGGGAACTAGACATCAGGACGCTCTCAGTCTCTTGTGTTTGCTGTTCTCTATGTCATTACCTCATTCTGCTCTCTGTATGTAATATTCTCCACTTCTTGCATCTCCATGGCCAAGCATGAAAATAGAGTGAGTGAAAATGACAGAAGGTCTTTTGTTACCCAAGAAGAAATGGTCCTGGTCCTAGCATTCTGGCTCCCTCTGGATGGTGCATTATTGAATGATGTGGTGATGAGTGGATCCCATGGTCTTGGGTTCACTCCCACATCTTCTTCATGGTGAAGTAGGTCTTCTGGTTGGATGCCTTACATGGGTGTCCAAGCCTGTTGTTGAGGCACTGCATAGGTCCCTGGGCATGGTGCTGGCTCAAACTCTGGTATTTACATCTGTCCCTGTGAGGATGAATGGCTGGCCTTTCCAGGATGGTCATCTGAGTTAAATTCACCCATTCCAGTCCATTTTAGTTCACTCATTCTAGAGTGTTGACTTTCACTCTTGCCATTTCTTGTTTTACCACTTCCAATTTGCCTTGATTCTTGGACCTGACATTCTAGGTTCCTATGCAATATTGCTCTTTACAGTATCGGACCTTGCTTCTATCACCAGTCACATCCACAACTGGGTATTGTTTTGCTTTGGCTCCATCCCTTCATTCTTTCTGGAGTTATTTCTCCACTCATCTCCAGCAGCATATTGGGCATCTACTGACCTGGGGAGTTCCTCTTTCAGTATCCTATCATTTTGCCTTTTCATACTGTTCATGGGGTTCTCAAGGCAGGAATAGTGAAGTGATTTGCCATTCCCTTCTCCAGTGGACCACATTCTGTCAGACCTCTCCACCAGAGTTGACTCATTGGAAAAGACTCTGATGCTGGGAGGGATTGGGGCAGGAGGAGAAGGGGACGATAGAGGATGAGATGGCTGGATGGCATCACTGACTCGATGGACATGAGTCTGAGTGAACTCTGGGAGTTGGTGATGAACAGGGAGGCCTGGCGTGCTGCAATTCATGGGGTCGCAAAGAGTCGGACACGACTGAGTGACTGAACTGAACTGAACTGAACTTCCAGGATGGAGGGGCTCCATGTAGTCAACTTGCTGCTAAGTGGCTGGTTGACTTCCTTGAGCAATGATGCTATATTGGGGGTTCAGTGTTGATCTCTGTTGCTGACAAGTTGGATATTCAGAGGCAGCAGTAGTTGGATTGGCCTTGGTAAGTGGAGTTCATGCTCTTGGGCTTACATATAACTTCTGTTTCTACCACCATATCCACTCTGCTTGTGTGTCTATTCTGCTTGCTCTGTGTGATTGATGACAAAGACTGACTAATGTCAAGTGACTATTCATTTTGTCTCCTTGGTTGTTCAGAGCTTTTCTGTAGTAGATGCTTTCTGGTCTGTATCCACATGTAATACACAAGTCTTCACCCTTTATGCTGTCACCTATTTGTCTATCCACAGGCCTCCTTGTCTCTTGTATATAAATATTTACATCCTCACCTTGGATCACTTCTCTTTCCATCCAAACGACCAATTGTACTGTGTACCAGTCTACCATTGAGAAGAGTTTCCTCTCTGTTGTCTTTCCAGATCTAGAACAGAGTTGCTGAAGTTTTAGTTTGCATTAGAATTAGCTGAACAGCTGTTCAAAACATAGATTGCTGGGGACTTCCCTAGTGGTACATCTGCCTGCCAATGCAGGGTACATGGGATCAATCCCTGGTCTGGGAAAATTCCATGCCATGGAGCATCTAAGCCCATTCTAGAGCCTGAGAACCACAACTACTGAAACCTGTGTGCCCAGAGCCTGTGCTCTGCAACAAGAGAAGCCACCATAATGGGAAGCCTGTGCACTGCAATGAAGAGTAGCCCCTGCTTGTTGCAACAAGAGAAAGCCCTCATGCATCTGTGAAGGCCCAGCACAACCAAAAATAAAGTAAAATAAATAATTAAAAAAAAATCAAAACATAGATTGTTGGACTCAACCCCCAAATTTCTGATTAAGTAGGTCTGGAATAGGAACCAGGGCTATATTTCTAACAAGCTTCTAGGTGATGCTGATGCTTCTGGTCTGGGGATTGTGCTTTGAAAACCATTGCTCCAGAAATTATAAAATTCTATACTTCTTAGAGTCTTTAAGTAGTATTTTACCAGTTCATGAACAATATAAAAGCTTGTATCATGAAAACTGCCCTACTTATGATTACTCTTTTTGCTTTTATTGTCATGTATTTTACTTCTACCTATGTTGTCAGTTTTCATTCCAATCCCAAAGAAAGGCAATGCCAAAGAATGCTCAAACTACCGCACAGTTGCACTCATCTCACACGCTAGTAAAGTAATGCTCAAAATTCTCCAAGCCAAGCTTCAGCAATATGTGAACCGTGAACTTCCTGATGTTCAAGCTGGTTTTAGAAAAGGCAGAGGAACCAGAGATCAAATTGCCAACATCTGCTGGATCATCGAAAAAGCAAGAGAGTTCCAGAAAAACATCTATTTCTGCTTTATTGACTATGCCAAAGCCTTTGACTGTGTGGATCACAATAAACTGTGGAAAATTCTGAAAGAGATGGGAATACTAGACCACCTGATCTGCCTCTTGAGAAATTTGTATGCAGGTCAGGAAGCAGCAGTTAGAACTGGACATGGAACAACAGACTGATTCCAAATAGGAAAAGGAGTACGTCAAGGCTGTATATTGTCACCGTGCTTATTTAACTTATATGCAGAGTACATCATGAGAAACGCTAGACTGGAAGAAACACAAGCTGGAATCAAGATTGCTGGGAGAAATATCAATAACCTCAGATATGCAGATGACACCACCCTTATGGAAGAAAGTGAAGAGGAACTCAAAAGCCTCTTGATGAAAGTGAAAGTGGAGAGTGAAAAAGTTGGCTTAAAGCTCAACATTCAGAAAACAAAGATCATGGCATCCGGTCTCACCACTTCATGGGAAATAGATGGGGAAACAGTGGAAACAGTGTCAGACTTTATTTTTCTGGGCTCCAAAATCACTACAGATGGTGACTGCAGCCATGAAATTAAAAGATGCTTACTCCTTGGAAGGAAAGTTATGATCAACCTAGATAGCATATTGAAAAGCAGAGACATTACTTTGCCAACAAAGGTTCGTCTAGTCAAGGCTATGGTTTTTCCTGTGGTCATGTATGGATGTGAGAGTTGGACTGTGAAGAAAGCTGAGCGCCGAAGAATTGATGCTTTTGAACTATGGTGTTGGAGAAGACTCTTGAGAGTCCCTTGGACTGCAAGGAGATCCAACCAGTCCATTCTGAAGGAGATTAGCCCTGGGATTTCTTTGGAAGGAGTGATGCTAAAGCTGAAACTCCAGTACTTTGGCCACCTCATGCGAAGAGTTGATTCATTGGAAAAGACCCTGATTCTGGGAGGGATTGGGGGCAGGAGGAGAAGGGGACGACAGAGGATGAGATGGCTGGATGGCATCACTGACTCGATGGACGTGAGTCTGGGTGAACTCCGGGAGTTGGTGATGGACAGGGAGGCCTGGCGTGCTGCGATTCATGGGATCGCAAAGAGTCAGACACGACTGAGCAACTGATCTGATCTGATCTGATGTTATAAACTCTATTACATGTTATTGTTTTTGTTGTTTTTAATAGTCACTAGTCTTCTAAAAAGTTTTGAAGAACTTGGTCTTTTGCATTTATCCTAGATTTATTCTCTCTGAAGCTGTTTATTCTTTTTAAAACTTTCATGCTTTGATTTGGAATCATTTCCTTTCATCTTGAAGAACTTCTTTTAGGATTTTCTGTATTGCATATCTGCTTGTGCAAATTTTCCTCAGCTTTTGTTTGTTTGAAAATATTATTTTACCTTTACTTATTTTCTTATTTTTAAATTTTATTTTTTTACTTCTTTTTAAAAACTTTTAAAAATTTACTTTATTTTATTCTATTTGACTATGCTGGGTCTTTATTGCTTCACAAGGGCTATCTCTAGTTCCAGTGAGAGGGGGCTGTTTTTTGTTGTGGTGCGTGGGCTTCTCTTTGCAGTGGCTTCTCTTGCTGTAGAGCATGGGCTCTAGGTCTACAGGCTTCAGTAGTTTGCAGCATGAAGGTTCAGTAGTTTGCAGCATGAAGTTTCAGTAGTTGTGGCTCGTGGGCTCTAGACCACAGGCTCAGTAGTTAATGGCACACGTGCTTAGTCGCCCTGAGGCATGTGGAGTCTTCCCAGACCAGAGATCAAACCCTTGTTCCCTGTATTGTCAGGCGGACTCTTAACCACTGGATCACCAGGGAAGTGATGATCCCCATTACTTCTGAAAGATATTTTCACTGGTCAAGAACTTTAGGTCAGCAGTTTTCTTTCCTTTACTTTTTTTCTAGCACTTTCACAATGTCATTTAATTGTCTTTTGGTTTCCACCATTCACATAATTGGGCTTCCCAGGTGGCAAAATGGTAAAGAATCCACCTGCCAATGTGGGAGACACAGGTTTGATCCCTGGATGGGGAACAGCCCCTGCAGGAGGAAATGGCAACCCACTCAAGTATTCTTACCTGGAGAATCCTGTGGACAGAGGAACTTGGTTGGTCACAAAGAGTAAGAAATGTCCAAGCTACTGAGCACACATATGCATTCATGTAATTGTTCCTTTGAAAATGTCTTTTTTTCCCTCTGGCTGTTTTTAAAATTTCCTTTTATCTTTAGCTTTGAGCAGTTAATTATGATGTTCTTGGGAGTTTTTCTTTGTATTTATCTCAGTTGGGATTCACTGAGCTTCTTGTGTCTGTGTTGATGTCTTTTATAAGTTTTGGAAAATTCAGAGACCTTATCTCTTTACATACTCCTCTCCATTCCTTTTCTCTTCTAGAACGCTAGCACATGTTAGGCTGTTTGACACTGTCTTTTTCTCTTTTTAAATTCCTTTTCCTATCTGCTGCAGTTTGAATAATTTATTTTGAGTTGTCTTTGAATTCACTGACTCATTCCATGAAATCCTAATTTTCTGTATTGTATAGTCCTAGAAAGTTTATTTGGTTCTTTCTAGAGCTTCTACTTCCCTGCTTAAATTCTTCATATTTTCATTCACTCTGTTCATCTTTTCCTCTATTTTAACGTGTTCATAATAGTTATTTTGATACGTGTCTTAATTCCATCATCTGGATCATTTTTTGTTTTACTTCTATTATTTTCTTGAATATAAGTTAGACTTTCCTACATCTTTGCATGTCCTTTTTATTGTTAATTTTCATCTTGTGTTAGGCATTGTATTATGATTTAATTATATTTCTTTTCAGGTAGGGCACACATTTTACTTTATCAAGCAGCAAAGTTGAGGGGCTAATGACTTCAGTTCCATCAGGAATTGAGTTGGGATTGGAAAGGGTCACAGGTTTACATTGCTTTGGTTCCTAAGCAGATAACTACATCTGGCTTCTAATGTATTGAGATCTGTCCTGTGTTCAGTACAGCAGCTCCCTCCATGTGACGTTGAGATTTAATCACTCACACTATGGGGAGCTCTCTCTACCTTTCCAACCTAGAGCCCTCGCTTCACAAGCTGCCAGCGTTCATCAGCAGTCTCATGGGCAAAGACTGGCTGATGGGGAGAGCAGCTTGTTCCTTGGAGGATTCCTCTAGGTTCAGATATATCTCTCAGGCTATTGTGGCAATGTTAGACACTGTTAGAGTTTCCTTTCCCTTGGAAGAAGACTTCCTTTTCAGGTGGCAAGCTCAGTTACCTACCTATCCCACACTTAGCAGATGCCACCAAGGAGAAAAAGGTTCTCCCCTGTCTGGAAGTTAATTCCCCTAGACATTTTTGCATCCATTTTTCCTTTTTTCCAGTTTGTCCATCTTCTCCCTACTTGTTAGAGTAAGAGCTCTAGCCTGCTGTAGACTTTTACATCGTAACCTAAAACAGAACTCATCTAAATTGTTTTTAATCCCTATGAAAACCATGCAAATTGATATCATCACCTTTATTTGAAGGTGAATATCACCTTTATTGTTTAGTTGGTCCGTCATGTCTTGATTCTTCAATGACCCCAAGGACTGTAGCCCTCCAGACTCCTCTGTTCATGGAATTTCCCAGGCAAGAATAATGGAGTGGGTTGCCATTTCCTTCTCCAAGGGGTCTTCTGGATTCGGGGATCAAACCCATGTCTCCTGCATTGCAGGCAGATTCTTTACAACTGAACCACCAGGGAAGCCGGGGTTAATGTCATCTTTAAGATTTAAATGAAGCTTAGAGTGGACCACTTGCTTGACATCATTCCATCTGTAAGTAGTAGAGTCAGAATTTCACTGCAGACTGAATTTCCCATGCCTCTAGAACCTGTGCCCTCTCTCTTCCCCAACCTGCCCTTTACTCCTTCTATTATAAATGGTCTTCTGTAAGGTGAATCAGAAAAAAAAAGTGTTCTGTGGTCAAATTCATCTAAGAAATGCTGTAGGCTATCTTCCCATCAATACAGTGTTTCCTAAATTTATTTGACTTCAGGACTTTCCCCCACCTCAGCAAATAATAGCTAGTAACACTCCACAGAGCTAGAGTTGTGTGGAGTACATTTTGCACAGAACAGTACTACATTATTCTGTCTCCTGATTCTGCTGCTTATGTCTTCCAAAAAGGTCGTTTATGAATCATTTATAATAATTCACCAAAGCATTTGATAAAGACTACAGCTCTAAATTTTATTAATTTAATTATTTCCTAAAGAAGAAATACACATTTGACTGAATGTTTAGAATAAATCTATTTTAAACCATGCCCTAAAAAAGAAATGGTAAACACGAGAGAACAGAGTTAGCAAAATGAATTATATTCTTTTATTTAAAATATATTCTCTTACCTAAAGCATGAAGGAAGTTGCTCTACCCTTATCAATAATGAATCATTCTGCAACATATAAAAATGCTACTTTAGAAATATTTTATGTCTAAAGGACAAGGAACTTCAACAGCTGAGATACTTATAGCTGTCCAGACAGAGATCATAAAAATAGAAGTATTTTCTCAATAAGGTATATTCATTGGATATCACTATCTGGCATTAATATTTTTGCCTGGATTTCACTGTAAAGATTAAAATAGAACATATAAAATATGTATGTTTCAGGAAATATTTTAAGCATATTAATTTGGTTCAGACTCATGATATAAAATTTCTCACGAAATAAAAATCAAATTGACTTCCACTTTGTGTTCTGGAATTTCTACTAAATTCTGGAGTAAACGAGTGGCTATGTTCTTTCGGACAGAAGGAGTTCTTTACATGGTTTGAAAGCATCATGGCTGATCTCTGGGGTGGATAGCTCAGTGGTGTAGACTCAGACACACCAGGCAGAGTAGTGTGCTAGGCTGTGATGCTATGCTCCCTGACTCTGAGTACCCAATGTTTACTGAGAAACATGTGGCTATTCTTGACCACAAAAACCATACTTCATTCATCTTCCCAGTGTTACATGAATAAGTGCTGATCAGTGGTTCTATTAGAGGAAATATAGAAACGTACCTCAGAAAAATAGTGATCCCTGACATACAATTTCAGCTTAATCAGTTATAACTTCTTGGCCTTTTATTTTTTCATCTGAGAAAACCTTTCTTTCTCTTTCCACTTTTGAAAGGTAGTTTAGCAGGATACAGAATTTAGTTTGGTGGATTTTTTCTCTCAACACTTAAAGTATCTTAGTCCATACTCCTGTTACTTGTCTGATTTCTGAGGAAAGCTTGAAAGTAGTTATTATTTTTATTGGAGTATACAGTTCTTTACAATGTTGCATTAGTTTCCACTGTACAGCATAGTGAATCAGCTATACATATACACATAGCCCTCTTTTTGGGATTTCCTTCCCATTTGGGTCACCACAGAGCACTGAGTAGAGTTCCTGGTGCTATACAGTCAGTCCTCATTAGTTATTATCTTATACATGGTAGTGTATATGTCAATCCCAGTCTTGTTTTAGGTGTTCAGTTCAGTTCAGTCACTCAGTAGTGTCCAACTCTTTGCAACCCCATGAACCGCAGCATGCCAGGCCTCCCTGTCCATCACCAACTCCCGGAGTTCACCCAAACTCATGTCCATTGAGTTGGTAATGCCATCTAACCATCTCATCCTCTGTCGTCCCCTTTTTCTGCCTTCAATCTTTCCCAGAATCAGGGTCTTCTCAAATGAGTCAGCTCTTCCCATCAGGTGGCCAAAGTATTGGAGTTTCAGCTTCAGCATCAGTCCTTCCAATGAACATCCAGGGCTGATCTCCTTTAGGATGGACTGGTTGGATCTCCTTGTGGTCCAAGGGACTCTCAAGAGTCTTCTCCAACACCACAGTTCAAAAGCATCAATTCTTCTGTGCTCAGTTTTCTTTATAGTCCAACTCTCACATCCATACATGACCACTGGAAAAACCATAGCCTTGACTAGACGGACCTTTGTTGGCAAAGTAATGTCTCTGTTTTAGGTGTACTTCCTTCCATTTCCTCTATCTCCAGCCCCTCCACTATTAAGTGGATTATTTTAAGGCAAGTACTGGACATTTCACTTCTGAATGATTCTCCAAGGATTTTTTGTTTCCTATACATTATCAGCCCTGGGATTTCTTTGGAAGGAATGATGCTAATATGAATGAAACTCCAATACTTTGGCCACCTCATGCAAAGAGTTGATTCATTGGAAAAGACCCTGATTCTGGGAGGGATTGGGGGCATGAGGAGAAGGGGACGACAGAGGATGAGATGGTTGGATGGCATCACTGACTCGATGGATGTGAGTCTGGGTGAACTCCGGGAGTTGGTGATGGACAGGGAGGCCTGGTGTGCTGTGATTCATGGGGTTGCAAAGAGTCAGACACGACTGAGCGACTGATCTGATCTGATCTGATACATTATTTTTTTTTTTGTTAAAAAAAAAGAAAATATTTATTTTATTTTGGAATTGTTTTAGATTTAAAGAAAATTTGCAAAGATAGTACAGAGAATTTGCATAGTACAGAGAGTTTCCATATACCCTATTATTAATGTTTTACATTAGTATGATAAATTTGCCAAAACTACTGAACTAATACTGATACATTTGTACTAATTAAAGTCTATAGTTTGTTCTGATTTTTTTAGTTTTTCCCCAGTGTCCATTTTCTAGGGTCTTATCCAGGACCCCACATTACATTTCATTATCATGTGTCCTTAGACTCCTCTTGGCTGCAACAGTTTCTCAAATTTTTTTTCCCGGTTTTTCTTTTTTTAATACTGGTCAAATATTTTTGTAAAATGTTCCTTAATTGGGACTTGTCTGTTTTTTTTTTTTTCAAAAGTAGACTAGGACCTTGAGTTCTGGGGATAGAAACTACAGAGGTGAAGTGCACTGCTCATCACATCATATCACTGGGGTGTATCATCAGCATGATCTATCACTACCACTGTTAGCCTTCATCACCTGACTGACGAAGTGCTGTCAGTTTCCTTCACTGTAAAATTACTGTTCATCCCTGTTTGCATACTGTACTCTTTGGAAGGATGACTTGCTGTGCAGTCCACTTGAGAGGGAAATTATGTTCTACCTTCTTGAAGGGAAATATCTACATAGATTATTTACAGTTTGGCTGGGAGGTTTGTCCATTCTCTGCTGTTTACTTATTTATTCAGTTGTTTGTTTATAGCAGTATATACTCATAGGGCTTCCCAGGTGGCTCTGTGGTAAAGAATCTGCCTGCCAATATAGGAGGCACAGGAAGCGTAGGTTCAACACCTGCATTGGGAAGATTCCCCTAGAGGAGGAAATGGCAACCCACTCCAGTATTCTTGCCTGAGAAATATCATGGACAGAGGAGCCTGGCCAGCTTAGTCCATGGAGTCACAGAGAATTAGACATGACTGAGCAACTGAGCATGCATGCACACACATGTACTCATAGGTATTTGTCTTATATCTTGAGTTATAATCCCATACTAACTGATTCATTTTTTGCTCCAGTTGTTTCAGTTTTAGCCACTGAGAACTTTTTCATTTGGTTTCCTGTGTGCCTTTGACATACCCACAACATTGTGGGCTTTTTAAAATTTTGATTGTTTTTCAAGCACTTCCTTACTTGCTTAAGGCACGTATTGTGTATTTTCTGCCCCAGTCCTAGAATCAATCACTTTTGGTTCTTTTTATTGGGGGACAGTACTTTGAGCAACATAGAAGGCAATGGCACCCGACTCCAGTACTTTTGCCTAGAAAATCCTATGGACGGAGGAGCCTGGTAGGCTGCAGTCCATGGGGTAGCTAGAGTCGGACACGACTAGAGCAACTTCACTTTCACTTTTCACTTTCATGCATTGGAGAAGGAAATGGCAACCTACTCCAGTGTTCTTGCCTGGAGAATCCCAGGGACAGGGGAGCCTGGTGGGCTGCCATCTATGGGGTCGCATAGAGTTGGACACGACTGAAGTGACTTAGCAGCAGCAACTTTGAGCAAACCGGGACATAGTGAAGGATAGGGAGGCCTGGCATGCTGCAGTCCATGGGGTTGCAAAGAGTTGGACACACCTGAGCGACTGAACAACAGTAACAACTAGAAACTAAGAACTAGGTGCTAGGTGTGCTTATCATTACTGAGGTACCACTGGGTCCAGGCTCTGCAAAGAAATATACTGTGGGTACACATATCAATAGGTATTTCTATATGTAACCATATATATATATCGTAAGCAAAAAATGAATTCATAGTAATGTCTCCAACTCTAATTCAATACCACATAAGCCTATTCAAGCTTTCTGCTCTTTTAATATCCCCTCCACCAGTGAGAATCCTGGCTCTTGCCTTTTGCAATCCATTTATATAGTATTAATAATTTAATACCAGTATACATGTATAGGGGCTTCCCAGGTAGCACTAGTGGTAAAGAACCTTCCTACCAATGCAAGAGATAAAAGAGATGTAGGTTCGATGTCTGGGTTGGGAAGATCCCCTGAGGAGTGCATGGCAATTCACTCCAGTATTCTTGCTGGGAAAATCCCATGGATGGAGGAGCCTGTGGGGCTACAGTCCACGGGGTGGAAAAGAGTCAGACACGACTGAAACAACTTAGCGCACGCACACACACACACACACACACACACGTATAGTGGTTTCCAAAATGTGAACCCAATCTCCAAAGAAACAACTTTATCAACTAAGATACAGTTCTTGTGTGCAATTTCTTTTGTCTTCAGTCTTACAGTCTTTACTCATGTCCAAAGTTATTTATTTAGGTCAGCACCTTATTTCCCCATACCTCTAATGATTTATAAAATCCAAATAGTACAAAACTACAATAACAAAGTAAAAGCAACCCATAAAGCCATTCACCCTCTAAAATGAATTCCTTAATATTATCAAATTCTTAGTGTTCTTTTTTATATCATCTTATAAATGTTTTATTTTACTATTGGCTTGAGTCCCAGATATAAACAAATTTCACCTATTGAACTTGGCTGACATAATTATTATGTTTTTTCTAATCCATAGGTTTTCTGCTCTCATTTTTACCTTGCCATTTACTTTTTGGAAAAAATGGTTTATTCGTCCTATAGAATTTTTCATTTACTGGATTTTGCTGATATTTAATATCTTACTTCTTCCTCTGTTTTCCTAGAATCTAGTATTTTTGTAGTCTGTATTTCTTGCAGTCTTCTATTTAGATCCAGAAACCTAAACAGATTTGATGGGAGGAGGAGGAGGACACTAATATTTCAGAGACAGAGTTGAGTACTTAGGACATTCATTCTTGAAGCAAACAGTATCTATGTATTTCTCTTTTCGTGTTGATGAGGATGATCAGTGCATTAAGATATTGTCAACTTTTTTACCCATTATAAAGTTCACCATTAGCCTTATACCTAATCATTTTAGCAACCATTGATGATGGTTACTTAGATCTAGTATCTTATCAAAATTTGGAAGCCACATCTGATGTATTCAGTTTACAAGTGCCAAGAGAAAGTAATATTTAACTACTCATTCTCTGCAAGAAAATATGATATTGGAGTCTGGATTATTTGTGATAAGGTAAGAATGATGGCTTCTAAGAGTGACATTTAGTTTTACCACATTGCTGTACCAATAAAACTTGAGAACTGAATTAGAGAGCTGGAAGCATTGAGTAACGATACAGTTCATCTTTCTAGGCAAGCTGAGTGATTTTCCTGATGTCTCAAACAGGGAGTGGTAAGGCTGGAGATAGAATATAGGTCTCTGGACTGTGGATTTGGTGTCCTTTCTGCCAAACTCTGATGCCATCCTGCTTTTGTGTGCTCTTCAGCATTTGGGTCAGAAGACACAATAACATCATTTATTTGGCAATCTGGAAAGACATAGGATTTGCTTATTTAAGACAGAAGGAAGCTTGCTTAATTAGTAATCAGCTTTGCTTCATCAGCTTCCCTGGTGGCTCCAGTGGTAAAGAATCTGCCTGCAATGCAGAAGACTCAGGTTTGGTTCCTGGGAAGATCCCCTGGAATAGGAAATGGCAACCCACTCCAGTATGCTTGCCTAGAGAATTCCATGGACAGAGGAGACTGGCGGGCTACAGTTCACGGGGTTGCAAAGAGTCAGACACTACTTCATAGAGAGGAGGTTGTCTATACCTCTTGGTAAGAAGAAAAACTCTGTTCTGGCTGGGTGGGCTGGTCCCTGTTTTGCTCCTTGCTGATTTTATCACCCGGGATGAATGGTTAGCAGAACACTTTTTAATTTATTCTTAACCCTGGCTGAGAAAAAATGGTGACTGAAGTAAAAGAATTGCTCGTCTGCCCTTTACAAAATAAAGGCGGTCCAGATGTTTCCTTGGCACTTTGCACCATTTCCATCCCTTTCTGTGCTACCCTCTGTACCCCAGGAGCTGAAAACACTGAGATTTTGCATCTCCAGATTCCCTTTCCTGCAGAGGTTTGGATTTAATTTAAATAATGATAATGAGATGTATTCATGTGACATTTAGAAGGTAAAGGAAAGTTCCTCCAGCATCAGTGGCAGGTGTGTGAACTTGAGCAAATGTGGGTTTTACAGTTGCCTACTCTACTTCCCTGCTAGTCTCATCAGGACCTCTATTACCCTCACCAGAACTCTACGCAGCTGTAACTTTTAGCAGTGGTTTCCTGCAGTTTTTTTTTTTTAATTTTTTTTAATTTTAAATTAGTTTTTATTGGCATATAGTTGCTTTATCTTTTTTTGTATTTTTTTAAAATTTTATTTTATTTTTAAACTTTACATAATTGTATTAGTTTTGCCAAATATCAAAATGAATCTGCCACAGGTATACATGTGTTCCCCATCCTGAGCCCTCCTCCCTCCTCCCTCCCCATTCCATCCCTCTGGGTCGTCCCAGTGCAACAGCCCCAAGCATCCTGCAGTTTTTAGACCATTGGGTAGCAGAAGGATCCTGCTGATTCTTTGGACCAAAACTTCACCAAAATCCTGAAGGCTAGTTTAGCATCTATACTCCAATAAAAATTAAGAAAATATACTGAAGGCTCGTGGTCCCCACCTCTCCTGCAATTTCTACTCCCAGCTCTTCCAGTGGTTTTGAAAACATCTACTTCAATGTACTAATCCTTTTCTGTTTGAAACACACAGAATTATTTCTGTTTTTCTAATTGTACTCTGATGTAAAAAGTTGTAATTAGTGTTCATGTCTGAAGTTCAAATGGTAGGACCAATTCATATCTCTGATAGTAAAGAAATTAGGAAACTACAAAGTAAGCTGTAAAACAGAAGAAAGAATCAGGTTTTTACTTAAAAATGAAAAAGTACAGAAAAGTCCTGCCAACATTTTTCTTTGTCTTTTTTAACCTTAAAGTTAAGTCTATTTTAACTTTCATCATCCTCCCAATATCATTTTACATTCCCTTCTCCCTCAGAGCAGCCACTCTATTGAGTTTTTGTTTATGTACTTCTAACTCATATTTTATATGTAGTAATATTTTATGTGGTTTTAGAAATAGCATCACATGTATGTGTTCTCCATGTTGCATTTTTTTTTAAATTTCAGCATCACAATTTTGGGGTCTGTTTTTAAGTCTTATTGATTTATTTTGTTTTTGACTGTGCTGGGTCTTCATTGCTGCCCCCGAGCTTTCTCTAGCTGTGGCGAGCAGTAGCTTCTCTTGTTGTGGAGCACAGGCTCTAGGCACACAGGCTATAGCAACTGTGGCATGAGGGCTCAGTAAGGCACACTGGTTTAGTTGCTCCGGGCATGTGAGATCTTCCCGATTCCGGGATTAGAACCCGTGTCCCCTCCTTTGGCAGACAGATGCTTAACCACTTGGCTGCCAGGGAAGCCCCAATGTTACATTTTTGAAGTTGATCCAGGTTCAGTTGTTTCAACTGCTTCATAATGTTTCCTGGTTGATTATACCTTATTGTATTAATATGTTCCCCTACTGATGGGCATTTAGTTTTTTTCCAGTTGTTATGGTGAAAGAGAAAGTGTTAGTTGCTCGGTCATGTCTGACTCTTTGTGACCTCATGGACTGTAGTCCACCAGGCTCTTTTGTCCATGGAATTCTTGAGGCAAGAACACTGGGAGTGGACAGCCATTCCCTTCTCCAGAGGATCTTCCCGACCCAGAGATCAAACCTGGGTTTCCTGCATTGCAGGCAGATTCTTTCCCATCTGAACCACTATTTTCTTATAAGATACTTACTTTACAGTGATATAGTCCATATACCTTAAAAGCAGAAAAGTCTGACTTTAAATGATCAAACAAAACAGATAGTTTAGATGAACAGGATTTTCTTAAATTCTTCATCCTTCTTACTCTATGAATTCATGGAGACAAAAAGGAATCATCAGGGTTTATAAGTACTTGTGCATGCTAAGCCACTTCAGTCGTGTCTGACTCTGCAACCCTATGGACTGTAGCCCATCAGGCCTCTCTGTCCATGGGATTGTCCAGGCAAGAATATTGGAGTGAGTTGCCTTTTCCTCCTTTAGGGGATCTTCCCAACCCAGGGACTGAACTCTTACATCTGCACTGGCAGGCAGGTTCTTTACTCCTAGTGCCACCGCTTGTGAGTCATTGGTTTTTAAACTGCACATTGCAGTATTTGCTATTCAGTATCTTGTGTACACATCAATAAAGTAGCCATATGAAACTCCTTGACTCATGTGGAGACTGCTCATCTCTACCTTTTGTTTAGGGATGTCAGTGTCAATTTCTTGGTCCCTGACAAATTCGCTGGCAGTGCAGAAATCAGTGTCGGAGCATAGATTCCGACAGTTATGACAGTTATGCTTAGTGACTGTCCGGTGTAGTCCTTAACAAGTGTTTAGTCACTCACTTGGAGGCATATTTCATGCAAAGATATGCTTTGCAGCAGTACAAATCCAAGAGGGTTGAAATGAATCATAGCAGTTGATTAGTCTATGGTGGTAATGAGTCACTGGAACCAAAACGTTTTGCAAAGTGCTTCTTGGCAAATGACCAAATGCTCTAGCTTGAACTACTGAGACATCACATTTTGGAAAGTAGGAAGAAAATTGTGATGTCTTCCTATCTCCATGGAACATGTTTGTCAGCTGCCAGAGGAATATTTTCATTTTTGTATATACTGCTTCCTTGTCTTAGAACATCCACTCAAATACTACCACTATGACTTGCAAATTGGAGAAGGAAATGGCAGTCCATTCCAGTACTCTTGCCTGGAAAATCCCATGGACCAGAGGAGCCTGGTAGGCTGCAGTCCATGGGGTCGCTAAGAGTCGGACATGACTGAGCAACTTCACTTTCACTTTTCACTTTCATGCATTGGAGAAGGAAATGGCAACCCGCTCCAGTGTTCTTGCCTGGAGAATCCCAGGGACAGAGGAGCCTGGTGGGCTGCCATCTATGGGGTCCCACAGAGTCGGACATGACTAAAGTGACTTAGCAGCAGCAGGAGACTTGCAAATTCCTATTACTGATCTTTCAAGACCCATCTCAAACCTGAAGCATGTCTTGAGACTCAGTTACTTACTTGCATCACAGAGCCTCACAGCTGTTGGTCTCTATTGTTTTTAGACCATACTTTGGCCACCTGATGCAAAGAACTGACGCATTTGAAAAGACCCTGATGCTGGGAAAGATTGCAGGCTGGAAGAGAAGGGGATGACAGAGGATGAGATGGTTGGATGGCATCACGGACTCAATGGACATGATTTGAATACACCCGGGGAGTTGGTGAGGGATAGGGAGGCCTGGCGTGCCGCAGTCCATGGGGCTGCAAAGAGTCGGATACAACTGAACAACTGAACTGAACTGAACCATGTGATATGGTGATTTACCTGCCTTTGTATCTTTGTTGCTGTTCTTCAGAGGCAGAGATCAAGCTTTGGTTGTCCTTATGCACTTAGCAAAAGACACATAGCAGCGCTCAATTCACTTTGTTTCTTTGTTAAGTGGGTATATTTCTGTTTATGTAGGCACCATGAACTGCCAGTAATTATTACAGTAATAGCTAACATTTACCAAACACTTCTTATTCTAGGAGTTTAATGATTTCAAGTTTTATGTTCAGTTCTTTAATCCATTTGGAATTAATTTTGTATATTAATATAAGGGTATAAGATAGTGGTCCAGTTTCATTTGTTTGCAGGTGGCTGTCCAGTTTTCCCAACAGCATTCATTGAAGATACTGTACTTTTTCCATTGTATATTCTTGGATCCCTTGTTGTAAATTAATACATGGGTTTATTTCCGGGCTCTGTATTCTGTTCCATTGATCTGTGTGTCTGTTTTTATGTCAATACCGTACTGTTTTGGTTATTAGAGCTTTGTAATACAGTTTGAAATCAGGTAGCATGATGCTTTCAGTTTTGTTCTTTCAAGTGTTTCTTATGTGCTAGGCACTTTTTCCTATGTAAAATTATTTATTCTATTTAATTAAAATTAAATTTTCTTCCTAACATAATAGAGGCAATATAGCAGAGTGTCTAAGCATGCAGCCTCAGATGCAAGAATGCATGCATGCTAAGTTGCTTCAGTCATGTCCAACTCTGGTGGACTGTAGCCCACCAGGCTCCTCTGCCTGTGGGATTCTCCAGGCAAGAATACTGGAGTGGGTTGCCATTCCCTTCTCCAGGGGATCTTCCCGACCCAGGGATCGAACCTGTATCTCTTATGTCTCCTGCATTGGCAGGTGGGTTCTTTACCACTAGCACCACTTGGTACTTGTGTCTGACTCTTTGTACACACACACACACACACACACACACACACACACACACAGAGTCTTAAGTGCTTTAGTTGTATTAACTCATTTAATTCTCCAGTATGATTCAGGAGGTAAGAACTGTAATCTCTTATGCAGATAAGGAAGGATGCTGAAGCAGAGAGAGATTAAGAAACTTGTCCTAGTGGTAGTTAGGAATTACACTCAAGCATTCCTGCATCCAAGGCTGCATGCTTAGACACTGTGCTATTTTGCCTCTATGTTATGTTAGGAAGAAAATCTAAATATAATTTTAATGAAACAGAAGAAATAATTTTACATAGGAAGATAAAAATTGCCATTATCACAAGAAAATGTTTCAGGATGAATTTGAAGACTGTACTTGAATGAGGTAGAACTGTACATATTTGCCTGGAGGAAAGTCTCTGATGTATTATAATTGAGAAAACCAGATTTTAGAATAACTGAATGTTATGGTTCCTTGTGAATAAGAAGAAAATAATAGAAGGCTCATACAAGTTGGACCCTTTTTCCCCACATGTTTCTCCAGCTTACAAAACGTGTATGCATAGGCTGGGCTGTAAATATCAGTGATGACTCAGAAGGGGGTTAAGTAGGGAAGTGAGCTTATTAATTTTCCTTTTTTGCATTATTTCCTGCTTTTAGTGGGAAGCATGTCACTCTCAATATCTGAAGATGAATTTAATAAGGAAAAATTATTGAGGATGAATGCAATAAAGTTGTAGTGAGAAATTCCAGAGACGGTGACTTTCCAAATCACATCTGGTAGGCAAAGTTGACTTAGTTCAGAGCAGTTTCCGTGGAACCTTCATATTAGGAGTGGTAGTTTCATTCTTCAGGACTGTGGAAAAGGAGGAAACTGTGGGCTAAGGCTGGTGGGTCAGACACTATACTCATATCTGCATCTCCCCCAGCTGTCCCTCAGGCCTGGGCAACTTTCTCAAGGAGAAATTCTGGACACTTGCCATCACCTGCTTTCTCAGCCTGTTGTGGGTGAGGGTTCCTTAGGCATCCTTTTCTGACGGAGTGTCTCACACAGGCTCTGGCTCCTGCTGCCTCTTCCAGGTTCCAAGGAAGTACTTCCTATGGATCAGGATCTGGCTTCCCCAGCAGCTGCCCCAACAGGATGGAAACAGCTTGGAAGTACAGATATTATTTTCTTGGGCTCCAAAATCATTGCAGATGGTGATTGCAACCATGAAATAAAAAAGATGCTTTCTCCTTGGAAGAGAAGCTATGGCAAACCTAGATAGCATATTAAAAAGCAGAGACTTCCCTTTGCCCACAAAGGTCTGTCTAGTCAAAGCTGTCAAAACTATGGTTTTTCCAGTAGTCATGTATGAATGTAAGAGCTGGACCATAAAGAAGACTGAGCACCAAAAAACTGATGCTTTCAAACTGTGGTGTTGGAGAAGATTCTTGAGAGTCATTTGGACTGCAAGGAGATCAAACCAGTCAATCCTAGGAGGAAAGGCACCCTGAATATTCATTGGAAGGACTGATGCTGAAGCTGAAGCTCTCATACTTTGGTCACCTGATTCAATAAGCCTCATTGGAAAAGACCCTGATGCTGGGAAAGATTGAGGGCAGGCGGAGAAGGGGGTGACAGAGGATGAGATATTTGGGTGGCATCACCAACTCAATGGACATGAGTTTGAGCAAACTCTAGGTGTTGGTGAAGGACAGGGAAGCCTGGACTGCTGCAGTTCAAGTCACAAAGAGTCAGACACGGCTGAGTGACTGAGCAACAACAGGGGGTTGTGCTGCTCCAGGCAGCTTACTTGGATAGGAAACAGAAGAGGGCCAGAGCATAAATCCTCCTCTCATCCTTCACTTAATCTGCTCTTCTGAGGTTCAGTGGTTCCAATGGGCTTTTCAGAGATATCTGTGCAGCAAAGCAAGGTTTTCTTGTGGGGCCGTGGCCAGCTCTCTACCACACTGCCTCGTGTTTGCTTCCTGTGCACTGTCTCCCATCCCCCTCTGCCCTCAGACTCTGGCTGTCCTGGGAGCAAGGGTGGTTGCATGTAAACTCTACATGAGGCTCTGTTTCCCAGGGGACTGGAGCCAAGACATGGTGGGACAGCCTGGCTTAGAAGCTTTGACGCCTGATGTTATAAATAGTCCTCTGTACTGAAAATTGGGAAGCACTGTTTGAAGTTTGAGTGCCTGACTTGTGGACTTTGGAAAGGATTTTTAAGAAATTGTTTTTGGTTTGATACAAGGAAATATAGGTTAGACACAATTATTCAGGAAAGATAACTTTTCTCTATATAGAAAGAAATCGGGATTTTTTTGTGAAGCAAATTATGTGAATGAATTTGTATAAATACCTTGATGCTTTTTTTTATGGATTTATAGATTTTATTGATTTCTGTCTTCATTAATAGTGTATGTCTTTGAATTAACACCTTGTTGAGGACAAGTAAAAAATGCCAGTTTTATCCAATAAATGTTGAGATTTTGACCACAGTTAAATATATAGTTAAAATAAAATAAATCTAAATAAAAAATAATGTGTACTTACCTAGAAATTTGATAAATACAATACTGTATAAAAACTAAGAATCAGTTATAATCCTACAGTCAAATACAGCATGCTAACATTTTGGTATATGTCTACCCATGTTTCCTGTAGATAGGATATGTGTATATTTTAGATATATAGTTTATTTATTTTATGTTGGTATGTATAATATGGCAATATATGTACCAAATAAACATGTAGAATATTTCTTCAGTTCAGTTCAGTCACTCAGTCGTGTCCGACTCTTTGTGACCCCATGAATCGCAGCATGCCAAGCCTCCCTGTCCATCACCAACTCCCAGAGTTCACTCAGACTCATGTTCATCGAGTCAGTGATGCCATCCAGCCATCTCATCCTCTGTTGTCCCCTTTTCCTCCTGCCCCCAGTCCCTCCCAGAATCAGAATCTTTTCCAATGAGTCAACTCTTCGCATGAGGTGGCCAAAGTACTGGAGTTTCAGCTTTAGCATAATTCCTTCTAAAGAACACCCAGGATTGATCTCCTTTAGAATGGACTGGTTGGATCTCCTTGCAGTCCAAGGGACTCTCAAGAGTCTTCTCCAACACCACAGTTCAAAAGCATCAATTCTTCGGCACTCAGCTTTCTTCACAGTCCAACTCTCACATCCATACATGACCACTGGAAAAACCATAGCCTTGACTAGACGGACCTTATATTAGTATTTGTATATATTTTATAAAACCCCAAAATTTCATATATAATTTGGAGTGTTATTGCTTAACTTAATATATTTTATTTCCTAAGATCTCAAATTTTCTAAAATGTGCATTTTAATGGAGACATTTGGTATTTCATTGTATGAACAGGTCAGAGCTTATACTGGTTAAATACTTTGTTGTTGGACATTTGAAATGTTTTAGGTAGAAGTACTTGTATAATTTTCCTTTTTTCTTTACAAGAATGTTATGCACTTTAGAAGGATAGAAAAAGCTAGGAGGGATGGTCTGGCTCTCACTTCTGTGTACCAGCCTTCAATCATCACTGTAAGCTGAACTGAGACAGTAAAATTATATGAAGGATTTATTCCATTCTATCTTCTTTTGTTCCTCTTTGTGCTCAGTTGCCCAAAACCTTCAGCTCCCTTCTCTCTCTGCTTATTGCCAAAACCAGTTATCAAGACCTCATCTATCTGGTTTTAATAACATTAACAATAACAGCAGCAATAGCTGGGCTTATAGTGCTCACTGTATACCAGATTCTAGTCTAAGCATTACATTTATTTTAACTCCTTTAATTCTCACAGAAACTTCTAATGTAGACACCCTTCCTATCCCCAAGTTATAGATGAAATCAGGGAGGAATCAGAAAGGTTAATTATTCAAATTCACTTAGAGTTAGTAAGTGGTGGGGATAGCATTTGAGTCCAGGCAAGCCAAGCTTCCCAGGTAAAGTATCCTCCTGCCAATGCAGGTAACCTGGGTTTGATCCCTGGGTCAGGAAGATCCCCTGGAGTAGGAAATGGCAACCCATTCCAATATTCTTGCCTGGAAAATTCCATGGACAGAGGAACCTGGAGGGTCTCAGTACATGGAGTCTGAGACAAAACTGAGAACTTAACATGCATGCACAGCCAAGGTTTGGAACCGGAAATCGAACTGACCACTATGTGATGACAGATGACTCTGAGAGTAAACATGCTGAAGAAGTTTCGTTCTGAGTTCTAATTTCCATCACTGGAAAGGGCTGCCTGGAACGATGTGTTGAGAAGGCTTCTGGGGCTGTGTCTGGGTTTAGAGGGGAAAAGGGCCATGATATATGAACAATGGCTCCTTTCTATGAAAGGAAAGAATGATTGCCTATTTGCCATCTTTGCCTTATGGTTTTTAGTTATGCTAGAATTATTTCCTTTCAGAGGAATAAAATTCTAGAGATAAAAATTCTGTAAGTGGAATAGAGTTTACTTATAACTGTTGCTTCCACTTCTGCAGGAGGGTGATGAGAGAGCAGAGGTTAGGGTAATTTCAGGTTTCTGAATTCACACTTTTGGTCTACCACCTTCCTAGCACTGATATGCTCCCTCTCTCAGTTCAGATGAGTCATTTGAAGAACTCTCTCTCTTGATATTTGTTTAAAAAATTACCTCTTTCATTCTGTCTGTCCTCAGTTTGAATGAAAACAGAAGTCAATGGAAAGCACAAAGATTTTGGAGACAGGAGAGAAGGATAGGCGGAAGGGATAGTTAGGGAGTTGGGGATGGACATGTACACACTTAAAATGGATAACCACCAAGGACCTACTATATAGCACAGGGAACTCTGCTCGATATTCTGTGGCAGCCTGGATGGAAGGGGAGTCTGGGTGAGAATGGATACATGTTTATCTATGGCTGAGTTGCTCTGCTGTGCACCTAAAGCTATCACAACATTGTTAATGAGCTATATTCCAATATAAAGTAAAAAGTTTTAAAAGTATCCTTCTGAATATAATCTCTTACCCCTAAAAAAGGGAATTTGAAGACAGAGTTATGGGCTTATATTTCTTGCTCCCATCGAATTAACAGTTTCCTTGTGTAGTATTTACTAAACCCTCTTTAGCCTCTCCTTTCTCATCTGTAAAATAATTCTTACTTAAATTGTTGTGAAGATTAAGTCAGATCCTTGTATAGGAAGTGCCTTATAGGCAAACAATGAATGCTATTCCTTCCATCAGTCTCTCATATTCATCAATACATTGCATCCTTTTATATATTTTTCTCTTTATTTCTGACAGAGGCCATTTACTAAAATGTTTACTAGCTTAAATTTTTAGTTTTCTTGCTTTTTGGCTATGTAGAAATATCCTTATCAAGCTTCAGGTATGGATGTTTCAGAAATTAACACTTAGATAAAGACCTAACTAGTCCTTGGTGTCTACATAAAACTGTATAATGGGTTATCTTAGTGCTTGCTTGTTCAAGAATCATATTTTAAGAATTACGGAATGCCTGCTCTCTCTTATGTTGCTAGTGCCACCATTTTCTAGATTGCTCAAGGCATAAATGTAAGGGCCATCACATTCACCTTCTTTATTATTACTTATTTATTTTCGGTTGCACTGGGTCTTCTTGGCTGCACGTGGGCTTTCTAGTTGCAGAGAAAAGGGGCTGCTCTCTCGTTGTGGTGCTCGGGCTTCTCGTTGCCGTGGCTTCTCTTGCTGCAGTACATGGGCTCTAGGGCATGCAGGCTGCAGTGGCCGTGGCACGTGGGGCTCCGTAGTTGCAGCTCCTGGGCTCTAGAGCACAGGTTTATTAGTTGTGGCAAGCAGGGTTAGTTGCTTCGAGGCATGCGGGATCTTCCCGTTCCAAGGATCGCCCCTGTGTCCCCTACATTGCAAGGCACATTCTTAACCGCCAGCGAAGCCCTTCATCTGCTTTTGTTTGGGATGATTACTACTGCTCACTAATCTCTCCTTCAGCAGTATCTGATCTGATGTTAATCTCAGCTGGGCAGGAGAGAGTTTGGACACCTTTAAAAAGCACTACTTGCGGGCTAGCTCTTGGCTGCCATCTTGGAACTTGACTTTGGAATGCTCCCTACACTGATAAGGCTGTTTTGCCCACCTGAGCTCTGACCCTGCCGCACCAGCTTGCCTAGATTAACTGTACAGACGGTGTATCCATGGTGAACACCTGCTTTCCTACTGGGAGTCTGGAATTTTGGTAGTTGTGGCTTGTCACGCAGGCAGAGAGTGCCAACATGACCAGTTTCCAATGAAAACCCTGGACTTTGAGTCTTAAGCAGGTTTGGCTGGGAAGAAGCACTGATTTCTGTTTAAGTGTTCTGTGTGACCCTCCCAACTCTCCCCTCTTCAAGCCCAAAGGGAGAACTTTGGAAGCTCGTGCCTGAATTCCTCCAGACTCCACCTTCTGTGTCTTTCCCCCTTGCTGGGCCTGCTGTGTATTATTGTGCTGTAGTAAGTGATATATGATTACTCCGCCTCTGTGGTAATGAGCCCTTCTCCATGTGGGTGGTCCTGGGACACTGGAAATACCATCCATTGTATTTTTTGTGGCTTAAAAGTTTTGAGTCTTTTTCATGCCATCCACATCTCCTTTTAATAAGCTAAATCTTTTCTCTACCTTCTTGAACATTTGGAATATATTTATTATAATTGTTTTAATGTTCATGTCTGCAAATTTTATTGTCTGTGTCATTTCTGGGACTCTTTCCCTTGAATGATTGTTTTTTTCCTCCTCATCAGGGGCTGTATTTTCCTGCCTTTTGGCATACTTAATTAGGTTTTTATTGGATGCCAGATATGGCAAATTTTTCTTGTTGCTTATTGGATATTGCAGTACCACTTTAAATATTCTTAAACTTTCCCCCTTGCAGTTAGGTTGCTTGAAAATAGTTTGATCCTTTTGAGGACCCTTTTGAGCCTTGTTAGGATCAGAGCAGCCTGTAGGCTCATTACTAGGTGCTGCTCTTCTGCTGTCTTCTCTGTCTGATGCCTTGCATATTACGGCATTTTTCCACTCTGGCTGGTGGGGACACAAAGTCCTTCTAGTCCTGTGTGAGCCCCAGGGATGGTCCTGCCAGTTTCTTGAGGTGGTCCTTTCCTTTTTTTTAAATTTTACTGATTTATTTATGGCCCTGGGGGTCTTCGTTGCTGCACAGGCTTTTCTCTAGTTGTGGTGTGATGGCTTCTATTGCAGTGGATTCTCTTGTTATGGTACACGGGCTCTAAAGCACACAGGCTTCAGTAGTTACGGCACATGGGCTCAGTTGCTCTGAAGCCTGAGGGATCTTCCCAACACAGGAATCGAACCTGGGTCTCCTGCATCTCAGGCAGATTCTTAACCATCTGAACCACCAGGGAAGCCCCTGCGTTGGTATAAGGCTTTATAATTTATGTCCGTATATAGTCCTAATGTTTTTTATTCTCCCAAATCATTACTTAGGTTTAATATAAAGCAAACAAAATTCCCAAGAATCTTACAAAAGAAGAGAAAAGCAAAACAAGCATTTGGAAATTTGAGAGAAGAGCTTTGCTTTTATGGAAGGCTTTTGATCATCACATTCTATTTCTGGCTTTAAAGGAGTACATCCAGGCTTGCATGATAGACTTTGTCTCTCAAGTTTTTAACCTGCTCTTCACCTAGTTGTGTATGCCAAAAGTTGTCTTCACAGACTCCCCTTTGTACTCACCTTCTGTGATGGAAGGCCTAAAATTAATATTATGTTGCTACCTTGACAGCTGAAAAATTGGGGAGGGCTTTGAGTGGCCTAATGCATGTCTCCGTCTTCACTCTGCTCTCATGGATAATGTCTCCTAGCCAAAAAACCTTCTTTATCAAGGGACCAGGCACAGTTTCTGCTTATTCTTGATGAGTTTTAGTTTCCTGACAGCCTGTGGGATTATTAAACTAAACAAACCAATTGCATCCTCCTGTGGGAACCGGGGGGCTCCCTGTCCTCTTGATACTGCAAAACCTGCCTCGCACAGCCCCTGGTGGTGTTTCACTGTGCCCCTGACCACAACATCCATGTGGCCTATGTGGGTACTGTCTTCTCTCCTTGAGCTGTGAATGTAGAAAGTGAAAGTGTTAGTCACTAAGTCTTGTCCGACCCTTTGCGAACACTTGGACTGTAGCTCGCCAGGCTCCTCTGTCCTTGGAATTCTCCAGACAAGAATACTGGAGTGGGTAGCCATGCTCTTCTCCAGGGGATCTTCCTGACTCAGGGATCAAACCTAGGCCTCCTGCATCACAGGCAGAATCTTTACTGTCTGAGCTGTATGTATCTAGTAAACTGCCATTCATCCCATCTATCCAGGGTTGGTTGTCACATGATTGGCCATCATCTCAGAACCCTGGGACAGGAATCTCTCCCTGGACAGTGGGGTGGATGGGAGGTGACTAAAATGCTGTCCATTTTGCCATTTGTACTGTGTCTGCTCACCTTTCAGTGCCCATGGAGAAATGTGGGGGCTAGTGCCTCTAGGTTTACTCCACTGAACAAAGCAATGAGTCAGAGCAGGGAGGAAAGGGCAGGGAGAAAGAAGGCATTTTGAGAGTGTGCTTGTTAATCCTTTGAAAACTCTGGGAGTTTAAAGACACAGGTTCCCAGAAGAGGTCAGGAGGGGGGACAAAGGAGTCAACCATGGCTTGTGCTCTGACTCAGCACTGGCCCTCCCACATGCTGGGAGAGGGTAACACAGAGCATGGCAGAGCAGGGTGTTCTTTCTCTTTTCTTCCCTTCATCATCCTCACCCCTGATGGGAAGGAGGCTTTTAATCTGATTACATATCCAAGTTATGCTATGAGAAGTGGTCAATATTAGGAAGAGAAAGGTTTGTGTGTCTAATAACCTCTTTGGTCAAGGATTGCACTGGAAAGTTGGGAAGCCAGTTACATCCCAATATGGAACCAGGAGCAATGGTTGAGTTGGCTCTGGAGATGTGGTGGATGGGAAAGATAGAGTCAGAGGCTTTGAGTGGGAGAAGAGATAGAAAAGGAAAAGATCCTAATTAAGTGTCTGTTCCATTGGAACTGACTTATTTCAGAATATAAATTATAATTTCCACCAAATTTTTAAATAGCAAGAATATAATTAAATGATAAAAAGAGAAATATATGATGTAGTCCTGACTATAGTTTATTCTTCCTGAAAATTCCTACTGTTAGATTTATTAAATTGATTAAGTTGGGGATCCAAAAGTTAATTTGAGTTAAAAGGGGAAATTTGTGGAATCTGGATATTCTTCATAGGCAGTCAATTTAAAAATCTTTCTTCTAGTTGGTGACTGGGTGTAGTTGTTTTAGTTGGTAAAGATCTCTTTCCATGTTGACTGAGTCAAAATGGTCTCTTCAAAGAGACAAAGAACCCTACTAAAACGCATCAGTCTGTGAACAGCACAAATGATAGGAAGGAGACTTTTAATCTGATTACATATCCAAGTTATGCTGTGAGAAGTGGTCAGTACTAGGAAGAGGAAGGTTTGCCTGTCTAATTACCTCTTTGGTCAAGGATTAGACCGACAGTTAGAATAGGGCTCTATTCTAAGCACTTGTTTACATGCGTTGTCTCCTTTAATCCCCCAAACAATTCTACAAGGTAGGTGCTAACACTGACTGTGTGGCTTCTGGCAAGTTACTTGCCCTTTCTGGGTCCCATCTGTAAAATGAGTGAAACCACAATACCTATTTCATAGAGTTGTTGTGAAGATGAAGACAGGATCAATGTAAAGTTGTCATGCATAGTCAGTTGCGTCCGACTCTTTGTGACCCTATGGACTGTAGCCCGCCAGCCTCCTCTGTCCATGGGATTCTCCAGGCAAGAATATTGGAGTGGGTTGCCATTTCCTCATAACCCAGTGATTGAATCCGCCTCTCCTGTGTCTCCTGCACTGGCAGGTGGATTCTTAACCACTGTGACGCCTGGGAAGCCCCTCAACATAAAGCGCTCAGCCCAATTTGTAGAGTACATTACCTGTGCAGGTGAGCAGACTGTGCCACCCCAAAATATGCCTCTTTGGTATAAGATTATTTTGAAAAATTGCAGACACAGGAGAAACTCTGAAAACAGAGGAGAAGGGAAATTTACATTAAAAGGGGGCCTGTACCAGGAGGAGAGCTACCATCAGAGCATAACAGGGCAGCCTTTGTTTAACAAAGTTTCACCCTCCTTCTCTTTGAAGTCCTAGTTCCCTATGCTTTTCCTAGCTCAGGATGGTATTTAAGCCTCAATTTCTGGCCGCTTTTGGTATCTCACATCTATGTAGGGCTCTTGTAAGTATATACTTAAAAATATTTTTTCTGTTGATCTGTCTTTTATTATGAAGGGTGTCAACCAAAGAACGCAGAAAAGTAGAGGCAAAATGATGTCTCCCCTATAACTGCTAAAGTATTTGTTGTTTAAAAGCTGTGCTATTTTTATTCCTGACTGTCCAAGGAAAATGTTTACAGACTATGGGTGTTACACATACTTGAAATTTTCAAAGCTCTCAGAACATTAAACATTCCATCACTGGGCCATCATTTGAGTGCAAGCCCTGGTTAGTGCCGGAGGGAGGTGTGCCATAGCCAAACAGATTTTCACACCACCACGTGTGTCTGCAACAGTAGCCGAGATGTGGACTGTGGAGCCAGGGTGCTTCGATTCGAATGTCAGTCCTGGCATTTAGTAGCCGTGCAACCTTGGACATTTAGCTAACCTCAGTGCACCTCAATTTGTCATCTATAAAATGGGGAGAACAGCAGCACTGGCCTCGTAGGGTTGTCCTGAGGAGTAAGGGCGATGGCGCAGGTGAAGGGTGCTGGGCATGTAGTGAGCAGTAGTGAACGGAGCCGTGACACACTGGTGAACGGCATTCGAGTAGAGGACTGCTTGATGCAGATCCTAACACACACTGCTATGTGCTTAGTCGCTCAGGCATGTCCGACTCTTTGTGACCCCATGGACTGTAGCCCACCAGGCTTCTCTGTCCATGGGGATTCTCCAGGCAGGAATATTGGAGTGGGTTGCCATGCCCCATCCCACCCAACCCCTGCCAGGGGATCTTCCCAACCCAGGGATGGAACCCAGGTCTCCTGCATTGCAGGCAGATTCTTTATTGTCTGAACCACCAGAGAAGCCCAAGAATACTGGAGTGGGTAGCCTATCCCTTCTCCAGGGGATCTTCCCAACCCAGGAATCAAACCAGAGTCTCCTGCATTGCAGGTGGATTCTTTACCAGCTGAGCTACCAAGGAAGCCCAATACAAAATGCTAATAAGGTGTTAATAAGGTGTTAACCAGGAGTTCTCACCCTTGTCCTGTGGACAGTCTCTGAAAAGAATGATTTTGGATGTTTTAACAACTAATATGTATTTACTACTATTTGCAGGACACTGTGCTGAGCATTTTGCCTGATTTAATTTGATTTTATCTCCAATAATGCCATAAGATAGGTACTATTGTCCTTTCCATTTTACAGATGAGAAAACAGAGCCCCAGAGAAGTAAAACACACATTGTTCCAAGCAGTTGGCAGGACTGATGTTGAAGGGCCACATGGATGTGGTCTGGGGTACTAATCTTGGTTCACCATTGGGTTCACATGCTGAAGGCTAGGTTGTGGATCAGGAAGGAGGCAGCTGTCTGGTCTGGGAGGGGCGGGAGGCACCCTAAACCTTTGCAAATTCATGTACCTGCTAACAGAGCGGGGCAAGATATGTGGTGGTGGAGAGAGCCGTGGGGCACATTCCTTATCCTTCACGAAAAAGCCACTGGCACAAGAGGCCGCCTCATTGCTGGGCCTGGTAGCAGAGGAGACAGGTTCCTGGCATTCCTGTGAACTATTACAAGCAAGAGAGGGACTGAGCTGGCTTCATGTGGAGACATGCCTCTTAGGACAACACTGAGGTGAGGTGGAGATGGCTCCTTTCTGCCCAGAAATATCCATCCTGACCACTTAACTGAAAACCCCTCTGTTTCCAGAATTTCCTGTTTACAAAGGGAAGGATACAGGGAACATACTACCTGTCTTCAGGTAACACTAATCAGTTCATCTCTTTATGTGTATTTAATGTCCTCCAGCTGAGCGAAAGAGGGAAAAAGAACAGAAAACTAAATGGTGAGTGGTTGGGGTGGAAGAAGGGGTTGAGATGGGGAAGAGAGGGGTTCTGAGGGGAAAGTTGTTTGGGCACCAAAGCCAGTTCTGTCTGCTTCCAAATTCTGTTTTTTTTTTTTTTTTTTTCAATGTCATTCAGGAAGACCTTGTGTTAGCCTTTGGCATGGATGCTGGATCACGCTGACCCTTGGGAGAAAGCAGAGAGGAACTTTGTCTTTTTCATCTCTAAAAACACTTTCCTTTCTATTCAGCAGCTGCCTTATTGCAATTTAAGTTCCCATCAGTCAAGTAGACATTAAGTGGCTTCTTATATAAATACTTACAGGGCTCTGACTTTGCAAAGGCCTCTGAAAAGCATTCTATTTCTTATAAGTTCTTTGAAGTTTTCTTTTGGCTCCAGCAAGTGTGTACAGATATATACAGAGATGAAGATCTTTCCTGTGCAAATGAACTCTGCAACCACAAAGTGATATGAAAGACAACATGCTCACAATTTCCTGCTGGAGCAGGCCCCGGAGGTCGCCTCCAGGTGACATGATGGGGATGTTGCCTTTGCTGTTAATTATTGTCCATATTTAGAATAGAAACTTTGAGAACTAAAAAAATATTTGAGAGTTTATGATAGTCAATTTGAACGATATGGATAAATGTGAAGAAAATAAAAATCACTTGTAATTAATTACAGTGCTGAGACAACTTCCACTGACAATCTTTTTTTTTCTTTGGCCTTGCTGGGTCTTCGTTGTAGCACGTGGGCTTTCTCTAGTTGCCGCACACAGGCTCTAGAGTGCACAGACTCAACAGTTGCAGTGCACGGGTTTAGTTGGTTCACAGTAGATGGGATCTTAGTTCCCCAGCCAGGGATCTAACCCATGCCCCATGCATTGGGAGTGTGGATTCTTAACCACTGGACCACCAGGGAAGTGTCTCCACTGACAATTTCTGTTCTGAATGTATCTGTATCTCTATCTTTGTCTCTACCGATCAACAATCTGTATTGGTTTTGTGGTATTAACCAATTTTTATTATAAATTTAATAAAATTTATAATACATAAAGTATAATATGTTGTGGTTTAGTCGCCAAGTTGTGTCCAGTTCTCCATGACCCCCTGAACTGCAGCATGCTAGGCTTACCTGTCCCTTGCCATCTCTTGGAGTTTGCCCAGGTTCATGGCCACTGAATCAGTGATGCCATCCAACCATCTCATCTCCTGTGGCCCTCTTCTCCATCTGCCTTCAATCTTTCCCAGCATCAGGGTCTTTTCTAATGAGTGAGCTGTTTATATCAGGTGGCCAAAGTACTGAAGCTTCAGCATCAGTCCTTCCAATGAGTATTCAGTGTTGATGTCCTTTAAGATTGACTGGTTTGGTCTTGCTGTAATACAGACAGAAAAAATGCACAAATTATAAGTGTACTTTTGTACAAATCCATGTGTTTTTACAAGCTGAACATATGAAAGTCGCTCAGTGGTGTCTGACTCTTTGCGACTCCGTGGACTGTACAGTCCATGGAATTCTCCAGGCCAGAATACTAGAGTGGGTAGCCTTTTCCTTCTCCAGGGAATCCTCCTAACCCAGGGATCAAACCCAGATCTCCCGCACTGCAGGAGGATTCTTTACCAACTGAGCTATCAGGGAAGCCCAAGCTGAACATACCTGGTGCCTAACAGGCAGCTGAAGAAATGGATGTTTGCATGAACTGGTGTCCATTTACCTGTACCCCCTGAGGTCCTTTCTCTACCTCAAATAGCTGGAGTTTTCCAACTTCATGTCTTGGGAAAAGGAGGTCTCAGCAAATCACAGAGAAAAGGAACTTGATTTTTTGGCAGAGATCCAAGAAGATGACAAGAGACTTAGAACATGAATAAATTTGAGCTGATTTTTATAACCCTAGGGGATGACAGAATGAGATGGCTAGATGGCATCACTGACTCAATGGACGTGAGTCTGAGTAAACTCCGGGAGTTGGTGATGGACAGGGAAGCCTGGCATGCTCCGATTCATGGGGTCGCAAAGAGTCGGACAGGACTGAGCGACTGAACTGAACTGAAGCCTAGATAAAAGATTCTTGAATGGGGGAAGAAGAGAGAAGAAAGTAATCAAATTGAGCAAAGACATTGGTGGGTGTCTTAGAAGACCCCTTGGTCTGAAGTGCAGAAACTCTATCAGAGAAACTGTGGGCAGAAACTTGGATCCACGTGGAAGGTTTTTGGATCCAAGAGCATCTTGCTTTCAATACAGTGAAGATGTGAACCCTCATTCAACTCAACTAAAGTAGTCCCCATGCTCCACATGTCAGCCTAGCCTCACAAGTGCTAATGTGCACATCTCAAACACACAGGTGATTCTGGTACTGATGGTCCTTGGTCCTCACTTCCAAAAACATGGGTATAGGTTTTTGTCTAGGCCACGGCCATGATTCCCGGGCTTGTCTGTGTATCAGAACCCCCTATTGACCTTGTTAAATATACAGGTTCCCAGGATCCACTACTGAATTTGATCATGCCTGGGAATCTGAGTATTAACCAGCTCTCCCAGGGATTATTATGCAATCTGGCATACATTGGAGGATTAAATTTGAGAAATGCTCTTCCAGTGGCCTGAGAACTATACTGTTTTATGAGGACAAAGATTCAGTGCAGTGGTGCCCAGTGACCCAGTGGAGCCCATTTAGAAGCAGTTGATGGGAGGGGAGCAGCTCAGGGGGTAAGGCTCCTTTCTTGCCCTTCTTTCAAGCAGGCAGGACCCTTCTACCTAAATGGACTTAGATTCCAAGGTCAAGAAGGGTTTGCAAACCACCCTCAATTCCATAGTATCAGACATTATCAAAAACATCTTTTGCTCTATAATTTATTTTATCAGCAGAGGAATTTATCCGAGGGTGAGGGTACCACTGGGAAGAACTTTACAGGCCAAAATCCTCAGTCCCTGAAGAAGGGTTTTTGCAGCTGTGACTCTGTGGCTGTCTGCTGTCTAGCATCATGCCTGCATTTACAGGCCTCCTGTGGCTCCTGAGAGATGCTGCCATGGATTAGCTTATGCCCTTCTGACTTGAGAGTCCTCTGGGCCTGGCTTGGAGGTGTTTGGAGCTCTGTTCTCAATAATTAAAAGTATAGTGAAAGTGCAGAGAACATTTACAATAGTAATAAAAATAATAATAAAAGAACTTTAAAAGTCAAGGCTATAGCAGACAAATTAGTTTGTTAACCTCCTCAGATGAGCTACTTTAAAGTGAGTGCTCCAAGTATAATAACCTGCTAGGGTAATGGATGAGCCATTGATCAGTCATATCTAGAATATATATTGCTGAAGCCATGCCAGTGACCTGGCAGATCTTTTGGTTTAGGACTGATGCTCAGTTATTAATAGATGAAAGTACAATGGAAACTCCCTGTCTGCCACTGGGAGCAAATGTAAAAAAAAAAAAAAAATGAAAAAGAACTATGATGGAAAGAAACCTAGAATTTTGTGTCCCCCAAATAATTCAAATATGATCCTGGAGAAGTTAGAGAAAATACAAGAGGAATGCATAGGACTGGGTGATTTCCATTCAAAAATGGAACTATCAAGGAGAAATAAAGGCAGAGAAGAAGTGAGCCTCATGTCACTCAAAATCCTGATGCTGGCTGGAGGGTAAGAGAGCGAATGTTCTAACTTCTCAGCTGGGTTTGGGAAGCAAGGATGGGAATATCAAATCAGATGGTGATTATTTCAATTTGCTTTTATCAAAGAAAACTTATTGAAGTATATCTTGTTGTTGTCATGTCATGTCTTCTTGACCCCATGGACTGCAGCACGCCAGGCTTCCCTGTCCTTCACCATCTGCCAGAGCTCGCTCAAACTCATGTCCATTGAGTCAGTGATGTCATCCAACCATCTCCCCTGTTGTCCCCTTCTCCTTCTGCCTTCAATCTTTCTTTTCTAGTGAGTTGGCTCTTTGCATCAGATGGCCAAAGTATTGGAGCTTCAGCTTCAGCATCAGTCCTTCCAGTGAATATTCTGGGTTGATTTCCTTTAGGATTGACTGGTTTGATCTCCTTGCAGTCCAAGGGACTCTCAAGAGTCTTTTCCAGCCCCACAGTTCAAAAACATCAGTTCTTTGGTGCTCAGCCTTCTTTATGCTCCAACTGTCACATCCATACATGAGTACTAGAAAAACCATAGCTTTGACTAGACGGACCTTTGTTGGCAAAATAATGTCTCTGCTGGTAATATGCTGTCTATGTTTGTCATAGCCTTTCTTTCAAGGAGTAAGCGCCTTTTAACTTGATGGCTGCAGTCACCATCTGAAGTGATTTTATTTTACATACATAAATGTAAAAGCTCATAAATTTATAGTTCAGCTTTACAAAGTGAACTTAACCTTTCTATAAGGGTTCTAGATGAAGAGATAGAACATTAGTGGTTTCATTGATACTCCATCCTACTTTCTCCCAATCACTGGCTCCCACAAAGGAAACCACTATGCTAACTACTAACTTGGGTGATTAGTTTTCCTTTCTTTGGAACTTTCCGTAAATGGGCTCATACACTCTATATTCTTTTGTATCTGGCTTCTTTTGGGCTTCCCTGGTGGCTCAAACAGTAAAGAATCTGCCTGCAATGCAGGAGACCTGGTTTCATCCCCAGGTTGGGAAGATCTCCTGGAGAAGAGAATGGCAACCCAGTCCAGTATTCTTGCCTGGAGAATTCTGTGAACAGAGGAGCCTGGCGGGCTATAGTCCGCAGGGTCGCAAAGAGTCAGACTTGACTGAACAACAACTTTCTTTTCTTCTGCACTGCACTTATTTGTGAGTTCATCTACATTGTTTCTGTAGCTGCTCATTTTTATTACTGTGTCATTCATGTTTCATCCTATGAACATACTACAGATTCTCTGTTCTGCTGTCAGACCATTTACATTATTTTCAATTCTTTGCTGTTACAAACAGTGCCTCTATGAATTATTTGGGTGCTTTAAAAATACTTTCATCTTTTATATTATTACAAAAAATTCAACTCCTTTTATTTCAGAACAAAATATTCTCTGAGGACTAAGAGTTACACTTCAGCACTACCATGTTCTTTTCAAATAGCAATAAAATATTAGTATACATATTATCAGTGGTACTCATTGAATCTTCTCTTTTACTTTTTGAATAGTGGGAGAAAACTGTAAACACATAATTGAAAGATTGATAAAGTGTTAAATATCAAGAAATTAACATTTATGAATGAGGATCCTTTGGTTGCCTGGAGAAGGAAATGGCAACCCACTCCAGTATTCTTGCTGGGAAAATCCCCTGGACAGAAGAGCCAGGTGGGCTACAGTCTGTGGGGTTGCAGAGTTGGACGTGAGCACGCATCTGTGCTCCTTTGGTTGAGAAGAGAGCTTTATTTATTTAAAATTTTTTATTGTTAGTTTCAGGTATACAGTCAAGTGATTCAGTTTTTCATATGCATAAAGTGTATATATATTCTTTTTTATATTCTCTTCCACTATAAGTTATTACAAGATACTAAGTATAGTTCCCTGAACTATACAGGGTAGGTCCTTGTTGGTTATCTATTTTATATATAGTAGTATGTACATTTTAATCCCAAATTCCTAATGTATCCATCTCCTTCTTCCCCTTTGGTAATCATAAGTATGTTTTCTATGTCTGTGAGTCTATTTCTGTTTTGTAAATAAATTCATTTGTATCCTTTTTTCTAGATTCCACATATAAGTGTTTTCATATGACATTTGTCTTTGCCTGGCTTACTTCACTTAGTATGAAAATCTCTAGGTCCATTCATGTTGCTGCAAATGGTATTATTTCATTCTTTTTATGGCTGAGTAATATTCCATTACATATAAGTACCACATCTTCTTTATCCATTCATCTGTCAATGGGCACTTAGGTTGAGAAGAGAAATCCATAATGTAGTTTTCTGTATTTCCTGTATTTCATTATAGTCCACAATCAGGGTGATCTTTTTATGATAGAATATCCTTAAACCAATTCATGATATCTTATAAACTTCAATTAAAGGTCCAACTTAAAACTGTTGTTTACCCATGTATGTGTTCTAATTCTGGTGTTGTCCTGGGGAAGGCATGGTGGGTGAGGTAGACGGGTACTATCTCACTGATGTTCTCTCTGCATTTTCTGAAACATCCAGGTTATTTCCTGTTGTTGTTGTTTAGCTGCTCAGTCATGTCCGATTCTTTGCCACCCCATGGATTGCAGCACGCCAGGTTTCCCTGTCTTTTACTATCTCCTGGAGTTAGCTCAAACTCATGTCCATTGAGACAGTGATGCCATCCAACCATCTCATCCTCTGTCACCCCCTTCTCCTCCTGCCCTCAATCCTTTCCAGCATGAGGGTCTTTTCCAATGAGTTGGCTCTTTGCATCAGGCGGCCAAAGTATTGGAGCTTGAGTTTGGATCAAGTTCAGTTCCACATGACAAAATAACAATATGAAACAATACAAAATAACAGGAACTTAAATTTGATATGGTTTATTTCTGCCTTCAGCAGTCCAAGTTCATCAGTGATCCAAGATTTCGTTTCCCTTGTCTGTCATCCTAAGCACATGACTTCCATTCTTATGCTCACTCCATGGTTCAGTATGGTTGCTAGTGATCCAGCTGATAGCATGACTATGTTTATAACATAGAAGCAGGATAGAAGGAAGAGAAGGTAAGGAGGGGACACAGTGGGGGAGGGGGGGAAAGAAGGAGGAGAAAGGCGTGTCCTCTGTCTAGAAATAGTTCCTGAAAGTCACAAGCATTCCTGTTACATTCTCAAAGCCAGAATGTCATTGGGAAGTACCACCCTTTAGATGGTCATATTGCTGCCTCGTATAAATTGGGGCTGTGATAAGGAAGAGGAGAAACAAGGATGCTGGGTAGAGGTAGGCATTTAAAGTGTTTGCCATACCTTTCAAGATCTTAGGCAAATGCTGGGTTTGCTGAGAGGTGGTACAGTAATGTGGTGGATAGCAGAGGAGGGCATGGGGGACCCTAAAGATAAAACTGCAGCCCAGGAATGCTGGCGTCAGACCTGCCTGATTCAGCATAGGTAACTCCAGCTTCCTCTCTTGGGAGTACTTTATTTAGCAGCATGTTTTTGCAAAATGTAAAAGATGAAGAAAGGAAAAACAAGTCCTTGACATTCATTAAGAGCATGAAGAGAAAGTGTGTTTGGTTTGTTGGCTCATTTTATTTTTGCCGGAGAGGCAAAGAAACGAAGACGACAGAGCCTCCTCTGGTGATCTTCATGGATAAAGGAAAGAAAGTCTGGTAAAGTTCTTCTACGTGTGGTCCTGCCTGAAAGTAGGAGGATGAACTGATTACATTTTAATAGATTAAAAAAAAACTAGTAATAAAAAATGAACAAAAGTGTAAATAGCTCTTACTGGATTTACTTTATATTTGCATGTGTGTGTGCATTCTCAGTCATGTCTGACTCTTTGCAACCCCATGGAATGTAGCCCGATAGGCTGCATGGGATGTTCCAGATAAGAATACTGGAGTGGGTTGCCATGCCCTCCTCCAGGGGATCTTCCTGACCCAGGGATTGAACCCACGTCTCTTTTGTCTCCTGAATTGGCAGGCGGGTTCTATACCAGTGAGCCACCTGGGAAGCCTCCCACTTTATACTTACCAAATGACTATTCTTTAACTATGAGATAGTTAATGACTTTAACTATTACAGCATATAGCATTCTCACATTTTTAAAACTTTAAAAAAATTTCAGAACATTCACATATTTTTAAAAGACAGTGCTCAGTTTCTGAGCCTTCTTTGTAAAGTAACTTGGATTCTATGCTACTTATTCTTTGAATCTCTTTGGTGTGTTTGTAATAATAATAACAGCAACAACAACAGTAATAAATGACGGGACTTCTTTGGTGGTCCAGTGGTTCAGAATCTGCCTGCCAATGCAGGAGACACAGGTTTGATCTCTGGTCCACGAAGATCCCACATTCTGTAGGACAAGGAAGCCCATGTGCCACAACCACTGAAGCCTGTGTGCCTAGAGCCTGGGCTCTGCAACAAGAGAAGGCACTGCAATGAGAAGCCCACACACCACAAGTAGAGAGTAGCACCACGCTCCGCAGCTAGAGCAAGCTGGCGCACAGCAGTGAAGACCTGGTGGTGATAAGTCCCTGCTAGTTTAATATTATCATTTAAACAAAATGGGAATGCAGGCTAAGAAGAATCTCAAAAATCAGGACAGATAATTACTCACCCAGCTTGTGGTTAGGCAGGATCCCATTCCATATCCCACTGAATTTTTAATGAAATGCAGCATAGTTATGAGCGAAGATACTCACTTCAGTGGAAAATGGCTAAACAGTTGCATATGCTCTCCTTTTGTGAGGTTTGTACCCAAAATAGGTTGATTAAAAAGAGAAATCTAAGGCAAATCATTGTATTCATTTGACAATGCTATCAGCTTATCTTTCTCTGGAGTTTGGAAGGCCAATGTGGCCCAACTCTTCATTTCATCAAGTATCTATCACACATCAATTGTATACGCTATTACAAAGTTTTGTATCCTTCCTACATGTAAACGTGATACTTATACACGCATGGTGTAGTGGGGAGGTTGCCGGAACAGGCCTTATGCACCTGAGTTTTCTCGCTTTGCTGCTAACGAGTCAGGGGTGGACCAGATGAATAAGAACCATATGAGAAGCAGAGCAACCTCCTTACTGATCTCCATGTGTCAGATGCTGTGCTAAATTCTTCACATTCTTTCTCAAGTAATTTGTTCCATTAGCTTGACAGCTCTGTGAGGTAGCTGTTTATTCCCTTCATTTTACAGGTAAGGAGGCCAAGGAATAAAGAGGTTAAATACTGGCCCAAGGTCACATGGATGCTGTGGGGCTGACCTGGTAGAATGGAGAGGTCCAGACTCGATATTTCTAGAGTTTCTCCTTGTTTCCACCCTCTTGGATTCTATATTTTACTTGACTTTGTTCTTGTGTGCGTGCTCAGTCATTTCTGACTCTCTGCAACTCCATGGACTGTAGCTCACCAGGCTTCTCTATCCACGGGATTTTCCAGGCAAAAATACTGGAGTGGGCTGCCGTTTCTTTCTCCAGGGGATCTTCCCAACCCAAGGACTGAACCCACTTCTCCTGTATTGGCAGCTGGATTCTTTATTGCTGAGCCACCGTGAAAGCCCCATATATTTTACTTACATGAATATTAAAACCAAATTGGAAAGTCATCTGTGAGCATGGTGGGCAGCATTCCTGACTGAAAGCAGGAAACACACCCCTGGATGGCTGAGAAATGTAATATGATTGTCAGTGTCATTTACAGGACTGAGTCACAGAAATATTTTGGGGGACTCTCCCGGGATGCTCAGGGCTGATCTAACAGGTAGCTGAGATGTAGCTGCTACCAGCAGCCAGACTCATCTGGTGTCATCCCTGCTGTACCAGCGTGAGTTTCTGAGTCAGTGTAACTGATGAGCCCTCTGCCCCTATTCCCAGACCCTTGGGATCCAT
Source organism: Bubalus bubalis (assembly GCF_019923935.1). NCBI lineage: Eukaryota > Metazoa > Chordata > Mammalia > Artiodactyla > Bovidae > Bubalus > Bubalus bubalis. The sequence goes on from NC_059160.1 coordinate 35,326,333, forward strand.
GGAAGGGCTTCAGAGGATTCATTAACCTCTTGAAATCAGGTGAAAATTTTGTATGTAGGTGATAGGAACATATTTTCTGAGGGGAAATTCATAGTTTTCCTATGGAGAAACACTACCTTAGGTTTTTTCCCAGAGGTTTGGCATCAAAGAGAAAGCTAGATGGTAAAAATATCTTGAAGGGAAAGAGGAGACAGAAGTTTACGTTAGTGGGTGAAGGAGCCTGGCATGTGTTAGATCTCAGAGAAAGGAGGCAACAGAGGGGGAGAGACTGAGGACATAGAGAAGAGTGACCCATAGAGCTTTGTTCTAATGGGGATGGGCGAGGACAAAACTGTGACTACAGATTGTGGAAGAAAGCAGCGGGGGCAGCTCTTTGTCCGGAGTGGAGAGGGGCAGATGGGGAAGATCGAGAACAATGAGTTGGAAGGAAGAAAACTGAAAGGTAAGTTACCTATTGATTTGAGAGGTCAGGAATAAGACTAGGGGTGGGAGAAAAGTAGATTAACGCATACTCAGTTGCTAAGTCATGTCTGACTCTTTTTTAGCCTCATCGACTGTAGCCCACCAGGCTTCTCTGTCCATGGGATTCTCCAGGCAAGAATACTGGAGTGGGTAGTTGCCATTTCCTCCTCTGGGGAATCTTCCCGACCCAGGGATCGAACCTGCATCTCTTATGTCTCCTGCATTGGCAGACAGGTTCTTTACCATGAGCATCACCTGGGATGGGAGAAAAGTAGATTAAGTTTGGAAAAGCTGCCTCAGGGGATGCAACCAGCATGGAGGTCCAGCTAGGATGGAAAATCAAGGATTTTTTGGGAACCAATGAATACAATCCTGAGATTTCCCCATCCTTCTGGGCAGCACCAGATTAAAGAGTTGTTGCCCTGCCTTATTCACAACTAACTCCTACCCGCACAGCCACCATGCACGGTTGTACAGCGTATGCACTGCAGAACTCGAGATGTGCTCCCACTGTGGATGCAGTGTGTGTGCTTTATCCTGGCATTCTGGCAGATGGCAGTAAAGCATCTTGTTCTCACAAAATCAATGTGCTACAAGATTCTAGCAGATGAAAACAAACTGTCTAGAAGCAGGGGAGCCTTTTTCAAATTGGGCAGAGAGATGCTGTCTGGTTTGCAGCAGCTCTGAGTGTAGAGGGGTAGGAAAATAATATGATGGGTGGTAAGATGCAAGTCGAAAAATGTCAGACTTCTGTGTGCCAAGCAGACCTATGCTCTTATGCTTTAGCTAATGCAGAATTGTCCCACTCTGCGCTGCTCTTTCCTAAATAATATGGATTGTGGGAAACAAGTCTCCATCTCCCTTCTTCCTGAAATCCTCTCCTGTGTTCAATGCCTGATCTTCTCTGCTGAAGTCTGTCTCTCAGCACCTTGTCTGCAACTCACAAGGCACTATGTTTTATAACTATATTTTATTATTGTATTTTCTGTGTTACTATATTATAAGATGCATTTGTGTTTGTAGAAACAGACATCCTGGAATGTGAAGTCAAGTGGGCCTTAGAAAGCATCACTATGAACAAAGCTAGTGGAGGTGATGGAATTCCAGTTGAGCTATTTCAAATCCTGAAAGATGATGCTGTGAAAGTGCTGCACTCAATATGCCAGCAAATTTGGAAAACTCAACAGTGGTCATAGGACTGGAAAAGGTCAGTTTTCATTGCAATCCCAAAGAAAGACAATGCCAGAGAATGCTCAAACTACTGCACAATTGCACTCATCTCACATGCTAGTAAAGTAATACTTAAAATTCTCCAAGCCAGGCTTCAGCAATACCTGAACCATGGAATTCCAGATGTTCAAGCTGGTTTTAGAAAAGGCAGAGGAACCAGAGATCAAATTGCCAACATCTGCTGGATCATCGAAAAAGCAAGAGAGTTCCAGAAAAACATCTATTTCTGCTTTATTGACTATGCCAAAGCCTTTGACTGTGTGGATCACAACAAACTGTGGAAAATTCTGAAAGAGATGGGAATAGCAGACCACCTGACCTGCCTCTTGAGAAACCTATATGCAGGTCAGGAAGCAACAGTTAGAACTGGACATGGAACAACAGACTGGTTCCAAATAGGAAATATGTCCAAATAGGAGTCATTCTGTGTTGAATACATTGCTTGCAAATAGTTTCATATATTACTTTTTAAAATTATATATACAGTGACCAAAGTATATTATAAATCAAAAATTGGTCTGGCATTTGTGAATCACTTCCAGACTTTTGTGCAACCTGGTATGTAGAGTTTGGGCACTGATGGTATATATATATATATATTTTTTTTTTTTTTGAGAAACATTGATGATTCAAAGACAATAGAATAGTGATTTGAAATCAGGTTGGCTCTGTAAAATCTAGAACTTATCATGGCTAAATTGTGCCTGGATAGACAATAGCTAAATTCCAGTAGAAATCCTTTAAATCCTCAAAGGGTACCTGGTGTAACTGTTTTGACAGTACAGATATTCTTCAGGAGCCAGATTCCCAAGACTTCTTTAAATTCCAAACTTAAGTAACCACCTAGTTTATTAAGTTAGGTCAGTGGATATGTTCTTCAGTCACCAGCATATACGAACACAGTATTTCTTCTTCTTATATACATATACATATATATATATATATTTATTATATGTATGTTCTGATATATATGCTCTATTGTATAGATATGATTGAAAATAAATTCTTCTGAGGTTCCATTTGAAGGCTTCAAGTCAAGCAATACTTTTTTTTGAAACTCAAATCTTCAGCAGGAATTTCCTGGTGGTCCAGTGGTTAAGAGTCTGTTGTATTCTTACTGCCAAGGATCAGGGTTCAATACCTGCTTGGGGAACTAAGATCCTACAAGCTGTGCAGTGCAGCCAAAAAAAACCCCTCTTCTACAGTTTTTTCTTTGTGGTAATGGAACAAAACTAATTGTAAATGACTAGATGGAAGTGACTCCTTGGAAGAAAAGTTATGACCAACCTAGATAGCATATTGAAAAGCAGAGACATTACTTTGCCAACAAAGGTCCATCTAGTCAAAGCTATGGTTTTTCCTGTGGTCATGTATGGATGTGAGAGTTGGACTGTGAAGAAGGCTGAGTGCGAAGAACTGATGCTTTTGAACTGTGGTGTTGGAGAAGACTCTTGAGAGTCCCTTGGACTGCAAGGACATCCAACCAGTCCATTCTGAAGATCAGCCCTGGGATTTCTTTGGAAGGAATGATACTAAAGCTGAAACTCCAGTACTTTAGCCACCTCATGTGAAGAGTTGACTTATTGGAAAAGACTCTGATGCTGGGAGGGATTGGGGGCAGGAGGAGAAGAGGACGACAGAGGATGAGATGGCTGGATGGCATCACTGACTCTATGGACATGAGTCTGAGTGAACTCTGGGATATGGTGATGGACAGGGAAGCCTGGTGTGCTGCGATTTATGGGGTCACAAAGAGTCGGACACGACTGAGCAACTGAATTGAACTGAACTGAGATGGAAGTGAAGTAATTTGAAAAGCAATTCAGAATAAGTTTAAGAGCAAAATGGAGGCAAAAACAAATAACAGCAAAGAAGAATTCCACATTCTCTGAACTTCAGGCTATAAAATGGCTATTGTCAGCAGTACATGTTTGAATTATGAGTTAAAGTGATTAATGGCTAAGTCTGATCAGAATCAACAGGAGATAAGCATATTGGGACCTAATAACACTGCATATTGAGCCCAGAATCATTTCAGCTTCAGTAGTCTCCACCATGTTTAATTGTACATTTCCCACTAATTATACTTTTTACAGTTGTTGCCACTGCTGCTGCTGCTAAGTCACTTCAGTCGTGTCCGACTCTGCGACCCCATAGACAGCAGCCCACCAGGCTCCCCCGTCCCTGGGATTCTCCAGGCAAGAATACTGGAGTGGGTTGCCATTTCCTTCTCCATTACAGTTGTTAGGGATCATTAATCTTGAATTTCTAACACAATCTACCTTCATGAAGGTAAAAAAAAGTTATACCCCAGTACTTAACACAAATCTAACTGCCTCAATAAGGAATTGTAATACTTAACCATTGACTCATTATGCTTTTTGAGAATGATCCGGGGTTGTCTCTTTCCCTGTGGACAAAACCAGTTACATTTTGGACAGGTCATTTGCTAATGTTCCCAAGTGAGGTTCAGTAATGAAATTCAAGAAGTGGAGACAAGAGGCTCCTCCTAAAATGAAGAAATAGCACATTTCCATGTTTTTCAGAAGATGTACTTCTCCGTGTCTCCAGAGCAAGGGCAGCATGTTCTCTGAAGTCCTGTCCTCCCAGCGCCTGGCTGGTGACTGTGTTTGTGTTCAGCCCCCTCACTTGAAAAGGCACAGGCTTAGGAAACAGCTGTTCACAATTAAATTAATTATCATTTGTCAACAGTGTTCTGAGCTCAGAAATTCTGTGCTCACAGAAGAAAGCGCTGCCAGGCCACCGTGCTTTTCTGAACGTGCTTGTGCCTACATCACCCATCTAGTCTGGGAAGGTAGCTTTAGGGTTTTCAAAGTAGCAACAGTATCTTCGCAAAATTATTGTCATACAATCCACTAATATTTTTCTCTTAACTTTAGAACGCTTGTTCGTCATTTGTCTGAGATTTTTTTTCCATTGGATTTTGACATACACTTGAAAATGAAAGACCAACAGCAGAGAATAAATGGGTATAAGAAATATCAATAGTATATATGTGTCAATTCCAGTCTCTCAATTCATCTCACTCCCCTTCCTTCCTTGGTGTCCATACATTTGTCCTCTGCATCTGTGTCTGTTTTGCAAATAAGATCATCTGTGTCATTTTTCTAGATTTCACATGTGTGTGTTGATATATATTTGTTTTTCTCTTTCTGACTTACTTCACTGCCTATGGCAGTCTCTAGGTCCATCCATGTCTCCACAAGTGACCCAGTTTTGTTTATTTTGGGGAGATTGACACATATACACTATTGATACTGTGTTCAAAATAGATAACTAATGAGAATCTAACTGTTTAGCTCAGGGAACCCTATTCAGGGCTCTGTGGCGACCTAAAGGAAATCCAAAAAAGAGGGAATATATCTATATGCATAGCTGATTGACTTTGTCATACAGTAGAAACTAACACAACATTCTAAAACAACCATACTCCAGTAAAAACTTAAAAAAAAAAATCAGTATGGTTCTCTAAGAATGAACAGTTAATGAATAAAGCTGATATTCCTTGGTAGTAACCCCACAAAACATATGAATTAGAATTCTAACCATTCCACCCTTGGTTAAAACGTTTCTTTGCTGACATAAATAATTTGAAGCGCTAAGACTTGGAGTACCCAGAGCTTTAATTGTACTGACAAACATTAAGAATGGTGTCTGTTCATGTAAAGCAAAGTTCAGTCAGGAAGGGGATTAAATTCAAACTTGCCAGGTAATTATTGAGAAAAAAGTGTTTTTAAGTTACCTGGACAGTTACTTGTGAGCTTTTTCTTCCAGATTTTTTTTTCTTTCATTTTTGAATTTGAGAATGGGAGAGTCATTTAGAAAACATTCATGTTTTATCCAATTAGAGTTTTCAATTAAACTCTTCTCTGTATTTTATTTTAGCATTTTTGGATACCCCATCAAAACCCAATATGTAGAAAAGCAATATGCATGAATATGATCTTTCTTTTTTTTTTTTTAAAGAAACACTTTATTTTATTTATTATTTTTGGTTATGTTAGGTCTTTGCACTACATGTAGGCTTCCTCTAGCTGCAGAGAGCAGGGGCTACTCTTCACTGTGGTGCACAGGCTCTAGGCTCCCTGGCTTCGATAGTGGTAGCACTCGGGCTCTACAGTGCAGGCTCAGTAGTTGTGGCGCATAAGCTTAGCTGCTCTGTGGCATGTGGCATCTCCCCAGACCGGGAATTGAACCCATGTCCCTGCATTGGCAGGCGGATTCTTAACCACTGGACCACCAGGGAAGTCCCTGAATATGTTTCTGGAAGCATTGCTTATAATAGGAAGCATTTGGAAATAGTAAGTGAATAGATAAGTCATGAGATTTGACTCAATGATCATCTTAACTAGTTTATGAAGACTATGAAGCAACATGTACTATGCCTATAATAAAATTACATAAGAAAGTCCAGTGATACTACTAAAAAACAAAAAGAAGAAAATAAAAAACAGGATATAAAGATTGTATGTACTGACTTCAAGTGTACCTATTTCTATAGCTTTCAAAATCTTTATGATATGGCTGTACATTTATTATTTTAATTCAAAGTAATATATTAGGCTTATTTTTACACCAAAGAGAGCCTGTGAAAACTTTGCTGATAAAATCTAAAGGAAACTGAAAAGTTTAGTTTTTTTAAAAAAAACTATTTGAGTTTAAATAAAAACCAGCTGAGTGTATCTCCTTTGAGCTTCCTGAACCCCTCCCCATTTGTTCAGTATTTGAAGATTTTGAATAAACCTGTAATGTGTAATTTATTCTTCTGTAACACAATCCCATATCTTTTCTAATCTCTCCTTCTTAAAAAGATAGCAAAAAGTAAGCAAATAAACCCAAAGTTAGCAAAGAAACACCAGATAATGATGGACATCTATAGTGGTTTTTGTTAGCTGCAAAAGAACTAGCAAAATCTCCATTTGGCAAACTCAAACAGCATTTACGTATGTTTGTAAAATGTTCCTAATATAAGTGAAGGCTAAACTGTAATACTTCTTTCAGGGACATAATTTCTAAAACATGGAAATTACAGTTCTTAACAAAGTGTATGTTCTTTAGTTGCTAACAAATGAAAGTAACACATTTATTATCTAGATGGAGTGGATAAATTCACAAAATTTAAAAATGAAGCATTTACAAAGGTGTGGGAAAAAAGGCCTTATTTTATGGGGTTATAGAAGGGAACTAGAAATCTGAAAATTATTTTTAAATTTTTGTGAATAACTTCAGTTTGGAACTAAAGCCTTTCCTTTCTCATTACTCTTGCCTTATTAAACTATTTGATTTTTTTGACTTCTCAGGTGGTACAATGGATAAAAATCCGCCTACCAATGCAGGGGACATGGGTTTGATCCCTGATCCAGGAACATCGCACATGCCAGGGAGCAACTGAACCTGCGTGCTGTAATTCCTGAGTCTGCAAACTGCAGCTACTGAAGCCCTCGCGCCCAGAGCCTGAGCACCACAAGAGAAGCCACCGCATTGAGGAGCCCGAGCGCTGCAATGAAGAGTAGCATCCACTCATCTCAACAAGAGAAAGTGGATGTGCAGATCGAAGACTCAACACAGCCAAAAATAATAAATGAATAAAATAAAAAGTTAAAAATTTTTTTGCTTTTTTCGGGGGGAGGTGATGAGGGGAGATGTAGGGCATTTGGCATCCTCATACTCTGAGCCAGCAGTCCTAGTTGAATACAGAGCTTAACGAGCAAGCATTTGTGAAGTTTATATGATCGTAGAAATGTATGGAGTTCTCTAGTTTAGTACTTCTCTAAGTTCAATAGACTATGCAAAAGCCTTTGACTGGGTGGATCACAATAAACTGTGGAAAATTCTGAAAGAGATGGGAATACCAGACCACCTGTTCTGCCTCTTGAGAAATCTGTATGCAGGTCAGGAAGCAACAGTTAGAACTGGACATGGAACAACAGACTGGTTCCAAATAGGAAAAGGAGTTCGTCAAGGCTGTATATTGTCACCCTGCTTATTTAACTTATATGCAGAGTACATCATGAGAAACGCTGGACTGGAAGAAGCACAAGCTGGAATCAAGATTGCTGGGAGAAACATCAATAACCTCAGATATGCAGATGACACCACTCTTATGGCAGAAAGTGAAGAGGAACTCAAAAGCCTCTTGATGAAAGTGAAAGAGGAGAGTGAAAAAGTTGGCTTAAAGCTCAACATTCAGAAAACGAAGATCATGGCATCCGGTCCCATCACTTCATGGCAACTAGATGGGGAAACAGTGTCAGACTTTATTTTGGGGGGCTCCAAAATCACTGCAAATGGTGACTGCAGCTATGAAATTAAAAGATGCTTACTCCTTGGAAGGAAAGTTATGACCAACCTAGATAGCATATTCAAAAGCAGAGACATTACTTTGCCAACAAAGGTCAGTCTAGTCAAGGCTATGGTTTTTCCAGTGGTCATGTATGGATGTGAGAGTTGGACTGTGAAGAAGGCTGAGCACTGAAGAATTGATGCTTTTGAACTGTGGTGTTGGAGAAGACTCTTGAGAGTCCCTTGGACTGCAAGGAGATCCAACCAGTCCATTCTGAAGGAGATTGGTCCTGGGTATTCTTTGGAAGGAATGATGCTAAAGCTGAAACTCCAGTACTTTGGCCACCTCATGAGAAGAGCTGACTTATTGGAAAAGACTCTGATGCTGGGAGGAATTGAGGGCAGGAGGAAAAGGGGACGACAGAGGATGAGATGGCTGGATGGCATCACCGACTCAATGGACGTGAGTTTGAGTGAACTCTGGGAGTTGGTGATGGACAGGGAGGCCTGGAGTGCTGCAGTTCATGGGGTCACAAAGAGTCAGACATGACTGAGTGACTGAACTGAACTGAGCAAACTAAGCACGTGGGGCTAAGAAGGGAGGCTGATGGAGCAGTATGCTTTTATGAGGGGAATGGCCTTGAGATGTTCCCAGAGGTGGTGTGACATTGTGATTTACAATAAGAAATATATATATTTGGTCTTCTGCCTGCTCCTGGTGGGGCTTCCCAGGTGGCTCAGTTGGTAAAGAAGCTGCCTGCTAATGCAGGAGACATAAGAGACGAGGCTTCAATCCCTGGGTCAGGAAGATCCCTGGAGGAGGAAATGACACCTCAATCCAGTATTCTTGCCTGGGAAATCCCATGGACAGAGGATCCTGGTGGGCTACAGTCCAGGGGATGGCAAAGAGTTGGATGTAACTGAGCACACATTCTCAAGCCTGTCCTGGTACAGAGTTCCCCAAACCCTTGGAATTTCCTGTGATGAGAGCAAAGGTTTCTTTTGTTACATTAATAAGTGACTTTTAGGAAACACCTAAGGAGGGGGCTGGTTGCCAGGGGAACCAACCATGTGATTAGAGGGCTGGGCCTCTCAGTCCCACCCTCACTGACCTCCAAGGAAGGAAGAAAGGATGAATTCAGCAGCAGCAGCCAATTACTTAATCAAACATGGCTCTGTAGTGACGTGTCCATAAAACACCAGAAGGATGGGTTTGGAGAATTTGTGGTTGGTGAACACATGGAGATTGGAGGAGAGTGGTGTGCCCTGGGGGAAGCTCCCTGCCCCTTCCCCACACCTTGCCCTGTGCATCTCTTTCATCTGGCTGTTCCTTTCATAATAAACCAGGTGGCGCTAGTGGTAAAGAACCCATCTGCCAATGCAGGAGATGCAAGAGACATGGGTTCATCCCTGGGTCAGGAAGATCCTCTGGAGAAGGGTATGGCAACCCACTCCAGTATCCTTGCCTGGAGAATCTCCTGGACAGAGGAGCCTGGTGGGCTATAGTCCATAGAGTTGCAAAGAGTCAGATATGACTGAAGTGAATTAGCACGCATAATAAACCAGTGATCTAGAGAGTTAAATATTTCTCTGAGTTCTGTGAGCCACTCTGGCAAATTAATCTATGCAAGGAGGGGAACCTGCGATCTATAGCCGGTTCTTCAGGAGCCCATGTGACAACCTGGACTTGGGATGGGCGTCTGAAGTAGTGGTGAGGGTGAGCATCGTATAGGACTGAGCCCTTAACCTGTGGCATCTGATGCTCCCTCCAGGTAGTCAGAATTGAGTTAAATTGTTGGACAACCAGCTGTTGTCTGAGAATTTCTTGGTGTAGGGAAAAAAATTCACATATTGTAATTAGGTGCAGAGTATAGGAATGCCCCAAAGACTTCAGAACAGAATGTTAGACATTCAGCTCTGTTATTTGCTTTGCAACAGGCTCACACAAACCCTCTGTACTAGTATGATGCAGTATAGGCTGTATACATCATACAGCCCTGAGTAGGAAGCAGTTTGGGGCAGGAAGGATTCTGGTGGTGTCCAGCCTGATGGTTGTGTTCAGATTGTGGGAAAAGACAGCACATGCAGAAGGCAAGACCAGAACAGCCCATGTTGAATTCATAAGGAAGTCATTAGTGACCACGGGAAACTTAACCCCTTGACAATCAACAATCCCCAGCAATACAGGAGAGATGGGGGGCTTCACATGATGGGGGGCAGGATAATGAGTCTTTGAGAACATTTTTAGGGAGATGACTACATAAAAATAAGGTGCTAATTGAGACAGTAATGTGTACATAGATATAGAAGGGAGAGACTAAAAATCAACTAGAAGACTTAATACATTTTAGATTTCACTTGAGGTTTCAGATGATAGGTGAGTAAGAGCCATTGTAGGTCTTGAACTGTAATGAGTTTCATTTTTACTTTGTGGATTTTCAGTTTGGCAAAATGAATAGGGTATGTGTAGAAAAGCAAATTGCGTGCGTGCTCAGTCGTATCTGACTCTTTCAGACCTTATGGACTGTGCCCACAAGACTCCTCTGTCCATGGGATTTCCTAGGCTAGAATACTGGAGTGGGTTGCCATTTTTTCCTCCAGGAGGTCTTCCCAACCCAGAGATCAAACCTGTAGCTCCTGCATCTCCTGCACTGGAAATCAGGTTCTTTACCATCGAGCCACCTAGGAAACCCCAAGGAAAGCATATTGATCAATCTCAATAGGACATTTTCAAAAGTCTTTTTAAAATTAGAGTATCTTCCCATCCCCCATGAAGTTTTTACCTGAAAATTTTATAAGACGTTAGTAGAATAGCTCAAGACAACTTTTCAATTTAGGCTCACACCTCCATTCTTTTCTCTTAATAAGATACCCTCCTCATTTCCTGAGACAGCTCTTTGAACATGGCAATTTCCCAATAGCATATTTTCATAAGGAAGGTTGGACAATATGCCATCTATTTGCCAGGGAATATGAGCTACATTGTATAGATTGATATTGCCTTAACACCAAATTTCTGGGTAGGGAAGGGGGAACTATCACACAGACCATGGCTGCCTTTGAGTATCTGTATGCTTTGTTCTAACAGCATATAATGGTGAAAAGCATTTTAAGAGAACCATGATGACTGTAAAGACAGACCTTTACTCTGAACCCAAAGTGTTTGCACAAGTTGTGTGCCTAACACACAGTGAGGCCAAACAAACTGAAAGGTTGTAGTTTGGAGCAAAGAAAGTTTTAATGTAGGGCCATGCATGGAGAAGGGCTTCCCTGGTAGCTCAGTTGGTAAAGAATCTGCCTACACAGTGCAGGAGACCCAGGTTCGATTCCTGGGTTGGGAAGATCCCCTGAAGAAGGAAATGGAAAGCCATTCGAGTATCCTTGCCTGGAAAATCCCATGGATAGAGAAGACTTGTGGGCTGCAGTCCATTGGTTGCAAACGGCACGAATGAGCGACTAACACTGAGGAACTGAGGATGCATGGAGATAGGTGTGTGCTTGTGTTTTCAGTCGTGTCCAGCTCTTTGTGATCACATTGACTGTAGCCCACCAGGCTCCTCTGTCCATGGAATTTTCTAGACAAGAATTGCCATTTCCTTCTCTAGGGGATCTTCACAACCCAGGGATCAAACTGAAGTCTCCTGCATTGGCAGGCAGATTCTTTACCACCTGAGCCACAGGGGAAGCCTCATACCTCTCAAAAAACCAAAGGGTTTCTGCAAAGCATTTTTAAAAGCCAGGTGACGGAGGTGGGCAGGAGTGGTTGGTTGCACCTTGTGATCAGTTTGTGCACAGTTCTCTGATTGGCTGATGGTTAGGTAACAGGGTAGTGTCACAGGGGTTAACTTTTTCAGTCCTTTGGTTCCTAGAGGCCTGGGGCTATGTGCTCATACTCATCCAGTAATTAACATCTTCCATTTGGTTCGAGGTTTTCGAATCTGTAAAACAACTCAGGAAATGTGCATCAAATATTGCCATCAAGGTACCTCAGAGAGGAGCTAAAGCAGAGAGTATGGAGGAGGAGTCTGTCCCAGGAAGGCATCACGGGGTCCTGTGTGTATGTGTTAGTGGCTGAGTCGTGTCCAACTCTTTGCGACCCCATGAACTGTAGCCTGCCAGGCTCCTCTGTCCATAGAATTCTCCAGGCAAGAATACTGGAGTAGGTTGGCATTTCCTTCTCCAGGAGATCTTCCCAACCCAGGGATGGATACCTGGTCTCCTGCATTGCAGGCAAATTCTTTACCATCTGAGCCACCAGGTAAGTTTGGTGGGTCCTGCTCAGTTGTCAAAGCTTGGAATAATCAATCACCATATTTGCTCTATGGTTTTTAAGTTTATCAACTGTGTGTATGTAGCTAGAAATTCTCTGACATGTATTTTCTTTTAAAGCAAGTCTTATAAAAACCAAATTTGGAAAAGTTGAGGTTTCTTCAAAAAATAACCCTTGTGTTATAGTGGGATAAATTCTCTGTCACTAGCCAATGTACTGCCAGATTCTAAAGGAGAATCCGGAATTACTATTTCCCTTCTATAACACACGAGAGCAAGTTCAAACACTTGGCCCCAGAACACAACACTCATGATTTGGCTCAATCTACTTTTCTAGCCCCATTTCCTTGTTCCTTCTTTTATTCTGCCTTCTACACACACACTAATATGAATGACCATTTCTCAGAGCCGCCCACCTAGTGACTTCTATTTATTTGCCACATGTGCTGATCCGCTTTTCTCCATTTGCTTGAGGCATCTTCACTTGTTTCTTAAAATCAGCTCCATGGCACCTATTTGGAACTCTCCATGTTCCAGAAAGCACATGCAATTTTATATTTAGTTTTATTTTAGTATTTCTTTGATTCTTTATTTTAGGATTTTTTACTTTATTAAAAGTATCTCTCCCACTGGTCTATGACTCCCATAAAAGAACACATCATGTATTTTGAAAAAATCCGTGTCTAGCATATAGTAGATGCTCAGAATAACTAGTGATTAAGAATGCATGACAAGGAAAAAATAAGCTTGCAAATACAGACTCAACAGACAACTGCTTCTGCTAAGTCACTTCAGTCGTGTCCGACTCTGTGCGACCCCATAGACGGCAACCCACCAGGCTCCCCCGTCCCTGGATTCTCCAGGCAAGAACCCTAGAGTGGGTTGCCATTTCCTTCTCCAATGCATGAAAGTGAAAAATGAAAGTGAAGTTGCACAGTCGTGTCCGACTCTTCGCGGCCCCATGGACTGCAACCTACCAGGCTCTTCTGTCCATGGGATTTTCCAGGCAAGAGTACTGGAGTGGGGTGCCATCGCCTTCTCAGACAACTACAAGCCCTTTAAGATATATCTCCAGCTAATCCACCTAGATTTCAGCAATTAAAGGAAGAGGGGAAAACATTAAGGGATTCTTGAATGGTGGTGCAAGAAATTAAAGAGATAGTTTATAATCTCTGGAGCCAATTATTGCTTCAGGACAATATTTCAAAGAGATTTCCCTTGTTTCAGTTAAATTGACAACATACCCCAGTAAAGGTGTTGTTGTTGTTTAGTTGCTCAGCTGTGTCCAACTCTTTGCGACCTCGTGGACTGTAGCCCACCAGGCTCCTCTGTCCCTGCAGACTCTCCAAGTAAGAATACTGGAGTGGGTTTCTTTTTCCTTCTCTAAGAGATCTTTTCCACCCAGGGACCAAACCTGCCTCTCTTGCATCTCCTGCATTGGCAGGTGGGTTCTTTACCACTGTGCCATCTGGGAAGCCCCTAAATAAAGGTAAAGTCACACAGTTTCTAGCCTATTTTGTTGTGATTCTTGGAAACATCAGGATTTGCTGGCTGAACTTGGGGATGTACTTAATTTTCCAAGATTGGGACAGACATGCCCAGGTAAGATTATAAGGGCAAGATCAAGTTAAAAAGTAGTATGCTTTTGTTTTGATGATTTATACATAGTGGTGGTTTTAAAATAGGGTCTCCTATAGAGAAGTGGTGTCTATGTCTCCTCCCCTTGAGCATGGGCTCTGCAACTGCTTGACTGACAGCTGAACATGGCAAAGTGCATGATCTGCATCCAGACCTTGAGGAATGGGTAGCTTTCGCTTCCTGCTTCTGAGGACATTTATTCTTGGAACCTGAGTAAGTTGTGTAAGGGGAAGTCCAAACTGCCTTGGGGAGAGCAGTCTGTACCAGTTTCCCTGCCATGTAAATGAACCATCTTGTGAGTGGGTGTCTTTCCCAGCTACATCCATCCTGAATGCCTTGTGGTTTCCCTGTTTTCAGCAGAGCAAGAAGTATGAGACTTGAGCTTAAAAAGAAGTTCCCTTGGTACTTCTGCTCATGGTTACAGTGTTCCTCCTTCTAGTCCTAAAATTATTTTTCATTGACTAATATAAAATCTAATGTGTAATGCAGGCAAAAAGTAGTATTATTACTCACCTTGGCAATCTGTTGATATTAAGGCAAAATTTGGCTGCCCGGCAATTCTATTGGCCTCTTACCTAGAGAAACCTTTTCCCCTCTTTCTAGGACCACAATACAGACACAAACTCAGCCTATTTAGAGCAGATAATTCTGTTTTCAGATAATCCCAAAGGTTTTACACTGTTCATACTGTGGCAAAACATAAGCAATAGGCTTATATGAAATTTCATGGCATTCAATATGCTGAGGGCTTCCCAAGTGGTGCAGTTGTAAAGAATTAGCCTGCCAATGCAGAAGACACAAGAGATTCAGGTTCTATCCTTTGGTCGAGAAGATCCCCTGGAGAAGGAAATAGCTACCTCCTCCAGTACTCTTTCTGGAAAATTCCTTGGACAGAGAAGCCTGGCAGGTTATAGTTTGTGGGGCTGCAAATAGTCAGACAAGACTGAGCAACTGAGCACGCACAGCAGAGCATGCTGAACTTGTCTTTAGCCTAAGAAAAATAAAATCTCAGTATTAGGAAAATAAAACTCCTCTAAAAATAAAACTCTTTTAGGGGTTACTTCTCCACTGATCTCCAGTAGCATATTGGGCACCTACCGACCTGGGGAGTTCATCTTTCAGTGTCCTATCTTTTTGCCTTTTCATACTGTTCATGGGGTTCTCAAGGCAAGAGTACTGAAGTGGTTTGCCATTCCCTTCTCCAGTGGACCACATTCTGTCAGACCTCTCCACCATGACCCGTCAGTCTTGGGTGGCCCCACATGGCATGGCTTAGTTTCATCAAGTTAGACAAGACTGTGGTCCATGTGATCAGATTGGCTAGTTTTCTGTGATTGTGGTTTCAGTCTGTCTGCCCTCTGATGCCCTCTCTTAGCGCCTACCATCTTACTTGGGTTTCTTTTACCTTGGACATTGGGTATCTCCTCACAGCTGCCACTCCTGACCTTGGATGTGCGGGTATCTCCTCTCGGCGGCTCCTGTACCAGGCCACCGCTGCTCTTGTGCCGACTACTGGATCCAATATGCTACTGGAGATCAGTGGAGAAATAACTCCAGAAAGAATTAAGGGATGGAGCCAAAGCAAAAAGAATACCCAGTTGTGGATGTGACTGGTGATAGAAGCAAGGTCCGAGGCTGTAAAGAGAAATATTGCATAGGAACCTGGAATGTTAGGTCCATGAATCAAGGCAAATTGGAAGTGGTCAAACAGGAGATGGCAGGAGTGAATGTCAGAATTCTAGAAATCAGCGAACTAAAATGGACTGGAATGGGTGAATTTAACTCAGATGACCATTATACCTACTACTGTGGGCAGGAATCCCTTAGAAGAAATGGAGTAGCCATCATAGTCAACAAAAGAGTCCAAAATGCAGTACTTGGATGCAATCTCAAAAATGACAGAATGATCTCTGTTCGTTTCCAAGGCAAACCATTCAATATCACTGTAATGCAAGTCTATGCCCCAACCAGTAACACTGAAGAAGCTGATGTTGGATGGTTCTATGAAGACCTCCCAGAGCTTTTAGAACTAACACCCAAAAAAGATGCCCTTTTTATTATAGGGGTCTGGAATGCAAAATAGGTGAAGGAACACCTGGAGTAACAGACAAATTTGACTTTGAAGTACAAGATGAAGTAGGGCAAAGGCTAATAGAGTTTTGCCAAGAGAACGCACTGGTCATAGAAAACACCCTCTTCCAACAACACAAGAGAAGACTCTACACATGGACATCACCAGATGGCCAACACCGAAATCAGACTGATTATATTCTT
Source organism: Bubalus bubalis (assembly GCF_019923935.1). Taxonomy (NCBI): domain Eukaryota; kingdom Metazoa; phylum Chordata; class Mammalia; order Artiodactyla; family Bovidae; genus Bubalus; species Bubalus bubalis. Next base: position 35,342,509 of record NC_059160.1, read on the forward strand.
TGCAGCCAAAGATGGAGAAGCTCTATACAGTCAACAAAAACAAGACCAGGAGCTGACTGTGGCTCAGATCATGAACTCCTTATTGCCAAATTCAGACTTAAATTGAAGAAAGTGGGGAAAACCACTAAACCATTCAGGTATGACCTAAATCAAATCCCTTATGATTATGCAGTGGAAATGAGAAATACATTTAAGGGACTAGATCTGATAGAGCACCTGATGAACTATGGACGGAGGTTCATGACATTGTACAAGAGACAAGGATCAAGACCATCCCCAGGAAAAATAAATGCAAAAAAGCAAAATGGCTGTCTGAGGAGGCCTTACAAATAGCTGAGAAAAGAAGAGAAGTGAAAAGCAAAGGAGAAAAAGACAGATATACCCATTTGAATGCAGAGTTCCAAAGAATAGCAAGGAGAGATAAGAAAGCCTTCTTCAATGACCAATGCAAAGAAATAGAGGAAAACAATAGAATGGGAAAGACTAGAGATCTCTTCAAGAAAATTAGAGATACCAAGGGAATATTTCATGTAAAGATGGGCTTGATAAAGGACAAAAATGGTATGGACCTAACAGAAGCAGAAGATATTAAGAAGAGGTGGCAAGAATACACAGAAGAACTGTACAAAAAAGATCTTCATGACCCAGATAATCAAGATGGTGTGATCACTCCCCTAGAGCCAGACATCCTGGAATGTGAAGTGAAGTGGGCCTTAGGAAACATCACTACAAACAAAGCTAGTGGAGGTGTTGGAAATTCCAGTTGAGCTATTTCAAATCCTGAAAGATGATGCTGTGAAAGTGCTGCACTCAATATGCCAGCAAATTTGGAAAACTTAGCAGTGGCCACGGGACTGGAGGTCAGTTTTCATTCCAATCCCAAAGAAAGGCAATGCCAAAGAATGTTCAAACTACTGCACAATTGCACTCATCTCACATGCTAGTAAAGCAATGCTCAAAATTCTCCAAGCCAGACTTCAGCAATACGTGAACCATGAACTTCCTGATGTTCAAGCTGGTTTTAGAAAAGGCAGAGGAACCAGAGATCAAATTGCCAACATCTACTGGATCATCGGAAAAGCAAGAGAGTTCCAGAAAAACATCTATTTCTGCTTTATTGACTATGCCAAAGCCTTTGACTGTGTGGATCACAATAAACTGTGGAAAATTCTGAAAGAGATGGGAATAGCAGACCACCTGACCTGCCTCTTGAGAAACCTGTATGCAGGTCAGGAAGCAACAGCTAGAACTGGACATGGAACAACAGACTGGTTCCAAATAAGAAAAGGAGTATGTCAAGGTTGTATATTATCATCCTGCTTATTTAACTTATATGCAGAGTACATCATGAGAAACCCTGGGCTGGAAGAAGCACAAGCTTGAATCAAGATTGCTGGGAGAAATATCAATAACCTCAGATATGCAGATGACACCACCCTTATGGCAGAAAGTGAAGAAGAACTAAAGAGCCTCTTGATGAAAGTGAAAGTGGAGAGTGAAAAAGTTGGCTTAAAGCTCAACATTCAGAAAACGAAGATCATGGCATCCGGTCCCATCACTTCATGGGAAATAGATGGGGAAACAGTGGAAACAGTGTCAGACTTTATTTTTTTGGGCTCCAAAATCACTGCAGATGGTGATTGCAGCCATGAAATTAAAAGATGCTTACTCCTTGGAAGGAAAGTTATGACCAACCTAGATAGCATATTAAAAAGCAGAGATATTACTTTGTCAACAAAGGTCCATCTAGTCAAGGCTATGATTTTTCCAGTGGTCATGTATGGATGTGAGAGTTGGACTGTAAAGAAAGCTGAGCACCAAAGAATTGAAACTTTTGAACTGTGGTGTTGGAGAAGACTCTTGAGGGTCCCTTGGACTGCAAGGAGATCCAACCAGTCCATCCTAAAGGAGACCAGTCCTGGGTGTTCATTGGAAGGACTGATGCTGAGGCTGAAACTTCAATACTTTGGCCACCTGATGTGAAGAGTTGACTCGTTTGAAAAGACCCTGATGCTAGGAAAGATTGAGGGCAGGAGGAGACGGGGATGACAGAAGATGAGATGGTTGGATGGCATCATTGACTCAACGGACATGAGTTGGGGGAAACTCCAGGAGTTGGTGATGGACAGGGAGGCCTGGCGTGCTGCGATTCATGGGGTCGCAAAGTGTCAGGCACGACTGAGTGACTGAACTGAACGATAAAATTTCTATTTGCATCTGTTTGTCTTATAATGTACTCAAAAGAATATGACTATGTTCTTGGATATGACTATTAGATATGTTTCAAGTGAGTATTTTTATAAACATAATTGAGTGGTAACCATTTATATTTTTTGAGCACAAAGTTGTATTGTTACCACGCATTTAAAACTTAACTCAGATGGCTAGATTCTAACAAACACCTCCTCTGCTTGGATTTGGGATAAAGTGCCAAGAGTAGGAGTTTATCCCCTCAAGAACTCTAGCCCTGATACTGATCTGAAAATTTGGATTCCTCTACAAGGCTCATTGGCAATTAACCAAAAACACTTCATCATAAGAACAATTTATCCTTTCATAATTTCTTTCACTATTTCATGCCAAAATCATAAAGTGTGTGTGTGTGTGTGTGTGTGTAACAGAGAGAGAGAGAGGAAAAGTACTGGGATAGGGCTTAAAATATTCACCTATTTTTTGTGGCATATTCAGCAGAAGGTAAAGTTTGGGGTTTATTTTCATTGTAATTCATGTAGTTCATCCATCTGTAGATGAATTTGTTTCCCTAAACAGTGAATATTATTTAACAATACTTATTATTCAGATACTTCATAAAATAATCCTCACACAACTCCTATAAGATGGCTATAAGCAGAGTGCTACACCACTCGCAGAGGCAACAATGAAGTGGCAAAGTTCTGGGACCGAAAGATAAAGCTTGCTGCTGTCTAAGCCTGCTGAAGCCTAAAGGATCAGTCTTAAATCTTTCATTCAAGAAACGTAGGAAAGCAAAATGCTCCAAACCCACATTCTTTCTTTGTAATCCCTGAATAGTCTTGCCTGAATAGTATTAATATTTAGGCAGTTAATGATTTATATCAGCATAGGAGATATATTTATATCACTCAGTCTTCCTCCTTCTATACTATTTCTAGAGATAGACTGACTGTCCTTAAGCAGGAAGATGGTTTAGGCTTGTGCTAGAAAACTCTGTGGTGATGTCACTGACAAGAAATCTACCGCACTGAGCATTTATTTCTCTTTTTCTTGCAAGGGCAAAAGGTTATACACTTTCTGAGAGCGTGCTTCATAAAAATAATCAGTACTTAAATGCACTGTATTTTTGACCACCCAGAGAGGAAGTGCTCTTACAGAAGAGCTCAGGGGAGATGTTGTTATTGATGAAGTGTCAATGAATAGGATATGAATCAGATGAAATTCTCCTGAAGATACACAGTCTTCAAGTATAAGGAAGACTATTTGAGCTAAAATATGTTTTGAATTAGGAAATCTCTGCTCACATGAGGGATATAATTGGAAACACCTGAGGCTCACATGCTGTTTCTTTCATGTGTTTCTTTCACAAATCTTTAAGGGGAGGAGGTTGGGAGGGACGCCTGCATGGGTGAGATGGTTTCTTGGCTTCAGTTCCCAGAGTCCTTTGGGTTGTATGTTTATACTCCCAATGTGAGCATGATAATCACACATGGAGTCAGCTGGAAGAGATTATGAACCATGAAATGTGGTAACTTTGATTGTACACCCTTAGATGCTCTTATTGTCTCCTCACAACACAATGGCTACCCAGTTTCTGTGGTAACTATGAAAAAGACAGAAGAGCCTACACAATTCAGCCAATGTGTGACTCAAAGATCACACTTCACGGTTCAAAGTGGCATAAGGTGTTCCTGAGAGTTGTCTGAAAATGTACAAGTCTACTCCTAAGTGTCTAAAGACTAAGGAAATGATGTAATCAGTGTGGCCTAGTGGCTAGAAAATATTTATGCTGCATCATTATGCTGGGGTTGATGTGAACCCCTTTTATCTCAAACCAAAAAGTTTATGACAAATTATTGTCAAGTGGTGTAAGTCTTCTCAGATGCTTTAGAACTGGCACATGCCTTTTTTCCCATCTTGGAAATACTGATAAGATTTTATTAGAGTTTTATTTGTTTGTTTACCATTTTAACTATTTTAAGCATACAAATCAGCAGCATCAAGTACATTCACAATATTGTACAACTATCATTAGTGTTTCCAGAACTTTTTCGTTATCTTGAACAGAGATTTTGTGCCCCTTAAGCAATAACTCCTCATTCTCCCCTTGACCTGGCCCCTGGTAAGCGCTATTGTACTTTCTATTTCTATGAATTTGCCTGTTCTCAGTACCTCAGACAAATGTCCTTTTGTGTCTAGCTTATTTCATTTAGCATAATATTTTCAAGGTTTAACCATCTTGTAGCATATATTAACATTTTTTTTAATGGATGAATAACATTCTGTTATGGGTATATACAGACTGGTTCCAAATAGGAAAAAGAGTACATCAAGGCTGTATATTGTCACCCTGGTTATTTAACTTATATGCAGAGTACATCATGAGAAACACTAGACTGGAAGAAGCACAAGCTGGAATCAAGATTGCTGGGAGAAATATCAATAACCTCAGATATGCAGATGACACCACCCTTATGGCAGAAAGTGAAGAGGAACTAAAAAGCCTCTTGATGAAAGTGAAAGAGGAGAGTGAAAAAGTTGGCTTAAAGCTCAACATTCAGAAAACGAAGATCATGGCATCCGGTCCCATCACTTCATGGGAAATAGATGGGGAAACAGTGGAAACAGTGTCAGACTTTATTTTTTTGGGCTCCAAAATCACTGCAGATGGTGATTGCAGCCATGAAATTAAAAGATGCTTACTCCTTGGAAGGAAAGTTATGACCAACCTAGATAGCATATTCAAAAGCAGAGAAGTTACTTTGCCAACAAAGGTCAGTCTAGTCAAGGCTATGGTTTTTCCTGTGGTCATGTATGGATGTGAGAGTTGGACTGTGAAGAAGGCTGAGCGCCAAAGAATTGATGCTTTTGAACTGTGGTATTGGAGAAGACTCTTGAGAGTCCTTTGAACTGCAAGGAGATCCAACCAGTCCATTCTGAAGGAGATCAGCCCTGGGATTTCTTTGGAGGGAATGATGCTGAAGCTGAAACTCCAGTACATTGGCCACCTCATGTGAAGAGCTGACTCATTGGAAAAGACTCTGATGCTGGGAGAGATTGGGGGCAGGAGGAGAAGGGGACGACAGAAGTTGAGATGGCTGGATGGCATCACTGACTCGATGGACTTGGGTCTGAGTGAACTCCGGGAGTTTGTGATGGACAGGGAGGCCTGGCATTCTGCGATTCACGGGGTCGCAGAGTCGGACACGACTGAGCGACTGAACTGAACTGAACTGATGGGTATATACTACATTTTAAGAATCCATTCATCTGTTGATGAACATAACTTGTTTTCATCTTTTATTACTTATGAATAGTCTGCTATTAATACTGGTATACAAGTATATGTTTGAGTTCCTTGGAATGTGACTTTTTTGGCAAAACTATTATGTAAAGTTTAAAAATAAAATAAAATTTAAAAAAAAATAAAAATAAAGTATTTTTAGCCCTTGATATTTGGATATAATAAACAAAACTCAGTGGTCACCACTAATGGGGTTTGGGGGTTATTTTACATTTCTTCACTTTCTTTCACTTCCACTTTACATTTCTTTAGTTTTTTCAAACAGAGTATATTTGGGGAAAATCCTCACTTTTCTTGCTCTTTCTCACATTTCAAGACTGTATCTGCCCCATCTTCTGCATGTGTTATATAAATAAACAAAAATTAAAATACATTAAGCTGGGCTATGAGGCATAGACAGGATTTGTTCTCAGAAATAGAAGCAATCATACCTTCTGCCTATGAAGAGAGGGTCAACATTAAAAATGAACAAGTTCATTAGTTTTTCAACTTGTATACTCTTAATAAGTATAGAATAAGATCACTAAAGAATAAGAAGTGAGAATTGTGTAAAAAAAAAAAAAGTAGCTCCATCAGATTACTTAATAAAAACACTCCTGGTATTTCCTATCTATGGGATTTTGTACCTAGTGTCACAAGGTAGAAGAGATTATTTTGGCTGAATCTGAGTTACGTGCAGGCAGGTTTAAAAACTCCCAACTAGTTATCCCATAGAAACATCCTCTATTACTTCTGGACATTAGGAAGCCAGATTAAAACATGCTTTAGGGAGATAGATTCCAAGTGTAGAAAATCACACAGACCACAAGATTTGGAATTCCTAAAACATGTGCTTTTGGAAAATGCATCTGCAGAAATGGCAGAAGTGGTTGACCTAACATCTGGGCAGGGTATAAAAGACTGAAATTAATGATTGGGAAACTTCATGTGCATAAAATGGAAATGGTGATGGTTTTGCTTTTGACCAGTATTTTTCTTTGTAACAGCCTGGACAACAAATGTTTCAATTTGTGCACAAACTCTTATCTCCCTTCTTTAACAAATGGTATGAGGAAAGTCCTGAGGAATTATCTTTTCTAAAGGAAACCATGTTCTTGCTTGCTGCTGGCTTCCTCTCCTTTCCCGTGTGGAAGGCAGGCTGCATCATGTTAGGCATCCTTGTGTTGTTCTCCAGACTAGAATATTATCATCCTGAACAAAAGATAAAATGGAAACGCATGGTGAGATATAATATAGACTGTAAACATGTTGAAATTGTCAGAGCAATATAAAGTAGAAATGATCAAGTTCTTCATATTCCTCTTAAATGAAGACATGGAAACAGCAGATCTAGAACAGACTCATGGATGGGGGACAATAACAGGAAGAAGTTATTTGCTGATGCCTTACCTTTTGCCAGGGTAAAAGGAGAATTCACTTTTCTCTCATTCTAACTCAACTTGGTAATTTGTGTGCTTATTCAGGTTACAGTTCTTATGCTGAGTCATGACTCCTAAGCAGTGTAGCTACTTCACTACCTGATCATGGATACTATTTCTTTCTGGTCTTAACTATGAAAATCCCAATGATTCTGAGACAACCAGCTTAATAACTCATTCCTAAACTTTCACCCCTCCATTTCCTTCTTGGTGGTACTTAAGTAGTATCTGATTAGCTTTTCCACTAAATAGCTAAGATATGCCCCAGATTTACAACATACCAGGTAACACACATAAAAAAGAAGAGAAAGTTTTGTTTCTCTGTTGCAACTGCTTGAGTCTTATCTAGGAGTCTTAGCAGGAGACTTCTCAGTCTGAGATATTTATATTTTCCTTCCTCTGAGGAAATGGAGCGAAGACACCTCACCTACGTGTAGTTTCCTCTAACCTATGGAGTATCTCTGATCCAGCATGGAGAAGAGTCTAAACTGTAGGTGGTTTTACTTCTCTCATACAACCTTGCTGTGGCACAGGAAGGTGTGGCTGGGAACACAGAGAACAGGGTAGCTGACAGACTTGAAAGAAAGGAGGTTATGAGAAACAAATATTCTTGAAATTTCAACTGACTGAAGAATTTTGCAAAGAGTCCACCTTGAGCACTGAGAGGAGAAAGACATAGATGGAAGAAACATACAACAAAATCTACATAGAAAATGCTGACATCAGAAAATTTAATCACTAGACTTTCAAAACTCCCTTCATAAATGGAAAGGACCTAATAGAATCAGAAGAGATTAAGAAAAGGCAGAAAGAATACACAGAAGAATTGTACAAAAAAAGCTCTTAATGACCCAGTTAACCAGGATGTTGTGGTCACTCACCTGACAGAGCCAGACATCCTGGAATGTGAAGTCAAGTGGGCCATAGGAAGCATTACTATGAACAAAGATAGTGGAGGTGATGAAATTCCAGCTGAGCTATTTCAAATCCTAAAAGATGATGCTGTGAAAGTGCTGCACTCAACATGTCAGCAAATTTGGAAAACTCAGCAGTGGGCACAGGACTGGAAAAGTCAGTTTTCATTCCAATCCCAAAGAGAGGAAATGCCAAAGAATGTTCAAATTACTGTACAATTGCACTCATTTTACATGGTTGCAAGATTATGCTCAAAACCCTTCAAGCTAGGCTTCAGCAATATGTGAACTGAGAACTTCCAGAGGTACAAGCTGGATTTAGAAAAGGCAAAGGAAAAATGGATCAAGTTGCCAACATATGCTGGATCATAGAAAAAGCAAGGGAATTCCAAAAATATCTACTTCTGCTTCACTGACTACGCTAAAGCCTTTGACTGCATGGATCACAACAAACTGTGAAATATTCTTAAAGAGATGGGAATATCAGACCACATTCCCTGCCTCCTGAGAAACCTGTTTGCAGGACAAGAAGCAAGAGTTAGAATCAGACATGGAACAACTGACTGATTCAACGTTGGGGAAGGAGTATGTCAAGGCTGTACGTTTGTCACCCTGCTTATTTAACTTATATACAGAGTACATTATATGAAATGCTGGGCTGGATGACTCACAAGCTGGAATCAAGATTGCTGGGAGAAATATCAACAACCTCAGATATGCAGATGATACCACTTCAGTGGCAGAAAGTGAAGAGGAACTAGAGAGCTTCTTGATGAAGGTCAAAGAGGAGAGTGGAAAAAGCTGACTTACAACTCAACATTCAAAAAATTAAGTTCATGGCATCCAGTCCTATCACTTCATGGCAAATAGTTGAGGAAAAAGTAGCAACAGTGTCAGATTTCATTTTCTTGGGCTCCAAAGTCAATGCAGACATTGACTGCAGCCACATAATTAAAATTCACTTGCTCCTTGGAAGAATAGCTATGATAAACCTAGACAATGTACAATGTATTAAAAAACAGAGACATCACTTTGCCAACAAAGGTCCAAATAGTCCAAGCTATGGTTTTTCCAGTAGTCAACTATGGATGTGACAGTTGGACCATAAAGAAGGTTGAGTGCCAAAGAACTGATGCTTTTGAACTGTGGTGCTGGAGAAGACTCTTGAAGGGTCCTTTAGACAGCAAGTAGATCAAACCACTCAGTCCTAAAGGAAATCAACTCTGAATATTCATTGGAAGGACTGGTGCTGAAGCTGAAGCTCCAATACTTTGGCCACCTGATGCAAAGAGCCAACTCATTGGAAAAGACCCTAATGCTGGGAAAGATTGAGTGTAGGAGGAGAAGGGGATAATAGAGGATGAGATGGTTGGATGGCATCACTGACTTAATGGACATGAATTTTAGTAAACTCCAGGAGATGGTGAAGGACGGGGAAGCCTGGCGTGCTGTAGTTCATGGGGTCATAAAGAGTTGGACATGATTGAATGACTAACACACATATTCACAAGTTCTTGTCAGGGTCCCAAGGAAGGTTCAGAGGAGGACAAGAAGGACATCCCATGTTTGAGCTGTCCAGTTTGGGCCATTTAGAACAGTAAGTGGTGTGTGAACACAGACCAGTTCATGGAAGGACTCTATCAGTACTACTTTTTTAGGAGCCCTGATACAACAGTGGTGATGGGCAGGGAGGCCTGGCGTGCTGCAATTCATGGGGTCGTAGAGTCGGACACGACTGAGTGACTGAACTGAACTGAATACAAGAGTGCCTTACAAGTGTAAGAACTTTAGCCAATTATGAACTTAGTATGCCATGTTTGCAATTTTGCTGCTCTCCTCCCAGGTCCTAAGCAATTGCATACTCTCTCCCTCTCTTTCTCTCTCTCTCTCTTTTTTTGCAATGGCATACTCTTGAGGACAGTACTGATGAAATGTAACAAGTTCCACTTCTGCCCTTGATCTGTCTTCCTTCTTTCTCCATTCTAGATTCCTCAGTGTCTCATGGCAAGTCTGAGAGTTCATGGGGCAGGTGGCAGACAGAGACATGACTTGGCCTTGCCAAAGTTCTCTACTCTAACCTGTGAGGCGTTCTATTTCTGCAGCCTTCTGTGGCATCATCCATCTGCATGGCCCATTAGTCAGACAGTAGAACTCTCACATGTTCCTTGCAAAGAACTGAGCAAAGAGCTTCTGGGAGCTGTGACTCCAAGTGTAGGGCATGGATTTATTCGGTTGTAGCATAGAAATGTGGTTAGTGTAAAAATGTAATTAGCAGTCAGAGATGCTGGAGATTGAACTTTGATTTTCTGTGTTTGTAACTGACATTCTTCAATTAGCAGTTTTGGAAATAAGACTTGAATCTTTTTTGGTGTAAGGAGATGTCTTAAGAGTCTCATGGTAGCAAATTGCTTTTTTCATATGAATGAATATGTCTTTTTCTAGTCCTACTTCTAAACTTGGGGTGTTTTTGCCTTTCAGACAAGTGGGTGGGGTGCAATCAGACAAAGACAGATGAGGTAAAATTTTGCTCCCACTAAAAGCTTCAGAAAATATTCTGAGAGCACATTAATGACCCATCCTAAAGATGTCACCAGTTGGGGATGGAGGCTCTGAGAAAACAAAAGAAAGGCATCTCAAGAAAACTAGGACTTTTCAAAACAGAGTAGGTACAAAAAAACTCAGAGCTACCAAAGAACTTCCCACAGAGAGGCTCAGAGAACATGGTAGTTAAGCAGAATAATGACTGAAGAAGACCAACAAAGGTTAAAAACTTTTGCCAAAATTATGTTATTCTATATCTCATGAGAGGATTTAGAACAGGTTTTTCCAACCAAAACCGACTAGAACAAAGTCCTGTTTTTGTTTTTAATATAATGTCCCTATTCCAACTCATCTGCACTTTCAGTATACAGTGCAATTGTCTTCTGGTTACAGGAAGTGAAGGGTAATTGAAGTATAGACGTGCTGGTTCCTAATGCCTGTGGCAGATTTCAGATCCCATCCTCTGCATTTCAATGACCCCCCTGCTCAGGGCTATGCCAACTGGAAGAAACGGATCCCAGTGTAGATAGACTAGAAGTCTAGAAGACTTCCGGGGGTGGAAATTATATCAGTGAGGGCCAAGGCTGGATTCTCCAGTTCTTTGCAATGAAAAAATCCTTAATTTTGGCCTTGTGGTTGATTACTAGGTGAATTTTGATAAACTTGTCTCCACAGACTTCCGTTTCTTTCACTCTAGAATGAAGTAGCTAAAATAAATTCTTTTACAGCCCTGATGTTTTATGAGAAGTGTCTGAGAAGACCACTTCCCAGAAGAATAGGAAGAGGCAGCCATCAAGTTTTTAAGAGGTTGGAAGCTCAAGGATAATGAGGCTATAGAAATGGAAAGAGTGGACTTGTGTAAGAGTAGGTAACATTCAGAAAAATAGAAGATGATCAGGAAAAACCGAGGCAGGGACAAACTGAAAGAAACTAACAGCTGAGCAACCAGAGAAAACTCAGCAGGTTGGTACATAGACATGGGTGGCTAGTGGGACCATGAAAGGCCAGCAGGCTGTGTAGGGTAGTAGTGTTAAGTCATTTTTGTCAGCAGAGTCTAGAATATTAGCAATTTAGGGATCCAGTGCCTGTAGCTTTATTCTGAAATCAAGGAGTAAACACAAAGCTTCATCAGAAAAAAAGATCAATAAGACATATAAGTAGATCAGTCATGGACTAGGGCAATACAGGAGTCAACTAAAGAAGGATACTGACCAAAAAGATTCCTTGACCCCAAATTGTCTTGTCATCAGCTCTTGGGACAAGAGTTTAAACACAACCACTTACAAAACAGAAAGTCATTGTAGATATCACTTAGATGTAAATATCAGCATGAAAAAGATGAGGCAAGGTAGGAAGTGACTGGTTAAACAATGCAAAGTCATTTATCAACTAAATAGCACAGGCCAGAGCTCCTACTCTTTCATCTCCATTTAAAAGATATACAACTACACAGCTTCCACAGTCTCCTTAACCAGAATAAGTTTGTTATACTATTAATACTTTGTTGCTCATAGGAACTAAAATGTACTGGTATAGCTGCAAAATGGTTTTTAAAGTTTGGAAAGGACTTTATTCTCTCTTTAGCAATGAATGAGAATGGAGGTTTCTCCTTATCCTTGCCAACACTGGCTGTTATTATTTTTTTTAATGTTTGAGGTTTTAAAACTTTTTTGAATTTATTTTTATTTGGAGGACAATTGCTTTACAAGTGTTGGTTTCTTCTGTACAACAACATGAATCAGTCATAAATATACATATATTCTCTCCCTCTTGAACCTCCCTCCCACCCACACCACCATCCCATCCCTCTAGGTTGTCACAGAGCATTTCTGTAAGTATTCTAACTGACTCTGAATTTCAGTCACTCTTACTTACCCATCAACAAGGATAGGATGAGGATATAAAAGGTAGAATGAGGGAAAAAAGTAAAGATGTGCTATTTCTTTGTTTCCCATTCTTAGAAAGTTTATCATACAACAGAGATGACAAAAATTGATGGCTCCAAAAGCAACATAAATATTTAACAGAAAATTAATCATTACAGATATATGAAAAAATTCCATGATCTGATGGCTTCTAAAGATGTATCTACAAATTATTTTAGCTTTCTTTTTCTGCAAAGAAGGCAAATTTGCAATATCTCTATACACTCACCTTTAGATGTTGAATTGACTGCCTATTGCTTTCGTAACTCAGACGTCCTGTTTTTTCTTGATCTCTGCAAACCCCAAAAAAGGCTCGAGGTTAGGCAGATGGGCAAGATCCTATATGCTGAGCATTATTTTTTCCACATTTAAATAAACCCTGGAATAAACTAACAACCAAAGGATTATTTTCATTTGAAGAAAAAAATCTAAGGTATAAGGACAATATTTAATAGTAACTTGAATCAAAGTGTTTAAATACCACTGGAAAAGTATTATTTGATTGGTAAGTCCAAACTTTGAGTCATTTTAAAAGGGAACATAAATTTCAAGATATAATTAAAACTTTGAGAGAAAAAATATCTGGAAGATGTATTTTTAAAAACTGAGGTTGCAGAATAATCTTACCAGCCTGTAAAATTCCTCAAATGCTTTCTACAATTCCAGCAGCCACAATGATGCAGTAGCCAGTGAAGGGAGGTTCAGGAATAAGGTTGCATCAGGAGAGAGCTATTAATACAAGGAGATGTGTGGACAGAAGCAGACACGACCTAGCCTGCCAATTTAGGTGGCTCTATGCTGGTGATGAATGAGTTGACTATTCATCACCAGGGTAGGGTGGTGGCCTCCCTCACTTCCATCTATTTGGGCAGGGACTGAAAGTCACTTTGTTGAAATATAATTCCTACATAGAAAAAACCAAGTGTATCAAACTGAAATAGTACTGGATGGATGATCCCAAGTATAAATTACTTCTAGCCCAGAGATGAAATGTTGTTTTATTCTTATAAAACAAGAGAGGAAAGAAAAATAATATTTTAGGTGCAGATAACAATGCACTCCTCTGGAAAAGACCACTCTAGGGAAGCTGCTCAGTCATGCCTATCTCTTTTCCTTCTCTGTGAGTTCAGAAGAATTGTCAAGTGAATTGCTAGTATTTGGTAGCCCACAAGTGTGGCCAAGAGGAGATATCTACCCTATGTCCAAGGTCAGGGGCAACGGCCGAGAGGAGCTACCCCACGTGCAAGGTAAGGAGCAGAGGCTGCACTTTGCTGGAGCAGCCATGAAGAGACACCCCACATCCAAGGTAAGAGAAACCCAAGTAAGACGTTATGTGCTGAGAGAGGGCAGCAGAGGGCAGACAGACTGAAACCACAATCACAGACAACAGGTTAATCTGATCACGTGGACCATAGCCTTGTCTAACTCAGTGAAACTAAGGCATGCCATGTGGGGCCACCCAAGATGAACGGGTCATGGTGGAGATGTCTGACAGAATGTGGTCCACTGGAGAAGGGAATGGCAAACCACTTCAGTATTCTTGCCTTGAGAACCCCATGAACAGTATGAAAAGTCCAAAAGATAGGATACTGAAAGATGAACTCCCCATGTCAGTAGGTGCCCAATATGCTATTAGAAATCAATGCCTAGATGTCCATCAACAGATGAATGGATAAGAAAGCTGTGGTACATATACACAATGGAGTATTACTCAGCCATTAAAAAGAATACATTTGAATCAGTTCGAATGAGGTGGATGAAACTGGAGCCTATTATACAGAGTGAAGTAAGCCAGAAAGAAAAACACCAATACAGTATACTAACACATATATATGGAATTTAGAAAGATGGTAACAATAACCCTGTGTACGAGACAGCAAAAGAGACACTGATGTATAGAACAGTCTTTTGGACTCTGTGGGAGAGGGAGAGGGTGGGAAGATTTGGGAGAATGGTATTGAAACATGTAAAATATCATGTATGAAATGAGTTGCCAGTCCAGGTTCGATGCACGATACTGGATGCTTGGGGCTGGTGCACTGGGACGACCCAGAGGGATGGAATGGGGAGGGAGGAGGGAGGAGGGTTCAGGATGGGGAACACATGTATACCTGTGGTGGATTCATTTTGATATTTGGCAAAACTAATACAATTATGTAAAGTTTAAAAATAAAATTAAATTAAATTAAAAAAAAAGAAATTAATGGAGAAATAACTCCAGAAAGAATGAAGAGATGGAGCCAAAGCAAAAACAACACCCAGTTATGGATGGGACTGGTGATAGAAGCAAGGTTCGCTGCTTAAAGAGCAATATTGCATAGGAACCTGGAATGTTAGGTCCATGAATCAAGGCAAATTGGAAGTGGTCAAACAGGAGATGGCAAGAGTGAACATTGACATTCCAGGACAATACTTCAGCCACCTGATGTGGAGAGCTGACTCATTTGAAAAGACCCTGATGCTGGAAAGATTGAGGGCAGGAGGAGAAGGGGACAACATAGGATGAGATGATTGGATGGCATCACCAACACAATGGACATGGGTTTGGGAGTTGGTGATGGACAGGGAGGCCTGGCATGCTGTGGTTCATGGGGTCGCAAAGAGTCGGACATGACTGAGCGACTGAACTGATCTGAACTGAACTGAACTGATTACAAAGTGTGAAAATGTGATGTGCAAGAAAGAATAACAAAAACACAGGGTGTTGCTGGTTAACACAGTGATTCTCTTAGCCACTAATAGGTTTCTAAATCTAATGAATCAGGATGCTGTTTGGCACATCATAGTGTTAACTTTCTGAACAGTGAGTTATGGACCTGGAATATAAACAGGCTTCTAAGATATTTTCCTTACACAGGCAATTGTTTAGACAGAACAATCTAGCCATCGCTACTAATCTTCTGGAGCAATTTGTTGGCGTGAAACACTCTTGTAAATATTTTATGTGTGTCCTTCCAGAATGACGAGCCTGAAGATGAAGGCTTTGAATTGCACCCCAAAAGCTTGTTATTCAGCAGACTATTGTATTTTAGAGCTGCAAACACTTACAGAAAATTCCCATCTATAATGTCTTGAATTTTAATGATGGGATTATTACTGGTAGTGCTTTCATTTCAGAGTGTGATGGTGGTAATTTCTTGGGTTATTTGATCCTGAAATATTTAGCACCTAGTAACTTTAATCTGAATATTTTGACTTCCGAAAATAGTATTTTTACTTTTCTGAAGCAAGGGGTCATTAATGATGTATTTTTATAAATTAGATTATAATCTTTCATAACTTTAAAACACTTCTGTTTTATAATGTTGAAATGTTTTGAAATACAAGATCTAGTCATGAAGTTACCCAATCATTTTATCATTAGGGCTAATATCTTGGAATTCTTTATATGGTCATTAAACAAACCTGTATTTCAGCTGTAAGAAGAGATGCATAAATGGTTCTCTCCTTTCTATTTTTTAAAAGAAACTCCTACAGAAGTTATAGTGATATTACAATCTAAATCTTCTGAAATCACGCAGAAGAGAAAAATAATTTCTTTTAAACATATGATTTAATATAATTTTTCTTATAAGAGCTCCTCCTTTTCTTGATGCTATTATTCAATAATAAAAAATGAACAGAAAGCTTTGGCATTTTGTAATATTCTTACAAGCAATTATTTTCTACTCAGTCTGATTTTAAAAGGTCCAACTAATTGGCCTTCTATACTCCACATGACAGTCAAGTTTTGTTTTAAAATTTCTGTGTATCAATTATAGTAATACTGTTGACTAATACTGCCATCTGTATATATTTATAGACACACACACACACATATATATGTATACATATATACATATATATGATATTAACTGAAAATATGGCCATTCATAGAAAAGTGACATTTGACATTCTAAATTCTTAATCTGATAAATGTAAATAATGCAATATAAGTCTAAACAGTAGTAACCAGAACAGACACTAATATGGAGGATGCATTTTTTTCCCTTTGTTACCATTACGGATTGGAAGTATATTCTTATGGGAGAAAAACACTTTGATCTCAGGACAGATAAAGCTGAATTTATTGAACTGTAATGAGTCAGAAATGGCCCACAGTCTAAACTAAAGTAAAATTCCAAGAATGTGATCTAAATATAGAGCTTACACTGATGAAATTTTAACTGTTTCATTCCTGCGTAATCTATGTTCTGGTTTCATCTGTTTTTTAATTGATTTTTAAAGTGTGGCTTTGTAAGCCTCAGAAATCAAGGAACGCTATTGTCATTCTTACTATAATAATGGGCTTCCTTGGTGGCTCAGTGGCAAAGAATCCACCTGCAATGCTGGAGACGAAAGTTCAGTCCCTGGGTTGGGAAGATCACCTGAGAAGGAAATGGCAACCCACTCCAGTATTCTTGCCTGGGAAACCCCATGGACAGAGGAGCCTGGTGGGCTACAGTCCATGGGGTTGCCAAAGAGTAGGGCATGACTTAGCAACAAAACAACACTATAACAACATTGGTATGGAAGATGGTAGCAGCTGTTGAGTCCCCAGTTAAAATGAACGCACTGCAATGTGCAATATGGATCACAGATGGTAGGTAAATGCATTAGTGAGCAAATAAAGTGGGCTAGCAGAAGCACACGCTGGAATCAAGATTGCTGGGGGAAATCTCAATAACCTCAGATATGCAGATGACACCACCCTTATGGCAGAAAGTGAAGAGGAACTACAAAGCCTCTTGATGAAAGTGAAAGAGGAGAGTGAAAAAGTTGGCTTAAAGCTCAACATTCAGAAAACAAAGATCATGGCATCCAGTCCCATCACTTCATGGGAAATAGATGGGGAAACAGTGGAAACAGTGTCAGACTTTATTTTTTTGGGCTCCAAAATCACTGCAGATGGTGACTGCAGCCATGAAATTAAAAGATGCTTACTCCTTGGAAGGAAAGTTATGACCAACCTAGACAGCATATTCAAAAGCAGAGACATTACTTTGCCAACAAAGCTTCGTCTAGTCAAGGCTATGGTTTTTCCAGTGGTCATGTATGGATGTGAGAGTTGGACTGTGAAGAAGGCTGAGCACCGAAGAATTGATGCTTTTGACCTGTGGTGTTGGAGAAGACTCTTGAGAGTCCCTTGGACTGCAAGGAGATCCAACCAGTCCATTCTGAAGGAGATCAGCCCTGGGATTTCTTTGGAAGGAATGATGCTAAAGCTGAAACTCCAGTACTTTGGCCACCTCATGCGAAGTGTTGACTCATTGGAAAAGACTCTGATGCTGGGAGGGATTGGGGGCAGGAGGAGAAGGGGACGACAGAGGATGAGATGGCTGGATGGCATCACTGACTCGATGGACGTGAGTCTGGGTGAACTCTGGGAGTTGGTGATGGACAGGGAGGCCTGGTGTGCTGCAGTTCATGGGGTCGCAAAGAGCCGGACGTGACTGAGCAACTGAACTGAACTGAAAATGCCTCAAACAGTACACACACCCACACTGTTAGCTTGTAGCAGTGTCTGTAGGATATTCTCTTCCAATTAGTTTCTGCTATTTGAGTTAACAGAAGAAAGTTGATCAAGTTGTCCATAGTCTGTTGGCTCTTCTCAGCAAGATGAAAGCACACACTTGGTCTGGGAACAATGGTGGCAGCACAATGCAAACACATGTGCTTTCTTGAAGGGCCTTTAATGTTTCCAAGAATGAGTCTGTTATGCTGTAGTCAGTGCTCTGATAGCTCCAAGTGCATACTGCTGCTGCTGCTGCTAAGTCACTTCAGTCGTGTCCAACTCTGTGCGACCCCAGAGACGGCAGCCCACCAGGCTCCCACGTCCCTGGGATTCTCCAGGCAAGAACACTGGAGTGGGTTGCCATTGCCTTCTCCAATGCATGAAAGTGAAAATGAAAGGGAAGTCGCTTAGTCGTGTTCGACTCTTCGCGACCCCATGGACTGCAGCCTACCAGGCTCCTCCGTCCATGGGATTTTCCAGGCAAGAGTGCTGGAGTGGGGTGCCAAGTGCATACTACATTCTATCAAAAATGTTTTACTTGTTTTATTTTTTCAAATTCTTATTGTGGATAATTCCAAACATGCAGGAAATATGAAGGAATAACACAAGCACATCTGTATACCTGTCACCCAGATTCAATAATTAATAGTTTGGCACATTTGCATTATCTATCCATGCTTATGTCACACCAAACCACTAGGAATCAAGCAAAGATTCTGTATTTGATCTAAGAACAATCAATATGACTGCAACACAATAAACACAGCTAAGGAAAGAACAAAGATTTGTCAAATCTAATCATTCTATATTCAAATTTACCTAATTATCTTAAAATGTGTTATCTAGCTGAGAATTTTGCTTTGCTTTCTTTCTGGCCAATAGTCTATTAAGTAAAACTAAATGGTAGTGACCCCATGTGGGCCATCAGGTTCAGACATCATAATGGCCTACACAAGATGGTTTCTCTCTCACTTAGTCTGGAGATGTGCCAACAGGCGTTCAGGATGGCGTTTGCATCCTCAACACATGGCTTCATCCCTAGGTTGAACTATGGCAGCTCCACTCTGTAATCATGGTACAGAGGTGACAAGGAGGAGCGCACTGTCCAAGGCCATGATCCAGATGCTGTGTACACAACTTCTGTTCATGTTCCGTCCTACAGAATGTAGACACATTGTCCTGCCTAGCTGCAGAGACTGAGAAAAACAGGCTTTATTCTTGGTGGCCATGAGTTTAGGTTTCCCTGGACCTATGGGTCTTGTGTCTAAAGGAACAATAGTTTAGGGGCAGTAATTAGCCATCTTTGCCATGAGTGTTTCCGGAAATAACTGAGCTCTGATGAACCATCGTAAGACTAATACATTGCAATATACTGATATGCTTAGATATGTTTCAGGTAAGACTATTTTTCTCTTACACTAAATGTGCCTCATATTATTAATATTCAAAGTGAATATTACTTTGAATATTAATAAATGATCTATAATTTTAGGTTTTCTTTCTCCTTCCTAGACAAGATATAAGCTGTCAGGGTTCATTACTGTAACTATGCTTCCTTTCCTTTCTAATATGCCGTTTTTGGTTATCAAGCTTCTAAAAATAAACTTTTATTTAAGGATAACTTACTTGCAGAGAAGTTCACAAGTCGTAACTGCACAGCATGATAAAAGCAGTGATTCATGTAAACACCACTCAGATCAAGAATCAGAACATTGTTAGTATTCTAGAAGCAGTTTTGTTTAAGTGTCAAGTACTATTTCCTTTTTTCTTCCAGAGATAATGTTATTATGACCTTTAACACCATGGTTTAATTTTCATGTTTTTGAATTTTATATAAATGAAATCATATTTTGCATGTTCCTTTCAGACTGGCATCTTTTGTTCAATATCATGCTTATATAATTCATTGGTATTATTGCATATAACAGTAGTTCATTTTCATTGCTGATGGGATTGTATTAATATATCATAATTAATCCATGATATTCTTAATGAACAACTGTATTGCTTCTCAGTTCAGTTCAGTCACTCAGTCGTGTCCAATTCTTTGTGACCCCATGGACTGCAGCACACCAAGCTTCTCTGTCCATCACCAACTTCCGGAGTTTACTCAAACTCATGTCCATTGAGTCAGTGATGCCATCCAACCAACTCATCCTCTGTTGTCCCCTTCTCCTCCCACCTTCAATCTTTCCTAGCATCAGGGTCTTTTCTAATGAGCCAGTTCTTTGCATCAGGTGGCCAAAGTATGGGAGTTTCAGCTTCAGCATCAGTCATTCCAATGAATATTCATGACTGATTTCCTTTAGGATTGACTGGTTTGATCTCCAAGTATTGCTCCTAATTTTTGCCTATTACAAAAAGAGTTGCTGTGATTATTATCGTCTTTGTCATTTGGTCCACATATGTGTCTATTTGTTAGGCATATATGATTCCTGGGACTAAAACTGATGAATTATGGGATATTTGTTAATTTATTTTTCTTGTCTTATTGCACTCAGACTTCCAGTACAATGCTGAGTGGGAATTGTAATAATGAAAATTCTTACCTTGAGCTGGATCTCAAGGGGAAAACTTCAATTACTTTACCATTTAGTATGATAGGAATTTTGTAGACATAAAAGAAAGTATATAATTTTATTTTTTATTTTGTTAATTAATTTTCAAAGTTTGAATCAACTTTGCATTCTTAAAATAAACTTTATGATATAATCCCCAAATAACCCACATATCAAAGATAATCACACTGAAAATTAGGATATATTTTGAACTGAATGATAATGAAAGTATGGCATACATCATGCCAGAAACACAACATTTCATATACTATTCTTTTAGTGTTTATGCAAAATTCCAACATGCATAATTGGTTTACTAAAGTCTAATATAAATGGATATTTTTACAACTTACTGAACAAATCATGACGTTTGGAGTACTTTAACTCCATTTTCTCCACTCCTAATTTTTGTGCTATTGATGTTGTTATTTGGGTTAAGTAGTATCCCTCCAAATGTATATGTATATGTATATGTATATGTATATGTATATGTCCTAACCTCTTGACTGAAGTCGTGAATGTAACTTAATTTGAAAATTGAGTCTTTGCAGATGTAATCAAGTTAAGAAGAATTTCTAGTAGATTAGAGTGGGCCCTAATTCAATGACTGATGTCCTTATAAGAAGAAGAAAATATGGATACAGATGCACAGATTGTGCAAAGATGGAGGCAGAGGTTAGAGTGATGCAATCCATGAGACAAGGAACACCAAGGAATGCTGGCAACCATCAGAAGGTAGGAAGAGGCAAGGAAGATAATCCCCTAAGGCCTGCAGAAATAGCGTGACCCTGCTGAAAACCTGATTTCAGACTGCTAGTCTCGAGAACGGTGAGAGAATAGATGTGTTTTAAGCCGCCGAGTTTGTAGTACTTTGTACGGTAGCCTTGGGAAACTAACACAGCTGTCACGTATTTAAATTCTCTATTTTACCCCCACAAGGCAATCTTAGTATAATTCTGTGCAGTGAATATGCATTTATGTTGAACCATGTTTTGACTCTGTATTTTTTTCACTTCTTCCAGCATCTCTGTGCATCCTTCTAGGATCATTCTCTTTCCAGCTGAAGTATTTTCTTAATGTGGTCTGTGGTTGATGAATTCTCTGTTTCTGTTGGCCTGAGAATGTCTTTGTTTCATCTCATATTTTGAAGTTGATTTTTAATTGGTATAGAACTCTAGGATAATAGTTCTTTTAAAAGTTTTTTAGCTTTTTATTTTATATTGGAGTATAGTGATTAATAATGCTGCGACAGTTTGAGGCACACAGCAGAGTGACGCAGCCGTGCACTCACATGTATCTTTCTATGTTAGGGCAGGAGTTCTTTTAGCACATTAGCACACTGAAGATATCATTCCCTAGTCTTCAGATTTCCAGTATTTGGTTTGTAAAGTTTTATTATAATATAGAGCTACCTTTGAATTTGTGCTGCTTAGAATTTATTTTTCGTGATTCTGTGGCTTGATGTCTTTCATCAGTTTTTGAGACTTTTGTCATTATTTCTTTAATTATAACTCTTGCCTCAAACTTACTCTCCTGTCCTTTTGGGACTCAAATTACAACTCTTGTCCCGTCTCTTTTTCAAACCTGCTTTGTTCTTCTTTTCCTTATTTTTCCTCCTCTATTCTTTCCTTCCTTCCTTCTTTCCTCCTAGATTTTGGAATATTTTCCACTCCACTTCATTTTCAACACTGCTTCTAAAATTCTTTTTTTTGCTGTCTCGCATACAAAAAAAATGAATAAATAAAATAAATAAAATTCTCTTTTAAAATGCAGATAAAACTCTAAAAGATTTGTCTTTAAAAACCTTCAGTGTCACCTACTCTGTCCTTCATCAACATGCATTAAACAATTACTATATGTCATGTGCCGTATTTAGTGTTGTTTATGTA
Source organism: Bubalus bubalis (assembly GCF_019923935.1). Lineage (NCBI taxonomy): Eukaryota > Metazoa > Chordata > Mammalia > Artiodactyla > Bovidae > Bubalus > Bubalus bubalis. The sequence goes on from NC_059160.1 coordinate 35,364,745, forward strand.
AATTAAAATATTTCAATTATACAATATATTTTATGAATTAATGTATTTGCAATTTTCTCAACTGAAGTCAAAGAAAACCTCTTAAAATTCTGATGTATATCTGTTAATAGCGAAAATTTAATGAATAGAAAATTTTAAAGGTATGTAATGAACAGACACGCTGAAAACATTAAAGCAATTGTCTTTTAAAATTATCGTTACATGGGACTTCCCTGGTGGTCCAGTGGTTAAGAATCCACCTGCCAGTGCAGGGGACACCGGTTTGAACCCTGATCTGGAAAGATCCCACATGTTGCAGAGCAACTAAGTCTGTAAGCCACAACTACTGAGCCTGTGCTCTAGGGCCTGTGAGCTGCAACTGTTGAGCCTATGCACCCTAAAGTCCATACTCTGCAACAAGAGAAGCCACTGCAGTGAGAGAAGCCACACAACGAGAAGACCTCACACTGCAACAAAACGTAGCCTCCACTGGCCACAACTAGAAAACACCCCAGTGCAGCAACAAAGACCCAGCACAGTAAAAAATATAAATAAATTTTTAAAATTATCACTTTATAATATACAAATACAGTGCAATTTATGTTGAACAAAAAATTTACTGAATAATCAATGTAAGTTGCCATCACTATAGAAAGGTGTATCAAGAAAATTTGAAGTCAAATTTCTTTGGTAAACCAGTTGTTGAGAATAAGTGAAGGCTATCAATAATTGGAGAAAAACATGAAGATACTTCTTAAAATCTCAAGTCTAAGTCATAAAGTCCTAAAAATGTGTATCTATAAAATATATATGTATATTAAATGTATATATATATATACACACACATATAACTTATTGCTGAAAAAGCTTTTTAAATTTCATATCCAAGTCTCATACTTTATAGATGAAGCAACTCAGGCACAAAGACATAGGATACTTAATTTTATGAAATGAAATATATTTAGGAATTTACAGAATATCCATCATTCCACTTCTAAAAGGCATTATTTTGGGGGGTGCTATTTCTAGCATGCGTTAGCATACTAGCATGGTGGTTTTCATACTAAGTGTACAGAATCCTGTGATTCCAAATAAGTGCCTCAGAGGTCACAGGGAAGAAGGAGAGAAGAAAATGGATGGGACTTTCTGGTGGTGCAGAGGATAAGAATCCACCTGCCAATGCAGGGGACATGGGTTCGATCCCTGGTCCAGGAAGATCCGACATGCCACAGGGCAACTAAGCCCATGCACCACAACTACTGAGCCCAAGCACCCTAGAGCCTGAGTTCTGCAACAAGAGAAGCCATTGCAATGAGAAGCCCGAGCACAACAATTAGAGAGTTGCCCCCATTCACTGAAACTAGAGAAAGCCTGTGCATGGCAGCTAAGACCCAGCACAGCCAAAATTAATATAAATGAGTAAATGAAAGAAGAAGATAGCTGTAGTGGGTAGTGGGAATCACTTTTCTTCAACTTGGATGGGTCTGTTTTCATCCATTTCATATATTGGGATTCTGCCCAAGATTTCACTTAAAAAAGCATCTTTCTGCTAAATATGTTTATAAATAATTTTAACTTCTCCAGGATTTCGCTACTATATGAAAGCTTAGGATCTGGCACCATATCTAATCAGTTATTAATTATTTGGGAACCCCTGGTGAATCTTGTGAACTTTCTTGCCAGAAAATATCACATAGGTTTACTTTTTTTTTTTTTCTCCAAGTTTAACAGATTCGTGGACCTCCTGAAGTCCATGAACAGATCCTGTGCTAATAACACCAACTCTAAAAGCGTTACTTAAAGGACTTATATAAAAAACTTCTGGTTGAAAAAAGAGTAAGAATTTGGGATTAATATTAGAATGTGTTCAGAAAAAATGGATTTTTTTTTTTAGCACAGCTTAACTTATAGGTCCCATTTATCCTGTCTAATGAGAAACAAAATATACTTTCAACAACACTTAAAGAATCCTACGTCCTCTTGTCATTCATGATGTTCTTTTGATGATGCATTCAGACACCTGATGCAAAGAGCCAACTCAATGGAAAAGTCCCTGATGCTGGGAAAGACTGAAGGCCAAAGGAGAAGGGGCCAGCAGAGGATGAGGTGGTTAGATAGCATTACCCACTCATTGGACATGAATCTGAGCAAATTGCTGGAGATGGTGAAGCAGAGGGAAGCCTGGCATGCTGCAGTCCATAAGGTCTCGAAGAGTCGAACACGACTTAGCAACTGAACAGCAACAACAGTAACTCCGACACTGTGCTAGAGCAGGAGTACTAGGTTGGCTAAAAGTTTGTTGGGGGTTTTCCGTGCCATTGCATGGAAAACCCGAATGGACATAAGTCAACAAGCTCATGGTACTGACTTTAGAGGCCATCTATTCTTGAGGATATGAATAATTTTTAACACTTTTACTACTTAACCACGTTTTTACTAGTTCTACTCACACACATACATCACTTACCCTCCACTGGAATAGTATCCCTTTGACCTACCTGGACTGGATCCGTCCGGGTTGACCTGGGCTGTCTGCTTAAGCTGTGTTCAGCCACGGAGGTGTTGTGAGCTTTGGTCAGTGCACAGTAGGGGTGTGCAGGGACATTAGGACTGCGGCACCATGGGCTACGAGTGGGGAAAAGGGTTGGTGGGATTTCTTTTTCTCTGTAAAAGAAAAATTGAGCCCAAATTGAACTCAAAAGCCACTTCATCCAGTGATGTGAATAATGAAGGCTCCATTAGAGTGAAAGCATGTTCCAAGATCAGAGAGCATGGCTTTTCCAGTCTTGTGGGCATCACTGTTATTACATCAGAAGCATTTGACTACATATAAATAAATAACATAAATTCTGTACTTTCAGCCACAGCCAGCTCTTGATCCAAGATGAAAGTTCTAGATGATGCAAATCTTCCTCCACCTAAGCACTATGAAAGGCATGGTGATGACTTCCTCTCTGCACTGCTCCTTGGCCTTACCTCTAACAGCAGGGCTGTTATGAAATGAAACAACCAGAGGGGGTCTTAATATCAACTTGTGGAAATTGCCAGCCTTTATTTTCTCATGAGTGTATCTCTGCTTGCTCTGTGTTTTCGTGTTTCAAAACATAAAAGCTATTATGATTTTTATGGTCCTATTCAAAAAATTCAAAATAGAAGTGTTTTTTTTTTTGTCTTTATCAATTTATCTGTTCATCACATTGTCACCCAGTCATTCCCACCTGTTCAACCCTTATTAATTGTGGGAAGGACTCAATTAAAAAAAAAAATCAAGCGGACTTCCGTGGTGGCTCAGTGGTAATGAATCTGCCTCCCAATCCGGGAGACATGGATGTGATCCCTGATCTGGCAAGATCCCACATGCCAAGGAGCAACTAAGCCCATGTGCCACAACTGTTAAGCCTGTGCTCTCGAGCCTGGGGGCAGCAAATACTGAGCCCATGTGCTACAACTCCTGAGGCCCACATGCCCTAGCCCGTGCTCTGCAACAAGAGCAGCCGCCACGATGAGAAGCCTGCCTACCACCGCTAGAGAGTAGCCCCCGCTCTCCACAACTAGAGGAAAACCTGAGCAGCAACAATGACCCAGCACAGCCAAAAATGAGATGGAAAAAAAGAGCAAATTTTACCTCTTGAGAAAAGCTTGAACTTGTTCCACCTGGCATTTTGAGGAATCTCGCTTACACTGATCTTGTTTTTCTTTACTCGTAGTTACAACTGCTGGCCAATGAAACATGTGCCTTGGAGGGGTTGCACTTATTATTGAGCATCTGTCAAATTCGATGTCAGTCTCTAATTTCTCCCACGCTTGCTTCCAGTGAATGGGAGTGTACCAGGCAACAGCCTAACAAAAATGATTCATTAATATTAAATACTATTAGAGTTAGGTTTTTAAAATGACATAGGCTTATTGTGGGCTTCCCAGATAGCTCAGTTGGTAAAGAATCTCCCTGCAATGCAGGAGACCCTGTTTTGATTCCTGGGTTGGGAAGATCCTCTGGAGAAGGGATAGGCTACCCACTCCAGTATTCTTGGGCTTCCCTTGTGGCTCAGCTGGTAAAGAATCTGCCTGAAATGCAGGAGACCTGGGTTCGATCCCCTGGGTTGGGAAGATCCCCTGGAGAAGGGAAAGGCTACCCACTCCAGTATTCTGGCCTGGAGAATTCCATGGACTGTACAGTACATGGGGTCGCAAAGAGTCGGACATGACTGAGCGACTTTCACTTCACTTCACTTCACGCTCATTGCAATAAAATTTCAGTCAAACTGTAATGTCATTTATGTACTGTGAAATGATTAGTGAAACACACAATGAGGCTATAGTGAGACATCCTGCCTTAGTTTCCAACTCTGAAAATTTCAAGCTGCATCTCCTCAGGCAGGTTATCACTTATTCCCTTGGAATATATCCTCATATATAAAATGGGGAAGGTGGTGGCTCTATGATGGCATTATGAGATTCAGTTAAGCTACTGAATTTCATAATTAAAAGGAACTGTGCAAAAAGTTATATTAATAAGTTAAATTTTATTAGTTAATATATTTGTATATTATATATTTATATACTAATTTATATAGAGTAAATATAATATAAATATTAAATATAAATATATTAAATATGGGGCTTCCCTCGTGGCTCAGTGGCAGAGAATCCATCTGCAAGGCAGGAGATACAGGTTCAGTCCCTGGGTTGGCAAGATCCCCTGGAAAATGAAGTGGCAACCCACTCTAGTATTCTTGCCTGGAGAATCCCATGGACAAAGGAGCCAGGCGAGTCCATGGGGTCGTAAAAGCATCAGACATGACTCAGTGACTAAACAGCAACAATATTAAATATATTATATGTTAAATATAGTATAAATATAAAATATATATTAGATAATATAAATATGGGCTTCCCTAGTGGCTCAGATGGTAAAGAATCCACCTTAGATGGTAAAGAATCTTCCTACAATTCAGGGTTTCATCTTCAAACCTGGATTTGACCCCTGGAGAAACTCCCCTGGAGAATGGAACGGCTACTCACTCTAGTACTATTGCCTGGAGAATTCCATGAACAGAGGAGCCTGGCGGGCTATAGTATATGGGGTCACAAAGAGTCAGACACAACTGAGTGACTAGCATCAGTTCAGTTCAGTTCAGTTCAGTCACTCAGTCGTGTCCGACTCTTTGTGACCCCATGAATCGCAGCACGCCAGGCCTCCCTGTCCATCACCATATCCCAGAGTTCACTCAGACTCACGTCCATCGAGTCAGTGACGCCATCCAGCCATCTCATCCTCTGTCGTCCCCTTCTCCTCCTGCCCCCAATCCCTCCCAGCATCAGAGTCCTTTCCAATGAGTCAACTCTTCGCATGAGGTGGCCAAAGTACTGGAGTTTCAGCTTTAGCATCATTCCTTCCAAAGAAATCCCAGGTGACTAGCATATACACACACAAACATATATAAATATATACATATATTATTTGAAATGGGAAATGGGTGTTAAAACTAAAGACATGAAGAGGAAACCACGTTCTCCAAGCTAGAATTCTAGGTGGGCAGTTTGTTTTGGTTTCCTGAATATGTGGCATGTATACAACATATATGTGCAAAAATCATTCAGAAAAATCTTGTGTAGGGACTGATAATTATGTCTTTGTTCAACAGAGAAAGTTAAGCAGTGCAGTATACACAAACGATCTACTTGTTCTTGTGTTTTGTTTTTAGTTTATAAAATTATAGAGGCTTAGATTGATGTTGTATCCTTTGAAAAATCCTCTGTTTGCCTTGATAAGTTAAACACACGTAAAGACAACACAAGGCAAGTTCAGCTAGGCAAAGAAAGAGAAAGATGAAAGATTTTTTAAAAAAATTTAATTTCATAGATCACAGCAGGAAACCCCACTTTTGGTTCAGGTCATCAGTTAGGGATTCTCCTCTTTTGCAGCTCAAATAGATATTTTTGTGGAAAATATGTTAATCATCTTTTGAGTGAAATCTCTCTCAATTAGATTGTAAGCCTTTCCTAGCCAAGAGCAATATTTAATTTCTTCCTGTATTATAAGGGACTTAAAAATATCTACTGATAATGATAATGTGATCAAATAAAATGATATAATTTTAATCTCACTTCTGAAATGTTGACCATATGAACCTTGTGGGCTATTTTTAGTGCCTAATAGAAAATTTTTTGGAGTTGAAATGTCTGGTTTTATTTTACTTTTGCCATTTTGCCAGTCATGTGACCTTGAGAAAGCCATTTAACTTTCCAAGCCCCAATTTCTTCCTTTGTAAAATCTGAGATTAATCTGAGAACCAAAGGAGATAATGCACATATAAACAGCCCTTCATGAGTTGCTACAGCACTGGAATTCGCTGCTCCATATTTTCTGAGAACAATGTATTGGGAAAATTCAAGGCATTCAGTCATATGAGATGCCTATTACATTTTTGGCATGTAATGTAGAGGCTAAAAATCATATAGGACAAAAATGTGGTTGGTGAAAAAAATCTAGCCTTGTTTAAAAATCAGTAGCCTCATAGAATCATAGTGATTGTGCTACATAATCTTACATAAACTCATGACAGAGCAGGACTAAATCTACCTTTATATTACACCATATGGCTTGTAGTTGATTGAATATTAACCATTGGCAAGTTAGTGATGAACCAAAAAGCAGTCTGTCATACTTTATTTAGGTTTCTATTTTTAGAGTTAGACATGACTTAGTGACTGAACAACGATATGACTGAACAGCGATATAACTTCTCTTTGCCACACTTTTTTTTAAAAGAGTATTTTTCAAGTCCAGACTCAGGACCTATTCTAATGTATGTCATTGTCTACTATGTCATTGTCCACTATTGTTTTAGTCAGATTTCAGGCTTCATAACTTTTCCCACAAGATATAAATTATTTTCAACACACAAGTTATATCAACACAAAGCCATTCCAGGATCGCAAAGAAAGCTTGGATCTGTCTGTTTTTCAGCATGTCTAATTTCAAGGAAAATTTGTCTGCCAACTGCAGATAGTGAGATCCAGTATCACTGAGGTGAGAACAGGAATTAATTGTTTTTTTAAAAAAGGGGGAGAATTTTGTGCTTATATTAGGGTTTTTCGATTGACAATGTCACACCTCAGTGTATTTAATAGAAATATTTTCTATTTGAATTAAACAATGCTGATTGCTTTACCATGGGGTGGAAATTCCAATAAGATGTGACCTTAAAAAAAGGTCCCTTCCCTCCTGAATCATGGAGTTATTTCTAGGAGACTTAATTTTACAGTGAATAAAGTATAATGTGTGTGTGTGTGCTTAGTCACTCAGTCATGACCAACTCCTTGCTACCCAGTGGACTGTAGCCCACCAGGCTCCTGTGTCCATGGGATTTTCCAAGCAAGAATACTGGGAGTGGGTTGCCATTTCCTCCTCCAGCAGATCTTCTCCACCCAGGGATCGACCTAGCGTCTCTTGCGTCTCCTGCATTGTTAGGCAGATTGTTTACCACTAGCGCCACCTGGGAAGCCCGAATAAATTATATAGTCGCTACAAGTTAGAGTCTATAGTCCTCTGAGAGTAGGAATCTTGACCTGTGTTATATTCCCAACATTTATCACACTTATCACAGCCCTGGGAATAGAGAAGAATCTCGACAAGCAATTGAGAAATGAAGAAACTAATAGAAAAAAGCCCACATGTAGTTCCTTCCTTTCTCATCCTTCTCTTCAGGAGAAGGCCAAATGCCATAAATAAAATCCATGCTTGATTCTGAAACTTGAAGTCACTTCTAGAAATACAGGATATTAAAATTATCTTTGCCAAACTATAAGCACCTCTTTGGCACTCAAGAGAGGCTGCTACTGATTTGCCTGACATGTTATGACAGTTAGTGACGGTTCTTTCCAAGCTTTCAAAGATGAAAAACTCATTGAGCGAGCTAAGAGGGGAAAGGAGGACACAAGCAGAGCTATCTGTTCTTATTAAAAACCATTATTAAGGACTGGACACTGACTTCACCGTTAGGTTTGCACAGGATTGTGGTACAGTTTGGGCCTGTTTGAAACCTGTCTTGTTCCTTCCAAAGAAAATCAGATGGTGACTGATGCTTTACTTCAGATGCTGCTGTCCAGACCTGTAAGAAAAGATTTTGTTAATGACAGTTGCCAGTGGAGTTTAATGTAGTTTTATAACTGTAAGAGTTATTGCAGCACATCTTTTAAACAGGTGAGTTTTTTTTTTTAAGATTAAAAAGTCTTTATTGAATTTGGCATAATGTTGCTTCTGGTTCATGTTTTGGTTTTTTGGCTGCAAGGTATGTGGGGTCTTAGCTTCCCGATGAGGGATTGAACCTGCAGCCCCTGCATCCGAAGGTGAAGTCCTAATGACTAGACCTCCAGGGAGGTCCCAGAGGTCTTTAAAATATACCGACATCCAAACCAGTCAATCCTAAGGGAAATCAACCCTGAATACTTATTGGAAAGACTGATGCTGAAGCTGAATTTCCAATACTTTGGCTTCGTAATGCGAAGAGCTGACTCATTGAAAAAGACCCTGATGCTGGGGGAAGATTGAAGGCAAAAGGAGAAGGGGCTGGCAGAGAATGAGATGGTTGGACAGCATCACTGATTCAATGGACACACACTTGGGCGAACTCCAGGAAATGATGAGGGGCAGGGAGGCCTGGCATGCTGTAGTCCATGGGGCCGCAAAGAGTCAGACATGACTTAACGACTGAACAACAACAATAATCTGTAATGTCAAGTTGTATAACTGCAAAGCTAGTGTATGTGGTTTAGAGGGATGCCTGAGAAAGAGGGAGGAGCTCTTTAGTATCACCTAAGGAAACCTTCTCTTTCCTTTCTTTTAAAGACTATGCTGCTTAGTTTTAAGAACTTAGATATTTCATTTTGATAGTTAAAGCATAAAAACACAAAGTATTGTACGCCAAATTGAAGAAAGCTACAGAAATTTAATTATAAGAATTTATTTTCAGAGATGGACAAAGTGACACAATTAACTAACAACAACCCAAAAGTCACAGTTAACAGAGAGATCAAAGAAACCACCAGCGCTTAAGCCACAGTCTGACTGAGGAAATGAAGTGTTTCCTGTACAATTCTATATATATATCTATATATCTAGCTATAGATATATAGATATATATCTATATATCTATTTATATCTTATACTCACGGTTACTGTGGAATTGGCCTGCATTATGATACCGGGAAGGAATCGGTAGAGAGAGATTGTTTGTCCATCCACATTTTGTCGGAGAGTATGATTTCCAATTTCCAGCTCTTTGTCACGGGAAGAGTTAATGAGCTTCACGAATAAACCCTTGACATTCACCTCAGCTATTTTAATGTCTCCAAGAGCACTAGCAAATAAAATGCAAAGATTACAAACTGCATTCAGAAGAGCGGGTGTTTAGCTCACTTTAAGAACAGAAAAATAAATATGCTTTGGAAGCTGTTGCTGAGCACTGTATCCTGTTGGACAAATTCCATGTAGAAATAGTGTATTTTGTGCCCTACGCAAATGGTGTGATTTCTTAGTTCTGCATGTTTATCTGTGGAAAAGAATTATTTTTATATAAAATATTTAAAGAAAGCTTTAAAAAATGCTTCAGATACCAAGGTACAGATGCCATTGTTGGTGTTTGGTTGCTAAGTCGTGTCCAACTCTTTGTGGACATGGATGGATGTAGCCCATGGGATTCCTCTGTCCCACCATCTTTGTCCATGGGATTTTTCAGGCAAGAATACTAGAGTGGGTTGCTATTTCCTTCTCCAAAGGATCTTCCTGATCCAGGGTTGAACCTGTGTCCCCTGCATTGCAAGACAGATTCTACCACTGGACCACCAGGGAAGCCCTAAAGATGCCATGCCATGCCATGCTATGCTAAGTTGCTTTAGTCATGCCTGACTGTGCAATGCTATGGACTGTGGCCCGCCAGGCTTCTCTGTCCATGGGATTCTCCAGGCAAGAATACTGGAGTGTGTTGTGATGTCCTCCTCCAGATCTTCCTGACCCAGGGATTGGACCTGCATCTCATTATGTCTCCTTCATTGGCAGACAGGTTCTTTACTGCTAACTCTACCTAGGAAGTCCAAAGATGCCATAGGAAGGCAAATTCTCTGCTGTACTTCCACCAGTACTGTTCTACCTCAATCTCGCTTCTCCTTAGTGACTTCAATCGCAAGAATTTAGATTTTTTAAAATGTTGGCCTAATTTGTCCTTATGCTTGGTTTTATTTTTTCTGTTTTTTCTCCCAAATCTCTTTGTTCTCTATAATTCAGTCTGGATTTTTTTTCTGAGAATGTTCCAGTTCAATAATTCTCTCTTCTGTTGCATCAAATATATTGTTAAACTCATATACTTTTGAAATAGTAATTTCTGTTATTGGATTTATTTCTAGAATTTCCTATTGATTCTTTAATTTTAGTTTCCAATTCTATGCTAAAAATGTTTATCTTGCCACTTAATTTCTTGACTATTTTAGTCAATGTTATTTAAAAATCCCTATCAGATAATCATAATATCTGGATCACCTAGGCCTGTTTTTTGTGTTCATTTTTAATCTTAGCTTTGGGTCAAGTTTTAACTGTATCTTGTTATGTTTGACTTAGTGCCTAGTATCAATATAATATATTGAACTTTGCAGAGGTAATATAAAGCTATGTATAATGTTTTCTCAGTCCACAGAGGATTTACTTTAGCTCTGGCAGCCATCGACATTGAGGGGAAATCACTTTAACCCAATCAAGGTGTAAAATAATTTGACACTAAGCTTTGGCCCAAATTACTAGTAGTGTTAGTCGCTCAGTCCAACTCTCTGTGATTGCATGGATTGGAGCCTGCCAGGTTCCTCTGTCCATGGAATTCTCCAGGCAAGAATTCTGGAGTGGATCGCTATTTTCTTCTCCAGGGGATCTTCCTCACCCAGGGATCAAACCTGTGGCTCCTGCATTGCAGGCAGATTCTTTACTGTCTAAGCCACCAGAGAAGTCCAAATATAATGTAAGTGCTATATAAATAGTTGAAGATGAGTACCAAATTCAAGTTTTAATTTTTGGAATTTCATGGAATTTTTTTCAAATATTTTCCATATGAAGAGTCAGCTATACTTTCTTTTCTCCAAATATCAAATTCCTAGCAAATATATAATACTATATACAGTTTCAAATTAAACTAAATTAACAGGGTGGGGTTTTTTGGTTTGATTTTGCTTTAATCTGTAACATACTGCCATGAGTCTTTGGATGTGGCATTTAACCAAAAAGGCTGAATATGGTCACTCTCTGTATGAAAGGTGTAAATACATAAGGTGACAACATTTTTGTGTACTATTTTTAAAACATGATAAATGGCATTATCAACATTACTCATAATTTAAATATTATGTATACATTAGAGATCATCTACATAGCAGCAATTATGTAAGAGGAACACTAGAAAATAAAACTTTATAATGTTCTTATGCAGTGCTTCATCAATTAAATGTTTTATCTGAAGAATCTATGATATAAAAATTAGAATCTGAGTTTTACTTTTTGAATGCATGGGTTGTAACCCACAGAAATGAGGAGTATATTGTTTGGTCAGGGTCTTATTAATTTAAGAAGCAAAAAATTTAAAAACCAAACATGCCACCATTAAAAATACTAAATCTGAAAATAATGTAGCTAAAAGTTAAATCATTCTGTCCAGTAAGTTCCAAAAAATTCACACATTTCAAACATTAAGGCAACTTTTCCCCAACCAAACAGTACTTTATAAAAATATATGTCACTTCAAAACATTATATACATAGTGACAATAAATTTAGCTAGTTGTAATCTTTAATACATTAATAAAGTATCACATATTACAAAGAATTTATGCTAGGTGCTTGCATGTATGTTCAGGTGGAATTAGAGTTTTAAGTACAGGTTTCACTGGGTGAAGTGAACGTCCTTCTTTAGCGAGTTCTCGTATCACACACATAAAGTGGCAGTGGGATCGCTTCTTCCCGCTTCTCTACAATATTGGAACTGCATTTCTTCAGGTGGCCAGCCATTTATTTTGAATATAGCCTTACTATTGGATGTACTTTTGAAGTCATAACTGAAAATCTGGGATGACCCTTCTTCTTGACAGGCCCTGAAATTCAGTTTTTATTCATCCAGTCTTGTGAGACTGCCAAAGTCTCTGATTAAATTCTCAGCCTCTTGGTGGTGGTAGGTTAGTCACTAAGTTGTGTCCAACTCTTGCGACCCCATGGACTGTAGCCTGCCAGATTCTTCTGTCTCTGGGTTTTCCCAGGCAAGAATAGTGGAGTGGATAGACATTTCCTTCTCCAGGGGATCTTCCCAACCCAGGGATCGAACCTGAGTCTCCTGCACTGCAGGTGAACTCTTTACTGCTGAGCCACCAGGAAAGCTAGTGAGACGGCCAAAATTTCTGATTAAATTCTCAGCCTCTTAGCTGCTGCTTTCAAATCGACAACTGTTTTGAGGAGAAAAGTGGCTCCAAATGTCAGGCTATCTCTCTGAGTTCCCTCTCCTAGAAGAGGGCTTGTGAGAATAAAGGATGATTTATGTGAGAATAAAGGAGAATAAATTAAGATCTATGAAATCTTAATCTACACTAGCAAATGGCTTTCAGCAGTCTCATTTTATACCCATACTACATTGTACAAAGATGCCTATTTTGTAGAGGTTCATTTGTGAGCAATTTATATACCAGTTCTTTTCTTTTACATTAGCATTATGGTTCTTACTAAGTTGTATATATAACATTTTTACGGTTCTTTGATAGCCCTTGAATTTCTCAGTGTCATCCTCATTCTAGTGCTATTGAATTCTCTGTGGGATGTTTTCATTTCTTGACAGAATTCCTTTTTGTTTTTCATACTTGCCTTTTCTGCCTGGGATGATGAGCAGTAGGTTGAGTTTTTCTTTTCAACAGATAAGACCCTAGGATATCTCAGTTATCCCTTTGGTATCTGTATGTATTTGGATATGTATAGTTGCTTTTCAAAAATGTTCTATTATTCAAGTGAAATGTTTATTCAGTGATGCTAAATTTTTATTTTATGTATATAAGTAGCATAGATTAGCTTGTCTGAAAGAAAAAATACTATTGTCCATATCAGAGCTAGTAATTTCATTTGCCTTCCTTTTGATATAATGCCAAAAGTTACAGAAAAATACTTCATACAATACAAGGAAATTCACAGAGCCAGGGCTGTTAATCTATCACACAGCCTTTTATAGTTATCTTTTTTCTTCCCTGTAAGCCCTCCCATTATTTCTTTAGTGGGAAAATGACTTGAAACCTCTGCTTATAAGTTGAGTGAGATGGGTTGAGTGTAGAGTGATATACTAAACAGTCTGTCAGTAGCCTTTGCATGGTCTTGATTTATAGATATTGAAAAGACAAATGGCCATAACTTTTATTTTTTAAATGATAATTTTTCATTATTTAAGCTCTAATTTCTCTACTTGTAGGGTTCTACTAGATAGCTCCATGCTACTTATCTGCCTTTAGGGTTTTGCTACTCTAAAGCTTACTAAACTTACCTTTAGCATTTCAGTTCCTCCAATATGCATGTATCTAACATTATCTGAGAAGACTGACACCTATGTTTATAGCTGCCATTAACAAAAGGAAAGACGAAGACCACATGATCACACTTTTTACATCAGATGCAGAAAAAAAATTTTTTTGACAAAATTCAACATCTTTTCACTATAACAACTCAAAAAATAGGTAAAGAAAAAACATACCTCAGCATAATAAAGGCCATATTTGAAAACACCTCAGCTAACACAGTCAATGAGATAAAACTTCCTTTAATATCCAAAACAAGGCAAGGACACCTATTCTCACCACTGCTATTCAAGATAGCACTGGGAATCTTACCCAAAGCATTCAGGCAAGAAAAAGAAATAAAAGGTGTCAAATAAGAAAGGAAAAAGTAAATCATCTCTGTTTGCAGATGACATGATTTTATAAGTAAAAAACCCTAAGAAGGAGAGATCACAACAGACAACACAGAAATACAAAGGATCATAAGAGAGTACTATCAACAATTATATGCCGATAAAATGGACAACGTGGAAGAAATGGACAAATTCTTAGAAAAGTACAACTTTCCAAAACTCAATCAGGAAGAAATAGAAAATCTTAACAGACCCATCACAAGCACGGAAATTGAAACTGTAATCAAAAATCTTCCAGCAAACAAAAGCCCAGGTCCAGATGGCTTCACAGCTGAATTCTACCAAAAATTTAGAGAAGAGCTAACACCTATCCTGCTCAAACTCTTCCAGAAAATTGCAGAGGATGGTAAACTTCCAAACTCATTCCATGAGGCCACCATCACCCTAATACCAAAACCTGACAAAGATCCCACAAAAAAAGAAAACTACAGGCCAATATCACTGATGAACATAGATGCAAAAATCCTTAACAAAATTCTAGCAATCAGAACCCAACAACACATTAAAAAGATCATACACCATGACCAAGTGGGCTTTATCCCAGGGATGCAAGGATTCTTCAATATCTGCAAATCAATCAATGTAATACACCACATTAACAAATTGAAAAATAAAAACCATATGATTATCTCAATAGATGCAGAGAAAGTCTTTGACAAAATTCAACATCCATTTATGATCAAAACTCTCCAGAAAGCAGGAATAGAAGGAACATACCTCAACATAATCAAAGCTATATATGACAAACCCACAGCAAACATTATCCTCAATGGGGAAAAATTGAAAGCATTTCCTCTAAAGTCAGGAACAAGACAAGGGTGCCCACTTTCACCATTACTATTCAACATAGTTTTGGAAGTTTTGGCCACAGCAATCAGAGCAGAAAAAGAAATAAAAGGAATCCAAATTGGAAAAGAAGAAGTAAAGCTCTCACTGTTTGCAGATGACATGATCCTCTACATAGAAAACCCTAAAGACTCCACCAGAAAATTACCAGAACTAATCAATGACTATAGTAAAGTTGCAGGATACAAAATCAACACACAGAAATCCCTTGCATTCCTATACACTAATAATGAGAAAACAGAAAGAGAAATTAAGGAAACAATTCCATTCACCATTGCAACGGAAAGAATAAAATACTTAGGAATATACCTACCTAAAGAAACTAAAGACCTATATATAGAAAACTATAAAACACTGGTGAAAGAAATCAAAGAGGACACTAACAGATGGAGAAATAGACCATGTTCATGGATTGGAAGAATCAATATAGTGAAAATGAGTATACTACCTAAAGCAATTTATAGATTCAATGCAATCCCTATCAAGCTACCAACAGTATTCTTCACAGAGCTAGAACAAATAATTTCACAATTTGTATGGAAATACAAAAAACCTCGAATAGCCAAAGCAATCTTGAGAAAGAAGAATGGAACTGGAGGAATCAACCTACCTGACTTCAGGCTCTACTACAAAGCCACAGTTATCAAGACAGTATGGTACTGGCACAAAGACAGACATATAGATCAATGGAACAAAATAGAAAGCCCAGAGATAAATCCACGCACATATGGACACCTTATCTTTGACAAAGGAGGCAAGAATATACAATGGATTAAAGACAATCTCTTTAACAAGTGGTGCTGGGAAATCTGGTCAACCACTTGTAAAAGAATGAAACTAGAACACTTTCTAACTCCATACACAAAAATAAACTCAAAATGGATTAAAGATCTAAACGTAAGACCAGAAACTATAAAACTCCTAGAGGAGAACATAGGCAAAACACTCTCCGACATACATCACAGCAGGATCCTCTATGACCCACCTCCCAGAATATTGGAAATAAAAGCAAAAATAAACAAATGGGACCTAATTAACCTTAAAAGCTTCTGCACATCAAAGGAAACTATTAGCAAGGTGAAAAGACAGCCTTCAGAATGGGAGAAGATAATGGCAAATGAAGCAACTGACAAACAACTAATCTCGAGAATATACAAGCAACTCCTACAGCTCAACTCCAGAAAAACAAATGACCCAATCAAAAATGGGCCAAAGAACTAAATAGACATTTCTCCAAAGAAGACATACAGATGGCTAACAAACACATGAAAAGATGCTCAACATCACTCATTATCAGAGAAATGCAAATCAAAACCACTATGAGGTACCATTTCACACCAGTCAGAATGGCTGCGATCCAAAAGTCTACAAGTAATGCTGGAGAGGGTATGGAGAAAAGGGAACCCTCTTACACTGTTGGTGGGAATGCAAGCTAGTTCAGCCACTATGGAGAACAGTGTGGAGATTCCTTAAAAAACTGGAAATAGAACTGCCTTATGATCCAGCAATCCCACTGCTGGGCATACACACTGAGGAAACCAGAAGGGAAAGAGACACGTGTACCCCAATGTTCATCGCAGCACTGTTTATAATAGCCAGGACATGGAAGCAACCTAGATGTCCATCAGCAGATGAAGGGATAAGAAAGCTGTGGTACATATACACAATGGAGTATTACTCAGCCATTAAAAAGAATACATTTGAATCAGTTCGAATGAGGTGGATGAAACTGGAGCCTATTATGCAGAGTGAAGTAAGCCAGAAGGAAAAACACCAATACAGTATACTAACGCATATATATGGAATTTAGAAAGATGGTAACAATAACCCTGTGTATGAGACAGCAAAAGAGACACTGATGTATAGAACAGTCTTATGGACTCTGTGGGAGAAGGAGAGGGTGGGAAGATTTGGGAGAATGGTATTGAAACATGTAAAATATCATGTAGGAAACGAGTTGCCAGTCCAGGTTCGATGCACGATACTGGATGCTTGGGGCTGGTGCACCGGGAAGACCCAGAGGGATGATATGGGGAGGGAGGAGGGAGGAGGGTTCAGGATGGGGAACACATGTATACTTGTGGCGGATTCATTTTGATATTTGGCAAAACTAATACAATTATGTAAAATGTAAAAATCAAATAAAATTAAAAAAAAATTGTAGGATACAAAAATCAACATACAAAAATCAGTGATGATTCTGGGCACTAACTAACCAAAAGGGAAATTAAGAAAACAATCCCATTTACTTGTCCCAAAGAACTAAACAGACATTTCTCCAAAGAAGACATACAGATGGCTAACAAACACTTGAAAAGATGCTCAACATCACTCATTATCAGAGAAATGCAAATCAAAACCACAATGAGGTACCATCTCACACCGGTTAGAATGGCTGCTATCAAAAAATGTCTACAAACAATAAATGCTGGAGAGGGTGTGGAGAAAAGGGAACCCTCTTACACTCTTGGTGGGAATGCAAACTAGTACAGCCACTATGGAGAACAGTGTGGAGATTCCTTAAAAAACTGGAAATAGAACTGCCCTATGACCCACCAATCCCACTGCTGGGCATACACACCAAGGAAACCAGAATTGAAAGAGACACGTGTATCCCAGTGTTCATCACAGCACTGTTTACAATAGCTAGAATATGGAAGCAACCTAGATGTCCATCGGCAGATGAATGGATAGGAAAGCTGTGGTACATATATGCAATGGAATATTACTCAGCTATTAAAAAGAATGCATTTGAATCAGTTCTAATAAGGTGGATGAAACTGGAGCCTATTAAACAGAGTGAAGTAAGTCTGAAAGAAAAACACCAATACAATATATTAATGCATATATATGGAATTTAGAAAGATGGTAATGATGACCCTATATGTGAGACTGCAGAAGAGATACATATGTAAAGAACAGACTTCTGAACTCCATGGGAGAAGGTGAGAGTGGGATGATTTGAGAGAATAGCATTGAAACATGTATACTACCATATGTGAAACAGATCGCCAGTCCAGGTTTGATGCATGAGATGGTGCTCAGGGGTGGTGCACTAGGATGACCCAGAGGGATGGGATGGGGAGGGAGGTGGGAGGAGGGTTCAGGATGGGGGACACATGTACACTCATGGCTGATTCATGTCAGTGTATGGCAAAAACCACTACAATATTGAAAAATAATTAGCCTCCAATTAAAATAAATTAATTAACTTAAAAAATCCCATTTACCTTAGCAATGAGAGAACAAAATACTTAGGTATTAAGTTAAACAAAAAATAAAAGACTTATATACCAAAAACCATAAAACACTGATGAAGGAAATTTAAAAAGACACAAGAAAATGGAAAAAATATTCTTCTATGTTCATGGATTGGAAGAAGTAATGTCAAAGTGTTTATACTAACCAAATCAATGCTGCTGCTGCTGCTAAGTCGCGTCAGTCGTGTCCGATTCTGTGCGACCCCATAGACAGCAGCCCACGAGGCTCCACCGTCCCTGGGATTCTCCAGGCAAGAACACTGGAGTGGGTTGCCATTTCCTTCTCCAATGCATGAAAGTGAAAAGTGAAAGTGAAGTTGCTCAGTCATGTCTGACTCTTCGCGACCCCATGGACTATAGCCCACCAGGCTCCTCCGTCCATGGGATTTTCCAGGCAAGAGTACTGGAGTGGGGTGCCATTCAGTCCCTCTCAAAATATAAATGATGTTTTTAAACAGAAGCTGTAAAAAAGCAATCTTAAAATTTATGTGAAACTATAAAAGATCTCAAATAGCCAAAGCATTCTTGAGCAAGGACAAAGCTGGAGATATCACACTTCTTGACTTCAAATTATATTGTAAAGCTTAAGTAACTAAAACAATATGGTACTAGAATAAAGAAAGACATATAGACCAGTGGAACAGAATAGAAAACCCAGAAATGAACCCATATATTTATGGTCAACTGCTGTTCAACAAGAGGGCCAAAAGCAAGGATAGTCTCTTCAAAAAATGCTGGAAAGTGGATATCCACATGCAAAAGAATAAACTGCACCTCTACCCCACACTATACATAAAAGTCAACTCAAACTGGGTTAAAGACTTAATAAGACTTGAAACCATAAAACTTCTATAAGAAAACATAGGGGAAAACCTTCTTGACATCAGTCTTGACAATAATTTCTTATTGTCAAGAACTCTGACATTCTTTGGTGTCTTAGGTAAGATACCAAAGCATAGGCAACAAAAGCAATTATAGAAAAGTAAATTGCTGGGAGAAATACAAATAACCTCAGATATGCAGATGAGCCCTCTCTTACGGCAGAAAGTGAAGAGGAAATAAAGAGCCTCTTGATGAAAGTGAAAGAGGAGAATGAAAAAGTTGGCTTAAAGCTCAACATTCAGAAAACTAAGATCATGGCATCTGGTCTCATCACTTCATGGCAAATAGATGTGGAAACGATGGAAACAGTGACAGACTTTATTATTTTGGGCTCCAAAATCATTGCAGATGGTGATTGCAGCCATGAAATTAAAAGACGCTTACTCCTTGGAAGGAAAGTTATGACCAACCTAGATAGCATATTCAAAAGCAGAGACATTACTTTACCAGCAAAGGTCCATCTAGTCAAGGCTATGGTTTTTCCAGTGGTCATGTATGGATGTGAGAGTTGGACTGTGAAGAAAGCTGAGCTCTGAAGAATTGATGCTTTTGAACTGTGGTGTTGGAGAAGACTCCTGAGAGTCCCTTGGACTGCAAGGAGATCCAACCAGTCCATCCTAAAGGAGATCAGTCCTGGGTGTTCATTGGAAGGACTGATGCTAAAGCTGAAACTCCAATACTTTGGCCACCTCATGCGGCGAGTTGACTCATTGGAAAAGACTCTGATGCTGGGAGGGATTGGGGGCAGGAGGAAAAGGGGACGACAGAGGATGAGATGGCTGGGTGGCATCACTGACTCGATGGATGTGAGTCTGAGTAAATTCCGGGAGTTGGTGATGGACAGGGACGACTGAGCGACTGAACTGAACTGAACTGAAGGCTCTTATACTATTTGAGAAGTGGTAAAAGATAACATGAAAGTATTCTGCAATAGTCTCGAGATGTATCCTATAAACTTGGAACGAACTTCTAAATAACAGTTGTCGTAAATCAGCCAACAATGGAGACAAAATGGAATTCATAATAATAATTAATTCCAAAGAAGACAGAGGGAAAAAGAGAACACAGAACAGTTGCAGCAAATCAAAAACAATTAACAAATAACATACATTATCAACCATATTAATAATTACTTTAAACGTGAATAGTTTAAAGGCCCAAATTAAAAGACTGAGATTGTCAGAAGGTGAAAAAGCAAGCCTATTACATGCTACCTATAAAACATAACATTAGATATAAAGAGACAGGCTAAAACTAAAAGGATAAAAAAATAACCATGTTAATACCAGCATTGGAATGGCTATATTGATATCAGACATAACAGATTTCTGAGCAAAGAATAATGCCAGGGATAAAGGTTATTTCATAATGATATAGACATCTGCTCATCAAGAGGAAGTAAGAATCCTAAATGTTTATGCACCTAAAAACAGAGCTTCAAAATACACGAAGCTAAAATTGAAAGACCTGCAAAGAGATATCAACAAATCCACAATTAGAGTTGGAGATGTTAACACCTTTTTCTCAATAACTGATGGACATAAAATCAACAACATCAAAAAAAAAAAAAGACAAAAAGCACCATCAACCAATTTGACCTGATTGATACTTATGAAACACTTTACTCACCATCAGAATATACATCCTTTGTAAAATGAACATTTACCGGTATAGACAATATCCTGCTAAAAAGTAAGTCTAAATACATTTAAAATTGTATGACTTAAGTCATACAAATTATATTCTTTGACCAGTATGAAACTGAATTAGAGATCAATAACAAAAGATATCTGGGACTTCTCTGGTGATCTAGTGATTAAGTCCGTCTGCCAATGTAGGGGATCCTTCGATCCCTGGTCTGGGAATAGTGCACATGCCATAGGGCAGCTAGGCCAATGTGCCACAGCTACCAAACCTGCACTCCAGAGCCCGTGAGCTGCAACAAGGCTAACCACCACAATGAGAAGCCTGTGCACCACAACGAAGAGTATCCCCTGCTCACCACAACTAGAGAAAGCCTGAGTGCTGCAATGAAGACTGAGCACAGCCAATAATAATAATGATTAATTAATTAATTTAAAAGGCTATCTGGAAAATCATTAGAAATGGAAAATCTGTAAAATTATTTGGGAACTAAATAATGCACTTCTAAATACTCAAGGAACAAAGAAGACATAAAAATGGAAACTAGCAAGTATTTTGATGCCATCAGTAGGCACTGAATCTTGGGCAGACAGGCCCTGGAAGAAGACTCAGTCTCACTATGCAGAGACAATAAGGAGAGCCTGAAGTGTGGTCTGGGTGGAGTGGCCGCGGTCAGCACAGTCAGGAGTATGCAGCAGCTCTCCTAGTGAGAGTGCCCTGGCACAGAAGCAGCCCAGATCTCAGCAGCTGAACCACCTCAACTTCAGTAGCCA
Organism: Bubalus bubalis; assembly: GCF_019923935.1. Lineage (NCBI taxonomy): Eukaryota > Metazoa > Chordata > Mammalia > Artiodactyla > Bovidae > Bubalus > Bubalus bubalis. The sequence continues at coordinate 35,386,101 of NC_059160.1, forward strand.
CAATACCTCAAGCCCTAACCCCAGGCAACTCCACATCACAGCTTTGCACTAGATCTGGGACAAACAAAACAAAGAAAGGTACATGACCCTGGGGCTGCTTCTGAGCAGAACTGCCGACACCTACACAGGTGGTTCAAAGGTCCTCTGAGACTGCACAGACCTCATTTGCTTCAGCAATTACCTCCTTTGGGGCGGGGCACGCACTTAAGGGCAACAGAGTCTGACACTCAGGGCTTCTGCTCCAATAACTGAGGAATACAACTTGCTTCTGGTAAGGTGTACAGCAACAGCCACAGAGCACAGCAGCAAGCCCTGTTTCACAACCTGCACAGACTCTAGACACTGTAACACCAACCACATGCTTATCACAGGGATAATGGCCAGCATACCCTTAGAAAATATACGCAGGTATCCATAGCAAAAGCAGTCATCACACCAAGAACACTGGAAACATCTACACAGGAATGTTCCCACATAAAAACACCTCTTCAAGACTACATTAGATAACTATTTTTCCTGAATTCATACAGACAGAGAAAGTTGAGTGAAATGAAAAGGCAGAAGAGTTAATTCTGGTTAAAAGCACAAGGGAAATCTCTGCAAGAATAATGAAACAGAGTTCACCAGTCTACTAGACTCCCAAGTTCAGAAAAGGTGATAATAAAAATGATGAGCTAAGAAAGATTATTGATATAAATGCAGATCACAGAAACAAGAAATTAGAAATGATAACGATGAACTAATCAAAAATACAGAATTCAATTGCTGAGATAAAAACCAATCTAGAAGCAATGAGTAGCCAATTAAATAACACAGAAGAACAAATAAGTGATCTGAAAAGTAGAATAACGGAAATCAACCGATCAGAACAGCAGACAGAAAAACCAAAAAAAAAAAAGAAGAAGAAAAGAAAGCAACAAATCTACTGAATAATATAAAATAAAACATGTGAACCTATACATAAGAGGGGTTCCAGAAGCAGGAGAGAGAGACAAGGGGATCAAAAAGGTATTGAAGAAATTTTGGCTGAAAACTTCCCAAACTTAAAGCAAGAAGATCTCCAGGCACAGAAAGCACAGAGAGTACCAAACAAGGTGAAACCAAACAGACCCACATCAAGACATGTCATAATTAAAATGACAAAAGTTAACAATAAAGAGAGGATTCTAAAAGCAGCAAGAGAAAAACAAAAAGTCAGTTCACAAGGGAACCCCTAAAAGGCTATCAGCTGGTTTCTCTGCAGAAAGTTTACAGACCAGAAAGGAGTGTCATGCTATATTCAAAGTCCTGAAAGGAAAAAAACTTAAAATCTAGGATACTCTGCCCAGAAAGATTATCATTTAGAACGGAAAGAGAGAGAAAAAATTTCTCAGACAAGCAAAAAGAATTCAGCACTGGTTCAAAATTAGGAAAGGAGTATGTCAAGGCTTTATATTGTCATCTTGCTTATTTAACTTATATGCAGAGTATATCATGCAAAATGCCAGGCTGGATGAATCACAAACTGGAATCAAGGTTCCTGGGAGAAATATCAATAATCTCAGATATGCAGATGATACCACTCTAACGGCAGAAAGTGAAGAGAAACTAAAGTCTCTTAATGAGGGTGAAAGGGGAGAGTGAAAAAGCTGGCTTGAAACCCAACATTCAAAAAAACTAAGATCATGGCATCTGATCTCATAACTTCATGGCAAATTGATGGGGGAAAAATGGAAATAGTGACAGATTTTATTTTCTTGGACTCCAAATCACTGCAGACAATGACTGCAGCCATGAAATTAAAAGACTCTTGCCCCTTGGAAGGAAAGCTATGACATACCTAGACAGCATATTAAAAAGCAGAAACATCACTTTGCTGCAAAGGTCCATATAGTCAAAGCTATGGTTTTTCCACTAGTGTACAGATGTGAGGTTTGAACCCCTAAAGAAGGCTGAGCGCCAAAGAATTGATGCTTTTGAATTGTGGTAATGGAGAAGACTCTTGAGAGTCTTGGACTGCAAGGATATCAAACCAGTCAATTCTACAGGAAATCGACCCTGAATTTTTATTGGAAAGATTGATGCTGAAGCTGAAGCTCCAATACTTTGACCATCTGATGTGAAGTGCCAAATCATTGGAAAAGACCCTGATGCTGGGAAAGATTGAAGGCAGAAGGAAAAGGGGGTGACAGACGATGAGATGGTTGGATGGCATCAACACAATGGACATGCGTTTGAACAAACTCTAGGAGATAGTGAAGGATAGGGAAGCCTGGTGTGGTGCAGTCCACAGGGTCACAAAGAGTCAGACAAGACTTAGCGACTGAACAACCACAAACCTACCCTGAAACAGATACTGAAATCTCTTCTCTAAATAGAAAAGAAAGAATAATCTATAGGAAAGGGGAAAAAAATCACAATAGGAAAGGCAAATATATAGAAGGATTGAAAATCACTTAAATAAGTTAGTACGTAGATTTTTAAAAACTGAAAAAATTGTAAAAGTGATTATAATGATAATAAACAATAAAAGGATAAGCATTTAACAATTAATTATGTGGAGCATTTGAATAATACAGAAAATTATATAAAAAAAAATAAAAAAATTTAAAAACAATGATAAACACACACACAAAAAAAATGTAAAATAGGACGTTATCATCACAAAATGTCAAGACAACCTACAGATTGGGAGAAAATATTTGCAAACGATGCTACCAACAAGGGATTAATTTCCAAAATATACAAACAATTTATACTGCTTAATAACAGCAACAAAAAACAACCCAATAAAAAAATGGGTGGAAGATCTAAATTGATATTTCTCCAAACAAGACATAGAAGGAACATATCTCAACATAGTTAAAGCTACCCATAGCCAAGTAATACTCAATGGTGAAAAGCTAAAAGCCTTCCTGCTAAATTCAGAAACAAGACAAGGATTCCAACTCTCACTACCTCTATTCAACATAGAACTGGAAGTCCTAGCCATAGCAATCAGAAAAGAAAAAGAAATAAAAGATATCCACATTGGAAGGGAAGAAGGTAAAACTGTCCATATTTGCAGATGATATGATACTCTATATGGAGAGCCCTAAAGTCTCCACACAAAAACTATTAGAACTCATTAATGATTTCAGCAAGGTAGCAGGATACAAGATTAATATACAGAAATTTCTTCAATTTTTATACACTAATAATGAAATATTAGAAAGAAAAAAATTTTTTTAATCCTCAAAAACAACCCTCAAATCTCATCAAAAAAATAAAATACCTAGGAATAAACTTAACCAAGGAGGTGAAAGATTTCTATGCTAAAAACTAGAACACACTGATAAAGGAAAATAAAAATGGTTGAAAGAAGTGGAAAGCTATCTTGTGCTATTGGATTGGAAGAATATTATTATTTTTTTGTTTGTTTTTATTTTTTATTTATTTTATTTTATTTTTAAACTTTATACTATTGTATTGGTTTTGTCAAATATTGAAATGAATCTGCCACATGTATACATGTGTTCCCCATCCTGAACCCTCCTCCCTCCTCCCTCACCTTACCATCCCTCTGGGTCGTCCCAGTGCACCAGCCCCAAGCATCCAGTATCGTGCATCGAACCTGGACTGGCGACTCATTCCATATATGATATTATACGTATTTCAATGCCATTCTCCCAAATCATCCCACCCTCTCCCTCTCCCACAGAGTCCAAAAGACTTCTATACATCAGTGTCTCTTTTGCTGTCTCCTAAACAGGGTTATTGTTACCGTCTCTCTAAATTCCATATATATGAGTTAGTATACTGTATTGGTGTTTTTCTTTCTGGCTTACTTCACTCTGTATAATACGTTCCAGTTTCATCCACCTCATTAGAACTGATTCAAATGTATGGTCCTACTACCCAAAGCAAACTATGGATTTAATGCAATCTCTATCAAAATACCCATGGCATTTTTTTTTCAGAACTTTTATAATCCTAAAATTTATATGGAACTGCCAAAACAAGAGTAAGAAACCAAAACCAGAATTACTGAAGCAATCCTGAGGAAAAAGAACAAAGTTGGCAGTTTTACTCTTCCAGTCTTGGGCTATACTACAAAGCAAAGCTATAGTGGGCTTCCCAGAAGGCAGAGCGATAAAGAATCTGTCTGTCAATGCAGGAGACACAGGATATCTAGGTTTGATCCCTGGGTCTGGAAGATCCACTGGAGGAGGAAATGGCAACCCACTCCAGTATTCTTGCCTGGAGAATCCCATGGCCAGAGGAACCTGGCCGGCTACAGTCCATGGGGTTGCAAAGAGTTGGAATTGACTGAGCAACTGAGCATGCATGCACAAAGCTACAGTAATCAAAATAGTGTTGTATTGGCACAAAAACAGACATATGGATTAGTGCAACAGGATAGCGAGCCGAGAAATAAACCCACACACCTAACATCAATTAATGTATGACACAGGATATAAGAATATACAATGGAGAAAATGCCATTTCTTAAACAAGTGATGTTTGGAAAGCTGGACAGCTAAAGCTGGGTGTAATCAATGAAATTAGAATATTTCCTCACACCGTATGGAAAAGTAAACTCAAAATTGTTTGAAGACCTAAATGTAAGATATGACACCATATAGCTCCTTCTTCTTGTTTTTCAGTTGCTAAGTAATGTCTGACTCTTTGTGAACCCATGGACTGCAGCATGCCACACTCCTCTGTCCTCCACTATCTCTTGGAGTTTGCTCAAATTCATGTCCATTGAGTCAGTGATGCTATCTAACCATCTCATCCTCTGCCACACCTCCTACTCTCAACTTTCCCTAGCATTAGGGTCTTTTCCAATGTGTCAGCTCTTTGCATCAGGTGACCAAAGTACTGGAACTATGGCTTCAGCATCAGTCTCTCTAATGACTATTCAGGGTAGATTTCCTTTAGGATAGACTGGTTTGATCCCCTTTTGGTCCAAGGGACTCTCAACAGTCTTCTCCAGCACCAGAATTCAAAAGCATCAGTTCTTCAGGGCTCAGCTTTCTTTATGGTCCAGCTCTCACATCTGTACATGGCTGCTGGAAAAACCATAGTTTTGATTACACAGACTTTTGTTGGCAAAGTGATGTCTCTGCTTTTAAATACATTGTCTAGGTTTGTCATAGCTTTCCTCCAAGGAGTAAGCCTCTTTTAATTTCATGGCTGTGGTCACCATCCAGTGATTCTGGAGCCCAAGAAAATAAAATCTGTCACTGCTTCCATTTTTTCTTTTTTCTTCTATTTGTCATGAAGTGATGGGACAAGAAGCCATAATCTTTGTTTCTTTAGTGTTGAGTTTCAAGCCAGCTTTTTCACCCTCCTCTTTCACCCTCTTCAAGAGGTTCTTTAGTTCCTCTACACTTTCTGCCATTAGAGTGGTATCATCTGTATATCTGAGGTTACTGATATTTCTCCTGGAAATCTTGCTGCCAGCTTGTAATTCATCCAGCCAGCATTTCACATGATCTACTGTGATATAAGTTAAATAAACAGAGTGACAATATACAGCCTTGACATACTCTTTTCCCAATTTGGAACCAGTCTGTTGTTCCATGTCCAGTTCTAACTGTTGCTTCTTGACCTGCATACAGGTTTCTCAGGAGACAGGTAAGGTGGTCTTGTATTCCCATCTCTTTAAGAATATTCCACAGTTTGTTGTGATCCACACAGTCAAAGGCTTTAGTGTAGTCAATGAAGCAGAAATAGATATTTTTCCAGAATTCCCTTGCTTTCTCTATGGTCCAATGAATGTTGGCAATTTGATCTCTGGTTCCTCTGCCTTTTCTAAACCCAGCTTGCACATCTCAAAGTTCACATACTGCTGAAGCCTAGCTTAAATGATTTTGACCATAACCTTACTAGCACATCACTCAGATGGATTTAGAATCTTTTTTTTCATCTATCTTGATTTCAAGAGAGGGAGAAAAGTGGATGTATAATTCACTTGTAAAAACGTATCCACTTGTTGAAGAATGTCTTTTCTTCATTGTATATTCTTACTTCCTGTGTCATAGTATTAATTGGTAATATAGGTGTGTGGGTTTGTTTCTGAGCTTTCTCTCCTGTTATATTGATCCTTATGTCTAGCTTTGTGTCAATACCACACCATTTTGTTTGCTGTAGCTTTGTGCATGCATGATCAGTTGCTCAGTAATGTCTGACTGTTTGCAACCCTATGGACCATAGTCTGTCAAGCTCCTCTGTCCATGGGATTCTCCAAGCAAGAATATTGGAGTGGATTGCCATTTTCTCCTAGAAGAGAACATAAGCAGAACATAATTTAACATAAATTGTAGAAATATTTTCCTAGATCAATCTCCCAAGGCAAAAAGAAAAGGAAGATTTAAAAAACGGAACCTAATCAAACTTAAAAGCTCTTGCACAGAAAAGGAAACTATCAACAAAAACTATCAACAAAGGAAAAGACATCTATGGAATAGGAGAAAACATTTTCAAATGATGCAACCGGCAAGGGGTTAATATCCAAAGTACACAAACAGCTCATACAACTTAATAGGAAAAAAAAAATGTATCCAACATAGGTAAAGATCTAAATAGATGTTTCTCCAAAGAAGACACACAGTCACATGAAAAGATGCTTAACACTCCTAATTAATAGAGAAATGCAAATCAGAACCACAATGAGGAATTACCTCATACCTATCAGAGTGGCTGTCGTTAAAAAGTCCACAAATAATGTGACGTACATCTGAAACTAGCACAGCACTGTAAACCAACGATTCTTCTAGAAAAGTTTTAAAAAATATATTTATTACTAAAAATTCACAATTTAATCTGTTGCTCATGCAACAAGAAAACCAGGGTGAAGTAAATGCATTAAATGAGTCATCTTTTATTTTGATTCTAACATCAACTTTCTTTCTGACAATTCTTTTTTCTGTAGATACTAACAACCATAAAAATGGATATTTTTATAAGTGAGTTATAGGTCCACCTTTCTCCCTCTGTCTTGAACTCAAAGCAGATGAAAAAAAGATTCTAAATCCATCTGAATGATTTGCTAATAATAAAAAGGTTCTTATATAGAGTTAACTTTATTGGTAAGACTTATGTAGTGCTGTTTTCTCTGGCATCTTAGAAGAATTAACATTCCTTGTTTGGTTCCCTAGAAAGTTGTATTTATCCCTTTTAATTGCCCAGAATATTAAATAGTTATATTTAATGGATTGCTTAGGGTTTGTAGAAGAGACCTTGGATCTAAAAACAGATTAGATCTTTATTTTCTACTAATTTATTACTCCTACTCCAATAGAAGACAAAAATAGTTCAAATAGAGTATATACCTGGATCTAGATTGGCCCACTTCTTCAAGAATCGTAGAGAAGTGCTTCCAACTTTTCTCGTGGAATGAGTGCACAAGTTTCCTTTTATCACCAAACAAAGACAGGAAATAATCTTCCCCTTCCCCAATCACAGCTGGCTCACCAGCAAGGACTGGAATAGAGTGTTTCTTTGGAATTTTGACGACGTTGAGTCCTTTCAAAGAAACCAAATATAGAGAAGTAGATAAAAGAGTAAAAGGACCCAAAGCTACTATCTTTATTCCTTGCTTCTATACAAAACAATATTCTTTATATACTTTACTGTCACAGTCAAACTCAATGAGGATAGTTAGAAACTTTAAACCAAAGTCTGTAAAATAACCAGTAAGTGATTATTTTTAGTGACACTCAGTTCCTAGAGACGATTTCAGTTATCTTAAAACTATCAAATCACCAGCATAATTATAATTTAATTAAGATGTAATAGAAGCAGTGTAAGTTTGTGAGTAGATAAAACATTTGAGTCTCTCAAATTTGGATATGTACAGTTTATTCTATTTTATAATTACCTCTTCTCCCCAAATTGCTATGCATAAATTAAAGTCTCAAATGAGGTATTTCCTATCAATGGTGTATGTTTTCCCAGGCAGACTTAAATTTCCTCTAATCAACTGAAATACTTTATTAGGAAGATAAAGGAATACTTAATCAGATTCTAATGTCCTCTTGGAAATTTACTCTTTTAAAATTCTCAATACTAAGATTCAAACATAAAATGGGTTTCATTATTTTGCATAGAAGGAATCATGCTGGATAAATCTAATTGTGTATCTGCAGAGAGGAACATTACAGAGAGACATCATGATGAAATAGAGCACTGTGTCTTTGATTTAGACACACTTGTATCCCAGCTTTGTCACTTACTGATTTAAACCAAATGATTTAAACCTTCTAATTCTCGGTTTTCTTGAAAATAAAATAAGGATAATACTACCTTGTGTGAGGCAATGTGAGGATTGCAGATAATATAGATGAGTGTCTAGCATTTAGCAGGTACTCAGTAAAGGATGGCGATTGTTGTAGCACAGGGACTTTGGCTAACGTGACCCTGGGTCCAAAATCATCAAAGGATTAAGACAATCTAGAGTGTGCTTTATCTTCTGTCTTTAACAAAACCAAAGCAAGGCAAAATATGAAAAAAAAACAAAAACACATAGTTCCTAAAGAGGATTCCTTAGAGGATTTTGTTTAGAAGAAATACTTGGAATTAAATTAGTTCATTACTATTCAAGTGAGTATTTGCTAAATCTTTAAATTCCTTTGACGAAAGAGACTATTTAGCATTGTTAACAGCTCATCTTGAGGGATGAAAATCTTTGTACTTTGAAAGGGAAGAAGGCACATGGATCTTGGGTTCCACTTGTCATCTTATCTAGAAATGAAATGGACCAAACGCAAAACAAGTCTTGGGAGACTCAGATACCTATCTGCAGAGTCAGGATCTACAGTAATTGAAGGAAAAGACTCTATTCCAGCACCACTCTCATCTTGCAAGGGGAAACCAGTATATTTATTTTTCCCTCCATACTAGGAGCTTCCACAATTCAACACAAATAGAGAACATACACAATGACACAGTGTCAAAGGATGAGAAATATTACCTCCTTAGACATAAAAGGTGTATTTTTACTTTTAAGCATGGAGATACTGGTCATTGCTCAAGGTCAGTGTGAACTTAGGAGGCTACTTTGAAAAATGTACCTTAGGCATACAAACACTGAAGCACAGGGAATACGGCAATAATGGCAGAAGATCAAAATCTTGTGTGACACTGTGTCAAAATCTTAGGACGATATCAGGAACAAAGTGAAATATACAGGTTGTAGATGCACACAGAATGGTAAGGGAAAATGAAGACATCAAGTAGTCATGGGTGTATTTGTGCTAACAATTTTGAAATTTGTTAGTTGAGGTAATACAAACCTCAAATTTAGCCTATTCTATGAGAAGGTACCAGAAAAGGTGATGGCACCCCACTCCAGTACTCTTGCCTGGAAAATCCCATGGACGGAGGAGCATGGTAGGCTGCAGTCCATGGGGTCGCTGGGAGTCAGACACGACTGAGCGACTTCACTTTCACTTTTCACATTCATGCATTGGAGAAGGAAATGGCAACCCACTCCAGTGTTCTTGCCTGGAGAATCCCAGGGACCGGAGAGCCTGGTGGGCTGCCGTCTGTGGGGTCGCACAGAGTCGGACACGACTGAAGCGACTTAGCAGCAGCAGCATGAGAAGGTACAGATATGTTCAGATTCACAACTTTATTGAGCACACTTATGTGCTAGGTGATTTTAATAAATATCTCATTTAATACTTAAAATAGCCCTTGGAGTTGATATTTTAACCTGCATTTTGTGGTTATGGAAAATGAGACTCAGAGATACCAAATATCTAAACTAATGTCTCATGTAAAGATTAAGCAAATTCTCCTTCGAGTGGGAATGAACTAATTTAATTCCAAATGTTTCATGTTGTAGGTTTGAACCAAGGTTCTCTGTTTCCAAAGACAGTGGTCTTTTCATTAAACACTGAAAACTCAAAGTTTCCCAAACACAGTAGGGAACATACACCTCATACTGTGAACACTGCTGAGTGCACTGCCGCAACTGCCAAAACTTTACTGTTATTTTCCTCATTTCCAAATGATTGTTTCTCCCTTTCTCTCCACCATTTTATTACCTACTTTGTATTTCTTCTTTTTCTTATCTGTCTTTCCTTCCCTAAGCCATAGTTCTAAAGCACAATATGGACAATATTGTTAATCTTCCTGGTGGCATTCACAGGAAGGGCAGTTAATTCCATACAACAAAATTTTCAGTTATCCAGCAATTCTAGATCATCTAGTTGGTCAAGCCATGAACCATTATGACAAGATAAGATATTTTAATCATAGAGATGATGTACTTGGCCAATATATTTATGTGACCTGAATATGATTCCCAGTGCTAGAATAAATGGTGAGTATAGTTAAATTATTCTGCATTTGGCATTAAGAAATGAGTATACTGGAGACATTCTGGAATATTCTTAAAGAGATGGGAATACCAGACCACCTGACCTGCCTCTTGAGAAATCTGTATGCAGGTCAGGAAGCAACAGTTAGAACTGGACATGGAAAAACAGACTGGTTCCAAATATGGAAAGGAACATGTCAAGGCTGTATATTGTCACCCTGCTTATTTAACTTACATGCAGAGTACATCATGAGAAGCGCTGGGTGGATGAAGCACAAGCTGGAATCAAGATTGCCGGGAGAAATATCAAGAACCTCAGATATACAGATGACACCACCCTTATGACAGAAAGTGAAGAAGAACTAAAGAGCCTCTTGATGAAAGTGAAAGGGGAGAGTGAAAAAGTTGGCTTAAAGATCAACATTCAGAAAACAAAGATCATTGCATCTGTTCCCATCACTTCATGGGAGAGATGGGGAAACAGTGGAAATAGTGAGAGACTTGATTTTGGGGGCTCCAAAATCACTGCAGTTGGTGACTTGCAGCCATGAAATTAAAAGGTGCTTACTTATTGGAAGGAAAGTTATGACCAACCTAGATAACATATTAAAAAGCAGAGACATTACTTTGCCAACAAAGGTCCATCTAGTCAAGGCTATGGTTCTTCCAGTAGTCATGTATGGATGTGAAAGATGGACTGTAAAGAAAGCTGAGTGCCAAAGAATTGATGCTTTTAAACTGTGGTGTTGGGGAAGACTCTTGAAAGTCCCTTGGACCACAAGGAGATCCAACCAGTCCATCCTAAAGGAAATCAGTCCTGAATATTCAGTGGAAGGACTGATGCTAAAGCTGAAACTCCAATCCTTTGGCCACCTGATGCAAAGAGTTGACTCATTGGAAAAGACCCTGATGCTGGGAAAGATTGAGGGCAGGAGGAGAAGAGGACAACAGAGGATGAGATGGGTGTATGGCATCACTGACTTGATGGACATGAGTTTGAGTGAACTCCGGGAGTTGGTGATGGACAGGGAGGCCTGGCGTGCTGCATTCCATCGTGTCACAAAGAGTCAGACACAACTGATCAACTGAACTGACCGATTGATACTGAAGATAAATAATAAAACATCATTCTGACTTTGAGGCGTATAATTACTCAAACTATATGCTTTAAAAACACTCTAAAAAAGTTTGTGTTTTGCTTACCCAAGCTGTTTTCTGAGTGGGAATGGGTCACTAGAGCAGGTTTAAGAGGCTTTGGTCCAATTGTTGATATAGTTGCTCCACTAACTTGAGGGCTAGACAGACAGTAACTGAGAGGAATTTCATCAGAGAATGACCGTGAACATGCCAGTGTCGTGCTATCTGAATCTGTCGACGTTGGAAAGAAATGTACTAAAGATGGCAGTTTCTTTGGGACGTCGTCCTGTGAGTCTTCTATTCTGTGTACAAAAATGAGTATAACAAACAAAGCGAGACAGTCAAAATGATAGACTATGAACACAAGAAGCATTAACTGTCATTATTACTCAAGATTTTGCTTTTCAAAGGTTTTATGCATCTAACAGAAGAGTATCTTATATTTTTAGTTTTAACAATCTGAATAAAACACTTCAGCATAAAGTCAAGCTTTTTTTCTATTTAAAAATCAATAAACTCCTATTTCAGATAGTTTTACTAAAGTGTAAAACCTGAAAGAAGAAAATAAAAATTATTACAATTCCACCAACTAAAATTTTTACCATTTCCTTCCAGGCTTTTTATTTTTATTAAAAATGTTTAAATTGAAATACAATTGATTTCCAATATTATATTAGTTTCAGATGTACAACGTACTGATTCAATATTTTTTCCTTCCAGGACTTTTTTTTTCACTCAAAATTGAGACTCTATAAACCATTTATATTCCACTTTTCAGTTCAGTTAAGTCACTCAGTAATGTCTGACTCTTTGCCACCTCATGGACTGCAGAATGCCAGGCTTCCCTCTCTATCACCAACTCCTAGAGCTTGCTCAAAGTCACGTCCATCAAGTCATTGAGGCCATCCAACTATCTTATCCTCTGTCGTCCTCTTCTCCTGACTACAATCTTTCCCAGCATCAGGATCTTTTCCAGAGACTCAGTTCTTCCCATCAGGTGGCCAATATTGGAGCTTCTGCTTCAGCAGCAGTCCTTCCAATGAATATTCAGGACTGATTTCCTTTAGGATTGACGAGTTGGATCTCTTTGCAGTCCAAGGGACTCTCAAGAGTCTTCTCCAATACCACAGTTCAAAAATATCAATTCTTCTGCGCTCAGCTTTCTTTGTAGTCCAACTGTCACATCCATACATGACTGCTGGAAAAACCATAGCTTTGACTAGACAGACCTTTGTTGGCAAAGTAATGTCTCTGCTTTTGAATATGCTGTCTAGGTTGGTCATAGCTTTTCTTCCAGGGAGCAAGCATCTTTTAATTTCATGGCTGTAGTCACCATCTGCAGTGATTTTGGAGCCCCCAAAATCAAGTCTGTCACTGTTTCCACTGTTTCCCCATCTATTTCCCATGAAGTGATGGGAACAGATGCCATGATCTTAGGTTTTTGAATGTTGAATTTTAAGCCAACTTTTTCACTATCCTCTTTCACTTTCATCAAAAGGCTCTTCAGTTCCTCTTCACTTTCTGCCATAAGGGTGGTGTCATCTGCATATCTGAGGTTTTGATATTTCTCCTGGCAATCTTGATTCCAGCTTGTGCTTTATCCAGCCCGGCATTTTGCATGTTGTACTCTGTGTATAAATTAAATAAGCAGGTTGACAATATACAGCCTTGACATACTCCTTTCCAAATGTGGAACCAGTCCAGTGTTCCATGTCTGGTTCTAACTGTTGCTTCCTGATCTGCACACATATTTCTCAGCAGACAGGTAAGGTGGTATGGTATTCCCATCTCTTTCAGAATTTACAGTTTGTGTGGTCCACACAGTCAAAGGCTTTGGCATAGCCAATAAAGCAGAAATAGATGTTTTTCTGGAACTCTCTTGCTTTTTCGATGATCCAATGGATGTTGGCAATTTGATCTCTGGTTCCTCTGCCTTTTCTAAATCCAGCTTGAACATTTGGAATTTCTCAGTTCACATACTGTTGAAGTCTTCTTTGGAGACATTTGAGCATTACTTTCCTAGCCTGTGAGATGAGTGCAATTGTGTGGTAGTTTGAGCATTCTTTGGCATTGCCTTTCTTTGGGACTGGAATGAAAACTGATCTTTTCCAGTCCTGTGACCACTGCTGCATTTTCCAAATTTGCTTGCATATTGAGTGCGGCACTTTAACAGCATCATCTTTTAGAACTAGAAACAGCTCAGCTGAAATTCCATTACCTCTACTAGCTTTGCTTGTAGTGATGTTTCCTAAGGGCCATGTGACTTTGGACTCCAGGATGTCTGGCTCTAGGTGAGTGATCACACCATAGTAGTTATCTGGGTCATGATGATCTTTTTTGTATAGTTCTTCTGTGTATTCCTACCACCTCTTCTTAATCTCTTCTGTTAGGTCCATACAGTTTCTGTCCTTTATTGTGCCCATCTTGCATGAAATGTTCCCTTGGTATCTCTAATTTTCTTGAAAATATCTCTAGTTTTTCCCATTCTATTGTTTTTATCTGTTTCTTTGCATTGATCACTGAGGAAGGCTTTTTTATCTCTCCTTGCTATTCTTTGGAACTCTGTATTCAGATGGGTATATCTTTCCTTTTCTCCTTACCTTTCACTTCTTTTCTTTTCTCAGCTATTTGTAAGGCCTCCTCATACTACCATTTTGCCTTTTTGCATTTCTTTTTCTTGTGGATGGTCTTCATCACTGCCTCCTGTACAATGTCATAAACCTCCAACCATAGTTCTTCAGGCACTCTATCAGATCTAATCCTTTGAACCTATTTGTCACTTCCACTGTATAATTGTAAGGGATATGATTTAGGTTATACCTGAATGGTCTAGTGGCTTTCCCTACTTTCTTCAATTTAATTCTGAATTTGGCAATAAAGGATTCACGATTCTCAGGATTCTGAGCCATAGTCAACTCCCAGTCTTTTTATTTTTGCTGACTGTAGAGAGCTTCTACATCTTCAACTGCAAAGAATATAATCAATCTGATTTCGGTATTAACCATCTGGTGATGTCCATGTGTAGAGTTGTCTCTTGTGTTGTTGGAAGAGCATGTTTGCTATGCCAGTGTATTCTCTTGGCAAAACTCTGTTAGCCTTTGCCCTGCTTATTTTGTACTCCAATGCCAAACTTGCCTGTTTTCCAGGTATCTCTTGACTTCCTGCTTTTGCCTTCTAGTCCCCTTTGATGAAAAGGACATCTTTTTTTTTGGTGTTAGTTCTAGTAGGTCTTGCAGGTCATCATAGAACTGTTCAACTTCAGCTTCTTTGGCACTAGTGGTTGGGGCAGACTTGGATTACTGCGATATGGAATAGTTTGCCTTGGAAACGAACAGAGATCATTCTTTCATTTTTGAGATTGCACCCAAGTACTGGATTTTGGACTCTGTTGTTGACTATGAGGGCTACTCCATTACTTCTAAGGGATTCTTGCCCACAGTAGTAGATATAATGGTCTTCTGAATTAAATTCATCCATCCCACTTTCATCACGTATTATGTCTCCCCTTTCCATTAACATGAAAAAACATGATTATCATTTCTGTTTAATATATCACTGTTTACTATACCTTTTCCCTTTATTTTCTCCTGTTATTTAATTGTCTTGCATTTGCAAAGATTCTACAGTTAATGTATGCTTTCAAATACATGCTACAAATTAATAACTACAAATACAGCTCACATGTGTACGTGTGTGTGTATTTGTGTATGTGTGTGTGTGTGTGGATGCTGAAGGGAATAGCACAAAAGAGAGAAGAAAGGATTACTTTTCAGACATTATTTCTGTAAGTAAATCTTACTATGAATAAAGAGATTTTTTTCTTTTTTATAAATATAAAAGTATAGTATGCATTGATTTAAACAAAGTCCGTAAACCACAATACAGATATTTTATGAGTAAAACAATATTTTCATGGGGTAGTTCATGAAAAGGCTTATGGCAACTGCTTTTTATGACTCATATTGAGGCTGTTCTCAGTAACCTCAAAGCAATCCATGTGCCTGTGACTGTGTGTGTTTTTAATGCAAGGTCCCGGAGTCCCATCCTTTAGCTCTGAAAAACCAGATTCACGGCCAGCCTAAGCCCCGCCTTCCTGGGGGCCACATATCTATAAGTTATGAACTAAGTGTTTTGCCTCTATGCACCATCTCTATTTTGATCTCATTTCCCAGAGTTTCCATAATGTTATTTGAGCCAGTACTCTTTTGTTTTTCCAAATCTTTATGTAAGGGAACAAAGGCCTGAAACTTCCTAATCTGCCGTCTTTCTGGTGTTGCTCTCAATCTCTTTGTTTACCAAGAGGTAGTCACAATTGTTTTATTCTATAATTGGTAAGTTCCTTCATCAGAAATGTTGTATATCTAGAGAGCTTTCTACTCAAAATCAGACTTCTCTAAGTGTCCTTCTCACAAGGCACAGATCTCAGGCAACTTTAAAAAAGAATTAAATGGCATTGGCAGCTGCATTATTACTCTGCATGCTAAGTTGCTTTAGTCGTGTCCAACTCTGTGCTACCCTGTGGACTGTAGCCTGCCAGGCTCCTCTGTCCACCAGATTGCCTATGCAAGAATACTGGAGTGGGTTGCCATGCCCTTCTCCAGGGGATCTTTCCACCCAGGGATAGAACCCATGTCTCTTGTGTCTCTTGTATTGGCAGGTACGTTCTTTACCACAAGTGACACCTGGAAAGCCTGCATTATTACTGTTCAAAACTTAAAAAGCTTCGGCACATGCCATTCTACTGACTTCCCAACCACTCATCTTTTGTCAAAGAAGCTCTAACCCATGAAGACACCCTCTTGAGTATGACAGGGGTGGTAATGAAAAGGAGACTACAGAGGTCTATTGTCAAATTGCAAACATTTCATCTCTGTCTAAAATGAGACAGATCATATGACATAATTTTTCCCTGACACTGTCTAGAATAAGCAGGAAAAGGACCTTTCTCTTTCAAAGTTCCTTACATCTGGGTTTCATTAAAGACGACTGACTATCTTTTCAGCATGTTCATTTTATAAGCTCCGATTTTTTTTCTTCCTTTGATAAAATAATTGCATTTCCAAATAAATTTAATTCCATGAAAGATTCCCAATGAGCTTTTGCAAATGTTGTGATCAAAGAAATCTGGTCTAGGGCCACAGGGGGGTTCTTATTTTTGTAGCTGAACAAGAAGTTTCTAATGGCAGCATGCACTGTTGGAAAAGCTAAAACATTTCAGGAAGGAATGAGCATGGGGCAGCCCATTGTTTGAACCCTGCCCTCACAGACCTCTTAGACTCCTTTTGGAAGATGAGACTTTCTTCCTGGTGCTTGGTTAGGTTTCCCTTTCCCATGTGGAATTTTCCAGGCCCTTACTTGGTATTTTGCTTCCTCTGTAACTAGTTAACACTAAACAGAGGTAGTTATAAATATTCAATTCCAGCATTTCAATGTTATTTCAATGTGGCATTGGTCATATTGACAACAATTACTAATATTTCTCAGATGACCTCTACGAACAAATATTTTTAAAATGGACTTGAACTGATCAGTAAACACAGGACATCCAGGTCCAAAGTAACATTAGGTTTAAATTTTGTATATTCAGTATTAAAGATCATTTAAAAAATTTTAATTGGAGGATAATTGCTTTACAATATTATGCTAGTTTCTGCCATATATCATCATGAATCAGCCATAGATATATATATGTCCCCTCCCTCCCAGCTCTCTAGGCTGTCACAGAGCACCAGCTTTGAGCTCCAAGTGTCATACAGCAAATTCCCACTGGCTATCTGTTTTACATATGGTAATCCACGAGTTTCCATGTTACTCTTTCAATTCGTCCCTCCCTCTCCTTCCCCCACTGTGTCCACAAGCCTGGTCTCTATGTCTGTGTCTCCACTGCTGCCCTGCAAATAGATTCATCAGTACCATCTTTCTAGGTTCTATATATATGCATTAACATACGGTTGTTTTTCTTAAAGATCATTTTTTAAAAAAACATTGGAAAACAAATGCTGATGCTTTAGTTGATAAACGATTTACATTAGTAGTAAAAACAGAGAGTTGTAATTTTAATATCCTCCTAAACATTTCCTAAACCGAAATTCTCAAGCAGTTCTGTTAGTAAAGTAGTTTAAAGAAACTGTCTGTCACCTCATTAGAACTGATTCAAATGTATTCTTTTTAATGGCTGAGTAATACTCCATTGTGTATATGTACCACAGCTTTCTAATGAGGTGGATCAAACTGGAGCCTATTATACAGAGTGAAGTAAGCCAGAAAGAAAAACACCAATACGTTATACTAACGCATATATATGGAATTTAGAAAAATGGTAACAATAACCCTGTATGCGAGAGAGCAAAAGAGACACAGATGTATAGAACAGTCTTTTGGACTCTGTGGGAGAGGGAAGGGGGGGATGATTTGGGAGAATGGCATTGAAACATGTATAATATCATATGTGAAACGGATCACCAGTCCAGGTTCGATGCATGATACAGGATGCTTGGGGCTGGTGCACTGGGATGACCCAGAGGGATGGTATAGTGACGGAGGTGGGAGGGGGGTTCAGGATGGGGAACACGTGTACACCCGTGGCAGATTCATGTTGATGTATGGCAAAACCAATACAATATTGTAAAACAATTAGCCTCCAATTAAAATAAATAAATTTAAATTAAAAAAAAAAAAGAAACTGCAAATTACTTTAACATGTTTAGATATGAGTTTTGGAAACTCTACCAGGTCTGATATGATGGAGATTTGTCTAGGTGATTTTTTCTATTACTCAGGGACAAAACATTATAAAACAGTGGTTGAGGAAACTGTAGTATGTTATCATTAATTTTAAGAAATTTGTAGACTCAATTCTAGTTCTATTTTATAAGCTGTTTTGAAACAAAAAGGTCAAATGCTCCATCCTCATCCTCTGAAACTCATTTGTGACTTTCTTACTGTGCTTGAGTCTCCATCTTATCTTCTAGCTCATGGACTCCACTCTGCAGCACAGCTGACATTTCCTGAACAGTTTCTGAGTCTCTCGCACTGGCTGGAAAACAAGAATCTTTTCTTTTCTGGAAAAATAAATTATGGCATTAGACAATGAAGACAACTGAGATTCAAGACAGATTTTCTTTTTCAAGTGACCTCACTTGTTAATCTAACTACCTTAAAGCACTCTCCAGACATTATTATTTCTTCACCAAGCTGATGCCAGGATTCTAATGTGAATGTGTAAGTACCGACATAGCCAACACTGATGCTGGCTAAGAATGTTAAATAAATCAAGATGAAGGTGTGTAGCACTCACTGGAAGCAACTCAAGAGACAGGGCGGTAACCCAGCAAAGCTACCTTTATGATCACAACTTTCACATCTGGCTGACACTGCCTGTTAGAACGCTATGAGGTAATGTCTCCATAGTTACAAAGTTCCAGCCTCTGAACAATTGCTGTGTTAATACTGCACCTGTTTTGCAGTTTGCACACATCAAATAACATAACTTGCTTTTAAGAGAGCCATTTCTCCTACCAGGCAAATTTTGTCATCAAAATGTTTGTTATCCTATTTTGAATTTCTGAGGGTTGAAGCTAGTATGCAAATTTAAGGGGAGTTACTCACTGTTCTGGAGGTGGGTGGGTTGGTTCATTTGTTTTGACAAATGCTTTTTGAGGACATGGCAACAACTAAAAACTTGTATATTTTGAGGCAAAAAGAAACCTATTGGTAGAAATAATGAAACCAAAGCCAGGAGTTCTAAATTCTTCTCCTAGTTATTCCAGCAAAATGATTTAGAAGAGATCACTTAATTAAGATTCTACCTTGAGTAAAAGATCCACATTTAATGTGTCATAATAATAATGGCATGGAGATACAATTAACACATATGAAAGTACATAATTGTGCATCAGTTCAGTTCAGTTCAGTCGCTCAGTCATGTCCGACTCTTTGCGAACCCATGAATCGCAGCACGCCAGGCCTCCCTGTCCATCACCAACTCCCGGAGTTCACTCAGACTCACGTCCATCCAGTCAGTGATGCCATCCAGCCATCTCATCCTCTGTCGTCCCCTTCTCCTCCTGCCCCCAATCCCTCCCAGCATCAGAGTCTTTTCCAATGAGTCAACTCTTCGCATGAGGTGGCCAAAGTACTGGAGCTCCAGCCTCAGCATCAGTCCTTCCAATGAACACCCAGGACTGATCTCCCTTAGGATGGACTGGTTGGATCTCCTTGCAGTCCAAGGGACTTGCAAGAGTCTTCTCCAACACCACAGTTCAAAAGCATCAGTTCTTTGGTGCTCAGCTTTCTTCACAGTCCAACTCTCACATCCATATATGACCACAGGAAAAACCATAGCCTTGACTAGACGGACCTTTGTTGGCAAAGTAATGTCTCTGCTTTTGAATATGCTATCTAGGTTGGTCATAGTAATAAGATATATTAATGATGATTACCGGATGAGTAAGTTCATTCAATAGATATTTAAACAAGCATTTACTATTACCAGGAACCATCAAGGTGCTATGAACAAACAGTTCCTGCCTCAAGGAATAATGATAAAATATCTTCTAATTTAGATTAGAAAATGGTTTCCATCTTGGAATGATGCACAGTAGTATTTAAATATCAATACAAAGGACAATGAAGAAAGTAACTGTTTTAATAAAAGAAAAAGGCAAGAAGTATATCACATAATGATACAAGTAAACTTAAGGAGAGCAAACATTTAACTATATTTTCTTCATCTCAGAGATGAAGGGAAATTCCTTATTAGGCTTACAGGCCAATTATATCAGCACAAAGAGATTTATAAATTTATATTTATGTTCAGAAAAGAATTAAAATGAATTTATTACTTTTTGCCACCATCCCAGTTTCCTTACATCTTCCTATGGGGATGGTTTCCTAGCTATTAAACAATTTTGTACTTGAAATACATATATTCCCGTGATGTTTTATCAGAAAACCTATTCACATTTTCCAATATTGTTTGGCAAAAGAAAAATCTGCCAATGGGGAAAAAGATTGAAAAGCTTTAAAACTGTGAAGGTTTCAATAGTTATTCCCCACACAAGACGTTTTCTTTATCTACTTCCCAAGCTAGAACATAAATGCAATTAAAATCAATTTCCTCTTTTGCTGCTGCTCAAACTAAGCCAGTAGTTTTCAACAGGAGATGAAGTGAATCACAGGGAATTTTGTGAATATGAGGGGACATTATTCAGGCTCCTCTGTCCATGGAATTCTCTGGGCAAGAATATTGGAGTGGGTAGCCATTCCCTTCTCCAGAGGGTCTTCCAGGGACTGAACCTGGGTCTCCCACATCACAGGCAGATTCTTTGCCATCTGACCCATCAGGAAATCCCATGAAGGGACATTAATAGTAGTCATAAAGATTTGGTGGGGTGCTACTGGCATTTAGTGGACAGGATCCAGAAATGTTAGACTTTCTACAACATGGCAGATAATCCTCCTTGGTAAAGAATTTTCCCATGTACCATCTGACTTGCCAGACATTAATGGAGATGAAAAATAATTTATAATGATCTGAGTCTAAAGCCCAACTCTGTATTACATATAAGTGAAGAATATTTTTGTAACATTTTAATATTTACCAAATTTTACAGGAAGTAATTATGCATTATTTACAGTGAGGGAAGATTGTAGATTGGTTTGTTTAGACCTTTTCCAAAAGTTGTTCATCAGTTGGAAAAATTTGCATCATCAAAGGCAGTACCACTTGGTGTGTTCATGTGATATAACTTATCTGACATAGGTAATAACAGTAGCAACAATAACAAAATCAACATGAATCTGATAAATCTTCTAATTTACATAAAATACAGAAAACAGAAGAGCACGTTAGCTAATAGGTCAAGATATTTAGAAGACAACCTACGTAATTTGTGGATATAACTTATATCTGAATTCAAGCAAACTAAAAAATGCAAAAGACATTGGAAATTTAAGTACACTGGATACTTAATAGTATTAAGGAGTAACTGTTACATATTTAAGATGCATTATGGTATTATGTAGAAAAAATGGCAACCCATTCCAGTATTCAAGCCTGGGGAATCCCATGGGTAGAGGAGCCTGGTGGGCTACAGTCCATGGGATTGCAAAAGAATCAGACATGACTCAGCAACAAAACAACCAACAATGGTATTATGACTGTATTTTTAAAAAAAGATTCCTTGTTTAGAGATACATCCTAAAACATTGTAGATAAAATGATATGATGTCTAGATTTGCTTCAAAATAATGCAGAAAGTAGAGAGTGGATGGAGTTGTGGATGAAAAAGATGGGCAGTGACTTGTAATTGTTGAAGCTAGGTAATGGGTACATGGAGGTTTGCTATAAATTTTGTTTATTTTTTTCTATAAATTTTGAAATTCTCGGTAGTTAAAAGGGAGGGTCATTTGGGGATATGTAGACTCTGTATTCATTGGAAGGACTGATACTGAAGCTTCCGTCACCTGATATGAACAGCTGACTCACTGGGAAATCCCTGACGTTGGGAAAGATTGAGGGCAAAAAGAGAAGAGGGTATCAGAGGATGAGATGGCTGGATGGCGTCACCAATGAAATGGACATGAACTTGGGCAAACTTTGGGAGACAGTGAGGGACAGGGAAGCCTGGTGTGCTGCAGTCCATGGAGTCGCAGAGTCGGACATAACTGGGCAACCGAACAATAGCAACAACAGACTCCTTACATTGATATCATCATCTTCATGGCTGTCTCTAATTCAGGAAGGACAGAGTCAAGTTAGAGCTGAAAGGGAAAAGCAAAAACACTGTTTATGAGGTTCACCAGCCTCACACAGGTCCTTTCACCACAGCTCTGGAAGATGGGAGTCTCCCCATTTGAGGAAGTGACAGTCCAAAGAGATGAAAATCTCTTTCAAGGCTATATGACCACTGGATGGCTGAGCCAGGATTTGGTCTCACATCCATTTCTTACAAAATCTCCTTCACTCTACTTCCTGTTTCTCTGCTGTAATTACTGCCCAATAGCTTCCTAACTCCTTCCATGGTAACTTTGTTACTACTTCTCTGCCCCTGAACCAGCTCAGTCCTGATCTTTCTCTTTGCTATGGTCTCAGATCACTCTCTCCCATTGTCCAGACTCTGTGTCATTTCTCTTTGGCCATATCCTCTATTGGGAAGACATCTGAATTTTGCATAAGAAATTGAAAGAGTATATATAGGGCAAAATAAGATGATGATAAATGAGTTTTATATTGTGAGCTTTTACCTTAATTAAGAAAAAAATACCATATTCTGTAATCTAAAAAAAGTAGGCAAAACATTATATGTCCATAATTTTTTAAAAGTTGAAAGACACAAAGAACTGGCTTTATGCACTCTGGTCTTCTGTTTCCCCATATGGAGAACATTTGCACAGTAGGAGATTTTTATTAAATCAGTAATATAAATAAAATGTCTTGTGGGAATGAAGGTAGTATATATAAAGAGAGTTTACTCCCCCTCTCAGGCCATGGATGGAAATTTCCAAATTGAGTATCATGTAATTGAAGATTACAATTTAAAACATGATTTTGCTGCACTATCTATGATTCAAAGAATCTGTATATATAGGGATACACTTTCACATTTGCACACATATTATAGTACAAATTCCTATTGTAAAGCATCTTGCTAGTCTAAAAATGTGCTGTATTGCTTCATATCCTTCACACAGATCCGCATGTAAATAACACAGCCTTGGACAGAGATGCTATTATTTCACCTTGAAGTCAGGGTCACGTGAAGGTTCTACTGGAGGTGTTCACAGGAGAGGACAGAGGGCCAGTTATTAGGAGGTTCAAGTTTCAGATATCTTGCTCTGAATACCTTCATGGCCCTTCCCAATCACAAAATTCTATTGCCAAAAAACACTAAGAACTCAGATTTGTTTACACGATACTAAATGTCAAACAATGGCTTGAATCCTCAAACATTCATATCAGTTTCAGCAACAGTTCATAAATAACTACATAGATACATGCAATTACATGTAAAATAAATAAGTACATGTACTGAGGCTCAGCCTTTATCCACGAATCATTTCTATCCATGTTCTTTGGAGGAATAAAATATCTATTCTGAGACAGGGCATCTCAGACTTGTTCAGAAGGGCAGAGATCCAGAACATATGCTCTTATTTGCAGAACATTTTCTTTGTTAAATATTTTCAAAAATACAAATCAATACATTTTTACTTCCTCTACACACTAGTTTTATATACATTTTACTAGCAAAAAGAAATGTACCTATATTATTTGGATACCATATAAACTCACAACTACCAGCTCAAACATCTTAAAATAAAATATATCACCCAACAAAGTGTTCAGCCAAGAGCAAATGATTGGTTTTGAGATTTCCTATTCATAGGAATTTGCAATTTCATTTTCTTCTCTCATCTACTAGCAACCTTAAGCAGGAAAGTGGTGTCTGGAGACAAGGACTTGTAAAAAATGATTGGAGAAAAAATTTGAATTGAGAATATGTGATCCATTAACATTTTTCCTTTGCAAACAGGGTAAAGGCAATCATTCAATATTACAGTCAAACGCTTGCTCTCTACAGCTTGGAACACTAGTGCCCCTTGGGAACAAGTGTGAGTAGCCATGGATTAAAGGAGTATGAAAGAGAGTTATTAGAAATCTGAATACGGGCTCTGCCTATGGTGTTAAGCACAAATATAAGATTGAATGGAGCCTCTCCCAACTCAGTGTGGAAGCATATCCAGGTAAGAAGGGCTTCAATCCCGACTCACCCCTTCCTTCTTGGTTAGGGCACACATAACAAATCTTATCTGTGGTAGCTACTCTCAGCATTATTCATCATTGATGATAATGATGGCAATAGGTGGCAATAAGGGGTACAGTTTACTAAGGATGGATCAGTTACTCTTGAGAAATCCCGTGAGAATACTAGATACATAAATGAAGATGCTTTCATTATTCTCCTGACAATCTGAAGGTATTTTTGTTGTCATTCAGTTGCAAAGTTGTGTCCGACTCTTTGTGACCCCGTGGACTGTAGCATGCCAGGCTCCTCTGTCCTCTATCTCCCAGAATTTGCTATTGAGCCGGTGATACTATCTAACCATTTAATTTGAAGTATAAACAAATATAAATCAGTAAATTAAATGTAAGTTGTTTAGCAGCTTTTCTCCTCGTGTGCTAATGAGACAGGAGAAGAAATTGAGAGAATCCTAAGGATATAAGAACCCTGAGGTTTGCATTATGTCTTTTGCAAGAGAAGGACACTTCTGACCTTCACTAAGAACAGAAAAGAAATTACTGGGGTGGATAATACTGTGTTTGAAGCTATCCTGTGTCATTTGTTTGAGACCATGTATATCCGAAAGAGGGGAGAAAGCAGACATCTGAGATGGAATGAGAAAATTCCTGCAGTGTTAGGAAACAGAAGTCCCTGAAGACCTTTGGCCATGTGTAGATTCGTCTGCAGTAGAAGAAAGACAAGCTGGACATTTTTACATGCTGGAAATTTTCTTTGGCTGTTCTATTAGCCTTAGTTTTATGGTTACTGTTCTGTGTTCATGTTTGTCTCTCTGTTAATTTTCAGAGTGAATGCTTTTACAAGTCAGAGCCATAATTAATACTGAATACTACTACTACTGCTAGCTATCATTTAACATGTATTTCCTATTTGTGTTATGTATATTATAGGCTTACCAGCTGGCACAGTGGTAAAGAATCTGCCTGCCAATGAAGGAGACTCAAGAGATGTGGGTTTGATCCCTAGGTGGGGAAGATCCCCTGGAGGAGGAAATGGTAACCCACTCCAGTATTCTTGCCAGGACAATCCCATGGACAGAGGAGCCTGGCAGGGCTACAGTCCATGGGGTCACAAAGACAAGACTGAGCATGCACACACACATGCACTCTAGGTATATTATTTCATTGCATCCTTTGAAGGATGTAATATTATCCATCTTTCACAGACGAGGAAACCGACAATTAGAGCAGTCAGGTAACTGCCCAGAGTCACACAGCAGAACCAAGGCCAGAGCTCAGGTCTATCCGAATTTCGGGACTGGATTTTTCATCATTACACTCCTTTCCCTGAAAAATATTGAGCACCACTGTTTACAAGACAGTTGGACAGATACTTTATAATATAAATGAATTGAGGACATGTTCCTTGCTCTTCTGGAATTTATTCTTTTGATGAGACAATAGTATCTGTGAGTATGAAAAAATAATGTATTATAGAATGTGATAAAAATCAAAGGATAGTTCTGTTAAGAGCTAGAAGAACTCAGAGAAGAATTAGTAGGAAAGCCTTCACAGAAGAGATGGGATATGCAGTATGTGTGGACCTCAAAGGATAGATAGGATTTTGAAAAGCAGAGAACAGGAAGGAAGATATTATTTTATTCTTTCATGCATGCATTCACTCAACAGAGACATATTAATTACTTGTTGTGACTTGACAGTATTGAATGTACTTTTTCTGTGAGCATCCAAATCCAGGATAGGCCTGGTACAGGCATATTATTGACTCAGACAGAGAGATGACCTGAGTGTGCAGTGCTCAAGTCAGATACATAGTGGAGACCAGATCAGAGAGGGCTGTGAACCCAGGCCAAGGAGTAGAATACACTCTCAGTATGCACTGCATGGGTTTCCCTGGTGGCTTCGTGGAAAGAATCCACCTGCCAATGCAGGAGATGAAGGTTTGCTCCCTGGGTCAGGAAGACCCCCTGGAGAAGGAAATGGCAGCCCACTCCAGTATTCTTGCCTGGAGAATCCCATGGACAGAGGAGCCTGCTGGGCTACAGTCCAAGGGGTCACAAAAGAGTCGGACATGCCTTAAGGACTAAACAACAACAATGTCAATAGTTAGATTAATTACAGAATATTTCCTTGGTTGACATACTGACTTGATGGACATGAGTTTGAACAAGCTCTGGGAGTTGGTGATGGACAGGGAGGCCAGGCGTGCTACAGTACATGGGGTCACAAAGAGTTGGACACAACTGAGCGACTGAACTGAACAGGATATTTCAGGAGTTTCTTGGTTCTATTTATATGTAAGAATATGTGTGTTTTTCTTTTTCTGTTTTGGATTCGTAGGCGCTCTTTATTCCAGATCAAATTTCTTTGCTGGAATTTATGTATCACAAATATATTCTCTCAGATTATAATTTATATTTTCACTCTCTGAAAGATGCATTTTATGAGTAGAGTATATGTGTCCTTGTGCCATTACCGCACTATCTTAAGGTAACTTTGTAGTATATTTTGTGTTGTCATTTTAGTCGCTAAGTTGTGTCCTACTCTTTGAGACCCCCATGGACTGTAGCCCACAGGCTCCTCTGTCCATGGAATTTCCTAGGAAAGAATACTGGAGTGGGTTACCATTTCTTTCTCCAGGAGATCTTCCCTCATCTCCTGCATGGGCAGGCAGATTCTTTACCACTGAGCCACTTGCAAAGCCCCAGTATTGTATACAAGTCTTTCAAAAAAATTTACTAGTATCATGACCACTCTAGATTCTTTGATTTCCATGTGAATTTTTAGAATAATCTTGTCAATTATGGGTTTCCCTTGTGGCTCAGCTGGTAAAGAATCCACCTGCAATGCAGGAGACCTGGCTTCTATCCCTGGGTTGGGAAGATCTCTTGGAGAAGAGAAAGGCTCCCCACACCAGTATTCTGGCCTGGAGAATTCCATGGACTATATAGTTCTTGGAGTCACAAAGAGTCGGACACAACTGAGTGACTTTCACTTTCACTTTGTCAATTGTGAAAATACCAGCTTAGATTTTGTTTGGGGTTGCACTGACCGTACGGGTCAATTTGGAAAGAATGGATTACCTGCAGTCTTCCTTTCCGGTAATAGTCTTGTCAGGTTTTGGTATGAAGGTTATGCTGGTCTCTGAAATAAAAGCAAAAATAAACAAATGGAACTTAATTAAACTTTAAATTTTTACTCAGCAAAAGAAACCATAAACAAAATGAAAATACAACCTATAGAATGGGAAAAAATATTCACAAATGACAATGAACAAAGTGTTAATATCCAAAAATATATAAACAGCTCATACAACTCAAAATCAAAAAACAAATAACCCACTAAAAATGGGCAGAAGACCTGAATAGATATTTTCCCAAAGAATACATACAGATGGCTAACAGGTACATGAAAACATGCTCAATATTGCTAATTATTAGAGAGACGCAAATCAAATCAACAATGAGCTATTGTATATACCTATAAGAATGACTATCATTAAAAAGTTTACAGATAACAAATGTTGGGAAGGATGTGGGGGGAAAGGGAACACCTGTTCACTGTTGGTGGGGAATGTAAATTGGTTCAGTCACTGTGGAAAACTGTATGGAGGGTTCTAAAAAAACTAAAAATAGAACTCTCAGATGATCCAGCAATTCCACTCCTGTGTATGTATCTGGAAAAGATGAAAACACTGATTTGTAAGAATACATGCATCCCAATATTCCTTAGCAGCACTATTTACAAAAGCCAATATATGGAAGTAACTCAAGTGTCCAAGAATGGATGAATGGATACATAAGATGTGTTTTATACACACACACACACATACACATATATATTCACACACACACACAATAGAATATTAGCCATAAATGAGCTTCCCTCATAGCTTAGTCAGTAAAGAATTCACCTGCAATGCAGAAGTCTGTGTGCAATGCAGGAGACCTGGGTTTGATCCCTGAGTTGGGATACAATATTACCTATATGTGGAATCTAAAAAATAATACAAATGAATGTATGTAGCAAAACAGAAACAGACTCACTGATTTAGAAAACAAATTAGTGGTTACCAGTGGGGAAGAGGGAGGGGCAAGTTAGGGGAAAGGCATTAAAAGATAAAAACTACTATGTATAAAATAAGTAAGCATCAATAATACATTGTACAACACAGGTAATTATAGCCATTACCTTCTCCAAAAAGAGAAAAGAAAGATTATGTTTGTCTCTTAAAACAAATTGGTAAATGTTTTCTCTTTTTCCATTGCTCAGGATTGGCATTATGATTTCCTTATGTCCTGTGTAGAATTTATTCATGAAATATTTTGGACTTTACTTACTGGGCAGTAATAGTTATATGGCTGATTATATTTTCTATTTCTTCTTCATTGATTTCTGGTAAGCTGTGCTTTCCTATAGTCTCTTTGATGTTAGTGGAATCCATGATGTTCTCCTTTTCATTACTGATACTGGTTATTTAGCTCTTCTATATTTTTCCCCTCATTAATTTGCTCAGTCTTTTTAAAGAACCAAGCACTGGCTTTTGATTCTCTTTATTATACATTTTTAAATTTTCTTTGGGTTCAGTTTTCTATTATTTTTGTGAATATTTGAGATGGATAGTTAGAGAATTGCATCATATTTTTATTTTCTAATATAGGCAGAACTTTATTCCATAAATGTTACTATTCAGTATTTTCATTATCATTTATTTAAATATGTATTTTTAAATTTACATAGTTTTTTAGATAGCTGTTGCTTAATTCCCAAATATATAAAGATTTTCAAGTTATTTTTTGTTAGTAAGTTTTAATTAAATCCCTCTGTGGCCAGAGTTCATACTTTGAATAATTTATTTGAAATTTTATTACCTCATGGAAAGCATATGGTCTATTTTTGTAAAGTTTTTTTTATTGCTTTTGAAAGAAGTGCATATTCTGAATTTGTTGAGTAGAGGGTTTTATATGTCTCAATTAAAGTAACAGCAATAATTGTGTTATTTTTATCCTCACTGATTTTTTTCCCACTTATAAAAATTACAGACAGTGAAGATTCATCAATTTTTTGCAGATTTTGTCTTTATTTTACATTCCTACCAATAGTGTGAAAGGATTCCCTTTTTCCAGCATCTTCACTAACACTTGTTATTGCTTGTCTTTTTGACAAAAACCATCTCCAAGTGTGAAGTGATATCTCATTGTGGTTTTGATTTGCATTTCTCCAATGGATTAGTGATGTTGAGCATCTTTTCACATACCTTTTGGCCATCTGTATGTCTTCTTTGGGAAAATGTTTATTCAGGTCTTTTCCCATTTTTTTTTTTTTAAACTCGATTTTATCTATGTATGTGTGTGTGTGTGTGTATTGGAGAAAGAAAAAGTGAAAGTGTTAGTCATTCAGTTTTGTCCACCTCTTTGTGACCCAATGGACTGTAGCCTGTCAGGCTCCTCTGTTCATGGGATTCTCCAGACAAGAATACTGGAGTGGGTAGCCATTCCTTTCTACAGGGGATCTTCTTGACCCAGGGATTGAACCCAACTCTCCTGCGTTGCAGGCAGACTCTTTACTGTCTGAACTACCAGGGAAGGAAATGGCAACCCACTCCAGTATTCTTGCTTGGAAAACCCCATGGATAGTGGAGCCTGGTGGCCTACAGTCCATAGGGTCGCAAAAGAGTCAGACAGAAGTCAGCAAATAACTAACAACCATATATATCTTTCCCTATTGAGTAGTGTAAGTTCTTTATATCTATTATTTCTTAGTGTTAGGCACCCGTCTTGTTTCCTCATATTTCTGAGTACTCTTGATTAACAATTATAGTTTATGAAAAAAATTATAGATCTAATTTAGACCTAAGATGATATATTCCTTTAGAGAATATCTAATTGATGGCTGGGGACACAGAAAATCCATATTAACTTAATTAATTCAATTAGGACTTATGACAGTTTGGAGCTGGGTTTCTGTTTCATTGAAGGCCAGTCTCTGTCTGGTCTATTCTTAATCCTAGGTTGGACTTTCAAGGTTCCAACAAGAATCTGGAAGGAGATGTTACTAGTTATTCTCTTTGTTGGGCCTTGAACTCCAACTTTTGTCCTCTGTATCCATAAATCTGTAAAATCTCTGTTTATTCTCTCAACCAGTTCTTCCTAAAATAACCTGACAAATTTAGGGCAAATCTGACTTTACAGATTAGTTATCTTTCTGGGTCTTTTTCATTCTTCTGTATATTGGAAACACAATGCTTGACTGACTTGATAGCATTTTGGTATCTTTAGTTCTATTACAATTCCCCAGTTTTTCTATTTGTTTTCAGTATAGGAGAATTAGTCCAAATTACCTGGGCAGCCCTTACTAAATCCTGATTCTCATATTGCTTAAGTAAAATATTTGTATGTCTTTTGGCTCAACTCTTTACAATATATATTGGAGTCAACAAAAGAAATATTCCCTTTGGTATTGTGCTTAGGCAAAAGAACTGGTCCTATAGCT
Source organism: Bubalus bubalis (assembly GCF_019923935.1). Lineage (NCBI taxonomy): Eukaryota > Metazoa > Chordata > Mammalia > Artiodactyla > Bovidae > Bubalus > Bubalus bubalis. Next base: position 35,416,784 of record NC_059160.1, read on the forward strand.
TATAGGTTCCATGACAAATTCAAGGTGAAATTCAATTTATTTTACTACTTGGCAATTTTTATTTGGCCTCATTATAGTTTTTCTTTCTTTCTCTTTTTTTTTTTTTCAGCTACTTCACTCTTTCTGCTTTCAGAGAGTGTGTTATGCAAATTTAATTAGAACATGCCTGTGAAAGTTCTTTGTAAATATTTAAAGAAAAATGCATGTATAAGGTGGTATTACTATTCTAGACTCAAAATCGTTTATCTTGTAAAAACCTTGTGCACATAGATTAGCAGCACCTCTGAGAACGTCTTGGTGAACTGTTCTCTGCAGAAGTGTTGTGCTTCATTGAATGATGACAAGTGATTTAATCAGACCTTCTCCTGGGAAGAAGGATCACAAAGTAAACAAAGCGTAATGTTCATCTGCATGTGAAATAAGTAAGATTAAGTAACGTGTCAAAATCATACACCTTATGCTCCATGGGAAAGATAAAGCTAGTACACAGCAGCATAAACTGAATCCAGGACCCTCTGACTCTAATCCCATGGCCTAAAATAGAAGCAGTAAGACACTGAAGATTAGATAAAATTCTTTTCAAAGACAACACTTCAAAGATTTGAAAATCAAAAAGAAAAACTTCTCTCAACTCTGAGTTTCTATGCTCAGAGTTCCTTCCCCGCCTCTCCTTCCCTCCTTCCTTCCTTCCTTCCACAGCCAAGTATCTTTGAGGGGAAAAAACTATATTGCTTTCATTTCCTTACTGCCTACTCATGTTACATCCACTGTGGTATGATTTGTTCACTCATGCTTGCTCTTAGGGGTCACAATGACCTCCTAGTAGACCATCTAATGGTTTTATTCCTTCTCTGTTTCTGTATGACATCTGTCATTCTCCCCTGTCCTCCTTCCCTCCAAATTCTTGTCCAACTCCCCTTCCTCCTCTTTTTCTCCATGTTCAGAGGATCCCTTTGTGTCAGTCCTTGGATCTTCCCTCTGTTTGCCTTTTCCCTATCCTACTTCTTTCAACAATTTCACTTAAAGAAAAAAAAAAAAAATACTTGCAACCATTGTATCTATTTAGGGGTTTCCCAGGTAGTGCAGTGGTAAAGAAGCTGCCTGCCAATACAGAAGATGCAAAAGACTCAGGTTCAATCCCTGGGTCAGGAAGATCCCCTGGAGGAGGAAATGGCAACCTGCTCCAGTATTCTTGCCTGAAAAAATTACACAGACAGAGGATCCTGGCAAGCTACAGTGCAGGGAGTTTCAAAGAGCTGGACATGACTGAGCACACACACATTGTATCTTCATGACTTTAAAATCTCTTGTTTATGCTCTCCTCTTAAACTAATCGAGCAATTTCAACTACCTACTGATGGTTTCAACTGCCTACTGATGGTTTCAGATTTTTCCAACCCTACTCAAGCTACCCATAATTGTTCTAGAATTAATGAGGGTTTCCCTGGTGGTCCAGTGGTTAAGAATCTGCCTTGCAATGCAGGGGACACTGGTTTGATCCCTAGTCTGGGAATATACCACATGCCATGGGGCAACTATGCCCAAGTGCCACAATTGCCAAGCCTGCACTCTGGAGCCTGGGAGCCACAACTACTGAAGCCATGCGCCTAGAGTCCACACTCTTCAGCAAGACAAGCACCACGAGAAGTCCGCACACCTTGACTAGAGAGTATCCCCCGCTCTCCACAACTAGAGAAGCCCCACGCACAGCAATAAAGGCACAAACAAAGCGTAGTCAAAAATAAAATATATATATATGTATATATTTAGAAAAAATGAGAACTCAGGCTGGCAGTAGATATCAGTTACCTTTTCTGTAAACAAACATGGACTAGAAGTAATGTAATCCTTTGACTTCTTTATGCCTGATGTAAGGGTGCTTTGAAATTAACAGATCCCTAGAGAGGTGGAGAGCATAACATTTCAGTCTTCCATTGAAAGACCACAAAGCTCCAGCCAGAAGCCTCTTTGGCTGATCCTTCCACCTAAGTCTCTGATGCCCAACTTTTATACCAGTTTGTCTAGTGATAGAATGGGGATTAAAAGCCAACTTTGTACCCTAGGAAACTGGTAACTAGCAGTGGGGGCAGAACTGGTTTCGATCAATGCTTTTAGCCTGTTGTGCTGTGCTGTGCTCAGTCTCTCAGTCGTGTTCAACTCTTTGTGACCCCATGGACTGTAGCCCACCAGGCTCCTCTGTCCATGGGGATTCACCAGGCAAGAACACTGAAGTGGGTTGCCATGCCCTCCTCCAGGGGATCTTCCCAACCCAGGGATCAAACCCAGGTCTCCCACATTGCAGGTGGATTCTTTACCATCTGAGCCACCATGGAATCCTAAGAATACTGGAGTGGGTAGCCTATCCCTTCTCCAAGGGATCTTCCTGATCCAGGAATTGAACCAGGGCTTCCTGCATTACAGGCAGATTTTTTAGCAGCTGAGCTACCAGAGAAGCCCCCTTTAGCATAAATCAGTCCTTTTCCTTGTGGTTCAGATTTGCTCTCAGTCTCTCTCATTGGGCATTGAAAGGTCTTCCTTGATGAGAATGAGTCTCCCCGTACTTCATGAGTCACCAAGGTCCATGTATGAGGATCATTTTTTGTATATCATGGTACCTCACTGAACCATATTTGAGTTTGAAGCACTCTGGTCTAAGATTATCCCTCCATGGGCACTAGCCTTACCATTGATTACATCCTACAATTGCTTGGCCCTTTTTCCTAAACTCTTACTCTGCTGGCACAGACAGTATTGGGACACTTATAATTAAGCTCATTAGGACAGGACCTTAATGTCCCATATTCTCTTGTGCTCACTATTTCTTCTAGTATTACTTTCTCCTAAACACTCAATACCCAAATCACTGCCTCATCTTTGACAACTATTTCTCCATTGTTAGGGACTTCCCTGGTGACTCAGATGGTAAAGTGTCTGCCTACAATGCAGGAGACCCAGGTTCAATCCCTGGGTTGGGAAGATCTCCTGGAGAAGGAAATGGCAGCCCACTCCAGTATTCTTGCCTGGAAAATCCCATCGATGGAGGAGCCTGGTAAGCTATAGCCCATGGGGTCTCAGAGTCGGACACGATTGAGCAACTTCACTTTCACTTTCCTCCTTTGTTAGAACTTTAGTAAACCATCTACCAGGCTATTTTATTCTATGTCCATGACAACTCTCATTGATTCCTTCATTATCTAGCTAAAACAAAGCACTCGGTTTTATCTCTCTTATCACTTGCCTTTAGACTTCCGATGATCTGTGTAATATCTATGCATGTGTCCCTGGCTTTCCCACATCCTTGCCTTTGTTCTGACTATTCCCACTGATAAGCATCAGCCTTCTCAACAAGGATTATGCCTCTAAAAAGTAAAAAGTTATTCAGTTTTCAAAACCAGTTTTCTCAGCTGTAAAATGGAATTTACATTGATTTCATAGAGGACTACATAAAATAATGTAACTAAAGGAGGAGGAGGCATGACAAAGAGGAGGGCTTGGCAACCCACTCTAGTATCCTTGCCTGGAGAATCCCATGGCCAGGGGAGCCTGGAGGGCTAAAGTCCATGGGGTCACAAAGAGTCAGACACGACTGAGTGACAAAGTGCACAAAGCATTTTAAATGATAATCCTTATTACTTTCCCCCTTAATATTATAATGCATATCATCCATAAAGTATTTTTTGATTCTCCCAGACTAGAAATGATTTCTTTCTCTCCTGAATATCATGGGATAGCTTTTCCATTCCTTTCCCCTGGTATTATCATTTTCTACATTACATTACAGTTATTTAGCACATCCCTTATCCAATCATAACAGACTCAAAGCTCCCTTAAGTCAGGGGCCACTTCTTGGGCATATTTTTTCCTTCCCCAGTGCATAGAATAGATAACCTTATAAATATTTGCAAAAGAAAATGAACAAATTCACCACAGTGGTAATTATAGCATTATAACAATATTTACTCAAAAATTATATCTTGATGAAATTACAAATGAACAAATCCCATTATATCCACAAATTGCACAGTGAATCATTCATGTGGAGGGTGATTACCTGAATCTTTTGGAGAGGTCTGGCAGGCTCTGAAAGACAAGTGAAGACCTGAAGAAGGCAGTGTTGCTGCTCAGAAGTAAGAAACTGGGAAGAATGCTTGTCCCTGGAGACAACCAATTTCAATTTTCAATTCAAGTAAGAAACTGGGAAGAAATGCTTCTCCCTGGAGACAAGCATTTTTAATTCCACTATGAAATTTCTTAAATTCTTTTGGCTATAAGATAAGCCATTATTTTATCAACTACCAAGAAAAAAGCCTAGGATAGGGAGTCTAATAAGAGACCCTGGCATAAAGCCGGAGTCTCCAAGGGACAGTTTCATTTTTCAACCTCAGCCCTGGTAGGAGAGAGAAAAGAAAACTCTTCCCTGAGGTTCTGAACAATAACCTTTACTCACATAGGTATGAGATCTGCATTCACACCACCAGTGCGTTGCAAACAACTCAGAGAGATAATCTAATTTAAAGTGGTCTCAGGTTGGTAGTGACCCTAGTGGAAATACATGCTCATATAAGAAATTCAATTCAGGCTACATCAATCCCGTAAATTGCCATTGATCATAGGATGCATCTCAGTTTCAGAGGTGTTAAATTGTGAAGAAAAAAAAAATCACCCTAAAGTTGATGTAATACATTGTTTCCATTATGTATTGAGAAGGTCTGTAAAAAACTCAATGAGGAAGATAGAAAGTAAAAACAAACCTCTCTTTCTTTGACCTTTTGACTGGGACCAGTTGCTTCTCTTCCAGAGACCCGTTAGGAAGTACCCTTGCCTCAGAAAATAGATTCTAAGAGTGTAGGGCATTTGAGGGTCTGTGCTGGTCTCCCCATCCTGTCTTAACGGAGCCCGTGTAGGAGACTATCTGGGATTAGAAAAGAGATGGCGAGAACCCATTCTCTAGTCCCAGCGGACTGACTCCTTCCACCTGCTGGCGCCTCAGCTTCACTCCCTGAGAGGCTTCTTGCTCTGCTCACCTTTCTGATTACACACCTGCTTGCTTGTCTTCCTTTCCCACCTCACAGAGCAAAACAGGAAGCAGGTCATCTGTGCAAACATTTTACATCACAGAGCACACCTTTGTATGTGTGTGCACGTATACACACACACACAGACTGGGAAGAGTCGCTGATCACTTTTACAGTTCTGTGGACAAACCTAAATTCCTAAAACATGACGTTTCCTTAAATGGGTGTTTAAATGCCACCAGAGAGGAGGAGGGAAAGTGGTCCCGGCACAGGGAAGGGCAGGTTTGAGCGAAATGCTGCAGTAGTGCCTTTGGGCAAGCAGATTTAGTTTGAGGACTTAGGTGCGTCATGGTTAGGAAAGCAGTGACCCTCTGGTAGGTGAGACTATGTCCCAAACAAACTACTCAACTCTGTAGCTTTTTTTTTCCTTAGGGAAGCTCATGAGGATTGGTCACCAAATACAAATAGGATATGCTTTCAGTGTGACTTGAGTACTGATCATACAATGTATTACATGTGTATGTGAATCGGTTTAATGCAAAACCATGTAAACGAGAAAGTGTTTTAATATTCTAATGAAGACTCACCACCATTGGTGTAGACTAGAGCCAATTCAGACTATGCACCAGTACTGAGCAGTTCCCCCAGCTGTCATTTGCCGAGTCAGCACTAAGGTTTTATGTGCAGCCTGTTACTATATGACAGCACGAAATCTTGGAATTCACTAGAGCAAAGTAATAAAAATGCTCTTCGAAGATTTGTCTCAGGAATATTTGCTAATCAAACTCACCTATAAGTCAATCAAGATCTACCCTTGGGCTTATTAGCTTAATGAACTATCCAAATAAGCCAAACTTTGTTTTTAAGTATGTTTGACATTTATAAATCATGTGATATATAAGTTGACTCAAACCATAAAACTAAAATAAGTTTTTCTCTTAAAGAAGCAACAATGATATATCTTAGTTTCAAAGTGTTTCCTCCTTAGGCTGTGAATTGTCTATGAAGTTAAAAATATACATATGCATGAAAGTGAAGTGAAAGTGTTAGTCACTCAATTGTGTCCAACTCTTCATGATCCCCATGAAATGAGTAATCATTCCCTTTTCTGGGAGATCTTCCTAATCCAGGGATCAAATCCTGGTCTCCCACATTGCAGGCAGATTCTTTACTATTTGAGGCACCAGGGAAACCCCATACATATGCATATACATAAATATATTTGGATACCCATGTATATGGTATAGAATAGGTACTGTTCATCATCTATAGGTTCGATTCCTGGGTCAGGAAGATCCCCTGGAGAAGGAAATGGCAACCCACTCCAATATTCTTGCCTTGAGAATCCCATGGACAGAGGAGCCTGGTGGGCTACAGTCCATGGGGTGGCAAAAAGTCAGACATGACTGAGTGACTAACACTTAACAACAGAGATAAATTAAAGGCCCAACACTTTTTTCTCACCAAAATAGAAATTACTATTGTTTTGCCCCTAAAGCATCTGGTTTTGAAACGTCTGAATCCATTTTCTTTTAAAAGTATTATATTATTCTTATTGTTATTTCATTTATTTTTATTTTTTGGCTGTGCTGTGCAGCATGTGGGCTCTCCATTCCCCAGCCAGGGATGGAACCTGTGGCCCCTGCATTGGAAGGCAAAATCTTAACCACTGGCCCACCAGGGAAGTCCCCTTAATCCATTTCCAAGGGAGATCTCTTTTGCTGATGAAATACGAGGAGCAACTAGTTAGTGCAGCTGATAAACCAACTGCCAAAATTGCTGATGTAATCATAGTTGTTTTATTTCTCTGGCCCTCTGACCCTGTTAGAACTAGGAAAGGTGATTCTGAGACAAAGAAATGTTGAATACCTCTAAGTCACAAAATTTAATAGAAAAAAATAATTGTTCCAAACTCTTTTGATTAAACTCTTTTAATATTATTCTAGGAATTTACTTTCTAACATGGAAAATTGATGGATAGAAATAATTGATATTAAAAGAGTTAAATCTAGGTTAGGAAATATATTTACTCTTATATCCGAAAACCTCTTTCCTTATTCTGCTTCTATCCCTCCTTGTCCATGTGAAAATATAAAAACCCTGGTATCATGGGGCCCATACCTAAGAAGTGTGAAATGTTTCCTTACTGAGGAATAAGAAGATTATGTGAAAATACCTATGATTATGCTACCAATCTTGACAGCTGACTAACCAACAGAACTACCTAATTGCTCCTCATATTTCATCAGCAAAAGAGATGCCACCATTGGAAATGGATTCAGATTTTTAAAACTAGATGCTTTAGGGGTTAAAAAAATAGTGTCTGTTTTGACTAAGAAAAAGCTGCCCTGGCCCTCTAATTTATCCCTAGTACATCAACAGCAGCCATATGATCAGCATAATCAGAACTGGCTTCTAAAACCCTTGGAATTGCCTGCCTAAGGGATGACAGTGACCACTGTCTTTTGTTATGTTAATTAGGTGACATTTGGATCCCATCTAAGGATGCTTATTGAAAAGCAGAGACATTACTTTGCCAACAAAGGTCTGTCTAGTCAAGGCTATGGTTTTTCCAGTGGTCATGTATGGATGTGAGAGTTGGACTGTGAAGAAAGCTTAGCGCCGAAGAATTGATGCTTTTGAACAGTGGTGTTGGAGAAGACTCTTGCCAGTCCCTTGGACTGCAAGGAGATCCAAGCAGTCCATTCTAAAGTAGATCAGCCCTGGGTGTTCTTTGGAAGGAATGATGCTAAAACTGAAACTCCAGAACTTTGGCCACCTCATGCGAAGTGTTGACTCATTGGAAGAGACTCTGATGCTGGGAGGGATTAGGGGCAGGAGGAAAGGGGACGACGGATGATGAGATGGCTGGATGGTGTCACCGACTCAATGGATGTGAGTTTGGATGAACTCCGGGAGTTGGTAATGGACAGGGAGGCCCGGAGTGCTGCAATTCATGGGGGTCGCAAAGAGTTGGACACGACTGAGCGACTGAACTGAACTGAACTAAGGATGGGGGCTGGTTGCCAGGGAAACCAACCATGTAATTATCAGGTTCAGTTCAGCTCTGCATTCAGATGCTTATATCTTTCCTTTTCTCCTTTGCTTTTCGCTTCTCTTTTTTCACAGCTATTTGTAAGGCTTCCCCAGACAGCCATTTTGCTTTTTTGCATTTCTTTTCCATGGGGATTGAAAGGTTGTTGTTGAATCACGCAAAGACACCGGGATTCTTGGCCCCCGGAGGAGAAGAATTCAATCCGGGGCCAGAGACGAGGCTTGATTGCTCAGAGCTTTTGTGTAATAAAGTTTTATTAAAGTATAAAGGAGACAGAGAAAGCTTCTGACATAGGCATCAGAAGGGGGCAGAAAGAGTACCCGCTTGCTAGTGTTAACAATGAAGCTATATAATCCAAAGAATATCTGGAGGTTGTAAAGCCCTCATCAGACCTACTCCCATAACTTACATTTTAAGATAACACTGTCCTCAGGCAGGATACATCCTTGTAAAGACCAGGTCTACTCCCATAATTTACATTTAAAGATAACAGAAGGTTTAATCCAAAGACTGTCCTTAGGCAGGATACATTATTGTTATATAATCCTATGGAATGTGGAGAAAGAAAAAAAGTTTGTCCTTTCTTCCTCCTTGAGACTTCCAGACCCCTCTCTCCTTGGGGAACCCCTAGACTCCTTATCAATCTTCCTAGGAACTGACTCTCTCAGGGTCTTGATCCCTGTCTCCTGTACAATGTCATGAACCTCTGTCCATAGTTCATCAGGCACTCTATCACATCTAGTCCCTTTTATCTATTTCTCACTTCCACTGTATAGTCATAAGGGATTTGATTTAGGTCATACCTGAATGGTCTAGTGGTTTTCCCCATTTTCTTCAATTTAAGTCTGAATCTGGCAAAAAGGAATTCATGATCTGAGCCACAGCCAGCTCTTGGTCTTGTTTTTGCTGACTTTATACAGCTTCTCCATCTTTGGCTGCAAAAAAATATAATCAATCTGATTTTGGTGTTGACCATCTGGTGATGTCCATGTGTAGAGTCTTCTCTTGTGTTGTTGGAAGAGGGTGTTTGCTATGACCAGTGCGTTCTCTTGGCAGAACTCTATTAGGTTTTACCCTGCTTCATTCTGTACTCCAAAGCCAAATTTGCCTGTTACTCCAGGTGTTTCTTGACATCCTACTTTTGCATTCCTGTCCCCTAAAATGAAAAGAACATCTTTTTCTTGGTGTTAGTTCTAGAAGGTTTTATAGGTCTTCATAGAACCATTCAACTTCAGCTTCTTCAGCGTTACTGGTTGGGGCATAGACTTGGATTACTGTGATATTGAATGGTTTGCCTTGGAAACAAACAGAGATCATTCTGTCATTTTTGAGATTGCATCCAATCTCAAAAACTGCATTTCAGACTCTTTTGTTGACTATGAGGGCTACTCCATTTCTTCTAAGGGATTCCTGCCCACAGTAGTACATATAATGGTCATCTGAGTTAAATTCACCCATTCCAGTCCATCTTAGCTCGCTGATTCCTAGAATGTCGACATTCATTCTTGCCATTTCCTGTTTGACCACTTCCATATTGCCTTGATTCATGGACCTAACATTCCAGGTTCCTATGCAATATTGCTCTTTATAGCATCGGACCTTGCTTCTATCACCAGTCCCATCCACAACTGGGTATTGTTTTTCCTTTGGCTCCATCCCTCAATTCTTTCTGGAGTTATTTCTCCACTGATCTCCAGTAGCATATTGGGCACCTACCGACCTGTGGAGCTCATCTTTCAATGTCCTATCTTTTTGCCTTTTCATACTGTTCACGGGGTTCTCAAGGCAAGAATACAGAAGTGGTTTGCCATTCCCTTCTCCAGGGGACCACATTCTGTCTGTCCTCTCCACCATGACCCATCTGTCTTGGGTGGCCCCACATGGCATAGCTTAGTTTCATTGAGTTAGACAAGGCTGTGGTCCATGTGATCATATTGGCTAGTTGTCTGTGATTGTGGTTTCAGTCTGTCTGCCCTCTGATGCCCTCTCTCAGTGCCTACCTTCTTACTTGGGTTTCTCTTACCTTGGACAAGGGGTATCTCTTCACGGCTGCTCCTTACCTTGGACGTGGGGTAGCTCTTCTCAGCCACTCCTGCACCATCGCAGCCGTTGCTCCATCTTATATAATTTCTTTCAACAAAGTTTTATAGTTTTCATGGTGTATGTTTTCTACTTCTTTTGTTACATGTGCTGTGCTGTGCTTAATTACACAGTCATGTCTGAATCTTTGTGATCCCATGGATTGTAACCCAACAGGCTCCTCTGTCCATGGGGATTCTCCAGGCAAGAACATTGAAATGGGTTGCCATGCCCTCCTCCAGGGGATCTTCCCAACCCAGGGATCAAACCCAGATCTCCTGCAATGCAGGTGGATTCTTTACCATCTGAGGCACCAGGGAATCCCAAGAATACTGGAGTGGGTAGCCTATCCCTTCTCCAGGGAATCTTGCTGGTCCAGGAATTGAACTAGGGTCTCCTGCATTGTGGGCAGATTCTTTACTAGCTGAGCTACTAGGAAAGCCCCTTGTTACATGTGTTTTTAAGTATTTTATTCTTTAATGCTATTGTAAATGGATTTTTTCTTAATTTTATTTTTAATTCCTCATACAAGTATATAAAAATAAGAATGACTTTTGTATATTGATTTGTATTCTGCAACCTTGCTGAACTTATTTATTCTAATAGTTTTTTAGCAGATTCTTTAGGATTTTCCACATAAAAGATCATGTCATTTGCTAACAGAGATAGTTTTATTCATTTCTGGTTTGGTTGCTTTTGATTTTATTTCTTTTGCTTGCCTGATTGCCCTTCAACAATGTTGAATAGAAGTGGAAAGAGTGGACATCCTTCTTTTATGGAGATCTGACCTTAAGGGGAAAGTTTTCTGTCTTCTCCATTAAATATGATCTTAATAAAAACATAAATAGAAAAAGAGTCTTACCCTTATAGAGCTTACAGTCTAATAGAGGAAACAGGCAAGATCAAGTATTTGCAAACTCTCACCTTTTGGGTTTTTATAGAGGCTTCATTGCCTAAGCACAATTGATTAAATCATTGGCCATTGGTGACTGAACTCAATCTCCAGCCCCTCCTTATTCGTTTCCAAGGCAAACCATTGAGTATCACAGTAATCCAAGTCTATGACCCAACTAGTAATGCTGAAGAAGCTGAAGTTGAACGGTTCTATGAAGACCTACAAGACCTTTTAGAACTAACACCCAAAAAAGATGTCCTTTTCATTATAAAGGACTGGGATGCAAAAGTAGGATGTGAAGAAACACCTGGAGTAACAGGCAAATTTGGCCTTGGAACATGGAATGAAGCAGGGCAAAAGCTAATAGAGTTTTGCCAAGAGAATGCACTGGTCATAGCAAACACTCTCTTCCAACACAAGAGAAGACTCTACACATGGACATCACCAAAATCAGATTGATTATATTCTTTGCAGCCAAAGATGGAGAAGCTATATACAGTCAGCAAAAACAAGACAGGGAGCTGACTATAGCTCAGATCAAGAGCTCCTTATTGCCAAATTCAGACTGAAATTGAAGAAAGTAGGGAAAACCACTAGACCATTCAGGTTTGACCTAAATCAAATTCCTTATGATTATACAGTGGAAGTGAGAAATAGATTTAAGGGACTAGATCTGATAGAGTGCCTGATGAACTATGGACTGAGGTTCATGACATTGTACAGGAGACAGGGATCAAGACCATCCCCATGGAAAAGAAATGCAAAAAAGCAAAATGGCTGTCTGGGGAAGCCTTACAAATAGCTGTGAAAAAAGAGAAGCGAAAAGCAAAGGAGAAAAGGAAAGATATAAGCATCTGAATGCAGAGTTCCGAAGAATAGCAAGAAGAGATAAGAAAGCCTTCCTCAGTGATCAATGCAAAGAAATAGAGGAAAACAACAGAATGGGAAAGACTAGAGATCTCTTCAAGACAATTAGCAATATCAAGGGAACATTTCATGCAAAGATAGGCTCAATAAAGGACAGAAATGGTATGGACCTAACAGAAGCAGAAGATATTAAGAAGAGGTGGCAAGAATACACAGAGAATTGTACAAAAAAAGATCTTCAGGACCCAGATAATCATGACAGTGTGATCACTCACACTCACCTAGAACCAGACATCCTGGAATGTGAAGTCAAGTGGGCCTTAGGAAGCATCACTATGAACAAAGGTAGTGGAGGTGATGGAAATCCAGTTGAGCTATTTCAAATCCTGAAAGATGATGCTGTGAAAGTGCTGCACTCAATATGCCAGCAAATTTGGAGAACTCAGCAGTGGCCACAGGACTGGAAAAGGTCAGTTTTCATTGCAATCCCAAAGAAAGGCAATGCCAAAGAATGCTCGAACTACCGCACAATTGCATTCATCTCACACGCTGGTAAAGTAATTCTCAAAATTCTCCAAGCCAGGCTTCAGCAATACGTGAACTGTGAACCTCCAGATGTTCAAGCTGGTTTTAGAAAAGGCAGAGGAACCAGAGATCAAATTGCCAACATTTGCTGGATCATTGAACAAGCAAGAGAGTTCCAGAAAAACATCTATTTCTGCTTTATTGACTATGCCAAAGCCTTTGACTGTGTGGATCACAATAAACTGGAAAATCCTTCAAGAGATGGGAATACCAGACCACCTGACCTGCCTCTTAAGAAACCTATATGCAGGTCAGAAAGCAACAGTTAGAACTGGACATGGAACAACAGACTGGTTCCAAATAGGAAAAGGAGTACGTCAAGGCTGTATACTGTCACCCTGCTTATTTAACTTAGATGCAGAGTACATCATGAGAAATGCTGGGCTGGAAGAAGCACAAGCTGGAATCAAGATTGCCTGGAGAAATAGCAATAACCTCAGATATGCAAGATGACACCACCCTTATGGCAGAAAGTGAAGAAGAACTAGAGCCTCTTGATGAAAGTGAAAGAGGAGAGTGAAAAAGTTGGCTTAAAGCTCAACATTCGGAAAACAAAGATCATGGCATCTGGTCCCGTCACTTTTTGGCAAATAGATGGGGAAACAGTGTCAGACTTTATTTTTTTGGGGCTCCAAAATCACTGCAGATGGTGAGCACAGCCATGAAATTAAAAGATGCTTACTCCTTGGAAGGAAAGTTATGACCAACCTAGATAGCATATTCAAAAGCAGAGACAATACTTTGTCAGCAAAGGTCTGTCTAGTCAAGGCTATGGTTTTTTCCAGTGGTCATGTAGGGATGTGAGAGTCGGACTATAAAGAAAGCTGAGTGCTGATGAATTGATGCCTTTGAACTGTGGTGTTGGAGAAGACTCTTGAGAGTCCCTTGGACTGCAAGGAGATCCAACCAGTCCTTCCTAAAGGAGATCAGTCCTGGGTGTTCATTGGAAGGACTGATCTTAAAGCTGAAACTCCAATACTTTGGCCACCTGATGCAAAGAGCTGACTCATTGGAAAAGACCCTGATGCTGGGAGGGAATGGGGGCAGGAGGAGAAGGGGATGACAGAGGATGAGATGGTTGGATGGCATCACCTACTCAATGGACATTGGTTTGGATGGTCTCCGGGAATTGGTGATGGAGGGAGGCCTGGTGTGCTGAGATTGTTGGTGTCGCAAAGAATTGGACATGACTGAGCGACTGAACTGAACTGAGCAATAAATAGAAAGACATTTTATGTTTATAGATTGGAAGACTTAACACTGTTAAAATGGCTTTACTTCTGTAACTGATTTATAAATTTAGTGAAATCTCTATCAGAATCCTACCAGACTTCTTTGTAGAAATTGACATGATGATCCTAAAATTCATTTGGAAACCCAAAGGACCCAGAATAACCAAAAAATCTTTTATCAATATAAGATGAACGAAGTTGAAGGACTCACACTTCCTGAATTTAAAAACTTATCATAAAGCTACAGTGGTCAAGGCAGTATGCTACTGGCATAAGGATGAATATATAATAGATCGATAATAGAATTGAGAGTCCAGAAACACACTCTCACATTTATGATCAAGTGACTTTTTACAGGGTGCTAAAACCATTCAAGGGCTTCCCTGTTATCTCAGTGGTAAAGAATCTGCCTGCCAATGCAGGAGACTCGGGTTTGATACCAGGGTCAGGGAGATCCCTTGGAGAAGGAAACAGCAACCCACTCCAGTATTCTTGCCTATGAAATCCCATGGACAGAGGAGCCTGGAGGGCTACAGTCCATAGGGTTGCAAAAGAGTTAACACGACTTAGTGACTAAACAACAAAACCATTCAATGAGGGAAAGAATAATCTTTTCAACAAATGGTAATGGGACAACTGGACATGTGCATGCAGCTGGACCCCTACTTCACACTGTATACAAAAATTAGTTCAAACTCATCAAAAATCTAAATGTTAAGAGCTAAAACTATAACACTCTTGGAAGAAAACAAAAGAGTAAATCTGCATGACTTTGAAACAAATTACTAGCTAGGACAAAAAAATATGAGCAACAAGAGAAGAAACAAATGGGAAGTCAATAAAATTAAAAACTTGTGTACAACAAAGGGCATTACCAAGAAAATGATAAAATCCATAGAATGGCAGGAAATATCTGCAAATCATCCCTCTGATAAGGGACTATCTAGACTATCTGAAAGAGCCCTTCAGATCAGATCAGATCAGTCGCTCAGTCGTGTCCGACTCTTTGCGACCCCATGAATCGCAGCATGCCAGGCCACCCTGTCCATCACCAACTCTCGGAGTTCACTCAGACTCACGTCTATCGAGTCAGTAATGCCATCCAGCCATCTCATCCTCTGTCGTCCCCTTCTCCTCCCTTACAACTCAATAATAAAAAGATTTAAAAAACTCAATAAAAAACTGGCAAAGGATCTGAACAGACATTTCCCCAAAGAATATACACAAGTGGCCAATAAACACATGAAATGATGCTTGACATAGTCATTAGGGAAATGCCAATCAATACCACTTGTCTAGAAGGGCTATTATCAAAAAGACAGATAGTAAGTGTTGGTGAGAATGTAGACAAATCAGAATTCTCAAACATTTGGCAGGAATGTAAAATGGTACAGCTACTTTGGAAAACAGTTTGGCAGTTGCTCAAAAAGTTAAACATAGAGTTGCAATTAGACCCAGCAATTCCACTCAATGTAAAAGCCTAAGAGAATGAAAACATATGTTAACCCCAAAACTTGTACACAAATGTTCACCATATATCTATAGACACAGAAGCAAGGTTAGTGTTTGCCTTGGGCTGAGGAGGAAAGACATTATAGCTAAGGGGTGTGGAGATTCTTTTGAGAATGATTAAAATGTTCTAAAATTAATTGTTAGGATTGTTGCACAACTCTATGAACATACTAAAAGCCATTAAATAGCACACTTTGAATGAGTGATGTATATAAATTAGCTCTGAATAAAGCTGTCAGTTACATAACAATAATACAATAACAACTGAATACCCAGAGCCCTTAACACAGACTAGTGGCTAACACAAAGCATGACTGATAATGTTAAGGGAATGTTTTCAACATATTGACTTAGAATCCTCAAGCAATGCTTGTTAGGTTCTCATGTTCATACCGAACGTGGAATATACCTTCTTTGCAGTAATCTTCAAATTTTAATATATGCGGGTCAACTAGGGAGCAGATTCCTGCTTCAGCACTAGAAATACCTTTCAGAAGGTTTGGAACAAGGCTCAAAGACCTGCATTTTTAATAATAGCTCTTCTAAAGTGCCGTGAAAACACTACTTTATTGAAACTGCAGCATTATCCAAAGGCAGAGGCTTTGTTGTCTGGATGACCTATTAAGAAGTTAGAATTATTTAAACTTCTTTTCTCCTTGGCACTGGGTCAGGGAACAGGCACAGAAAACCTTTTTATATCTGATCCACGTAGGTTGAAATACATCACATAGGTTAAAAAAATCAATGTTTATGCATACAAGAATTAAGTAGCTTAGTTGCCCAAAATTGGTGATCCACTTTAATTTTTTGGCTTATGCATGAACTAATGGATTCATTAAACACACATAACACACACACACACACGCACACACACACACACACACACATCCAGTCTAGCAAGAGAAAGGTGGAATGCTCAAGATTAAAATTAAAACTTCATTGGTTCTTTGTAAATTATTTCTGAAGAGTAGAAAAATACTTCTCATAAAACCACATAGCCAAAAAGAATTTTTTTCTTAACTACAGTAACATAAATCTGATATTTAAATAAGTGAATGTCACTGAAAAAATTATTTTTCTTAAATACAGTAACATAAATCTAGTATTTAAATAAGTGAATGTGAAAGTCGTTTAGTCGTGTCTGAGAATTCTCCAGGCAAAAATACTGGAGTGGGTAGCCTTTTCCTCCGCCAGGGGTCTTCCAAACCCAGGGATCAAACCCAGGTCTCCCATATTACAGGCAGAATCTTTACCGGCTGAGCCAGAAGGGAAGCCATATAAGACTGCATCAGTATTCTATAAGCACAGTCATGTGAGAAAGCGTATCTGTATTTGATTTACATAATTATTTTATAGTATTTGTTAATTATAGTATTTTAGAGTTAGGAGATACTTTGAAATGCTGAACTTGAAATGTATACTAATTCCACACCTGAAAAACTTTGGAACATAATATATAATGTTATTTAAATAATATAACAACATATTTAAAAATATCTTTGGTTCATATAGGAACACAGATATTTTTACCCTTTTTAATCCCTTTCTCCAATTTGTCACTCAGTCCTGTAGAGTTTGTGCCTTTGTTAGGAACGTGGCTCAGACGATAAAAAATCCTCCTGCTATTCAGGAGACCCGGGTTCAATCCCTGGGTTGGGAAGATCCCCTGAAGAAGGAAATGTCAGCCCACTCCAGTATTCTTGCTTGGAGAATTACAGGGACAGGAGAGCCTGGCAGCCTACAGTCCAAGGGGTTGCAAAGAGTCAGACATGACTGAGCAACTAACACTTATAAAGTTTCATTCTTACTTTATAAGAATGTGCTCTAGATTTACTACATCTTTTTCATTCCCAATGATTCAATGCAAATACTTTGCCCACATTAACTCAAACTTGGGTTAGTGAACCAGTCTCTGCCGGCAGAGGAAGCAGCAATGCAGATATCTGAGGCAGCGGCATGTCTGGCAAGAGGCTGTTGAGGTTGGGGCAGAGAGAGCAGAGGCAGAAAAAGGGCTAGAGAGTGATGAGGGAGGCCAGATCCTCAGGGGGTGATCAGTCATTGAGCTGAGGACTGAGGATCTGACTTCTGTTTTTAAGAAGTCACTTTGGCTTCTGTATTGAAAATACCTTGAAGGAGAGCAAGAAGCAGAGAAATCAGGGGAGGTAGTCAATGCCATCATCCAAAGACAGCTGACAGGGCTGGTCACCACCATGAACAATGAAGGTGATGAGAAGGGTCAGGTTCTGGGTATATTCTGAAGGAAATGTTGGTAGAATTTGGTGGTAGATTAGGAGTGAGGAGTGAGAGGTGAGAAGACTAGATGACTTCAGGGATTTAGGAATTAAGCTACTAGTTTACTGATAGATAGATGAATGATACATAGATAGATGGACAGATAGATAGATAGATATTGGGTTGGCCAAAACATTTGTTTTGAAAACAAATCATAAGATGCTATGGAAAAACCCAAATGAACTCTTTGGCCAATCCAACAGATAAGACAGATATAGACAGGATAAGTAGCCTATCTCATATATGCGACATAGTGATGATTTTTCTCACTTAAAGAGTTACTGAAACAATTAGAAATTATTGGTAACAGAGAGGCCAACTGGTTTACCCAAGATCACCCTGCTAGGTAGGAACAAACTTGGCTTTAAGTATGACTCAGTGGTTATATCTAGCCAATTCTCTTTGCCCTATAGCACCATGGTTCCTGCACACATCTCCACTTCTTGGTCAGCAAAAGTCATAACACAGTGTTTGGGATTTTGAGAATTCACAGATTTTACATAATTCAATATATTTTATAGACCTAATTGAGAGAGCAGTGTTTCAGTGGTATCAGCTGTAACTCTGGTTCCCACATTCTGCAAATTGATCTACATGGAATGCTTTGACAAAGAGTAAAGATATTTGCACTTTAAGGTCTGGTTTTCGAATGCAAAGAATAATTCATTAAAAAATACAAGAGACAAGGTTGAAGATTGTTTGGGGACTAGAGGGATAGAAAACTGGCACCAAAGTTGATTATATCATCATAGTTTCATTATCATTTGTTTTCTTTTGGCTACTTTGAAAATGTATGTTTTCATTGTAGACGGGGATCTGATACTTATTCAGTAAAAAATATTTTTCTTTGGCTGTGGAATGTAAATTTGGTGTGAGAGATGAGTTTGAAAATATTATACTTATATCAGATTTCCAAACTTTTTTGTATCAAAAGAAATACTAGCCGAAACACTTTCCAAGTAAAAGGGATTATACCTGCTGAAAGCACCACTGGCTCTCATTTAAATTGCTGAGTTTTTAAAAGAGTCTGACCTTGAGGACAGCTGCCAGGTGGCATAGAACACAATGAAGATGAGAAGAGAGACACCAGCCAAAGCCAACACCTGAGTCTACCAGTTGTGTCCTGCGGACTCTTTCATGTCTCCATAAAGCATTTGGGGTCTTGGATTTGAATATTCCTTTCAAAAGGCTCATTCTCAGCAAACTCCCTGCTAGTCTAGATTCATTGGCATTTTACAAAGTCTGGTAGAGTCCTTCGGTCCTGTTGTTAAGACTTGCAAAGCACTGTGGACTCAGGGTGCAATCTTCAGCTGAATTTGGATATAGGAAATTAGCAATTACAAAGTGTTCTTTCTGCCAAAAATCACATGCTGTGGCCATTATTTTGCTCTGTGATGAAACAAGTCATTTTAATCCTTTGTAGTAAATGGAACAATGATACTTGACCAACCAAAAGGAAAATTCTTAACTCAAGGGAGATATTTCCAACTACCACATGTAGACTTATGTACATAATAGGAAAAGTAATCTTTTTCTCACCAAGTAAAACCTTTTAAAATGGTCTTGAAGTGAAGTTTCACAAAACCACTCCCACTTAATGAGAGACTTTGTAAATTTACCAAAGTTTAATACCATCTGACCACACAAAACTAGGTTTCCAACAGCCAAGTTGAAAAGAGATATGAAGCAATTACACAGGCAATTGTGTTTACTTGGACTTAAAGATATAACCTGAAATTAAAAGACGCTTACTCCTTGGAAGAAAAGTTATGACCAATCTAGATAGCATATTGAAAAGCAGAGATATTACTTTGCCAACAAAGGTCTGTCTAGTTAAGGCTATGGTTTTTCCAGTGGTCATGTATGGATGTGAGAGTTGGACTGTAAAGAAAGCTGGGCACCGAAGAATTGATGCTTTTGAACTGTGGTGTTAGAGAAGACTCCTGAGAGTCCCTTGGACTGCAAGGAGATCCAACCAGTCCATTCTAAAGGAGATCAGTCCTGGGTGTTCTTTGGAAGGAATGATGCTGAAGTTGAAACTCCAGTACTTTGGCCACCTCACGCGAAGAGTTGACTCATTGGAAAAGACTCTGATGCTGGGAGGGATTGGGGGCAGGAGGAGAAGGGGACGACAGAGGATGAGATGGATGTGAGTTTGAGTGAACTCCGGGAGACGGTGATGGACAGGGAGGCCCAGCGTGCTGCAATTCATGGGGTGCACAGTCGGACACGACTGAGTGACTGAACTGAACCGAACTGAAAGATATAACCTCTTTACTTTCTCCATTGGCACAGAATGCATGGGCTGGAGTGATGCAAGGTTGTGCACTTCATCCTGATGGTTAGCACAGGTGATTGGTCTGATTGGTGAATCAAATAATTCTACAGCTGATGAGAATTTAGACATTATCTGGTGGAAATTTCCTATTTTATGAAAGTGAAATTGCTCACTCACGTCTGACTGTTTACAACCCCATGGACTGTAGCCCACCAGGCTCCTCCACCCATTGAATTTTCTAGGCAAGAGTACTGGAGTGGGTTGCCATTTCCTTCTTCAGGGGTTCTCCCTGACCCAGGGATTGAACCCGGGTCTCCTGCATTGTGGGCAGATGCTTTACTGTCTGAGCCACCAGGGAAGCCATTTTATAGATGAGAAAATTAAGGTCCAGAGGATGAAATCACTTGCCCACAGTTGTTCTTCTAGTTGGTGACAGTCAGGTCTGGAAGTTTTATATTCCACTCTCTTAGCTAGAAGGAAATGCCCAGCATCCTATGTTATTTGGATATTTGTATCTCTCCTTCTGCTTTTAAGTCAAATCCAAACTATTTTGCCTTTTCTCCCTCATTTTGTTTTTTCCTTCTATCTGCTTTGTGATAGTGAAAATTCCCCATGGTGTGACTTTTATCTACTCAGTCCCTCAAGCCAGAAATCAAGAGCCATCAACCCGTCCCCTATATCACCATCTTTTAAGCCATCTGCTTCCTAGACAGCTCTTAGATCTTGCCTTCACACTTCATCCTCACAAACATAGTCCCTATTATTCCTTACTGCAATACTACAGTAGTCTGCAGTAGTTATTGCTCCTCTTGTTTCCAATATTTTGTTTCTCAGTGGCAAAAACTACCAGTTGCCTGCACTTCCATTTTTTCTGCTATACTTCCCTGTTTACCTTGCAGTGGGTATGACCATGTGACTAAGTTCTGGCCAATGGGAGGTAAGTAGAAGAGTCATGTGACAGTTCCTGGGAATCTTCTTAAAAGGACTGTTGATGGACACACTTTGATCTCTTTTACTGTGTCCCTACTGAAGTTTGCTGCCTGAAATGTGGATACTGCCATCTTGGGCATTAGATTGCGACCACTAATGAGAACAGCAATGTAAGAAGACACTGAGTCTTTGACATCAGGGAGCTTTGATGCCATATTAGACCTTGAACTGGGTCTCTGGACACGACTTTTAAAAAAAGATTTTATTGGAGTACAGCTGATTTATAATGTTCTGTTTGTTTCGGGTAGACAAAGCTTTTTAAAGTAGTGTTATTTTGGGTTACTATCAATCAAGTCAACCCTAATACTCACTATACAGCTGACCTCCTAAATTCCACAAAATCTTGAAGGTAATATTCCTGAAACATAGACTTGATCATGTCCCATACTTACACAGCCTCCCATACCTACTTTTAAAATGACAGTCATTTAAATTCAAAGACATTCTAAAAGACTTATGTTTTTACTCCCCTCCTCCATTTTTGTGTTTTTGACATCATATTTATCTTATCCCTTAACTATTTATTGCAGTTATAATTGATATTACAATTTTTGCCTTTTAATCTTCATGCTAGCTTATTTAAGTGATTGATCCACAACCTTTAGTATATATTTGCCTTTACTAGTGGGATTTTTCCTTTCCTATCAATTTTTACTTCATATTATAGCCTTTTCTTTTCTACTTAGACTTCCACTTTCAACACTTCTTGTAGTGTGGTGTAAGTTTTGTTGAATTCTTTTAGTTTTTGCTTGTCTGAGAAGTTCCTTATCTCGTCTTCAATTCTGAATGATAACCTTGCTGGGTAAAGTATCCTAGGCTGTAGGTTTTTCCCTTTGTATTTTAAATATGTCATGCCACTCCTTTCTGGTCTGCAATGTTTCTGTAGAAAAATTAGCTGATAGCATTATGGTGGTTCCCTTGTATGTGACCCTTTGTTTTTATCTTTCTGACTTTAGAATTATCTCTTTGACAACTTTTGCTATTTTACTTTTATGTTGGTATAGGCTTTTTGGGATTCATCTTGTAGAGACACTCTCTGCTTCTTGTACCTGAAGGTCTATTTTCTTCTTCAGGTATGGGAAATTTTCAGTCACAATTTCATCAAATATATTTTCTATCCTTTTCTTTCTCTCTCTTCTGAGACCTCTACAGTGTGAATGTTAGCATACTGAGAGAGTCATTTCCTAGGCAGGTTGATAAGAAGTCTAGGGGTCCCCAAGGAGAGAGGGGTCTGGAATTCTCAAGGAGGAAGAAAGGACCAACTTTTTTCCCCCTCTACATTCCTTAGGATTATATAACAATAATGTATCCTGCCTGAGGACAGTCTCTGGATTAAACCTTCTGGCTAATCCTGTTATCTTAAAATGTAAATTATGGGACTAAGTCTGGTGAGGTCTTTACAACCTCCAGACATTCTTTTGATTCATTGGAGAGTATATAACTCCATTGCTTACACTAGCAAGCGGGTACTCTTTCTGCCCCCTTCTGATGCATATCAGAAGCTTTCTCTATCTCCTTTATACTTTAATAAAACTTTATTACACAAAAGCTCTGAGCGATCAAGCCTCGTCTTTGGCCCCGGATTGAATTCTTCTCCTCCAGAGGCCAAGAATCCCGGCGTCTTTGTGTGGTTCAGCAACAACCTTTCATCTACTTGATATTATCCCTGAAATTGTCTTCACTTAAAAATTATTTTTTCGTTTTGCTCTTCTGTTTGGGTGATTTCCATTAGTCTTATCTCCCAGATCACTTATGCATTCTTTTGTATCCCTTAGTCTACTATCACTTCTTTCTTTTTCATTCCAGTTATTGCATTCGTCAGCTCTGAGTGGTTTTTTAATATCCTCTGGTTCCTTGTTAAAAATTCTGCGTTTATTTATTCTCTTCACAAGTTCAGTTAGCATTCTTATTACTAATGCTTGGAACTCTTTATCTGGTAAATTATTTATCTTTGTTTTGTTAGTTTCCTCCCCCGAACTCCACCCACCAGAGGTTTTTCTTGTTCTTTCATTTGAAACAAATTCTTATCTTATTTTGTTAACCTTGTCTCTATGCACATGCTCAGTTGCTTCAGTCGTGTCTGACTCTTTGCGACCCTATGGACTGTAGCCTGCCAGGCTCCTCTGTCAATGGGATTCTCTAGGCAAGAATACTGGAGTGGGTTGCCATGCCCGCCTCCAGGGGATCTTCCTGACCCAGGGATTGAACTCACATCTCCTGTATCTCCTGTATTGAAGGTGGATTCTTTAACCTCTTGTCTCTATGAAATTGGATTAAATAGTTATCTATCCAGGTCTTGAAGGAGTTTCCTTGTTGTGGGAGCATCCTTATGCAGTCTTCTTGTGCCTAGTGACTTTGGTGGAGAGCTGGATCTGAAGTGAGGATGAGCCCCGCCTTCCCTGAGGTGTGATGATAGCTATTACCTTGGTGGTAGGTGGGGCTGAAAATGGAGAGGCTGGAACCAGAGCCATGTGTGATCTGGGGCTTCTCTTATGCTCAGCAGGTGTCACCATCCTATCTAGGCTGAGCTTGGGTCCTAAGATGCTAGGTCAGAAGCCCTGAGGTTCTGGTCTGAGTTGGTTTTGTTCCCTCTAAATGTGCGTTCTCCCATCTCCTGGCAATAGCACCTTCAACTTGGTGGGGAACAGTGCTAAAGGAAGTGGGCCAGAGTGGGCACCCAGTGTCAGCCAGGGTACATACTGGGATGGTCCCAGAACACCAATCTGACCTGCAGACTGATCCAGATCCACTGCTTCCGAGAGCACCAGCAATGGCCACCCACACCCCACTCAGATGCACTACCGGGTCCCAGCTGGCTCTGTCTCCCCACCTGAAGTGTACACTCTCTTTGGTACGGTAGCCTTCTCCCTGGTGAGGGTATGCACTGGGGCTAGAGGGTTGGGAGGTGGGAACTGGTCAGAGCCCTGGGCAGTTTCAATCTGCTTCTCCCAGCTTGTGCAGGGAAGTAAGCAAGTGTGTGCACACTCTTCATGAATGGAGCCATGGTTTACTACAGCCCTCCTGTAAGTCCCACTGGTTTTTAAACCAAATAAGGGGACTTATTTTCCTTGTGTTGGATCCCAGGGTGGGAGCCCCAATACATGGTTTGGATCCCTCAATCCCTAGGGAGGATCTCTAAGCTTGTGTAATTCCCCTCCTCTTCTGTGTAGGCCCTGCCCTGGTGATTGCTCCTTCCCTTATTACCTGGTTCCAGGTAGATCTTTCTTTACAGTCTTTGTTGTAGAAGAGTCTTTCTGCCAGTCTCCTGTTTGTTTTCAGTGAGAATTGCTCCACCTGTATGTTAGGGGTAATACACTGAAACTGCCCACTCTAGTCAGGCACCATAGTACCATTTGCATGAGTTATTTTATGACACAAGGTTCTGGTAAGGAATACGGAATTAATAGGCCACCACCAACCAGAAGAGTTTGGGAAAGGTCAAAAGAAGATGCCACATGTCCTTTCATCTCCCAGAATCCTTCTAACTGGCATCCATCTTGGTTGAGCAATGGGTGCCTCACCAGGAAGAACCCTGAATCAGAACGATCGGCCTAGGACACCTGGAAACTAATCCCATCACCATAAAACTTGAGACTGTGAGCCACATGACAGAGCAGTTCTACTGGGTTCCCTTATCCTCCTGGTCTCTGCCCAGGTGTCCTTTCCCAATAAAGTCTCTTGCTTAGGCAGCACATGTGTCTCCTTGGACAATTCATTTCCCAGTGTTAGACAACAGCCCACTCTCAGGCCCTGGAATGAGTCTCCTTTCCTGCAACATGTAGCTGTAACTTTGATGTGTGCACTGGGGAAGGGGAGCTCAGTGTTCTTCTCTCGTCCACCATCTTGATCTCCTCCCTGCATATACTAGAAACATTTATTTCTTGACATAGGTTGTACTTACATGAATATTTCCTTGAAATTGTTTATTAAGTTGTACGTAAATGTCTTGTGGAGTTTTGTTTATGTATATTTCACAATTAAAAGGGGAGAAGGCCTGCATGTTAATTAATGAAAATGAAACATTCCAATAGGAAAGTGGGCAAAAAATCAGAACTGAGTAGTCATTAAACATTAAAAATATTCTCAACACCATTAGTAATCAGGGAAATACAAATTAAAAATGCAATGGTATGGGGAGGGAGGTGGGAGGGGGGGTTCAGGATTGGGAACACATGTACACCCATGGCGGATTCATGTTGATGTATGGCAAAACCAATACAATATTGTAAATTAATTAGCCTCTAATTAAAATAAATAAATTTAAATAAATAAATAAATAAATAAAAATGCAATGAGATACCACTTATGCTATGCTAAGTCACTTCAGTTGTGTCCGACTCTGTGCGACCCCATAGATGGCAGCCCACCAGGCTCCCCTGTCCCTGGGATTCTCCAGGCAAGAACACTGGAGTGGGTTGCCATTTCTTTCTCCAATGCATGAAAGTGAAAAGTGAAAAGTGAAAGTGAAGTCGCTCAGTCGTGTCCGACTCTTAGCGACCCCATGGACTGCAGCCCACCAGGCTCCTCCATCCATGGGATTTTCCAGGCAAGAGTACTGGAGTGGGTTGCCATTGTAAGACCCACCAAATGTGCTTTAAAAGTATGATAATATCAACTGTTGGTGAGACTATGGAAGAACAGAAACTTCTATAAGCTACTGGAAACCAAACTGAAAAAACAACTGGGGCATTATCTAGCAGAGCTAACACATGTATGTCCACAACCCAGCATTTACTGTCCAGGATACATACATGAAAAGAAAGTGGAAGTGAAAGTCACTCAGTTGTGTCCGACTCTCTGCGACCCCATGGACTGTACAGTCCATGGAACTCTCCAGGCCAGAATACTGGAGTGGGGAGGCTTTTCTGTCTCCAGGGGATCTTCCCAACCCAGGAATCAAACCCAGGTTGATTAGGGAAGCCCAGATACAAACATAAGGATATTCACAGCAACATCATTTATAACAGCAAAATTTTGGAAACAATTTAAGTATTGATCAATAGGAGAAAGAATAACATTTCTATTTATTTAACAGTCAGAAATAGATTAACTAGAGCTACACAAATCTATGGCTTCCCAGGTGGTGCTAGTGGTAAAGAATCTGCCTGCTAACACAGGAGATGCAAGAAATGCAGGTTCAACCCCTGGATGGGAAGATCACCTGGAGTAGGAAGCAGCAACCCACTCCAGTATTCTTGTCTGGGAAATCCCACGGACAGAGAAGCCTGGCAGGCTATGGTCCATAGGGCCACAAAGAGTCGAATGCAACTGAGCACACACACATCTACATGAATGAATCTTACAAACATGTTAAGGAAATCAAGTCAACAGAAAAAAAGTATGATTTTTTAATATAAAATTAAAACTCACAAAATTACATACATGCATGTTAGAGATACATACATAAGGGGTAAAATTGCAAAGAAAAGAACTGATAAACACCAAACTAGGGTGATGGTTGAGGGTGCCTATTGGGGGCTGGGATTGAGAATGGACACACAGGTGACTATAAGACATTGCTAACACCCAATTTGTTCCTATTTCTCAAGCTGGGTGATAGATAGAAGTTGATTAATTTTACTTATTTTTAAATTACATCAATTTTACTTATGTTTTTGGTTATATTACATCTTTCATTTTATAAGTTTTTGACATTAAAAATAAAGAATCTTATTATTGTTTTGCTGTCCCAAGTACCAGACAAGTTTCCAGGAAGGGATTATGAGGTTTACAATCTTTATAGCAAGACTATTCCACATGGAATAATTATTTTTAAAAAATGCTTTCTAGTTTACCAGTTAGATTTAAGAGAGTGTAGATTGTACAAACAATTATTCAGTGTGCAGATACCCCATGTTCACTTACCCCAAGAGTTCCTGCACTGGCAGAAGTGTTTTATATCAAAGCTGAGCCCAAATCGGCCACCCATTATCCTACATACATTACGCCAGAGAACTCACACATTTGTGGGGATTAAAGCCCAAGAGAAGATTCAATTCCCCTGCAAAACAAGGCTAATGCTTTGGAAGCACAAGATACAAGTTTATGAGAAAAGAAAATCAATACTTAATCATCAGTCCTCATGTTCTACTCTTGCTGTAAACCATTCTTTTCTGAATAGTCCACCAACACTTTAATGCCTACGCCAGAATGTTAGAAAGCATGGTTTAGGCAATAATGTCAGAGTTTGATTGTTTTTAACAATGCTTCTTTTATAACCTAGAAATGTAATTAATTAATAATATCAGAAAAAGCAGGAAGGCGGTCATCTTAAATTTTAAAATCTTTTAGTCTCATTGTCAAGTTACCAGAAAAATATGAGATCACACTTGTAATTGGGCAGCATGACTCTCATTGCAACTTGTTAATCCTTAATTTTTCTTTCTTTAGAGCATGTATCCAGGCGAAAAAAAAAAAAAAAAAAAAAACTTGCAACCATCTTGTTGATTGTTTTTGGACTGTATTATTCTGACTTTCTCCTGTTCAGGCTGAAATGGAAGAGATGTCAGAGCATGGAGGGGCAAGCAGCAGATAGCACAAGCCCTTGCTTCCACGTCCTGTATATTGCAAACAGTGCTGCAACAAACACTGGGGCATGTATCCTTTCTGATCATTTTTTTTCTCTGTTTATAGGCCCAGGAGTGGGATTGCAGGAATAATGTCATTTGCAGCAACATGGATGGACCTAGAGGGTGTCATACTGAATGAAGCAAATCAGATAGAGAAATATCGTATGACATCCCTTATATGTGGAGTCTAAACATAATGAATGAAATTACGTACAAAACAGAAAGAGACTCAAGACTTAAAAAATGAACTTATGGCTACTGGGGAAAAGGGACAGTTAGGGACTTTGGGAAGGTCGTATACACATTGCTATATTTAAAATGGGTAACCAACAAGGACCTGCTGTATAGCAGAGGGAACTCTGCTCAATGTCATGTGGCAGCCTGGATGGGAGAAGGCTTTGGGGGAGAATGGATACATGTATATAAATATACAGTGAGCCCCTTCACTGCTCACCTGAAACTACCACAACACTGTTAATCGGCTATACCCCAATACAAGTTTGAAAAAATAAAAGAAAGCCTAGGCTGTGCTTTGAGGAAAACCACTGCGTTTTGTGAATGCTGGAGGTGCCCTTGTGGTTAAGGGAGTTGCAGGACTTTCTCTTCTTTTCAGCATCACCTTTGCCTCAGACTTACATGGAAAAGCTTCCTCTCAAACTTTTCTAAGGGGCTTTTAATGACTGAGGGCTTCCCTGGTGGCTCAGATGGTAAAGGGTCTGTCTGCAATGTGGGAGACCCAGGTTTGATCCCTGGGTCAGGAAGACCCACTGGAAAAGGAAATGGCAACCCACTCCAACATTCTTACCTGGAAAATCCCATGGACATAGGAGCCTGACAGGCTTCAGTCCATGCAGTCACCAAAAATTGGACATGACAGAGAGACGAGACTTTAATGACTGATAGCCAAAGAAATTCTGAAGACTGTTTCCTGAGAAGGACCGAAAGTAAAAGACACTTCTGACATGATCAAACTACCCCACTAAACTTCCATATACTTGGATTTTCCTGGAGGTGGAAGACATGCCTTCCAACTAATTTGGCTTTTAACATCTCTAATTTGAGTCACTGAGAACTGCACACAGATGGGAAGAGAAAAGAGGAGGAGAGTAATTGAGACAAAAAAACTCAGGCTTCATTTTCTAAGTTGCTCTGGGCTTTTTTTTTTTTTTTTCCTTGTTTTATCTAACCTAGTCTGAGAGCCTGTCTTATGAAATTTGGACAATACAAGTTTCCATAGATGCACACTGAGAAACATCTGGACTCTTGGCAGCAATTTGCCAAGCCCAAGTCAGCAACAATGGTTGCTGCCATGAAGAGCAGGAAGAAATGGTAGAGATAAATGAGTGGTAAATATTTCTGAGAGATCACAATAAGATGTTCCCCCTCTTAAGTCTTGCCAGAGTTCCCTGTTTACCTTTTGAATGTTCTTAATTATACAACCTTTAACTTTGTGGAGCTCTGATTTAGTGTCACTTAATTTCATAAAACTATAACCAGATGTGCAATTCTTTTAATGTTCAGAGTTCTATCAGGAACATGTGTTGACTATCTCAATAGAAAGGTTGCAAAAGTTCTTGAAAAATAAACCTACCTACTTTTCAAAATCAGATTTTATAAACTTTCCTATAACACTAGTGTGACATCAGCATATCTGACTCTTAACTCTCACAGTCCATATGGGCACAGAGAGGTCTTTTGTACATTTGTTATATAAGCCCTAGAGCTAGATTCATACACTTTTTGTTTTTAAGTTGGAAGGCTCCTTAGAGATGATTTAGTCTAGTCTTTTAATTCTAAAGAAACAATAAATGTGTGTTGAATGACTAAGGAAGGAATTCTATTATAGTAAGGTTTATAGAGGACATAAAGGTAATTCCTGCCCCATGAAATTGATATCCCGTTAGGCAAAAGGAGAAATATACACAAGTAACATGAGCAAGAATATTAAAGTGCCCCAAGTGGATACATGAAACACTGAAGTTTTGGAGTAGAAGAACAACTCAAAAATTCATGGTGGGGTCTGAGGTTGGAAGAGAGAACTTTCCTTTAAAAATATAAAATAGGATTTGGCTCTTAAGACCTGATCAAACTTACAAGCTTTTGCACAGCAAACAAAGCCATACAAAATGAAAAGACAACCTACAAAATGGGAGAAAATATTTGCAAATTATGTGACAGATAAGGGTTTAATCTCCAAAATGCACAAACAGCTCATATAACTCAAAAACAACAAAACAAACAATTCAATCAAAAAATGGGCAGAGAAGACCTCAGTAGACATTTCTCCAAAGAAGACATACAGATGGTCAGTAGACAACATGAAAAGATGATCAATATCACTAATCATAAGATAAATGCAAATCAAAACTACAATGAGTTACCACCTCCCACCAGTCAGAATGCCCATGATCAAAAGTCTACAGATAACAAATGCTGGAGAGGGTGTGGAGAAAAGGGAACCCTCCTACACTGTTAGTGGGAATGTAATTGGTGCAGCCAGTGTGGAAAATAGCATGGAGGTTCCTCAGAAAACTAAAAATAGAATTGCCATATGATCCATTCAGTCCTACTCTCAGGCCTATATCCAGACAAAACTATAATTCAAAAATATATATGCACCTCTATGTTAACAGCAGAACTATTCACAATAGCCAAAAGATGGAAACAACCTAATGTCCATCACAGATGACTGGGTAAATAAGATGTGGTACATAGGTACAATGGACTATTACTCAGCCATAAAACAGAATGGAATAACGGCATTTGCAGCAACATGGATGCAACCAGAAATTATCATACTAAGTGAAGTAAGTCAGAAAAAGACAAATACCATATGATATCACTTAAATGTAGAATCTAAAATATTACACAAATGAGCCTATCTATGAAACAGAAATGGACTTATAGACATAAAGAACAAACTTGTCGTTGGCAAGAAGGAGGAGGGTTGGAGGGTAAGAACTGTGAATTGGGGTTAGCAGATATAAACTATGATATATAGGATAGATAACAAGGTCCTGCTGTACAGCACAGGGAACTATATTCAATATAATGTTAGCACAACACTATAAACCCTTCAAGGATCACAACCATGTCAAGGTGAAGGGTTTGAATAACTCAATGAAGCTCTATATGCCATGCTGTTCAGGGCCACCCAAGATGGACAGGCTCAGATCATGAGCTCCTTATTGCAAAATTCAGGCTTAAATCGAAGAAAGTAGGGAAAACCACCAGGCCATTCAGTGTGTTAGTCACTCAGTCGTGTCCAACTCTTTTTGACCCCATCCACGGACTGTAGCTCTCCAGGCTCCTCTGTTCATGGAATTCTCCAGGCAAGAACACTGGAGTGGGTTGCCATTTCCTTCCCCAGGGGATCTTCCCAACCCAGGAATCAAACCCAGGTCTCCCACATTGCAGGCAGATTCTTTACCATCTGAGTCAGGGAAGCCCTAAATCAAATACCTTAGGATTATACAGTGGAGGTGATGAATAGATTCAAGGGATTAGATCTGGTAGACACAGTGCCTGCAGAAGTATGGACAGAGGTTTGTAACATTGTACAGGAGGCACTGACCAAAATCATCCCAAAGAAGAAGAAATGCAAGAAGGCAAAGTAGTTGTCTGAGGAGCCTTTACAATTAGCTGAGGAAAGAGAGAAGCGAAAGGCAAGGGAGAAAAAGGAAGACATACCCAACTGAATGCCAAGTTTCAGAGAACAGCAAGGTAAGATAAGAGGGTCCACTTAGATGAACAAGGCAAAGAAATAGAGGAAAACAACAAAATGGGAAACACTAAAGATCTCTTTGGGAAAATTGGAGGTATCAAGGGAACACCATGCAAGGACGGGCACAATAAAAGACAGAAATGGTAAGGACCTAACAGAAGCAGAGGAGACTAAGAAGAGATGGCACAGAATACACAGAACTATACAAAAAAGATCTTAATGACCCAGATAACCATGATGGTGCAGTCACTCAGCTAAAACTGGACATCCTGGAGTGTGAAGTCAAGTGGGCCTTAGGAAGCATTACTATGAAGAAAGCTAGTGGAGGTGACAGAATTCCAGCTGAGCTAAACTCCTAAAAGATGATGCTGTTAAAGTGCTGCACTCAATATGTCAGCAAATTTGGAAAACTCAGCAGTGGCCACAGGAAAAGGTCAGATTTCATTCCAATCCAAAAGAAAGGCAATGCCAAAAAATGTTCAAACTACTCTAAAATTGCACTCATTTCACATTCTAGCAAGGTTATGCTCAAAATCCTTCATGCTGGGCTTCAGTAGTATATGAACTGAGAACTTCCAGATGCACAAGCTGGGTTTCAAAGAGGCAGAGGAGCAAGAGATCAAATTGCCAACATTCCTTAGATCATGGAGAAAGCAAAGGAGTTTCAGAAAAACATCTACTTCTGCTTCATTGACTACATTAAATCTCTGACTGTGTGGATCACAACAAGCTGTGGAAAATTCTTAAAGAGATGGGAATACTAGACCACCTTACCTGTCTCCTGAGAAACCTGTATGTGGATCAAGAAGCAACAGTTAGAACTAGACATAGAACAATGGACTGGTTCAAAATTGGGAAAGGAGTATGACAAGGCCACATACTATCATCCTGCTTACTTAACTTCTATGCAGAGTACATCATGCAAAATGCTAGGATGGATGAATCACAAGCTGGAATAAAGATTGAGGGGGAAAATATCAACAACATCAGATATGCAGATGATATCACTTTAATGGTAGAAAGTGAAGAGGAACTAAAGAGCCTCTTGATGAGGGTAAAAGAGGAGAGTGGAAAAAGCCGGCTTATAACTCAACATTCAAAAAACTAAGATTATGGCATCCAGTCCCATCACTTCATGGTAAATAGAAGGGGAAAATGGAAGCAGTGACTGATTTTATATTCTTGGGCTCCAAAATCACTGTGGATGGTGACTGCAGCCATGAAGTTTAAAGTCCCTTGCTCCTTGGAAGAAAAGCTATGACAAACCTAGACAGCAGAGATATCACTTTGTATAGTCAAAGCTATGGATTTTCCAGTAGTCATGTACAGATGTGAGAGCTGGACCATAAAGAAGGCTGAGCACCAAAGAATTGATCCTTTCGAATTGTGGTGCTGGAGAAGACTCTTTAGAGTTCCTTGGACTGCAAAAAGATCAAACCAGTCAATCCTAAAGGAAGTCAACCCTGAATGTTTATTGGAAGGACTGTTGCTGAAACTGAAGCTCCAATACTTTGGCCACCTGATGTGAAGAGCTGAGTCATTCAAAAACACTCTGATGCTGGGAAATACTGAAGACAAAAGGAGAAGGAGGTGGCAGAGGATGAGATGGCTAGCATCACTGACACAATAGACATGAATTTGCGCAAATGCTGGGAGACAGTGGAGGACAGAGGACTGTGTTGTGCTACAGTCCATTGGTTCGCAGGATCTGGACGCAACTGAGCAACTCAACAACAACAGCAACATTATAAATCAACTATACTTCAATACCAAAATAGAAGATTTGGCCCTTCAAAAGTCGGTAAGATTTTGACAGGAGAAAGTATAAATCAAGGAAATTGCAGCTAGGTAATAACATAGACATGTATGAAAACTCAGAGAGAAAGCTTTGAAAATCAGTTGGTCTTTCCTACTAGACTGAGAAAGAGCTATGCAACCAAACAATTGCCTGACTGAAAAGAATTGTATTCTTGATTCAAGTCTTTAAAATTCTTGCAAATACATCTAGTTTAAATGTTAACCTCTGATAACAGAATCTGCTACCTCTTGAGAGTTCCTGCCCCAACTTTGTTTACTTCTATTTTCTCTTTATTGAGCTAAAACCATTTTTCTTATGGCTTGAATTTGTTTGCTCAAGTTCTACATCTTACGGCCACACAGAACAAAAGCCCTTTTTTCCAACGTCTTTTTTTACCCCCCCCCCCAATTGTGGTCATTATGGCCAAAATATCTCCAATTTTTAAAACCACTCATTCTATGATATGGTCATTAATCATTCCCCATCCTGGACACTGAATTCTGACTGAACTCAGTGTTTCTGATATCCCCTTTGGGGGAAACACCTCCATAGGACACAATTCTGAAGACACTATGTGCAGAGGAGCAGTTTACTATCCCTCTTACTCTTTTCATAGACATCCTCATGTAACTGATGCAGATTAAGGCCCCCTTCATTTAGACTTAATGTAGTAGGCAATGCAAGACCTCGAAGGCTTTTGAGCACAGGCTGTCAGTGGCTACAGTTGCATTAGTGAAAGACAGACTGGAGGCCAGAAAGAGGGAGATAATTAGGAAATAAGGTAATGGTCCAGGCTCTGTCGGTGGCTCAGCAGTGAAGAATCCACCTGCAATGCAGGAGCCATAGGAAATGTGGGTTTGATCCCTAGGTTGAGAAGATCCCCTGGAAGAAGGTATGGCAACCCACTCCAGTATTCTTGTTTGGAGAATCCCATGGACAGAGGAGCCCGGCAGGCTACAGTCAATAGAGTCGCAAAGAGTCAGACACAACTGAAGCGACAGCACACACGCCTGCACGCACACAAAGTAATGTTCCAGGAAAAAGGCAATGAGAGGCTGTTGTAGAGTGGTGATAGTGCAGATGGTGTGTGATGGGAAGGGCATAGGGATGTAGATACCTCATTAGATGGCATCTCATTAGATGGGAGAGGGAGAAGCCACAGAATTTCCAAGGCTTTTAATTTGGACTGGGAAAATAGTGTTTTCTTTCATCACATATAATGAGAAACTCTTAAGGCACAATCAATTGCAAGGAAAAATGTTGGGTTTGGTTTTGGACATGTAGAGTTTGAGGTGGCACCAGAGGCTAAGAATGAAGGAAAACTGGGGAGCTTTCTTCCCTTAACAGTTGAGACTGTGGGAGTGGGTAAGACCCTCAAAGCAGTGTCTTTAAAGAGAGAAGAGAACCTTGAGAAACATCTGCTTTCAGGGGTTTACAGGAATCAGAAGAAGCAGAGGAGAATGAAGAGAACTCATATAATCCAGGGTAGGCATATAAAGAGAGGGATCAAGTTTTTGTTTGTTTTTAAACTTTTATTGGAGTATAGTTGATTTATAATGTGTTAGTTTCTGCTTTATAACAAAGTGAATCAGATATATATATATATACATATTCAGTCTCTTTTAGATTTTTTTCCCATATAGGCCATTATAGACTATTGAGTAGAGTTCCCTGTGCTATACAGTAGGTCCTTATTAGTTATCTATTTTATATATCATAGTGTGGATATGTCAATCCCAATCTCCTAATTTATCCTTCCCCTTGCTCTTAGTCCCTGGTAACCATAAATTTGTTTTTGACATATAGGAAAAGGAGTATGTCAAAGCTGTATATTGTCACCCTGCTTATTTAAGTTATATTCAGAATACATCATGGGAAATGCTGGGCTGGATGAATTGCAAGCTGGAACCAGGATTGCTGGGAGAAACATCAATAACTTCAGATATGCAGATGATACCACCCTTATGGCAGAAAGTGAAGAAGAACTAAAGAGCCTCTTGATGAAAGTGAAAGAGGAGAGTGAAAAAGTTGGCTTAAAGCTCAACATTCAGAAAACGAAGATCATGGCATCTGGTCTCATCACTTCATGGGAAATAGGTGGGGAAACAGTGGAAACAGTGTCAGACTTCATTTTGGGGGCCTCCAAAATCACTGCAGATGGTGATTGCAGCCATGAAATTAAAAGACGCTTATTCCTTGGAAGGAAAGTTATGACCAATCTAGATAGCATATTGAAAAACAGAGACATGACTTTGCCAACAAAAGTCTGTCTAGTCAAAGCTATGGTTTTTCCAGTAGTCATCTATGGATGTGAGAGTTGGACTATAAAGAAAGTTGAGCGCTGAAGAATTGATGCTCTTGCACTGTGGTGTTGGAGAAGACTTTTGAGACTCCCTTGGACAGAAAGGATATCCAATCAGTCCATCCTAAAGGAAATCACTTCTGAGTGTTCACTGAACGGATTGATGCTGAAGCTGAAATTCCAATCCTTTGGCCACCTGATGCGAAGAACTGACTCCTTGGAAAAGACCCTGATGCTGGGAAAGATTGAAGGTGGGAAGGGAAGGGGACGACAGAGGATGAGATGGTTGGATGCCATCACCAACTCAATGGACATGAGTTTGGGTAAACTCTGGGAGTTGGTGATGGACAAGGAGGCCTGGTGTGCTGCAGTCCATGGGGTCGCAAAGAGTTGGACACGACGGAGCGACTGAACTGAACTGAATTCAGTCCAAAGTTTTTTTTTTTTTAAATTGTCAAATGCCAGGGAAGTCAGGGAGAATAAATACTGAGAGAAAGCTATCCCACTTGATGATTAAGAATACATATTTTTAAAGGGTAATTTTAGTGGCATATTGGAGAGCAATTACCTAAGATATTGGGCTATGAGTAGGTCATGAGGAAGGGGAGACAACGAAAATTAATGACATAAAGAAAAGTGCCACTCAGGTGAAGGAGAAGATGAATAAGATCAAAGGAACCTGTTTGATGATTATGACGGGGGTGGGAGGGGGTTGTTGGTTTTATTAAAGATGGGGACACCTGAGCACACAGTTAAAGGACACAGTGAAGAGGGAGGGGTGAGAGGAGGGAAGCACACTGTGGAATCCTTGACTCTGTAGGTGAGTTGAGATAGTTAAGTACATCCCATCCACAGTCTAGTCAAATATAATGGTTTAGTGCTAGCATTCAAGTATTCAACTTAAGGACATTTACAGTATATTACTGTAAAGAAAAAAGTAAAAGTGAAGTCCTGTCCCATTGTTTGTGAGCCCATGGACTGCAGCCTACCAGGCTCCTCTGTCCATGGGATTTTCCAGGCAAGAGTACTGGAGTGGGCTGCAATTTCCTTCTCCAAAAGAACAGAAGTTTAATGAAAAAAACTCCCCAAATATGTTTGCGAAATAGACCACTGCCTTTCCTGCCTCTTTCTGTGTCTTCCTGTCCATCTTGATCTATTTCCCAGACAAGTGATTTGACAAGCCAAGTCAACTTCATATTGACCATGAAATTATTTCATACAGGCAGGTAAGTTAAGTAAAATGAGAACATTTTCAGTGCTGAATCCTGGGTCCTGAGAGAACAAGAGCTTTACATCAAATATGATACTAGAATGGGACTCATTTTGTGCTAAACTGATTTCTTATTTAAATAGTTCTTTATAAATTTATGTTTCATTTGCTCACCATTTTGGCTGCTTCCCTTTATTGTGTGTGGTAGATTAAAGAGTAAATGTTTATCAAAGATACTTTTCCTTGAAACAGCAAAACTTCAGGGGTAGAATGTGCCTATTAAACCTGCTTTACCATTTAACTTTTAACATAATTGGACCTATTCAAAGGGTTTTTTTGTGAGTTCAATGAGACAGAGCTTTTCTTTCTACTGCTAACTGCAGAAATAAGAAAAATGCCATAGCATTTGATAGAGATTCAGCAAAATTAACATTTTTAAGGGAAACTCAAATGTTTCTTGTTAACATAAATGAATAAACTGTCTGAAACAACATGTCATTCCCTATAATTAATCACCTCTATCTGAGGTTGCTAACACACATGCACACACAGACACACACACACTTCATAATGTCAGGTAGTGGTAAGGTCTATGAAGAAAATAAATAAGTCAGGTTAAAGAGATGATATCACTGATACTATTTTAGATAGTGTGGTCAGTGAAGGACTAAGAAAGAAAGATTTAAGGAAAGACTTGGATGAATCCAGGCTTCCCTAGTAGCTCAGCTGGTGAAGAATCTGCCTGCATGTGTGGGAGACCTGAGTTCAATCCCTGGGTTGGGAAGGTCTCCTGGAGAAGGGAATGGCTACCCACTCCAGTATTCTGGCCTGGAGAATTCCATGGACAGAGGAGCCTGGCAGGCTGTAGTCCATAGGGTTGCAAAGAGCCAAACACAACTGAGCGACTTTGACTTTTTGGATGAATCATACCCAGCATTTCTTGA
This sequence comes from Bubalus bubalis, assembly GCF_019923935.1. Classification (NCBI taxonomy): domain Eukaryota; kingdom Metazoa; phylum Chordata; class Mammalia; order Artiodactyla; family Bovidae; genus Bubalus; species Bubalus bubalis. The sequence goes on from NC_059160.1 coordinate 35,454,131, forward strand.
GCACTTACTATGTGTGAGACATTTGTGCTAGGCTCTATATCATTGAATCTTTATCCTGATTTGCTTTACAAAAGAGGAAACTGAGGCTCAGGGAAGATAAATAACTTGCTCAGTAACTGACACATTCTAGTAAGACTCACAAGCTCTGGCTGAGACTTGCTTTTCCCCTTGCTGCTATTAATATTACTATTAACTTTAATATTAACATTAATGTTAATGGATGAGTAATGGCCTGAAATTAATATTAACATTACTGTTAATATTAAAGAAGAGCCCCTGCTGGGTAGAGGGTTTTCCCTTATTTATTTTTTATGAGTAGTACCTAGGTAAGAAGTGAATTTTACAGAATTCCAGTGTCCCTGTGCAATCTTGGGTACCATCTGCCTCTTGATTGGAGACAACAGACACTTCACTGATACTAGTCAAATCCAGAAGGCAGCATCTTAGTAGACAAGAAAGGATGAGACCTGATGAACCAGTGGAGGGAACTGCCTTTGTCAGGGGAGAGGATCATGTATCCATGGTAGTGAAGGTAGGTGGGTGGGTGTATTGGCATGGATGCAGGTGGCGAGTAGAGGTGGTGGGAGCCTGCAGACATTTCCTTCTGGTGGCTTCTACTTTCTCAAAGAGTTGAAATAGGAAGGGTGATTTTAAAATATCAGTAAAGTATGAAGTGATGCTTATTTCCTTTAGTGATAAGGTAATTCTCCCTAGTGTAAAACACTTCATTTAACAGAAAACTACTGTAAGGGGAGATAGACAGGAAGAACATCAACTGCATTGCCAACTGATAAACAGCTAAGTAATACTAGTCTCAGTAGAGAAAGTGTGAGCCTAGAGAAGCAAGTAATATACTCTTCTTGAGTGACTGAAAGAAAGTTTTAAAGAGTAGGGGAAATCTGAAGCAGCACTGGAAGGATCTAATGGTAATAGACAGACTCTGGACTAAGTATTGACTTAGCCAAAAAGTTTGCTCAATTTTAAGTAAAAAATAAGACACATTTTTTTTTTTTCATTTTCACCAAGAACTTGATTGAACAATGCATTCACTAACCAAATGAACTTCTTGGCCAACCCAATATTTCTATTCATACTGATCCTAGGAGGCGTAGGTATTATTCCTGCTCCCATATTACAGGTCAAGGGATTGATGTACCCACTCACACAGCTTGTGTGTGCAGCATTGACACACACTTGCCTGGTCCGACTCCAGAGACTGCTCTCTCAATCATTTCCCCAATCTTAACTTTTCTAGATGAATTGTGCTCAGATCCTCAGTCGTGTCTGCCTCTTTGCGATCACATGAACTGTAGCCCACCAGGTTCCTCTGCCAGTGGGATTCTCCTGGCAACAATACTGGAGTGGGTTGCCATTTCCTCCTCCAGGGCAATCTTCCCAACCCAGGAATCGAACCTGCATCTCTTATATCTCCTGCATTGGCAGGCAGATTCTTCATCACTAGTCCTATCACAAGTTAAGAACAGCCTTTTCAATCTCCTATTTGTCCCTCTGTGGTTGTTTATGCATTAGCTAACTGTAGAATTTTACTGGAGATGGACATTTTGATTGATTTCAACCAAGTCTGCCTATTAGGGTTACCAAGGGAGCTTTTAGAAAATTTCAGGTCCCAGGCTGTACCTTTGGGAATTCTTATTTAATTGGTCTCTATTAGGGCTCAGGGATCAGTGTTTTTAAGAATCACTCCCCAGGTGATTCTAATGTGCAGCTGGGGCTGAAAGTCACCGACATAAATGAATGAAGAGTTCTGAGGGGTAGAGTAAAGAATTTGATACTTGCAGTACCATCACTTTGGCTGGTTAAGAATTTTCTCCCTTAAAGTGGAAATGCTCTAAGAGGTTGGAGCACCCTGTTAAGTCTCTAAAAAGATCTCAGTAGGAGTGATTTTATCAACTTTCCTTTCTCCTTGTGAGGAGATCTTTAGGAGGGGCCGACAGTAGAATCAAAGAAACTAAGGCTGACTATAAAGTCAATGATTTGCTCTGTCAGTAAAATCATTTGATGTCAATTTGAATATTTGTCAATGTAATTTAATAATTGACTCCAAGACCAAGTCAGCTGCTAAAATGATCAAAAGATAACTCTAAATAAATTTCAGGATCATACTTTGGTCAGTAAAATACAAAGATGGCCAGGCTATGAGCTTCGTGAAAGCAGGTGATCTGTCTTTCTGTATCCACAGTACCTAGCATAGTATTATTACACGTAAAACCTAGCAGCCATTCATTACACACCTGTTAAATGAGTGAAATTCATCACCCATCTTCATCACTGTGAAATGATTTGCCCCAGAAGAGAGGCACTATTTTAAGACATTTTATAACTTGCTCCAATTTATCGATCCATTTCTGTATTCAGTGACATTTGGATTGTTCCCAATTTTTCCTGTTAAAAACAATACAAAAAACACCTTTGTATATATTTGCCTGTGCATTCACAGAGCAGTCTTTCCAGAATATATCCAAAAAAGTAGAATTGCTGGGTTGGTGGTATGTGCTTAGTAACCATTTATACATTATCAACTAGGTTTCCAACTTTATACTACAATTAATACACAAAATGAAAAATATGAAGAGAATATTATCAATTTGACTTAAAGTATAAAAATTCTAAATAACAAAATAAACACAGAGCAAATCAATGGCTTTCTAGTCAACCTTGGTTTCTTTGATTCCACTACCAGCCCCTCCTGAACATCTACTCATGAGGAGAAAGGAAAGTTGATAAAATCACTCCCACTAAGATCTTTTTAGAGGTTTAATATGTGGTTCCAACCTCTTAGAGCATTTCCATTTAAGGGAGAAAATTCTTAACCCAAAGTAATGGTACTGCAAGTATTAAAATTCTTTTATCCCTCCTCAGAACTCTTCTTTCATTTAAGTTGGTAATTCTCAGCCCCAGCTGCATATTAGAATCACCTTTTCACTTCTTTTCAGTGCAAGTAAAATATATAATAATAAACTCAAAGTTCTGAGCCCCCCTTTTGTAATCAGCTTATAAAATGGCTAAAAGAGACTACCACTCCGACTCCACCCCACCCCATTATGCCTGTCTTTGCCAGAGAAGATGTTTAGGAGAATGTTCCCATCTCCAGATGGTTCTTCCAGGCAGCCTGGCTGATGGTAGTCAGGCTGAGATCCAGGAAAGAATGATTTAAGGCTGCAGGTGCTCCTTCTGCTGTTTTTTCCAAAGCAAACGTCCAGCCCTCTGTGGGTGGGGCAGAGCCCAGGGCCTCCTGCAGCCCCTCCCTAGCATTCTTGCCTTTCCCTCCAGTTCACTCCCCTGACTCCTCACCACCCAGCCCTGCCTAGGACAGACTCCTTTTAGCAAACTGGACCATCAAACTTTCCTGGGCATAACTAATACAAGAGAATTTTCACTAAAGCTCATCATGGATAGATTTGCTAATCCCCTGCCTTTTTGAAGTATTCACTGTAAGATTTTTCTGCTAACATGTAAATTCTGGCTGTAATCGAATAACTCAGAGTGGAAGTCTCTGACCCTTCTCAGGGAATCCTCTGAACTCTCTATCTCCAAAAGTTTTAGCTTTTAAATATTCAAGAGATGTGAAATGCATACAGTGATGACCATGTGTAATTTATGATGTAAATTCGACTTGAAATTTGGGTGTGCCATGCTGAGAAAAAGAGAAAAAAGCTTGATTATTGCCATAGCTTACTTTCAGTTATGATGGAGTTCCCTTTCCAGAGGTAATTGTATGTTCACATATATGATTGTATTTTAGATGGAATACCAATACCTATGGGCTTCCCTAGTGGCTCAAATGGTAGAATCTGCCTGCAATGCAGGAGAGTGGGGTTGGATCCCTGGGTTAAGAAGATCCCCTGGAGTAGGAAATGGCAACTCACTCCAGTATTGAGTGGAGAATTCTGTGGACAGGGGAGCCTGTGGGTTTTCCATACTATTAAACTTTTGGCTGCACCAGGTCTTCTCTGCAGCATGCAGGCTTTTTCTAGTTGCGGAGCATGGGCTTTAGAGTGTGAGGGCTCAGTAGTTACCCTGTGGCATGTGAGGTCTTATTTCCCTGACCAGGGGTTGAACCTGCATCCTCTGCATTGCAGGGTAGATTCTTAACAGGCAGATCACAAAGGAAGTCCCCCAATGTTTTAAAAGGGCATTTCAGAAAAAAATGGCAGACAGGCCTTTTTAAATGTTAACAAGAACTTTAACATCTTCTCTTCAATTCTATGTACTCAATTCCAACATTCACAGTTAGCAAAATAAATGTAATGGGTCTGTTTTGTTGTTGTTGCTGTTTCTCTTAAGCATAAGATACATGCTAAAATGCACCTTTTCCACGTAAAAGTTTCTTTTTCTTCAACATGATAGGAGTAAAGCTCCTAGCTTTTCCTGCCACAGGAAAACAAAAACTGTTCAAACTGCTACCCAACTTGTCCATCTTAATGGGCTCCAGGGACATGCCAGCTTCTCACAGAGCAGGTCATTCAATTTGACTTTTCTCACCCTGTTTTTTCTCTGAAATGACCTCTCTTCTTGTGTTGAACACAAAAGTCTAAAGTCAGCTTTGCAGCTTCAGGCACCAGGTCACCTTGTTCTTACCACAAAACCCTGAGTGGATTGTATTCATCGCTAAAGCCAGTACTGTCTGCTGCCATGTCTTCATTTGTTCTCAGTTCAGTTCAGTCACTCAATCGTGTCTGACTCTTTGTAACACCATGGACCGCAGCACGCCAGGCCTCCCTGTCCAGTACCAGCTCCCGGAGTTTACTCAAACTCATGTCCATTGAGTCAGTGATGCCATCCAACCATCTCATCCTTTGTTGTCCCCTTCTCCTCCCACCTTCAATCTTTCCCAGCATCAGGGTCTTTTCTAAGGAGTCGGTTCTTCTCCTCAGGTGGTCAAAGTACTGGAGCTTCAGCTTCAGCATCAGTCCTTCCAGTGAATATTCAGGATTGATTTCCTTTAGGATGGACTGATCGGATCGCCTTGTAGTCCAAGAGACTATCAAGAGTCTTCTCCAACACCACAGTTCAAAAGCATCAATTCTTCAGCACTCAGCTTTCTTTATAGTCCAACTCTCATATCCATAGATGACTACTGGAAAAACCATAGCTTTGACTAGATGGACCTTTGTTGGCAAAGTAATGTCTCTGGTTTTTAATATGCTCTCTAGGTTTGTCATAGCTTTTCTTCCAAGGAACAAGCATCTTTTAATTTCATGGCTGCAGTCAACCATCTACAGTGATTTTGGAGCCCAAGAAAATAAAGTCTCTTACTGTTTCCATCAGTTCCCCATCTATTTGCCATGAAGTGATGGGACCAGATACCATGATCTTAGTTTTCTGAATGTTGAGTTATAAGTCAGCTTTTCACTCTCCTCTTTCACTTTCATCAAGAGGCTCTTTAGTTCTTCTTCACTTTCTGCCATAAGGGTGGTGTCATCTGCATATCTGAGGTTATTGATATTTCTCCCAGCAATCTTGATTCCAGCTTGTGCTTCATCCAGCCTGGCATTTCGCCTGATGTACTCTGCATATAAGTTAAATAAGCAGGGTGACAATATACAGCCTTGACATACTCTTTTACCAATTTGGAACCAGTCTGTTGTTCCATGTCCAGGTCTAACTGTTGCTTCTTGACCTGCATACAGATATCTCAGGAGGCAGGTCAGCTGGTCTGGTAGTCTCACCTCTTGAAGAATTTTCCACAGTTTGTTGTGGTCCACACAATCAAAGCCTTCGGCATAGTCAATGGAGCAGAAATAGATGTTTTTCTGGAACTCTCTTGCTTTTTCGATGATCCAGCAGATGTTGGCAATTTGATCTCTGGTTCCGCTGCCTTTTCTAAAACCAGCTTGAACATCTGGAAGTTCACGGTTCACGTATTGCTGAAGCCTGGCTTGGAGAATTTTGAGCATTACTTGACTAGCGTGTGAGATGAGTGCAATTGTGTGGTCGTTTGAGCATTCTTTGGCATTGCCTTTCTTTGCGATTGGAATGAAAACTGACCTTTTCCAGCTCTGTGGCCACTGCTGAGTTTTCCAAATTTGCTGGCATATTGAGTGCAGACTTTCACAGCATCATCTTTTAGGATTTGAAATAGCTCAACTGGAAAATTTACTGAATCCTTGCCTCGTATTAAGTGTTTTATGTGCACCATGTCATGTGATTCTCCCCAGTGCTGTGCAACAGGTATTTCACCCCAGCTGGGCCATAGGACTGGAAAAGGTCAGTTTTCATTCCAATCCCAAAGAAAGGCAATGCCAAAGAATACTCAAACTACTGCACAATTGCACTCATCTCACACGCTAGCAAAGTAGCGTTCAAAATTCTCCAAGCTAGGCTTCAACAGTACATGAATTAAAAACTTCCAGATACTCAAGCTGGATTTATAAAAGGCATAGGAACAAAAGAGCAAATTGCCAATATCCACTGGATCGTTGAAAAATGAAGAAAGTTCCAGAAAAACATCTGCTTCATTGACTACACTACAGAGAAGGCAATGGCAGCCCACTCCAGTAGTCTTGCCTGGAAAATCCCATGGACGGAGGAGCCTGGAAGGCTGCAGTCCATGGGGTCGCTGAGGGTCAGACATGACTGAGCTACTTCACTTTCACTGTTCACTTTCATGCATTGGACAAGGAAATGGCAACCCGCTCCAGTGTTCTTGCCTGGAGAATTCCAGGGATGGGGGAGCCTGGTGGGCTGCCGTCTCTGGGGTCACACAGAGTTGGACACGACTGAAGCAACTTAGCAGCAGCAGCAGCAGCAGCAAAGCCTTTGACTGTGTGGACCACAACAAACTGTGGAAAATTCTTCAAGAGATGGGACTACCAGACCAGCTGACTTGCCTCCTGAGAAATCTGTATGAAGGTCAAGAAGCAACAATTAGATTTGGACATGGAACAACAGACTGGTTCCAAATTGGGAAAGGAGTATGTCAAGGCTGTATATTGTCACCCTGCTTATTTAACTTATATGCAGAGTACATCAGGCGAAATGCCAGGCTGGATGAAGCACAAGCTGGAATCAAGATTGCTGGGAGAAATATCAATAACCTCAGATATGCAGATGACACCACCCTTATGGCAGAAAGTGAAGAAGAACTAAAGAGCCTCTTGATGAAAGTGAAAGAGGAGAGTGAAAAGCTGACTTATAACTCAACATTCAGAAAACTAAGATCATGGTATCTGGTCCCATCACTTCATGGCAAATAGATGGGGAACTGATGGAAACAGTAAGAGACTTTATTTTCTTGGGCTCCAAAATCACTGTAGATGGTTGACTGCAGCCATGAAATTAAAAGATGCTTGTTCCTTGGAAGAAAAGCTATGACAAACCTAGAGAGCATATTAAAAACCAGAGACATTACTTTGCCTACAAAAGTCTGTATAGTCAAAATTATGGTTTTACTAATAGTCACGTTTGGATGTGATAGTTGGACAGTAAAGAAGGCTGAGTGCTGAAGAATTGATGCTTTTGAACTGTGGTGTTGGAGAAGACTCTTGAGAGTCCCTTGGACTGCAAGGAGATCAAACCAGTCAATCCTAAAGGAAATCAATCCTGAATATTCATTGCAAGGACCAATGCTGAAGCTGAAGCTCCAGTACTTTGGACACCTGATGCGACGAGTTGACTCATTAGGAAAGACCCTGATGCTGGGAAAGATTGAAGGTGGGAGAAGGGGTCGACAAAGGATGAGATGGTTGGACGGCATCACTGACTTGATGAATTTGAGTTTGAGCAAGCTCTGGGCATTGTTAATGGACAGGGAGGCCTGGCAGGCTGCAGTCCATGGGGTCACAAAGAGTTGAACACGACTGAGGGACTGAACTGAAACTTGAAACTAAAGACAGATGGAGAGAAACTGAGGCAGGAGATAGATGGGGCCCAGGCTGAGCAGCTGGAGTTTGTATCCCAGGGATGCAAACTCCAAAATAGCAGGAGTGAGTGAGGAGCTAAGCCCTGCCCAGAAAAAAGACCTCATATTCCTCATTCCCAAAGTCAAGGAGATCATCCCAACTATATATGTGCAGAAAGTTTCTTTGGAGGTCAAAAAGTGAGGGGCATCACCTCATAGTCAGTGATGTCAACCTACCCACAGGCCTCTTCACTAGAATTCATCTTGGCTAAGAGCTGTGCGCACACATGGGAGGACCCTGAGATACATCAAATATAGACTCGGAACCAGGCAAAGCAAGATGACTGGCCAAAGAAACCTGGAAAAAAATGCCCCATAAAGTGATTCAATCTGCCAGTAGGGCATGACTCTCTCTCAGCCTGCCCATGCGTCTATCCACATGTATTGTACTCTTTTTCCTTCTGGTAGACACTTTACTTATTTTACTATTTACCATCTCTATGGGGAAATTCATTTCTACACAGCTGATGGGCTAGGGCCTTATCACTGGCCACCGGTCCCCGGCAGGGGCAGGAATCTGGTGGTTAGGATTCAGCACTCTCACCGCCTCTGCCTGACTTCAGTCTCTGGCTGGGAACTGAAACCCTGCTTCAAGCTGCCGCAGGCCAAAGCCACCTGAGATCAAAACTGAAGTGTCAGAGGCTTAAGTAACTTTTCAATAGAGTCCGGCAAGTGGCAGGGAGAGGACTCAAAGCTGGGTGAGCTGGCATCAGGGTTGGGCTCCTAACACTCCTGGGCTGCCACTGTCTGCATCTTCCATCCATGCATTGCCAAACCCCACCTCCAGAAGAGCAGGTCTCCTCTGGCTTCTTCACTGAAGTATTCCAAGGGCCTTGAGCAATGCGTGACATGTTATGAACACACAACCAATATTTCTTACCTGAATATATCTCTTTTGTTAATTTTTTCTTTCACTTATTCATTCATTTGTTCAATCAAAAAATGTTGATTGAGCCCCTAACTCCAGGCCTTATTCCACACACTCAAGAAACAATCATGAACAAAGTGTCTCCCCTTAGGAAGATCACATTTGGGCTTCCTTGGTGGCTCAGTGGTAAACAATCTGCCAATGCAAGAGACACATGTTCGATTCTTGGTCTGGGAAGATCCCACATGTCACAGAGCAACTAAGCCCGTGTGCCACAACCACTGAGCCTGGGAACTGCAACTACTGAGCCCATTTGCCAAACTACTGAAGCCTGAGCACCCTAGAGCCCGTTCTCCACAACAAGAGAATCCACTGCAATGAGAAGCCTGCACACTGAGACTAGAGGGTAGCCCACCTTTCCAAACTAAAAAAAGGCCACACAGCAATGAAGACTCAGCACAGCCAAAAATAAACAAATAGACAAAATTATTGAAAAAAAGAAGAAGACAGCATTCCTTTTTTTTTTTTTTTTTGGTCATTCTGGGTCATTGTGGCACATGGGCTTCTCTCTAGTTGCAGCACAGGGCTTAGTTGCTCCAAGGCATACAGGATTTCAGTTTCCCAACCAGGGATCAAACCCATACCCCTTGTATTAGAAGGTGGATTCTTAACCACTGGACCACCAGTCAAGTCCCAAGATTACATTCTTGACAGAGAAGACTGACTAATAAATAGTTACTATCAGGTAAGGAGTTGTTGTGAAGGAAGAGAGCATGGAAGAGAGGCTTGAAAATGACAGAAGAGTGCTATTTTAGCAAAGGTAGGTGTGGAAGGCTTGTCTAAAAGGCAGACACTTGTGCAGACACCTGAAGGAGGGAAAGAAGTGAGTTATTTGCTTATCTAGGTGAAGAGGGCCAAAGAGAAGAAAGAGCAGGTGCAAAGGCCATGAGGGGGGAGCATGTTGGGCATGTTCCAGGGGCAACTGGGGGCTGGTGTGGATGGTTCTAGTGAACAAAGAGGAAGGGACTAAGACAGATAGTCAGAGAAGTGGAGGAAGGGACAGACTTATAGGTCATGGAGAGGACTTTAGCCTTTACACTGAGTGAGATGGGCTCAATTAGTAGATGTTGTTTTAAAAGTATTCAACAATAAGGAACAACAGAAGCAAGGGGATGCAGAGAGGAATACAGCTTTCTGGTAGCAGCTTTGAAAGTGAGCAACCTAAAGGAAGGCTCACAGGTGGCTCAGTGGCAAAGAATCTGCCATCAGTGTAGGAGATGCGGGTTCACGCGGGTTCAGTCCCTGGGGCGGGAAGATCCGCTGGAGAAGGAAATGGCAACCCATGCCAGTATTCTTGCCTGGGAAATCCCATGGACAGAGGAGCCTGGCAGGCTACAGTTCATGGGGTCACAGAGTCGGACATGACTGAGCACACAAGACAGCAACTCAGAGACCCTAAAATCTAAACACTCTTAGGGTATGCCAAGCAGTACCTAGCTATATGACACGGCCAAGTATAAAACAGCAAAGCAGTGGTGAGGCCAGTGAACTAGAGCTCATGCATGGCCACAGGCAGTGACATAAAATAAAAAGCTGTGCTGACCTATGTTGCCCTTGATTTTGAGTTTGCAAATCCCTAAAATGATCAGATATCATTGGCTTTCATCTACATCATTCTTAGTTAATACTGATATGTACCTTTTGTTAAACTGGGCACATAGCTGAATTTTGTATGATAGAAACTGCACATCCTGCTTTCCTTCATCAATGAATGTTGTTGTCCTTACAACAAATATTTGTTAAACCCTCACTCTGTCAGTCATAGTTCTAGAAAAGACATGACAGCAAATGGATAGTGCTAAATAACACTTCAGATTATGTTACTGCCTCAGATAGTCAGAGATAACCACTGACAATCTCAGCTATGGAAAAAAAAAAAAAAAAAACACTATACAACTGAAACAAACAGAGCATTGCAAATCAACTACACTCCAATAAAAAATTAAAAACCAAAACAAAACCCAGAAGAAAACATATAGACACTAAGAGGATTCTGAGTAGTTAAATAGGTGTTTGAAGTTGGGCATTCGTGCACTGAAGTTTATATGCTTCATTCAGAAGACATTTTTTCAGGACCCCATTCCTACTTTACAGAAGATTTTAACAAACCTAAACACCCTAAACATCTGTTTTTGTAGCCCCAAACAGACAAATCAGAAATAAGTTGGCAGTAGACGACAAGGGAGGAGCAGTAACAGAGGTGGTCACACAAAGAGGGGTTAGATGTAGTAAGAAATACCAGTGTACTGCTGAGGGGAAAAAATACAAAATTTAAATATACACAATTAAAAAAAAAAACTGTGTAAGTCTGGGTAGACTTCATATTTTTTGTATGGACAAGAAGTCTGTTAAAGCTTAATAAACCTAAAGGCCTCACTATTTTAAAGCACAATACAGTCAGGAATGGACATTTAGATGCTTACTCCTTGGAAGAAAAGTTGTGACCAACCTAGATAGCATATTCAAAAGCAGAGACATTCCTTTGCCAACAAAGGTCCGTCTAGTCAAGGCTATGGTTTTTCCAGTGGTCATGTATGGATGTGAGAGTTGGACTGTGAAGAAAGCTGAGTGCCGAAGAATTGATGCTTTTGAACTGTGGTGTTGGAGAAGATTCTTGAGAGTCCCTTGGACTGCAAGGAGATCCAACCAGTACATTCTGAAGGAGATCAGCCCTGGCTGTCTTTGGAAGGAATGATGCTAAAGCTGAAACTCCAGTACTTTAGCCACCCCATGTGAAGAGTTGACTCACTGGAAAAGACTCTGATGCTGGGAGGGATTGGGGGCAGGAGGAGAAGGGGACGACAGAGGATGAGATGGCTGGATGGCATCACTGATTCGATGGACATGAGTCTGAGTGAACTCTGGGAGTTGATGGACAGGGAGGCCTGGCGTGCTGCAATTCATGGGGTCACAAAGAGCCGGACACGACTAAGCAACTGAACTGAACTGACTGAACTGATATTAAACTCATAAAATTAAAAGATGCTGGTTCCTTGAAAGAAAAGCTATGACAAACCTAGACAGCATATTAAAAAGCAGAGACATTACTTTGCCTACAAAGGTCTGTATAGTCAAAGATATGGTTTTACCAGTAGTCATGAACAGATTGAGAGTTGGCCCATAAAGCTGAGTCCTGAAGAACTGATGCTTTTAAATTGTTATGGTTCTGTGTTATGGTCTTCTTGACAGACTGGAACCTGGGGACAGGAGTTGACGAAAAGAAGGTGAAGAAAAGGATGCAGGGGACCCAAGTCTCTAGTGGAACAAGGGTTCTTTATTCATGGCAGTGTGTGTTTATATATTGTAATACAAGGAAGCTTTAGGCAAAAATAAAGTTAAGTAAAAAACACCAAAACCAGACGCATAACAACAGTAACTAAGGGAATAACAATCGTCATAGGGCCATAACAACAGTAACTAGGGGAAGAACAGTCGTCACAGGGCCAGAAGACAATCTATGTATTGGAAATAGGAACATGACTAGGTAGTTTTACAGAAAAGTAAAAGGTTAAGAGAGTTCCAGAAAAACATCTATTTCTGCTTTATTGACTATGCCAAAGCCTTTGACTGTGTGGATCACAATAAACTGTGGAAAATTCTGAAAGAGATGGGAATACCAGACCACCTGACCTGCCTCTTGAGAAGACCTGTATGCAGGTCAGGAAGCAACAGTTAGAACTGGACATGGAACAACAGACTGGTTCCAAAGAGGAAAAGGAGTCCGTCAAGGCTGTATATTGTCACCCTGCTTATTTAATTTATATGCAGAGTACATCATGAGAAACGCTGGGCTGGAAGAAGCACAAGCTGGAATCAAGATTGCTGGGAGAAATATCAATAATCTCAGATATACAGATGATACCACCCTTATGGCAGAAAGTAAAGAGGAACTAATGAGCCTCTTGATGAAAATGAAAGAGGAGAGTGAAAAAATTGGCTTAAAGCTCAACAACATTCAGAAAACTAAGATCATGGCATCTGGTCCCATCACTTCATGGCAAATAGATGGGGAAACAGTGGAAACAGTGTCAGACTTTATTTTTTGGGGCTCCAAAATCACTGCAGATGGTGATTGCAGCCATGAAATTAAAAGATGCTTACTCCTTGGAAGGAAAGTTATGACCAACCTAGACAGCATATTCAAAAGCAGAGACGTTACTTTGCCAACAAAGGTCAGTCTAGTCAAGGCTATGGTTTTTCCTGTGGTCATGTATGGATGTGAGAGTTGGACTGTGAAGAAGGCTGAGTGCCAAAGAATTATTGATTTGAACTGTGGTGTTGGAGAAGACTCTTGAGAGTCCCTTGGACTGCAAGGGGATCCAACCAGTCCATCCTAAAGGAGATCAGTCCTGGGTGTTCATTGGAAGGACTGATGTTGAAGCTGAAACTCCAGTACTTTGGGCACCTCATGCAAAGAGTTGACTCATTGGAAAAGACCCTGATGCTGGGAGGGATTTGGGGCAGGAGGAGAAGGGGATGACAGAGGATGAGATGGCTGGATGGCATCACCAACTCAATGGACATGAGTTTGGGTAAACTCTGGGAGTTGGTGATGGACAGGGAGGCCTGGCGTGCTGTGATTCATGGGGTCACAAAGAGTTAGACACGACTGAGCGACTGAACTGACCTGAACTGAAAAGGTTACTTAAAGGAATCCATGTATGCGTTCTGCCTCATGACCTCAGTCCTGAAAACTGCAGGCAGCTCTGCTCATTCCTGTTTTCCAGAAACTGATAAAGAATAGAGAGCCCTTGAGAAACAGAAAACAACATAAGATCCCTTAAAATTAAATGTTCCCTGACAGTGCTGGAGAAGACTCGAGAGTCATTTGAATTGCAAAGAGATCAAACTAGTCAATCCTAAAGAAAACAACTCTTAATATTCATAGGAAAGACTGATGATGAAGCTCCAATACTTTGGCCACGTGATTCAAAGAGAGACTCATTAGAAAAGACCCTGATGCTGGGAAAGATTGAAGGCAGAAGGAGAAGGGGATGACAGAGGATGAGATGGTTGTATGGCCTCATGGACTCAATGGACATGAGTTTGAGCAAACTCTGGGAGATGGTGAAGGACAGGGAAGACTGGCATGCTGCAGTCCATGGGGTCGCAAAGAGTTAGACATGACTGAGTGACTGAATCACAACAACAACACTAATTCATGCACTCTGCCTTAAAAAATTAGGAATCATACAATCTACATAAAAGAGTTCTCTGGAAATATTGAATATACACATTTAGAAAGATTTGTTTCAGGTATTTGGAAAATCTATCTAAGAGAAATACCTCATTCTCCAATAATGCTGGGTTTCTGCTCTGATCCAGTCCTTTGGCCACATACATGGTGAACAGACACTAAAAACACACCCCAGACATGCTTTCCTATTTTCAGCAATTGCCCCAGACCCTCTCACATCACTTGCCCCTTTTGTCCCATCCAATTCCATTCTAGCATGCAGCCAGCGTCTGTTCCTAAGCTCTGGCCTGCCTTTTGCTGCCTGCACTCAGAAGTGGACCTGATGACAAAATGTAGCTTCCCTGAATCCAACCTTTGGAGTTTCGTGGGAAATGGCTGCATGCACGCACATCAGGTATCCACGAGTTCTCACTGGGCCTTTGCAACTGAGAGCCCACCCTAGCTTTAGCCCAAACTTGATCTGTACTTGAATTGGCCCCCTTCAGAGCTCACCATGACTGTTCTTATATTCAACATGAATTGAAAAATACCTTTCACATATAAAAAGGACACAACCAGCACAACATCAATAAGGATGCAATTTGAGTTGTTCCTGAGTCAGTGATTTTTCTTTTTAGAAGTGGTTAACTCATAGAATCATAAATCTTTGTTGTGTTGTTCAGTCGCTAAGTTGTGTCTGACCCTTTGTGATGTGACCCCATGAACTGCAGCACACCAGGCTTCCCTGTCCTTCACTATCTCCCGGAGTTTCCTCAAACTCACGTCTCAAACTCATAAATCTTAAGGCTTAAATTATCCTTAAATTTTGCTATCAATCTTAACCTGAATACTGTCTACAAAACTCCCAAACTCAGTTTATATGGGATTCCCTGGTTTTCAGAAATTTTCATTTACAAAATATAAAATAAGGAAGAGGTACTCAGTCCATAGCTGTGATACAGACCAAAGCTATGGAAAAAAAAGAGTTAATGTAAGGATTAAACCAGTAACCTTGGCTTGTTTAAAGTAGAAAAAAGAGCTGTCTAGCCACAGGTAGAGAGTCTGTGAAAAACCCAAACACATCCACTAAGTTTTACAAGTTTTTAATAATGTTAATTTTTGTATAAGGTAAAGGAGGATTAAATGACCATTATTTGCATTATTCAGATGTTCGTTAATTTAAAACTAAATTATATTTAACCACATGACCTGGGTTTCAAAACACATAAAGACCACAAACTCACTTTTATAAAACAAGTTATGTATATAGCACAGGGAACTCTACTCAATACACTGTAATAGCCTATATAGGAAAATAATCTAAAAAAAAGAGTGGATATATGTATATGCATAATGATTCACTTTGCTGTATACCTGACACTAACACAACATTGTAAATCAACTACATTCCAATAAAAATTTAAAATAAAATAAAAAAAGAATTTTTTTAAAGAAAAAAAACAAGTTATCTATAACCTCTGACTGAAGGCAAATAAAATGGCAAACATCCCAGCATTCACACATTGCCCTTGCAATGAAACTTTTATTCTACTACCAATATTTTCAGGTGCTATGGAAAAACTGAGTTCTGTAGACCAAAAGTAAATATGTAATAGCATTACAATAGCCACAAAAGATCTGAGTGTTGGGCGCATGCATATGCATGCACACACACACACACACACCCACCCAGAACAAGAGTGCTAACGGACATATCCCTGCAGCTAAGTTTCTTTCATTTACACCCCTCCTCATTTTTTCCTAGCCAGCTGAGCGTAATGCTAGCATGAGGAGCTCTTTGAATAATAACATATCTGATCTCACAGTAACTCTCAATCAATAGCTTTCAAAGCTGCCTGGCTCTAATTTTCAACTTTCAGGTCCCTGAACCATCACACCTTTGCGGCACAACTCAGTAATGCTGCTAAATCACTTCAGTCATGTCCGACTCTGTGTGACCCCATAGACATCAGCCCTCCAGGCTCTCCTGCCCCTGGGATTCTCCAGGCAAGAACACTGGAGTGGGTTGCCATTTCCTTCTCCAATGCATGAAAGTGAAAAAGTGAAAGTGAAGTCGCTCAGTCGTGTCCGACTCTTAGCAACCCCATGGACTGCAGCCGACCAGGCTCCTCCATCCATGGGATTTTCCAGGCAAGAGTACTGGGGTGTGGGGTGCCATTGCCTTCTCTGCAACTCAGTAATACAAAGTATCAAAATAATGTGACTTGAGTAATAATAAAGAACAAAATGAGCTCTAGAGGCCACGGAGAAGAGAGTTTTGGTCCAAGCATCACCATTCACATTCCTACTACTGGGAACCCCACTTAGGTCTCTGCTTCTCTACTGGTAATATTAGGGAAGTCACTGAACAGTTTCTGTGAAATGGACCCCATAGTTTGGTCTGCTGTCTCTGAGGGATTCTAGATCCTTCTCTGCCTCTTCCAGATCAGGTCTCTTCAGCTCCTGGTATTCTTTTAAACCCACTCTTTTCAGATCTCTATGTTTACTCCTTAACTTCCTATTATCATCTGAGCAGTGAACTTTGTCCAGAAAGACTTTTTCTGCCTGATGGCTGCCAGAGTGCTGCCTGGTCCTTGGTCTCACCACCAAGACAGGCCCAGGTGATGGCCCAGAGAAACTTGAGCCTGGGTAGTGACCCTGTCTCCCTCTAGTGGTGGCCTCCAACAGCTTGAGCTGTGGACAGAACTTGTTTCTAAAGTTACAGTCTTAAAGACTCTGTGGATTTAAAACTAATAATTCTATCCTCTTCACAAATTGGTTATTCTAAGTGCTGGTTACAGAGGTGTGTTAAGTTTGTTAAAATTAATAGACCTGAATACTCGTGATATTTTTTGTACATATGCTCCAACAATTAAAAAAATATTTATACAATTTTTAAAGGACTACTTTCCATTTCCAGTCATCTCAAAGTATTGGCTATATTCCCCATGTTGTACAATACAACCTTGAGCCTATCTTATACCTAAAGTTTGTACCTCCCTCTCCCTCACTCCTATATTGCCCTCCCCCACTGGTGATCACTAGTTTGTTCTCTATGTCTATGAGTCTGCTTCTTTTTTGTTATATTCATTAGTTTGTTGTATTTTTTAGCTTCCATAGATAAATGATGTCATATAGTATTTGTTTTTCTCTGTTTGACTTAATTCACTTAAGTGAATTAAGGCTGTCCAAATCCAACCATTTTGCTGCAAATGGCAAAAGTTTGTTCCTTTTTATGGCTGAGTAATATTCTTGTGTGTATCTGTGTGTGTGCATATGCACGTGTGTGCACGCACATGCATTTCACATCTTCTTATCCATTCATCTGTTGATGGACACTTAGGTTGCTTCCGTATCTTGACCATTGTAAATAATGCTGCTATCAATGCTGGGGTGCAGTCAACAAATATTTTTAAGTTAAGTGAATAGACTATGATTTTTTTTTAATTTTATTTTTAAACTTGACATAATTGTATTAGTTTTGCCAAGTATGTGGCAGATTCATTTTCATATTAGACTATGATTTTTAAAATGCTGCTATGTCAATAATATTTTCCCCTAATGTAAACAAGTAAAACTCAACTTCCAGAGGAGCAGGAATTGTAACAAGATTCATGTTCTGTGAACATGTATTAAGTACAATTTGATCAATATAGCTAGTGATTCTCCAGGCTGAATTTCCCAACAGCAGTTACTGGAACCTAAGAGCTTTGTCCTTTCCCACTAAAAGTGAACATCTTGGTTAAAGGATAGAGTATAATAGAGATTAGAAACACTGTTCTATAGTTCTATAGTTTTTAAACATGCATTGCACTGTGTCACTATTTCTCCCTGTTTATTCCCAGGCTAAGAGTGCTACACAGATGGTAGAACTTTCAACAGAATAATCATAAAAGAATTGCTCCCACCCAACCCAAAACCTCAAAAATAATCCCAATGAGCTTGAACATCCCTTGAGAATACATCAAACAATGGCTTTTCTTGATTAAAGAGATTTGTTGTATGATTCTTTTAAAGGAGGCCTTTAAATTCAGTCATTTGAGAAAATGTTTGATGGAGTTTTGCACTCAATTTATAGAATAGCAGTAAATCTGTAAGTCTAGTAAAGAACATTCTACAATTTTTAAAAAAGGATCTTTTCCACAGAGCCCAAATCCTGTGCCCAGAAAACACCCTCATGCTATCTTTTTTCCTTTCTCTGAACTGATACTACAAAGGGAATTTTACATGCTAACAAGAGGGTCAAATGAAATCTCTTTGGCAGTGGAATCTATTCCTTTCAAGGGCCAGATTCTTTCTCTGTAACTACTGCTTATAACTGACAATAGCTTATTGTTCAACTTCTTGTTGAGTGATGGTGATGTGCCTGAGAAAGGCATTCGTGGAAGGAGGGAGGGACAGAGGGAAGGAGGTGTGTTCTTTTTTCTTTCTTTCTTTTTTTAAAGTGAAATAGTTTTGAAAAACTCTAAGTGTAGACACTGTTGTTAAAAGGAACAGTTCCAACTCTCATGATGACTTTTTCCCTCAAAGAACTGTGTGCAAGCAATCATTAATCAGTGCTTTCCATGGGTCATTCTATGTCACAGAGAAATGTTAGTGCCTTGAATGTCCTTCAGGAGCTGGGGAGAAAAACAACCTAGAAAAAAGCATTGGAGAGAATCGCACTTAATAAATTTCAATTAGTAAAAATATTTTTTGGAAAGAGACCCTCTCATATCACACACAGTTCATTCAATTAAGTTTTCCAGATTCTTTCTGAAATTGTGGATAATTTCTCTCATTTGGAATCACGAAATAACAGATGCTTCATAAATTATCTAAATGTGTGTATGTTTATTCCACAGTGCATATGGTAATAACTATGTTTTATTGCATATATTCATGAACATGAATTAAATTAACTTGGGGAAAACATCTTGCTTGCAGCCAATTCTTGTCTTTAAAAGGTAAGGGATGTTATAAAAGGTAAAATTCAAATATAATGATTGAATTGCTTATATTATTTTTGTTTTAGACAGCCAATTTTGATAAAACTTGGACTGCAAGGAGATCAAACCAGTTAATCCTAAAAGAAATCAATCCTGAATATTCATTGGAAGGACTGATGTTGAAGCTGAAGCTTCAGTCCTTTGGCCATCTGGTGGGAAGAGCCGACTCACTGGAAAAGACCCTGATGCTGGGGAAGATTGAAGGTGGGAGGAGAAGGGGACAACAGAGCATGAGACGGTTGGATGCCATCACTGACTCAATGGACATGAGTTTCAGCAAGCTCCGGGAGATGGTGGAGGACAGGGAAGCCTGGCGTGCTGCAGTCCAGGGGGGTCACAAAGAGTTTGACATGACTGAGCAACTGAACAACAACAAGCCAGTTTTGATAAAAACTAATTTTGAGTTTTCTTAATCCCCCAATTTAAAATTTTTATCTATGGCTTAGAATCCACAAATAATATTTTTATTTTCGTTTAGTCATTAAAATCTAATGTTCTAAAACAGGAGTCTGGAGACCTGTTTCTAGCTCTGTCACACCATAGTCATAAGACCTTCATTATGATTTTAACAATCCAAGCTATAGGTTCTTCACGCACAAAGACTAAAGCTTCTTCCAAACACGTTTTAAAACTGTACAATTCTGAAAAATTGCTCCTCTCCCCACATCCCCCTGCACCAAGATGTTTATGCACCAATTGCCGTAACCTGGGCAATGTTACTTTACCTGTCAAGAGGAAAATTGAGATGTGATCAAAGTTAAAAATCTTGAAATGAGATTATCCTAGGTTATCCAGGTGGGCCTAATATAGTTGCAAAGTTCCTTTAAAAAGGGATACAGGAGGAGTCAGAGTCAGAGAATAGGCTTTGTGATGATGAAGGCAAAGATCTGATTTTTGTGGCCCCAAGCTGAGGAATGCCAGCCCCTTTCAGAACCCGGAAGAGGCAAGGAATGGATTTTTCCCTTGAGCCTCAAGAAGGAACCAGTCCTGCCAACACCTTGGCTTAGCTCAGTGAGACTGATTTCAGACATCTGGCCTCCAGAACTGTAGGAGGATACATTTGCGTTGTTTTAAGGTGCTAAGTTAGTGGTAATTTGCCACAGCAGCTGTAGGAAATGAATGCTCCATATTAGGGAGAAGGACTTCTCATTGGTGCTGTGAGGAACTCTGTGGACCCTCTTAGTGAAAAAATCATACCTAATGAAAATTATCCAAACAACAATCATCTAAAGCCTCTGAAAATTGTCCTAAGGATATACAGAAAATGGAGAAATAGTTATTTAAGAAAATCTACTAAATCTAATGAAGAATATCAAGCCTTCGGCATTCAAGTTACAACTTCCTACCTGTCCCCCAGTTCAGTGTAATGGAAGATCTATTCTGGGTGGGTGTGGCCAAGAAGGACGTTGTCTTTCTTTCTTCAGACTGGTCTAATCATAAAAATCAAAAAAAAAAGAAAAATCAGGCAAGAGTATTTTAAAAAGGCATTCCAATTGGAAAGAAAGAAGTAAAACTATCTCTATTTGCAAATAACATGATCCTGTATACAGAAAATACTAAGGATTCTACTAAAAACCTGTTAGAACTACTAAATGAGTTCAGTGAGGTGGCAGGGTACATGGTCAATATATGTAAATCAATTGTATTTCTATCCAATAGTACTTAACAATTGTAATTCTATCCATCAGCAATATATAATCCAAAATCAAAATTAAGAAAACAATTCTATTTACAGTGGTATCAAAAAGAATAAAATACTTATGAATAAACTTAGCAAAAGAAATGTAAAACGTGTACTCAGAAAACTAAACATTGCTGAAAGAAAGATCTAAATAAATGAAAGAGGAAGAGATTTTATGCTCATGGATTGGAAGATGCAATATTGTTAAGATGATATTACTCCTCAAATTCATCTACAGATTCAATGCAATCTTATGAAAATCCCATCTATCTTTCTTTTTTTTGCAGAGATTGGGAAGTTGCTCTTAAAATTTACATTAAATACAGGCTGTATTCATACAAAGAATATATAAAGAACTCTTGCAACTCAACAATGAAAAGACAATCCAGTTTTACAGTGGGCAAAGTATTTGAACAGACATTTGCCTTTTAAACCTCTTTTTTGTCGGTTTTTAGCTGTGCTGTGTGGTGTGAGGAATCTTAGTTCCCTGACCAGTGATCAAACCCATGCCCTCTGCACTGGACGTGCAGAGCCTTAACCACTGGACCATCAGGGAAGTCCTTGAACAGACATTTATCCAAAGACAATATACAAATAACCATCAAGCATATGAAAGATGCTCAACATCATTAGTCATCAGAGAAATAAAAATCAAATCCACTATGAGATACCGTTTCACACACTAGGATGGCTTTAATAAAAAGAGACAACAATAAGTGTTGGAAAGTATGTGGACAAATTGTAAGCCACATACATTTTTTGTGAGAATGTATTTCTGTAAGTGTTAAATATAGAGTTACCTTAATACTCATCAATTCCATTCCTAGATATATACCCAAGAGATATAAAAACATATATCCACACAAAAACTTGTACATATATATCTATAGAAACATTGTTCATAATAACCAAAAAATGGAAATAATCCAAACGTCCAACAACTGATCAATGAATAAACAAAATGTAGTACATCCATTCTGGAGAAGGCAATGGCACCCCACTCCAGTACTGTTGCCCGGAAAATCCCATGGATGGAGGACACTGGTAGGCTGCAGTCCATGGGGTCGCTAAGAGTCAGACAAGACTGAGCGACTTCACTTTCACTTCCCACTTTCATGCATTGGAGAAGGAAATGGCAACCCACTCCAGTGTGACTGGCAATTTCCTCATGTAAGACAACAATGAAGTTTGCTGCAGCAATTGACTCTTCCTTTCCAGAACCATTTCTCTGCACTAGGCAATGCTGTTTGATAGCATTTTGCTCACAGTAGGACTTCTTTCAAAACAAAAATCAATCCTGTCAAACAGCCTTAGCAACTAGGTTTACTTAAAATTCTAAATCCTTTGTTGCCATTTCAACAATCTTCACATCATCTTCACCCGGAATAGATTCTATGGCAAAAAATACTCTTTGCTCATCAATTAAGAAGCAACTCCTCATCTGCTCAAGTTTTATCAAAAAATTGCAGCAATTCAGTCACATCTTCAGGTTCCACTTCTAATTCTAGTTATCTTGCTGTTTCCATCACACTTGTAGTTACTTCCTCTACTGAAATCTTGAAACCAGCAGTCATTCATGAAATTTAGAAACAACTTCTTCGATACTCCTACTAATATTGGCATTTTTACTTCTTTCCGTGAATCACAAATGTTCTTAATGGCATCTGGAATCTTGAATCCTTTCCAGAAGGTTTTCAATTTACTTTGTCCAGATCCATCAGAGGACTCACTATCTATGGCAGCTATAGATTTATGAAATGCATTTTGTAAATCATAAGTCTTGAAAGTAAAAATTACTCCTTAGTCCATGGGTGGCAAAATGGGTATTATATTAGAAGACAGGAAAATGACATGAATCCCATCACACATCTTTGTCAGATCTCCTGGGTGATCACATGTGCTGTCAGTGAGCAGTAATATTTTGAAAGAAATCTTTTTCTCCAGGCGGTAGGTCTCAACAGTGAGCTTAAAATATTCAGTAACCATGTTGTGAACAGATGTGCCATAATCCAAGCTTTGTTGTTCCATTGAAAGAGCACAGGAAAAGTAGAGGTCTCATAATTCTGAAGAGCCCTCAGATTTTCAAAATAGTGAACATTACCGAAGTTCAACCCCTGGGTCAGGAAGATTCCCTGGAGAAGGGAACAGCTATCCACTCCAGTATTCTTGCCTGGAGAATTCAATGGACAGAGGAGGCTGGTGGGCTATAGTCCATAGGGTCGCACAGAGTCTGCAAAGAATATAATCATCTGATTTCTGTATTGACCATCTGGTGATGTCCATGTGTAGAGTCTTCTCTTGTATTGTTGGAAGAGGGTGTTTGTTATGACCTGTGTGTTCCCTTGGCAAAACTCTGTTAGCCTTTGCCCTGCTTCATTTTGTTACTCCAGGTTTCTCTTCCTACTTTTGTATTCCAGTCCCCTAAGATGAAAAGGACATCTTTTGGGGGTATTAGTTCTAGAAGGTCTTAGGTCGTCATAGAACCATTCAACTTTAGCTTCTTCAGCATTACTGGTAGGGGCATAGACTTGGATTACTGTGATATTGAATGGCTTGCCTTGGAAATGAAAAAGATCATTCTGTTGTTTTTGAGATTGCACCCAAATACTTCATTTCAGACTCTTTTGTTGACTATGAGGGCTACTCCATTTCTTCTAAGGGATTCTTGCCCACAGCAGTAGATATAATGGTCATTTGAATTAAATTTGCCCATTCCAGTCCATTTTAGTTCACTGACTCATAAAATGTCAGTGTTCACTCTTGCCACTTCCTATTTGACCACTTCCAATTTACCTTGATTCATGGACCTAATATTCTAGGTTCCTATGCAATATTGTTCTTTAGAGCACTGGACTTTACTTCCATCACCAGTCACATCTACAACTGGGCATTGTTTTTGCTTTGGCTCCGTCTCTTCATTCTTTCTGGAATTATTTCTCCACTCTTTTCCAATAGCATATTGGGGACCTACCGACCTGGGGAGTTCAACTATTTAGTGTCATTACTATTCACAATACTTCCATGTTACAGGCTGAAAATCTGTGTCCTCCTCAAATTCTTACATTGAAGCCCTCATCCCCACCATGATGGTGTTGAAGGTGGTACCTTTGGGAGATAATTAGGGTTAGATCAAGTCTTGGAGCCCCTATGATGGAATTAGTGTCCCCGGAAGGGGATAAGGAGACCAAGGATCTCTCACTCCACCATGTGAGGTAACAGGGAGAAGGCAGTTGTCTTGAATCAGGAGTAGGGCCCTAATCATGCTGGCACCCTGATCCTGGACTTGCAAGCCTCCAGAACAGTAAGAAAATGTTTTGTTATTTCAGCCACCCAAGCCATAACATTCTGTTATCACAGTCTAAATGGACTAAGACACTTCATCTCTCTTTGGCTATCTCTGCTGACAGGTGCCAGGGAATTCATATTAGCTCTATTTTCCAAATATAACTTTTTTCTTTCAAAAATACATAAACAACAAGCCTATCTTTTGATCTCCTTTCCTCTCCTCACTTTGGAAAAGAAAAGCATTGAAAAACTGTTTCTCAGGAATTTCTATTTTGAGATAGAGCTCCTCTAGCTGGTGTTAATGGATTAATTTCATTCTGGTGCTATATCTGGATTAATTTCAATCTGAGCTCAATTACAGTCGGTTGCAATTATATAGATATACTGCCTGCAAATCAACCTCTCTGGACTGTATTTTCAAGTATACTATTTGGTCCTGTCATGTTTATCGCATATTTTCAATATTGGAGGCCAGTAGACATTCAGTGATTCAGCAAATATGCCAAGCACTTTTTTAGGGACTGGAAATAGCACACAAAATAAGAGCCTTGAAGAATATTCTCTCAAGAATAAGTTTCTCAAGGATCTCATATTCTAAGATAAGTGGAAAAGACAGAAAATAAACAAGAATATAGACATATAAAAATAGCAGTTTTAGATTGTGATAAGAGTTAAACAGTAAATGAGTCACAGTGAAATAAGCAAGGGAAGAGTTTTTAAAGCAGATGACGTTTAAGTCACTCATGATAAGAAAAAGCAAGACATACAAGAACTGGAGGAACCAGGCAGGGCCAAGACTCTGAAAGCTTGGTGTGCTGGAACAATAGGAGCATGATGAGTAAGCAAGGGAAAGAATGGCATGAAATGAAAAACATAAGCAAAAGCCTGACTATAGAGGGCCTTATAGAACATGGGCTAAACAGGGAAGAGATAAGACCTGATTTACAAATTTATTTATTTAATAGCTAGGAAAATGTTCCTGAAGGCTCTGTAGCAACTTTCCTTTCAATTCATTGGCCAGAATTATATCACATGCACTTTTTGAAATTGAAGTATAGTTGAACATGTTGACAATTTCCCTGGTAGCTCAGTTGGTAAAGAATCTACCTGCAGTGCAGGAGACCTGGGTTCGATCCTTGGGTTGAGAAGATCCCCTGGAGAAGAAATGGTAATCCACTCCAGTATTCCTGCCTGGAGAACTCCATGGACAGAGGAGCCTAGTGGGCTACAGTCCATGGCGTCACAAAGAGTTGGACACAACTAAGTGACTAACTTTCACTTTGATTGTGTTAGTCTCTGTTATACAGCAAATAACTGAATATATATATATAAAAAATTCTTTTCCATTTTGTTGTTGCTGTTCAATTGCTAAGTCATTTTCAACTCTTTACAACCCCATGAACAGCAGCATGCCAGGCTTCACAGTCCTTCACTATCTCCCAGAGCTTGTTCAAACTCATGTCCATTGATTCAGTGATGTTATCTAGCCATCTTATCCTCTGTTGCCCTCACTTCCTCCTGCCCTCAATCTTTCCCAGCATTAGGGTCTTTTACAGTGAGCAGGTTCTTCCCATCAGGTGGCCAAAGCATTGGAGCTTCAGCTTCAGCATCAGTCCTTCCAATGAATATTCAAGACTAATTTCCTTTAGGATTGACTGGTTTGATCTCCTTTCTGTCCAAGGGACTCTCAAGAGTCTTCTCCAACACCACAGTTTAAAGAGCATCAATTCTTCAGTGCTCAGCCTTCTTTACGGTTCTTCTCTCACATCTGTACATGACTACTGGAAAAACTATAGCTTTGACTAGACGGACTAGTTGGCAAAGTGAAGACTCTGCTTTTAATACACTGTTCAGGTTTGTCATAGTTTTTCTTCCAAGGAGCAAGCGTCTTTTAATTTTGTGGCTTCAGTCACCATCCACAGTGATTTGGAATCCAAGAAAACAAAATCTGTCACTGTTTCCATTTTTTCCCCATTCATTTTTGATTATAAGATATTGAAGATATAAAATATTTCCCTGTGCTATGTAGCAAATTCTTGTTGCTTATCTACTTTATGTATAGTTTGTATCTGTTAATCCCATATTCCTAGTTTTCCACCCTCCTTTCCCCTTTGGTAACTGTAAATTTGTTTTCTATGTCTTTGAGTTTGTTTCTGTTTTGTAAAGAAGTTCATTTGTATTATTTTTTAGATGCCACATAAGTGATATTGTATGATATTTGTCTTTCTCTGTTTGAGTTACTTCACTTAGTATAATTTTTAGGTCCATCCATGTTGCTGCAAATGGCAATATTTAATTTTTATGGCTGAATAATATTCCATTATATATGAAGATCTTCAACTGTTACATATTAACATCTTCAACTGTTAGTGGACACTTAGGTTGCTTTAGTGTCTTGATTATTGTAAATAGTGCTGCTAGGAACATAGAGTGGCATGTACTTTTTTGAATTAGAGTTTTCTTTCTTCTGAAAGAAAACTTTGAAGCTTTCTTTTGACAGAAAAAATTATATTTGGAAAATAGAGCTAATATGAATTCCCTGGCACCTGTCAGCAGAGATAGCCAGAGATGAGGTGTCTTAGTCCATTTAGACTGTGATAACAGAATGTTATGGCTTGGGTGGCTGAAACAACAAAACATTTTCTTACTGTTCTGGAGGCTTACAAGTCCAGGATCAGGGTGCCAGCATGATCAGTTCTTGGTTAGGGCCCTACTCCTGATTCAAGACAACTGCCTTCTCCCTGTTGCCTGAATGTATGTTCTGAATGTATGTTCAGGAGTGAGACTAGGCTGCATCATATGGTAGCTCTATAATGAGCTTCACCTGGATGTCTAATCACCCCTGGGTATGGTCCACCTGGAAACCACATAAATTCGAGGTTTCTGATGGCAAGGAAGAAGGGAGGAATGACTGTTGGATAGAATTTTGATGGAAAGTACTACACAAAACCTACACTATGTAAGTCAAGGTGACAAGTAGTCAGTTGGTTACACAAATCTGGATTTCAGGGAAGGGTGTCAGATGGTTGGCAGGTGAAGTCTTCTACAAATGGCTGATATTTAATGTTATGGATTGGATGAGATTACCTGGGAAAAGTGTTTATATATTTAGAAGACAGTCCAGTATTATGTTCTGGCATATCCCAATATTTAGGTAAAGGAGAAGAAACAAAGAAAGGACAGGCCAGACCTAGTTGAAGGACAGTATTTGTCTTAAAAGCCAAAAGATAAAAGTTTTCCAAAAAGGGGTTGGGCAGTTGGATCAGATGTTGCTGAGAGGAGAGTACATTGAGAACAGAAGAAGCATATACAGGATCTAGTAATGAGATTATTGGTGCCCCAACAAGAGCTGACTCAGTGACTGCTTAAGCAGAAGCTTGATAGAGTAACCAAAGATGGATTGAATGCTGGGGAAGTATTTTGAGAAAATTTGCTGTGACAAGCACAGAAAAATACAGTGGAGGGAATCAACAAGGGAAGGTTTGGGTTATTATAATTTTGGAGATTACAGAATTTGTTTGTATGCTGCCCGGAATGATCTGGTGCAGAGAAAGACATTGATGGTATACAGTAGAACAAAATATAAGGGCAAAGTCCTTGGAAAGGTGAGAATGGTGGATCAGAGTATGAGTGGAAGGATCAAACTCTGATAGGAAAAGATACTTTTATTTAAAAAGAAAAGGATACAGAAAGAATATGGGCACAGAGACTGAAAGGTGTGTACATTTAATAAGATGCAGACATTCCTGTAACATGGCTTAGATTTTTTTCAGTTAAGCATGAGTCTAAGTCATCAGATAAGAATGAGCTGGGATACAGTGTGGGAGGTTTGAGGAGAGAGGAAACATGAAACAGTCATTTCAAAGACTCCAAAGAGAACTTTATTAGGGAAAGGTAGCCAAGGCCCTTTGGCAGTAATGTGGGCATATTTGAGGTTTGGAATCACAAATTTAAAGTGCAAACAACAGACAAGTGTGATATAATCTCCAGTAGGTAGATATAATTCTCCATAGAGAATATGGCTAGTAGACTCTTGTAGGATTGGGGTCTAGCCAGGCAAGTACAGGAAGAGTGGGGCCTATACTTGAATTTAGCAAGTTTTCAAGAAAAGTATTTTGATAATAGGTTGTGAATTGTAAGCTGGATATACAGAGAATACAAGACAGTAGTGAAAACTGTGAAAAGGTGGCAGCATCAGTGGACTGGAAGCTTTGATAAAATTAAGGAATAAATTGCAATAGAGGCTCTAGAGTAAGGGAGCTGAAGGACTAGGGGCTGTGACCATTAGAACAAGTTCCCACTTTCAAGAGTTAGATTGCTCATACATTATTACTTTGCATTTACTACAACTTTTTCAAAAAGACCAAAGTACCTGCCAAGCCTGGCTTTTGCTAGTAAAGGGTACAATTATGTGTGGCTGAGAAGCAGCCATGTGATTAGGGAGCTGTAGTGTGCTAATTCAGCAACGACACAGTAAAATGGACCACAAAGCATGAGATCCGAACAATAGGATAGCATCAAAGTATAATGCAAAGAGCTTGGGCTTGAAGTCAGAGCAACTGATTCAGATCCCGATTGTGGCATATATCTAGAAGTGTATTTCTTAACCACTTTGAATGCTGAATTATCCTTTTAAACTGGGGTATGGTTACCCAGGGGTTATTATGCACCTGAAGAAAGATAATGCATGTAAAGTGCTGAGAAACAATAGGTTCTCAGTAAATATTAACTACTGGAAAATAAAGAGCCATGTTCCCACTGCTGTATGGTAGTCTGGGACCCATTTAGGAAGCTTGTGCTCTGAGAGTAGGCGGTGAAGGGATGTGTCAACCAGAAGGAAGGGAAAGGATTCTCCTTATAGGGTTATGAGTTAGAGTGAAATCTGGCTTGGTTATGTTGGGATTTTATATAATACTATAATACTTTTGATGACAGGAATGAAGGTCTAATTCTTGGCTAGTCATATTTAGAGATCAAAAATGAAATCAAAGTACCTGGATTAATGTTTTTCTTTTTTCAGTTCAGTTGCTCAGTTGTGTCCAACTCTTTGTGACCCCATGGACCTCAGCACACCAGGCTTCCTTGTCCCAACTCCCAGAGTTTACCCAAACTCATGTCCATTGAGTCAGTGATGCCATCCAACCATCTCATCCTCTGTTGTCCCCTTCTCCTCTCTCCTTCAATATTTTCCAGCATCAGGGTCTTTTCAAGTGAGTCAGCTCTTCCCATCAGGTGGCCAATGTATTGGAGTTTCAGCTTCAACATCAGTCCTTCCAGTGAACACCCAGGGCTGATCTCCTTTAGGATGGACTGGTTGAATCTCCTTGCAGTCCAAGGGACTCTCAAGAGTCTTCTCCAACACCACAGTTCAAAAGTGTCAATTCTTTGGCCTTCAGCTTTCTTTATAGTCCAACTCTCACATCCATACATGACTACTAGAAAACCTATAGCCTTGAGTAGACAGACCTTTGTTGGCAAAGTAATGTCTCTGCTTTTTAATATGCTGTCTAGGTTTGTCATAGCTTTTCTTCCAAGGAGTAAGTGTCTTTTAATTTCATGGCTGCAGTCACCTTCTGCAGTGATTTTGGAGCCCCAAAAAATAAAGTCTGCCACTGTTTCCATTGTTTCTCCATCTATTTGCCATGAAATGATGGGACTGGATGCCATGATCTTTGTTTTCTGAATGTTGAGCTTTAAGCCAACTTTTTCACTCTCCACTTTCACTTTCATCAAGAGGCTCTTTAGTTCTTCTTCCCTTCTGCCATAAGGGTGGTGTCATCTGCATATCTGAGGTTATTGATATTTCTCCCGGCAACCTGGATTTCAGCTTGTGCTTCATCCAGCCCAGCATTTCTCATGATGTACTCTGCATATAAGTTAAATAACCAGGGTGACAATATATAGCCTTGACGTACTCCTTTTCCTATTTGGAACCAGTCTGTTGTTCCATGTCCAGTTCTAACTGGAACTGGACATTTTTTTTTTTTGTAGTAAATGATAAATCCAAAACTAGGAGACATGGTGGTGGTGTTCTAGATGGGCATGGTGGCAGACCTATCTCAGCCTAGCATAAACATGCCAGTTATTCCCAGAGAGTCTATGGCAATTACAGGTCAGTATTTGTAAATGGATCACAAAACCATCCTAGCCTCTACCTCCCTCTCAGTTTCCTCTGACTTCACAGCCCTTTCCTGATGCTATGAATTCTACCTTCCCTAGTTCATCTTGTTTTATAGCATCTAAATACTTTGGCCACCTGATACGAAGAGCTGACTCATTTGAAAAGACCCTGATGATGGGAAAGATTGAGGGCAGGAGGAGAAGGGGATGACAGAGAATGAGATGGTTGGATGGGATCACCGACTCAGTGGACATTAGTTTGGATAAACTCCGGGAGTTAGTGATGGACAGGGAGGCCTGGCCTGCTGTGGTTCTTGGGGTCACAAAGAGTCAGACACGGCTGAGTGACTGGACTGAACTGAACTGAACTGAATCTCCCTTTTAAATGGTCTTTTGCTTTTCTGTTAACAGACCACCAGTACTTGACTTGGCCCAGGATCTCTCTTTTTTTTTTTTTAACTTGAGATTTTCTCAGAGCTCTTTAGAGGGGCCTCCCAGGTAGCTCAAGTGGTAAAGAATCCTCCTGCAATGCAGGAGACTCCGGTTTGATCCCTGGGTTGGGGAAAACTTCCTGGAGGAGGAAATGGCAGCCCACTCCAGTATTCCTGCCCAGAAAGTCCCACAGACAGGAGAGCCTGGTGGGCTACAGTCCAAGGGGTTGCAGAAAGTCAGGCAGGACTTAGCGACTGAACACAGCACCTTATGGGGCAGCCGGGTTGGGACTGATAGTGTCTGCTACCCACTGTGCCAACCCAATGTCCTGGTTTTTCAATACTCTCTGGCTTTAACTATTACAGGAGGAAAAAGTAGACTGGAAATATGCAGCGAGGAAGTGTCAGCCATACATCAGAGAGAGAGAGAAATCACTACTAACTGAACAGATGGCCAAAACAAAATTCCAATTGTAGTGAGTTGAAAAAATTTTCAAATGTGATGTCCCAGTGGCCTTAGAAAATCCCTATAAAGTAGGTGGGATCTACTGAGTCTCAGAAAGTTTACATGCAATCTAGCTTTTCTCTAGAAACTTTGCTTTCAGATTAAGTGTTTACATTTTGGTCTTTAAACTTCATAATTTATTAATATGAAAACTTCATACCATGTATATATCACACATGAGAGGTGGCTGATGCATACATATGTATGTATATATGCTCAGTTATGTCCGGCTCTTTGTGGCCCCATGGACTGTAACTGGCCAGGCTCCTCTGTCCATGGGATTCTCCAGGCAAGAATACTGGAGTGGGTTGCCATGCCCTTCTTCAGGGGATCTTCCTGACCCAGGGATCAAATCTAGGTCTCCTGTGTCTCCTCAACTGTAGGTGAATTCTTTACTGCTTGAGCCATCGGGGAAGTCCCTTTAAAATGGTAGACTAGGGCTTCGATGCTTTTCTGTTGAATAGATTGGCCATTCCATAATGTGGTGTTCCAACAAACAATAATTTCTTGTAGAATTTTTTACAATCCAACACACCCAATTTTTGGAACAAGTTACTTCATTAGTTTAAAAAAAAAAAAAAAGAGTGTGGTTAAATCTATGACACAGGGGTGGTGTCTGTCTTGGTCACTCTTTTATCCCTAGCATGTTGCCTCATTTCCAGTACTAATCAGTTGAATAAATATTTCAGCCATTCAGTTTTATCATCCACTGAGTTCCCAGCATTATCTACCCAAAAAAGCATTTATCATAATTTTTAAATTAATTTATTTCATTTAAAATCTTGAAACTGGGTCAACCATCTCCAATTGACCAAATGGTTCCTCTTGACTAAGTCTGTGAAAACAGTCAATTTCATTGCAACTGACAGAAAAAATTTTGAAAATTGATAAAAGTAGAGCTTTTAGTACAAATTTGAATACTTTTTTTTACCTTTCCTTTCCTTTTTTTTTTGCCTATTCTGTTACTGTTGTTGAGTCATATCTGATTCTACAGAACCTGGCTGATTCTAGTAGCCTGCCAGGTTCCCCTGTTCATATAATTTCACAGCAACAATACTGGAGTGTGTTGCCATTTCCTTCTCCAGGGGATCTTCTTGACCTGGGCACTGAACCTGAGTCTTCCTCATTGCAGGTAGATTCTTTACCGCTGAGCCACCAGGGAAGCCCATTACTATCATCACTAGCAAAGGATTGTTTAGTCACTCAAGATAGAAAATGTAGTTTTCAAAATATAGAGCTATTTTCACTATAAAAGTAACATGTTTATGTTAGAGAAAATTTGGAGAATACTGATAAGCCAAAAGGAATGATCACCTAAAAGTCCACTTCTGTGAGATACTTCTGTTCCTGTTTTTACTCTATGTGTGCGCTTAGTTGCTCAGTCGTGTCCGACTCTTTGTGACCCCATGAATTGCAGCCCGCTGGGTTCCTCTATCCATGGGGATTCTCCAGGCAAGAATACTGGAGTGAGTTGCCATGCCCTCCTCCAGGGGATCTTCCCAACCTAGGGATTGAACCCAGGTCTCCCATATTGCAGGCTGATTCTTTACCATCTGAGCCATCAGGGAAGTCCTTTTTACTCTATACATGCATGTTTATTTCCACAATCCTGGGATCATACTGTGATTCTGTTAAATTTTTTTTTTTCACTTCACAATAGATTGCATTATGTTTTGTTCAAAAATAGCCTTTTAATTCATGTCATTTTCATTATCTTAGAAGTTTCATTAACACATTTATGAATACTGTTCTTTCCTATCAGCGGTGATGACAAATATGACCATTTTCTAAAGTGTCAGGTGTTAATAGCATAGCAAGGCAATGAGGTAAGCCAGTTAACTGCCCAGTGGAAAAAATCCAGCAGCCATTTCCCATTTAGTGTGGTGAGTCTGGACTCTGGAAATGCCAGCGCTGCCTGCTCTAGCTGACTGTTGAAAATACCTCCCCCCAGTTTTTCTCCTGTTTTACTCAGACCTAGCTGTCTGGCACACACAGTCATAGTAACAGCTCGAGCAGCCAAATTTCCTTAGCTCCACATCAATGAAAGGACAGAATGGCTGGCCTGATGTGCCTGCTCGGGGAAGCAACGTGGAACACCCAGCAGGAGTAGGATATGCTCCTGTCTCACCCAGAAAGGCAGTCACCAAAGGAAGTCAGCCTGTGAGTTTATCGCTCTCATGCCCTGGCAAGGCTCCAACAAGTTTTATAGGTTTTATGGGATCTTATCTGCTTGATAACCCAGTTTAATCATACAGAAAATTTATTTTGAAATATTTTACCTTATATGAATTAGCCTGTAAACAAAGGACTTTTCACAATTATTTTCCTAAGTAAATTCTTTCCACATTACATATTAGGATAACGAGTGCAATGGTCACTGTAATGATATGCATGCATGCCATGGGAATTACTCTTTGTCCTCTAATAACGTGTGCTACATCTACTGATTTATCATTTCATATAACAAATATGTACCAGGCACTGTGCTGAGTGCTGGGGAAATCTTAGAAGGAACTCAGCAGCCTGTCTCAAGGACCTCATGTACTAGAACTGTGCTGTCCAGTAATGTAGGCATTATCCACATGTGGGTATTTAAATTAAAATTTTTAATTAATCAAAATTAAATCAAATTGAAACCTCGATTTCTCAATCATACTAACCATACTTCAAGTATGTAATGGCAGCATGTAGTTAGTGGTTACCATACTGACAGCAGAGATATAGAAATTTCTATTATTGTATAAAGTTCCATTGGACATAATAGTGGAGACACTAAGAGAATATCAAAGCTGTTAATAAATTATGTTTCTGAACCTATCACATTGGATCCATTTTTCAAAACATTTTGATGACTCTTCACATACTGGTTTTGTAATTACAGAAACAATTCTGTAAGGAAGCTTAAAGAGAGATTTAGGAAGAGGGTGATGATGAGCATATGTTCATTGTCCAGGCAATTTATAAAATAATTCGTATGGACTACTTTCAGCAAACATTTCAAAGCACAGTATATACTTAGGGCTTATTCATGATAGTACAATTCATATTTCAAATAATCTTACTGATGATTTTTAATTTCAGGGGTTAATTTCTTATCATATATAATTAAATCATCATTGTTGTAATTGCACAATGTAGCTGAAAATGAGTTTTTTTTCCCTAGGAGCAGGAGTGTCCCCCCTGCAATTTTCTTGTTCACTTGCGTTTGCATATTATCTCCTAGCCACCATTTGTTTGCAGGTCTCTTTTTAAGCCATGTGTCTGTTTTGTGAGGGTAAGCTTTGTCATGCTAAATAATGTGATTTATAACTTCAATTAAGTAGGCACAGATCAGGCGCAACATTTTACAATCTGCCTTCATGGAAGAACCATGGTGAGCACTGCAGTCAACCGTCAACTCCTGCTCTTTCTCCAGCTGTCTCACACTCGACTGTCCTAACATGGATCACGTGAGACTATGAGTGTCAACATTCAGCAAATGTTAGGAAAGCATATTCCCTTTCTTTTTTTTTTATAAATAAAAATATAAATACTAGCTCTAACATTTTCTTCCCACAGCCCTCATCTCATGGGGTATAAAACCCTGTTTTGGAGGCCAATCATTTAGATTGTGGTAGGATATTATCAATCTTGTCCTGTGACTTATGGATGATATTTTATTGGGATCAGCCTCATTTTAAATTATGTTTATTTCTTACTTAATTTACCCCCTCAAAAATTTACAGCAGCCAAATAAAAATTTATATGGTAGCAAAATATTTTTAAACACACAAAATAGCATACCTGGGATCCTGTATACTTGGGCTACAAATTTGGTCATTACACATGTACACCCATGGCGGATTCATGTTGATGTATGGCAAAACCAATACAATATTGTAAAGTAATTAACCTCCAATTAAAATAAATAAATTTATATTAAAATATTTTAAAAAAGGAAATAAACATTTCCAGAGAAATAAACATTTCACAGGTTTTAAACTGCCAAAAAAAAAAAAAAAAAAAAAATTGGTCATTAGCTTCCTAGTGGCCAGTGTGAGTCAGGAAGCATGAACCTCAGTGGGATGATCTCCATACAAATGGACAAATGTAGGCTTAGGAATGTTTAAACAGTTTGTCCAAGTTTTTCTAGCTAGTCAGTGACAGACCAGAATGTGAATCCAGTTCGATTTTATCACACAGCTATTTCTTTTGAAATAAAGGTAGTTATAAATAGTTTCTCCCATTCTCTGGGTTATCTTTCACTTTGTTTATGGTTTCTTTTGATGTGCAAAGGCTTTTGAGTTTAATTAGGTCCCATTTGTTTATTTTTGTTTTTATTTTCATTACTCTAGGAGACAGATCAAAAACGATATTGCGGTGATTTATGTCAAAGAGTGTTCTTGTTCTTTCATAGTATTAGGTCTTACATCTAGGTTTTTAATACATTTTGAGTTTATTTTTGTGTATGGTATTAAAGAATGCTCTTATTTCATTCTTTATTAAAATCTAGTTTTTAAGTGGGGTTAATACTTCCCAGGGGGCACAGTGGTAAAGAATCTGTCTGCCAATGCAGGAGATGCACAAGAGACATGGGTTCGATTCCTAGGTTGGAAAGATCCCCTGGAGTAGGAAATGGCAAACCACTCCAGTATTCTTGCCTAGAAAATTGCATGGACAGAGGAGCCTGGAGGGCTATGGAGTCACAAAGAGTCAAGCGTTGGACATGACTGAGCACACACATACACAATACTATTACCATGCAAATTCTTATAAAGATTAAATTAGATGGTCTATTTGTTTCTGAGTAGTTCACAGGCATACAGTCTGCTGTGCTGTGTGTGCTCAGTGGTGTCCAACCACTGTGACCCCACGGACTGTAGCCCACCAGGTTCCTCTGTCCATGGAATTTTTCAGAAGAGAATAATTTTACAATGGAGTGGGTTGTCATTTTCTCCTCTTGGGGATATTCCCAACCCAGAGATAGAACCCACATCTCCTGTGTCTCCTGCATTGAAGGTGGATTCTTTACCCGCTGAGCCATACAATCTGAAAGCTAGATCAAAAATCAAGATGCCACCAGGGTTGCTTCCTTCTGAGTGTTCTGAGGGACAATCTGTTTGTTCTATGCCTGTCTTGGCTTCCGGTGACAGCCGCAAACCTTGGTGTTTTTGGCTGACAGATCATCCTTCTATTCCCTGCCTGTGTCCTCACACTGGGATCTTCCTGTGTTTCTGTGTCTCTTCTCATCTTCTTATATTAATATAAACCCTTATGCAGATACACATTGAATTAATATGTCAGGAAGCAACAGTTAGAACTGGACATGGAACAACAGACTGGTTCCAAATAGGAAAAGGAGTACATCAAGGCTGTATATTGTCACCCTGATTATTTAACTTATATGCAGAGTACATCTTGAGAAATGCTGGACTGGAAGAAACACAAGCTGGAATCAAGGTTGCCGGGAGAAATATCAATAACCTCAGATATGCAGATGACACCACCCTTATGGCAGAAAGTGAAGAGGAACTCAAAAGCCTCTTGATGAAGGTGAAAGAGGAGATTGAAAAAGTTGGCTTAAAACTCAACATTCAGAAAACGAAGATCATGGCATCTGGTCCCATCACTTCATGGGAAATAGATGGGGAAACAGTGGAAACAGTGTCAGACTTTATTTTTCTGGGCTCCCAAATCACTGCAGATGGTGACTGCAGCCATGAAATTAAAAGATGCTTACTCCTTGGAAGCAAAGTTATGACCAACCTAGATAGCATATTCAAAAGCAGAGACATTACTTTGCCAACAAAGGTCCTGTCTAGTCAAGGCTATGGTTTTTCCTGTGGTCATGTATGGATGTGAGAGTTGGACTGTGAAGAAGGCTGAGTGCTGAAGAATTGACACTTTTGAACTGTGGTATTGGAGAAGACTCTTGAGAGTCCCTTGGACTGCAAGGAGATCCAACCAGTCCATTCCGAAGGAGATCAGCCCTGGGATTTCTTTGGAAGGACTGATGCTAAAGCTGAAACTCCAGTACTTTGGCCACCTGATGCGAAGAGTTGACTCATTGGAAAAGACTCTGATGCTGGGAGGGATTGGGGGCAGGAGGAGAAGGGGACGACAGAGGATGAGATGGCTGGATGGCATCACCAACTTGATGGACGTGAGTCTGAGTGAACTCCAGGAGTTGGTGATGGACAGGGAGGCCTGGAGTGCTACGATTCATGGGGTCGCAGAGAGTCGGACACGACTGAGTGACTGAACTGATAAATATGTATCTACTAGTCCAGTAACTAATGACACCTGGGACATCCAAATGTGGGCACATTCTGAGGTCCTGGGGTTGAAAGTGAAAGTTGCTCAGTCGTGTGCCATCCCATGGACTATATGATCCATGGAATTCTCCAGTCTAGAATACTGGAGGGGGTAGCCGTTCCCTTTTCCAGGGGATCTGCCTGACCCAGGAAACAAACAGGGGTCTCCTGAACTGCAGGCAGATTCTTTACCAGCTGAGCTACAGGGATGCCCCAACTGGGGTTGGGATTTCAGCATATGGCTTCAGAGATCACAGTTCAACCCATCACAGAAAATGTATGTAAAATCTCTCCACAACATCTGGCACATAGTGGGTTTTCAGGATATATGAGTTTCTTTTACTCTCCATTAGACTGAACTTCTGAAGAATAACGATTTTGTCTTATTCCTATTTGTAGTCTCAGTACCTTGCATACTCATACATATTAGATATTTATTAATGCTTTTGGTAAATGATGAACCCCAAACTAGGTGGTGGTCTAGATGGTGCCTGATGGCAGACCTATCCCAGCCCAGCAGGTGGAGGCCAGTTATTCCCAGACAGTGTGGCAATTAGGGGTCAGTGTTTGTATAACAAATGGGTTCTGAAAACATCCTTGTCTTAATGTACCTCTCAGCTCCTTCTGATCTCACAGCCCTCTCCTGTTGCTCTGAATTCTAATTTGCCTCTAACTTATCATTTGATTGTGCTACCTTCTTCAGCTAATCTTGGTTTACAGCATCTAAACTCCCTTTTAAATTGTCTTCTGCTTTCCTGTTGATGGACTGCCAGTACCTGACTTGGCCCTGGATCTCTTTTGTTTTAATTTGAAATTTTCTCAAAGCTCCTTAGCGGGGCAGCTAGGCTGGCACTGATGGTGTCTGCTACCCACATGTGTTAATCTGAAGGCCTGGCTTTTCAATTCTCCCTGGTTTTGACTATTACAGGAGGAAAAAGTAGACTGAACATATGCAGCAGGGAAACATATTTCAGAGAAATACCACCATAAGCAAATCCCCTCAGTTTATATACTATAATACAAACTGATGTGAGTGAAAAGTTAGAACTAAAGAGTAGTCTATATTCAATTCTCGGAGAAGGCAATGGCACCTCACTCCAGTACTCTTGCCTGGAAAATCCCATGGATGGAGGAGCCTGGTGGGCTGCAGTCCATGGGGTCGTTAAGAGTCGGACACGACTGAACGACTTCATTTTCACTTTTCACTTGCATGCATTGGAGAAGGAAATTGCGACCCACTACAGTGTTCTTGCCTCAAGAATCCCAGGGACGGGGGAGCCTGGTGGGCTGCCATCTATGGGGTCGCACAGAGTCGGACACAACTGAAGCGACTTAGCAGCAGCAGCATATTCAATTCTACACTTTAATTATTTTTAGGTAAAAATAATCACCAAAGCCAGGTTAAACTAGTAGATAATATCTTACAATGAATAAAGATTGTCTGTAATTAGCAAAACTAACAATCCCCTGGCTATATTTATCTATCATGGATAATACTTATAGATGATTATATTGTATAGGTAAAACACTTCTCATTATAGCTTTCATATATCACACTTACCTAAGACACTTCTTTTCTATCAGTGTAACTAATTAAATCCTTAGTTTGTGAAACTCCAAATGAAAATAACTATTGAGTTACTCATTTTCATTTAAAAGAAATGTGAACAAATACAAAAGTTGGACAAGGATACTCTACATAGGTGAAAAAAATCAACTAATTAGAATGATGGTTTTCTAACATAAGTCTGTTTACTTCTGTATCATATTGTCATGATTTGGATGAAATGATTTTTAAATTCTTGAAAAATCTCTTCCTAAGTCTGTATGGCCTCCTCTTTTTCCACGCAATCAAGTATCTCATAAACTAGGTTCTTATCCTAGTTTGGTAACAAATTTTCAGGGAGAAATAGACCTTGGCAAGTCACTTGGTATTTCATGGATCTCTTTTTGCTTGCCAGTGTAGTAAGGACATTGAAATATATTATATTTTTAGGTCTCTTCCAGCTTTACAATTTTCAGATTATATGAATAGAGAAGTAGTTTTGATTTATACTATTCACCTTTTTACAGAAAGCTATTTTTAAGCTTCATGAAGCTTTGTTGTTGTTCAGTCGCTCAGTCTTGTCTGACACTTTATGATACCATGGACTACAGCACACCAGGCTCCCCTGTCCTTCACAGTCTCCCGGAGCTTGCTCAAACTAATGTCCATTGAATTGGTGATGCCATCCAACCATCTCATCCTCTGTCATCCCCTTTTCCTCCTGCCTTCAATCTTTCCCAGCATCAGGGTCTTTTCTAATTAGTTGGCTCTTGGTATCAGGTGGCCAAAGTATTGGAGCTTCAGCTTCAGCATCAGCCCTTCCAATGAATATTCAAGATTGATATCCTTTAGAACTGACTGGTTTGATCTCCTTGCAGTTCAAGGGACTCTCAAGAGTCTTCTCCAACACCATAGTTCCAAAGCATCAATTCTTTGGTCCTCAGCCTTCTTTATGGTCCAACTTTCACATCCATACAGGACTACTGGAAAAACCATAGCTTTGACTAGATGGACCTTTGTTGACAAAGTAATGTCTCTGTTTTAATGTGCTATCTAAGTTTGTCATGGCTTTTCTTCCAAGGAGCAAGCGTCTTTTAATTTTATGGCTGCAGTCACCATCTGCAGTAATTTTGGAGCCCAAGAAAATAAAGTCTGTCACTGTTTCCATTTCTTCCCCATCTGTTTGCCATGAAATGATGGGAACAGATGCCATGATCTTAGTTTTTTGAATGTTGAGTTTTAAGCCAACTATTTCATGCTCCTCTTTCACTTTCATCAAGAGGCTCTTTAGTTCCTCTTCGATTTCTGGCATAAGGGTGGTGTCATCTGCATTTCTGAGGTTATAGATATTTCTGCCGGCCAGCTTGATTCCAGCTTGTGCATGTAAGTTAAAATAAGCAAGGTAACAATATACAGCCTTGACTTAGTCCTTTCCCAATTTTGAAGTAGTTTGTTGCTCTATGTTCAGTTCTAACTGTTGCTTCTTGACCTGCATACAGGTTTATCAGGAGGCAGGTAAGGTGGTCTGGTATTCCCATCTCTTGAAGAATTTTCCAGTTTGTTGTGATCTACACAGTCAAAGGCTTTGGTGTAGTCAATAAAGCAGAAGTAGGTGTTTTTCCAGAATTCTCTTTTTTTTTTCCCAGTGATCCAACAGATGTTGGCAACTTGATCTCTGGTTCCTCTGCCTTTTCTAAATCTAGCTTGAACATCTTTTATTTGCCAAGAAATCAAGTATTTATTCAAAGATAATAGAAAATCCAATCTACAAATCGACTTCTACAAATAACAGAAAAGCATGCTGGGTAGAGATCATGATAAGGTTTCTGCATGGTAC
Source organism: Bubalus bubalis (assembly GCF_019923935.1). Lineage (NCBI taxonomy): Eukaryota > Metazoa > Chordata > Mammalia > Artiodactyla > Bovidae > Bubalus > Bubalus bubalis. The sequence goes on from NC_059160.1 coordinate 35,494,842, forward strand.
TTGTATAATCACACACAGATTTCTTAACTAAATGAGGTCACTCAGGTTATGCTGTGATTTTCAATATTAAGTGAGCAGAGGGCACATTCTGTGAATTTCCAGGGTTGATTCTGCACAAGTAGTCATTTTGCATATACAGCAAGCTGTGTCTATTTAAGGACAAAAATCCATTAACAAAGTCACCTTTACAAATTTTTAGAAATGTGTAAGTTTCAGCAATGCTTACAGTATACTAGATTGATTAGATTTTTTTAAAGACACTTTGAAATTTTGCATGTAATTTTGAACTAAGTGCAAATCTACAAAGCAATGGATGAGGCTGAGCATACCTTTTCTGTGCTGATTGCATCAGGTGTCTTAGACAAAGCTGCAAAGGGGGTCATTAGCTCCTAAAGGAGCAATTAGGTAAAAGTGTGGTAATTTGTCAAATGTATAATGTATGATGCTTCTGGAAGGGTTTCACTCTATGAAAAATGGGTCAAAATAATAACAGATGTTTCTTAAAGGGACACTAACACAAGTCAATCTTTCTGTTTTTCTTTGTTCATATATATCTAAAGCCCATTTCCTATTGGTTGTTATATTGACCAATTTAGAGATTATCATTAGATTATTAATTACATATTATATCTTGCTTCAGAAACATAAATGTTTAGTGTTGATGGAAATATAAGATTACAGAATTTTCTAATTTTATGATCCAAATTCCCTGTATTGTCTTTTTCTTTAAGGCAGCCTTTCCAATACAATACAAAAAGTTCTAAGGTCTTTAACTCTTTACACATGCAAAAACACGTCTATCACCTGATGAGCATGGAGAATATTTCAAAGTTACTAGTCATCTCATCAAGCCAGAATGACAGCATTCCAGACTGGAGATTCCCTTCTAGAGGGACTTAAAAGTGTGTGAGCCACAGGGAGCTCAACTCAGTGATCTGTGACAAGCTAGAAGTATGGGAGGGAGGTTCCAGAGGGAGGGGGACATATATATGCTTGTGACTGATTTGCATTGTTCTATGGCAAAAACCAACACAACATTGTAAAACAATTATTCTCCAATTAAAAATAAATTTAAAAATAAGTCAATAAAAGAATTAAGGAGATGACATGTGGTGAGAAAATTGAAAGTGAAAACTCACAACTCATCGTAGTATATTATCTTTGAAAAGAAGAAGAAAATCATCAGAGACTAAGAAAAAAGCAGAAGGTATTTTCAAGATGCCATCACATGCAGAAGACAAAGTGCCTGGGGTGAGGGGAGCTCCTGCGCCTGGAAGGGAGGGCAGGTGTGAGTGGAGCCGGTTGTGGAAGAGCTGGGGCAACAGATCAGCACAGGAGATACTCTTGGTCATGCTCTTTTTCTCTTCTTTGGGAGAAAATATGAAAAGTGAAGAAAGAGGGGATAAGAAACTGCTATGTATTGAGCTGGACACCCTGTAAAATACTTTACAGAAATTTCATCATTTGGTCATTACAAGGCCCCAGAGATATGTGCGTGCTCGGTCGCACAGTTGTATCTGACTCTTATCGACTTCATGGACTGTAGCCCACCAGGCTCCTCTTTTTCAGGCAAGAATACTGGAGGGGTTGCCATTTCCTTCTCAAGAGGATGTTTCCAATCGAGGGATCAAACCTGCATCTCTGGAGTTTCCTGCGTTGGCAGGTGGATTTTTTACCACTGTGCTGCCTAAGAGATATGTGGTAGTCCTCATTTTACAGATGCCTTCAACAATTCATCTCTTCATTTTATGTCTAGATAAGTAATTGATCTAGTTATATGCCATTCTGTTAACAAGTGACACCTACAGACTTTTAGGCCCCAAAGCCATGTTTGTTGTCCATTTCACCACACTGTCTCCCAGAAAAAAAGGCTGAGGAGTCTGTGTACAGACACTGCAACATTGTATGATATCACTTTTGGGAGTGTGTGTGTGCGCTTACTCGCTCAGTCATGTCTGACTCTTTGCGACTCCATGGACTATAGCCCACCAGGCTCTTTGTTCATGGAATTCTCCAGGCAAGAATACTGGAGTGGGTTGACATATCCTTCTCCAAGGGATCTTCCCCACCCAGAGATTGAACCTAGGTCTCCTGCACTGCAGGCGGATTGTTTATCACGGAGCCACCAGGTAAGCCCTATCACTTTTATATAGAATCTAAAAAATTATACAAATGAATGCATATGCAAAACAGAAACAGTCTCACAGGTATAGAACACCAACTAGTGGTTACCAAATGGGAGACAGAAGTGGGGAGGGGCAGTTTAGGGGTAGGGAATTTAGAGACACAAACTGTTATATAAAATAGATAAGTGATGAGGATGTAGCACAGGGAATTACAGCTATTACCTTGTAGTAATTTTTAGTTGAGTATAAGCTGTAAACATACTGAATCACTAGGCCTGAAACTAATATAATGTTGTAGACCAGCTGTACTTTAATTAAATTTTTTAAATTAAAAGCAAAGAAATGGAGGATGAGATGGACACTTTTGTTGAGCATTAAGAGGACATGAAGTTGGAGGTTTAAGGAGAATAGAGACAATTTCATCTGTGATATACAAATTAGTCTATAATGAAGCTTTCTTTAATCTAGCTCTTACTGACTAGCTGTGGCTGAATAAAATTTAGGCAATCAACTCTTACTGGCTTAAATATACTTTGTCTTTATGTCTGCTTAATTGTCTGCCAGTACCATTCCTGACACTGTTTCTCTATCTCTCCTTCTGTCAGCAGTTAGAAATGCACCAGAACACTGTATAAAGGAACTTCCTGTTGATATTTTTTATAAATCCATTTTAAAGCCATTGACTATCACCCCTGGTGGCTCAGACAGTAAAGAACCTGCCTGGAATGTGGGAGACCCAGATTCAATTCCTGGGTTAGGAAGATCCCCTGAAGAAGGAAACAGCTACCCACTCCAGCATTCTTGCCTGGAGAATTCCACGGACAGAGAAGCTTGGAGGTCTACAGTCCATGGGGTTGCAAAGAGTCGGACATGCCTGAGCGACTAACTCTATGACCCAATTTGTTTGTCTTAGCTCAGTTCATTTTCATTGAGTTTCTTTCAGAGAACACAGCTTATAAGGCACACAAGAATTGGGCGAATCAAATCAATGGCAACAAATATTTATTGAGCATGAATATCCTTGACACAGTTTGAGCAGATTCACCTGGTTATGTGAAGATGATGGAGTAAACCAGGAAGCTGATTGGTAAGTAAAGCATCACTAAGAACAGTAATGACCTGTCCTGCCAGGACCTAACTAGTTACAGGACAGGAGCACCAGGACCAGGGAGCTAGACAAGCGGGAGAGAACTGGCAAGGAGAGAACTCCAGCCAGCTATGGGCAGCATGAGATCTAGACAGACTAGAATTCTAAGGCAGAAGAAGGGTGTGTGCTCTTACCCTGCACACAGATGCATGCATGTATGCTGGGACCTCGGTGGCAAATGCCAGTAGGCAAAAGAGGAAACAAGAACTCCAGCTCTGAAAAGTAAACCAGCGATGGCTCTGACCTCCCAGAAAGTAGCCAATAGCCTGGATATGTTTGAAAAGTGAATGTGAAAATAATACAGAGGAACTTACTTGCAAAGTAGAAATAGATAGACATAGAGGACACATACCAGACCACCTGACCTGTCTCCTGAGAAATCTATATGCAGATCAAGAAGCACAGTTAGAACTGGACATGGAACAATAGACTGGTTCCAAATTGGGGAAGGAGTACATCAAGGCTGTATTTTGTCACCCTGCTTATTTAACTTGTATGCAGAGTACATCATGAGAAGTGCCAGGCTGGATGAAGCACAAGCTGGAATCAAGATTGCCAGGAGAAATATCAATAACCTCAGATATGCAGATGACATCACACTTATGGTAGAAAGCAAAGAAGAACTAAAGAGCCTCTTGAAAGTGAAAGAGGAGAGTGAAAAAGTTGGCTTTAAACTCAACATTCAGAAAACCAAGATCATGGCTTCTGGCCCCATCACTTCATGGCAAATAGATGGGGAAGAAATGGAAACACATTTTATTTTCTTGGGCTCCAAAATCAATGCAGATGGTGACTGCACCCATGAAATTAAAAGACGCTTGCCCCTTGGAAGAAAACTTATGACTAACCTAGGCAGCATATTAAAAAGCAGAGACACTACTTTGTCAACAAAGGTCCATCTAGTCAAAGCTATGGTTTTTCCAGTAGTCATGTATGGATGTGAGAGTTGGACTTAAAGAAAGCTGAGTGCTGAAGAATTGATGCTTTTGAACTGTGGTGTTGGAGAAGACTCTTGAGTCCCTTGGACTGCAAGGAGATCCAACCAGTCCACCCTAAAGGAGATCAGTCCTAAATATTCATTGGAAGGACTGATGCTGAAGCTGAAATTCCAATCCTTTGACCACCTGATGCGAAGAGCTGACTCATTGGAAATGACCCTGATGCTGGCAAAGATTGAAGGTGAGAGAAGAAGGGGACAACAGAGGATGAGAAGGTTGGATGGCATCACCGACTCAATGGACATGAGTTTGAGTAGGCTCCAGGAGTTCGTGATGGACAGGGAAGCCTGGCATGCTGCAGTCCATGGGGTCGCAAAGAGTTGGACATGACTGAGTGACTGAACTGAACTGAGAGGACTAATGACCCTGGAGGAGGGCATAACAGCCCACTCCAGTATTTTTGCCTGGAGAATCCCCATGAACAGAGGAGCCTGGCGGGCTACAGTCCATGAGGTTGCAAAGAGTCAGACACTACTGAGTGACTAACCACAGCACAGCACAGAGCAAATGAATGGATAGAAACAGGGGAAGAGGAAGGGTGGAATGAATTGGGAGATTGGTACTGACATATATACACTACTATTTATAAAATAGATAACTAATGAGAACATACTGTATAGCACAGAAACCCTAAAAAAAAAAGTGAGTGTGGCCCCACATCAAGTTCTAGTACAGCATAGTTCTAGTACAGCATAAGTACCCACTGGAGCATGGAAGCAAGAAGAAGCAAGACTCCAGGGAGTGGAACTCCTGAATTCATGCCTCTACCATGAATTCAGTCTGTTGAATTCAGACTGTTGAAAGACTGGAGACAATGCAACAGGCTTGAATAAAAGCGAGGCCACCTGAGCTGAGGGTAAGGAAGGACGTGCTGTGTGCTCAATTGTATCTGACTCTTTGTGAACCCACAGACTGTAGCCAGCCAGGCTCCTCTGTTCATGGAATTTTCCAGGCAAGAATACTGGAGTGGGTTTCGATTTCCTCCTTCGGGGGATCTTCCTAACCCAGGGATAGAAGGTGCATCTCTTGAGTCTCCTGCATTGGTAGGCGGATTCTTTACTACTAGAGCCATCTGGGGAGCCCTATTAGGGCATAAAGTGAAAATGAAAGTGAAAGTGAAGTCGCTCAGCCTACCAGGCTCCTCGGTCATGGGATTTTCCAGGCAAGAATACTGGAGTGTGTTGCCATTTCCTTCTCCAGGAGATCTTCCCGACCCAGGTATTGAACCCAGGTCTCTTGCATTGTAGACAGACGCTTTACCGTCTGAGTCACCAGGGAAGTCCCTATTAGGGCATAAACAATCATCCAAAAGGGGCTGGTATGGCACAGGTCAAAGAGCGACTACCCCCAGGTTTTGGTATCTCTTGTCCAGCACGTTTGCCGGACTGACTCAGGCCTCATGGGTTGAGGTTGGGCTGCAAGGATTAGGGGAGGGCAAAGTTCCTCAGCTTCTCTCTGTTCTGGCTTGATGGGCATTGGTCCTCTGCCAGACCGTACCTCCGGGGGACATGCTTCCCTGGGGAACAGCGGAGGGGGGCTGAGGAATGTGGAGGAGCACAGAGGCAAATAGCTTCTCTCTGATTTCATGCTTCCTGTTAAGTGTGGGTCAGCAAGAACAACAGCCTGCAGGCAGATCCGACCAGGACAGGGACACCCACAGAGTTACTGGGATCTGGGAGTGTGAAAGCTTCCTTAGCTCCGGGGCCTACGCAGATGCGGGAGAGGTCATGCCAGGTCAGTGACTGTGGCACCTGGTGCTGAGATCACCTTTCAAGGTGACCCTTCAAAGCCTGGGGTCATGAAACCAAATTAGGGTGCAACACTGGTGATGCCAGCTCCCAGCCGGGTAGTGGCCCCTGAAGAACGTGCTAAGCAAGATTTTCCTGTATTCCTCATTCCAGCCCTTTCCTGGGGCTTGCTGAGCACTGGTTGGTCCATCTCTGCCTGATTGTTACTTACACAAGGTTTTGGAAGTAATTATAAAACATTTTAGCTTATTGGGTTGGCCAAACAGTTTGTTCAGATAATGTTATAGGAAAACCCAAATGAACTTTTCAGTCAACTCAACATGAATTTTTATCTCTACCAAAAGCTTTTTTGGTAAACAATAAACATTAAATATTAAATATGTTTAAATTAAATGTTTTCTGAGTGCCTACTGTGTACAGATCACTCACTGTCAATGAAAAGAAAGATCTTGACCTGCTCACCCAGATACATTTTCAATCAACCACATGTGATTGTCTATATCATCCCTCTCTCTGCCCATTATATCCCTTCTCTCCACATGATACAGGCTCCTGGGGAGATTTGAAAAAACTAACCATTTTGACCAGTCTGAAATTTAAAACAAAATTTTTAATTAAAAAAAATCAGTCTGGACAGTTGTAGGGCTTTTGCAAAGCAAATTCTTATTTTCAGAGATCTCTTTGCTTTTATTTGCCAAGCAGCCCTAAGAATTTCTGGATTTGGAGAGAAACCTAGGCTGGTCTGTAAGCATTTCGGGGAGTCTCTGTATTTTCTAGGAAATCTCAATGGGAGAATCCTTCCTTGGACTGGGAGAAGCTGCTAATATCACAGGCATAAGAAGATTTTTCTCCCCAAATTTTCTTCTTCACCCCATCACCGCCATTAGCCTTCACCACACACACACACACACACGCCTGATGAGAGAGCAGATTTTATTCAAATATAAGGCCAAGCGGTGGCTTCCCTGGTGGCTCAGTGATATAAAATTTGCCTGCCAATGCAGGAGACTTGGTTTTGATCCCCGGGCTGGGAAGATTCCTTTGGGGAGGAAATGGCAACCCACTCCAGTATTCTTGCCTGGAGAATTCCATGGACAGAGGAGCCTGGTGGGCTACAGTCCACAGGACTGTAAGAATCAAACATGACTTAGCAGCTAAACAACAACAGGCAAAAGTGACTCATCCACTTATATTAAATCAAATAGAATCACCGGCAAGGATGTAAGAAAACAACTTCAGAAATGATGCAGCATGTCATGATGACCCAACCAAAATAATCTAAACCAGTGAAGTACGGAAGGCAGACAAGTATTTCAAAAATCAAAGTAGAACCTTGCTTTCTGAGGGCTGAATGGCAACTAAAGGAAACAGATGAGCTTTGGTCTGGCTTGTAGAAGGCTACAAAATAGAAAGGAAAGGCAAAAAAGCCCATATTCAGGCAAGGCTGGCAATTAAGGAAAACGAAAAGAACTTGACAGAGGTAGATCAATGCTGTGAACCTGTAGCAAGCACAGGGCAATGCTGAGATGGTGTAAGTTATAGTTCACACAATCTCCACAATCTGTGCATTTCAAAATAAGTTAATGTAGAAAGGAAAATGAGAATGTGTTGATTCTATTGATACAATGCAATTAAAATCAGTCTCCAAATCTGAAAAAAGAAATCATAGGCTCATTAGCTTATTAACACTTTTACTTTGAATAGAAATAATCTTTCAGAGGGAACATGTCATAATATCCCCTATGCACATGTGGGTTCTGCCATTAATTAACTGACTGTCAGCATCTTACAAAGGATTGCTGCCGCCTGCCTCGGTACAGGCTGTTCTATTGGAAGAAAGGGGCGGAACCATGGTGTTCCACCACCCAGAACTTGTGCTAATGGCACTCCTATTACAATATCCTCTGAATTGGAAAAGACCAAAAATGCCTCTTGTGAAGAGAATTAATGGGGGTACATGTAAGATTGCGAGTGGAAAAGAGAGGCCTGGGCACGAAGCCCAGAGACGGACAAGCTCCTACATGAATAGTTTTTCCCTAAGCTTTCATCAGAGATGCTGCAGGTCTCGACGTTGTCAACTGTTCACCTTGATGAGATTCTCAAAGGCACCTAACACAACACAGTCGGATAGCAAGGTTAACCCAAGGGCAACAGGGTATTATTCTGACGGTCTGAAGATTAACAAGCGCTTAAAACAAAGCAAACAAAACCAATCAACCAAACAAACAACAAAACTTTAGAGGAGGATGAGTACAGCTTTCAACCCTTAGAAATGCATCTGCAAGTTTCTAGACTCAGTATTTCCCAAGAGTTCTATTGTGAATGGCCTGTTTTGCTCAACCCTGTCCACTGCTGTAAAACAAACATTTCTATATTGCTGCATACAGTATTTACAAAACATCTCAGAATTATTTACAAAGCATCTCAGAATATGGTCTTCAATCCAGGTAAAGAAAGCAAACAATTATAATCCATGCTGAGTGCTGATCATCCAAAAAGCAGTTAAGTGTGCTTACTGCAATCACTGCTGTTGTTTTACGGCCACATAAAAATACAGTGCCTACGTGTTATTTGACAAAGTTGCCAACTTGGTGAAAGGTTCTTTATGAGACAATAAAGAATAAATACAATCAGATAAGAACACAGGAATTGCCACACCGGGTGGTCCAGTATTCCTGAAGTTCTGTTATCTGTTGCCAGCACAACCTCAGTGGGAGAGGGAGGGCTTGGTTGTCCTTCTGCAACTGTATGCCTCGCCCAGTTCTTCATCCCAAGGTGCAATCTCTGTTTTTATGGGCTGCTTAGCAGAGTGCACACTCCAAACCTTTCAGCATTACTTTGTTGCTAGGAATGGCTCTGCTTTTCACAAAACTGTTCAAATTCTTTCAGAATCCACGTATATTTTCTACCATTTGTTCAGTCGCTAAGTTGTGTCCAACTATTTGCCACCTCGTGGACTGCAGCATGCCACATTTCCCTGTCCTTCACTATCTCCCAGAGTGTGCTCAAACTCATGTCCATTAAGTTGATGATGCTATCTAATCATCTCATCCTCTGATACCTCCTTCTCCTGCCCTCAATCTTTCCCAGCATCAGGGTCTTTTCTTATGAGTCAGCTCTTCACATCAGGTGGCCAAAGTATCAAACTTCAGCTTCAGCATCAGTCCTTTCAATAACCCACTCCAGTGTTCTTGCCTGGAGAATCCCAGGGATGGGGGAGCCTGGTGGGCTGCCGTCTATGAGGTCGCACAGAGTCAGACACAACTGAAGTGACTTAGCAGCATTCAGGGTGAAATCTTTTAGGATTGACTGGTTTGATTTCCTTGAAGTCCAAGGGACTGTCAAGAATCTTCCACAAAAAAACCTGCTATGTAAAATGGTAAGCCAGACAATGAAAAGTTTTAAGTCTTCACTCTCATTTTTTTTGGTAAGAAACTAAATAAAAATATCCTAAAAGGTATTTTTTAGAGCAATAAAGCATACTTGGGGGAGGGAAGTTTAGGAGGGAGAGGACATACATATACCTATGGCCAATTCATGTTGCTATTAATACATCAACAGAAACCAACACAATATTATAAAGCAATTATCCTCCAATTAAAAATAATTTTTTTTTTAAGCATACTTGGAAAACTTTAAAGGTATTTACTCAAGAGGGATAAAACATACGGTCCTAAGAGAATTGAAGATCTCAAATTTGGGGCTTTCACTAGCAGTATTTGGGCTTGAAATACTTTAAGCTCTAGAACTGAGTCTGTCTCACTTTTCTCAGCAATGATCCCAGTACCTGACAAACAGAGGGTCCTATTCAATCTGTATTGTTTTTAAAAAATGACTGATACATTAGTACATTCATGTGTAATATCTACATCTATCAGGTCTAGTTGTACACGCATTAAAATATTATGGTTTTCTAGAAGCTTTTAGTTTTTCAATATTTCCTTTTTCTTTCAAAAATTTTCCTATTACTCTAGGAGTTTTATAGTTTCTGGTCTTACGTTTAGATCTTTAATCCATTTTGAGTTTATTTTTGTGTATGGTGTTAGAAAGTGTTCTAGTTTCATTCTTTTACAAGTGGTTGACCAGAGTTCCCAGCACCACTTGTTAAAGAGATTGTCTTTAATCCATTGTATATTCTTGCCTCCTTTGTCAAAGATAAGGTGTCCATATGTGCTTGGATTTATCTCTGGGCTTTCTATTTTGTTCCATTGATCTATATTTCTGTCTTTGTACCAGTACCATACTGTCTTGATAACTGTGGCTTTGTAGTAGAGCCTGAAGTCAGGTAGGTTGATTCCTGCAGTTCCATTCTTCTTTCTCAAGATCACTTTGGCTATTCGAGGTTTTTTGTATTTCCATACAAATTGTGAAATTATTTGTTCTAGCTCTGTGAAGAATGCTGTTGGTAGCTTGATAGGGATTGCATTGAATCTATAGATTGCTTTGGGTAGTATACTCATTTTCACTATATTGATTCTTCCAATCCATGAACATGGTCTATTTCTCCATCTGTTAGTGTCCTCTTTGATTTCTTTCACCAGTGTTTTATAGTTTTCTATATATAGGTCTTTAGTTTCTTTAGGTAGGTATATTCCTAAGTATTTTATTCTTTCCGTTGCAATGGTGAATGGAATTGTTTCCTTAATTTCTCTTTCTGTTTTCTCATTATTAGTGTATAGGAATGCAAGGGATTTCTGGGTGTTGATTTTATATCCTGCAACTTTACTACAGTCATTGATTAGTTCTAGTAATTTTCTGGTGGAGTCTTTAGGGTTTTCTATGTAGAGGATCATGTCATCTGCAAACAGTGAGAGCTTTACTTCTTCTTTTCCAATTTGGATTCCTTTTATTTCTTTTTCTGCTCTGATTGCTGTGGCCAAAACTTCCAAAACTATGTTGAATAGTAATGGTGAAAGTGGGCACCCTTGTCTTGTTCCTGACTTTAGAGGAAATGCTTTCAATTTTTCCCCATTGAGGATAATGTTTGCTGTGGGTTTGTCATATATAGCTTTGATTATGTTGAGGTATGTTCCTTCTATTCCTGCTTTCTGGAGAGTTTTGATCATAAATGGATGTTGAATTTTGTCAAAGGCTTTCTCTGCATCTATTGAGATAATCATATGGTTTTTATTTTTCAATTTGTTAATGTGGTGTATTACATTGATTGATTTGTGGATATTGAAGAATCCTTGCATCCCTGGGATAAAGCCCACTTGGTCATGGTGTATGATCTTTTTAATGTGTTGTTGGATTCTGATTGCTAGAATTTTGTTAAGGATTTTTGCATCTATGTTCATCAGTGATATTGGCCTGTAGTTTTCTTTTTTTGTGGGATCTTTGTCAGGTTTTGGTATTAGGGTGATGGTGGCCTCATAGAATGAGTTTGGAAGTTTACCATCCTCTGCAATTTTCTGGAAGAGCTTGAGCAGGATAGGTGTTAGCTCTTCTCTAAATTTTTGGTAGAATTCAGCTGTGAAGCCGTCTGGACCTGGGCTTTTGTTTGCTGGAAGATTTTTGATTACAGTTTCAATTTCCGTGCTTGTGATGGGTCTGTTAAGATTTTCTATTTCTTCCTGGTCGAGTTTTGGAAAGTTGTACTTTTCTAAGAATTTGTCCATTTCTTCCACGTTGTCCATTTTATTGGCATATAATTGTTGATAGTACTCTCTTATGATCCTTTGTATTTCTGTGTTTCTGTTGTGATCTCTCCATTTTCATTTCTAATTTTATTGATTTGATTTTTCTCCCTTTGTTTCTTGATGAGTCTGGCTAATGGTTTGTCAATTTTATTTATCCTTTCAAAAAACCAGCTTTTGGTTTTGTTGATTTTTGCTATGATCTCTTTTGTTTCTTTTGCATTTATTTCTGCTCTAAGTTACTGTCTTAATATGCTTTATATTTCTCAGTGGTTTCTATTACTATCTGATATTATGTTTTGGTTTACCTGTTTGGTTTTGGCCTGTTTTCCCCCACAAGAATGTGAGCCTATGGTGGGAGTAATTCTGTCTGTTTGTTCAAACATCATGTCAGGTCCTGAAATGGTACCTGGTAGGTATTAGATTGGTTCAAACATAATTGCGATTTTGGACCATGACTTTTAAATCATTATATCTGGCTCAAACACAAATTTATTAATCAAAATAGGAACCATTACAATCAACACATTTTTGCCAACAAGAAGTAAGTTTGCTCATTCTCGTAGTGTAAAAATCCACGCCTCAGGAACTCTTCAAAAGCATTTTCTGCCTCCTACTGGTTGTGGAAGCGTTTTCCCTGCAAAAAGTTGTTGCGATGCTTGAAGAAGTGGTAGTCAGTTGATGAGAAGTCAGGTGAATATGGTGGATGAGAGAAAACTTTGTAGCCCAATTAGTTCAACTTTCAAAGTGCTGGTTGTACAACGTTCAGTTGGGCTTTGTCGTGGAGAAGAATTGGGCCCTTTCTGTTGATCAATGCCGGCTTCAGGTGTGGCTGCATCTCTTTGATTTGCTGAGCATATTTCTCAAATGTAATGGTTTCACCAGGATTCAGAAAGCTACAGTGGATCAGACAGGCAGCAGACCACCAGACAAGGGCCATGTCTTTTTTTTTTGGTGCAAGTTTGGCTTTGGGAAGCGCTTTGGAGCTTCTTCTCAGCCAAACCACTGAGCTGAGTTGGTCATTGCCAGTTGTCATATAAAATCCACTTTCCACACATCACAATCCAATAGAGAAATGGTTTGTTGTTGTTGCATAGAATAAGAGAAGATGACACTTCAAAATGACAATTTTTTTGATTTGTGGTCAACTCACAAGACACATACTTACTGAGCTTTTTCACCTTTCCGATTTGCTTCATGCCAAATGACTGTAGAATGGTTGATGTTGAGTTCTCCGGCAATGTCTTGTGTCGTTGTAAAAGGATCAGTTTCGATGATGGCTCTCAGATGGTTGTTGTCAACTTCAAATGACCAGCCACTGTGCTCCTCATCTTCAAGGCTCTCATCTCCTTTGCAAAACTTCTTGAACCACCATTGCACTGTATGTTCGTTAGCAGTCCCTGGGTCAAATGTGTTTTTGATGATGTGAGTTGTCTTTGCTGCTTTACAACCCATTTTGAATTTGAATAAGAAAATCGCCTGAATTTGCTTTTTGTCTAGTATCATTTCCATAGTCTCAAATACATATAAAATACACAGCAAGTAATAAGTCATTAGAAAAAAAAACATAAAGCAGAAAATGTGCATTAAAATGATATATAGTGAAAGTATTAGCCACTCAGTCATGTCTGACTTTTTATGATCCCATGGACTGTGGCTCACTAGGCTTCTCTGTCCATGGAATTCTCCAGGCAACAATATTGGAGTGGGTAGCCATTCCCTTCTCCAGGGGATCTTACCAACCCAGAGATCGAATCTGGGTCTCCCACATTGCAAGCAGGTTCTTTACCACCTGAGCCACCAGGGAAGCCCATGATGTATAACATTACCACATTTATTTAAGAATGTATTCCAATATCAAATGGCAAAGTTCAACAGTGAAAAACCTCAATTACTTTTGCACCAGCTTGATAATATGCACTGAATAAGCACTTGTTGACTGGTGAGAAAATGGATTTTCATACACATGTTGTCACTGACCCAGTATTCCCCACCAGAGACAGGGAAACAAGGCCAAGTGAAGGGACTCAGAGTCCAGTCAGGACAGCCAAGAGGTCACTGCCCAGCCACCAGCAGGTCACAGATGGCAAATTCTGTGCCTTAAGCCTAGCTCCCTTAGTTAGTACCCCTGCCCAAATTCCTTTTGCAATGTGGTTCTTATTACTCTATGTGTATTCCGACCATTCAAGAACATAAAGACATTTATTTTTAAATTTTATTTATTTATTTTATTTATGGCTATACTGGGTCTTCTTTGCTATGTGAGGGCTTTCTCTAGCTGTGGCAAGCTAGGCTGCTCTCTAGTTGCTTCTCATTAAGATGGCTTCGCTAGTTACTGCGTGTGGGCTCTAGAGCGCCCGGGCTTCAGTGGTTGTGATAAGTGGGCTCAGTTGCCCTGCAGCATGTGGAATCTTCCCGGACTTGATCAAATCCATGTCCCTGCATTGACAGGTGGATTCTTAACCACTGGACCAATAGGGAAGTTCAATACATTGATAATTTTTTAATTTAAAATAAAATAATGCCAATAAAGTGTTCTATTTCCTTCTGCTCAATAAGCAGGCAGGCCAGAGAAACTCCAGTCTTTAGACTGACAACTTGTTGCCATGGTAACGATAACAAGTTTGATTTCTTAGGGAAGGTGAAAAACAATTTTCCGTTGTTCTATTTAGAGAATAGTTTTTTTGTTTGTTTGTTTGTTTTTCCACTTATTTGGGTATAGAAAAAAAGAGGCTCTCTTACCTTTTAAAAATTTAGTGGTCAATCATTGTAATTGTTTGATGTTTAATTTTCCCACAAAGACTTCAGACAATGTAATATTTCTCAGCAAGTGGAAGATATAGCATGACCTTTATTCTATGTGATCAGCTTTATTTCCATTTTACAGATGAGTACAGAGAAGCTTCACAATACAATTACTATCTTCACAATTACAATTACACAATATCAATTACTACAATATACTTCAAAATACAATTATCTATCTCAGCTCAAAATGAAAATGACTGACCCAAATGATTAGAATTGTAAGCAAAGTAGATTCAATTAGAATCCCAAGATGATATTAAAACTCTGAAAATGTGGTCCTTTTCTTCTTCTCCATTTGGTTTGGTTTTCCAGTGACTCTATAAAATAGGGAGATTTAACACAGACACCTATTGGTGAGATGAATGACAAATGGAGAGTTGGAAGTGATTGAAGAGAGGGTGAACATTCATCATCGTTTGCAGTAAATTGGATTATTTTAGACTAGATGCTGTTTTGGGAAGCTATGTATAAAACTTTTATGGTGGGGGGTGGGGGCAGTTTCTGGAACATATTCTGTTCTCCAGGATGAAGGGGTATTCTAATGAGTGGGTTTTTTTTTTTCAATATATGTATGATGTAGGACATAGCACAAAAGAATACTAAAATTGCTTTTTAAAACTATTTATTTATTTGGCTGCATCAGGTCTTCGTTGCAGCAGGCAGGAATCTTTCCTCGAGGTGTGCAGGCTCAGGGGTTGCGCCCCAGGGGTTAGTTTCTCTGTGGCAAGTGAGATCTTAGTTCCCCAACCAGGGATCGAACCAGGGCCCCTTGTGCTGCAGAGCAGATTCTCCACCACTGGATGGCCAGGGAAGTCCCCATAAAACTGCTTTTTTAGTGAATGAATTTGAATAATACTGACTTTTATTATCACAACCTAATACTTATGATTTTTCTTTTTCCAGGTTCAGTCTGCCTTTCATGATATGTTTTACAATTTTTGAGGGTATTGATCATGCCTTCTTCTTTATGTGTAGGAAATAGTCAAGAAATGCTTCTCACTTTATCACTTTCTCTAATAAATATGAAAGTAATCAAAATGTTTCATTTTTCTTGAAAAAGAATATTTATTGAAAGACTATTAGTTCTACTCTGAAAATAATACACACTCATTTTGGAGAAATGGGAAATAACACAAAATAAAGTTAAAATTTGTTATTTTCCAACCTGGAAATAGCTTATACTAATAATATTTAGTAAATTTAATTTACTTATTTCTTCTTGATTTATATAAAATATGCCCTTTAAAAAACCTAAACCATGATTGCCATCTTGCTTTGTATCCAGCTTCACTCATTTGACAAAAGTTGAATGAGGTACATTTAGGTACAATTAGCACAATATAAAAGCAAGGAAGAAAAATAGAACACCTTATATTTTAAATTAGAATGACTCACAAACATGTGCAATGTTCTTTCTAAAATGTATTTTTAAAACCACTCAGCTATTATTAAATCCTAATGCAATAATCAGAAATGCCTGAAGCCCTGCTCTGAAGCACACAAAAAAAGGATGATCTTCAGGTGTTGGTATGCATTTTCACATTCTGTCCTGCTCTTCTTCCCACTTCAATTGCAGTTTGTCCTCTGTCCAGGAGGCCCAAGTACAAGGAAGTGGCACAGAGCGGCTCAACTCCTCCCATCACTTCCTCTCATCCCAAGACACAGCTGTCTGCTGTATCTCCAGTAAGACGCTGCTTCTCAGCTTCTTTCAGTCCTTCAACACATCCCCATACAGAACTCCCATCAGAATACTGAACATCGCCAATGCAACAGCTGGCTCTCATACAGCTACATCTTCTGTTTCATTGTATTAGTTTTCAGGACTCATTTCATTGCCTGCTTTTTGACTTGGCTTATTTATTTGTTCTATATTTACAGCAAAAGCTTTGATATGCTTAAATGTAATGAAATGATTGAATCACTCCATATAAGCTATTTTTAAAAATCTTCAGTTTATAATAGAAGGTAACATTTTATTGCATTGCTTTATTTCTAAAAAAAAAAATTCAGTTTTCCAACAAATCAATAAAATAATAATAAATGAAATAGGGACTTCCTTGATGGCCCAGTGGTTAAGAATCTACCTTCCAATTCAGGGGATGAGGGTTCAATCCCTGGTCAGGGAGCTAAGATACCACATGCTGTGGGGCAACTAAGCCTATCAGCTGCAACTACTGAGCCTCTGCGCCACCATTAAGAAAGAAGCCTCCACACCTCAGCAAAGGATCCTCTGCAGGGCAGCTAAGACCCATTACAGCCAAAATAAATAAATAAAAATTCTTAAAAAGAAATAGAAGTTAGTGGCTTAAAAATAAAAGAGCTGGTTTTTGTCGTTGTTGTTGTCATTCTTAGCACTTTTAAATTTCATATCAATTTAGCATATGAAACAGAAAGTGAAACATTTGATTTTATTGTTAGTTGACCAACCATCCATGCATGCCTGGTACTACCCCAGGCAAGTGGTGGTTTCAGAGGCACTGAAAGCCGCATGTCCTGGGGAAACTGCCCAGTCCCAGACAAACCAGGATGGTTGGTCAACCTGAGTCTTGTTCCATAAGATACATTATATTTATCAGCCTACTGATGTTCATGATGCTGGAGGTATTTTCTAGGAAGTGAAAAATAGTTTAAACAAATCAAATTTTTACCCATATTATAGTCCAATTCCTGCCAAGCATAACAATAGACAATTGTGATCATTCTGGGAGATGTTTTCAGCCCTCTACATATCTTAACAAGAATATGTGATCTGGAAAGTGAAAGTTGCTCAGTTGTGTCCGACTCTTTGTGACCCCATGGACTATACAGTCCATGGAATTCTCCAGGCCAGAATACTGGAGTGGGTAGCCTTTCCCTTCTCCAAGGGATCTTCCCAACCCAGGTCTCCTGTACTCCTGGCAGATTCTTTACCAGCTGAGCCACCAGGGAAGCCCAAGAATCCTGGAGTGGGTAGCCTATCCCTTCCCCACCCATAAATCTAACCAGGGTCTCCTTCATTGCAGATGGATTCTTTACCAACTGAGCTACCAGAGAAGCCCATACTGTTTGTTAATTGCCCAAAAGTTCATATGTTGATGCATGCATACAACAATGATTCAATAAAATTGCACCGATTCCATTTTCCACTGTCCTTTTGTTTCTGGTGACTATTAGTTTTACTAAACGGAACCAAAACCACAACAATTCCAAACTTTATGTCTTTCAGACCTGACTTCTTCCCTCAAATCTTTACCCCTGGAGTCTCTACTAAAGCTTTAACATTTCTTGTAGTTGTCCAAAGCTGCTTCTCTGCACCAATGCAAGGCATCCAACAAGAGGCCTGAGAAAGAGCACTCTATTTGGTGGAGCCACACCTCTGAACATCTGCCATTCTTCTGCCTATTGTTAGAAAATAATGTACCCCTGGAAGGCTCTTTCTCTCTTACTTCTTTAGCAGATTTTGCTAGCAATCTGTCCTTAAGCTCACTGACCTCGGTGCTCCATTTCTAACAGACTGCAATATGAAGGCTGCCCTTTAATTCATCCTAGGGTTGAAGACTTTGAGTCACATACTTGTCAACATCTTGATGTGCAATCATATTTTGTTAATATGAAAATTCATTACTGTTCCCACATAGGGCACAGAAACATTTCATAACAGCAGGGAAAAAAGGGTTTTATGAATTAAGAAAAAAATACTGAGATTTCTTTCTCAGCTTGTACTACTAGTTTATAACTTGCACCCAGGAAACTCCAATGCTAATGCTCATTGCTTGAGCATCTGGAAAATGCACTCTCACTGACTTTGATAACTTAACCCATATCCTATAATGCATGGCAGTTTCCTAACTCCAAATTTAATTTCATTCGTAGATTTGGAAGGCATTGTGACATTTTTCATCCTGATAAAAATATCAAAGACCAAGTTTTTTTTAAACTTACTAGATACAGTTTTGAATTTAAATAGAGACCATGATTTGAATGGTGACAAACATAATTACTGTGGGACCATATTTTATTTTTAGAAAATACTTTGAGAAAACCAAAGACATTTTGGAATTAATTAGGTACCTCAGATTAAAGAGGTATAATTTTAATGCATCAATCTAAAAAAGATCAATGGAACATTGTTTTGAAATATTATTTTTTTAAATGTAGAACTCTCAAAAAAAAAAACAGAACCTCAGAGACACATTGTAAATAATTAGATTGCTTAAAATCTGTCAGTTTATAAATATTATGTGAGGATTATGTTGGCTTCATATGGTTCTTTGAGGACTTGAATTTTCTCTACAATGTTGGTGGTAGATGCATAAATAAGGATTATATATCATATCAAGTTGTAACAAGAAAGGCAATATGGCCTCATATTTCATCTTTTGGACTTTTCTAATCAGTTAGATACAGGTATAAGATTTAGTTATCCCTCTTAGACTAACTGGGCCACTTTGGACAAATTACCAAATCTCTTTAAGCCTTGGTTTTTCACATCTGTAAAATGGGGATGCTCTCATGAGAATTAGATGAAATAATGTACAAAAAGCATGAAACACAATGTCTGGCATCTATTTAGCACTCAGTAAATGACAGATACTGTTACTAGGTTCATTAATCATCAGAGATACTGGGATGCACAATGAAAGCAACACTTTGTGTCTCCCAAGAAAGTTCTCCCCAACTTATGATGGCGCATAGCCCAACCAGAGTTCCCGGTACATACCAAATGTCTTTTTATCCAAGAAACCTTCCCTGATTCCCTCAACTATATATGAACATTAACTCTTACATATCCTTATCAGTGGCCTAAAGTAAAATCCCCAAATACACAGAGGCATTGGTATTTATAGTTCTTTGTGTTCTTACCTGGAGAAGGCAATGGCACCCCACTCCAGCACTCTTGCCTGGAAAATCCCATGGATGGAGGAGCCTGGTGGGCTGCAGTCCATGGGGTCGCTAAGAGTCGGACACGACCGAGCGACTTCACTTTCACTTTTTCACTTTCATGCATCGGAGAAGGAAATGGCAACCCACTCCAGTGTTCTTGCCTGGAGAATCCCAGGGGCAGGAGAGCCTGGTGGGCTGCCGTCTATGGGGTCGCACAGAGTCGGACACGACTGACGCGACTTAGCAGCAGCAGTAGCAGTGTTCTTACCACCTTGTGGGTAGGGCTTCTGTTTTCCTCATCTTAGTGTTCCTCATCCCCCAAGCTCCTAATGTCTAAGAGAGATGAATGTAGACAACTAGAAGTCCAAGTAGCATATGTGTGCAAAAAAAGTAGCGTAAACAAAGCTGTCAATGTTCAGAGGAGGGGGGTGATAAGAAAATATGTGTCTAGAGGAAGTAGTTTTTAAGTGGGACAAAAAGGCTGAAGAGAATTTCAAAGAAGAGAAATAAAGAGAAGGCAACCTGATGAAGAAACATGTGAATCACAAAGAGTAAGTCAAGTTTGATCACAGCAAGTTGAGTATGTGATGGGCAGGAGGTCATCCCCAAAGAGAGATGCAGTCTGATTGCAGAGAACTCTAAAGCTCAAGCAAAGGAGGCTGGATTTTGTTTTGGGGTCAATAAGGAGTTGTCAAAGCTTGGGAACCAGGAAGTGACGGAGAAGAGATGCCAGCTGCTCGCATCGTGACCTTCCAACTCTGTACTCATTAACACCTGTATAAACTTGCTAAGTATCTTCAAATTATCTGTCCCATTTCTGTGTCTTCAAGACACAGTTATGCTGCATACTAAGTCTCGAAAGTATGTAAAGCTAGCAGTCAACCACAGCTCTTGTTTCTGCAATAGAGAGTAAATTTCTGTTTTGTTTAAGAGCAGAGGTTTGGGAGGTAAAATGTCATGGATTCAAATCTTAGCTCTGTCAGTTATGAAAGAATGATGTCAAGAAATTACTTAACCACTCTAAGGCATAGTTTCCTCACCTCTAGATTAAGTAGTTACATTAACTCACAGATGTTAAATGCCATGCAGGTAAAGAACTTAAGAGAGACTGCAGAAACTGCTCTATGACTCTATGATCCATCATTCCTCTATCTCACCTTTCTGGTTCTTTAGATCCCTGGTTTTCTTTGGCTTCCAGCTTTTGATACTATTTCTAGTTCCCCATCATGTTTGACAATATGATAGGGCTCCCTCCTCCAGTATCAGGAACACTGCAAGTATCCACTTCATAGGGCTTAAGACTAACAGTATAATAAAGGGACTGTTCACAGAGATAAGGACTGGGTTAAGAAGCAAAGGATGGTGGAACACCAATGAATGAGAAATCACAATCATCTTTAAAGTAGAAGAAGGAGCAATTCCACTCCTGGGCATATATCTGGAGAAAATCATAATTCAAAAAGATACATTCACCCCAGTGTTCACTGCAGCACTGTTTATAATAACCAGGCCATGGAAGCAACCCAAATATCCGTCAACAGAAGGATAAGAAGATATGGCATATCTTTATATAAAGAAGATATATATATATATATATATATATGTTTTATATATGATATGTGTGTGTGTGTTAGTTGCTCAGTCATGTCTGATTTTTCATGACTCCATGGACTGTAACCAGTCAGGTTCCTCTGTCCATGGAAATTTCCAGGCAAGAATACTGGAGTAGGTTGCCATTCCCTACTCCAGGGGATCTTCTCGACCTAGGGATTGAACCCCAGTCTCCCGCATTGCAGGCTGATACTTTTACTGTCTGAGCCACCAGGGAAACCCAAATTACATACATCCATATAATGGAATATTAACAAAGGTCCATCTAGTCAAAGCTATGGTTTTTCTAGTAGTCGCGTACAGATGTGAGAATTGGACTATAAAGAAAGCTGAGCACTGAAGAATTGGTGTTTTTGAACTGTGGTGTTAGAGAAGACTCTTGAGAGTCCCTTGGACTGCAAGGAGATCCAACCAGTTCATCCTAAAGGAAATCAATCCTGAATATTCATTGGAAGGATTGATGCTGAAGCTGAAGCTCCAATCTTTTGGCCACCTGATGTAAAGAACTGACTCATTTGAAAAGACCCTGATGCTGGGAAAGATTGAAGGTGGGAGGAGAAGGGGATAATAGAGGATGAGATGGTTGGATGGATCACCAACTCGATGGACTTGAGTTTGAGTAAGCTCTGGGAGTTGTTGATGGACAGAGAAGCCTGGTGTGCTGCAGTCCATGGTGTCGTAAAGAGTTGGACACAACTGAGCGACTGAAGTGAACTGGATTTCCCAGGTGGTGCTAGTGGTAACAGAGAAGGCGATGGCACCCCACTCCAGTACTCTTGCCTGGAAAAATCCCATGGATGGAGGAGCCTGGTAGGCTGCAGTCCATGGGGTCGAGAAGAGTCGGACATGACTGAAGCGACTTAGCAGCAGCAGCAGCAGCTAGTGGTAAAGAACCCACATGACAATGCAGGAGACATAAGAGATGCGGGTTCAATCCTTGGGTCCAGAAGATCCCCTGGAAGGGGGAAATGGCAACCCATTTCAGTATTCTTGCCTGGAGAATACCACAGACAGAAGATCCTGGCAGTCACACAGAGACGGACATGACCGAAGCGACTTAGCATACAATGGAATATTACTCAGGCATAAAAAAGAATGAAATAATTCCATTTGCAGCAATATGGATGGACCTAGAGATTGTTAGGGAAGTAAGTCAGACAGAGAAAGATAAATATACAGTATCACTTATATGTGGAATCTAAAAAAAAATCGTACAAAAGAACGTATTTACAAAACAGAAATAGTCACAGACATGGAAAACAACTTTATGGTTAGCAGGGAGTAAGGGAGGGGGGAATACTGAATGAATTGGGAGATCGGGATTGACACATACACACTACTGTACATAAAATAAGGACCTACCGTATAGCATAGGGACCTCTACTCAATACTCTGTAATGACTTATATGGGAAAAGAATCTAAAAGGAGTGGATATATGTATATGTAAGACTGATTCACTCTGTTGCATAGCAAAAACTAACACCACATTGTAAATCAATTATTATTGTTCAGTCACTCAGTTGTGTCTGACTCTTTGTGACCCCATGGACTGCAGCACGCCAGGCTTCCCTGTCCTTCACCATCTCCTGGAGTTTGCACAAAATCAACTATAGTCCAATAAAAAGTAATCCAAAAATAAAATACATGGCAAATCTTAAAACAATTTTATAATTAAAAAAAAAAGTAGAAGAGGAACAAAGGTCTTGTGGCCTGAGGGGACGAAGCCACTCCAGAACAACAGTGGGGCAGGGAGGGAGCAGTGTGTGTGCAAGAGAACCACCCAACCTCTTTCCCTCCAATGCCTTGCCAGTGCCTTCCACTGGCTGAACCCAGTTCAGAGCAAAACAGTAACAGAACCAGGTGATACAGTCTACGGAGGCTGGTTTTCTGGGACACAAGCATGGCAGAGAAGATCAGAAAACAGATGGTGCAATGGGGCCGAGGCAAAATGTGTTGTTTTCTGAATAAGGGGTATAAGTATGGAAAGGAATGGAAACATCTGAATGGAAGGTTATCACTGCCTCCATGACAGATGGAGGAAAGGAAGCTCAGAGAGGTAGTCTTGCTGAGGTTATCAGCTAGAAAAAGGAACCAATTTGGAGCCCTTAATGGTGCCTTGGTCTACCTTGTTTCCCACTACACTGCATGGCTGCACTCAGAGTGATGGTTGAAATGACCCTAGTCTCCCCTGAGCAGTTTCTGCCCTGAGATAAAACAAGGGTGTGAAACCTCATTCCTTACCCATCCTACAGTTCCCTACATTTTTGGTCTGAATCCATTCACTGTGGTTTTCCAAACAATCTTTCAGAGAGGGTTTCTTAAATTGCCAATAACTTTGAAAGGTATTGACAATAGGAAATTGGATTCCCTCCTTTTTGGGGAGAAGGGAGATATAAAGACATCTGAAAGAAAGAAAGAGATAGAGAGAAAAGCAAGGAAAGAAAGAAAAAAAGGAAGGAAGGGAAGAAAAAGGGAGAGGCGGGGCAGGAAGAGGGACAGGGAGAGAAAGAATCTCAGCATAAACAGCTTGGGTAGCAAGATTGGTAACAACTAAAAACTGGAGACTAACCAAATGCCTGTCAACAACTGAAGAATGTTAAAACAAATTGTGGAAATCCATGTAATGAAATATAATACAGGGAGGGAACTAAAACTGCATACAACAAAGGGAATGAAATCAAAGATGTAGTATTGAGAGGAGGAAGCCAGGGACCATTTGTACGATTTCAAAAGCAGGCAAAAATAATCTATGGTGTTAGAAGATAGGATTGTGGTAATTTTAGCATCTAGGAAATTAAAACAGGCTTCTGTGTTGTTAATCATTTTCTGGGTTTTGTCTATTTGCTTGTTTTTGTATATTTGTTTGATCTGGGTGGTGGTTGTAGAGGTGTGTTCATTTTGTGAAAGTCCATTGAGCTGCCCCTTAGATCTGTGTCCTTTTCTATATGCACAGACACATAGTTTCAGGTAGCCGGTTGCATTAGTCAGTTATGAAGCAGTAAAAATCAGTCTTTCAAAATTTCTGTGGCTTTCAACACAAAGTTTTCTCTTTGTGGTATGCACAACTCTAAGAATGGTGTTACTCCTGTGATGATGTTACCTTACATGGCAAAGGGGTTCTGCAGGTCCTGCTGGGCTCCTTGCCCTCTGGTCCAGCCCCCACGTTGTGGTCCTGTCCTGCCTGTCCTGCTCCTGTCCTGTCTCTGGCTCTTCCTGCCCAGCTCCTTCCCACGCTGCCCACGGTGCCCAGGAGCGCCATGGGGACCCCCTTATGGAGCCAGCAGTGCACAGGCTCAAGTCCTGCTATCCTCCTGGGCACCTCCTCTTTATGAATCAGTTGACTTGAAGATAAGATTATCAAGGCAGACCTAACCTAACTGTGGTTGCTGTTGTTCAGTTGCTCAGTCTTGTCTGACTCTTTGTGACACTATGGACTGCAGTGTGCCAGCCTTCCCTGTCCTTCACCATCTCCTGGAGCTTGCTCAAATCATGTCCATTGGGTGAGTGATGCCATCTAACCATTTTGTTCTCTGTCATCCCCTTCTGCTTCTTCCTTCAGTCTTCCCCAGCATCAGGGTCTCTTCTAATGAGACAGCTCTTCACATCAGGTGGCCAAAGTATTGGAGCTTCAGCTTCAGCATCAGTCCTTCCAATAAGGATTGATTGGTTTGATCCCCTTATTTATGTGAACCAATTAAAAGCACAGTGTTTTCTGGTCAGAGACTTGCCAGGGTGCAGATTCAATGTGCCATTACTGGCTTGAGGATGAAAGATGCCATACCAAAAAGGCCTGAGAAGAGCCCATAGGACTCTAAGGGCCAAGCCCTGGCACACAGCCAGTAAGAAAACAGAAACTAAGTCCTATGATCATAAGGAGACACGTTCTGCTAATAACCAGTGAGCTCTGAAAAGAACTTCAAATCCTAAATAAGAATAGCAGCTGACGCCTTGATTTCAGCCTGGTGAGATACTCAGCAGGGTATGCAGGAGCACCATGCCCACACATCTGACCTATAGAAACTGAGAGATGATACATTGTGGTTTTAAGATGCTGAGTTTGTGTTAATTTGTTTGCAGCAACAGAAAACAACCGGTGCACACTTACTCATATTTTGGTAGCTCTGTGTTGGCAGTTGCTAGAACCCGCTTGGCTCTGCTCCATGTGCCTTCACATTCTGGAACCCACACTGAAGAAGCTTCTCTATTTGGGACATTCATGTGACAGAGGGAAAAGAGCAAGCAAGGTAGACAGAAACCCACATTGCCTCTTAAAGCATGTAGTGTTCATCTTATCTGCTCACACTCCAGTGGTCAAAGCAGGCCACATGGCCAGACCCAAAAGCAATGGGACAGGATGTATAGTCTTATAGGAAAGGTGAGATCGAGTAATACTGAAAAACCATGCAATCTATCACCATGGAATGTTAGAACTGTGGCCTAATTGGAAAGAGCAGAGTCTATGGGGTCAGAAAGGCCACATATGAATCTTGGTACCACCACCTTACTGGCTGTGTGACCATGAAGTTAGGATATTTCTCTGACCCTTGGTCTCTTAAATGGCAAACACCTATATCTTACAGGATTGTTGTGAATGTTAAATGTACCAGTATGATTCCTGATAGATACTCTAACATGTGTTCATAAATATTAGCCTCAGTCTCTTACCTTGGGGATTAACCAGAATGTAATTCTTCCAAGGGGAGCAATCAGGGAAAGAAAATCATATCTAAACCCACCTCTTTTTCCCACATTTTTCTAATAAACTAATGCAGAGTCCAAAATGTATAACTCCTTTATACACTATATCTTTTGACTGTTGTAGTAACAAATGGCTTGGGCTTCCTTGATAGCTCAAATGGTAAAGAATCTGCTGGAAATGCAGGAGACCTAGGTTCAATCCCTGGGTCAGGAAGATACCCTGGAAAAGGGAATTTCTACCCACTGCATTTTGTATTTTCAAGAGTTGCCAGTATTCTTGTCTGGAGCATTCCATGGACAGAGGAGCCTGGTGGCTAAAGTCCATTTGAAAAGAGTCGGACACAACTGATTGACTAATGCTTTCTTCACTTTTCATTTATTTTTTCAGTAACAAATGGCTTAGAGTAAAGAGAATATAATATTGCTCTTCTGAATGGGATTGTTGAATGCAATCAACATGTGAGGTTGGATTACTTTATAATTATGTTTCTAAATTGATGACTCACTTTAACACCTAATTGTGGCTATGTTGTTATAAAGCCATAGTTACTACAGGTGGAAAACTGGCAAATGAGTCAATAATATTTTGTCCTCAGAATGTTTAGATTTTCTTTTTAACTTGCCTAGGTGGTTTTCAATGTATTTCAGGTTTCTAGTTCACAAATACCTCTTTTAAAGTAACTATTATTAATTATTTTTAAGCCCCAATCCAATATTTAGGGTTTTAACTCTTTTTTAATCACATAAAAAATAACAATCTATCTCTTTCTCTCTTACACACACACACACACACAAAGAAATTAGTGCACTTTCTTCAGCAGAAGAAAAGTGTCAAGTCACTCAAAAACTTTTCAGATGGGGATTTCCCTGATTGTCCTGTGGTTAGGAATCCACCTGCAAATGCAGGGGACATGAGTTTGATCCCTGGTCAGGGAACTAGATCCCACATGGGATGAATCAACTGGGCCCATGTGCCACAGTTTCTGAGCCTGCACTCTGGAGCCCACAAGCTTCAACTACTGAAGCCTGCATGCCCTAGAGCCAACACTCTGCAACGAAAGAGGCCACCATGAGGAGAAGCCTGGTGCACTGCAGCTAGAGAGCAGCCCCTGCTCACCACAACTGGAGAGAGCTAGTGCACAGCAATGAAGATCCAGTGCAGCCAAAAATAAACAAATAAATAAATGTATCAGATGAAGATAACTACAGTCAACATTTTGGTGTGTAGTCTTCCAATTTTTTTTTCCTGAATAGATAATATATAGACTGCATGTGTGTGTGTGTATATATAAACATATGCTATATGTGTGTGTGTATATGTTTGTATTTCTGTATGTTTACATATATTTCTCAAAAATGGAGCTATATATTATACTTATTTTTAACCTGCTTTTTCATGTAGTTATATACATATATACCATGGCTACAGTCCATAGGGTGGCAAAGAGTCAGACAAGACTGAAGCAACTTAGCACACATACACACACACACACACACACACACACACATACAACATTACTTTAATAATTTCATTTAATTATTTTATGTGTATTTTCCAGCTAGTATATTACTATTGAATATTTAGGTTATTTGTTAATTTTCTATTATTTACTCTGAAAGTGAGTTTCCACTAGCCCATATATATGAATTAGAGGGAGTCAGGGCATAGTGCTTGCTGGCCAGAGCACCCATTGATTTTAGCCCTGCTGATGGGGCAAGTCTGTTCTTTATATATATATATATAATATATATATATATTATATATTCTTGAAATGTTAAAAAAAAAAAAATAAACAGAATCCCTCTTAGATTGGATGAGGCTTTTCTTGAAATTTTAAGCCATTTTGTATTATCAAGAGTTGCCAGACAGAGATTTCCTTGGTCGAATGGTTAAGAACCCACCTTCCAATGCAGGGGACACAGGTTCAATTCCTAGTCAGGGAACTAAGATTCCATATGCCACTGAGCAACTGAGCCCACAAGCCACATCTAGAGAATCCGTACACCACAGCAAAAGGTCCTGAATGATGCAACTGAGATTCCCTGTGCCACAACTAAGACCCAATGCAGCCAAATAAATAAATAGAGTTGCCAGATGGCACATAAGAGGACCAACATCTTGGTTTATTACCTGTCTTTCCCGTGAGTTGTCCTTATTGAGCTGTTAATTTCTCCATGAAAGGGCATCAAAACTGATTAAAGTTCTATGACTTTAGGTCAGAGATGAATTTAGTGCCCCACATCCACTGTCATCTCAAAGATGCTCATGATTAAAGCACTCAGGTGATGTCTTTCCTTATTTATTGAAAATAAAAATGGAAAAAGAGAGCCTTGTGTTCTGATTCTTTTTTTGCTTCAGATCAAGAAAATAATTGCTTTTAAGTCCCTAAAAGAACTTGTAGTAATGACTCTTGAAAGCCCTGAATGAAGCCATTGTTATAGAAACATGACTGCCTTTATGGGTGAAACAATTACATTTTTATACTACATGGAATTAAATGGAAGTTTCTATTTGCCTCTGTTAAGAAATCCCTTTGGAGAGACTGGGAGCCAATTACCCAGGAGCTGGTGGACACTGACCTCTAGCCAGCCCGCCTGGTCCCAGCCTTCTGTTGTCTCTTCCTGGGCTCCAACTGGAGCTCTTCTGATGAATGCACTATTGTTGGTCTCTTCAGAGAGGAGCTGTGAAAGGAAAGGGAAGATTATTGGTAAGTGGGTAGGAAAATGTTCCAACAAAAGAATGAAATGAAGTAATTAGCTTCCTTCTATATATAAGCACCAGCCTTGCTGCTAACTCTTCAGGCTGTAGAAAGTAAGGAAAACAATGACATTCCTGATGCATGGAGAGTCACCTGCAGCCATTGACCAATCACAGGTAAGGCCACTCTCTTCTTTACCCTGGGGAAAATGGGAGGTGTGTTAGCGTTAGTTGCTCAGTCATGTCCAACTCTTTGTGACTCCAAGTACTGTAACCTGCCAGGCTCCTCTGTTTATGGGATTCTCAAGTCAAGAATACTGGAGTGGATTGCCATTTCCTTCTCTAAGAATGGCTCCCATTTTAAAAGGTTTTAATCAGATGAGAACTATCCTAGGATAAATTTGCAGTCATCCCACCCCAGGGTGACGTATATATATACTTTTTATTTCCATCATGGTTTATCACAGGATACTGAATATAGTTCCTTGTGCTATACAGTAGGGCCTTGATGTTTATCCATCCTATTTATAATAGCTTACATCTGCTAGCCCCAACTTCCCAGTCCATCACTTTCCCTTCCCCCTCCCCTTTGGCAGTCACAAGTCTGTTCTCTATATCTATGAGTCTGTTTCTTGTGATAGATTTATTCGTGCCATGCTTTAGATTTAAAATGGGAGCCATTCTTGAATGGAAGGACTATGTAAAATGACAAGCCCTAAAGCGGATAATTCTTTTTAACATGATATGACCTTTTTAAAGGGCATCTCTATGGCTCAGCTGGTAAAGAACCTACATGTCAATGCAGGAGACACAAGAGACGCAGGCCATCCCTGGATTAAGAAGATACCAGGGAGAAGGGAATGGCTACCCACTCCAGTATTCTTGCCTGGAGAATTCCATGGACAGAGGAGACTGGCAGTCTACAGTCCATGGGGTTGCAAAGAGTCAGACACAACTGAATGACTAACACTGACTTACTTGGTTTAACAGGCTGGGGATTTTAAAACGTTATACACACTTATCTTAGATATTATAGTTTAACCTAAGACATATATGAGTACATTCAGCAATTGTATAATAGAATAGAATGCCAAGGCCCTTCCTCTGAGTGTCTGCTAATTAGAATTGTATCATTTGTCTTGTAAGAACCACACTCAAGCTTCTGTTTCCTTAAAGTGCAGCAAAAAGCAATCTGAGTGCAGAATCTTAGATACGTTTACAAACTTTTCCCAAGCATGTCTGGTTCGCCTGTCCTATACTGATTTGGATTATATTTTCAGGCCACTCACTCTCACCAAGTCTTTCCAAGGAATCTCAACTTAGTTTTCACAGGAACAACTCTATTTTACACTCAAGGTTTCATTGGTTTATATAATATGTAATTAAATGCTGTAACATAATGAACAGTACAAGTGCATTGATTGGCTCACTGATAAAATACAACTGTTTCTTGGTAAAGATACAATGAAATTGATGGGACCAGGGCGATTCAATGTACCAGACCTCTGCTAATCTCCAATGATGAGTGTGAACAAAGACTGGGAAGTGTTGTTAATGAGGTGATTTGGTTATTTGGGAATTGGAATGTAAGCTAGAGCAACAGTAGGGCTTTCCAGGTGGTGCTAACAGTAAAGTACCCGCCTGCCAATGCAGAGGACTTGAGTTCAATCCCTGGGTTGAGAAGCTCCTCTGGAGGACAGCATGGCAACCCACTCCAGTATTCTTGCCTGGAGAATCCCACGGACAGAGGAGCCTGGCGGGCTACAGTCCATAGAGTTGCACAGAGTCGGACACAAATGAAGCGACTTAGCACTCATACACAGAGCAGCAGTAGTAAAAGTAGTAGGAAAAGATAGGAGAGGACAAATTGAAATGACAGAAACTTTGGAAATAAACAGGCTTGAGTTCAAATTCTGACTTCATTGCTTAGCTGTGAACCTCAAAGTTTCTGCTTACTTACATGTAAAACAAGAATAATGTGGTGCAGTGAAAGATTAGGAAAACACAGCTAATGTGCTTAGCAGTGTGCCTAACACAAGTAAGTAATCAATATAATATTATCAGTAGAATTTCATGTTGAATTGAGGAAATTGAAGACTCAAAGATGATTCCTTATTGTCTACCTTGCCTAAATAAATGATAATAAGATAAAAAGGATAACACCACTAATTAAAATAGGAAAACCAAGAGGAGAAACAAGAGAAGAACTGAACATATTTTCAGGCTGAGGGGAGGGAATCAGTAGCAAGAGAAATTTTTTTTTTTTTAATTAGAAATCAAATATGTTTTTCTCTATTGTATGAGATTGTGGGTGGTTTTTGCATTCATCTTTGTTCCTTTCTGTATCTTCCAATTTTCTACATTGAGTGTATAAATACTGGGCTCAAAAAAAAAAAAAAAGGAAAGAAAAACACCATTTCCTTCAACACGAGATATGAGATGGGGGTAGTCTATGAGACAGTGCTCCAGGAAAAGTGGAATGGGGTGGGATGGGGACACAGAGGGAGGAGAAAAAATCTTGGGAAGGGGAGAGAGAGATTTCTTCCACTAAGGCAAGAAAGAAAAGAGAATGAATGAAGGTTCAGAGAAGTTCTAAACTGGGGGTAAGAAAATTTGAGGAAAATCACAGCCTTTGGCTTTTATCTTTTTAAGTAAATTAAGAGCCAAGGTAGTTTGCTAAAACTGAGGAGGGAAGAAAGAACCAGAAATATGCAAAGAGTTTCTGCTGTATATTTCAGGAAACCCTAACTCAGTGCTCTATAGTGACCTTAATGGGAAGGAAATCCAAAAAAAGGGTGGGGGGGTATATGTTACATAAATCTAGTTCACTTTGCTGTGCAGTAGAAACTAACACATTACAATCAAACAAAGCAACTATACTCCAATAAAAATTAAATTTAAGAAATAAATAAAAATACTGACAGCTGTTGAACTTAAATAGGAAGGCAAGTGACAGGTGGGAAAGATACGTTGTAAGGAAGCTTGGGTCCTAGGAGACCGAGGAGGCCAAGTTTGGGTTTCTTGAAAAGCCTATTTTCAACAGGAACTAATATGTATCTTGCGGTTGCCATGGAGCTGAATAGAATAAGGAGGTCAAAAGGTATTAATAATAATGTTTATAGTATATAATATTATTTATAGTATAATTAGGAGGTTAAAAGAGAATACTATTTGTGCTAGTGTATGCTTTTCCTTTAATACATTTATATTTTTAAAGGGCTTTTAATGGCATTACTGAAACTACAATAAAGTGAAGAAAAGAAATATGGAGAGAGTAAAAACGTTTTTAAAACTTAATATGAGGAACAGAAAAAGGTTCAATTTGAAATTGATACAATATTCCCGAAGAGCCAGGAGGTGCAGCTGAGGTTGGAAAATATGTGTGCATAGTGGTCAGTGGCCGAGTTACCTCTGTGGCTGCAGCTGACCATCTGGAAAGGGGAGTGGCAGCTAGAACTGGCCGGGCAGATGGGGCAGGAGAAATGGGTGTGGACATTTAGGAGAATCCTCCCCCTTCCCAGTCTGCACTTCCTCCTCATCTCTCACAGACAACGACTACCATGTCTTCTGTTGCTCCTCGCAGAAAGCCCGGGATCACGCTAGCCTTCTCCTTCAGGAACCCCCACCTAAACAGTCCCCAGGTCCTGTCCATTTTGTCTCCTAACAGTACACCCCTCTTCACTGTCATGCAGCTGCAGACGCTGTTGTCCTCTCGCCCTGTGGCCTCGGCCTCTAACTGCTCGGCCAGGTCCGCTTCTGCTTCACTCAGTTCCATTCTTTGCACTGTCCTGGTCTTTAAGAATCACATCAGGAACTGGTTCACCCTTTTAAGACCCATAAAGAGCTTCTGGTTTCTCTTAGAATAAGGACCAATGTTCCCAATATAACTCACCAGGTCCTCACGGTCTGGCTCTTATGATATCCCAGATTCACCTGGCAGAGGCCAGCCCCCACAGCCCCGCTCTCTATTCTCTGGGCACAAGGGCCTTCTCTTTGCTCCTTAAAGACACGGAGACAAAAAGTGACCCACGGAGACAGAGATGGGGTGGAGTCTCATGTAATCAGATGGAGTCTCATATAATCAGATGCTATGGGCTTCCTAAGGAAGAGAGAAATAAACTAAATTGTGGAGCTTTCCAGGTGGCTTGATCACTACTTCAAGAATAAGAACACTGCTTCTTGAACAAGAATGTGCTTGTGAACGCTGGAGACACAAGAGACCCAGATTCGGTCCCCTGGTTGGGAAGATCCCTTGCAGTAGGAAGTGGCAACCTATTCCAGTATTCTTGCTGGGAAATCCCATGGACAGAGGAGGCTGGTGGGCTACAGTCCATGGGACACAAAGAATCAGATATGATTGAGTGACTAAGTACATAGCACAAATTAAAATTTAAAAACAAAGACTGAGCCCTGACTTAAAGGGGTTAAACAATTTAAACTAGAGAGGAAAATGGTGTTTATTGATTGGCCTTCCCTTACACCCTCCACCCTGGATGCACAGTGCTTAGGGAGCTCGTGGGGAAGTTCAGATCTGTTTTAAGTACAGATCTTAGTTCAGATCTGTACCATTTACAGACACAGGTTCCTCCAAGACAATTTTCTCTGAGTGTGTTCCCTGAATGTCCCAAAGGCATTTCCACCCCAGCAACCCCATCCCACATCTACCCTCTACCCCATCCATCTCCAGAAGCTACACCTATGCCACAGCAGAACTGTCTTGGATCTTCCTACACCTGGTACTACTGACCTTACCCTCCAGTCCTCTCTCAGCCAGGCTCTCAGCTTGTCTGGATATGGCATCTGCTCCCAGCCTAATTGCACTCCCGACCAGTCTGTCCTCCCATTCATTCTCCTCTCAGATACTGGGCTGATCCTTCTATAATATCAATTTGACCATGTCGCTCTCAGGATGAAAAAAGAAAAAAAAAAGAAGAAGAAGAAGAAGTAGTAGAATGTAAGAAAAAATGTTGGCACTGCTCCCAAGGAGTAGGGAGGGAAAGAGGGATGACCTCTGAAAGTACTGTGATTTCAGTAGGGTGATCAGAGGAAAGCCAAATTTTAGTTGATTGTACTCTTAGTTTTTCATTCATTTAATTAGATAATATCATAAGTTCAATATTTCTCTAAATACCTGTGAAAGGTCTGAGGTTCTGAAGATCATATGTACCTGTTAGTACTAAAGGGCAGACTCTTTCTAAAATGAGCCATAGATTTCTGCAAAGCTTAATTTACCTTCCACAAAAAAAAATGTCAGAAAAGAAAAATCTCAGACCTTTTGTTTCACAAGAGTAGTATGACACTGTGGATGGTCACTGAAGAAAAAAAATCTCTTGAAAATCGGTTGAAACTCAGTAATGACTTCAAGTAAGATCACCAAATATGTGCAAGTGACATTCTCACATTTCCACACTCGGTGGGTGACTCAGCCCTTGTTCAGCAGGGTTGTAGGGACAAATCACTGCAGACTCGCGATTACATTATACAAGCTGGATGATCAGAGTCCTCTTCTCTAGTTGGCGTGTGTGTGTGCATACTCAGTTGCTTCAGTCATGTCTCTTTGCGACCCTGTGGATTTTAGCCCACCAGTGTCCTCTGTCCATGGGATTCTCCAGGCAAGAACACTGGAGTGGGTTGCCATGCCCTCCTCCAGGGGATCGTCCCAACCCAGGGATTGAAACCAGGTCTCCTGTACTGCAGGCTTATTCTTTACTGCTCAGCCACCTGGGAAGCCCTTTCTAGGGGGCAAAGGCTTAAAAGAACTGTGCTTCAAACAGCATGTTTGTTTAGTTTCAAAGAGCCTTATTTGCAGGGACCGTAGGAAGGGAGCCTCTTTCTAATTTCTTCATGTAAATGCCAAAGCACTTTTCAAATGTTATGAGAGCATCCACTTGAACTGCTGTATGTGGACAAGTGAATGGTGTTTTCAAGTAACTCCTCAAATTATGACCCCAGACCTGGTCAATAAAGGCATTCAGGAATTGTCTAGAGCCTCAGGCTGCACATATCATTTGTCTAAGTGGATGCCTGACATTCAAGCCTGAGCCTAAACTGGGTTCAGATGTTCTGGATGTGTAAAAAGTGATACCCAGAAGCATCCTTTGGAGAACTCAGACCTATCTTATTTAAATAAAAAAATTTAATTTAAGTATAGTTGGCATACAACATTATACTAGTTTCAAGTGCACAACGTAGTGATTCAACATTTATATACTTTACAAATTGATCACAATGGTAAGTCCAATAAGCATCTGTCACAACACAAAGTTATTACAATAGTATTGACTATATTCCCTTTGCTGTATATTATATCCCTATGACTTACTTATTTTATAACTAGAAGTTTATACCTCTTGATTCCCCTCACCTATTTCGCCCAACCCCAGATCCCTTCCCCTCTGGTGATCACCAATTTGTTCTCTGTATATATGAGCCTGTTTCTAGTTTGCTGGTTGGTTTTTTTTTCTTAGATCCCACCTCCAAGTGAAATCGTACGGTACTTGTCTTTCTCTGGCTTTATTTCATTTAGCATAATACCCTTTAGTACACTCGTGTTATTGCAAATGGCAAGATTTCATTCTTCTTATGACTGAGTAATATTCATATATATATATACTCAATCTTCTTTATCCATTCATCCACTGATGAATACGTAGGTTGCTTTCATACCTTGCTTATTGTCAATAATGCTGCAGTGAACACAGAGATGTATGTATTAATATCTTTTTAATTAGTGTTTTCATTTTCTTTAGATAAATACCCAGTGGTGAAATTTCTGTTTTATTTTTAATAAAGTTTTATTTTTAATTTTTTGGAGACTCCTCCATACTGTTTCCAGAAACACATCTGCAGGTAGAATATAGGAATGGTTCTCAGTGCAGTTTGGTAGCTGTCTTGTACTCACCATCATGAGTCACAACTGGATGAAGGAGAGAGAGGAGCTGGAGCTGTGATTTGGCTTTTAAGACACATGACCCAAAGAGTTGAGGGGACATCCCCTCTCCCCTCACTCCAGACCTCCATTCATCATTAGTGCTGCAAGAGAACTTTAATGGCATCTTCCAGTGTGAGATGGATGGCCAGAGCCATGAAGAGTCACACACGATGGCAAGAGGGAACTTGCTCATGGTGGACTGTGAGCAATCCTTATAGAGGGTCATTCTGCAGAGACAGTAAAAATCTAAAATAATTCATAATTTCTGGCCTGGTTGGCTGATAGGTGGTGGTATCACTTCCTGAAGTAGAGAATAAAAGAGAAGGAGATGATGGCCAACTCAGCTTTGGAGATGTTGAGTTTAAGATGACTATGAAATTTCCAGGGAAAGGTGTAAAGAGAGCTTTAGAGAGAGTCTTGGGTAGAGCTATAAATTTAGTGTCATAAGTTTAGAGATGTCAGTTAAAGTCATGGCTGTTGAGGAGATGGTCTAGAGAAAGTACATGAGGAGAGCAAAAAAGACTGCAAAACCCCAAGACTGTCCATATTAAAAGGAGCAGCAAGAAGTGAGCTTAATAGAGTGATAATTAAATAACTGGGTAAGCCTACCTAGGGATGTAAGAAGAAGATCTGGGAAAGTTGCTCCTCAAGAAAGTCAACTTATAATCTACATAGTTGTTTTTGGAACATTATACCACTTCTTTGTTTCTAGATCTTTCCTTTTAGACAAACTGACCATAGAGTATTAAATCTGAAACTGGACACTCAAGTTAAAGAAATAATTGTTAGGACTTTAAGGATATAAATAAGTATATAAACCTTAGCAGTAAATAATCTGCCTGCCAATGCAGGAGAGGGTTTGATCTCTGGGTCAGGAAAATCCCCTGGAGAGGGAAATGGCAGCCCACTCCAGTATTCTTTCCTGGGAAATCCCATGAACAGAGGAGCCTGGTGGGCTAGTGTCCATGGGGTTGCAAAAAGTCAGACACGACTTAGCAACTGAAAAACGACAACAACAACAACAAATAAACCTTACATAAATTAGGATATGTTTAAGGATATAAACCAGTTAAGCCAGGACATAATAAACCGTCATTAGCTGAAGCATCGCAGTGTTAAGTCCTAGAAATTTTATTTCTTTTAAAAAATTGATTGTCCAGAGCCACAATAATTGGTGCTTAAAAGTGATTAATCTCTTTATTTCCCCTCCAGTCATTTGAAACCTTCTATAAGATGCCCTAGTGGAGAAAGTGCAATATTTCAATGGAGACTTTACAAGGGCGTTTGTTTTGCAAGGTTTTAGAGTGTGATGGCGCAGTTCTCAGCATCATAATTCAACAACCAGCCTCCTGCAAATCAGACGTTTTTATGCAGGTTCAGAAGCTATGCAGGACCGTGAACTCCAGTACTGAAATTTCAGAGAGCAACTCTTTCATTTTCTTTTAACTGGAAAATAAACAGACTGCTATCTTCTTTATAAAAGTAAGTCCTGCTGCTGCTTAGTTGCTCCGTCATGTCTGACTCTTTGCGACCCTATGGACTGTAGCCCACCAGGCTCCTCTGTCCATAGGATTCTCCAGACAAAGATACTGGAGTGGGTTGTTATTCCCTCCTCCAGGGGAGCTTTCCAACCCAGGAATAGAACCCATGTCTCTTACATCTCCTGCAGTGGCAGACAGATTCTTTACCACTAGCACCACCTGGGAATCCCGCTAGAGGCTGCAGCAACCCTGAAACTCTGCTTTCTGCCTCCCAGGTGGATTCTGACAGCCCTGGAATTGGCACAGGTCTCCCTGGGTCAGGCCGACATCACTAAGGGCACCAATATCAGATTAATTACACTGCCCTCTGATCTGACTTGCTAAGAATAAAAATCTGATGGGTCCCTGATGAATCTCAAACTATATGATTAACATCTAATGTGTGAGAACACTTCACTCTACATCAAAACTGTATCATCAGTTATCCATGTGAACACTTGATGAAGAGAATGAACTTTTAAAATATGTTCAGATTGCATGGATGCAGTGCCAGAGTATTTACCTTTGCAAATAATCATTTTTCAGTAAAGGTAGCTTCACCACTTGTCCAGGTTTACCCATGACTCATCCAGTTTTAGACTGATAATCCTGCAAACTGAGATGGTTGGTCACCCTAGGAAAATGAATCAATCTCTCTTGTTGGTCCTATTCTGAAAAATGAGAAAGGACCCAGTTATAACTATATATAAAAATACAACCTGATGATTCTATTTTTAATTGCAGCCTCTTCTTGCTTACTTAGCATACTGTAGCTATACTTCCAGCTAAATGGGATCCTTTCCACATAAATCTTTCCCCCTTTTAAGGGACTTCTTCCATTACTTATGTGACACTTTCTGTTCCTAAGACCATAATTAACACTGCCTTCTAGATTGTACCAGATCATTCT
Organism: Bubalus bubalis; assembly: GCF_019923935.1. Lineage (NCBI taxonomy): Eukaryota > Metazoa > Chordata > Mammalia > Artiodactyla > Bovidae > Bubalus > Bubalus bubalis. The sequence goes on from NC_059160.1 coordinate 35,532,537, forward strand.
GACCCAGACAGTGACCCTAGCTCCACAGGGAAGCCTTTTATTCAAGCCTAGCAGTTGTCCTGGTTTACTCATCACTTTAACTGCTGCATTGCAGAGTCGCGTTTCTCCATCCTACAAGTGAGTGTTTTAAGTGTTTGAACCAGGGAGGGAACAGAAACTCAAATGCTAGGTTAAGCTACATAAATAGGTGTTTTGTTTTTTTTTCTATTTATCAGTCCCTAGCATCTAAATTTGCTAAGTATACACTGTGAATCTCCAAAGAAATCAAATACATTCAGTATTTCACAAACATATTTGACCACGGATGTCACTTGAATAGCTTGTGGAATTCATGTCTAGCTGTAGAAAGTTTGAGAAGCACTAGTATAAGTGGAAAAGCACAGACTTTGCTGCCATAGAGCTCTGGGTTCAAATCTTAGCTCCAGTGCTTTTTAGTTACATGCCTCATTCACTTAACCTATCAGTAAATCCTTTCTTTAATTCAGTTTCCAAGTTATTATAAAAAAAAGATGTAAGGAGAGAGGACATTTAAAGGCAACTTCTGTTTCCTCTTTTGCATATCAGGTACCTACCTACTGGGGCTCCTGTAAGGAGTTATAAGCTTGTGTATGAAACGCACCTGCCATACTACCTCAGAAGATGATGGTGTAAATGTAACATGAATATCTTATCCCAGTGACTATAGGTTCATGAGACATTAATGGACCAAAGCTAAAACAAAGAGCAGAAGTGTTGCTTTTTCTGCTCTTTGACAGCAGAATTCTGTCACTTCAGAATTCCATCCCTTTGAGGCTTGATATTTTTATCATTTTACTGTTAACAAATCATCCTTAGCAGACATTGCTTACTTACTGTTAACAAATCACCCCTTTGCAGACATTGCTTAAAAGATAATGGAAGCAAGTACCATACCATTTTGATTACTGTAGCTTTGTAGTATAGCCTGAATTCAGGGAGCCTGATTCCTCCAGTTTCATTTTTCTTTCTCAGGATTGCTTTGGTTATTTGGGTTTTTTGACTTTCCAAACAAATTAATTCCATACAATTTTTTTCTTCCAGTTCTGTGAAAATAGGCATTGGTAATTGGTAGAGATTACACTGAACCTATAGATTACTTTGAGTATTGTCATTTTCACAATATTGATTCTTCCAGTCCAAGAACATGGTATATCTCTCCATCTATTTGCATCAATTTTGATTTCTTTCATCAGTATCTTATAGCTTCTGAAGTATAGGTCTTTTGCCTCCTTAGGTAGGTTTATTTCTAGGTATTTTATTCTTTTTGATGTGATGGTAAATGGGATTGTTTCCTTAATTTCTCTTTCTGACCTTTCATTGTTAGTATATAGGAATGCAAGAGATTTCTGTGTATTAATTTTGTATCCAGAAATTTTACCAAAGGCATTGATGAGTTCTAGTAGTTTTCTGGTAGCATCTTTAGGATTTTCTATTTATGGTATCATATCATCTTCAAACGAAGTGACAGTTTTACATCTTCTTTTCCAATTTGGATTCCTATTATTTCTTTTCTTCTCTGATTGCTGTGGCTGGGACTTCCAAACCTATGTTGAATAATAGTGGCAACAGCGGACATCCCCATCTTGTTCCTGATCTTACAGCAAATGCTTTCAGCCTTTCACTGTTGAGAATGATGCTAGCTTTGGGTTTGTCAGATACAGCTGTTATTATGTTGAATAAGTTCTCTCTATATAGATCAATGGAACCAGATAGAAAGCCCAGAAATAGACCCACACACTTATGGACAATTAATCTACAACAGAAGATGCAAGAATATACAATGAAGAAAAGACAGTCCTCTCAATAAGTGGTGCTGGGAAAACTGGACAGCTACATGTGAAAAAATGAAATTAGAACATTCTCTAATACCATTCACAAAAATAAACTCAAAGTAGATGAAAGACCTAAATGTAAGGCCAGACACTATAAATCTCTTAGAGGAAAACATAGGAAGAACACTTTTGATATAAATTTCAGCAGTTTCTTTTTCATTTTTTATTTTGTTTTGAACTTTTTTTTTTATATTGGGGTATAACCTATTAACAATGTTGTGATAGTTTCAGGTGAAGAGAGAAGGGACTCACCCATACATAAACATGTATCCATTTTCCCCCAAGTCCCTTCCCATCCAGGCTACCACATAACATTGAGCAGAGTTCCATGTGCTATATAATAGGTCTTTGTGGATTATCCATTTTAAATATAGAAGTGTGTGTACATGACCATCCCAAACTTCCTAACTATCCCTTCCCCCAGCAACCATAAGTTCATTTTCTAAGTCTGTGAGCCTTTCTGTTTTGTAAATAAGTTCATTTGTATCATTTCTTTTTAGATTCCACATATAAGGGATGTCATACAATATTTCTCCTCTGTCTGACTTACTTCACTCAGTATGACATTATCTAGGTCCATCTATGTTGCTGCAAATGGCATTATTTCCTTCTTTTTAATGGCTGAGTAATATCCCATATATGTACCACATCTTTTTTATCCATTCCTCTGTTGATGGACATTTAGGTTGCTTCCATGTCTTAGCTATTGTAAATAGTGCTGCAATGAATACTGGGATGCATATATCCTTTCAGATCATGTTTTTCTCCAGATATATGCCTAGAAGTGGGAATGCACGGTCATATGATAGCGCTGTGTTTATTTTTTTTTCATTTCATATATGATATTATACATGTTTTAAAGGAAACTCCATACTGTTCTCCATAGTGGCTATACAAATTTTCATTCCCACCAACAATGAAGGAGGCTTCCCTTCTCTCCACACCCTCTCCAACATTTATTTTTTGTGGATTTTTTTTTTTTTTATGATAGCCATTCTGGCTGGTGTGAGGTGATATCTCATTGTAGTTTTGATTTGCATTTATCTAATAATTAGTGATGTTGTACATGTTTTCATGTGCCTACTGGTCATTTGTACATCTTTGGAAAAATATCCATTCAGGTCTTCTGCTCATTTGTTGACTGGGTTGTTTGTTTTGATGCTGTTACACATCATGAACTGTTTGTAAATTTTGGAGACTAATACTTTGTTGGGTACCATGAGAACCCCATGAACAGTATGAAAAGGCAAAATGATAAGATACTTAAAGAGGAACTCCCCAGGTCAGTAGGTGCCCAATATGCTACTGGAGATCAGTGGAGAAATAACTCCAGAAAGAATGAAGAGATGGAGCCAAAGCAAAAACAATACCCAGTTGTGGATGTGACTGGTGATAGAAGCAAGGTCCGATGCTGTAAAGAGCACTATTGCCTAGGAACCTGGAATGTTAGTTCCATGAATCAAGGCAAATTGGAAGTGGTCAAACAGGAGATGGCAAGAGTGAACGTCGACATTCTAGGAATCAGCGAACTAAAATGGACTGGAATGGGTGAATTTAACTCAGATGACCATTATATCTACTACTGTGGGCAGGAATCCCTCAGAAGACATGGAGTAGCCATCGTGGTCAACAAAAGAGTCCAAAATGCAGTACTTGGATGCAATCTCAAAAACGACAGAATGATCTCTGTTCGTTTCCAAGGAAAACCATTGAATATCACAGTAATCCAAGTCTATGGCCCAACCAATAATGCTTAAGAAGCTGAAGTTGAAAGGTTCTATGAAGACCTACAAGACCTTTTAGAACTAACACCCAAAAAAGATGTCCTTTTCATTATAGGGGACTGGAATGCAAAAGTAGGAAGTCAAGAAACACCTGGAGTAACAGGCAAATTTGGCCTTGGAATACGGAATGAAGCAGGGCAAAGGCTAATAGAGTTTTGCCAAGAGAAAGCACTGGTCATAGCAAACACCCTCTTCCAACAACACAAGAGAAGACTCTACACATGGACATCACCAGATGGTCAACACTGAAATCAGATTGATTCTATTTGTTGCAGGCAAAGATGGAGAAGCTCTATACAGTCAGCAAAAACAAGACCAGGAGCTGACTGTGGCTCAGACCATGAACTCCTTATTGCCAAATTCAGACTTAAATTGAAGAAAGTAGGGAAAACCACTAGACCATTCAGGTATGACCTAAATCAAATCCCTTATGATTATACAGTGGAAGTAAGAAATAGATTAAAGGGACTAGATCTGATAGAGTGCCTGATGAACTACGGACTGAGGTTCATGACATTGTACAGGAGACAGGGATCAAGACCATCCCCATGGAAAATAAAAGCAAAAAAGCAAAATGGCTGTCTGGGGAGGCCTTACAAAAAGCTGTGAAAAGAAGAGAAGCAAAAAGCAAAGGAGAAAAGGAAAGATATAAGTATCTGAATGCAGAGTTCCAAAGAATAGCAAGGAGAGATAAGAAAGCCTTCCTCAGAGATCAATGCAAAGAAATAGAGGAAACCAACAGAATGGGAAAGACTAAAGATCTCTTCAAGAAAATTAGAGATACCAAGGGAACCATTTCATGCAAAGATGGGCTCAATAAAGGACAGAAATGGTATGGACCTAACAGAAGCAGAAGATATTAAGAAAAGGTAGCAAGAATACAAGAAGAACTGTACAAAAAAGATCTTCATGACCAAGATAATCACGATGGTGTGATCACTGACCTAGAGCCAGACATCCTGGAATGTGAAGTCAAGTGGGCCTTAGAAAGCATCATTACAAACAAAGCTAGTGGAGGTGATGGCATTCCAGTTGAGCTATTTCAAAGCCTGAAAGATGATGCTATGAAAGTGCTGCACTCAATATGCCAGTGAATTTGGAAAACTCAGCCTTGGCCACAGGACTGGAAAAGGTCAGTTTCATTCCAATCCCAAAGAAAGGCAATGCCAAAGAATGCTCAAATGACAGCACAATTGCACTCATCTAACAAACTAGTAAAGTAATGCTCAAAATTCTCCAAGCCAGGCTTCAGCAATACGTGAGCCGTGAACTTCCAGATGTTCACTGGTTTTAGAAAAGGCAGAGGAACCAGAGATCAAATTGTCAACATCCGCTAGATCATCAAAAAAGCAAGAGAGTTCCAGAAAAACATCTATTTCTGCCTATTGACTATGCCAAAGCCTTTGACTGTGTGGATCACAATAAACTGTGGAAAACTCTGAAAGAGATGGGAATACCAGACCACCTGATCTGCCTCTTGAGAAATTTGTATGCAGGTCAGGAAGCAACAGTTAGAACTGGACATGGAACAACAGACTGGTTCCAAATAGGAGAAGGAGAATGTCACCGTGCTTATTTAACTTATATGCAGAGTACATCATGAGAAACGCTGGACTGGAAGAAACACAAGCATGAATCAAGATTGCTGGGAGAAATATCAATAACCTCAGATATGCAGATGAAACCACCACCCTTATGGCAGAAAGTGAAGAGGAACTCAAAAGCCTGTTGATGAAAGTGAAAGTGGAGAGTGAAAAAGTTGGCTTAAAACTCAACATTCAGAAAACGAAGATCATGGCATCTGGTCCCATCACTTCCTGGGAAATAATGGGGAAACAGTGTCAGACTTTATTTTTTGGGCTCCAAAATCACTGCAGATGGTGATTGCCATCATGAAATTAAAAGACACTTACTCCTTGGAAGGAAAGTTATGACCAACCTAGATAGCATATTCAAAAGCAGAGACTACTTTGCCAACAAAGGTCCGTCTAGTCAAGGCTATGGTTTTTCCTGTGGTCATGTATGGATGTGAGAGTTGGACTGTGAAGAAGGCTGAGTGCCGATGAATTGATGTTTTTGAACTGTGGTGTTAGAGAAGACTCTTGAGAATCCCATGGACTGCAAGGAGATCCAACCAGTCCATTCTGAAGGAGATCAGCCCTGGGTGTTCTTTGGAAGGAATGATGCTAAAGCTGAAACTCCAGTCCTTTGGCCACCTCATGCGAAGAGTTGATTCATTGGAAAAGAGTCAACTGATGCTGGGAGGGATTGGGGGCAGGAGGAAAAGGGGACAACAGAGGATGAGATGGCTGGATAGTATCACCGACTCGATGGACGTGGGTTTGGGTGAACCCCGGGAGTTGGTGATGGACAGGGAGGCCTGGCGTGCTGCAATTCGTGGCATCGCAAAGAGTCGCACATGACTGAGCGACTGAACTGAACTGAACCTTGTTGGTCATATCACTTGCAAAGGTTTTCTCCCAATCTGTGGGTTGTCTTTTCATTTTGTTTATGGTTTCATTTGCTGTGCAAAAGCTTTTAAGTAGGTCCCATTTATTTTTGTTTTTATTTACGTTATTCATAGCAGTATCTTTTTTGATCCATCTCCTAGAGTAATGAAAATAAAAACAAAAATAAACAAATGGGACCTAATTAAACTTAAAAGCTTTTACACAGCAAAGGAAACCATAAACAAAATGAAAAGACAACCCACAGAATGGGAGAAAATATTTGCAAACAAGGGACCGACAAGGGATTACTCTCCAAAATATATAAATAGCTCATGGAGCTCAGGTTACGAAAGCAAACAACCCAATCAAAAAATGGGCAGAAGATCTAAATAGACATTTCTCGAAAGAAGACATACAGATGGCCATAAAGCACATGAAAAATGCTCAACATCACTAATTATCAGAGAAATGCTAATGAAAACTGCTGTGAGATATGACCTCACACTGATCAGAATGACCATCCTCAAAAAAATCTATAAACAATAAATGCTGGAGATGGTGTAGGAAAAAAGTAACCCTCCTACATTGTTGGTGGGAATGTAAATTGGTACAGCCATTATGGAAAACAGTATGGACTTAGTATGGAGGTTCCTTAAAAAAATAAAAATAGAGCTACCATATGATCCAGCAGTCCTATTCCCGGGCATGTCTCTGGACAAAACCATAATTCAAAAAGATACACGCATTTCAAGGTCATTGCAGGACTATTTACAATAGCCAATGAAAGGAAGCAACCTAAATGTCCATCAATAGAGGAATGGATAAAGAAGATGCGGTACATATATACGACAAAATATTACTCAGCCACTAGAAAATGAAATAATGCCACTTACAGCAACATGGATAGACCTAGAGATTATCATACTAATTGAAGTATGTCAGACAAAGAAAAATGTCATATGCTATCACTCATAATGAAATCTAGTTTAAAAAATAATATAAATGAACTTACCTTTAAAACAGAAAGACTCAGAGATTTTGAAAACACACTTAAGGTTACCAAACAGGAAAAGTGTAGGGTGGGGGGAAGGGGAGGGATAAATTAGGAGCTTGGGATTAAAATACACACACTACTATAATATAAAGTAGATAACCAACAGGGACCTACTGTATAGCACAGGGAACTATACTCAATATTTTGTAATAACCTATATGGGAAAAGAATCTGAAAAATAATGAATATATATGTACATGTATAATTGAATCACTTTGTTGTACCCTTGAAACTAACTCAAGATTGTAAATCAACTATACGCCAATAATTTTTTTTTTTAAAGATAATGCCAGAAAAAACAAATAGGTGGAAAGAGAAGGGAAACAAAGTGTATTTTCTTCCCCTGTTTGACGCTCCATAAGGCATATTAGCATAGTAAAGTGTCCTCTTGGCGGACAGGAAAGCCAAAAAGGTCATGAAGAAGGTGAAAAGAACAGGTCAGAAGGCATTAAAGATACAATTCACACCTTTCACATTCAACTAATAGTAAGATATGAGACGACTGGAAGCCCAATTGTTAAATTTCAGAGCCAAGTGTTCTACTAGAGAAAGAACAGTCTAATTTCACAGACTAGATGTGTTCCAGAAAAACTGAGCTTCAGACAAGTTTATTAAGCACATTTCCCCAAAGACTTCCCTTAAAAGAGCACAGATACACTTCCTGGGAGAAGGACTAGACCAACACAGAGTTTTGTTGTTGTTCAGTTGCTAAATCAAGTCTGACTCTGCAACTCCACGAACTATAGCATGACAGGCTTCCGTCTTTCACTATTTCCTGGAGTTTGCTCTAACTCATGTCCATTGAGTCGGTGACACTATCTAACCATCTCATCCTCTGCTGTCCTCTTCTCCTTCTACCCTCAGTCTTTCCCAGGGGCAGGGTCTTTTCCAGTGAGTCAGTTCTTTGCATCAGGTGGCCAAAGTATTGGACCTTCAGCTTCAGCATCAGTCCTTCCAGTGTATATTCAGGGTTGATTTCCTTTAGGATTGGCTGGTTTGATCTCCTTGCTATCCAAGGGACCTTTAAGAGTCTTCTCCGGCACAATTCAAAAGCATCAGTGCTTTAGCACTCAGCCTTCTTTATGGTCCAACTTGCACATCCATCTATGACTACTGGAAAAATGGACCTTGGTCCATAGAGTCCCACTAGCATATCATTAAGTTATAATGAAAAGAATCCCTGATTTTCTTCTACTGTGCTATGTAAAGAATGAATTTCCTCTCACAAAGTTTCAGTTTTATTTTGAAAAGAGGGATAATAATAACATTATCCCTTCCTAAGTTGACCGTGAGGATCAAATTAAGTAAGTTATGTGAAAGGTCTTGTAGACTTACCACCCTGAGGACAGGAGCCATGCCTGTCTTGCTCATCATGGTATTTCCAGCATGGTCTCAGGGTCGGGCAGGTATATGGCTGGTACCCTATAGCCTAATGCTGAGTGAGTAAATTAATAGTTTATAAACTCAAAAGCCCTGAGCAAATTCTTGTTTGATGTTTATTCATTTTTTTTTAATATCTTAGGAGTAGTTCATTGTATTTGTAGTGTTCTAAGACTTTAATTTCATTGCATTTACTGTCAATTCCATTCTATGCAACAAAGAGTTTTCAGATAGAAAAAACTAGAATGATGTCATACAGGCAGTCCTTCCCAAGGAAGAGACATTAGCATCCTTAATCTTTCTAAAAATAATATCATTTATTGAGTACTTACTGTTCCATGTGCTTATATGTAATAACATCAGATCATCCTAAGTCCCTTTGCTACAACTATTTCTATTACATGATACAGATGAAAAAACTGAGGTGTAGAATAGTTATATAACTTCCAGAAGATTATGGAGCCAGCATTGGAGCCAGGCTGACTGGTTTCACAGTCCGCACCCTTAACCATGGTGACCTGTTGCCTCTCATACTCCTCACATTGTCTTTCTTTTTCACTAGAGAAAACATCATAAACAAGCACTGGTCCGAGTCTGGAGAACCACTGATTAATTTTATTTGATGATTATTTTTTTGCTATACTAGCCTTCCCTCTGAAGTCCCAGACCCCAGGAATTTCATCCACATCTTGGGTTAAGAATGACGACTAATTCTGATCAGAAGATAATAATGTGGAAAAAGAAAAAATAAATACTGGTGGGCTTCTATTTGTAAAAAGAGAAGAAAATCAGAAAGACATACCATATGGGAGGAAAATCTATTCTATTACAGGGGGCAATGTATCAGGAGCAACTAGTAAAATTTTTAAAAGCTGAGTCAGTGAATTCAGATACTAGTTATTAACTTGTGGTGGCATGAATGTGTGCTCAGTCGTATCTGACTCTTTGTGATCCCATGGACTGTAGCTGCCAAGGCTCCTCTGTTCCTGGGATTTTCCATGCAAGAATACTGGAGTGGGTTGCCATTTCCTCCTCCAGGGGATCTTCCGGACCCAGGGGTGGAACCCAGGTCTCTTATGTCTCATGCACTGCAGGCAGATTCTTTACCACTTGAGCTATCAGGGAAGCCCACAAAGTTGTTGTGGACAACCCAGCAAATGTTACCTTCTTTCATCTGTAAGAGTGAATTGAGCCAAGATCATCAGTAGAACTGCACTAAATAGAGCTGAGACTATAAAAGAGACTGAACATTGCATACTTGGGGCCCCGCCTCCAAGTTCATGAACCAATCAGTGCAGAAAGTGTGAAAGTGTTAGTCACTCAGTCATGTCCAACTTTTTGCAAACCCATGGATGGTAGCCTGCCAGGCTCCTCTGTCCATGGAATTCTCCAGGCAAGAATACTGGAGTGAGTAGCCATTCCCTTCTCCAAGGGATCTTCCCAACCCAGGGATTGAACTCAGGTATTCCACACTAGAGGCAGATTCTTTACCATCTGAGCCACCAGGGAAGCCCAATCTCTGCAGAGATGGGTTTATGAGGGTTTCAGAAGCACACAGTTCCGCTCTGCTGGCTGGGTCCTTGCTAGGCTCTGACCATAGCAGCATGAGTGGCAGACTACAAGGCTAAATGAGGACAAAGGAATTTGTTTCTTTGCTTCTGACATGGAGCAAGACCCTGAGGTTCTTCCCCTTCCCCATGCCCTCAGCCTGCCTTTCACCTGTAGAAAAACTTTAGCCAAAGAATAAGTTTAATTAGAGAAGTGAGAACATTCAGAAACAAAGGAAAACAATCAAAGGAGACCAAATAATAATTGTTTAGTCATTAAGCATAGTTCCTTTAGTTCCTTCTCAAGGGCTATAAATAACATTCTGAACAATATCTTTCGAACTGTCTTATAGAGACTGAAACCCCCACCAGGTGGAAGTGGTTAACTACAAGTTGACCAGACTGTAGCCATGACATAAGCTGCCACAGTTCTGGGAATGAACTGGCCTCAAAGAAACAGGAACAAACCAATCCTAGAACTGAAGATTAACTCTACTTAAAACAATCAAGATGACACTGATCAGGCCAGTGATGACCAGTTTGCAGATGACTGCCAGAGCTGACTGTGCAGAGCCTGCAAGGAGGCCCCTCCCTTCACCTATAAAATCTCTTGCTCACTGATTGTCAGTGGGGGAAAGTCAGTCTTTGCAGATGTCTGCCTCACCCCTCCCCACCCCTACTGCTGCCAGCATCCAAAATAAAGCAAACTTTCCTTTCCACCAACCTTGTCCCTTTATTGACTTCTAAGTGGTGAGCAGCTGGACTCTACTTTCCGTTACACTTCCTCTGAGTGGCCCCTGGCTGCTTCCTACTCCTTTGAGTGTCTCCCCAGCAATGTTTTTTTTTTTTTTTTTTCATCCAAAGCAGTTGCAGTCACAATTGGCTGCAGTTTTCAGATTCCATCCCCACCTCCCCCGGACCAACTTGACCACCACTTTCAGAATTACCAGCACCAGCCAATAGTGTTCCCTGCTCAGAGGACTGGTTCAACTGGGCAGGGCCTCTAGTCTGAGCTTTTATGTTCTGATAATGCCGACTCCCATCTTTGTTTCTGCAGTCTGGGAGTGGCAGCTGCTGCCTGCAGTTACCTCTGGCTACTCCTTTGCATTTTCAGTCCTCTGACATCCACTTGGCCGATGTCTTCATTAAAACATCTGGTGTGGCTTCCGGTTTCCTGGCTGGACCTTGGTAGAACAGTATCCATGTCCATCTCTTCTTACTCTTCTTAGTCCTCACCTGTCACTTGGTACTTGCATATTTACATTACTGTTGAGAAGTTTTTTTTTGTTTGTTTGCTTTGTTAATGTGTGTGTTCTGGTTTACCACTTAGATAAAAAAAAACTTTGGGAAGCATGGGAAAATTTTACAGAGTTTAGTTTCAGAAAGATGTAGATTGAGATTTGGTTTGGTCATTTCCCAAAGAAGTGATTTTGAGCAAATTATTATTTAATTCTGTATGCCGCTTTTTCACCTATCAAATGGTAACAACAATGCCTGCCTCATTTAATGCTGAGAGGATAATAGTTATTATATATATATGTATACATATACATCAGTTCAGTTCAGTCGCTCAGTCATGTCCTGACTCTTTTCGATCCTATGAATCACAGCGCGCCAGGCCTCCCTGTCCATCACCAATCCCTGGAGTTTACTCAAACTCATGTCCATTGAGTCAGCAATGCCATCCAACCATCTCATCCTCTGTCATCCCTTTCTCCTCTTGCCTTCAATCTCTCTCAGCATCAGGGTCTTTTCCAGTGAATCAGCTCTCTGCATCAGGTGGCCAAAGGATTGCAGTTTCAGATTCAACATCAGTCCTTCCAATGAACATTCAGGACTGATATCCTTTAGAATGGACTGGTTGGATCTCCTTGCAGTCCAAGGGACTCTCAAGAGTCTTCTCCAACACCATAGTTCTAAAGCATCAAAAGTTCTTCAGCGCTCAGCTTTCTTTATAGTCCAACTCTCACATCCATACATGACTACTAGAAAAACCATAGCCTTGACTAGATGGACCTTTGTTGGCAAAGTAATATCTCTGCTTTTTAATATGCTGTCTAGGTTGGTCATAACTTTCCTTCCAAAGAGTAAGTGTCTTTTAATTTCATTGCTGCAGTCACCATCTGCAGTGATTTTGGAGCCCCAAAAATAAAGTCTTCCACTGTTTTCAGTGTTTCTCCATCTACTTGCCATGAAGTAATGAGACCAGATACCATGATCTTTGTTTTCTGAATGTTGAGTTTTAAGCCAACTTTTTCACTCTCCTCTTTCACTTTCATCAAGAAGCTCTTTAGTTCTTCTTCACTTTCTGCCATAAGGGTGGTGTCATCTGCATATCTGAGGTTATTGATATTTCTCCCCGCAATCTTGATTCCAGCTTGTGCTTAATCCGGCCCAGCATTTCTCATGATGTACTCTGCATATAAGTTAAATAAGCACAGTGACAATATACAGCCTTGATATACTCCTTTCCTGATTTGGAACCAGTCTGTTGTTCCATGTCCAGTTCTAGCTGTTGCTTCCTGGCCTGCATACAGATTTCTCAAGAGGAAGGTCAGGTGGTCTGGTATTCCCATCTCTTTCAGAATTTTCCACAGTTTATTGTGATCCACACAGTCAAAGGCTTTGGCATAGTCAATAAAGCAGAAATAGATGTTTTTCTGGAACTCTCTTGTTTTTTCGATGATCCAGCAGATGCTGGCAATTTGATCTCTGGTTCCGATGCCTTTTCTAAAACCAGCTTGAACATCTGGAAGTTCATGGTTCATGTATTGCTGAAGCCTGGCTTGGAGAATTTTGAGCATTACTTGACTAGCGTGTGAGATGAGTGCAATTGTGCGGTCGTTTGAGCATTCTTTGGCATTGCCTTTCTTTGGGATTGGTATGAAAACTGACCTTTTCCAGTCCTGTGGCCACTGCTGAGTTTTCCAAATTCACTGGCATATTGAGTGCAGCACTTTCACAGCATCATCTTTCAGGATTTGAAATACCTCAACTGGAATTCCATCACCTCCACTAGCTTTGTTCATAGTGCTTCCTAAGGCCCACTTGACTTTGCATTCCAGGATATCTGGCTCTAGGTGAGTGATCACACCATCATGATTATCTGGGTCATGAAGATCTTTTTTGCATAGTTCTTCTGTGTATTCTTGCCACCTCTTCTTAATATCTTCTGCTTCTGTTAGGTCCATACTATTTCTGTCCTTTATTGAGCCCATCTTTGCATAAAATGGTTCCCTTGGTATCTCTAACTTTCTTGAAGAGATCTCTAGTCTTTCCCATTCTATTGTTTTCCTCTATTTCTTTGCACTAGTCGCTGAGGAAGGTTTTCTTATCTCTCCTTGCTATTCTTTGGAACTCTGCATTCAGATGCTTATATCTTTCCTTTTCTCCTTTGCTTTTTGCTTCTCTTCTTTTCACAGCTATTTGTAAGGCCTCCTCAGACAGCCATTTTTCTTTTTTGCATTTCTTTTTCTTGGGGATGGTCTTGCTCCCTGTCTTCTGTACAATGTCTTGAACCTCTGTGCTTTGTTCATCAGGGACTCTGTCTATCAGATCTAGTCCCTTAATCCTATTTCTCACTTCCACTGTATAATCATTAGGTATTTGATTTATGTCATACCTGAAAGGTCTAGTGGTTTTCCCTACTTTCTTCAATTTAAGTCTGACTTTGGCAATAGGAGTTCATGATCTGAGCCACAGTCAGCTCCCAGTCTTGTTTTTGCTGACTGTATAGAGCTTCTCCCTCTTTAGCTGCAAAGAATATACTCAATCTGATTTCTGTATAGTTATTATATATATATACACACACACACATATATACACATATATTTGTGCTAAGTTGTTTCAGTCGTGTCCAACTCTTTGCCACCCCATGGACTATAGCCCGCCAGGCTCCTCTGTCCATGATATTCTCTAGGCAAGAAGGCTGGAGTGGGTTGCCATGCCCTCTTCTAGGGGATCTTCCCGACCCAGGGATGGAACCCACATCTCTTATGTCTCCTACATTAGCAGCCAGGTTATTTACCACTAGTGCCACCTGGTAAGCCTGTGTATACATATATGTATATATGTATGTATATCAGTTCAGTTCAGTGGCTCAGTAGTGTCCGACTCTTTGCAACCCCATGAATCACAGCACGCCAGGCCTCCCTGTCCATCACCAACTCCCGGAGTTCACTCAGACTCACGTCCATAGAGTCAGTGATGCCATCCAGCCATCTCATCCTCTGTTGTCCCCTTCTTCTCCTGCCCCCAAATCCCTCCCAGCATCAGAGTCTTTTCCAATGAGTCAGCTCTTCGCATGAGGTGGCCAAAGGACTGGAGTTTCAGCTTTAGCATCATTCCTTCTAAAGAACACCCAGGGCTGATCTCTTTTAGAATGGACTGGTTGGATCTCCTTGCAGTCCAAGGGACTCTCAACAGTCTTCTCCAACACCACAGTACAAAAGCATCAATTCTTTGGTGCTCAGCTTTCTTCACAGTCCAACTCTCATATCCATACATGACCACTGGAAAAACCATAGCCTTGACTAGATGGACCTTTGTTGGCAAAGTAATGTCTCTGCCTTTGAATATGCTATCTAGGTTGGTCATAACTTTCCTTCCAAGGAGTAAACGTCTTTTAATTTCATGGCTGCAGTTACCATCTGCAGTGATTTTGGAGCCCCCAAAAATAAAGTCTGACACTGTTTCCACTGTTTCCCCATCTATTTCCCATGAAGTGATGTATATACATGTATGTATGTACATGTATGTGTGTCTATATATGTGCATATGTATGTGTGCTTAGTTGCTCAGTCCTGTCCAACTCTTTGCAACTCTATAGACTGTAGCCCATCAGGCTTCTCTGTCCATGGGGATTCTCCAGGCAGGAATACTGGAGTGGGTTGCCATGCCCTCCTCCAGGGGATCTTCCCAAACCAGGGATTGAGCCCAGGTGTCCTGCATTGCAGGCAGATTCTTTACCAACCGAGACAGCAGGAAAGCCCAAGAATACTGGAGTGGGTAGCCTATCCCTTCTCCACGGGATCTGTCCAACCCAGGAATTGAACCTGGGTCTCCTGCATTGCAGGCGGATTCTTTACCAGCTGAGCTACCAGGGAAGTCCATGTATGTGTATATATACATACATATATATGTATATGCATGTGTATATATGTACACATACATATATGTACACACACATAATGGGGCTTCTCTGATGACTCAGTGATAAAGAATCGGCCTGCCAAACAGGAGACACAGGAGACTCAGGTTTGTTCCCTGGGTGGGGAAGATCCCCTGGAGGAGGGAATGGCAACTCATTCAGTATACCTCCCTGAAAAATCCCATGGATAGAGGAACTGCAGGTTATAATCCAAAGGGTCACAACAAGTTGGACATGACTGAGCGACTGAGCACATGTATACACATAATGGCTTAATAAAGGCACTTATATATAAAGACAGTCAACAAATAACTTTTTATTCTTGGGTTGTTTGTGCCTAATTACCTAGGACACTGGCTTTTACATGGTAGGCACTAATATATACTTGGTGGTGATGATGATTTAAAGTTTGTGTGTATGTGTATTTGTATCACAGTATTTGACACTGCCTTGCACACAGTAGTTTTCAACGAATATTTGTAGTCAAATGATGTAAGACTGGACAAATATGATTAACAGCCCATAACAGGTTACAATCTATTTGTTGTGTGCATTTACTAAAAAATAGACTTCTGCTCTGTCTGCCAAGAATTCCAGAGCCCACTGTTTGGCAGAAGGTCTGTCTTACCTCTGTGAATATATTATACATGTACCACATACTGATACAGTGTGTTTGACACAAAAAGTCTATTATCTATTCAAATGCCCCTTCTATTAGGTAAGAAATAAAACTCTTCTGGATGATCTTCCTTGAAGTAAAAAAAGAAAAAGCCTGTGACTTTCATTACGGACTCTTATTTTCAATGAAAATGGAAAATGGGCCCCACCAACAGTTCATTGGAACCTAGAATAGCCCTGAAGACAGAGCACATGATTTGCTAGTGATGCAGCAGAATGTGAATCCCTGCAGCACCTCTGGCTGTCCTTGAACATCCAGAAGATGTCTAATCACAAGGAAGGAATAATAGAGACCAGGGCGCCTGGGAGGGAGCACCATGGGACTCCGGCAGGCTCTGCTGGACTCTGGGGAGTGGAAAAATATTTTATCATCACTGAAGTGCACTTGCCTTAAATAAGGTCCATCACACACGAAAAATGAAAGCAGTTAGAATCCATGTGGGATTTGAGGAAAGCTTTCTTACCTGTTTCAGTTAGTCTTTAGAATATGTTTTTACTAAACAATACCAACAACAAATATTGAACATATTTATTTGTATTAATATATATTTATTTATCCAATTTGGACTTCCAGGATGCCTCAGCAGGTAAAGAATTTGTTTGTAATGCAGGAGACTCAGGAGACACTAGGTTCAATCCCTGGTTTGTGAAGATTCCCTGGGGGAGGAAATGGCAACCCACTCCAGTATTCTTGCCTGGAGATTTCAATAGACAGAGGAGCCTGGTGGGCTACAGTCCATGGGGTCCCAAAAGAGTCAGACACAACTGAAGACACTTTCTCTTTTCAAGCTTATTAGGAGATATTGGACAATCAGGGCTGTCCGGTTGTTATTGAAGGAAAGGTACGCTGTCAAAATGGACAAATTCAGGGAAACAAAGTCCATTTGTGATATCTGAAAATAAGTAACTCTGCTGGTGTCAGAATTCTGCCCTCCTGACTGGTCAGGTCAACCAGGGCTGTGTGCCTTGAGCAGAGCAGTTCTGAAGCTTTAGTACACATCAGAGTTACCTGGGGGGCTTGGCTAGACAAGATCAAGAGACCCCACTCACAGGTGGAGCCAGTAAGATTGACTGTTGATTGATTTAAAGGAATTGGCTCCTGTAATCATGGAGGCTGAGTCCCAAGATCTGCAGTCAGCAAGTTGGAGACCCAGGAGAACTGATGGTGTAAGTTCTAGTCCAAAGGCCAGCATAATTCAGATAGTTACACGCACCACATTGTTCACTGCAGCACTGTTTATAATAGTCAAGACATGGAAGCCGCCTAACATCCATCAGCAGAGGAATGGATAAAGGAGGTGTGGCACACATATGCAGTGGAATATTACTCAGCCATTAAAAAGAGTAAAATAACGCCATTCTCAGCAACACGGATGGCCCTAGAGATTGTCATACTGAGTTAAGTAAGTCAGACAGAGAAGGACTAATTTTATATAATATTGTTTATATGTGGAATCTTTAAAATGCATACAAATGAACTTATTTACAAAACAAAATAGAGTCACAGATGTAGAAAACATATAGTTATGAGGGGAGTGAAGAGGAGAGGGACAAATTGGGAGAATTTGGGATTGACATATATATACTACTATATATAAAATAGCTAACTAAAAGAGCCTACTGTTTAGCACAGAGACTCTACTCAATACTCTGTAATGACCTAAATGGGAAAAGAGCCTAAAAAAAGAGTGGATATATGTACGTTTAATTAATTCACTTTGCTGTACAACAGAAGGTAACACAACATTGTAAATCAACTATACTCCAATAAAATTTTTTTTAAATGGCCAGCAAACTTGAGATCCAGGAAGAGCTGATTTTAAGTTTAATTTCAAATTCAGGAGAAGACCAATAATACCCCAGCTCACATAGTCGGACAGGAGGAGTCCCCTCTTACTCAGCCTTTGTGCTCTGTTGATGTCTTCAATCTATGACTCAAGGCCCACACACATCAGGGAGGGCAATCTGTTTTACTCGGTCCACTAATTCAAATGTTAATATCATCCAGAAATACAACCACAGACACATCCAGAATAATGTTTGGCCAAACATTCAGGCTCCAGTCAAGTTAACACATGAAATCAGTCATCACACCAAAGGATGCCGCTGCTGCTGGTCCATGGTCCACACTCCGAGAACCACTCTTATAACATAAACTGAGTCAAGAATGATGAAGCCAGAGCTGGAACACACTCAATAAAAAGTATATTGAGTGAGTTGAACAGTAAGTAATGAGTTTGTAATAGAAGGAAAGAAAGGATGGAGGGAGGGAGCAAGGACCTCTCTGTATAAAAACCTAAACTGGACATTAAGTGATCAGGGCTCTTGTCTGATTGGACTTCACTTCTCAGCTCCAGTGTGTGGCTCAGATCCTCTCAGATTTTTACAGCTCCATATTCCTAAATTCATTTCTAGTTTAAAGTGGAAGTAATGCTTCAGAATTGTTTAAAACAAATTATCTACTCAAACAATGATAGTGTTTTTTTGCAAGTTGGTCATGTGTCAGGTACCCTACTAAAAACCTTATAGCATTCTCTCACTCAATCTTCACAATAACTTAATCCTCACAGTATTTCTAGTCTGCAGATGAAGGAATTGAATTCATGAACTGAGGAAGTAGCTGAGCTGGGATTCCAATCCAGGTTCCTCTGGCTTTACAAACCCTCCCTCTTACACCACACTGTACCACAAACATCCACAAAACTTCCAATTTATATGCAAGTCACCATACTATGGGGAAAATCTCAAAGCTAGTGAGAACAAGGATTTTAGTTTTTAAAAATACTTAAAAGAAATTTGGAATAGAGGACTGGTCAAAATGTTACTGGAATGTAACATTAAAGATTAAGACACTATGGATCACGGTTTAGGGGCTCCCTGGTGGCTCAATGGTAAAGAATCCGACTGCCAATGGAGGAGATGTGGGTTCAGTCCCTGGGCTGGAAAGATCACCTGGAGGAGGGCATGGCAACCGACTCCAATATTCTTGCCCAGATAATTCCACGGACAGAGGAGCTTGACAGGCTACAGTTCCTGGGGTCGCAAAAGAGTCAGATGTGACTTAATGACTAAAACGACATCAATTGTGGTTTTAAGAGTGTCAAATTTGCAATGATTGTCTGGGTTTGGCACAGTTGGTAAAGAATCTGCCTGCCAATGCAAGAAATGTGGGTTCGATTCCTGGGTCAGGAAGATTTTCTGGAGTAAGAAATGGCAACCCACTCCAGTTTTCTTGCCTGGAAAATTCCATGCACAGAGGAGCCTTGCAGGCTACAGTCCATGGGGTCACAAAGAGTGTTTACAACCTTACAGGACTGAATAAGTTAGCGTAAGGAAAGCATTTACAGAGTGCTCTTCATGGGGCAATTAGTGTATGAGTGCTTGTTAGTATCACTGTTATCTCCAGCACCTAGCTCCATGCCTGACACATGGAAGACTACATGAGTTTGGAATGAATTCGAAGAACCCATGTTCTCTGGAGACTATAGCAGTTACCCATTTAGCAATGATTTGATATTGTTGTTTAGGCACTAAGTGATGTGTGACCTTCTGGAAACTCACTATCAGCCTTCGGACATCTCCTTCCTTTTCTCAAGGCACCAGTTTTAATAACAGTTATTACACCTCTCATAGTGTCTGCCTGTTGCTGGCTCACTAATATATTAATAAGGCTTTAATGTGCTGCATAACACAGAGTAAGAAAATCAGACAAAATCCTGAAACGCACCTTAAATGCCTGACAGCTCTTAGTTCTCACAACTGATGACAATTGAGACTTTAAGAGATTAAAAAAAAAAAAACTTTAACCAAGGGGAACTTTTTAAATTTGCCTTTTAATTAGTTCCCTATCTATAACTCACAGGCGATGACCTCTTGTTTTGCTTATCAAATCAACTGAATAAAAAAATCCCTGAAAAACGCAAATGACCCATACTTTCCTTAAAAAAATGGAACGTGGCCAGAAGATTCAGAACATGGCATAATGAGTGCTGTGGTTTGTTCTTTGACATTTAAAAGTATACCTGAGCTCTTTAGCACGTGGATACTTAATATTCAACAACACTGAAATTTCCAGAGCTGCAGCCTGCTTCAGCACTTTAATTCCTAGGATATGCCAGTTCGCACATTAGCATTTAAATAGACAGCCTGGTCCTGCAGAAACCCAAGATATATGCCACATTGTAACGAGGTTCAGTTAGTGCAGGGGCTGAGGAGTTTCTTTGCCTCTTCCTATGTTCCAAGCTCTCTTTCAACTTGTGCCTTTGCGGATTCGGGACACTCCTCTATCTGCAAGATTTATAACCAACGGCTTTGATATTGAACAGATGTATGGTGTCAACATTCTGCAATTCAAAAAAATACTCTTTCTCCTTTAGGATGTAATGTTGTGTTTTATCTCTGCTGAATGCTCACTATTATATCACGAAGCAATTTTCACAGTTCCCTGGGTTTGTCTTGGAAAGGAATAATTTTAGTCAGTCTTTATTCCAAGTTGAAACTTAATTTGGTATAACATCCCTTACTTCACTAAAACCACCAGGCTGAGTCAAAACTGGTGCACTCTTCATACACCTAAAACCCACAACTGCTTTCATGTAACAGTAGCAAATCCACAAAGTTCTAACTACCAGAGTGCTTTTATCTGGATGTGACTTGTTGTTTCATCACTAAGTCATATCTGACTCTTTGTGACCCCATGGACTGTAGCCCACCAGGTTCCTCTGTCCATGGGATTTCCCAGGCAAGAATACTGGAGAGGGTTGCCAGTTCCTTCTCCAGGGGATCTTTCTGACTCAGGGATCAAGCCTATGACTCCTGCTTTGGCAGGTCGCTTCTGTATCACACTGAGCCACCCAGGAAGCCCTTGGATATGACTCAGGTCAGTTCAGTTCAGTCTCTCAGTCATGTCCAACTCTTTGTGACCTCATGGACTGCGGCACACTAGCCTCCCTGTCCATCACCAACTCCCGGAGATTACTCAAACTCATGTCCATTGAGTCGGCGATGCCATCCAACCATCTCATCCTCTGTCATCCCCTTCTCCTCCCACCTTCAATCTTTCCCAGCATCAGGGTTTTTTCAAATGAGTCAGCTCTTTGCATCAGGTGGCCAAAGTATTGGAGTTTCAGCTTTAGCATCAGTCCTTCCAATGAATTTTCAGGACTAATCAATTTTTCGGTGCTCAGCTTTCTTCACAGTCCAAATCTCACATCCATACATGACTACTGGAATAACCATAGCCTTGACTAGATGGACTTTTGTTGACAGGGTAATATCTCTGCTTTTTAATATGTTGTCTGGGTTGGTCATAACTTTCCTTCCAAGGAGTAAGCGTCTTTTAATTTCATGGCTGCAGTTACCATCTGCAGTGATTTTGGAGCCCCCAAAAATAAAGTCTGCTGCTGTTTCCACTGTTTCCCCATCTATTTGCCACAATGGGACTGGATGCCATGATCTTAGTTTTCTAAATGTTGAGCTTTAAGCCAACTTTTTCACTCTCCTCTTTCACTTTCATCAAGAGGATCTTTAGTTCTTCACTTTCTGCCATAAGGGTGGTGTCATCTGCATATCTGAGGTTATTGATATTTCTCCCAGCAATCTTGTTCCAGCTTGCGCTTCATCCAGTCCTGTGTTTCTCATGATGTACTCTGCATATAAATTGGATATGACTACCCATCTACTAGTCAAGGCTATGGTTTTTCCTGTGGTCATGTATGAATGTGAGAGTTGGACTGTGAAGAAAGCTGAGTGCTGAAGAATTGATACTTTTCAACTGTGGTGTTGGAGAAGACTCCTAAGAGTCCCTTGTTGCAAGATGATCCAACCAGTCCATTCTGAAGGAGATCAGCCCTGGGATTTCTTTGGAAGGAATGATGCTAAAGCTGAAACTCCAGTACTTTGGCCACCTCACGCGAAGAGTTGACTCATTGGAAAAGACTCTGATGCTGGGAGGGATTGGGGGCAGGAGGAGAAGGGGACGACAGAGGATGAGATGGCTGGATGGCATCACTGACTCGATGGACGTGAGTCTGAGTGAACTCTGGGAGTTGGTGATGGACAGGGAGGCCTGGCGTGCTGTAATTCATGGGGTCGCAAAGAGTCGGCCACTACTGAGCGACTGAACTGAACTGAACTGAACCCATCTACTAAAACTCAGACTGACTATACAACTTAAATCCCATGTCTCTCTAAGAGTCAATCAACCCTTTGACCTTGAGTGTGAGAAGCCTGGTAGGCTACAGTCCATAGGATTGAAAAGAGCTGGACATGACTGAAGTGACTTAGCATGCACACACTTGATAAAGGTAGGACTTATCAATATTCCTGGACAAAATTTTATACTGCCTTGTCAGTATAACAATGGATACAAGGCATAAAGCTGGGGGGTTGTGTCAGACAAGTGTGCAATTGTACCATTTTGCACTAAACATCTCATTATTGAGCATTTTCATGGCATCACCTAGGACTGAGTTGTTCCATATAGTAGCCATTTGTCACATGTGGCTACTTAAATTAAGCTAATTTAATTAAAAATTCAGTTCCTCAATGGCACTGACCACTTTTCTGGTGCTCAACAGCCACACAAGCTATTGAATTGGACAGTGTAGCTATAGAATATTTCCGTTATTGGAGAAACTTCTGTGGGACAGCACTTGACCTAGAGTCTTAGGATTTAAAGAATCTCAAAAAGGGCAACCAACTGTCCTGGTTTCCCCAGAATTTAGGGATTCCTCAGTTTGAGGAGTTTCAGTGTTAAAACTTGGATAATCCCTGGGAAATTGAGACAGCTCATCACCCTAAGAAGTCAGGTAGTCCAACCATATATCTACTGCACGTATTTCTTCTACAACATTCTTTTTTATTTTTATTTGGTCATGCAGGCTCACAGGCTTTCTCTACATGCGCTGCAGCATGTGAGTTCTTAGTTACCTAAGCAGGGGTCCAACCACTGTCCCCTGGATCAGCAGGCAGATTCTTAACCCCTGGACCACTAGGAAGTCCCTTCTGCAACATTCTTCACTCTGGACATTGCTGAGCCTGCCAGCAAAATGATGTTAATCACTGATGTGGCTGAAGCAGGCAGTATTTGGAGAACTGGAGTAGATCAAGCTAAAAAAAAAAAAAAAAAAAAAAAAAAAAAATGAGAACTGTTTCAGATTTCCTCCAAGAGGTAGGAAGTTCACAAGAGGAAGATAGACCGTTTAATCAACTACATCAAAATGGTCTCAACCACTGAAACAGAGCCCATTTCATAAGCAGCCTACAAGATCAATGAGAAGTCTATCATCAAAGGCACTTGTCAGAAATGGCTGTGATATTTACTGGTAAATCAGGGTCCTGTGTCATTAACAGGCAGGACTCTGTTGAGTTATTTCCCCCCCAAACATATATTTTGATGTCTGAATAAAGCTGTAGAGATCTTCTAGTCCAGCTTCAGTTTTTCAGTGGAGAGAACTGATGCCCAAAGGGCCTAAAAGTGAGAGAAAACCTTTATTGCTTTCCAGAAAGCAAGGGCAAAGGCACATACCAGTTTAAATTCTTGCAAAAGAAATTAATGGCATTAAACTAATAACTGAGCATTACATTTTTCTTACTTCTCTATTATTTATTTTTGCTTCAGTTCAGTTCAGTCGCTCAGTCCTGTCCAACTCTTTGCAATCCCATGAATTGCAGCACACCAGGCCTCCCTGTCCATCACCAACTCCCGGAGTCCACCCAAACTCATGTCCATCGAGTCGGTGATGCCATCAAACCGTCTTATCCTCTGTCGTGCCCTTCTCCTCCTGCCCTCAATCTTTCCCAGCATCAGGGTCTTTTCAAATGAGTCAGCTCTTCACATCAGGTGGCCAAAGTATTGGAGTTTCAGCTTCAACATCAGTCCTTCCAATGAACACTCAGGACTGATCTCCTTTAGAATGGACTGGTTGGATCTCTTTGCAGTCCAAGGGACTCTCAAGAGTCTTCTCCAACACCACAGTTCAAAAGCATCAATTTTTCGGTGCTCAGCTTTCTTTATAGTCCAACTCTCACATCCATACATGACCACTGGAAAAACTATAGCCTTGACTAGATGGGCCTTTGTGGGCAAAGTAATATCTCTGCTTTTGAATATGCTATCTAGGTTGGTCATAACTTTCCTTCCAAGGAGTAAGTGTCTTTTAATTTCATGGCTGCAATGACCATCTGCAGTGATTTTGGAGCCCAGAAAATTCAAGTCAGCCACTGTTTCCACTGTTTCCACTGTTTCTTCATCTATTTCCCATGAAGTGATGGGACCGGATGCCATGATCTTAGCTTTCTGAATGTTGAGGTTTAAGCCAACTTTTTCACTCTCCTCTTTCACTTTCATCAAGAGGCTCTTTAGTTCTTCTTCACTTTCTGTCATAAAGGTGGTGTCATCTGCATATCTGAGGTTATTAATATTTCTCCTGGCAATCTTTATTCTAGCTTGTGCTTCCTCCAGCCCAGCATTTCTCATGATGTACTCTGCATATAAGTTTTTGCTTGCTGCTGCTAAGTCGCTTCAGTCATGTCTGACTCTGTGTGATTCCATAGATGGCAGCCCACCAGGCTCCCCCATCCCTGGGATTCTCCAGGCAAGAACACTGGAGTGGGTTGCCATTTCCTTCTCCAATGCATAAAAGTGAAAAGTCAAAATGAAGTCGCTCAGTCGTGTCTGACTCAGCGATCCCATGGACTGCAGCCTACCAGGCTCCTCTGTCCATGGGATTTTCCAGGCAAGAGTACTGTTAAAAACTATTTTACTTGATATTATGTTTGAAGTAACTTCCTATTGATAAAGTTTTTAGTAAACACTGAATTAGTAAATATTGGGTGACAAGCATTCAGAATTGACAGAAGGTATGGGTAGGGAATGGTTTAATGTCATCAGATATCAGAAGGAAGTTGGAACTATTCCATTCTTACTTTGCTTTGTCTTCTGCAGCCAAGAGAGTGAGCCAACATTATAGTGGGGGAGTGAAACCCACGTTAGGCAAGGAAATTGGAAAAGAAATCCAGGGCCCCTTAAACTTGGTAAAAATCCAGGCTCCTGACAGAGATAGATCTATAGTTTCAAACCTGATTCTGAAACTATGTGATCTTGGGCAAGTATTGCACCTCTTATTCCTCAGCAAGGTCATCTATAAAATGGGAATTAAAATAGAAACTATCCCATAATTTAAATAATATCCCATAGTTAGATAATATGTATAAACTTCTTAGAACAATGCCTGACCTGCTTAATACTCAATAACTGCTACTAATTATTATAATTATTATCACTAAATTATAAAAATGATTTCAGGTCTCCAGATCTAGATGAATTATACACCAGGGTAATGAACAACTGGGCTTCCCTGGTAGCTCAGCTGGTGAAGAATCTGCCTACAATGCAGGAGATCCTATGTTGATTCCTGGGTCAGGAATATTCCCCTGGAGAAGGGATAGCATACCCACTCCAGTATTCTTGGCTACCCTGCTGACTCAAACTGTAAAGAATCTGCCTGCAAGATGGGCGACCTGGGTTCGATCCCTGGATTGGGAAGATCCCGTGGAGGAGGGCATGGCAACCCACTCCATTATTCTTGCCTGGAGAATCCCCATAGACAGAGGAGCCTGGTAGGCTACAGTTCATGGCGACACAAAGAGTGACATGACTGAGCAACTAAGCGCAGCACAGTGAACGACTTGCAGAAATATTCGTTGAATGATGAATACACAAAATACACTGAAGCCTGGAATCTGTAGTTTATGACTATTGCCTTGATCAACAACATAACATACCTGCACTCAGACACTTACTAAAGCAATGCTGCACAAATGTCAGTCATTGGACTGTCAGCTGTATTCGTTTCCTACTTCTGCTATCTTAAATTGTCATAGACTTAATGGCTTAAAAGAAGAGGAATTTACTCTCTTACATTTCTGCAGGTCAGAAGTCTAAGTGAGTCTTATGGGATTAAAATCAGGGAGTGGTTCCTTCTTGGAGTTTCAGGGGCGAATTCATTCCTTGTCTTTCTCAGCTTCTAGAGGCCATCAGTGTTCCTTGGCTGCTGGCCTTTTCCTCCCATCACTCTAACCCCTTGCTGACCTTGCCACACCTACTTCTTTGCCTTTGACCTTTCTGTCTCCCTTTTAGAAGATCCTTGTGATTACAATATTAGACCCATGCAGATAATCCAGGATAATCTCTCCATCTCAAGATCCCTAACTTAATCATATCTGCAAAGTCCTTTTTACCACATAAGGTAACATTCAGATTCTGGGATTTGTATGTGCACATTTGGGGGGGCCCATTATCCATCCTACCACATCATCTTTATCATTCGAATTCTGCCATGTCTGCTTACCAACATAATATTACTTGATATTTGTCTTAAAATTTTGTTTTACTCAACCTTATCTATAAACTCAAGGTTTTGCTAGATTAGTTATATCTTTTTAAAACATATTAAAATAACATTTCAATGATTAAAATAAAATTTTGTTTATTTTCTAGTATTCTCTTGGGTTTTGAGAGATATACATATTGTATTTCAGGAAACTGATTATAAATTCTGCTATAAATTGATCTCTATTAGGGACTGGCCAATGATCTTCCCATAGTCTCAGGTAATTGGGAACATCTAGCTTAGTCTAATGAGCAGGCTTATTATCTTTTCTAAATTCTTTGAGTTCTGTCTCAATACTATTTTAGAATATATGAGTCATATTATTAAAGCCAAATATAGAAATTATTTGACCGAGCTACAGTTAGTGTCCAGTCTACTATGCTACGGAAGGTCATTTTGTGAAAACATAATTGGGGATATGACCCATTAAAATAGAGTGTTATGCATCCAGGGAACTTGGCAGAAAATGTGCATGCTCAGTGTCCGACTCTGTGATCCTATGGGCTGTAGCCCACCAGGCTCCTCTGTCCATGGAACTTTCCAGGCAAGAATACTGGAGTGGGTTGCAATTTCCTTCTTCCGGGGATCTTCCTGATCCAGGGATCGAACCTCCATCTTCTGCATTGCAGGTGGTTTCTTCACCAACTGAGCCACCAAGGAAAATAGATAACCAACAAGGATCTATCATATAGCAGCACATGGAAGTGAAAGTGAAAGTTGCTCAGTCATGTCTGACTCTTTGCAACCCCAGGGACTGTAGCCTGCCAGGCTCCTCTGTCCATGGAATTCTTCAGGCCAGAATACTAGAGTGAGTAGCCATTCCCTTCTCCAGGGGATCTTCTCAACCCAGGATTGAACCCAGGTCTCCCTCATTGCAGGCAGATTCTTTACTGTCTGAGCCACCAGAGAAGCTCGTGGAACTCTGTTCAATGTTATGTGGCAGCCTTCACTGTTCACCTGAAACTATCACACCATTGTTAATTGACTATACTGGAATATAAAAGACTGGAGGAGGCAACGGCAACCCACTCCAGTATTCTTGCCTGGAGAATCCCATGGACAGAGGAACCTAGGAGGCTACAATCCATGGGGTCGCAAAGAGTTGGACATGATTGAGCAACTAACACACACAATATAAAAGAAAAAGTTCAAATGAAAAAAAAAATATGTTAACAGAAATAAACAAAAATTAATTTTTCTTATAAAAATAGATTAAAAATAAAAATAATTTAAAAAAAAGTGTAGCCTAATGTATTTTATTGCCTAAGCCATAACAATGTCAGCTTTAAGGAGTAAATGAAATCAGCTCATCACTGGGACCTTGGCAGTAAGATTCCCTTGCTCCTGACTTATGAAGTATGTTGATTTGAGGACTATTTGTTTTACTTCGTACTATGTCCAGTCTTATTTCAGTAAAAATATAAAAATCCTACTGTTATAGAAATTGTAATTAGGTGCATTTGAATAATTTATATGAAACTAATTCCTGAATCCTGGATTATATTTAAAATTTTTTAAATGTATTTATTTTTGGCTGTGTTAGGTTTTCACTGCTGCTCACAGGCTTTTCTTAGTTGTGGCAATTGGAGGCTACTCTCTAGCTGGGGTGCACGAGTTTTTCACTGTGGTGGCTTCTCTTGTTGCAGAGCATGGTGTCTAGAGTGTGGGCTCCGTAGTTGTGGTTCACGGGCTTAGTTGCCCCACAGCATGTGGAATCTTCCCAAACCAGGAACTGAACCCATGTTCTCTGAATTGGCAGGTGGATTCTTAACCAATGGATCACCAGGAATGTCCTGCATTTACATTTTTAAGAAAATATTGTAGTGGACATGAGAACATGCCTCACATACCTCTAACCAGAGAACTGGATCAAGGGCTCCAGCTATGATACTCTCAGATCCATCCCTGGGTTTGCAGTGGGGCCAGGCTTCTCATGGGTTCTTTCCAATAAGGACTGAGCACTGCAGGACTTCTAAGACAGGCCATTCCTGGGAATGCAAGACTCCTCTGGTGTCCACTTATGGCGTCAAGACTCCCTGAGGACCTTGCTGAACCTTCTTAGATCACACGATAGTTTCAGATCTTTCCATCCAACCTTCCTTTCCTCTTTTTGTTCACTATCCTTGCACTGTGATCAAAAGAATCTCTCAGCCTTCTCTGTCTCCCTTTTCTCTCAAAGCCATTTCCTAATTACATTTTTGTGTGTGTTTAATCCCATCTTGGCATCTAAATTTTGGAGGAGCTGGATTAACAAGAATTTTGTAACTTTCCAACCATTAAAATAATCAGAACTTTTTTTCTAAAGGCAGATATGCATCTAATTTATAGAGTGGTTGTATCACTTTGTTTGGCTGCATATTTAAAAGGAGAGGATTTTCAACCTGGGGTTGTTCTGCCTTTTGGAGTACTTTGTTAGAGGTTCCTGCTGCTGCTGCTGCTGCTGCGTCGCTTCAGTCGTGTCCGACTCTGACAGCAGCCTACTAGGCTCCCCCATCCCTGGGATTCTCCAGGCAAGAACACTGGAGTGGTTGCCATTTCCTTCTCCAATGCATGAAAGTGAAAAGAAAAGTGAAGTCGCTCAGTTGTGTCTGACTCTAGCGAACACATGGACTGCAGCCTACCAGGCTCCTCTGTCCATGGGATTTTCTAGGCAAAAGTACTGGAGTGGGGTGCCATTGCCTTCTCCAGTTAGAGGCTCCACAGTGGAACAAATAGTTAGGATCCATCAGCGTATCAATGTGGTACAGGTAGATCCAGGCCATCAAAAGACCACTGACTATTAGAATGGTGAATGAT
The DNA here is from genome assembly GCF_019923935.1 of Bubalus bubalis. Taxonomy (NCBI): domain Eukaryota; kingdom Metazoa; phylum Chordata; class Mammalia; order Artiodactyla; family Bovidae; genus Bubalus; species Bubalus bubalis. Next base: position 35,561,619 of record NC_059160.1, read on the forward strand.
GAAATAGACTTCAGTAGCTATCATGGGCTTTGGTGATAAGACAGAGTAGAGAAAAAGAGAGCTATAATAGAGCTCAGGTGTGAAGCAATTGAGACTAGATCTTGCTGGCAATTCATTTAAGATAGTACATGGGAAAACCAAACAACTGCACTGAGAGGATAAAACCTGGCAGAGAAATGGCATAATAGAATAGTTGGCCTGAAGTTTCCTTTTGAAAAGATGGAGTGTTTCTACATAATACCCAACTTGGAGAAGATACAATACAATTAAGGTTAGGTCTTACTTAATGCTTCAGACCTTTAAACAAGGATCACTTCCATGTGTTATCCCATTTTGAGTGACAGAAATTTCATCTCTATGCCTTAAACTCTGGTGGGGCTTTAGGTTGTGACAAAGAAGTATTCTCCCATGATATAAACCTTAAATTCATGCAGCTTTTTGAAATTCCAACTTTATAATTCTAATTTCAGTCATGATTTTTAACATATACATACACATAAGCAGACAGCTGGCAACTGCACAAAGTTTTAAGAAAAGATGAACACTCTCCACTGAACAACTTACCCTGGGGCACTCCCACCATTGAAGTGTAGCCACAAACAAGGAAAGTGACTTGGTGGCCAGAGATGGCGGGATGTGGGATCCAGCTAATGGCAGTGCCCACTCCCCAACTTCAGCTACCAATTATGAGGCCAGGTTGTCACCAGTGTTTCTGATTGATTTGCTACAAATTGGAGGTTCCACAAAACCAATCACGCCCTCTCCTCAACCACACACTGATTTGATACAATAATTTGCTAGAGTGGCTCATTGTCATCCTTCAGTTGTTCAGTTGTGTCTGACTCTTTGTGACCCCATGAACTGCAGCACATCAGGCTTCCCTGACCTTCACCATATCCTGGAATTCACTCAAACTCATGCCCATGCAGTGATGCTATCTAACCATCTTGTCCTCTGTCATCCCCTTCTCCTCCTGCCTTCAATCTTTCCCAGCATCAGAGTCTTTTCAACATTTTACTTCAGTTCAGTTCGGTCGTTTAGTCGCGTTTAGCCCACCAGGCCCCTTTGTCCATGGGATTCTCTAGACAAGAATACTGGAGTGAGTTTCTGTGCCCTCCTCCAGGGGATCTTCCCAACCCAAGGATCGAACCCAGGTCTCCTACATTGCAGGTGAATTTTTTACCATCTGAGCCACCAAGGAAGCCCAATCATTATTATAAGCAATGTTAAAAAAAAAAAAATGTTGACATCTCACATTTTTTCCCCTTACTAAGTCTTTGAAATTCAGTGTGTGTTTTAAACTTACAAATATCTCAGTTCAAGCAAGCAGCATTTCCAGTGCTCTGTAGCCACATGTGGCTGGGTGGCTACCATATAGACTGTGTAGCACTAGAGAATAAATCAGAGGGGCTGCAGTGGAAGCAACAGCCCAGTTTGGAGGCTACTGCAAAAGTCCAGTGAGACAAGCACTGCTCAGATTAGGACAGAAACAATAGAGATGGCAGAAAATGATTTGAGATCAGTCTCAAATTTGAGACTGATTTGAGATCAGTCTGGAAGGAGTTAAGAGAAGTAGACATGAAGGAATGTGAGGGAAAGGCTTAGAAGGTGAAATACAACCAGAAATAAGCCCTAGGATAATTCTAAGACTGTTCCAAATTAATGCTTTGATGTTGAATTTCCTCTAGGGCCTTAGCAGGATATATTTTTACTGTCACTTATGATTGTATTATTTTCCTTTTTATATCTACTTTCATTTTTGATCAACTGCTTTTATGCATTGGTCTGCTTCAAATTCCTATTTCATCCTCCATTCATCTGTATATTTAATTCAATTTGATTTAACAGAAATTGTTTTGAGTGACCAATTTGTGCTAGGTTTTGTGCTGAACATAGAGAAGATAAAGAAAATAAGGAAGGATGTCTATATAAAGAAAAGCTTCCCTGGTGGCTCAGGTGGGAAAGAATCTGCCTGCAATGCAGGAGACCCTATCCCTGAGTCTGGAAGATTCCCCAGAGAAGGGAATGGCTACCCATTCCAGTATTCTTGCCTGGAGAATTCCATGGACAGAGGAACCTAGAGGACTACAGTCCATGGGGTTGCAAAGAGTTGGACACGCCTGAGCGACTAACACTCTCACTTTTCTATATTAAGAAGCTAAGTATAATATATGAAACCTAAAGCATTACTCTTGTTGTCCCAGTTGCCTTGGTTGTTTAACAATAAAGCATATCCTATTTTCATCCAGCATAGTCTCAGAGGATTGTGTATACCCCTAAATTTGGCAGTGTCTGATCATTCAGTCAGGGTCAGTCAGAATGACAAAAATCACTCTATAGATTTTGAATAAAACATGATTTAACAGTAGGGAATTAAAGATTTACCAAACCATTCCAAGGGCTAAGACAGCAGAGGTCAGGAAAGCCCCTGCAAGCTTTCAGGAAATTTACAAGTACAAAAATTATCAGGAAAGCTGCTTCCTGGATCTCAGCTGTTTCAACAAATAAAATGATTCTTAGGACGTCTTTTGGGAAACACTGGCAACACCCATTGTGAACCATCCACCAACCCTCACTTGCCTGCCTATGGCTGCTGCTGTAGAATAATGGAGTTCCTCTTTAGCTTGGGATTCTGGGAAATGTAGTTCCAGGGTTCCTCCCCTGTGATACAAGGAAGATACAGAAAAGGGGTGGGCATGAAGATGAGATATACAACCAGGCATGGGTAGATTGTGCATGTAGTTGGTTCTGGGGTAAAAATTGTACATCTGTAAGCCTCAAATACTCGGTTTCAATTTAGTGCTGCCAAATAAATTTTCAACTAAATTTCTAACATTTAAATCTTGAATTATGCTTTGTTTTTTTTTTCCCCAAAATCAGAAGGTAACTTAAGGTGTTTGAAAACAACTAAACCCTAAAAAAAGTATTCAGAGATTGGATATACAAATAGGAAACAGCCAGAAAACTGCATATAAAAACAGAACTTTAGTCCAAAATCTGCAGCAAGCTGCCTAGGAAACCAAACCCTTTATGTATAATAAACATCCCAAGACGCCAGCCAGCTATAAGTCAGATGTGAGAAAACCAGATTGCTATCTCTGGTGACAATCCAGAAAACTAAACAGTAACTTCTGTAACAGTCAGGCCACTTGACCCCAAATGGCCAGGGCTTGATTAATAACTGACAGCTTCCCTCATTTTTGTGCCCACTCCCAACTTAGTACCAACCAGGGAAAGTTAAGTGTATACCCCCGATCAATCACATAAGATGCCCCATTTCTAGCTAGCCTGCCTACAGTTTCTCCATGCCAATAGCACTCAATCATAGCATACCTACAGCCTTTTCTTTTTTCCACTATAAAGCTTTCCCACTTTGCTGTTCTCATTTGCTTGTTTTTTTTTTTTTTTCCCCACAATATTAATCAAGGTAGGATGTGATCTAAGAAGAAATGGTATTCAATAAGGTAAATACCATATACATTTCTAGGCACCAATTTTCTCCTAAGTAGCAGGCAGTATGGTACAATGGATAAGTGATTGAATTCTGGAATCAGAACACCAGACTTTAAATCCTACCATTTTCACAGCCTAGATGTGCTATCCAGATTATTTGCTTAACCTTGATGGCTTCGGTTTTCTCATCAATTATGTGCTCAGTTGCTCAGCTGTGTTTGGCTCCATGAACGGTAGCCTGCCGGGCTCCCCTGTCCATGGAATTTTTCAGGCAAGATTATTGGAGCGGGTTGTTATTTCCTACTCCAGGGGATCTTTCTGAGCCAGGGATCAAACTAGCATCTCTTATGTCTCCTGCATTGGCAGGAGGGTTCTTTACCACTAGTGCCACCTGGGAAGCCCTTTTCTTATCAACAAAGTGGCTAAAATGATGGTATCTATTATTTAGGGTTGTTTGCTGGATTGAATCAGGTTATGGCTGTAAACTGCATTATTTAATTTGGTATTATCATTATGTTCTCTTTCCAAGCTCATGACCTCCATTTTGGTCCACATATAAATTACCTCTTACTTCATCATCCTTCCTCTATCTGATCCTTCCTTCAGCTCACTGAACATAAGCAACCAAATAAATCTTCTTCAACTGTTACCATCTCATTCCCTTACTCAAAAATTCCCAGGGCCATTAAAGACATCTATAACCTACCTTTCCACAAGTTCTCATAGTCTCTTGTACAAGAAGGACCTTCTGCTGTAGCCAAATGTGTATATCCATTTGTCTAGAGACATCCCCCAAAGTCCCACACACAAGACCATTTTCCCTCCCACTTTTCATATTTGGAGTAAACTATACTTCCTTTCTCAATGTCTGAATCCTACATTTCATTTATGGTCCAGCTCAAATCCTCTTACCCCTTTAAACCTTATCACACCACTGCATTCTACAGAAATTTCTTTCTCTCTAGAGTCCTAAAATTTTACTAAGCTCACTAAATTATATCCTGATTTGCAATAAATATGTCTTTTCATAAATGTGTATCAAAACCTAAGGGAGAGGATAATATTCCTGAAGGCAGGGCCAATAGTTTATTCTTTCTGGTGTATTGCCATATACCCACACATAATAATTGCTATTCAAGACTAATTATGTTTCTGTTGCCTTGCCAAACACTTCATTTTATCTGATTTATTTCTCTTCAGAGCTCTTGAGGGAGGGGTTATAATTAGCCATTTATCAGGTGAGAGAATTTGAACATAGAAAAGTTGAATTATTTGCCCAAGGTCACAGAAATAGTAATGATGAATCTGAGCCACCTAGGAATCTGTGACTCCACATCTTATGCAATTAATTAACATTCTGTGGATTGATTAAACATACTGCTTTATGAGATCCTGCCAGATAATGCATATAAATTTCCTCTCTTTATTGCCAGTGTCTCCTTGGAAAACCCAAATACAGGATTCACTTTAGAGATCGTGTATTTCTACAATGGAATCAGTTTCCAGAGACATTTCTCTTAAACTTGTAGATAGAAATCTTGAAACAATCAGGAAAATATCAGAGAGCACATTTACTTAGCCATGTAAGTTGTTCAGAATTAAGATGCTGGAGAAGACATCACGTCAGGTTTATGGTTTCTTCATGTTTGCCGTTCATTCCTATTTTGAGCAGAATTTCGTGCCACTGTTCGTTGCTGGATTTTAGGATACAATTCTCAGGTTCCAGCTAAGAAGAGGGATAGCTTTTATTTACACCATTTAAAAAATATATGAATATCAAAACTAACATAAAATTTTAAATATTGAATACACTATGACATTAGTGTGAAAGAGGGTGTTTTTGGCTTTTTGGTTTGTCTTTCTCAATAATCATTCATTTTCAAAATGGTTTGGGAAAGTAGGAAGATGGTAGAGTTAGAGAAAAAAAAAACAACCTTGTCCAGAGTATCTTACAGTATGAATTCTTCAATCAGAGAAGCACATGGACTCTTGAGAGTCTTGCTGAATATTAAAAACACCACCTTTATTTTAAAACTTGATCCTTCGTGGATGTTAAACTGACCTAGCTCTTTCTGCAATCCATGGTGTGGTAACTTGGGAAAATCCAATCCTGAAAAAAATTCTAACCCAAAGAGTATAAAGTTAAACAGGGATCTTTCTCAAAATACACTTAAAAGTATAAAGATGCCATGTCTTTATTCTTGTTTGTTCTATAAAAATACAAATGTATAGGAAGGAAATTATAATTTCAATCAACGTTCACTGGTAATTAAAAGCAACTGTAGTCCTCGGGCTGTTTCTTTCCCATATGATCCAGTGATCAGAAGGAATTGGAAATGATTACATTTTAACTAGAAACACATTTCTGTCCACAACTGAGCTCTGAAGCATGAAAAAGGCACAGTGGTGGACCCTGTTTGTGTTTCCATCTGAGGCTCTAATTTGAACTTCAGTGCTTATTCTCTCAGACTTCTGGCTGTGCAAAGATCCAGAAAGTCAAAGCCAGCATATTCTTTTACCCTGTTTCATGCAAAAAATAAAATAAAATTCCATGGCAAACAATTACCATGTTTGCCTTTTGTGGAATGGCTCTATTTAAATCCATTATAGGTTAAACAAGAGCACTTGTGAAATTCACAGCTCGGAGTTAATCTGGCTATATCCCAGGGCACCCAATCTGAAAAGCAAGTGATTGCAAGCACTCTTGGGAAGGAAGTTAGCAATGGCCTATAATGCAAAACAGTCTGGAACGATTACATTTAGCTTGGTTTTCAAATTAAGAAATTCATCCCATGGTTGGTTTTTCATTTGAAAGCCTTCTTCAACTCCCATTAAAAATGCTCATCTATTTCTGATACTCATTTAGTGCATCCAAATGATATCATCATTAGTGATAAGGGGAAAAGCAGTGAACGCTGTAGTGCCTCATGCCAGGAATTATTTGGTCATGGAAAGTACCTGGAGGTGCTTGTAGTTGCTAAGACTTCACAACTCTGGACTGGGAATTCTGTTTTCTGTGGCCAGGAGGGAACGGTGAATTCACAGAAGTCCTGATGGGGAAAAAGAGGACACCCTGTGGCCCTTAAAGAAATTGGCAACTTACTGTATTTGATATGAAATGTACATCCTTTTCTTTTCTTAGTGTAAATGCACCAAGGGCTTCCCCAGTGGCTTAGTGGGTAAAGAATCTGCCTGCAATGCAGGAGATACAGGAGATGTGGGTTTGATCCCTGGGTTGGGATGATCCCCAGGAGGAGGAAATAGCAACCCACTCCAGTATTCTTGCCTGAAAAACCCCATGGACAGAGGAGCCTGATGGGCTACAGGCCATGGAGTTGTGAAGAGTCGAATATGACTGAGTGAATAAGCGTGCAAATGCACAAGAGTCTTTTTGATCCATGAGTCTCAGCTCCTCATTCTTATACTGAGAATCTAATAGCTATTTAGAATATTTTATAAAAAAAAAAATCAAAGGATGTTATATCATTCTCGGGGCATTTAAGATTTCTTTCTGAGGTATGAAAACTGAATGCCTATTAAAATAATGAGTATGAGCCACCGAACTCTATCCATGATCATTCAGTGTCTTTATTACCAAAACCCTTTCCTCAGGAAGATAAAGGGGAGAAATGCTCTAAGGGGAAAAGCATATAATGATTCATGGGAACAAGCTGATGCTCTCTGATGGCATACTCTTGTCATTCATTTCATTTCACAAGTGCCTATATAATGCTTGCCTTCTATGTTCCACGTGCTGTTCTCAGCACTTGACAAATATTAATACATTTAATGTCACGTCTCATGTCAACACGATGTAGGTGGTATAGATACAATTATTAACCCCACTTTACAGATAATGAGACTGAAAGACAGGTTAAATAACTTGCCTATGATCAGACAATTGTGGAGCCAAGATTTTGAAGCCTTGCAGTTATGTTTATTCAAAACTCTCATGGTGTGAACAAGCACATGGCCCACACAGACCATCAATAAAAGCTGTTCAGTGCTATGGTCTTTGAGAGCAAATGGTAAAGTCATTTTGTATTTGGTTGTATAAATTTTATAGGTTGGAGGTGGTTTTTCGTGTTTGTCATGTTAAAGGACAAAACTTTCTAATGCTGCCATAAAATCTCTAGCTATACACATAAGAAAAATGTACATAAGTCAGATATTGTTTCTGTACAGCTTTTCTTATTGGCATGCAGTGTCTAGATCTTTAAAATTTAGTGCTAAAATGAAAAAAAAATGTTATGTATATATTGTAATATATCACATTTATGCAAATTAAACACATGCAACGTGAAACCATAATATGTGTTTACAAGTACACATGCAAAAAAAAGAAAGGATATCTGGCAAACATTAGAAGAATTCAAAGAAAACAGGACCAGAGCTTTGCAGGGAACATTAATCATGAACTGAGGCTGGTATTTAACTTAACCCTCTGATTCCAAGACTGAAGCTGAGAGAAAGAATCCATCTAAATATTTATCCATGCATATACTGAATTCATTTATCTAAGCAGTCATTCACGCCAACAAGGGAAAATGAGAAAGTTTTCTGTGTTACTGATTAGATTATTAGATCCTTTTATTATGTAACAATTATATAATTAAGGATCCTAAAGAGTTGATAGCCTAAGAAGATGTTTATATCAATTTGTGTCTGTCGTTTGAGTTGCAAACTGAACAACATTCTAACTTAAAGGAAGAGCTACAAATCATCATTTTATCAAAAAATGAATAAAGTGGGCTCATCACTTCAAGGAAAATAACTGACATTTGGTAACAATGATAAAAGTTAAGCTTTCAAATAATAATTTGAATAATAATATCAGTTATTTTCCTTGAAGTGACAGGTCCACTTTATTCACTTTTTGATTAAAAAAAACAAATGGTTTATAGATATTCCTTTAGGTAAAAATGTTGTTCTGCCTGCAACTCAAACAATGGTTTTTCCTATATGCAATCATTGCGTTTGGGTATGCAGTAGTGCTTAATGTGTACACTCTATTTGAAAGACATGCACTCAAGGGCTGAGATTTAATACATTTTCACTGCTTCCTCAAGGACATGGTAAGACTTGCATCTTTTTAACCTGAGTGCATGGCAATGAAGAACACGATGTCTGGGGCTCCCTACTTGATTTCTGCAAAGGCACCAGCAGATGTCCCTACCACTGGTGCAGATGTTAACACAGTGAATAGAGAATGACATCTTAGCATCATTATAAAAATAATTTCAATGTCACAGGGTCCCCAGAGGTCCACAGACCACAGTAGTCAAACTTAGCCTCACAAGAATTCACATGCTAAACATATCTTAAAATAACTAATGAAAAGTGAATCAGGTACTTCCTAAGCCTCTAATAAGAATAAATCTGGAGATTTCAGGGCCATCTGTTCCTTAATTAAATTATGTGCCTGAGTGATATCTGGAGCATCAATATTTTTAAAAGTCAAACACTTAAGGAAATTTTCAAACTTTCTTAATTTCCTATTTCTAAAGAAGTTCAAAAAAAAAAAAAAAAAAAGAAGTTCACAGCTTCCTCAATGAGACTGTGAGTTAAATCATGGAACAAGTCTTTTTCTTTATGGCTTAGTCAGAAGGTAGTTCTAAGGCTGTTTCAGACCTGAGCTGAGTCACTGATCAATACTTAATCAGCCCACAGACTACAGTTCACTCAATCAGTTTTGAGGGAGTCATTCATTCAACTCTGGTTCCCAGATTGTCCCTACTACATTAAAATCCACAGAAACTTTGCCAGAAGTGTTCTAGCTCTTGCCCTAGAGGCAGACTCTCAGGCTCCTGAAATTGATATTTAGAGGATAGTTTCAGTTTCTGCACCCGCCTCCCCACCACATCCCCCTTTATTTCTGTGGTTAAGGACTGTGCTCTTTTAATATCAGGCAGGTGAGGGAAGTACAAGTGCCTTACAACACATAATAATTCATTGAAAGCATGAGTAAATCGTAAATCTCACTTCCTTCAGTTAATGAACACTTGCTGATAGCCTCGTGGAGACACTGGACTGCATGCGGAAAATTAGAAGCAAGAATAGTAGAGACAATTATAGAGGAGTCCCTTGGACAGCAAGGAGATAAAACTAGTCAATCCTAAAGGCAATCAACCCTGAATATTCATTGGAAGGTCTTAGCCTCCATAGGCTAAGAAAACATGTTTGAGAGGAACAGCTCAGACCCATATGAAAAGGGCAATGCTCCAATGCTTTGGCCACATGATACGAATAGCTGACTCACTGGAAAAGACCCTGATGCTGAGAAAGATTGAAGGTAGAATGAGAAGAGGGCAGCAGAGGATGAGATGGTTGGATGGCATCACCGATTCAATGGACATAAACTTGGGTAAACTCTGGGAGATGGTGCATCACCGATTCAATGGACATAAACTTGGGTAAACTCTGGGAGATGGTGAGGGACAGGGAAACCTGGCATGCTGCAGTCCATGGAGTCATGAAGAGTTGAACACAGCTTGGCAATTGAACAACAATAAGCCACTGAAAAGTCACATGACTGTTTCTGGGTCAGCACTGTTCCTATAACTCCACACTCTCCTGGCTGTATGGCTTTACACTCAATGGCTCTCCAGCCTGGAAACTTCTTCCCTCAGCTTTTTAAACTTAATGTGTCTTTCTGCTCAAATGTTAGTTACCTTAGCAGGGAGACTTCATTCTGTCTAAAATAGCTCCTCCCCACCTTCTGTTTCTTATCATGTTGTATTTTTCTTCACAGGGACTACCACCACATGACATGTTACATGTTTGTCTAATATTATCTCTTTGCTCCATTTGAATATAAGCTCTCAAGATCAAGGACTTACTCTTTATTCACTGCTGTATCTCAAAACCTAGAAGTTCCTGCTACCTACTAGGACATATTAAATATTTTCTGATTGAATGAACAAATAGATGAATGCTATATAGCAGCTCACTCCTTGGAAGTAAAGCTATGACAAACCTACACAGCGTATTAAAAAGCAGAGACATCACTTTGCCAACAAATGTCTATACTGTCAAAGCTACGGGTTTTCCAGTAGTCATGTGTGGATGTGAGAGTTGGTCCATAAAGAAGGCTTGGTTCTGAAGAATTGATGCTTTTGAATTGTGGTGCTGGAGAAAACTCTTGCGAGTCCCTTGGACTGCAAGGAGATCAAACCAGTCAATCCTAAAGAATATCAAACCTGAATATTCATTGGAAGGACTGTTGTTGAAGCTGAAGCTCAAATACTTTGGCCACCTGATGGGAAGAGCTGACTCATTAGAAAAGTCCCTGATGCTGGTAAAGATTGAAGGCAAAAGGAGAAGGGTGGGCAGAGGATGCGTTGGTTAGATAACATCACGGACTCAATAGACATGAATCTGAGCAAACTCCAGGAGACAGTGGAGGACAGAAGAGACTTGTGCACTGCAGTCTGTGGGGGTCATGTAGAGTCAGACACAACTTGGCGACTGAACAACAAGAGCAGCTCAGAGCAGGAAGAGGAGATGAGAGGCACTAGCCAGGTGGTGAGGAATTATTTCATGGGTTGAAGTTAGAGCTGCATCTTGAAGGGTGTCTCTCATATGTTGGGTCAATGAACAAAGAGGCCTACTTGTCTTACAGGACTCAAGGGAGATGCCATCTTCTCAACAAGCCTTGCTGGGGCCTCCAGAACTGGATGAGTTGCTACTGCTTTTGTATCCCCTAATTCTCCATGCTCTCACTGAAGTAGAATTCACTCCAGTGGATCTTATTTCCTCCCTACTTGTCTGGCTGCTCCAGTAGAATATTTGCTCTGGGATGATAAAGGCAGTATCTTATCTTATTCCTAATTGCATATCCAGCCATATCACAGATCCTGCTACCCCATAAATGCTCATTGACTGTGTTATTTGATGAACTAGGCAGAAAGCTCACATAGAGGAGTGAAAAGCAGGTATGGACCAAATCAAGAGGATTTGTAGAGCTATGAAATGGAGTTTGGGTTTGATCAGGGAGATGCTGTGATAATCTATCATCTTAGCAAGGCCATAGGAACATGTGTGCATAGTGAAACAAGTGAAAAAAAAAAATCCAGTCAGAGACAAATTGTAACCATACTGCAATGATCTAGGCACAAGATAATGAAGGCCTGGACCAGGCCTGGTGGCAATGGGGATGGTCGTGAAGAAATAGATGTAGCCAAGGTCCTGGTGACTGATTTGATGTTCAGAGCAGCCATAGGTGATGGCATGTTCTAAGCCTGGGTGACTATGAAAGGGTGATGCAATCAGGGTATCTTACGTTTCAACTCTTAATCCTAAGGTTCTTAAGAAAAGAAAATTTGGCAATTTTTTCCCTGTGATGGCACAATTTCTTTGTCTTAGGTATACTTAATACTAGAATCTGTCAGAATTCATTTATGTAGCCTATATCCTAATACTAAGCTTTTAGACAAAACTTTAAAATTCTAAGACTAAATTTCTCTCCTGATTGCTGTCAGTTATTTATCAAAGGAAGTCAACTCCAGGAGATGACAGAATTCAGAGCTTTAAGAAACCTCAAGCAGACAAAGCAAACAGGATCTATCCCTCACGACAATAACTAAGGCAGAATCTGGGCTCAGTGAGTCACAGGCCAGGAGGAGGTGGGGCGTAGAGGAGATGGGAGCACTGGTACTGGTGTTTTTCCTCTTTCTGCCTTAGAGGTCAGCTCTGGTGCCTTCTCATTTATATAATCAGAAAGTTGCAGTCAGGTGGAGAAGAAGGACAAACTACCTAAAAATCAGCTGCATCCAAATTTCATGGACCTCACTGAGGAAGAATAGTTTTCCTAGAGAAGAATGAGCCTGCTATTCGCCAGAGAAAGTAGATGTTGGGTACACTGAAATGGCAGCCATCCACTCAACCTCATTCCAGTCAAAGTAGATTTTCTCTAAGGAAACATGCTGATTGAAATTGAATTTGGGAGACTGGGATTGACACACATACACTATTGACACTATGTATAAAATAGATAACTAATGAGAACCTACGGTACAGCCCAGGGAGCTCCTCTGAATGCACTGTGATGATCTTAATGGGAAGCAAGTCCAAAAGGGAGGGCCGAATAGCTATCCACTCCAGTATTTTTGCCTGGAGAATCCCATGGACAGAGGAGCCTGGCAGGCTACAAGTCCACGGGCTGCAAAGAGTCAGACAAGACTGAGTGAATAATGTATATGTATATGTACAGCTGATTCATTTTTCTGTACAGTAGAAACTAATACAACATTGCAATGCAAATATTGTTCAAATAATGCTGTTGTTCAGTCACTCAGTCATGTCCAACTCTTTTTGACCTCATGGACTGCAGCATGCCAGGCTTCCCTGTCCATCACCATCTCCCAGAGCTTGTTCAAACTCACGTCCGTTGAGTTGGTGATGCCATCCAACTATCTCATCCTCTGTCATCCCCTTCTCCTCCTGCCTTCAATCTTCCCCAGCATCAGGGTCTTTTCTAATGAGTCGGCTCTTCATATCAGGTGGCCAAATTATTGGAACTTCAGCTTCAGCATCAGCCCTTCCAATGAATATTCAGGGTTGATTTCCTTTAGGATTGACTGGTTTGATATCCTTGCTGTCCAAGGGACTCTCAAGAGTCTTCTCCAACACCACAGTTCAAAAGCATCAATTCTTTGGGGCTCAGCTTTCTTTATAGGTCCAACTCTCACATCCATACATGACCACTGGAAAAACCATAGCTTTGACTAGACAGACCTTTGTTGGCAAAGTAATGTCTCTGCTTTTTAATATGCTATTTAAGTTTGTCATAGCTTTTCTTCCAAGGAGCAAGCGTCTTTTAATTTCATGGCTGCAGTCACCATCTGCAGTGATTTTGGAGCCCAAGAAAATAAAGTCTATCACTGTTTCCATTGTTTCTCCATCTATTTGTCACGAAGTGATGGGACCAGAGGTCATGATCTTAGTTTTTGAATGTTGAGTTTTAAGCCAGATTTTTCACTTCCTCCTGCTCCAAAATTGGAGAAACTATACTCCAATAAAAATTAATTTTAGAAAAAGAAAAAAAGAAATTGGACCTGGAATATGTTCAGGAAATGAGGCAGTTAGAAAGACTCTGTTCCACCTCTCTTCCTTCTTTGCTTCTCTCTGCATATCCTTCCTGTTTTTTCTGAAAGATTGCTTCAGCTTCAGCATAGATTTTGCTTTCTCCTGACTTTAAATTGTCAGGACCCTGACTCTAACTTGTCAGGACCCTGACTCTGTTAATACCATCTCTTACTATTCTCCTTCAGTTTCTGCTAATTGCCTCTTTCTCTTCGGTTCCTAGTTTCAAATTCCAAAGGAAGGAAACTGTTGCTAAGGTCATTCATGTCAAAGGTGATACACCATCCACTAGACATTGCTATATATGGATTTCCCACTAGTCCAGTGCTAATTCTTATTCCAATCAGCCTAGTGAGAGTAGGGGGAAATTTTTTTTTCTTAATCCCCTTGGCCACACCATAGGTAGCAAAATTTCCATTAACAGAGGTTGTTGGAAGGACAGTTTTTGCTAAATAATCTCTCACAAGTATAGAACCAAGTGTGACATCAAGTACATTCCCCTAGTACCTTAAACTTTCTCACTCTCCAAATTAATGACTTCACCCTTTCTAATACCCTCTCACCACTCACTCTCACTGCATTCTTCCCTAGAACATATGTGAAATAAAAAGGGACTACTTTATTTTCTTTTCCCTAAATCCACCAGCCTCTGGTCCTATCCAAGGCTGTACCCACCGCTTGTGCTTTGAATCCCATCCTACTTCCCTTCCCAAGAATTTCCCTCCCATTATTATCAGTTTTCTAAAATATATTGTATATGTCATTATGTATCTATTATCAGTGTTTTCCCACTTCTGTCTCCCCACTAGAAAATAGGCTCCTTGAGACAAGAATGCCATCTGCAATTTAACACTATTTCCAACACCTGAATTACTTAATCTCAATTAATTTTGTGGTCTGTTTGACTAATTTGAGTATGGTAGATGATCAATAAATAGGACTACTCTTTCTTGTATTCCCTTTAACTTCATTCAGTGTTTACTAGGGAATAATTTCTGTTTATAGAAACTTTCCATAAACAAAATACAGAGACAAATCTATTCAGTAAAAAAGAATCTTTACGTTGTTGGTCTTGAAGATCAGTAACAAGCTGATGTGCATGTATTTTCCAAAAAGATGAATTTGTTTTCCTGATGTATTTTTTGAGACTCATTTCGCTTAATCAATCATTACCTTCAAATTGATGTGCTTTGTGTTATGCACATAGAAGAAATAAACACTTTACTCTCAGGGAGCTTATAATCTAGTAGGATAACCACAGTTTCGTGTACAAGAATGCTTATCACACTTTGGTTTATAAAAAGAAATTTTTGAAATAATCCTTTCAAATGTCTGATCAAAATATGGGTCAAATAAATTGTATTTGTAAAGAAGGCTATTTATTGCAACATTTCTGTGATAGTAAAAGATCAGGAAGAACCCAAATTGTGTTCTATTGTGCACTGGTTGAATAAACTAAGGTCACGCCAACAAAATGAGCACTATGCAGCTGTGATCACCAAGATACATCGTTAGAGAAAAGCGGTATGTATAGTATGTGCATACTATGCCATTTTATAGCTAAGAAAGAGAGGCAATACAAACACACACACATACACACTTTTTTATTTTAGAAATGCTAAGATAAACCAAAAGCTAATAACAATGTTTACCTTTAGTGAGAATGGGAATTGGGTAAGGGAATACAGATGGAAGTTAGATTTTCAAAATATTTTGCAGATTTTACTTTGGAAACATATAAATGCTTTATAGCATTCTAAAAAATAAGAACTTAAAAAAATCAACCCCAAAGTTAGAATGCTAAAAGAAAAAAATATTTTTTGAGTTTGTCACTTAACCACTTAGGGAAGAGTTATTTCAAAGTGACTTTAAAACAGTAATTTTGCTTTAAAACAGCAAAATTTATCCCCAGTGGGATATATTCTGTATGCTTAGTTGCTCAGTTTGTGTCTGTTTTTGATCCCATGGATTATAGCCTCCAGGCTCCTCTGTCCATTGGGATTCTCCAGGCAAGAATAGGAGTGAGTTGCCGTGCCCTCCTCCAGGGGATCGTTCCAAACCAGGGATGGAACCCAGGTCTCCTGCACTGCAGGTGGATTCTTTACTGTCTGAGTCACCAGGGAAGCCCTAAAGACAAGACAAACGCAAAAAAAAAAAAAAATTCTCCCTAATAATCAAAGCTCTCTTCAATAACCATATTGTTAGAATTAATATATTCTTTGGAAATTTTTATTTTGTTGTTTAGTCGCTAAGTCATGTCTGATTCTTTTGGGGCCCTATGGGCTGTAGCCCACCAGGCTCCTCTGTCCGTGGATTTCCCAGGCAAGAATACTAGAGTGGGTTGCCATTTCCTTCTCCAGGGGATACTGCCAAACCAGGGATCGAACCCGTGTCTCAGCACTGGCAGATGGATTGTTTACCACTGAGCCATCAGGGAAGCCCTCGAAATTTTTATAAGACAAAGAAAATACATAATTACACTATTATTTTAGAAACCAAGTTTTTCAGTGAAAGAGAAAAAAGATACAACTACAAATTGAATAGGTAAAAACTCAGTAATCAGAATTTGAATTGAAAATATCAGCATGAATTTCTCAACTCTTTTTCTAGCTTTGACCTCCTGAAAAGGTCCAGGAACAAAAATGACCCAGTAACTAGCCTGGGTATTCTAAATATCATTCTCTGTGAAAAGGAACACTGAAGATGATCTGAGATCTAGGTCAGAAATGTACAAAATGAGCGTGGATCATCTGGTTGAACCAGAAAGTCCTGAAAAAAACCCAAGATCTAATTTGAAAATGTTCTCACTGTTCAAAGATAGAATAATTTAAACACAGAAATGAATAACAAAAACAGTAGACTGAAACATAATAAATATGTTTTAAGACCATTTGTTTACAAGAATACTTAAAAGTCCACTGGTGAACATTGCCCAATGTTAAGGAATTAGCTTAGTATTCTGAAAATTGATGAAGGAAGGAGCCAAGAATTTATATGCCTTTCCTATACTCTGGGGTTGGGAAGACACCCTGGAGAAGGGACTGGCAGCCCATTCCAGTATTCTTGCTTAGAGAATCCCATGGACAGGAGCCTGGCAGGCTACAGCCCATAGGGTCACAAAGAGCTGGACATGACTAATACACACACACATACTTTAAGGTAACCACATAGTTGATGTAGGAAAGCTGTCCTTAAAGAAGAATTGTAGTTAATAAGTGAAGAATAAATTATAGAATTAGATTATCTCAATTTTGCAATCCTTAATGGAATAATTGGTTTAGGTGTTAATCATAAATGGCTATTAAAACTGTTAGGTGAAATGCTGATGAAATGGAAAGGTGTATAATGAAAAGATTTGGCTGACATTACTTAACAAAAATTGATCAATATTAACATCACAAAATTAGAGACAATGAAGCATTATATCCTCCTAATATGATGCAATAAGAAGTATACAATGACATCTAGGAAGTATTCTTGTAAAATGAAACCCGAATCTTATTAATTTATAGAAAACAAAGAGCCAAGGAACATAGTAAATGACACCACAGGGACACAAATCAGCAAAATTCGCAATGTGAGATACTCTGTAATTTTTTTCAACTAATAAATTGCAAGAGAATTAAACAGAAGAAAAATGAACCTATCTACTAAAAGAACACTGGAGACATAACAACCAAATGCAATATGTAAACCTGCTGGAATTCTGATTACAACACACCAACTGTTTAAAAGAAGAGAGAAAAAGAATAAACCTATCATGTTCTCAACACCATTATTAATTTTTGCAGAAGGAATATTATGTTTGGGTTTACATATGTGGTGGCTCAGACAGTAAAGAAACTGCCTGCAATGCAAGGGACTCGGGTTTGATCTCTGGGTCAGGAAGATCCCCTGGAGAAGGAGATGGCTACCCACTGCAGTATCCTGGCCTGGATAATCCCATGGACAGAGGAGCCTGGCAGGTTACAGCCCATGGGTTCACAAAGAGTCGGACACGACTGAGCAACTAACACTTTCACACCCAATTTTATGTTTAAAAAAACAAAAGAATCCATATTTTTCATAGGTTCATAATGAAGTATTTACAGATTAATGAGATGATGTTTGAGATTTACTCCAAAATAATCCAACATGGAGAAGGGAAGGTGATGGGACAAAGGGGAAGCTGAAGTAGATTGACCATATGTTGATTGATAGCTGCTGAAACTGGGGGATGGGTGCTTGAGAGTTCATAATAGTATTATTATGCCTGTTTTTCCTGTGTTTGATGATTTCTGTAATAAACATTTTTAAAACATTGTTATGACATCTTTATTTCATTTTTTTTTTCAATTCTTTGTGGAAAACTATGACATGACTCATAGAAATAAATAACTAGGAAAATTCCTTTTAAGAGTTCTCTGAAATAAAAAAGAATTCCATAAGCATCAAATCTTCCCTATTCCTTCATCAGTTATTGAAAAAGAAGGCTATTTCACACATCAACTGGCATGAAATATTGACATCATGGACCCTTGACTAGAAGGTTTTGATTTGGTATGAAGGAAATATAATCACTGAGTTAGAAAACATATGAATTTAAAAAATTATTTTGAGATTAGTTTTCCCCTAAGGTAACATTCTATAAATTTGACATCCAATAGGACTAAGGTATGTTTCTCAATTTGTCAAACATCTGTCACTGTATAATGACGAAAATTTTGATCTTATTCTACAATCAAAGCAATAGGACAACCTTTTTTAAACTAAAATCAACTCCCCTAAAACCTGCTAATCTTGTTTTCTACAGTGAGCTTGTCATCCATCCTGTGCCTGAGTTGACAAGGCTTTACAGTTCGGCCATTCCCCAACCAAACAGCCTGATGTCACCATCTTGAATCATGAGTATATCTCAGTTATAGCTATAAGAATAAAATGCCACAAAATAATGAATGCACTGCATCAACTGGACTTAATTAACACAAACTTTAATGGTCCCACATTTCTATGAAGCAGAAAATTAAAGACAACACTTAACAAATGAAAAATGAAGTAGTGCAGTATGCCACCACTAACAATTATAAAAGTTCAGAGCATCTCCTGAAAACGGTACATCATGTCCAAATGAAGGCATAGATATAAATGTGTTTAAATAAGATAGAATATGTTTAAATATGTTCATGTGTGTTGTCATAATAAAGGCAGCATCACAGAGTTCCTGAAAGTTCTGCCACAGACTATGCTGAAAAACTCCTAGAAAGGCAATGTTCCGACGTTGCTTTACAGACAACACAGTGATACAGTTAATAATACAGGTTCAAGGATCTGACTTTTGGGTTCAGTTACCAACTTTATCATCAACTGGGCAGTCCTCAGTCTTAGTATGACATAAAGCAACACCTTCTTCCCAGGTTTTCATGAAGAATTTTGGATGTAGTTCTTAATGAATAAATTATGCATGGTGCTTGGTGCCTAGTTACCAAAGGGAAATATCCATGTCACTCTGACATTTAAAATCACTGTACTTGGATTGAACCTCTTCTTTCTAATGCAACATTTGGGCTCTGGGGTGAAGACTACTCATTGTCTACTTTGTCACCTCATTGATTCCTTTATCTGTGATAGTCAGGCACACTGTCACCTGGAGTAAAAAACTATACCTACCAACACACTTTGCTGCTGGGAGCAGCCATGTGCCAATGTTCTAATGAGAATCAACTAGATGTGATGTGTGGACCTTCCAAGAAATTTTCTGGAAGGATGTGAATTTGTTCTTCCTTCTTTTCCTCCATTCTACCTCCTGGAATGTGGACATGATGGCTGACACTATAGCAAGTCACCTGGACAAAAAGGCCATGCACAGAGGATGTCAGGATAGTTGAAGAGAAGGAACCTGAAACTGTAATGCTGGAGCTGCCTCAGCAGCCCTGGACTTCTTGCTTCCAGATCTTTCCATGTGGGAGATAAATTTCCAGCTGATTTTAACAAGGCTTTTGTTTTGATTTGTTTCATTACTATTGTTGTTCTGTTCTGTTTGTTACATACAGACAATCAAGTCTTTTAGATATGGTCAGAGACAAAAAACATTGGCTGAAAAATACATTTGTGTGTCAGTATCTGTGCCAATCCACATGCAGGTGAGGGGAATAATACAGACTTGCAGATGCTTGAGATTGTAGACAGCTTAAGAAAACATAGAGATCAGGTAAAGGAACAAAGGTACACAATCATGTGCTGCGTATATGGATCATGTGAATCAATGTATGACCATGACCTGTAATTAACATATGATGGAATAAACAGTACACAAAAATTCTTAGGGAACTTGAGACAAAAGAATTAAATAAAATGAGAAGAAAAGACATTTAGAGATATTGTTGATGGCTCTGGGGCATGATGAGAGGAAAAATTGATGCAGTTCTTGAGGCTTGAGAATGAGCCAAGGTATTTTGGCAGCAAAGCACTGTAGTCAGTAATCTGTAACAAGTGAGAGAGCCTCTACACCAAAATTGTTCCTAGAATGAATCCACTCTGAATTTAATAAGGAAAAAGCTCCTATCCACATGAAGAATTATTCATTTAACAGCAGCTTTTTAAATTTTGTTTGTTTCACTGGTTATGGGTCAACGCATACACACTATTCTAAGAAATTGTTGGTTGCCCCTTTGATAATAGCAAATGCAAATTCAATGCAAGCAGCACTAAAAATGCTGTCAGTCTGGCTGACCTGGATTGTCTCTTAGCAGCTGACTGATGGGTCGCACGTTGTGCTCTGTGTAACAGCGAGAGCATGCTAAAACGCTTGCTTTTGCTTTGTGGCTGACCCACTTCTTCAATAGATAGATCTTTAATTGTGCAACATATCTTATATATGCAACCCCTTGCTATTTTCCAGTTATACTCCAAAGCTAGAAATAGCCTTCAGCATTCATCTGGTGCAGCAACCTGGTTTAGGTAGATGCCAAATTGAAAATAAGTAGGTCTGGTGATTATCCACAAAGCTTTAAGAGAAAATTCCCCTACTGCAGACCCTGTAACTAATTCAGCAGTCCATTGACTATTTTATCACCGTTTGCAATAAATTCTTCTTTACACAAAATAAAAAATATCAGTATTTTTAATGTACTCCTTTCCCCTTGTTTGGTCCTCTGTGGACAAAAGGAATAGCTGATCTGAATCTTTATGAAAAGCTCTTCCTATTCTTAAAACAAACCAAGTCATTTTTTTACCTTCTTCAAGCTAAACAGTTTCAAATCTCTCAATTTTTTTCATATAATATTTGCATATTTGTGATTCTCTTCTCTGCATCAGTTCCAGTTTCCCCACATTCTTCTAAAGGTCTGATGACCCGCACTCGACATATTGATCTGATAATGTCTGAGCAATATGAAGTATGAAGGAAACATAAATCTCCATATATAACTCATAAACTCTTATATATCCTGGTATCATTTTTTTCAATCCTAACACACACATGTGCACACAAACACACACACCATATGGTTGATGATGGAGTCAAATTCCTTCTCTACTATACTTCTATCTGAATGAGGCTCCCCGACCCACATCATTGTATCTTAGATCCTTATCAGGGATCTCAGCATACAACTGAGACATCAGCCCCTTTAACTTCCATTCATTTATATATGAGTATCTGGTCTGTTGTAACAAAGTTGTGAGCAGTAGCTGTGGTTTAGAAGTAGTCATACTCAGTGTGGAAGTTATTTTCAAGGAAAGATAAGAAACACATAATCCAAAACTGACTCCAGTAAAGGTCAGGCAGAACTCTGCATGATGATCTCCAGGTTGCGTGTACCAGGCACAGGGCTCACCTTGCAGGCAGATACTTTACTCCACATTACAGAGGAGGAAAATGAGTCACAAAGAAATAACTTCTTCGAGCTATGAGAACTAGAACTCCGTGAACTTCCATGACTACAGAAGACAGGGTTTTAACCCATGATCGTCTGACTCCTAGACTTGTACTCTTGAACATTTCATTAAAGTTTCTACAAATAAGGGTATGTCTAAAGAAAAGAGAACTTAGGTGAGACTTCTCATACTAAAGTAATTGAGAAAAGCTAGAAAATCCACCAGAACCAAGCAGTGGTAATTCTTTAGTCAATACAGGAGTTTCTGTAGAGGGCTTACCCTTAGCTTAAAAATGGCTTTAGTATGAGTTCCAGAAGAATGATGTTCAGAGGCCACTTGATTACTGTTTCAATGGTGATAGAAACTGGTTTTTTGACATGAGAGTTGAAGTGCTTTTGTAACTACATATGGATATGCACTAAGAACTAGCCAGGATTTAGGCAAGAGTAGGGATCTAGTGCTGTATAATAACAAGTGGCAGATGCAGTTTCAAGCACTAGTTTCAAAAAAAGCCAATATGTGGAGAGCCAACAAGGACCTCCTGTACAGCACAGGGGACTCTGCTCAATGTTATGTGGCAGCCTGGATGGGAGGGGAGTTTGGGGGAGAATGGATACATGTATATATATGGCTGAATCCTTCTGCTGTCCACCTGAAACTATCACAATATTGTTAATCAGCTACACTTCAATACAAAAGAAGAAGTTCTTTTTTAAAAAAGCCAGTGCAAATGAATTTTATTCCTATACATACACAAAGCCTATCTGAGATTTTACCTTTTTAATGATCCCCAGATGGTTTGGGAAAGGAGAAATGTATAAGAAAAAGTATGGGAACAAGTGAGACCAAATGTTAACGGCAAGTTAGGGCTGCCGGATTTCCCAAGAAAACACAAGATGCCCAGTTAAATTTGAGTTTCAGATAGACAACAAATAAATTTTTAGCATAAGCATGTCCCAAATACTTCATGCATGCACATATTAAAAAGTATTCATCATTTATCTGAAACTCAGTTTTAACTGGGAGTTGTGCATTTTACCTGGTAACTCTATAGTAGATAAATCCAGACAGGAGTATATGAGTATTCATTGTTCTTTATTCAACTTTTCTGTGAGGTTGAAATTTTTTAATTAAAAGTACTGAGTGCTTTCTACATATTCATTTAATTATATGGTCAGGTTTATTCATATTATTTTAAAACTTGTTTAAAACTTGAAGAGAAAATGATTTGCATTGTATAACTGTGTTTACTGCCTAAAGGCATCAGAAGAGGTGAACAAGGTATAAAATTGGCCAAAGGCATTCACTCAGTTACACAGCAAATGGTTTGAACTGGGAAGGCTCTTTGTCCCCAGGGGTTCAAGAGAATTCTCTTTCTTTGCCCAGAAACAGTAGGCAGCTTGGGGACACTGACAGGGAAGATGTCAGCATATCTCTCCCAGACTAAGAGACACCCAGTAGCCTGACTTGGGGACACCTCCTCACCCCTTTAGGTGGCATGAACCCAGATTACTGAGAACCCATTAGCACCAAGGTTAACCAAGCAGATCAAAATAAGGCTCTGAAAATTAAACTGCATTATAATCACAAACATATAAAAGTAGACCAAGTGCTAAACCTAAATAAGCCTAAAATAAAATATTTAAATAGGAATCCAAATCTCCTAACATAAAAGACAAAATGCCCAGGATACAACATTAACAACAACAACAAAAAAAACCCAACTGTCATACCAAGAACCAAGAATATCAGAACTTGAATGCTGCTGATGCTGCTAAGTCGCTTCAGTCGTGTCCGACTCTGTGCAACTCCATAGACGGCAGCTCACCAGGCTCCCCTGTCCCTGGGATTCCCTAGGCAAGAGCACTGGAGTGGGTTGCCATTTCCTTCTCCTATGCACGAAATTGAAAAGTGAAAGGAAAGTCACTCAGTAGGAAAGACAATTGATTGACACCAACTTTGACAGGAATCAGATGTTGGAATTATGTGATAAGGCTTTAAAGCAGCCATAATAAAAATGCTTCAACAATCCAGTACATATCCTCTTGAAACAAATGAAAAAATAGAAAATCTCAACAAAGAGATAATGTCAATTCTCTTCAGAAATGTGTTGAGTATATTACTACATTGAATAGTATATTATTCAGTGGATAATGTAGATTTCTCCAAAGCAAAATCTTTGCAGTAAATGTAACAGTAAACATAGTCAAAGTAGGGGCTTCCCTGGTGGCTCAGTTGGTAAGGAATTTGTACAATTCCTCCTGCAATGCAGGAGACGAGGGTTCAATCCCTGAGACGGGAAGATCCCCTGGGACAGGGAATGGCAACCTACTCCAGTATTCTTGCCTGGAGAATTCCATGGACAGAGGAGCCCTGTCCATGAGGTCACAAAGAGTAGCACAAGACTGAACTGAGTGACTAACACACACACACACACCACAATCAAGGTAATGTGACATAGATAGATTAATCAAATGCAGTCAATGTCCAGAATAAAAGAAATAATGTTTGAAGGGTCAACAAAGGCATACCAGCTATCTGTACTTTTTTGAAATTCCTATTTTTAGAGTACCAATGTTAGAAAAAGAGGAATAACTTCAAAGTTATATTAATGTAAGCAACTTGATTCCTATATGTCTTAAGGGCATTGCCAAGAATTTAGCAAAAAGATCAAATGTCAGAAGTCTCTAACAAACAGCAGCAAGGCTATCCAGCTACTGCTCTACAATGGAACTGAAGCATTGCAGAGACATGTAAATGGTTCCCTGAGCTATTTTGTGCATTTCCAGTGGTCATGTATGGATATGAGAGTTGGACTGTGAAGAAAGCTGAGTGTCGAAGAATTGATGCTTTGGAACTGTGGTGTTGGAGAAGACTCTTGAGAGTCCCCTGGACTGCAAGGAGATCCAACCAGTCCATCCCAAGGGAGACCAGTCCTGGGTGTTCATTGGAAGGACTGATGCTGAGGCTGAAACTCCAATACTTTAGCCACCTCATGTGAAGAGTTGACTCATTGGAAAAGACCTTGATGCTGGGAGGGATTGGTGGCAGGAGGAGAAGGGGACAACAGAGGATGAGATGGCTGGATGGCATCACTGACTCGATGCACATGAGTTTGGGTGAATTCCAGGAGTTGGTGACGGACAGGGAGGCCTGGCATGCATGGGGTTGCAAAGAGTCGGACACGACTGAGCGACTAAACTGAACTGAACTGAACTGATGCCTAGTGGAAGCAAAACGTAAAGACAGCATAGACGTAGTGTCTAAGTCCCCATCTGGTAAGAAGACCTGTGCTAGGAAGAGTTGTGCTCATGCTTAGTCACTCAGTCATGTTCAACGCTTTGCGACCTCATGAACTATAGCCTGCCAGGCTCCTCTGTCCATGGAGCTTTTCATGCAAGAATACTGGAGTGGGTTGCCATTTCCTCCTCCAGGGCATCTTCTCTGCCTAGGGATCAAACTCATGTCTCCTGTGGCTCCTGCATTGGTGGGCAGATTCTTTACCACTGAGCCACCTAGAAAGCCCCATTTGGTCATTATAGGAATGATTAAAACAGATATTTCCACTCTGGAAGTTTTCTGAGCCCTACTAGATGTTAGAATACCAATAATTACTGTACAAGTTTATCATGTACTTATTATGCACCAGACACTGTGATAAACCTTTGTTTGTGTTATCTAATTAATGCATATAGCAACTCTCATGGTATTATTATCCCAATTTTATATATGAGGCCAGAAGGCTTGCTTAAGAAAACTCTCACGGTTGCACATAGCAACTCTCTAATGTTATTATTCCAATTTTATATATGAGGCCAGAAAACTTGCTTAAGAAAACCCTAACTTCTTATTGAAGCCAACTTCCTATTACTCTCTAACTGCATCCCTTCAGTTAAACACAGCTCCATTTTAAATTCATGATAGTGAACTTTAAGGGATTTCTTGATGTGCCAGCATTCATATTATATTTCCTTAGGTCATTAACTTTTACACCTGTAGGCAATTATTCACAACTTCGCCTAAAATTTCCAACCCCTCCCTCATATCCTTGCTCTCAGGCAATTACTTTATCTTCTATTCTACTGAGAAAATAGTCAGAAGAGAAATTCTGAACCTTCAGACTCTGCGTTCTCTCTTGTCACTATAGATGAACTGTGTGCTCTGTGTTCCTGTCTCAGGCAACCTTTCTTGTGCCTCAGATTCCACCCTCTCCTACTCCAGAGCATCTTCATCAAGTCCCCCATTTCTGGTCTGCATTATTATTTTTTCTTTTCACTGTATCATACCTATCAGCATACAAACTTGCTGTTATTCTCCCACCTCAATAAAACAAAACAAATGATCACAAAAGTAAAATTTCTCTTCCCTCCCTAGCCACTAACTGTATATTGTTACCTTTATAGCAAAATTCATTTGTCTAAACTTGCTCTCTATGGCACCCCACTCCAGTGCTCTTGCCTGGAAAATCCCATAGAGGGAGGAGCCTGGTAAGGCTGCAGTCCATGGGGTCGCTAAGAGTCAGACACGACTCAGCGACTTCACTTTCACTTTTCACTTTCATGCATTGGAGAAGGAAATGGCAACCCACTCCAGTGTTCTTGCCTGGAGAATCCCAGGGACGGGGGAGCCTGGTGGGCTGCCGTCTATGGGGTCACACAGAGTTGGACACAACTGAAGCGACTTAGCAGCAGCAGCTCTCTCTGGGGCTTCCTAGGTGGCGCTAGTGGTAAAGAATTCACCTGCCAATGCAAGAGATGAGGGCTAGATCCCTGGGTTGGGAAGATCTCCTGGAGTAGGAACTGGCAAACCATTCCAGTATTCTTGCCTGGGAAATCCCATGGACAGAGGAGACTGGCAGGCTACAGTCCATGGGATCGCAGAGTCGGACACGACTGAGCCACTGAGTACAGAGCTCTCTCAAGTTCTTCTCATTCTCTTTAAAACACACTATACACAGATCTTGCTACCCTGACCCTAGTTAAGTTATTCTTGCCAAGGTCACCAATGACCTCCACATTGCTAAATTAAATGGTCAATTCTTAGTCCTGTTTGCACCTGACTTTTCAGCAGCATCTGACACAGTGAATCACTCTCCCTTGTTGGTATACATTCCTCCATTGGCTTCCTGTGGTTCTCCTCCTACCTCCTAACTGCTCCTTCTGCTTTTCTGGTTCCTCATCATCTATCCAACATTCCTAACAGTAGCGTGTCCAAGACCCAGGTCTCAGTCCTCTTCTTTTCTTGATCTTCTTTTACTCCCTCAGTGATCTTATCTCCTGGTTCTAGCTATCTTTTTTCTGCTAATGACTTTCAAATTCTTATCTCTAGCCTATGTTACTCTCCTGCATTCCAGACTCAAATAACCAACCACCTACTCTCTTTCTCCCTTTGAGATCTTAAAGTTAGCATGTACAAAATCAAATTTCTGATCTTCTTCCCATATCGGCCACAGTTCTGGCAAGAAACAGATTGTTGTTGTTTAGTTGGTAAGCTGTGTCTGACCCTTTTGCAACCCCATGGACTGTAGCCCGCCAGGCTCCTCTGTCCATAGAATTCCCCAGGCAAGAATACTGGAGTGGGTTGCCATTTCCTTCTCCAAGGGATCTTCCTGACCCAGGGATTGAACCCACATTTCCTACATTGGCAAGCAGATTCATTACCATTGAGCTACCAGGGAAGCACAAGAACAGGCAACACACTTAATTTTGGTAATTTGAGGCCATTTTAATAAAGGAGCTGTTTACAGGATGTAGGGAAGCCACAAAGATAGCACGATACTCCAGTGTAACAAAGGCAGTATTGTCCCATCAACTCTGAAGGATAAAGGAATAAACGGAGGAAGCCATGGTTACTGGGGTGCAGAGGGAGGAGAAGAGAGACAGAAATAGAGAGACAGGTAGAAGGTCAGCTGAAAGGAGCTGTGACCCTTGTTGGAGGCGTATGTGTTTAAAGTAACTCCTCCGACCCTTAAATCTCTTAGTATTTCCAATTAACTGAACATACCTGGAAAGCCAAAGTGCAGAACTGAGGAGCTCTGTAGAAGTCAGTCTCGTGGGGAGACTGAACAAAATGAAGAAGGCTAGACAGTGAATCTAACAGGGACAAATAAAAAGATATCCTGCCCAGCCCCAAAGCAACTCCACCTAGGGTCTTCCCTTCTATCAGCTGATGGAAAAGCCCTCCTGCTTTTTGCTCCAAGAAAAAAACAAGGAGTTGTCTTTGATTCTCTCACTTTGAATCTATCAGCCAGTCTATCTCATTGACTCTACTGTCCAAATGTATTCAGACTGCTTTCATTTATCTTAAGTGAATATTTTCTAAAATATCATTTTAATTTCTTTAGTGATTTTTATTACTGTATTTTTGAGTTATTTCCTTAATGGTTGTTCTGGGGCTTACCTTATTAGAACTAGTTTGAGATTTATACTAATTTAATTTCTATGAACTATGGAAATATTACTTCTATTAGATCTGTTCTCTTTCTCCGTTTTTGGTGATATTATTGTTATACTAATTGCACATATAAATGTTACAAATCCAAAATTACATTGTCATAATTATTGGGGCTTCCCTGATGGCTCAGAGGTTAAAGCGTCTGCCTCCAATGCAGGAGACCCGGGTTCGATCCCTGGGTAGGGAAGATCCCCTGGAGAAGGAAATGGTAAACTGCTCCAGTATTCTTGCCTTGAGAATCCCATGGACGGAGAAGCCTTGTAGGCTACAGTCCACGGGGTCGCAGAGAGTTGGACACGACTGTGCAATTTAGTCTTTTAAAGAAGCTGAGAGGGAAAAATAAGAATAGCAAATGTACACTTTTATCTTTAGTTATATTAATCTTCTTATTTATTGTCACCATATCACTCCATTTTTTCCTATAAATTTGAGTTAGCATATAGAGGCATTTCCTTAGCTCAATACATCTTTGCTATGCTGTGCTGTGCTGTGCTTAGTCATTCAGTCATGTCCAACTCTTTGCAACCCTATGGACTGTAGCCAGCCAGGTTCCTCTGTACATGGGATTTTCCAGGCAAGAATACTACAGTGGGTAGCCATTTCCTTCTGGGGATCTTCCCAACCCAGGGATTAAACTCAGGTGTCCCACATGGCAGGCAGATTCTTTACCATCTGAGCCACCAGGGAAGCCCCAATACATCTTTGCTTCTACTTAATTCTTTTTTCTATTATTGGCAATTATATTCCATTTTTATATGTTATAGGGCCCAAAATACATTATATACATATTATTTTACACAATTATTTTTAAAATCAGTTCAGAGAAGGATAAAAATATGCACTTATACTGTTTTTTTATAATTATATCAACTACCTTTCTCAGTGATCTTTGTTTTTTCGTATGGATTCCAATTAATATCTAGGGCCACTTGCTTTCTGCCTGAAGGACTTCCTTTAAATATTTCTTCTAAAGCAAATCTGCTAGTAGTAAATTCACTCAGACTTTATCTGGGAATGTCTATATGTCTTTATTTCACCTTCATTCCAAAAAATAGTTTTTCTGGATACAGGATTCTTGACATATATATATATATATATATATATTTCCCATTGAGCACTTGCCTCCATTGTTTCTAAGTTAGCTGTTAATCTCATTGCATTTCCTTTGTAAGTGACAAGTCACTTTTCTCTTGCTGATTTCAAGCTTTTCTCCTTGTCTTTGGATTTTAGACATGTGTTTACTTGTATATTTTTTGTGTTTATCCTACTTGGAAATCATTGGATGTATAAATTCATGTTTTAAAATAAGTTTCATTAGTTTTCAGCTGTTATTTCTTCAAATATTTTCCTTCTCCTTTCTCTCTCTCCTCTTCTACTGGTATTCCCATTAAAACCATGTTGGTGCACTGAACGCTGCCCCACATTTCTCTGAGACCACAGGTACTCCGAGACAACAGTGGTTTTGGCATGGCTCTTTCTGATTGTCTCTTCTTGAGCACACCTAGTTGTCAAGTGCCACTAATTGCAGACTGATTGCTTTATTGTTTTCAACAGTGCATTGGTACATAAATTACTACCGAGACTAATCCAATCCAAATTTGGCTCTTTGAAACGCATAGTTCCCAAAGTCAACATGTGAGATTTGAACTGACTCTAGGAAGGCTTTTCCTAGCCATGGCTTTCCCCATATCTTTCTGGAAAGCTACCTGGCCTATAGTTTAGCCTTTACTTCCAAAGAATCTGTGAATCTGACCTTTCACCAAGACTTCCACTGTTTTTGAGAGTGACCTTAGTCTTGAATGGTTGCAAATGACATCTTTGGGGAGGAATTTCGAACTCTCTGTTGTATGGCTTGCTCTTCCTCTTAGGCAAAAATCTCTTAGCCATGTCATTGATGTTATGGATGGGCACAAATAGTACCCTTCTCTCTGAGTCACATTCCACTTCAGGAACTGAGCATTTAGTGGTTGGCAAGTCAGCAGCCCCAGGTCTCACTGGCTCACCTCTCTCAGCATAGAACACCTACCCTCACAACCAAGGAAAGAGCAATCAGGGCTCTAGTATTCTCAGTGGTGCCATGGCCACAGAATAGCCTCCATCCCATGAGTGGTGGTTAGACAGAAGGAGCCTCCAATTCCTAACCACATGCACCAGGAATTTAGCTTCACCAGTAGGTGACTGAAGGCAAGATGAACAGTATTCACTTATTACCTTTCCCCAGAAGGTAGCCCTTCCAACTGGGGGCTTGGCAGAGAGAACCTGTTCATGGCTGTACAAGTTTGGAGCACAGTTTCTGTATCACTGAGCTGGAAGGGAACTCAGGGTTCTTGGCTCAAATACCACAACTTGTAGTTTTTACCAAGTTTCAGTAGATTTCTTGAATAAATGTTTCTTTATCTGCTGTATGCTCTCTGGGCCATTTCCTGAGACCCTAAATGGTTGATTTAAAAAAGTAATTTTTCCCACTGAGTCCAAAAAGCAATTTCTTCATGTCTGGGTCTCCTTTGCTGCCCTACACATAGGATCAGTGGAATAAAGAGAGTGGGATGATTTGAGAGAATAACATTGAAACATACACATTGCCACATGTAAAATAAATAGCCAGTGAGAGTCTGATGTATGATGCAGGGCACCCAAAGCCTATGCTCTGTGACAACCTTGAAGGGATGGGGCAGAGAGGGAGGTGGAGGGAGGGTTCAAGAGGGAGGGGATATATGTATGTCTATTCAATTCATGTTGATGTATGGCAAAAACTATCACAATATTGTAAAGTAATCATCTGACAATTAAAAGAAAAAGAAAAAAACTATTAAAAGGTAATAGATCAAAAGTAATAATAATAATTCTTACCAGTTTCTGTGGGGAGGAGATCTGTGAAACTCCTCCCACTGTCATGCCAGAAGTAGAAATCTCTTCCAAAGGAAGCTTTTAAAACAGAAGTCAGACCATGCTATTCCTCTTAGAATCCTCCAAATAACTTCCCTTCTCCCTTAGAAGAAAAGCTAAAGTCCCTACAATGGCCTATCAGACCCTGTGACCTGCCTCCCTCTTCCAAACTCTCTGACATCATTTTGTACTTCTCTCTCTTCCTGTTTACATTGTTCTAGCTACTCTTGCCTCCTTACTGTCATCAAACACAGCAGCAAACTTCTGCTACCAGGCTAAACACTTGCTGTTCCATCTTCCCAGACACTCTCCCCTTAGATGGCCACAAGGCCAATCCCCTCATCTCCTTCAAGCAATTACTCATATAATCACCTTCTCAATGAAAGCTACCTTGCTTACTCTATTTAATATTATAAAACACTCCTGATCCTTTCAGCATCCCCAAACCCTTTATTGAAAAAAATATGTACATTTAACTTTTAATGTGTTATACAATGTGTAAATAAATTAAGTTTATTGTTTTTATTGTTAGTCTCCTTCAGTAGCAGTGTTAGCATCAAGAAGGCACAGATATTTCTCTCTTTTATTCACCAGTACCTTCCTATCGTCTAAAACATCTAGTGCCTATTACTAGCAAATACTGAATAAATATTTGTTAAACAAGTATTGATTTTATGAAATAGTGGAGTCAGGATTTGATCAAGAGATTATGCTTTTAATCATGAACCTATGCTAGGATCACTTTCAGCTATTTAAATAAAACTCTTGGGCCGAAACAATATTTCACAAACGTGTATCAGTCGGGTGAGTTCTTACTGTTTATTTTAAAGATGCTTGGAGAGCTTCAGGTGACTGATGTCATTGGCAGGCATCTCTGGAGAAATACAAACTATAATGTCTAGGAAATAAAAAGGAGAGAAGTTGGGGGCAAACTTTAGAGTCAACTAACAGAATGATCATCTATATAACCATGGAAGATGAGACTTTAATCTATTTTGCTTTTTAATTGATTTTTACTTGATGTTTGAATTTGTTCCCAAAGAACTTCTTAGTAATAAATTCAGATATCAGATCGTTAACAAGGCTTCCAGTTGATAAGGATTCGTTTGGACAGCTTTTTGTAAACCATCGCCATTTGTTAGTTTAAAATTTCATGGCAGATCTCATTATAAGAAAGCATAAACTGAGATCCAGTACTGGACTTGGGAATGGAAAGGAAGGTTGGCATTTGTTTTATGCAAGTGGACCTTACTCTGGATGTCTGCTAAAATAAAACTCATGGGTTGAACTCACATTTTTACAAATATTTGCCAGCATAATAAGTTCTTGGAGCAAAAAGAAGTATAATTTTCCAGGTCATCTCTGAAAAGAAAAATATCAACTCTGCCCTCAGGGTTTTTCCTTTTTGTTTCTCAAATATTATGATCTGTATTTCTGCAAAGATGCCTGCCAATGACTTCAGTCACCTGAAATTCTGTAAGCACTTTGAAAATGAACACAAAAGAACTCATTTGGGGGCATATGACAATCCACTTTCTTCCTTCTTGGTTGCACAGCTTGTGTTTCTGTCTAAAGCTTCTCTGCCCATTTCCCTCTATCTCTGGAGCATAGACCTTTGTGAACCTCTGTGTCCTTGAGAATTCTACTTTCCTATCGATTTGTGCAAATTCTGATAGCTATTCTTCACATTGCCTAAAGACACCAGCCAGCTGCATTAACCTTTACTGTTTGTAGCCTTTTAGCCTAGATCTGTGTTCCTCAACCCTGGATGCATATTAGAATAACCTAGAGAATTTTTTTTTTTTAATGCTAATACCCAGATTCTACCCTTAGGTTCTGACTCAGCTTTGTAATGCGGACTGGTACTGTTACAGTTTAAAAACTTCTTGGTGGATTTTAAGCTCAGCCAGAAATGAAACCCATTAAGTCTAAGAAATTTAGCCTTCCTGGGTCCTAATTTCCAATAAAAATATTAGAAATTACCTTTACCGTTCATATTTATACTTTATCTTAGTATAACTTAAATTTTTAGTATAACTTGATTTAATAATTTTCATTTTGAAGTCATTAATGGACTGGCTTCAGTCTTCCAGACACTAAATTTTGCTACTGATAAGGAGTTGAACTTACCTCCCACCCTCATGTAGCTTTGGGTATAATTATAATATAAAGGACAAGATGGACTCTGAACAAGAAATCACAAGAGCATAGAGTGATCACAGTAGTCACTGACTCCTTAGGAAAGATGATTGTGCCTCACTCCATCACTAGAACCTCAGTGTAATGAGAGATGTATTGATAAGTGTATATTGGGTATTTGAGTGACAAGCCTATGGTTTTTCCAGTGGTCATATATGGATGTGAGAGTTGGACTGTGAAGAAAGCTGAGCACTGAAGAATTTATGCTTTTGAACTGTGGTGTTGGAGAAGGCTCTTGAGAGTCCCTTGGACTGCAAGGAGATCCAACCAGTCCATCCTAAAGGAGATCAGTCCTGGGTGTTCATTGGAAGGACTGATGCTGAGGCTGAAACTCCAATACTTTGGCCACCTCATGAGAAGAGTTGACTCATTGGAAAAGACTCTGATACTGGGAGGGATTGGTGGCAGGAGGAGAAGGGGACAACAGAGGATGAGATGGCTGGATGGCATCACCGACTCTATGGACAAGTTTGAGTGAACTCCAGGAATTGGTGATGGACAGGGAGGCCTGGTGTGCTGATTCATGGGGTCGCAACTGAGCGACTAAACTAACTAACTAACTAAGACACAAAACTATTGAGTGGAATATTAAAAAATGTGTTTCATTTAATAAACTCCCTCTTTCAATGACAATACATTAGCAAAGATTCTTGCACACCTTGGTATGAAGTGCTTTAATGAGACTTTCAGTTCTCATCAGTCATCTACTTACTCAAGCGCTGACTTGTATAAAAAGGATGGTGGGACATCTGACTCCCTTAGAGATATTTGCCTTTAGGGATCTGTGGATTAACAGATCAAGAAATGTCCGGAAGGTAAAGTAAAAGAAGTAAGAGGTAAGAGGGGAGTTTTCTCCAGGTGTGTCCCTCTGTGTGGGCCTTGATTTGCCAAGCTTAGAATCTCTGCACTGTTACTTAGAATGTTCTCATCTCTATCCTTGTGTGACTGGTCCTACTTGTCATTCAGATCTCAGCTGAAGTTGTTGTTGTTTAGTCTCTCAGTCACATCCAACTCTTTGAGACCCCATCAACTGTAGCATGCCAGGCTCCTCTGTCCATGGGATTTTCCAGGCAAGAATACTGGAGCAGGTTGCCATTTCCTTCTCTACTCAGCTTAAGTATCACTGTATAAAAATGTAAGCTGGAATTTGTTTTGATTAGGCATGGTAAGAATTGCATACATAGAAATGATTACTATGAGGAAATAAGGTTTTTATACTCAGAGGTCCCTAGAAACAGAATGCGTAGCACACAGGGGGAAGCACTGAAACAAAAAGGAAACAGAAAGGACAAGAGGAAAGCATGGTCCTGAGCCTTTATTGTGGTTTTCATGGGGAGGAATGAGCAAAGCAGTATAAGCCCCCAAGTAAGTTTAGGATAGGATAGTTTGAATAATTGTCCTAGTAGTCTGGCACCAGTCTTGGGTAATTTGGGGAAGGGAATAGTGTCCTGCACCGCAGAAGCCTGATAAGAGGAGGTGATGGAGGGTTAGGGTTAGGGTTAGGGTTAGGTTTTCATAGCAAAGCATGCCCCCTGGGGAATCATCTGCTATCTGCAGGATTAGCTCAGGGTGGGGCAGTCTCTCCAGGATTAGAAAGGCCCCAAGATCACATCATAAAACACAGAAAATGGAAAACATGAATATCCTAATCACCTCCTCAAAGAGGCTTTCCCTGATCTCCCCAGGTAAAGCGATTAGCAGACACATTCTATCTCCGCACTCCACTTTAATTCCCCCAAAATACTCCTCCTCTGATATTTTTCTATTTCTATAATGGCTTATTTACTCTCTTCTCCCATTGTAAGAATAAAAACATTGTTCATCTTGTTTATTTATTTACCTTCAGTATTTAAATCAGGAATACATGTAAACATTCAATAAATATTTGTTGAATTAAATGCATGCTTTCCTCTCTTCTACTTCGTGTCATTACAGGTGCTGTGAGAATCAGCACAAAGTTTAACACCTTAACTATGGATTTTTCTCTTTCTAAAACCTTCAGAACATTGTTCCTAGAAAACCACAAAGGTCAATGGTGTAAGAACATGAGGAGAGGAAATGGGGCAGAAAGGTTCTCAGCTCACAGAGACCTATGAGTCCACTGACGATAAAGGAAAAGAGGGCTGGTAACAGGAGGAAGGTAGGCAGCCTGTGCAGTATCACTTGAAATTTTTTATTTGGAGTTTAACTTCATTCATTCTTGTTTATGCAAAAACTCCATACTGCTTACCTACATGTCAGGAAATAAAATATTCTCTAATTTCCCTAGAAAGGAACGTCATTAAGTCTTTTCTCTGTGTACTCTGTGCTGGGTCTGAAAGAATACTGTTGGGGTCTCACATCTGGAGAAAGAAATGAAGGAGCTAAGGTAGTCCAAGGAAGCACAGAATGTATTCAAAGACATTTAGACACTTGTACATGTCAAAAGATGGAGCCTATTATACAGAGTAAAGTAAATCAGAAAGAGAAAAACAAATATGGTTTATTAATGCATATAAATGGAATCTAGAAAGATGGTACTGACGAACTTATTTGCAGGGTAGCAATGGAGATGCAGACATACAGAATAGATTTGTGGACCCAGGAGGGGAAGGAGAGTGTGGGATGAATGGAGAGTAGCATGGAAATATATACATTACCATGTGTGAAACAGCCAATGGGAGTCTGCTGTGTGACACAGGGAGCAATTCTGTGACAATCTAGAGGGGTGAGATGGGGTGGGAGGTGGGAGGGAGGTTCAGAGGAATGAGACATATGTATACTCATGGCTGGTTCATGATGATGTATGGCAGAAATCAACACAATATTGTAAAGCAATTATCCTTCAATTAAAAATAAAATAAATTTTTGAAAAAAATGGTCAATAAATGGACTCAGTATGGAAAATTTGAGGCTTCTGAGTTTTACTTCCTCCACGTAGAACTTTCAACGTATGTATTTATTGAATGAGTGATTATGAGAGAAGAAAAACAGATCTGACCAGCAGAAAATCCCGATGGAGTTAAATGCCTTCAACTTAGTTAAAGATTATTAGGATTAATGCTGTGAAACACAGCGGTTCAGTTTCTCTTGTTTGTTTTCAGTGGTAAAGAAGTTGATGATTAAGAAATCCCAGAAATTGTTTAAGGCTTTCAGCACATTCATGGTTAATCTTAAAATAACATAAATGATTTTAGTCAGGGACTTTACATTCTGCAGCTAGAGAAATCGGTTTAAATTCCCTGGGGACTGAAGGAAGTATAGTTATGGTTGATACGTTTAGCTCAGTTTAGATTTTTTTTTTTAAATGATTGGCTGCATAACAGATGTCCACAAAAATGAGAGCCAAACAACAGTTTTACAAATATCAGTAATACAAAGAGAGTAGAGGGGAGAAAAAAGAGAAGCCTTAGTTTATAAACACAGCCAGCCCAGATGAATGGCCTCAAAGGGACTCACTCTAGTCAAGATATACAGATTTGCTCCTAATAGAACCCGGGGACATCGGATGCAGGCCTCTGATGCATGAGCTGGTGTGTCTTTATTTGCATATTAAATACATAAATAACCAGAAGTGCAAGGAAGAGATACAGGGGCAAATGGAAACACGACATTCAAAGGGCATATTCATCTAGTTAAAAACTAGTTGGATCACAACCAGATTCACAGCACATACAAAGATTCATCTGTTTGTCCCGGGGTCTGAATCTAAAACAAAAGCCATGCACAGTCCTCACCTGACTGAGGCAGCCCACGGAAAACAACTTGCAGATCACTTGTGTCACTTGTGTGACATTCTTTGATCACTTGTGTGACTCTCACCTTCACGCTCAGAGAACAGAACTGACGCAGGTCAGGTTGATTCAGCTAAAGTTAGGAAGCATATGTTATTATAACATTAACTGTGCCATGGTATATAAAGAATGAACTAGACATGGTATTGTTAAAAGAATTTATTTACCCTTTAAAGGGGATGGGAGACAGATGGATAGTGAAATTCTATATAAAGTGACAAGTTAAGAGATCCAGGTTTGTACAGAATGCTGGGGAGCCCAGGAGTGTAACAGAGAAGCAGAAAGAAGGTTCCCTAGTAGTCAGCTGCAAGGAGCAGAAATTCAATCTGAGACACCTTAATTGTCTGTGCCCACCTTGATGGTGGGGAAGGTGTGAAGAGATTTGTTAGTTCACTCTGTGCTTGGCTTCTATGTCAGTATCTTGCTCCCTTTAACATCAGTAACCTGGTGCTGGATGGCCTACTTTATGACTAACTCAGAAATTCCATGGAAACTGACTCCTAGAAACTTCTCAGAACTCCACGCAGGATCTGCCACGGGGCTACACAGCACTTTTCCCCCATTCACATTTTAGGGGAGTCCTTGTTTGGGCCCCTGCCTCCAGCTGCTCTTAACAAGAGACTGGGCTCTGGCATTTCTGTTAGACAGGCAAGTGAGAAGTTTTCTTCTTTGTTTATAAAAATCAAACAGGGTCAAGTTTTTTTGTTTTGTTTTTGAATATGTATGTATTTATTTATTTGGCTGTGCTGGAACTTAGTTGTGGCATGCAGGATCTAATTCTCTGACCAGGGATTGAAACTGGGCCTCTTGCATTGGAAGCATGGAGTCTTAGCCACTGGACCACCAGGAAAGTCCCAGGGTCGAGGTTTTATAACAACATTTATTCACTCAAAGTTCAACCAACATTAATTGAGCCAAGTCTTGTGTGAGCCAATTCTGGTATGGTGGCAGGTGGGGGGCAAGTTTCCCCACAATAGACAAACAAGCAATTCTCAGTGAGTGTCCTACAATTCAGCTAAATTCTGACACTGGCTTCTTGGAGGTAGTGTCAGATTCTCCAGCTCAAGGGTTCAATCCTATAAAACTGTCCCCCACAAACAACTATAGAACAGAGTTCCCAATGACCCCCTTCTTCGAGTTCCATTGATTTGCTAGGGCAGATCGCAGAACTCAGAGAAACATATTACTTCCTAGATTATGGTTTTATTATAAAAGCATACAACTCAGGAACAATCCAGATGGAAGAGATGCCCAAGGCAAGGTATGTGGGAAGGAGTGTGCAGCTTCTACTCCCTTCTCCCAATTCTCCACGTGTTCACCAACCCAGAAACTCTCAGAACGATTGAACTCAAATCTCCAGCACATCCTTCCTCCCCCATGATCAAGGGGTGGGGCTGAAAGGTCCAACCCTCTAATCACATGATTAGCCCCCCTGGCAACCAGCCCCCATCCTAGGTGCTTTCCAGAGCTCACTCAGTACCATAACAAAAGACAATTGTTATTGCTCTCAACACTTAGGAAATTTCAATGGTTTTAGGAGCCCTATGCCAGAGCCTGTACAAAGACCAAATATGTATCTCTTATTATAAATCACAATATCACAGAAGTAGGTACAGTGCACACAGGACACAGAAGTTCTGTCCTCTGGGGAGGACTTGGATGGAGGCAGTCTTGCCTGGTGGTTCAAGTGAGACACTGGAACCAGACTGTCTAGGCCTGAATTCTGGTTCCCTCTCGGTAACGTTAGTTAAGTTACTTTATTTCTCTTAATCTCAGTTTCTTTTTAAAAGAAATTAAAAATTTAATAAAATGGGAATGATAATAGTGCCTATCTCATAAGATGACTATAAAGATTTTTAAATTAATCAAAGTAGAGTACTTAACGGAGAAGGCAATGGCAACCCACTCCAGTACTCTTGCTTGGAAAATCCCATGGGCGGAGAAGCCTGGTGGGCTGCAGTCCATGGGGTCGCAAAGAGTCGGACATGACTGAGCGACTTCACTTTCACTTCTCACTTTCATGCATCGGAGAAGGCAATGGCAACCCACTCCAGTGTTCCTGCCTGGAGAATCCCAGGGACTGGGGAGCCTGGTGGGCTGCCGTCTATGGGGTCGCACAGAGTTGGACACAACTGAAGCGACTTAGCAGCAGCAGCAGCAGCAGAGCACTTAAAAGAAGGTTAAGCTCAACAAAGCCCACTGGGATCCCTGTGGAAAAATAAGATGGAATCTGGGTGATTAGACAAGGTCTTATCTCTTCTTCTGTGTTTTCCTGTAGGGGGCAGAGATCTTGCACCCAACAGATTGGATTGGAACAGCATAGAACTGCTGTTCCCAGCACCCTAACTTCAAGTCTCTTGGAGAAGTGCTACACACCTCCATTCAAGATAGTGGCAGCAGGCCATGTGCAGAGATACTGCACCCAGTACTTGGATCTGGGGTGCTATGAGTAGTATGTACAGGATGGGGGAGAATCCCACCCCTCCCTCTGCAGACAGGAACCCTATAAAGCAGCCTTGTTTATGGCCTTTCAGAGAGCATGTGCTCTAGAGCCTGAGCTTGAAACTCTCCATTCTTTGATTGAAGGATAAAGCTTTCCTTTGCTTCTGAACTGAAATCAGTCTGATTCTACTGGCACCTGTGCTACTGGGCACTGGGATCCTTACTGGGGACCGACTGCAGAGGGTTGTTAACAATAGCAAGTCTATTGTTTATTATTACTATTATCATGGAGTTTGAAAGAAAGGTTAGCAATTAAATCAGCAAAATAGTTTTAAATAGTGATAAGTACTGTGAAGGAAATAAAACAAGATTTTGACAAAGAAAGTGATTGTGAAAGTTAAGTTAGACTGTATCATCAGAGAAGATCTCTTTAAAAGGTGATGTTTAAGCTGAGTCAAGCAGACCTGGGGAACAGCATTCCAGCCAGAAGGATCTGCAAGACCAAAGACCTTACGACAGGGGCAGGATGGTGCTTGGGATATTCTACAAAGAGAATGTAAGCAGTGTGGCTAATCTAGAGAAAGACTGAAAGGTGCTGAGGTCAAAGAAATAGGGTGAGGCCAGATCATAAAAGTCTGTTATTGACTAGAAATAGATTAGTTTCTCTCAGTGATGGACCTTACACAGAGCATGGCTCCACAAGGTGTGCATAGATACTGCTCAAGTGAGGTCAGAGGCT
This sequence comes from Bubalus bubalis, assembly GCF_019923935.1. Taxonomy (NCBI): domain Eukaryota; kingdom Metazoa; phylum Chordata; class Mammalia; order Artiodactyla; family Bovidae; genus Bubalus; species Bubalus bubalis. The sequence continues at coordinate 35,601,501 of NC_059160.1, forward strand.
CTGTTCTGTTTTCCCAAATCCCAGGTGCAGGAGAAAAGGGAAAATCCCCAGTCAAAAAGGGGAGTCAATGGGTGAAGCTTCTCACCACTCTAGATAAGATACAAGTGGAGAGGGAGCAAGGAGAGGTTGTGATGGTAGCTGGTGATCAGATCTTCTCTTGTCTGAAGAGTCAGAGTCCACATTCCCTGAGGGGTTCTATGTACAACAGCTTTGGAGAGTAGCTGGTGGCCTCAGGCTGTGCTCCAGAGATGGTGGAGTCCCTCTACAAAAAAAGGCAGTGTTTGGACAAAGATGCCCGCATACAAGTAACTCAAGGATTCTTTTAAAATACAGCAAAAGAGCTAATCAAGCTAGATACTAACTTCAGTATTACAATCAAATTTCTTCAAGCTCTGTGTTTAAGGCTTATGAAATTTAATTAATTTAGGGGGTGACCTCATCACCAAAAGATTTATTACGAAGTAGTATTTGGGTGAAGATGCTCAGGTGCCATAGGTAGGATAATCATATAATTCATCATCTAAGTCAGGACACTTTTGAGAGAGAAAGGAGATACTATTAATAAAAATCCTTGAACAACAGTATAAGCTAAGATTTTCTTGAGCAAATTAGGACCTACTAAGAAATTATGGGGGCTTCCCTGGTGGTGCTGGGCTTCCCTGGTGGCTCAGAAGGTAAAGCATCTGCCTGAAATTTGGGAGACCAGGGTTCGATCCATGGGTCAGGAAGATCCCCCGAAGAAGGAAATGGCAACCCACTCCAGTACTCTTGCCTGGAAAATCCCATAGACGGAGGAACCTGGTAGGCTACAGTCCATGGGGTTGCAAAGAGTCAAACATGACTGAGCAACTTCACTTTCACTTTTTATATCCCAGGTGGTGCTAGTGGTAAAGAACCCACCTCCCTGTGCAGGAGACATAAGGGACTCAGATTCAATCCCTGGGTCAGGAAGATCCTCTGGAGGAGGGCATGCCAACCAGTTCCAGTATTCTTGCCTGGAGAATCCCATGGACAGAGGAACCTGGTGGGCTACAGTCCATAGCATAGCAAAGAGTCAGACATAACTGAAGGAACTTCGCACCAACACAAGAAATTATGTACCCCTTTATGAGACAAAGACCCAGGGAAGAACTTGAGATTTATTTCAATGAGGTAGGACATCATCAGTGGGTTGAATCAGGAGAATTACACTGTCTGATTTATATATATGTTTTAAAAGATCATTCTGGCTTCTGTGTGGCAACTGGATTGTAGGGGCACAAGAAAAAGCAGAAACTTCCTAAGTTTTTGCAGTGGTCTAGGCAAGAGATAATAGAGGTTTGAACTGGGGTGAAGGGGGGAAGATGGAGAGAACTAACTATAATAAATACATAGGAGGTAGCGCTGACAGAGCTGACTATGGATTGCAGTTTGGGGATGAGGAAGGCCTGAGTCCAATAACCTGAGCCATTGAGCAGCTAAAGTTGCCATTTACTGAGATGAGAGTTTTCTTTCTGTGTCAGCAAAAAGGTGTGCAATGCCTTTAGCTTGATCAGGGGCAAGTAAATAACAATAATAGCAACAATAATAATGGCAACTTAATTGTTTATAATATGTCAAATACTATTCTAAGCACCTTACATGTATGAATTACCTAACAGTGTATAAGGTAGGTATTATTTCCAATATTTTACAAATGAGTGCACAGAGAGATTAAGTAATTTAAGTCACACAGCCAGCTGGTGGCAGAGTTTAGGTTGGATTTTTCTGATTTGGGAGCTCCAGACTCTGCCTCTTAACCCCATGTCATACTGCTTGTCTGGCTGACTCCATGATCTCTAATTTTAAACATTTGTCTCCTTTGTTGCATGCTGTTGGAAACAAGAGTCTCAGGTGATTGAATAAGTTGGCTCACCTTAAAATATTCACTGAGATTGGAACACACATCCCTCTTCCCCAGAGATGCTCAGGAAGAGAACCACTGAAATCAGAGGGACCCCACTCATCATATATGGGACTATAATTCCAAGGAGTAAAGGAATATTAATCCTGTGTCTGCTGCATTTTATTAACTAGGAGGAGGCATGTTGTCTTCCTTCCCCTCTTTTTTTAACTTATTTGAAGTAATGGGAAGCACCATGCATTAATTATCTGGAGGCAGCTCTGTAGTTTAACAGGCCATTCCGGGGGCAGATTCCTGGGTTCAGATACTAGCTTACCATGTGTCGGATGACCTTGGTATATTTCTTGACTCCATTTATGTCTCAGTTTACTCATTATCAGTAAAGTGGGTCACTATGCCAGAGACTGGCCAGTTTCTCTCCAAACACAAATCCCTTTTCTCCAGGTCACAGAGTTAGATTATATTCCCAGCCTCTCTTGCAGTTGAGTGTGACCAGATGGTGCTGACTACTAGGATAAGGACAGAAGTGATGGACGCCACCTTCAGGTCTGGCCCACATAAACCATCCACGTAACACTCCATGCTCTCCTTTTTTCTCTAGGTTCCACCAGCAGATCTAATAGAGGACTCCCCACCCACAGGGAATGACAGAACTACAGACTAGAAGGTGTCTGAGCCTCTGAATGACCTTGCAGGAGTCTTACTGCCAGGCAGGACCAATGACTTTGGACTTTGGGTAAACCAGAAATACATGTTTAGTGTGTTAAATCAGTGAGAGTTGGAGGTTGCTTATTAAAGCAGCTTGAATTATCCCAACTAGGAGAAACACCTACCTCATGGGTTACTTCAAGCACTAAAATATCTATAAAGGGTTGATGCAAATGTGCTCTCAGAAAATAAGTAAATAAATGTGCTCTCAGAACACAGAAGAAAAACTATCTCCATGGGACTTTTTGGCCCAGTGGTTAAGATTTCACCTTCCAAGCAGAGGATGCCAATTTGATCCCTGGCCTGGGAGTTAAGACCCCACATGCCTCATGGCCAAAAACATAAAATGTAAGAAATATTGTAACAAATTCAATAAATATTTTTAAAAATGGTCTGTGTCCCCCCACAAAATTCTTTAAAAAAAGACTATCTTCATGATTCTCTTTTTCCAAATCCTTTGTTACAGCTAAAGGGCAATGTGGACCTCATGGGAAATCACGGTTCTCCACAGAAAGCATCATATTGTGATTGACAACACAACCTATTTGTACACAGAAAGGCATGCAAGTAGTTTATATAAAATGAGGAGCACATCATGAATAAAGAGCAAACATGACCTGGGGTTAAAACTCTGTGCTCCAAGGCTCATCTTGCTCTTCGTCCTTCCCAGGGTCCCCACAGTCTTGGCTGTAGTCAGAGCAACAAGATCTCCCAAAGTGACTGCAGAACCTTGCTGAAGATTTAAACCAAAGGGATTATTACAACCCACTGTCTTTCTTTGGGGTAGATTCAGGCTCATGGGTGGTACCTTGTGACTCCTAACACAAGTGGACATAGAGAGGACTTTAAAAGTTAGAAAATTGATTATATTATATAGAATCAGAGATGCATGCTTAGAAATGGAAATTATTCTTGAGGGATGCTTAGATTAGATTTGCCTTTGAAAATCTTTTATTATGGCCATAAAGTCCCAGAAAAAATTCAGAGATTCAAGAGAACATTCAGCAAGTGGTCAATTAGAATTCTACCCAATAGAAAGATTATGAACGAAAGGAAGACTAGTGACTTCATAGCGGACTTGTATACTTACTTCTTTCTACACACCCTGCCAGGTGTTCTCTAGACCAATACTGCTAAATAAATCTCTTAAAATTTGATTTTATTTTTTTCAAGCTCACCTTCACGCTTTTAAGATGTTGTGCTCTGTCACCATCACTCACCAACTTGTATCTCTAATGGTATCACAAATCTTATTTTATGAGGTAGCAGTGTCAGCTGATATACTACTTGGATGACATAAAGAATACTTCATAGCCTTGTAGATAAATAAGCCTATAGGTTCACAGATAGATAATCATATACCCACAGAAACCTCTCATCATTGGAAATTTTCCAATATACCAAAAAGCGTCTAAAGTAGGAAACATCCAGAGAAAAAGCCCATTATAAAGGCTCAAAACTGTCCTACAAATATAATCCCAAGGAAGCCATAGTCACATGGCTCAGGCCCAGATGGCTGTTACATTCAGAAAATTATATTTCAGATAGGACGTCCAGTGTTTATGTACACATTTCAACATCTTTAAAGAGGATAAAAATAAAACTCATTAAAATTCTCTCTTTGGAAGGAAGGTGGTTTGGCCAAAATGTTTGCTCTGGTCTTTCATAACATGTTATGGGAAAACCTGAACTAACATTTTGGCCAACCCAATATAATGCCTTGAGCCTCTGGAAGCCTTCCACTTTCCTTCTCCAGAAGAATTGATTATGTTTCTATACCATTCCTTCCAAAAGTTCATCATTTCTTCCCAGAGCCCCTAGCAATGGATATGCCTTGTCTATAGACCCCTGGGGGCTTCCCAGGTGACTCAGTGGGTAAAAGGATCCACCTGCAATGCAGGAGACCTGGGTTCAATCCCTGGGTTGGGAAGATCCCCTGGAGGAGGGCATGGCAACCCACTCCAGTAATCTTGCCTGGAGAATCCCATGGACAGAGGAGCCTGGCAGGCTACAATCCATAGCGTCACAAAGATTCAGACCTGACTGAAATGACTGAGCACACACGCACGCATGCATGCACACAGAACCTGGGACACAAGAGCTCTTCTCTGCTTTCCTTTTCTGTCAAAAACCCATTGGCTTTGCTTTTGGCCCATCTCATCTTCATTCCATCATGAAAGTCCAAAGGTTTGCCTGGAATTGGTGGAGCCTTCCTTTGTTTGCTGGAAGGGTAAGGAACTGAGCTAACCAAGCCAGAGCCATCCTCCTAAGTTAACTCCTTTCGTCCCATCTCACCCACCAAGTATAAAGCAGTCAAGCAATGCCCTAAATGTGTACATATTGCCTGGACAGGCTCCCTTGTAAAGAGCATTCTAATTCAAAATCAATGCTTTGTAAAAAAATGCAGATAACCATTTGCCTCTGGTAAATGATTCAAGAAAGTCTGACTTGATAGCACCATCTCTCAAAAGGCTTTGCCCAGCTGAGCTTTACATAACATAAAAAAGTCCCCGTCTGTTGCCTAGTAAAAGAAGAATAGCTTATTCTCCTACTGGGACTAAATTAAAAGATGAGGCCATTTCATCATATTTAGCAGCACTCCTATAACGCACAAAAGCTTCTGCAGCACTGATTGAAAGGAGAAGTTATCATCTGGCTGGTAGAAAAGATCTTGCAACTAAAACAAAAACAGTCTCACCCTTGACTAAACATTTGCTGTTAACAATCTGTCTTCTGTATGTGCCTGGGAAAACAACAGTCCCAAACACATACACAGAAACACAAATGTTCTATTCATAATAAATCTGCTCTAAGAACAATTACCTAAGTTTTTTTTTTTTTTTCCACATTTTAAGCTACATGTTTCATAAATGAACACTGGGAGACAAATGCATCTCCTCCAGTACTGAAGGTCCTCAGGCCACTTACACTGCTGGCTTTCAAAGGGAAAAAAGAAAAAAGAAGGATGATTTTCTTAGCCCTCATTATGCTCATTATGCTGTGCATTATTTCCACAAATAGGTTGCATTAATCCAAAATTATCGTCTAGGACTTTTATCCCAGGCTTCAACTAAGAGAAGGACATTGGTCTGATTTGCCTTGCATGTGTGTAAGAACCTTACTGTGGACAAGGAATCTCTTTGTACCTTGATTTTAAAAAACTTGACCAAGTTCATCCAACTACTTCTCTTTGGACTTTAATTCTTATTTATGTGAGATTTATGTGAGATCCAAATGTTGGGTAACTATGGATAAAAAAAAGACTTCTGTCTTCCTTGTGGCAGTATAAAGAAACATTTCTTTGAACAATAGATAAAACATTTTTTGTTTTACTTCTTAAGCTGTTAAAAGAAGAAATTCCATTCTAAAATATGCAAGGACCTTCTGTATAGCACAGGGAACTCTGCTCAAAGTTATGTGGCAGCCTAGAAGGGAGGGGAGTTTGGGGGAGAATGGATACATGTATATCCACGTATAGCTGAGTCCCTTTGCTGTCCACCTGAAACTATGAAACAACTTTGGCTATACCCCATTAAAAAATAAAAATTAAAAAAATATGTTATTATTACTCACATAATGTTATATGTCAATTGTTATCTCAATAAAGCTGGAAAAATGTTAATACTTTTGCTATTTAAGAAATTGTGACTATAAATTATAATTACTTCACTTTAAATCTTTCTTACACATTGTTGAAGTGTTTTCTTTGGGAAACAAATTAGGAAAGAAAAAGAAAAGACTGTGATAAACCCATTCAAGAATATTGCTCTAATTTTCTTATTTTCCAATAACTTAAGACAATATTCCATATCTCATTTCTCTTAATATTAACTATTTTTATACAAAATGGGGAAGTTGCTTGTTACAGGCATAAAAGAAAATTCTAATTATATTTTATACTTAATAATTTCATAATTTTGAGGTTTGCTATTCTGTAACCTTCTATTTCATGTACCATTTAAAATTTCTTGCCATTTTTTTGTGAGCCTTTTAAATCACATTATGTGATTATTTTTGCTTCTTAGAAAGGAGGGCTTTTCCCATTTAGCTTGTTATGTATTGCCCTAGCATGGCAAAATCACACTCACAGATATTTAATAAAATTATCTGAAGATAAATCACAAACTGTATATGTTGCTCATGTTGTAATGAGAAGACTAGAGGAATAAAATTGCGTTATCCTTCTAGCCCTATATTTGGACTGAACTAGGCATCTATTAGAATAGTGGAGACAATCTGGAGCCTTGCACGCAAAGAAGAGAGAGGTTTGGAAGCAATCCCAAAGGGAAATGACAAACATGTTTAATTATTGGAAAATGAATCAGATGGGGAAAACAACTGCTCTTGCTTAAAGCAGAAAAGAGTTTGTTCACACATGGTTTCCAAGCAAATGAAGGGTAGTTATCTAGAGGAAGATAATTATTCATTCTCCTCTCCTCTCTCTCTCGAAAAGACTCGACAATATTTACAGAAAATAACTGTATATATAAATTTTATTTAAGTGTTTTGATGAGAGGCTGAGTCATGTCAGATTTTTCATTAGCTTTTTTTTAAGAAATTAAATTTATTTTTCACTCTTTTAAAAAATTTTTATTTTATATTGGAGTATAGCTGAGTAACATGTTGTGTTACTTCCAGGTATACAGCAAAGTGATTCAGTTACACATATCAGATCAGATCAGATCAGATCAGATCAGTTGCTCAGTCATGTCCGACTCTTTGCGACCCCATGAATCGCAGCACGCCAGGCCTCCCTATCCATCACCAACTCCCGGAGTTCACTCAGGCTCACGTCCATTGAGTCAGTGATGCCATCCAGCCATCTCATCCTCTGTCGTTCCCTTCTCCTCCTGCCCCCAATCCCTCCCAGCATCAGAGTCTTTTCCAATGAGTCAACTCTTCGCATCAGGTGGCCAGAGTACTGGAGTTTCAGCTTTAGCATCATTCCTTCCAAAGAAATCCCAGGGCTGATCTCCTTCAGAATGGACTGGTTGGATCTCCTTGCAGTCCAAGGGACTCTCAAGAGTCTTCTCCAACACCACAGTTCAAAAGCATCAATTCTTCGGCGCTCAGCCTTCTTCACAGTCCAACTCTCACATCCATACATGACCACAGGAAAAACCATAGCCTTGACTAGACGAACCTTTGTTGGCAAAGTAATGTCTCTGCTTTTGAATATGCTATCTAGGTTGGTCATAATTTTCCTTCCAAGGAGTAAGCGTCTTTTAATTTCATGGCTGCAATCACCATCTGCAGTGATTTTGGAGCCCAGAAAAATAAAGTCTGACACTGTTTCCCCATCTATTTCCCATGAGGTGGTGGGACCGGGTGCCATGATCTTCGTTTTCTGAATGTTGAGCTTTAAGCCAACTTTTTCACTCTCCACTTTCACTTTCCTCAAGAGGCTTTTGAGTTCCTCTTCACTTTCTGCCATAAGGGTGGTGTCATCTGCATATCTGAGGTTATTGATATTTCTCCCAGCAATCTTGATTCCAGCTTGTGTTTCTTCCAGTCCAGCGTTTCTCATGAGGTACTCTGCATATAAGTTAAATAAACAGGGTGACAATATACAGCCTTGACGAACTCCTTTTCCTATTTGGAACCAGTCTGTTGTTCCATGTCCAGTTCTAATTGTTGCTTCCTGACCTGCATACAAATTTCTCAAGAGGCAGATCAGGTGTTCTGGTATTCCCATCTCTTTCAGAATTTTCCACAATTTATTGTGATCCACACAGTCAAAGGGTTTGGCATAGTCAATAAAGCAGAAATAGATGTTTTTCTGGTACTCTCTTGCTTTTTCCATGATCCAGCAGATGTTGGCAATTTGATCTCTGGTTCCTCTGCCTTTTCTAAAACCAGCTTGAACATCAGGAAGTTCGCGGTTCACATATTGCTGAAGCCTGGCTTGGAGAATTTTGAGTGTTACTTGACTAGCGTGTGAGATGAGTGCAATTGTGCGGTAGTTTGAGCATTCTTTGGCATTTCCTTTCACAAGTATCTATTCTTTTAAAAATCTTTCCCCATTTAGGTTATTATAGAATACTCAGTAGTGTTCCCTGTGCTATACAGCAGTTCCCTGTTGGTGTGTACAAGTCAATCTCAAGCTACCAATTTATCCCTTCATACCCCAACCACACCCTTTCCCTTTGGTAACCATAAGTTCATTCTCTAAGTCTGTGAGTGTTTTTGTTTTGTAAATAAGTTCATTTGTATTATTTTTTTAGATTTCGCATATAAGTGTTAGTCATGTGTCAGTCATGTCCAACTCTTTGTGACCCCATGGACTGTAGCCCACCAGGCTCCTCAGCCTATGGAATTCTCCAGGCAAGAATATTGGAGTGGGTTGCCATTTCCTTTTCCAGGGGATCTTCCCGATTTAGGGATCAGACCCAGGTCTCCTGCATTGCAGGCAGATTCCTTCCCATCTGAACCACTAGGGAAGTACTTCTGCATATAAGTGATATACGATATCTGTCTTTGTCTGACTTACTTCACTTAGTATGATAATCTTCCAGTCCATTCATGTTGCTGCAAATATCATTATTTCATTCTTTTTAATGGTTGAGTAATATTCTATTGTTTATGTGCCACATCTGATTTATCCATTGGTCTGTCTATGGACATTTAGGTTGCTTCAATATCTTGGCTATTGTAAATGGTGCTGCAATGAACACTGGTGTGCATGTTTTCTTCTGAACCATGGTTTTCTCCAGATATATGGTCAGGAGTGGGATTGCTGGCTTGTATTGTAGCTCTCAGAGAAGGCAACGGCACCCCACTCCAGTACTCTTGCCTGGAAAATCCCATGGACGGAGGAGCCTGGAAGGTTGCAGTCCATGGGGTCGCACAGAGTCGGACACGACTGAGCGACTTCCCTTTCACTTTTCACTTTCATGCATTGGAGAAGGAAATGGCAACCCACTCCAGTGTTCTTGCCTGGAGAATCCCAGGGACAGGGAAGCCTGGTGGGCTGCTGTCTATGGGGTCGCACAGAGTTGGACACGACTGAAGTGATTTAGCAGTAGCAGCATTGTAGCTCTATTTCTAGCTTTTTAAGGAACTTCCATACTATTCTCCACAGTAGCTGTACCAATTTACACTTCTGCCAACAGTGTAGGAGGGTTCCCTTTTCTCCATAACTTCTCTAACATTTACTGTTTGTAAACTTTTTGATGATGGCCATTCTGACTGGTGTGAGGTGATATCTATCTGTAGTTTAGGGTACAAAAATTTAAAACACAGAAATCTATTGAACTTTATACACTAAAAACAAAAGATCAGAAAGAGAAATTAAAGAAACAAACCCATTTACATTATATATATATATATAAATAACTCCTGAGAATAAACTTACCTAAGAAATCAAAAGACTTGTACACAGAGAACTATAAGATGCTGATGAAAGAAAGCAAAGATGACATAGACAGATGGAAAGATATACCATGTTCTTAGAATGAAAGAATCAATACAGTCAAAATGACTATATTTCCCAAGGGAATCTATAAATACAGTGACATTGTGCGTAACACATTGTGAAAGTCACTCAGTTGTGTCCGACTCTTTGCGACCACATGGACTATACAGTCCATGGAATTCTCCTGGCCAGAATACTGGAGTGGGTAGCCTATCCCTTCTCCAGGGTATCTTCCCAACCCAGGGATTGAACCCAGGTCTCCCGCATTGCAGGCAGATTCTTTACCAGCTGAGCCACGAGGGAAGCCCAAAAATATTGGAGTGGGTAGCCTATCCCTTCTCCAGTGGATCTTCTTCCCCCAGGAAATGAACTGGGGTCTCCTGCATGGCAGGCAGATCTTTACCAGCTGAGCTATCAGGGAAGCCCGTGAATACAGTGAAATCCTTATCAAATTATCAATAATATTTTTCACAGAACTAGAACAAAAAAATCTTAAAATCTGTGTGGACACACACACACACAGTGTGCATGCTCAGTCGTGCCCAACTCTTTGCAACTCCATGAACTGTAGCCCACCAGGCTCAGACTATACTTCAAAGTTACAGTCATCAAAACAGTATAGTACTGCTACAAAACAGATATAGATAAAATATACAGATCTATGGAATAGGATACAAAGCCCAGAAATAAACCCAGGCACTTATTTATGGTCAATTAATTAATCAGTTAAGTGAAAGTGAAGTGAAATTTGCTCAGTTACGTCCAACTCTTTGTGACCCCATGTACTATACAGTCCATGGAATTCTCCAGGCCAGAATACTAGAGTGGGTAGCCTTTCCCTTCTCCAGGGGATCTTTCCAACCTAGGGATCAAACCCAGGTCTCCCGCATTGCAGGTGGATTCCTTATCAGCTGAGGCACAAGGGAAGCCCCAAAATACTGGAATGGTTAGTCTATCCTTTCTCCAGCGGATCTTCCTGATCCAGGAATTGAACCAGGGTGTCCTTCATTGTAGGCAGATTCTTTACCAACTGAGGTATGAGGGAAGCCCAACATTACTCCTCTATTCAACAGAAATATTTTTAGAGCTCTCACTGAGACTCAGGCTTTGTTTTGTACCTACCATACAAAAGCACCCAGAATAAATGCTTAGTTTTTTTAAGCCATTTTTAAACTGAGATATAGTTAATGTACAATGATGTACATTAGTTTCAGGTATAGCAAAGTGATTCATAGATCTTTTCCATATTCTTTTCCATTGTAAGTGATCCTTCTCCAGTTATAAGTAATTACAAGATATTAAATATAGTCCCCTGTGCTATACAGTAGGTCTTTACTGGTTACCTATGTTACATATAGTACAGTGTCTAAGTTAAGTTAATATATATACAAACTTCCTATTGCCTGAGGAGCTCTGAGCCTGCATCATGTCTTGTGTGGAGTTAGGAGGGCTATGGCTTTTACTCATTTCCTTGATTTGGATGTGTTCTGGGCAAGACAGTGTTGGTGGGATGTAGCTGTTTTAAGTTTTTGTGCAATGGCTAAAAGAACACTAAAGAGGAATTGGTAGGTACTGTGAATTATTTCTGGGGACTGGATGTTGAGCAATTCAAGTGCAAACAAATGAACTTGAAACTGATTGTTCTGTTCACTTGTGTGGAATTGAAATACAGGTCTTCTATGATGGGGCTGTCATTCATTCCTGGCTTATCTATAAACCAAAGCATCAGTTAATTTCTGCTGAATTTCATTTGGAGTGTACGGTTCTCAGTGTCTAATCTGATGGATCCTCTAACAACAGTGAAAGACTTAAATAGCTTAATCATACCCCCACCTACTCAACAGTGGTTCTTGATACTATACAGATACTGGGCTATACCCACTTCAGAGAATGCTGATCGATATCTTTTTATGGGTCACACAGTTACTCCCAAGGAATTTGACATTTCCTTTCCTCTAGACTTCCCTGGTGGCTCAGATGGTAAAGCGTCTGTCTACAATGTGGGAGACCTGGGTTCGAGCCCTGGGTTGGGAAGATCCCCAGAGAAGGAAATGGCAATCCACTCCAGTACTATTACCTGGAAAATCCCATGGACAGAGGAGTCTGGTAGGCTACAGTCTGTGGGGTCACAAAGAGTCAGACACGACTGAGCAACTACACTTTCACTTTTCACTTTCACTTTCCTCTGTGAACTTGGAGAAGCTTATGCTCTTGGACACTCAGCAGCAACACAGAAGTAACCCAGCTTAATGATGTCACATGCCATTTTCTTTTTATATATTTACATTATATTTAATTCATTTTAATCTGTCATAATCCCCTTCATGGTACCTTTGAAAAGTAGTCATTTATGTTTTTACTTTCAACACTGCTACAAATCCATGAATAAAATTTGACATATTTTATTGTTTAAGAAGATAAGCTTGATTTTTAAAGGCAAGTTTACCTATATTTGGAAAAAGAAAGAAAATTTTAAATCAAAGGAGAATAAACTTGGTTGCTATGCAGCATGTGTGTGTGTATATATGTATATATATATTGAATTCAAACTGTCTGGCTTCCTAGTCTATACTTAAAAGTATAGTTCCCTTCCCCCAGATCTAAATCAGTAAACATATTACTCTCTGTTCTCTTGTTCCTACTCATCTCTGATGTGATTTAATTAATTGGATTAAGATACATGTATTTTCTGAGCCTTGGGCATTGAATAATATGTATAAGTTTAATAAAAATAAGCAGTCTTCACAGACTTAGAAAACAAAATTATGGTTACCAAGGTGAAAGGATGGGGGAAAGAACAAATTAGGAGTTAGGGATTAACAAATAAACAATACTATTTATAAAATAGGTAACCAATAAGGACCTTCTGTATAACACATGGAACTATCTTATCATAATCTATAATAGAAAAGAATCTGAAACAATATACAGTATGTATATATATAGATATATACATATATATAGATATAGATATATACCTGCCTCTTGAGAGACCTATATGCAGGTCAGGAAGCAACAGTTAGAACTGGACATGGAACAACAGACTGGTTCCAAATAGGAAAAAGAGTATGTCAAGGCTGTATATTGTCACCCTGCTTATTTAATTAATATGAAGAGTACCTCATGAGAAACACTGGGCTGGAAGAAGCACAAGCTGTAATCAAGATCGCCGGGAGAAATATCAATAACCTCAGATATGCAGATGACACCACCCTTATGGCAGAAAGTGAAGAGGAACTAAAAAGCCTCTTGATGAAGGTGAAAGAGGAGAGTGAAAAAGTTGGCTTAAAGCTCAACATTCAGAAAACAAAGATCATGGCATCTGGTCCCATCACTTCATGGGAAATAGATGGGGAAACAGTGGAAACAGTGTCAGACTTTATTCTGGGGGGCTCCAAAATTACTGCAGATGGTGATTGCAGCCATGAAATAAAAAGACACTTACTTCTTGGAAGGAAAGTTATGACCAACCTAGACTGCAAATTCAAAAGCAGAAACATTAATTTGCCAACAAAGGTCCGTCTAATCAAGGCTATGGTTTTTCCAGTGGTCATGTATGGATGTGAGAGTTGGACTGTGAAGAAAGCTGAGCGCCAAAGAATTGCTGCTTTTGAACTGTGGTGTCGGAGAAGACTGTTGAGAGTCCCTTGGACTCCAAGGAGATCCAACCAGTCCATTCTAAAGGAGATCAGCCCTGGGTGTTCTTTGGAAGGAATGATGCTAAAGCTGAAACTCCAGTACTTTGACCACCTCATGCGAAGAGTTGACTCATTGGGAAAGACTCTGATGCTGGGAGGGATTGGGGGCAGGAGGAGAAGGGGATGACAGAGGATGAGATGGCTGAATGGCATCACTGACTCGATGGATGTGAGTTTGAGTGAACTCCGGGAGTTGGTGATGGACAGGGAGGCCTGACGTGCTGCAATTCATGGGGTTATAAAGAGTCAGGCACGACTGAGCGACTGAGTGACTGATATATATATAGATACACATAAATGAGTCATTTTGCTGTACACCTGAAACTAATACAACATTGTAAATAAACTACGCTTCAATTTTTAAAAAAGATTATTGTGTTTGAACTCCACCTAGAGCCAGACACCTTGGAGTGTGAAGTCAAGTGGCCTTTAGGAAGCATCACTGTGAACAAAACTAGTGGAGGCGATGGTATTCCAGCTGAGCTATTTCAAATCCTGAAAGATGATGCTGTTAAAGTGCTACACTCACTATGCCAGCAAATTTGGAAAACTCAGCACTGGCCACAGGACTGGTAAAGGTCAGTCTTCATTCCAATCCAAAAGAAGGACAATGCCAAAGAATGTTCAAATTACTACACGATTGCACTCATCTCACATGTTAGCAAAGTAATGCTCAAAATTCTCCAAGCCAGGCTTCAACAGTATATGAACTGAGAAATTCCAACACGTTATGAAGAAATTAAAAGGGAAATAAAAAAATTTCTAGAAACAAATGACAATGAAAACATGACAACCCAAAACCTATGGGATGCAGCAAAAGCAGTTCTAAGAGGGAAGTTTATAGCAATACAATCCTACCTCAAGAAACAAACAAAAAATACATCGAATAGACAACCTAACTTTATGCCTAAAACAACTGGAAAAAGAAGAAGAAGAACAACAACAACAACAAAAACAACAAAAATTAGTAGAAGGAAATAAATCACAATGATCCAAGCAGAAATAAATGAAAAAGAAATGAAAGAAACAATAGTAAATATTAATAAAACTAAAAGCTGGTTCTTTGAGAAGATAAAGTTGACAAAACTTTAGCTAGACTCATCAAGGAAAAAAGAGAAGAATCAAATCAACAAAATTAGAAATGAAAAAGGAGAGGTTACAATAGACAATGCAGAAATACAAAGGATTATAAGAGACTATTATGAACAACTATATGGCAGTAAAATAGATAACCTGGAAGAAATGGACAGATTCTTAGAAAAGTTTAATCTTCCAAGACTGAACCAGCAAGAAATAGAAATTATAAACAACCCAATTACAAGCACTGAAACTGAAGCTGTGATCAAAAATCTGCCAAAAACAAAAGCCCAGGACCAGATGGCTTCAAAAGAATTCTAACATTTAGAGAAGAGCTAATGCCTATGCTTCTAAAACTCTTTCAAAAAATCACAGAGGAATGAACACTTCCAAACTCATTCTATGAGGCTACCATCACCGTGATACCAAAACCAGAGAAAGACAACACAAAGAGAAGAAAACTACAGGCCAGTATCACTGATGACCATAGATGCAAAAACCCTCAACAAAATTTTAACAAACAGAATTCAGCAACACATCTGAAAGCTCATACATCATGATCAAGTTGGGTTTATTCCAGGGATGCAAGGATTCTTCAATATATGCAAATCAATCAATGTGATACACCACATTAACAAATTGAAAGATAAAAACCATATGATAATCTCAAATAGATGCAGAAAAAGCCTTTGACAAAATTCAGCACCCATTTGTGATTAAAACTCTTCAAAAAATGGGCATAGAAGGAACCTGCCTCAATATAGTAAAGGCCATATATGATTAGCCTCCAGCAAATATTATTCTCAATGTAGAGAAAGCAGAAAAACTGAAAGCATTCCCTCTAAGATCAGGAACAAGACAAGGGTGTCCACTTTCACCACTGTTATTCAACATAGTTTTGGAAGCCTTAGCTACAGCAATCAGAGAAGGAAAATAAATAAAAGGAATCCAGATCAGAAAAGAAGTAAAGCTTTCACTGTTTGCAGATGACATGATACTGTACATAGAAAACCCTAAAGATACTATCAGAAAATTACTAGATCTAATCAGTGAATTTAGTAAAGTTGCAGGATACAGTATCAATACACAGAAATCAATTGGATTTCTATATACTATACTAACAATGAAAAATCAGAAAGGGAAATTAAGGAATCAATCCCATTCACCATTGGAATAAAAAGAATTAAATGTCTCAGTTCAGTTCAGTCGCTCAGTCGTGTCGAACTCTTTGTGAACCCATGAATCGTAGCACATCAGGCCTCCCTGTCCATCACCAACTCCTGGAGTTCACTCAGACTCACGTCCATCGAGTCAGTGATGCCATTCAGCCATCTCACCCTCTGTAATCCCCTTCTCTTCCTGCCCCCAATCCCTCCCAGCATCAGAGACTTTTCCAATGAGTCAACTCTTCGCATGAGATGCTCAAAGTACTGGAGTTTCAGCTTTAGCATCATTCCTTCCAAAGAAATCCCAGGGCTGATCTCCTTCAGAATGGACTGGTTGGATCTCCTTGCAGTCTAAGAGACTCTCAAGAGTCTTCTCCAACACCGCACTTCAAAGCATCAATTCTTCGGTGCTCAGCTTTCTTCACTGTCCAGCTCTCACATCCATACATGACTTCTATAAAACTATAACTTTGACTAGATGGACCTTTGTGGACAACGTAATGTCTCTGCTTTTTAATATGCCATCTAGGTTTGTCATAACTTTTCTTCCAAGAAGTAAGCGTATTTTTATTTCATGGCTGCAATCACCATCTGCAGTGATTTTTGGGCTCCCAAAAAATAAAGTCTGACACTGTTTCCACTGTTTCCCCATCTATTTCCCATGAAGTGATGGGACTGGATGTCATGATCTTCATTTTCTGAATGTTGAGCTTTAAGGCAATTTTTTCACTCTCCTCTTTCACTTTCATCAAGAGGCTCTTTAGTTCTTCTTCGCTTTCTGCCATAAGAGTGGTGTCATCTGCATATCTGAGGTTATTGATATTTCTCCTGGAAATCTTGATTCCAGCTTGTGCTTCTTCCAGCCCAGGGTTTCTCATGATGTACTCTGCATATAAATTAAATAAGCAGGGTGACAATGTACAGCCTTGACGCACTCCTTTCCCAATTTGGAACCAGTCTGTTTTTCCATGTCCAGTTCTAACTGTTGCTTCCTGACCTGCATATAGATTTCTCAAGAGACAGATCTGGTATTCCCATCTCTTTAAGAATTTTCCGCAATTTGTGGTGATCCGCACAGTCAAAGGCTTTGTCACAGTCAATAAAGCATAAATAGATGTTTTTCTGGAACTCTCTGTTGGCAATTTCCTCTCTGGTCAGAAGGGCCATCATCAAAAAGTCTACAAACAATAAATGCTGGAGAGGGTGTGGAGAAAAGAGAACACTCTTGCACTCTTGGTGGAAATATAAACTGGTACAGCCACTATGGAAGACGGTAGGGAGATTCCTTAAAAACTAGGAATAAAATCACCATATGGTCCAGCAATCCCACTCCTAGCCATTTAACCTGAGGAAACCAAAATTGAAAAAGATACATGTATCCTGTTGTTCACTGCAGCACTATTCACAATAGCTGGAACATAGAAGCAACCCAGATGTCCACTGACAGATGAAGGGATAAAGAAATTGTGGTACATATACACAATGGAATATTACTCAGCCATAAAAAGGAATGCATTTGAGTCACTTCTAATGAGGTGGATGAACCTAGAACCTATAATACATAGTTAACTAAGTCAGAAAGAGAAAGGGAAATATTATATTCTAATGAATATATACAGAATCTGGAAAAATGGTACTGAAGAATTCATTTACAGGGCAACAGTGGAGAAACATAGGAAACAGACTCACGGACATGTGGAGAGGGCAGGAGAGGGTGAGATGTATACAAAGTGTAACATGGAAACTTACATTATGATATGTAAAATAGATAGCCACTGGGAATTTGCTGTATGGCTCAGGAAACTCAAACAGGGGCTCTGTATCAACCTAGAGGAGTGGGATGGGGACGGATGTGGGAGGGAGGTTCAAAGGGGAGGAGATATATGTATATCTATGGCTGATTCATGTTGAGGTTTGACAGAAAACAACAAAATTCTGTAAAGCAATTATCCTTCAATAAAAAATAAATTAATTTAAAAAAAAAAAAAAACAAAGATCATGGCATCTGGTCCCATTACTTCATGGCAAATAGATGGGTAAACAATGGAAACAGTGAGAGACTTTATGTTCTTGGGCTCCAAAATCACTGCAGATGGTGACTACAGCCTTGAAATTAAAAGATGCTTGTGCCTTAGAAGAAAAGCTATGACAAACCTAGACAGCATATTAAAAACTTTTGCTGACAAAGGTTTTTCCAATAGTCACATATGGATGTGAGAGTTGGACCATAAGGCTGAGTATCGAAGAACTGATGCTTTTGAACTGTGGTGTTGGAGAAGACACTTGAGAGTCCCTTGGCCAGCAGTGAGATCAGACAAGTCAATCCTAAAGGAAATCAACCCTGAATATTCGTTGGAGGTACTGATAATGAGGCTGAAGCGCCAATACATTGGTCACCTGATATGACCATCTCACTCATTGGAAAAGACCCTGATGCTGGGAAAGATTGAAAGCAGGAGAAGGGGATGATGGAGGATGAAGGGGTTGGATGGCATCACCAACTCAACGTACAGGAGTTTCAGCAAGCTCCGGGAAATGGTGACAGACAGGCAAGCCTTTGTGACTTCATGGGGTCGCAAAGAGACTGACACAACTGAACGACTGAACAACAACGACAATTGTACTAGGGTTTTTAACCACTAAACATATTTTTTTTTTAGCTGAAATAGAGTAAGGATTGTTCAATCTGTTAAAAAATAAATAAGCAGTCTGATTTTATTTATGTTGTCTGAGTACATAGTTACTTTATGAATAATTTTTAAATAACCTGAAATTTGCAGAAAAACTGCAGAAATTGTATAAAAACTTTTCTTTTTTAAATTAAATTAAACTAATCTATTTTTGCTGTACCCCTCAACATGTGAGATCTTAGCTCCTCAACCTGGGATGAACTCATGCCCCCTGCTGTGGAATCATAGATCACCCTGGGAAGTCCCCAAAACTTTTATTTTTCTGAACTAATGCAACAGTTAGCTGCTGATATGATGTCTGATAATCCCCAATACGTTACTGGGGATTTCCTCAAGTAAGGTTATTCTCGTATACGTAGTCAAAATAAACCATCAAAGTAAGGAAATTAACACTGATGCGTTCATTACTAACAATAAATCCCCAGATCCCACTGGCATTTTACAAATTGTTCCAATAATTTCTTTTAAAGAAGAAGGATCCAGTCCAGAATTACATGCTGCATTTAGTTTCTGTGGCATCTAGGAAGTTCCTCAGGCTTTCCTGGACTTTCATAATCTTGATAATTTTGAAGATTCTAGGTGGTCAGTTATTTTGCAGAATGCTTCTGTCTGGGTTTATCCAAGGCTTCCTCCTGATTAGATTTTGATTCTTTGGCAGTAAGGAAGTGACGACATTTTCTTCTCACTGCATCCCATCCATTTCTACTTGTCCCATCACTGGGGGACTTCCATGGTAGCTCAGCTGGTAAAGAATCCACCTGCAGTTGAATTGAGGAGATCCCAGTTCAATTCATGGGCCGGGAAGATCTGCTGAAGAAGCGCTAGGCTACCCACTCCAGTAATCTTGGGCTTCCCTGGTGGTTCAGCTGGTAAAGAATCTGCCTGCAATGTGGGAGATCTGGATTCAATCCCTGGGTTGGGAATATCCCCTGGAGAAGGGAACAGTTACCCACTCCCAGTATTCTGGCCTGGAAAATTCCATGGACTGAATAGTCCATGTCATTGCAAAGAGTTGGATAGGACTGAGTAACTTTCACTTTCATCACTGGAGATATGAAATCACTCAATTAAGGTGTCTGCCAGAATTCTCCTCTGTGAAGCTACTTTTTCCCTTTGAAATTAATAAGAAGTTTGTGGGAAAGTACTTTGAAACTCTATAAATGTCGCATTTGGCATCAAACTATCAACTTTTTCATTGATTTATATTGCTATAGACTCATGGATTCATATTTTATTCATCAGTTTTAATCCATTACTATAAATATTTATTCTGCTGCTCAAATTGTCAGGGTTTGGCCAGGGAGCCCCTTCAATCTGGTCTGTATGTCCTTTTTTATTTTTCACTATGATTTTTTTTTAAAGAGTTTCACAGCCAAATTGATGGAAAGGTATGGAAATTTCCCATAAACTCCCTGCACCCACACATGCATAGTCTCCTCCATTTTCAACACCCCTCCCCCAGAATACATGACTATTATTACTCATGTACATCTTTGTTTCTGGTACATAAACGTGTTCTAAACTTATTTAATACTTTTCCTGCCCTGAACCTAGGATCAGGCATTTTTTTCAAGAAGTCCTGGTTCTTTTTAGCAGAGAATGGTACTTAGAAACAGAGATATTTGTGCTAGGCATGCTCCTTATTAATCCATACACATGTATTTACTCCTGTATCTAGCTCCATTCTTTGAAAGACCTGAGTTCAAACAGCTATTTCCAATTCCAGTCCAATACCATAGATTTCTTCTAGTTTTCTCTTTTCATCTTTGTACTCCTTCACTGACAGCATGGAACTTAGCTGCCATTATCTTTTGTATAGTTCTTATTTCTTATTTGTACAAA
Source organism: Bubalus bubalis (assembly GCF_019923935.1). Classification (NCBI taxonomy): domain Eukaryota; kingdom Metazoa; phylum Chordata; class Mammalia; order Artiodactyla; family Bovidae; genus Bubalus; species Bubalus bubalis. Next base: position 35,621,978 of record NC_059160.1, read on the forward strand.
TAAATTTGCATATTTCTTATTAATCCCGACTGTGTAGCCAATCTGCCATGACTACCACTGCCTCCCTCTTCTACTGGCATAAATGTTCTTCACCCAAAAACCCCAGACCAGGCTGCCACCCCATGTAGATCCCCCTACTCCATTTGGGCTGTGACACCATGCTTTAGCCATTCTGGTACAACCTGCCCACCCCAATTCCCAGAAGCCTACTTTGTTCAGCCCAGTTTAATGCAATTTGGACAGAACTGTTCAGGAAGAGGGAGAAAGTGAATGCATGGTCCCTGAACATTTGCATCAAGCTATGCAATTCTTTTTACTTGTGGGTTTATTGAAAAATCATTAGTTCTAAGATAATTCATCATAAACTATAATAATTTATATTAGGCTCAGAAAAAGAGAAACTGATATCATTCTCCATTTTTTAACTGCAACTGGTAAAAATGTCCACTGGATCTCTTAACCTTTCCTATGAAAAGAATCCTTAAAACCACTCAGCAAGACAATTCATTCAGAATATCGGTGATTCTTAAACTCTGATCCTCTCAATAGCTTTCCAAGTGAGGTACTGATATTTTAATTCGTAAAATGAGTAAACTCAGAAGGATTAAACAGCTTTCCCATAGTCTTGGTGTTTAAGAATCTAAATTCAAGTCTTTTGACTCCTCAATTCAGTGATTTACTGTCCAAGAAGACTGTTATCTTCCCAATGATACTTCTAGAATAATTGAAGGAGGGAAAGGATTTAAATGGTAATACTATAATAGAACCTCCACAGTTTTTAAAATCTTCTGCATCATTGTATTTTCTTCTCTCTAATATAAATAACCTAAGTGACATTTACCAAGAACTATTTTATATTCCAATACCCTCATAAGTTTTGGCTATTTTTCTTAGTTCTCATAGCCTTAGCTCACATGTCCTATTTCCTAGAATGGGAAGCCCAGTCAGATAGGTTAAATGATTCGCTCAAGTTCACAGAGAGTTCTCAGCAGTCATACCTTCTAACTGCCAGGTCGATGCCCTCATAATCTAAATTGACTTTGCTTAGAAGTGAAAGAAAATTCCTACATATTTCTTCATGTACCCCTCAACCTCTAGGTTGTTTATTTCACCCCACATGGCTTCCAGTACTTTGTTCTGTCAGCCTGAGGAAACTCTCAATCTCTGGTGGCCATACAGTCGAGAGGACAGAAGCCACGTCTACTCCAGTGTGCTATTTTGGTTCCATTTGAATGGTGAGATCGCGCAAATGTTGTCATTGTTGCGATCCTTACTTTTTGATAATTCACTTTTAACACAAAATTATTCATGTGAAAAATAAAACAAACCTCACCTTGGTATTGAGGTCAAGCAGTGCCTGGAGAATCCCAGGGATGGGGAAGCCTGGTGGGCTGCTGTCTATGGGGTCACACAGAGTTGGACACGACTGAAGCGACTTAGCAGCAGCAGCAGTGGGAATTATGTTTTATTTTCTCTGAAATGCTGATCACTTAAAAATCAGTAAACAATAAGAAAGTGACATGGTCACTTCACGTCAGAAAATGATAAAAGCTTTCTAGGGCATTTCAACTGGTGCTGTTGTCATTGTTCAGTCACTAAATTGTGTCCAACTCTTTGTGATCCCATGGACTGCAGCACACCAGGTTCCCTGTCCTTCACTATCTCCCAGAATTTGCTCAAACTCATATCTATTGAGTTGGTGAGGCCATCCAATTATCTCATCCTCTGTCACCCCCTACTCCTCCTGCCCTCAACCTTTCCCAGCATCCAATCAATCAGTGGTTCTCTTTAACTTGATTTGTACACATTTTATCTAATTTGTTTACATGTAGAGGAATTCAATATTTCCACAGCTCAAGGGAGTAAAAAGGGCATTTTGTGGGTTCTGAGGTATGGTGATGTATGAGATGGGAGATGCAAAAAGCTAATATTTTTTTTATTTGATTGGGGGAATCAGGATATAAACATCTTTTGGTTGATCTATCAATCAACTGTTCAGTTCACGCATATATACAAACATGCAAATATTCACATACAAGGGTTAGTTCCAGACATGTGCTGACATATAACAGTTGGAAAATGCAAAACAAATCCCTCATTTTTAACACTGCAATTTAAAACTAAGTAAAGATGCTGTTTAAGTTGGTCTGTATCTAGTATCTACATTATGCTTTATTCCAAATGTCTAATATTAAGAGGTCTGTTATTCTAATGTTAATGATAGGAAAAGTTTTAAGACTGGGCATGAAGTGCTAAGTGCATTTTACATATGTTCTCTTATTTAATCTTCAAAACTTTCATAGGAGATAAGGACTGCTATTATCCTTGGCATTTATTCAGCAGGGGAAACTGAAGCTTGAAGAGATTAAATGCCCAAGGTCACAGAGCCAGCATGTATGTAACTTAGATTCAAATGCAAGTCCTCTGGCCTCTCAGTTGATTTTTCTCTGCTGTGCCATGCTGCCCCAGCAGAATTGAGCTTCTGTTTTAACACCGAACAACCTGATTCCATTCTGGCCACCCAAATGCCAAATGTCTTCCCATTTCAAAGTGGAATAACTTTTACTCTGTATTTTCTAGGGAAGGAATAATGGTGTTGAGGAGAGAGGACTCTGCCTTCTGAGAAACTGCTGAGAAATTTTGCAGATCATGTCATGGAAATACAACTTAACCTCAGACCCAAAACAAGTAGGTGAATCAAGATGGATGTCCTCTAGAAGGAAAGTGTCAGACAAATATTTCATCCCTTTAATACAGTCATTGTCCTCTATGGATCCTCTGACTTCCAGAGCAGAACAATTATGTCAGCCAAACAGATACAATGGCAAAGCTCACCATATGCTAGCTTTCTCTAGACACTAAAATGAACGTCAAAGTCAGTTTTGAAGTTCAAGAGGAGAGAAAGTCATAAAGACAGTCTGAGGGTCTATAAACCTGTGAATGGTGCTGTTTCCTTGGCAGTACTGCTAGGTTTTGAGAGGAGAGAATAAAGCGGGAAGTGATTGAGAAAACTGAATACTTAGACTTCACTTGATCATCCTACAAAATAGCAAACTCCATGGAGACAGCTAGGATCTATAACTTTGGGGTTTTTAGTATCTGCCTAAAGCCGTGTTCATAAGGGAGACCTGGGTTCGATCCCTGGGTTGGGAAGATCTCCCTGGAGGAGGGCATGGCAACCCACTCCGATATTCTTGCCTGGAGAATCCCATGAACACAGGAGCCTGGTGGGCTGCAGTCCATGGTGTCACAAAGAGTTGGACACGACTGAGCAACTAAGCACAGCACAGCAAAGCCTTGTTCAGAGTTCAGTTCAGTTCAGTTCAGTCGCTCAGTCATGTCTGACTCTTTGCGACCCCATGAATCGCAGCACGCCAGGCCTCCCTGTCCATCACCAACTCCCAGAGTTCACTCAAACTCATGTCCATCGAGTCAGTGATGCCATCCAACCATCTCATCCTCTGTCGTCCCCTTCTCCTCCTGCCTCCAATCCCTCCCAGCATCAGAGTCTTTTCCAATGAGTCAACTCTTCGCATGAGGTGGCCAAAGTACTGGAGTTTCAGCTTTAGCATCATTCAGAGTAGGTACTGTATAAATAATAAATTATCCACAGGCCAATCATATTTATTAATACTGATCTGTTAGACATTTGATGGAGCACCTACTACATGCTTCTATTCTAAGTGCTAGAGATATAGAAGTAAATGAACCGAAATCCCTGCTCATATAAAATAAACAAATCAGTCTAAATATATGTTAGGTAGCATAAGTACTAATAAGAAAAATAAAACAGAGCAAGAAGAAAGAGAAAGAAGAAGAATAGAGTAAGGTGCTATATACAGATAAAGTATGATCAAAAAAGATCACAGTCTTTTTTTTTTTACTGTGTATAATTAATTTTTTTAAATTTTATTTTATTTAACTTTACAATATTGTATTGGTTTTGCCATATATCAAAATGAATCTGCCATAGGTATATATGTGTTCCCCATCCTGAACCCTCCTCCCTCCTTCCTCCCAGACTTGTGATTGCCCTAGTGGTGGGTAGAGCCGAGAAGCACTGGATCGGGAGTTTGGGATTAGCAGATGCAAACTATTATATATAGGATGGATAAACAACAAGGTCCTACTGTATTGCCCAGGGAACTATATTCAATATCCTGTAATAAACCATAAGGTAAGAGGAAAAAAAAAAGAATTTCCAAAGAAAATTTAGTGTCCACATTAAGATATACTGTGTCAAATATATGCTGGGTTTTGAAGATTCAGCACCAAAAGCTGAAATGTCTCATTAATTTTTATTGAGTACATGTTTAAATGATACTATTTTGGCTACATTGAGTCAATGAAATGTTATTAAAAATTTTTTAAATACATCTCTACTAAGGAGCATTTAAATAAAGAAGTTTAAAGGAATTGAGGGAATCAAAGTGTAGATATGGAATAACAATCTAGCCTAATCAGTTAATAATTTTAATTTTCTAATCCCAATGCTTCCAACTCCCACCTGCTTGAAAGTGCAGTCTCCCTCCTGGAAATATCTAGGAATTACCAGGTACATTGTCATGACTTCTTGAATAAGACCCGGTAATTGGTTTAATAACGTGTTACATACAGGTAATCACATTTTATCATTTCTGATATTAACTAGTGAGTACACATCCTTTTCTACCTGTTGGTCAATTTCCTGAAAGGTAAATGGGAAGAGACTTTCCCATTTCCTACAAGAAAGGGAGCTTCTACACTATTGCACATAATTAAAATGAAATTTGAAGCTTCTACTACAGCTGGAACTGTTTCAAGCTGCCCTTACTAAGGTACTACAGAAGTTATAAGCCATATGTGTAAGCTTGTGGAAAATTCAAGTATGGACAACATTCATTGGCTGCCACTGACCAGACTAACTTACAATCAACTGTGGTGATTCTCACCACAACTTCACTCTGCAGGTCAGAAGTACAATGCTGTAGGGTGTGAGAGAAGGGGCTGTTCACTGGGCCATCAAGGGGGTGGCTGGCCTGAAGAATCAGCGAACAAGCAGTCAAATTCTCCATAACTTTTCCAGTATTCATGGGTATGAGCAATCTATGACTCAAACCTAGCAACATTTATTTAGCACTTTCTCTATGCAAGACACCTAACCTAGTTGTATAAAGGGTTTGTAATTTTAAAATATAAAACTTCTTACCTCATTGGACCTCTAGCTGCAGCTATGGTCCTTTCACAGAGCTTATTCATGTCATGGATTTCAGAGTGCAAATGTAATGCAAGTGTTGTTTGAATTATGTAAACAGTTGTATTTATAAATCTGGAATGTGCTTGAGACACAGTTGGCCCTTAACAGACTAATTCCCAATTCTCTTTTTTACTCAAATGTCAAATATTCCACATTATACTCAATCTATATGAAATTTTATGTTCAACAGCTCCCCCCTCAAGTGGCTTGTTCTTAAGTGCCAGATGTAAATGCATTCAGCTATAAGAGGATATTTAAAAGTCAGTACAGAAATTAGCACCCGAGATAATTTTGTTCATTTATTTAACTGTTCCAGAAGGACTCTGATATCTAGGAAGAATTTACTAGAATGTATTGGATAGGCATCTCAATGTTTCTCATCTTCAGATGATGAGCAGATGAGGACAACATTTAAATTTAAAAGCTCTCTCATTTCAATAGTGAGAGGACATGGTTTCCAGGCATTGCCTAGCTGTGGAAAGGTATTTCTGAGGACAAGAGAACATAGGTAATATTTCACAGCATGGTGATAGAGAAGAACTGATTTCTGGAGAGGAAAAATGCCACAATGAAGGCTCAGGTGAAGCAGAGACAACACTGTTCTGGTGGTTACATTTTACGTAACACTGCTATGGTGGTTACACTAACATTCTATGGTAACTCATTCAGTTCAGTTCAGTTCAGTCGCTCAGTTGTGTCCAACTCTTTGCAACCCCATGAATCGCAGCATGCCAGGCCTCCCTGTCCATCACCAATTCCCGAAGTTCACTCAAACTCATGTCCATCGAGTCGGTGATGCCATCCAACCATCTCACCCTCTGTCGTCCCCTTTTCCTCCTGCCCCCAATCCCTCCCAGCATCAGAGTCTTTTCCAGTGAGTCAACTCTTTGCATGAAGTGGCCAAAGTACTGTAGTTTCAGCTTTAGCATCATTCCTTCCAAAGAACACCCAGGGCTGATCTCCTTTAGAATGGACTGGTTGGATCTCCTTGCAGTCCAAGGGACTCTCAAGAGCCTTCTCCAGCACCACAGTTCAAAAGCATCAATTCTTCAGGGCTCAGCTTTCTTCACAGTCCAACTCTCACATCCATACACGACCACTGGAAAAACCATAGCCTTGACTAGATGGACCTTTGTTGGCAAAGTAATGTCTCTGCTTTTCAATATGCTATCTAGGTTGGTCATAACTTTTCTTCTGAGGAATAAGCGTCTTTTAATTTCATGGCTGCAGTCACCATCTGCAGTGATTTTGGAGCCCAAAAAATAAAGTCTGACACTGTTTCCACTGTTTTCCCATCTATTTCCCATGAAGCGATGGGACCAAATGCCATGATCTTCGTTTTCTGAATGTTGAGCTTTAAGCCAACTTTTTCACTCTCCACTTTCACTTTCATCAAGAGGCTTTTTAGTTCCTCTTCACTTTCTGCCATAAGGGTGGTGTCATCTGTATATCTGAGGTTATTGATATTTCTCCTGGCAATCTTGATTCCAGCCTGTGCTTCTTCCAGCCCAGCGTTTCTCATGATTGGCTCCACCTTAATCATGGGTCATTCCAGGGGGTCAAACCTTGTGTCTGCCTTGTGACAAAACAGGGATATTGTGATAAGAAAAATTCATTTTAAAAGTATCTTCTTAGGTGATTATAAATATAGAAACATTGACTCCAGAAATTATTTTGCTACAGTCATAATTCAGATACCCTTTCCCCTTAAATTGTAGCTAAAAGCATTTATCATGCCACTTTTTAAATTTTAACAAAGAAAAAGTGCACATTTGCAATAGAGTAAAATTTTTCTAGCACACTAACATGTGAGGGTCTCAGCTTCAAGCAGCACATACAAGTGATATATCAAGACTTTGAATATATAGATGACGCTAGTAAACCATCCAGAGAAGGCACTGGCGACCCACTCCAGTCCTCTTGCCTGGAAAATCCCACGGGCAGAGGAGCCTGGTGAGCTGCAGTCCATGGGGTCGCTAAGAGTCGGGCACGACTGAGCGACTTCACTTTTACTTTTCATTTTCATGCATTGGAAAAGGAAATGGCAACCTACTCCAGTGTTCTTGCCTGGAGAATCCCAGGGATGGGAGCCTCGTGGGCTGCCATATATGGGGTCGCACAAAGTTGGACACGACTGAAGCGACTTAGCAGCAGCAGCAGCAGTAAACCATCAGTGGGAAATAGGTTTTGACGTATTTTTACTTGGCCACATTGAGATGCATTATGGTATCTTTCCCAGTCTTTCTGTGGGACCAATGTGACATATTGGGCTTAATTAGGAAAAGCATATATTATACATGCTTCTATGAACCAAGCTTCATCACATATGCTCCAATGGAATACTAGTGGTAGGTTGTTAAAATTCACTTGTAAGGAGGAAAATTTATTAGCAGAAGTCTAATAAAGTGTCGAGGGTGATGATGTCTTTAAAATGAAAACAAATTGGGCTTTCTCAACATTTAAAATCTCAGCTCTACTATTTACTAGCTGTATGGTTTTGTATAAACTATTTCAAGCTCTATCTACAATTTTAGTTCATGGTATTTATTTCTCATTGTGCTTGAGATAGTGTGAACTGAACACAGTGCCCCAAACAGGAAACCCTCAGTAAATGTTAAGCTCCTCTTCCACTGAGGACCTAATTGTTATAATATTTCTAGAAATTGTCAACTCAGAATTCCATATCCAGTCAAGAGACGGAGTGAAAGGATAAGGATTTACCCTCCTATTTAAAACAACTGTGAAGATGGGCAAAATATATGAAACAATAGGACATCAAGCAACAAAGAACAATGACCTTATAAGGAGGAAAGCAAGTAAAGTGAGGCGGTGTGGCTGCTACAGCCTGCTGCTTGGAGAACATTTTCTGACGGGTAGGACAGAGGAGAACTGAGGCAGAGTCTGGCAGTTTCCTGAAATAAGCAGACAGAGCCAGGAACCTGGGAAAGTCAAGGTGGCTACAGTTCTCAGGGCACAGAACAGAAGAGGAGAGGGCTGCGCAAAGACAGCACTCAGAAGAACTATAGTCCCTGTCAAGAATTCAGTTGAGTACTGATTAGGTGTATGTCTGAGGAAACTATCCACACTGGGTAAAGATCCAGTAGAAATTATTAGAACAATAACTGAAGCTCAAATGGGGCCAGGACACAGGCTCTAATCCCAAAAGCCGAAATGGAAAACCCATGAGACATAAATTAGAATGTGAATAAGGGTTTCGCCTCAACAGTGTGGGAAAATAATTAGCTCTAGATTAAAAACCAAACTGACTCAGAAATAACACAGGTGGTAGAACTGGCAGACAAAGGCAATAAATCAATAATTACTATCACATCTCAAATGTTCAAAGAGATAGCAGAAAAATTGATATGTTAAATAAAGATACGGAAAATATAAAAATGACAGAATGAACTTTTAGAGATGAAATCTATAATGCTGAAGTAAAAAATACACTGGATGAGATTAAAAACAGGTCAAACATTTCAGAAGAAAAGTTCAGTGTCCTTGAAGTCATAGCCATAAATACCATCCAAAATGAAACACAGATAGAAAAATAAAGCCATCAGTAACCTATGGTATTCTTTCAAGTAGCCAAATATATGCATAATTAGAGTCCTCAATGAAGTGGGAGAAAAATATTTGAAGAAATAATTATCAAAATTTCCCAAAGTTGATAAAAATGATAAACATAAAATTTAAATGCTCCAAAAATCTCCTAGCATAATTAACAAGATTACCAAGGTACATCTTAACAAAATTCCTTAAGACCAAATTAAAGAGTAAATCATAAAAGTTACATGGGGGTGGGGTGGGGTGAGGTGGGGTGGGTGATATCATACATAGAGAGGAACAATGAAAAAAGTGACAGATTTCTCACTGGAATAATGCAAGCTATAAGGAACTGAAGCAACATCTTTAAAGGACTAAATGAAACCAAAAAAAAAAAAAAAGAGAGAGTTGTCAACATATAACCTTTCACCCAATGAAAATATCTTAAAGATGAAATTAACAATTTTTCATACAATAAAAGAAAAAATAATAATCAGATAACATAACTACAAAACATGTTAAAGTAAATCCTTCAAGCAGAATGAAATGATATCTGATAAAAACTTGGACCTGCAAAAAAGAATAAAGAAGACCAGAAATGGTAAGTAACTACCCTGATAAATATTTTTTAAAGAATATGTTATTTAAATCTCTTTGAAAGTTAATTAACAGATTGAATCAGAAATATTAATAAGACATTGTGGCGATTATAACATAGATAGAGTAAAATATATGACAACACCACAATGACTGGGAGGGGACAAATGGAGGCATGTTTTAGAAGGATGTTATACTTGAAGTGTACAAGTCTTCAAGTTAAACTGTGATAAGTTAAAGATGAATGCTATAAATCCTAAAGCAACAACTAAACTAATGCAAAAAGTTAGCTATACCTAATACACTAACAAAGGAGATGATGTGAAATCACAAAACAAAACAACTCAATCTAAAACTATTGGCGAGAAAGAGAGAAAATAGAATAAATATATAGGGTAAATAGAAAATAAATCGCATGACAGGTTAAAATAATCACATTGAATGTAAAAGATCTGAAGACATTAATTAAAGGCAGAGTTTGTTAGATTGGGTAAAATAACACCAAGTATATAGTTTGGTATTAAAGCTACAAATAAGTTAAAGGTAAAGGATACAAGACTATATAGCCTGCCAGTGTGAATCAGAAAGCTGGAGTGACTCCATTAATATCAGAGCAAACAACGTTACCATGGATAGAGAAGCATTTCATAATGATTAGTTCAGTTCAGTTCAGTCGCTCAGTCGCGTCCGACTCTTTGCGACCGCATGAATCGCAGCACGCCAGGCCTCCCTGTCCATCACCAACTCCCAGAGTTCACTCAGACTCACGGCCATTGAGTCAGTGATGCCATCCAGCCATCTCATCCTCTGCCGTCCCCTTCTCCTCAAAGGGGGTCAATCCATCAAGAGGCCTAATAATCCTTAACATTTTAGACACCTAACAGTGGAGCTTCAGCACATGTGAAGCAAAATGGATATAACTTAAAGGAGAAATAAACAAATCTACAATTACAGTCTGATATCATTTATTATCTCTTGAGTTTTCTGTGGGCTAAATAGGCGGGAAACTGATTTTTTTAATTAATTACTTATTTATTAATTTTGGTTGCACTGAGTCTTCACAGCTGTACATGAGGTTTCTCGAGCTGCGGTGAGAGGGGGTATGTTGTGGTGTGAGCGCCTCTCATTGCTGTGGCTTCTCTTATTATGGAGCATAGGCTCCAGGTGCACAGGCTTCAGCAGTTACAGCATGCAGGCTCAGTAGTTGTGGTGCGCAAGCTTAATTGCTCCATGCTCTGTGGATCTTCCCAGCTGCTGCTAAGTCGCCTCAGTCGTGTGCGACTCTGTGCGACCCCATAGACAGCAGCCCACTAGACTCCTCTGTCCCTGGGATTCTCCAGGCAAGAATACTGGAGTGGGTTGCCATTTCCTTCTCCAATGCATGAAAGTAAAAAGTAAGGGAAGTCGCCCAGTCGTGCCCAACTCTTAGCGACCCCATGGACTGCAGCCCACCAGGCCCCTCTGTCCATGGGATTTTCCAGGCAAGAGTACTGGAGTGGGGTGCCATTGCCTTCTCCGGGATCTTCCCAGACTAGGGATCAAACCCACGTCCCCTGCATTGGCAAGCAGATTCTCATTCACTGTACCACCAGGGAAGTCCTCGGCAACTGATTTTTAACAAATGTGTAAAGGCAATCCAGTGGAGAAAGGGGAGCCTCTGAAATGAATGATGGGGGCACAACTGAACACCCACATGTGAAACCCAAAATCAAACGAAAACTCCCATCCAGTCCTTACAATTCAATAAATACAAAACCAAAAACACAATTCATAAAAGGAAAAACAAGTTGATAGATGAGACATCACCAAAATTTAAAGCTTCCACTCTTTGAAAGACACTGTTAAGAGAAAATGAAAAGATAAGTCACAGACAGAGTGAAAATATCTTTACTTCACGTATCTAACAAAGAACTCATATACCAAATATATAAGGAACTTTCTAATCTCTATAGAAAGAAAACAACACAATTTTTTTCAATGGGAAAAAGATTTGAATAGCCTTTCATCAGAGATCTATGATATAGTAAATAAGCACATGAAAAATTGCTCAGTGTCTTTAGCCACTAAGGAATGTAAATATAAAAAAATCAGATACTACTACACATCTATTAAAATGGTTAAAATTAGCAAGTCTGAGCATCCCAAGTACTGACAAAGAATTTGTATACCTTGCTTATGGGACTATAACACGGTTCAATGACTTTGAGAAACAGTTCAAGAGTTCAACATGAACCTACTATATAATTCAGCTTTTCCATTTTTATGCATTAAGGGAAAGGAAAACATATGTCTTTACAAAGACTTGCACACAAATGTGCATAGCAACTTTTATAACAGCTAAACACAAAAAAATAATCAAAATGTTCACTAACTGATCAATGGATTAAAAAATGCTGGAGTAGCCATGAAATAAAATACATTCAATAATGAACAAAACGAACTATACATGCAACAACATGGATGAATCTTAAAATATTTATGCTGGGTGAAAGAAGCCAGAAAAAAAAAAAGGGGGTACATACTATGTGTTAGTCAGTTTGGACTGCATAATGAATTGCCATGGACTGTGTAGCTTAAACAGCAAACATTTATTTTTCCCAGCCCTGGAGGCTATGAAGTTCAACATCAAGTCACAGGGATGGTAGCATTCTGGAAAGGTCCCTCTTCCTTCTTCACAGCAGAAGACTTGCTTTGTCCTCACATGGTAGAAGAAGTTAGGGATTTCTCTGTGGCCTCTTTTTAAAGGCACTAGTATTCACCAGGGCTCTGCCCTCATGTCTAAGTACCTCCCAAAGTTCTCATCTCCTAATGCCATCATCTTTGGGAGATAGGATTTCAAGGTATGAATGTGGCATGGAGCTGGGGTACATGAACATTCAATAGCATATTTTAAGTTTACTTTAACACAGCTATAAAAATTAGTTGGGCCCAATTTATTTCTCTCTCCAGTGGCTCAGCTGTAAAGAATCCACTTGCAATGCAGGAGATGCAGAGGACGTGGATTTCATCCCTGGGTTGGGAATATCCCCTGAAGGAAGAAATGGCAACCCACTCCAGTATTCTTGCCTGGGAAATCACATGAACATAGGAGCCTGGTAGGTTACACTACACAGGGTCCCAAAGAGTTGGACATGACTGAGCGACTGAGCACACGCACAATTTATTTAAAATAAAGCATTTTGTAAATGCCTTATGAGGACTTTGGTAAGTATGTTTTTCAGAACTAACATCCCTTGGATTTTAATAGGTTTTACTCAAAAATGGTATTCCGTGGTTTGACAATTGAAAAAGTTTGAACTAAACACAGCTAATTGATTTCTTTTGGGCAGGACTTCTGGGAGATTTATTATGTAAATATGCATTGTGAATTTTCAATCAGATCAGATCAGTCGCTCAGTCGAGTCCGACTCTTTGCGACCCCATGAATCGCAGCACGCCAGGCCTCCCTGTCCATCACCAATTCCCGAAGTTCACTCAAACTCATGTCTGAGTCAGTGATGCCATCCAGCCATCTCATCCTCTGTCGTCCCCTTCTCCTCTTGCCCCAATCCCTCCCAGCATCAGAGTCTTTTCCAATGAGTCAACTCTTCACCTCAGGTGACCAAAGTACTGGAGTTTCAGCTTTAGCATCATTCCTTCCAAAGAAATCCCAGGGCTGATCTCCTTCAGAATGGACTGGTTGGATCTCCTTGCAGTCCAAGGGACTCTCAAGAGTCTTCTCCAACACCACACTTCAAAAGCATCAATTCTTCGGCGCTCAGCCTTCTTCACAGTCCAACTCTCACATCCATACATGACCACAGGAAAAACCATAGCCTTGACTAGACGAACCTTTGTTGGCAAAGTAATGTCTCTGCTTTTCAATATGCCATCTAGGTTGGTCATAACTTTGCTTCCAAGGAGTAAGCGTCTTTTAATTTCATGGCTGCAGTCACCATCTGCAGTGATTTTGGAGCCCAGAAAAGTAAAGTCTGACACTGTTTCCACTGTTTCCCCATCTATTTCCCACGAAGTGATGGGACTACATGCCATGATCTTCGTTTTCTGAATGTTGAGCTTTAAGCCAACTTTTTCACTCTCCACTTTCACCTTCATCAAGAGGCTTTTTAGTTCCTCTTCACTTTCTACCATAAGGGTGGTGTCATCTGCATATCTGAGGTTATTGATATTTCTCCCAGGAATCTTGATTCCAGCTTGTGCTTCTTCCAGCCCAGCGTTTCTCATGATGTACTCTGCATATAAGTTAAATAAACAGGGTGACAATATACAGCCTTGACGAACTCCTTTTCCTATTTGGAACCAGTCTGTTGTTCCATGTCCAATTCTAACTGTTGCTTCCTGACCTGCATACAGGTTTCTCAAGAGGCAGGTCAGGTGGTCTGGTATTCCCATCTCTTTAAGAATTTTCCACAGTTTATTGTGATCTACACAGTCAAAGGCTTTGGCATAGTCAATAAAGCAGAAATAGATGTTTTTCTGGAACTCTCTTGCTTTTTCCATGATCTTATTTCCCTAAATAATTTGACCATAGAAACTTTCTTCCAAGACCATCTTGTAGGATTAACAGTCTTTAGGCTTTTAATTTGGAAAATTTGGCATAAAAACATTGTGATGATTCAAATACAATTGCTATAGTAAGAACTTCAAACTCTTTTTTTTTAATTTTTAAATATGTATTTTATTTATTACTTACATTGACTGATATTTCTATAGTTATGATGCTATTATTATTATAGTGAGAGAGATAGAACTGTATGCACCACAGTTTTATTTTTTTTTATTTAATTTTATTTTTTTAACTTTACAATATTGTATTGGTTTTGCCATATATCGAAATGAATCTGCCACAGGTATACATGTGTTCCCCATCCTGAACCCTCCTGCCTCCTCCCTCCCCATACCATCCCTCTGGGCCGTCCCATTGTACCAGCCCCAAGCATCCAGTATCGTGCATCGAACCTGGACTGGCAACTCATTTCATATATGATATTATACATATTTCAATACCATTCTCCCAAATCATCCCACCCTCTCCCTCTCCCATAGAGTCCAAAAGACTGTTCTATACATCAGTGTCTCTTTTGCTGTCTCGTATACAGGGTTATTGTTACCATCTTTCTAAATTCCATATATATGCGTTAGTATAACGTATTGGTGTTTTTCTTTCTGGCTTACTTCACTCTGTATAATAGGCTCCAGTTTCATCCACCTTATTAGAACTGATTCAAATGTATTCTTTTTAATGGCTGAGCAATACTCCTTTGTGTATATGTACCAAAGCTTTCTTATCCATTCATCTGCTGATGGACATCTAGGTTGCTTCCATGTCCTGGCTATTATAAACAGTGCTGCGATGAACATTAGGGTACAAAGTCTTTTCTCATGAACTATTACAATTTATGATTAGACAATATGACCCTCACTAAAATCAAACATTAGAGCAGATTTTAGAAAGACTTAAAAACTTGTTTGCTAATTGAATAGTTAATTGCCTCCAAGGGAGGCTATACATGAGATCCTTATATTTACTTTTTAATTAATACTTAATTTTGTTAAGCAGTTTTAGGTTTTTAGAAAATTTAGATGAAAAACACAGAAAGTTTCCATATCTCCCCATCCTTTTCCAGGCTTCCCTATTACTAACATATTGCATTGCCTGCTACATTTGTTATAACTCATGAACTAATACTAATACATTACTATCAACTAAAGTACATATATTGCATTAGGATTCACTCTTTGTGTTGTGACTTTCCCTTGTAGCTCAGCTGGTAAAGAATTTGCCTGCAGTGCAGGAGACCCTGGTTCAATTCCTGGGTCAGGAAGATCCACTGGAAAACGGATAGGCTGCCCACTCCAGTATTCTTGGGCTTCCCTGGTGGCTGAGTTGGTAAAGAATCCTCCTGCAATGTGGGAGACCTGGATTCAATCCCTGGGTTGGGAATATCCTCTGGAGAAGGAAACAGCTACTCACTCCAGTATTCTTGCCTGGAGAATTCCTGGACATGGGAGCTTGGCGAGCTATAGTCCATGGGGTCACAAAGAGCTGGGCACAATTGAGCAACTTTCACTTTGAGCTGTACATTCCACGGGTTTGGACAAATGTATAAGGACATGTGTCCACCATTTACAGTATCATATAGAAGAGTTTCACTGCCCTAAGAATCCTTGTGCCCCAGCTACTCATCTCAACCTTCCCCCATCCCTACCAAGCATGCATTTTTTTCACAGTCTGTAGTTTTGCCATTCCCATGAAGAGATATCCCACGTACAAGGTAAGAGAAACCCAAGTAAGATGGTAGGTGTTGCGAGAGGGCATCAGAGGGCAGACATACTGAAACCATAATCACAGAAAACTACCCAAACTGATCACACAGACCACAGCCTTGTCTAACTCAATGAAACTAAGCCATGGTGTGTGGGGCCACCCAAGACAGATGGGTCATGGTGGACAGGTCTGACAGAATGTGGTTCACTGGAGAAGGGAATGGCAAACCACTTCAGTATTCTTGCCTTGAGAACCCCATGAACAGTATGAAAAGGCAAAATGATAGGATACTGAAAGAGGAACTCCCCAGGTTGGTAAGTGCCCAATATGCTACTGGAGATCAGTGGAGAAATAACTCCCTAAAGAATGAAGGGATGGAGACAAAGCAAAAACAATACCCAGCTGTGGATGTGACTGGCTATAGAAGCAAGGTCCAATGCTGTAAAGAGCAATATTGCATAGGAATCTGGAATGTTAGGTCCATGAATCAAGGCAAGTGGTCAAACAGGAAATGGCAAGAGTGAACATTGACATTCTAGGAATCAGCAAACTAAAATGGACTGGAATAGGTGAATTTAACTCAGATGACCATTATATCTACTACTGTGGGCAGGAATCCCTTAGAAGAAATGGAGTAGCCATCATGGTCAACAAAACAGTCCGAAATGCAGTACTTGGATGCAATCTCAAAAATGACAGAATGATCTCTGTTCATTTCCAAGGCAAACCATTCAATATTACAGTAATCCAAGCCTATGGCCCAACCAGTAATGCTGAAGCTGAAGTTGAACAGTTCTATGAAGACCTACAAGACCTTTTAGAATTAACACCCAAAAAAGATGTCCTTTTCATTATAGGGGACAGGAATGCAAAAGTAGGAAGTCAAGAAACATCTGGAGTAACAGGCAAGTTTGGCCTTGGAGTATGGAATGAAGCAGGGCAAAGATGGAGCAGCTCTATACAGTCAGCAAAAACAAGACCGGGAGCTGACTGTGACTCAGATCATGAACTCTTCAATGCCAAATTCAGACTAAATTGAAGAAACTGGGGAAAACCACTAGACCATTCAGGTATGACCTAAATCAAATCCCTTATGATTATACAGTGAAAGTGAGAAATAGATTTAAGGGACTAGATCTAATAGAGTGCCTGATGAACTATGGACTGAGGTTCATGACATTGTACAGCAGACAGGGATCAAGACCATCCCCATGGAAAAGAAATGCAAAAAAGCAAAATGGCTGTCTGAGGAGGCCTTACAAATAGTTGTGAAAAGAAGAGAAGCAAAAAGCAAAGGAGAAAAGGAAAGATATAAGCATCTGAATGCAGAGTTCCAAAGAATAGCAAGGAGAGATAAGAAAGCCTTCTTCAGTGATCAATGCAAAGAAATAGAGGAAAACAACAGAATGGGAAAGACTAGAGATCTCCTCAAGAAAATTAGAGATACCAAGGGAACATTTCATGCAAAGATGGGCTCAAAAAAGGACAGAAATGGTATGGACCTAACAGAAGCAGAAGATATTAAGAGGAGGTGGCAAGAATACACAGAAGAACTGTACAAAAAAGATCTTCATGACCCAGATAATCACGATGGTGTGATCACTGACCTAGAGCCAGACATCCTGGAATGTGAAGTCAAGTGGGCCTTAGAAAGCATCACTATGAACAAAGCTAGTGGAGGGGATGGAATTCCAGTTGAGCTATTTCAAATCCTGAAAGATGATGCTGTGAAAGTGCTGCACTCATATGCCAGCAAATTTGGAAAACTCAGCAGTGGCCACAGGACTGGAAAAGGTCAGTTTTCATTCCAATCCCAAAGAAAGGCTCAAACTACCACACAATTGCACTCATCTCACACGCTAGTAAAGTAATGTTCAAAATTCTCCAAGCCAGGCTTCAGCAATATATGAACTGTGAACTTCCTGATGTTCAAGCTGGTTTTAGAAAAGGCAGAGGAACCAGATTTCAAATTGCCAACATCCGCTGGTTCATGGAAAAAGCAAGAGAGTTCCAGAAAAACATCTATTTCTGCTTTATTGACTATGCCAAAGCCTTTGACTGTGTGGATCACAATAAACTGTGGAAAATTCTGAAAGAGATGGGAATACCAGACTCCCTGATCTGCCTCTTGAGAAACCTATATGCAGGTCAGGCAGCAACAGTTAGAACTGGACATGGAACAACAGACTGGTTCCAAGTACGAAAAGGAATACTTCAAAGCTGTATATTGTCACCGTGCTTATTTAACTTATATGCAGAATACATCATGAGAAACGCTGGGCTGGAAGAAGCACAAGCTGGAATCAAGATTGCTGGGAGAAATATCAATAACCTCAGATATGCAGATGACACCACCCTTATGGCAGAAAGTGAAGAGGAACTCAAAAGCCTCTTGATGAAAGTGAAGGAGGAGAGTGAAAAAGTTGGCTTAAAGCTCAACATTCAGAAGACGAAGATCATGGCATCTGGTCCCATCACTTCATGGGAAATAGATGGGGAAACAGGGGAAACAGTGTCAGACTTTACTTTTCTGGGCTCCAAAATCACTGCAGATGGTGACTGCAGGCATAAAATTAAAAGACGCTTACTCCTTGGAAGGAAAGTTATGACCAACCCAGATACCATATTCAAAAACAGAGACATTACTTTGCCAACAGAGGTCTGTCTAGTCAAGGCTATGGTTTCTCCAGTGGTCATGTATGGATGTGAGAGTTGGACTGTGGAGAAAGCTGAGTGCCAAAGAGTTGATGCTTTTGAAAAAGCAAAATTGTTGCTTCTTCAAAAGCATCGATGTTGTGTTGGAGAAGATTCTTGAGAGTCCCTTGGACTGCAAGGAGATCCAACCAGTCCATCCTAAAGCAGATTAGTCCTGAGTGTTCATTGGAAGGACTGGTGCTGAAACTGAAACTCCAATACTTTGGCCACCTCATGCGAAGAGTTGACTCATTGGAAAAGACCCTGATGCTGGGAGGGGTTGGGGGCAGGAGGAGAAGGGGACAACAGAGGGTGAGACGGCTGGATGGCATCACTGACTCGATGGACCTGAGTTTGGGTAAACTCCGGGAGTTGGTGACGGACAGGGAGGCCTGGCGTGCTGCAATTCATGGGGTCGCAAAGAGTCAGACATGACTGAGCGACTGAACTGAACTGAACTGAATGTCATATGTTTGGAATCACACATTTAGTAAACTTTTTAGATTGATTTCTTTTGCTTAGCAATGTGCATTTATATTTCTTCCATGTCTTTTCATGACTTAATAGCTGTTTTCTTTTTATTGTTAATGGTATTCCATTGTATGGATGTACTACAATTTGTTTATCCATCCATTTATTGAGGGATATCTTGGTAACTTTCAAGTTTTAGCAATCATGGATAAAACTGCAATAGAACTGCTAGGTTTTTGTGTGGACAGGTCTTTAATTCATTTAGGTAATTACCAAGAAGTGCGATTGCTAGATCTTATGATAAGAGCACAAGTTCAGGTTTCTAAGAAACTGACATATTGTCCTCCAAAGTGTCTACCGTTTTGTATTTCCATCAGCAACGAATGAGAGTTCTTCCGTCATGTCCTCATTAGCATTTGGTGCTGTCAGTATTCTGGATTTTGGCCATTCTAATAGGTGTATATACTAGTATCTCATTGTTATTTTAATTTGCCTTTCCCTGCTCTATGACGTGGAGCATATTTTCATAGGCTACTTTGCCATCTATATTTTCTTTGGTGAGGGGTTTCTTCAGGTCTTTTGCCCATCTTTGAATCTGGTTGTTTTCTTATTTCTTATAATGAATGTTAAGATTTCTTTGCATATTTTGGATACCAGTCCTTTATCAGATATGTGTTTTGCCAATTTTTTTTAAGCAGTCATTACTTGTCTTTTCATTCTCTTAACAGTGTCTTTCACAAAATGGAAGTTTTGTTTTATTTTTTTAATGAAGTCCAACTTGTCGACTTTTTTTCTTTCACAAATTGTGCCTTTTGTGTTGTATCTAAAAAGTCATCGCCAGATCCAAGGTCATCTGTATTGTTTTCTATGCTATCTTCAAGGAGTTTTATAGTTTTGTGATTTAACATTTAGGTCTAAGATCCATTTTGAGTTAAGTTTTGTGAAAGGTGTAAGGTCTGTGTTGAGTTCCACTCCTTTGCACATAGATATTCAGTAATTCCAGTACCATTTATTGAGAAAGCTATCTTTGCTATAGTGTATTGTCTTTGCTCCTTTGTCAAAGAAAATTGAAAGTGTTAGTCACTCAGTCATGTCTGCTGTTTTCGATCCCATAGACTGTAGCCCATCAGGCTCCTCTGTCCATGGAATTCTCCAGGCAAGAATACTGGAGTGGGTAGCCATTCCCTTCTCCAGGGGATCTTCCTGATCTAGGGACTGAATCAGGATATCCTGCATTGCAGGCAGTTTCTTTATTGTCTAAGCCACCAGGGAAGCCCTTGTCAAAGGTCAGTTGGTGATATTTGTGTGGGTCTCTTTATAGGCTCTCTCCTCTGTTCCATCGATCTATTTGTCTATGCTTTCATCAATATCGTATCATCTTGATTACTGTAACCTCATAATAAATTTTGAAGTCAGGTAGTGTCAGTCCCCTAACTCTGTTCCTCTCCAATATTCTGTTGGCTACTCTGGGTCTTTTGCCTTTCTGTATTAAATTTAGAGTAAGTTTGTCAATATTTACAAAGTAACCTTCTAAGATTTTGAGTGGGATTGTATTGAACTTATAGATCAAGTCAGAAAGCACTGATTACCTTGATGATATTGAGCCTTTATCCATAAATTTATTTAATTAATAAAACTAAAAGTCATAACTTCCTTCTTGTAGCTTTTATCATCTTAGGTTCCTTCTTTCTTTCTCCTAAGACCATTTATTATGTCCTTTTTTCCCCCTAATTTGCCTTTTTGCACTATAAAACATGATTTCTGCCCAGAGCTTATAACCTAGAGAAATGAGAAACTCGGTGATAAGATGGAAAGGAATGTTTGTCATCTATACAAAGCCTTAGCACCATGCACAGTGCTTTGCCAAGGCACTTCATCAATATTAGTTAAATATGACTTGCAAATATAGAATCTTAAACATTTATCAGTAGTAAAGTAGTAGAGTCAATTGTGACATGAATAGAACTTCTTTGAATTAGTCTTGTCTCTAGGTATGTTTAGATTATTGACAATTCCGCATACATCTATTTCTGTAAGTATTAATACAAAGTATGCTATTATATGGGCTTCCCTGGTGACTCAGCAGTAAAGAACCAGCCTGCCAATGCAGATGTAAGAGACGCAGGTTCCATCCCTGGGTTGGGACGATCTCCTGCAGGAGGACACAGCAACCCACTCCAGTATTCTTGCCTGGAGAATCCCATGGACAGAGGAGCCTGGCAGGCTACAGTCCATAGGGTTGCACAGAGTGGGACGTGACTGAAGCGACTTAGCACAAATTCTATTATATGGGTTTCCCTGGTGGCTTAAATGGTAAAGAATCTGCCTGAATGCAGGAAAACCAGGTTCAATCCCTGGACGAGAACATCCCCTGGAGAAGGGAATGGCTACCCACTCTAGTATTCTTGCCTGGAAAATTCCATGGACAGAGGAGCTTGGCAGGCTGCAGTCCATGGGGTCGCAAAGAGTCCACGACTGATCGACTAACACTTTCACTTTTCATTTTTTTCATGCTATTGTATGTTCTATCAAAAATAAAAATATTCTTTCTACAATACATCTATCCTTAAACATAGCAATCAACAGCAAAAATATATTGCACGAGGCACATTTCTCCATGTATTTCAATTCATGGGATTATCATTCACAGAGTGGATATTTTGACAACAGCACTACACTGTGATATCTGTGTGTGGATCTGTGACTCACAGATTGCATTTTCTTCTCACCAAAGGAGTTTTTGATGACATCTCTTAAAACTGTGAAATAATTTTCTCATTTTAACTAATTATTTTTCTCTGTAATGTACTGGGAATCCACTGTTTTCTCCTATTGACTCTTAAAATTGGGCTCAAGAAAACATACTTGCAAAAAAATCTTGAAGAAAATTTGGAAGTAGGGAGGAAGGTGCAAAACAGAAAAGGGCTTGCCAGCACGGAAAAAATTATGCCAGCCTTTTAGCAGGCATGTATATTGAGTTAATAACAATAATACCATTTTACAATTACAAGCTTTGTTTTCCAAAGCATTTTCACAGATGTAATCCTGCCTAATTGTCACATGAAACCTGTTAAGGAGAGACCAAATGGCTTGCCCAAGATGAAAGCAGCAAGATGCTACCTCAAAACCAATTCTCATGGCTTTTTGTTTGTTTGTTTGTTTGTTTTACCATTTCTGAGCTTTCAAGTGATTTAGTCATCACAAAATTATACATCTAGTAGACGAGAAATACATTTTAAGGTTCTAGATGAAAATCTTTATTTTGAATTTTTTCTTGTATTATTTCATCTCCTCTGGCAAAAAGGAAAGTTATGCTTTTATTTTCTCAATTTGGTTAGCAACCAAACTTCTTACAACTTCAAAGTAGTAAAGTTTCATTGATCAATCTATGCAGTGAAATAGATGGGGACTTGCTTTTCCATTTTTGATAAAAATGAGACATATAATAAGAAATGTTATGGTCTTTGAAAGAAAACTTCTATTTTTCCTGTACTGTCTGTGCTCTCATGACCCTTAACTCGATACCAATCTTCAATGCTAGAATGAATTGGAATTCGAAATTATGGGAGATCCCAACTACAAGGAATGAAAGGAGCTACTTCTCATCTAAAACGTATATGTTTGTGTGTGTGTGAGTGTATGACTGTGTAGTCCTTAAATTCTAATACAGAAAAACCTATGCTTTAATGCAGAAGAGAAAAGCCTAGATAGTTATATATCAACTCTTCAAAATTAAAGTGAACTATAAATGTATGGCAAAACCAATACAATATTGTAAAGTAATCAACCTCCAATTAAAATAAATAAATTTATATTAAAAAATTAAAAATAAAAAAATCTTAAAAAAATAAAAAGATTGAGTAATTGAAGAAATAGTCAGATGCCAGTTTTACGATTTTGCAATTGACTTGATTTATATATTGTAAATTATGTAACTTAAAAAATTGCTCTCTTTGGACAAAGTATTATAATAATGGCATACTAGTTTTTAGAGAATTTTAGAATCCAGGTGCTAGTCCTGGATCCATTGCTAGTAATCTAATATTTCACAGTCTTGGCATCTTCATTGGCAAAATGGCAGGTTCATCTCTAATTTTTTGCCACTCTAAACTCCTTTCCAAGGTCCTCTGGCCACTGACAGAAGCATGTCTGGTGCCCAAGGAACTTCATCAGTGTGGTGCTTATTCTTTAATACCACAATGAAATTGTGAACTGCAGGTAAAATAACATCCTGCGAAACAGAGAATACTTGATCTTATATGATTACATAGCAACAGTACAAAAAAGTACAGAAAGGTAAGTTATATTTTCTTATTAAGAATGGTCATTTTTATCTTTTTACAGTCACTTAGAATGTCAAAATGCTTTCCATACACGCATGTGAATGGGCAAACCCCGTCCAGAGATTTATCTTATAGTTGATGTTTTCGTTGAAGGATTTCACTTCTGGTTGCTTCTTTTAATCGATTTCTTTCTTTTTTCTTTTTTGAGATTCAAGAGCTTTATATCATCTTAATACCAAAAGGGGAGGGAGAATGCAGGCAATTTAAAGGAGAGAAAATGATGTTTAAGAAAGATAAATGGGCCCTTCGAAGAATAGATGAGAGGTATGGTCGTTGTCTTTGTTCAGTTGCTAAGTCATGTCCAGTTCTTTGTGACCCCACGGACTGCAGCATTAATCGATTTCTTAATGTTGCATATTTACTGAGAAATGTTTTGAAATAATGAGACACATTATATCAAACATCTGAATTGCACTTAAGTTTACAATGCAGTTTTTACATATTTCATCTTGTTTAATCAATTATAGCAAAACTGAGTCAGAAATCACAGAGCATCACTGCCTTCTCCTACCTCTGCAGAGACTGAGAAAATGCTATTCATGAACTTTGGGTATCTCTGGTAAACAGAAGTTATAAAATGAATGATCCTTTGCCTCTGGGAGCTACATTTCAGACACAAACAGAGAGGCAACTAACTCATGCATTGAAAGAAACAGGACATCAAATGTCGAGGATGAAGTTCAGTGTAAAGAGGGAAAGCTCATGAAACTTGAGTCATAAATGTGTTGAATCGTTTAAGATTTTTCTGGAAAAAATGGTAACCAATTTTCATATTAATTTATATAGCATTATGTGGAGTGCCATCAGTTCAATATCTTAACTTTAACACTAGAGAATTTAAATATACTTTTAAGGGAAATATGTAACACATGTTCAGAGAAGTACACAGGTCACAAGTACACAGCCCGATGAGTTTAAGACACCCCAGAACAGCCCTTCTCCATGCCCTCTCCTAGTCCCTAGCACTCCAAGGCAATCAGTATTCTGGCTTTGTTTTTGAATTTTATGTAAATGGAATCATACTGCAAGTACTTCTTCTGCCCAATGTAAGTTTCTGAACTTCAAGCATATGGTTTTGTGTAGCAGTGGTTTCTGAAATCTCACTGCTCTGTGGTATCCAATTACATAAATACATTTCAATTTACTTACCCATTCCAATGTTGGTAGACATTTGAATAGTTACTAGTTGCTAGCTATGAAGAGTGCTGCTATGAACATGCTTATGCATGGTTTTTGATGAACACAGCTACATATTATGTAACCCTTGCTTTGTCAATGAGTATGCATGTATTCAGCTTTGTATGCACACTAAGTTGCTTCATTCGTGTCCAACTCTGTGTGACCACATGGACTATAGCCCCCCAGGCTCCTCTGTCCATAGGGATTCTCCAGGCAAGAATACTGGAGTAGGTTGCCATGCCTTGGATCTTCCCGACCCAGGATCAAACCCATGTCTCTTATGTTTCTTGCATTGGCAGGCAGGTTCTTTACCACTAGTGCCACCTGGAAAGCTTTAGCTTCAGCTTTAGCAAATACTGAAAAATGATTTTCTGAAGTGATCATATTAATTTATACTCCCATCAGCAGCATATAAGAGTCCTAATTATTCCTCACCCCAGCCTTCCCACGTGGCGCTAGTGGTAAAAAATCTGCCTGCCAAAGCAGGAGACTCGGGGTTCAGTCCCTGGGTGGAGAAGATCCCCTGGAGGAGGGCATGGCAACCAACTCCAATATTCTTACCTGGAGAATCCCATGGACAGAGGAGCCTGGTGAACTACAATCCATGGGGCCACAAAGAGTCGGATATGACTGAGCAACTGAACACACACCCAGCACCTGGTATTACTAAAGCACTTAATAACATGTTTATTTTTCTTGTACACCTATAGTTAGAAAAGCAAGTGATTTTGAAACTGTGAGCTTTTATATATTAAGGAAGAAAAAAATTTGATTAACCTTTGCAGTAAAGTTAGATATGCTCTATCTGTCCTGAAAGTCTTGAGAAACCTTTGAGAAAGACCCAAAACATATGGGTTCACTTTATGTTGTTTGTATGACAAAGCACTAAGTGACATAATTGCTTTCATCTGTGAGTCAGAATCAATTTGTGATTTTTAGTCGAAGAGACTTGATCTTGTTTGGAAGATACATGAGTTCAGTAACATGAGGAAAGCCTGGGTGTTTTGGAGCTGGTGGGGAGTGATGTAACTTCCTTGGACTAGCTGTATGAACCCTGGGAAGAATCTATTTTAAGACACTTAGGGTTTCTATGCAGTTTATAAGATGAAAATAAGTTGGGCAATATTAGCGTAAAGAACACTCAAACATTGATTGATGTAACCCCAGATGCCACAATTCTTTCCTACTTTCCTATCAATGAGCCAACCAATGTAAATTACCAGAGAAATCGGTAAAACCAAAGATGCATTCACAACTCAAGTCATATTTTGGTTTAGAGGACAAAAACAGAAAAATTATGGTTCATCGGCATGTTCTAAAAGTTAGAAAGGAGGAAAAGCTTTAGTTGACCTAAGAAATGTTTCTCCCTCAGCCGAAATGGAAGGTGCAGAGCTGTGAAAATCTAAAGCACCGTGTAACAGTGATGGTAGTAGGAAAGCTCATTCCTATAAGTCCCTTCTAACAAACTGGCATCTCCAGTTGCCCACCTTCCCTCACTGTCGGCTAATCTCTTATTGCCTTGCATTTGGATTGTTACCAACATCAATGTTTCCCTCTTAGCTTTTACTGTTAAATTTCTCTTCTAAAAAAAAAAAAAAACCACATAATGCAATGGCATGCCCACATACTGTGCCATCTAGAAGTCACCGAACTTAATTTAGTCGTGATTCCCTTTATTCAAAAATATTTGTTGATTCCTATATAGAAAGCTACCAGAAGGAGTCTGAGGATAATAATATATGGAATCACTAATGTAATCTGATGAATAAATATTTTAAAGACCTGGTATAAAATTGAAATGAAATTTAAATTTATAAGATAGTCCTTCCTAAATACCTAATTTTAAACTGTATTTTTCTCTCATGGAAAAAGTTGTGGAATACATATGATTTCTGAATTTCTTAATTCAGTGAAGATTCAGCGACACCATTAAGAAAATTTGTTTCCTCCCTGTGTTTAGGTGAAATGACTTCTTCAAAGCATAACATTTAAAGGAGACTGTAAATCCCTAGTGGGAATGAAACTTTTTTTTTTACTAATCATCTCACAATACCCAACAAAATGACACATATAAAAAGTTATATGATGATAATCATCTGATTGTTAAGAGATGAACTTCAAAATATAATGATAGGCTTCCCTGGTGGCTCGGTGGTAAAGAACGAACCCACCTGCCAATGCAGGAGACGCAGGCTCTATCCCTGATTCAGAAAGATCCTATATTGCCTCAGAGCAACTAAGCGTGTGTGCCACAACTACTGAGCCCGTGCTCTCGAGTCCAGGAGCTTCAGCCACTGAGACCATGCGCAGCCACTACTGAAGGCTGTGTGCCCTAGAGCCCATGTTCTGCAACAAGAGAAGCCACCGCAATGAGAAACAGTTGCAACACAACTAGTGAGTAGCCCCTCACTGTCCGCAACTAGAGAAAGCCTACAGGCAGCAGCGAAGACCCAGCACAGCCAAAGATGAATATTTTTAAAATCTATCTTAAAAAAAAATCCCAAAACATTAGTCCTATAACTGGAGTTGAAACAAAATTTTGTGGAAGTTCAGAGAAGGGAACTACTGTTTGAGCAGATGTTCTTCAACCTTCAGACACTCTGCTTAGGGCTCCTTTGTGATACTGTACCCGTCAGCTCTGGTTTATCAGGGAGGAATGATTAAAATAAAGCTCCGTCCTGAAATTAGGGTCTGGGGACCACACAGCTGAGGTCGTTTGTCCCATGGCAAAGACTGGGCCTTGAAGCCACAGCTGTTTTACCAAATTTTGCAATCAGGGTTATTTTAATGATTAATGACACTATTCCCATCTCCACTGAAGACAGATAAAAGGAAGTAGATTTTAAACTGCAAGAGGAATGATTAGGTGCACAAGTGAAAAAAAGAAAAAAGTCCTGATAATAGTAATGACAGAAGTAGTCATAATTTATTGAGTACCTACTGTTGCCCAGGTACCATTAGGCATTTTATAAGACTTATTTTAATACCCATAAAAACCAACATGTATATTTCCTCCATTTTCCAGATAAAGGCATGAAAGCTCACCATGGTAACAAGCTCCTTTAAGCTCAAGCAATTAATCGGTGGCTTTAATCACACTTGCCGCCAAGCTGCCATGACTCAAAAAGTCACATTCTTTTTATCACAGGACATTTCTCAAGCTGTGGATTTTGGAACACTAGCTTTATGAAAACAATGAGTTACAGTGTTTGAAATAAATGCTTGGGAAATACCAAGTTAAAGTTAAAGCAAGTTGCTTTACTACCAACTTGATCAGCTGATAAAGAATCTGCCTGCAATGCAGGAGACCCCAGTTCGATTCCTGGGTCGGGAAGATCCGCTGGAGAAGGGATAGGCTACCCACTCCAGTATTCTTGGATTTCCCTTGTGACTCAGCTGGTAAAGAATCCACCTGCAATGGGGAAGACCTGAGTTCGATCCCTGCATTGGGAAGATCCCCTGGAGAAGGGAAAGGCTACCCACTCCAGTATTCTGGCCTAGAGAATTCCATGGACTACAGTCCATTGGGTCACAGAGAGTCTGACACGATTGAGCGACTTCCACTTTCACTGGTCAAATGCACTGGTCATGCCCACCATGAATCCCCAGCAAAGGGATCTAGGGTCTAAGTGTCCAGTGGTTTCCAAACATGTTTCATCACAGAACTCCTTTACTTCTGGTATAACAGGAAACTCCAAGAATTCATACTGCATGGGACAGAACTGAGGAAAATCTGTACTACACTTATCTACTTCAAAGTCTCCAGTAGAGACTTTTAAAAGATGAGTTAAGCCACAGAATCACAGAGACAGAACAGTTCGAATCAAAAACTTGACTTCCTTCATCTCCAACTGTGGGCATGCAGTCCTGGTTTGTCTGTGCTGTGAACACTGAGTGGGTGACCAATCCCACCTTCACACCATTCTTAACTGGCTGAAAATCCTCCACTTTCTGACATATCTCCTTTCTCCTCCAAGTGACTCTGTGAGGTCAAGTCTTGCCACCAAAGAACAGTAAAACAAGCCTTTCACTGCAACTGGGTGTGGTCACCATATATCTCTCATGTTTATTGTGTCGTTCGTAGCCAACCTTCACTGACTGAAGGTTAGTCTGTAGCGATCCAATTTCTCATGCGGTTTGGCATGAAAAATCTGGAAGCATCCAGTATCAGATTAGGGCTTCCTCGTCTGCACTTCATCCAAGGGTACAGCAAACGAGTCCTGTCCAGTTTTGCAGCACCCCAGGCCCTCTGCCCTGTGATATTTCTCACGCTCCCAGTCTTTGTATGGATGGAAAGAAGACATACTGCAGTTGCTACAGAGATAGGAAGCAATGCTCACCACACCTACGCAAGGGTTCTCTGAAGCTGCTTTGTGATGCAAAACAGCAGCCTTCAAAGGAGTGCTGACATGAATGTCAGGCACACCCTGATGCCTAAGGATTAGTGCAGGTTGTGTTTCAAAATGGACATAGTTTGTGCATGGTTTCAACCCTAGCATCACCAGACTAAAGATGACTCCTCTCTGCACCAGAAAAACTTTCTCCCTGGTGATAAAGCATTACCCCCTATCAATATGGTCTTTTAAAAAATGGCATATGTTTCTTCTCCTTGCATTGATATAAGTAGAACAAGGAGAGGAAAAAAAGGAATATAGTATGGAAATAACTGACATATTCTATTAGTTCTTTGAATGTCTGAATCCTATGAGCTGCTGCTGCTGCTGCTGCTAAGTCGAATCAGTCGTGTCCGACTCTGTGCGACCCCATAGACAGCAGCCCACCAGGCTCCCCCGTCCCTGGGATTCTCCAGGCAAGAACACTGGAGTGGGTTGCCATTTCCTTCTCCAATGCATGAAAGTGAAAAGTGAAAGTGAAGTCGCTCAGTCATGTCCAACTCTTAGCGACCCGATGGACTGCAGCCTACCAGGCTCCTCCGTCCATGGGATTTTCCAGGCAAGAGTACTGGAGTAGGGCGTCATTGCCTTCTCTGATCCTGTGAGCATATAAGCATAATCCTATACTGAGGGCAAGAATTGTGTCTCATTTATTTCTCTAATCTCCACAGTTCCTAGCAGTAATCTACACTTAGTAGACACTCAGAAATAGCAAACAAAGGTTCGTCTAGTCAAGGCTATGGTTTTTCCTGTGGTCATGTATGGATGTGAGAGTTGGACTGTGAATAAGGCTGAGTGCCGAAGAATTGATGCTTTTGAACTGTGGTGTTGGAGAAGACCCTTGAGAGTCCCTTGGACTGCGAGGAGATCCAACCAGTCCATTCTGAAGGAGATCAGCCCTGGGATTTCTTTGGAAGGAATGATGCTAAAGCTGAAACTCCAGTACTTTGGCCACCTCATGTGAAGAGTTGACTCATTGGAAAAGACTCTGATGCTGGGAGGGATTGGGGGCAGGAGGAGAAGGGGACGACAGAGGATGAGATGGCTGGATGGCATCACTGACTGGATGGACGTGAGTCTGAGTGAACTCCGGGAGTTGGTGATGGACAGGGAGGCCTGGCGTGCTGCGATTCATGGGGTCGCAAAGAGTCGGACACGACTGAGTGACTGATCTGATCTGATCTGAGAAATAGCAAAATGAATTAATGAATTAGCTTATTCTAATTACTTGATTAGAAAAAAAATGTAGAAAAAAATCATGGTTTAAGAAACATACTCTCACCATTTCACTGAGACCTCTTCTTGGATAAAATTCAGGGATACTTGTAGAATTATTAGTTCCTGGGAAATGTAAAATCCTATTTAGGATTTTCAGTAGGAATGTAGTAAAAGTGACTATCCCTTAAATATAGAATCTTCCGAAATTATCCTACAACTATATTCTCCTTCTTGGAACTAAACACGTAATGCAACTGTCTTATATTCATGATTACTTAGAAATAAGTAAAGAAAAAAATCACTTGTGCACACAGTGTATAATTCCAAATACACTTACAAGAGAATCTGAAAGGTGTTGCCAATTACTATTAAGCAGTATGTCTGACTTAAGATATTCACGCTAGTTCAAGTGTGGCTGAGACCATGGCATGTTAGGTTGGCAACTATCATAGTGACCTGCTAAAAAGCCTTACCTGTCATCTATTAAATAAGAGAACTGAAATGCGAGGGATACAATAACATTGCCTAACCTGGCCCAGCATGTTACTGGCAAAGTCCAGGATTAGAACCCAGGATTCCCAGTTCCCAGCCCAATACCCCAAATTGCTCCTCTCCCCACATTGCTAAAAGTTGATCTTTTAGCTTTTCCATACTAAATCAACTCCAGGCCTGTGGACCAGGGAGCCTCTCCCAGTGGATCAGAGAAGCAGCCTCATCAGAAATTAGGTTGTTTGCTTCTTTCTTGAAAACACATTTTTTGGCATCATCTTTTCCTAGGGCTTTGGCTTAAAATTTTTTTTTCCTAAGGGAGATCTTATTTGTGTTAACATATTTTGAGAGCTAACCAGTGTCATGGCTGTGCCTTGAGCAAGGCGTTAAAAGGAACATCTGTCTGATAACCACATGTGGACAAGATGCAGAGTAGTAGATTTAATAGTGAATTAATCCCTCAAGAATCTCACTTGAAGTTCATCAGCCTTTTCTTCTGCTGTTTAGAAAACTCATTCAATTAGCTATAATCACTTATAGGACATATCCCTTAATGTGTTAGCATCATGAAATTTCTCAAACAGGCAATCCTGGTGAAAGAATAATCCAATCCTATGGTTAGACTATCTTCTATTAGACTTTCTTAAAATACAGAACAATGAAGTTATGGAGAGAAGGAAAACAAAACAGGAAAACAACAACAACAACAACACTTGGTCCGGGATCTAGACCACGGCTATAACTCTATCCTTAAAAATGGTTCACTTGGCAGCAACTTAACCAGTGCAATAACTTACAAAGAATAGTAAATCGGCACATAATGGGAACTTTGGGTATAAAATACCTTTTAGACAGGCTTTGCTTATTTTATTTATGCGTATTTGCTTTATTTTTGTCACAAAATGTAGCAAGTATTTTTTTCAAGTTTTGTCGAATAAAGAGAGCCCTAAAACAATCTCAATAACATCCACTCCTTAGTGAAGAAAAAACCTTTTTCTTAAATTATAGCGTCTCCTGGCAGGACAGTGATGAGTTCTATTTCTTCAGGGATTTTATCCAGTTCTCCAGACTTGAAGGAATCAACAGATGGAGGAGGGAAAAGAAGTACATGGCAGAAGTCCCCGTGTCACACTGGGTCGGCCTGGACTGCCCTGGGGTCCCTTCTGTCTGGGACAGGAGGAGGGTGAGGCTGGCTGATGCAGAGGAACAGGTCTGCTCTGTGTCTGGCCACTTAATGTCAGCTGGCAGGGGCAAGACTCCACGAGTCAGCAGCTTATCAGCCCCGGTACTCTCGGGAAAGCGCACCACTGAAGGATGGGCCCTATGGGGGCAGGACTTCATCAGCTCAACCATCTGAGTTCTGCTTCCTATTATAACTCCTTTTCACAGGAGAAATGATTTCCTAGTGGTCGGGCAGGTTCAGATTTATTGCTTTACTTGCTGGCTATTGGATTAGGAGAAAAATTCACCATCAGAATTCCTTAGCAACGCTGAAAGGTCATTTGTCTCATCAAATTCTGTCCTTTCATTGCACTCTTTCTATCTCAAATTTCTCTAATGGTTCCTTAATAATTCTAGCATTTGGTCTCAGCAGCCTTCTCTGCACAAAACACCTGTTTGGGCAAAGTTCAAAACGCCTCTGTATTCACTAAAAACAATCTGTTTGAGGGCGTGCATTTCTAATAATTCTAAAGTTCTTATTTCCATTGTCAGCATATCCACATTCAAGCTATTATAAAGCACACATACACACTTTTAAGTATCTAGACCCTCAAGGACTATTTTGAGGAAATTCACCCACAGATCTACACAACTGGCACTGAGGCAGAATACTGTAATATTAGGATATGTAGTAATAAAGGATATGCGTTACTGACATCAAGTTTTTCCAAAGAATAATGCTTATTTTGATTACTATCCATAATAATGGATAGTATCATGATTAATAGCTACAAGAGGATGCATTAATTTAAAAATCAGTTTCTAAGCAAGTCAGTATTTTAGTTGCATAACAGATTATACATATTCAGATAAATTTCTTACTGTTTGTTTAATTTCTAGAAACTCCAGTACATATATGATATTCTTATTCTCCTTATTATTAATAATATGCCTAGTCTGACTTTTTGATTTGAGTACACCTCTCATGATTTATGGCTATTCACACATTTTAACTCATTTTGAGACACTGTGGTCAGTTCCATACTGCAGAGGATGCCAGTCCTTTGAGTCACCATGGCATAAAGAAAACAGATTGTGACCTGCAACTGGACAGGTTGGATGGACTTTAAGGCATGGGTCCTCCTCTGGCCCCTACTCATGCCTAGCACCCTGTGAGGGTCCTTGACCAGATGCCACTGTCCAATAAGCTGCAGATGCCAGTATGTGGCACAAGTATTTGGCAACATGTCAAATGAAAGGCAGCAAAGCACAGTGGAAGGTGGCTTTGGAGTCAAACAGATTGGGTTTAAATCCTGCTCTGACACTTAATCTGTGAAATAACCTTGGGCAGCTTATTTTACAGGTCTCTGACTTCCAGAGAGAAAATTAATCATAAAGAGTTATAGTTGGGTTTTCATATGGCTGGCCGTCGAGAGTAGTGGTTAAAGGCATAGCTTTCTAAGTTTCATCCTGCGCTGCCTGTTTTCTAGTTGCTCAACCTCGGGCAGTTCACATAAATCATGCTACGTCTTTGTTTCCTCACCTGCACATGGGGGTAATGATTAACTCTCACAGGGTTTTGGAAGGATTAAATTTTTTAAATAAATGAAAAACCATCTTTCACAATACTTGGCATGTGGTAAGCACTCAATATTAGCCAGTTATTTTTATGAAAGTGAAAGAAAGTAAAAGTGAAGTCGTGTCCGACTCTTTGCGACCCCTTGGACCACCAGGCTCCTTCGAAAGCATCTTGATTGATTTTCCAGGCAAGAATACTGGAGTGGGATGCCAAGTGGATCTCAAATTCCTAGCATTAGTGGGCATGCCATCCTCTAGCCCAGTGTCTCTTTCATCCATGCTCTGTCTGTGCCTTCTGTTCTCTGTGTTCTAAGACCACGAGGCCATAACTGGGAGAATGAAAATAACTGCAGAGCTAGTGAAAGGAACTTGTAGTTAGAAAATTTCCTTGAAAATATACTCTACTGTTCAACTTAGTTCTTAGTTTAAAGCTCTTAAAACAATATCTTTGAAATATCTAATCCTTAAGCCAGATATGATGAAGAAAAAGCATACATCACTTGTCCTCTTTGCTGAAACATCTATGTTTATTTTTTAGTGAAATAGTTGTAGCTGATGTAAACACTTAGCAATCAAGACGCTTCTGAAGTGTTTTCCTATTTTCATTAAATATTGTTTATCCCAAAAAGGAATGCTTTATGCTTTCAGCATTACTTTTAGAATGATACATATTTATGAGATAACATACTACTTTTAGAACTTTTTTGCATTTAAGTTTCTAAAAAATATTTACATAAGTTTTCCTCAAGCATTTGTGTAATTCTCTCAAGTATACTCTTTGATGATTTTACATATACATGTTCCTTTCATCTCTTAATCGCAGATTTATCTCATTATTCAATCAGAATATTTTAGATGAATACTGAAATAATTATTGGCTTTTAAAAAATCATGTAATCATAGCTGGGTATGGATGTAAATGATATACATATCTTATTAGTTTTAAAATATACTCATTTTTTACTCCAAATTTGAAACAGATGGATTTTTAAATTACTTTTGAAATACAGTTTATATTTATAAATAAAGGTGGCTTAACCTTGCTATCATCTAAAGAAAGTTCATTTATAATTTATAAACTTTGTTTATAATTTATAAACTTTGAAAATGTAGAAGACTCTTCTATTTACCACTGGTACATAACTTATGCATAGATATCTGTGTATATATGTACATATATGTCAAAATATTAAATATAAATATATAGTATTATGTGTTAAATTAGCAGCAGTATATGCTATTAATGTAGTCAAGGTACCATCTTGGCATTCTCTAATCATTTTTTTCCATCCTATCCCTTCTCCTGCCATCACTACTGGTCATGATTGTTGTACCTTCCATACCCATGCAATAATTATGATGGAAGATGCCAAAGGATTCTCTTTCTGTGCTCTGCATCCCTTCCTTTTACCAAAAAAAAAAAAAATTACTTATTTGGCTGTGTCAGGTCTTAGCCTTGGCACAAGGGATCTAGTTCCCTGATCAGGGATCAAACCCAGACCCCCTGCATTGGGAGAGTGGAGTCTTAGCCACTGGATCACCAGGAAGTGAAAGAAAGTGAAAGTCGCTCAGTCGTGTCTAACTCTTTGCAACGCCATGGACTTATACAATCCATGGAATTCTTCAGGCCAGAATACTGGAGTGGGAGTCCTTTCCCTTCTCCAGGGGGTCTTCCCAACCTAGGAATCGAACCCAGGTCTCCCACATTGCAGGCAAATTATTTACCAGCTGAGCCACAAGGGAAGCCCAAGAATACTGGAGTGAATAGCCTACCCCTTCTCCAGTGATCTTCCTGACCCAGGAATCAAACCAGGGTCTCCTGCACTGCAGGTGGATTCTTTACCAACTGAGCTATCAGGGAAGCCCTAGGACCACCAGCAAAGTCCCCTTCTCATGGTATCTCCATCTTCCCCCAGCTTCCACCTCACCCCAACACACCCACATGGGCCATGCACTCCTGTGTGCACGCACACACACACATACACACAAACGTATGATGATACTTGATCAAGTCTATGCCTACAATGAAAGCTGCCTTATTTAAAATTTTATGTTATTTTCCTATGTTCAATCAGCTCATGGTACTTCTCAGGTCTACTATATTCTTCTATTTTTCTATATATTCATTCCATTAATTTTTCAGAGTCTGATATTGAAACTTCAACTAAAAATCTAAATTTATCCACTTAAAAAATAATTATATTAATAATATATAGTGGAGCTATATGTAACTTTGTTCTGTATTTTCCAAGTCGCCTGTAAATGTATTATCATACTTTTATATATCAATAACCTCAGATATGCAGATGACACCACCCTTATGGCAGAAAGTGAAGAGGAACTAAAAAGCCTCTTGATGAAAGTGAAAGTGGAGAGTGAAAAAGTTGGCTTAAAGCTCAACATTCAGAAAACGAAGATCATGGCATCTGGTCCCATCACTTTATGGGAAATAGATGGGGAAACAGTGGAAACACTGTCAGACTTTATTTTTTTTTGGCTCGAAAATCACTGCAGATGGTGATTGCAGCCATGAAATTAAAAGATGCTTACTCCTTGGAAGGAAAGTTATGACCAACCTAGATAGCATATTGAAAAGCAGAGACATACTTTGCCAACAGCGGTCCATCCAGTCAAGGCTATGGTTTTTCCTGTGGTCATGTATGGATGTGAGTTGGACTGTGAAGAAAGCTGAGCATCGAAGAATTGATACTTTTGAACTGTGGTGTTGGAGAAGACTCTTGCGAGTCCCCTGGACTACAGGGAGATCCAACCAGTCCATTCTAAAGGAGATCAGCCCTGGGTGTTCTTTGGAAGGAATGATACTAAAGGTGAAACTCCAGTACTTTGGCCACCTCATGCAAAGAGTTGACTCATTGGAAAAGACCCTGATGCTGGGAGGGATTGGGGGCAGGAGGAGAAGGGGACGACAGAGGATGAGATGGCTGAATGGCATCACCAACTCGATGGACATGAGTTTGAGTGAACTCTGGGAGGTAGTGATGGACAGGGAGGCCTGGCATGCTGTGATTCATGGGTTACCAAAGAGTCGGACATGACTGAGTGACTGAATTGAACTGAACTGATAATTTAAAAAATAAAAATAATTTTTAAATATTATTTTCCATTGTATCAGTATTTGTACATAGATAAATTATACATATATAATTAAAATAAACATTAAGTTGCATATACATTTATATCTTTATGTATACCATATAAAATTATGTATTTATATATATGACCACACATAATTTGTTTCTTTCTTTTTGGTCAGAGTGATTTTTCCTTTCAGTTGTTAGTATGGTGCATTAGTTCAGTTCAGTTCAGTCAGTCAGTCGTGTCTGACTCTTTGCGAACCTATGGATCACGGCATGCCAGGCCTCCCTGTCCATCACCAACTCCCGGAGTTCACTCAAACTCATGTCCATGGAGTCGCTGATGCCATCCAGCCATCTCATCCTCTGTCGTCCCCTTCTCCTCCTGCCCCCAATCCCTCCCAGCATCAGAGTCTTTTCCAATGAGTCAACTCTTTGCATGAGGTGGCCAAAGTACTGGAGTTTCAGCTTTAGCATCATTCCTTCCAAAGAAATCCCAGGGCTGATCTCCTTCAGAATGGACTGGTTGGATCTCCTTGCAGTCCAAGGGACTCTCAAGAGTCTTCTCCAACAACACACTTCAAAAGCATCAATTCTTCGGTGCTCAGCTTTCTTCACAGTCCAACTCACATCCATACATGACCACTGGAAAAACCATAGCCTTGACTAGATGGACCTTTGTTGGCAAAGTATGTCTCTGCTTTTCAATATGCTATCTAGGTTGGTCATAACTTTCCTTCCAAGGAGTAAGCGTCTTTTAATTTCATGGCTGCAGTCACCATCTGTAGTGATTTTCGAGCCAAAAAAAATAAATTCTGACAGTGTTTCCACTGTTTCCCCATCTATTTCCCATGAAGTGATGGGACCAGATGCATAGAAGAAGCTAAATACTCTTCTCCCAATGACTTCTCAACTTGGGAAGACAAATGATGCCTTTTACAGACATCTCCTTTCTGTATACAGTATTTCTTGGCCATAACTCGGAGCAGGTGAGAGTTGCAAATAGGGGAATGGCACACACTGTCTTGAGTATTTCTTTATGTGTGCAGCTGCAGTCTCCATAGATATTAGGTTTGAAGATGTTTTTCTACACTGCATTTAGATTATGTCAAAAGGAGTCAGAGTTAATAAACACAGGCTGTGAGAAAGATAGTAAATTTTTAAAAACACAAGTACAAAAACCCTTTTATTCCAAGTTCCTGGCTCAGTACCTAGCACATATAGTGGGCACTCAAAATATATAGATTACATGACTGATTGGATGAATTAATATAGTACTATCTTGGTTCAAGTAACAATGAAAATTGGGAAGGATGAAACTTCTCTTCATTTCCAGGAATGCATTACTATGAATGCTGAAGACAGAGATGAGAACCTGGTGGCCCAGAACACATGTTCTGTTTCCCAATCATGCAAAAAGAAACTTAACAAGTTTTCTATTAGAGAATCAGAGTCATCATCTGCTTATAGAACCCTAGACATGGATGGAGATCAAACAAAGAAGTTGAAGAGAGGTCAGTTAGTCAAACATACTCATATTTCTTAATCAATAAGCTTGTGAAACAATGAAAACTTTGTTCTCACCCTGTGGCCTCAGTCAATCCATGAATAAAGCTCCGGACTCAACAGAAAGTTTGTGAAAAACAGTCTCATAATGACAGTCTGGTATTACCTAGGTCTTGCTGGATCATAGAAAAAGCAAGAGAGTTCCAGAAAAACATCTATTTCTGCTTTGTTGATTATGCCAAAGCCTTTGACTGTGTGGATCACAATAAACTGTGGAAAATTCTGAAAGAGATGGGAATACCAGACCACCTGACCTGTCTCTTGAGAAACCTGTATGCAGGTCAGGAAACAACAGTTAGAACTGGACATGGAACAACAAACTGGTTCCAAATAGGAAAAGGAGTACATCAGTCTGTATATTGTCACCCTGCTCATTTAACATATATGCAGAGTACATTATGAGAAATGCTGGACTGGAAGAAGCACAAGCTGGAATCAAGATTGCTGGGAGAAATATCAATAACCTCAGATATGCAGACGACACCATCCTTATGGCAGAAAGTGAAGAGGAACTCAAAAGCCTCTTGATGAAAGTGAAGGAGGAGAGTGAAAAAGTTGGCTTAAAGCTCAACATTCAGAAGATGAAGATCATGGCATCTGGTCCCATCACTTCATGGGAAATAGATGGGGAAACTGTGGAAACAGTGTTAAACTTTATTCTTTGGGGCTCCAAAATCACTGCAGATGGTGACTGCAGCCATGAAATTAAAAGACACTTACTCCTTGGAAGGAAAGTTATGACCAACCTAGATAGCATATTGAAAAGCAGAGACATTACTTTGCCAACAAAGGTCTGTCTAGTCAAGGCTATGGTTTTTCTAGTAGTCATGTATGGATGTGAGAGTTGGACTGTGAAGAAAGCTGAGCACCGAAGAATTGATGCTTTTGAAGTGTGTTGTTGGAGAAGACTCTTGAGAGTCCCTTGGACTGCAAGGAGATCCAACTAGTCCATTCTGAAGGAGATCAGTCCTGGGTGTTCATTGGAAGGACTAATGTTGAAGCTGAAACTCCAGTACTTTGGCCACCTCATGCAAAGAGTTGACTCATTGGAAAAGACCCTAATGCTGGGAAGGATTGGGGGCAGGAGAAGGGGACAACAGAGGGTGAGATGGCTGGATGGCATCACCAACACGATGGATATGGGTTTGGGTAGACTTCGGGAGTTTGGGTTTGGGTAGACTTCGGGAGTTGGTGATGGACAGGGAGGCCTGGCATGCTGAGATTCATGGGTTCACAAAGAGTCAGACATGACTGAGTGACTGAACTTGAACTTACTGATCATTGTAAGGGTTTCCCTGGTGGCTCAGTGGTAAAGAATCCACCTGCCAATGCAGGAAACTTGGGTTCAATCCCTGAGTCAGGAAGAACCCCTGGGAGAAGGAAATGACAACCCACTCCAGTATTCTTGAAGGAGAAATCTCATGGACAGAGGAGCCTGGTGGGCTATATAGTGCATGGGGTCTCGAAAGAGTCATACATGACTTGATAACTAAAGAGCAACTGATCATAGTGCAGCTACATTTTATTAACGGCTGCTTAAGTTAAATGACATACTGAAGTCCAATAAAAATGTCTTCCATGCACTGAGTCAACATACTACACACTCCTTAAGAAGTTTTTAATGCTTGTACCGAAAATAAATGCGCTAGGAGGCTTGGCCACTGTCACCTTTAAAGAAAATGTCATCAGCAATCTAACCTTCTTCACAGTCTTTCTGGACATGGGTGACCACTTAAGGAATAGCCCTACAAAGGATGCTCAGTGTACAACTGACCAGGTTCTTCTTTGGAAAAGAGAAACCCAGCTGACCTTCCTGATCTCCCCTGACGCAGCATTTGCTTAGACTGATGCATCTGCATACAGTCCGTGCTGCCTAATTCTTTCTAACTTAGTAACAAAAACATGGCAAGATGGGATACAGACCATGTTTCATGCATTTTAATGTCCTAATATTTGTGAACTTGGAATGAAATGTAAAATATACCCAATTTGAGCAGCCTAGCATGCTGCCTGCCTGGGCATCTGTTTATTTCTAGCTTTTCTACCTCTTAGTCATTTCACTTCTGCTTTTAATTGTAACTGCCACTTTTATGCTGATGGCACAAATCCTCAGGCTCTTTTTAATGACACTTGCTATCCTGCTCCTGAGCCCTGTCTCATCTAAAGTAATGGCTTAATCTCAATTGCTTTCAAATTTATGTTTATACACAAGAAGTGTTTTCTTGGATAAGAGAGTTCCATTTTTTTTTAATGTCTTATTTCTTGTTTAATTTGCACATTGGCTAACCATGTCCAGAGGTTGGTCTCCAGGACTGCATAATTTTTCACTCATGTCTTAGTCTCTCCACATTCCATCACAACTAAAGCCTTCAATCACATTATCCGGTTGCACATCATGACTTTGGTTGCACATTGCCACCTACTCTACTTAATTAAATAATTTGTTGACACACTCAGATTTCTGTTTACTCTAGCCCAGGCATTCCAGCCAAAATAATTATATCTAGGGCTTCAGGATCTGCCTGTAGTAAAATGTTGAAGTAGGGAAAATTTTTCTTTGAACTTTCTCCCAGATGACTTATCAGCTCTATTTCCTTTTTTTTTTTTTTTTTTTTTCTTTTCTCTATTTCATTTCCTTCCTCTTAGTTTGTGAACTGATCATCTGTTCTGGATATTCTCATCCATTCTTGATTTTAAATATTCTTCTTCATTGTCCTTAAATCTAACTATATATTCATTATCCCTATCTGGTTAAAAAATACAAAGGAATTAGCTAAACTCCAATCCTACTATTCCCACTAAGATAATAGTAAGTAAGAAGCCTGTTGGTTCTTGAGCACTTAAGTTAGTTCAAGACTGTTGAAGATAAAGTACTAATTGAGGGTCATGGGTGCTCAATGCCCCATGGCAGGTGTTAGGGGTATGAAAGGGAATAAGACACTAGTCCTTGAATTCCCAAAGCATGAATTCTAGTAAAGAAAACAGACATAGACATAGAAAATCATAAAGTCTTATGATGAGTTTCACAACAATTTTGGATCATATGGATCTAAGGAATACAGATAATGGGCAATGACTCTGAGCCACCTTTGTTTGATCTATATATTCTGCTTTCTTTCTGAAATAGATGTTGTTTTTTTCTGTTTTTTTATTAATAGTAATTGCTAGCAGTTATTGAGAAAATACCATGTGATATTTAAGGGTAGCTCT
Organism: Bubalus bubalis; assembly: GCF_019923935.1. Taxonomy (NCBI): domain Eukaryota; kingdom Metazoa; phylum Chordata; class Mammalia; order Artiodactyla; family Bovidae; genus Bubalus; species Bubalus bubalis. The sequence continues at coordinate 35,663,023 of NC_059160.1, forward strand.
AAATATATTACATATATTAACGCATCTAATTTCTCATTAAGGCTTCCAGTAAGTTAGTTGACTCTTATATCCTCATTTTATAGATGATAAAACCAAGGTGCAGAAAGATTAAATTACCTATGTAAAGTCCCACAGACAGTAAGTGTTAAAGATATCATTTAAATCCAGTCATTTTGGTGGCTCATTTTGGCTCTAGAGCAGCATGGTCCAAAAGAAGTTTCTGTGGTAATCAAAATGTTCTATAACCTGTGCTTTCCAACACAGCAGCCACTAGTCACATGTGGCTATTATTTTAATTTTTAATTTTAATAGGCACAGCTTGTGACCACCAGACTCTGCTCCTTTATAGGGCAAGGTGATGCGGAAATGGAAAAGAGGGACCTATCTGAACAAAGACATCTGGGGTGATCTTCCATCAGAGATGTTGATAGTTTAATAGGCTGCTCTAGAAAATACTTCAAGACCTGCAGGAATAAATGCTCTGAAGGTAGAATAATTAGTATGAATTTGAAATTTAAAGGGTAGTGCATCCTACCAGTAACCTCTCATCAAGACACTTCCATCTACTAACAGAAGGTACCAGTTACCTTCAGGCTTGCTCCTTCTAACACTCAGGAGAAAGGATGTTGGACCTCAGAAGACCTTGAATGGAATTTAAGTGCTGACTTTTATTTTGAGTACTGAATTCCCGGACAATCAAAGACAAACAAAAATATAAGTTTGAGAAGGAGAGAGAGAAGAAATGTTCCTGACATGGGAGTAATAATAATATTGACAACAACAATAATAGCACTTATTGAATATATTCTATAAGTCTAGCAGGGAGCTTTGGTGCATTTTACATCTGATATCATCCTTATAACATGGTAAGGTTGGAACTAATTTTTCTCTTCCTCATAGAACTATTTTTTTTTTAAATTTTATTGGAGTATATTTTATTTACAATGTTGTGTTATTATCAGGTATACAGCAAAGTGAATCAGTTAAACATATATATAAAATCCCCTTTTTTTAAAGATTCCTTTCCCATATAGGTCATTACAGAGTGTTGAGTGGAGTTCCCTGTACTATACAGTAAGTTCTTCAATTCAGTTCAGTTCAGTCACTCAGTCATGTCCGACTCTATGTGACCCCATGAATCGCAGCATGCCAGGTCTCCCTGTCCATCACCAGCTCCCGGAGTTCACCCAAACTCATGTGCATCGAGTCATGTGATGCCATCCAGCCATCTCATCCTCTGTCATTCCCTTCTTCTCCTGCCCCCAATCCCTCCCAGCATCAGGGTCTTTTCCAGTGAGTCAACTCTTCACATGAAGTGGCCAAAGTATTGGAGTTTCAGCCTCAGCATCAGTCCTTCCAATGAACACCCAGGACTGGTCTCCTTTAGGATGGACTGGTTGGATCTCCTTGCAGTCCAAGGGACTCTCAAGAGTCTTCTCCAGCACCACAGTTCATAAGCATCAATTCTTCGGCACTCAGCTCTCTTCACAGTCCAACTCTCACATCCATACATGACTACTGGAAAAACCATAGCCTTGACTAGACAGACCTTTGTTGGAAAAGTAATATCTCTGCTTTTGAATATGCTATCTAGGTTGGTCATAACTTTCCTTCCAAGGAGTAAGTGTCTTTTAATTTCATGGCTGCAATCACTATATATATATATATATATATATATATATATATATATATGTACATATATGTCAATCCCAATCTCCCAATTTGCCCCTCCCCTCCCCTTTTGCTCCAGTAACTATAGGCTTGTTTTCTACATCTGCAACTCTATTTCTGTTCCACAGATAAGTTCATCTGTACCATTTTTTAGACCCTACATATGCTATGATATGCTACGCTACGCTAAGTCACTTCAGTCGTGTCTGACTCTGTACGACCCCATAGACGGCAGCCCACCAGGCTCCCCCGTCCCTGGGATTCACCAGGCAAGAATACTGGAGTGGGTTGCCATTTCCTTCTCCAATGCATGAAAGTGAAAAATGAAAGCAAAGTCGCTCAGTCGTGTCCGACTCTTAGCGACCCCATGGACTGCAGCCCACCAGGCTCCTCCATCCATGGGATTTTCCAGGCAAGAGTACTGGAGTGGGGTGCCATTGCCTTCTCCGAGACCCTACATATAAGCCATATCATATGATACTTGTCTTTCTTTTCTGACTTACCACTCAGTATGACAATCTCTAGGTCCAACCATGTTGCTGCAAATGGCATTATTTTGTCCTTTTCTATGATTGAGTATTATTCCATTGTATATATGTACTACATCTCCTTTACCCATTCATCCATCGATGGACATTTTAGGTTTCTCCCACGTTCTGGTTATCATAAATAGTACTGCAATGAACACTGGAGTGCATGTATCTTTTTGAATTATACTGGATCATGTAGTACTCTATTTTTAGTTTTTTAAGGAACCTCCATACTGTTCTCCCTAGTGGATGCACCAGTTTACATTCCCACCAACTCTTGCCTGGAAAATCCCATGGATAGAGGAGCCTGGTGGGCTGCAGTCCATGGGGTCACTAGGAGTTGGACACGACTGAGCAACTTCACTTTCACTTTTCACTTTCATGCATTGGAGAAGGAAATGGCAACCCACTCCAGTGTTCTTGCCTGGAGAATCCCAGGAACGGCAGAGCCTGGTGGGCTGCCATCTATGGGGTTGCACAGAGTTGGACAGGACTGACGCGACTTAGCAGCAGCAGCAACAATATAGGAAGGTTCTCTTTTCTCCACACCCTCTGCAGCATTTATTATCTGTAGAGTTTTTGATGATGGCCATTCTGATCAAGGTGGGACTTCGTTTTGCAAATGGAAACATAAACAGGGAGGTTATGAAGTTTGTCCAAGATCATATGTCATATAAGTTGCAGAATCAGGGTTTAAGTCCTACCGTCTGGATCCAAAGCCTATGCTTTTTCCTCTAAATTACCTTCCTGCTAATACCTCCTCACACTGCAGGCCACACTGCCTCTCTGCTGCCTCAAGAGCAAATGCTGGCATCTCAAGGTGTCTCCCCATCAGGGTTCATGATGCCCGGGGGCCTTTCCACCAGGCAGGGCAGCAGGAGTGGCCAAATCTGTGGTGTTTGCTCAGGAGAACACACAGAGTGTGGGACCTCCAGATACTCTGGAATAATGCAGTACGCCAGGGTCCCTGACCACCTTTTAACTCTCCTTTGGAAATCACTGACATCATGCAGGCCTTATCTTTGAACCACTTTTTAAAAATCCACAACTGGGACTCCCTGGTGGTCCAGTGGCTAAGACTCCAGGCTCCCTATGCAGGGGGCCTGGGTTCGATCCCTGGTCAGGGAACTAGATCCCACATGCCACAACTAAAAATCCTGTGTCCCACAACTAAGATTCGGTGCAGACAAATAAAGAATGTAAAAAAAAAATCCATAATTATTAAACAACAGGAAAGAAGACTGAGGTGAGACTAATTAGAGGGGGAAAAATCATATTCTCTTGAGGATGGTGATCAGCTGTTTTTTGTTTAACATGACTAAACAGAGGCAATGATTGTAAAGGTTCTTGTGCAGTGTCGAGGGTAAACAAGAGAAACACCTTCCTGGCAGTGAAGATAGGTTGTCAGTGATTTCTGAAGATACATTGTCAGTGATAGGTGGTCAGTCATTTCTGATTGTCACCAGAAATGACAATCTCTGATTGTCATTTTGGAATCTCTTCCTCTTGAGAGAAAATAATAATAATCACAGAAACCAATTAAATATTTGGGAAATAATGTGAACTATCAAGAGACTACACTTAGGTTCTAGAACCTCGGCATGTGTGGAAATTTTCCTACTTTCCTTTAAGATGTAGAATGACAGTATCTGGAGCACTTTGAAAAGTGCCTGGATTGATATCTTAGGTAGTTTCGGATGGTAAGGAATGGACTCATAACTTCTCAAGATAGTTGTGCCTCCAAGAAGAACTGACTCCTGTGATTAGTTCAGACTGAAAAAAATTAAAGTATGAAAATAGGCCTCTCTTTTCCATGTCTTTATTTTTCCATGTTTCCTGAAACTTCTGTTAGTGTTTATGGGTAGGAAGGAAACATTTAATTTAACCAAAGAAGTATTGAAATCTTAGAGTAACAGAGGAAAAAGACAAGCACCCTGAAAAATATGAATGATTAAATATAAATTTTGTAGACTATTTTTCTGAGCTTGTATGTGTGTGTGCGCCTGTGTGTGTGTGTCAGAGAGAGAAATAGAGAACTTTTTCTTAAAAGTATTTATTCTAGCCTAATAGTTTGATTTGAGATACACTCCAGTACAGTTCTGCAGTGGGCGGACAAAATACGTACCAGACAGACATAGAAGATGGCAAAAGGTCTTGCTTAAGTACCTGAAACGAGGAAAGCCGGCTAACTCCAGAGTCCCCACAGAACTGAGTTCTAACCCCCCAGTTTGTGTGCTCACCTTGAATTTATACGAATTTCTTTAATATCATGTCTCAATTCATCTTCTTTTTCTTAAAACATTTCAAAACACTAAGATAATTTTTTTTTAGATTTCAGCTCACAAAGTAATTCAAGAATTTGTTTTCTTCCACGTGAAAAGCACTGTACTAAAGGTACACTTCACTCTAGATATGGCCTAAAAATATTAACCCTGCAGAAGCCTTTTAACCTCTTTTCATCTCTGCATTCAGTTAGCCAAGACAAAACCCTGTCATGGCTCTCAAATGGTTACTGCTGCTGCTGCTGCTAAGTCGCTTCAGTCGTGTCCGACTCTGTACGACCCCATAGATGGCAGCCCACCAGGCTCCCCCGTCCCTGGGATTCTCCAGGCAAGAATACTGGAGTAGGTTGCCATTTCCTTCTCCAATGCATGAAAGTGAAAAGTCAAAGTGAAGTCGCTCAGTCGTGTCCAACTCCTAGCGACCCCATGGACTGCAGCCTACCAGGCTCCTCCGTCCATGGGATTTTCCAGGCAAGAGTTACTGGGCCAAGCAAATAACGTAAATAAACTTGAAGCCAAGATGCTTCGTTTGCATATTAACCAAAAGGCACATTCTTTTGTTCCGCAAAGAAACCTGTTTTTTTTTTTTTTTAATACAGTGCTCCCTCAGATTATATCCTCTTTTCCTATTTTTGACAAAGACAGAAATATCTTTCTTCTTGACTCCACTACAAGAAAACAATAATACAAACACAATGATCAAGGTCAACAGATCACTGTCTACAATATTGCCAGCCTGTCAGAGACTGCCAGAATTCAGCCCCATCTACAGCAGCATGTGCTACCCACTGTGGCTGGTGGCTTCTATGCAGGAACACAGGCCCAGTGATGCCTGATATTCCAATTTTTCAAGAGAAGCCTAACATTTAGATTTTTTATTTGAAACACACTCAAAAATTTTGGCGACCAATTCAAAAAATTAGAAGAACTCAGGACTTCCCTGGTGGTCCAGTGGTTAAGAATCTGCCTTCCAATGCAGCAGACTGGGGTTTGATCCCTGGTTGGGGAACTAAGATCCCATATGCCACAGGGCAACAAAGCCTGTGCACCATGACAAGACAAAGCCTGTGTGTCCCAACAAAGACCCAGTACAGTCAAACATAAAAATAAATACGTAAATAAAACAGAGACACCATTATTAAAAAGAAAAAAAAAACTATAAGAACTCAACTAGGGTCATCACTTTGGAGAAAAAACAATACACAGTCAGGACCATCTGTGGCCTGGAGGCTGTCAGTTTAAGACTTTTGGACAAGTTGATTTCTAAGGTTTTCTCCCTACTCAAATAGTTTTGTGATTTTCATTGGGAGATCCTGAAGTTTGGATCACAGTGGCATGAATCCTATTAAAATCATAGCTACTGCTGCCAGAGTGAGTCTCAGCATTACCTGCATCCTGAAAAAAAGAATTGCCTCAGAGAAGCCATTCATTACATTTAATAAAGTACCTGGTAACAAGAGGCTCAGAGGCAGTTCATTAAATTGTAATAGGAGAAAAGGGAACCCTCTTACACTGTTGGTGGGAATGCAAACTAGTACAGCCACTATGGAGAACAGTGTGGAGATTCCTTAAAAAACTGGAAATAGACATGCCTTATGATCCAGCAATCCCACTGCTGGGCATACACACTGAGGAAACCAGAAGGGAAAGAGACACGAGTACCCCAATGTTCATCGCAGCACTGTTTATAATAGCCAGGACATGGAAGCAACCTAGATGTCCATCAGCAGATGAATGGATAAGAAAGCTGTGGTACATATACACAATGGAGTATTATTCAGCCATTAAAAAGAATACATTTGAATCAGTTCTAATGAGGTGGATGAAACTGGAGCCTATTATACAGAGTGAAGTAAGCCAGAAAGAAAAACACCAATACAGTATACTAACGCATATATATGGAATTTAGAAAGATGGTAACAATAACCCTGTGTACGAGACAGCAAAAGAGACAGTGATGTATAGAACAGTCTTATGGACTCTGTGGGAGAGGGAGAGGGTGGGAAGATTTGGGAGAATGGCATTGAAACATGTAAAATATCATGTATGAAACGAGTTGCCAGTCCAGGTTCGATGCACGATACTGGATGCTTGGGGCTGGTGCACTGGGACGACCCAGAGGGACGGAATGGGGAGGGAGGAGGGAAGAGGGTTCAGGATGGGGAACACATGTATACCTGTGGTGGATTCATTTTGATATTTGGCAAATCTAATACAGTTATGTAAAGTTTAAAAATAAAATAAAATTAAAAAAAAAAAAATAAATTGTAATAGGAAATATGCATGTTTAGGTGCTAGTTATAATTCTCTTGAGACCTATGGAATAATAGACCATTGATATTTGATGGCATTGGGCTCTCCAGATGGCTCAATGCTAAAGAATCCACCTGTCAATGCAGGAGATGTAGGTTCGATCCCTGGATCAGGAAGATCCCCTGGAGAAGGAAATGGCAATCTGCTCTAGTATTCTTGCCTGGAGAATTCCCTGGACAGAGAAGCCTGGTGGGCTACAGTCCATGGGGTCGCAAAGAGGCAGACATGACTGATTGAGTACAAAACTGGGCACACATATTTGATGTAATTAATATTGACTGCAAGTTATGTAAGTTTCTGAAATGGAAATATCAATTTGGCATAGTATTGAACAAATTTTTACATCACCAGCACCCACAAAATCCAGTGTCAGAGAGAAAGCACAAATTAGGTCCTTGAGTGCACTCCCTGGGCCATAATGGTACCTCCCTGAACCCATTACTAGTCCCAAGGGTCCTGAAGAAACATGGTTTCCATTGTGATACATGCAGCCACTGTGTCAGCTTAAGGATCTCAAAGTAAGTAATGATATCTGAGAACAGTAGTTCCAGAGAACATGAACTGACTTCTTGGCTCGCCACTTCTTTGTTGTGTATGCTTGGACAAAATACTTAAAGTCTCTGGACTCATTTTTCCATCTGCAAATAGGGGATTTTGTAAGGGTTAATCAAAACATTATTTATAAAAGGCTGACATAAGGTAGATATACTCATTGAAGTGAAAGAGTGTGAGCAACCAATTGGTTTTACCAAGCAGATCCCAGAATATCTAGGACAGGGTTTCTCATGAGAATATCCTAACACACTGGGGAGTTGCACCAGTGTTGGGAAAAGACAGGAGTTAGAGCGTGGGTGTTGGAAACAACACGTAGTCCAAAGCTTATCTTATTTCTACAGCAGCAGACTCACCCTCGGGGTGTTAGACATAGGAACATATACTCTAATAATAAAAGACACTGAGAAAATACAAGGATGCTTTTCACATTTTAAGAAACAAACTCCTTTATTCTTTGAACAGTTTGTTGTATTTAGATCATTATCAGAGTTCACTTAAAAAAATGGCCTACTTTATCACATTATCAGAGCAGAAATTCAAGCAAAATTGATCAAGCTAAGGAGCAGGGCTGGAAACTCATGCTACCCAAGCTCAGAATGTGCCAAGGATTCAATTTGGTTTATGAAAATATCAGAGACTGTCTCTGTCACAGCCGCCCTGACCTCATGAGACACTCTTCACCCACAAGGCCATGAAATAACCCCAGGTGGCCAGCTTCTAGGCTACCACAACCCTTTAAATTGTAGGTAAAACAAAACACAAGAGCATTTATCAAGAGTAGAATTGAAGGCTCAGAGAAAACTTTTGGTTGATGGATGCCCGTGATTTTTTTTTTCTTTTTCTGAAAGCAGGAGGAGAGAGGGTCCTTTCAAAATAAGTAGTAATTTAAAGCTTCTGATATTCCAACTTAGTGTTAATATCTTGGATTTTGGGTAGGTTCCCTCCCAGTAGTGATTTTTCAGTCTTCTAGGACTTGCATCTAACCTTTGGCCCAGTTTGCAGTCTCTTCTACCTAAAAGATAGTGCACAGATTGCCTGAGATATAGAATAACAGCTGTGTTTTTTCTGGCAGTTCAAACACTTTGAATATAGGTCTTGGCAGTTGAAGTGCTAGCCTGAAAACTCTGCATTGAAGTTCTTTGAGAATTTATCAATTTGTGTTTAGGGACTTTTCAAATGGAAAAATGAAGTTCTTCATGTTTTCACAAGCAGTTCCAAATTCAAAATTGTGTCAAGGGTAAAATGTTTCTGTGTTTGAAAGGCCAAGGCAGACTTACGTAACCCAGAAGAGGACAATCTAATGCTACCCCAGAAACAAATTATAGAGCTTTAAAAATGTGCTATTCCATAACTTGATGCAATAGGAAGTGGTTCTTTCTCACCCCTTAAGCGAACTGAATTTGGTTTTCATAATAAACCCATAAGGCCTAGAGAATTAGAAATTCAAATCATTTTCATAAATAAAGAAGGTTTTGTTTTATATTTTCCATATTTGGGAAGCCATCTCTCTGAGGAGTTTTGCCAGGGGCACGCTCTATGGGTTTTTCCAAGTTGCCACTGGTAATTGTGATCTTTGTACTTTTTTCTTCCCTTTTTTTAAACAGTTGGGACTTCAGAGTCTTAATCTGGCTGCCACACAGGTTTGTAGAATTTGTTAGCAAGATATTTTTCCAGACCAGGTTCTTCTTACTAATCCATCTTTCACTCATGGTTTAAGTTATGGAATGAGAGGTAGACTAACTACTTGACGGTAAAGGATATGTACAGAAAGTGTAGGGTACATTATAATTGTTAAGAAGTATGTGGAAGGTTTTCTGTTCCACTAACGGTTTATATACTGGAGTTTATATGCAAGAAGAGTTTCTGTTGTTGTTCAGTCTCTCAGTCAGGGCTGACACTTTGCGACTCCATGGACTGTAGCATGCCAGGCTTCCCTGTCTTTCACCATCTTCCGGAGCTTCTACAAAGCTTTATAGAGTTTCTACGAAGACAGTAGGCTGGCTTAACCAGCAACTCCAAGGACACCAACACCAAGTCCTTGACTGGTTTGGAACTGAGGGACTCAAGAGGTAAATTTGACATAAAGAATTGAGGAGAGATGAAAAGGGGGTGGCATGCATCACACACCCCCGACCTGGTGGCCTGTAATTCCAAAGCCCATGGTTTTTCCAAAACATTGTGCTGCATTCTATCTGTGACTATTTCCATTTGGGAACCCAGCAACTATGATTTTCAACCATAGATATATACAATGGAATATTTGCAAGCTGTGAGCTTGGTGAGGAATGGTGGTGAGTGAAAAAGCACTTTAAAATTCATCTTTAAAAGAATTTGATAAGACAACTATGCTTGGAGTTTGTATGCCAAGATTTTTTTGAAAGCTAAAGTTTGTAATAGAAACTCTGGTACACACCCTAAACCACCACAGAAAAAAACACAGGATGTTATAAGAAAGAATTTAAGAAGAAAATAATAACGGACTGGTACTCAAAGTCTTCCAGAAGTTTCTTTCACCCACAGCAGGATAAAACAGTAAAAATGAGTAACCAAATACTTCATTCTAAGGGTGGGACAAACTATTTTTTTTAGAAAAACATATAAAAGCCAATCCAAACCTTTATTCAAGTTGATATGTATTGTGAGTTTCTTGCTTTGTAGTGAGCACAGGTAGACAAAATGCTCTCCACAGAGCCTAGAAATGGAAGATCATGTGGTCATTGTATTTCCCTTTCAAAGGGCAAAACACCTTTCTACTACTCCTTACAAAATTAAAGTCTGATAGAATGGATCAATAGGTATAATCTTAGAAAGGTCAGTGCACTGAACAAACCAATGGTATTAACATAGCATCTCCCAAAATGATCATGCATTTCTATCCCACTTGCTTTCTTATTTTCTTTTCTTTTTTTTTTTTTTTTTTGCCTAATACAGCCATAGAAGCCATCTATGTTTCTTCCTTGCAAGTGTTTAATTGCAGACCATATTTTTATCAATCTTGCAATTTTCCAAAGTTCTTTCTTAATTTGGTTTTCTCAGCAAATGAGAAAAGCTAAGAAATCAGTAATATATAGAATTTTATTACCTGCAAGGATTTAGTGTTTTGGAGTGAATATTTTACTCAATTTCTATGCTGGAAAGTTCAGCAAAATTCATGTAAGTCTATAATATCTGAAAAGCATAAATTTCAGAAGGCCTATTTTGCTTTTATTTTCACTCAGTTTTTTATTTCACCATATTTTTTTTCTCACCCAATCAGATAAGAACATATCAATCAATTTATACTAAGGAAGTAATAACATTTATTTATTTCATAAATATTTGTTAAACACCTGACATGCCAGGCAAAAGTTAGGCACTGGGATCAGATACAAAAATCTAAAAAAGAATCTTTGCTCTTGTCAAATCTGTGAGGATCAAGCACAGAGGACAGATAAGCAAGAAATAAAATAAAGAGTGCTAAATTACAACAGTTTTAACATGTGCTTGGGCTTCCCTGGAGCTCACTGGTAGTAAAGAATCCACCTGCAGTGCAAGAGTTCTATCCCTCAGTTGGAAAGATCCCCTGGAGCAGGAAATGGCAACCAACTCACTCCAGTATTCTTGCCTAGGAAATCCCATGGACAGAGGAGCTTGGTGGGTTACAAAAATGGTGGGCCATGGGTTCACAAAAAGTCTGACATGACTTAGGGACTAAACAACAACAACAAAAACGTGTGCTTACAGGAGAGCACAAGTCAGAAGCACATGAGTTAGTTTAGATGGGACAAGGGAAAGCTGGTAAGAGGTAAATTCTATGAACATATTCCTTGTGAATACTTGTCAGTACCTAAAATCGTTATTCACTTATTTATTTCCATGTTTATTGACTGTGTGCTCCCAATAGTATGTAAGTTTCTACTGTATTTCTAGAGCCTAAACAAGGTCTGAAACACAATAAATATTTGCTGACTAAATAACTAACTAGTAAGAAATAAAGCTGAAGAGGTGGATAACAGCCTTCTAAGTTATGCTGACATGTTCAGACTTCATTTTCCAACCAGTAGAAAGCATGGAACAGTTTCCAGTGAGAGAATGGCATGATCTGATGTGCAGTATCACCCTAACTTCACAGAGAAAATGAATTTGGCAGAAGAGGAGAAGGTAATGAGCTTCAGTGAGGGACCTACACCCAGTTCAGTTCAGTTCAGTTCAGTCGCTCAGTAGTGTCTGACTCTTTGCAACCCCATGGACTGCAGCACACCAGGCCTCCCTGTCCATCACCAACTCCCAGAGTTTACCCAAACTCATGTCCATTGAATTGGTGATGCCATCCAACCATCTCATCTTCTGTCATCCCCTTCTCCTCCCGCCTTCAATCTTTCCCAGCATCAGGGCCTTTTCCAATGAGTCAGTTCTTTGCATCAGGTGGCCAAAATATTGAAGTTTCAGCTTCAACATCAGTCCTTCCAATGAACACCCAGGACTGATATCCTTTAGGATAGACTGGTTGGATCTCCTTGCAATCCAAGGGACTCTCAAGAGTCTTCTTCAATACCACAGTTCAAAAGCATCAATTTTTCGGCACTCAGCTTTCTTTATGGTCCAACTCTCACATCCATACATGATTACTGGAAAAACCATAGCCTTGACTAGATGGACCTTTGTTGGCAAAGTAAGTCTTTGCTTTTGAATATGCTGTATGGGACAAATTTGATGGTCCGGATGGGAATGGACAGAAGTGGACAGATTCAGGAAATGCTTAGGAAACAGAACCAACATACCTTGGTGAGTGGATGGATATAGTGCAGGGAGGGAGACGATTAGTCAAGAAAGATTTCAGGTGTAACCAGTAGACATGCTCAGTCAGTCGTGTCTTACTCTTTGCAACCCCATGGACTGTAGCCCACCAGGTTTCTCTGTCCGTGGGATTGTCCTGGCAAGAATACTGGAGTGGGTTGCCATTTCCTTCTCTAGGGGATCTTCCTGACACAGGGATCAAACCTGCATCTCCTGCATGGCAGGCAGATTCTTTACTGCTGTGCCATGGGCGAAGCCATTAGATGGTTGTATGATATTAATATTTATTAAGATATTAATACGTATCTTATTCTTATTTTCTATAAATAAGAATATAAATATTATAAGGTATATCTTATTTACCCCTTGGAAGAAAAGCTATGACCAACCTAAACAGCATATTAAAAAGCAGAGACATTAAAGGTCCATCTAGTCAAAGCTATAGTTTTTCCAGTAGTCATGTATGGATGTGAGAGTTGGACCATAAATAAAGCTGAGCACCAAAGAACTGATGCTTTTGAACTGTGGTGCTGGAGAAGACTCTTGAGAGTCCCTTGGACAGCAAGGAGATCAAACTATTCAATTCTAAAGGAAATTAGTCCTGAATACCCATTGGAAGAATTGATGCTGAAGCTGAAGCTCCAATACTTTGGCCACTTGATGCTAAGAACTGACTCATTGGAAGAGACCCTGACTCTGGGAAAGATTGAAGGCAGAACGAGAAGGGGACAAAGAGAAAGAGATGGTTGGATAGCATCACTGAGTCGATGGACATGAGCTTGAGCAAGCCCTGGGAGTTGGTGGTGGATAGAGAAGCCTGGTGTGCTGCAGTCAATGGGATTGCAGAGTCGGACATGACTGAGGGACTGAACTGAACTGAACTGAAGATATTAATAGGAAGCACTGGAGCAAGAAGAATTTTCTCCGGTAATATCAAGAACTCAGTTTTGAGGATAGGCATGTTGAGGTATTTGCATGATATCCAAGTAGAGATGCCCAATAGATAACCAAATTCATGAGAACAAAACTAAGAGTGCCTGGACTGGAGATAGAAGTTGAGCGTCTAACTCAACAGAGAAATTGGTTGCGTCCCAAACATGTGAGGAGGCTATAATCGGAACGGAACATTTTTTTCTTTCCATTTCCATGACACTTGGTGTGCCACATTTGCTAAGCATTAGCTGATGATGACAACTTCCTGGTGTCAGACTAGTCTTCAAGTTGAAGCGCCAAACTGCACTGACAGGGCCTGGCCTCGTGCAATTTCCAAATTGCTTGGCAGCTGAAAGAGGTGAAAAACTCATTACCAAGCCATCTGTCCTGAGATTCTGCCCTGATTTCTAGGCCAGAAAAATCTGAATAATTTCAGAAATTTAAATAGCACACACAGATCGGTAAATTCCTTCCCTATCAGCTCTATACCCTAGTTTCTTGGGCATTAGCAGAAACCTCAGAAAGTTGAGCAAGGTGGCAGTATTGGCAAGTAGATTGTTGTTGGGTCGCTAAGTCATGCCTGACTCTTGTGTGACCCTATGGACTGTATCCCACCAGGCTCCTCTGTCCATAGGATTCTCCAGAAAGGAATACTGGAATGGGTTGCCATATCCTTCTCCAGGGGATCTTTCTGATCCAGGGATCGAACCCAAGTCTCCTGCTTGGCAGGCAGATTTTTTACCACTGAGCTACCTGGGAAGTCCATATTAGCAAGCTGATACCCTAAATGCAAAACATTTTTCTTTTTTTTGCAAAACATTTTTCAATGAAAACATAATTGAACAGAGAATCAGAGGTCTTTCCATTGAGTACACTGCATTTTTGTTGTTAATTTTGTTTTTTTCCCCTCTGCATCTGTGATGTTTAGGCCTATATTAAGGTGGATGTGTGTGTGTGTTCAGTCATGTCCGAATCTTTGTGACCCCATAGACTACAGCCCACCAGGCTGCTCTGTCCATGGGATTGTCCAGGCAAGAATGCTGGAGTGGGTTGCAATTTCCTCCTGCTGGGGGTCTTCCTGATCCAGAGATCAAAACTGCATCTCCTGCATCTTCTGCATTGCAGGCAGATTCTTTATTGCTGAGCCACTGAGAAGCCCAATATCATTCTTTCTCAGTTCAGTTCAGTTTGTCGCTCAGTTGTGTCCGACTCTTTGCAACCCTATGAACCACAGCATGCCAGACCTCCCTGTCCATCACCAACTCCCAGAGTAAACTCAAACTCATGTCCATCAAGTCAGTGATGCCATCCAGCCATCTCATCCTCTGTCATCCCCTTCTCCTCCTGCCTTCAATCTTTCCCAACATCAGGGTCTTTTCCAATGAGTCAGCTCTTTGCTTCAGGTGGCCAAAGTACTGGAGTTTCAGCTTCAACATCAGTCCTTCCAATGAACACCCAGGACTAATCTCCTTTAGGGTGGACTGGTTGGATCTCCTTGCAGTCCAAAGGACTCTCAAGAGTCTTCTCCAACATCACAGTTCAAAAGCATCAATTCTTCTGCACTCAGCTTTATCATCCAACTCTCACATCCATACATGACTACTGGAAAAACCATAGCCTTGACTAGACGGACCTTTGTTAATAAAATGAAAACGCAGTAGTGGCACCCCACTCCAGTACTCCTGCCTGGAAAATCCCATGGATGGAGGAGCCTGGTAGGCTGCAGTCCATGGGGTCGCTGAGGGTCAGACACGACTTGAGTGACTTCACCTTCACTTTTCACTTTCATGCATTGGAGAAGGAAATGGCAACCCGCTCGTGTTCTTGCCTGGAGAATCCCAGGGACGGGGGAGCCTGGTGGGCTGCCGTCTATGGGGTCGCACAGAGTCGGACACGACTGAAGTGACTTAGCAGCAGCAGCAATGAAACTAGTGGAATCGTCACCGTGAATCTCATCTTTTTTGCGGAGAAACTTCCCTGATTTCAAATCTTTACCTCCAACTTGCCTGCAGTCCTTTTCTCCTCTTTTCTTTCCATTCCTGATTTCTCTCCCTTTTTCCTTTCTTTCTTTCCTGGGGTAATAAAAGAGCATGGCACACTGAGCCAGATAGAACTGGGTTTGGGTCAGATTTCTGCCTTATTTTTATTGAAGACTCTGAACCTGTTTCTTAAGTTTTAAATAATGATACTGATGATTTAAAATATCACAGGGTTACTATCCGGGGTAGATTAGAAAATATATATAAAATTCACTGCATAAAGATGGCTTAAAATAGCTACTCCAAAAAGATAGTTTATATTCTATTTCATTTTCCTCCATTAGAAAGAATGTTGGGCCTTAGTGTAATAAGACCCATTCAGTTCAGTCACTCAGTTGTGTCTGACTCTTTGCAACCCCGTGAATCGCAGCACACCAGGCCTCCCTGTCCATCACCAACTCCCGGATTTCACTCAGATTCATGTCCATAGAGTCAGTGATGCCATCCAGCCATCTCATCCTCTGTCATCCCCTTCTCCTCCTGCCCCCAATCCCTCCCAGCATCAGAGTCTTTTCCAATGAGTCAACTCTTCGCATGAGGTGGCCAAAGTACTGCAGCTTCAGCTTTAGCATCATTCCTTCCAAAGAAATCCCAGGGCTGATCTCCTTCAGAATGGACTGGCTGGGTCTCAAGAGTCTTCTCCAACACCACAGTTCAAAAGCATCAATTCTTCGGTGCTCAGCCTTCTTCACAGTCCAACTCTCACATTCATACACGACCACAGGAAAAACCATAGCCTTGACTAGATGGACCTTTGTTGGCAAAGTAATGTCTCTGCTTTTGAATATGCTATCTAGGTTGGTCATAACTTTCCTTTTAAGGAGTAAGCATCTTTTAATTTCATGGCTGCAGTCACCATCTGCAGTGATTTTGGAACCCAGAAAAATAAAGTCTGACACTATTTCCACTGTTTCCCTATCTATTTCCCATGAAGTGATGGGACCAGATGCCATGATCGTCGTTATCTGAGTGTTGAGCTTTAAGCCAACTTTTTCACTCTCCTCATTCACGTTCATCAAGAGGCTTTTTAATTCCTCTTCACTTTCTGCCATAAGGGTGGTGTCATCTGCATATCTGAGGTCATTGATATTTCCCCCAGCAATCTTGATTCCAGCTTGTGTTTCTTCCAGTCCAGTGTTTCTCATGATGTACTCTGCATATAGGTTAAATAAGCAGGGTGACAATATATAGCCTTGACGTACTCCTTTTCCTATTTGGAACCAGTCTGTTGTTCCATGCCCAGTTCTAACTGTTGCCTCCTGACCTGCATATAGGTTTCTCAAGAGGCAGGTCAGGTGGTCTGGTATTCCCATCTCTTTCAATATTTTTCACAGTTTTTTGTGGTCCACACAGTCAAAGGCTTTGGCATAGTCAATAAAGCAGAAATATATGTTTTTCTGGAACTCTCTTGCTTTTTCCATGATCCAGTGGATGTTGGCAATTTGATCTCTGGTTCCTCTGCCTTAAATAGGGTTATATTTGATTCAGTGAGTGATGGAAGAAAAAACTGGAGGGTAACAGGCTCAGAAATGAATGAAAACTAATGATTTATAGACAGTAAGTGATACTGGGATCACAACAAACTGTGGAAAATTCTTAAGGAGATGGGAATACCAGACCACCTTACCTGCCTCTTGAGAAACCTGTATGCAGGTCAGGAGGCAACAGTTAGAACAGCGATGGAACAACAGTCTGGTTCCAAATAGGGGAAGGAGTACATCAAGGCAATGTATATTGTCACACTGCTTATTTAACTTATATGCAGAGTACATCATGTGACATGCCAGGCTGGATGAAGCACAAGCTGGAATCAAGATTGCCAGGAGAACTATCAATAATGACACCACTGAAAGCATAGAAGAACTAAAGAGCCTCTTGATGAAAGTGAAAGAGGAGAGTGAAAAAGCTGGCTTAAAACTCGACATTTAAAAAACAAAGATCATGGCATCTGGTCCCATCACTTCATGGCAGGAAGATGGGGAAACGACGGAAACAGTGACAGACTTTAATTTCTTGGGCTCAAAATCACTGCAGATGGTGACTGTAGCCATGAAATTAAAAGACACATGCTCCTTGGAAGAAAAGCTATGACAATCCTAGACAACATATTAAAAAGCAGAGACATTACTTTGCCAACAAAGATCCATCTATTCAAAGCTATGGTTTTTCGCATAGTCATGTATAGATGTGATAGTTGGACTATAAAGAAAGCTGAGTACCAAAGAACTGATCCTTTTGAACCGTGGTATTGGAGAAGACTCTTGAGAGTCCCTTGGACAGCAAGGAGATCAAACCAGTCAATCCTAAGGGAAATAAATCCTGAATACTCATTGACAGGACTGATGCTGAAGCTCCAGCACTTTGGCCACCTGATGTGAAGAACTGACTCATTGGAAAAGACCCTGATGCTGGGAAAGACTGAAGGCATGAGGAGAAGGGCATGAAAAGGATGAGATGGTTGGATGGCATCACCGTTTCAATGGACGTGAATTTGAGCAAGCTCCAGGAGTTGGTGAAGGACAGGGAAGCCTGGCGTGCTGCAGTCCGTGGGGTTGCAAAAAGTCAGCCATGACTGAGCAACTGAACTGAACTGAACTGGTGATACAGCTACTCTTTCAAGAAGAGGGTAAAGGGGTGTAGGAACAATAGTATGAAGGAGAATCAGAGTCAAGGAAGCATGTCTGTAGGTAGTGGTTGGCTGTCTTTTTAGGGTACAAGTCTTTTATTATTATTTATTTATTTATTTGGGGCTGTCCTGCGTCTTCCCTGTTGCACAAGGGCTTTCTCACGTTGCGGCAAGTGGGGGCTACTCTTCCCTGCAGAGCATGGGCTTCTCCTTGTGGTGATTGCTCTTGCTCTAGAGCACAGGTTCAGTACTTGTGTCACACAGGCTTAGTTGCCCCTCAGCATATGGGACCTTTCTGGACCGGGGATCAAACCTGTGTACCCTGCCTTGGCAGATGGATTAATCACTGGACCACTAGGGAAGTCCTAGGGTGGAGATTCGAGTGTCCCATAACAAGGAAAGAAAGAGACTGATGGAGAGGTAGAATATAAAAGTGAGAAGGACTAATAATAGAGAAAATACCTCCAGGAAATAGCAGCATTGGTAAAAGTTACTATAGTTATAAAAACGAATTGCCAAATGAACACAAATCCCTTATGGGCAATTCAAGCCGGATCTCTGGAAACCTGGGCTCACTTCAACCTAGCATTTCAATAGACAGTTATTACAGGCCAGCAGTGCCAAGGACTCCATTGTGCATGGCTGAGGAGTACTGCAGGAGGCTCCTACCTGCAGCTGCCTCTCCCTTCTTTCTGAAATGGCAATTACTCATCATATGTCAAATGATTAATAGCTATATAGCTTCTTTTTTTATTTTATTTTATTTTTAAATTTTACATAATTGTATTAGTTTTGCCAAATATCAAAATGAATCCGCCACAGGTATACATGTGTTCCCCATCCTGAACCCTCCTCCCTCCTCCCTCCCCATACCATCCCTCTGGGTCGTCCCAGTGCACCAGCCCCAAGCATCCAGTATCGTGCATCGAACCTGGACTGGCAACTCGTTTCATACATGATATTTTACATGTTTCAATGCCATTCTCCCAAATCTTCCCACCCTCTCCCTCTCCCACAGAGTCCATAAGACTGTTCTATACATCAGTGTCTCTTTTGCTGTCTCGTACACAGGGTTACTGTTTCTTAAGATACAATCTGTGGGAAGGGCAGATTTCAGTTTGAGAACTCCATAATTTACTATTTGTATAAACTTGGGAAAGTTTTTATATTTCTTTGAGCCTTAGTTTCTTGAACCCTAAGACCAGAATAATGTAATAGAATTGAAGATAATGTACACCAATGATAACTCAGCTGGTAAAGAATCCACCTGCAATGCAGGAGACCCCGGTTCGATTCCTGGGTCAGGAAGATCTGCTGGAGAAGTGACAGGCTACCCACTCCAGTATTCTTGGGCTTCCCTTGTGGCTCAGCTGGTAAAGAATCCGCCTGCAATGTGGGAGACGTGGGTTTGATCTCTGGGTCAGGAAGATCCCCTGGAGAAGGGAAAGGCTACCCACTCCAGTATTCTGGCCTGGAGAATTCCATGAACTGTATGGACATGTCCATGGACATGGGGTCACAAAGAGTCAGACATGACTGAGCAACCTTCACTTTCACTTTCAGCATGTCTGTGTGTGTGTGTGTATGTGTGTGTGTGTGTGTGTGTGTTTCTGTGTGCGCGCATGCACGCGCACACACATGCTCAGTCTTTGCAACCTCATGAGCTGTAGCCTGCCAGGCTTCTCTGTCCATGGGATTTTCCAGGCAAGAATACTGGACTGGGTTGCTACTTCCTCCTCCAGGGGATCTTTCTGACCCAGGGATTGAACCTGTGTCTCCTCCACTGCAGGCGGATTCTCTGCCACTGAGCCACCTAGGAAGCCCAGTAACTGTCATACTGGAAACAATTTTCACTGTGGCGTGTTAGAATACTGTAATTTGCCTATTTGCTTACTTTTCAATAATTTCTTTTCCTTTTCATAAAATTTGATCACATCTAATACAATGTGCTTATGGAGATTTGAGCTGAAATCAGTGATATGACTCTAAAGTGGTCAAATGAAAAGACCATCACAGAATTCTGAATGACTTGAACAAGTAGAACTGTGACATTCTCCCAGTCTAGACTCTTATGACACAGACATGTGTGACACAAAAATTATCCATGGTACCCAGCTTCAAGAAGAGAACAGAAGACACATTTTCATTTAAATTTTCAGATGCTGAAGACATTAGTTTCAGGAACATTCTCTAAGACGTTGGCATCTATTTACTTATTTTCTTCAGGTTTAAATCAGTTTGATCCTTTCCCAATGTGATGGCAATTATGATATTGACAAAAACATGAAATATGGAAATTCAGAGGTTAAAAAAGTTTCATTCTATTTTACTTATGATATTATTATTATAATTATCATTATAGAGGTAAAGAACTCACCTGCTAATGCAGGAGCTATAAGAGATGCAGGTTTGATCCCTGGGTGGGGAAGATCCCCTGGAGAAGGGCATGGTAATCCACTCCAGTGATTTTGCTTGGAGAATTTCATGGACAGAGAAGCCTGGGGGGCTAAAGCCCAAGGGTCGCTCAGAGTCAGACATGATTGAAGCAGTTTAGCACATAGCACAGTAAATACTGTATTTAGCCAGGGGTTTTGACTAGACCAATACATTAATAATACATTTTAAATTAATTTACTCATTTATTTATTTGGCTGCATCAGGAATTAATTGCAGCATGGAGGATCTTTGTGGGATCTTCTCAATGTGGTGCACAGACTCTCCAGTTGTGGTGTGCAGGCTTAGTTGTTCTGCGGCAACGTGGGATTTTAGTTCACCAACCTGGGATCGAACCTGTGTCCCCTGCATTGGAAGGCCAATTCTTTACCACTGGGCTACCAGGGAAGTCCCAAGGATACATTTTTCATGCAACATACTCAGAATGTCTAAGATTTAATTTATAAATGTCCCAGTTTTTGCACTGTCATTCCTTAATCCAGAATTCATATTCTACCAGAAAAGGCAGAACCTAACCTGTAATCCCTATCCGTGGGTAATTAAATTGAATAGTGAAGAAATATGAGGTGGCTTAAGGTAACAGGGCAAAGGGAGAGATCAGCAAAGTCCAAATAGGGTGACTCTTTGATACAGTACAGAAACACTTGTCAAACTTTCATGTGCCTAGAGGTCAGCTGGAGATCTTGTTCAAATGCAGATTCTGATTCAGTAAACCTAAAGAAGGGATCTGAGGTTTTGCATCTCTATCAGACCTCCGGGTACCAAGGATGCTACTGATTCCCACCACACTTAAGTAAGGAGGAGGAATCCAGAACTTAGTAATGAGCAGGGAGGGACCATGGCATGTACCCTCTAACTCAGCATCACAGAAAACATTTGAAAGCTCATCACCAGCTACCTGCTGTTTGGAGCTCCTCACCTTCCAACAAAACAGCCCTCTGACATTTTGATGCTAAAAACCAACTTATACTTATCCATGAGCAGAAGGCATAAACTCTGGAAACATTTTACTCTAGAAACCTGATGGACATTGATCAAGTAGCTAGAGAAGTAACCAAAAGAAGGCAATATCGCTTGTTGAGGTGAAAGAGCAAAGACAAGACCAGGTACCTAACCAACTGTCTTTATCAGAACTTGGCCATTCCATACGCATGAAACTAATACAATGTCATGTGTCAATTATATCTCAGTAATAAACAGCTGGGCCATTCCTGCACATATGCCAGTGGTGATTCCCAAGATAGATCCTTTGGGAAAATATAACAAATCTTTCTTTTGAAATTTTTTTCTGATGGGCCTATCTGTATGAGACAGTTCCTCTCCACTTTCTCTAGGATAAAACAAATTCAGATTCACATTCAATTTCAACAGATTTTAATTCTATAGTAAGCAATTATTTTAGAAGGAAGCACATGAGAAAAATCCTTGACTATATGAATACCTTAAAGAGGTGGTATGCCCTAATTACTTGTAGAATTATTGGCTTCTCTGAACACAAGAATTATGGTGGAACCCAACACCCTGGTATCTCTATTGTTCTTTGAATTTTTTTCTAAAAGCAGTCACCCCTTTTAGGCAATGAAGGCAGACTAGCTGTCCCCAACTGCTTTCAGTGTGGTCAGAGGGAGAACACACCCTCTGATGACCTCAGGAAGGATTATCAAAGGTGTACTGTGAATGAAGATGTTTACTCAGCAGTGAGCTGGTGCGCATATTTAGGCATTTTATCTTTAACAGCTAAAGAGAATGTCAGAAGCTTCATTTCCTGGATAGATGATAAGCATCCTGTCCTAAGCGTGGACGAATACACAGCACATCATTTCAAGTGTGGCATGAGTGATGGCTGTAAGTATGACAGCTGACACATTCACTAAACCATTATTCTTGGAAACAAGGCAATGTATACACCCAGAGAGGAAAATTTTCCTAGCTAGGTGTTTACATCTGTATTTGCCACCTGGGGAGAAGAGTAGATTTACTTTCAGAAGGAGTATAAGTAGAGAAGTCTTTTCAATTTTACAATGGAGTGGCCCATGCTTTTGTTTATTTCAAGTCATTTGTTTTGTTTTCTGGGTATCTTAATGTAAAACAACTCTCAAAGGCTTTTGCAAATTTATCTTCTTAAACTGTAACCATCCTCTGGGCTAAAGAGTTGTTGAATTGCTTCAGAAATGGAAGTCCTGATTTATATCCATGGGCGCCGTAGTTTTGAAGGCACTCAGCACAGTGGCACCTACGTCTACTTGTCTTCGTCCCACTGATAAGCAGCAAAGCACCCCGGGGGGAGAGGCAGGGTCAGGCTGTCACTGAGAAGTTGGAGTTCGGGTTCCCCATGAGAGCCATTCATCCTGTCACCAACACGATGCCTTTCTTAGACCTCCCAGACAAAAATAGATCTTTACTTGAGTTGGGAATGCAGGGAATGGAGAGGTATAGAGCGACGAGTTTCAATATTTCAGCTCTGTCTGTGAAAATGACTCCCTGTCTGCAGGTAACCTTCGTCAGGCTCAGTCACTTAAACTGCAGGGAATTGATCCACCTTCCCTGTCAATCAAGGGAACAACCACTTTTTAAGATACTGATGAACACAGACAAAGACAGCAAATTAACTTGAAATAGATATATCGGGTTGAACCACTGCTGATGACATTCAGATAGGGAACAAAATACTGAATCATAAGAACATTCTCCTTTATATTTTTATTTAAATACTGTCCTTTTTAATTTTTTTTTAATTGGAGTATAATTTCTTTACAATGTTAAGTTTCTGCAGTAAAACAGCATGGATCAGCTATATGGATACATATGTCCCCTCCCTCTTGACTCTCCCTCCTACCCCGCATCCCACTCATCTAGGTCACCACAGAACACCCAGCTGAACACCCCGTGCATACAGCAGATTCCCACTAGCTAGCTATTTTATACACAGCACTAGCTAGCTATTTTATACACAGCAGTGTACATATGTCAATGCTACTCTCTCAGTTGGTCTCATCCTCTCCTTCCCTCAGTGTCCACAATATACAAGCAGCTCATGCAGCTCAACATCAAAAAACCAAACAACTCAATCAAAAAATGGGTAGAAGACCTAAACAGACACTTCTCCAAAGATAATACACAGATGACCATCAAACACATGAAAAGATGCTGAAAATTGCTCGTTATTAAAGAAATGAAAATCCATACTGCAAGGAGGCATCACCTCACACCAGTCAGAATGGCCATCATCCAAAAATCTACAAAAAATAAATGCTGGAGAGGATGTGGAGAAAAGGGAACCCTTTTTCACTGTCGGTGGGAATGTAAATTGATACAAACACTATGGAGAATAGTATGGAGGTTCCTTAAAAAACTAAAAATAAAACTAGCATATGACCCAGCAATCCTATTCCTGTGCATATATCCTGAGAAAACCATAATACAAAAAGACACATGCATCCCAGTGTTCACTGCAGCGCTGTTTACAATAGCCAGGACACGTCAATGTCCACTGACAGATGAATGGATAAAGAAGCTGTGGTACATATATACAATGGAATACTAATTGACCATAAAAAAAGAATGAAATTGGGTCATTTGTAGTGATGCAGATGAACCTAGAGTCTGTCATACAAAGTGAAGTAAGTCAGAAAGAGAAAAACAAATATTGTATACTAATGCATATATATGGAATCTAGGAAGATGGTACTGATGAACCTATTTGCAGGGAGGAATAAAGACACAGATGTAGAGAACAATTGCCTTTTTTAGAAAAAACAAAGTGGCAAGTTTTGAAACAAATAGCCAATTTTAATTGATAATAATTTACTGTATCATGTAGCTTTTCCTAGGATATGGCTATTAAATTAAAACTCACAGTTGCACAATCACCTTTTCTTCATTAATCTCCAATAGTCTTATAAGGGTTTCTAACTTCCCAACTAGATTATAGTTGGGCAGCAATAATGTCATTTTGTTCATGATTGAGGGTTAATCACAAGCTCTCTGTGCTACCCATGAGCGCAAGATGAATAGAGAGCTGGGGACGGTTTGTAGTCAAGCTTCCAAGAAATCCTCCTTGTGGTCTTGTGTCATTATCTATATCCCTAATCACTCTACTCCTTACTGCTCACCACGGCGCAGTTGGATTGAACTAGGAGCTTAATGGGGACTTGGGGTGAGAAAGAGAAGGTGAGGACATTTTGTACCCTTGCCTTATCTTATGGATGATGACCGCGGTGCTGTGTCACTAACTCATTTGCCCTGCTGCTCTCAGCTCTGAGATCTAGGTTACAGTAACCTTCCCTGGAGCTTAAATTTAAGTTTCTTTATTTTTATAAAATTGAAGTATCTCTGCATAGTGATTCTTGGTACAGGCATTTGTATTTTTTATATATAAATTTATTTATTTTAATTGGAGGCTAATTACTTTACAATATTGTATTGGTTTTGCCATATATCAACATGAATCCGCCACGGGTGTACACGTGTTCCCCATCCTGAACCCCCCTCCCATCTCCCTCCCTGTACCATGCCTCTGGGTCGTCCCAGTGCACCAGTCCCAAGCATCCTGTATCATGCATCAAACCTGGACTGGCAATTCGTTTCTTATATGATATTATACATGTTTCAATGCCCTTCTCCCAAATCATCCCACCCTCGGCCTCTCCCACAGAGTCCAAAAGACTGTTCTATACATCTATGTCTCTTTTACTGTCTTGCATATAGGGTTATTGTTACAATCTTTCTAAATTCCATATATATGTGTTAGTATACTGTATTGGTGTTTTTCTTTCTGGCTTACTTCACTCTGTATAATAGGTTCCAGTTTCATCCACCTCATTAGAACTGATTCAAATGTATTCTTTTTAATGGCTGAGTAATACTCCATTGTGTATATGTACCACAGCTTTCTTATCCATTCATCTGCTGATGGGCATCTAGGTTGCTTCCATGTCCTGGCTATTATAAACAGTGCTGCGATGAACATTGGGGTACACGTGTCTCTTTCCCTTCTGGTTTCCTGAGTGTGTATGCCCAGCAGTGGGATTGCTGGATCATAAGGCAGTTCTATTTCCAGTTTTTTAAGGAATCTCCACACTGTTCTCCATAGTGGCTGTACTAGTTTGCATTCCCACCAACAGTGTAAGAGGGTTCTCTTTTCTCCATACCCTCTCCAACATTTATTGCTTGTAGACTTTTGAATAGCAGCCATTCTGACTGGCATGAAATGGTACCTCATTGTTGTTTTGATTTGCATTTCTCTGATAATGAGTGATGTTGAGCATCTTTTCATGTGTTTGTTAGCCATCTGTATGTCTTCTTTGGAGAAATGTCTGTTTAGTTCTTTGGCCCATTTTTTGATTGGGTCGTTTTTCTGGAATTGAGCTGCAGGAGTTGCTTGTATATTTTTGAGATTAGTTGTTTGTCAGTTGCTTCATTTGCTATTATTTTCTCCCATTTTGAAGGCTGTCTTTTCACCTTGCTCAGAGTTTCCTTTGTTGTGCAGAAGCTTTTAATTTTAATTAAGTCCAATTTGTTTATTTTTGCTTTTATTTCCAATATTCTGGGAGGTGGGTCTTAGAGGATCCTGCTGTGATTTATGTCGGAGAGTGTTTTGCCTATGTTCTCCTCTAGGAGTTTTATAGTTTCTGGTCTTACGTTTAGATCTTTAATCCATTTCGAGTTTATTTTTGTGTATGGTGTTAGAAAGTGTTCTAGTTTCATTCTTTTACAAGTGGTTGACCAGTTTTCCCAGCACCACTTGTTAAAGAGATTGTCTTTTCTCCATTGTATATTCTTGCCTCCTTTGTCAAAGATAAGGTGTCCATAGGTTCATGGATTTATCTCTGGGCTTTCTATTTTATTCCATTGATCTATATTTCTGTCTTTGTGCCAGTACCATACTGTCTTGATGACTGTGGCTTTGTAGTAGAGCCTGAAGTTAGGCAGGTTGATTCTTCCAGTTCCATTCTTCTTTCTCAAGATTGCTTGCCATTTATTTTGTAATTATGGTATCACTAATCATTACTATTTACTAAGAATGTATTAAATAATTAGTACTCTAAGTAGACTATCCAATTAAATCTACTCAGCACCCCTATGTGATATATATTATTAGTCCCAAGAGAGACGTAAGGGAATTGAAGCCCAGAGATCCTATCTAACTTCATATAACTTCTAAGAGAAGGAGGGAGTATTTGAAACTGGGTCTGTCTGACTACAAAGTCTGTGCTCTTGATATGGCAGTCATGAATATCTGCCACTTATTCTTATCTTGGAAAACAGGGCGTCTCTATGTTTCTTAGATTGTGTGGTTCTGAATAAACTGCAGGCACACTGAAGCAGAGGAATTGATACAGCTGTCATTTGTTCCAGGGACAGCTAAAATACTACTATTTAAAAAAAAATTGTTCATAGATTCAGGGAGAAAAAAGGCTCATATATGTAACAACCAAAAAAAAGAAAAAAACAGAAGCAACTGAATATCAATTAAAAGATCAACCATAAATGAATAAGTAGATATGGTAGAGCTGTGTGATAGAATATTATATAACAGTGAAAATAACTGAAGTACAACTACATGTAACAATGTGAATGAATCTCAGGGATTAAAGGTTAAACAAAAAAAAGCTATTGCATAAAAGGACATAGTATGAGATTCCATTTATAAAGTTCTTTGGCATGCAAGACTAAATGACATAATACGGCTTCCCTGGTGGTACAGTGGATAAGAATTCACCTGCCAATACAAAGTACATGGATTTGATCCTTGATTTGGGAAGATTCCACATGCAGTGGAGCAATTAAGCCCTCACGCTGCAACTACTCAGCTCACATGATACAACTACTGAAGCCCAAGCACCCTAGAGCCTCTGCTCTGCAACCAGAGAAGCCACCGCAATGAGAAGCCCGTGCACCACAATGAGAGTGGCCCCCGCTCACTGCAACTAGAGAAAGCCCACTGGCAGCAAAGAAGACCCAGTGCAACAAAAAATAAAAAGTAATGAATTAATTAGTTAATTAATTAAAAATAAATAAATTATATAACCAGGGAATAATAACACAAAATTCAAGTCAGGACAGGGATGGGCTGTGAAGACAGAAGTGGAAGGACAAGATCTTAGAAGGACTCTCATAAAACGGCAAAGTTCAATAAAGTGTTCTTAAGCTTGGTGGTAGGCATCCAGGGAACACTGCATAACTATACTTTTAAAATTTTTTGTGTTGTCTTAGTTTTAGCAAAATATATGAAATACAAAATTGGCTATTTTAACAATTTTTAAGTATCGAGTTCAGTGGCATTAAGCATATTCACATTGTGTGACCATCATCACCAGATAAGAACTATTTTGTTAGTAAAATATTAGATTAAAAGAGTTTGTAGCAATAGCTGCTGATACTTATATAAACTTCACATATATCTTTGGCAGATTTTACATGATTGTAAGAAAACATCTCTTATTTTGTAGTGAGAAATTTGGTTTTTGTTGCTGAGAAAATACATTGGGTTAATATGGAGGAAATTAATATATTAATAATATGTGGAGGAAGGTTGAGATGTTTTATCTGAAACAAATAAAAAGCAGCAACATATCTTCAATGGGATCCGAAGGCTCAAGGATACTTTGAGGAGTTCTATCTACTACATGTTGGGTCAATCATAAAGCAAATTTTAAGTCAAATAGTCTTTTTATTGCATTAATTAAATTTCATCTCTCTTTCTAATTATTATATTTCCCAGTATTTTTTTTAAAGTATGACAGTTGTATTAGTATACTTCCAAATACACATAATTAGAAATGGCAAGTCACTGTTTTATTAATGTTTTGCATAATACCAGCTGTCCATGTGCTAAGGGAAGAGCAAATATAAATAGCAGTTACATCCTATTTCCCATGGAGCTATATCCTATTTTCTATCAGCTCACACTTTTGAGTACTATTGATTTCAAGTTTTTCTCCAATGCTAGTATTTCAGACGGAAGTTTAGCAATTTCTTGCTGCAGTTATTCATTTGCTCCCTGTGCCTGCTGCAGCGTGACTTGATCATTGTTTAAATGCATTTGTAATTTCAGAAACTGAAAGCAGGGGAAAAAAAAAGGGAGTGGGGCTGTTTTAGGCAAGAATTCTGTTTTATAATAAAAGAAGTCATTGAAAGCTGATTATGTAACAAATCCATCAAGGCTGCAAAATTCCACCAGAGTATGAAGCATGATGGGAATTTTCAAGTCAGATATAATTTCTTTTCTGCCTGCAGGAGTTCTTTGTTAAAAAGCAATATATTAACTCATTAAAAAAAAAAATCTGGCAAGACTTCAAAAAAAGTAGCTTAATCTGCTACATTTTATGACATTTTATAGCCAATTCCTGTTTTAACAAGTTCATTCATTTAATCATTACAATAGATTATCTGATACATTCCTCTTTTATAAACTAGATTTTCCCTCATGAAGTATAGTTTGTTTAGATTTTCTTTAGAGCTCAATTTCTTTATAGGATAATTCATAAATATTCACATTGTACAATTTTGTGTTACACATTTATTATAAAAGGCTTAGCCAACAATGTACTATGAATAATAATGATAACACACTTTGCTGGTTCTGCTGCTTTAGGATTTTAATTAACAGCAAGCACATGGCACTTACAAGGCAGCATACAGATGATCTGTATGCTGGGACGACAGGGCGAAGTAAATTAAAATTGTAAATAACTGTTTCATCATCTAAATACCTGTTTTACTGAATTCTGAGAGGCAGCAGGGTCCAGTGGAATGATTTGGATGACATAGCCAGATTTCTGTTTTCTCAGTTGTAAGCTGTAAATGAAAATATCATCAACTAACTTAATTGCACAAAGAAATGAAACACCAGGTATACTATCTAAATCTAGTTATAATTTGTTGGGAGCATTCACTTAAGCATTTTCTGGAAATTCATTTGTAGGGAATACATATAGACCCAATTTGATAATGCTGATTAAGGTTCTATAAATCTCTGAAATATTTTCTTTTAAAAAGTAACATGTAATGGGAGTACATGTAACACACATATACATAATATACATTACAATAGACTTTATGCATAGAGATGTCTTC
This sequence comes from Bubalus bubalis, assembly GCF_019923935.1. Lineage (NCBI taxonomy): Eukaryota > Metazoa > Chordata > Mammalia > Artiodactyla > Bovidae > Bubalus > Bubalus bubalis. Next base: position 35,692,280 of record NC_059160.1, read on the forward strand.
CTCCTCCCCACCGAAGTTCCCGGTGCCTTCTCAATCTGTGAGATCTAGCCAACAAACTGTATTGTTCACATATTCCTGGCTGAAGAGTATTAGTTCACCATACTGCAAAGATCCTCAATCAAAGAGTACTCAACATCATTTTCCTGAGTTGCATGGATTCTAAAACATGTATTGTTTGCTAGGCAACGGCTGTTCTTTCCTTTGTTTGTTTTCTTTGCAAAGGTTACTTGCAGTATTTATTGAATATTTCCTGTAGTAAAATGAATACCACTCTAGACCAAAGCAAATGTTTCACTCAGTTCAGCCAAGTAACATGTAATGGGAGTACATGTAACACACATATACATAATATACATTACAATAGACTTTATGCATAGAGATGTCTTCCTCCTCCCCACCGAAGTTCCCGGTGCCTTCTCAATCTGTGAGATCTAGCCAACAAACTGTATTGTTCACATATTCCTGGCTGAAGAGTATTAGTTCACCATACTGCAAAGATCCTCAATCAAAGAGTACTCAACATCATTTTCCTGAGTTGCATGGATTCTAAAACATGTATTGTTTGCTAGGCAACGGCTGTTCTTTCCTTTGTTTGTTTTCTTTGCAAAGGTTACTTGCAGTATTTATTGAATATTTCCTGTAGTAAAATGAATACCACTCTAGACCAAAGCAAATGTTTCACTCAGTTCAGCACTTATGCTGCTATCAGAATACCTTGCTATTCCACTATTTATTGTGTATTATGATAAATGGTTTTGACCCATAACATCTGACAAAAGTCAAAATGTATGCAAGCAATCAGTTCAGTTCAGTCACTCAGTCGTGTCCGGCTCTTTGCGACCCCATGAATCGCAGCACACCAGGCCTCCCTGTCCATCACCAACTCCCGGAGTTCACTCAGACTCACATCCATCGGGTCGGTGATGCCCTCCAGCCATCTCATCCTCTGTCATCCCCTTCTCCTCCTGCCCCCAATCCCTCCCAGCATCAGAGTCTTTTCCAATGAGTCAACTCTTCGCATGAGGTGGCCAAAGTACTGGAGTTTCAGCTTTAGCATCATTCCTTCCAAAGAACACCCAGGGCTGATCTCCTTCAGAATGGACTAGTTGGAACTCCTTGCAGTCCAAGGGACTCTCTAGAGTCTTCTCCAACACCACAGTTCAAAAGCATCAATTCTTCGGTGCTCAGCTTTCTTCACAGTCCAACTCTCACATCCATACATGACCACAGGAAAGACCATAGCCTTGACTAGACGGACCTTTGTTGGCAAAGTAATGTCTCTGCTTTTCAATATGCTATCTAGGTTGGTCATAACTTTCCTTCCAAGGAGTAAGCGTCTTTTAATTTCATGGCTGCAGTCACCATCTGCAGTGATTTTGGAGCCCCAAAAAATAAAGTCTGACACTGTTTCCACTGTTTCCCCATCTATTTCCCATGAAGTGATGGGACCAGATGCCATGATTTTCGTTTTCTGAATGTTGAGCTTTAAGCCAACTTTTTCACTCTCCACTTTCACTTTTATCAAGAGGCTTTTTTAGTTCCTCTTCACTTTCTGCCATAAGGGTACAGTACTTACATCTAAAAAAAGTGGTAAGGGGATAAGCGAACAATAAGGGAACCATAAGGTATCCTAAGAAAATGACTTAGGAATCAGAGAATAAAGATCATGAAAGTGAAAAGGGAAGTCGCTCAGTCGTGCCCGACTCTTTGCAACCCCGTGGACTGTAGCCCACCAGACTCAGACGCTTTCACCTCTGAGCCACCAGGGAAACCCAAAGATCATGAAGCACTTATTTATTGTTAAAGGTCCTCTGACCTTCATAGGACTTCCCTGGTGGCTCAGAGTGTTAAGAATCTTCCTGCAATGCAGGAGACCTGGGTTCGATCCCTGCGTCAGGAAGATCCCCTGGAGACGGGAATGGCAATCCATTCCAGTATTCTTGCCTGGAGAATCCTGTGGACAGAGAAACCTGGCAGGCTATAGTCCCTGGGGTCGCAAAGAGTCAGACATGACTGAGCAACTTTCAGGACATGACTGAGCAGCTTTCACTTGACCATCATAAACATCACTGCAAGTGGGAGGACTGATCAGCAAAGAGGGATTGTTGATTGTCTGGAGAGTATCTCCTTAAGGCTATTCGCCTATGAGCCCACATAGAAATGATCCTGCCATTTCTGGGAACATCCTCTGAATTTAACCAGATGTGCTATATCCCAAATTTTCTGGAGACATGATCTCTTTTAGAAAGTAATTTAAAAGATATGGCTTTTTGATGGGACAAAATGTGTTCGGGAAACTGGCTGAATCACATGAGATGCCTTATTGGGTAAAAAGGTGAACCACATCGGGTGAAAGCACAAAAGTAAAAAGGGTGCACATATGTCAGGAGAGAGAAAACAAATGATAAGCTGATATAAGAGAAGGAAGTTTTGTATGTCTACTTAGGGTAAAACTCTATGAAAAACCCAGAAGGGTCACTTATGCCTTTTTTCCAAATTCTTTTTTTATTGATTTATAATATTGTGTCAGCTTCAGGTATATATTGAAGTGAATCTTTACACACACACACACACATACATAAATATATATATATATACATAAATATATATATTTGTCTCAGGGCTTCCCCAGTGGCTCAGCTGTAAAGAATCTGCATGAAATGCAGAAGACACAGGTTCAATTCCTGGGTCAGGAAGATGCCCTGGAGAAGGAAATGGCAACTCACTCCAGGATTCTTGTCTGGGCAATCTCAAGGACAGAGGAACCTGGTGAACTACATACAGTCCATGGGTTACAAAGGAGTAGGAAATGACTTAGTGACTAAACAGCAAAAACAAAATACCTCCACTTTTTTTTTTTAATTAATAGATCATTTTTCCATATTGGCCATTAAAGAGTATTCAGTACAGTTCCTTGTGCTATCCAGTAAGTCCTTATTACCTATTTTCCCCGAATTCTTAACAGTAATGTATCTTTTACTAGAATCACTTTACATGAAATGGGTGCATGGCAATCAATCATGACCCTGCCTCCAAAGACATTTAATTTTCATACTTTCTACAAAAGATTTTCCCTTTTCATTTCTACCTCTCACAAGTTGGAAAGAAAATGTGTGAATCTTTCACACTCTTCTTCCCTACTCACATCTTTCCTACACACACATATATTTGGGGGGAAGAAAAAAAAATGTTTTAATACATAAGAAAATCCTTTTGGCAGCAAATAAGACAGACTGCTTAACTTCTCTCAATCATTTTACCTGCTTCTAGTGAATCTTCAGAGGCTTGAGGGCTGAAGTTGTGGAAGAGCCAGAGGAAGTTGGAAGGACCTCACGGAAATGACACATTGATTCTATAAGCAGTGACCAGGCTCACTGACCAAGCTGGACAGACTACAGTCACTAAGATGCAGCCCCACTGTCATGGAACTTTCATTCTAAAGGTAGAAAAGCTAACTAACAAACAAACAGTAATAAAATAATTATAAAATGTTATGAAAATGTTATGAAAGAAACAAACAAGGGCTGAAAGGTAAAAATGGCTGATGTATATTGGGGGTGGACACCCACTTTAGTTAGAATATATGCATGATCAGTAGCGTCTGACTCTTTTGACCCCATAGACAGTAGCCAGAGAGGATCCTTCATCCATGGGATTCTCCAGGCAATAATACTGGAATGGGTTGCCATTTCCTTCTCCAGGGGATCTTTCTGACCCAGGGACCAAACCTGAAACTCCTGCATTGGCAGATGGATTTTTACCACCGAGTCACCAGGGAAGACCCCTTTAGGTAGAATTGTTCAGTTGCTCAGTCATATCCAACTCTTTGCAATCCAATGGACAATAGCATCCCAGGCTCCCCTGTACCTCACCATCTCCTGACATTTGCTCAAACTCATCTTCATTGAGTCAGTGATACCATCCAACCATCTCATCCTTTGATATCCCCTTCTTATCCTGCCCTCAATCTTTCCCAGCCTCAGGGTCTTTTCCAATGAGTTAGCTCTTTGCATCAGGTGGCCGAAGTATTGGAGCTTCAGCTTCAGCATCAGTCCTTCCAATGAATATTCAGGACTGACTTTCTTTAGGATTGACTGCTTTGATCTCCTTGGAGTTCAAGGGACTCTCAAGAGTCTCCTCCAACACCACAGTTCAAAGGCATCAATTCTTTGGTGCTCAGGCTTTTTTTGTTGTCCAGCTCTCACATCTGTACATGACTATTGGAAAAACCAAAGCTTTGACTATATGGACCTTTGTTGGCAAAGTAATGTCTCCTCTTTTTAATATACTTCCTAGGTTTGTCATTGCTTTTCTTTCAAGGAGCATGAGTCTTTTAATTTCATGGCTGAAGTCACCATCCACAATGATTTTGGATTCCCAAAAAATAAAGTCTATCATGATTTCCATTGTTTCCCCATCTATTTGCCATGAAGTGATGGGACTGGATGCCATGAACTTTGTATTTTGAATGTTGACTTTTAAGCCAGCTTTTTCACTCTCTTCTTTCACCTTCATCAAGAAGCTTTTTAATTCCTCTTCACTTTCTTTAGCTTCTGACTCTTTATGGTGTTATCTGCATATCTGAGGTTATTGATATTTCTCTCAGCAATCTTAATTCCAGCTTGTGATTTATCCAGCCCAGCATTTCACATGATGTATTCTGCATAGCAGTTAAAAAGTAGGGTGACAATATACAACTTTGATGTACTCCTTTCCCAATTTGGAACCAGTCCCTCGTTCCATGTCCGGTTCCAACTGTTGCTTCTTGACCTGCATACAGGAGACAATTAAGGTGGTCTGGTATTCCCATCTCTTGAAGAATTTTCCACAGTTTTTTGTAATCCACACAGTCAAAGGGTTTAGAATAGTCAATGAAATAGATGTTTTTCTAGAATTCTCTAGCTTTTTTTATGATTCAACAGATATTTGCAATTTGATCTCTGATTTCTCTGCCTTTTATAAATCTAGATTGTACATCTGGGAGTTCTTTTCACATATTGTTGAAGACTACATTGAAGGATTTTGAGCATTACTTTGCTAGCATGTGAAATGAGTGCGATTGTGTAGTAGTTTGAACATTCTTTGGCATTGCCCTTCTAAGGGATTGGGATGAAAACTGACCTTTTCCAGTCCTGTGGCCACTGTTGAGTTTTCCAAATTTGCTGGCAATTGTGTGTAGCACTTTCACAGCATCATCTTTTAGCATCTGAAATAGTTCAGCTGGAATTCCATTACTTCCACTAGTTTTGTACATGGTGATGCTTCCTTAGGCCCACTTGACTTCAGACTCTAAGATCTCTGGCTCTAGGTAAGTGTTCACACCATCATGGTTATCTGGGTCATAAAGATCTTTTTTGTATAGTTCTTCTGTATATTCTTGCCACCTCTTCTTAATATCTTCTGCTTCTGCTAGGTCCATACCGTTTCTGTTCTTTATTGTGCCCATCTTTGCATGAAATGTTCCCTTGGTATCTCTAATTATCTTGAAGAGACCTCTAGTCTTTCCCATTATATTGTTTTCCTCTATTTCCTGGCATTGTTCACTTAAAAAGGCTTTCTTATCTCTTCTTGCTGTTCTCTGGAACTCTGCATTCAGTAGGGTATATCTTTCCTTTTCTCCTTTGCTTTTCGCTTCTTTTCTCAGCTATTTGTAAGGCCTCCTCAGACAACCATTTTGCCTTTTTGCATTTCTTTTTCTTGGGGATGGTTTTGATCACAGCCTCCTGTACAATTTACAAACTTCCATTTGTAGTTCTTCAGGCACTCTGTCTATCAGATCTAATCCCTTGAATCTGTCACTTCACTGTATAATCATAAAGGATTTAATTTAGGTCATACCTGAATGGCCCATTGGTTTCCCCTACTTTCTTCAGTTTAAGTCTGAATTTGGCAATAAAGAGTTTGTGATCTGACTGGTCTTGTTTTTGCTGACTGTATAGAGCTTCTCCATCTTTGGCTGCAAAGAATATAATCAATCTGATTTCAGTATTAATCATCTGGTGATGTCCATGTGTAGAGACGTCTCGTGTTGTTGGAAAAGGGTGTTTGCTATGACCAGTGTGTTTTCTTGGCAAATCTCTGTTAGCCTTTGCCCTGCTTCATTTTTTACTCCAAGGCCAAACTTGCCTGTTACTGTAGGTATCTCTTGACTTCCTACTTTTGCATTCCAGTCCCCTATGATGAAAAGGACATCTTTTTGGGGTGTTAGTTCTAGAAGGTCTTGTAGGTCTTCACAGAACCGTTCAACTTCAGCTACTTCAGCATTAGTGGTTGGGGCATAGACCCGGATTACTGTGATATTGAATGGTTTGCCTTGGAAATGAACCAAGATCATTCTGTCGTTTTTGAGACTTCACCAAGTACTACCTTTCAGACTCTTTCGTAGACTATGAGGGCTACTCCATTACTTCTAAGGGATTCTTGCCCACAGTAGTAGATATAATGGCCATCTGAATTCAATTTGCCCATTCCTGTCCATTTTAGTTCACTGATTTCTAAAATGTCAGTGTTCACTCTTGCCATCTCCTGTTTGACCACTTCCAATTTACCTTGCTTTATGGACCTGACATTCCAGGTTCCTATGGAATATTGTTCTTCTTTACAGCATCGGACTTTACTTTTACCACCAGACACATCCACAGGTGAGCATTGTTTTCACTTTGGCTCAGCCTGTTCTCTCCTGGAGTTACTTCTCTACTCTTCTCCAGTAGCATATTGGACACTTACCAACCTGGGGGTTCATCTTTCAGTGTCATATCTTTTTGCCTTTTCATGTTGTTCATGGGTTTTCAAGGCAAGAATTCTGAAGTGGTTTGCCATTCCCTTCTCCAGTGGACCACGTCTTGTCAGAACTCTCCACTATGACCTGTGTGTCTTGGGTGGCACTACATGGCATGGTTCATGGTTTCACTGAGTTAGACAAGGTTGTGGTCCATGTGATCAGTTTGGTTAGTTTTTAGGTAGAAACCCCAGTGTCTGGCTCCACTTCTGCAAAGGTTGCTCTGCTGGACTTACAGAGAACAGATTGAAGGAGGACAAAGGCAAAAGTGGAGCCCCGGTTGCAAGAGACCTGGTAAGAATAGTGGGCAGCTGGACTAAGATGGGACAGAGGAGATGGACAAAAGTGAAGAGATACGTCTTGGTAGCGGAGGAGATGCTGGGAGGCAAGAAAAAGGAAGAATCCATGATGAATCTCATGTTCCAAAGCTGAAGGTCTGGGTGCTCAGTGGTGGCATGCATTGACACGAATAAGACGAGAGACTGTGAACAGACTTGAGGGAAGGACAGAGTGGCTGAAATAAAAAATGCCTGTTTAATGCACTTTTTATGAATTGACTTGGATTTACTCTATCAGAAGTGGCAATGAGCCTAGATCTACCTACAAATAGCCTTATTGCCGATCCTGTTTGAACTATGTAACATCTGCTTTATTAATTGAAGGGATTACAAAACTAAATGCTGTAATTATTCCTCTCAACCTGGTGTAACAGTAACCATGTGTGAACTATAATGAGTCTCACTTAATGCACAGCATATTCTGAGTTTCTCAGAGGCAAGTACTGAATATGTGTTGAAGACGTATTAATTTAGTATCCAGGAATGTGTTGTTAGATGTGGTAGTGTTAAACATAAGGGTATAAGTCTAAAATAGTAGCATATACTATTTACAACAACCAAGACATGGAAGCAACCTAAATGTCCATTGACAGAGGAATGGATAAAGATGGATTTACTCATAAAGATGGATAAAGAGGTAGTACTTAAATAAAATGGAATATTATTCAGTCATTAAAAAGAATGAAAAATGCCATTTGCAGCCACTCTCTAGAGAGTGTCATACTGAGTGCAGTAAGTCACACAGAGAAGGAGAAATATCATATGACATTCCTTATATGTGGAATCTAAGAGTCTGAGTGAACTCAGGGAGTTGGTGATGGACAGGGAGGCCTGGCATGCTGCGATTTATGGGGTCGCAGAGTCGGACACGACTGAGTGACTGAACTGAACTGAACTGAAAAAGAAATGATACAAATGAACTTATTTACAAAACAGAAACAAAAAGAGACAGACAGACTTAGAAATTGAATGTATGGTTGTTGGTAGGAAGGGACAGTTAGGGAGTTTGGGATAGACATGCACACACTGCTATATTTAAAATGGATAACCAACAAGGAGCTACTGTATAGCACATGGAACTCTGTTCAGTGTTATGTGGCAGCCTGGATGGGGGGAGAATGGATGTATGTATATGCATGGCTGCTTTCTTTCGCTGTTCATCTGAAACTATCACAACACCATTAATTGGCTACACCACAATACAAAATAAAACATTCAAGGAAAGGGAGAGAAAAACATGTTTATACTATGGGAAAAAATAGTAGCATATGAACATGTGTTCTTCCTACCCAGAAACATGGAAGATCTCTCCATTTGCTTATGTCATCTTTGATTTCTTTCATTCAGTTCAGTTCAGTCGCTCAGTCGTGTCCAACTCTTTGTGACCCCATGAACCGCAGCATGCCAGGCCTCCCTGTCCATCACCAACTCCCGGAGTTTACCCAAACTCATGTTCACTGAGTCAGTGATGCCATCTAACCATCCATCATCTGTCGTCCCCTTCTCCTCCTGCCTTCAATCTTTCCCAACATCAGGGTCTTTTCCACTGAGTCAGCTCTTCGCATCAGGTGGCCAAAATATTGGAGTTTCAGCTTCAACATCAGTCCTTCCAATGAACACCCAGGACTGATCTCCTTTAGAATGGACTGGCTGGATCTCCTTGCGGTCCAAGGGACTCTCCAACACCACAGTTTAAAAGCATCAATTCTTCTGTGCTCAGCTTTCTTTATAGTCCAACTCTCACATCCATACATGACCACAGGAAAAACCATAGCCTTGACTAGACAGACTTTTGTTGGCAAAGTAGTGTCTCTGCTTTTGAATATGCTATCTAGGTTGGTCATAACTTTCCTTTTAAGGAGTAAGCATCTTTTAATTTCATGGCTGCAATCACCATCTGCAGTGATTTTGGAGCCCAGAAAAATAAAGTCTGACACTGTTTCCACTGTTTCCCCATCTATTTCCCATGAAGTGATGGGACCAGATGCCATGATCTTCGTTTTCTGAATGTTGAGCTTTAAGCCAACTTTTCACTCTCCTCTTTCACTTTCATCAAGAGGCTTTTTTGTTTCTCTTCACTTTCTGCCATAAGGGTGGTGTCATCTGCATATCTGAGGTTATTGATATTTCTCCCAGCAATCTTGATTCCAGCTTGTGTTTCTTCCAGTCCAGCGTTTCTCATGATGTACTCTACATATAAGTTAAATAAGCAGGTTGACAATACACAGCTTTGACGTACTCCTTCTCCTATTTGGAACCAGTCTGTTGTTCCATGTCCAGTTCTAACTGTTGCTTCCTGACCTGCATACAGGTTTCTCAAGAGGCAGGTCAGGTGGTCTAGTATTCCCAACTATTTCAGAATTTTCCACAGTTTACTGTGATCCACACAGTCAAAGGCTTTGGCATAGTCAATAAAGCAGAAATAGATGTTTTTCTGGAACTCTCATGCTTTTTTCGATGATCCAGCAGATGTTGGCAATTTGATCTCTGGTTCCTCTGCCTTTTCTAAAACCAGCTTAAACATCTGGAAGTTCACGGTTCACGTATTGTTTGCTGAATCCTGGCTTGGAGAATTTTGAGCATTACTTTGCTAGCGTGTGAGATGAGTGCAATTGTGAGGTAGTTTGAGCATTCTTTGGCATTGCCTTTCTTTGGAGTTGGAATGAAAACTGACCTTTTCCAGTCCTGTGGCCTAGCTGAGGTGAAATACCTGTTGCACAGTGCTGGAGAGAATCACATGACATGGTGCACATAAGACATTTAACACGAGGCAAGGATTCAGTAAATTTTCCAGTTGAGCTATTTCAAATCCTAGTTTGTTCCTTCATTTGTACAGTATTTCTCTGCCTTTTCATTATTTTGTTTTTAAACTTATTTGCTTGAGGTCTCCTTTTCCCAGGCTTCTAGGTTGAATTCCTTCTTCCTTTTGATTTCTGCCCTCTTAAGGTTGGTGTGGTGGTTTGTGTAAGCTTCGTATAGGGTGAGATTGTGCTGAGTTTTTTGTTTTGTTTTGTTTTTTCTCTGATGGGCAAGGCTGAGTGAGATGGTAATCCTGTCTGCTGATGATTGGGTTTGTAATTTTGTTTTGTTTGTTATTTGGATGAGGCGTCCTGCATAGGGTGCTACTGGTGGTTGGGCAATGCCACGTCTTGTATTCAAGTGGTTTCCTTTGTGGGAGTTCTCACTATTTGATACTCCCTAGGGTTAGTTCTCTGGTAGTCTAGGGTCTTGGAGTCAGTGCTCCCACTCCAAAGGCTCAGGGCTTGATCCTGAGTTTTATGTGGTTCTGTATATTCTTTTCCACTGATTAGGTACTCCTGTTCGCTCTCAGCGGGTGTTCTGCATTCACTGCTGTGTCTGAAGGTGTATTCCTGATATATCCATGGAGAGAGATGTGCTCCATGTCTACCTACTCCTCTCTTGTTCACAACATGGAACTCTTCGTGTCTGGATTCTTTGATTTAGTGTAGTGTTTTAGAGGTTCATCAACATTGTAGCATGTATCAACACCTTGTTCTGTTTTTAAATTAATTTTTATTGGAGTATACTTGCTTTACAATGTTGTAATACTTTGTTCCTTTTAATGGCTGAATAATACTTTTCATATATATCCTAAATTTATTTGTTGAGAGTGGACAGAGAGTGAGTGTTTTTCACTTTTTAGCTATTGTGAATAGTGCTTCTATGTACATCCATTGTATACAAGTGTTTTTTAGTACCTGTTTTTCAGTTCTTTAGGGTACATACCCAGGAGTGTAATTGCTGGATCATATGATAATTCCGTGTTTAACTTTTTGAAAAACAACAAATTGCTTTCCACAGTGGCTGCACCCATTTTATATTGCCACCAGCAGTGTGCAGGTTTCCAATTTCCCCATATCCTTGCCAAGATTTATTCTCTGTTTTTGTGGGTTTGAGAGCTGTGTTTTGGTTTTTGCTTTAAGCTGTGAAGTGCAGTATGTGAGATCTTAGTTCCCCAACCAGGGCCCAAACTCATGCCCCCTGCATTCAGAGTGTAGAGTCTTAACCACTGGACCACAAGGGAAGTCCTCTGTTTGTTTTTAAATAAATAATCATCCTGCTGGGTGTAAAGTGGTATCTCTGTGGTTTTGAGTTTCATTTCCTTAATGCCTAGTTATATCAAGCATCTGTCAGGTACATATTAGCCATCTATCTTCATTAGAGTAATGTCTAGTCAAGTGCACAGTACATGCTTTAATTGGGTTGTCTCTTTGTTGTTATAGGAGTTTTTGTATACTCTAAATACTACACCTTTATCATATATATGATTTGCAAATACTTTCACCCACTGTGTAGGGTGTCTTATCACTTTCTTGACAATGTCTTTTGATGAGCAAAAGATTTAAATTTTGATGAAGTACAATTTACTTATCCTTTTTCTGCTTTTAGAATCATACCTAAGAATGCATTGCCAAATCCAAACTCACAAAGATTTAAGGGATATATTCTCTTCTAAGAGTTTTGTGGATCTAAATCTTATATATTAAGTTGTTGTTTCATTTTACATTAATTTTTGTATATGGTGTGAGATAGGGGTGCAGCATCATTCTTTTGCATGTGGATATCTAGTTTATCTCAACCCCATTTGTTGAAGACACTATTCTTTTCCCACTGGATTGTCTTGGCCCCCTTGTCAAAAATCAATTGACCATAGATGTATGTGTTTATTTCTAGATTCTCAGTTCTAATCCATTGGTCTATATAATGTCCATCCTTATGCCAAGACTCAAACTCCCACTTCTAGAAGTGGAGGTGGGTAACGGCAGAGCAAAGTTCATACTAAAAATACACATAGATGAAAAACACAGTTGCAACCATTGAGGAGTTCACAACCTAAATCAGGGATGGCTAATTCCTTGAAATTATACCAAAAAATTCCTGAAGGTACAGATCACATTCATCTATGGAGAAAGATAAGCCATCAGCTAAGTCCCTCCTGGGTTCCTGAACCTCAGACTGTATGAGATAATAGATGTTTGTTGTTCCAAGTGACAAGTATGGGAGTTCTTATGCAGTGACAGACAATATGGATGGTAAATAAATACTAAACAGCAATTATCCTCCAATTTAAAATAAAATTTAAAAATAATACAAGAAAAAAACACATTACTAAAAATAAGCACCCTCTCCATGGGTGCTCCCATGTATAGAAGAAAGACAATGGCTGGCCTTGAGGTCAGGAACCTGGGTTCTAGGTGAGATTCATCAATTTTTTTGTGAAATGGAAATAAAAATTCATGAAGGTGCAGATCATATTTATCCATAGTTGTCCTTCAATCCCCAAAAGTTTGTATAACATACACAAAAAATAAGAATTAATTATGAGAATAACTGTTCTCAATTCTAGATATTTATTATACTTTCTTGGGAAGCTTTTTAAAAGCTAATGACCTGGGGGACTCATACCTAGAGATTCTGATTTAATTGGATGGTAGTGGGGCCCATGCATTGGAGAAGAAAATGGCAACCCACTCCAGTGTTCTTGCCTGGAGAATCCCAGGGACGGGGGAGCCTGGTGGGCTGCTGTCTATGGGGTCGCACAGAGTAGGACACGACTGAAGCGACTCAGCAGCAGCAGCAGCAGCAGGGGCCCATGTATGAATATTTTGTGAAAGCTCCTAAGTAATTATAGTTTATGGCCAGTGTTGAAGACCCCTGGTCTAAAAGGAGAATTGCCGAGGTCTAGCCCCGGCTGATCCAGGGTATTTGAAGCGGGGACGGCTTCGGTGAGGATCAGGATACAATAGCTTCAATTAGATATTAATTAGAGATGTAAAGAGTAATAGAATGAGGATAGCGCAGTAGGAAAATTCAGTGGAGAAAAGAGGCTGAGTAGCTTGGTTTATGCGGGAGACCAATAAAACTTCAAGACAAGAAGCTTGCACCACTTACGTAGGCCGCAGGCGTCCTTCCATTCTCCCGAAGGAGAGGAGACACTGAGGCCTTCCCGGTCGGATCTTAGAAGCCCAGGCAAAATTAGTAAACTTGGTGGGTTCCGCGCTCCAGATGGAGACTCAGCCAGAGTTTGAGAGAGAGAGCGACATGGGGAGACCAGTCTTTCGAGGAACTGATCCCATTTCTTTATTTTCCATGGTCTACTTTTATACACTGAGATGTTATGCAAAAGTCACGTGGGGTCAGCAGTCCTGACTTTTATTAAAGTCAGGTGCTTCATACATATGTATACAGAGGTCTTAGGGGTGTTACATCATCTTCTGGCCAGGGGGCCTGCTGACAGTTTATGACCCTCTCCTTGTGACAGCGGTCAGTCAACCAGGACACTTATTTTTCCAGGGGTGATTATTCTTAAAACAGACGCCACCCAAATAAAGTTACATTCCTATAGGGTGAGGGTGTAGTGGGTTTTAATTAAGGAAAGAATTTACTTAGCCTAAGGTCTAACGTGATTAATATCAAAGGTTAATACTTACTTCTTCTATGTATTCATTAATGTGTGTAAGGGCAGGGGATGCGGAGACTTAGCAACAAACATTGGCTCAACAAAGGAAAAACCCTTCACCAATACAATTTCTAATCAGCCCACTATACTTATACTAATGGTTTTCTAACTTTTCTAAGGAACCTGTTTTTAGAAGGTTTAAAGCATCTCGTGCCTCTCACGGTTGGGAGGCTGTGAGCAATCACATGTGGCCGGACAAGCCTGTCAGGCAGACTAGAGAACCTTCAGAGGAGTTTGTAGGTTAAAACACTCTTGTCACGCCCAGGAATTATTATTAACTGGAGCTCTAAGTTAACTCCTTCTCTGAAAGAGGTGGTGGGGGACAGCCCCCCGTAAAGTCAGAGGTGTAGGTGAGAGCACAAAGGAGTAAAGTAGGCAGGCTCTGGTTATGGGGGTAGATGCTCGAGGATTTCCAGGGGGACTCCTGAGGCTCGATCCTGCCTTTGCGTTTGTCGAGCTGCCTTCCTCATGACCTTTGCCATGGGCGGAGTGCCTCCTGCCAGCTCCCCACAGAGAATCATTATATATAACAATGTAGGTTATTACATATTATGTAAATAACTTCAATATAGTATGATAAATGCTAAATACAGAAATTTACAGTAACTGTTCTCTTTTCCCCTAAGATCTCACAAATTACAATTGAGAAATTTCTGATACAAAGACTGTGAAAAAATTTAATAGAACTTTTAACCCAAATCCCTGTATCTTTATTTTTCTCTGTTTCTGGAAGCTGCCATCAAATGTCTTGGCACTGAGCCAAGTATTACTGCAACTATATGAGAAAGCCTGAGCCAAGGCCATCAGCTAAGCCCTTCCTGGGTGCCTGAACCTCAGAAACTGTGTGAGACAATAGATATTTGTTGTTGCAAGTGACAAAGTTTGGGGATTGGTATGCAGCAACAGATATTACAGATGGTAAATAAACATTAAGGCACATTATTAAAAATATGCATCCTCTCCCTGGGTGCTCCCGTGTGCAGAAGAAAGACAATGGCTGACCTTGGGGTCAGGAACACAATTTAGTTCCATCACTTATTCTGTGAAATGGGCATAAAAATATTTGTCTCCTTGGCCAAAACTGCATCACACATCCATAGCTACATCAACCGTGACTCATCCCTTTCAGTTCAGACTGGGATTGCTCATGAAGTGCATGACTGTCAAGAGGAAAGTTGAAACATATGCAACATCATACTTGGAGAAAAATTAAATGTTTGTGGAGTAAGTGACAGAAACCATCTCCTGACATCACATGGTAACACAATGAATGACCTTGAACAAACAGCCTCTCTCAACTTTCTCTGATGGCTCAGCAGTAAAAAAATATGCCTGCAATGCAGGAGATGGAGGAGACCTGGGTTGGAAAGATCCTCCGGAGGAGAAAATGGCAACCCACTCCAGTATTCTTGCCTGGGAAACCCCATGGACAGAGGAGCCTAGTGGACTACGGTCCATAGTGTTGGAAAGAATCAGACACGACTGAGAGACTGGAAGGCTTTCCAAAACAGAAACAGCTGATGACTGGAGTACTTACATTGGGATAAGAAAAGCAAGGAAAATAATTTTTGTATTTACAAAAATTAAATAAAAAAAATGTTATACACCAGAAGACTTATTCATATGTTTCCTGTGTTTTCACCAGCAGAATGTTCTTCTGATCACATAGTATAAAAGAATATGTTGCCAAACCTCGAATGGTGTACAAAATTAAGTTTATAAAATGGAATTATACAACTTCCAAAAAAAAAAAAACCATCATATGACAAAGCAGGTACGGAAAGGTAATCTTGATGATGTACCCTCCAAAATATTCTCTATTTGTCATCTATAATTTAGATAGAAGCTTTGGCCACCCCTAGCGTAACCATCTATGGCAACAGTAGGAATGAAACATGATAAATGTGATGGCAGGTACTACATTGGAAATTGATAGTATCCAAAATATCTTCTAATCAGTAAAAAATCCAGAAATACTTTTCAGAAGTTGAAAAGCTGTAATTCAGAAGCTTAACTGGGATCTTTTTGATTCCTATTCAATGGATAACATGATACCAATAGAGAATGATTTTCTTATGCCAACAAATAGACACCAATGAAAAGGAAACAGTGACAAAATCCTTATTTTCTTCAGCATGTGAATAGTGAAACAGCAGAGCAAAGTTTCCTATTGATAGGAAATTGAAACTGAAAGCAAATTATAGGAGAGTTTTATCAGACACTTCAAATCTTCCATTTCTATAGATTCCCAAGTTTGCTGAATAAGTACTTGGGACCCATGTTTTTTAAAATAGCAGTTTTTTCTATACCACAAATGATTTTTCATCAATATTTTTTCCAAAGGTAGTGAAAAGTTACTAGATTTCTAGTAACTTGATATCTATATTATATAAAATGGACTAAGAAAACAGCAATAACAATAACCATTTATGGGCTTTGTGTATAGTAATGGGAAAGAGATCATTGGGATGGTATTATTTTACAGCTTTTCTTAGATATTTGATAGACCCACAGGCAATGTACAATAGAAGTAAGAGTTTGTTTTAACCTTTTATACTGGCTTCTCCCCTGGGTCCCAGTTTTGATACTCAAATTAGTGTTCACACTTGAAATCACATAACATGGGCAGTGAGGGTTGTGGGGAATACTCGTAGAGTAGGTGAGACTCTTGCAAGTATTAAGATATCACAGGACTAGATTGTGGAGGTTTTGGGTTTTATTTTGGCTGTGGCACACAGCACACGCTATGTGGGATCTTTGTTCCCTGGCCAGGGATCAAACCTGCGGCCCCTCCATTGGAAGGTCAAAGTTTTAATCACTGCGTGGCCATGGGAGTCCCTCTGGAGGTTTTTAATTCTAAGATCTAAATTTTTAATTCTAAGGGTTTTTTAAAATTTATTTATTTGTGGGTACACTGGGTCTTTGTTGTTGTGTGTGGGCTTTCTCTAGTTGCTGCAAGCAGGGGCTACTCTCTGTTGCGGTGGGCAGGTTTTTCATTGCAGTGGCTTCTCTTGCAGTGGAGCACACGCTCTAGGGTTTGAGGGCTTCAGTAGTTGCAGCATGGGGGCTCAGTAGTTGTGACTCATGGGCTTAGTTGCTCTGCAGTATGTGGGATCTTCCCAGACCAGGGATCATACTCACATTCCCTGCACTGGAAGGCAGACTCTTCCACTGTACCACTAGGGAAGTCCTAATTCTAAGTTTTTAATTCTATGTTGTCTTGGTAGGCAAAACTTGAATGATACCCTTGGGTTAGTTTAGGATAAACTCTTCATGTAAAGACTACCAGGCTTTCTGTTACACAGTATGTCGTGATTGTTTCTCTGTCTAAATATAAGTATAAACATAAAGATAGTTCATTTCATTTTTAGTTCTAAGACTGCTTGAGTTAGAATCCTCAACTTCCCACCCATCACTTAACCATCTCATTCCTCACTGAAGTAGCATGACTTTGCATGCTTGTTTGCCCTCTGTAAATGGGGGTGATAATGATATCTACAGGTTTCTCTGGTGGCTCAGTGGTAAGCAATTCAGGAGACATGGGTTTAATCCCTGAATCGGGAAGTTCCCCTGGAGAAGGAAACTGCAACCCACTCCAGTATTCTTGCCTGGAGAATTCCAGGGACAGAGGAGTCTGCTGGGCTACAGTCCCTGGGGGGTCGAAATAGAGATTGGATTCAGCAACGACTCAGCAACAACAAAAATAACAATAATACCTCCCTTACACCTGAGGTTCCTGTGGGGATTAAACGATATCATACATGAGAAGCACCTCGGACAATGCCAGGCACAAATAGCATTCATATTTCTAAGAAAAAAATGAAAACATACTCATTATTTCTCATCTCTCTTTTGTGCAAAAGCTACTGTTTTGGGGGGTTTTTGGTTGTTTTTTGGTGTGGTTTTTTTTTTTTTTTTTTTTTTAACTGGATTGGCTGCTATGATTCCTAACCTTGGCATGGACAGTTTATTTACCTGAACAGGGGGAGTTCATGGATTTATGTGGCTCTGATCCCTTCATCCACAGGCTCTGGTTTACACTCCAACTTACCATAACAGTGACTTAAAACCACTGCCATCCAACTGCCCTGGATGCTTCTATGAAATGGCTTAGTTTTCTGTGTCCAGCTCATGGGGAACAGATGTGAAAGTGAAAAAGTAACACCATAACAGTTTCCTTTAATTAGCACCTTCCTGAGTAAACTGAAGAAGAGTGAAACCATTCTAGAAAACCAAATTATCCTCCCATCTGCAGGCGAATCTTCCAGCTCCTCGGATGAGTCACCAGGCAGTGGAGATAACTCCTTCCAGCCTCCTCTGTGAATAAATGGGGCCTTTAGTCTTGGGGCTATAAATCTGGCCATTTTTAAGAGCACTTTAACCATTCTCCATTTTTTAAAAGCTGATGTTTTCATACAATCTTTATCTTTCTTTTCCTCTTCCCCTTTGTCAACACAAAGTGAGACAACTGTTCTCTTCATGTTGTCACTGACTCAGCAATTCCTTTGTTTTTTATGAGCTCCTATCAGGAACTCATAAAAATATTACCAAATTAAGAACTAACTATGTAACCTCTAGGGCAAAAAAGAAAGGGACGTGAGGGGAGGGAGAAAACCTTGTTTTATCATAAGGAATTACCAGCCAATATCAAATGATACAAAACGATGATTTTTGTTGTTTTAACATGAAATCAAATATTCATTTGAGAATATATTTTTCTGCTTCACATTCAGCATTCTCTGGTAGGATTAATTTTACTATCATGAGAGCAACCTCCAGCATCTCAACTACATCATCTGCATACTATAATGTCTATATGATTCAGATTTATAACAATTTGAATCCCAGGAGTTCAAAATAGATATAGCATTATCATTGAATTGCAGCATTTTCCTCTCTTTATAAAGATGAATTTATTCTTGAAATAAATTTATTCTAACCCAGTCTGACCTATTTAGGCACTGTTACAGATTCTGAGAACTGAAGAAAACTCAAGGGGTTCTCTAGTCTAAGTCAGACCACTGGTGGAATCTATCAGGTAGAGGGGTTTTAAACCTCACCTTATGATTCTCCAAGGAAATAAATTTTGTAACCCCTCCCAATAATTTCTAGCATAGCTTTGACTATATAGGGTGTGACCCTAGAGTAATGAAACAACATATTTCCATAAACCATTGAAAAATTTTCATTTCTTAGTCATATTTCACAAAGGGAATTTCTCACATCATCAGACTAACATTTTATTTTTTGCATAATTTTATTAGTACAGGTTGTTAGCAGGAAATTTTTAATTAGTTCACCATCTTTTTTTAGCCTCTTTCTTATTTTCTTTTGCCTTTAGTGTCTTTTACCAAATGATGTGTTGCTATTTGCTGCTGTTTAGTTGCTAAGTTATGTCTGACTCTTTGTGACCCCATACTCCATACTCCTCTGTGCGTGGATTTTCCAGGCAAGAATGCTGGAGAGGGGTGCCATTCTTTACTAAAAAAATTTTGAGTTAAGGGATTAATAAACCAAACTGCCTTTATGATGATCTTAATCATCACAGATAACATTGCTGTCTACAATGTCCTGTAAAAGGCATCCATATTCATTATCTGATGAACAACAACAAAAGGCACACAGACACACACAGGTGATTGGTCCAAGGTCATGAATCGCTGGAATATTTTTACTGCAGGAGCACTAACCAAATCAGTCCTTTTAGAAATTAAGTACAAATGCTCATTTATGAAAGCCTATCAGTTCTTATAGTTTATAAGATGAACATTCACCTTCAAAAGGGCTCATAAATGTTTTTGTTTCACAAAGAATGTTTATCTTCCTGGGTTTCTTTCATATGCTCCTAAAGAGCAATGTGGTTTTGCGTAGTGGTTACTTCTTAATACCTACTATTTACCAGATACTGTGTCCAAGGATGAGAACACAAAGATGAGGAAACCAGGCCTCCACTGCTGGTGGAGCCTGCAGTCCTGCGGGAACTACTGACACAAAGCACACCATTCCCATACAAGCCTCTACTGGAGGACAGGGGGCCGGAGAGATGCAGAATCAGGCAAGGCTTCCTGGAAGAGCTGCTGTACCTAGCACAATCTCTCATTTAATTTTTAAGAAAATAGTCTGTATAAAAGAAAATTTAAAAATAGTGTTTATCACAGAAAATTTAGGAAGACAAATACTGGAGGATGTGAGTAAGGGGGAGGCAAGATATTATTCAACTGTGTGACAAAAGGGGAAGATTTCCTCTTTAAAATGCTTAAGCAGAGGGACTTCCTTGGTGATCCAGTGGTTAATACGCCATGCTTCCAATACAGGGACTGCAGGTTCAATCCTACATGGGGAATTAAGATCCCACATGCCATGCAGCAAGGTCAAATTAAAATAATAATAATAATAATAAAATGCTTAAGCAGAGTTGGTGAACATCCACAGGCCTGCTTCTAAGATTCTGAAAAAAATTCCAATGTGTGGGTTTTTTTCCTTACGCCAAGCAATTCTCTGACACAAGCCTGGTGTCCCTACTGCTGCTGTTGCTAAGTCACCTCAGTCATGTCTGACTCTGTGTGACCCCAGAGACGGCAGCCCACCAGGCTCCCCCATCCCTGGGATTCTCCATGCAAGAACACTGGAGTGGGTTGCCATTGCCTTCTCCAATGCATGAAAGTGAAAAGTGAAAGTGAAGTCACTCAGTCGTGTCCGACTCTTAGTGACCCCATGGACTGCAGCCCACCAGGCTCCTCCATCCATGGGATTTTCCAGGCAAGAGTACTGTAGTGGGGTGCCATTACCTTCTCCGGTGTCCCTACAACTTCACTCAATTCTGACACTATCTACCTGGAGGTAGCCCATCAGATTCTACATGTTAAAGTCCCACAAGACAGCCCCACCCATCCCATCCCACATGCTTAACATGTGAATTTCTAGTTCAAGTTGTCACTTGTGATTCAACTGACCAAATATATGGAGATTATAGGTTTCCTCCACCCGCTCCAGGGGTTTGATTAATTTGCTGAAGTTGCTCACACATTTCAGAAAAAAAATTGTTCCTTCTGTTTATCAGTTTACTATAAAAGGATAAAACTCAGGGATAGCCAGATGGGAGAGGCGAGTAGGACAAGGTAAGTGGGAAAGGGCACCAAACTTCCATCCTCTCTGAGATGGCCATAGCTCTAGAGAAAGGGGGTCTAGAGGGCAACCCTGGATCTATAGAACCCCAGATCGTTGTTCTATAACAAACTTTCCTCTTCCAGCATTTGGAAATCAGCTTCTAAAGACTCTCAAATTTTGATGCATTAAAGAATAAGTGGGGCTGGGACTTCCCTGGTGGCCCACTGGTTAAGAATCCTCTTTCCAGTGCAGGGGGTACGGTTGCATCCCTGGTTGGGGAACTAAGATCCCACATGCTGCAAGGCGTGGCCAAAACAAAACAAAACAAAACAGAATAAGTGGGGTCTCTGGCTTGTGTCTGGGAACTTCCCTGGTGGCTCAGATGGTAAAGCGTCTGCCTACAATGCGGGAGACCCGGGTTCAATCCCTGGGTTGGGGAGATCTCCTGGAGAAGGAAATGGCAGCCCACTCCAGTATTCTTGCCTGGAAAATCCCCTGGAAGGAGGAGCCTGGTACGTTACGGTCCATGGGGTTGCAAAGAGTCGGACACGACTGAGCAACTTCACTTTCTGGCTTTTGTGTTTGGAACTGTTTTTCTCTATGAGATTCTCACAGAAATGTCCAACTAGTGTAAGAAGCCTTGATCAACAGATTGATTTGATTTTGGTCTCTTTAGGTGCCATGCACATGCTGTATAAGAAACTGGAGATCCTTTAAATATTTTATAGTATATAAAATCTATTTTATATATTATGTAAAATAATAATACTTATAAAGCACGCCCATAATTGGTGTGTGTGCGCTGTGTGTTCAGTCGTGTCTGACTCTTTGCGACTCCATGGACTGTAGCCTACCAGGCCCCTCTGTCCATGGGATTCTCCAGGCAGAATAACCGGGGTGGATTGCTATTTCCTTCTCCACCATAATTGGTAAAAGCTTCTAAACACAGCAGACATTGTCCTTGCCTGCCTTTACTCTTTGACTTCTCAACGTGCTCTGGCCTTTTCAGACTGCCAATATCTGCATCTCTGGCCTAAGCTGAGGCCCAAAAGGCCCATATCCCTAGCAGAATGGAAGGACCAGAAATGAACAATCTCTGAAGCAGCCCTCAACCATGTCCCAGCTCCCTGCCTTCAGACAGGGTAATTCTGAAGCATGTGTTTTACACTACTCACTAGAGTTTACCAAGAGAAGTAAGCAGTAGTCATTCACTCAGTTGCTGACTCAATAATATACCTTTGATGGGATGCTTTACTTTCCCTGCATCATTTCTCTGCCCCCTCAGTGGTGTTTCCTGCACCTCACAAACTGCACTCAAATACTTATCTCAGGGGCTGCTTCCAAGAGACCAAACCAGGAGGACATGACTCAGTAAGTATAATGATATCTTCAAGTTGATATCTTCAAGTATTTTATAAATACACAAAATATACAACCAAAGTTGCAAAGATAAAGAAATGAGTAAGACAGGCCATTTTAACAACAAGTGTTTTTTAAAACCTATTAGCAAATAGACATTTGTTCAATTGCCTAATTTTGGTCCCAGAAGCATAATGTAGTTTTCACATACTTGGAGGAAACCACATTAGGCTGTCACCAAGGAAGGACAGGTCACTCATCAGTCTACGTGCAAGGCCAGAAAATGGTACCGAGGGAGAGGGAGGTGTCAGATGGAAGCCAGAAGAAAGGTGCCTCTTTCTTATAAATATGTAAATGGAAAAGCATGCATACTGAAAAACTTAAAACTCAACATTCAAAAAACTGAGATTGTGGCATCTGGTCCCATCACTTCATGGCAAATACATGGGGAAAAAGTGGAAACACTGACAGTTTTTATTTTCTTGGGCTCCAAAATCACTGTGGATGGTGAGTATAGCCATGAAATTAAAAGACTGTTGCTCCTTGGGAGAAAAGCTATGACAAACCTAGACAGAATATTAAAAAGCAGAGCAGCCCTTTGCTGACAAAGGTCTGTATAGTCCAAGTTATGGTTTTTCCAGTAGTCATACACAGATGTGAGATTTGGACCATAAAGAAGGCTGAGCGCCAAAGAATTAATTCTTTGAATTATGGTGCTGGAGAACATGCTTGAAAATTCTTGTACTGCAGGGAGATCAAACCAGTCAATCCTAAGGAAAATCAACACTGAATATTCATTGGAAAGACTGATGCTGAAGCTGAAGCTCCAATTCTTTGGCCACCTGATTCGAAGAGCTGACTTATTGGAAAAGACCTTGATGCTGGGAAAGATTGAGGACAGGAGTAGGGGGTGCCAGAGGGTGAGATGGCTGGATGGCATCACTGATTCAATGGACATGAGTTTGAGCAAATTCTGGAAATGCTGAAGGACAGGGAAGCTTGGCATGCTGCAGTCCATGGGGTCACAAACAGTCGGACACGACTTAGTGATTGAACAACAACGATACTGAAAAATACTGGGGGACCACAAACCTACTGACCTTCAAGCTGACTGATCAGAACAGAATAGTGAATAAGTCATGATACACTGATGTGCTACAACTGGCTTGGACCAGCTCAGGAGAGCCTGAGAGCTGACTGCTAATTTCAGGAATTTTGCAAGGCAGATGACTTCATGCTGTAGCTTGAAACAGACCATGGCGGGAGTATTTACGTCACAGAAATGGGCAAAAGCTATAAACCAGGCTTCCTTTTCCCCTCAAGAGCCAGTTGTTAAACATTTACCAGCATTGAATCCTGACATTGTCACTATTCATGTGTTTATTTATTAGTCAGCCTGACTCCAATAAGGAAACCAAGGACTCAAGAGATTGAGAGTCATATCCTTGGTGCCCTGTAAAATTGTAAGAGATTTGTAAGAGACAACGGAAGATACTGCCTAGATAATTGGTCTTTATACTGGACTTTGCAAATTCTTAAGAGTTTGAATACATAATTAAGTTCAATTCCTGGTTGGGTAACTAAGATCCCGAATGCCACAGGGTGTGGCCAAAAATTTTAAAAATAAACACAACATTGTTTATAAACACAACAACTATACTTCAATTAAAGATAAAAAAGAAAATGAAAAGAAACTTTTCTTTAAAAAAGATGGTATTTTAGCCCATAATTTTTCTGAATTCAGAACAATGGAGGAAATGTGTCAGAGACACTGATTCTTTTTATCATAGTTGGAGTGCTTTGCAGGACTACCAAAAATTTTAAGATACTTTGAAAAACCCCCATGGCTATAAATTTTACATGCCTTCTTTGCTGTTCAATGTGCTTTATTTCATAAGGTAATTAAAATATTAAAATGTATGTCATCAAACTATATTGTGAAATATTTATCCAATTACAGTCAATCCTCATTTCATTTTACAAGATGTTCAATACTTTCTATCTCCTAGTAACAAAAAAAAAAATTTAAACATAATTTTAAAATGTATAGTTCTCAATTATAAAATGACTGAAAGGTACAGAGTTTTTTGTTGTTTTTTTTTAATTTCTTTAGTCAGGAGCAAAGAAGTCTGGCACTGTGGCCTCAGGTTACTTTCACAGTCCTTACCATTAGACTGGAGAGTGAACATTTCTGGAAGAGGGTTAGACAGTGGTAAGCAAACCCTTACAGAATACCCAAAAGTAAAGAAGAGAAAAAAGAATCCCTTTGAACAGTTTAGTGACTCACTGCAAATGTTTCATTAAAGTTGTTGTTTAACAAAATACCTTCACTGAAAAGGGAAAGCTTTAGTTGCTCAGTTGTGTCCAACTCTTTGCAACCCCGTGGACTACAACCTGCCAGGCTCCTCTGTCCGTGGAATTTTACAAGCAAGAATACTGGAATGAGCTGCCATTCCCTTCTCCAGAAGATCTTCCTGACCTAGGGATTGAACCTGGGTCTCCTGCATTGCAGGCAGGTTTTTTACCATCTGAGCCACTATGGAAGCTCTGGTGTGTGTGGGGGGAGGGGGGGGGGGAGGAAGGTGGGTGTGGGGGAGGTGGGGGAAGTCTATGGAAAAGGAATCTAGAAAGCAATAGTTGTAAAACATGGTGAACTTCTTTAAAAATGATTATATATGTGTGTATATATAAATACACATATATAAAAGTCAAAAACTGACTTGTTTCATTTTGCTTAAGAAGATCTTGAGCAGAAAAAAATAAAAACCTTTGATATCTATAAACAGTCATTAATCCACAGTCTACATTGTATCTCATGGTTTTGTTTTTTCAAGTATACCCCAAAGTCAGCTTTTCTTAGATCCTGTGATCTAAGTGTGCTTGATGTGAGCTCTCCTATGGAGTCATACTGGATAGTAAATGTCTGTATTATTAATAGTATCAAAGCAATAAATGTGTTCCTGACATCAGCTAAACCTGGGTATTTACAAGGCACCTGCACAGCCTCTAAGGCTGCTGGCAGAATATGTCGAATTGTTTCTTCTAAAAGCATCCACTAAAAATAACCCTTTTTTTCTTCTTTATTAGGAATTCCAGAAGTTATGGTCTCTTATAAAATCAAAAGCATGTGGGAGTAAAATTTATACCGTTCCAGAAAGTTCCTTTGAGCATTCAAGGTGATGTATTTATGACCCTTCATACAGGGATGGCAGCAGTGGTCTATGTTGATTGTTTCAATAAAACTCTCAATTTAAAGGTCACTTATTTTGGCAACTTGATGATTACATTTAGCCAGGTTGGAAGTAGGAGGTGAGATAAAATTTCCTTGATCAAGAAAAGAGAAAAAGTATTTTTTTTAATCAAAAAAGTAGGCAATCTCAGTGGCAACAGTTTGTCCAAATAACTACAGACATTGCCTTAGTCTTTTGGCATCAAACAGTATAAAGAATGGCAAGAAATAAACTCTTTCTGCTTTAGTGAAAAGAATCTATAACTATTCTGTTTTCTAGAAATGAGAGGAATAATTTATCCCACCAGTTCATCTATTTTCATGCCCAGGAAAACTTGTTTAAAAATTCTTTTCTCTTGCAAATGTATTCAGTAGTATTGATTTAGCCACTGCTTCTTACATCCAGGGCATGAAATCAACAGATAACTTATGTGCATGAAGGGAAATGAAAGACTTAGAAAATAATGCCTGTTAAAATACTTTTTTAAAAAAGTCAAAGGGAAGACATTTCTGAGAGCAAGGGAAAGGGAGTAAAAATGATGAAAGATTTTGCTGATGAAAGGAACTATGCATGTTCAATCTATGCACCAAACTATGCATGTTCAATTCAAAGAAAAGACACTTAAATGGCAATTATGAAAGGGAGCAGCCACTGATTTTGGTTATTAGGCAAGGATTAGACGTAGCACAACAGATTGAAGAACACCCTCTTCACTCGGATGCCTTTAAGGGCAGCTTCTCAAATTCTTTACTAAAGTTTCAACAGCCCTCCACTTGGGAGAAGCCAAGAAAGCTATACTGCCTGCCTTCCTCCCTCCATCTATTTCTTTTCTTTCTCTCCCTCCCTTGTTGGAAGCACTCACTTTGCCTGATGCACTGTATTCTTTACGCTCCAGAGTCTGCCCAGTCAGATCAGCTTCAGTTTACTGAAGAACCTCCATTCACTCTGTGTGTAAACAAAGAATTTCTTCCAATAAGCAATGGCCTCCAAACATTTCTGTCCATGCTCTCCTTTACCCCTTGCTTACCAACTCCCTTAAAAATGTTTTCAGCTATTTCACTTATTAGAATAGCCTAATTCCAGTGTTTAGGATGCAGTATTGGACTTCCCCGGTGGTCCAGTGGTTAGAAGCCCACTTGCCAACACAGGGGACAGGGGTTTGATTCTGGTTTGGAAAGATTCCACATGTCGCGGGACAACAAAACTCGTGCATCACAGCTACTGAAGCCTGCAGGCTCTAGAGCCCAAGCTTCTCAACAAGAGAAGCCACTGCAGTGAGAAGCTTATGTACCATAACTAGAGAGCAGCCCCCACTTGCCACAATTAGAGAAAGCCCACGCAGAGCAATGAAGACCCAGAGAAGAAAGAAAGGAAGAAAGAAAAGCAAGGGGAAAAAAAGAAATAATGAAAGAAAGAAAGATGCAGTACTACTTGTTTGAAAACTCCAGCATTGCTGGATTCAAGTATTGTTCCTTTTGCCTCCTTAGCTCCCGTTGGGCTCTCTGTACAGGAACATGCATGGTGGGGATGGTGGTGGGTCTCAGGGACATGGGAGTCTCTCACCTGAACAGGACGCCCTGCTCTCCTCTTCTCCACGCTATCTCCCCCAGAGTCAGAGTCCCGAGAAAATGAAGAAATGGGCCTCCGAACTTGACCCCTGACTGAGGGAGACTGTTGTCGCTGCTGTTCCTCTGGCCCAGAATGACTGGCTTTGGTGTCATCTGTGTGTCAGGGAGTCAAACACTGATCTGGAAACACATGGGTTTTCTGCAAGGCCAACCCTTCCATTGCAAGTTTTCTAGGTTTGGAAGGAGACCACTCACTCACTCTCAGCTCCCTCCACGGGCCATCAGCGCCCCAGCCCCTTGCTTCAGAGAACTCCTCTTTCAGAAAATAACCCAGCTGCATCTGACTCAACTCACGTCTCCTCCTCACCCCAGATGGTGGGAGCGCCAGTGTGTCTGGGAGACCTGCTGTCCCAGCCTCTCTCTGCTGACCTTTCTCCAGGTCCCAGGAGCACTAAGCTCAGCAGGCCCAAAGGGTCTCAAATTTCAAAGGAGAGATCCTTACTCTTACTCCTCCCTGAGAGGCGGGGGGTGGGAGGGTGCAGGGGGTGTTGGAGAGAGCAGAAGAGTTCAGGTACCTCTTCCCCTCCCCTCTCCACCCCCACTCCACCCACCCCACCCCCCACTCCACTCACCCCCACCTTCACCCCATCCACCCCCACCCTCATTCCACCTAGCCCTATCCCCACCTCTGCAAATTTTCTTGGCAATGATCTTGGGATTTCCCTTCCCTGTCTCCTCTCCAGAGGTGATAATGTGTGTATGCAGAAAGAATAACTTTTCTGCACAAGCATAGCACCTTTTTAAAGACAGCATTTTATCTCCCCGCCCTCCCCCACCACCATGTTAACTTGGGGGCCTTAGCTGGGGGCGGGAGAGAGTAGGGAAGGTGGTTGGTTCTGGCTGCTTCTCAGCCCTGCCTCCTCTCACACCACCCTGGAGGTGGTAGCTGGCCCTCCTGCTGCCTTCACTGTAAATGCAGAATGTGAAGTACTTGGTGCCTTTAATCCCCCAATGATGCAACAGGAAGAATCCCATTTCACACCCTGCTCCATGTGGATTGATCTGGACCAGCCACTGAGGCAGCCCCCGCCTCCCGCCAACCGCCCCGCCCTTCCATCTACTTAAGAGAGAGTCCCGGCCACTTGCTCCTGCCTCACTGGATGCTCAGTCCTCCTGACTGATATTTGGCAGTGGTCAGGCAATTCCCTGATCCTCATCAGCCCCAGACTAATATTTCTCTACGTCATCACAGGGACCAAAACTCCTCATTAACTTAGATGCTCTGATATAATCAAAATATACAACAAACTGAGAGGAAGAGACCAAGGAGCAAAATGTCTGCTGACAACTCAGCTTCTCTGTTTATTTTCCTGAGGATCCCTCCCCCACTGCATGTATCCCAACTCCCCTACCCCAGCGACAGCCTCCTCTGTGGACCCATTTTATCCTGCAAATCAGAATACTGAGAAACTATTCCCCATCCTTCCCCAACCTCAAGGGAAAGGAGTCTCCCAGCTGATGGTTGTGCTCATGCTAAGTCACTTCAGTCATGTCCAGCTCTTTGTGACCCTATGGACTGCAGCCTGCCAGGCTCCTCTGTCCATGGGATTTTCCAGGCAAGAATACCGGAGTGGGTTGCCATGCCCTTCCCCGGGCGGGTCTTCCTGACTCGGGAATCCAATTTGTGTCTCCTGCATTGCAGGTGGATTCTTTACCACTGAGCCAGCAAGGAAGCCCAGCTGAAAGGCATATGCTTTTCCCCAGGGGATAGATTATCGCCTCAAGGCAGAGGTCCACAGAAATTCAGCAGCATCATTCTAAGCTGCACCAGAGTTATACATGTACAACTACTGTTGGCATAGAAATAAGAATGTATGTGTTAATGCCACGCAACCTACAGCAAATTGCAGGCAACTGCCCAAGGCCCTGTGTTTTGGGAGCCACATTAAGCACTGAGGCTTAGGTAGCTATTGGAAGAAAAGCAACAGCTGGTCAGTTGGTGGGGAGCAAAATACAAACATCTTCATCACATAAGCAATCTGTCATTTCTAACAGTATCACCAAGAAATGCGGTAAGGTTACCCTTTCCTCAAATACACTCTCCAGAGGGTCAGTCTGTGACTTCTTTTCCTGCAATGTTTATAGTAACATTGACTTTAGTGGTTTTATTACCAAGATTCCACCTGTCCCAAAATGTAGACAGAGGAAAGAAAGCAGATGCAGAGATAGATCTGTATGAAGTGACTTCATGAGGCTGAGGTTACAGAGCTGTTATAAATAGGCTTCTAAGTGGCTACGACTCCAGAATTTTTTTCAAATCTCTGAATTTACAGACAAGAAGTTTACTTTTCCATGACCACAGATATACAATTAGAAATGAAAGCAAATGACAAAACGTATCTTTCTTTTCTCAAAGTTTATGTTGTGAATGAGTAAAGGGAGAAATAGAACTGCCTAGGAAATGTAGTGCATGGTTCTACCATCTTTTTAAATATCTCAAATACAATATCACCCCATTCTTCAACTCTATTCTTAGGTACGAATACACTGAAGGTTTCTAACTTTGATATCTTAATTTACCTGTCTTGATAACCAATTGAGAATGTTATAAATCATTGTGTTATACAGAGATAATCTCTAATTTGGTTTCCTGGTGGCATAAAAGAGTTAATCTGTCTTTCCATAATTGAGTGTATCAATAACTTCTTGGAATAAGTTGCCCTTCACAAAGACATTTACAGAGAAAATAACAATCTTATTCCCTAGGAATTTAAAGAACAACTTTTGGTGGGTCACTTTGCCTTCCTCAGTCTTAATGTCATCATTTGTATAATGGAGATAACAATGACGATGATGATACTTTATTGTAACCTAAAGGACTATTATATATGGGCTTCCCTGGTGGCTCAGAGGTTAACATGTCTGCCTCCAATGCGGGAGACCAAGTTCGATTATTATAACTGCTATAGAACACTTTCAGTTCAGTTCAGTTCAGTCGCTCAGTCATGTCCAACTCTTTGCGACCCCATGAATTGCAGCACGCCAGGCCTCCCTGTCCATCACCAACTCCCGGAGTTCACTCAAACTCACGTCCATAAAGTCGGTGATGCCATCCACCTATCTCATCCTCTGTCGTCCCCTTTTCCTCCTGCCCCCAATCCCTCCTAGCATCAGAGTCTTTTCCAATGAGTCAACTCTTCGCACGAGGTGGCCAAAGTACTGGAGTTTCAGCTTTAGCATCAGTCCTTTCAATAAACACCCAGGACTGATCTCCTTTAGAATGGACTGGTTGGATCTCCCTGCAGTCTAAGGGACTCTCAAGAGTCTTCTCCAACACCACACTTCAGAAGCATCAATTCTTCGGCACTCAGCTTCCTTCACAGTCCAACTCTCACATCCATACATGACCACTGGAAAAACCATAACCTTGACTAGACGGACCTTTGTTGGCAAAGTCATGTCTCTGCTTTTGATTATGCTATCTAGGTTGGTCATAACTTTCCTTCCAAGGAGTAAGCGTCTTTTCATTTCATGGCTGCAATCACCATCTGCAGTGATTTTGGAGCCCCAAAAAATAAAGTCTGACATTGTTTCCACTGTTTCCCCATCTATTTCCCAGGAAGTGATGGGACCAGATGCCATGATCTTCATTTTCTGAATGTTGAGCTTTTAGCCAACTTTTTCACTCTCCACTTTCACCTTCATCAAGAGGCTTTTTAGTTCCTCTTCACTTTCTGCCATTAAGGGTGGTGTCATCTGCATATCTGAGGTTATTGATATTTCTTCTGGCAATCTTATTCCAGCTTGTGCTTCTTCCAGCCCAGCGTTTCTCATGATGTACTCTGCATATAAGTTAAATAAACAGGGTGACAATATACAGCCTTTTCCTATTTGGAATCAGTCTGTTGTTCCATGTCCAGTTCTAACTGTTGCTTCCTGACCTGCATATAGGCAGGTCAGGTGGTCTGGTATTTCCATCTCTTTTAGAATTTTCCACAGTTTACTGTGATCCACACAGTCAAAGGCTTTGGCATAGTCAATAAAGCAGAAATAGATGTTTTTCTGGAACTCTCTTGCTTTTTCCATGATCCAGCAGATGTTGGCAATTTGATCTCTGGTTCCTCCGCCTTTTCTAAAACCAGCTTGAACATCTGTTGAGCTATTTCAAATCCTGAAAGATGATGCTGTGAAAGTGCTGCACTCAATTTGCTGGCACTCAATTTGCCAGCAAATTTGGAAAACTCAGCAGTGGCCACAGGACTGGAAAAGGTCAGTTTTCATTCCAATCCCAAAGAAAGGCAATGCCAAAGAATGCTCAAACTACCGCGCAATTGTACTCATCTCACAGAACACTTTACAAACTATAAAATCTGATAACAGACATTAGTTACCTTCAAAATCCTGCTCTAAGGCTCTACACTCTCTATAAAGACCTATATTACAACTGATGATTATCAGCTAGGTGTGTATGTCCAAAGCTATAACTATGTGCACAGAATGTCGTACATCTATCAGGATCATTTCTAAATGCAGCTCCTAAATCAGTGCTATATTTGAAAGTGCTTGGCACATTTGAACTAAGTTAATCACTATCCAGCATCAGAGGGCCCTGTAATTCTTGTGCTGCCTGGCCATTGCTAACTGGAAGCTAAAAATTAAATGTTAAGCTGCAAGAGCCATCCCAGGAATTAACAATGTGCTCCAGGCACACACTGCTGTGCCTTTTCCAGAGAAGCAGGAAGTGAAAACAACAAAAGCTGCTCCATGGGGAGCCTTTACAACTGCCTGGCAGAGTGCTGAAGTCTTTCCACACACTTTACCCTTAACTCTCATGAGAGCCCTAGGAGGTAAGTATTGTGTTCCCTATTTTTGAGATGAGAAGATTCTAATTTTCTGATAAGGGACTGGAACTCATTGCTCCACCTTGGTTCTTAGCCAGTAGATGGGGATTGTGTCCTTACACGCACATTTAAGGGTAACACTGACATTAGCTTATCAGGCCCAAAGACAGTTGCTTGGAATCTTGCCTCTTTTCATACTCAGGCCGAGGAGAGAAGGAAGATAAAACATAAAGCAGGTAATTTTGCTTCTCTTCATGTTTTTAGAAGGCTTTACAGTCCCAGTTCTGAAGGGAAGGTGGGACATCCTTCTAGAATTAGCTGGATTTGCCTCTCCTTGTACCCCGTGGCAGCTCCCTCATGAATATATAAGCAGCATAAGCTCTCCAGAACATCTGTCCAAGAGGAACAGCAGCGAGCGCTGCACCCCAGGTACCTTTTGAGAATCTGCCTGATTTTAAGACTGAGAGGGTTTTTTTTTTTTTTTTTCCATCTGCAGCATCCCAATCTTAACAACCTGTAATTAACCTGCTTTTTTTTTTTTTTTTTTTTAACATTTTATCGCCGTATTAGAAAAGACCCTGATGCTCGGAAGATTGAAGGTAGGAGGAGAAAGGGATGACAGAGGACAAGGTGGCTGGGTAGCATCACCGACTCAATGGACATGAGTGTGAACAAGCTCTGGGAGATGGTGAAGGACAGGGAAGCCTGGCGTGCTGCAGTCCATGGGGTCGCAGTCGGATATGACTGAGCGACTGAACCACAACCACAACAACAAAATCAAAGTTTCTAGGAGTGAGTGACAGCTGAGGCAAATTTTTACCATCTGGGTGATTTCCCTGCACAGGGGAGCAGGTGAACCTGATTTCAGCAGCTAAATCCTACATCAGCTGATTCACAATTAAGTGCAGCCTCATTCATTCCAGGCTGTCAGAGAGCCGCACACTGAAGCCGAATCATACTCCTGTGCCCAACTAAGTAGAATGAATGCTAATGAAGAAATGTCAGGGAAGATGAAGCCACAGGATCATGGAAATTTAGAATGAAAGCTTAGATGAGGTTCATTTATTCCATCACTCAGCCAGAAGTCCCATTTGTCTAGACATAACAGATAACACATTTATCTACTGTTGGGTGACAAATTGCCCCAAACTAGCAAAGTAATGGCACCCCACTCCAGTGCTCTTGCCTGGAAAATCCCACGGACGGAGGAGCCTGGGAGGCTGCAGTCCATGGGGTCGTGAAGAGTCAGACACGACTGAGCAACTTCACTTTCACTTTTCACTTTCATGCATTGGAGAAGGAAATGGCAACCCACTCCAGTGTTCTTGCCTGGAGAATCCCAGGGACGGGGGAGCCTGGTGGGCTGCCGTCTATGGGGTCACACAGAGTCGGACACGACTGAAGTGACTTAGCAGCAGCAGCAGCAGCAGCAGCAAAGTAAAGCAATATTCTTTTATTAGTATGCAGTTCTGTAAGGTGAAAGTCTCAAGGTTTTGGCTGGGTTCTCTTCTTAGAGTCCCACAGGGTCAAAGTCAAAGTGTCAGCTGGGTGGAGGTCTTATCCAGATGCTCAGGCAAGGACTGTTCACAAATACATTCAGGCCATGGGCAGAACCCAGCTCCTTGTTACCAAGGGTGGAGGCCTCCATCTCATGGCTGGCTGTTTACCCCTAGCTGTTCTCAGCTTCTAGAAACCACCTGCATTCCTCATCACATGACCCCTCCATTGTGGAGCCAACGTTAGTATATGAAATCCTTCTCCTGTCTTGAAATTTTTTTCCTTTTCTGCCGTCAGCAAGACAAAGCTCTCCACTTTTAAGGGTTCCTGCAATTAGATTAGATCTACCTGAATAATCTCTCTTTCTAAAGGTTAACTCTGCCATACAATATACCACTCTCACAGGCTCCAGAGACTGGGGTGGGGGGGGATGAAATCTTGGGGGACCACTTTAAGCTTATGTCTACCACACTTGAAAGTGAAGTGTTAGTTGCTCAGTCATGTCCGATTCTGAGACACCATGGACTGTAGCCCCCTAGGATTTCTCTAGGCAAGAATACTGGCAGAAGTTGCCATTCCCTTCTCCAGGAGATCTTGCCAACCTAGGGATCAAACCCAGGTTTCCTGCATTGGAGACAGATTCTTTACCATCTGAGCCACCAGACTGGCCACACTTAGCAAGTAGAATTAATAAAAATATTGTTAGGTTTATCATATTCTTGAAAGATAAACATATTGTAAGTACAGGAAGAAGCAGTTAGAAATAATATTAAGAACCATGTCTAAATTTCTATACATGAAATTTTTCAAAGTTTAAATGGCATACTATTAACTCTCCAAGGAAGTATCTTAAAGAAACCAAGCTATGCACATTGTTCTTCCATTGGCACATGATAAAAATCAATCACATTATTTATTTTACTCAGTTGCTTAGTTAAAACTTGTGTCTCCTTTATGTTTGGGTCAATCTTATCTCTCCTAGATTCTGCACCCTTGCAGGTGGTTAACAAGTTACCAACCAGTGTTAAAGTGCCTTATAAATTACTTGCCCAGGGATAGTGGTGATCATGGTATTTGGGTGTTCTAGGCAGATATCCTAAACCAATTTAATGCCTATATGTTGCCCAAATGCCCAAACCTATGAGGTTATTAAAGATGAGCTCAGGTTTATGATTGGTAAAT
This sequence comes from Bubalus bubalis, assembly GCF_019923935.1. Taxonomy (NCBI): domain Eukaryota; kingdom Metazoa; phylum Chordata; class Mammalia; order Artiodactyla; family Bovidae; genus Bubalus; species Bubalus bubalis. Next base: position 35,726,661 of record NC_059160.1, read on the forward strand.
TGCCAGCCACGCTGTTAGAAGCTGAGAAGTTAATAGAAGAATTCTGAGGTGCCTTTTTCTGTATGACTGGAACAAAAGTTGTTTGTAGCTAGTTTCCTGGTAAGTACAGTCCCTGGTTCCTGTAGATTCAAGCCCATTTCTGAGGCCAGTTATCAGAAAGTGGTTTGGGTTTTTTTCTGGTTAGTAAAAAAAACAGGTTTTGATTAGTAATTGCTATATTCATGCAGGCATAATAAAGTTTTCTTCCTGTATTCAATTTTTTAAAACTGTTACCTATCTTGATTTCCTAAACTGAAATACAGACTTTTGAAATTCCATGGTTTTTGTTTGATGTGGAATCTTTGCCAAAGCAGAAAACTTTGCTTCAAAAATAAATTTTGGGAATCTACATGAAAGCATGATCTTTTAATTTTAAAAAATAAAGAATATTCAAAGTATTCTTGGCCACAGGCTGAAAATCATCTTATGACTTAAATGATTTTCATCTTGAAAATCATTTAAAATATTTTGTTTCTTTTCCATCTACATCATCAGGGAAGTTCTCCTTCATTCCAGATAACAAAAGTGAAGCAGTATGACAGTAGACAGAATCATTTCCTGCTAATATTTCCAAGATCATCAAAATAAACTTGGAGAGCAGGCAGGTGGAAGCCCTTCAGGGGGTGGAAGTGAAGGGTTTCATTCACCAGCAAAGTCATTACCAGACCTTTGCCCTGGACTTCACCCTGCAGAAGCCCTGTCAGATCTTTCTCTCACCTACTGGATCCAAAATAAAGCTTTGTAGCCAAAACATTCAGTGACAGATGGCTCATTCATTGCTGTAATGCTACCCTTTGGGTCTCTGAGAGGATGATTTCAGGAATAGAAAGCAGGGCAAATATCAGAGTGGACATATAACAGAATCTAACACAAGCAGTGTTTCTCCAGTCACTGAAGGAATCAAGACCTTCCCTCCTAAATTCTTTACATCAAACAACAAGGCACGATCCTTCTCTCTCTCCAAATTGTAATTAGTGCATAGTCTGAGGCATTGTCCAATCCCTGCTCAGACCCTACTAGCTTGGTGATTTTGCCAGCTACTTTATTTCCTTGTAACTAGAATGGGGATCATAAGAACATTAACCATTAGGACTTAACGAAGTGCCCAGCCTAAGTTAACTAAGCTTAGGTTTAGTTTAAGCCCAAGCACTCAGAAATGATAACTGTTCATATTTTCATTCCAGGATTTGATTAACTTGGTTTTTTTCAGAAAGGAACAATGCAGAAGAGAACATAAAGCAAGCTGCATAACAAAGGAAAACCACCAAAGGAAACGATCTTTTGATAAAATTCCTAATTCAGATAGGACTTACATAACGTTAGATGAAAGCCAGCATTTTATCATGTTATTATGGAATTGGGGCAGCTTCTCACTGAAACAGGCCTTAAGAAGCAATTACTTATTCTTTCCAGAGTTGAGATCTCTAAAGCAAAGGGAGATTGTGACTTACTCCTAGTTAAGCTCTCCTGATAAAATTTTCACATTATTCATCAGAATTGCTTCTAAATTTCATTTTTCTTGTTTGCTTCTCTTTTTGGGAAAACATGTGGATTTTTTTTTTTCTATCCCATGCACTTACAAAGTTATAATTCATGAAGATCCTGCAGTTTGTTTTGCTTTTCCTAATTTGGCACAGCCTAATCTTTTCCCAAGAGGCCTGCATGTGCGCTGCTGTTTTCCAGTTTGTCTTGGCATCACTGCTTCACCTTTGGCACCAACTTCCGCATAGTTTTATCACCATTATCTGAACAGTGCCGCCCCATCTGTGTACGCTTCACAACTGCCCTCCTCTGCCTGGCTCAGCCTCCCATTATATTAGCCATCCATCTGCTCCTAAAGAATGAGGGAGTGATGCTGCTTCACTCGGAGTTTGAGAATCCTGACCTTCTTTAGGGGTTAGTCACTGTGTATCATTGGGTTCCTAACTTTCTTTCTTCAAAATTCTTTTCTGGGGGCTTCTCTGGTGGTCCAGTGGCTAAGACTCAGCACTCCCAATGCAGGGGGCCTAGGTTTGATCCCTGTTTAGGGAACTAGATCCCACGGACCACAACTAAGAGTTCACACACTGCAACTAAGAACCCATACAGCTGAATAAATACATAAATATAAAACTGATTAAGAAAAAAATTCTTTCCCAACTGAAAACCACATGAAATTAACCAGGTTCTGAGAAATGCTGGACTGGATGAAAAACAAGTTGGAATCAAGATTGCCGGGAGAAATATCAATAACCTCAGACATGCAGATGACACCACCCTTATGGCAGAAAGGGAAGAAGAACTAAAGAGCCTCTTGATGAAAGTGAAAGAGGAGAGTGAAAAGTTGGCTTAAAACTCAACATTCAGAAATTAAGATCATGGCATCCAGTCCCATCACTTCATGACAAATAGATGGGGAAACAGTGACTGACTTTATTTTTGGGGGCTCCAAAATCACTGCAGATGGTGATTGCATAAAATTAAAAGATGCTTACTCCTTGGAAGAAAAGTTATCAGCAACCTAGACAGCATATTAAAAAGCGGAGACATTACTTTGCCAACAAAGGTCTGTCTAGTCAAAGCTATGGTTTTTCCAGTAGTCATGTATGAATGTAAGAGTTGGACTATAAAGAAAGCTGAGTGCTGAAGAATCGATGCTTTTGAACTGTGGTGCTGGAGAAGAGTCTTGAGAGTTCCTTGGACTGCAAGGAGATCCAACCAGTCCATCCTAAAGGAAATCAGTCCTGAAGATTCATTGGAAGGACTGCTGCTGAAGCTGAAACTCCAATACTTTGGCCACCTGATGCGAAGAACTGACTCATTTGAAAAGACTCTGATGTTTGGAAAGATTGAAGGCAGGAGGAGAAGGGGATGACAGAGAATGAGATGGTTGGATGGCATCACCGACTCAATGGACATGAGTTTGAGTAAACTCTGGGAGTTGGTGATGGACAGGGAGGGCTGGTGTGCTTCATTCCATGTGGTTGCAAAGAGTCAGACATGACTGAGCGACTGAACTGAACTGATGGTTTCTAGAATACCTTCAATGAGCTTTTGCTCTTACTATGATTAATTTAGGCTGAATGCCATTTAATCTCTGGGTGCCAGAATCTTTACATACATTACTTTTAATTTAACAATAATACTATGTGTTAATAAGCGCTGTTATCCCCACCTTATTATTATGGGAATTTAAGTAATTCCCCAAGAGCCAGTAATGGCAGTAAATGGTTGCCTTTCCCACCAAGCCAAGATGCCCAAAAGGGACCTTTGAAGGACAGTTTTTCTCAAATATTTGTATGTATGAAAGTTATCTGGCATGTTTATTAAAAGTGTATACCACAGAGTCCATTCTGCAAATTTCAGGTTCCCTCAGCCAGATTTCTGATTCAAGGGGTGGATCCAGGCTCTGCCTTTCAACAGGCTCTCTGCCAGACCGATGTGGGGCAATCAGCACAGCACACCCAGCTCAGGAGAGATGTGACCTGGCTCTGCCTTCCCAGCTATGCACCAGCTCCAGACCAAGCACCCCTTAAAAGCCATAAATTAAAGAAGTATTGAGATTCAAGTTTATAAGAAAACTTATGCTGTGTGGGGTTTTCCCAGAATTCAGATTTTATTGGGTGGCAGAATTCTAGCCTGGGGATCAACAGAACTGTTTCTTTGGTCTCTTTCCTTTGCTGACTTCTTGTATGTCATTGGATCAAATAACTTACCTCATTGTGTCTCATTCTGGTCCTCTGCAGATGGACTGTGAAAGCAGATGTCCACTACTCATCACAGAAGACCACTAAAGAGGAAAACTGTGACCATGGCAAAAGCATGAAAAGCTCCAGGCACAGACTGTGGTGTGAGTCCTCAAGATAAATTACCCCATTACAAGAAGGGCATGTTGATTTTATCATGGTTACCATTTACTTTACAAAACAAGCATTTGGTTGGCATCTGTAAGACTGGCATGTAGAGGCTTGCAAGGCACAGGTTTTGTGTTCTTGGAAAAGTTATGTTGTAGTCTGTGTACCTTATTTTCTTCATGTGTGAAATGGGAGTAAAAGTATTATCAACCTCATGAAGTGTTGAGTTCAGTCACTCCATGCTTCACATAAATGAGCTTTGACCAATTGCTCAGCCCAGATATTTTTATTCTCAAGAGCTTGGCTTCAAACTATTGATAATATCAACATATTCATTCTCAAGTCTGTGCTGTATGCTATGAGATAAATGGTCTTACAAAAAAACAAGTAGCTAAAACACACTTACATGATACCTAAAGCAACTGACTTGGGGGGATTTTCACGATGTATTTTTATGGGGAAAAGCTCCTTAATTGAAAAAAAAAAAGTATCTATAATATGACCCTAGATTTTAAAAACAACATCAAAGCAATCACTGATTTCTCCAAATTTTGATATCATACATTATAAACACACATATAAACATACACATTTATAAAATATTCAATACATGATTTACTAAGTGTATATATATGATTAACATAAGTTGTTTGGGAGAGAGAATAAAGAAATGATAAGAGAAGAAGGAAGACATGGAAAAAACATAAGTAAATAATAAAACAGTTTTAAAAAATATAGAGATGATTTAAAAAAGGATAAGTGATAGGACCTTATTTAAATAAATTTGCATCTATATGTGTATATGTGTGTGTATGTGTGAACGGCATAAAAACATAGTCACAAATACTATCAGTGGCTATCTCAAGGCATTGAAATGCAAGGAAAAAAATGCTCTTTAGTGGTCTTTTTCAGTATTGCAATACTGTTTCTTATAATGACAAAAGTGACTTATAACTGAAAACATGGGACTGTGTCAAGATATTTATTAGTGCATATGATTTATTGTTTTATTTTACTTTTTTCAAATTGCCCCAAAAGGTATGAATTACTTTGAAATGAGAAAAATTATATTCTTTAAAGCAGTGTTCTTAATAATAATAAAATGCAATGGAACAAAGATACTCTCAATAGAAACCGAAGTTGCTTCAGTTACCCAAATAAAGCAGGCTGCACAATGAACTTGTTTTGCCAGAAGAAACTCAGTTACTGAATTCTTTCTTTCTTTCCCTTCTGTAAATGTTTTCAATGAAGTAAATCTTGGGTTTGTCGAATGAATCTAGGTTTTTAAAAAATTTTTATTGTATGGTTTTACTCATGTTTTCTCAACTTACTATTCTTTTCTATGGCTCATCATGTCCAAAACTGAACTCATCATTTTCTTCTGCCTCAGCTGACTTCTCTTCTTGTCTCTGTATCGGGTGCGGACCCTGGATCTTCCCTGTCATTCATAGGTCCTCTTCAGTCAATGAGTCAGTCATTTCTGCAGACACTACATCCTGATATCAGATCCTATCACATCTCTTGCCCTTAGCCATTGTCCTCACTGGTCCTGCCTAAATTGCAACTGTTAGCTTTAAATCAGTTCCTGGGTTTCTTCACGTCTCCACTTTGAAATTGTCATCAGGCAGGAAAATGTCTAAACTTCTCTACATGCCACCTAAAGAAAAGTAGATGCTGTCTGCCTATCTTCACTTCTTTCCAGGAAACAAACCATCTTTCCAAAACACGCTGCCTTGGGGCCTGTGGGTCACAGTGCTCTCACTCCCCGTGATGTCACAAGCCAGGTGACAGCTTCACCCCCCTGAACTCAATGCCCGGTTCAGAGAGAGGCATCTGATAAGCACAGTCATCCATTCTGTCCCAGAACTCTTCTGCTAGAGTGAGAAGAAAAACTCTTTCCTGCTTTTGGTGGGTCACAGATTAAGTTAGCAAACTCCTCTGAAGACTTGTTTTCTTGAAAATTTCTAGGAGGTCATGTTCAAATAGTGTAGACACAGTGTAAGTCATTTCTTTTGGTTGTCCTATAAATAGGCACATATTTTCATCCAGTTTGGGACCAATTCCCATTTTATAAAGGGTACCAGGTTAGTAGTGATTTATGATGATTTTTACTTTATTTTTAGTGTGGTGGTTCCAAAAAAAGGAAGATATTAATTCTAATTTCTAATTTCAGCTGGGCTATAAGTGTCTTCATTTTTTCACACTCCACATTGTAGGATTGCCATAGTAATTGTTTATTTTTGTTCTAACTTTTTACTGATAGATAACTGCATTAAAAGTATACAAAGTGCATGCCTCAATAAATTTTCAAAACTTAAAACAACTTTGTATATTTTATGCACATAGATAAAATTTAATGTGTCTAAGGTCAGGCTGAGTGCCGAAGAATTGACGCTTTTGAACTGTGGTGTTGGAGAAGACTCTTGAGAGTCCCTTGGACTGCAAGGAGATCCAACCAGTCCATTCTGAAGGAGATCAGCCCTTGGATTTCTTTGGAAGGAATGATGCTAAAGCTGAAACTCCAGTACTTTGGCCACCTCATGCGAAGAGTTGACTCATTGGAAAAGACTCTGATGCTGGGAGGGATTGGGGGCAGGAGGAGAAGGGGATGACAGAGGATGAGATGGCTGGATGGCATCACTGACTGGATGGACGTGAGTTTGAGTGAACTCCGGGAGTTGGTGATGGACAGAGAGGCCTGGCGTGCTGCGATTCATGGGGTCGCAAAGAGTCGGACACGACTGAGCGACTGAACTGAACTGAAGGTCAAGACCATGTTCTCATTTTTCTCAACTGCCAAATAAAATCCCATGTGCAGAAGTAACGCCCAATGTTGATGCCACTGTCCTTCACCTATCAGACAAAGATTTTATACTTGAAAGTCACCAGGTAGAAAGGCTACTCCAGCATATGTATTTAACAATGCTTACGTCAATATGGAACAATTATCCAATACTTTGGGTACTATTATCATCTCAGTTTTGTAAATCAGGAAACTGGTGGACAGAGACTTAAAAAGTGACTGAGATCAAATAGTAAGTGGAAGAGAGCAGGACCACAAAACAAAGCTCAATTTCCCCCAAATTATTTATATCATCTAATTCCTCCATTAGGATGATTACCATTTTCACTGAGACTGAGCAAAAACTTAACAATTTTTCTTAAGACCAAGAGAAAGAATCCAGTTTCCTTTAGTAAATGTTAGCAGTGATTCAACCTTCGAGGAGGAAAACAGTTGAGGGAACTCGAATAGCATTTAAAATCCTTCAAAGAAGATATGCAAGAGCATGTGTTAGAAATTACAGACTTACTTTTCATTTGTGGGCATCTTCCTGCATTTCTGACTACATCCAGATCCCTCTGCAGCACCAACTTCTTTTCTATTGTTGTTGGTATGGAATCTCGGAGATCCTTAACTTGGGAGCTCTTACTGATTGGTGAGATGGTGCTTCTCAGTGGACAGCCTGCTTCTCATCTCTCTAAATGCCTGACATTTAATTACAGAAGGATGGATGAGAAAGATCTTCCTTGAGGCCACTGAGAAAATCCCAGCCCAAAACTCTACAAACCCATTTGTTCCAATTGCTTAAGGTAAAGAAATTCTTCAGATTCCTTGGATATGTTAAAAAAAAAATTCCAAGGCTATTTACTTTGATATATAGTTTGAAAAGCTATAGATACTGCTAAGACATCTATGGGAGACAGATTTATGTTCTGATTCTGATTTGATTGTGACTACTTCTGTTAAAAAATAAAAAGCAAACAGTAACCATTAAGGATTTAGTACCTGCCTTTCTTTGATTATGTTTTTATTCAATATAGCTAAGATGAAGACAAAAATTTGGTGAGACTTTAAATACAGATGAAGTGAAGAAAATAACATACACACTAATTTGCTGTCTCTGACACAGAATATTCTAAGGAGTACAGTGGAATCAATCTATCTTGAGTCTGAACTAGTACAGACTATACATGAAGACTGAGTATATCATAGATCTATAGACAAGGGAGATAAGATAGAATAAAAGAATAATTTTGAAGTTCCCTTTTAATTAAAGTTCATTAAAGTTTAAAAGCAAAAATAAATCTAAGCAACTTACCATCTTTCTAAAGTAACTTTTTCATGAGTAACAATTGCAGTTGTTACTCATAGTCTTTTGACTATGGTATACAGTTTGTATTAGGGAGAAACATGGTCTTAACCTTTAAGAAATTATCTCTTGCTCTTTCTATGCCAAAACAACTCCCTTAATAAATGTCTTTCAAATCAAGTGGTAGCAACCACAGAAACTATGCCTGCCTGCATTTGCTTTATGAAATTGATCTGAAGAACGATGACGGTATAATTCCATTACCCTGTAAATCATCACTTTCTTCACTGATCTCCTCTCATTTTCAAATATTGGTGGGATCTAGATAGCTGAGAAAGGTCCTGGAGGCATCACCTTCACCCCTGCCTGCCCCAACTCTTTGCATCCTGCATCCTCATGACTTCATGATACTCCAAACCTCCTCTTGCTGGAATCACAAGATTGTACTGATTGGTTTCGATGCCATTACAAGCAAGAGGTGTCTTAAAATGCAGTTTATCCTCCCTCCTTCACTGTTGGTGGGAATGTAAGTTGGTGCAACCGCTATGGAGAACACTATGGAGGTTCCTTCTGCTGCTGCTAAGTCGCTTCAGTCGTGTCCGACTCTGCGCGACCCCATAGAGGGCAGCCCACCAGGCTCCCCCATCCCTGGGATTCTCCAGGCAAGAACACTGGAGTGGGTTGCCATTTCCTTCTTCAATGCATGAAAGTGAAGAGTGAAAGTGAAGCCGCTCAGTCATGTCCAATCCTCAGCAACCCCATGGACTGCAGCCTTCCAGGCTGCTCCGTCCATGGGGTTTTCCAGGCAAGAGTACTGGAGTGGGGTGCCATTGCCTTTTCCATGTAGGTTCCTTAAGAAACAAAAAATAGAGCTACCACATGATCCAGCAATCCCACTCCTGGGGAATATCCAGGAAAAAACATGCTTCTAAAGGGCACATACATGCCAGTGTTCACTGTAGCATTGTTTATAGTAGCCAAGACATGGAAGCCACCTAAATGTCCATCAACAGATACATGGATAAAGAGGATGTGGTACAAATATATAATGGACTACTACTCAGCCATTAAAAAGAGTAAAACAATGCCATTTGCAGCAACACAGATGAACCTGGAGATTATCATACTAAGTGAAATAAGTCAGACAGAGAAAGACAAATATCATATGATCTCACTCAATGTAGAATCTAAAAAACAATGATACAAATGAACTTATTTAGAAAACCAAAATAGACTCACAGACTTAGAGAATGAACTTGTGGTTACCAGGGATGGTGGGCAGGAGGGGTAGATTGAGAGTTTGGGATTGACATGTACACACTACTATTTTCAAAATAATCAACAAGGACTTGCCATAGAGCACAGGGAACTCTTTTCAATATTCTGTGATAACCAAAATGGGAAAAGAATTTGAAAAAGAATAGATACATGTATGTGTATAACTGAATCACTTTGCTGTACACTTGAAACTAACACAACATTGTTAATCAACTATATGCCAACATAAAATTTAAAATTTTTAAATAAAATCAATGTAGTTTTTCTTGATCTATAGTAATTTTAATATTATCACAAATATACACTAACATCATCTTTCTAAACTAGCACACCAGATAAATTCTTCACCATATGGAGAATTAAGTTAACATTTGGTTAGGCAGCGTGAACTATAATACAAAGTTACCATCATCAAAACATTATAATACTGGCACAAAAACAGACACATGGATCAATGGAACAGAACAGAGAGCTCAGAAATGAATCCACACTTGTACAGTCAATTCATTTGTGACAAAGGAGCTAAGAATACCCACTGGGGAAAAAAGTCTCTTCAACAAATGATGTTGAGAAGACTGGACAGCTACGTGCAAAAAAATGAAACTGGATTTCATTCTTACACCACATACAAAAATAAACTCAAAACAGATTTAAGAGTGAAATGTTAGACCTGAAATCCCAAAACTTCTAGCAAACGTAGATAGTAATCTCTCTGACATTGGACTTAGAAATTTTTTTATGTCTCTTCAGGCAAGGGAAACAAAAGCAAATTAAGCACATGAGACTACATCAAACTAAAAGCTTTCACATCAGGAAAGAAACAAGCAATAAAACAAAAGGCAATCTACGGAACAAGAGGATATTTGCAAATGAAGTATCCAATAAGGGACTGATATCCAAAATATACAGAGGGCTCATACACCTCAATATTGAAAGTAAAAAAAAAAAAAATCTGATTTTAAAATGGTCTCAGGGACTTTCCCTGTGATCCAGTGGTTGGGAATCCGTCTTCCAATTCAGGGGACATGGGTTCAGTCCCTGGTCAGGGAACTAAGATCCCACAGGCTGCAGGGCAACTAAGCCCACAGGTCACAACTAGACAGCGTGTGTGCCAAAACTAAGATCCAACAGAGTCACAAATAAATAAAAATGAGCACAGGACCTGAAGAGACGTTTTTCCGAGGAAAACATACCAATGGCCAAAAGACATATGAAAATGTACTCAATGTCACTAAACATTAGGGACATGAAAATCAAAATGAGATACCACCTCACACCTATCATGGTGGCTATTATAAAAAAGATAAGAGACAACAAGTGTTGGTGAAAGATGTAGAGAAAACGGACCTCGCGCACACCTCTCACGCACTGTTGTTAGGAATGTAAATTGATGCAGTCACTATGGATCAAACCTGGGCTCCCTGCATTGGGAGCAGAGTCATAGCCACTGGACCACCAGGGAAGTCCCCTTATTTCTGGTTTTAATAATATTTATAAAATTAGGGATAGAAAAAAAAAAAGGTGTTCTTAACTTGAAGTCTTGGTTAAGAATGCTCCAGGGACTTCCCTGGTTGAGGAACGAAGATCCCATATGCTACAGGGCAGCTAAAGCCCATGTGGGTCAACTACTGAGCCCTTGTGTTGCAAGTAAGACCTGATGCAGCCCAAATAAATATTTTTTTAAAAAAGAATACTCTAGTAGACAGTAACAGAAAACACTATGAATGGTGGTTACAGTCAGTCAGTTCAGTCACTCAGTCGTGTTCGACTCACTGTGACCCCATGAACCGCAGCACACCAGGCCTCCCTATCCATCACCAACTCCCGGAGCTTACCCAAACTCATGTCCATTGAGTCGGTGATGCCATCCAACCATCTCATCCTCTGTCGTCCCCTTCTCCTCCTGCCCTCAATCTTTCCTAGCATCAGGGTCTTTCCCAATGAGTCAGCTCTTCGTATCAGGTGGCCAAAGTACTGGAGTTTCAGCTTCAACATCAGTCCTTTCAATGAACACCCAGGACTGATTATCGAACCCACGTCTCCTGCATTGCAGGCAGATGCTTTAACCTCTGAGCCACCAGGGAATAAGCCAGGACTGATTTCCTTTAGGATGGACTGGGTGGATGGCCCTGCAGTCAAAGGGACTCTCAAGAGTCTCCTTCAACACCACACTTCAAAAGCATCAGTTCTTCAGCACTCAGCTTTCTTTACAGTCCAATTCTCACATCCATACATGATCACTGGAAAAACCATAGCCTTGACTAGATGGACCTTTGTTGGCAAAGTAATGTCTCTGCTTTTGAATATGCTGTCTTGAGTTGGTCATAACTTTCCTTCCAAGGAGTAAGCGTCTTTTAATTTCATGGGTGTAGTCACCATTCGCAGTGATTTCGGAGCCCCCAAAAGTAAAGTCAGCCACTGTTTCCCCATCTATTTGCCATAAAGTGATGGGACCGGATGCCATGATCTTAGTTTTCTGAATGTTGAGTTTTAAGCCAACTTTTTCACTCTCTTCTTTCACTTTCATCAAGAGCCTCTTTAGTTCTTCACTTTAAGCCATAAGGGTGGTGTCATCCGCATATCTGAGGTTATTGATATTTCTCCTGGCAATCTTGATTCCAGCTTGTGCTTCATCCAGCCAGTGTTTCTCATGATGTACTCTGCATATAAGTTAAATAAACAGAGTGACACTATACAGCCTTGACATATTCCTTTCCCAATTTGGAACCAATCTGTTGTTCCATGCCCAGTTCTAACTGTTGCTTCCTGACCTGCATACAAGTTTCTCAAGAGGCAGGTCAGGTGGTCTGCTATTCTCATCTCTTGAAGAATTTTCCACAATTTATTGTGATCCACACAGTCAAAGGCTGTGGCATAGTCAATAAAGCAGAAATAGATGTTTTTCTGGAACTCTCATGCTTTTTTGATGATCCAGTGGATGCTGGCAGTTTGATCTCTGGTTCCCCTGCCTCTTCTAAAACCAGCTTCACCATCTGGAAGTTCACAGTTCACATATTGCTGAAGCCTGGCTTGCAGAATTTTGAGCATTACTTTACTAGCGTGTGACATGAGTGCAATTGTGTGGTAGTCTGAGCTTTTTTTGGTATTGCCTTTCTTTGGAATTGGAATGAAAACTCACCCTCTCCAGTCCTGTGGCCACTGCTGAGTTTTCCAAATTTGCTGGCATATTGAGTGCAGCACTTTCACAGCATCATCTTTTAGGATTTGAAATAGCTCAACTGAAATTCCATCACTTCCACTAGCTTTGTTTGTAGTGATTCTTCCTAAGGCCCACTTGACTTCACATTCCAGGATGTCTGGCTCTGGGTGAGTGATCACACCATCATGATTATCTGGGTTGTGAAGCTCTTTTTTGTACAGTTCTTCTGTGTATTCTTGCCACCTCTTCTTAATATCTTCTACTTCTGTTAGGTCCATACCATTTCTGTCGTTTATCGAGCCCATCTTTGCATGAAATGTTCCCTTGGCATCTCTAATTTTCTTGAAGAGATCTCTACTGCTGCTGCTGCTAAGTCACTTCAGTCATGTCCAACTCTGTGCGACCCCATAGACGGCAGCCCACCAGGCTCCCCTGTCCCTGGGATTCTCCAGGCAAGAACACTGGAGTGGGTTGCCATTTCCTTCTCCAATGCATGAAAGCAAAACATGAAAGTGAAGTTGCTCATTCGTGTCCGACTCTTAGCGACCCCATGGACTGCAGCCTACCAGGCTCCTGGGTTTTTCCAGGCAAGAGTACTGGAGTGGGGTGCCATTGCCTTATCTCTAGTCTTTCCCATTCTGTTGTTTTCCTCTAATTCTTTGCATTGATTGCTGAGGAAGGCTTTCTTATCTCTCCTTGCTATTCTTTGGAACTCTGCATTCATATGCTTATAACTTTCCTTTTCTCCTTTGCTTTTTGCTTCTCTTCTTTTCACAGCTATTTGTAAGGCCTCCCCAGACAGCCATTTTGCTTTTTTGCATTTCTTTTCCAGGGGGATGGTCTTGATCCCTGTCTCCTGTACAATGTCACGAACCTCCATCCATAGTTTATCAGGCACTCTATCTATCAGATCTAGGCCCTTAAATCTATTTCTCACTTTCACTGTATAATCATAAGGGATTTGATTTAGGTCATACCTGAATGGTCTAGTGGTTTTCCCTTTCATCAATTTAAGTCTGAATTTGGCAATAAGGAGTTCATGATCTGAGCCACAGTCAGCTCCCAGTCTTATTTTTGCTGACTGTATAGAGCTTCTCCATCTTTGGATGCAAAGAATATGATCAATCTGATTTTGGTGTTGGCCATCTGGTGATGTCCATGTGTAGAGTCTTCTCTTGTGTTGTTATAAGAGGGTGTTTGCTATGACCAGTGCGTTCTCTTGGCAAAACTCTATTAGGACTGTACAGTCCATGGAATTCTTCAGGCCAGAATACTGGAGTGGGTAGCCTTTCCCTTCTCCAGGGGATCTTCCCAACCAAGGAATTGAACCCAGGTCTCCCGAATTGTGGGCAGATTCTTTACCAGGTGAGCCACAAGGGAAGCCCCATGGTGGTTTAAGCTATAATAATTTTTTGGATTTATTTTATAAGAATTTCATAAGCAGGCAGTCTCAGAACTGGATTAGTGAGTAAAAAATATAACCTGGGACTCTTCTCATTCCATCCTTGTATTCTGACCATGCTTAGCTGTCAGTTCTTCGTTTCATGTTGGTTGCTTATTATCAGGATGGCTGCCACAGATTTAAGATTGGATAAAGGGAAAGGAGAATTGTTAACTAGCTCTGCACTCACATACGCACTGACACCTAACTAAGAGCAGTGGTCTCCAACCTTTTAGGCATCAGGGACTGGTTTCATGAAAGTCAATTTTTCAACGGATTGTGGGGGTGGGGGATGGTTCACACGGTAATGGGAAGCAAAAGATGGGGAGCAAAAGATGATGCTTCACACTCGCCTGCCACTTACCTTCTGCCATGCAGCCCTCTTCCTAACAGGCCATAGACCAGGTGCTAGGGATCCCTGCTTAAGAGGATTCAAATGTTCTCTCTCTTAAGATGTCCACAGACTTCCCCTTAACAGAGGAAGTAACTGGCTCTTCAGCATCCATAGTAAGAGGCCACAGAATCTCTTTGGGGTTAGCCCACTAGCAGTCTCGGTTACTCTGATGAATACTGTCTAACAGAAACCAGCAACAAATGTCACAACATGGTGAGGCACATGAAGGATTCTAATTAAAGCTCAAAACATGAAAAGTCAGCTTGTTCACAGCTATCTTCAATGTTTTTACAGATGCCCTAGCCAATGATCATAAGCCAAGAAAGCCAAAGACAGTCAACTAAAAATTTTAGATTTAAAATGGAATAAAATTACAATTCAGTTCTTCAGTATCATTAGCAATATTTCAAGTTCCCAGTGACCTCATGTAGTGGCTACCATATTTGGACTATGTAGAGAACATTTCCATCATCTTTGAAAGTTTGATTTGACATTGCTGCAGTTTAGAGGGAAAGTTGTCAGTACTCATCAACCTTGAAAATGTGAACATTAGTTGAAAGTACAACTGTATTGCTGACAATAATCTATTCAGTCAAAATATACAAATGCACAAAACTGTATGTATATATAAAATTGCAATATGATGAGCAGTACTCCAAAACTGGAAGTGATACAAGCATCCATCAACAGAGGGGGAATTGAATACATTGTAGTACATTCAAATTACAACATATTATGCAGATATTTGAATGAATGATACAGGTCTATATATACTCACAAGGAAGGGTGCTTGGCATATATTTTTGAGTGAATCAAGCAAGTTATGCACATACACTATGATCCCATTTTGATTTAAGTACGTTATTTGTAAATTTGTACAAAATTGCATATATATATTTGCAGGAGGATGGAATACATATATTCAGGACCAGGAGGAAGTGACTGAGATGCATGCCTACGGCACAAAACTCTTTGTATCTATGTAAATTATACATCCTAGATGCCTCACTTGCCTAGCCTAGTCCTGGCCCTGATATGTTCGCATGTATATAGAAAAAGTCTTTGAGAATAATCACACATGCATAACAGAGTGTTTTCATCTTAACCTGTTTCACTTCTATGTTATTTTTTAAAAGAAGGATGTGACCTGAAGCCAGCTGTTTATTGAAGCCTCTACCCAAGGGGACAGTGGGCATGAGAACAGCAGCAAACAATCTGCTCTAATCTGGAGCCCCTTACAGACTGTGTGTGCCTGTCCAGTCACTAAGTCATGTCCGACTCTTTGCAGCCCCATGGAATGTAGCACACCAGGCTCCTCTGTCCTCCACTATTTCCTGGAGTTTGCTCAGATTCATGCTCATTGAGTCAGTGATGCTATCTAACCATCTCATCATCTGCCACACCCTTCTCCTTTTGCCTTCAGACTAGCAACATGTTAATATTTGACTTGGTTTTCTTGATGAGTGTCAGATAATTTCTGAAGATTTTCATTTAACCCCCTTAAACAGAGGAAATGCTACCAGCACTTTTTGTATATAAATAATGATATTTGCTTCTACTTGTATTGTTTCATATTATATTCTCAGTGCTTATTAGTAATAGCTCTTTCAGACCACAGTTTCTGTATAATTACCATGTAATCAGCTAAGCAAAATTTTAATAACTTTCTAACAACATGGAATGCGGTCAATCATTTGCTAAATTGTTACAGTAGCTCAAGTCACTGGTCTATGAACCAACAATGCTGTTAATTACGGAGTTTCCAACACGAATTGGGTGACTTCAGCCTTTTTCACTCAACGTCTATCTATATGTTCTTTTGATCAGTGTTCATATCTCTGCTGTGTTTTTTCAGTTTTTGAACTTTCAATGATTATTTCAATGAAACTGGATAACCTTATATTTTTCAGGAGAGCTTACTTGCTATAACCCACTGCCTTTTGTATTCAAAGCTAACAATGGGCTTAGCTTTGTTTTAGTATGTATACTTTTCACAAAATATAGATGAGTAGAAAGTGTGCCCGGTGTTGATACTAATAATGACTTGACACAATCCTCTTGCTATTTATATATTACCGTCATGTGATGTGAAATATTTCCACTGTGTTCTATTATTTTTTTCAAAGATGGGATGAATAGTTCCTTTTCTGTTTTGAAACCTTTCAAATCTTCCCATAAAAAGTCCAACCCATAATTCCACATTCAGATTCACAATTATAAATCAGTTAGTGACTAAAATAAATTTTAAAACATATTTCAAAGTACCGATTATCTGGGTTTTATTGTTCCCAAGTGTAATTTTTAAAGACAAATTCAGGGTCCTCAAATCCTCTGCCAGGCCAGCATGCCATGGTCATCAATCTGCAGAAGAGTGAAGACTATCTAAGTCAGCCATCTGTTTGGGCTCCATGAGCCCCACTTTTCCCCAATGACTAGATCAACTTTGGTGATGGGAAAATACTGATAGTTGCTTAGGAATTAAAGTTAATCTATAATTAAGCATACTTTTAACCAAAGTTTGACTTCAATAGGGTTAGCACTTATTATTTCTTTAAACAGTAAACAAACTAAATATTTTAACATCACATAAAGTGACTCATGTTTTTGGATGCATACCTGTTTGTAAATTTTATCTACATTTCCTAGTTGAAGGAAGAGTGAAGTCGCTTTTAAGGAAAAGGAATTAACTGAGTTTTACATAGTAGACACGTTCTATTTCACTCCTAAAGTTCCTTTTGGCCAGATTAGATTGCATGAAAATAGTATTGACTTGGTTCCTAATAGTCAAAGTTGCCCTTGAAAAACAGAAATCGTTTAAGACCAACATTTGGCCACTGGATGCAAAGAGCCCACTCATTGGAAAACACCCTGATGATGGGAAAGATTGAGGGCAGGAAGAGAAGGGGGCAACAGAGGATGAGATGATTGGATGGCATCATTGACTCAATAGATGTGAGTTTGAACAAACTCAGGGACATAGTGGAGGAGAGGGAAAAGTTCATGGGGTCACACAAACAGGACTGAGCGACTGAACAACTCCTTCAGCAACACAGTGTTCATTTCCATTTTTTAATCACAGGGAAGCACTTGTCAATAATCTCTATTGAATATTTTAGATGTTTCCTTCTGGACCTCAGTTTTCTTACAAATTTAAAAATTAGAAAGTTGAAAGAAGTAATCACGATAGTCCTAACATTGTTTGCTGCTGCTGCTAAGTCACTTCTGTCATGTCCGATTCTGTGCGACCCCATAGACGGCAGCCCACCAGGCTCCCCCATCCCTGGGATTCTCAAGACAAGAACACTGGAGTGGGTTGCCATTTCCTTCTCCAGTGCATGAAAGTGAAAAGTGAAAGTGAAGTCGCTCAGTTGTGTCCGACCCTCAGCGACCCCATGGACTGCAGCCTTCCAGGCTCCTCCATCCATGGGATTTTCCAGGCAAGAGTACTGGAGTGGATAAACCTATCTAAAACTTGAAATGGTCTAATAAAATATATTCTCACTTTGTTTGCTATTTGATGTGCATAGATTTTTTTCCTTTAAAATTTCTGCCTGGTTATTACATTTCTCTGACATTATTAAAATAGCTACTTACTGTTACCATTATCTGAATTAGGTGTATTAATAAGATAGCTTATTTGCAAGGAACAGAACATAGTATTATTTGGTTTAAGCAAAAGCAAAGATGATGATTCACATACCTGGGATATTCAAGGGTTTGGGGTAGAATATGATTCAAGTGTTCAAACATCTTTAGGTATTGACCTCACTCCACATCTAAGCTCTTCTTTGTTTTTGGATCAATTTTCTTTGTTCTTTGTTTTGCATTTATTTCATGTATAACATTAACAATGATTATTAGTTTCACTCATCTTTACATCCTGTGAACTCAGCAACTCTACTCTTGCAAAAGTATGTTCTTTCCTGTCAGCTCCTGAAGCCCTAGGATGGACTCTAACTGTCCTGAGTTGGGTTACATAGTCAACAGGAACCATTCCCAGTGGTCAAGAGGATTTGTATTCTCATTGACCAGATCTGGATCATGTACCCCATCCCTGATGTCAAATATATTGTTGTTGTTTTTGTTGTTCAGGGTCCAACTCTTCGTGACCCCATGGACTGCAGCACACCAGGTTCCTCTGTCCTTCACCATCTCCCTGAGTCTGCTCATATTCGTGTCCACTGAATTGGTGATGCCATCTAACCATTTCATCCTCTGCTGCCCACTTCTCCTTCTGCTTTCAATCTTTCTCAGCATTAAGGTCTTTTCCAATGAGTTGGCTCTTCCCATCAGGTGGCCAAAGTATTGGAACTTCAGCTTAAGCATCAGTCGTTCCAATGAATATTCAGGGTTGATTTCCTTTAGGATTGACTGGTTGGATCTCCTTGCTGTCCAGGAACATCCTCCAGCACCACAATTCAAAAGCATCAGTTCTTCAGCACTTGGCCTTCTTTATGGTCCAACTCTCACATCTGTACAAATATATAGTCACTGATTGAAACCATGTGGACTCACAGTGGAGGGGTGACCCCCAAAAGGGCAGGTGTGTTATATTTAAGGAGAAGTAGTACCGAGCAAGCCAAACCACCAGGTGTCTACTGCGCTGACTCCTGATAGCATTCCATCAGCCTGAGTCTCTAAACAATACACTCCACATTCAGTCTATTTGTGCAGCTGTTAATGCAGTTGAGTCCAAAACATTTACTTTATGGCACTGACTTGATATTTTCCATAGTATAACACACCACATGCAGCGATGGAACATTAAGAAAACAAGTAGAGAATTTAATATGATAATAAATAGATCAGCAAATGTTATTCTCTTGTTCACTTTCCAGGTTCTAAGATTTGAGCCCCAGTAAATTTTCTACTCATTCTCAACTTGCTTTATTACTAACTTTTTCAAAGGACAAAAACTATTTAATACTCTCGTTACCATATTCTCTTCAAGGGTCTTCCTGGAATCCAATGGCAGCATCTGTGTGTGGGCTCAGTCACTCAGTCGTGTCTGACTCTTTGCAACCCCATGGACTGTAGCCCACCAGGCTCCTCTGTCCATGGAATTATCCAGGCAAGAATACTGGAGCAGGTTGCCATAGCATCTATATACTTACAAAAAAATCTTCACATTATTATCAACTAAAGAGCCTCATATAAGGCTCAAGACTCAGCAGGTGGAATCTAATGTGCTTTGCATTTCTTTACAAACTGATTTTGGGCATCTGGACCTTCTATGTAAATTTGCTTTTAAAATATTTGAAATTGTCAATAAGAAAAACAAACTTAGCACCTGATTCAAAGTCATACTTTCCTAGGCATTTTAATTGTATATAATTGATCATCCTCATGATTTACCCAAAATATTTGTACTATAAGTTCTCTCTCTTTAGAGAACTCTTCACCTAAGTGGGTCTCCTCAGACAAGATCTACTGCACTTGAGGTGAACAGTATCATTTCAGATGCAAATGAGGATAGACTGGTGTCTAATGTGACTCACAGAGCCAGTTATTCTGAGCCTCCAAATAGTTTTGTGGTGATTAAGCAATACTGGACACCTTTATGTTGTTAGGGGACTAATTCACTAGGTTTTTCATCATAAACAACAATTAACACTTTTTTTCCCCTTATTTTTCTAAAGAGCATGACACTGATTTCTCCTGGCAGTTAACCAGGTTCTGAGTGGATGACTTTTTGCTTCTTGGGATAAATTATGCAAAGGCACTCAATAAGTCAATGATTCTGATTTGAAATATCTATAGTGCTGGATAAAAGTCAGTCACCTGCTTTTAAGGGAACTGTAATACTTTTAGGGCAGCAATGATAGCCACCACTTGCTTTTAAATACATATTTTTAAAAACTATTGGGTTATAAAGACTGTAGGGAGACCTGATCTACTGATTATGGATAAGCCTCCTGGGGTCTTCTAAAGAGAAAAATCCTAGCAGAAGTGTTCAGCTCCATTGCAAGAGGGAAAGTCTAAAGGTAATAGCCGGAAAGCAACCATGACCCTCTAGCCAAGGGGAACAGGAGGAAATGGTTAAGGGGGAGACTAAAATACGGTTGGACTACTCTTTGAGCAAAACCACAGGCTGTGGGCAGCAGGGCAATGCTTTGATTTTTCCAGCCTATCCCTAGTTTTACCCTTTGGTGCGATTTTCCTAGATGCCACATATCCTGGGTGTGGTATCCAGGGTCAGGATAAGCGATCCACGTAGTGAAGAGTAAGAAATGGCAGAAGTGTTCCATGTTGCAGGCTGGATAGACAGGATTTGACTCCAGTGGGCAGCAGCCCAGAGTGTGATCTGGGAATCCATCCACAGTGAAACGATGAAGCAGCATATATTAACATAATGCTTTTGAGATGGACAGAAGGGCCAGACCAACCTCAGCTCCAAGGATGGCTTTAAGACTCACTAGCTGGGTGATTAGGAAAGTTGGCTTACATTTCCATGCCTCTCTTTCCTCATCAAGAAAGCTGAGATATTAATAGTATCTATCAATCTCTTGTAGCAGTATTGTGATATCCTGGAGCATAACTGTTGGTAGGCAGATGGCTCAGATGGTAAAGAATCTGCCTGCAATGCAGGAGACCCGGATTTGATCCTTGGGTTGGGAAAATCCCCTGAAAAAGGGAATGGCTACCACTCCAGTATTCTTGCCTAGAAAATCCCAAGGACAGAGGAGCCTGGCGGGCTACAGTCCATGGAGTTGTAAAGAGTTAAGTATTCACTCTAGACTGTGATGCTGGGAAAGCTGACTGACAGTGGAGGGGAGGAGCAGAATAAGGAAATAGTGTCCCTTTACTGGAGTAAGCCACACGGTCACAATCGTCAGGGGCCAGGCATCTGTCCACACCCACACTGGGCAGCCTGTTAGCCATCTTCCTAAAAATGGAATATGTGGTTGCAGTACCAGACACCACCGAACTGACTTCAAGAGTTCTTCAGCAAAATTTAACCATTGATTAAAACATAAAATAAGTAAGCTTTCTGGTTGGAAAATAATTTCCCTAAATCATCTGGTCTGTCTCTCTTTCACTAGGCAGAGTTCAATTCAAAGACCTCAAAATATATAACATGAGTTTAATTTCAAGTATTTATAAAGAAATTATCTTCACAACCTCTCTTGACAAATTATTTCAGTGGGTCACAATCTTTACCTCAAAAAGATATTTTAAAAAATCAGATTGGGTATACAGTGACCTTGGTGGGGCTTCCCCAATGGCTCAGACAGTAAAGAATCTGCCTGCAGTGCAGGAAATCCAGGTTCAATCCCTGGGTCAGGAAGATCCCCTGGAGAAAGGAATGGCAATCCACTCCAGTATTCTTGCCTGGAGAATTCCATGGACAAAGGAGCCTGGCAGGCTATAGTCCAAAGTGTTGCAAAGAATCAGACATAAAAATAGTGACCATTTCCAGTGGGTCTGATCTTATCCTTTCCAGTATATCTTTTCTGAAGAGTCTACTTCCAGATCAGTGAACTGAATCCTCAGTGGGGAAAAAAAATGTATAGTAATATAAGAAGTTAAAGAGGTTCCATATATACACATATTTAGAGCATTCAGATTTGAAACCGTGGACATGAATTTGTTTCAGCTTCCCACTACAGTTCAGACTTACTCTTGTAAAATACAGCCTCCAGTACTTCCCTTCATAGCAGACTTCGTTTCCTTGTCCTCAGCCCACTGCACATTGGACTCACCCTGAGAGCATGTTAAAAATTCTGATGCTGAGGCCCCACCTTCAGAAATTCTGGGATGACAAGCCATTGCCTTCTGTTTGTTCCCTAAAGTTCTTAGGTGATTCTAGCAGTGTTGAGAGCTACGGCTCTCTGTGGAATGATATATGCAAAGGCAGGAAGCACTTTTCTCTCTTTCTTTTGTTCTGAAGTTTCCCAACTTAGTCATTTTTTAAAAAGATTATGATATGAACATGATCTCTTTAATTAAGATGACTGCATAATCAACCTGTCTTTTCGTCTGAGTGATTTAGAGAGAAATGATACAGTAGCTGCTACAGTTACTATGAAACAGTCTCATAAATTGTATTTTTAAATTACTGAAACTATGTTCGCCAGCCAATGAACTTTTTTTTCCCCATAAACCAAGCAGATAAGGATTTCTATAAAAGTAATTAACGAGCCTTTTCACCTTCCATAGAGATATGTCTTCTCTATTTCTAACAGTGATACCACCAGGCTCCTAGGCATTCATGCCTGCTACTGCTGCTAAGTCATGTCAGTCGTGTCTAACTCTGTGCGACCCCATAGACGGCAGCCCACCAAGCTCCACCGTCCCTGGGATTCTCCAGGCAAGAACACTGGAGTGGGTTGCCGTTTCCTTCTCCAGTGCAGGAAAGTGAAAAGTGAAAGTGAAGTCGCTCAGTCACGTCTGACTCTTAGCGACCCCATGGACTGCAGCCTACCAGGCTCCTCCGTCCGTGGGATTTTCCAGGCAAGAGTACTGGAGTGGGGTGCCATTGCCTTCTCCGATTCATGCCTGGAACCTTGCATCTCTACTATGATGCCTTGTAATAGGCAAAAAAAAAAAAAAAAAAAAAAAAAAAAAGGAGCTCTGTTTATTTTCAATTTATAAATAAAATATCCCATTTGGTTGGGGGTGGGGGGGAGTTGGGTTCACAATGACTTTCACCTGCGATCCTCTTTGCGAACCTCTGTCCCTGCTGTTTCTGGGGCTGTCTGGTTTCCTGCTGCTCCACACTGTTCCCTGGCCTTTCATTTAATAAATATTCCTGAGGCCCTTCATACATGCCAGGCACTATTTAAGACTGTGGACCTGTGGCAGTAAGCAAGACAGGCCAGAAGAGCCAGTTCTCTTGTGATGATTACATTCCAGAAGGAGAAACAGAGAATAGAGAACAAATGACTAAGAAAATGATTAACCTATTTCCAGGGCAGGAGGAGAGACACAGATGCAAAGAAAGGACCTGTGGACACGGCGGGGGGCGGGGGGTGAGGATGAACTGGGAGACTGTGATTGACATACACATACCACCAAGTGTAAAACAGATAGCTACTGGGTAGCTGCTGTATACCACAAGGAGCTCACCCTGGTGCTCTGTGATGACCTGGAGGGGTGGGAAGAAGGTGGCAGGAAGTGGGAGGGAGATTCAAGAGGGAGGGGGTACATGTATACATACATCTGATTCACTTCATTGTACAGCAGAGACTAACACGACGTTGTAGAGCAATTATCCTCCAATTAGAAAGAAACGAAAATGCACTCTGTGTAGTCCAGAGAACGCAGCATATTGCAATCTCAGGTTCCATGGAACACACTTTGGGAAATTCTGGTCTCCTACATGCATGTAAGAAAAGTTACCTCTCCCTGGTTATCACACACTCTCAAATGACTGAGTTTTCTTCCAAGAAAACTTTCATTTCCTCTTACCAACAAACTCCTGTAGAGTTAGGTCTAGCTTAGCAATTAGCAATTTCCAGAATTTCATCTATTGAAAGCTCATTCTAAGTATTTTGTCTTGAAAGTCAGTAGAGGAATGTTGAAAAGGGCATCGCCATAAAATTTCAAATGGATTTACTCTTGCTATGGAACTCCTAATATGTTGATTTTCCCCCCCTCTGGTTGCTTTGTCATTTTCTATTGGCCTTGACTCTAAATTTGTATTTCAGTTCTTAGACTGACCAAAGATGAGATTTTCCAGCTCCTTATATTAACCTGGTTATTCTTTCTCTTAATTCAGCTCCTGAATTCAGTTTCCCCCTAGGGCCATTTTCACTTCACCTTTCTTAAGTTTTTTTGACAGGTCTGGTGATTCTTCAGTATCAGGACTAAGCCAAAATATATATTACTTTTTGCCAATGCAGGGGCTGCTGCTGCTGCTGCTAAGTTGCTTCAGTCGTGTCTGACTCTGTGCAACCCCACAGACGGCAGCCCACCAGGCTCTCCCGTCCCTGGGATTCTCCAGGCAAGAACACTGGAGTGGGTTGCCATTTCCTTCTCCAGTGCATGAAAGTGAAAAGTGAAAGTGAAGTCGCTCAGTCGGGTCCAACTCTTTGCGACCCCATGGACTGCAGCCCACCAGGCTCCTCCGTCCATGGGATCTTCCAGGCAAGAGTACTGGAGTGGGGTGCCATTGCCTTCTCTGGCCAATGCAGGGGACATGGGTTCAATTGCTGGTCCTGAAAGATTCCACATGATGCAGAGCAACTAAGTCCGTGTGCCACAACTGCTGAGCCCATGCTCCACAGGAGAAACCACTGCAATGAGAAGTCTGTGCACCACAGTGAAGGGTAGTCCCCACTTACTGCAACTAGAGAAAGCCTGCACGCAGCAACGAAGACCCAGTGCAGTCAAACAGAAATTAATTAATTTAAAAAATATAGATGTATGCTACTTTCAACTCTTTTGGCATAGTAATTATTCATTTATTAACATTTAACAATTAACATTCATCAATTAAACATTAACTGACCATATACTGTGTTCTTAGATCCACATGATGCACAGGGGTTACAAAGATGAACAAGACATGGCTCCTCTTCTAACATTTTTCTACGAAAAAGTCAGATATTTAAGCCAACAAAGGATAAGGTCTGTGGTCAGTTGGTTAGACAGAAACTATTAATCACAACACATAAAAAAATGAAGTGCATAATTATAACTTAGACCTTTAAAATATACATTCATTCACCAAACTTTAAGATAGAGCATCAAGTCCTTTCGTGTGGTTGCTGAATGGAATTCTGCATTGTCTTTCCTGTAGAGCCGTAACACATAATCTATCATTTCAAGTTTCAGCTTATTTAGAATAGAGTAAAAACATAACAATACTGTGTAAGTACTGGAGTACTAAAACCATGTATAGTTTGTGATTCCACCCCCGCCCCCACCCAGTCTCTTACAGCTGTCTTGTTCATATCTATTCTAACAGCCCTTGTTTTAGCATCTTACTTTTATAGTCTTTCCAAAGCATTCAGATAAGTTAACAAGAAATAATAACTTTCACTCCACACTTAATATCTCATCAGTTTAGTATTTAATTAAGTTACATGTCTTAAAATATCAAGTACAATGGACATAATCAGATTTGAATACACACGCAACTGAGTCTTGGTAAGTACACACCCCACATGGAGGGAGACAGAGACATGAGGAAAGAAAGAGCGACTCCCAGCTGGGAGCATCCACAGAGCCTGCAGCATCTAATAGTGTATTTTACAGACAGCAGGAAATTCTCTGGTTAATCTGGTAAACTGCTTAAGAGGCCTCCTCATATTACATTATTGCAATACAATATAAATGGCTTAATAAAGTCTTATGCAAAATGTTGTTTTAAATTAAAAGTATCCTTCCCTGTTACCAAGCATAAATGATAATTTGTATTTTTTTGTTTTCAGGGATGTCTTTTATTATTTTAACTTACCTTTGAAATAAGCACTTCAAAGTTTCTAACATAAAACAAACAGTGAAAATTATCTGTGCTATCCCTTTACCTCAGTCACCAACCTCCAAGAAATGGAGGAAATGATGCCACCAGTTCCTCCAGTGTCCTCACAGAAGTTTTGAAAATAAGTATAAAAATGCATCCAACACATAATCATGCGCAGTTTCTTTTCTTTTTTATAAAAATACAAAATGCCAGCATATTAGTTCTACCACTTCCGGGATGAGTTTTGACATTTTGTTTCACCCTCTGGGAGTCAGAATTTTCATCAAGCAGGTCAAGAACTTGTCAGATGCTCTGTATTCAGTAGACCAAGGCTTCCAGCAGATGGCCAGATTATATTCCCATTCAGTTCAGTTCAGTTCAGTAGCTCAGTCACGTCTGACTCTTTGCAACCCCATGAATCACAGCACGCCAGGCCTGCCTGTCCATCACCAATTCCCGGAGTTCACTCAGACTCACGTCCATCCAGTCAGTGATGCCATCCAACCATCTCATCCTCTGTCGTCCCCTTCTCCTCCTGCCCCCAATCCCTCCCAGCATCAGAGTCTTTTCCAATGAGTCAACTCTTCACATGAGGTGGCCAAAGTACTGGAGTTTCAGCTTTAGCATCATTCCTTCCAAAGAAATCCCAGGGCTGATCTCCTTCAAAATGGACTGGTTGGATCTCCTTGCAGTCCAAGGGACTCTCAACAGTCTTCTCCAACACCACAGTTCAAAAGCATTAATTCTTTGGCACTCAGCCTTCTTCACAGTCCAACTCTCACATCCATACATGACCACTGGAAAAACCACAGCCTTGACTAGACGGACCTTTGTTGGCAAAGTAATGTCTCTGCTTTTCAATGCTATCTAGGTTGGTCATAACTTTCCTTCCAAGGAGTAAGCGTCTTTTAATTTCATGGCTGCAATCACCATCTGCAGTGTTTTGGAGCCCCCAAAAATAAAGTCTGACACTGTTTCCACTGTTTCACCATCTATTTCCCATGAAGTGATGGAACCAGATGCCATGATCTTAGTTTTCTGAATGTTGAGCTTTAAGCCAACTTTTTCACTCTCCTCTTTCACTTTCATCAAGAGGCTTTTTAGTTCCTCTTCACTTTCTGCCATAAGGGTGGTGTCATCTGCATATCTGAGGTGATTGATATTTCTCCCGGCAATCTTGATTCCAGCTTGTGCTTCATCCAGCCCAGTGTTTCTCATGATGTACTCTGCATATAAGTTAAATAAGCAGGGAGACAATATACAGCCTTGACTACTCCTTTTCCTATTTGGAACCAGTCTGTTGTTCCATGCCCAGTTCTAACTGTTGCTTCCTGCAGGTCAGGTGGTCTGGTATTCCCATCTCTTTCAGAATTTTCCACAGTTTATTGTGATACACACAGTCAAAGGCTTTGGCATAGTCAATAAAGCAGAAATAGATGTTTTTCTGGAACTCTGTTCCTTTTTCCATGATCCAGTGGATGTTGGCAATTTGATCTCTGGTTCCTCTGCCTTTTCTGAAACCAGCTTGAACATCTGGAAGTTCATATTCCCATTACTACTATATATCTTGATTCTGTGCTAGTTGTGTAAAATATATAAAGAATACATCATCTGTTTCCTCTCTAAAGTCAGTTCAACATCATTTCTGTCCCTTTTATCCATTTAAAAGGTATATATTTTATGGATTTCCTTAAAGTTGCATCTTCTTGACATACTGTACTATTATACTTTCCTTCCGATCAGATTTTTAGTAATTATTTATTTGATGCATGAGATGAACTGTTTCATAAATATGCTTCCAACAAGTCTTAGTATTTCTCATTAGCTTATATATGTGTGTACATTTTGCATGGTGCATTCATTTCATTTACAACCTACGTGCTTTACATATGCTTTGGTATTTGAATTTCTAAGTAATATTTCCAGTCTCCTCTCATTATTTTCTCATGTGAATCACTGAGAAACTCTTTCAGTCCTGTTTTTCTTTCTGTATACTATCTTTTCTCCTGCAAAGAAATCAGTATCAGGGTTTTATCTGGGAGTTTATCCTGCTTTCTCTATATTTTCAACATAGAGCCCTCTTGAACAGATCAGCTAACCTCTGGGAAAACATGTTTCTTCTTCCCCATTTTGCAATATGCACCTCACTCTAGCCAATGATATTAAATCATGGTCCAAGTATCTAAGCCCATTTTATCAACACTAACTGTACTGTCAGTAGTTCTCTTCCCAGAGATCCCTCTATCTTTCACACGTCCTACTCCAGTGAAAAGGAAACAATGGAAACATGACTTTTGCTGCACTAGTTTTCTGCCTAAAAATTCAGTCCCTAAAAGTGTTTCCCACTTCTTTTGCTGGAATCTTTTTTCTCTTCTACAATGAATGATTTGCTGACTTGCCAGCTTTGTTAACTAACTCATTAATTTTTCCAACAGATATGTATTTAGTACCCAAGGGCTGAGTTGTTAACATTTAACTTATTAAATTCTATAATAATTTATTACTGTATGGCTATAGTATCTATAATTTTAATTGGTAAGTATTACATAAAAATCTGTTACAAAAGATATGGGAACATACAAATGGCTGACAGGCACAGGAAAAGCTGCTCAACATTACAAAAATGAAAATCAAATCAAAACTATAGACCAGTACCACCTCACACTGGTCAGGATGGTCATCATCAAAAAGTCATGAGTAATAAACACTGCAGAGGGTATAGAGGAAAGGGAACCTGCTAACACTGTTGGTGGGAATGTAGATTGGTACAGCAGCTATGGAATACAGTATGAAGGTTATCTCAGAAAACTAAAAATAGAGCTACCATATGATCCATCAATCTCACTCCTGGGTATATATCTGGAAAAATTATAACTTAAAAAGATACATATACCACAATGTTCATGGCAGCACTCTTCATAATAGCTAAGACATAAAAGCAACCTAAGTATTCATTAACAGATGAATGGATAAAGAAGATGCAATATCCATACACAATGGCATATGACTCAGCATAAAAAAGAATGAAATCTTGCCATTTGAGAGACCTAGAGATGATCACACTATGTGAAGTAGTCAGATAGAGAAGGACAAGTATCATGATATCACTTGTATCATCATCACATCATGTGGTCACTCAGTTATATCTGACTCTTTGTGGTCAGACCACAGTGGCCTGCCAGGCTCCTCTGTCCATGGGGTTCTCTAGGCAATAATACTGGAGTGGGTTGCCAGTTTCTTCTCCAGGGGATCTTCCCAATCCAGGGATCAAACCCAGGTTTCCCACACTGCAGATTCTTTACCATCTGAGCCATCACTTACATGTGGAATGTAAAAAAAATGAACTTATTTACAAAACAGAAATAGACTCACAAATGTAGAAAACAAAATTATGGTTACCAAAGGGAAGGGAAAGGAGGGATAAATTGGGAATTGAGAGTTAACAGATACACACTCAGTTCAGTTCAGTTCAGTCACTCAGTCGTGTCCAACTCTTTGAGACCCCATGAATCGCAGCATGCCAGGCCTCCCTGTCCATCACCAACTCCCGGAGTTCACTCAAACTCACGTCCATCGAGTCAGTGATGCCATCCAGCCATCTCATCCTCTGTCGTCCCCTTCTCCTCCTGCCCCCAATCCCTCCCAGCATCAGAGTCTTTTCCAATGAGTCAACTCTTCCCATGAGGTGGCCAAAGGACTGGAGTTTCAGCTTTAGCATCAGTCCTTCCAATAAACACCGAGGACTGATCTCCTTTAGAATGGACTGGTTGGATCTCCTTGCAGTCTAAGGGACTCTCAAGAGTCTTCTCCAATACCACAGTTCAAAAGCATCAATTCTTTGGCGCTCAGCCTTCTTCACAGTCCAACTCTCACATCCATACATGACCACTGGAAAAACCACAGCCTTGACTAGACAGACCTTTGTTGGCAAAGTAATGTCTCTGCTTTTCAATGCTATCTAGGTTGGTCATAACTTTCCTTCCAAGGAGTAAGCGTCTTTTAATTTCATGGCTGCAATCACCAACTGCAGTGATTTTGGAGCCCCAAAAAATAAAGTGTGACACTGTTTCCACTGTTTCCCCATCTATTTCCCATGAAGTGATGGGACCAGATGCCATGATCTTTGTTTTCTGAATGTTGAGCTTTAAGCCAACTTTTTCACTCTCCTCTTTCACTTTCATCAAGAGGCTTTTTAGTTCCTCTTCACTTTCTGCCATAAGGGTGGTGTCATCTGCATATCTGAGGTGATTGATATTTCTCCCGGCAATCTTGATTCCAGCTTGTGCTTCTTCCAGCCCAGTGTTTCTCATGATGTACTATTACATATAAAATAGATAAACAATAAGGATTTACTGCATAGTACAGGGAATTACATTAAATATTGTATAATAACCTATAAGGGTTTTCCAGATCATACTAGTGGTAAAGAACCTGCCTGCCAATGCAGGAGACTCAAAGAGATGTGGGTTCAATCCTAGGATCAGGAAGAACCCCAAAGGGGGGCATGGCAATCCATTCTAGTAGTCTTGCCTAGAGAATCCCATGGACATAGTTGCCTGGTGGGCTACAGTCTACAGGGTCACAAAGAGTCAGACACAACTGAAGCAACTTAGCACGCATGCACACATATATATACGGAGAGAAAAACATTAGTGATAGAAACAGAGTAACAATAATAGAAAAATGATAGAGTAATAGAAAAAATACATTGTAATGCAACATAAAGTTGTTTTTAAGGGCAAGAAGGCCAGCTCCAGAACACTTTGCTGTTTATGACCCTAGTGTTCTTTCCTATTTTTTTGGTCAATATCCCACCAGATTCTCCTTGGGAATAAGATAAAGACTAAAATAAAAAGTCATCTCCAACTGAGTTGACCAAATCTGTACCCATTCACTAATTTAACATATGATCTGTAACTTCCAGTTGCTGCTATGATGATTACCTAGCAATCACCTACTTTAACTGGATTTGTACACTGAATATTTATGAATGCCAAAGCAATAATTGGGAAAACATGACAAATGATTTTTTATTGCTATAACATACTATGCATTTACCCTATAATTTAGCTGCAAAAGTTATTAGTTGTTTAGCATTAAGGAAGTTTACTGTGTCCCCAATATGTCACTCTACTATCTGGAAGTAGTAATATTCTTTTTTCAAATATTTTAACACAGGGACTTCCCTGCTGGTCCAGTGGTTAAGAATTTACCTTCCAATACATGGGATGCGGGTTCCCTGATTGGGGTTCCCAATCCCCTGATTGGGGAACTAAGATCCTGCATGCTTTGGGGAAACTAAACCCACACAACACAACTACTGAGTCTGAACGCTGCAACTAGGGAAAGCCCATGCAGCCAAAAATAAAATAAATAAATTTAAAAATTAATACAAATATGGAGTGTCCTAATTCATGAAGATGAAAAATTATAAAAAATGAAAGATAAGAATTTTTGGAAATTCCAATACAGATACAAAAACCATATATGGGAAAAGGAATTAAGGCCAAGCAGAAGTGCAAAATGTTGTGTTGAAAGTAAACACGTCTCTGTTCCATGAGAGAAACTTACCCATTGGGAAAGTAGTATGAACACAGTTTCCTTTAGTTCAGTTCTGACTACAGAATTGCCAGGGGTGAGACAGAAAGCTAAGTTTTCAGATTTCTTCCACTTCCCTCATTTTCAAGGCCAAACTAGACTTGTTGAATCTTTTGGTCTCACACCATTTCTCCCCCATGCTCATTTACAGAATGGAAATTAGAAAAGACATTCTAATACAAGTAGCATGGGTTTTAGGGTAGCATGGTTTTTAGTTTAAAATTTTATCTCCAGGACCTAGGTCAGCACCTGGCCCATCATAGCTGGTCAAATCTTTGTTAAATAAATGTATTCTGTTATCTGTACCTAACTCCATTTAACTGTCACAGACTTTATCACAAGAAGTACTTTCCCATATCTCCTTTGCAAATCTGCTGAAAGAGCTTCAATCAATGTAGCAATAGCTGTTAGAGGAGCAATTCTTCCTCTAGTCTAATCTATCAAGAAGCCACTATGATACCTTCATATTCTTTGGAATTTTAAAGAACAAAATTACATTCAAATGTAGATTAACAGATCTATGTATGAATTACAAAAATGTTCATTTGAAACACTAATGATAATGATATTAATAGTAAAAGCAGTCATAACTTCCAAGTTCTGCTTCAGTATTCTGATTTATTTTAAGTAGCTAATGAACTCTGGGCAACGGAGAGTGCTTACCCAGTTTCTTTTGCCTCACATAACTTTAGTCAGTTATTGGCATCTCTATTCCATTTCTCTTTATAATTCAGGACAGCGGTCATTTCTAAATTACATACCAATTTTCCCTCTTTACTTTCTTCAAGGTAATTTCTTTATCTCCTTCAGTGATCATTTATTTATCATCTGCTGTATGTTAGGTCTTGAAAATACAAAGGCAAATAAAACTTAGACTCTCCCTCCAAATAGTACATAAACCAATGGAGTAGACCAGCAGTTATATAATTACAAAATGTACTGTGGTTAGAATTGGACTATAAAGAAAGCTGAGCGCCGAAGAATTGATGCTTTTGAACTGTTGTGTTGGAGAAGACTCTTGAGCATCCCTTGGACTGCAAGGAGATCCAACCAGTCCATCCTAAAGCAGATCAGTCCTGGGTGTTCATTGGAAGAACTAATATTGAAGCTGAAACTCCAATACTTTGGCCACCTGATGTGAAGAGCTGACTCATTTGAAAAGAGCCTGATGCTGGGAAAGATTGAGGGCAGGAGGAGAAGGGGATGACAGAGGATGAGATGGTTGGATGGCATCACCAACTCAATGGACATGGGTTTGGGTAGACTCCAGGAGCTGGTGATGGACAGGGAGGCCTGGAGTGCTGTGGTTCATGGGGTCGCAAAGAGTAGGTCACAACTGAGTGACTGAACTGAACTGACCTGTGGTTGAATGCAGGAAAGGCAGGTAACCCTGACTTCCCAAAAAGAGACAGCACATGGACTGAGTCTTAAGTTACAAGTAGAAGTGAACCCCTTGGACTGCAAGGAGATCCAATGATTCCATTCTAAAGGAGATCAGCCCTGGGAGTTCTTTGGAAGGAATGATGCTAAAGCTGAAACTCCAGTACTTTGGCCACCTCGTGCAAAGAGTTGACTCATTGGAAAAGACTCTGATGCTGGGAGGGATTGGGGGCGGGAGGAGAAGTACGACAGAGGATGAGATGGCTGGATGGCATCACCGACTCGATGGACGTGAGTTTGAGTGAACTCGAGGAGTTGGTGATGGACAGGGAGGCCTGGCGTGCTGCGATTCATGGGGTCCCAAAGAGTCGGACATGACTGAGTGACTGAACTGAACTGAGAGTGTAAGACTAGACAGAGGTTTGCAGGACTAGATAAGATCATTAAGCCTCTCTGCCCTCCTAAAAAGTTTAATCTGAGTCCTCTACATAGCTATCTAAAAATTTTAGTTGAGAAAACATTTCCATAAAAGAAAAAGTTCTGCGGTGACACAATTGAAAGTGTACTTGAAGGCAGAGCAAGGATGCAGGCAGAAAGAAGGGTTGGGGAAGCCGTTGTTGTCCTGTTATTTATTTTTTTAATTTTTTATTATTATTATTATTTTATTTTACAATATTGTATTGGTTTTGCCATACATCAACACGCATCCACCACAGGTGTACACGTGTACCCCATCCTGAAGCCCCCTCCCACCTCCCTCCCCATACCATCCCTCTGGGTCATCCCAGTGCACCAGCCCCAAGCTTCCTGTATCCTGCATCGAACCTGGACTGGCGATTCTCTTAATTGAGACACAAGATGCCAATTGTTTTGAATTTCTCCTTAGAATTTAAGTATACATGAATAAAACATTTTGGCTTTCTTCTCTCATGGACTGGATAAAAATTGTCTGTTATTTTCACCTGAGGTTATTTGAGATTAAGATCTAAATATAAGCACATTTCTAGAGATACCTTCTATCAACTCTTCCCTGGAAGTACGTGCCATAAAGGAATTCAATAGTCAATCAGAACCCTAGTGAGTTGGCTTCTGAAATGGATGAAAGCAGCTGATAGAAGAAAGAGCTTAAACAGTAATCCTATTAAAATGTAAGTTAAATCAACTCACCCTCACTTAAGATCTTTCAGTGTCTTTCTATCTTACTCTGAGTAAAAGTAAGTCTTTATGATGACCCACAGGTCCTACAAGAGCAGGTTCCCTACTCTCTGACCTCAGTTCTTCAAGTCCTCTTACCTCCCTCATGTTGGGGCAGTGCTGCTGGCCTCGTCACTGTTCCTAGGTCTTCAGACGCGCTAGCAAATTGAGCTCTTGCTTCTCTTGTTTTTCAGTTATCCTCCTGGCTTGCTCCCTCAACTCCTTCAGGTCTTTTCCTTTCCTTACCACTTTATTTAACAATAAGATACCCCTCCTGTTCACCAAGCTAATATCACTAAACACTGTTCAATTTACATTTATGATAACACTCAACACAATCTAATACTTTTATTTTACTTATCACTTAATGTCTATCTTCCACTTAGCCACAACTAGAAAGTTGGTTCCTTGTGGGCAAGGATTTTTAATGTTTTCCTATCTCTCCAGTGCTTAGAACAGTACCAGGTACATGGTATAAACTGAATGAATAAACTGCTGGTCCAGCATGACTGTCAACCATAGTGTTCTGAAGACCTAAAAGATGGACCAGCAAAATCATTACCATGGAAAGAACCCTGCAGTTACTGTTTTTTCCATCAGGAAGTCACTAGCAAAGTCAGATACAGTCTGAACCGTTTCCATCAACACAGAAGTTGGTATAAGGCACTATAATTAGGACTTCAATCACAACATTAATAATTAATTTACAGGCTGATTCAAATTGTTGTACAGTAGAAACCAACATAATATTGCAAAGCAATTATCCTTCAATTAAAAACAAAATTTTAAAAATAATTATATACAGTTTCCACTTGACATTAAATGACTATGAAACTGTGTTAAATTCTTTAATATAAAATTTGTACTTATTCATGATTGTACCTTTCTATTCTATCTGATAACAACAAAACACTCATTACTCATTACTACTGAGAAAGGGTTTTTGTTGCAAATCATTTCATTGCCTTCAGCCTTGTATTTAGACATCTTAGGGTCTTCAGTTCAGCTCAGTTCAATCGCTCAGTCGTGTCTGACTCTTTGCAACCGCATGGACCGCACCACAACAGGCCTCCCAGTCCATCACAAACTCCTGGAGTTTACTCAAAATTATGTCCATGGAGTTGGTGATGCCATCAAACTATCTCATCCTCTGTCATCCTTCTCCTACCTTCAACCTTTCCCAGCATCAGGGTCTTTTCAAATGAGTCGGCTCTTCGCATCAGGTGGTCAAAGTATTGGAGTTTCAGCTTCAACATCAGTCCTTCCAATGAATACTCAGGACTGATTTCCTTTAGGATGGACTGGTTGGATCTCCCTGCAGTCCAAGGGACTCTCAAGAGTCTTCTCCAACACCACACTTCAAAAGCATCAGTTCTTTGGCACTCAGCTTTCTTTACAGTCAAATTCTCATATCCATACATGACTACTGGAAAAACCATAGCCTTGACTAGACAGACCTTTGTTGGCAAGGTAGTGTCTCTGATTTTTAATATGCTGTCTAGGTTACTCATAACTTTTCTTCCAAGGAGTAAGCATCTTTTAATTTCATGGCTGCAGTCACCATCTGCAGTGATTTTGGAGCCCCCCCCCACAAAAATGTCTGTCACTGTTTCCACTGTTTCACCATCTATTTTCCATGAAGTGATGGGACCAGAAGCCATGATCTTTGTTTTCTGAATGCTGAGCTTTAAGCCAACTTTGTTACTTTCCACTTTCACTTTCATTAAGAGGCTCTTCAGTTCTTCTTCACTTTCTGCCATAAGGGTGGTGTCATCTGCATATCTGAGGTTATTGATATTTCTCCCAGCAATCTTGATTCCAGCTTGTGCTTCATCCAGCCCAGTGTTTCTCATGATATACTCTGCATAGAAGTTAAATAAACAGGGTGACAATATACAGCCTTAATGTACTCCTTTCTTGATTTGGAACCAGTCTGTTGTTCCATGCCCAATTCTAACTGTTGCTTCCTGACCTGCAAACAGATCTCTCAAGAGGCAGGTCAGGTGGTCTGGTATTCCCATCTCTTTCAGAATTTTCCAGTTTATTGTGATCCACACAGTCAAAGGCTTTGGCATAGTCAATGAAGCAGAAATAGATGTTTTTCAAAATGTGGTCCACTGGAGAAGGGAATGGCAAACCACTTCAGTATTCCTGCCTTGAGAACCCCATGAACAGTATGAAAAGTGTCTTCACTTGGAGGTGACCAAATCAGCTGAAGAAATCATCACAATTAACAAAACTAAATTATTGGACTGGACTAAATTGAGACCATTCTTTAATGATCTTAATTTTTGGAAGGTTTATATTGCTCTTTCATTTTGTAATCATAAATGACTGTCATTGAAAAAAAAAATATATATATATACATGTAGATAAGAGTTTAAAAGAATAAGTTTATCTTTACCCTTCTCTTTAATTCCACAGCCCGCCCCAGAAGTTAATACATATAGCAGTCTAGTGTGTATTTTTCTATGCTTCTTTCTATGCATTTATACAAATATTCACATCCACAGTTTTAGTTTTAAAAGATTCAAAAAAATATATATATATATATTTAATTCTCTCTCTCTCTTTCCTCCCTTCCTCCCTCTCTTCTTTTTCTTTCTCTCTCTCTTTCTTTCTTTCAAATGCTTTCTTTACCCTAACAATGTGTTTTGGGCATTTTTCCACATCAGTGCATACTGAGTTCAGCAATCACATGTCTAGGTTTATCCCACTGTCCTGGATTAACTATTAATAGTGCCCTTTTTCACTGTCAAAAGTAGCCTAATTTGGATGATAAATTATATGGTCTTAATATAAAGTTCCCTGGTTAATGAATTCATAGCAGTCCAGAAAACCATAATTTTTGTCATTACTACCCTATAAATGAACATTTAAATGTCACTCTGTATGGTATTATGAACAAGGTTGCAGTGAACACTCAAACACAGATATCTTAGTGCATGTATATGAATATTTCTATATGATAAATTGGAGAAGGCAATGGCACCCCACTCCAGTACTCTTGCCTGGAAAATCCCATGGACAGAGGAGCCTGGTAGGCTACAGTCCATGGGGTCGCTAAGAGTCAGACACGACTGAGCGACTTCCCTTTCACTTTTCACTTTCCTGCATTGGAGAAGGAAATGGCAACCCACTCCAGTGTTCTTGCCTGGAGAATCCCAGGGACGGGGGAGCCTGGTGGGCTGCCGTCTATGGGATCACACAGAGTCAGACATGACTGAAGTGACTCAGCAGTAGCAGCATATGATAAATTGTTTAAGTCCAATTGTGAGATTAAAGGACATATACATTTATTTTTTTTAATTGAGGTATAGCTGCTTTTGCTGTACAATGGAATTAATCAGCTACATGTCTACATTTTTAATATACTGTCAAAAAGTTTTCTAAAAATATACACTATTTTATACTTCAATCAACCCATGTCCCTATATGGTCACCAACAAACTCTGAATATTTGCCTATTTTGGCCAATTCAGTGAGCAATATATCATATCTCATTCATTATAGTCAATTACAGTTAAGGTTCAATTTTTTCAGGTTCTCTCATATTTTGCCAAATTTTCAATTGGGTTATTTTTTCTCTTATTAATTTGTAAGTATTCTTTTATATTAAGTCTGATATAAAATGTAAGTTGTAAATACATTCATTTGTTTCCCAGTAGCATGGATATAATTCTTGTTTCCTATAGCTATAACCAACAATACTTTGATTCTCAAAAGTGGTTAAAACACATATAACAAAACATACTGTTAAACTTTCTTATCTCCCAAAGTTAAAAGTTTATATATATATATATGTAAAATATATATGGTGTGATCACCCACCTAAAGCCAAACATCCTGGAATGTGAGGTCAAGTGCTCACTATGAACAAAGCTAGTGGAGGTGATGGAACTCCAGTTGAGCTATATCAAATCCTAAAAGATGATGCTGTGAAAGTGCCACACTCAATATGCCAGAAAATATGGAAAACTCAGCAGTGGCCACAGGACTGGAAAAGGTCAGTTTTCTTTCCAATCCCAAAGAAAGGCAATGCAAAAGAATGTTCAAACTACCATATAATTGCACTCATCTCACACGTTAGTAAAGTAATGCTCAAACTTCACCAACCCAAGCTTCAACAGTCCCCTTGAACTTCCAGATATTCAAAAGATTTAGAAAAGGCAGAGGAACCAGAGATCAAATTGCCAACAACCGCTGGATCATAGAAAAAGCAAGAGAATTCCAGAAAAGCATCTACTTCTGCTTTACTGACTATGCCAAAGCCTTGGACTGTGTGGATCACAATAAACTGGAAAATTCCTAAAAAGATGGGAATATCAGACCACCTTACCTGCCTCCTGAGAAATCTGTATGCAGGTTAAGAAGCAACAGTTAGAACTAGACATGGAACAACATACTGGTTCCAAATCGAGAAAGGAGTACATCAAGGCTGTATATTGTCACCCTGTTTATTTAACTTATATGCAGAGTACATCATGCAAAATGCCAGACTACATGAATCAAGCTGGAATCAAGACTACAAGCTAGAATCAAGATTGCTGGGAGAAATATCAATAACCTCAGATATGCAGATGACACCACCCTTATGGCAGAAAGTGAAGAAAAACTAAAGCATCTCTTGATGAAAGTGAAAGAGGAGAGTGAAAAAGTTGGTTTATAACTCAACATTCAGAAAACTAAGATCATGGCATCTGGTCCCATCACTTCATAGCAAATAGATGAGGAAACAATGGAAACAGTGACAGACTTTATTTTTTGGGCTCCAAAATCACTGCAGATGGTGACTGCAGCCGTGAAATTAAAAGATGTTTGCTCCTTGAAAGAAAAGGTATGACCAACCTAGACAGTATATTAAAGAGCAGAGACATTATTTTACCAACCAAGGTCTGTCTAGTCAAAGCTATGGTTTTTCTAGTGGTCATGTATGGATGTGAGAGTTGGACTATAAAGAAAGCTGAGCACTAAAGAATTGATGCTTTTGAAGTGTGTGGTGTTGGAGAAGACGCTTGAGAGTCCCTTGGACTGCAAAGAGATCAAACCAGTCAATCCTAAAGGAAATTGGCCTTGAATATTCATTGGAAGGACTGATGCTGAAGCTGAAACTCCAATACTTTGGCACCTGATGCAAAGAATTGACTCACTGGAAAAGACCCTGATGCTGGGAAAGATTGAAGGCAGGAGGAGAAGGGGACGACTGAGGATGAGATGGTTGGATGGCATCACTGACTTGACGGACATGAGTTTGAACACACTCCAGGAGTTGGTGATGGACAGGGAAGCCTGGCATGCTGCAGTCCATGGGGTTGCAAAGAGTTGGAGATGACTGAGCGACTGAACTGAACTCAACATAAAAGAATACTTAAATACACACACACACATATACACTTTATATATACCAATGAGCTTCCTAGTGGCTCAGATGGTAAAGAATCTGCTTGCAATGCAGGTGACCCAGGTTCATTTTCTGGATCAGGAAGATCCTCTGGAGAGGGAATGGCTACCCACTCCTGGAGAATTCCTTGGGCAGAGGATCCTAGTGGGTTGCAAAGAGTTGGACAAGACTGAGTGACTGACTCTTTTCATATATATCCAACCATATACAAGTACTGTGAACTACGGACAGGTATGGTCTTCCACTGAAGATGTTGTGAGTTATTTTATTTATATACATTATTTATCCAAATTTCATATTAATTCCTTGTTTTTATAAAAAAATACTTATTTTTACAACTTTGAGTGCAACAAACACATACGTATTAAATGTAAATCACTCTAGCTTTTACATATAAAATCTCATCTCGTTAGAGGAAGCAAAACTTAATCAGATTCTCTTGCATTTTTCATGCTTTGACTACATCTCCTAATTTTATCTTCAACAAATTTCATCAGGGTTGAGTTAACCTTCATCTTTAGGTCACAATGGATTGCACTGTATATCATCCTAGCATAGAATTGACAACTGAAGTGTTACTAATCAATTTTCTCAATAATTTATAAAGAAATGGAGGGTTTCCTCACCTGGAGAAAATGTTTAATGATCTTCAGAGAAACAGAAAAATAAGCATGCATATAAATAACAAGGATTTATATAAATAAATGAATAAATAAGCAAACAAATAAATAAATACATATATATATATAATATATGAATAAATACTCTTAAAATTTTGCAGGCAAAAGATTTCCCTCAAACATTTTCTCAAATGAATACACGCTGTTTGCATACTGGTTGTCAAATAATCTTTCATTTGTATTTGTATGAAAAAGCTACTTAATAAGGTATTGTCTTCTCTCTAAATAAACACACTGTTAATTAATTAACAAAAATTAAATATAAAAACAGATGTCAACAGTAGCAGGGCTTCTGATTAACATAATATTTAAACTTTATATATAACAGGCTTTTTGTTTTATCAGAATCCCACTGCAAGCAACAACAGGCATTAAATGTGGATTTCAGTATTTTTATCATACTCTGATTTATGTCTAACAAGGCCTTATCATTTCCACACACCACCCATTTTAACAAATGACACAAAGGGAAAGTCTGGGCTGTTCAAATGATACCACAACACAGCAACTGGGAACAATTGATCTCTCCCTATGTAGGGTCAGTTTAATCAGCTGTAGTAAATAGCTGAACTGGAACTTTGGGGCCTGATTTATCTCTGTATACAGGCACATTCTCTCGACTTCCAAATTATTAGATAAAAATTCTTTTTACAATAATTCTGTACCTCTGTCCACTTTAAAAATCACCTGCACCAATTTATGACATTTTTCATATTCTCCAGACTGTCCACAGGGTTTCACTAATGATGGTCTAAATGTGAGGAATAAACCTTGGTTTTCCTGCCATTTGACTCTGTGCAGTTGTTATAATTCCCTTGGCTCTGATTCAAATTATAATTGCTACATTAGATGAGCTTGGAAGGGAAGTGTCTTGTTGGCTCATTCCTCCGAGTATTTCAAAGTATTGTCATCACAGCAGATCATTAATGGTCATCAAAGTTCAACTCTAAAGGGCTTGAGTGAAAATTTTTTAAAAGCAAGAGATCTCTTTTTCCATCCCTTAGCATATTGACACCTTAGTCACATCCAATCCCACCCGAACCCCAATTTGATAGAAGTCAGCTTGTGTTTTCTTCCAGATTTGATCATTATTTCCAGGACGCAGTTCTCATAAAATAAATCATTCACATAATTTAAAACTAGACGTTGATTTGCAAGTTTTTAATAGTCTGCAATTAAGGTGAAGATCTGGCATCTTTGACTGATCTTCTCCATCACCACTTATTAATAGTTGTATATTGAAACTGGAATCAGTAGATTGAATAAGGTTTTTTCTTGTGCCATCTGCTGATACTCAATGAGGAAATGTTCTAATGCTGCCCTCCATTTCTGACAGTGAATGAGCCTGTGAATCATTTAAACAAATCAGCTCACTATTGCTGCCCACAGTGAATCCACGAGAGAGATCTGGAGCTGGAGAACACTGGATTAAATTTCAGTTCTACTACTTATTAATTATGTGACCTAGGCAAATTGTCTCTACTTGCCAAGTCTCATAAAATGAAGATCATAATACTTACTTCATTAAGTTGGTATGAGAATAAAATGTTAAAGGTTCAGCAGCATGCCTGACACTTTTTAAGCATTCAGAAAGGTGATTGTTATACCTTTTTTTTGGTGGATTATTTTATAATAAATGATGCTAATCCTTCATATTATTTAAAACCATGG
The DNA here is from genome assembly GCF_019923935.1 of Bubalus bubalis. NCBI lineage: Eukaryota > Metazoa > Chordata > Mammalia > Artiodactyla > Bovidae > Bubalus > Bubalus bubalis. The sequence goes on from NC_059160.1 coordinate 35,768,231, forward strand.
TAGATTTTTAACTGTGGTACCAATTTGCATCTTTAAAATTAGGAAAATTTTAAAGTTGTCTAGGGTATCTTCTGAAATGAGTATCTTTACACATTACTAGTAAAAGTACATGTGGGTATATTCCTTCTGGAAAATAATCTGGTAAAGATATCAAAAAGTTTAAATATGTTCACATACTTCAGGTTGGTTATTTCCTTTCCTGTTCATCTATCCTAAGGTTCTAGTCATAAAGATGTTCACTGGAGAATTATTTATAATACAAAGGTCCGAAAATAAATTTACATGTTCACCAGTTATGAGTTATGGCTCAAAGATAGGAACAAAAAGGAGGTTAACTAAAGCTCCTGACATTATACATAAAATAAACGTAAGAAGATTCTGGGGGCTTCCCTGGTGGTCCAGTGGTTAAGAATTCACCTGCCAATCAATGCAGGAAACACCAGTTCGATCCCTGGTCAGGGAAGACCCCCATATGCCGTGGAACAACTAAGTCCACGAGCCACAAATACTGAACCCATACTCCAGAGCCCTCAAGCCACAACTACTGAGCCTGTACACCCTAAAGCACATGCTCCACCGAAAGACAGTGGCCCCCACTCTCTGCAGTCCATGCACAGCAATGAAGACCCAGTGCAACCAAAAATAAATAAACAATTTAAAAAAAAGAGAAGACTTTGGCAGGTAGAGAGAAGGTAGAGAGCTCAGGACCTGGGGAAAGACACTGAAGTGACTCCCCTGGATTTTCTTTTTGCTGGAGAAGCAGTCACCTGTAAGAGGCAATGAGCACAGACAAGGGGAAAAACAGCCCCAAAGTGAGTCAATTCTCTCTAACCAAAGGACTCGGAAAGGAGTAACCAAGGAAGATAGAGAACATTTAGACAATAACTTCCCCTACCCCAATCTACTCTTAGCCTAAGGGAGAGGGGTACCTCATTCCTGCTCCCTACTTGGTTTCCACCATGGGTGCTAAGCAGGGAGTGGTTTCCAAATGTCTCCACTGACACCACCCCAAAAGTGAGAGAAAAATGTACAGCCCACTCACAGCGCTGTCAGCAAAGGCTGGGAGGGGGTTAGAGATCTTGCTGGCCCGAAACAGGCCACCCTCTCCCTTAGAGGAGTCTGGAATTTCATTCTAGCCTGATAGTAGCACTGCTTCTCACTCACAGTGTCAGCAGAGATCACAGGGGGAGCCTGAACTTTGAACCTCACCTGGTGGTAACAAAGCAGCCCTGTATCTCCCCATATGTGTTAGACGTGCACTGCCACTCTCACTGTGGTAGCAAGGCACTCCGCCTTCAAAGCTGCGTGGTGGAGACCAGGTGGGGAGCAGCAATGAGCCACCCGTCTCCCTCTGGCCAGGGCCATGTCACTGGTGGCCTAGTGGGGAGCCTGACTCCTCTGCCTGCTTATCAGCTGTAGGACTGCTCCTGCCCACTCTGTCCCTCAGGTGTCAATAGAGACCAGGTGGGCACCCAGACTTCTAACAACACCTGGCATCGAGGGGGCAGCCTCCCACCAACTTCCCCTCTGGAAAAGTGTCAGAGAAAGTCTCCTAAACCAGAAGATTTAAATGAGATCCAGAGTTTCATAACACTGTAAATGTCTAGTATACAACTGAATATCACTCATCATACAAGAAGCAGCAAAATCTCATTGAAGGAGAAAAATCAATGTTCATCTGTTTAGATGCCAACACTGAAATAACATAGATGTTGCATAATCTGACAGAGACTTTCCAGCAGCCATCATAAAAATACTTTAACAATTGTGAACACGCTTGAAACAAATGAAAACAACAGAAAGCTGTAGTTTTTATAAGGATGATATAAATTAGAAACAAATAGAAATTTCAGGATTGAGGAATACAATAATCAAGAAAAGAAAAAAAATTAATGGATATGCCCAACAAGAGAATGAGGAGGACAGAGAAAATAATCAGTAAACTTAAAGACAGGGCAATATAAATAATCCAATCAGAACAGAGAGAAAATGGACTAGAAAAAAAAAAGTGGGGGGGTGGGGTGGGACAGAGCCTGTGGGACTATAACAAAAGGTCTAACATTTGTGTCATTGGAGTTCCAGAAGGATGGGAGAAAGAAGCAGGGCTGAAAAAGCATCTTTAGATAGTGGCTGAAAATTTCCCAAATTTGGAACAATGCATACATATTGAAGACACTAAGCAAACTCTAAATGGAAACTCAAAAGAATTCTACAATAACACACATCATAGTCAAGCTTCTGAAAACCAAAGGCAAAGACAAAATTCTTAAGAGCAACAAGAGACAAATGATGTCTTACCTAAAAGGGAAAAACAATTAAATGACAGAGAATTTCTCATCAGAAGCCATGAGGGCTTGAAGAAAGTGACACAACATTTTTCAGGTGCTGAAAGTAAACATCCAGCCACCTAGAACTCTATATCCAGTGAAAGTATCCTTTGGTAACGAATAGGAAATCAACACATTATAAAACAAAGAGAATTTGTCATCAACAGATTTACTCTAAAAGAATGCCTAAAGGAAGTTCCTGAAACAGAAAGTAAATAAGAAAAGACGGAATCTTGAAATATCAGTGTATACTTTTGTGTTCTGTCTACACTTTCCCCATGAGTATGAATAATTTAACCAAAAAACTGTTAAAATGTTAATAATAAAAACTACAGCACTTATTTTTCTGTTATTAATTCTGTTAATAGCAAACTAATTTGTTTATTAAAGTACTCATTTGCACATTTTCTTCTATATTTTCTGTGTATTTATCTTCTGTCTCTTTAACGTGGCAATAGGAGTCTCATGACCAATATTCAATCCTTCATTTCTTTCTCATCTCTCATGCAGCATCTGCAAAGTCATTTGTACCTGATAAATAATTAAAATGTTGCTAAATTATTAGATAGCTGACTCTAGCACATTGAGATTTTAGAGATAGGAATAAACACAGTCAGTTAAGAATAGCAATTCAGGACTTCCTCGGTGGTCCAATGGTTAAGAATCCGCCTGTCAATACAGAGGACACGGGTTTGATCCCTGGTCTGAGAAGATCCCACATGCAGCGGAGCAACTAAGTCCATGCTCCAAAGCCTGTGAGCAGCAACTAGAGAGCAGCCCCTGCTTGCAGCAAATAGAGAAGCCCAAAACAGCAATAAAGACTCAATGCAGCCAAAAATAAATTAAAAAAAGAATAGCAATTCAATATTAATCTGGGAGAAGGAAAAATTAGACTTAATCATAATGGTAAAAATCACTATTATTGAGCATTTACTTTATGTCAGGCATGGTTCCAAGAACTTTATGTTTTTAACTTCATTAAATCATCCCCCAAATCCTAAGAGATAGGTTCTATTGTTTCCTTCTTTTATAGATTATTAAACAGAGGGTTACAGAGTTTAAGCAACTTGCCCAAATTCATAAAGCTAATAAAATATCAGACAAAGATTTAAACCCAGGTTTGTTTGACTCTAGAGACTGAACTTTAAACCGTAAAGCTATATATCTTCAATTTACCAAAAATATACTGTTTTTGTGGAGTAGGAAATGGCAACCTATTCCAGTATTCTTGCCTGGAAAATTCCCTGGACAGAGGAGCTTGACGGGCTACAGCCCATGCAAAGAGCTGGACACGATCGAACATCCATGCATACATGCATGCTATCTCTGAAAATCATCCAGTTCAATCGATTCCCTCTTTCCTGGAATAAAGCTGATTAAAGATTTAGAGCAGTTGATGACTTACAAAACAAGGAGCATATTGTTCCTCCTTTTTGCAAATGAAAAACAAAGTATTTTGGAGAGATGCTTTTCCTGAGCTTCATTACTTTGGTGACTTTGGACCAGGAAAGACAACTCCAACCATTCCAATCTTTTATGTAAATTTAGCACCTCACAAGTCACACTGGTCCCTCCTAAAGAGTGACTCCAATATTAGCATTACAGCTCTGGAACTTCTCAGATCAGCATCAACTATACTTAAGAGTTCCACTCTGCTTTCTCTTTTTAAAAAATATTTATTTATTTGGCTGCACAAGGCTTCCCTTGTGACTCAGCTGGTAAAGAATCTACCTGCAATGCAGGAAACCTGGGTTCGATCCCTGGGTTGGGAAGATCCCCTGGCAAAGGGAAAAGCTACCCACTCAAAGTGTTCTGGGCCTGGAGAATTCCATGGGCTATATGGGGTCGCAAAGAATCAGACATGACTGAGCGACCTACAAAAAAAACCCCAGTTTTTAGTTGTGGTCCATGGGATCTTCAATCTTAATTGGGGCATGCGGAATCTTTCAGTTGCAGCATTCAAACTCTTGGTTGCAGCATGGGGGATCTAGTTCCCTGACCAAGGATGGAACCTGGGCCCCTGTATGGACAGCACCAGGGAAGTCCCAATTCTCCTTTCTCTTAATGGAGTCTTTTGCTTGGTGATTGAATTTAGATTTGAACACACAAGACTGTGTTCAGTCCTCTGGCCCTATATGCTAATACCTTTGATAAAAGACACTTCACTTGCCTGCCACCTCTCCTCCCTCTCTCTCTTTCTCTCTATCACACACACACATGCACACACAGCAGGGGAGGAGGGTCTGACAAAAAAAAGCAGGCTATGCCGATGGAAGCAAGCAACATGTACTTCCCTCCAGGTCACATTCCTAGAGATTCAGGCCTTATTTAACAGGCACAGATCTTAGATGGGCTTCCCAGGTGTTTTGGCAGGTAAACAGTCTACCTGCAATGCAGGAGATGCAAGAGACGTAGGTTCGATCCCTGGGTTGGGAAGATTGCCTGGAGGAGGACATGGCAACCTTCTCCAGTAATCTTGCCTGGAGAATCCCATGGACAGGGGAGCTTGACAGGCTACGGTCCATGGGGTCGCAAAGAGTCCGACATGACTGAAGTGACTGAGCACACATGCAAATCTTAGAAGAACCTGAGAGAATTTCCAGACCTCTGCCAAGGGAGTTCTAGGAAATCATGGAACAAAAAGGAGTCTTCAAAAATCCATGTCCATAACATTCTGCATAGTTATCTGAGAAAAAAAAATCTCCAGAGAATTTATTCTTAAACTTTTCTGTGTCATTCATTTCAAGGTCTGATAACATATTTTGCAGAAATGAATAGTCCAAAGGAAGGTAGTTTCCAATCAACAAAATCAAACCAAGACACTGGGTGGGGTGGGGGTGGAATAAAATGTAGGATTTGTTGACAGCGTTTGTTGGAGAAGGAAGAGGAGAAGGAGACACAAGGAAGGAAAAGAGGGAGGAAAAAACTATTTAACCTGGTGAGGAAGACATGAATTTTTGTCAAAAATAATTTTATTGTTGAAATTTCATTAATTCCATTAATGTCTGTAGCACACTAGAATAGTCTCCCTTTCCCTTTTTTGCTCAATTATTTTTTTTCCAACTCTGAATCTCAACGCTTCCTTCAGACTTTAATGATCAGGGCTTTCCTTCACTATGATATACATTTACACTCTATATGTATGGCCTTTGCCTCTTCTTGCCTAAACTCTAGGCTGCACACTGCCTAGTCCATCCTCTCCCCCAAACCCACCACGCTGTCCACCTGCTGAGCTTGGCTGCCTCTGGTGCAGCCCCTGTGGCTGCTCACACTCACACAATATCGAGTCCAAATCTGCCTGGCAGATAAGGCCTTCCATCTGGCTTTATCACATGCTTCCAACCAACCTTATTTTTCAGTTCTTTGCTTATTAATAAAGCTCTGATGGCAAGCAAGTGATGATGCCCATTGAGTCCCAGTGGCAAGCATGCATATCTTGCTATCAGGAAAGTTGTAAAGGAAACAGCAGAGGCAGCCCCTCCCCTGAGCAACTCAAAGCCAAATGAAAACAAAATTAACTCCAGCAATGAACTTAGGAGTTATGTTTAAGATGCACTTGCACTTATTCAGACACTTGCTACAGAGGATCTGAAGAAGAGCAGGAGCCAAAACACATAAAGCATTGATGAGGTGACATTAGAAGCATTTATATGTGCATGCCAAGTACAGGTAATACTGCTCATTAAGCTCTATAACTAAATGAATGGGGGATTGAGATTTTCCAAATATATCTTTATTCATTTACAAACTTCTTTTACTCAGGGCTGGACAAATTTACCCTCTTCTTTAAGGAACCTCTTATTTAAGGAACCTCTTCTTTAAGGAACAGGTTTGGGTAAACAGGAGGTTTTGATCATGCTGAACCCAGTTATTTGCTGTTACAGAGCTAGTCTGCAATTTCTAAATAGACTATCAACATAATGAGGTGGGAAGAGGCCAATTAAGCTGACATTGGCTTGAGCCTTGAGAGAACTCAGTCACCAAAGGCCTTGTCAGATCTGTTATTGAACGAGTCAGTCAAAGAAATTCTCTCTGATGAATGAAAATAGGCATTTTTTCACAACCATCACTACTTAAAAATGCAAATGCTGTGTGAAATATAGTACCTAAACTCAGCCGTGATTTAATGCTACCTATCTCCATGGTGAGTGTTCAAAAGGATGAATCAATAGATCCTCCAGTAGAACATGCTTAGCTGCCTTTAAAAATCTAGGGGCTTTTTTTAACTATGTGAATTAAAATGAAAATTGAGAAATAAAAATTACAGCTTCTATCTCTGGAGGGTTAACAGTAAACCACCAAAGAATGTACTCATAGCCAACAAATTTTCATTGGTTTTTTTAAACATTATCTCTGATACAAAAATGAATAATTCAAGAAAGGAAATATAGACTTGTTTCATATTCAAATGTTGATATATGCTTGTGACATTAAGAAATTGACTATAGGTTTGACTTATTTTTCACTGATAATGAAATTTTTTAATCTTGTGACAATATAACTTATCATCTCACATAAATATTAGACTCTTTGATTTCAGAGCTAAAGCAAGAAAGAATCTCTGCTTTTTATTTGCTTGGTTATTTTCTACATAACTTTAAACCAGTTTATATTTTTAAATTTTAAACATATTTTTAAAGATTTAAACTTTTTATTGTCATTTAGATTTTTTAAAAAAACATTGTTTGAACATTATCTTCACATTATCTTATATTTATTTTTTAAAAGCAGTCATTTTCTTTTTTTTTTTTTTTACATAATTGTATTAGTTTTGCCAAATAAAAGCAGGCATTTTCTACTCTTATGAGCATATCTAACAAGTTACCAAAGAGAGTTGTTCGTATAACTTAGATGGCAATAGTGTTGACTGAATTTCATCTCTCTCATCACAGATTCTTCTGACAGGTCATGTGGTTTTAATTTATAGTTTGCTCTGTCTGGACCAACAGATCACTATGACTTAAAAGTATGGATACATGGAAGTATTTTCTGGATGTTTCTAGGCATAATTACCAAGAGTAGTAGACAAAGCACATCAATCAGTAACATCACACAGTTTTAGTGACCATCTCTTGAGACACTGATCACATTCTTCTTGGTGTTGCTATTATTTTGGTTAAACAAAGGCAGATTGTGCCTCTTTCACCTTTCTATCCTCCACAGTGCCTAGCTATGTATACTGTAGATGCTCACTAAATATTTGTTAAATTTCTGGTCAAAGAAATAAATGACTAATGACTGAAGCCATATTTCTATCCAGAAAAGAGTGGAACAAACCCACCAATATGCCCTTCCTGCATGAAATGAAGAAAAAGATTCTGAAGGAAGTAGTTTTTGTCTCGAATGGCTAACCAAAGTCCTTATCAATTAACTTTATCTCAAAATCACAAACTGAAAACAGAAGAAAATGTGAGTGTGCCTCTTAAATTTCTTAGAAGCTTTCTATTGTCCTGATGAAGAATGAATGACTTATAAAGTTCAGAGGATTTTCAGAGTTAAGGGTCTTTGGAAGAGTCATTTTGTTTAAGCATTGAAGTATATTCTCTAATCCCTTCTTTACACACACACACACACACACACACACACATGCTTTATCTGAAGAAGTCTGGGGGTACTTCCTAATTTCAGTTCAGTTCACTCAGTCATGTCCAGCTCTTTGTGACCCCATGAACTGCAGCACACCAGGCTTCCCTATCCATCACCAACTCCCAAAGCTTGCTCAAACTCATGTCCATTGAGTCAGTGATGCCATTCAACCATCTCATCCTCTGTCATCCCCTTTTCCTCCTGCCTTCAATCTTTCCCAGCATCAGGGTCTTTTCCAATGAGTCAGTTCTTCGCATCAGGTGACCCAAGTATTGGAGCTTCAGCATCAGCAGCAGTCCTTCCAATGAATATTCAGGACTGATTTCCTTTAGGATTGACTGGTTTGATCTCCTTGAAGTCCAAGGGACTCTCAAGAGTCTTCTCCAACACCACAGTTCAAAAGCTTCAATTCTTTGAAGCTCAGCTTTCTTTATAGTCCAACTTTCACATCCATACATGACTACTGGAAGAACCCTAGCTTTGACTAGAAGGACCTTTGTCGGCAAAGTAATGTCTCTGCTTTTTAATATGCGGTCTAGGTTGGTCATAGCTTTTCTTCCGAGGAGCAAGTGTCTTTTAATTTCATGGCTGCACTCACCATCTGCAGTGATTTTGGCGCCCCCAAAGATAAAGTCTGTCAACATTTCCATTGTTTCCCATCTATTTGTCATGAAGTGATGGGACCGGATGCCATTATCTTAGTTTTCTCAATGTTGAGTTTTAAGCCAACTTTTTCACTCTCCTCTTTTACTTTCATCAAGAGGCTCTTCAGTTCTTTTTCGCTTTCTGCCTTAAGGGTGGTGTCATCTGCATATCTGAGGTTATTGATATTTCTCCCAGCAATCTTGGTTCCAGCTTGTGCTTCATGTAGTCTGGCATTTCGCATGATGTACTCTGCATCTAAGTTAAATAAGCAGGGTGACAATATACAGCCTTGACGTACTCCTTTCCCAATTTGGAACCAGTCTATTGTTCCATGTCCTAATTTCAGCCTAGCCTTTAAATGTTAATGCTTCTTAGGGTTTGGCCCAACTCTCTCCATACTCTTCTCATTACATGTTCTCATTACAGCCCTCAGTGACCTGAGTGGTCAATGTCCTTCCAGCCTCATCCTCTACCATTCCCCTCTTCATAATATATACTCAGGGTTCATAGATATTCACAGCTCTCCAGTAAGCACATCCTATTCTGCATCTTTTCACCTTTGTCCATGTTATTCTTTCCTCCTGAATTGCCTTTTAACCTTCCCAGATTCACCTTTTTTCCCTTTCCCCACTTTAATCTTCCTTAGCCTGCAATCTCCTTTTCATACTTTAAACATAGTTAAGGCATTATCATCATTCAACAGCATCCATCTACCCATCACTGCACTAACCACAGCATCCTCCTCTGGAGTCCTAGAGCATCCTGAGAACAACTCCGTAATCGTCTTTGCCATATTTTTGAAAGTGTCCATTTTATGTTCCTGTCTCACCCATTAGACCTTGATTTACTTGGATGAAGAGACTGCATCTTCTTCTTGGTATCTCCAGCATCTCATTTGATGCCAGCACCTCTGGATGTTCAGTAACTATGTGCTGAACTGAAGTGAAATAAACTAAACTGATGATGGGGAAAATTGGCTTTCTCCTTCCTTTTTAAACATGCTTTTCCCTTTTAGAATTTGCTTCTTTAAGACTTAAGACCTTCCAGAAGAGGTAAGAATTTGATAAAATGTCCTCTAGAGGTTTGATATCTCTCTAAACCTAGTTTTTTGTTTTGTTTTTTTTTTTTTATTCTCAAAACCATTTTGGACTAGTCAAATGATTCTTGGTATCAGTAACTGGAAAAAAAAAAAAGCTGTCCAATTTTTTAACACTAAACACTTGAGGAATGTATTGGAAAACACCAGAGAATATGGGCTGCGTGGGTGGACTCAGCACAGCCTTAGTACTCTGACTCCTGGGGAAGCTTCCTAGTAAGGGCACTCACTATCCTATCAGCTCTAGAGAAAATATTTCCGAGCTTTTAGTTAACTGAGTGGAACAAGGTGTCACATTGTTGCAGGAAAGGGCAGAATGCTACCACCAGATTTTTCAGGACCATCTTATGTGAAATGTGTGATGAGAATTCATCTTTGGAAAGCACACAGTTGGCTCTGCCATCGTGACATTTTGTTGTTGTTTTTTAATATTTTTAATTCATTATTTGGCTGTGTCAGGAATGTAGGATCTTTTGATGTGGCATGTGGACTCTCTGTGGCAGGGGGGCTCCAGAGCATACTGGCTTCAATAGTTGTGGAGTCGTGGCGTATGAGCTTAGTTGCTCTGAGGCATGTGGGATCTCAGTTCCATGACCAGGGACGTAACCCATGGTGAGGTCTCCTGCATTGCAAGGCAGATTCTTTACCACTGGGCTACCAAGGAAGTTCCTGCCATCAAGCCTTTTAGAACAACCCCAAATCCATTGCTGGTAACACCAAAGGAATTAATAAATGGTGGAGACTGTTTACCATTTACTTGATGGCTTTAGAGATTTCTGTTTTTGTTTAAAAATAAAAAGAAGAAAAGATAAAGAAGTGTAGGGAGAAGAAGAGTCCATTGCTGGCATCCCAGGTTTTTAAAAGTTGCATATGGTCTCACTGATGCAAATAAAATAATTCCAGGCAAGGCAGTATTTTAGGCAGAGGCCAGTGTTGGTCTTCTGAGGCTTCTAGATAATCCATGCAAACCCAAATGAACCCATCCACAAGGTGGCTGGTAGACTGAGCACTGTGCCATGCATTCCAAGCAAGGAATGTAATGTCTAATGAAACTTGGCTCAAATATTTCCACATTGAATATTTTATTGGGTATGATATTCATACACACACTAATGAAAAATCTTCTCTTTCAGCTTTCCATTGACCTTTCCAGATAATATAATCTCTGAAAGATACTGATTTTTTTTTTTTTAATATGGTGGTAGAAAAGAGGCATTCTGCTTTCACTTCAAGCACCAATGTGTGTGTGTGTATGTGTGTGTGTTAGTTGTTTAGTTGTGTCCAACCTTTGTGACCCCATGGACTGTGGCCCGCCAGGCTCCTCTGTCCATGGAATTCTCCAGGCAAGAATGGCGATTCCCTTCTCCAGAGGATTTTCCTTCTCCAGAGGATCTTCCCGACCAAGGGATAGATCTCAAGTCTCCTGCATTGGCAGGCAGATTCTTTACCGTCTGAGCCACCAGGGAAGCCCATTACAAAACCAAAATTAACCTCCTCCCTAATTCAAAGAAAGAGCCCTAGACTAAGTACATATCCATAACTTGTCAAGACAACCAGTTTACAAAATCAGCTCATCTTTTCCTGAATTCTTTTCTTACTGTCAGCAGAAAGTGTAATGCACTGAGCTATATAAATACACTTCCACCAATGTGTTAATGAATTAATGACTTGAGAAATACATATTTAAACTTCATATGAGTGGGAGTGATTCCAGAGTTTGAAATATCTTATTGAAACATTTGGCTATAAAGTATAACAGAAAATATTTACTATGAGAACATATTTCTCATCATCTTGTGAATACTTTGGTATTAGACAGAAAGTCTAAAAATTTCTAATCTCTTTTGCTTTCACACAAAAACCTTCTGGTTAGCAGATCTTTTTAAGATAGCACAAAAAAAGCTTTCAATACACTTATGGCAAAAGTAAAACAGCTTATCTATTTCAAAAGATATTGGTGTAGTAACATATACATAAAACTTCTTTGTCTATTTCCAAAAATCAAAATTTTATGAAGGAAAACATTGAGGATCTTGAAAATTAATTAATGGGCTCATTATCAAAATTCCAAGGGTACAAATGTTCAATAGGGAAATATGTTCAAGATAGCTAAGAAGTAGCTTTCCAATAATGTTGATGATTCAAGATTATTGCCATATTTGCAATACTGGCAACAAAAGAAGACTTGCATATTTAATCCACTAGCTTTCATTTCTCCCTGAATACCAAGGAGATTAAAAGAGATTAAATTCATTTGCATCAGACTATGGTGTTAATGTTGAAGAATTTATTATCCCCTTTCCAGCATTGTGTTAGAAGTACTTACTTTCTTTCTTCTTAGATGTTCTAGGATTTAACCTCATGAGTGCCAGGAAGATTCAAGAGACTCTCAGTGTAAAATCACCAACCTCAGGCTTAGATCCCTGCAATACGATTTGTTGTATGTTGTCCTGGGCACCGGCTGTGCTGACAGTTGCAGGGGCAATGTCTTCTATTTACCTAGGCGTGGTGCACTGCACTAGGTCTGAGTAAATAACAGCCAAGGTCTGTCTAATAGCCACTGCATTCAAAACATTTGTTGTATGAAGGTCTGTGCTTGACTGGCTCAGGTATGCTTATTACAACAGACTAAGAATACCAGACCACCTGACCTGCCTCTTGAGAAATCTGTATGCAGGTCAGAAAGCAACAGTTAGAACTGGACACGGAACAGACTGGTTCCAAATAGGAAAAGGAGATGACAAGGCTGTATATTGTCACCCTACTTATTTAACTTCTATGCAGAATACATCATGAGAAACGTTGGACTGGAAGAAACACAAGCTGGAATCAAGATTGCTGGGAGAAATATCAATAACCTCAGATATGCAGATGACACCACCCTTATGGCAGAAAGTGAAGAGGAACTTAAAAGCCTCTTGATGAAAGTGAAAGAGGAGAGTGAAATAGTTGGCTTAAAGCTCAACATTCAGAAAACGAAGATCATGGCATCCAATCCCATGGGAAATAGATGGGGAAACAGTGGAAACAGTGTCAGACTTTATTTTTGGGGGCTCCAAAATCACTGCAGATGGTGACTGCAGCCATGAAATTAAAAGATGCTTACTCCTTGGAAGGAAAGTTATGACCAACCTAGATAGCATATTCAAAAGCAGAGACATTACTTTGCCAACAAAGGTCTGTTCCTGTGGTCATGTATGGATGTGAGAGTTGGACTGTGAAGAAGGCTGAGCGCCGAAGAATTGATGCTTTTGAAGTGTTGTGTTGGAGAAGACTCTTGAGAGTCCCTTGGACTGCAGGGAGATCCAACCAGTCCATTCTGAAGGAGATCAGCCCTGGGATTTCTTTGGAAGGAATGATGCTAAAGCTGAAACTCCAGTACTTTGGCCACCTCATGCGAAGAGTTGACTCATTGGAAAAGACTCTGATGCTGGGAGGGATTGGAGGCAGGAGGAGAAGGGGACGACAGAGGATGAGATGGCTGGATGGCATCACTGACTTGATGGACGTGAGTCTGAGTGAACTCCGGGACTTGGTGATGGACAGGGAGGCCTGGCATGCTGCGATTCATGGGGTCGTGAAGAGTCGGATGCGACTGAGTGACTGAACTGAACTGAACTGAACTGAAGAAAAAAATTTAAATGGTGTCTGGTACAAAACCACGATGGCAATGGAAAGATCTGTAGTCTTTCTGTATTCTGAAGATCACTACCCACCTCCTGGACCATCTTTTTTGTTCTAAGAAGGATGACCATGTTAAGATCAAAGTTCTAGGCGTATAAAATGGATAATGTAAAAGATGGTTTCCACGCCTGTCTATCGGTTCTACTGTCTCCGAGAAATGATTTCATGACTGATTCTCTGACTCATTGCAGCTTTTTATTGTTCTCTCTAAAGAATTCTACCATAATGTACATTAAGTTTTCAGTATGTTTATGTTTTTCACAATTGCATTTCACAGATTCATTTTACATTTAAATTCTTATCATAGTTGCATCCCTTCATTGCTGGTGGACATTACATAGCACAGGCCTTTCATCACTCCACAGAATGCTCTTCTTTGAAGGGAGGTCCCATTCATTCTAAAGGAGGAGTTTTAATGACAAGGCTAATTCCAAAGCAAGGATTTAAAGACTTGCAAATGGCCGGTAAGAATCTAAAAAACATATCCTATTTGCAGTTAGGGCTGCAGAGATAGCAATTTGGTATCTATCTACTTTTTATGATAAAGAAAACACAAATATAAATTAGCCCTTTGTTTATTTAAGAAAAACAGTAGCTGTCTATAATTAAGGACCACATGTTTTCATTTAAACCTGAAAAATCTAGATTTATAACTCCTTTATTAAAAATCCCAACTTTGGCTAACACCCCCTTTTTAAAAAAATTTCTTTATGTAACTGGCACAATTTTAGATTAGTTAGTTTCTGCCCAGTTTGCTGCAAATGTTCAAAAGCAGCAGTAACATCTTCTCTCTTAAAACAAAGGACTTGGTCCAGGTCTTTCATCAAATCTTTGAATCTATTTATCCAAATGTATCTGTCCATATTCTGGTCTCTAAATGCACTTGGTTCTAAGTCACTCATAGCTCTGACATATTTAATGTTTGCATATTAAATCATTCTGCTGTGCTGTTAAAAATACATCTTCAGTGAAATGAAACTGGATGATTTCTAATCTTTTATGTTCAAACTTTTTGTCTTAGAATTTTCCAAGGAAATTGGTATTATTTTCAATGGGAGTGCATGTCATGGTTTATGGGCCTGAAGATTTGGAGTTCTCTCTTAATGATTTCTGCAGGAATGACTGAGGCCTTTTGCTGGAAACGCAGTTGGTTTTGGGGACAGGAGAGAGAACAAGTCGGAGGTACCCACCGTCTGAAAGAGAAATACTAGCAGTGTGGTAAGAAGCAGACACTTTCTAGTTTTCTGTTGTTATTGAGCCGAAAGTGATATGAACTGATGAAAGCAGCAAATCTTGCTCAATGCAGCATGAACATGGGGATTCAAGAAATAAAAAGCGGGAGAAAGAAGGAGTCCTCCTAACAAGGTTGAAGCGTGATGAGATAATGTCACCATTTTCAAAAGAAGCTGAACTTCCAAAGAAACACACAGGCCCACCATGTTCTCATGGGATGTTTTGGGAAAGAAGGAAAAAGAAAAATGGCAATATTCTAGCAATGTTATATACTCAGGAGATTCAGCTGAACAGAAGGATGATGGAGAGAGTAGAGGTTTTCATATCTACCTTTATTAGCTTAAGAAATTTAACTTTTAGATTCATTATCCATGGTTATATATTTTCACCATAAATATAAATATACTTGTTATTATAAATTATAAATATTACATTATAAATATATAAATATATGAGAGATACTTCATTACATATTATAAATATACAAGAGATACATTCTCCCAGATGTACATCATACTCCTAATGGTGACTACTTCTGAGGAGTGATATAGTGGTGAGCTGGTTGGGGGAGGACTTCCACTTCTTAATTCGTATGCCATGCCTTGCTCAGTAGCTCAGTTGTGTCAGACTCTTTGCGACCCCATGGACTGTTGCCTGCCAGGCTCCTCTGTCCATAGAATTTCTCAGGCAAGAATTCTGGAGTGGGTTACCATTTCCTACTTCAGAAAATCTTCCTGACCCAGAAACTGAACCCATGTCTCTTGCATCTCCTTCACTGGGAGGCATATTCTTTACCACTGTGCCACCTGAGAAGCCTTTTACTTTGTATAATTCTGTACTATTTGATTTTTTATGTGTGTGTATTATGTGCAGTCAAATGTATACCTGTTTCCCTTGTAATTCATACAAAAATGTATAATATACCCTATAATTTGGGGAAAAAAAAAATCAACCTGCCCTGGTCATGCATGCTAAGAATTATTTTATGCTGAGCAAGACCCTTGTGGTAAGCTTAATAACTAAAACCTCTTTAATTTAGTTATGTAGTGAGTTTTTCTCTACCACAAATACTTCTAAAGTAAAATTCTAACATAATATGGACAGGTAACACATTGTTTCTAATGTTACCACCCCCTTTTTAAGGAATAAAAATGCAGCACGCCACTTGACTCAATCACCGCCTGCCAGGGGCTATGAGATCACAACACTGGGTTTACCAGTTTCCCCAGGAGCATGCCACGGGCAGGAACCTCAGGGACTTTTGCTTTTACTTTCCACGTTTCCATTTCCCAGTGGAACACAAGTGACAAAAAATACATTCAAGAGGGCACAGAGCCTAAAGGACTTACAACCTATCTTACCCAAAGTACAGCAAGAGCTGGGATTAGAACTGGCATGACCAATCACTTCTATCTTGGCACCCCCATCTAAACTCTAACACCCGCAAAAAATCATCATCATCACATCTTCCATTTTGGTGTCAGCCATACTGTGAGTCACTTCTTATACTTGTCATGTACATTGTGCCTAAAAGCAGGACTTCCTTGGCAGTCCAACGGTTAGGATGCGGGCACTTTCAGTGCCATGGGCCCCAGTTCAATCCCTGATCAGGGAACTAAGATCCTGCAAACACTGCAGTACAATCAACAAAAACAACACAAGTAATTCACCAAACTCGTATGGTTCACAAAATGTTGCAGATTAAATTCTCCTGGAAACAGACCCTAAAACAGAAGACTATGCATTGGGCGTTACAGGGTATGTTCTTGGGGTTAATATTTGTACAAATGTTAAGGAAGGAGGATCGGGCAGAGGGAGCAGTTGAGCTGTAATGAAGTCCCAACAGAGCCTCACCCAGTCCTACAGCTGGGATGGCCCTGCAAAGCTGTGCCGAGTTGAAGCAAGGTCCCTCTTGCCAACCAGTATTTAGATGTAGGCAGGGGCTACACTTGAATAAAGTGGCTGTTTCTGGCCCAGAGCAGTGACCAGAGAGGGCTACTCACTCAGCTGTGAGAAGTCAGCACTACATTCCCAGCCATGGAGGAGTGGATGCTCCCACCCTGAAGGGCGGATGGAGCAGTTCTCCACCAGGGCACTAAATACCTAAATATCAGCCTCTTTCTACCATAGAATGTTGGTACTTAACCTGCGAAACTGATAAATTGGCACTTATTAACTGAGATTTGTTCTGTCTGGCCCGTTTGTACATTCTTAATGTGACACCATGCATAAATATTCTCCAGTTCATTCATTAATTCATTTAACTTCATTCAATTCAAAACCTATAGGGTGAGTACCTGCAATATGCCAAGCACTGCTTAGATCTGGTGATAAGAACAGATAAGGCCAAGCACAGAAGAATTATAATCATGCTATAAAACCTTTACTGAGCGTTTGCCTTGGGGCAGGCTCTGTGCATCTGTGTTTAATTTTCTAACAACTTTGTAAATTAGTTTCTATTTTGATTTCTGTTTTGCTAGTTGAGGAGACTCAAACTTAGAGGAGTTTAGTAAACTTTTCCAAGGTCACTCAGCTATTAATAATAAGGTGTGGCACAGGGTTTGAGCCCAAGCAGAATAATTCCAGAGTCCCTCGTCTTTCCCTAAGGGAAACAGTAACACAGAAAGACAGTCTCAGTATGACATGATAAGAGCTGAATGGTAACAGAGGAAGACAATCTCTGGTATAAAGTGATACAAGCTGAGGAAAAAT
Organism: Bubalus bubalis; assembly: GCF_019923935.1. Classification (NCBI taxonomy): domain Eukaryota; kingdom Metazoa; phylum Chordata; class Mammalia; order Artiodactyla; family Bovidae; genus Bubalus; species Bubalus bubalis. The sequence goes on from NC_059160.1 coordinate 35,785,514, forward strand.
GTCAGGCAAGAGCATACAAGAGAAAGTGGTCCAGCCTGGAGAGGTGGAGACAACGTCCTGAAAGAAGATTTGAGTTAAGATTAAGATCATCAGGGCGAATAAGAGTTAAAGAGCTTTCTAGGCAGACAGATTACCACAAACAAAACAAAGAGGTATGGTGGAACTACAAGTAGTTCAAGGTTACTAGAGCAGAAACAGGCAAAGCAGGGAGTGCCTGGAGGTGAAATGGAGAAGGAGCTGGGGCCAGGTCAAGGTGAGCCTGCTGAGCTCCGCTCAAGAATGTCTGCTTAAGTTTAGAGGACAGAAAACCATTCAACAGCTTAAAATAAGGAAGGACAAGGTGGGGTCTGTGCTTCACAACATAGGGGAGCACAACATCTGTGCTCCTCATAGGGGAGGGCTTAGGGTGCATGCCATACTGAGAACTCAAGAATTAGCTGTGGAGGAGGGAGGCGAGAGAAAGCACAGATGGCTGGAAGCTGACTGATTGCTTGGTGGTTCTGCTGACTCACAGGATGAATCCAGAAGGAGCCTTTGGTGTGGAGGGGGAGGGGTGCACAGTGATGAGGAAGGCTAGAGGGCAGATGTTTCATGCAGGTTAGCACCGGTGATTAAGGGAGTTATGCAACATATATATATATGTCCCGTGGGCAGTTGTGAAATCATGCAACTTAGAAACGTAGATTACATCTTGAACTCCTGTTCTTTCTTTCTTTTTTTTACTTCCCTGGTGGCTCAGACGGTAAAGTGTCTGCCTACAATGCAGGAGACCTGGGTTCGATCCCTGGGTCAGGAAGATCCCCTGGAGAAGGAAATGACAACCCACTCCAGTATTCTTGCCTGGAAAATCTCATGGACAGAAGAGCCTGGTAGGCGACAGCCCATGGGGTTGCAAAGAGTTGGACACAACTGAGCAACTTCACTTTCTTTCTATTTCAAATCCTAAAAGATGATGCTGTTTAGTGCTGCACTCGGTATGTCAGCTGATTTGGAAAACTCAGCAGTGGCCACAGGACTGGAAAAAGGTCAGTCTGCATTCCAATCCCAAAGAAGGGCAATGCCAAAGAATGTCCAAACTACAGTACAACTGTGCTCATTTCTCATGTTAGCAAGGTACTGCTCAAAATCCTTCAGGCTAGGATTCAGCACTACATGAATCAAGAAATTCCACATGTACAACTTGGATTTAGAAAAGGCAGAGGAACCAGAGATCAAATTGCCAACATCCATTGCATCATAGAGAAACCAATAAAATTCCAGAAAAACATCTACCTCTGCTCATTGACTACACTAAAGCCTTTGACTATGTAGATCACAACAAGCTGTGGAAAATTCTTAAAGAGATGGGAATATCAGACCACATTACCTGCCTCTTGAGAAACCTATACGAAGGTCAAGAAGCAACAGTTAGAACTGGACATGGAACAAAAGACTGGTTCAAAATTGGGAAAGGAGTACATCAAGGCTGTATATTGTCACCCTGCTTATTTAACTTATATGCAGAGTATATCATGGGAAATGTTGGGCTGGATGAAGCACAAGCTGAAATCAAGATTGCCAGGAGAAATATCAACAACATCACAAATGTACATGATATCACTCTAATGGCAGAAAGAGAAGAAGAACTAAAGAGCCTCTTGATGAAGGTGAAAGAGGAGAGTGAAAAAGCTGGCTTAAAACTCAACATTCAAAAAACTAAAATCATGGCATCTGGTCCCATCACTTCATGGCAAATAGATGGGGGGAAAAGTGGAAACAGTGACAAGTTTTATCTTCTTGGGCTCCAAAATCACTGTGGATAGTGACTGCAGCCATGAAATTAAGACGCTTGCTCCTTTGAAGAAAACCTACAACAAACCTAGACAGCATATTAAAAAGCAGAGACATCACTTTGCTGACAAAGATCTGTTTAGTCAAAACTATGGTTTTTCCAGTAATCATGTATGGATATGAGAGCTGGACCATAAAGAAGGATGAGCACTGAAGAACTGATGTTTTCAAGCTGTGTGTTGGAGAAGACTCCTGAGAGCCCCTTGGACAGCAAGGAGATCAAACCAGTCAATCCTAAAGAAAATCAATTCTGGATATTCACTGGAAGGACTGATGCTGAAGCTAAAGCTCCAATATTTCGGCCATCTGATGTGAAGAGCTGACTCATTGGAAAAGAGCCTGATGCTGGGAAAGACTGCGGGCAGGAGGAGAAGTGGGTGACAGAGGATGAGATGGTTGGATGGCATCACCGACTCAATGGACATGAGTTTGAGCAACCTCCAGGAGATTCTGAAGGACGGGGAAGCCTGACATGCTACAATCCATGGGGTTGCAGAGAGTTGTACACAACTGAGTGACTGAACAACAACGCTCAGGTTCTTGATGTCTCATTGCAGAAAGCATTCAGTGAGACAAAGTGTTAGGTAAGAAATAGATTCATTTAGAGAGAAACACACTCTACAGACTGAGTGGGAGCCATCTCATAAGGCGAGAACAGCACCATGATGTTGGGTTGTCAGTTTTTATATGGCTGGGTAATTTCATAGGCTAATGAGTAGGAGGAATATTCCAGCTATTTTGGGCAAGGGCTAGGGGACCTCCAGGAATTGAGCCACCACCCACCTTTTGGCCTCTGATGCTTGGTTTTGGAACTGTCATGAAGCCTGTGGGTGTGTCATTTAGCTTGCTGATGTGTTACAGTAAGCAATAAGCAAGCGTATACTGAGGCTCAAGGTCTAGTAGAAGTTGACTTGTCTGCCATCTTGGACCTATTTGGTTCTAATCAGCTTATGTTGTGTCCTTGGGCTATGTCATTCTTTTAAAGGTTGTGTATGGCTGCTACCCTGCTGCCCTCCTATTTCAGGTGGATATTCAAGTCTGAAGTGCAGATGAGAGGTAGGGGCTGGATGTAGTTGGGAGACATATTAGAAAGTCAGTGTAGTGAAAACTGCAGAGGGAGGGGACTTCCTCGGGCTTCCCAGGTGGTGCTGGTGGTAAAGAACCTACCTGCCAATGCAGGAGACATGAGACATAGGTTCGATCCCTGGGAAGAGCCCCTGGAAGAAGAAATGGCATCCCACTCCAGTATTCTTGCCTGGAGAATCCCATGGACAGAGGAGACTGGTGGGCTACAGTCCACAGGGTCTCAAGAAGTCGGACACAACTGAAGCAACTTAGCACAAGCACGGGGGACTTTCCTGGTGGTCCAGTGATTAAGACTCTGAGCTTCCGATGAAGGGGGTTTGATCCCTTGAGGAACTAAAATCCCACATGGCAAAGCAGAACAAAACCTGCAGAGCTGAAATGACACCACGAACATTTTCTACACCGAGCATGGGGAAAAAAAGGATAGAAGTGGACTAAGGATCAAACCTTGGAGAAGGGCAAGCAGAGAAGAGTTTACAAAGGAGGACAAAGAAGTGGAGATGGCAGAGGAGTGCCAAGTATCAGAGAGAGAGGGAGAGAATGCTTGGTTTGCAATAAAGAGAGTAGTTCCGGTGTCAAAGGCATGGTAAGTCAAGTACTGCAAAGTGTGTATGGAGTCTGGCAATATGCCAGTAACACTGACTTTTCCAAGAGTGCCTGTTGGAAGCAGAGATGGTAGAACTGAATTGAGTACCCCAAGTTGGAAAGGTGAATGGGAAGTAAAGGGTGGGGATAGTTACATGGTATTGAAAATTCATTCAAGTAGGATGAAGGGAAATGAGTGAAAGATGGGAACTACAGAGGCCCCAGTGTAAGAAGGATGCTTTTTTTTTTAACATTTCCCAGATAACTAATATCTGTCAGACACTAGGAAGATATTTTATCTTGAGATCTGCTCCCTGCCTTCAAGGGACTCATAATCTAATGCAGGAGACAGAAACATGAACAGCCACAGTAAATTGTGAGGACAGTGGTGATAGAAGTATGATTGAAGAACCAGGGGAAGAGGGAGGACAAAGCCCCTGACTCTGCTTAGAGGTCAGGAAGTCGGTGAATCAGCTGAAGCCCAGCAGATGATGAGCAGAAAACAGAACATCTGTGGGGCAGCAAGCGTGAGTGCATGCTCAGTCATGTTCAACTCTTTTGCCACCCTATGGGCCACAGCCTGCCAGAGTCCTCTGACCATGTATTTCCCAGGCAAGAATACTGGAATGGTCTGCCATTTCCTCCTCCAGGGGGTCTTCCCAACCCAGGGATCGAATCCACGTCTCTTGCATCTCCTGCAATAGCCGGCAGATTCTTTACCTCTGTGCCACCTGGGGAAGGAAGGGACAGCATGGTACAATGTAAAAGAGGGCTACATTTGCTGAAATGAATGTTTGGTGTGGCTGACTGCAGGAGAATGGTGGAGGCAAGAGATGACACTAGGAAGGTAAGAGTGAGTTCCCATTACCGAGGGCTTTGCTGTGTTAAAGAATTTGAACCTTTTCTAAGTAATGATGGAGAATTGATGCTTTCAAAGTGTGGTGTTGGAGAAGACTCTTGAGAGTCCCTTAGGCTGCAAGGAGATCAAACCAGTCCATCCTAAAGGAAATCAGTCCTGAATATTCATTGAAAGGACTGATGCTGAAGCTGAAACTCCCAATTCTTTGGGGACCTGATGCAAAGAACTGACTCATTGGAAAAGATCCTGATGCTGGGAAAGAATGAAGGCAGGAAGAGAAGGGGACCACAGAGGATGAGAGGTTTGGATGCTATCACTGACTCGATGGACACAAGTTTGAGCAAGCTCCAGGAGTTGGTGATGGACAGGGAAGCCTGGCGTGCTGTGAAGTCCATGGGGTCTCAAAGAGTCGGACACGACTGAGGGACTGAACTCAGGACATATTTCTCCTTTTTTACAGCAACCTTCAGACTAATCCCGTTATCTTAGGATGTTGTGGGAGCTGGTCTGGTAAGACCTTTCTATTGTTAGTAACCAACTGAAAAAGTATATAAGGCCTTGTTAAGACTAGCAAGTGGGGCACTCTCTGCCCCCTTCTGATGTCTATGTCAGAAGCTTTCTCTGTTCCTTTTTCACGGTAATGTAACTATGCTACACAAAAGCTCTAAGGAATCAAGCCTCATCTCTGGTCCCAAAGCTAAATTCTCTTCTTCGGAGGTCACAAATCTGACACCATTCACCATAAGCTATCACCATGAGAATACTTATGTGGGATCAGGGAGAAGAAATAGTAAACTATCATTCAAGATTTCTGAATTGGTGGCTGAAGAGGTATAGAGCCTGTAACAAGAAAGTTTTAGCATTTATAAAATATAATGAGCTTAATTCGGAGATGCCTGTGTGATATCCAAAGAGCACAAATATCCAAGTACTGGGTGCAATGTGCATGTGTTCAGTGTGGGACCAGGGTGGAGTTCAGAGATAGATCTGCAACAAATGGTAGTTACAGCAGGGGAATGAACAAAGAGAGAAGAGAAAGGGCTCCGGGCAGAACCCTGAAGAATCCACATGCAAGATGTTGACGTGGGAATGTTTGCATCAGCTTTTGTGGGGGAAATGGGGGGAGAAAAGGCCAGGGACAGGTATAAAGTTTACTAAGTGGCACTGAGTCTGGTCTACAATGGAAAACTTTACTTTTGCAGGAGTTCTATCCACAGGGCCACATGAGTTTCTATAGCAACATAAGGTGACCCAAAAGAGTGAGTGAACCGAACCCTGGTGGGGAGTCTGCTGGACACATCAGCCAGGAGGAAGCAATGTCAAGAGATTTGAGGGTCCTAGTGAGTAAACGGAGGAGGCAATGGCAACCCACTCCAGTACTCTTGCCTAGAAAATCCCGTGGATGGAGGGGCCTGGTGGGCTGCAGTCCATGGGGTCGCTGGGAGTCGGACACGACTGAGCGACTTCACTTTCACTTTTCACTTTCATGCATTGGAGAAAGAAATGGCAACCCACTCCAGTATTCTTGCCTGGAGAATCCCAGGGACGGGGGAGCCTGGTGGGCTGCCGTCTATGTGGTTGCACAGAGTCAGACATGACTGAAGCGATTTATCAGCAGCAGCAGTGAGTAAACAGTTGAATCTAAGTTGCATAAAGAAGGACATCAAAACAGGAGAAATTGAGTATTCTTTGAATTCAATAGCCAATGCAGTGATAGTGTAAAATGAATTACTGCTCCACTGAATTATCATTTTTTAGCAAATTTAAAGTAAATTTTTTGCAACTCAGGAGAAAACAAAAGATGCTCTTTGGTCCCAGGTAAAGAAATAAGAACCCAGTGAAATTTTATAACTTTCTTACTTGTACCAGGAATAAGAATATAGAACTAATATTTTTTTGCTTTTTACTTAAAAAAATTTTTTTTTTTTGCTGTTCTGGGTCTTCGTTGCTGCACATGAGATTTCTCTAGTTGCGGTGAGTGGAGGCTACTCTTCCTTGCAGTGTGCAGGCTTCTCACTGCGGTGGCTTCTCTTACTCTACAACATGGGCATATGGGATCAGCAGTCATGGTACATGGGCTTACGTCTCTCATGTGAGATCTTCCTGGACCAGGGATCGAACCCACGTCTCCTGCACTGGCAGGCAGATGCTCAACCACTGGACCATCAGGGAAGTCCAAGCTTATCTTCTTAGTGCCTTCTAAAGGAAAGCCTTGGGGTGGGGTTGGGATGCAAGAAGATCCATCTAATGAAATTCTTACATCCACTGCATACAGATCTTGATTTGTACCCCACACATTTATGATATCTCTAACTTCAAATGGTTGAGGAATGCAGTTGGCGAAAGAGTGGTATTTGTAACATCAAGATAAGAGAAACCAGACACCCATGAGTTTCAGCAAGACAAAAATGAGTCATGTCCCTCTTTACTTCTGATAATTTGTTTGAAATTTCACAATTCTTTTTTTTTTTTTCTTTTGGTTTCACAAGAAAGTGACATTGATGGAGGATCTGGAGTATCCCCAAATTGTAATTTGAATACTTATTTAGAACCCACCCATTAATTCTAATAACTATGTTACAACATGGAAAATGCTTACATTATCATGTTGAATTAAAAGGATAGGCAATCATCTGTAAGCTATAGTTGCAACTATGTAAACCATGTGGAACTGAAACATGAGTTGTGTAGACAGTGGAAATGTGAAGATTCTCCCCCTCTATTTTCTAATATGTAATTATTTTTTCAGCAGAAAAGAAAATCCATTTGGGCTTGGCACAGCTAAGAAATATGTAAAGCACACTCAATAGAATAGAATGGACTTCCCCGATAGTTCAGTTGGTAAAGAATCCACCTGTAATGCAGGAGACTCTGGTTTGATTCCTGGGTCGAGAAGAACTGCTGGAGAAGGGATAGTTTACACACTCCAGTATTCTTGGGCTAACTTTGTGGCTCAGCTGGTAAAGAATCCACCTGCAATACGGGAGACCTAGGTTTGATCCCTGGGTTGGGAAGATCCCCTGGAGAAGGGAAAGGCTACCTACTCCAGTATTCTGGCCTGGAGAATTCCATAGACTGTATAGTCCATGAGGTTGCAAAAAGTCAGACACGACTGGGCAAATTTCGCTTTTTACACTTTTTGCTCACTTTTGCTTTTCATTCAATAGGTATGATTCTATTTCATGGGAGCCTATAAATCTTTTCCACTCTGAAGACCTTCAGCTCTGTATTTTGAAAACCAGGGCCTGAAGCTTTTCCCTCACTTGCTGGAACAGCTAAGCCTCTAGAGTCTTAAATCCTATGTTCCACATGCAGACCACAGCTGCATCTCTTTCTAGCTCCTATATGCCTGTCATTCCCATGATACTTATTTTTTCAACTTCATCAAAATCTCCAGTTCCTTAGAGTCTCAACCTGACATCTTCAAATCCCTGACTCATCATTTCCATCTAGAATAACTGATACAAAACCTCTTTACATATTTCCTTGTCTAAATTCCAAAGCACTTTTATTCTCCCCCACCCCCAGATGCACTGGGAGAACATCTCATCTTACAGACATACTAAGAGATTAAACCCTAATCAGGAGGCAACTTTGATCATTACTTAGAGATTAGTAACTGCCGATCTCATATCCATCTACCTTCCTTATATTAATAGAATCTAATTCTTTTCAGCATGACAACATGCGGCACCAAAGATTACACTTCTCAGATTCCCTTACAAATAGAGGTCACCAATGAGAGATGTGCAGTAGTCATCTGGGGAGAGGTCCCAGAAATACTCTTAAATGGAGGCAAACTCAGCTGGATGGTTTGTTTCCTTTTGTCCTTTCTCCCCTTTTCCTCTTCATGACTGAGATATACAATGACTGGAACTTCAGCAGCAATTTTAACACCATGAGGAAACCTTTAAAAAGTCTCTACATGCTAAAGATAATGGAACAGAAACCCAGCAAGAGCCTGAGGGCACTGACAATATTGAATAATTACTATATAGCCCTAGACTTCCTGCTTACAGACTTTTTTTAGTTTTTTTTTTTTTTTTTTTTGGTAAAGGAAAATAAACACTTGTCTTTTAAAAGTCATTATTATCACATAATTGCTACTAGTGATTTGGCAGTTCCTAATAGACACAAACTGCTTCATTCATTCATTTTCTACCATGAGCTTGCTAACTGCTTGTTCTGAGTTTAGCATTATTTAAGAAGTTTGGGTAAAAACATAAAAAGTATAATAGTTTTAGAGTACAAATAAATTCCCTATTTCTCTTATTTAAGGGAAGACAGATCTTAAAAATCAAGATGAACTTCATGGCAAACTATATTTTTCAAACACACTAAAAACTGTAGGCAAGAAGCACTGTGCATTATCAAAGACAGCAGAGGGGGTGAGTGGAATACAGTGACTGAGAAAGAAGATGATTAGGTGACTGTACTTGAAAGAAAGGAGAAGGTGGGGGTGATGGGATACAGTCACACCATTTCTTCTTAGGCAGGAAGGAAAATCATGAGCAATGGATCAGAACATGGAAGTCACTCAGTCATGTCCAACTCTTGGCTATACAGTCCATAATTCTCCAGGCCAGGAAAGTGGAGTGGGTAGCCATTCCCTTCTCCAGGGGATCTTCCCAATCAAGGAATCGAACTAGGTCTCCCGTGCTGCAGGCAGATTCTTTACCAGCTGAGCCACCAGGGAAGCCCAAGAATATTGGAGTGGGTAGCCTATACCTTCTCCAGCGGGTCTTCCGGACCCAGGAATCAAACTGCAGTCTCCTGCATTGGAGGCAGATTCTTTACCGGCTGAGCCACCAGGGAAGGGAAATAAGAAGCATAATTTCAGGAGGTACTAAGGACCATAGTCTGGTTATATTCATTCTGCTGGGAGCCCTCAGATAAAACAGCCAGCCTATCTGTTCTGGAGTGTTCCCTCTTGCAAAACCACACATTTATAACATGCTTAGAAGTTGTGGGGTGAACTCCATATAACACTGTCAGTGCCACAGGATTTTTATTACTGTACTACACTAACCTTTCTTCATAAGGTTGCTATAAAATTAACAACTTTATATGCAATTAATATTTCACAGTCCTGGGACTTCCCTGGTGGTCCAGTGGTAAAGAATCCACCTTTCAATGCTGGGCATGTGGGTTCAATTCCAGGTCAGGGAACCAAGACCCCACAGGTTGCAGGGCAACTAAGCCTGTGTGCGAGAAGACTGTGTGCCTCAACAAAGAGCCCCCAGGCCACAGTGAAGATCCAGCACAGTCCAGAAAAATTTTTTCATAGCCCTCTGTCTTTATGTCCTAAAGTTGTCTGTTTAAGGCCTATGGGGTCTGTGCTGAACAAAATTGTTCTTCAGGGTGTACTTAATGGGGTCTTCCCTGACATGGTGGGAACTGCCTATGGCATCCTTGCTCAGCATGTGCGTCTTACTGTGCTTCTGTCCTGTTATGCTGTGCTGGCTAATATATCATGCTCTCACTAAAGATTTTGCTGTAATCTTTTACCAAACAATATCATAAGCCGAATGCACTCATGTTTCTCATGGTCACAATTCAGAAAGCTACACTGCTTTTACGTCATTCAAGTTACCTGTAGGCAATATTTAACCATCTGCATACCACTGATGTAAGACAGTACTAAAACTGACTACAGTAAAAACTGGTAAGAGTTCTACTTCCTCCTTTTCCCTCCAATACAGATCCTAACACGTTTCTAAGTCTTCAGTTAGAAAGACTTAGAAACATTTAGACCCTGCTCCTCAATTCTTTCTTTTCTCATGACTCAGTTCCTGTCCCTTCAAGTTTTTAATAATATTAAATGGTGTTTCTCAGATTTCTTCTACAGCCATTGAGTATTTCAGCATAAGGGCTAATCTTTCAGTAACTCAATGCGTTGAGTAAAGGCCTTAACCTGCACAAACACTTAACCTACTCTAAATTAACAACCTTACTTCTTTCTCTAAAACCTGGCTCTGTTTAAGGAAAAAGTATCATGGGTTAAGGGCTGGGCATGCAGGAGACCAGACTCCTGTGGAAGAGGCATCTTTGGGAAGGCTCTTGGGAGACGGGAGATTACAGCTTTGTACCCATTCTGAGTCCAAGGTAAGGAACAAAGTGCCATCACAGTGACTTTATCTCTTTTTTTGGGGGGGGTGGGGGTGGGGGTGGGTCCTGACCTCGGAGCAAGTGGCAAAGATTAGGGTCCTTCTCTCTAACTGAAAGGCACTAAAGCCAATCATTTTCACCACGAGGAGTAATCACTTAGGTAATGGCATTCTCTTCAGAAGGCTTCCCGAGTGACTCAGCAGTAAAGAATCCGCCTGCAATACAGGAGACATGGGTTCAATCCCGGAGTCAGGAAGATGCCGTGGAGAAGGAAATGGCATCCTACTCCAGTATTTTTGCCTAGGAAATCCCATGGACAGAGAATCCTGGCAGGCTACAGTCCATGGGGTCACAAAAGAGCTGGACACAATAACAATTCTCTGCAGATGTCTGGCAAGAAGGGTCTTAAGTCCCCAGATAAGTTTACCAGCTTCAATATTAAATAGCATGGGAAAATGCTGTAAACAACATTTAAAGGCAAACTCTTCTGAGTTTGGATTACAACATTATACAATTGTATACTGTGTATTCCTATTCAAGTTCCTGCCACAGATGAACAGTTAACTATTCTATTGTAATGGAAGCCTGGACCAGCTGTGAGAGGAAAATTCACCACCTTCTACTACGAAGATTAGAGGCTGTTACTAGCAAGGCAAAAACCAGTTATTAAAGTTTTCTGGGTAAATAAAGACTTTGAGTTACTGGGGATGGGTAAGCAATTAGCTTCTCACAGGATACAAAGAGTGGATTGGAGAAGGTGGGCAGGAGCTTAAGTACAGTCCTAGTCATTCACCGGAGAAGGCAATGGCACCCCATTCCAGTACTTTTGCCTGGAAAATCCCATGGACAGAGGAGTCTGGTAGGCTGCAGTCCATGGGGTCACCAAGAGTCGGACACGACTGAGCGACTTCACTTTCACTTTTCACTTTCATGCATTGAAGAAGGAAATGGCAACCCACTCCAGTGTTCTTGCCTGGAGAATCCCAGGGATGGAGGAGCCTGGTGGGCTGCCGTCTATGGGGTCACACAGAGTCGGACACGACTGAAGCGACTTAGCAGCAGCAGCAGTCATTCACACCTAAACTTATTGTCTTGCCTTTCATCTTGCTAACTACTGACCCAAGACACCCCAGATGAAACACAAGGAGAGTCGATGTGTGTTCAGGATTTGCACAATGTGCTTCTATCCCTTAATGGCTATGGATCATGAGCAATTCACATACTCTTTGGGGAACAATTTCTCATTGTGGAAAACTGTGATTAATACCTACTGTGTAGGGTTATTGGGATAGTTAGCAATGTGGGTGTGCGTGTGCTCAGTCACATCCGACTCTGAGTGACCCTTTGGATTGCAGCCCACTGGGATCCTCTGTCCATGGGATTTTTCAGGTAAGAATAATGGAATGGGTTGCCATTTCCTCCTCCAGGGGATCTTACTGACCTAGGGGTTAATCCATGACTCCTTGCACTGCAGTGTCTCTTGCACTGCAGGTGGATTCTTTACCACTGAGCCACTTGGGAAGCCCTAGTTAGCAATAATATATGAATACACAAAATGAAAGTCACTCAGTTGTGTCTGACTCTTTGTGACCACATGGACTATACATTCCATGGAGTCCTCCAGGCCAGAATACTGGAGTGGGTAGCCTTTCCTTTCTCCAGGGGATCTTCGCAACCCAGAGATTGAACCCAGGTCTCCCATATTGCAGGCAGATTCTTTACCAGCTGAGCCACAGGGAAGCCCTTAATTCACAAAGTATATGGCATATAGGCGCCTTTCAATACATGATAAACATTGCTATAAATATATAACAAACCTCCATGTTTTCCCCAACACACATACACACACACACACACACACACACACATACACACACACACCCCAAGGGTAGGGAGAGAAGAGGGCAATAATTCTATGCTGTTGCAAAAGGAGAAGCCTATTAAAACATATTTTTGTTACTTTATCATTTCAGGTTTAATAAAGAACTTACCTGAGCTATGGCTTTTATACTGAGTCAGCTTCCACTTAGATGGATATATTACTTTAATTTCCCAGAGAAGGGGCAAGAAATTTTCTTCAAGGGAAAGGAGTGGGAGACATTGCCCATCAGTCATCCCCTTCTGGAGAGACTGACAAAGTCTGAGTCTACCTGACCTCTTTTTCCAAGAGCTTTGGTAATCCAGCCCAGCGTGGAAAGAACTGGCAGTGGGAGATAGCATCGTCCCCCTCATTCCTGCTCACCAACCCCCATCACAGACACACATCATTCTCCAGAACGTGATCTGCCTTCCGAAGGCAGAGGAACACTGCAGAGGAACAGGGGAGAACTCCTTTCTTCAAGTACTACCCCTTTCTTCAACACCTGCCATTTTGCCATGACTCATAGCATCAGAGTGGCTGCAGATGCCTCTGCAGGCTGTACCCCCGTTCCCTCTGCTGCTGGGACTGCTATCTGCTGATGCTTCATAGTCGACCTCCTCCTCAGGAACTGCTCTCAGTCAAAGAGGGCTGCCCTGCTCTCCCTGGGCAGCCTGCATCCAGGGGCTACTTGAGGGAAGGGTACATGCAAAGGCCCAGCACCATCACCTCAATTCAGAAAGAAGACTTCAGCTCCTGAACTTCACTGGAGATCTGCTGAGGCCTCGGTGACAGCTGCATCACAGCCCAGGTCTGCCCCTCTCAGGGATGTTGACTCTTCCCTGTTCCCTCAGCCCTCACAGGACCTCCTCAGAGCTCTCACCAACTACATAACTGCCAGCATGCAAATCTCCATCTCAGACCCTAAGTAAGACCAGTCTACAAACGGCCTACAAATGGTCTACAGTCTGCAAATCAGTCTACAAACGGCCTTTGACAGTGAAGGATAGAATCTGGTAGGACCACCCTGCCGTTGAGGCTCCTGACAAGGAACTAATCCTGTGCCCAGGCACTCAGTGAGAACCTGGGACAGTGCAGAGAGGCATGCTCAGAGTACCTGCCCACCACAGGCTGGCTGGAAACTGCATTTACCAGACACACAGCCTAGGGGAGGAGATAAGCGCCTGGGGTCTAGAGCCAAATGCCTGGGTGGAGTCCTACCTCTTTGCCACTTGCTTGAGATACCCCACGCCCAAGGTAAGAGAAACCCAAGTAAGACAGTAGGTGTTGCAAGAGGGCATCAGAGGGCAAACACACTGAAACCATACTCACAGAAAACTAGTCAATCTAATCACACTAGGACCACAGCCTTGTCTAACTCAATGAAACTAAGCCATGCCCGTGGGGCAACCCAAGATGGGCGGGTCATGGTGGAGTGATCTGACAGAATGTGGTCCACTGGAGAAGGGAATGGCAAACCACTTCAGTATTCTTGCCTTGAGAACCTCATGAACAGTATGAAAAGGCAAATTGATAGGATACTGAAAGAGAAACTCCGCAGGTCAGTAGGTGCCCAATATGCTATTGGAGATTAGTGGAGAAATAACTCCACAAAGAATGAAGGGATAGAGCCAAAGCAAAAACAATACCCAGCTGTGGATGTGACTGGTGATAGAAGCAAGGTCTGATGCTGTAAAGAGCAATATTGCATAGAAACCTGGAATGTCAGGTCCATGAATCAAGGCAAATTGGAAGTGGTCAAACAAGAGATGGCAAGAGTGAATGTCAACATTCTAGGAATCAGCAAACTGAAATGGACTGGAATGGGTGAATTTAACTCAGATGACCATTATATCTACTACTGCGGGCAGGAATCCCTCAGAAGAAATGGAGTAGCCATCATGGTCAACAAGAGTCCGAAATGCAGTACTTGGATGCAGTCTCAAAAACAACAAAATGATCTCTGTTCATTTCCAAGGCAAACCATTCAATATCACAGTAATCCAAGTCTATGCCCCAACCAGTAATGCTGAAGAAGCTGAAGTTGAACGCATCTATGAAGACCTACAAGACCTTTTAGAACTAACACCCAAAAAAGATGTCCTTTTCATTATAGGGGTCTGGAATGCAAAAGTAGGAAGTCAAGAAACACCTGGAGTAACAGGCAAATTTGGCCTTGGAATGTGGAATGAAGCAGGGCAAAGACTAATAGAGTTTTGCCAAGAAAATGCACTGGTCATAACAAACACCCTCTTCCAACAACACAAGAGAAGACTCTGCACATGGACATCACCAGATGGTCAACACCGAAATCAGATTGATTATATTCTTTGCAGCCAAAGATGGAGAAGCTCTATACAGTCAGCAAAAACAAGACCGGGAGCTGACTGTGGCTCAGACCATGAACTCCTTATTGCCAAATTCAGACTTAAATTGAAGAAAGTAGGGAAAACCACTAGACCATTCAGGTATGACCTAAATCAAAGCCCTTATGATTATACAGTGGAAGTGAGAAATAGATTTAAGGGCCTAGATCTGATAGAGTGCCTGATGAACTATGGAATGAGGTTCGTGGCATTGTACAGGAGACAGGGATCAAGACAATCCCCATGGAAAAGAAATGCCAAAAAGCAAAATGGCTGTCTAGGGAGGCCTTTCAAATAGCTGTGAAAAGAAGAGAAGTGAAAGGCAAAGGAGAAAAGGAAAGATATAACATCTGAATGCAGAGTTCCAAAGAATAGCAAGAAGAGATAAGAAAGCCTTCTTCAGTGATTAGTGCAAAGAAATAGAGGAAAACAACAGAATGGGAAAGACTAGGGATCTCTTCAAGAAAATCAGAGATACCAAAGGAACATTTCATGCAAAGATGGGCTCGATAAAGGACAGAAATGGTATGGACCTAACAGAAGCAGAAGATATTAAGAAGAGGTGGCAAGAATACACAGAAGAACTGTACAAAAAAGATCTTCACGACCCAGATAATCACGATGGTGTGATCACTGACCTAGAGCCAGACATCCGGGAATGTGAAGTCAAGTGGGCCTTAGAAAGCATCACTATGAACAAAGCTAGTGGAGGTGATAGAATTCCAGTTGAGCTATTCCAAATCCTGAAAGATGATGCTGTGAAAGTGCTGCACTCAATATGCCAGCAAATTTGGAAAACTCAGCAGTGGCCACAGGACTGGAAAAGGTCAGTTTTCATTCCAATCCCAAAGAAAGGCAATGCCAAAGAATGCTCAAACTACCGCACAATTGCACTCATCTCACACGCTAGTAAAGTAATGCTCAAAATTTTCCAAGCTAGGCTTCAGCAATATGTGAACCGTGAACTTCCTGATGTTCAAGCTGGTTTTAGAAAAGGCAGAGGAACCAGAGATCAAATTGCCAATATCCGCTGGATCATGGAAAAAGCAACAGAGTTCCAGAAAAACATCTATTTCTGGTTTATTGACTATGCCAAAGCCTTTGACTGTGTGGATCACAATAAACTATGGAGAATTCTGAAAGAGATGGGAATACTGACCACCTGATCTGCCTCTTGAGAAATTTGTATGCAGGTGTGGAAGCAACAGTTAGAACTGGACATGGAACAACAGACTGGTTCCAAATAGGAAAAGGAGTTCGTCAAGGCTGTATATTGTCACCCTGCTTATTTAACTTATATGCAGAGTACATCATGAGAAACGCTGGACTGAAGAAACACAAGCTGGAATCAAGATTGCTGGGAGAAATATCAATAACCTCAGATATGCGGATGACACCACCCTTATGGCAGAAAATGAAGAGGAACTCAAAAGCCTCTTGATGAAAGTGAAAGTGGAGAGTGAAAAAGTTGGCTTAAAGCTCAACATTCAGAAAACGAAGATCATGGCATCTGGTTCCATCACTTTATAGGAAATAGATGGGGAAACAGTGGAAACAGTGTCAGACTTTATTTTTCTGGGCTCCAAAATCACTGCAGATGGTGACTGCAGCCATGAAATTAAAAGATGCTTACTCCTTGGAAAGAAAGTTATGACCAACCTAGATAGCATATTCAAAAGCAGAGACATTACTTTGCCAATAAAGGTTCGTCTAGTCAAGGCTATGGTTTTTCCTGTGGTCATGTATGGATGTGAGAGTTGGACTGTGAAGAAGGCTGAGCGCCGAAGAATTGATACTTTTGAAGTGTGGTGTTGGAGAAGACTCTTGAGAGTCCCTTGGACTGCAAGGAGATCCAACCAGTCCATTCTGAAGGAAATCAGCCCTTGGATTTCTTTGGAAGGAATGATGCTAAAGCTGAAACTCCAGTACTTTGGCCACCTCATGCGAAGAGTTGACTCACTGGAAAAAAGACTCTGATGCTGGGAGGGATTGGGGGCAGGAGGAGAAGGGGACGACAGAGGATGAGATGGCTGGATGGCATCACTGACTCGATGGACGTGAGTCTGAGTGAACTCCGGGAGTTGGTGATGGACAGGGAGGCCTGGCGTGCTGCGATTCATGGGGTCACAAAGAGTCGGACACAACTGAGTGACTGATCTGATCTGATCTTGGTCATATGACCTTGAGAAAATTCCTTAATCTTTTGTGATTTAAATATATAATAGTACCTATAAATTGAATATATAACAGTATCTACCTCATACATATATATTTATTTATATTATACATAACTAACTGTGGTGCTGGAAAAGACTCTTGAGAGTCCCTTGGACGGCAAAGAGATCCAACCAGTCAATCCTAAAGGAAATCAGTCCTGAATATTCATTGGAAGGACTGATGCTGAAGCTAAAACTCCAATACTTTGGCCACCTGATGCAAAGAAATGACTCTTTGGAAAAGACTCTGATGCTGGGAAAGACTGAAGGCAGGAGGAGAAGGGGCAACAGAGGATGAGGTGGTTGGATGGCATCACTGACTCAATGGACATCAGTTTGAGCAAGCTCCAGGAATTGGTGAAGGACAGGGAAGCCTAGCATGCTACAGTCCAAGGGGTCACAAAGAGTCAGATATGACTTAGTGACTGAAAAAATACATATACAGATACAGACATATATACATACAAACATACATACGTCAAATAGCACCTACCTTACAAAGTTGTTTAGAAGGATTAGCTGAGCCAACATGTGTAAAGAGCTTAAGTTGGTCCTGGAACACAGTATATATTCAGTAACTGCTAGCTGTCATAAAATATTTGGATAATCCATGTGTATATCTCTGTTTAGGAACACCTAGATTATCAAAGCACTTGCACATTTCTATCTCCATCCTTCAAGACAGTAAGTTTCTTGAGAACAAAGATAATGTATTTAAAGTGTAATACTAATACACACATTCATACCTTTATACATGTCTGAAAGTGAAGTCGCTCGGTCGTGTCCCATTCTTTGCGACCCGTGGACTGTAGCCCACCAAGCTCCTCCATCCATGGGATTCTCCAGGCAAGAATACTGGAGTGGGTTGCCATTTCCTTCTCCAGGGTTATACATGTCTATGTATATGTAAATGCACATGTTTATATGCAGAGTATGTGTAAGTATCAAACTACCTAAAACTCTGCTTATTTGGCGGTTTTTGTTTGCCTGTTTTTAATTTTATTTTTGCTGCTCTGGGTCTTCATCACAGCATGTGGGCTCAGTAGTTAAAGCGCAGGGGCTTAGCTGGCCCTCAGCATCTGGATCTTAGTTCCCTGACCAGAGATTGAACCTGTGTCCCCAGCTTGGAGAGCAGATTCTTAACCACTGGACCACCAGAGAAGTTCAAAACTCTACTAGTTTTATGCTTTGGATACCACGGAGAGAGAATCTGAGATTGTAATGGCCCTGGGGGGAGTAACAGAAAGGAAAAAAGCACAGCTCCATCAAGCTCTCCAGGGGTCCACAGTGTCCTGCCAGGCTCTGATCCTTCACTTTGAGAAGACTTCTCTCCAGTGAATAAAGAATCAATTAGAGGACCACACCCTCGGGACAGCATCTTTGGTCTTGGCCTGAACAGCTCTCACCCACATCTGAAGATGTACCATGGAGACAAAGGGTTTTTCTGCTTAGTTGGTACCTGGAATTGTGGTGGTTAATAACCCTTTTGATTTGCAGGGTAGTAACTCTGACATGTTATATTCATGAAAAGATTGAAACAGAGATGATGATGCCTATGGGCATCAAAATTTAATCTTTCTTAATATTAAATTCACTTAGAAATACCCTGAAGTCAACAGGTTGGTGAGTGAGACAGAGTTCACAGAAAGTTCTTTAGCCAAAGAGTTTCTAAAAATGTTAATCCATTCAAAAAATAGGAAAACCCTATTACACATGGCATCCTTATTTGGTGACATTTTCTAACCAGTTAGGGAACCATTACAGTAGCATCTCAAAAATTCTAAGTTGGAGAAGATTGCAGAAGATAATGTAGTTTAACCTCTTTCCTAAATGAAAAAAAAAAAAAAAAACTTGGAAAGATTACATGACTTGTTCAAGGTCACCCAGATTTTTTAAAATGTTTTATGAAGTTCTGAAGATCAAGCAAAAACCAGATAAATATTTAAATACTTAACCACCATGTGTCTCTTAAGTGATGCAACTGAAGGTGGAGCCATGGAGTCCAGGGGGAATCTGAGTTTATGTTGGTGCTGCAGCAGGCAAAAGCAAAACCCACTCCGGCTTTTGAAACAATGGTGGGACACCTGCCAAGGGCTGTGCACTGTGTGCCTCCGGACTACGCGTGCGTAGCAAGCAGAGGGCAATGATCAATTGCCAGTCATTGTCCACTTCAAACAATTCAGAATCCATGCAGAGGCTCGTCGAAAACTGGCTTAAGATATAACAATGGTAGAAGTGTTGTTATCAAATACAAGGAACAATAACAATAATGAACATCAGCAGGATGCTTTACAGATGACGCAGTATTTTCAAACACAACTCTTTGCATCTTCAGGATGGAAAACCACCAGACAAGTAGCCTTGCTGCTGTTCTGTAAGGACCACGTAAACTTAGGACACTGGACTAAATACAGCGTATCAGTCAGCTCCAAGTAAAACTATATTAAATTGAATCAAACACATGCGGGGGAAAAAAGTAGCCTTGTCGTTATTATTACTACTACTACCTACAAACCAAGAGACTTAGGTTGGTTTGGAGAACTCCTGTCACTCGTCTGAGCCAGGACTCACGTGCAGTTGTCCTTCCAAGCCCTGGAAACATACCCCTATGCAAAGACGCTGATCCTAGACAGATTCATGCTCTCTGCTGAGCTCCTACATCACAAACAACTGAGAATGGAGGTTAAAAGTGGAGTCAGAAACATGAACCACTTACTTCATTACAGAAGACTCTCTCTGCCCAGAGCAAGGATATTCAGTATCTAAAGGGCGTTTGGGGCTTCCCTGGTGGCACGGTGGATAAGAATCTGCCTGCCAATGCAGGGGACATGGGTTCGATCCCTGTTCAGGAAGATTCCACATGCTGCAGAACAACTAAGCCCGTGTGCCACAACTACTGAGCCCCTGGGCTGCAACTACTGAAGCCCACGCGCCTACAGCCTGTGCTGTACAACAAGAAAAGCCACCACAGTGAGAAGCCTGTGCACCACAGCTAGAGAGCAGCCCCCACTCACCACAACCGGAGAAAAGCCCCTGGCAGCAACGACGACCTAGTGCAGCCAAAAATATATAAGTAAGTAATGAATAAATATAGCAGCGTGTCATATAAAAAATATATATTTTTTGTAAAAACACTTAATTCTTAACTAAAAAATTTAAACAAAATGTGTGTGAAGGATCAAATTTGTGATTCTTCGGTGACTATCTGATTTAAGCCACTGAACTATTAATAGAGCACACTTAGTGTGGACCTGCGGAAATTTTGTGCTCTTGTACTTAATAAATTTCACCCTTTGTTTTCCATGAGACCAAAACCACTCAGACCCTTTCCTCAAGAGCTTTCCGGAACTAAGTGGTACACAGACTTCTTCAGGGCATGGAAATGAAGGGATTCAGAGGAAGGGGCAGTGCAACTGAATAAAGATCCTCTTAGAATTCCGAGTAGGAAAATGGAAGACTTCTGTCATCTGTAATTGCTTTCATGATTCAATCTCCCTGGGCCCTACCTAACCCCCTGAACATTCACTATTTTTACTGCCTGACCTAAGCACAGATGTATCTGAGGAAGCAGCCATAACAGCGTTGTTCAAGTGTTTTTTTAAATAACCTCATAAATGGAGGCTGCTGGGAACAAAGGGCTGCGATGAAGACCATTATGTTCACCTAAATGGTGCACTGAGCTGTATAAGGGCTAAACCGAAGAAAAACGATGGCTGTCACACGCCACAAGGGAAATGTGGTTAAATATTCTTTAATAATCTACTTCAGTTTTCTTGAACAAGTAAAGCCTTTCTCACTTCTTAAACTGCATTATTAGAGCCCAACCTAAAGTGAGGCTCAAACTTAAATTTGTTAATAGGATATACTCAGAGCTTGAATGTGTGTATATGATTTGGGAAAGCATATATTGGTTACTGCTAGGTGGATCTCACATTTGTTCCAGTTTGATTTGCGAGAAGCTATTCTTAAGTTGTCCTACTTATTAGCTATTCTGATCTCTAGGGTGCCCATTTATGGAATGCCAGAGGGGAGCATAGCACCAGGAGCAGATTTTTCTTAAAGCAAAGTGGGATATCTGCGTGAACTTTTTAAACAGAACTTTGAATGCACACCAATCTGGAACACATAATTATTTCATGCTGACTGACATCAAGAAGAAGTAAACATGTGACTATACACACAGATGTAATTACAAATTACAACCTGTGCTTCTCACTGCCATCTACTCAAAGACACTCTGCTGGATTTCTTAAAACGATGACTCCTTTGCTTTCTGGAGTTTAATGAAATTTTGACTATAACGTAATACTATGCCATTTCTTGGAGAAAGGCATGGCCACCCACTCTAGTATTCTTACCTGGAGAATCCCATGGACAGAGGAGCCTGGCGGCCTACAGTCCATGGGTTGCAAAGAGTTGGACACGACTAAAGTGACTGAGCATACATGCAAGCCATTTCTAGGCAATTTAGGATGCCTCGTGACATTGGTTAGAACCTGAACATTTTTAATGACATTAAAATATTTTCACAAACACACCCATTTTTTCTTCCCTTTTCTATTTAATTTTCCTTTTAAAATCAGGGAAATAGGAATAGTTTACAGTAACTCCTGAATTCCTTTTTAGAAGTGTGGCTACATATTGAAGCTCATTGTTTGATAAATATAGTTTGAAACATTTTTATGTAAATGAATGATAATCTACGTTTGTCAGAAAGAAACTCATTTGCCACTTTCCTGTCCATTAACTCCGGAGAAGGCAATGGCACCCCACTCCAGTACTCTTGCCTGGAAAACCCCATGGATGGAGGAGCCTGGTAGGCTGCAGTCCATGGGGTCGCTAAGAGTCAGACATGACTGAGCGACTTCACTTTCACTTTTCACTTTCATGCACTGGATAAGGAAATGGCAACCCACTCCAGTATTCTTGCCTGGAGAATCCTAGGGACGGGGGAGCCTGGTGGGCTACCATCTATGGGGTCACATAGAATCAGCCACGACTGAAGTGACTTAGCAGCAGCAGTCTGTTAACTCAGCCTTATTGTTTTAGATTTTCCCTTTGCAGTTGGCATCTTTCCACCTAGAAAAATATCATATCATTTGTGAATCTGAAGTTTTCATTCATTTATAAAAATTTTAAATAAACTCAATTCTAGTATTGATCCCATTTGCCACTTTCCTGTCCATTAACTCCGGAGAAGGCAATGGCACCCCACTCCAGTACTCTTGCCTGGAAAATCCCATGGACGGAGGAGCCTGGTGGGCTGCAGTCCATGGGGTCGCTAAGAGTTGGAGATGACTGAGTGACTTCACTTTCACTTTTCACTTCCATGCATTGGAGAAGGAAATGGCAACTCACTCCAGTGTTCTTGCCTGGAGAATCCCAGGGACAGGGGAGCCTGGTGGGCTGCCGTCTATGGGGTCGCACAGAGTCGGACATGACTGAAGCGACTTAGCAGCAGCAAGCTATTTTATTTAGAAAATACTTACGCTTTTGTTTTAGGTCTCCAAACTAGTCATTTATCCATGACAGAATTTGTTCTTCAATCAGTTGATAACTTAAAAATCTCCTCGAAAAGCTTTGCCCTGACCAAATGCCTGCTGTCTTCTTAAGAGGAAAATAAATCATTCCTCTAACAAATTACATTTCTTGGCATTTAATCAATCTCTTACTTAATCATGGTTTCCAACTGTATTCCAGGTACAGAAATGAAACTGTAGTTTCAATTTCAATAACCCTTCCAATGAATAGAGGCCATTTTGGAAATTCATCAAGAATGTCCTAGCATGGCACTACAAATGAGAAAACTTTTCTTACCTTTTTCCCATGTCCACTAATTCTTACACTTTAACACCCAAATTAAATTTTATCTCCCCTGTGAAGTCTTCCATGATTCATCCTATTCCTATTTGAGAATTAATTCATCCTGCTTGCATGAACAAAACCAAGTACATTTGAGAGTCAATGACTAGAAACACTTTGTTCTTAGACTCAAAGGAATAGAAAATTAATTGGATGGGCTCATAGAGAAATTTTGTGAGGTCAGGAAGAGAGTTTTTGTTGAACAACCTCGACCACCTCATTTCACAGTGGCTCTGGAGTCAAACAAATCTAGGATGGGCTCAGCTAAAGGAATACAAATTTCATTACTTCTACAGATACAGAAACAGTGGAAACAGTGGCTGACTTTATTTTTCTGGGCTCCAAAATCACTGCAGATGGTGATTGCAGCCATGAAATTAAAAGACGCTTACTCCTTGGAAGGAAAGTTATGACCAACCCAGATAGCATATTCAAAAGCAGAGACATTACTTTGCCAACAAAGGTCCGTCTAGTCAAGGCTATGGTTTTTCCTGTGGTCATGTATGGATGTGAGAGTTGGACTGTGAAGAAGGCTGAGTGCCGAAGAATTGATGCTTTTGAACTGTGGTGTTGAGAAGACTCTTGAGGGTCCCTTGGACTGCAAGGAGATCCAACCAGCCCATCCTAAAGGAGATCAGTCCTGGCTGTTCATTGGAAGGACTGATGTTGAAGCTGAAACTCTAATACTTTGGCCACCTGATGCGAAGAGCTGATTCATTTGAAAAGACCCTGATGCTGGGAAAGATTGAGGGCAGGAGGAGAAGGGGACGATAGAGGATGAGATGGTTGGATGGCAGCACCGACTAGATGGATGTGGTTTGGGTGAACTCCGGGAGTTGGTGATGGACAGGGAGGCCTGGTGTGCTGTGGTTCATGGGGTCGCAAAGAGTTGGACACGACTGAGCAACTGAACTGAACTGAACAGATACAGGACAATTCATATACTCTGTTCCTTCTTGAGTGAGCTTTGCTGGTTTGCATCTCTTTAGGAATGTGTCAATTTCATGTGTTGCTCATAATATACCCTTATCATCCATTAAATGTTGGGGGCTGATAAAAAACAAATTAA
Organism: Bubalus bubalis; assembly: GCF_019923935.1. Taxonomy (NCBI): domain Eukaryota; kingdom Metazoa; phylum Chordata; class Mammalia; order Artiodactyla; family Bovidae; genus Bubalus; species Bubalus bubalis. The sequence goes on from NC_059160.1 coordinate 35,809,353, forward strand.
GGACAGACTCAATGAATGTGTAAGAACGCAATATAATTTGTTGGATTTGTAGTAAGGTTCCCTTCTTCACTTGTGATATTGGTCATTAGTGTTTTCTTTCTTCTTTTTCTCAAGTCTCAGTTCAGTTCGGTTCAATCACTTAGTCATGTCTCACTCTTTGCAACCCCGTGGACAGAAGCACACGAGCTTCCCTGTCCATCACCGACTCCCGGAACTTACTCAAACTCACATCCATTGAATTGGTGATGCCATCCAACCATCTCCTCCTCTCTCGTCCCCTTCTCCTCCCGCCTTCAATCTTTCTCAGCATCAGGGTCTTTTCCAATGAGTCAGTTCTTTGCATCAGGTGGCCAAAGTATTGGAGTTTCAGCTTCTGCATCAGTCCTTCCAATGAACACCCAGGACTGATCTCCTTTAGGATTGACGGGTTGGATCTCCTTGCAGTCCAAGAGACTCTTATTGGTCACAACACCCAACACCACAGTTCAAAAGCATCAATTCTTCAGCTCTCAGCTTTCTTTATAGTCCAAATCTCACATTCATACATGACTACTGGAAAAACCATAGCTTTGACTAGATGGACCTTTGTTGACAAAGTAATGTCTCTGCTTTTTAATATGCTATCTAGGTTGGTCATAGCTTTTCTTCCAAGGAGCAAGAGCCTTTAATTTCATGACTGTAGTCACCAGCTGCAGTGATTTTGGAGCCTGATGCTTTTGAACTATGGTGTTGGAGAAGACTCTTGAGAGTCCCTTGGACTGCAAGGAGATCCAACCAGTCCATTCTGAAGGAGATCAGCCCTGGAATTTCTTTGGAAGAAATGATGCTAAAGCTGAAACTCCAGTACTTTGGCCACCTCATGTGAAGAGTTGACTCATTGGAAAAGACCCTGATGCTGGGAGGGATTGGGGGTGGGAGGAGAAGGAGATGACAGAGGATGAGATGGCTGGATGGCATCACCGACTCGATGGATGTGAGTCTGAGTGACCTCCAGGAGTTGGTGATGGACAGAGAGGCCTGGCGTGCTATGATTCATGGGGTCGCAAAGAGTCGGACATGATTGAGCAACTGAACTGAACTGAACTGAACTGAAAATAAAGTCTGTCACTGTTTCCACTGTTTTCCCACCTATTTGTCATGAAGTGATGGGACCGGATGCCATGATCTTAGTTTTCTGAATGTTGAGTTTTAAGCCAAATTTTTCACTCTCCTCTTTCACTTTCATCAAGAGGCTCTTTAGTTCTTCTTTGCTTTCTGCCATAAGGGTGATTTCATCTGCATATCTGAGGTTATTGATATTTCTCCTGACAATCTTGATTCCAGTTTGTGCTTCATTCAGCCTGGCATTTCGCATGATATACTCTGCATATAAGTTAAATAAACCGGGTGACAATATACAGCCTTGACGTACTCCTTTCTCGATTTGGAACCAGTCTGTTGTTCCATGTCTAGTTCTAACTGTTGCTTCTTGACCTGCATACATATTTCTCAAGAGGTAGGTCAGCTGGTCTGGTATTCCCATCTCTTTTAGAATTTTCCAGAGTTTGTTGTGATCCACACAGTCAAAGGCTTTGGCATAGTCACTGAAGCAGAAGTAGGTGTTTTTATGTAATTCTCTTGCTTTGTCGATGATCCAGCGGATGTTGGCAATTTCCTATGCCTTTCCTAAATCCAGCTTGAATATCTGGAAGTTAACGGTTCACATATTGTTGAAGCCTGGCTTGGAGAATTTTGAGCATTACTTTACTAGCGTGTGAGATGAGTGCAATTGTGCGTTCGTTTGAGCATTCTTTGGCATTGCCTTTCTTTGGGATTGGAATGAAAACTGACCTTCTCCAGTCCTGTGGCCACTGCTGAGTTTTCCAAATTTGCTGGCATATTGAGTGCAGCACTTTCACAGCATCATCTTTCAGGATTTGGAATAGTTCAACTGGAATTCCATCACCTCCACTAGCTTTGTTCGTGGTGATGCTTCCTAAGGCCCACTTGACTTTGCATTTCAGGATGTCTGGTTCTAGGTGACTGATCACACCATCCTGGTTATCTGGTCATGAAGATCTTTTTTTGTATAGTTCTGCTATGTATGGCTACCACGTCTTCTTAATATCTTCTGCTTCTGTTAGGTCCATACCATTTCTGTCCTTTATTTTGCCCATCTTTCAAGAAATGTTCCCTTGTTGATCTAATATTCTTGAAGGGATCTCTAGTCTTTCCAAATCAATTATATAAACTTGAAAACATTTTATCTAGACTTCAGAAAGTCTGAAAAAACTTTATCTAAGCTTTCTCAAGTCTAGATAAAGTTTTTTCAAGTTTATTAATCTTTTCAAATAACCAGTTTTTAATTTAATTGATTTTCTCTATTGTCTTTCTGTTTACTTTTTCGCTGATTTCTACTGATCTCCATTATTCCCATCCTTCTACTTATTTTGAGTTAAATTTGTTTCTCTTTTTCTAGTTCTTTTTTTTTCCCTCTGAGATCCTTCTTTTGAGACCTTTCTTCATGTCTAAGCATTTAATGTTATAAATTTGTTTCTAAAACTACCTTGACTGCATCCCACAAGTTTTTATATGTTGTATGTTCATTTTCTCTCTGTTCAAAATATTTTCTAAACTTTCTTGTGATTTCTTCTTTTACCCATAGATTGAGAATATGTCGTTTGAGGATATTTGGGAATTTTCCAGATAACTTTGTAATTGATACATTGTGCAATTCCTGCTTGCTATCTGATGCTGAGTTTGAAGGCATGACTTATTTCACTCTCTAGTCTATGTTGATGACTTCCTAGTACCATTTGATCCCTGAAATGTGCCCCCGGCCAACCAGCTTTATGCCCCTCCCTCTTGCTCTTCTCTAGTCTCCATGGGGCTCATCTAGATGTGTCTGACTTCTTATCATTTACATAAATGTCACAGGAAATCAAATGTGGATCAATTAAAAGACTACCAAAGTGCAGTAAGGGTCTGGAAAAGATTAAATAATGCACAGAATAAATTTCTCAAGAAATATTCATTAACTGAGAAATAGGGCACTAAAAATGTATAATGGGGTTTTACTCAAACTTGAGAATTAACAGGGTTGATAAGATCAAAGTAATCAGGACGTTCATTAGTTAATAAGACCCTCCTTGGACATAATTCCACAATTCTAAATTCTTCCAAAATTATCTTCCCATTTTTACCTTTCATTTTTTAGTACAGATATCAAATGGTTCATGTGAATTATATATTCTATTTGATACCAGAGTCACAACAGAGAATATTATCAGTCTGCAAATACTGTTGGGAATCTCTTACACCTGGAGTATAATCCAGCCCTGGAAATATTAGATCAATGTCTCACCATGGATACTGAAAAATCTGGCCAAGGGACCTAAACTATAGATTGTAAGATTGTGCTGGTTTCCATTGCTATGACTAAGGTCAGTGCTCAGAGTCACAACAGAAAATATTGTCATTCTTCATCAATGATTATACTCACACCTGTGACTGGCAATTCCCCTAACTTCCAGATAATATCAATTTATTATTTACAATTACAACCAGTACAACCCAAACTACTTCCCAACTTTTCAAAACTTACATTCACGTTACAGATGTGAGAATTATAGCAAGGAGAGTGGGGTTTTTTTTAATTTAAAAAACATATTATTTTTACAGATACTTACTGAAATATCTGTCCATAAAATATCTTTATAAAAACATAAATTTAGCTTCTTGTTTATAAAAGAAAATATACTGAATATACTGGAAAATTTTTTCAATTAATCTCAAATGAAGAGTTGTTGTGCAGTCAATCAGTCATGTCTGACTCTTTGCAACCCCACTGGACTGCAGCATGCCAGGCTTCCCTGTCCTTCACCATCTCCCAGAGCTTGCTCAAACTGATGTCCATCAAGTCAGTGACACCATCCAACCATCTCACCCTCTGTCATTGCCTTCTTCTTCTGCCTTCAATCTTTCCCAACATCAGGGTCTTTTCCAGTGAATTGGCTCTTCACATCAGGTGGCTAAAGTATTGGAGCTTCAGCTTTAGCATCTGCCCTTCCAGTGAATATTTAGAACTGACTTCCTTTAGGATTGACTGGTTTGGTCTTCTTGCTGTCCAAGGGACTCTCAAGAGTCTTCTCCGGCACCACAGTTTTAAGTCATCAATTCTTCAGCATTCAGTTTCTTTTTATTATCCAGCTCTCACATCCATACATGACTACTGGAAAAACCACAGCTTTGACTAGATGGACCCTTGTAGGCAAAGTAATGTCTCTGCTTTTTAATATACTGTCTAGGTTTGTCATTGCTTTTCTTTCAAGGAGCAAGAATCTTTTAATTTCATGGCTTCAGTCACTGTCCATGGTGCTTTTGGAGCTCAAGAAAATTAAATCTGTCACTGTTTCCACTGTTTCCCCATTTATTTGTCATGAAGTGCTGGGACTGGATGCCATGATCTTCATTTTTTGAATGTTGAGTTTGAAGTCAGCTTTTTCACTTTCCTCTTCCACCATCTTGCTTCTCATCTTTGGCTGCAAAGAATATAATCAATCTTATTTCGGTACTGACCATCTGGTGATGTCCATGTATACAGTCATCTCTTGTGTTGTTGGAAGAAGCTGTTTGCTATGACCAGCCCATTCTCTTTGCAAAATTCTGTTTTAGCCTGTGTCCTGCTTCATTTTATAGCCAAGTGCCTGTTATTCCAGGTATCTCTTGACTTCCTATTTTGCATTCCAGTTCCCTATGATGAAAAGGACATCTTTTTTGGTGTGAGTTGTAGAAGGTCTTGCAGGTGTTCACTGAAGTATTCAACTTCAGCTTCTTCAGCATTAGCGGTTGGGGCATAGACGGATTACTGTGATACTGAATTGTTTGCCTTGGAAATGAACCCAGATCATTCTATCATTTTTAAGCCTGCACCCAAGTACTGCATTTTGACTCTTTTGTTGACTATAAAGGTTATGTGATAGTATTTGTTAATATATCTGTACATGTGGAAAAACTGTTTAAACATATAGGATATCATTTCCATATCCTCTTTGTATAAAGTCTCCAGACAGACATCTCATACAATGACGAACAAACTAATTCATAAAAACTCCTCAGAATTTGAGGAAAGTCATGATTTATCTTCATGGAAGCCAGGCCCTATAAAATATACCCTTTTTATGGCATCTGGAGCAAATCACCAAAAAATAAGGGAAATGTTTAAACAGGCAATTTAAAAACCTTGAGGATGTCCTTCATCCGATTATACGCAAAGCTGGGGCCTGTAATCCTCAGGGTGGTCCCCTCAGTGTTTCCTAACTCGTAATTCCCCTTCTGCTGCTGCTAAGTCAACTTTAGTCGTGTTCGACTCTGTGTGACCCCATAGATGGCAGCCCACAGGGCTCCCTTGTCCCCAGGGTTCTCCAGGCAAAAACACTGGAGTGGGTTGCCATTTCCTTCTCCAGTGCATGAAAGTGAAAAGTGAAAGTGAAGTCACTTTCAGTCATGTCAGACTCTTAGCAACCCCATGGACTGCAGCCTACCAGGCTCCTCCATCCATGGGGTTTTCCAGGCAAGAGTACTGGAGTGGGGTGCCATTGCCTTCTAAGACAGCTTGTAAGAAGGAAAACTAGACCAGCCCTGATTAATAAGTTGCTTCTGTAAGCACAAATGGAAAGGGTAACTTCTGAGCTGAATTTTTTCTCTCTCTATTCAGAAATCACAGGACTTAATTCATTTATAAAAGTGATGTCTGTATTACTGTGTATTTATTAACACAAACACATCTCCAACTGTATTTATGGAGGTTAAACTAGCATAGTTCACTATCTGCAAAATGTGTTGAAAAGAGCTACAAAGATGTCATGCTTCCATTAATACTTTTGTGGTAATTGATTTTTTAAATAGGCAAATTAAGCTGTGAGGCTGCTACAGGTCACCAATATAATTTGCCTTTTTGGATTAGCACTATGACACTATCTGGTCTCAGTAATGGAAAGAGGATTGATTACACTAATGCTAAAAGTTTTTGGATATAAGATTTTTTCATGTTTTATAATCACAAAATATGACCGAGAGATAAAATCAAGATTCCATTTTATAATCAAAATGACTTGGGAAACTTGGTCAAAACCAGAGAAAGTATGAGGCAAAGCAAAAGGAAAAAAGAAAACAAATGGAAGGCTAAAGACTGAGGTTTTATCACGCAGGAAGGAAAGAAAAAAAAAAAAAGATTAAAAAGACAGTCCTATAATCAAAACTCATACTTACTTATTATCAACATGTCAGAGAGACTGAGTTAAAAAAAAAAATCTTGCCATCTGTCCCCACTCTGTGTGCTGCTGCTGCTCTGAGGGAAAATAAATACATTCTGGGTTGATCCCAAGAATACTGGGCTGACTATTAGTAACATCCTCACTAAAGTAATCGGCCCTTCTGCAGTCTAAAAATATAAACAAAAATTTGATGATGGATTGTGAATTGACCAGGAGCTTTGATCTCATGTCTACCATTTGGCTTTACTATTATTGTTTTTGCTTTGTTTGGTTTGGTCCCATTCTGCAACTCTTAAAAGCCAGAACTCCATTTCAATCTCAATAGCAACTAAGTAATTCTGAACACTATGCAATCCCAGATTTTAAAGTGAAACCTGAAGTATCACTTTGAACAAATGGCTGGGGAAGAAAACAACCATAAAGTTTGTTTTTGTTAGACAGTGACTGACAATGATATTATTGTCTACACATGTATGTCTGTAAATACTATTGTGTATCTCTTTCCCCTGGAGTATAATCTAGCCTTGGAAACAATAGATCAATGTGTCACCATGGATACTGAAAAATCTGGCCAAGAGACCTAAACTGTCGATTGTAAGATTGTGCTGGTATCTATTGCTGTGGCTGAAGTCAGAGCTCTGTCTTTCTCGTTAGGAAGAACATCCCAGGGAAGGTGCTCAGCGCTACTAGAGATCCCCATGCCTGTGGGTCCTGCTCTCACCCTTGACCTACCTTGGCTCCACAGGCTCTCTTGAGGTCTCAGTCATTTCAGTCGTGTCCAACTCTTTGCAACCCCATGGACTGTAGGCCGCCAAGGCTCCTCTGTCCATGGGATTCTCCAGGCAAGAATATGAATACTGGAGTGGGTTGTCATGCCCTTCTCCAGGGGATCTTACTGGCCCAGGGACTGAAACCACGGCTCTTGTGTCTCTTGCATTGCAGGCAGATTCTTTACCCACTGAGACACCTGGGAAGCCCCCAAAACAGAGTGTATAAATTGCATATAGAAACAGAGTATATATCTTTATACAATTCAACAATTTTCAGTGGCTAAAAAAATAACTACTGATACATGCAACTACTAGATGAATTTCATAGACATTATACTAAGAGAAAGAAGCCAGACACACACACTAAAAACAATGTGATTATATTTATGTAATTCCTAGACGAGGAAAATCTATTCCATTATGGAAAAGGTCAGAAAAACTGTTGCCTCGGGAAGGGGCAGACAACGGACTAGGAAGGAGTGTAGGGGTCATTTCTCAGGTGATGGAAAAGCTAGAGATGTAGGTTACACAGATGTAGACACTGGTTAAAACTCGTTGAGTTTTAACTTTATGGCTTTCACTGTATGCTTCTGATCTAAAAACTTAAAACAAATATTAATCAGCTTTTTTTTCCCCAGTGGTATAAATTAGCCATTCTGAGACTTGTTCCTGCATATTCTAGGCTTGAGCAAAATGCTAGGCTTTTGGAAATAATGGGACCCAGGTTTCTTGTTATCAAGGAATGGGATAACCAATACAGAAAGTAAGGAAATTAGAACTCAGCTGTGCAACAGAGCAGGGATTACCTACATATGGCTTTTGAACCCCTGACATGAGGCTAGACCAAATTCAGGACATGTTGTAAGTATCAAATACACGCTCATTTAGGAAGACTTACTACAAGAGGGAAAAAATACAATAGCTCACTAATAACTTTTTATACTGTTTGTATGTTGAAATGGATACATTGTGTTAAATAGATATATTACTAAAATAGATTTCAATTGTTTCTTTTTTTACTTTTTTAATCACGGCAACTATAAAGTTTAAAATTACATATCTACCTATCTTTTTCCCTCTGAAATGGCCTGGAAATAACAGCATACCAGTAGCAATAAGCACATTTAACACTCAGATCTTGGTGTCATTCTCTAGTAAAAGGAAATATAGCTGCCTGGAGAAATGGCTGATTTCACAACTGAGGCTGAGTAAGTGTAAGATGAGCTCAGAACATCTTATTTCACAAAAAGTAAAGGATTATTCAAAAAATAATGGGGTATAAAACTTCCCTGGTGGTACAGTGGACAAGAATCTGCCTTGCAATGCAGTGGACAACAGTTCAGTCTCTGGTCCATAAAGATTCCACATGCTGTGGTGCAACTGAGCCTGTGTACCGTAACTACTGAGCCCACACTCTAGGCCCGAGAGCCATAACTAATGCGCCCCTGTGCCACGACTACTGAGCCTGTGTACTGCAATTACTAAAGCACATGTACCTAGAGCCCAAGCTCTGCAACAAGAGAAGCAACCACAATGAGAAACCTGTACACCACAGCTGGGAAGTGGCCCCTGTTCTCCACAACTAGAGAGAGCCCATGCACAGTAACGAAGACCCAGCACAACCATAAATAAACAAATAAATAAAAAATAAAGGGGTACATAGAAGTGACACTAAAAAATTACTGGAGGTTCCCCCAGGCAAATCTAGGATAATCTGAGCATCAGAATGCATGATGATAGTAATAGATTATAACCAATTTAATAAAATAAGAATCTATGAGTCCATATCCAATGAAATAAATAAGAAGGGATCATGCTTCCTTATAGCAGAATATCAACTAATGAAGGAAAACAATAATGGAGACAAAAGATCATCAGTTCAGTTCAGTTAAGTCGCTCAGTCATGTCCGACTCTTTGCAACCCCATGAATTGCAACATCAATGGATACTAAAGCTAGTTGGGTAAAAGTTTTATGAGAAATGGCACTATTTACCATGCAGCCACAGCATCCCCTTTTGGGTTCCCTGGTGGCTCAGAGGTTAAAGCATCTGCCTGCATTGCAGGAGACCTGGCTTCGATCCCTGGGTCAGGAAGATCCCCTGGAGAAGGAAATGGCAACCCATTCCAGTATTCTTGCCTGGAGAATCCCATGGACAGAGGAGCCTGGTGGGCTACAGTCCACGGGGTCACAAAGAGTCGGACACGACTGAGCGACTTCACTTTCTTTCCCATATATAAATTACAAAAACTATATAGATATCTAGTTTAGAAGGATCATTCTTAAACTGAACACTGAAAAAATTACCAAGGTAAACCAGAATTAATTATGCAGTCTTGTTGCCTTTGAGTTTTTAAATATCACCGAGAGAGTAAAACTACCCCTCTACCCCAAATCTGATGAAGGAAAATTAACCTCGTCTAAGTGTGGTTTACGAATCACTATCAGTGTCATCTGAATTCTTTTTACAAAATCTTTATAAGATATAAGAGGCAGAAAGCCTTCACATCCCAAGGAAAATGGCAACAACAAGAGCAATTAAAAATATTATTTACAGAACTAATTAGCAAATTTAATAAGGATATAAGTGAGAAAAATATATGAAATTACACTGTCATTTTTATAGCTATATTTGTTATTGTCATTCTTTAAAATGATATAATTTTAACTAATATCAGATATCTTTTATAAACCTTGCACTGACACTTTTAAAACACTTCACGTAATTTTTATTTTTATTTTTTATTTTTCAGTGTTACAGCCCCATTTTATTTAGAAAATAGCAGGAGAATCCAAGACTCAAAGAGAAGAGAGTGGAGGAGTGCATAGGGAGGGAGAGAGAGAGAGAGAGAGGGCACGAGCGTGCGCGCGAGAGAGAGCGAGAGCATGTGCGCACACGGGAGAGAGAGTCGGAGAGAAAGCACTTTGGCTTCTCTTTTTATATGTTTTTTCCTCCACCTGGGCCTGCCCTATGCAAATTGGGCTTAGCCAGGAGTGCTGTTTGTTCTGTTTGCTCTGCCTGAAGTCTTCACTCTGGTCCTCGGACCTTCCTTGTCTTTTAGCCACCACCATTTTGGACTCCTTTTCCCTATTCTACCTACCTAACATTCCCCCCTCAAGAGATGGGAGGTCCGATTCTTTGGGAATAGGGGCGTGGAGGTCTTTCTGGCTACTTCCTGCTGAACTGGGGTGGTGAGGGGTATTGGGCCTCCCTCTTGCTAGTCTCAATCCTCAGAATCCTTATAGCGGTGTCCAAGGGTGTGTGATATTTTCCGTGGTCAGCTGTAGTTCGATATCTTTGTTGAACTGGCACGGAATGTTGTAGCTGGTTGACCCGGCTCTTCTTTTTCCATCCAAGGCAAAGCTGCTTCCATCAGTGTACCAGATTTCCTCAGGATTGGCCAGAGGATCTTCTGACAATCCCTCTCGGGGTTTTGTCCAGTGGTCCAAGGTTTCTTAACCGGAGGTCTTCTGGAATCTGAGACTGGGCCGCGTGAGCTTTCTGCTGAGTTCGTTTTTCGCTGTCCCGGTTTTCAGCACGATGGGCCTTCCCCTGCCCTGGGTTTCTTCGCCTTCCGCTTCTAGCGCGGGAGCTTCCCTGAGTTGGGCTCCTGCTGTGCTTGGCCTCTTCCATGCAGAGGTTGTTTCAGCCAGGTTATATCCGAGTCACGGCACCATAGATGTCACACGAGTGTATGTTCCTCGGTTCTTTGTCTCGTCACAACAAAGATTTGGGGCGATGGACATTAAAGCCCTCGGCGCGTCACAGCTCTCAGGTCTTGGACAAACCGTGCTACAGCTCTTAGGCAAATCAGTGTTACAGCTCCATTTTATTTAGAAGATAGCAGGAGAATCCAAGACTCAAAGAGAAGAGAGTGGAGGAGTGCGTAGGGAGGGAGAGAGAGAGAGAGCGCGTGTGCGAGAGAGCGAGAGCGTGTGCACACGCGGGAGAGAGAGTCCCAAAAATGATATAATTTTAACTAATATCAGATATCTTTTATAAACCTTGCACTGACACTTTTAAAACACTTCACGTAATTTTTAAAACAAAAATAATTACAATGATAAAAAACTTCATAGTGACAGGTCAAAAACTAGAAAATTACCTATAACATAGATATTTTGGGGTTTCTTTTCTTTTTTTTGGCTATGCACTGTGGCTTATGGTATCTTAGTTCCCAAGCTAGAACTTCAACCCAGGTGCCAGCAGTGAAAGCACCAAGTCCTAAGTACTGGATAGCCAGGGAATTCCCCTAGACATTCTATTCTTAAACAGACTATATAACAAAAAAGCCAAGTTTATTGCCCAGCTAAATAATTTTGATTGTTAAAAAAACAATAGTGTCTTAATTACACATGTTCTGTAGTCAGAACAATTTAAATCAAGTAATGAGTAGGCACAAACCATGATGCTGTGCTGTGCTAAACTGCTTCAGTCATGTTCGACTCTTTGCCGCCCTATGGACTGTAGCCCACCAGGCTCCTCTGTCCATGGGATTCTCCAGGCAAGAATACTGGAGTGGGTTGCCATGCCCTCCTCCAGGGGATCTTTCCTACCTAGGGATCAAACTCATGGCTCTTGCATTGCAAGCAGATTCTTAACTGCTGAGACACAAGGGAAGCCCACAAACCAGGATATCTAGCCTCAAAATTAAAAATTCAATCATATGTCAACAGCTGTATAAACAGAAGATAAGGTGACTTATTAATTTTTTTGTTTGATTATTTATAAGATAACATCTTGGGGTGTAGCCAAGATGGCAGAGTAGGAAGAGCCTTGAGCCCACCTCCTCTCGTGCCACACCAAAATCACAACTACTTACAGAGACCGTCTATGAGAATGACCTAAAGACTAGCAGAAGACTTTCCACAACTGAAGACAAAAAGAAGGAGCTACAACGAGCCCGACAGGCGTGGCCAAGGCGCGACATGCTCAGGAACAACAAACACCCCTAACGACCCTAAATGAAAGAATACCACAACTGCAGAGGTCTTCCCCAAAGAGGGAAGAGTCTGAGCCCCATGTCGGGCTCCCAGGCCCAGGGGTCTTGCACCAGGAAGATGAGCCCCCAGAACAACTGGCTTTGAAGACCAGTGGGGCCTTTAGGAAACAGGCTCTACTTTTAAAAGACCCAAAAAAGTTTCACATGCTTCAAGTACAAGCAAAGAGGCAGTAGTTTGAAAGTAGCTGGGGTTAGACCCACTTGCTGACCTCGGAGGGCCTGCCAGAGAGGGAGAAGGCAACTGGGATGCCTCCTGAGGAGAGAAATCTGATGGCAGCCCATTCTGGAGTCCGATCTATCTTGATGACACCTGCACTGGCAGGCGCCGTTTTGGAATCTTCCCTCTGATCTAATTAGTATTGGCGCTTACCCTGCCAACCAGTGGGCCCACAGAACCAAGCAGCCAGCAGCCTGGGAACCCAGCTCTGTCTACCAGTGAGCCCACAGCCACAACAGGAGACAGACCTCATATCTAACTGAGCCAAAGGCAAACCCATTGACCAGCATGCTCACAGAAATTGACCCCACACAACAGATGAGCCCTTGCAGCTCACAAAGAGGACGCCCCTGAAAGCTTATCATTATGGTGACCACAGGAAAGCATGCGAATGGGCCCCACGGGACATCTCCTACATAAAGCCACTCCTCCAGTATTAGGAGACATAACCACCCACCTAGAAATAAACACACAAAAATAAACACAAAGGATTAGACAAAATGAGGAGACAGAAGAATACATTCCAAATGAAGGAATGAGACAAAAGCATCAGAAAAAGAACTAAACAAAGTGGAGATAAGAAATCTATCTGCTTGATTAATGATGGTCGTGATTAAAGGTGCTCACCAAAGTCAGGAGAAGAATGGATGAACACAGTGTGAGAATTTAAACAAAGAGTTAGGAAACATAAAGTAGACCAAACAGAGCTGAAGATTACAATAACTGCAATAAAAAAAATACACTCTAGTGTAGATACATGATACACAAGAATGGGTCAGCACACACACAGAACGGTGGAAAGCACCCAGGTGAGCCCCGTTTAAGAGCCCTCTGGAACAACCTCAAGCATACTAACATTCACATTACAGGGGTCCCAGCGGTGGTGCAGTGGTAAGGAATCTGCCTGCCAATGCAGGAGACGCAAGAGGCATGGGTTCAACCCCTGGGCTGGGAAGGTCCTCTAGAATAGGAAATGGCAACTCATTCCAATATTCTTGTCTGGAAATTTCCACAGACAGAACATGGGAGGCTACAGTCCATAGCGTCGCAAACAATCAGACACAGCTGAGCGACTAAGCACAAATGAGGCAGAAAACATAACTGAATAAATAATAGATGAAAACTTCCCTAACTTGGAAACAGATATTCAAGTTCAAGAAGGAGAGAGTCCCCAACAAGATAAATCCAAAGAGGTCTAATCCAAGGCACATTAAAATTAAAATGACAAAAATTAAATATAGAGAATCTTAAAAGCAGCAAGAGAAAAGAAATCAGTTATATACAAGGAAATTCCCATAAGGCTATTGGCTGATTTTTCAACAGAAACTGCAAGCCAGAGAGAGTGGCAGGATAGCTTCAAAGCAATGAAAGGAAAAACCTAAAACCAACAATATTTTACCTGGCAAGGTTATTATTCAGATGTAAAGGAGAACTAAAGAATTTTATAGACAAGCAAAAGGTAAAAGAGTTCATCACTAAACTGTTCTTACATGAAATGTTTAAAAGGACTTTTCTAAGCAGAAAAGAAAAGGTTACAACTAGAAATATGGAAATTATGAAAGGAAAAAATCTCACCAGTACAGGTAAATATATAGTAAAGATAGCAAGTCAACCATGTACAGAGCTAGTACGAAGGTTCAAAAACAAAAATGTGTCTTAAATGACATTTCAGACTGGGATAAAATTAATATCTACAGAATATTCCACCCCAAAACAGCAGAATACACATTTTTTTAGAGTACATAGAACATTCCTCAGAATAGATGACATGGTAGCTACAAAAAAAGTTTCAAGAACTATAAGACTGCAATCATATCAAGCATCTTTTCCACCACAAAGGCATGAAACTAAAAATCAACTATAAGGAAAAAAGCTGCAAAAAACATAAACACATGGAGTATAAATAATATGCTTACTAAACAGCCAATAAGTAACTGACAAAATCAAGAGGAAACAAAAAATACTTGGAGAAAAATGAAAATGGATACAAAATGTGTGTGTGTGTGTTAGTTGCTTAGTCATGTCCAACTCTTTGCAACCCCATGGACTGTGGCCCATCAGGCTCCTCTGTCCATGGAATTCTCCAGCAAGGATACTGGAGTAGGTAGCCATTTTCTTCTCCAGGGGATCTTCCTGACCCAGGGATCGAACCAGATCTCCTGCATTGCAGGCAGATTCGTAACCGTACAAGCCACTATGGAATGGGGAAAAAAACAGTTAAGTTTACAATGATACAAGCCTACTTCAGGAAACAATAAAAAATCTCATATAAACAATCTCACCTTAAACCTAAAGGAATTAGAAAAAGAACAACAAACAAACCCCAAATTTAGTAGAAGGAAAGAAATCATAAAGATCAGAGCAGAAATAAATGAAATAAGAGGCTGAAAAAACAATATAAAAAAATCAATGAAACTAAAACCTGGTTCTTTGAAAAATAACCAAAATTAATAAAATTTCAGTCAGACTCAATTAGAAAAAAAGTCAGAGAGCCCAAATAGATCAAATCAGAAATGAAAGAGAACTTACAGCTAACACCAGAGAAATACAAAGACTCATAGAGATTATTATAAACAATTACACACAATATACTGGACAACCTAGAAGAAATGGATAAATTCCTAGGAACATACAATCTTCCAAGACTGACTTAGGAAAAAAATAGAAAATATGAAAAGACCAATCACCAGCAACAAAACTGAATCAGTGATTAAAAAATAAAAACAAAAAAACTTCCCCCAAAATGTAAAGTTCAGGGCCAGATGGCTTTGCAGACGAGTTTACCAAGCATTTAAAGATGAGTTCATACCTTTCCTTCTCAAACTATTCCAAAAGAAACTGAAGATAAAGGAATATTTCCCAACTTATTCTGTGAGGCCAGTGTTACCCTGAGACCAAAACAAGAAAAGACACCACAGAAAGGAAAATAGGCAAGAAAGAAAGAAAACTATAAGCCAGTATCACTGATGATCATAGAAGCAAAAATCCTCAACAAAATACTAGCAAAGAGAATTCAGAAGTACATTAAAATGATCATATACCATGATCAAGTGGGATTTATCCCAGGGGTACTAGGATGTACAATATCCCACAAATCAATCTATAAAAATCATATGATTATCTCAATGCATGCATGCTCAATCACTTCAGTTATGTCTGACTCTTTGCAACCCCAGGGACTGTAGCCTCCCAGGCTCCCCCGTCCATGGGATTTTCTTAGTAAGAATCCTGGAGTGGGTTGCCATTTTATTCTCCAGGGGATCTTCCTGACCCACGGATTGAACCTGTATCTCTTGCATTGCAGGCAGATTCTCTACCACGGAGCCATCAGGGACGCCCATGATTATCTCAACAGATGAAGAAAAGGCTTTGGAGAAGACTTAATAACCACTTTATGATTAAAAACTCTCAACAACGTGGGCACAGAAGGAACACACCTCAACATAATATAGGTCATCTACGACAAATCTACCACCACATTCAAAGATGAAAAGCTGAAAGCATTTCCTCTAAGATCAAGAAGTTGAAAGCATTTCCTCTAAGATCAAGAATAAGACAAAGACGTCTACTCTCACCAAGTTTATTCAACATAACATTGGAAGTCCTAGCCAAAGCAATTATACAAGAAAAAGATATAAAGGCAATCCAAATTGGAAAGAAAGAAGTAAAACTGCCACTGTTTACAGATGACATGATACTATATACAGAAAATTCTCAAGATGCCACCAAAAAAACTAGAATTCATCAATGAATTCAGTAAAGTTGCAGGATATAAAATTAATATTCAGTGTTTCTATACAATGATAATGAACTACTAAAAAGAGAAATTAAGAAATCAATCTCAGGCTTCCAAGGTGGCTCAGTGGTAAAGAATTCGCCTGCCAATACAGGAGACACAGGTTCAATCCCTGATCCGGGAAGATTCCACATGCCACGAGGTAACTAAGCCCATTTGCCACAACTATTGACTCTGCGCTGTATAGCCCGGGAGCTGCAATTATTGGGCCTACATGCTGCAACTACTGAAGTCCGTATGCCCTAGGGCCCATGTGTTTTAGTCACTCAGTTGTGTCCAACTCTTTGTCACTCCACCAAGCTCCTGCGTCTATGGAATCCTCCAGGCAAGAATACTGGAATGGGCTGCCATTTCCTTCTCCCTATGGCCCATGCTCTGCAATAAAAGAGGCCATCATAATGAGAAGCCCACACACCACAAGCAGAGAGTAGCCCCCACTCATCACAACTAGAGAAAAGCCCACAAAGCAGTGAAGACCCAGCACATACAAAAATAAATAACATTATAAAAAAGAAAATAATCTCATTTATTTACAATTTCATTGAAAAGAAATATACTTAGGAATAAATATACCTAGCAATAAATTTAACCAAGGAGGTAAAAGACTTGTACTCTGAAGACTATTAGACACTGATGAAAGTGATGAGAATACAAATGGAGAGATACACTGTGTTCATGGACTGGAGGAATTAATATTGTTAAAATTACTGTACTACCCAAGGTAACCTACAGAGTCAATATAATCCCAATGGCATTTTTCACAGAACTAGGATGAATAATTCTAAAATTTGTGTGGAAACACAAAAGATCTCTAATGGCCAAAGCAACCTTGAGATCAAGAACGATGCTGGAGGCATCACAATCCTTGATTACACACTGATTTGTCTCCTCAGGCAAGCAAAATAAAAGCAAAGATAAACAAATGAGATAACATCAAACTAAAACCTTTTGCATAGTGAAAGAAACTGTCAATAAAATGAAAATGCAGCCTATTGAGTAGAAGAAGATATTTGCAACTGACTTATGTGATGATGGGTAATATCTGGAATATACAAAGAACTTACATAACTCAACATCAAACAAACCTACAACTTGATTCAAAAATGGGCAGAGGATCTGAATAGACATTTTCCCAAAAAGCACATGCAGATGGCCAATAAACACATGAAAAGATACTCAGTATCTCAAATTATCAGAGGAATGCAAATGAAAACCACAGCAAGATACCACCTTACACCTGTAAGAATGGCTATCATCAAAAAGATAACAAGTAAGTGTTGGTGAAGATATGGTGAAAAAGGAACCCTGTGCATTGTTGGTGGGACTAAAAATTGACTCCGACACTATGAAAACAGTATGGTTCTTCTTCAAAAAAAATTGAAGAGAGAACTACCATCTGATCAAGTACTTTCACTTCTAGGTATTTTTTACAAAACAAAAATATTTATACCAAAAGATATATGCACCCCAATGTTCATGGCAGAATTATTTAAAATAGCCAAAATATGGAAGCAACCTAAGTTTTCGTTGATGGATGAATGAATAAAGATGTGATTTACATATACAAACACACACACACACACACACACACACACACACACATGCATACCAGAATATTACCCAGCCATTAAAAATGAAATCTTGCCATGAACAACAACATAAATGAATCTAGAGGGCATTTAGCTAATTGAAATCAATCAGACAGGCAAAGACAAATACTGTATGACCTCACTTATATGTAGATTCTAAAAACCAAAACAAACAAAATGAAATGAAAACAGGCTAATAGATCCTGAGAACAAACAGATGGTTGCTAGAACAGAGGTGCATAGAAGGTTGGGTGAAAAAGGTAAAGGAAATTAAAAGGCACAGACCTCTAGTTATGAAATTTATAACCCACATGGATATTAACATACAACATAAGGACTATGATCAAGAATATTGTAGTAACTCTGAATTGGGACACAGGGTTACTAGACTTATTGTGGAGTTCATTTTGTAATATACATGCAAATGCCAAGTAACAATATAATATACCTGAAACTAACACAACATCTTAAATCAACTATATTTCAATATTTTTAAAAAAATAACTTCCTTGCAAAAAAATTTAGCTGCTTACAATAGAAGGCATACAGAATCTGTGTTCAAAATGAAATACAAAAACTTTCCGTCTGAAACTGTGGCAGGTTCAGACGTGAAGATGAAGGTGCCTGCTTTCCAGAGTTTTCTGAAAAAGCAAAAGAATGTCCATGGAATTGAAAGCCAAATATCCACTGTAATAGCTGACTTCAAGGGACTTACGAAGACAAAAGGAAGCTTCTTTATGAAAGGGTTAAGTGCTATCATCAGGAATGAGGGTCAGGCTATAGGAATACAATTTGAATAAATAAATGGCAAGAAAAACTGGCAGAGACTATGCATCTCTGAACTTCAAATTAACATCTGCCATAAGCATCAAAAGATTCCCAAATTCTTCACTGTCCAAAACCTCTTGGCTGTCATACCTCGTGGGGACTGTGAAGTAATATATGTCACAGATTCTGCAACCCGGAGAAGACCAAGAAACAGTGGATCATCCTGATCTTTAGGCAAATATGGCACCCTCTGAAAGAAGGGCATAATCAGATTTATTTGGTTGTCAAACCCTTCAGAGCTGCAAATGATTTACTGTGCTTTATTAAATTTACTTCTTGCATATTTTGAAAAGAAGAGAATAGTACACTCTGTGTGTGCGTTTATGGGTTCACACACACTCACATCTGTGGAAAACACACATTCACATGCTGTGGAAAACAGCAAAGGTTGTTTGCTAAAGAAAGCATAAAAGACTTTTTAGCAAAATCAACTGAAGGCATCTAAGTGACTATTTTAAAAGTATGATCATCCTTTTAAAAATTGTTTTTAACAGTTTAAAACATTATAAAAGAGAAAGGAAATTCAAACCAAGTGGGGAAAAGATAATGTAAACAAGCCAACTCTGAGAACCATCCGAGTTCTCATGATTGTTTCAAATCTGCGATACGTTTCCTCAAAGTGAGGACAATGGACACACTAAATTATAAAGCTTTGTTACTGGAATAAGGAAATATTCTAATTCCTCAAAAAAGGGAAGGCTTTCCTTGATTTTAAATCAGAAAGATAGCCCTCATATAGAGCAAATGATGCTATATAATGTAATATAGTATAAAATATCTTCAACTGGATTTTTATAGCTAACATCAAATGACTGTCTAAAGCAGGGGTCCCCAAATCCCAGGCCACAGACTGGTACCCATCTGCACAGCAGGAGGTGAGCGAGAGAAGTGTCACCTGTATTTCCAGCTGCTCCTCATCACTCACATTATTGCCTGAGCTCATTATATATCACAATGTAATAAGAATAGAAATAAAGTGCACAATAAATGTAACGCACTTGCGTCATCCCAAAACCATCAGCCTCCTCCCACACCTCCACATCCATGGAAAAATCACCTCCCACCAAACTGGTCCCTGGTACCAAAAAGGTTGGGATTGGTGGTCTCAAGCACTGCTGCTTCACGAAGGCACTTCTGGAAGGGTTAAGGCCTCCCTACTAAGCATTCTGCCCGCCCATGCTCTGCAAATACCACTGTTCTCTGGAGAACACATATGATCATTACTGTATGCCTAAGTGAATATATTTTCCCACCTGATTCTATCCTGTCATATAAACATAGTCAACAGAATCAAATGACCACAAAATTCATTGATTCATTATCTGGATGGACACAGGAACAAAGGCTCGGAAAGTTGTCAAGGATTTTAGAGGATTCTTGGTCCAATGATAAATTACGGCAGCAAATGTCACAAAAGGCGCCCCTGACGATCGGTATAGGACCTTGGCACGCACACCATCATGGACAGTTGGATCACTCGCTCATAAGGCCATCTGCTCATGGCTGCAGACAGTTGTTTTATTATGTTATGCTGAAAACTGGACTGTATTCCCACCAGCTTTTAAAGTCTGTCCTTCAGATCAAGTGAGCAGCCCTCAAATCTCTGAAGACACTTTGCTTTACCACTTCAATATTAACTTTCCTAAGCCAAACATCTTTAGTTTATGCTATTCATCTATTTCAAATGATGATGAGGATAATAAAATTACTTTCTTTTTTCTTTTGTTTTTGGCCATGCCATGAGTGGCATTCAGGATCTTAGTTCCATGACTAGGGATCGAATCTGAGACCCTATGCAGTGAAAACAGAATCTTAGCCATTATAGGGACTGCCAAGGAAGTCCCTAAAATTACTTTAAAAGTCATGTAACACGTCAAATTTTTTTCAGTGCTTTGTATACATGTTCTCATTTTATCTTTATGATGTATCTCTGAACACTACAATAGGTATTTTAATCACGAGAAAACTAACCAGCCCCTAGATCATACCACTGGTTTATGGCAGAATGTAGACTAGAAGCTTGCTCTCTTCATTTTCTTCCTATCTCTGTTTTTAAATGAGTATTTATAAACTACAGTGAACACCTGCGCTAACCTCAGTGAATATTTAGGAGAAAGAAATTTTGAAGTCATTTTACTAATATTAAGAAAATAATCAGGAAGACACATTTATGGTAATTAAGGGTTTTTTCAGTAGTCATGTATGGATGTGAGCTATAAAGACAGCTGAGCACTAAAGAACTGACACTTCTAAACTGTGGTTCTAGAGAAGACTCTTGAGAGTTCCTTGGACAACAAGGAGATCAAACTAGTTAATCCTAAAGAAAATCAACCCTGAATATTCATTGGAAGGACACATGCTGAAGCTGAAGCTCCACTACTTTGGCCACGTGATGTGAAGAGCCAACTCATTGGAAAAGACCTTGATGCAGGGAGAGATTGAGGGCAGGAAGAGAAGGGGACAACAGAGGATGAGATGGTAGGATGGCATCACTGACTCTATAGACATAAGTTTGAGCAAACTCCGAGAGATAGTGAAGGACAGGGAAGCCTGGCATGCTGCAGTCCATGAAGTCGCAAAGAGTCAGACACGACTTAGCAACTGAATAACAACAATACTTGCAAATTTACAATTTTTCCAAGTGTTGAGAATTTTTATATAGGTGCTTAAAACTTCTAGAAGAGATATTAAAAGTTTTCTTTTGTTTTTAGCTAAAATTTTGATAAAACTATAGGTCTAACTTCAAGTTCAGGTTTAAATTCTCTTATCCCCACTATATGATAATAAACTAATACAAACCTTCTGGCTTATCAAATAAATCTAGACATCTTAAAAGAACTTCAAAAAAAATGTGTGCAGGTTCTAGGCCTTTCTGTACTTCAGTCATTTCAGATACCATTTTCCCACTGTTTTTCCCTACATCCATCTTCAGCCATTCAATTACTGAGTTTGTGTGCAGCTTCTGATTTCTCTTTTGTGTTCCTAGCAAGAACTGTCAAAATTCAAACATTTACCCTGAAGCAGCAACAACAAAAACCCACTGAATACATAAAACTTCACCCATTGGGGTAAAATCCTTAAGGGTCTTAGAACTACATAAGGTACTCAATTAGATACACAGAAGCAGCGGTAGTTATTGGCATACAATTAATATATCAGCTTTAAAATGTGCCTCCAGGGGCACATTTCAACAAAGTCCAACTTAACTTTCACTGTGCCCAGGAAGTGCACAGTGAAAAGTCCGGTGGTGCGAGACCTCTCTAAGGATCAGCCTGCCCTCATCCATTGGATGTGGACATGTGCACCACTGCAAGAAACTTCTGGAGAGCAAGCTGACACTGTAGTGAGGGGACAGACAGAAGGGGAACGGAAGAGGCACTCCACTTCTCCAGGCAACAGAGCACACACCTCTGAAGATGTAATGAGCTGGGACTTGTGGCAGATTGTACTACTGGAAATATTAGCCTGATTGCACATTGTTTGAGTAGAATAGGTCTGCTCTTTAGTTTCTTTTTTCCTTCCCAAATGTGTCCAAATGTCAATTTAAGTCATTTTTTTTTTTTTTAAAAAAAGAAAAAAAAAAAAAAGTCATTTTCCTAAGGAGCAAACTAACAACCAATGCTATATTGAAAACAAAAACTAGTCAAAATGGCCACAATCAGAGAGGAGCACATTAGGAAGATGTGCATGAAATTTAGATCAACCAGCCTCAGGATACTGACTCAGCCACCAGTCAGGCATATTTCCAGTGTTCAGCCTTGCAGGCAATCACCAGTGGTTGGGCAGCAGTAATTCAAGTTATCATGCTACCAAAATATGGAATTGGTTCCTTAACCTTGCATCTTCCTAGGATTCTTTATTAAGAATTCTAGCTTTTATTTTCCTTAAAGTTTTTTTTTTTTAATGTAGACTATTTTTAAAGTCCTTATTAAATATGTTAAAATATTGCTTCTGTTTAATATTTCGCTTTTTTGGGCCATGAAGCATGTGGGATCTTAGCTCCCTGACCAGGAATCGAACTTGCACCCCCTGCATTGGAAGGCAAAGTCTTAACCACTGGACTGCCAGAGAAGTCCCAAGAATCATAGCTTTTAAAATATCATTCCTGACTCCCCAGTCTTTGCTGTGCTTTCTTTCTAGAAGCCAATAGAATCATTGAAACAGAGCAGCCTTTAGAAGGAAAGAGTCTGCTTTTGTCCTAGGTTCTCCTACCTACAGGGAGAGGATTATTATTCCAGGCTCCTCATGTTTTTCCTTGCATCTAGAGAGACCTCAGTTCATGTAACATTTCTAGCCTCCTTACTCTTTTACCAATCTGTCTCAGAGAATGAACAGCAAATTACTGAATGATAAATTTGAGAAAAGTAAATAGGGCCTGCAAAAGCTCAGCCACTGTCAAGCTCTCCTTCCTTGGGGAATGGCTCCAGTAATGCACATATATGCACATCTTGTCCTCCATGTTGGAAGTTTTACAAGGGGAGGCCCCCACGGGAGGAGATGTGTCCATCTGGCCTGGCCCAGTAGATTGGTCTGCCTATTTCTGAGCTATAGCATTAAGAAGCATGCTGCACTTCTAACCCCACATTATCCCTCCCAGTCTTAATCAGTAATAAGTATGGTATTCTGAAGTATGGTATTCTGATCTCCATCTGTCTTTCTCTTTGTCTATCTCTTAAGTGGCTTGGAACTCAGGACCACTTTTTAACTGTGTTGACCTTGCAAAGGTATTTTACTACAGTCATTCTTATCTACTCATGTGAACATCTTGTGCCTCTTTGCAATGTTATTATTTTGACTACCTGGCAGAAATGTGAAGGTAAAGAGTCTAGCACAGAGCTTGTCATTCAATTAAAGTTTACTTTGCTTTTATTTTAATTTTATTTTAGTCATCACCCCATTGTCTTAATTCCATCTTCCCTTTAATGTCCTCCAATAAATTGGCTTATCTCTTATCATAGTCATCAACACCTTTTTTTATTAATATTGGTTTTTAATAAATGTTTGGCTGCAAAGTGTCACGTGAGTGTATGTTCCTCCGTTCTTTGTCTCGTCACAACAAAGATTTGGAGCGACGGACATTAAAGCCCTCGGCGGGTCACAGCTCTCGGGTCTTGGCCAAACCATGCTATAGCTCTTAGGCGAATCAGTGTTACAGCTCTATTTTATTTAGAAGATAGTAGGAGGGAGAGAGAGAGAGAGAGAAAGAAAGAAAAGAGCGCACGCACGCGGGAGAGAGAGTCCGTGAGAAAGCGCTTTGGCTCCTCCTTTTATATGTTTTTTCCTCCACCTGGGCTTGCCCTATGCAAATTGGGCTTAGCCAGGAGTGCTGTTTGTTCTGCCTGAAGTTTTCATTCTGGTCCTCGGACCTTCCTTGTCTTTTAGCCACTGCCATTTTGGACTCCTTTTTACTATTCTACCTAACAAAAGGGTCTTCATTGTTGCACGTGGGCTTTCTCTAGTTCGAGCGAGGCAAGTGGGGCTACTCTGGTTACAGAACATGGGCTTCTCATTGCCATGGTATCTCTTGTTGTGGAATACAGGCTCTAGGTGTGCAGGCTTCCCCAGTCGTGGCATGCAGGCCCAGTTGCTCTGTGACATGTGGGATCTTCCCAGACCAGGGACAGAACCCGTACATCAGCTCAGTTGGTAAAGAATCTGCCTGCAATGCAGGAGACTTAGGTTTAATCCCTGGGTCGGGAAGATCCCCTGGAGAAGGAAATGGCAACCCACTCCAGTATTCTTGCCTGGAGAATCCCACAGACAGAGGAGTCTGGCAGGCAACAGTCCATGGGGTCGTATGAGTTGGACATGACTTAGCAACTAAGTCACTACCACCCTATACTGGTGGGCAGATTGTTAACCACTTGACCACCAGTGAAGTCCTTCAGTGCTTTCTTATTAAACCTTTCTGTCTCTAGACACTGCCCTAAATCACCCTAAATGTGGTTCTTAAAGTGAACGAGCAGCATCCACATCTTTGGGAAATTTGGTAGAAAGGAAACTCTCAGGCCTCATCCCAGATCAACTGAGTCAGAAACTCCTGGGGTGGGACCTAGAGATTTGTGTTTTTATAAGCCCTCCGGGTAATTCTGATGCATGGTCAACATTGAGAAACAAAGGCCTAAGTCATTCAGTTTCTGTTCAGTTCCATGATTTGTCTCTGCCCAGATACTTTTCTTTTTGTGCCTTAGTCTTTTTGTGATTACCAACAAGTTTGTTTGGTATCATTATCAATTGTTTCTTACCTGAAAGCCCTAATTACCAACCCCTCATCTCCATCCCAAAAGGGGTAAAAAAGAGTAACTATTTGGCCCTCAGATGGTTTAAAATTAGTATCCACAGGTCTCTTTTATACAGATTTTTTTTTTTTTTTTTTTTTTGCCCACTCCAAATTATGATATGTAACTCACTGAAAATTTGGGCAACTCAATTTGTTTTAATTTAGTTTACCAAGTATCCATTTTCAAAGCCACTGGATAACATAAACCTACTCACAAATCTGCAAGTCTTTGCTCTGTGTTTTGTTTTTAATGTGTAAATAGGAAATCTCCTGCTAGAGGAAACTACAGGTAGCACTGAAAAATAAACTGGTTTTCACAGCACCAGTTTCCCAACAACCTGAATAGCACCAAGCAATTCAATTATCCTAAAATTGTCATCCAATTTGCTTCTCTGTGGGAGAGCTAGTATTCTTATGTCATGAAGACCAAGAAATTATTTGCTTTCTGGAATATGTGAATATTTTCCTTCCTATTACTGCTGAATTTCTGAAAGAATATCTGGGGGCAAGGGGGATGGGATGGGGATTGGGACCAGGGGTAAGGGGAGAAGAGAGAAAACAGGAGCTGAAGAAAAAAAAAATAAAAGATTTTTTAAAATTTCAAATGAGACCCAAACATCACTATTTAATGAATAAGCTTTAAAATTATCCTTTAGTAAATTTTAGTTAAGTCTAGGTGTTTCAGATAATTAAATGGTTCAGATATTTATGAAGTTCCTTCCTACCATTCCTCAAATATTTATGCAAATTAATTTTCAATCAACAAAATCTGTAGACATTCATGGGTCTATAATAAATTAGTGTTAATGAGCAACATTTTGGGAAAATATCATTCTTTCTCATGCCATTCATTTATGAGGCATTTCGAAAGGAACCAAGTCATTCACTTAAATTGTAATGAAAAAGCGTTTAGTATTTATTAGTGTGTAGGAGTCTTGTTCTCAAGGGAGTATTTCACAGCTATTATTCATTCAATCTCAGTTTCCCTAGGAGGGAGGGGAAGGGTGCCCAGTGAGCCAAAGTCCATGAGTTGAGTCATTGTTCAGCTCCATTCCAAAGGACTACTTAGTTTCAACCAAACCCCTGAGGTTCAAGTTAAGATTCTCTGGCTAAGGCTATTCTCTGTGATCTAGTCCCACTAGCAACAGCTCAGACATCACTTATCCATGGACAGAAAAACTTCCTGTGGAACAAATGACTTCCAGGATAAAGCAGACATTCCTAGAGTTGCATCTTCAGATTTCTTCTGAGATTCCCACAGTCCCCATAAGGGCCAGATCTTACACCTTAGTCTCAATATTACAAGATCTTTAATTTGGTTATGGTGAAGGAGAGAAGTCCTTCTTTCTGATTTCATCTTCATTGATTTCTATCTTTTCTCCTTGCTTTATTCTATAGAAATGACACCTTGGTCTCATTTCTTTCTTAAGTCTTCTTTCTAATCCTAACTGATCAAATTCCTTCTGGTTTCCTTTGCTTTACCAATCAATCTGGACTCCAGACAAGTGACTTCAACACTGCCTTCTTGAACACTCATTCCACTCCTTTTCTTGAATCTTTCATGTTAATTTCAGTCTCTGATCCTTTCAACTCCATCTCTTACACCTAAGCTACCAAACTTTTGGGAAAGACTCCAAAACCATTTCAAATATGGTCCAAAATAAAAAACAATAAATAAATTATCCACCTTGAAGAATATTAATGTTAATATTAGTATTATTTTTTTTTTAAATGGAAAAGTCATTCTTAGCTCTTAACAAAACAGGCAGCAGGCTGGACTTGGTCCTCTGGTTGGCTGACCCATCTCAGGGCCATGACCACAGTCACGTGTTCCTCAGCCCTTTATTCCTCCCTCCCCATTGTGATACTGTTTCCTCTTAAAAGCTGTTTTTATGTTTGTTTTAAATGAAGAGTTGTGTGCCATGTTATTTCCTGCAGGTAGAGACTTCCTCTAGATGGGTCTTAGGAAAAAAAAAAAAATATTAATACAGTCTTCCCATTTGCAGATAAGGAAGCTGAGGCCCAGTATGGATCTATCAAAGAGTTGAGTAGCACTAAAGCCAGAATTTGAAGATTCTTTGCACTAAGACTCTAGTAGAACTGTCACACAGCAGTCAATTGCTATAATGTGGCTTATAACATATACATTATATTTTTAAGCACAGAAACCAAGACACAAAATTTAATCAAGTTTCTTTTCAAACCTATGATCTGTATTATACTGGCTCCCCTTCATATAACCATGTTCTCTCATCAGTTGATGGCCGGTTACGATGCTTCCACTTAGCTTAGTCAGGCAGCCAGGGATTGGTGGAAGGGAAGCAATATTTACTATAGCAAAGATCTACAGATGTCGGTATAAGGTAGAAGTAAAAAGCTTCATATGAGTAAAGAAGATCTAGATAATCGCTATCATAATCTTTTACTGGCAGACAGAGTTAAAGTCCAGTACAGTAAGTCCCCAACACAAGAACGTTATGACTTTCAAGATGAGAATATGCATCTGGTTCCAGCAAGAAACCAAAACCTGTGCCATCAACATCAGGCATGAGGAAAGTTTCAGCTGGCCCTCCATCTCCTATTGCTGATGATCCTTCAGCTCTACCATCTCCCACCTCCTCTCTCCTCCAGTCAGTAGCTCTTCTTGCCTTTTCACTTGATGCCAACCCTTGAATGCCAGCTGTTATACTGGACTACTGCACTTTTCAAAGTACTGTACTGTACGACTAAAAATGTTTGATTTTTTGTGCTTCTTTTTTATTATTTGTGTGAAAAGTATCATAAACCTATTACAGTACAATACTGAGTAGCCATTTGTATTAGTTGGGTACTAGGCTAACTTTGCTGGACTTACAAATTGGCTTTACAAACATACTCTCAGAATGAAATTCATTCGTATGTAGGGGACTTAATGGATTGTATTTTTTTAAAGTAAAATGAATTTACTACTAGTTAAAATATGTCAGGACAGAATGAAATATTTTCCTGAAGCACCTTACCTGCCTCCTGAGAAATCTGTATGCAGGTCAGGAAGCAGCTGTTAGAACCAGACATGGAACAACAGACTGGTTCCAAACTGGGAAAGGAGTAAGTCAAGGCTGTATATTGTCACTGTGCTTATTTAACTTATATGCAGAGTACATAATGCAAAATGCTGGGCTGGATGAAACACAAGCTGGAATCAAGATTGCTGGGAGAAATATCAATAACCTCAGATATGCAGATGACACCACCCTTATGGCAGAAAGCAAAAAGGAACTAAAGAGTTTTTTGATGAAAGTGAAAGAGGAGAGTGAAAAGCTGGCTTAAAACTCAACATTCAAAAACCAAAGATCAAGGCATCCAGTCCCATCACTTCATGGCAGACAGATGGAGAAACAATGGAAAAAGGGACAGACTTAATTTTCTTGGGCTCCAAAATCACTGCAATTGGTGACTGCAGTCATGAAATTAAAAGATGCTTGCTCCTTGGAAGACAAGTTATGACAAACCTAAAAAGCAGAGACATTACTTTGCCAACAAATGTCCATCTAGTCAAAGCTATGGTTTTTCCAGTAGTCATATATGGATGTGAGAGTTGGACCATAAAGAAAGCTGAGCACCGAAACGTTGATGCTTTTAAAGTGTGGTGTTGGAGAAGAGTCTTGAGAGTCCCTTGGACTGCAAGGAGATCAAACCAGTCAATTCTCAAGGAAATCAACCCTGAATATTCATTGGAAGGACTGATGCTGAAGCTGAAGCTCCAATACTTTGGCCACCTGATGCAAAGAACTGACTCACTGGAAAAGACCCTGATTCTGGGAAAGACTGAAGACAGGAGGAAAAGGGGATGACAGAGGATGAGATAGTTGGATGGCATCACCGACTTGATAACATGAGTTTGAGTAGGCTCTGGGAGTTGGTGATGGACAGGGAAGCCTGGATGCTGCAGTCCATGGGATCGCAAAGAGTCCCACTCCAGTACTCTTGCCTGGAGAATTCCATGGACAGAGGAGCCTGGTGAGCTACACAGTCCATGGGGTTGCAAAAGAGTTGGAGGTGACTTAGCGACTAAACAACAGCAACATTAATCTCATAGATTCTTCTGTAACCCCATTTCCTACTTGTTCAATTTTTAGATTTTGAGGAATGAATTCATCCCTATTTCATTCATGGTCTACATGTTTTCTCTTTAGCCATGGGCCAATTTGGCACTATTTATTTTAACTTTCATATTTTAGATTATTTTGTTAGTGTCTATTCTAATGGATACTAACGGAAGAAGCATACAAAAAGCCTTAATTATAAATGTTATTTTACTTTGTGAGGAAAACAAAGCATATCAACAAATTATATAAACAAAAATATTCAGCAAAGGAGTACCATTAGATATGACACCAACTGGGGTATGAACACAACCATGAATACATGTGTGATTCTGCCCTCATTCCAATTTATAATTTTCCCTTTTTGAAAGTCAATGATGTTAACCTTGCTTTATGCTTCTTTCATTATTGTGTTATAAAGTGACCCCTGAAGAATTTTGTTTCTTGAGACTGCATTTGATCATAAGCAGAATTTGGCCCTAATTAAAATAGGATTATCATGGGATACTATATCAAAGAACTGTGCTTCTGAGGTGGGTATTCTTTTACCTATTTTCCTTTAATAGATATAATGAAGGCCAGAACATATTACCCTTTTCAAATAACAACTCTTTGGAAAATATGTCTGGCCTTGGTAAACAGATTTTTATGTTCAAATGGAAGATTAAATGAGCCTTACTCTTTGGAAAATATGTCTGACTTTGGCAAACAGATTTTTGTGTTTGAATGGAAGATTAAATTAGCCTTAGCCATTTCTTAATGCATAGAGAAAACTCCTAGGAGAAACAAAGATGAATGTCCACAGAGTTTTGTTTTCTGAGGAAAATGACTCTTGTGTTTATATAGTTTGATTATTCAGTATACTGGGGTTAAATACAATAGGACATCTTGTAAAATAATTTTTGTAGTAATTTTATGGAGTAGACTAAACTGCCATTAAGAAAAGAGCCCCCAAAGTATGTGGCTCCAAGAACAATGAAGTTTATTTGTCTCCCAGCTAACGGGGCAAGGTAAGTGCCCCAGCTTGGTGGGCAGCTCGGCGTCAGTCACTGGAGACCCAGGCTGGCAACAGTTCTGCCCTCAACAGCTGGTGTGTAGGGCTGTTCAGGTCTAGCTGGTCAAGTAGGGAAAAGAGAGGGAGTCTCCGGCCAGGGAGATCCACTTAAGCAGATAAGGCAAAAGTTCTTCAAACCACTTGTACTCACATTCCACTGGCAAGCATCCAGTCCCACGGCCACACCTGGCTCCATGGCAGACTGGAAAATCACGGCAGTCTCTCTATGTGGCCCGGAAGGAAGAGGGGGAAAACAGAAATAGTGGACAACTGCAGTCTCTACATACTCTAATTATGAAAAATTCACAAATCACCAACCACATGCATTGCAAAGGTCTCTAGAATGCTACCTAAAACAATAAAATGTAAGAAATCAACAGGTTCAGTTTTTTCTACTATGAAAATATTCAACAAGGTAAAAACTAAGGCAGGTCTCTTTGATTTTATGTCACCACATCAAAAAGATTTTTTTTTTTGTACCAAACACATAAAGGAAATACCCCACTTAAAATAAATCTTGTTCTAAAAGCTGGGAATTTGTTTTCTCATAGAAACAATGTTCTAAAAATGGCCAGGTTCCAAAATTATTTCAAAAGGGCTCATTTACCTCCTGCGGTACATCTGCAATGAAGGGTACTGGAACACAATACTGTACTGCAGCACTCAGGACGTGAGCCAGAAATAATTTTTTAAAATATTTTCAGTAAGGAAATTAAGTTTAATTAGAGAAGGATATGGTGGGGGGAGTGGGAAATGAATATTAATACTTTTAATATAAAGTCAAAGTGAACTCTCAGAAGTATTCTGGTGGTGGTTCTTTAATTTAAAAACACCAAAAAGTGCAGTCCTCTTTCGAGGTTAATCATAAGCAAAATGAATATGCTTACCAGCCATGCATTACAGGTAGATTTTTGGAATAACACGGGAGGGAGAATATAATGAACAGGGGTGTACGAGGAAAGGAGTCTAAAGGTAACCAGGAAAGAGAATGGAAGGGAGGAAAAATCTCCTGTGCTCAAGCCTCTAGTGTACAAGGCGTGAATAAAGAGATGACCAGAAGGAAAGACACAGCTAGTGTGGAGGAAAGGAACCAAGACGGACACAGGCATCCATCTAGGGGGAAGGATGGGAAGAATGAGGTTTGAGTTTTCCCTGATCCCATCTCCAGGACGTTGAATACTGCCTGCCATGAGGGTCTCAGACTGGTAGAGGCAGCATGCACATGACCACAAGGAGAGAAAGAATGTTCACGATCTAAGAGGGATTTAGGGAGTGACTGACTTCTATTTCATTTCACTCTTATTGGCACAAGGAAAATTTGTGGTTTAAAATTAAGAAAAGGAAAACATATCAAAACACAAATTAGAGGACTCCCCCCCACACACACACCCCGGTGGTTCAGTGGCTGAGAATCCACCTTCCAGTGCAGGGGATGTGGGTTCAATCCCTGGTCGGGGAACTAAAATCCCACATGCTACAACAAAGAGTTCAAATGACACAACTAAGCCCCTGTACAAGATGGAAGAGGTCCTTGAGCCCCAACGAAGACCCAGCACAGCCAAAAAAAAGTCAACTAGAAGAATCTTGATAGCAGAAAAGATACACCTGAATGGGGCCCCTATGAAGGTAATTCTTTGCGTCTTTCAAGTACACATATTTTTTTTTTCCTTCTAGCTGTTTTATTTCAGTGCAACTTAATAGTTCCTTAATACAAGAGGACTTCTAAACATGCTTGATCTTGAGTAAAAAGGCAATTTTGAGCAGCTTGATCCAGGGTTAAGTCTTGTGCCTTAAATACAGTGGAAAGCTGTTCCCCACGAGCATGGCTGACTGCTCACAGCCCATTGATTGCAGAACTCACCAAGGGATGTGGTTTCTTTCGCTTGACAACCGCACGTACTATAATCAGAAAGACATGACATTGGGCTCCTCCAAAATTGCATTGAATTGCTTTCTGAGCAGTACTTGGTCTAAGAGTGGCACTGGCCACAAAGAACCATCACCACGGGTATCACCAGCCCACCCAGCCTTTTTGAAGACTGAACATGAAACAGGGATTTCTTTAACTTCTGAAAATGAAAGCACCTTTTGAAAATAAATATAAATTCTCAAATTGGCTGCAAACTATTGAATCAAATGCTCTTTGTGGTTTCAGAGACTATTAAGATAACCCCAAACCTGTCAGCACAATTTCACTCACAAATTTCTCTTATCCTGGTTTATTGCTGCATTGACTATTTTGCAGAGAAATACAAGTTTATGACACAAGGAATAGAAATGGTGTGTAGCTTAATAAATACAAATGTTTGTCTGCATCCCATCTTGAGTCTTAACTCTGAGTCTAATTTGCTGCATTATTTTGAGCAGTCCCCAGACATCTCTAGCTCTGACTCCTCAACCAGTAATGGAAGGCATTGGATGAGATGAGCCTAAGACCTCATCCAGCTCAACTGACAGGCAGTAATTCAAGTTTTCTCAGCTTCAGTTTGGCCGTGACAATGGACTTGACTGCTTTACAGAGAGATTCAGCAATCGGTTCAGCCAAATCACCTGGCTTATCAATATTTTTCATTTGAAGTAGTAAGTTCTGAGTGAGGATGTTTATCAGCAGAATGGACACAAAAAAACAACTATGTGAAGAAACTGTTCTGTCTCATGTTTGCCCACCTGATACTGGTGCTCGCTTCTGAATCATCACCAGGGCATTCCTCTCCCCGTTGCTAACAAAGAGGCTGGGTTTCTGGTCTCACACTTGACTCACCGTCCCACCATGAGATAAGAAGGGAAAGCATCTCACTAAAACATCAGGCTTTCGACCTGAAACTTCTGATGTCTATAGTAAGAGTAAGGAGAAAGGCTACCTTGAACTGGGGTCCCCTCTAGGTCAGATCACATTATTTGGTAAATATTCACTATCATCATCTATGTTTATACATGCAGAGATGAAGGCCCAGACAGATAAACAGCCTGAAGTCAGCCCTATTAGCCCTATTCTAGATGCTAATCCATTCATTACGGGTTGCCTGGAGGCATCTACAGGGCTCTGTTCTCAAGAGTGGGGCAAGAGTAACCAGGAGGATGAAGAAGGGTTAAAAACTGACAACCAGCTTTAGAAGACTTCAATATACTTCATTCTCAAATAGTCTATGGCTTTTGCTAATTGTCCTTGCTCAGGCTCAGGACTCTGAAGGGAGTTCTGAAAAGTGCATTAATTTGCTTTTCATTTATCTAACAACAAGACTCATGCAAGCACCTCTTCTGTGTGTAATGACTACTGAATTGGCTGCTGGAGAGCAGGTCTGAAAGAAGAGAACACTCCAAGATGCTATCCACAACCTGGGAGGATTATATGCTGGTCCTAGAAACCTTTCAAACCTCCTTTAAACCTATGTTACTTCCTAATGCATCTTCTCTTCTGCCCATGTTACTTTCTGCCCATACTAAGAAATTAGGGTATCACCATAGTGTACTTTCTCTCAGTTTTAGAAACTTGAATTTTATTTATTCATGTGAATTCTTCACTATCTCTAAAATATATCCTAAGGACGTCCTTTGAGCACTCACAGTAAACTATTTATTACATGTAAAGCAGTTCCTACCCCAGATCACTACCTCTCTTTTCCAACTCCAGACTACTGGAAAGGCAGAAGTTAAAATGACCTGCCATGGGGTCTCTGTCAGTTTCCTTCTTCTGCAGAGCACCCAGGTCTAGGGATTGATTGCCAAGGCCTGGAATTTTAGCTCCCATGTTTCATTCTGTCTTGCTTTTTTAAACTTAACTTGTTCCTAATAACTCCTTTATATTCCTTTATTTGTAGTTACATATAATGGCCAGAGAGGACTAGACTCCTTACCTACACAGACCCCCAGAGTTACAGTCATCATTATTCTTTTATTATATTACAGGAGAAGGGAAATTGACATGCTATTCATCTCT
This sequence comes from Bubalus bubalis, assembly GCF_019923935.1. NCBI lineage: Eukaryota > Metazoa > Chordata > Mammalia > Artiodactyla > Bovidae > Bubalus > Bubalus bubalis. The sequence continues at coordinate 35,843,165 of NC_059160.1, forward strand.
GATTAATTCCTGACACTTGGATCTAATAAACAGAATTTTTGTTTTAACCAACACTTCCCTAGGAAACAGCAGGCGCTAAAATTAAAACACAGAACCAAAAAACATCTCTGCCCTGAGGAAAATAAAAAGATCTCTTTTTGACTTACTCTCTGAAGCTGTCCAGGGCTGAATTGATTATCTACTTCCGTCTAGAATCACTAGAGTATTATGCAGTTTTTCCTGCAGCTTGACATGCTGTCACGACCCCGATTAGTACATGGATGTCACAGTTTTGAGGGCAGCAAGAAACACGAGGCTATTTCTTCATAAAGTATCCAGTCTTTGTCCATTTATTTGTTATAAAGCTCTGGTGGCCTGTATTCCTTTCAGGATGATTGACTGTTTTGGAAACCAATGCTCAGAAATCAATATACAAATTGAATGCTAGGAATGAAGTCACAGAATAAGGTTAAAAAATAAATAAATAACAGAGTTATGTTCACTGAGTATTATGTTCCTGGTGCTAATGAAGCCTAACTCTTTTTTTTTTTTTTTTTTTCTGTATTTCTTAATTGGATTTCTGAACTGTTCTTTGGGTCATTATTAGAAGCTGAAGCAAGCCTTCTATGTCTCTTCTCTTTCAATGGCACTAATCATTTTAATTTCTGATTCATATGCTCAGAATGTTAGAGCTAGATATGACATTCAAGGTAATTCTATAAGCCCTTGCTGTGAAAGGAATGCAGACCCACCTGTATATTTGGTCCACTTGGAATAAACACAGATGGAGGGTATTCAGAGAACACTGGAAGAGGAAAGGGGATTCCCATCAGGCAGCCAGCTCTATCAGTCAATGCTGAGGTCAAAGAACCTCTATCAGGCCACATTTCCACCACACAGAGGTGCAGGAAGGCAAATGGACATGTCCAGGGTCACAAAGCTAATTAAGCAGAAGAACTAGCACTCAGTGGGTTATTTACCGGGATGCTCTCTTATCTGTTAAAAGACATATAAGACCAGGAATGTCCTTGAAAATGCACATCATTGTCTTAGCCATAGTTCACTTGTGGGTTATATGCCTGATTTGCTTGTAAATTGACTTGGAAACATCAATCATTCTAAAATAGTAGGTTAATTTATTTTGCTGGGTGAGCAGTCCATGGTGAGAAAGCTTTGATGCTGCTGGGACTGCCCAATCCTCACTCTCTACCCCTCAGCCTCAGCACACTTGGAGGACCAGGTGAAAGGGATCTGCCTAACCCAGACCTCAATTTACAATTCCAGTTTAATCTCTGCACCCTGAACCCATGCCAACTGTATGCTTCATTCTCTCAGCTCTTTTTAAGTTTTGCCTCACTCATTAACCACATATCATACTAGGAAAAAGTGTAGATTTTGAAACCAGACTTCCTGGATCTGAATCTCAGCTGTGCCACATCTAATGACGAACTATGATTTGGCTTCCTAATCTATAAAATGGGTATGATAATAGTATATATGATATGGGTTGCTATATTTTAAAATTTATTATGTTAGAGGTATTTAGAACAGTGTTAAAAAGCCAAGATATCACTTTGTTGACAAAGTTCCATCTACTCAAAGCAATGGCTTTTCCAGTAGTCATGTGTGAATGTGAAAGCTGGACCATAAAGAAAACTGAGCGCTGAAGAACTGATGCTTTTGAACTGTGGTGCTGGAGAAGACTCTTGGAGTCCCTTGGACTGCAAAGAGATCAAACCAGTCAATCCTAAAGGAAATCAACCCTGAATATTCATTGGAAGGACTGATGCTGAAGCTAAAGCTCCAATACTTTGGCCACCTGATGCAAAGAATGGACTCATTTGAAAAGACCCTGATGCTGGGAAGATGGAGAACAGGAGGAGAAGGGAACAACAGAGGATGAGATGCCTGGATGGCACACCCACTCAACGGACATGAGTCTGAGCAAACTCCAGGAGCTGGCAATGGACAGGGAGGCCTGGGGTGCTACAGTCCATGGGGTCGCAAAGAGTCAAACACGACTGAGCGACTAAACTGAACTGAAAGTATATTCTCACCTATAAGCCTGCAGATAATAATAATAATAGCAACAACAACACTTACTTATCAAGCAGTAAATGCTTGATAAGTAAGTAAATGATATCAAGCAGTGTAAATGCTTTACACACATTACTCCAGTTAATCACTGTAACTCTTCACATGCTACCAATATTATCCTCTTCTCCCCTACCCTGTATTTTTTTGGCAGGTAAGAAAGCTAAGGTCTCAAATATAAGAAGCAGAGTCAGGACTTGTACCAAGATCTGTCTTGATATCCTCCCCATCTTTCTGAGAAAAGAGCTTTAGAGTTCTCTTACAGCTCTTTTATTTCAACAGACTGCCTTACCTCCCATGCAGGTCAGGAAGACTGGGATCCCCACCCAGGGTGATGAGCAGCAGCAGGAAGGGAAGGGTCTCTCCGGGAAAGTGTGAGGAATAAGATGATGACACCATTACTGTCTTAACCAGCCACCCCATTGTGTCACATGGTACCTATGTGGGCTATACTGCTAAGGGCACCCCAACTCCTTACTTATTTGAGAACCATATCGGGAAATATTCTGGTTCCAGCCAAGGTGGTACTATTCGTAATCTCAATGTCAGTAGTTCTTGGAGTCATTTATTTCTATCCCAGCCTGTAGGGTAAAGGGAACATCTCTTTCATTTCCTGATTAGGGAAAAAATTATGGTTTTACTCCGTTCCTTCAGAGCCTATAATAGCCAGTATCTTACACTCTTGCCCCATACTCATCTATTCATCCATGTCAAAAATGTACCTTCCATTAGTCTAAAATGGTGCCTTCAGTGGAAGGCTTGGGGCTGAAGGGCCAGGGGAGGAAGAGAAGGGAAGTCTCTGAGTTTGCTAGAGGAACACCGTGAACTGCCTTGTAACCACTCCTGTACACCTGCCCACACCTGTATCTCCCGGGCGGCTCTGCATCTGCCTCCCTCACTCCCCCACAGGACCACAGAGCCTTTCCTCAGCACCTCCCAGGATAGCCTTGGGGTGCTCCTGTGAAATGCAGCCTTACAGCACAGCCTCTGTTTTTCTCAAAGACCGACCGTAGTACCCACACTGGGCTTGGCTCATGGAGCTAAACTTAGAAAGGGGAACAGCCTGGGATGGATAAATATTCAAACTATTGTACAATTGCGCTCATTTCATATGCTAGCGAGGTAATGCTCAAAATCTTTCAAGTTAGGCTTCAACAGCATGTGAACTGAGAACTTCCAGATGTACAAGCTGGATTTAGAAAAGGCAGAGGAACCAGAGATCAAATTGGCAACATCCGTTGAATCACAGAAAAAGCAAGAGAATTTCATAAAAATGTCTACTTCTGCTTCATTGACTATGCTAAAGCCTTTGCTTGTGTGGATCATAACAGACTGTGGAAGATTCTTCAAGAGATGGGAATACCAGATCACCTGACCTGCCTCCTGAGAAATCTGGATGCAGGTCAAGAATCAACAGTTAGAAATGGACATGGAACAACAGACTGGTTCCAAATTGGGAAGGAGTATGTCAAGGCTGTATATTGTCACCCTGCTTATTTAACTTATATCCAGAGTACATCATAAGAAATGCTGGGCTGGATGAAGCACAAGCTGAATCAGGAGCGCAAGAAGAAATATCAACAACCTCAGATATGCAGATGATACCATCCTAATGGCAGAAAGTGAAGAGGAACTAAAGAGTCTTTTTTATAAAGGTGAAAGAAGAGAGTGAAAAGCTGGCTTCAAACTCAACATTCAAAAAACGAAGATCATGGCATCCAGTCCCATCACTTCATGGCAAATAGATGGAGAAACAGTGGAAACAGTAAGAGACTATTTTCTTGGGCTCCAAAATCACTGTTGACAGTGACTGCAGCCCTGAAATTAAAACGCTTCCTCCTTGGAAGAAAAGTTATGACAAATCTAGACAGTGTATTAAAAAGTAGAGACATCTCTTAGCCATCGAAAGTCCATCTAGTCAAAGCTACAGTTTTTTCCAGTAGTCATGTACAGGTGTGAGTTGGACCATAAGGAAGGCTTAATGCTGAAGAACGGATGCTTTCAAACTATGGTGCTGAGAAGACTCTTGAGAGTCCCTTGGACTGCATGGAGATCAAACTAGTCAGACCTAAAGGAAATCAATCCTCAATATTCACTGGAAGGACTGATGCTGAAGCTGAAGCTCTAATACTTTGTTCACCTGATGTGAAGAGCTGACTTATTGGAAAAGACCCTGATGCTGGGAAAGACTGAGGGCAGGAGGAGAAGGGGATGACAGAGGATGAGATGGTTGGATGGCATCACCGACTCAATGGACATGAGTGTGAGCAAACTCTAGGAGACAGGGAAGGACAGAGGAGTCTGCCATGCTGCAGTCCATGGGGTCACAAAGAGTGGGACACAATTTACTGACTGACAAATTAAAAATCTCCCCATGTCCACTATCATATTTAGCTGTCAAAGTATTATAGGGTGTCAGAGAAGCTGAAGTTGAATGTTTATTATATCAAGAGTGGTGGGGAAAAGGGATAAGAATCTGAAAAGGAACATATAACTGAATCACTTGGCTATATACCCAGAACTAACACAAGACTGCAAATCAACTATAATTAAAAAAAAAAAAAAAGAGAGCAGTGGAAAAGCTGTTTGAAGAAAGGCAAGTACAGCTCCAGTGGCCAGGGAAGATAGAAACCCTGGTGTGCAGCTCAGGGATTGATGGAAGAAAGATAAATAGGCAAGTACTGTTTCTAGGGGCAGTGGAAGAAAGAGGGAGCTTGGCAAGTGGGCCTCAGACATAAGCCTTAACCCAAGGTGCCCTTGTCCCATCCCAGCCTGTCTGGAGCTATCCTACATTCTCCTAACATCCTTTGCTCCTTCTTTGCTGGGCACTTCACCTCAGTCCCTGCAGCCTCCATCATCCACCCCTGCTTAGCACTACGTGCAAGTGAGGAGGGAGGGAGTTGGCTCTTCACAATTCTAAGTTGTGCTCTGAACATACCTTCCTTTAGAAACATGGTCACATGTGGTACTTGGCATCTGAGGAACTTTTTAGTAGTATGCTTCAGTTGTTACAGGATCAGTAAGGGTTGGTGTGGGGCTCTGATTTGTTAGTGGGTACTGCTGGTACCCTTCTCAGATCCCTTTCTCGGGCTGTGTCAGTTACTAAATGCAGGTGCCTCCCTCTCAGAGAATCCTCTTTGCCCTTGGGGAATAGGAGATGCCATGCCTTAGGTGTTACCACCAACCCACAGCCAATGAGTGACTGATAATAGGAGTGTAAAAGGCCAGTCTCTTTGTGCCAAGGGACCAACTCTGCAGCCCAGTTCCTGCTCTAGACTACCCCATAGGATCATGCTGGAGCTGGGCTCCTTCTGAAGCACAGAATCCCTGCCTCAGGCTCTACTTCCAGAGAACCTGATCTAATATACATGCTCATCTTGTGTTTACTAGAGGTTCTTTATTGTCACCATCGCCGTACATCTCTGGGGAAACCAGGGGTGAGAAGAGGAACAGCTTGACAGGACCCTAACCAAACTGCGACGTATAATCCAACTCAGTGTATAATATTCCAGTTGTCGATGGTCAGTTACTAAGTCGTGTCTGACTCTTTGCCACCCCATGGACTGCAGCATGCCAGGCTCCTCTGTCCTCCATTATCTCCCAGAGTTTGCTCAAATGCATGGCCATTAAGTTGGTGATGCCATCCAACCATCTCATCCTCTGCTGCTCCCTATTCCTGGGCCTACACCTAATATCTGCCCTTCTGCTAACATTAACAGTCCACCTTCTACCAAATTTGAAATGAAGATTTATTTTGTTCATACTCTAATTTTTCTCTTCTTACAGAATATGATTATACTTGTTAAAAGAATTGGATGTGCAGCATTTATTATTAATCAATACATGTTAGTTCTTTCAGATGTTGCTGAGTCTAAATTATTTTATACTAATTATTCTTACTATGATCATATAAATCTCACATTTTAAATTTATTGTTGGGCTGTTTCCTTTCCAGGAACTATAAACTCTATTATTGTCCATGACTGGGTCCTTGATAAGGAGGCTCTGGTTAAACCAGCAGTGTTATAAACAGATCAGATGTCCAATTTGCAATTAATAAAAATATACAATTGAATACATGAAGGCAAAGCAGAAGATAATTTAATCTTCCTGCTATAATTCAGAGTCATATGAGATCATCATTATAAACCCCAATTATAGCACTGGAGACATGGAGGGAGTCGGTGAGTGGCATTCAGGCTAAAAGAATGTCAGACAGTTCAGATTTTACTGCACATATTTACAAAGGTACAACTTCATAACATCAGGCACGGCATTCACTGTTTTCCCCCAATATCCTAATCCCAGTATAGGCTCTTGTTGAGCTAGTCTCAGCTGACTAAATCCACTCTTCTAGCCTATAATTAAAAAAATAAGAAAACTTTCATGGGATTATCCTCTCAAAAACTTCTACCTAAATAAGAAGCCAATCACATTTTAAATCCTATTTCTAAATATATTTGCATTTATTTCTTTTGATATACCCTGTTAAAATTTCCTTTTATAGTTTATGCTTTTTCTTTTTATACTGCATTTCACTGATTAATAAAATATATTATTTTATTAAATAATAATGTGCCCCATCATATTATTAGAGGGTCTTTTAAGGAGCTGTTTATGATTTGGTATCTAAATGTTTTATTATTTTTTAAACAAGAAACTATCATTAAATTAAAAATTCTTATAGATCTGAGAATTGTTGGTTGTTTCTAAAAAGGCCCTTTATGTTGGTCAAATAAATCACAATAATTATAGATCTTTGCTGTGTTTCAGTATGTGTACAAGATATTCATTAGGAATGGTAAAGAAAACCACATTTAATTGCTTTCTATACACATACTGAAGAGGAGGGATTTTTTTTTTTCCTTCTAAACTTGTCAGTAACCGTGGCTAAATGCAGGCTTGGTAAGTGTCTGAAAAACTCTAAATGATCCCATTTGCACAAATTTTAGTAGATGACCTCAGGCTTCTAGGTAGCCTTGATGTCACAAGACTGGAGTTGTAACTCCAGCTATTACGTCTGTGTTTCAGGCAAGAATAGTGCTTGAGTCAGCCGTGCTTATAAATGAGGACACACAAATGAGTTTTCCTGGAAGGCCCATACAACACCTTCCGTCCACAGGGCCAAAACTTAGTAACCCCTATCTGCAAGGAAGGCTGTGAGAGAGAGCTCACTGAGCACAAAATCAGGTTTCTATTTCTAAGAAAGGAGTGGAGAAAGAGAATGGGATAGGCAACTAGCATTACTTGCCTCTTTTCTTCTTTTAGAACCGCTTTTCTCAGATGGACTGTGAGCTCACAGAAGGCTGAGATTATGTCATGTCAATCTATGTAAGCTCAGAACCTAGCACAATACCATATTTATTATGCTTTTGTTATGTTTATTATTTAAGGAAATGGAACCCTCTGCTCGTAATGCATTAGAAAGATGATCCAAGGCAAATATAACATGAGCAGGTGACATGAGTTTACTGCATTTATACTGTCATTCATTCATATCACTGTTATTTCAACTCGTATTAATTGAGCTCCCAGTCTGAGCCAGGCCTGTGTCATGCACGGGGGATACATGGACAAATACAAGATAGCCCCTGGCTTTAAGAAGAGGGTTGGGGAGCGAGGTTGGGGAGTAGAGGGAGGCTCCACTGGTAAACAAGCAATTTCAGGGTCACATGGTAAGAGAACCTAGGAGTGGTCCTGAGCCACTGGTTGAGATTAGGCAGCTGTAAACTACTCTGGGTAAAACACAGAGTGTGGAACGAAGGAGGGGAAAAGAAGGAAAAACAGTGGAGTTAGATAATAATGGAATGTCTAAGTTAAAGTCCACAATTCACTCCTTCCAGCACACATACCTTCTTCGTGACAAAAATGTTTGTTTCTCCCTTGGGACTTCCTCCAGACACGTGGCTCTTAATGGATCTGACCCACTGACAAGCTTCTTCTGGCCTAAGCCATAGACACGACTGTGTTTCATGGGCCTTATCTGAGCACAGTACAACTGTCTTCCCAGCGTCCCATCTTACAAGGTGGTGCTCTGGTGGACCAGTTTGGGAAATGCTGGCCTAGATACATATTTCTCTAGCTTAGCCATATGATTCCATAGACACAATAAAAAGAGTTGCCAGGGATTTCCAGAGAAAGGAATTTATTTCCATGAACTGCACATGTGAACTTAGTGTGCTAACACCTTGGGTTTCAGTTATATGGGTCACCAAAAGGAAAGAGGTTTTATTAATGAGGTATCATTTTAACAACCACACAGTCAAAAAAGTTATTCAGATGACAGTTTTACTAGTAATGAAGACAGTATCTTTTCTTTCTGCAAATAACTCAATTCAGTTCATGACATATATGGCTAGAAATGTATCTACATCAATTCCTACTTTCTTTGCCTAGCCCAGAGAAAGAGCTGTCTTTCTAACCATGAAGCAGAAGTCATAAAAGAGAGATCTGAAGATTCTATTCTGTGGCCTTGAAGATGGAGAAAGAGACCATAAGCCAAGAGATGGAGAAACTAGAAGAGGCAACTAAGTGGACTCTCCCCTAGAGCCTCCAGGACAAACAACAGCCCACATTTTGATTTGGGGATTTCTGATCTCTGGAGCTATAATAACACATTCTTATAGCCTCTAAGTTTGCGGTTAACTTGTTTACAGATAGCAGCAGGAAACTAATAACACATACAACGTAACTCTAGGTGCTGTTGACTAGTTCATTTGCACTGATTCAGGAAAGAGGAGACATATGTCTCTCTCCCTTGGGATTCTCCTCTTTTCTGAATTCACCCTCTCAGATTCTTCTCTTGCATATAAAATCTGACTGTGTCACAGGGCTTTAAGTGCATGAATACTCACTTATTCGAGTTAGGTTACTTTCAGGGAATATAATTAGAGACCAGAAATAAGGGTTGTTTACAAATCCTGCCAAGGACATTTGGTGTGATCTCAGGAAGGCTTAACAGGGATGTGATTTACAGCTAAGAAAGCTCAAAACAAATTATACTATACGCTGAACAAAGAATGAATTAACCACATGGGGCTAAGGTAGGGAAGAGATTTGTCTCGATTTATCCAGGCTGGACAGTGGTAAGTTCACTGGCATCTGTAGCCACCAAAAAGGCAACACATGGGCATGAGGACAGCTCAACAGGTTCCTGGCCTAGTAAGTGCTTCTCTTAAACAGTGGACACAGTTACTCAATCATCATAAATTTCATCTTGATTTACATGCTGGTCGTATGAAAGGTGGTTGTCATGGGTCAGTCAACTTGTTCACCTCTGGACAAATGATAAAATCGAGGTCAGCACCCTTCTGGTGATCAACAGAAATAAGATTAAGGTCCTTCTACTTGGTAAGATCTGGAGCCCAGGTTCAACGATAACCCCACCCCATACTGTTATCACTCACCCCTGTTTCAGGACCTCCATAAAAGAAGGACAACTATTCCAGCAAAACAAGGGAGGCAGGTTCTACAAAAGAAGGAGGGGTCCACACTGGCAAATGCCACATGGGGGCTGAATTTTTCCATCACATTTGGCAATCAGGCAGTGACTGATGTTATTCAGCGGAGTGAAAGGTTGACAAGCGAATGAAAGCTTAAGAAATGTTAACATTAAGGCTGGAAAACTTCTCTGAGAAGAGGATCCCATGCCCTCCATCTTTTAAAAAGTTCCCCTGGGTTTTACACTTGAATCATAGAGAACTCTTCTTGTCCCCAAATCCTCCAACTGTTGATGAGCCAAATTTGAGTCTTACCTTCTCTCTCTCCTCAGTTCACCTCCGAAGCAGAGGAACTAATGAGCTGTGCAAGAGCTAAAGGTCAAAAAAACAAGAGGAAGAAACAAAAAGTCTACCAACCCAAACTCCAAACAAGTCAAGCCCTGAGTAAGGTGAGCGGTCACAAGCTGTGCTTCAAATGTAATCATTCCGGTTTCAATTATTAAAAAACCAACAAAAAAACGAGTGTCTGGAGAATCAAAAGGGGCACTTTATCTTCGGAATGCTTCCTTGCGTCTCATTCACCATCTATCCTCATACCATCTCCCTCCAAACTGAAAGCCCTTCCTGAGTTGTGAGCTTGTGTGACTACAAGTCTGAACCAAAGACCGAATTTTGTCCGGTGACTAGAGTAACCGCATGCCACAGAAAAGAGGTGGAACAGTGAAGACGAAACATACATGTGCGTTTCCAAATAAAAACACCGCTCTCCTTCCTTGACGATGTGCTCTATTCAAAGGTAGACGTGTGTAGGGGCTGGGGTAGGGTGGGGGAGCGGTTTTCTGAATCTGAGCCCAGCTTTTTCTAAACTTGGTTACTCACGTCTGATTCATTCGCTGTGTTTTTCGTCTCCTGTCTCTGTCATTGCCTGCTGCTGAGAAGGGGGTCGCTGAATCACTGCCACTGCAGATGAAAAGCAATTCAGACCCTCAGTCCTGGGGGGATGGAAGGGCCCTTTTTTTTTTTTCCCTTTCTTTTTTTCTAACAGAGTCTGCAGAAAAAGCCTCCTACTTTCCGGGGTGACCGAGGAGGGCAGTTTTACAAGTCTCACCCCTGGGCGATGGAAGATTTTGCTCCGTGAGAGTCAGCGAGGCACCGTGTCTGGCTCTCGGGCCCACCGGGCCTCGGTGGGCGGGGGTGCGTCGCGGGCCGGGTGGCGCGGGGGCCGAGCCGGCGAAGGGGGCGGGGGCCCGAGCGGCCGGGCCGCGCTCCCCGCCGCTTTAAAAGATCCCACAATGCAGCGCTGGCGTCCCAGTTCCGTTACACTGTCTCTCCCGGCGCCGGCGAACCGGCGAGGCGCGGGAGGGGCAGCCGGGGAGCGGCGGCTGTAACCCGAGCGCCCGGCCGAGGGGGGCGCCCCCGCGCCGCCGCTCTCGCGGGCTCAGTCCGCGGCCCGGCGAAGGGGCGGAGCCGCCTGCCGCCCGGCCCGGCCCGGCCCCCAGCCCGGCCCCCCGCCCAGAGGCACCGGCCGCGGGAGCCAGCCGGCCGCCGAGTCCGCCGCCCGCGTTCGTCCGGCGCCCCTCACCGCGCCCGGCGCCCAGCTGCTCGCCGATCCTCACCGGCCGGCCCGCTCGCGGTCATCTGCGCGGCGCTGGGAGCAGCTCCCGCCGGCGGCGCCGCGGCTACCCGCGCGCTCGCACGCCCCGGCACTCCGCCCGGGGCGTCCGCGCTCACCTAGCCGGCCCGTAGGTGCGCGGAGAGGGCGCGCCGCGAAGCCGGGGCCTCCCGCCGGTGCGGGGCGGGCGGCCGGCGGAGCGCCGGGGACCGAGGCGCGCGGAGCTGCGCGGCCGGGGACCGGCGCTGGGCGGCCGCTGGGCTCCGGCCGCCGCCGCGTCCCCAGCGCCCCAGCTGGCCCCGCGGGGCGGCCTGCGGGGGCGGCGCAGTTGCGAAACTGAGTAAGTATTAACTTTACTGGGCGGCCGCAATCTCTGGGCAGCGTCCGGGGACCCCTCCCTCCTCCTCCCGGAGCCTTTGGGCTCTCCCTTCCCCGCCCCTCTCTCTGCACCTCGGGTTTCCTCGCCGGATCACCTCCAGCCCCGCCGCCGCCGCGGGCTCCGGCTTCCTGCGGTTCACCTTTTGCCTGCTGTCTCCCCCTTTGCGCGTTCTCTCCGCCGCAGACCCGCGCCTTGACCAAGACAACGAGGTGGTTCCCAGCCTCTCTGTTTCCTCCCAGTGTCCTTGGCCGGGGAGTTTAGAGGCCACTTTTGTTGGGAAGGGAAACGTATGTCTGGCTTCTTTAATATTTTTCTCTCTGAATGGAAATCGGATGCTCGCTTGCCCAGCGTCGGCTTGGTGAAAGCTTCTTTCTTTCCTCTAAAACGATGATTGGTTTACAGGTTTTTAAATGTTGTTTGAACAATTAACCATCCTCTGTTCCTATTCCCGCTTTCCTCCAACCCGTCTGGGGAGGGGAGTCCAGATGAGGGGACTTTCAAAGTAATTCCGGTTTTCAACTAGAAACTTTGAGAGGATTCGTCGCGGAAAGCTTAGTAAGATTGAACCTAAAGGGACGTGAGCTTTGAATGTGAGGTCCACGGGTGGCACAGTGTCTTACAACCCGAGAACCTGGACTCCTAATCGAGTGTTGCGTTGTTATTTTAGCATCCTAGAGCCGCCTGGGGTTGCTAGACCACTACTTTCTCAGCATCAAACGGCATCTTGAGCAGTGCAAGCGTCGGATGTAATTGTCAACTGATCTTTAGGCTTTCAAACGGGAAGTAGATGCAGGGCACGTTTCATAGCTGACTTAAACCCGTCAGGTTAGCGCAGTCAATACATGGAAGCATTGCATTTTTGGGTTTTGTTTTTGTTTTTAACCCTCCAGCCTGGTGACAGCGAGGACGAACATTTATGGGTTTTCCAGTATAATGTGGCTCAGCAGTTCTTCGTCAGATCTGTTTTGTCTGCAGGAAGCCCCTTTAAATATGTATAGATCTCTAATTTTGTGTCGATTGGATTAACTACCCATTCTGGTAGGAGGCCCCAGGTAGTCTTTTATTTTTGCTATTTATTTTCTTTTTTCTTAAGTCTGTCTCATGTCTGGTCTGCCAAGAGTTGGCAGTCATGTTGTGAAGGAACAGAAAAATGGGAAGCTTTCTTGATGGATTTTCAGCATCCCATCCTTTGCCTGGGCGAGGCAGCAGTGAATGCCAGCTAGCCCTCTGCGGGGAAGTGCTGAATGGACCCGAGAATCAGGAGGCAGGACAGAGAAGAGCTCTGTAGTTTTGGAGGGTGGTCTGTGTGAGATGTTATCTTCTCTCTGGCATATTAATTGGACTTTTAATCATGTTTATCCCCATGGGGAACTGTCCCCAAACCATAAACATTACGTGTGACCATCCCCCACTTAAAGACCAAATGTGATTTGATGGTTATTCTTTTGGAGGATCAGACCCAACAAAAATAAAATTTGTAATGTAGATGGTAAAAACCTTCCAAAAATCTCCCTGTCCTCATTTTCTCTTCTTTTAAGAGTCTCAAACTGGTGCTCTCAATAAGAGACAGTTGGCAGTAATGCTTTGAATTCTTTCCAGGTTCATTGATGATGCCTAATTTGGGGGCTTCAGTAGCTAAAGGGGGACATCTGAGAGGGAGTAAATCATGAGACTGTGCAGAGAGGAAAGGCATTTCAGTTTGCTGAAGTGTCAGCATGCTGCAGGGAAAAGCAATTAAAAAGAAGGGAAAATGTTTAGATTGCTTCAAGGGTACATGTTTCTTGAATTTGGCATTTGATTGAGATATTTGGGAATTGCAGATTTTAGATTATAAGGTTGTGGTATCATTTCCTTTGCCTAAAATTTTATTTTTATTAAGGTTTCGATTTTTTAATGTGAATCTCAATGCTTGGCCTTTGTAGCCTCTGTGCTGGGTGGCTTGTGTTAATTTTTGACTTGAATGCCTTGGCCATTTTGAGCTGTGATAAGGGTTTGAGAGTTTCTTACTCATTAATTGGTCTATCTTATGTTGATATAGGTAATGACTTGAGAGTAAAAATATTGTTCATCATTGAATATTACTGCTCTTTTCATTATGGTTGATTCCTGGAATAATGACTTTGCTTGTTTGTTGTACGGCATTAAGGTCCCAGATATCTTGCTAGTGTTTAAAACATTGCAAAAATCTTTGCAGGTAGAAATGGAGCGGGGATGAGAGTGAGACAGGAAAGCACTGTGCAGCAGGACTCTGAGGATATGGATTTTAAAACTATCGTATCACCTGTTTACTTTCCTAGAATGCTAGCTTGCTCCAACCCTAAATAGATTTCAAAATTCAGAGTGCAGAGGTAGTTTCCAAGAGCTCCCTATAGTGGAAAGAATGCTTATCCCATAGCCAGCCAGCCAGACTCAGGTGGTAAGTGTAACTTTGTTACTCCAGCTGAGTAAGCTTGGCCCAGCTGCTTCCACATCTGTGAGCTACAGTTTGCTTTCTGTAAAATGGGGATATCATTAGTAAAAGAGATGCCTGACACATCTTAACCAATAAATGGCAGCATCTGCAACAAAAACCAAGCTCAGGATTACTCCACTTTTCAGACTGTTCCTCCTCCGTTTTTCATCTCATCTACCTAATGAGTGGCTCAGGCTGGAGTCATCTTCCACTAGATCTTTTGTTCTGTCACCCCCACCTAGCCAGTTTGTCACAAAGTCCTGTCTACTTTTTCTGGCATAATCTCTTTGAAACCTGATTTTCAGTCTCCATTGGGCTCCCATCTTAGTTCAAGCCACCGTCCTCATTCCCCACTGCAGAGATCTGCCACTCAGGCTCTGCCCTCCTTCTAGCCCTTCTTCCCACCAGCAGCCAGAAAGGGAAAAAAGAAGTCACTTGCTGTTTAAAGTCTTCAGAGCTCTTCTTGGGGTAAAATATAAAATCTGCAAGGTCACGTGTGGCTTGGCAGCGTCCCCCATCATCGTCTCTGGTCAGCCACAGGATCCAACTCTACAGCCAGCTCAGCTAGGGCTGCCGCTGGTGGTCTGTTTCAGGATCACCCCCTCGAGGAATTTCGTATCCTCTATGCTGGTTCTGATATCCTCTATAAAGGTCTTCTCTGAGAAGGCCACTCTTAAAGTCATGCAACTTAGAACCCCTTTATTGTCTCCCTCATAGAGTCAGCTTTTCCTTCTTAATGCTTACCACAATTTATAATTATTATTTGTCTCATGTTTCTCTCATGCCTTTGAGAGCAGAAATAATGCCTGGTTTATTCACTAGTCTATAGATACCAGTGCTTCTTGTGTGTATAGTAAATGCTTAATAAATATTATTGTAATGAATAAGATAGTAATACAAGTTGTGATTAAATGTTTAATAAATATTATTGTAATGAATAAGATAGTAATACAAGTTGTGATTTGTATATTGATTGCCTTCTTTATCACTGTTAAACCTACTTCTCCTAACACAAAAGCCAGGCTTGGTTATCTCCTACATTCCTTCTTTGCTGGTTTTATGTGTACGGTGAAATAACCTTTGCACATATCAGGTAAAATGAATACATTGAGGCTCTGTGGAAAATTCTAAATAAACTGAGACACCATTTAATTAGTGTTACTCTTGTGATTTTCTGTAGATAATCCTTTTTTCTAAGTACATCATTAAAGGGATTAGGTTGTTTTTTTTTTTTCTTTCAGTAATCCTGTGCTGAGAAAAAACCTTACCATGTCATATTACTTTGCATGTCATGTGATATAACATGTTAGTCAGCAGCTGTGGATTACATGGTGATCGAATTCAAAGGAAGGAAGGACAAATTGGTAGAAAAAGGAGAGTTATAGACTTGAAGATGGCCAATACTGTCCAGCTGTTGCTGTAACTTGTATAAATAACTAGGTATTGCTTGGCCATTTAGTTAAGGTAGAGAGGTAGTTGCTTAAAAATGGGAGCCACCTAGAGGTGTGGAAGTTCTTTTTCCCCCTCTCTAAAGCATTCCTTATTCTAGCCAAAAAAGTCTCATGACTTTCCAAGGCCAAGGAAGGCTTAAAGCTTTGAGTGTTTTTGTCATGTGGTTGCTCTTTACAAAATATTCACTTGATGCACTATGACTCTGAAGTATTTATGTCTTTATTAATGTTTCTGGCCTCTACTTCTTGCATAATCACCCACATGTTCTTTTGACTTTAGTTTTTTAGGACTTTGATTTCCTTTTAGAACTTACCCCCTCACACCCTCAGCATGTAGTAATTCCAGTTCTTTCCCAATTTTGTATCTGGTAGGTCACCAAGTATACAGGGAACTTAGGAGTTGATTGTAGGATTTATTTCTTTGCACTCAAACTCTAGTTTTCCCCCAAATGTTCTGTGTCTTTGTGGTTTGGACCCTGAGTTTTTGCCACCTAAAAGCTGGATGCCCTCAGGTGGGGAGAGTAGAACAAAGGAGATTAAAGCATTTTGAACCTCCTGTTATGTGCCAAGCTCTGGGCTAGGTGCTCTTACGGAAGAGAAGTGGGTAGTTTACCTGGTTAACATCATGAAAAGATATCTTCAGCTTTTCATACATGGGCTTCACTCAAGGAGATTGTTCTTGTCGTTCCCTCATTTTCCCATCTTTTATTTTCTAGTCAGGAAGGCATGACAAGTAGAAATGCCCTCTCTAGCCAGATCCTTTTCCTCACCTTGATCCTTATTTAGACCTGCTTTTCCTTGTATAAAAATACTGGGAGTGGGACTGAAGAGGGGTGCATGCTGTGACATGCTTTTGTGGGAAGGCTCTGTGCCCCAGGATGCTCGCACCCTGTGTGTGTGTGTGTGTGTGTGTGTGTGTGTGTGTGTCTGTCGTGTGCACACTATCATGTCTGACTCTTTGCGACCACATGGATTGGTAGCCTGCCAGGCTCCTCTGTCCATGAGATTTTTCAGGCAAGAATACCCGAGTGGGTTGCCATTCCCTTCCTCAGGGGATCTTCCTGACCCAGGGATCGAACCTGTGAATCCTGCATTAGCAGAGGATTTTTTACCATTCGCACCACTTGACCTCCAGCCACCCTGTGCTGGAGAAGAAAGTTACTGTTGAAGCCCTTGTATATACATATTTACTAGCTACTCTGCATGACCTTGGAGCCCAGAAAAGGTCATGCAGAGTAGCCAGTAAACATGACTTTATTTTTCTGGGCTCCAAAATCACTGCAGATGGTGATTGCAGCAAAGAAATTAAAAGATGCTTACTCCTTGGAAGGAAAGTTCTGACCAATCTAGACAGCATATTAAAAAAAGCAGAGACATTACTTTGCCAACAAAGGTCCATCTAGTCAAGGCTATGGTTTTTCCAGTGGTCATGTACGGATGTGAGAGTTGGACTATAAAGAAAGCTGAGTGCCAAAGAACTGATGCTTTTGAACTGTGGTGTTGGAGAAGACGCTTGAGAGTCCCTTGGACTGCAAGGAGATCCAACCAGTCCATCCTAAAGGAGATCAGTCCTGGGTGTTCATTGGAAGGACTGATGTTGAAGCTGAAACTCCAGTACTTTGGCCACCTGATGTGAAGAGCTGACTCATTGGAAAAGACCCTGATGCTGGGAAAGATTGGGGGCAGGAGGAGAAGGGGATGACAGAGGAAGAGATGGTTGGATGGCATCACTGACTCAATGGACATGGGTTTGGGTGAACTCCGGGAGTTGGTGATGGACCGGGAGGCCTGGCGTGCTGCGTTTCATGGGGTCGCAAAGAGTCGGACACGACTGAGCGACTGAACTGAACTGAACTGCATGACCTTGAAGTTGCCGAAAGCGTTTTAGCACCAATAGCATTTATTACCTATTTATTTCACAGCCTTGCTATGGATTTAGAAGACTTATTTTTGGCAATTTTATTTTTTTTGGTCACATTCAGATATATCACAGATCTCACTGCATTTAACTCCAGTGCTGTCCAAGTTTTATGCATGAAGAAAGGCATTTTCTCATTCAGAAGTATATGTTTTATTCTTTGTTTTGATAAGAAATCAGATAAAAATACAGGTTTTAACAAGAGAGTTTTGATAGTTTTCCATGAGGTTTTATTCATGTGGGCAATATATTTTGTCACTCTCATTTACTGTCATTGGCTTCTGAGTGCTAAATCATGTTCATCTTTTAATAATAGTAATTTTCATATTGGAAAATCAAAAATAACTTAAGATTACGTTATTCTTCTAAATATAAGTTTATACATTGAAAAAGTTAGGGGGACTTCCCTGATGGGCATGGTTAATGCACCTTCCAATACAAAAGAGTTTGATCCGTGGTTGGGGAACTAAGTAAGATGCCATAGGGCAGCTCCTCGTGTTATATTCTACTGAGTAATAACATACAATGCATATTGGAAAGAGTACCACTTCAGTTAAAAGCCAGGCTGGACCTGGGTAGCCTTAGAAAAGTTATGATTCTGGCCCAGCCTCATGTCTCCCAGTCTTTAAATGGGGCTACTGATTTGCCACTCAGGGCTGGTTTGGAATAAAAGAGATGTCTGTGTGTATGTGGAAATGAAAGTATGTGAAGTGTCTCAGTGAGGAGTTGGCGCCTTTCCCCTCACCCAGTTCTACTGAACTGTGTCTGAACTGGAGGTCTGGACAGGCCTCAGGGCTCTTTGGAGAGGCCTAGTTCTAAGTCCTCTGCAGCCTGTCCAGATCGATGGTCAGGGAGCACCTGAGTTAGAGAGAACACTGTCAGTGTCAGTCATCCAGGGTGGGAGTGGAAAGTTTGCTAGTTGACATGGGCGGCCCTCCCCACCCCCACAGTCTGGAGGCAGCCATCCCCACAGCCTTCTCCACTGGTAACCCTTCCACTCATTGAATTTCTTTTTCTTTTCTTTCTTTTTTTTAAAAAAACATTTATTTATTTGGCTGTGCCAGGTCTTAGTTGTGGCATGTGGGATCTAGTTCCCTGACCTGGGATTGAACTCCGGCCCCTGTATTGGGAGCGCAGAGTCTTAGCCACTGGACCACCAGGGAAGTCCCTCATTAAATTTCTATCTCACTTTTCCTTGACTCCTTATCCTCAGCCTGGAAAGAACATGCCCAAGTCTCTCTTGACTTTCCTGCTCCTTCTGTCTCCTTTCACAGCCT
The DNA here is from genome assembly GCF_019923935.1 of Bubalus bubalis. Taxonomy (NCBI): domain Eukaryota; kingdom Metazoa; phylum Chordata; class Mammalia; order Artiodactyla; family Bovidae; genus Bubalus; species Bubalus bubalis. Next base: position 35,861,766 of record NC_059160.1, read on the forward strand.
ACTTCTTACAGGAGTTGTCTGTGTTTACTACTTCTGCTACATCACCTGCCAAGTCACTCTCCAAAGGTGCCATTTCTTAGAAGCATTTTTTGCCACAGGCACCAATATCCTAGTTGCCAGAATCAATGGGAGCTTTTCAATATGAAAACCCCAATACGACCAAAGTTCTCTGTAGCATGTTTACACTATTGACCTCTCTCTCTTTGCTTTGAAACTTCTCCTTGGCTTCCTTGTCAATGCTCTTTCTTTGTTCATTCATTTATTCATTCGTTCAAAAATAAACTGCATACCCTTCCATGTGTGGGGCTGTACTAGAGCACAAAACACACGGACTCCAGTTCTCATGAAAAGTGTGCTCTGCTAGGGGGGGTTAGATAATAAATGAATGAGTAATTGTACACTCATTTTACAATGATAAATGTTTTGGAGGAAAAAATATAGGAGGGTGGAGGAATTGAGAATACTAGGGTGGGAGCAGAGATGTAATCTGGTATTGGATGGGCAAGAAGTCCTCACTGAGGAGAGCACATTTGAGTAGAGACAGTAATGAAGTGAAGGTGCCAACCCTGTAGCTGTCTGGAGGAAGATACTCTCCAGGTTGAGGGAACAGTGAGTGCAGAGACCCTGGAGCAGGCACATATGGGGTGTGCCCATCAGAGTAGCCAGACCAGTTGTAGGAGATGAAGGAAAAGAGGTAGTGGGGACCCCTGTACTAGGGCTTTATTGGCCGTAACACAGATTTTGGTTTTTACTCTTGGGTAAGAAGACAGTTGACAGTCTTGAACAGAGGAATGAATGAATTGGAGAGTAACATGGAGTAGTCGGCAAGAACATGAACTCTGGGGCTGGCTGGCTGGGTTGAAATCCCAGCCCTGCACGTACTGGCTCTGTGCCCTTGGAGTAGTCTGATAACTTCTGCGCCTCACTGGTAGAGTTGGATTAGGAATGACACCTATCTCCCAGTGTTCTGAGTATTCAGTGAGTTCATGCTTGTAAAGAACAGAGCATGGCAGATTGTAAACACTGTAAAGGGTTAGTCGCTTAGTCGTGTCCGACTCTTTGTGACCCCGTGGATTTTATCCTCTGTCCATGGATTTCTCCAGACAAGAATACTGGAGTAGGTAGCCATTCCCTTCTCCAGGGCATCGTCCCAACCCAGGGATTGAACCCCCAGGTCTCTTGCATTGCAGGCAGATTCTTTACCATCTGAGTCACCAGGGAAGCCCCAAATATTACAAAAGTACTTGTTAAATAAAATAGTAATGTTGAAAAGGTTCACTTTGCTCTCTTGTAAAAAGGGCTTGTCAAGGGAAATTAAGAACAGAAGCAGGACACAACTAGAGTCCGTAAACTGCAACAAAAGATCCCACACAGCCAAATAAATGAGTAGATAAATATTCTTTAAAAAAGAATAGAAGCAGGAAGTCAAAATGTGGAAACAGCCTAAGTGCTCATCAATGGATGAATGGATAAAGGAAATGTGGTGTCCATATACAGTGAAATATTATTCTGCCAGGAAAAAGAAGGAGATTCCATCATTTGCCACAACATGGATGGACCTTGAGGACATTATGCTAAGTGAAATAAGTTAGAGTGAGACAAATACTATATGATCTTGGTCTCACTTATATGTGCAGTCTTTTACAATTGCACAAATAAGGGGTGGGAATGTGGGGGCATGAAATGGGTGAAGGGAGTCACACGGTACAAAAACAGTTATAAGTCCTGAGGGAAGTCACATACAGCATGGTGACTTAATAAAAAGGAGAGAAAAAGAATGGAAGCAGGAAGAGCAGTGGGGAAATTACTGCAGTAATTCACTCAAGGGATGGAGTAGTAAGGTGCTAGTGGTATAAATGGAGAGAAGGGTCACACAGTGGTGTGTTTGGAAATGGGGTTGACCCGTTGGCTGGAGGGGAGGGTGAGATCTGCTTTTCCTTCCATCTTTGATCTTTCAGACTAAACATTCTTTGCTTTTTCCTCTCCTTTTTGACCAGAAGCTCCCAAACATGGGTACCATTTGGAGATACATGGGGCATCTTTTGGTTGTCACAGAGTCCAGGTTATAGGTATTTCCGATGTGTAGTGGGCAGAACCTAGGCCACGTGGTGAAGACATGTCCCTTGTATTTTGTTAGTAGCCTCCTGGTTGAGAAGGACTGCTTGAGACCTCCTTCCTACCTTCCCTCCCTGCCCCCCACACCTATGATTTCTTAAACTCCAGTTCCATGTGGACAGCAGGGGGCCTCTGAGCCACCTGGAATATTTTTTTCAAAATGCTGTTTGTTTCTGTACTGTGACTTGCAGACCCCTCTCCATAAAACACACAACAGTCCCTCGGGATCAGCCTGCCGCTTGACTTCTTCCTTGATGCTTGACCTGGGTTTGTGGTAGCATCATCCACCTTGTTCCTAATCTTGCCTTTCCTGTACCGCCTCACCTTGCCTAATTCATCTAGTCCTGAGCGCCCTTCTGAATAGCTCAGGAAATCGTTTCCATTTCTCCATCATTCACTACCCTAATTTAGCATCTCTCATTTGGACTGCTGCCACGCCACTGGTCTCCCTGCCTGAGACCCATTTTCTGCATATCACCAGAGCTTTTGGATACATGGATCTCACTGACTTGCTAAAAACTCCACTCCGTCACTGCCTGCAGGCTTGAGTTCGAACTCTTTTGCAGCCCACAGGACCTGTGAAATCTGCCGCTGGTCTCCCACCCTGTGGCTGCCCTCCAGCTTTCCCCTGTCATCTGGACGAGCCAGGCTGTAGCAGAACTGAATTAACACGCTGTTTCATGCATTGATGCTGAAACATCTAAATGTGCTGTTTGATCACATGAAAAAAATGGTTCAACCTTTCCCTTCCCTTCCCTACTAAAATACCCTTCAACCTGGCTAACCTCTGTTACTGAAGGAGGTGCTCACTCCCTCAGGAGTCCGTCTTGCCTTCCTTCTCTACCACATGCATGTATATTTCTCTCCTTCCTTTGCATTGTAATTTCAGAGGCTCTCTACTTCAAACAGTTGAGCTTCTGAGGGGCTCTTCTTAAGCTCATTTGTTCACAGGTTCAAAGTGACTAAGAAGACTCTAAGCTTGCAGTCTCCTGATCCGGTTCAAGGAGTGTAAGTTGGCTCTTTGAAGCTTTATAGCCCGCTCTGCCCTTGCTGCTGGATGTTCTGTGTGGCATCTCTTTCTGAAGTAGAGCAGCTTTGTCCATATTAAAAATCTCTTGAGGCAGGTGGCTCCTCCATGGTCTCTTTGGAGCCCTGGGGAGCCCTTTAGTAGCTCTTGGAGTCCAGGGTCACTCATCACCTCCTGATTTCAAGAGCCTCAATGGGTTCAGCCCTGTGTGCTCAGCCTTTCTGTTCTAGAGCCATTCCCTGGCTTCCTGAACTAACATTGGGCCAAGTTTCCACCTTTGGTTCTGATCATCCTGTTGTGTTCAAGATGGAGAAGCTTCTGAAATTCTTTGGTTAATTATGACTGCTAGGTTATAACAGGTATAAATTAACTTTTTTCACCCTCACCCCGTTCATCCTTTGCTCTTCAGGCTTCTTCCCAATCTTCATTCCATATGCAAAAGGGGGAAAAATATTTTTTACCCTACTCAGCTGTTTTTATTAGCTCTCCTTTTGTGTTTGTCGTATTTTCATCTTTTTTATTAGCACTTTAAATGTGTTGTACTTTTTACATTATCAGATATGATGGGATTAATAGTATTTGTAAAATTATTTAAAGTGTATTTTAAAGACAGCAAGCATCTTTGTTCACAGACAGCAGGCACAAAGGCACCCACCCAGGCCGAGTCTTCAGAGCTTGGCTCTGGGGCCGGTATTTGTTCCCATCTGTACAGTTGTGATTTGAAAGCTCAGGGGGAGTTGGGGTTTGTTTCATGTTACCTTTCCTACTAGACTACAGTTTCCAGAATGCAAGATCTGTATTTATGTAATGCTCCACCAACTGTAAACTTTGATGGGAGGAACTTGTTTGATTCTCATTAGATCCTTAGGACTTCGATCAACACACTAACTACTAACAACAACGCTATTAGTTGTTGGATGAGTTCTAGCTAACATTTATGCCCTCAAGAGGAACCATGATACACTGCCTCTTAAGTATTTAGCTGTGCAGACTAAACGAAGAGTTGGAATAAAGCTGACTGAATCATTCATTTTATATGGATGACTGAGATGATAACTGAAATCTAGGTTTGTAGGAATGAAGGTTTTCTTTGGCTTCTGGAAACACTTCAACAAATAATAAGCACTTACTGTGTTCAGAAGGAAGGTTCTGTGGAGGTTGCAAGGAAGGGTAATGTGGGTCTGTAGTATGGGGAAGCTTATTATGAACAATGAGGGTATGGTAAGTGATTACATGTGGCAGAATATGCTGTAAGATAAATATTATAAATACATAAAGGAGAGCAGGAGAGTGCCTAAGTGACGGAAAGGGTAAAGGTATTCACTACAGCAGTATCTGTAATAATAAACATTGGAAACATCTCAATGGTTGGTCGCAGGGCCCTGATGCAGGCACCAGAGAGACTGTCACACAGCCATTAAAAGTGTTTATGAAGCATTTATAGTAACTGGGGTAAGTGCATATGCTTTTTGTTACTGAAATGACAGAAGATAAAGTTTTACATACAGTGTGATCATAATTTAACAATGGAAAAAGAAGCACCAGGAAGAAAACACCAAAATATAAACATTTTGTCTGACTTCAAGCATATTATATGTGTGTATGTATGTTTGTACATGTACAGTTGTGTATACATATGTATACATATCATAAATTAAGCTTCATTGAATGTTCACTCATGAACATACTCATGCAACAAGTGCCCAGATGAAGAAATAGGATGTTACTCTCATTCCCACAAACCCCCTTGTGCTCCTGACTCCTAATGGCATTCTGTAGTTCTGAGTATTTTTTGTTCCTTTTATAAATGGAATCGGACAACATGTACTCTTTAGTGTCTGGTTTCTCACACTCAACATTGTGTGATTCATCCACATTGTGTATGATTGTAGATCGTTTATTCTTATTATTAGGGATGACTGTTTAAAATGATTTATTTATTATTTCTGGTTTTGCTGGGCTTCACTGCTGCGTGTGGGCTTTCAGTAGTGGCGGAGAACAGGGTTCCTTCTCTTGCTGCAGAGCCAGGCGCTAGTGCCTGGGCTTCAGTGGCTTCCGCCTGCAGGTTCTAGAGCCCAGGCTCAGTAGTTGCTCCACAGCACGGGGGACCTTCCCGGCTCAGGGATCGAGCCCGTGTCCCCTGCATTAGCAGGCAGGTTCTTACCCACGGTACCACCAGGGAAGTCCTTTATGGATGACTTCTAATCTTACACTTTCATCTTTTTTCTAGGTTTTCCAGAATTTTCTATAATGAGCATGTATCTTACAATCAGAAAAGGCATTTTTTATTTAAAGAGCAAAGGCAATTTATTTGTAAAGTGCTGTGTAGACTCAGTTGGTCAATTAGATTAAACCACAGGACGTGTGAAGCGAAGTCGAGAAGGTAGGTTGAGGCTGTCCTGAAAACATGTGGTACAGTACAATGTGAACTCAGCGTTAGGAGACCCAGATTCTGTTTGGTCATTTAGTGATCATGGGACTGTGGACACATCCTTGAATTCCTTTAACCCTCAGTTTGCTCATCTATCAGTCATCTGGGTGTGATGATATCTTCCTTAGAAACCTGGTATGGGGATTAATTGAGATAACAATGATGAGTCTGTGAAGTGGTCTGCCGGATGGTGAGGTCCTTCATTTAAAATTTGGAGTTAGCCACAGACTTTGTGCGCCCAGTGCAGGGGGCCCAGGTTCAATCCCTGGTTAGGGAATTGGATCCCACATGCCACAGCTAAAGATTCTGCATGCCACAACTAAGACTCAGTGCAGCCCAATAAACAAATAAACATTAAAAATAAATGGGTAAAATTTGGAGTTAGAAAGGGCAGATGCTCAGGGAGGGAACTCCTGTCCAGTTGCCATTCGTTTTCTCTATGAAGTAAGGTGGGGGTTATTCACAAGTGAAAGTACATAGCTTTGAGGTGGGGGTCTGAGCACAGCAGAGAAGCTTTGGAGCAGGCAGTACAAGTCCTCAGTGAGCTGGGGATTCCAGGGAAAATAGAGGGAGAGTTCAGCCCTGTTGAGGGCGCAGCTATGGTGCGAGCATAAATGGGCAGGCAGTGTATGAGTTTTTCTTCTAGATGCTGCATTTGTATGTCTTACTTGGGCTAATATTCAACCAATTCTTCCTGATCATACAAGTGGAGGAGGTAGAAAAGAGAAGGAGGGAGAAAGCCCACCTGACACATAAGAAGGGCCATGACCAGTCCACAAAGAGAGCACTTTCTGATCATAATGTGAATCCCATAAAGTCCATGGTGATTTGGACTTCAGGTTCTTTCTCCATGGTATTTACATTAAAAGGGAAGGCTAAGATTTTAGTCTCGCCCACAACACAGGCAGGGAGCTTCTATTAATATGGGTGTGCCTCAGGAATATTGCGGGTTTAGTTCCAGACCACTGCAGTAAAGCAAAGTCATATGCATTTTTTGGTTTTCCAGTGCATTTAAGGTTGTGTTTACACTATACCATAGTCTATTAAGTATGCAATAGCATATGTCTAAAGTGACAAATGTACATAATTTTAAAATATTTTATTGCTAAAAAGTTAAGTATCATATGCACCCTCAACAAGTCATATCTTTTTGCTAGTAGAGGGTCTTACTTTATTGTTGATGGCTGCTGACTGATCAGCGTGATGATTATTGAGGTTAAGGTAGCTGTGGCAATTTCTTAAAATAAGACAACAGTGGAGTTTGCTTCATTCATTGACTGTTCCTTTCACAAATGAATTTTCTGTAATATGCAGTGCTGTTTGTTAGCATTTTACCCATAGCAGAGCTTCTTTCAAAATTGGGGTCATTCCTCTTAAACCCTGCCACTGCTTGGTCAACTAAGTTGATATACTAATCTAAATTCTTTGTTGTCATTTCAACAGTCTTCACCAGGAGTAGATTGAGATTTAATTTCAAGAAGCCACTTTCTTTGCTTGTCCTTAAGAAGCAACTCCTCACCCATTCAAGTTTGGTCATGAGATTGCAACAATTCAGTTACAGCTCTGGTTGCTTCCCTGGTGGCTCAGACAGTAAAGTGTCTGTCTACAGTGTGGGAGACCCGGGTTCGAGCCCTGGGTTGGGAAGATCCCCTGGAGAAGGAGATGGCAATCCACTCCAGGACTATTGCCTGGAAAATCCCATGGAGGAGGCTGGTAGACTACAGTCTATGGGGATGCAAAGAGACAGGACTGAGCGACTTCACTTTCTTTGGGCTCCACTTCTAATTTTAGTTCTCTTGCTGTTTCTACCACATCTGCAGTTATTTCCTTCACTGGAATTTTGAATCCTTCAAAGTCATTTATGAGGATTGGAACCAACTGCTTCCAGACTCCTGTTTTGAATGGATGTTTTGACCTCTTCCCATGAATCATGAATGTTCATAATGGCATCCAGAATTGTGATTCCTTTCCAGAAGGTTTTCAGTTTATTTTTTCCAGTTTCATCAGAGAAATCACTACCTGTGGGTGCCATAGCCATATGAAATGTATTTCTTAAATCATAGGACTTGAAAACCAAAATTAGTCCTTGATCCATGGGCTGCAGAATGGATGTTGTGTTAGCAGTCTTGAAAACAACATTAATCTCATTACACATCTTCATCAGAGGTCTTAGGTGACCATGTGCACTATCAGTGAATGGTAATATTTTTAAAGTAATCTTCCCCGCCCCCCAAGCTCAAGAATAGGCTGAAAATATTTAGCAGACCATGTTGTAAACAGATGTGCTATCATCCAAGCTTTGTTGTTCCCTTTATAGAGCACAGGCAGAGTGGATTTAGTGTTAATTCTGAAGGGTCCTAGGATTTTCACAACACTAAAGAGCACTGGCTTCAGTATAAAGTCACCAGCTGCATTAGCCCCTAACAAAATAGTCAGCTTGTCCTTCAAAGCTTTGAAGCCAGGCATTGACTTCTCCTCTCTAGCTATGAAATTCCTAGGTGGCATCTTTTTCTAACAGAAGGCTGCTTCGTCCACACTGAAAGTCTGCTGTATAGTGTATTCACTTTCATGAATTATCTGAGCTAGATCTTCTGGATTACTTGCTGCAGCTTCTACCTCAGCGCTTGCTGCTTCACCTTGTACTTTTGTGTCACAGAGACACCTTCCCTTAAGCCTCATGAACCAGCCTCTGCTAGCTTCACACTTTTCTTCTGCAGATTCCTCACCTGTGTCAGCCTTTACTGAATTGAAGAGAGTGAGGGCCTTGACCTGGAATAGGCTTTGACTTAAGGGAATGTTGTGGCTGGCTTGATCTTCTAAGCAGACTTAAAACTTCATATCAGCAATAAGGCTGTTTCTCTTTCTTATTTCTCTGTTCACTGGAGTAGCACTTTTAATTTCGTTCAAGAACTTTTCCTTTGCCTTCACAACTTGGCTTACTCTTTGGCCCAAGAGGCCTAGTTTTTGACCTGCCTCTGCTTTCAACATGCCTTCTTTACTGAGCTTAATCATTTCTAGCTTTGGACTTAAAGTGAGTGACGTGCAGTTCTTCCTTTCTTATAAACACATCAGGGCCACTGTATACTTATTAACTGGCTTAATTTTAATGTTGTTGTGTCTCAGGAAATAGGGAGGGCCAAGGGGAGAGAGGAGGAGGGCGTGGCAGCCCAAGCCAGTATTCTTGCCTGGAGAATCCCCATTGACAGAGGAACCTGGAGGGCTACAGTTCATAGGGTTGCACAAAGTCGGACACGACTGAGCAACTTAGCACGCACTCAAGGAGAGAGAGAAAAACAGGAAAAAGGCCAGTGGGTGTAGCAGTCAGAACACACACATTTAGCCATTAAGTTCTCCTAAGAGCAGCGTTCATGGTGCCACCAAGTAATTACAGTAGTAACATCAGAGGTCACTAATCACAGATCACTGTGGTGAAAATGTTTGAAATATTGTGGAAACTACATAAAAATGACATAGAAACAATGCTATGCATAATGCTGTTGGAAAAATGGTGCCCATAGGCTTACTCAAGACAGGATTGCCCCATGCCTTCAATTTGTGAAAAATGCACGATCTCTGTAGCTCAGTGAAGTGAAGGGCAAGAAGATGAAGTGTGCCCGTATTATGTTTTCTAGCTCTGAGAGTCCTCAAATTAAGCAATTTTAATTATTTGAGATCTTTTCAAATACAATAGGGCTTCAAAGGCCAGCCTGGAACCCTGTTCATGGGTAGTATTGTTTCTGTGGGCACGTGCTAAGTCACTTCAGTCATATCCAGTTCTTTGCGACTCTATGGACTGTAGCCTGCCAGGCTCCTCTGTCCATGGGATTCTCCAGGCAAGAATACTGAAGTGGGTTGCCATGCCCTCCTTTAGGGGATCTTACGACCCAGGGGTGGAACCTGCATCTCTGACATCTCCTGCATTGTCAGGCGGGTTCTTTACCATTAGCACCACCTGGGATTTCTATGGGAGTGGTACTGGGGTCTGGTAAAAACTGCTGGGGATGCAATCTAGCTTGTCAGCCTCTTCCAAGGAAAGCAGTGGCTGAGCAGCTCACCCTGAACCCGTTGTAGAGCTTAGGGGTGGGTGTGTGTATGTGTGTGTCTGTCTGTGTGTGTGTGTGTCTGTGTGTGTGTGTCTGTGTCTATGTGTGTACGTGCGTGCATGCACGCATACACACTGAGTCACTCAGTCACTCAGTCCTGTCTGTTTGCGACCCTACAGACTGTAGTCTGCCAGGCTCCTCTGTCCATGGCATTTCCCAGGCAAGAATAATGAAGTGGGCTGCCATTTCCTTCTCCAGAGTATCTTCCCAACCCAGGGATCAAACCCAGGTCTCCTATTTTGGCAGGCGGATTCTTTGCCACTGCCCCACCTAGTAAACATGGAAGATTAGCTATTTATAGGTAAACAAGGTTTAGTTCACTTCAGTCACGTCACTCATTTGTGTCCTACTGTTTGCGACACCAGGCCATCCCTGTCCATCACCAACTCCCAGAGTCTACTCAAACTCATGTCCATTGAGTCGGTGATGCCATCCAAACATCTTATCCCCTGTCATCCCCTTCTCCTCCCGCCTTCAATCTTTCCCAGCATCAGGGTCTCTTCCAGTGAGTCAGTTCTTTGCATCAGGTGGCCAAAGTATTGTAGTTTCAGCTTCAACATCAGTCCTTCCAATGAATATAAACAAGGTTGGTAGTTTGTAAAGCACCTTTACTCATTTTTGATCCCTTCACACAGCATCTGTTGAGGGCCTGTAGGCTGGATATGCAAAAGTGAAAAAGAACCAGTCTTATCTTTGAGCTCCTTTTTATCTGGGCTGGGCCTTTGAAGAAGTCATTTTTGGAATGTGATAATGATCAAGTGGAGATGTGTGATCCTGGGGGAGGGGTTGGAAGTGAGTACTGCTGGAAAGGTGGTCCTTAGTCTGTCTGAGGAGCTCAGGGGAGGTTTAAAAGGAAAGTTCACTCTCTGAGTGAACTGAGACTTGAGGATGAAAAGGCTTTTTCTCCCGTGTCTTCCATACAGATAAAATAGCAGGTACAAAGGTACAGTGTGGGAGGGAGAACGTGGCCTGCTGGAGAGCTGCAGCTAGTCTTGGTGTCACTAAGGTTAGATGGGTATCGTGGCCTGGGATGGCAGGAGCTCAGCATAGGGGTCATCGATCCTCCCTGGGGGAAAGGATATCACCTTGTCCTGAAATTTGTTTAGTTTTTTGTTGATGACAGTGTTGGTTGTGAGAAACACAATTTTTCCAACTCTGTCCTGCGTTAAGAGTTCTACCTCTTCAGATTTTACATTGGGAAAAATATTGAGATTGTTTCAGAATTAGCCAGGATTCTGCGCCCTCCAGTTCAGTGTGTTGAGGTCACCTTTTATTCAGCCGACAGACATTCATGAAGCATACGTGAAGTCCAAGGAATTCTCTTTGCTGTGGATGGTAATACAGAGACAGGAAATGGCTTCTGCCTTTCAGGAAGCTCACAGTTAACAAAACAAACTTGAACTTTCAAAAGCCTCCTTATGGAAATAAAGATAATAGCAAAAGCAAAGAGGAAGGGCTTGTTCCTTACAACCATGGAAAGCAGAGAAATCTATTTAGAAGACAGTTCACTCTGATCATGGACTGAAGGACCAAAAGAAATGTGACAGGTGGACAGTGGTGTGAAGGTGGGCCCAGGGCTGGAAAGAGGAGCTTGGTGCGTAGGTAGGTAGAGTACCCTTGGGACGTAGCACAGTGTCTGGAGTCACTCAGTCTGGGGGTGTTGGGAGTAAAGAGAAACAAGGCTGAAAATGTGGCTGAGCCCCAACAGTGAGTATCTTACCTGCTGCACTGAGGAATTTGGACTTTATTCCAAGCTTTTTGAACAAGTTTTCTATGGGTCTTCTCTCCATCCCAGGCCGTCACCGTCTCTAGTCTCCTATCTGCTGTGTAGAAAACAGTACACCTTGGGATTTCCCTGATGGTCCAGTGGTTGACTCCCGGGGCTTCCACTACAGAGGAAGGAGAAGTGAAAGTGTTAGTCACTAAGCTGTGTCCGACTTTCTGCTACCCCACAGACTGTAGCCGCCAGGCTCCTCTATCCATGGGATTTTCCAGGCAAGAATACTGGAGTGGGTTGCCAAGCCCTCCTCCAAGGGATCTTCCCAACCCAGGGATCGAACCCAGGTCTCCCGCATCATAGGCAGATTCTTTACAGTCTGAGCCACCAGGGAAACCCCCCACTACAGGGGACATGGATTCAATCACTGGTCAGGGAACTAAGATCCCACATGCTGCAGGCTGTGGCCAAAAGAGAGAAAAAAAAGAAAAACCAGTTCACCTTATCCTGACACCACATGACAGGGACGCTCCTGGTTTTGCACAGATGACCAGGAAAATTGTGGTTTTTGGTTTAGAATCTTAAGGATGTTTCCCTGGTTAAAGCTTAATCCCTCAGTGTTGATTCTCTTCACTTCAGATTTTTTTCAGAACACAATTCAGTTTTTCTTTTTCTGTTTTTTTTCGCCCATGACACACTGTCAGTCCCTTTAAGGGTCTTGGATCTGGCAGTCATGTGTCTCTTGGGGGATGTGATCTGCATCTCCCCTGTGACTGTGGCCTGTTTTTCTCTTTTTTAAATAAAAAATTATTTATTTATTCTTGGCTGCGCTGGGTCTTCGTTTCAGCGCAGGCTTTCTCTGGTTGTTGCAAGCAGAGGCTGCTCTTCATTGTGGTGCGTGGGCTTCTCATTGCAGTGGCTGATCTCAGGCACTAGGCAAGACGGCTCCGTAGTTGTGGTGCACAGGCTTCGTTGGTCCATGGCATGTGGAATCTTCCCAGACCAGGGATTGATCCTGTGTCTCCTGCATTGGCAGGTGGATTCTTACCCACTGTGATCCACTGTACCACCAGGGAAGTCCCACAATTCAGTTTTTCACTCATTTTTGTGTTCATTATATAATTTGACTGTTAACAGTTACTGGAAATAGATCAGATAATGTACAGTCAGATAAGTCACTTCCAAAAGCCTAAATGAGTAGCCCAAGATGGTTCAGCTAGGAGAATTTGAGGACGGATTAGAAATAGCAACGTCAGGACCCTCTTTGGTCCAGGGTTCCTTCCATGAAGTCCTTATGCCATGGCTTTCCATTCTTTCTGCTGATAAATTTCCATTCTGACTGCTGATAAATGCATGCCTGCCCTGTTATGACATCGACAAGATGTTTGCATGGGTTCATCCCTGTTGGGTGTGACTTAAGTATTTTGAAATGGCTGAGATTATGGGTTACATCCATAATCATTACACAGATAGAAACTGACTGGCTTATATGGGAGTTTGCCCATAGCCGTCTTATTATTTTTTCTCTAAGGAACAGCCTAACTTCTTAGTAAGCATTTATCATTCAACTGATAATTTTTTTTCTGGAAATAACACAAATCATTGGAATTTTTATTCTTAACCTCATACATTTAGCAGGAAAATTGTTTTTCTGTCTTTCAGATATTTAGCAAGCTAAGACAGTTAAGTATGTACTACCTTTGTGAATCATTTTTAAGCAATAGGACTTGCCAAGTTAAGTACACAACTTAAAATACTTGTAAGGAAAAAAAAACTTGCTCTTTAAATATGCTCTTTGATTTTGTCCAGAGCAATAGAGTTGGCCTTTGAAAGTCACTACTGAGAACAACTAGGTTGTGAGGCAGCTGTAAATAAGGGAGAAGATACTGGTTTGTATAATTAAGAACCACAGACATCGAGTACTAACCTGTAGGATTCCTATAGAGGGGTGGTGGTGTTGACCCTGGGAGAGGCTTGGGAGGTTGTTTTACCATATTCTCTTTTTGAAGAGCAGCCCCTGGAGAATAGACGTGAGAGGTTGCATAGTGGTTGATGAGGGACTCAGATTTGCCACCCTTCTCTGTTCAAATCCTCAAGTGCTCTCTGTTACCATTAGGGTCAGGCCTCACTCCCCCACCTGACCTGGCCCTTCTTGTCTCTGAAGGAAGTGTGGGAGAGGGAGGCATTTCCTTGTCTGATAACAAAGGCACCCAAGAGAGAATAGATAAAAGTAAGTACTTGTTTATCAGCGCTGAGTGAATGCAATTTGATGGCATTATATTAATGACAATAAGATTTAGGCCTGTCTCCGAAACGAAGATGGAACTCCTCTAACATACTATTTTAAAAAATAAAATAGACTCTAATCAAGTATGCAGAGGCTCCTGAGCTTCCAATAGAGAGAGCCGATCTGGAACACTTTGTAAAATTCTAAGGTCAAATCAAGTTATTTTTAAGCTCCTAAATGACTGGGGCAATGCCTAAATATAATACCCATATATATATCTGGAAGCCAGACTGGCCAGCCTCTCCTGTTTAGCAAGAATACCTGCAGTGGTGGTCACAAAACCTCTAAGCTCCTTCATTCCTATCTTTATTTATTTAATATTACATTAATTATACACTACTATGTATATAATTTATTAATAATGATATTAATTGTGTTAATAGATAATAAATATTGTTTCACTTGCAGTCCAGAATGTTTTAGATTTTAGACAGAAACCTGCATATGTACATGTATTTTGGTGGGGAGCCAATTCGAAAGCCATGGGATGAGAACCTTAAAAAACAGGCACATGGATAAAATTCATATCCAGGAAAGAGGCAGGGCAACAACTAGGCCAGCGTCCTTCAGTTTCAAAGTATAGTCGATAAAGTTACAAGAGTATTGCACATAATGGTGGTGCCTTACAGTTTTCAGGTCGATCTCACATCTTTTAAATTATTTGATTATCACAGCAAACGTGCCTGAATGGTAGGCTTAAACATCACTCACATTCTCCATGTCAAGTTCAATCATAGACTACATCATCTGATATAACAGGTATCCAGAACATTCTTCCATAGTCACACTGGTCTTGGTGTGTCTTGGCCAACTTCTAGGTGTCTTTTTTGAGAGAGTCAGTACATGAGGGTGTCTACAAAAGAAGCCTGAAGCAGCAGGGCTTCTCTGTTCTCTTAGAACCTCACAATCAGGTTAAAAGCAAGTTTCAACTCAGCTACTACACACGCAGTTGACTTTTAAGCTTTGAGCTTTGTGTCTTTAGGTGTTTTGGTATACCTTTCGAGAAATGCTTACTCAAAACAGAAAACAACATGGCAGAGAAGGTTCTTGGTCTTTAAGTTACCATCAGAAATTTAGGCTTTACTAGTAAGATCATCTGCCTCTTGAGAAACCTATATGCAGGTCAGGAAGCAAGAGTTAGAACTGGACATGGACCAACAGACTGGTTCCAAATAGGAAAAGGAGTATGTCAAGGCTGTATATTGTCACCCTGCTTATTTAATGTATATGCAGAGTATATCATGAGAAACGCTGGACTGGAAGAAGCACAAGGTGGAATCAAGATTGCCGGGAGAAATATCAATAACCTGAGATATGCAGATGACACCATCCTTATGGCAGAAAGTGAAGAGGAACTCAAAAGCCTCTTGATGAAAGTGAAAGAGGAGAGTGAAAAAGTGGGCTTAAAGCTCAACATTCAGAAAACGAAGATTATGGCATGTAGTCCCATCACTTCATAGGAAATAGATGGGGAAACAGTGGAAACAGTGTCACACTTTATTTTGGGGGGTTCCAAAATCACTGCAGATGGTGACTGCAGCCGTGAAATTAAAAGATGCTTACTCCTTGGAAGGAAAGTTATGACCAACCTAGATAGCATATTCAAAAGCAGAGACATTACTTTGCCAACAAAGGTCCCTCTAGTCAAGGCTATGGTTTTTCATGTGGTCATGTATGGATGTGAGAGTTGTACTGTGAAGAAAGCTAAGCACTGAGAATTGCTGCTTTTGAAGTGTGGTGTTGGAGAAGACTCTTGAGAGTCCCTTGGACTGCAAGGAGATCCAACCGGTCCATCCTAAAGGAGATCAGTCCTGGGTGTTCATTGGAAGGAATGATGCTAAAGCTGAAACTCCAATATTTTGGCCACCTCATGCGAAGAGTTGACTCATTGGAAAAGACACTGATGCTGGGAGGGATTGGGGCAGGAGGAGAAGGGGACGACAGAGAATGAGATGGCTGGATGGCATCACCGACTCGATGGACATGAGTTTGAGTGAACTCCGGGAGTTGGTGATGGACAGGGAGGCCTGACGTGCTGTGATTCATGGAGTCACAAAGAGTTGGACATGACTGAGTGACTGAACTGAACTGAGATGATCTTAGCCTGTTCATTCAAGGGTAGAAGTGTCTCTGAAACACTTTAGCAAGCTCACTTACTAGAATTATCTAATTTCACCAATGTGATCCTGTTTCTAACACTCATCATGCTAATTAACAAGCAGCTGATTCCACCAAAGAAAATCCACCCAGTCAGGTAATGATCTAAGTGTCCCCAAAGCATTTGTCTGTTGTAACGCCCTCTCAAGTGTGCTCCTCTCCTTGGACAATGCACTCCTTCTCCCATCAGCCTCAGCACTGTCACAGACTAGCACAGGCTGTTTCTGCTGAAAATCTTCCAAAAGTATATTACAGATGTTGAAACTCATCTCAGCTGTTGGCGATATCTTGGAAGATTACATTATTATTTGTGTACTCTATTTAATAAAAAAGAGAGGTGTGCTTATTAGCAGTCACATTAGTTTGATTAGAGAATAGTCTCAACAAAATGTGAAAAGTGGGTTTTGCCCAAACTAAGGTAGCATGGGTAGTACATGTGTATATTATCTGCTTAATGTCTGTTTGCATTATAACAACTTTAGACAGCCTAAAGAGTGAGTGAGTCTCAGGTGTAATTTTCTAAGAAAAAATATGAGCTAAAGATTTAAACATTTCTAACTGAGGTAAAGCTAAGGTTTTGACACCCACTCATACGTACAAACACTTTAAACAAGCTACAGCCTGGTGAATGCTATGTGCAAATATTTACATATTTGAGTATGTGGTAGATGCAGTTTGGTAGTTAAACTTGATATACATGATTTGGGGAGAGAGGTTGGATGCATTACCTGTAGAATAGATGTGAGTCAATGGCATGTGTATATATATTTTTTCTAAGTCTTAATATAAATTTAACCTATATGTCACTATATTCTATTGCTATCCCCCAAAGGAAAAATATATTGAATTTTCCACTCTACTTACCAACATGTGGCAGTAGTTACCACAGTTGGTAGTAGATGAAGAACAATGACTAGATAAGCTTGAGCTGGAAGCTGGTGAAGAAGAGAGTCAGCTGCAGGGAGCATTCACACTGGCCCGGGCAGGAAGGTAAATTAGAGAGAAAAACTGAGAGAAGCGCCCTCCCAAACGTGAAGGAGACAGCCTCATGAACAAAGAGCTAGCCAGCTGCATTGAGGCTGAAGTTGGAAGCCAAGTAGGGTAAGGACTTGACTTCTGGCGATGAGGAGAGCCTTTGTGATCGTCTCCAGAAGAGTGAGGTAGCACTGAACTGAGGAGTCTGAGGAAATGTAGGTCGATTTTTAAATGATGAGAGTCGTTTGATGTATAATGTATCTGAGCACTTGTAATGTGCCAGGTCCTAAGCACTTTATATGCATTAATTCATTTAAATCTCACAACCACCTCAGAGAGTCTCTGCTTTTTTCCTCACCTTTTAATTTATGCAAAAATTGATGCACAGAATAATTTGCCCAAACTCACAGGGGTAGAAGAGTGGGGCAGAAGAGCTCAGGTTCTAACTCAGGCATGGCTCCACCGCTCTGGACTTCAGCTGCCATTTCATCCTGAAGCTTCACTGTGGATGAGAGAGGCTGGTGCTCATGTATTCTTTGTCCTGAGTTGAGTGGTGGCGACACAGAAACAGCGCCTTGAGGAAATCTCACAAGGCTTGAGGATGGTTCAACAGCACAGGTAGTTCCCACTGCTGAGGTGGAGTCGGGACTCAGGGAGGCAGGGGCCAGCTTTCATTGTGGGAGGTGGGAGAGGAGAATCAGGGAAGGCCTGTTGGAGAAGACCCTTAAACTGAGGCTCACAGTGGCAAACTTCGGAGTGTAGATTTAAAACATCACATGTAAGAAACTGGATTTCGTCCTTAGGTCTCCTTCTTTATGTTTTTATCAAATTTTCTAAGTACCCTTCTCTCATGGGTAAAAACTGATTGAAGCAAACATGCCACGTCTTTAAAAGCCTGCAGTGAGTTTGTCCTAATGAGGTTCTGAACCCACGAATGTGGACATTTTGTTGTTGTTTGGTTTGGCTAGGTGCGTTGGTGTGCTCTATTACTCATAATTACATGTGACTTTCTCTCTAGAGAAAGAAAAACCAAAGACTTCCCTCGCATGTTCTATTTTAAGAAAAAAGCACATACATATATGCAGTAAAGTGGTCAGTTTTTTTGGTTAAAAAGATGGAGTAACCATTATGCTTTCTGTGGAGTCTTTACTCTTCTTCTGTAATCATTTCTGTGCTTTCACTAAAAGCACCTTACAAGAAATAAAATTGTTGCCTAGATGAAGAGAATGGGGAAATTAGCACAAAATAGTTCTGGAAATCTCTCCAGCCCTTCTGAGTGAATGTCCCTCTGGGCCACAGGTGCCTGCTTTCCACTATGTGGTTATGTGATGCAGCTGAATTTATTGTTTCTTATTTATGTAATAGTTTTGTATTCTAGTCTTTAAAAGCAAGCAAATTATAACTTTTTGAAACCCAATAAATTCCATAAAACAGAGTTGTTGGTTTTTTGGGTTTTTTTTTGTATTTTTTTACTTATCCAAAAGTTGTTTTATTCCAGTGGCTCACTCTTGGTTTTGCTTGAGGGTTTATTGACCTAAATAATAGTAAGAACCATGAACTAAGTGGTTATCATATGTTCAGGGCTGTGGTAGGTTCTTCACTCACATTTTTGTTTATTTTCACAATTCTACGAGGTAAATTTACTCATTTAACAAATGAGAAAATAGCCTTGGAGAAATTTCTTAAAGGACAGAAAGTTAAGTGCCCACTGGGGAATCTGGTCGGCTAGAATGAGGCTGGCATATGGAGAAGCAGCAGAGCTGGGGAGGAGCCTGCACTGAGCAAAGAATGCTGCCTGGGGTTATGCTGGGGGCTCTGAGCGCCCGGTGCCCTGGTCTTGCATGAGTGAGCCTTCTCGTCCGTGGGGGTGCGTGTTTATTTACAAGCCCTTTATGGCAGAGTTTGCACTCATTGCAGCAGGCAGGGAGATGGCATGAAGGGAAAAGTGGCTTTGGTGTAAAGATGAGTGGTGAGGACTGTGGCAAATTAGAGAGCTCAGAATTACCTAAGTGTGGGGCGGGGGAGAGGGGGCAGTCCATGCTCAGCTCCAGCTGATCACTGCCCTTAGGACACATGGGTGGACCAGGGTTTGACAAATCTTCAAGTTTTTTTTTTTTTTTTCAGAGAAGTCGTATGTTTGGAATTTTGGGGTAATTTCCATCCTTAAAAAAAAATAAAACCACTTACTTTGGTCAAACAAAACAAAATCCCAGATAATAGAAGGTGAGTTTGTGCTCTGAAAACTTTAACAGTGTCCCCATGTTAGCTGGTGGGAGTGGGGTCGGGGCAGCGCTAAAGTCCTAGGTTTTTGGGAGAGGACTTCTTGGCTACCTGAGGATCCTCTGCCAGGGGATGGAAATATCGGACTGTTGGGATAGTCTCATTTCAAGAATAATTAAAATCAAGCTAGTTTTTGTTTTTAATTCATGGAATGAGATTTTAATTCAGTGATTTTTTTTAAAGATAAATTCCTTTAAAACTTTCATCTTAAGAATGAAGGATATCAAACTGCCAGCCTTAACAAACAATATATTAAATATAATATTGGGGAGTGTGAAAGGACATTATTAGTATATTCTCCTGTAAATTTAGATTTTGTCCAGTAGAAAATAAGCAATAGATGAGTGCTTTTTATGGGTTTATAGGCAGCATAAGGAAATACTGAGGCAATTGTTTTATTAAAAAAGGAAAGACATATATTGTTAGGGTGAATTCTCTCCTGATCTGCTGGGTCAGGCCTGCTTCACTTGTCTTATTTTGGCATAGAAGATGAACTTTTGTCCTTAATGATAAATTATATGGTCATCCTACATAACATTAATGTGTTCTTTAGTTGCTGATCTCTTTCCCATGGAGGTGGAATGAGGCAGGCATGCTGGATGGCCATGCTGCTTCTTGTAAAATTAATCATTGAAACAAAGGCGTGTTCACCTCAGAGTGACTCTCAGCCTTTCCTGAAGGATCTTGCTGTTACTGTCAGGGTTTTACTTGTCTGCACCACTTAAAGGGTGATTGATGATTTCTACCTTATAGTTTTCAAAGGCATCCTTCTTGTTAACTTTAACCTACTCTCCTAATTTCACATCTGTATCAAATTTAACTTGTGGTATGTGATGGAAGCATAGCAATCCCTATGTCAAGGGTCTATATTAAAACTTCTTTATAATCATCCTTAAATGGCACTGAGGTAAAGATAATAAAACTCTGATTTTATTGATAGAAAAGCACATTTCTAGGCAAACATCTTATATAATATTGGAGATATTGGGTGCTACTTTCTGGATATATCAGTTGTTTTCAGAAATTATTTTTATAGTGAATTATATGCTGAATTAAATGATAGTCCACATCTTTTTCAACTTGGGATTAATCTTATAGGTATGTTAATCAAGTTTGAATGGAAAAGTCTGAGGACATAGATAAAAATCTAAAACTGACAGATTGAGAATTCAGAATGATTAAATGACTTAAAACAATGAAACACTAAAAGACTAAATTTAATGGGTCAGAATATGAATCTCTGCATTTAGATTCAAAATAATAACAGTTACGCAAGTACAGTAATGAGGAAACAACACGGCTGGTATGAAAAAGACCTAATGGTTTTAGCGTAACAAGTTTCAGTTCAGTTTAGTTCAGTCACTCAATCGTGTCCGACTCTTTGCAACCCCATGAATCGCAGCACGCCAGGCCTCCCTGTCCATCACCAACTCCCGGAGTTCACTCAGACTCACGTCCATCCAGTCAGTGATGCCATCCAGCCATCTCATCCTCTGTCGTCCCCTTCTCTTCCTGCCCCCAATCCCTCCCAGCATCAGAGTCTTTTCCAATGAGTCAACTCTTCTCATGAGGTGGCCAAAGTACTGGACTTTCAGTTTTAGCATCATTCCTTCCAAAGAAATCCCAGGACTGATCTCCTTCAGAATGGACTGGTTGGATCTCCTTGCAGTCCAAGGGACTCTCAAGAGTCTTCTCCAACACCACACTTCAAAAGTATCAATTCTCCGGTGCTCAGCCTTCTTCACAGTCCAACTCTCACATCCATACATGACCACAGGAAAAACCATAGCCTTGACTAGAGGGACCTTTGTTGGCAAAGTAATGTCTCTGCTTTTGAATATGCTGTCTAGGTTGGTCATAACTTTCCTTCCAAGGAGTAAGCATCTTTTAATTTCATGGCTGCAGTCACTATCTGCAGTGATTTTGGAGCCCAAAAAAATAAAGTCTGACACTGTTTCCACTGTTTCCCCATCTATTTCCCATGAAGTGATGGGACCGGATGCCATGATCTTCGTTTTCTGAGTGTTGAGCTTTAAGCCAACTTTTTCACTCTCCACTTTCACTTTCATCAAGAGGCTTTTGAGTTCCTCTTCACTTTCTGCCATAAGGATGGTGTCATCTGCATATCTCAGGTTATTGATATTTCTCCCTGCAATCTTGATTCCAGCTTGTGTTTCTTCCAGTCCAGCGTTTCTCATGATGTACTCTGCATATAAGTTAAATAAGCAGGGTGACAATATACAGCCTTGACATACTCCTTTTCCTATTTGGAACCAGTCTGTTGTTCCATGTCCAGTTCTAACTCTTGCTTCCTGACCTGCATATAGGTTTCTCAAGAGGCAGGTCAGGTGGTCTGGTATTCCCATCTCTTTCAGAATTTTCCACAAACTAATAGGAAATACCGGTTTTTAAGAAGTTAGCCCAAACTTTCATTTCTGGTGGTATTTGAGACTGTATACTCTATTCTTCCACCACAAACTAAAAATAAAAATGTTAGATAAATTTTGTAAATATGGCTATAAAATTGTTGAGAAAGAAACATTGGACTGAAAGTGAAAATGAGAGCCCAGAGAGGTGAGTGGACATCCAGTGTGAGAGCGCGTGCCAAATCCAGCAAATATATGCTTTGATTTCCTTGGTCTCCTGTTGCTTTGGAGACAGGAGACAAAGCCCAGAGTCTGTGCTAGGGGAAAATGTTTGATATAAGATGTCTCCACAGAAATCTGGGACCACCTCCCCTGAAGGCTACTTCCATAGTGCAGTGTTGAACAAGAAACACAGCTTTCCCTCTGACCTCCTCCCAGCCCCTTAGCAACTCGAAGGAAAACTGCCTATCTAATATTTAATAACAAGTAACCAGTATCCATGCAGGTTTACAGTCCTAATTTGGATCTATCCAGGCGAGCCCCCAAAGGGGGAAATATATACAGTTGTAAACAGTGGTTCCAGCATAGTAGCTCAAAGGCAGAAGCAGGCACAGGGTCTTTCTGGAGTAATCTTTCTTCAACCTAGGCTTCAAAGAGTTCAAAAAAATGTAACCACAAGAAAACTTAACTCACAGTCAAAAACTATAAAACAGACAAGTAAAGCCAAGTGTCAGCAATAGAACCAGCCACAATAGTAGGAACAGAATTAGACATGTGGTGATTCTAGATACAATTGTCAGACAGAGAACGTAAACTAGCTTTGTACTGAAGAAATGAGAAGGTTAAAAATGTGAGTAAATAGCAAATGAATGTAACCATGACAGAGGAGGTCTGAAAACTAAATAGAGCTTTGGGAAATTAAATATATAATTGGAATTTAAAAATCAAACAGGCTTAATGGTAAATTTGACATAGGCAAAGAGAGCTAACCAACTGGAAGGCAGTTCTGAGCCTTTTGTCACCCATAGTAAGGCACTCATTTACTGACACGTGTAGACACACAGATACATGTGTATAATTTAAGCCAATGTTTTGATAAACTGATCGTATATCCTCCTAAGGGTAGTGTTCTTTGCTGTTTTCCTTTCTAATTTGCACTTTTTCATTAAAAAAAAAAAAAAGTTGGGTTTTATCTCAGAAATTTTGCGAACCACAATGGTCATTACCACAGTTTTGAGGAAAACTGATTTTAATAAAGTTGAAAACAGATATTGTTATGGCCACCACTGTTCACAGCACTTTACGTGGCCCACCACAAAACACCTGGAAGAAAACAAAACGTCAGTTGTGTCAAACATAACTGTGATGTAGTTTACACATGAACTCCTGTAGAATGGAGTAATGCTGGGGATGATGAGCAGCCAGGACAGCGTGGCACCTCTCAGTCAGAAGGGATGCTGCCCAGAAACAGCTAGCCCCAGCCCACACCTGTGCGTGTCGGCCCCTTTCCCAGCTTTGAAAATGAATGGATCACTGATTCGAATATCAACATAATGTTGAGTGGAAAAAGCAGATTGCAAAGATCATATGCGGTCTAATTCTATTTAGATGAAGTCAGAGATTTGAGCACACTGAACAGTAGATTTTAGGGATACAATAGTTTAGGGATGCAGAGGTGTGATTTGACTATTTTTAAAAGGCAAGAATAAACACAGAATTTAGGAGAGTTATTGCCTGCTGGTGGAGGATAAAGGGAGTGTGTAAAAAAGAGTCAAAAGGAGCTTCAGAGGTTTTAGTCATTTACTTTTTCTTTGTAAAATTGGTTATGGGCACACAAAAGTTTGCTCCCTTGAAATTCTTTGTTGTTGTTCAGTTACTGAGTCATGTCTGACTCTGACCCCATGGACTGCAGCGTGCCAGGCTTCCCTGTCCT
The DNA here is from genome assembly GCF_019923935.1 of Bubalus bubalis. Classification (NCBI taxonomy): domain Eukaryota; kingdom Metazoa; phylum Chordata; class Mammalia; order Artiodactyla; family Bovidae; genus Bubalus; species Bubalus bubalis. Next base: position 35,885,157 of record NC_059160.1, read on the forward strand.
TCACTACCTCCTTAAGTTTGCTCAGATTCATGTCCCTTGAGTCAGTGATGCCATCGAACCATCTCATTCTTTATATTTTGTACCTATTTAACATTGAATGAAAATAGTTTAACTCGAAAAAGCCAAGGAGGGATCAGCACAGGTAATAAATCTTCCGTGCAAATCAGGCCATTTGAGAGCCAAGTTTTCTGAACATTAACAAGCTGGAATGTGTCCAGAGGAAAACATCCAGGGTGGTGATACAGACCTGCTTGTGAGCCTTTCATGTTTCAGATGCAGGTCACGTGGATTCTGAGCATGGGGTTTTGCTTTCCCCTGGTCTGTTGCCTGGTAGGAGTAGGAGCGAACTTTCAGGTAAACGCTGAGGGTAACGTGCCTTTGCTGCACTGTACAGAAAGATGTTCTAAAAAACCCCCACAGTTGTTCTGTGATTTGCTAAAGGCTTTTTTTTTTTTTTTCTGTCAAATGCTATAACTGTGGGCCTATGGCATGTTGTAATAGTATACCAGCCAACAGCTCAGAAATGGGGGATCTTTTGTTGCTGGCTTCAGACAAGTCCTCTGCTGTCCATAGCTCCCCGGGCATCTCTAGATTTGGATTGTGCCCGTCACAGGGGCACGCACACTGGGTAATTTTATCTAGTGCTTTTGAGGGGAAGGGCACTCTCCGTCCTGTGATTGCTCTTTGGCTGTGCAGGGAGCCAGTATGACCAGGGCCTCAGCTAGATGTAAACATGGAGGGCTGGGCAGAGGGTGGCCTCCGTCTAGGTAGTGATTTCATGAGGTGAAGGAGTGAATTAGCGATTATTGGGTATCTGCAGTGTGCCAGCTGTTTTTGGGCATGACTTTGAACACTTCATTTTTTTTAAAGCAGTTTTAGATTTACAGTAAGATCAGGGGGCAGGTACAGAGATTTCGTGTTTACCCCCACCCCCTCATACACATAGCTTACCCCATCACCAACATCCCCCTACCAGAGTGGCACATTTGTTATAGCTGACTAGCCTACAGTAACATGTCTTTGTGGTCGAAAGCCCATAGTTTACATTACTGCTGGCTTTTGGTATTGTACATTCCATGTGTTTGGACAAATGTATCCTAATGACATACAAATAATGATATGTATCCACCATTATAACCTCATGCTGAGTATTTTCAGTACCCTGAAAATCCTCTGTGCTCTGCCCATTCATCTCACCCTCTCTCTTAACCACTGGCAACCCCTAGTCTTTTTACTGTCTCCATGGTTTTGCCTATTCCTAAGTGTCATATCTTTGGAATTACAGTGTGAAGCCTCTTCAGATTGGCTCTTTCACTTAGTAACAGGCATTTATGTTTCCTCTATGTCTCTTCAGGGCTTGTTAGCTCATTTCTTTTTAATGCTAAGTAATATTCCTTTGTCTGGATGTGGCACAGTTTATTTATCCATTCATCCATTGGAGGGCATCTTGGGTACTTTAAAGTTTTGGCAGTTATGAATAAAGCTGCTGCAAATACCCGTGTGCAGGTGTTGTGTACACGTAGTTTATAACTCCTCTGGGTCAGTACCAAGGAGAACAGTTGCAGAATTGTATGGGAAGAGTATGTTTAGTTTTACAAGAAAACCACCGGACCACCCTCCAAAGTGACCACGTCATTTTGCATTCCCACCAGCAGCAAATGAGTTCCTGTTGCTCCACAGTCTCACCAGCATCCGGTGGTGTCTGTTCCAGATTTGGGCCATTCTAATAGGCATATAGTGGATCTCATTGTGTTCGTTTGCATTTCCCTGATGACATACAGTGTAGAACCGAAGTCTCCAACCTTTTTGGCACCAGGGACTGGTTTTGTGGAAGATAGTTTTTCCACAGACTGGGACAGGCATCAGGGGGGATGCTTTCCAGATGATTCTCGTAAGGAGTAGGCAACCTAGATCCCTCACACGCATAGTTCACCGTAAGATTCGAGCTCCTATGAGAATGTAATGCCATGCAGAACCATAGGAGGCAGAGCTCAGGTGGTAATGCATGTGATGGGGATTGGCTGTAAATACAGATGAAGCTTTGCTTGCTCAGTTCAGTTCAGTCACTCAGTTGTGTCCAACTCTTTGCGACCCCGTGGACTGCAGCACGCCAGGCTTCCCTGTCCATCACCAACTCCCAGAGCCTACTCAAACTCACGTCCATCGAGTCAGTGATACCATCCAACCATCTCATCTTCTGTCATCCCCTTCTCCTCCTGCCCTCAATCTTTCCCAGCATCAGGGTCTTTTCCAATGAGTCAGTTCTTTGCATCAGATGGCCAAACTATTGGCATTTCAGCTTCCGCATCAGTCCTTCCAATGAATACTCAGGATTGATCTCCTTTAGGAATGACTGGTTGGATCTCCTTGCTGTCTGAAGGACTCTCAAGAGTCTTCTCCAATACGACAGTTCAAAAGCATCAGTTCTTCAGTGCTCAGCTTTCTTTATAGTCCAATTCTCACATCCATACATGACTACTGGAAAAACCATAGGCTTGACTAGATGGACCTTTGTTGGCAAAATAATGTCTCTGCTTCTTAATATGCTGTCTAGCATATAACTTTTCTTCCAAGGAGCAAGCGTCTTTTAATTTCATGGCTGCAGTCTCCATCTGCAATGATTTTGGAGCCCCCAAAAATAAAGTCTCTCACTGTTTCCATTGTTTCCCTATCTATTTGTCATGCGGTGATGGGACCAGATGCCATGATCTTAATCTTCTGAATGTTTAGCCTTAAGCCAACTTTTTCACTCTTCTCTTTCACTTTCATCAAGAGGCTGTTTGGTTCTTCTTCACTTTCTACCCACCACTTACCTCCTGCTGTGCAACTCAGTTCCTAACAGATGATGATCTGCTACCAGTCTAGGGATTGGGGACCCCTGGTGTAGAGCATCTTTTCATATATTGGTTATTAATTTTCACATAAAAACATTCTGTTTCAATGGGGAGAAAATGGTGGTCTTACCCCATCTTACTGATGTGGAAGTTAGGGAGGGATGGCTGAAATCAGTCATTTGGGGGAGAGAAGGCCTTCTAGTCAGGAGAGCCACTCCGTGCCAGAGGCTGTGTTTGGGGGACTTCAGAGCACGGACTGCAGTAGCAGGACTGGGCATGTGTGCTGACTGCTGTTTGCTAGCAGGGGGTTGGGGGGTGTTGTACATGGTGGCAGGGGGCTGGGTTGTAAGCTGTCTAACCACCCCATGTCTGTTACCTCATCAGAAAATCAGGGATTAGGAAAGAAAATGGCAACCCACTCCAGTATTCTTGCCTGGGGAATCCCATGGACAGAGGAGCCTGGTGGGCTACAGTCCATGGCATCGTGAAGAGTTGGACACAACTTAGCAACTGAACAACAGCATACAATCAGCCAGATTGTGATTTGGGGAAATAGTTCTGGATGGAAATGTGGCATAAAATGGAGAGAGAAGTGACCTAGCAATATGGAATATAGAGCTTTGTAAGAAATTAAAATTTGTGTATAGAATAGTAGTTGCAGATATTCAAACAATAAAGTCTGTGGCTAAAAGAAAATGAGAGATTCTTATGAATTAATGAAAGTAAATGAAATAATATGCATAAAGTACTTAGAACAGTGGCTTGACACAGAAAAGGCTGTAAACTGTTGAGAGAAACACCAGAAGAAGCAGACAGTTCTCCTGGTTTCTGGCATGTAGCGAGCCTGCCCTCAGTTTGAAAGGGCTGAAATACTTCCATCTAGTCTGGTTTCCCCAGCATCCCAATCTGGGTTCTCCCTGCATAAGGAACGTGGGCGTGGCCTTGATGATTGACATGCATCAGGTCTTCCTCCTCCAGGATCCTGTGGTCTTCCAATGCCAGAGGGATGTTGCCAGTGAACAGACCCTCAGCTGCACTCATTCCCCAGAGCTGGCCCTGCAGATGAGACCCTGAGGCCCAGGGAGGTTCTGACTGTTCCAAAGTCACTTCGGCAGAGCTGGGGAAGGGTGTGGGCTGTGCTGCCTCTAGGACGTGCAGAGGACAAGGCCAGTTTCCTCTTTGGAGCCCTGAATTCATACAGTGCATGTGACCTTGCGCTTCTTGGGTCAGCAGGGCCATCGGGACTCCTGGATTCCACGTGCCCTTTGGGGCCTTTTGAGATGCAGACTGTGCACAGTATGCCAGGGCAGCTTGCCTTTTAGGGGAGCCCCTCTGCCCTCCTAACCCAGTTTCTTTCTAAAATGTGTGGAGATGAGATACCCATTGGCTTATTCTCTGAGTTCCCCTTGTGTCTGACCTGTGGTCATTGGCTTCTCACAACTCTGATGAAGTTCTCTGCAGCTTGCTGCTGCTTCTGTTGGCTTTAATAATTTCCCCTTCTTTATCCTCTTTCCCCACTTGTAGCCCTTGTGTGTTTCTGCCATTTTCCCACACCTGGGAGTTCATCACTACACAGCAAAATGCTATGAACTGGAACAAGGTCTGAGTTGAATCCATCATAGGTGCTATGATCTGTGCAGTCTCCCCTCTCAGCTTTCTTTTAATTAGCCTGGAGCCACAGTGGACGTTATTGACACAGCATTGTAGTCAACACCATGTGCTGTCAGCAAGGGGGGAGAGTACATCAGAAGTGGACCACAAATGTGGGAGATGGTAATTCCGAAAATGATCTAAGGATATCCCTTCTTTAAGACATTCAGGCAAGAAATGATAAGGTTTCAGAAATAGACGAAGTGTAATCCACATAAGTTCCTGGCATAAGTAGTGTTTAAACATACTCTTTTTAAAGATACTCTTTTCTTCAGCATGCTGCTGCTGCTGCTAAGTCGCTTCAGTCGTGTCCGACTCTGTGCGACCCCATAAACGGCAGCCTATCAGGCTCCACCGTCCCTGGGATACTCCAGGCAAGAACACTGGAGTGGTTGCCATTTCCTTCTCCAATGCATGAAAGTGAAAAGTGAAAGTGAGGTCGCTCAGTCGGTCGAATTCCTAGCTTCAGAAATCAGATCAGTCGCTCAGTCGTGTTCGACTCTTTGCCACCCCATGAATCGCACCACGCCAGGCACCTTGTGCATCACCAATTCCCGGAGTTCACTCAGACTCACGTCCATCGAGTCAGTGATGCCATCCAGCCATTTCATCCTCTGTCATCCCCTTCTCCTCCTGCCCCCAATCCCTCCCAGCATCAGAGTCTATTCCACTGAGTCAACTCTTCGCATGAGGTGGCCAAAGTACTGGAGTTTCAGCTTTAGCATCATTCCTTCCAAAGAAATCCCAGGACTGATCTCCTTCAGAATGGACTGGTTGGATCTCCTTGCAGTCCAAGGGACTCTCAAGAGTCTTCTCCAACACCACAGTTCAAAAGCATCAATTCTTTGGCACTCAGCCTTCTTCACAGTCCAACTCTCACATCCATACATGACCACTGGAAAAACCATAGCCTTGACTAGACGAACCTTTGTTGGCAGAGTAATGTCTCTGCTTTTGAATATGCTATCTAGGTTGGTCATAACTTTCCTTCCAAGGAGTAAGCGTCTTTTAATTCCATGGCTGCAGTCACCATCTGCAGTGATTTTGGAGCCCAGAAAAATTAAGTCTGACACTGTTTCCACTGTTTCCCATCTACTTCCCATGAAGTGATGGGACCGGATGCCATGATCTTCGTTTTCTGAATGTTGAGCTTTAAGCCCACTTTTTCACTCTCCACTTTCACTTTCATCAAGAGGCTTTTGAGTTCCTCTTCACTTTCTGCCATAAGGGTGGTGTCATCTGCATATCTGAGGTTACTGAGATTTCTCCTGGCAATCTTGATTCCAGCTTGTGTTTCTTCCAGTCCAGCGTTTCTCATGATGTACTCTGCATATAAGTTAAATAAACAGAGTGACAATATACAGCCTTGACGAACTCCTTTTCCTCTTTGGAACCAGTCTGTTGTTCCATGTCCAGTTCTAACTGTTGCTTCCTGACCTGCATACAGATTTCTCAAGAGGCAGATCAGGTGGTCTGGTATTCCCATCTCTTTCAGAATTCTCCATAGTTTATTCTGATCCACACAGTCAAAGGCTTTGGCATAGTCAATAAAGCCGAAATAGATGTTTTTCTGGAACTGTCTTGCTTTTTCCATGATCCAGCGGATGTTGGCAATTTGATCTCTGGTTCCTCTGCCTTTTCTAAAACCAGCTTGAACATCAGGAAGTTCACGGTTCACATATTGCTGAATCCTGGCTTGGAGAATCTTGAGCATTACTTTACTAGCGTGTGAGATGAGTGCAATTGTGTGGTAGTTTGAGCATTCTTTGGCATTGCCTTTCTTTGGGATTGGAATGAAAACTGACCTTTTCCAGTCCTGTGGCCACTGCTGAGTTTTCCAAATTTGTTGACATATTGAGTGCAGCACTTTCACAGCATCATCTTTCAGGATTTGCAGCAGCTCAACTGGAATTCTATCATTTCCACTAGCTTTGTTTGTAGTGATGCTTTCTAAGGCCCACTTGACTTCACATTCCAGGATGTCTGGCTCTAGGTCAGTGATCACACCATCGTGATTATCTGGGTCGTGAAGATCTTTTTTGTACAGTTCTTCTGTGTATTCTTGCCATCTCTTCTTAATATCTTCTGCTTCTGTTAGGTCCATACCATTTCTGTCCTTTATCGAGCCCATCTTTGCATGAAATGTTCCTTTGGTATCTCTGATTTTCTTGAAGAGATCTCTAGTCTTTCCCATTCTGTTGTTTTCCTCTATTTCTTTGCATTGATCGCTGAAGAAGGCTTTCTTATCTCTCCTTGCTATTCTTTGGAACTCTGCATTCAGATGCTTATATCTTTCCTTTTCTCCTTTGCTTTTGCTTCTCTTCTTTTCACAGCTCTTTGTAAGGCCTCCCCAGACAGCCATTTTGCTTTTTTGCATTTCTTTTCCACGGGGATGGTCTTGATCCCTGTCTCCTGTACAATGTCATGAACCTCATTCCATAGTTCATCAGGCCCTCTTATCTATCAGATCTAGGCCCTTAAATCTATTTCTCACTTCCACTGTATAATCATAAGGGCTTTTAGGTCATACCTGAATGGTCTAGTGGTTTTCCCTACTTTCTTCAATTTAAGTCTGAATTTGGCAATAAGGAGTTCATGGTCTGAGCCACAGTCAGCTCCTGGTCTTGTTTTTGCTGAATGTATTGAGCTTCTCCATCTTTGGCTGCAAAGAATATAATCAGTCTGATTTCGGTGTTGACTATCTAGTGATGTCCATGTATACAGTCTTCTCTTGTGTTCTTGGAAGAGGGTGTTTGTTATGACCAGTGCATTTTCTTGGCAAAACTCTATTAGTCTTTGCCCTGCTTCATTCCGTATTCCAAGGCCAAATTTGCCTGTTACTCCAGGTGTTTCTTGACTTCCTACTTTTGCATTCCAGACCCCTATAATGAAAAGGACATTTTTTTGGGTGTTAGTTGTAAAAGGTCTTGTAGGTCTTCCTAGAACCGTTCAACTTCAGCTTCTTCAGTGTTACTGGTTGGGGCATAGACTTGGGTTACTGTGATATTGAATGGTTTGCCTTGGAAACGAACAGAGATCATTCTGTCGTTTTTGAGATTGCATCCAAGTACTGCATTACAGACTCTTTTGTTGACCATGATGGCCACTCCATTTCTTCTGAGGGATGCCTGCCCGCAGTAGTAGATATAATGGTCATCTGAGTAAAATTCACCCATTCCAGTCCATTTCAGTTCGCTGATTCCTAGAATGTCGACATTCACTCTTGCCATCTCTTGTTTGACCACTTCCAATTTGCCTTGATTCATGGACCTGACATTCCAGGTTCCTAAGCAATATTGCTCTTTACAGTATCGGACCTTGCTTCTATCACCAGTCACATCCACAGCTGGGTATTCTTTTTGCTTTGGCTCCATCCCTTCATTCTTTCTGGAGTTATTTCTCCACTGATCTCCAGTAGCATATTGGGCACCTACTGACCTGGGCAGTTTCTCTTTCAGTATCCTGTCATTTTGCCTTTTCATACTGTTCATGGGGTTCTCAAGGCAAGAATACTGAAGTGGTTTGCCATTCCCTTCTCCAGTGGACCACATTCTGTCAGAACTCTCCACCATGACCCGCCCATCTTGGGTTGCCCCATGGGCATGGCTTAGTTTCACTGAGTTAGACAAGGCTGTGGTCCTAGTGTGATTAGATTGACTAGTTTTCTGTGAGTATGGTTTCAGTGTGTTTGCCCTCTGATGCCCTCTTGCAACATCTACCATCTTACTTGGGTAAGAGCATTGGGTAAGGGCATTCCTAGCTTAATGTAGCCTTATTGCTTATACTTTTCTTTGTTTTGAAATGACATTTATTCAAGATTAACGTAATTTTGAAATAGTGCAATTTAGGAAATTAGGTAATTGTTTAAAGTGTACTTGAAGATGCCAACATACTATAGTAATTTTCAATTTTAGTAGTAGAATATTCTTTGCTCTTTTTATTTTTGTTTTTTTTTTTAAACACAGGCTAAAAATTTTCTACCTTCCCTTATTTTAAATGAAGAATGAAAATCATTGTCACTTGAAATTAATTCACACTATTTAAAAAAGAAATCCCTCATGTTTAGTCACTAAGTCATGTCTGACTCTTTCCAGCCCCATAGACTGTAGCCTGCCAGGCTCTTCTGTCCATGGGATTCTACAGGCAAGAATACTGGTATGGGGTTGCCATTTTCTCTTCCAGGAGATCTTATCAAATCCACATCTCTTGTGGCTCCTGCATTGGCAGGGAAATTCTTTACCACTGAACCACCTAGGTAGGGGCTTTTTAAAATTAGTTCTCTTGAGACCGTTAGGGAAAACAATGGGAGAAAGTTTAAAACATCCATGCGAACAAGCTTCTAGTCAGAACGGTCAGGTCTTTAAAAACAACCTTGGGATTTTTCCTGTTGTCTGGTAGCAGTATTGAACAGATGGTTAGTTGATAACAATCCAGCTGAATAATGAAATCTGATAAGCTAGGAAGAGGTTAACTAGATCAATCTGTAGTATTTAGGAAAATTTAGGAAAATTTTCAGGGTGATTGGGGAGCGGCAGTTGAAATCAGTATTTGAGCTTTCACTTATATTAATGCAAAAATAAAGCCACAAGTTTGTTAGTTAAAAATTGTTTTCTTTCAGTTAAAAAAATTCCCCTCCTCCAGTCTCCCCCACCAGTCCTTCCTTGTAGGGAGAAAAGGAAAAGAGAAATTTGTCAGCTGGCTGCCTGCATTGCCACCTCAGGAAATAGCATGTCAAATTCCTGCTTTATCTAGACCCTCCTCCTGGCCTGCCCTTCATCTTCGTTTGTTGAGTGTGCTAGATTTGGTGCTAGGTGCTGAGCCTATAAGGAAGAAACGAGACAGAATTCATGATGCAGGAGGGGCGTGGGTCTGACGAAATAACACAACAGACTGTGGAAACTGCCAAAGAATCTTTTCATTGTGTTCAGAGAAATTGTTATCTGCTGATAACAATTCACAACTTTATCAGGTGTTGGTTTTTTTTTTTAAACCTTTGTAGTTTACTTCATTTAAATTAAAGGCCAGTTAATTTCTTGTGAGTTTGTGCCAGTCTTGGAGGAGTATAGGGGTTCAGAAAGGTATAGCAATTCCACCTAAATTCTTCTGAAAATCACTGTGCCTTCCAGAGCCTTGCACTTTCTGAGCAGTGGCAAAGACAGCTTTCTGGTATGTCCTTTGCTGAAGGAGCCTGTTTCTGCTTCCTTTTCTATTCTTCAGGTCATTTTCCTACCTAACATTTCTCTCCCATTTGTTTCCTCTTAAAACGTTAATCCAACCACGTGTTCTGCCCTAATCACTGGGCCACACCAGTCATCCTATGGTTCTTTTCTCAGTGCTCCCTTGATGGAGTTCTTTCTTGTGTCTCGGTGGTCACATTCTTCTGGTAAGTGTTCTATAGGGAAACACAGCTTCTATTAGCAGGGTTATGTTTGTCCTTTCACCTGGATGCATTTAACAGTGTTCTTGGTTTGGGGCCAACTCAAGCTAGAGTAAAGGATCTTCAGTAAAGACACCTAGATAATTTGAGACTACTTTCTACAAACTCTGCAGTTGATCTTCTGAAAATAACTCTTCAACAGTACATGAGTTGTGAACTTCCAGATGTTCAACCTGAATTTAGAAAAGGCAGAGGAACCAGAGATTAAATTGCCAACATCCTTTGTGGGTGTGCCTTAGTCACTCAGTCCTATCTGACTCTTTGCGACCCCATGGATCATTGAAAAAGCAAGAGTTCCAGAAAAACATCTACTTCTGCTTTATTGACTTCACCAAAGCCTTTGTGTGGATCACAACAAACTGTGGAAAATTCTTCAAGAGATGGGAATACCAGACCACCTTACCTGCCTCCTGAGAAATCTGTATACAGGTCAAGAAGCAACAGTTAGAACTGGACATGGAACAGTGGACTGCTTCCATATTGGGGAAGGAGTATATCAAGGCTGTATATTGTCACCCTGCTTATTTAACTTATATGCAGAGTACATCATGAGAAATGCCAGGCTGGATGAAGCACAAGCTGGAATCAAGATTGCTGGGAGAAATATCAATAATCTCAGACATGCAGATGACACCACCCTCATGACAGAAAGCAAAGAAGAACTAAAGAGCCTCTTGATGAAAGTGAAAGAAGAGAGTGAAAAAGTTGGCTTAAAACTCAACATTCAAAAAACTAAGCTTGTTGCATCTGGTCTCATCACTTCATGGCAAATAGATGGGGGAACAGTGGATACAGTGAGAGACTATATTTTTGGGCTCCAAAATCACTGCAGATGGTGACTACACCCATGAAATTAAAAGATGCTTGCTTCTTGGAAAAAAAGATACAACCAACCTAGATAGCATATTAAAAAGCAGAGACATTACTTTCCCAACAAAGGTCCATCTAGTCAAAGCTATGGTTTTTCCAGTAGTCATGAATGGATGTGATAGTTAGACTATAAAGAAAGCTAAGTGCCAAAGAATTGATGCTTTTGAACTGTGGTGTTGGAGAAGACTCTTGAGGGTCCCTTGGACTGCAAGGAGATCCAACCAGTCAATCATAAAGGAAATCAGTCCTGAATATTCACTGGAAAGACTGATGCTGAAGCTGAAGCTTCAACATTTTGGCCACCTTATACAAAGAACTGATTCATTGGAAAAGACCCTGATGCTGGGAAAGATTGAAGGCAGGAGGAGAAGGAGACAAAAGAGGAAGAGATGGTTGGATGGCATCAAAGACTCAATGGACATGAGTTTGAGCAAGTTTCGGGAGTTGGTGATGGACACGGAAGCCTGGCGTGCTACAGCCCATGGGGTCACAAAGAGTCAGACACAGCTGAGCAAACTGAGCTATTACTTGGGCTTCCAGGTGGCTCAAGTGGTAAAGAATCCACCTGCCAATGCAGGAGCCACAGGATACATGGGTTCAACCATTTAAAAGACATTAACTGGGTCCAAATCAAATTGTCTAATCTTTGTGAACCTCATCTTTGTCGTCTAGGGACTTCAAACATCTTAATATGAAAAAGCTAAGAAAATTTACAGCAATAATACAAGTAGAAAGACTTATTTCACAAAAACTCCCTGAATAGCTCCTAGGATATGAACTCTACTGTAGGCTTTTTTTTACAAGTCTCTTTAATGCTTCCAAAACATTTATTTGGTGGTATTATTACTACATATTGGGTTGGCCAACACAATATTAGTTACATCTCACAAAACTGCACAGTTGATAGAATGAAATTCATTTGTTAATTTACCTTCATAATTTCTTTACTGTTTTTTTTTTCTTTTTCTTTTTTTTTTTTTTTTTTACCATCTGAGCCACCAGGGAAGCCCCAGGAATACTGGAGTGGGTTGCTAGTCCCTTCTCTAGGGGATCTTCCCAACCCAGGGACTGAACCTGGGTCTCCTGCATTACATACAGGCAGATTCTTTACCATCTGAGCCACCAGGAAAGCCCCTTAAATTTCTGCTGTATTTTAAATATAGTAAGGAGTTAGTAAATGTTTAATAAAATTGAATAATTATTTTTATTGTTACTACCATTGCCCTCTGCTTTACAAACTAATATAGCTGATAGCTTCATAATGGATTCATTTCCATAGAAAATCTCCATCACTGTTTATGTAGTCATGTTATTGTTTTAATATTTCCTATGGAATATGTAGAACCCAAGATACATTCCTTACTACCTTTGCATGTTGCTCTTAGCAGAGCTGATGATTCAAAGATGTGGGACATCTGTGAGCTTTGGTATCAAAAAAGGAAAAAGAAACTGAATGTTCCTACCTTTCTTTTATTAGAAAAAGTTAGGAATTTAGGAGAATTTCTGATTTTTGTATTTGTGGTTTTATTTTGTGAAAACAAAGGGATAGCACTTAGGAGAATGTGCCATCACATTTTATTTACAGTTGAATATTTACATTTGAATGTTAGATGGCTTTCTCTTTTCAGTAAGAAGGAATGCGCTTTTTGAACTTTCTGGCATCTTGGAGAGTAGAGAGTAGCTTCCTTTAGGCTTTTGCTTATATCACCTGTGAGACTTGAATAGGCAGTGATAAGCTCTTTTCTGATTTCTACAGTAATAAAAATGCCCCTGCTGTCCATTTATTATCCATCCTTGTGGACCTAGTTTGGGGGAAGAGAATATATCCAACAATTAATCACCAGTTGTGCAGAGACATCTATTAATACAAGCAAATGAAGTGCCTGCCTTCTTGGGGAAAAAAAAAATTTTTTTTTTCTTTTTTTTTTGCATTTTCTGCATTCTAATGGGAAAAAAAGGCAACACCTCTTAGAAACTGGAATTTACTTTGCTCATGAGTTATCCTTAATCATCCTGTTTTGCTTGGACTCCGTATATAGGAATTGCAACATCCTGATGCATGCATGCATAGTCACTTAATTATGTCTGACTCTTTGCGACCCCATGGGCTATAGCCCACCACTCTCCTCTGTCTGTGGCATTATCCTGGCAAGAATACTGGAGTGGCTTGACATTTACTACTCCAGGCAATCTTCCTGATCCAGGTGTTGCATCTCGTGTGACTTCTGCATTGACAGGCAGATTCTTTACCCTAAACCACCTGAAAAGCCCATAATATCCTGATACTGTGTTTATTTCTCAAGAGGCAGGTCAGGTGGTCTGGTATTCCCATCTCTTTCAGAATTTTCCACAGTTTATTGTGATCCACACAATAAACTGTGTGTGGATTTGACTATGCCAAAGCCTTATAAACAATAAGACTTTGGCATAGTCAATAAACCAGAAATAGATGTTTTTCTAGAACTCTCTTGCTTTTTTGATGATCCAGCAGATGTTGGCAATTTGATCTCTGGTTCCTCTGCCTTTTCTAAAACCAGCTTGAACATCTGGAAGTTCATGGTTCATGTATTGCTGAAGCCTGGCTTGGAGAATTTTGAGCATTACTTTACTAGCATGTGAGATGAGTGCAATTGTGCGGTACTTTGAGCATTCTTTGGCATTGCCTTTCTTTGGGATTGGAGTGAAAACGGACCTTTTCCAGTTCTGTGGCCACTGCTGAGTTTTCCATTCTGAAGGAGATCAGCCCTGGATTTCTTTGGAACGAATGATGCTAAAGCTGAAACTCCAGTCCTTTGGCCATGTCATGCGAAGAGTTGACTCATTGGAAAAGACTGATGCTGGGAGGGATTGGAGGCAGGAGGAGAAGGGGACGTCAGAGGATGAGATGGCTGGATGGCATCACTGACTCGATGGACGTGAGTCTGAGTGAACTCTGGGAGTTGGTGATGGACAGGGAGGCCTGGCGTGCTGCGATTCATAGGGTCCCAAAGAGTCGGACACGACTGAGCAACTGAACTGAACTGAACTGACTGTGTTCATTTACATCAACAACTTCTGTTTGCATTCTTACGAGCTAATTTAAATAAAGGCTGCTTGGGGGACAGTATCTATTGCTGCATAACAAGTTGCCAGAAACTTGGGGACTTAAGCATTTTATCTCACCTAGTTTCTTTGTATTAGGAAGTCAGGGAAGTCCTAGGGGGGCAGCTGGGCTTCAGGATGTTTCATGAGGTTGCAGCCCAGATTTCTTCCTGTGCTGTAAGTGGTTCACAGGAAGGCTTGACTGGAATTGGAAGATCTTCTGCCAAGATGGTTTCTTCACAAGCCTGGCAAACTTGATCTGATTTTTGGCAGGAAGCCAGTCATGTACAGATGTGAGAGTTGGACCATAAAGAAGGCTGAGCACAGAAGAACTGATGCTTTTGAACTCTGGTCCTGGAGAGGACTCTTGAGAATCCCTTGGACTGCAAGGAGGTCATACCGGTCAATCCTAAAGGAAATCAACCCTGAATGTTCATTGGAAGGACTGATACAGAAGCTGAAGCTTCAATACTTTGGCCATCTGATGCGAAGAGCTGACTCATTGGAAAAGACCCTCATGCTGGGAGAGATAGAAGGCAAAAGGAGAAGGGAGCAGCAGAGGATGAGATGGTTAGATAACATCTGGACTCAATGGACATGAATCTGAGCAAACTCTGGGAGACAGTGAAGGACAGGGAAGCCTGGCGTGCTGCAGTCCATGGGGTCACAGAGTTGGACACTACTTGACATATGGCAAAACCAATACAAAATTGTAAAGTTAAAAAATAAAATAAAAACCAAAAAAACAAATGTCAATTTTAGAAACTACTTTTCAAGTACCCACTTCCCAATTCCAAAAGACTTGCTTAAAAGCAAAGCTAAAAAGAGTGATGAGGTTTTAAAGAAAAGAAGATGGATGGGGAAAGAAATTTTGAATTAGATCAATAAGAATCCCTTTGCCAGCCAAACTACATATAGCTAGCTTCTAAATCCAAGGTGGAAATCAGGGTGATTAGTCTGTTTTGCCTCTTCTCATGTAGCTCTGAATTCACCACCCAGTTCTCTTCCAGCCCTCTCTCCCAGCAGGGTGGACCCTTCCTTGCTTTTTGGACAATGTCACAATCCATGGACATGCTCTTTTACCAAAGGGGTGTTAGCTTCAAATCTATGTCTGTCTTGTAGCTTCTTGAGGAGGTAGGTAGGTCTTGTTGAAGCCAGAAGGCTCTAACCCATCTGATAGAAGATGATGAAGCAGGAATTCTATGGTATCTAGTTGGCTTAATGCCTGTTCATTTTCATTAGAAAATATTTTAATGTGAGTGCTACTCTTTTCTTTATAACTTAGAAGCATGCACTAATGCACCTCTGCACTTGGAGCTGTAACACCACGGAAAAAAGTAACCTGAAAATGAAGGGCACTTTTACAACAGCTATTGACTTAAATGAAGTACTCGACTAGTAACCAGATTTGGAAGCAATGTCTCCACGCAGGGGTGTAGAAGCTGAACAGGGAGAACCCAGTGCTCTCTGGAAGAGGGAAGTTTGGACTAATTTTCCAAGGCTGTGTTTGGAATGTGTATATTTCTGATAGCTTGCCTCAGATTTGGGGTCCACCAGATAGTTCTATACTGTTTCTAATTTGATACTTTGTTTTATGTCATAGCTAAGACTTTAAGGACTATCAACTTTTGGGGGGTGGTATTTCCTATTCATAATAAAAGTAGTTGGGTGTTTTGGTATATTTTTAAAAAGTATCATTAGTGGAACATGGTCTTGTTACTAAAGTCAACCTTGCTATAAATAAACGCAGAAACGTCTGCAAAAGGCATAGTCTGAATGTGGCAGACATAAGAATTGCGTCAATTCCCATCTTGTGGCCAAGATTTCTTTCTTTGGCTTTCTTTATAACTAATGTCATGGCAGAGTTTCACATTCTCACAATATTAGGCAAGTGAATGGTCAAAAGAACCGGTGCCAAGCCACCCTGTTTCTTAGGTTAGACAGTGGCTGTCGTTTGTACTCACCAAGGAAGAATCTTAGGTTAGCCAGTGGCTGTCGTTTGTACTCAGCAAGGAAGAATGCGGCATGTTTTTGTTTTTATTTTTTAAAGACCGAAAACCCCAAGTTCTCCCCTTCCGCTTCATTTTTAGACCCTGGCTTTAGGCAATTTTCCAAATGTCTAACTGCTAAACTGCTTTCAAGAAATTACTGTGGTATTTCAGAGAACTTTGGTCAGGAGAAAAAGAAGGCACAACATCTTTCCTAGAACACCATGGGCCCATCAAATGACCTTTTAGAGAAACAACGAAAATTCCTCTTTCAAAGGCGCACTAGTTGAAACCAAACCAATCTACCCCACAAGCATTGCAGTCAGATGACCAGAGGGGAGTGCCCACAAGGGGAGGAAAAACTCTTTTTGGAAAAACCATTTGAAGCTAAAAGCTGGTGTATTTTTCTCTTTGATTAAAAGTTAAAATGGGAATGATTTAGCATGTCTAAGTTAAAAGTTGGCCAGGATTCTAAGAACACTGTGGACCTTTTCAGGTGCCTGCGTAGCTCCTCCTAGAATACCTGTCTGGTGCGCCGCCCTTCCTTGAGACTACCTCACACTGCTCCCAGTTGGGGACTCCAGCCCGAGAAGGTGAGTCAGCCCTTCCAGTGGCTTTTTAAAGAATAATTCTCAAAGTTTTGAGAGACTTTCAGAGCTTGTGTTCACTAACAAATCATTTGTAAACCCTTTATTTAAATAAGTACGAAGCGTGGTTAGCAATAGTATCTTTTGTCTCACTGCCTTATAAATTCTAGATTCAAACTTGGAGTCTGAGGCAAAATTTTGCAAACTGGTGTATCACCATTCTTGGGCTTCCTGAGCACTATACTATTAATGCTTTAAACTTGGCAATTTCTTTTAAAACAGAGAAGTAATTTCTAACAGTCGAAGATTAGAAGATCTTGGTAAGTCTGAAATATATCCTATAGTCTGAGTTTCCATCTGAATGTAATAGTATCAATAATTGGCTTCATTAAATAACGGGGCACAAAAGCCCCTGAGGTGGGAATATAGAACTATTTTCCACTTGCTTTTTGTATGTTCAATGTGTATGGTCTCTTGTCTCTTGAACATTAAGGTGACTTATTGGTCTCAAGAGGGGAAATAATTTGACCTTGTTTGTAGTCAGTGAATCACTTACAAATAAACTGTTCACATGTTACAGGTGAATAAACTCTTTAAGGGCACCAGCCAGCATGCTGTCATATAAATTCCTCAGTCCCTCATTTACAAAAGTTATGTGCTTGCATTTTTGCCTAGATGATGAGTTTTGAAGGTCTCCTATAAATTAATTTCCCCTTAGAGCCTTCTAGTAATTGCTAGGCTGTGGAAGGAGTGGATTTCTAAGACCACAAGTTCACATCCGCATCGGTTCAGTTCTCTTGTGGACTCTACTGCTTTGCTCTGGCATTAGCAAAAACCATGACTAGAAGGCTCCAAGAGTTGAGAATGAAGGATAGTCTGGTTGTAATAAGGTAAATTCATTATATTCATGTGAGCACTGAAAAATCCTAGTTGAGCCCTGCAATTTGTAATATAGTCAAAAGAAAAAAACCAAGAGACACAGATGTGAAGAACAGACTTTTGGACTCTGTGGGAGAAGGCAAGGGTGGGATGATTGAGAGAATAGCATTGAAACATGTATATTATCATATGTGAAATAGATTGCCAGTCCAGGTTCGATGCATGAGACAGGGTACTCAGGGCTGGTGCACTGGGATGACCCTGAGGGATGGGATGGGGAGGGAGGTGGGAGGGAGGGTCAGGATGGGGAACACATGTACACCCATGGCTGATTCATGTGAATGTATGGCAAAACCACCACAATATTGTAAAGTAATTAGCCTCCAATTAAAATTTAAGAAAATAAAAATAAAGCATATGCAGTGGGCATGATCAAAAACATAAAAAAGAAAAAATAATAAAGAAAAAAAGCATAAGGAAGAATTGTATTGTATTATGTAGCTCCATTGACTAACGTTCTCTCCATGATTGTATCATCACTTAAATTTTAGTTTTAGCTCCTATTACTGATGAAACTGTTCTACAGGTCTTTCTCTTACACATTCATTATTTTCTATACAGGAGGATTGATGTTTAAGTTACACCATGAAGGAACTGTGCTTCAGGTTTAACTTTTAAGGATTGTATACATTTGGATTTGAATGCTTCAATTATTTTGTTTCTCTTGGAACACTCGTACTTATTTACTAATACAAATAGGACAGCAATGTCTGAGTTGCTTGGAGTTTACTGCTGAAGAGTTTTCATTTTTCACTGTTTCTTCTCAAATGCTCAGTAACATCTTTGATTCTTGACTTCAAGAGCAAAGAGACCCCTTTAGCATTTAGCATACTGCTCTGTTTTTCTTTTTTAAATAAAGCTTTGTTTGAACTAACAAAACTTTTTTGCCCATGCCGAATACTGAGCCAGCTTACTCACATGAACAGCATTTGTGAGTTCCCTAGCCTTCTCAAATGAAGCATGTCATTTTAGTCATGTTAACTTTGATGAGCAGCAAAACCAACTTTGAAATTCTTAGTATTGCTTTATTGTAAAACTACCTCTTTTTTTTTTAATGCAGCGACTTTAAATTTTTACTGACTTAAAAATCAGAATAACTCTACTAAATCACATTTCTCCATCACAATGCAATTTCTCCTAAGCCATTATTCTCTTAGAGAATGAGGATAGAGAATAATTCACAGTGTTATTTATCAAAAGGCATCTTTGTTAGTTTTATAAAGTTGAGGCTGTGTGAGAGCTAACTATAAAATAAAATCCATGTTTTGTGTAAAAGATTAGGTAAAACCAAGTTTAGATTTTACAGATTGCTTATTTATGCTTCTTTTTCTGTTCTAAATAGCACTGTAGTATTCCCCCACCCTCCTTCCCTGGTGCTTTCCTGTAAAAAGCATTAGTGAGGGGAAAATAATGGTAAACAAGGCTTAGCTCTATAATCTTCTTTCAAAACTGCCTTGCAAGTAATTTCCCATAGTTTCTGTAATGCAGCATATGGTGGTAATACGCCCTGTGCCTCTGGTAATGGGGAGCAGTTTCAGAGTACTCTCGGCATTTTATATTTGAAGCTTTGTATGTACCTTTTCAGGTTAGGTGTCCTATCCCCTGTAGATTTAATGGAATTTATTTCTTTATGCTTGTTCTTAGTTTTAAGGGTTTAGATGGGGGCATTTTTGTTAAAACTTGTAAAGAGGTGTTTTTTGTTGTTATAGATTGATCCAAACAGGCTTCAGGAGGCTTGAAATGGTCTTGTGGAGAAAGCAACTTGATAGAAGAAGGGGGAATATTTTCTGTAATTTAAGTTGTCATAGTAACCTGCATCAAGGCCTGGAATCCAGGCCTGAAGAATTTCAGTGACAATAAACATTCCAGTTGCATTCATCATCATCTTTTTTTTCTAGGAGAAAGGAGCCGTCTATTGTGACCTAATTATTTCATTTCTGTTTTTAGAAAACGGTTAGCAGTTTGCATTTTTTAGCACTTTTGAAATTTCCCTGGTAGGGTAAAAATGAAAAATGTAGTTGTTTGTATTAGAAGTTGATATTTTTCTGATAATGTATCTCAAGCTATTTCAGATGGCAAGACAGATTCAGTATAATGGTTACTTAATGAAATATGAAAGAAACAGGATTTGCTGAGGATTTGAAGAGATTGCCACACACATTTATTAATGTGCAAGTCTTAAACAGTATTAGAATCTGGTTTTCATGAAGCTGTGATTTTGGGATGTTATGAATTTCCTAATATCAGATTGTTAATATTTTATGGCATCTTGAACTGTGGTCTTAAACATGAATATATGTTAATAAAGAGGATGAAGGTCATTTTTATTAGCAGAATAGGTTTACTTTGAGAAATTTGTATCTAGATATTATGTTTAGATCTGTTATCTTTTACAAGGAACAGCACGATATTTCTAAAGAGAAAGTTTTTTTTAGGGTTTGCTTCTTTCTTGCCTTCTGCAAGATACTCATTGCTAACCAAGATTATTTGGAGTTAAAAGTGTTCTGAAGCAAGAAATTTTAGAAATAGTGAGGTAAGGACATGTGTTCCATTCAATTTAGGAAACATGGAAAATAAATTGGAAGTTTATGGCTAGTCTCATTTCACAAATATATACACAACGAGCAGTGATGGGATGTAACTGTAGTTATCTAAATGAAAAGCTTTTGTATATACTCCTCCACATATGTTTGAGAATTTTAAATGGATGATTTTTTAAAAAACATAAATCAGTAAAATTGGAATTTTAAAACATAGAAAGGTAGATTGAGAAAACCTAGTCAATAATTTACTGGGAAAATGTGAAGCAAAATAAAATCACCCCCTATCTCACTGTTGAGAGATATTTCAGCTCTTTCTGTTGTCTGGGAAGTAGCTATAATTTTATAAACAAAATTGGAATCAAGCTGTTAATAGCCAAAATACCAATAATGGTGAAACACAGGATTTTTTTCTCCTATTAGAATAAGCAACAAACTAGCTGTCAACACTACTGCCTAAAATATCTTTGAAATACCTAATCAGTATATTAAGAAAAAAGAGCAAGAGAGAAAACGGTTGGAAAGGAGGATAAAATTATTTGTAGATAATGAAAAAAAATCACAAAGACAATCAACTAAAACCAATAGACTGTAGTAAGGTTCCAATGCAAATAATGGAAATATCATGATCTATATAGTAATAATAACCTGTTCCAAAATGTGAGAAAAAAGGAACCCATTCATAGTAGCAAAAAAAATTGTGCTGAGGATTAAACTTGGTGAGAACTGCAAGTAGCATGTAGGAAGGAAACCATTAACCTTCTTTCAGAATGCAGAGACTCCCTATGGAAGACAATTCATTTTCCATCCAATAATTATTTTCCATCTCTTTACATAGATTTGTAAGTTTAATATAATCTAATCAAAATATCAGCAGGAATTTTTTTACAGGTCAGTGATTCTGAATTTCATATTTATAAAATAAATAAGAGCCAAGAAATATTTATATAAAGAATAATAAAGGCGAACTCAGTTCAGTTCAGTCACTCAGTTGTTTCTGACTCTTTGCGACACCATGAACCGCAGCATGCCAGGCCTCCCTGTCCATCACCAACTGCCAGAGTCTACCCAAACTCATGTCCATTGAGTCAGTGATGCCATCCAACCATCTCATCCTCTGTCGTCCCCTTCTCCTCCTGCCCTCAATCTTTCCCAGCATCAGGGTCTTTTCAAATGAGTCAGCTCTTTGCATCAGGTGGCCAAAGTATTGGAGTTTCAGCTTCAACATCAGTCCTTCCAATGAACACTCAGGACTGATCTCCTTTAGGATGGACTGGTTGGATCTCCTTGCAGTCCAAGGGACTCTCAAGAGTCTTCTCCAACACCACAGTTCAAAAGTATCAATTCTTCTGCACTCAGCTTTCTTTACAGTCCAGCTCTCACATCCATACATGACTACTGGATAAACCATACCCTTGACTAGACGGACCTTTGTGGACAAAGTAATGTCTCTGCTTTTTAATAGTGATTCAAAAATAGCATGATGTCAAAAATAGCATAAAGTAGAACAATACTTAAAACAGAATAGACAGCCTAGAAGAATGTTATATTGATTAAAAATAACAACTAACAAATATAAAAATGTAGTAATAAATACACTAGAAAAGAATATTCAGAAATAACTGACTTGGGGCTTTTAGGGAAAGATAAACTAAAATACAGATGTAAAGATTTAAAAAGAGAATGATTTATAGATGTAGTTACATTAAAAAAATTAAAATTTGCATATGTCAACTCATAAAAAGTATTCTCTCTCTATGTGCGTGTCTGTGTGAATATTATTACATATGTATTTTTAGAGTTAATACCCGTATGTAAAGAACTCCTTCAAGTCAGTAAGAAAATAAATGCCCAGTTAAAAATTAGTACGTAGGAACTTCCCTGGTGGTCCAGTAGTTAGGAATTCGCCTGCCAGTGCAGGGGACATGTGTTTGGGTTCGATCCTGGTCTGGGAACTAAGATCCCACATGCCGCTGGGCAGCTAGGCTGCACACCACAGATGCTGAGCCCAGTACTGCAGCCAAGAGCTTGTGCGCCAAAACGAGGACCCAGCGCTGCCAAAAATAAATAAGTAAATATTTTTGAAAAAATTAGTTTGTAGCTGTTTTTAGTTTTTTAAGAAACCTCCATACTGTTCTCCATAGTCACTATACAGTGTTCATTCCCACAAACAGTGTAGGAGGGTTCCCTTTTCTCTACATCCTCTCAAGCATTTACTATAGACTTTCTGATGCTGGCCATACAGACTGGTGTGAGGTAATATCTCATTGTAGTTTTGATTTGCATTTCTCTAATAATCAGCAGTGTAGAGCATCTTTTCTTGTGCCTCTTGACCCCTGTGTATCTTTGGAGTTTGAGATTGACATGTACACATTACTATATTTAAAATAGATAACCAACAAGAACCTCTTGTATAACTCTGCTCAATATTCTGTAACAACTTAAAGAAAACTTAGGTTGTATTAAATAGTTCCTAGTGGAAAGTTTAAACAAAAATATAAACATGTGTAGACCTACAGGTTTGTTCAACTTTAATATCATGTGGTATGAGTGACCTGCATGCAAAATGTAACATAAGCAGACATATATAATTCCTAATGTTGACACTGGGAGAAATAAGACAGATCACACTGCTCATGTAATGCAACTAGAAGACAGACTACTCTGTGGCCAGTACTAGAATCTTTTTGTCTACCTATCTACCTGTTTATCTGTAGATAGTTTATTACAGGTTCTCTAAAACAAATATATTTGTATTCAGAAATTTGAAAATAGATTGTTTTTTTTTTTTTTAAAGTTTGACCATGACTGTGACCATGTCTGAGATTCATCCTATGCCTTATTGAAAATTTTACTATAAAGGCATATTTCTTGAGATGGACTATACACAGAATCAAGTATTGAAGGGATCATCAGTCTCTGGGCAGGGCTGAACAGACTGCATTCCCAGGCTGCAATTCATATTAGACTGTGGCATGTACCTGTGTATCTGGGATTGTGCTTTCCTGAAGTGGGACCCAGCATCCCTGAAAATGATAAAGAGCAGTGGGTCCTTATGTTTAAATCTTCTCCCTTCCCTTCCCCCTTTCCCCGTGCCTGTGGCATCAAGTGTCACAGCGGTCTAAATGTTCCAGGATTGATTGCCAGTGACATTGAATCAAACTTAATAAAATCTTTATAGATTGAGAAAATTAGGGTGTTTATTTTAATTTCATAGATACTTTTATTTATGATTTATTTCGGCCCCATTTCCCCATTGACTCCACTTTGTTTACAATGATTATACCTGAGCAAGAAATTTAAGGAATTTTTAGGAAATATACATATTCTAATCTAGTCTTCATAAACAATATTGTCCTAACCAGTCTCCCTTCTGTCCCCAGTTCCTTCTTTTCACAGAGATCCTGTACCTCTCAATGCTGAAGTATTACCTTGTTAATTTACTTGTGCTATCTTTCCTGAATATGACTCTTAATGATGACCTTATATTTTCCAGTAATGCTTATAAATTTGAGGGCACTAGAGCCCCTTTGTGACTAAGGATTAACTTCTATATTGAAAGAAATTGCTAACTTAAAGTAATTCAGTAAGTACAAAATGTATAGAAAGGGATAAAATGCAAAATAAGATTACCTCCTTTCATTTTTCATCTTTTAACTAAAAGTAACCACTGTTAACAGTTTCTTGGGTATCTTTGCATGCAAGGAACACGTATTTGTATCTTTCTTTAAATTATGTAACAGTTACTGCATCTGTGCGCGCGCACACATGAGTGTTTGTGTGTATTACACAAGATTCTTTACAAGTTGACTCCTGTTATAACCAGAATAATCTTAAAGGAAAATATGATTATCAGATTACATGTTGAATATTACAATCAATATTTATTGCTGGTTTGCATTCTTCCATTTGGCTGAGTTTGTGAAAATGAGATTAGTGTGTAATTATGTGAGATTGTCCGCATCTCCTCCTGAATGCACCAGTGACTTTTCTCTGAGTAGAGTCGTTGTCTACGACCTGGTTTCTGTCCCAGTGAATTGAGACAGTGCCTCCATCTACCTTAATGCACCATTCAGTCTAGGTGCCATTCAGTTCAAAGTGTGACTGGAATCCTCTACTGCAGTTTTCTCATTTGATGTTGGGTAAGAATAAGTTATATCTACTACTGTGGGCAGGAATCCCTTAGAAGAAATGGAGTGGCCATCATGGTCAACAGAAGAGTCTGAAATGCAGTACGTGGATGCAATCTCAAAAACAACAGAATGATCTCTGTTCGTTTCCAAGGAAAACCATTCAATATTACGGTAATCCAAGCCTATGCCCCAACCAGTAACGCTGAAGGAGCTAAAGTTCTATGAAGACCTACAAGACCTTTTAGAACTAACACCCAAAAAAGATGTCCTTTTCATTATAGGGGACTGGAATGCAAAAGTAGAAAGTCAAGAAACACCTGGAATAACAGGCAAATTTGGCCTTGGAGTACGGAATGAAGCAGGGCAAAGACTAATAGAGTTTTGCCAAGAAAATGCACTGGTCATAACAAACACCCTCTTCCAACAACACAAGAGAAGACTCTATACGTGGACATCACCAGATGGTCAACACCGAAATCAGATTGATTATATTCTTTGCAGCCAAAGATGGAGAAGCTCTATACAGTCAGCAAAAACAAGACCAGGAGCTGACTGTGGCTCAGATCATGAGCTCTTTATTGCCAAATTCAGACTTAAATTGAAGAAAGTAGGGAAAACCACTAGACCATTCAGGTATGACCTAAATCAAATCCCTTATGATTATACAGTGGAAGTGAGAAATAGATTTAAGGGACTAGATCTGATAGAGTGCCTGATGAACTATGGAATGAGGTTCGTGACATTGTACAGGAGACAGGGATCAAGACCATCCCCATGGAAAAGAAATGCAAAAAAGCAAAATGGCTGTCTGAGGAGGCCTTATAAATAGCTGTGAAAAGAGAAGCAAAAAGCAAAGGAGAAAAGGAAAGTTATAAGCATCTGAATGCAGAGTTCCAAAGAATAGCAAGGAGAGATAAGAAAGCCTTTCTCAGCGATCAATGCAAAGAAATAGAGGGAAACAACAGAATGGGAAAGACTAGAGATCTCCTCAAGAAAATTAGAGATACCAAGGGAACATACAAAGATGGGCTTGATAAAGGACAGAAATGGTATGGACCTAACAGAAGCAGAAGATATTAAGAAGAGATGGCAAGAATACACAGAAGAACTATACAAAAAAGATCTTCACAACTAAAATAAGCATGATGGTGTGATCACTCACCTAGAGCCAGACATCCGGGAATGTGAAGTCAAGTGGGCTTTAGAAAGCATCACTACGAACAAAACTAGTGGAGGTGATGGAATTCCAGTTGAGCTATTCCAAATCCTGAAAGATGATGCTGTGAAAGTGCTGTACTCAATATGCCAGCAAATTTGGAAGACTCAGCAGTGGCCACAGGACTAGAAAAGGTCAGTTTTCATTCCAATCCCAAAGAAAGGCAATGCCAAAGAATGCTCAAACTACTGCACAATTGCACTCATCTCACACGCTAGTAAAGTAATGCTCAAGATACTCCAAGCCAGGCTTCAGCAATATGTGAACTGTGAAATTCCAGATGTTCAAGCTGGTTTTAGAAAAGGCAGAGGAACCAGAGATCAAATTGCCAACCACTGCTGGATCATGGAAAAAGCAAGAGAGTTCCAGAAAAACATCTATTTCTGGTTTATTGACTATGCCAAAGCCTTTGACTGTGTGGATCACAATAAACTGTGGAAAATTCTGAAAGAGATGGGAATATCAGACCACCTGACCTGCCTCTTGAGAAACCTGTATGCAGGTCAGGAAGCAACAGTTAGAACTGGACATAGAACAACAGACTGGTTCCAAATAGGGAAAGGAGTATGTCAAGGCTGTATATTGTCATCCTGTTGATTTAACTTCTATGCAGAGTACATCATGAGAAACGCTGGGCTGGAAGAGGCACAAGCTGGAATCAAGATTCCTGGGAGAAATATCAATAACCTCAGATATGCAGATGACACTACCCTTATGGCAGAAAGTGAAGAGGAACTAAAAAGCCTCTTGATGAAAATGAAAGAGGAGAGTGAAAAAGTTGGCTTAAAGCTCAACATTCAGAAAACTAAGGTCATGGCATCTGGTCCCATCACTTCATGGCAAACAGATGGGGAAACAGTGTCAGACTTTATTTGAGGGAGCTCCAAAATCACTGCAGGTGGTGATGCAGTCATGAAATTAAAAGATGCTTACTCCTTGGAAGGAAAGTTATGACCAACCTAAATAACATATTAAAAAGCAGAGACATTACTTTGCCAACAAAGGTCCGTCTAGTCAAGGCTATGGTTTTTCCAGTGGTCATGTATGGATGTGAGAGTTGGACTGTGAAGAAAGCTGAGCACCAAAGAAATGATGCTTTTGAACTGTGGTGTTGGAGAAGACTCTTGAGAGTCCCTTGGACTGCAAGGAGATCCAACCAGTCCATCCTAAAGGAGACCAGTCCTGGGTGTTCATTGGAAGCACTGATGCTAAAGCTGAAACTCCCAATACTTTGGCCACCTCGTGCAAAGAGCTGACTCATTGGAAAAGACCCTGATGCTGGGAGGGATTGGGGGCAGGAGGAGAAGGGGACAACAGAGGATGAGATGGCTGCATGGCATCACCAACTCTATGGACATGAGTTTGAATGAACTCTGGCAGTTGGTGATGGACAGGGAAGCCTGACGTGCTGTGATTCATGAGGTTGCAGAGTCGGACACGACTGAGCAAGTGAACTGAAGAGTAAGTTACATATGTAAAGGACTTTGTATGTGAAAAATTCAATGAATGATAATGGTCATCATTTTTATCAAAATAGTGCTGTTCTCTCCAAATGCTTCAGTCTCGTTTCAGACAAAGGCTAGATATATTTTTATGTAAGTATATTTTCTTTCTTTTATGCTTAAGGAGACTATATAATTGTTCAAACCTGACACTTTAGAGAGTGAAAGTGAAGTGAAAGTGTTAGTCACTCAGTCGTGTCTGACTCTTTGTGATCTATAGACTAACCTGCTGGGCTCCTCTGTCCGTGGAATTCTCCTGGCAAGAATACAGGAGTGGGTAGCCATTCCCTTCTCTAGGGTTTCTTCCTGACCCAGAGATCGAACCCTGGTCTCCTGCATTGTAGGCACATTCTTTACTCTCTGGACCATGGTTTTATTGATAATTATGCTGGGATACCAATGCAAACTCTGGCTATTCCAGGCAAACCTGGATGAGTGGTCACCCCAAGTGTATATACGTCCCTAATACCTGATTTGTGGTGCAGGCTCAAAGAACTTGGGCCATTGTCCATTGAGGGAGATGGGGGTACATGGGACAAGTGAGGTTGCTTTTATCTTTCAGGGTTTATCGGAAATCATTAAACCATTAAATTGAGGCTAACAATAACTGTCTTACATGGTGGCTGTAAAGATGAAGTGAAACCGTGATCTTATAAAGCATGAGTGTACATCTGGTCATTGCATACCTCTTAAATCCCCTCTCCATCTCTGTAGATTACTTTAGTGGCTCTGGTGGCTAAGTTTTGTGCAAAAATGTTTCTGCTGTGCTATGTACTCACCTCTCATACTTGCTTTCTGTATCTTTTGCCCGGACATTGTAGGTGGTAATCGTAACTAACTGCACACGTGGTTCTACAGTTTACGAGGGAGTTTAGTCTTGTTGTTCAGTTGCCAAGTCGTGTCCTACTCTTTGTGACCCAGCGGACTGCAGCATACCAGGCCTCTCTGTCCCTCACTATCTCTTGGAGTTTGCCCAAGTTCAAGCACTTTTTGACCCTGAAAGGCATGAGTTGTAGTATCCAGTAACCACACCCACTTTCCCTGTGAAGTCACTGTGGTATGCTTTTTGTGTGTGTGTGCTTACTATCTTTTGGATGAATCATAATCTAAATAGGGGAATTTTTTTTTCTGGTAAATATCTGATAAGTGTGAATGTTTATATGCATTTAATAGACTTTGTGTGAATCAAAGGCACTTGTTTTAAATGTCGGTTGTAGAGATGTATTTCTTCCCTGGGAAAAAAAATCTACTAGCTGAACCTTAAATTGATAGGATAATTGGTAGTATATATACAAAATTTGATTTTCTTTTTTTAAATATTTATTTATTTATTTGGCTGTATCGGGTCTTGGTTGTGGCACGCGGAATCTTAGTTGCGATGTGCTGACTTCTCTAGTTGCAGCACATGGGCTCTCTGAGTGCAGTGAAAGGGCTGAGTTGCCCCTTGGTATGTGGGATCTCAGTTCCCCCTCCAGCGATCAAACCTGTGTTTCCTACATTCATGGTGAATTCTTAATCACTGAATCACCAGGGAAGTCCCAGCGCAAAACTGGAGGAAATAGTAGACTTCCAAGTTTGGATCTTTTTTAAAATGATCGGAGCCTTTCACCATTATCTTCCATCGCTGTTCTCTTCATCAGCAATTCTGTTGGACATGGTATGGCCCAGTCTTTTGACTCACAGAGAGTTTACGAGGGGCTAGATAGGTGAGTGGTTATGGTCATGTTATAAATTATGCATTGGTGAAATGAAAGGGAGAATGGATACGTGTATATGTATAGCTGAGTCCCTTAGCTGTTCTCATGAAACTGTCACAACATTATTAATCAACTCTGATAATAATGGTGTTAGTCACTCAGTTGTGTCCGACTCTTTGTGACCCCATGGACTGTACCCGCCAGGCTTCTCTATCCATAGAATTCTCCAGGCAAGAATACAGGAGTGAGTGGCCATTTCCTTCTCCAGGGGATCCTCCCAACCCATGGATCAAACCCAGGTCTCCTGTATTGCAGGCAAATTCTTTACCATCTGAACCACTGACCATACCCCAATATAAAAAATTTTAAAAAGAAAAATAGTGGAATGAAGGAGGTGCTATGGGGGCCCATGGGGGAGCACTGCAGCTGCAGAGGTTAAGGGTAACTGTTTGTGGAGGTCATTTGAGCCGACTGTTTAAAGGTGAGTTGGTCTGCAGGGAGGCAGGAGAAGGCGTTTTTGAATAACCTGGGAAATAGCATATACAGAACCTAGAAAGGCACATAAGGAGCATGATGTGTTTGGGTATAAACAAGTACATGTTGGTCTGAAGATGAATATGGATGAGAAGCAGATGACTGATTTTTAAAAACAGTATTCTTTTTCTAGTTTGATAGAAACAAGCTTTCCTTTTAGGGGCTCTGGGCTTTATGGTAATTGAATGGATCAAAATGATATATAAGTAAATAATATTGATGGTTTGGAGTAACCTAAACTTCAGATATCTCTGTAAGGAAAAAATGGGTATGGGGAACTGGGAATAGAAGGGAGACTGGTTAGGATCAAACCTGTTTATGAAGACTAGATTAGTCAGGTGTTTCCCAGATGAGCAGTATTATTTTTAATAGTGGTAGTTACTTTTCTCAGCCCTTGCTTCGTCTTCACCTCCTATCCCTCAAGCACTCAAGTAAAATAAATGTGATGACATGATTAATTAACTAATAAATGGAGACTAGCCCATGAACTTCCATTTAAATCTAGTGTCTTTAAATCTTTTGTTTCATATGTGTAAGAATAGTAGGCCTTTAGGAGATCCTTTTTTTTTTTTTTAAGTATCAGATCAGATCAGATCAGTCGCTCAGTCGTGTCCAACTCTTTGCGACCCCATGAATTGCAGCACGCCAGGCCTCCCTGTCCATCGCCAACTCCCAGAGTTCACTCAGACTCACGTCCATCGAGTCAGTGATGCCATCCAGCCATCTCATCCTCTGTTGTCCCCTTCTCCTCCTGCCCCCAATCCCTCCCAGCATCCGAGTCTTTTCCAATGAGTCAACTCTTCGCATGAGGTGGCCAAAGTACTGGAGTTTCAGCTTTAGCATCATTCCTTCCAAAGAAATCCCAGGGCTGATCTCCTTCAGAATGGACTGGTTGGATCTCCTTGCAGTCCAAGGGACTCTCAAGAGTCTTCTCCAACACCACAGTTCAAAAGCATCATTTCTTCGGCGCTCAGCCTTCTTCACGGTCCAACTCTCACATCCATACATGACCACTGGAAAAACCATAGCCTTGACTAGACGGACCTTTGTTGGCAAAGTAATGTCTCTGCTTTTGAATATGCTATCTAGGTTGGTCATAACTTTCCTTCCAAGGAGTAAGCGCCTTTTAATTTCATGGCTGCAGTCACCATCTGTAGTGATTTTGGAGCCCAGAAAAATTAAGTCTGACACTGTTTCCACTGTTTCCCCATCTATTTCCCATGAAGTGATGGGACCGGATGCCATGATCTTCATTTTCTGAATGTTGAGCTTTAAGCCAACTTTTTCACTCTCCTCTTTCACTTTCATCAAGAGGCTTTTTAGTTCCTCTTCACTTTCTGCCATAAGGGTGGTGTCATCTGCATATCTGAGGTTATTGATATTTCTCCCAGCAATCTTGATTCCAGCTTGTGTTTCTTCCAGTCCAGCATTTCTCATGATGTACTCTGCATAGAAGTTAAATAAACAGGGTGACAATATACAGCCTTGATGTACTCCTTTCCCTATTTGGAACCAGTCTGTTGTTCCATGTCCAGTTCTAACTGTTGCTTAATTTCTCAAGAGGCAGGTCAGGTGGTCTGGTATTCCCATCTCTTTCAGAATTTCCCAGTTTATTGGGATCCACACAGTTTATTATTTATCATTTTATTAGGCGATAGAGTATTTATTAGTTCAGGGTTTGATCTCTGGTTGCTGGCTGCCTAGATTCAGGTCTTGGCTTTTCCCCTATTGAGGTATGTGATCTTGGGCAAGTTTTATAACTTCTCTGTGCCGTGGTTTCCTCTTCTAAAAAGTAGGGACAATAATAGTACTAGTCTCTTAATATTATTATGAGAATTAAAATTTTACATCCAGAGCACTTAAAATATTGCGTGGCATATGGTAAATATTTAATAAATGTTAATACTTTAACAAAAGCTGTCAGGCATTTAATATTTTTAAAGTGAGAAAACGAAATCTCCACTTCTTCCCCAAATAGCATTATCACTGGCAATGAGTGCTTGAGTGTTGGCTGTGTAAACTGTAGTTATTTATTCTTCTTTCAGTGGCTGTAAACAGCTTCTTGTATTTCTGAAGATGAAGGAATAGAAGTCATCTTCCCATCTGGCCTCATGTCTGTATATCACCTTTGACACCTAAAAGTAACTGTGCTCATATGAGACTGAGTTGGATTTTTAAAAATTGGTGGAGATGGTGATTAACATCTTGATTTGTTTTTTTCTTAGGCCTTCAGTATCCATGATCTTTAATGTCATGTGAGTTTGTCCATCTTCCTGGTTTGTCCCTCCACCCAAATTTATAGAATCAAAATAAAGGAAACTGTATCTCCAAAATTTAAAAAAAAAGATGAGATTTCCATGCAGCCAGTAGCCTGTTATCCACTGGGTGTGTGTTGGCATGGACTCGTCCTCAGGGAGCTTGGCAGTTCTGCCCAGTAATGAGGGCAGAGTTCTCCTTGTGTGGTGTGCCCAGGGACCACCCTCCCAGCTTCCAGATTTGTTCCCAACAACCCAAGTCTGTTTTATAAATCCATGGTAAGATGTGGCTTTTCTAGCAATAGCCAGTTTTCATACAACACTTCTAAGTAGATGAGTCTAGTTTGACACTCACAGCAAACAAAGGAGAGAAATAGTCTTATCAGTATTCTACAGAAGGAGAAATAAGAATCCATGGGTTTAAAGGTGTTCAGGGTTAGACAGTGAAATAAGCAGTGAGCCCCCAGGTCTGCTGACTCTTCAAATCCTCTGTCCTTCCATTTTCTTGATATCCAGTCGAATTCACTCAGGCTCAGTAAAATCATGTAATAGTCCCAGGTGTCAAAGCCAATCCTATTAATTAGAAATCATAATCATGGGGTTAGAATTTCAAGTAATACTATTATATTTGGTACTGTTTTTAACTGTTGAAAGCTGCTTTTTATAATCAAAGAACCTAGTTTCCTTTTAGCAGTATTGTTCATTCACATATAACATAAGAATTTTCTAACCAGCTTTAAATTTTTAAAAGTCCTTTTTTATTTTATGTATATACATGTATATAGATATATATACTCTTTGTCTTTAAGTGAATTTCATGTTGACTGAAGTTTGTTCTCTTTCACTGTAACTGGTATTGAGCAGGCCTAGATTAAGACTCTGAAATTCTTAGAAAAGTGTAACTACCAGTTCTTATCCTATACTGATAGGTAGGTGAGTGGTCCCAGGAAGGGTGAAATGGTTCTGGTTTTGTAACCATTATTTTCCTAAGCCTCATTCTGAGTAAAAGGCACATTTCTGTATTGCGTGGACAAACCACAGACCCGTAGTGTTGGCTTGAGGTATATAAGAGGGTGGCCCTGGCCGTCCGCTGCTTCGTGGAGCTGTGTTCGTGTTCCTGGCATGAGCTGCCAGTGCCCCTGCTCAGCAGATGCAGCCACGGCCGCCGGTGCCATAGGTCCAGTGACTTGCTGAGTGCCAGCTTAGTTACCACTGCAGCAGATTTGGCAGAGGCCTGCCTAGTCCAAGATCACATTCACTGACCAGTCACTAATGAGCTCTGAAAGACTCAAACTCCTTCAGTAATACTCATAGCAGCTATTTTTAAAGTCATTACTACATGCCAGGTTGCATTTAAGTCTTCATAGTTATTGTAACCTAGCTCTGACAAATGTAAGGATTATTATTCCCATTTTGGAGAAAGAAATGGCAACCTACTCCAGTATTCTTGCCTGGAAAATCCCATGGAGAGAGGAACCTGGTGGGCTATAGTCCATTTGGTCACAAAAGAGTCAGGCACGACTTAGTGACGAAACAGCAACAATTCCCATTTTAGAGCCAAGGAAGCTAGTAATTTGTCTAAGGTAATATACCTAATGAGTGGAGAGGTCAGCATTTGAACCCAGGGCTGTCTGAGCACTACAATGTGTCCCTAACTAGCAGCTTCCACAGGAGAGATGGTGAAATATATCACATGTATTTGCTGCCTGTCCATGTGTGTGCTCAATCATGTCCTACTCTTTGTGGCCCCATGGACTGTAACCCACCAGGCTCCTCTCCATGGACTTCAACACACCAGTGGGTGTGCTGAAATTGGGCTGATTTGCTTTGGGGAAGTAATATAGTAAATAATTGTTGTATTTTATCAGAAGAACAAACATGCAGTATTTTTCTATAGACATCTTGGTTGAAGTAGACAATTAAATTTCAGTTCAGTTGCTCAGTCATGTCCGACTCTTTGTGACACCATGGACTGCAGCACGCCAGGCCTCCCTGTCCATCACCAACTCCCGGAGCCTGCTCACACTCATGTCCATTGAGTCGGTGATGCCATCCAACCATCTCATCCTCTGTCATCACCTTCTCCTCCTGCCTTCAATCTTTCCCAGTATCAGGGTCTTTTCTAATGAATCAGTTCTTCGAATCAGGTGGCTAAAGTATTGGAGCTTCAGCATCAGTCCTTCCAATGAATATTCAGGATTGATTTTCTTTACAATTGACTGGTTTGATCTCTTTGCAGTCCAAGGGACTCTCAAGAGTCTTCTCCAACACCACAGTTCAAAAGCATCAATTCTTCGGTGCTCAGCTTTCACATCCATACATGACTACTGGAAAAGCCATAGCTTTGACTAGATGGACCTTTGTTGGCAAAATAATGTCTCTGCTTTTTAATATGCTGTCTAGGTTGGTCATAGCTTTTCTTCCAAGGAGCAAGTGTCTTTTAATTTCATGGTGGCAGTCACCATCTGCAGTGATTTTGGAGCCCAAAAAAATAAAGTCTGTCACTGTTTCCCCATCTATTTCCCATAAAGTGATGGGACAGGATGCCATGATCTTAGTTTTTCGAATGTTGAGTTTCAAGCCAACTTTTTCACTCTCCTCTTTCACTTTCATCAAGAAGCTCTTCAGTTCCTCTTCAACAATTAAATTTAATACAGGTTAAATTCCACTTTAAATAATATAAAATGATCTCCATGTCAAAAAAAAATTTAAGACAAGTTGATTACTGATTTATGTATATTTATTTGAAATTTTTCTCATAGATATTTGAAATAAAAGAATAAATTTTGACAATGCTCATGGAGTTTTTAATGAAATTAGATTTTTTTTTTTTTTTTACAATCAGCAGAAACTGGCTGTGGAATTCTTATTAAATTTTAATCGTAGATCAAAATACTAATCCTATAAGAATTGAATTTAAAGTTGTGTTACGGTGAAAACTGTGGAAATTATTAGGATTACAGCTTTTAGTTAGTCAGTCCTTTTTCCTTTTGACCGTAGCTACTACTTCAACTGAAGATAGTAGTTTGTTTGTTTTTTTTAATTCCACAAATGATCAGATAGACATTCCAGTGTCTCTCCTGCCCCTCTCCCCTTTTAAAGTTTTTTAAAATTAATTAAATTTTTTTTTGGCTGCTGGGTCTTCATTGCTGCACACAGGCTTTCTCTAGCTGTAGCGAGCTGGGGCTGTTCTTTAGTTGCGCTGGGCAGCCTTCTCACTGTCATGGCTTCTCTTGTTGCAGAGCTCTGGTTCTAGGCACACAGGCTTCAGCAGTTGCAGTTCAGACTAGAACACAGACTCAGTGGGCTCGGTAGCTGTGGCACATGGACTTAGTTGCTCCAAGGCATGTGGGATCTTCCTGATCCAGGGATCAAACCCATGTTCCCTGCCTTGGCAGGTGGATTCTTAACCACTGGACCACCTGGAAAGCCCCTCTTCCGACTCCTTGATATAAAGGGGCTGCTCCCACTGCAGGATTATTGAAGAGCATCTTGGCACAGGATTCAGTGTCAGAATTCTTGAGCCAAAGATCAGTAACACCTACAATATTCAATTGTCATTCCTGCTGCTTAGTGTTCAAATTTCTAGAAAATTCATTCTTTTCTCCTCTGAAATCTGAGATATAAACTGAAAAATAGAAAACAGAAAACATATCAAAATATGTTTTTATAGGTAGGCAGTTCAATCAACAAAGAGATTGAGGGTGAGATTTAATCCAAATTAATGTGTAATATGGGGCTTCCCCTAGCTCAGCTGGTAAAGAATCCGCCAGCAATGCAGGAGACCCTGGTTTGATTCTTGGGTCGGGAAGTTCCCCTGAAGAAGATCATGGCAACCCACTCCAGTATTCTTGGGCTTACCTGATGGCTCAGATGGTAAAGTATCCACCTGCAATGCGGGAGACCTGGGTTTGATCCCTGGGTTGAGAAGATTCTCCTGGAAGACTGTGTAAGGTCATGGAAAATTGCTTGTCTTTTGTGGGTGTCTTTTAAACTAAGTAACTTTAAGTACTTTAAGTTACTTATCTCAATTTGCAAAGAAATGAAATAACTGGTTAGTAGTATTTCTTCAGTCACTCTGCTTGTTCTCAGTAATACCATTTCTATTTCTTCTTTATTGATAAGGTTCTAGCTATTCATACTTTTAAAACAGAAGATAATACTTCTCTGTAAGACTGTGACCACAGACCCCACTAACTCTAATGGTTACTTTGAAGTGCTGGTGGCCAGTTGAAGTTTATAATTTGTTACCAAATTACTATTATCTTTATTTTTATCCTGTATTTTGCCTGTCAGGCAGGCATACTGTCCAAAATTGTAGAGTCAAAACCTTCAACTGAAGAGTTTGTTTAACTAGAGACAGGAAGAGCCTATTTACCCTTGAAACACATGGGAAATTCATTCATTTTCTTTTGTTTTAAACTCTTAAAAGTCTGGAAGTTATTACAGGCTATTTGGGGGTTTGGTTGGTTGGTTGATTGGTATTTTTTGTTTTGTTTTTGGATTTTGCGACACTCTTTTTCTGATGTCTAACCAGTGCTTTTTCCTTTCTTGATTTATAGTGTTCCTTTAGATAAAGAATTAGCTTCTCACTAATTTTAACATCTCTCAATAACCTTGGACCATAGCTTATGTGTCCAGGATTTTTCATGTAACATTACTTTAATTAATCTGCATATTCTTGTTGCCTATTTTACAGTCGCAATTTGGGGTTTGATGGGTGGCACAGCGTGGGTGGGTAGAGACAAAGGAGGACTTTTTTTTTTTTTTTTTTTTTTTTGAGTAAAGCACTGTTTATTACCTTTAGAAGACTATCCAACCTCAAAAACACAATCACCAAACCCTGGGAAGTGGATTCTGTGTGATTTTGTTCCTTAGCTGGTATGTCAGTAAGACTTACAGGGGAGCACAGAGATGAACATGCACAAGGCAAAGAGAGGATTCTGGGTATTCTGAAACAAACAAGGCGATCAGTGAAAACCAATTTTAAAAGACTGGCATCACCGATCTTGCGTGGTGCATTGAAAATGGTACCTCCTTTCTTGGCATGGTCAGGTTTAAAGCAAGGCTTGAAGTTTGGGATTTCTGATCATTGACTTCAGAGTTGCTTACTTGACTTAAAGTTTGCTCTCCTGATTCCTGTATCTTGGTATTTTCACTGGTAAGTCTTGCTCTTCTTCCATCAGGACAAATACTTCTTTATTACACTTATGTGACTGGATTGCAAATGTCAGAGTCCAGAGGCTGCAGAGTAGAACATGGGGACCAGTTCAAACACACAGGAGTACCAAGCGGCTCAGGGCTTTTTTAATGTATTAATATTTTATCGAGGTAGAAGTGACATATAACATATTCGTTTTGGGTGTAGAACATAAGGATTTGATATTGTGAAACAGTCACTGCAGTAAGTTAACACCATCCCCTTACCAGATGTGTTTTTTCTTAAAATGAGGACTTTTTCTTTTTGTGTGTGGGGGTTTTTTTTTCCCTTGCAATGAGAGTTATGATTTCTCTCAGCAACTTTCAAATACAGTATTACTAACTATAGTCACCATGTGTGTGTGTATTGGTCACTCAGTTGTGTCTGATTCTTTGTGACCCCATGAATTGTAGCCCTCCAGGCTCCTCTGTCCATGGGATTCTCTAGGCAAGAACACTGGATTGGGTTTCTATGACCTTCTCCAGGGGATCTTCCCGATCCAGGGACCGAACCTGGGTCTCCTGCAATGCAGGCAGATTCTTTACCATCTGAGCCACCAATTATATCCCCATGCTTACTTATTTTGTAACTGGAAGCTTGTACCTTTTGACTCCCGTAAGCCAATTTGCCCACCCCCTCCATCACCTCCTGCCTCTGGGAACCACCACTCTGAGGTTGTCTCAGAGCATCAGATTTGAGTCTCTGCATCATACAGCAAATTTCTACTGACTATCTAAGATATATATTTTTGAGTTAGCATGTTTTTTCTTTTTTGGCTAAATATCCAGAAGTGGAATTGCTGGATTGTATATACTTAATATTTTTAATTTGCTAAGGGACCTCTGTTCTCCACCAAGTTCATTCACATTTCCACCTACAGTGCCCCAGAGTTCCTTTTTCTCCATATCCTTTCCAACCCTTGTTATTTGTTGTCCTTTTATAATATTCATTCTGACAAGTGTCAGGCGGTACCTCATTGTGATTTCAATTTGTATTTTCCTAATGATTAGTGCTGTTGAGCATCTTTTCACATGCCTGTCAGCCATCTGCATATTTTCTTTGGCAAAATGCTTATTCAGGTCCTCTGCCCATTTTTTAATCTGGTTGCTTGGCTTTGGGGGGTTTTTGTTTATTTTTGATATTGAGCTGTATGAATTCTTTATATATTTTGGTTATCAACACCTAATTGAACATAGAGTTTGCAAATATTTTCTCATATTCAACATGTTGCCTTTTAATTTTCTTGAGTTTCGTTTGCTGTGCAGGAACTTTTTAGTTTGATATAATCTCAAACTTGTTTATTTTTGTTATTATTGCTTCTGGTTTTTGGAGTCAGATTCAAAAAATCTTATCAAAACTACTGTCAGGGAACTTACTGCCTGTCTTTTCTTCTAGGAATTTTTTGTCTTCAGGTCTTCCATTAAAGTCTTTAATCCACTTTTAGTTAATTTTTGTGTATAATGTAAAATAGTAACCTAGTTTTATTCTTTTGCATGTGTCTGTCCAGTTTCCCCAAAACTTTTTTGAAGAGCTTGTCCTCTTTCCATTATATCTTCTTGGTTCCTTCATCATAAATGAATTGACCATATATGCAAGGATTTATTTCTGGGCTTTCCCTTCTGTTTCATTGACCTATGTATCTGTTTTTAGTCCAGTAACACACTGTTTTGATTACTATAGCTTTATAGTATCGTTTGAAATCAGGAAGTGTGACACCTCCAGCTTTGTTCTTTATCAAGAATGCTTTGACTATTTAGGGTGTTCTGTGATTCCATACAAATTTTAGGATTGTGTAATTCTATTTCTATGAAAAATACCATTGAGATTTTGATAAGGATTGCATTGAATCTATAAACCACTGCTGCTGCTAAGTCGCTTCAGTCGTGTCCGATTCTGTGCGACCCCGTAGACGGCAGCCCACCAGGCTCCCCTGTCCCTGGGATTCTCCAGGCAAGAACACTGGAGTGGGTTGCCATTTCCTTCTCCAATGCATGAAAGTGAAAAGTGAAAGTGAAGTCGCTCAGTCGTGTCCGACTCTTAGCCACCCCGTGGACTGCAGACCACCAGGCTCCTCAGTCCATGGGATTTTCCAGACAAGAGTACTGGAGTGGGGTGCCATTGCCTTCTCCAATAAATCACTAGTAGTATGGAAATTTTAACAGTACTAATTCTTCCAACCCAGGAGCACAGAATATCTTTTCATTTAGTGTGTCTTCTTCATATTTCACCAATGTCATATTACTGCCTTGGCAAAATTTATTTCTATTTTATTTTGATGTAGTTGTAATTGGATTGTTTTCTTAATTTATCATTTTGAAGGACACTGAGTTATTATTCTTTTAAAGAAATGTTTGGATTAGTTTTTAAAATGCACTACTTAGATTTTAATACCACATTTTAAATTGTGATCTTTTAGATAATTCTCTCATGAAAGAGAATTTAATTTTCTGGATATCTTTTGTTTGATAGTGACTTTTAAATTGTGTCTCTAGGGGTTATAGTTTAAAAGTTAAAACTATGGCATTTGTCTAAGATGTAATAGGAAAAGTATAAAAATAAAAATCATTTGATATATATCACAAGTATATTCATGTGGTAAAAGACTGAATATTACTTTATATGGAAAAGAAGTAAGTTAAGGATCTCAAATCCATATCCTGGATTATCTAGATGAGCTCTCATGCAGTCATATCTATCCTTGCAAGAGGCAGAGGGAATTTTTGAGGCCAAAGATGATGAGTCAGTGGGAGGCAGAGACAATAGTGATGTGGTCACAAGCCAAGGAATGCCTGAGCCACTGGAGGTTTGAAGAAGGATTCTTAGAACTTCTCTTAGTACCTTGGGAGGGACCTGGCTCTGCTGATACTTTGATTTTGGTTCAAAATCAAAACTGATTTTGGACTTCTGATCTGTAGAATTGTAAGAGAAAATTCTTTATCACTTTGTGCATGGACTGAATGTTTGTTTTCCCCTAAAATTCATGTGTTGTGGTCTTACCCCATTGTGATGGTATTTGAAGGTGAGACCTTCAGGAGGTAATCAGGCTTAGATGAGGTCATGAGGATAGAGCTCCTATGATGGATTTCATGCCCGTATAAGAAGAGACCAGAGAGCTAGTTCTCTTTCTCTCCATCATATGAGGATACAACAAGAAGGTGGCTGTCTATAAGCCAGAAAGTGGGCTCTCATTAGACAGCAGATCTGCTGGCATCTTGATCTTGAACCTCTCAGCTTCTCAGATCTGTGAGAGATAACTGTTGTTTAAGTTATCAAGTCTATATATTTTGTTCCAGCAGCCTGAACTATGATATTTAGTAATGACGCAGATACAATTAAAAAATGTAGATATAAGGTAAATCATAGGAGAAAATATTTTACAAAGAGAATGGCAACTATTTTTTTTTTGAGAATGAAAATTACTTTTTAAAAGAGTATTGTATTTAGTGATAGTGAGGAGATAATAAGACAAGCATTTTCATACACTTCAAAATGGAGCAAGATTATAAAGCTATTAGAAACTGTTTTCAAAGAGTATTTAAGGTCAAAATATGACTACCACATAATCCTAAGTAAACACAGAATTTTTTTTTTAACATTATGAACCAAATATTAGGTATCTAGTTAATCTATTCCGTAGGAAAAGAAATGTGAGGTAAAAAGCAACGTATAGAGCAAATCTGCCTTTATTTAATCCTTACTTTCCCACTTCTTAGCTGTGCAGTCTGGGCAAAGTACTGCAGATTTATGGGCTTCTGTTTCCGTCTATGAAAAGCATGATAAAACAACCTATGCACCTTATAGAGGACTAAATGTGGTGGTATTTTCTCAGTGCTCAAAACAATGACTAGCATACTCTTAAGTGTGCAATGTAGTGTTTTCCTTTGTGTATAATACAGATTGGAATAAAAATTTTTTAATCTAGGAGGGCTCTTTACCTGATTACTTCAAAATTCATTTCCTTCTTCCTGCATTTGAAACACAGATACTGAAGAAAGGCTCCACTTCCACAATAGCAGACCTGCCCCACAGCAGAATACAAACATAACTGATAGAAACTATTAAAAAAAATAAAAAAGTCCCTGGGTATTGCCCCACAGGTATGTACCAAGTGAAGAAAGATTTAATCAAGAAAATCTGCTCACACATGGTAAGAACAACCAATATGGCAGTCGAGTCATGACCTACTCCTACGCTATTGCCCTCAGCTCAGCATTACAATATCTCCACTCTCAACTGGTGTGGCTGAGAAGACAGGCTTCCTCTCCTTTCATCTCCCATGAACGGATACCATGTCTTACCGGGAGGGTAGGCTGCCAGCATTTCTCACCTCCCCCAATGTCAAGTTACAGAGGCTGGATTCCTGGTAAGTGCAGCCAAGAGGTCAGGAGCTCCCTTCCTTCACCCAGCCCCTACTGATAGAATGAAGACGTCATTGCAGGTGTGCAGGCCTAGAACACTAGGGCCCCAGGTGCCCTCACTGCATCTTGCTTGATGGTCAGAAGTTCCACACTGGGAGAGGCAAGCCAAGGACACCAGAGCTACTGCCTGCACTCAGCTCTCGGAGCAGGGCCTCAGAGATTTTGCCTAGGGGAAGAGACAGTCCATAAGAACAGAGAGCTTCAAAGCTCTTTCCACAGGAACTGATTTTATTTGAAACAAGAGTGTGGGGAAGTTCAAGTTTCAGGATACTCTCAGAAACAATGGAAATCTCTAAAGTAAGCAAATGAAAGAAGGCTGGTAGAACCTCTTAGTAAACAAAATGCTAAACCATAGGCCAGTTTCACAAAAGAGAACCTAGGAAAGAGCTAAGAAAAGCCTTCCTGAAGTCAGAACAAACCTCAAAGACTAGCTGAAAAAACTACCACTGCCCACACTGAATTGCATCAGACTATGAAACAATTTGGACTGCAAGGAGATCCAACTAGTCCGTCTTAAAGATCAGTCCTGGGTGTTCATTGGAAGGACTGATACTGAAGTTGAAACTCTAATACTTTGGCCACCTCGTGCAAAGAGTTGACTCATTGGAAAAGACCCTGATGCTGGGAGGGATTGGGGGCAGGAGGAGAAGGGGACTACAGAGGATGAGATGGCTGGATGGCATCACTGATTCGATGGACATGAGTTTGAGTGAACTCCGGGAGTTGGTGATGGACAGGGAGGCCTGGCGTGCTGCAATTCATGGGGTCGCAGAGTTGGACACGACTGAGCAACTGAACTGAACTGAACTGATTAAACAATTTATGCCCCATAGCATTGTTTGCAACAATAGAGCAATAAGTCAGCAATTCTTTAAGCCCAAAACCTAGGCAGATGCCTTAAGTGGGGGCAGGGTGGGGATGCAGATAACTGGTAACAGAAACTGCTTGTGAGAGGACTCAGATGTTGAATTTAACAGAAAAAGACCTCAAAGCAGCTGTTGTAAAGATGTTCAGATAAGCAAAGGAAACTATGCTTAATGAAGTAAAGGAAGCCATGATGACAGCCTCTCATCACATTGAGAGAATAAAGAAATTATCTATATAGAAACTGTAAAAGAGAGCCAAATAGAAATTCTAAAGTACAATGAAAAGTAC
This sequence comes from Bubalus bubalis, assembly GCF_019923935.1. Lineage (NCBI taxonomy): Eukaryota > Metazoa > Chordata > Mammalia > Artiodactyla > Bovidae > Bubalus > Bubalus bubalis. Next base: position 35,927,193 of record NC_059160.1, read on the forward strand.
AGTAACCAAAATGAAAAATTCACTAGAGGGGCTCAGCAGTTGGTTTGCACTGGCTAAAGAAACTAATGAACTCAAAGATGGATTGACAGGAGGCCATGCAATACAAAAAAAAAGAATAAAAAATGAAGAAAAATGGACAGCACCTCAAAGAATGGTACCACTAGGGCTACTGACATAGGTGTAATGGGAGTACTAGAAGGAGATAAGAAAGAGAAAAGAGCAAGGAAAAAAATGGAATAAATAATAGCTGAAAATATCCCAAATTTGATGAGAAACATTAATCTATGCATCCAGAACTTGATGAACTCCAAAAAGGATAAACAAAAAGAAATTCATACTCAGGCACATCATAAAATGCAGAAAAACAAAGAGAAAATCTATTATAAAAGCAGCAAAAAGAAAAAACAACCAGTCACTTAGAATGGAATCCCAATAAAATTAATAGCTGACTTCTCATCAGAAACAATGGGGGTCAGAAGGATGATAAAGAAAAAATTGTCAATTAACAGTCTTCTGTCCTATAAAACTGTCTTTCAGAAATAAAATCAAAATGACATTTCCAGATTAACAAAATTCAAGAGAATTTTTGCTTACAGATTCACCTTGCAAGTAATCCTAAAGGAAATTCTTTTTTTAAAAAATAGTAATGACATGGGATTTATACTCAACAAACAAGTATACAATACAGTATTGCTAACTATACACACACTGTTACATATTGCATCACTAGATCTTTTTCATTTTGCTTGACTGAAATTTTATACCTATTAAACAGCAACTCCCCATCGTCCCACACCCCATCTCCTGGCAGCCACCATTCTACTTTCTGCTTCTATCTGACTGCTTTGCATTCCTCATATAAGGAGAATCTTGCAGAATTTGTCCTTCTGTGACTGCCTCATTTCACTTAATAATGTGCTCCAGCTTCATCTATGTTGTAGCTATGACAGGATTTCTTTCTTTTCTTTTTGTGATAGAATATTTGGTTGCATGTATATACTACATTTTCTTTATACATCCATCCATTGACGGACATTTAGATTATTTCCAACTCTTAGCTCCTGTGAATAATGTTGCAGTGGACGTAGGTGTATAAATATCTCTTTGGGATCCTGATTTCCAGTTATTTTGGATAAATACTCAGAAGTGGGATTGCTGGTTCATATGGCAATTCTATCTTTAATTTTTGAAGGAAGTTCCATACTGTTTGAAAGAGCCTGCACCATCTCATGATCGTGCACCTGCCAACATAATACAAAGGTTGCAGTTTCTCCACATCTTCACCAGCACTTTGTTTTGTTTTAGTAATCACTGTCCTGACAGGTGTGAGCTGATGTTTTACTGTGTTTTTTGATATTTGTTTCCTTGAGGATTAGTGATGAGCATCTGTGGACGGTATGTTTGTCACCTTTGGAAAAATATTATCTATTCAAAAATTTTTGCCCAGTTTTAACTTAGGTTATTTGGTTGTTTTTGTTTCTGTTTGCTCATTTTTGCTGAGTTGTAAGAGCTCCTTGTAAATTATGGACACTAATATCTTATCACAAATGTTTTGCAAGTATTGCAAATGTTTTCCCATTTTGTAGGTTGCCTTTTCACTTTGTTAACTTCTTCCTTTATTGTACAGAGCTTTTTAGTTTTATGTCCTCCCACTTGTCTATTTTTGCTTTTGTTGCCTGTGATTTTGGTGCCATATCCAAGAAATTATTGCCAAGCCTAATGTCAGGAAGCTTCCAGTATGTTACCCTCTTGAGAATTTTACAGTTTCAGGTCTTATATTTAAGTCTTTAATCCATTTTGAGTTGATTTTTGTGTGTTTTGTGAGATGAGAGTCCAATTTCATTTATTTACTTGTGGATATATTATTATATGTTTTTAAATCACAAAGTGTGATGCCACCAGCTTTATTCTTCTTTCTCAAGATTTTTTTGTGAGTGGGGGACTACTTGTGGTTATTTGCAGTTCCGTATGAATTTTAAATTTGTTTTCTCCATTTCTGTAAAAAATGTCATTGAGATTTTGATAGGGATTGCATTGAACCTATAGATTACTTTTGATAGATTGGACATTTTAACAGTACTAAACTATCAGCACCTGAGCATGGAGTGTCTTTCCGTTTGTGTGCTCTGTGGTTTCTTTCATCCAAGTCTTGCTTTCAGTTTACAGGTCTTCCACCTGCTTGGTTAACTTAATTCTTAAGTATTTCATTCTTTAATGCAATCGTAAATGGGATTGTTTTCTTAATTACTTTTAATGGATGTTTTGTCATTAGTGTGTAGATATCTGATTTTTGTGTGTTGGTTTTGTATCCTGCTTCACTGAATTTATTAGTTGTAACATTTTTCATGTGTGGATGCTTGTTTTCTACATATAAGGTAGTAACATCTGCAAACAGATAATTTTACTTCTTTCTTCCTTATTTGGATGCCTTTTATTTCTTTTTCTTGCCTAATTGCTCTGGCTAGGAATTCCAGTACTATGTTCAGTAGAAGTGGCAGGAGTGAGAATTCTTGCCTTATTCTCAATCATAGAACAAAAGCTTTCAACTTTTTACTTTGGAGGATGATGATAGATGGTGGCTTTTCATATGTGGCCTTTATAAGTTGAGTTAATTTTCTGTACTCCTAGTCTGTTGAGAGTATTTATTATGCAAAGGCATTGAATTTTGTCAGATGCTTTTTTACATTGATGAGATCATGTGATTTTTATCCTTCACTCGGATATGTGGGATGTCATATTAATTGGTTTTTGTATTTTGAATCATCCTTGTAACCCAGAGGTAGATTGCACTTGGTCATAGTATATAATCCTTTTAATGTGTTTTTTAATTTGGATTGCCTGTGTATTATTTAGGATTTTTGCATCGATATTCTTCAGGATGTTGACCTATAATTTTCTTATACTATGCTTGTCTGGCTTTGGTATCAGAGTAATTCTGGCCTCAAAATAAGTTTGGATATGTTCCCTCCTCTTCAGTTTTTAAGGAGTTTGAGAAGAAGAGTTTGAGAAGGAGTGGCATTAATTCAGTTTTTAAAAATTTCTGCTCTTTATTAGTTCCCTCCTTCTGCTAAATTTGCACGTAGTTTACTTTTCTTTTTCTGGTTCCTTAAGGCATAGAGTTAGGTTGTTTATTTGAGGGGTTTTTTTTTCCTTTTAATATAGATGTTTATTACTGTAAACAATCCCCTTAGTACTGAGTTTGTTGGTCCATAAATTTTGATTTACTGTGTTTTCTATTTTGTCTCAAGATATTTTCTAATTTCCCTTTTGCTTTTTGACCCACTGGTTGTTCAAGAACATTCCATTTAACTTCTGCATATTTCTGGATTTTCCTGTTTTGCTTCTACCGTTGATCTCTAATTTCATTTCATTGTGGTTATAAAAGATACATGTTAAGATTTCAGCCTTAAATTTGATAAAATTTTTTGGTTATTTAACATTTGATCTATCCTGGACAGTGTTTTATGTACACTTGAGAAGAATACATATTCTACTGTTGTTGGGTGGAATGTTCTGTGTGTATATATGTCTTTAGGTCCATCTGGTCTATGGTGTTGTCCAAATCCTTTGTTTCCTAATCTATTCTGAATGATCCACCCATTGTTTAAAGTGGGGTATGGCTGTTCCCTGTTATTACTGTATTGCTGTCTGTGTTTCCTTTCAGTCCTCTCAGTGTTTGCTTCATATATTTAGACATTATGATTTTGAGTGCATATATATTTATAATTGTTGTGTCTTCCTGGGGAATTTTACCCATTATCATCATCTCATGACACTGACTCTAAAAATATTGGCAGATGATTGGACATGTATTTGATTAATGTCAAATATGTAAAACCCTTGTCATGTTTTATTATTTACTGCCTAACCCACATTTGCAATTAACCAGCCAATTACCATTCTCAATTATAGTAGATAAGAGACTTCTGCTATGAAGCTCTGGCCTTGGAGCTAAGAACTTCCTGGAGACTGGGTTTGAAAGTTGTTAAGTCATTAATAAAATTAAACATATTAAGCATCTGTTGTGTGTTTGGCCTGTCAATATGTAGCTAGTCATCGATACCATGACAATGACTTTGGTCACTCAGGGAGAGGGTTTAAATGAGTGGCATAGAGGATAGAGCCAGAAATTCACTAGTTAACATCAGCCTGAAAATGAACAGCCCACAGTGATGACTAGTGGAGAATGACCAGATGGATAGAAGAAGCTATGAAAAGTAGGATATAAAAAATCAGGAAAGAGTGTTTGCAAAAGAATGATCAGCAGCATCAATGCTGTAGAAGCACCAAAGAAGATACAAGAGTAACTTGAGTGTGAAGATACGGGCCACCAAGCAGGAGATTCTTGGGAAACTTGTTGGGAATGTTTCATTGGTAAATGGAGGACAGGTTAGAATGAATTCTGTGAGATGAATGGAAATGAATTATAATTGTAAAACTTGAACCATGTATAAATTTAATATTTTGCATATTTGAAAATATGTTTCACTCATAACTTCATTGTCTTTTCCCATATTCTGTAGGATTATAGGTGATTTTATTATCTGGAGCCTTCCTTCAGTTTTTGGAATTTTCTATAATGAACATATTTTGCCTTTGTAGTTGAGAAAGAAAGTGTCTAAAAGATATAATGTATCTAGAATGTTTCCAAAAGATACAACAATGTGCAATAGCCTTATCTATCAATATGTTGGAATACAAAAAAATGTTTTCTAAACAAGTATTTCACGAATTGCTAAAAATTTCTGGGCTACAAAAGATCCTTTTCTTTGGAATTTCCTTTAATTTTACATGGAATAAGAAAAATTGTGTTTTGGAAAGTTCTGAAGCCTTGGGTAATCATAAGGGTCTCTGCTGAATTGTCTTTTGGCTTCTGTAATCCACACACATGGAATTATTAACCTATTCTAACCCTTGAATTTTACTTCTCCTTGTAGCTATAGTAGAGTGACAGCAAATTGAGAGAATAGGGCCCTCACTTAGCTAATGAGATTGAAAAAACGAGATTGAAACTTTTGATCATCACCTCCTTTCTTGTATTATATAGGAGGTGTGGTGAGTGGGAAAGGGTTTACCTACCATGTGCTTAGTGCAAGACACTATGATGAAGTCAGGGTCTCTTTCTCTACAATTTGTTGGTAAATATATATATATATCGGAGAAGGCAATGGCACCCCACTCCAGTACTTTTGCCTGGAAAATCCCGTGGACGGGGGAGCCTGGTGGGCTGCAGTCCATGGGTCGCTAGAGTCGGACACGACTGAGCGACTTCACTTTCACTTTTCACTTTCATGCATTGGAGAAGGAAATGGCAACCCACTCCAGTGTTCTTGCCTGGAGAATCCCAGGGACGGGAAGCCTGGTGGGCTGCCGTCTATGGGGTCGCACAGAGTCGGACACGACTGAAGCGACTTAGCAGCAGCAGCAGCATATATATATATATATATATATATAGACCCTGAAGGAGCCCTGGCTAATTTCCTTTTTCCTGAAAGCTAGATTTGGTAGATAAAATGTAGCTTTGACATGCAAAACTAGATTTAAAAAGTAATATAAATCTTTACGGCAGCCTTTAGTTGAAAATGCCCAGGATTGGTTCTCTTTATAATACAGAGTAGAAAGTCTTGAAGTCTCTTTCATCCAGTTCTCTCCATTCTCCCTCACTAGTATGGTAGCCACTCAACAAATCTTCTGCCAAGAAACTGCATCCCAGTGTCCATCCGTCACTGCTTAGCTCAACTCTGTTCATCGTGGCAGCCTCAGGCTGTTTTCACTTCTGTTCTCCAGGACCTGCGTTTCTGCATTAAGGAGCAAGGTGGTGGCAGGGGGCGGGGGAGTCCATCCTCATATGGTTTGGCTAGGGAGAGAAGAATGTTGCAAACGTGTATTTTTTTAAATTGTATCCTTATAACAAATACACAAGTGCTTTTTTCTCTTTGTTTTTGTTTTTTATCTCTCTGGGGAAGGGTGACATCTGGTGGCTGAAACAATAAGCCCCAATTCAAGAGATATAAAGCTTGAGGTAAATCATTTCTGCTGAAATTGTGTGCATATGTTCATGTTTTGTCTTTGTGTGTGTGTGTGTGTGTGTGTGTGTGTGTGTGCAATGTCCCATGTACTCATTCCAAGTAAACCGGTGTCTTTGCCACCATGTTTAAATGCTGCCTCTTTTGTTACTCCTCACCTATGTTCTTTATTCATGCTTGGCCTTAATTTAAGATCCAAACTATTTCCTTAACGCAATGTTTCTTAACAAGACTGTCTTCTTGATAATCTTTTATGTAATTAAAACCTAAAACTTTTCTGTTAGTTTTAAGTTCTTAATTGTTAGTGATCATTCTAATAGAAAAACAGTTTTACCTAATGGTTAAAGAAATATCCACCTGAAATTATGCTGTATGATTTATACTTCTAGCTTTATTTATCTTTGAATCAACTCTCTATCCAATATTTAATTGGGTTGCTTCATCAGAGATACTTATCCTTGACTTGTTTAGTCCATCAGTAAATGGCAACCAGAATGTCAGTTTTGTTTTCAGGTGGTTTTCATTGGTTTGGTTATTTTGCCTCACTTTGTTTAAAAAAGGAAAAAAAAAGTTGGGGGGAGGATTTAGGGCAACAAATGCATATTACTAAAAATATATAAATTATTTTAAAATAAAAATGTGGCAAAAGAGATAAAGGTATCTTTCTCTTAGAGTACAGATTGCACTATTATATCCCTAAATTTTCTCAAAACTGATTTTAATTCATTTGTTTTTTAATAAGCAGTTGATAAATGTTATAGTGATCAATATAGTTACAGTTAATGATAAAATAATTCTTGGTAGTTTTTCCCCATGATCAAAAGAATGCTTTATATTCACAAGAAAATAAAAGGCAGTTTTGTTCAGGAGCCATGGTTTTCAGAATTTAGACCTACATTGTTTCTCATGCCTTATAATCCTAAGTAGTGGGATTTGAAGAAGCAGAAGTGAATCCATTCCACATAATTATGCTTGCTTTGAAAGAACTTTCTGTGAGGCGAGGCTCTATAGGATGACTTTTTAAAGCCTCTTGTCTGGAGAAGATGGATTTTATAATCCAGTATTGAATTTTTGTTTATCACACACAGAATTATCAGCCTGTTTTGTTCAGCAGAACTGTTACTCACCCCACAGGCATTTCTGCCGAGGTGTTTGGGGCTTCCCTGGTGGCTCAGACAGTAAAGAATCTGACTGCAATGTGGGAGACCTGGGTTTGATTCCTGGGTCAGGAAGATCCCCTGGAAGAGGAAATGGCAACCCACTCCAGTAATTTTGCCTGGAGAATTCCATGGACAGAGGATCCTGGCAAAGAGTTAGACCCAACTGAGCAACTAGCACTTGGTGTGATACAGTAATTCCCATGTTACTCTAAATATAGTGGAAAAGTGTATTCTAGTGGATAATATTTAACCTCTTTTGTAAATCAAATAGGTATCTTTGAATTTCTCTTTTTTCCCCAGAATTAGATTTTTATAAATAAGCAACTTCAAAGTAACATCTAAAACAGTTAAGACTCAAAAAGAGTTTTTTTAACATATAGTATACCAACAACTGGTTTTCAAGGTCAATTGTGTATCACAAAATATCAAAACTATGGCGCAAAGAAAGCAATTAAGTCAAAAGCCAGACTGTGCTTAATTACTACATTTCTTGAACCATTAACCACTATTCTATTGATAATCTGGGCTTCCCTGATAGCTCAGTTGGTAAAGAATCCACCCGCAATGCAGGAGACCCTGGTTCGATTCCTGGGTTAGAAAGATCCACTGTAGAAGGGATAGGCTACCCACTCCAGTATTCTTGGGCTTCCCTGGTGGCTCAGCTGGTAAGGAATCTGCCCACCATGCAAGAGACCTGGGTTCAATCCAGGGGTTGGGAAGATCCCTGGAGAAGGGAAAGGCTACCCACTCTATTCTGGCCTGGAAAATTCATGGACTGTAGTCCATGGGGTTGGGAAGAGTTGGACACAACTGAGCAACTTTCACTTTCACTTTTATTGATAATCTAAGACATCTTAATCTCTCAGATATATATGATATACTATTTTAATATATTAGTTTCTAGAGAAACAGTACTTCAATGTCATATAGTAATAAAGCAATATAGAGACTGTGTAACTGTTACAGAAAAAATGTACTAATTACTCAATATCTGCAAATATGTTTTACAGAGTATCAGTACCATGTAGATGATGTGTAAAGTACAAAAAAATATACTATAGCATATATAGAAACATACATCCAGTTACTGTGTTACAGAATTTTAAAATGAAGCATGGTAATATTTTAATCACTATTGTTTCCTATCCTTATCAAAAATATTCACTGTTGAAACATTATTAGAAAATAATAATGTAAATATAAAGAGGGGGGGAAAGTAGTTTATTTGCTACCACACCTCTTATGGCTACACTTCACATCATCAAGGTTATTTATCTTCCTTTTTATCATCTAGTCAGAGGTCTACAAACTGTTTCTGTAGAGGGCCAGGCAGTAAATATTTTAGGCTTTCCTGGCCATGTGGTAGAACCACTCAGTTCCCACACTGTAGCACATGGCAGCCATAAACAGTAGTAGGTAATTTAATGAACGTGACTCTGTTTCAAAAAAACTTTATTTACAGAAACAAGCAGCAGGCCATACATAGCTTACTGATAATCCCTTGCAATATGGTCATAGAGATAGCAAGTTGAAGCTGTATAAATATCTGACTTCTGACCGGCTTGGCTGCTGCTGCTTTCAGCGTCAGTAAAGAGTCTTTACAGTGATATAATGCCTGACAAAACAATGCAGTAGGCTTTCCCAAACAGTGGATTTACTTGCAGACTTTTTTCCTTCTATATTTTGAGGTATTTGGAAGTTTATGATATTTTGCCACTCCATAAATGAAGCATTTGACAATGGCAGGATCGCTTTCATATTATTTTGCCAGCATTATAATCTCCCTACGTAGCTCTGGTGTAGGTTTGGGGAGTTTCATTGTGCCAGATTTCTGGGTTACTTTGATTTTAGCAACTGCTAAACCTTTAAAATGTCAACACTGCAGGGTGCTAGATTTGGTTAGGTTTTTTCCTTTTCAGTTGTATCCCTTACTCGAGCTTTCAGAGTATGCTTTGGCTCTGTTACACTTGGGATCCATGCTTCCTCATCAAGGTGCTGTGAAGTTAATATAGAGTTCTTGAGCTGGATTACCCACATTTTCTTAAACCTCTGTCATTGTGCTTAGTAGAGGTGTGCATGTGTGCTAAGTTGTGTCTGACTCTGTGTGACCCTATAGACTGTAGCCCACCAGGTTCCTCTGTCCATGGGATTTTTCCGGGCAAGAATACTGGAGATGGCGACCATTTCCTTCTCCAGGGGATCTTCCTGACTCAGGAATCAAACCCTTGTCTCCTGTATTGGCAGTCAGGTTCTTTACCACTGAGCTACCAGGGAAGCTTAATAGAGATAAAGACCAGATTTGAACCAGGCTGAGGGAAGGGTACAGTTTGGTAGCAGTGGGGCCAGGACAGCAGAAAGGCATAGCAGTTACAAAGTTATGAATGCCTGAGATAATAAAGGTTTTGAACTATTGGCAGTGAAAATGTCAATCAATTGATTGAGAAATTTCGAAATAAAGTATTGGAAAACAAATGTCTGAGTCTAAAGGTGCTTTTTAAGTCTGGATAATCAGAGATGGGGTAGGAGAGCTTGAGAGAAGAGGGTTTACTAGAGTAAAAATTTACGTGTAAAATTACAGCTGTCCCCATCATTATTAAAAATATTTCTCATTTAAAGAAATTCAACCTGTATTTTACTTATAAATATGTTCCAGATAAATGTACCAAAATATCTTGTTTCTCATCATCATATGCTATTTTAATGCAGTATATATTTGTGTGTGTTTAGTTTAAATTTATATGCATGATACAGCAGCCTACAGCACATAAAGGAAACCTCCCATACCCCAGGAGAGCAAGTAACTAAATTATGGCCTTGGGAAACTTGAAAATTTTATATCTGGAAAACTTTTGGATTAGGAATTTTTCCACTGAGCTTGCTTCGCTGAAAATATCTTTCCTCTCAGATAGTTTGTAGCACTTTCTTTTAGCTCACTTCATCCATTTTTTTGTGTGTGATGATTTACTAATTTATTTTCACATATAAAACTTCTAAATGTCTTTTGGAAAAACGTATGGAAATATTTTGCTTGCTGTTGCTGCATTTTTCCTAAAAGGAAGTGGGAGAAATTTGAGTCATTCATATACAACAATTCTGCTGTGTCTGTATGCTTTTAGATTCACAGCAGGTTGTTCAAAACCATCTAGGTAAGGAACTTTGGAATGTTTATTCAAAACAAACTTCTGGCACTGTTTGTATAGAGAAGTATATCCCAAAGTCAAGTTCGAGAACTCATGGGAAATCATCAGGGCTTAGTCAAAGGTTCCCTTGGGATAGTGAATTTTTAGAAAGAAGGACGATAACAAAAAAGAATTTGGAAATTGCTACACTGGTATGAAGCAAAGAATTTTGAAAATATTTTCTGGCAGTTTTTATATTATATTTACCTGTTTTTAATTGATAAAACACATGAATTTTTAATCCATAGAAATCTCCAAATCTATTAAAAGGGGCTACATGGATTTCATTAGTATGTGCAAGGCCAGTTTCTTTACCACTCTTTGATTATTTAAAACAGGATTAGTAATAGGAATATCAGCTGAGAAATTCTGATGATGTTTGAAATGCCAAGATTGTCTACATAATTAAATGGCATATGTACACACTTTGGCTGTATTCCAAACCCAGGGATTACGTGCCTACATTAATCCCATGTGTCTACAAAAGCTGCTAGGGTAAACATCTGGAATCTTTTACTACCAGAACTAAAATATTAAACCTAGTCAGTCAAAAGAGCTTCTTACCCACAGATGTCCTACAGAAAGCAATTTTTGTGTGTGATCTTATTTTAAAGCAAATGTGTTAGAAACTAAATATATCAGATGCTTCAGCCGCCCTTGAAACGTGACTTTTTCTTTAAGGTAAAAATAAGGACAGGTTAAATGTTGCTGAAGGGTTCAGTTCAACCCCAAATATTCCATAATGAGACAGACAGGATCAGTTGGAGATCAAATTCTTACTAAAACTGTGTGGATCAGTTCCCAGGCGGCTACAGAATCTATTGGAACTCCTTTGATCAAAAGAATTTGGTATCTACTCACATAAATACTGAAGCTCTAAGTAAAACTTGTGATCTTTCAGGTTGCAACAGAAAAACCACAAATTATTTATATCATTTTTTGGTTTTACAACATAAAACAACAAGAATGGTGAGCTTTCCCATACTTTTTCAACTGTGTTCCTAAAGTATGCTTTTAGTAAGTTATTATCTCTTTCATCCTAAAGCATATTAAAATTTTCCAGAACAGAAATGGTTTCTCTAGAAAAATCACATTATCCAGATTCTTATTTTAGAGGGAAAATTAATAACATGAAGGGTTGTTGGTTTTCTTACGATAGATATAATATGAAAGTGAATATTCCCATTCTCACAAAAATAAACTTAAAGAGTCATTAAGTATTGTTTTGTTTAAGCATATTTCTTTGTGGAGGTGAAATCTGGTTCTTTGCCTTTAATATACAAACCTGCCTGGCCCATGAGGTGTTTGCAACTCTCCAGGTAAAGATTAACCACAAAGACTAGAGTCAGACTCAGTTCCAGTCCCAGCTCCAGGTACTAGCTGTATTGTATCAAGTTAATTAACCTTTTGGAATGCAGAGTTCCAAAGAATAGCAAGGAGAGATAAGAAAGCCTTCTTCAGTGATCAATGCAAAGAAACAGAGGAAAACAATAAAATGGGAAAGTCTAGAGATCTCTTCAAGAAAATTAGAGATACCAAGGGAACATTTCATGCAAACATGGGCTCAATAAAAGACAGAAATGGTATGGACCTGACAGAAGCAGAAGATATTAAGAAAAGGTGCAAGAATACACAGAAGACCTGTACAAAAAAGATCTTCACGACCCAGTTAATCACGATGGTATGATCACTCACCTAGAGCCAGACATCCTAGAATGTGAAATCAAGTGAGCCTTAGGAAGCATCACTACGAACAAAGCTAGTGGAGGTGATGGAATTCCAGTGGAGCTATTTCAAATCCTGAAAGATGATGCTGTGAAAGTGCTGAACTCAATATGTCAGCAAATTTGGAAACCTCAGCAGTGGCCACAGGACTGAAAAAGGTCAGTTTTCATTCCAATCCCAAAGAAAGGCAATGCCAAAGAACGCTCAAACGAACGCACAATTGCACTCATCTCACACGCTAGTAAAGTAATGCTCAAAATTCTCCAAGCCAGGCTTCAACAATACGTGAACCATGAACTTCCTGATGTTCAAGCTGGTTTTAGAAAAGGCAGAGGAGCCAGAGATCAAATTGCCAACCACTGCTGGATCATTGAAAAAGCAAGAGAGTTCCAGAAAAACATCTATTTCTGCTTTATTGACTATGCCAAAGACTTTGTGTGGATCACGATAAACTGTGGAAAGTTCTGAAAGAGATGGGAATACCAGACCACCTGACCTGCCTCTTGAGAAATTTGTATGCAGGTCAGGAAGCAACAGTTGGAACTGGACATGGAACAACAGACTGGTTCCAAATAGGAAAAGGAGTACATCAAGGCTGTACGTTGTCACCCTGCTTATTTAACTTATATGCAGAGTACATCATGAGAAACGCTGGGCTGGAAGAAGCACAAGCTGCAATTAAGATTGCCGGGAGAAATATCAATAACCTCAGATATGCAGATGACACCACCCTTATGGCAGAAAGTGAAGAAGAACTAAAGGGCCTTTTGATGAAAGTGAAAGAGGAGAGTGAAAAAGTTGGCTTAAAGCTCAACAGTCAGAAAACTAAGATCATGGCGTCCAGTCCCAGCACTTCATGGGAAATAGATGGGGAAACAGTGGAAACAGTGTCAGACTTTATTTTTGGGGGCTCCAAAATCACTGCAGATGGTGATTGCAGCCATGAAATTAAAAGACACTCCTTGGAAGAAAAGTTATGACCAACCTATACAGCGTATTAAAAAGCAGAGACATTACTTTGCCAACAAAGGTCCGTCTAGTCAAGGCTATGGTTTTTCCAGTGGTCATGTATGGATGTGAGAATTGGACTGTGAAGAAAGCTGAGCACCGAAGAATTGATGCTTTTGAACTGTGGTGTTGGAGAAGACTCTTGAGAGTCCCTTGGACTGCAAGGAGATCCAACCAGTCCATCTTAAAGGAGATCAGTCCTGGGTGTTCATTAGAAGGACTGATGTTGAAGCTGAAACTCCAATCCTTTGGCCACCTCATGTGAAGAGCTGACTCATTTCAAAAGACCCTGATGCTGGGAAAGATTGAGGGTAGGAGGAGAAGGGGACGACAGAGGATGAGATGGTTGGATGGCATCACCAACTCAATGGACATGGGTTTGGGTAGGCTCCAGGAATTGGTGATGGACAGGGAGGCCTGGCATGCTGCGGTTCTTGGGGTTGCAAAGAGTTGGACACGACTGACTGACTGAACTGAACTGAATTTACCTTTCAAAGCCTCTACATTCTTACTTGTAAAATGAGCATGATAATAGCATTTCCTTAGTGCTTCTACGTTCACAAGTGTCCTGGCATAGAGGAAGCTCTTGCCATCTGCTGGTGCCTCCTTACTACCACCACCTCATTAAGCAGGACCAGAAGGTACCTGGGGCTCACCTGGTGAGGTAGATAGGAAGGAAGAAGATGTTCCAAGCAGAGAATATTATACATGGTGGGACACAGAGATTTGGTTGCCTCACAAAGGGAAAGTGTAGAGGAAGGGGCTGGAGTGACATGGGCAATGGTAGGAATGTGGACTTTATCCTAAACATCAGTGAGGAACATTCATGGATTTGAGCATAAGAGGCCTAGATGTATATTAAGAGTGAATGAATGAAGGATTCAATGAGGAAATGAACTAGGTTGCTTTTGGATACATTTTTTCTGAGAAAAAGCTAAAAAACAAAGAGGTTGTCATGGTATCTGCGTTTTTTTTATTTGGCTGCACTGCGCAGCCGCAGGGTCTTAGTTACCTGACCAGGGATCAAACACAGGGTAGTGTGCACATAGTCTTAACCACTGAACCACCAGGGGAGTCTAGTCTGTGCTAGTTATGCTGAGTTTGAACACTTATGATTAGAGGAGTGAGGCATAGATGGCTTTATATATTCATCTTTTCAGTATTTTCTATTTTTTCCCTCCTTCAATGAACATTTCTGTTTTTGTTAAAGAAATGTTAAAAGTATGAAAAAAGCTCTTTTTCAACCCAGGTGATTTATTCTTAGCCAACTATGAAAATAGGAGTGGACTGTCGTCATTAAACCATACAACTTATTAAGCAAGAGTAAAACTGGCAGACAGTCATGCCCACCCAAGAAGGATTATTGCTTTGGTACAGCCTAGAGAAGTTTATTAACCTTACCTCTGGGAGTTAATAATTTTTATCAGTGGTATTGAACAATTGGGAAAATGCCCATTAAAGTTTTTAGGGAAACGCTGGAGTTATCTTCATGAATCTCAAAGATAGGATGAAGTTCATAGCGACTAAAACACATAGAAATTAAAACCAAACTGTTTCAATACAGAGAAGTTACCTGAAAAGGTAAGAACAGTCTACAACAGACCAATTAGAACAACTCTGTAGCTTCTTGGTGAATCTGCTGTATGGTTTTTAGTTAGATGGACTCTTAAAACAGTTCTTAATCCAGTATCACAAATTTTAATGGGTATATTAAATAGAAAAGATGTAATAAATAATTTGCTGTATTTGGACCATGTCTCACCCTTATTTGACTTCACCTCCCTTTCCCGTCTGCTTTTTAATAAAGTCGCAGGAAGTTTTGCAAAATTTTCTGAATTTGAAGTGCAGACAGTAAATGCTAGAGGACCTGGAGTTACTTAGCCTATCAGAAAAAAATCATGAGTAATCTTCTAAGAAGATTGTTTGATCACTCCCACTCAAAAGTTTTATTTTTTGAAGTAGTAAGTGTGATGAAAATCCTAGGTAAGCATGGGGCCATTCCTTCCTGCCTCCGTGGACACATCTCCCATCCCCCTGCTCAGCCCTTGGCCACTGTATTCGTGGAAGCTGAGTATCCTGTCCTTGTGGTGTCGCAGCTGGAAAACAGAACCCCTGACCCGGATGATCTCCAGGTTCTTTCAAGTGCAAGAGGTCCACATCCTTTTAAATGTGTGTAATTGCTGCTAAAGAACTACCATAGTAAGGAAGATGGGTGTGCATGCATACTCAGTGCATCTGACTCTTTGTGACCCCTTGGACTGTAGCTCATCAGGCTCCTCTGTCCATGAGATTTCCAAGGCAAGAATACTGGAGTGAGTAGCCACTTCCTTCTCCAAAGGATCTTCCCGACCCAGGGATCGAAACTGAGGCCCTAACTCGGCAGGTGGATTCTTTACCACAGAGCCACCTGGGAAGCCCAAGGTAGGTGGGAGACTGTCCTAAAACAAAAGGTGGAGAAGCAGTTGTGCCTGGTGATGTAGCGTGTATGTTTCAGTGAATTCTGAACATCACTCTGGAGTAGAGCATATTAAAACACTAGTTAGGAGATAATGAAAAACAGTAGCCTAGCACTGTTGAGCCACCAGGGAAGCCCCTGTTTTCCTCAGAGTTTGTTAAATTCTCTTCTTTTAATTGGCAGCAAGGAAAAATAGGAAGCAAACAAAGGTCAGAAACCATTTCAGCCTCTCAATTTAATTTGGAGAAGACCAGAATGTTCAGAAAGTTGGTGTTGATTTGTATATCTACATTTAACTTGGGTTATGTCAGGAATCTTCCAAGGTTTCTGTGGTTTCCATTCTATTTCTTCCTTCTTGTTTCTGTACCCACATTTTGACGAGTTAGAAACAACTGGCTTAATGAATTTTTAGTTCATTGGTGATAGAAACCATCTGAATATTCTTTGTAAATCATACCTCTATGATTGCAGTGCATGTTGGGGAAATCTATGACTCGCTGTATAGATTCATCTCAAACCTTTTGACAAGGACTTCTCTTTTCTGAAGTGGAAAATTGTAACTGGGGAATAAATAAAAAATTATTTAGCAAAGATTAATGAATGTCTTATTTTTTTATGAGACAACCAGCAGTCAGGTTAGCATTGAAATGATAAGTTTAGCACAGTAAATGTAGGTAATTATTTTCAAAAGCGAATCTGTTTCATAGCATCGACAGCCTTCGTATGGCCAGTGGACCTCCATGACTACTTCAGTGGGCTTCTCTAGAACTTGTGGTGGTTGGCAGGGGTGGGAGGGAGGGGGGAGGTGTGCATGGACGTGTTTATGAACACAGATTGAGAGAAGGAAACTGGATGCAGGGAAAGAGCTTCAGAAGAGTGGTTGTGTCCTAAAATCAAAAGCTACCTCTAAAGGTCACCACTTTCCCAAGAGTCAGAGACTAAAGGAAAGTAATGGCCCAGCCAACCTCAATGTAAATTAAACCAAGCCCAGCTCAATTCTTGACCTGAACTTGAGTGCCTGTGATGTGTGTATACTTAAGATCTCACTTTCTCTTTGGGATATTGTCTTTCTACCCTACATGTCTCCACTGTCACTTAACACACCAAGCCTGTGATTGTCTGTAAACAAGCCATACATAGTATTATATATGTGCTTGAGATGAACTCATGCCACATAATAAAAGTTTGCTCTCTGAATAATGTCTTCTCTACTGTTTTAGAGTGAAGCGTTGTTTCAGGATCAGAGTCTCAAAGGAGAACTTCCTAAGCCCTTTTGGAAAGAGACCATTTTAAAAAAAGCAATGAAGACCACAAAGACAAATAAGCTAAAATATGTGGGTTTGACAGTTTCCTGAAAGCATTTACATTCTCCATTAATTTTGAGCACTCCAGACCCTGCATAATTACTTGTGTGTTTTTTATACTTTTTGTTTAGAACTCCAGCTTCTGAGGCATGTTGGAGGGCCCAAAACTATAGAACTAGATATTTGGTTTTTAAATATGTCTTCAGCATACATTTTCATCATTGTTACCCAGGGCATGTTAGGGAAAAAAAAAAAAATTACTTGTATAACCTACTCTTTAATTCCCAAAATTAATTTGGGAAAATGATTCAAAATGCTTTCTTCTTCAAAAGTTTTGGTTTTGTTTTTTTTTTTTTAAGCCCGTTTAAAAGGGAACAGATTTAATTTGCTTCATTTCCAAGCAGATATAATTAGTGCTCAGCGAAGCCTCAGCTCCCAGCACACAGAACTAGGACATTGCTTTGTCTCTTGTTGGTTTTATTTAATTTGACTTTAATGTCTTCACACTGAATTTATTGGCCTGATAAATTACTCCTTTGTTTTCAGAGACAAACCTTTCCTATCACTCAGGTCTCTGTCAGTTTTTTCTACTTAGAGATTTGTGGAACATTCACAGATGTTCATTCTTCCTATATGATTGTAGAACTTTTTTTCCATAGAAAATATTTATATTCTTCAAGTGTGTTTTGAGTTCTTTTCTTTTAAAAACTACGTTAATGGCACTTGCAGTGTGAGATATTGGAATCACGGGACTGGGAGGAACATCTTAGGATTTCCTCGTCACTGAGCTGGAAACAGGATCCAAGGCTGTGGGTTACCTGTGAGGCTCCTCTGCCAGTGAAATTGAGCCTACTGCTGAGGATCAGGCTCCAAAGGTCAGGAAGGGGACTTTCACAGCATTTTCCAGAAGAATTAGCTTTGCTAAGTAGACAGGTCAATCTCCATTCCTTCGTTTTGTAGGCAGATGTACAGTGGCCTTTTGATTCATCTGCTTGTAGTTCCCTTGTGATAAATTGGGGGAGATGATAGGGGCCTGAATGGTGAGTTTTATGGTACATTCTATTAGGGCTGGCAGTTAGAGAACTGAAGATTAGAAACCTGAGTTCTTATTAACTTAACTCTTGAGCAGTTTAGTTAACCAGCTGTTCTGGTGTGTTTTGTTTTGTTTTTGGTGGTAGGAAGTGGTGTTAATAAAATCATCATGATAACTGCCTTGCCTAACTTTATAAATGATCTAACACTTATCAACACTATTTGAATCTTTCAGGGTAAAAAAAGTATTATCTTGAGGTTTAGTGATTCCCACACTGTGGTCAATCGTGTAAAACATCATGGTCTGTAAACAGCAGTAGTAATTAATGATTTCCATGTCATCTGCTCCCGATTTTTCTGATAGTTTGATTTCATGTCAGTGCTCTTAGCCTGTTACCTTGAAAGGAATCTTCTGTGACCTGAGAGTTGAAAGGGTGCCTTTTGCTTTTACTTGCTGTTTAGTTCTTGAGTGGATTTATTTAGATAAAGATTATACGTGCTCAGTCGTGTCTGTTTGCGCCCCTACAGTCTGTAGCCCGCCAGGCTCCTCTGTCAATGGGATTTTCCAGGCAAGAACACTGGAGTAGGTTGCCATTTTCCTTCTTTCCTTCAGGGTATCTTCCTGACCCAGGGATTGAGTCCATGTCTCCTGCATCTCCTGCATTGGCAGGTGGATTCTTTACCACTAAACCACCTGGGAAAAAATTATAACTACTGGCTTAATTTAGAGAAATCAACTAATTTGCCTAGATTTGCTTCCCTGGTGGCACAGAGGTTAAAGTGTCTGCCTGCAATGTGGGAGACCTGGGTTCGATCCCTGGGTCAGGAAGATCCCCTGGAGAAGGAAATGGCAACCCACTCCAGTATTCTTGCCTGGAGAATCCCATGGACAGAGGAGCTTGGTGGGCTACAGTCCACGGGTCACAAAGAGTCGGACACGACTGAGCGACTTCACTTTCACTTTTCACTTTAATGAGTATAAAAAGAAAAAGAATGTTATTTGTGTCTTTTCTGTATAATCACATGTTGCTGAATGTCTGATCCCAATGGTACCATGATTAACAAAGAGCATGGGAGTCACATTGTATATTTAAAATAATTTTATTTCCTTGACTTTGATTATTCTCTCCACAAATTTGTGTTGGATTCATTTAAACAGTGGCCTTTTTGTTTTGTTTTTAGTAATAGTCACATTGTTTTTGTGTTTTTAGTTAATTTTGAATAACAACTTTAAACATAATAGTATTCTTACTTTTTTTTCAGCATTAAATGACATTTATTGTTCCATACATCTTGAGACTAAAAAAGGAATGCTAAATAGACAAAGCAAAACTCTAAAACAATGAAGAGAGAGCTCACTTCTTTCCTAAGTGATTGGTACAGAAAACATGTGGTCATACGAAAGGAAAGGGGAAATGACAGAAAGGAAAGCTCTCCAGCTTAGGGTCTATACAAGTAAGGGATATTTTCAAGCCAAAGATGGAATATTTAAAGACAGTACTTTTTATTTTTATATCAAATAACCCTATTTATGAATAGTATTCTTACTTTTTAAAAAGTAATTTAGCACATTGTTTCTCTCCATAATGTAAGATTTATGGTTCAGTAGCTAAGCACAAATGATTGGATTTGAATCAAAAAAAAAAAAATTAGCAGTTTCATTCTCTTTAATCATTTTGTCACTATTAGGTAAATTTTGAACAGTGGGAAAATTTTCAAAGGGAGTCCAAATTTAGACTTCTGCTAGTGCTTCAGCACCTACTAGTGCTGCAGACACCTCTTGACAGTGAAAGCATCTGTCCTGTGTTACAATGCACATAGCCTTAGTCCCACCCCACCCCGGCCATCTGAGAGTACACTCCTTAGGTCTTGAATCAGTCCTTGATTCCCCTTTTATTAATGAGGGAACTGCTGACTCTTTATTGGGCTTTGACTTTTTATTGTTTTCTGAGCACCAAATATATAGAACTAAGAAGTGTATCTTATTTCATTTTTTAGACCATGATTAGCATAGTTTTATTCTGTATGATTTTTTTCATAGTCTAAAATTTAATAATCTGTCTTCTCTCCTGAATATATTGTTATCCATCACATTGAACACAAGTCATGAGATTTTTTACATTAGTTTTTCATATATACAACTTTTAGAGTATTTCATTGTTTAATTTATTCCTTAGAGGTTCATACAGTTGCTTCTTTGGGAATTCATAATAATATTGTGGATTTGTAGAAATTTAGGCAATCAGAAATGCATAAATCTCCTGGCTTTGACATTGGATGATTATATAATTTGAACAGTTATCTACTGAGTAATTCATTAATTAATGAGCGTGCAGTGTGTTTACAGGATTAATAGTTTTGAAGAAGGGGGTATCCTGATTTATAGTTAAGCTATAAACAAAGAGAGTATGTATATATGTGTACATGGGAACTTGTGTGAATGTATGTGCATATGTATAATATAAACACATGTATACATACATAAATATATACACATACATACATGCATTGTATGAATTCTCCAGGCAAGAATACTGGAGTGGGTTGCCATTTCCTTCTACAGGAGACCTTCCCGACCCAGGGATTGATCCCAGATCTCCCACATTGCAGGCAGACTCTTTACCAACTTAGCCACCGGGGAAGCCATCATACACATATACATGTGTTAAAATATAAATTGCTAGATCTAAAATACTGATTGTCTAGGTCAGTCTTAAAGTGAAAGCATAGGACAACCCAATATAAATTTTACAGTAATTCTAACGAGAAGCTGTTTAAGGGATAATTAGCATATACATGACTGAGTTTTATAGCTTTATGTCTCCTCTCTGATACTTTGATATGTTGAATCTGTCTTCTCAGCATGAGGTACAAATTTGCCCTTTTGTTGGATGCTCTACAGAAATATTTATTGCTCTTACAAATTCAAAATACCTAAAACGTAATTAACTTTTCATTTATGGCAGAATCACAGTAAGATAATGAATTGCTAGTTATTGTGGATGTTTTGGCATTTTTAGAGTCTAGTTTTAAAAATGAGATGAGGTATATGTTAATTCTATCCTGAAATAATATAATTATAAGTCAAAAAAGTCTGTTTATCTTTTCCCTACCTAAAGAAGCTAAGCACAGAAATTTAAGAACTTGCTGACTGAGAAAACAAATAATGTATTTGAAGGAACAGTTGGGTAAAGAGCATGTGTTGTATTCATTCTGTATATTTCCAGGCTATGAAATGGGAAAGGATATTAACCACAGCCTGTATATGGGTTTATTTATCGCCATAATCTTAAGTTATTCAGATAGACAGTTCATAAACCAGAATCTGAAAATGGCTTGAGAAGTCTGTGCTGTTTACTTTTATCAATTCCTTTGTTTTGATTTTGTTAGATTCCTTACATTCTTTTTCTTAAAAACCCTCTTAGTTTGTAGGGTGGTGCTTGCGTTTCTTCTTGACTTGGTGACATTTGGCCTATTTTGATTAATTTGTTTTTAGAGAAGGAGAAGCTTTGCTTAAGTGATAAGGTATTGAGAAAGAGCTGTGTCAGGAGAATGTTACACTACATTGATTTTTTTTTTTGCCATTTCTGAACATTAGATATTTTTTGCAATTATCTTTCTATCTACTCTTTTCATAAGTGTGATTTACTTGCACATTTTGTTTCACTAATTCTTTTAAAACTAATATTTCTAAAATTATTTAAATGAAATGTTTTATTTGGGAGTTCCCTGGTGGCCTAGTGGTTAAGATTCTGGGCTTTGACTGCATGGACCAGATTCAATCCATGATTAGGGAATTGAGATCCTGCAAGCCACATGACACACCCCTGCTCCATAAAATATATATATATATATATATATATATATATATATATATATATATTTTTATATATATATATAATCACATGGAAGCCACAAATTGTAGGTTAAAACAATAGTATTCCTTCTCTAGGTATTGACTTGGGATATATTTAAGAACTTTACAATATGGTGTAATATTCATAGTAGCATCTTTAATGATAAGATTTAACATTTATTCCAGAGTTTAAATCCATAATGCAAGGTTTTACTGACCTTGAAATGCTTGAATGCCAGTTTTGTCACCTCTGGGTTCACACTGACTCTTCCTCACTAGTCCTGTGCTTTCTTCCCCCTCAGTTAATGGTAAACTGTAAATTCTTCCATGTGCAGTTAGCACAACAAATGCATGGTGCATCCTGCATGCGTCAGCCACTGTGCTGGAGTGTTCAGGAGGTAGAATGAGAGTCAGAGGAGTTAGCAGATAAACACTTTGAGAGTTGCCATGGTAAAACCAAAACAGCGCTTTGGAAGCGCAGGAGAGAGTAGCCACCTCCAGATCGGAACAGGGGCCAAAAGACTAGTGAACGATGCCCCGAAGGAGGTTGCAGTGAACTTGAAGGATGTACAGGAATCAGAAATGTTTTCCAGTGAAGGAGAACAGTGGATGCAGGGTAAAGATGCTTGAGAGAATGATATATTCAAAGAACTGAAATATCTTGGAGCTGGGAGAGTTGCAATGTAATTAAGTGGTGGTCCATCAATGACCAGAGGGCAGCGGAGGGCTATCAAAGGACTCTGAGCAGGAATATAGAATCAAATTTGTGTTTAAGAAAGATCTTCTGTAGCAATAATGTATAACATGAATGTGTAGAGAGAGATGAGAGGGAGGGCAGAGGGATCAGTTGGCAGGCCATCACAGGCTAGAGCAATTCCACTCCAAGCCAGGTGGCCTCGTTTGTAATAACCAAAAATTGTAAGCAACCACGCTGTCCATCAAGAGAAGATAGATGAATAAACGGTGGTTTATTTGTACAATGGGAAATCCTACTGCAGTGTGAAAGAACGAAGTACCTGCTATGAACAGCAATGTGGATGAAGCCCAGCAAACATACCGTTACCAAAGAAACCAGGCACCACTTTGTAAGATAGACCTCATTTATGCAGAATCCAAAACCAGGCAAAACTAGTCTGTGATGAGAGGCCCCTTCAGGGAGGGGTCAGGATTAGGAGAAGGCGTCTTCTTGATCTTGGAAGTGACCTAGTGTGTTTGCTGTGTGAAAATTCATCACACTTAATTGCTGAATTTTTCTGTAGTATGTTTTACTCTAATTAAAATGTTTCTTCAAAAATCAGCTTTTCTCAACTGCTAGGCACGTACATTACCCCAGGACCACTCCCAACCCCCTTCTATCTAGTGAAAGTGAAAATGTTAGTTATCCAGTTGTGTCAGACTCTGGGACCCCATGGACTGTAGCCCGCCAGGCTCCTCTGTCCATGGAATTCTCCAGGAATTCTTCAATTTGTGTTTCTTACAAACTGAATATTTGTGACAGCCCTTCGAAGATCAAGTAAGTCTGTTGGCATTATTTTTCCAACAGCATCGGTGTCACATTTTGGTAATTCTCACAGTATTTTAAACTTTCATACTATTATTGTATTTGTTATGGTGGTCAGTGATTTTTGATGTTGCTGTTGCAAAAAGACTCAGATGGTGGTTAAAGTATTCTTTAAGGAAGGTATGTATGTACATTGTTTTTTTAGACAAAATGCTATCACACACTTAATAGACTTTGGCATAACTTTTATATGCAATGGGAAAGCAGAAAATAATTTGTGAGCCTCACTTTATTGCTATAATCATTTTATTGCAGTGGTCTAGAACCAAACCTTCTATATCTCCAAACTATGCCTGTACTTTTAAATATCACCAAAAGATGTACCTATTTTTGCACATCATCTAGGGATTTCATTACTTAATCAACTTATATTTTCCTCAGGAATAAGCAAATACATAGAATAAGCAAAATAATTTTGGGCTCTTAAGGTTAAACTACCTTTTCAAATTGTTTGAATGGATACTTTAAAAATTTTCTTTCTGTGATTTGATATAGTTCTAGTTTAACAAAGATGCTTAGAGATCATGCCTGTTTAATTTTGCCAAATATAATATCTGCCTTCCATACTTTTAAAGCATTTTGTACTTTTATCAGCTGGTCCCAGGAGAAGAGGCCTGGAAAGGCCAGGGAGCCATGGGTAGCATGAGACAGTGACCACTTGTTTGGTATGAAGGGGTGTTGTAAGAGTGATGGAAATGAAGACCAACATACAGAAGCAAACAAATCAGTCTAGGTCAGGGCCTCCAATAGCCGCTACCACCATGCTCTTTGTGAGCCAGTTCCTGATGGCAGTGGAGAGCCATTGGAGGAATCTGAGCAGGAGTATGAAGTCAAATTTGCATTTAAGAAAGACAGTTGTTACCCTTGCTCTACTGTGTTAATTAAATCTTAAGTTTGAAGTTGTAAAGTTTTATAGTCTAATAACCACTTTGACAGTCAGTCAAAGAAAGGTGCTCACCTTTTCCTTAATTTTATATACTTATTTTATCACTATTCCTCCTCAGATTATTTTATTTTCGCCTTGAAATGTTCATATACTAATTTAGCTTTGAAATACATACCTGAAAAGGAGCATATTTGATATATAGTGGTGGTGATGGTGGTTTAGTCACTAAGTTGTCTGACTCTAGCAACCCCATGGACTGTAGTCCACCAGGTTCCTCTGTCCATGGGAATTTCCAGGCAAGAATATTGAAGTGAGTTGCCATTTCCTTCTAGGGGATCTTCCTGACCCAGGGATCCAACCCCCATCTCCTGCATTGCAAGTGGATTCTTTACCACTGAACCAGAAGGGAAGCCCATGTTCAGTATATAAAATCTGGCTATTTAAGTCACCATTGTAACTGTGTAGAACTTCCCTGGAGGCTCAGAGGGTAAAGCATCTGCCTGCAATGCGGGAGACCTGGGTTCAGTCCTTGGGTGGGGAAGATTCCCTGGAGAAGGAAATGGCAACCCACTCCAGTATTCTTGCCTGGAAAAACCCCATGGACGGAGAAGCCTGGTGGGCTACAGGCCATGGAGTCTCAAAGAGTCGGACATGACTGAGCGACTTCACTTTGTAACTGTTAGGCAAAAAGTGTTTTGTCGAAAAGTTTATGCACTTAATTCTTCATAGCTGTAAAAATGGGCTTGTTTGAAAAAAAAAAAATGGGCTTGTTTGTCAGAATTAATGGACTCGATGTTTATGATATTAAGAGTGAGAAATCTATAGATGAAAAATACATTTACTTTTATATTAAGTAAAACTGTGGGTTTCATTGCACAATGTCATTAATGCTAAATTCAGAAAACATATTCCCTTTACCTGAATGGAGGCTATAAAGTATTGAACATGATTTAATATCATGTAAATGGATGAAAACCAACAATGAAGTAGCCCATATCTATTTGGGTATGGAGAAGAAAAATAATTCTGCCTTGCACATTGGCTTATTGTAGTGGAAAGAAAATAGACTCCAGAAGTCTGAAAGCATTTGGATTCAGACACAAGCTCTGTCCTTGCTTTACTGAGACAAGGATGACTGGCAGGAACCTCAAGGATCATGAATTCCTTACTAAGTCTGATTGGATCAATGAACATCAGCTCCGTGCTTCTTCTCAGTTCTGTGGCAGTAATTAGGCTAAGTATGTTATTCACCCTAGCAGTATGAGTGGCCCTAGTGGTAAAGAACTCGCTTGCCAGTGCAGGAGACATAAGAGATGCAGGTTTGATCTCTGGGTCGGGAAGATCCCCTGGAGAAAAAAATGGCAACCCACACCAGTTTTCTTGCCTGGAGAATCTCATGGACAGAAGAGCCTGACAAGCTACAGTCCATAGGTCGCAGATAGTTGGACACAGCTGAAGCGACTTAGCACACATACACTCACGTCATTCAGCCTAGTGACATTAGAATTAATAGCTCCCATGGTCCTATCTGCCTGATTACTTTGTCTTCTGAGCCAGAACTGATGATTACAAATGTCCTGGCAAGCTTTACTAGTAACTTTATTTCATCAGTATGAATAAATTTTTTTGTCTTTCAAAATACTTACTTTCAAGTAGAAACTGGGAAGACAATCACATGTAAAATAGTTAAGTAAAAAATCTTGATGTATACACTCATTTGGTCATCAAAATATAAAAAGTTGAAAATAATATTGTATTCCATACTTTGAAAACAGCAATATTTTATTCCAGTGACAAACCCAAAGCAGATCCCAACTAAGAGTTAAAGCTCTTTTATTCATACAAGCAGCCCTTAGACAGGAATCATACACATTTTTATCCAGAATGGTCTCACCTCCCCATCCTTATCGTTTTATTGTGTTACTTTTATGGAAATTATTCCATATGTTTATGTGCTTTCCATAAATAAATTTTTGTTCAGAATGCCACTAAGCAACCACAATCAACCTCAGACAGAATCTAAATCATTCTTATAGAAGCAGAAATAGTCCAATAAGGGGTCTCAGGTTAATTGAGAGGCATGGGTGGGTTACTAATCGACATGGAATGATTTGTCATTTGATCAGCACAGTGACATTACTGAAGGCACTTTGAAAATTGGGCCCACCCAATAAATAACTCTTGGGATGCAAACCTCATGGTCCTAGAATCCTTTCTCAAAGTATGAATGAAGCACAAAGACTCACCAGGAGAAGGATGAGTAAAGGCCCTGTCTTGCCATGGGTCGGGTGTTGACCACAGACAGTTATGTCCTTGTACAGCCCGTGGGAACACAACGTGTCCTGGCATGGCCGTCCCCCACACCTGTCCCCCAGGGCTCACGGGAGGTGGGTGTAGTGGGAGGTGGATGTGGTGCAGAAGAAACTGACTTATTTGGATGAGGGGCACACAGCACCCCCTGGAGGGACAGAGTCGGGGAATTGATCCTTAACCGCTGAGCCACTGCGGCCTCCAAATCGCCATCCTGGGTTCATCGACCTGTCTCTGCTCTTTCCTCCTGGGCCTCCTCACACTGGGAGTGGGAGGGCTGGGTGTCTTCCTCCTGCTACTCATTGTTGTAGAACTGAATGGTGGCTCACATTGGGAAACTGGCTGACACCTTCTCCCCGGGACTCTGCAGATACTTTTGACACTTAGAAATGGGTAGCTGAAGTCTTTCAGGATGCTGAAACCTCAAGGCCCCTTCAAACCAAAGGTTCGTTGTTCACCCCCTGGCTCAGGCTCACTTCCAGTTTTGGTGGGTTCAGCATCCTGAGGGGTCAGGATCCAGGGTCTTCATGCAAACGGCTCTCGGGCCCGCACAGGGGCAGTGGTCCCCAGGCACCATCCCTGGCGCAGTGACAAACACAGCCCCGTGCCTCCCGGGCTCTGACAGCCTCCTCAAATGGATCTCCTGGTGACCTCTGAGCTTGCACCCCTCCAGCATTGGCAGTGATTGGCCATGCCTTTAACTGCCCAGGTGAGCACACTCCAGTATAAATAAATTTTTTAGTAGTTATGAGTATTATCAGATAAGGATCTGCCACATGCTGGCTTAGTGACTCTGGCCTAGTTACTGATTCCTCTATGCCTCAGTTTCCTCATTTGTTTCATAATAATTCATGCCACATAGATGAGTATCAAAAGGATTAAATAAAATTTTATATACACGTTTATTACATATATGATACATGTAAATATATACACACAGCTTTGCATCTCTCACATAGTAAGAGTTCAGTAAGTGTTAGCTGTTTATTATTGTTGTTGCTAGATTAAGTAACAAAGACATGCTTTCATTTGAAGTGTTTGGTTTACAATTGAGGTACCTTGATATATATATATACACTTTGGTATCTGTTTAAGGAGAAATAGCATGAATCTGGGCTTCCCCAGTATCTCAGCTGGTAAAAAATCCACCTGCAATGCAGGAGACCCCGGTTTGATTCCTGGGTTGGGACGTTCCCCTGGAGGAAGGGCATGGCAACCCACTCCAGTATTCTTGCCTGGAGAATCCCCATTGTCAGAGGAGCCTGGCGGGCTACAGTCCATGGGGTCACAAAAAGTCAGACACAGCTGAGCGACTAAGCACAGCACACAGCACAAATCTATTTGTACTTCAATCTGTCTTTTAAAATCTCACCATGTTTTCAGTGACTGTTTTAGTAGAAATACATTGTTCCATTATTGCTCACTGCCGGTTTTCTAATAAACTTAAAGCAGAGCCATGAAATAGCATATGTAATAAAAAGCATGATTTAACTGATGCCAGAATTCAGGGTTTTCATATTAAGACTTGGAGAGTGTGATATCTTTCCTGGTCCTGAGAGCTCCAACAGGAATTAAACCGTCACAGAAAGTGGCTCTACACACATGCCTGAAGCTACCTCTAAAGTGTCACAGGCTAGACTGGAACATCTACAGAAGGTATAACTGTAAAACAGATGACTTTTTATTTTTTTTATTTTATTTTTAATTGGAGGATAATTACTTTTCCGTATTGTGATGGTTTCTGCTGTACATCAACATTTAACAGCCACAGGCATACACTTGTCACTTCCCTCTTAAACCTCCCCCCACCTCCCACCCGCTCCCACCCCTCTAAGTTGTCGTAGAACACTGGCTCTGGGTTCCCTGCATCATACAGCAAATTCCCATTGGCTGTCTCTTTTACATAGGGCAGTTGGAGAAGGCGATGGCACCCCACTCCAGTACTCTTGCCTGGCAAATCCCATGGATGGAGGAGCCTGGTGGGCTGCAGTCCATGGGGTCCCGAAGAGTTGGACACGACTGAGCGACTTCCCTTTCACTTTTCATTTTCATGCATTGGAGAAGGAAATGGCAAACCCACTCCAGTGTTCTTGCCTGGAGAATCCCAGGGACGGGGGAGCCTGGTGGGCTGCCATCTGTGAGGTCACACAGAGTCGGACACGACTGAAGCGACTTAGCAGCAGCAGTGCATATGTTTCAACATGTTGATTCTTTACTGTCTGAGCCACCAGTCCTAGCTATTGTAAATAGCACTGCAATGAACGACGTTGGGGTGGGTACATTTTTTTTTTCAATTAGTTTCCTGAGGGTGTATGCCCAGTGGTGGAATTGCTAGGTCATATGGTAGTTTTATTCCTATTTTTTTCAAAGGAATCTCCATACTGTTTTCCATAGTGGCTGTATCAATTTGCATTCCCACCAACAGTGCAAGAGGGTTCCCTTTTCTGTATACCCTCTACAGTATTTGTTGTTTGTAAACTTTTTTTTTTTTTTAACTTTACAATATTGTATTAGCTTTGCCAAATATCAAAATGAATCCACCACAGGTATACCTGTGTTCCCCATCCTGAACCCTCTTCCCTCCTCCCTCCCCATACCCTCCCTCTGGGTCGTCCCAGTGCACCAGCCCCAAGCATCCAGTATCGTGCATCGAACCCGGACTGGTGACTCGTTTCATACATGATATTATACATGTTTCAATGCCATTCTCCCAAATCTTCCACCCTCTCCCTCTCCCACAGAGTCCATAAGACTGATCTATACATCAGTGTCTCTTTTGCTGTCTCGTACACAGGGTTATTGTTACCATCTTTCTAAATTCCATATATATGCATTAGTATACTGTATTGGTGTTTTTCTTTCTGGCTTACTTCACTCTGTATAATAGGCTCCGGTTTCATCCACCCCATTAGAACTGATTCAAATGAATTCTTTTTAATGGCTGAGTAATACTCCATTGTGTATATGTACCACAGCTTTCTTATCCATTCATCTGCTGATGGACATCTAGGTTGCTTCCATGTCCTTGCTATTATAAACAGTGCTGCGATGAACACTGGGGTACACGTGTCTCTTTCCCTTCTGGTTTCCTCAGTGTGTATGCCCAGCAGTGGGATTGCTGGATCATAAGGCAGTTCTATTTCCAGTTTTTTAAGGAATCTCCACACTGTTCTCCATAGTGGCTGTACTAGTTTGCATTCCCACCAACAGTGTAAGAGGGTTATGGCCATTCTGACCAGTGTGAGATGATACCTCATTGTATTTTTGATTTACATTTCTCTAATGAGCGGTGTTCAGCATCTTTTCACATGTCTGTTAGCCATCTCAAAACAGATGACTTTATGTTCCTCTTTTTCAATAATACAGCAGCACAAAGTGGAACCCAATGGTGTATTATTTTTGTACTTTTAGATTTTTTATCCAGTAAAATCAAGTTGTAAGGTCACGCACTATTCCACCTTCCATGAACATTTAAGAAAATTGGCAAAAAGAAGCAACATACAGTTTTTTCATGCTAATTTTCTTATGTCAGTGGCAACCCCCATTTTATGGTCCAACTGTTTTCATTAGAGTTCTTAACAGGAGCAGCTCCCTCAACATCTTCTATATTGGGCACTTAATTTATCTCAATATGTGTTATTTAATTATTTAATTTCAGTTTTCAGAATAATCTAAATTGATATTACTCTGGAGATTGGCTAATGTCTATCCATGTGACCTTGACCAAATGATAAAGTTTGGCCAGACCTCAGCCTTCTGTGTTCAGTGAACTGATTATACTAGTTCTTGGACAGCAGATTGCTAGCTCTGAAAAGCAAGATACCTGTGCATCTGGTTTCAGTGACCTCTCTAAAGTGAGTGCCCTTATATGTCTGGAGAAAGCACTATCATGTGGCCATCCCTCCCTGGCATGTCTAGGTGTAAGGAATCCACAGCTTCCTTGAGACCTCACCCTGTAGAGCCAGATTCTATTTTTGAGTGACATTGGAAGGCTTGTGACTTAAAAGGGAAAATATGGCAAGGCTGGAACAACAGAAAAAAAGAAGAAAGATGCATGTGTTGAGGTTAGTAGCATTCGTGCAGAATGGTGGCATTCCAGATGAAGCTGACTCAGGCTTACTACCACTTGTAAGATTTCAGCCATCAGGAATTGGCTTACAGTCAGGGCTGTAGAGGGTCTTAGAGGCCCCCAAGACTGAATTGTTCATTTTTGTGTGTTGGTCTTGGTTCATTTCCATCATTTTGATGACATGCCTTCAGACTAACCAAGTGGCCTTTGTCTCATGCCCCTGTAGCTCCCTGGCTTCTCCTGTGATCTCTTTCAAGATGCGAATTTCCAGGTTAAATTCCAAAACAGAACACTTCCCTTATGAGTATTCTGTTAGCCAGAAGTCAAAGACTTCAAGCTAATAAACATGTCTTTGTGTTTCCATGGGGTATTAGAATGATTTTACAAATGGTAACCATTTTGAGAGGATTAGGGAATAAATTACTTTTTGGTGATGTCAGTATATTAGACTGATAAAAGGAGTTATTTAGAAGAGCTTGCTTTTGAGATGAACTTTGGTTACTGGAAAAACATCTGTTCTCTAAAATGGATAATTAAAGATTTTGCTTTTTCTTGAATTATAATTATTACATAAAAATCCTGTGTTTCTTATTCAGAGCTTCAATTCACAGGTCGAAATCTACCCAAATTGTTAGTTCATATATAAGTACTGTCCTGGCAAAGTACTGTACTCCTAAAAGATTTTCGATAACTGCTCTATGACCTGTTGGTTTACACCTCTCGGTGTGGGAGAAGTCTCAATTTCAAAATCATAGATATGGGTTTAACCTTATATTTGATTCAGAAAAATATAGTTGTCAATAAGATATCTGGAAATGAGCTTTCAATAAGAAACTTCAAATTTCATGCTAAAGAAAAAACTGAGGTTGCTAGATATGTTTATTTAAAATTTTTAATTTTTAAA
Source organism: Bubalus bubalis (assembly GCF_019923935.1). Classification (NCBI taxonomy): domain Eukaryota; kingdom Metazoa; phylum Chordata; class Mammalia; order Artiodactyla; family Bovidae; genus Bubalus; species Bubalus bubalis. The sequence goes on from NC_059160.1 coordinate 35,958,668, forward strand.
AAAGATAGTTCTTAGTAGAAGGATCAGTATTTTCATACCAATGACTTTTTTTTTAAGGCATTCTATTTCTCACAAATGTCACTTGAGAAGTTATGCATCTTGGTTGAAGTGATATATTCAGGATTTGAATCTCAGTATGCTATCACCCTGATCAATGTTCCCTTGAAAAAAGTGGCTTATTCCAGGAAGTAGTTTTTAATAGTGTGAATTTAAGGAAATGCTGGAAATATCTAAGAAGCTTGGCTTTATTTTTAAAGCAAGAGTTAAAAATCATCACAAACAGGCAAGCATATTTTATTTAGGGACTCTGTAAAATAAATGTCAACATAATTTTCTAAAACTGGAGGAATAATTTGTTGGCACTGAAAAATAAATGTGATGAAACACTTATTTTGCTGAAATGCACATTTATTTATCATAGGTTCTCTGAACTAAAACTGTAGTCTCTTAGCACGGTTTATTAATAGTTAATTTGCCTCCTCTTTCTCCTGGAATGGCAGATTTGTGCCTGCTGTCCCATTGTTGTTTGTTACTAGAAGTAAATTTCCAAGAGATGACAGATGAGATTTCTTAGTGTAATTTAGGACATTTTAAGAGCATTTATTTGGGTACTGCTGCTGCTAAGTCGCTTCAGTCGTGTCCTACCCTGTGTGACCCCATAGACGGCAGCCCACCAGGCTCCCCGTCCCTGGGATTCTCCAGGCAAGAACACTGGAGTGTGTTGCCATTTCCTTCTCCAATGCAGGAAAGTGAAAAGTGAAAGTGAAGTCGCTCAGTCGTGTCCGACTCCTAGCGACCTCACAGACTGCAGCCCACCAGGCTCCTCCGTCCATGGGACCCTCCAGGCAAGAGTACTGGAGTGGGGTGCCATTGCCTTCTACAGTGAATCCTTTTAAAGAGACTAGCCTTATTCATTTCTTGGTTTCTTTATTCACCCCAGTTGTGAATATATGCCCCCAAATTACTAGGTTCATGACCTCAAGAGAGTTAGTTATTTAAGCTTTCTGAGACTCAGTTTTTTCACCTTTAAAAGAAGATGAGTGATACCGAACTCAGTGAGGAATAAATGAGGCATGATACACTGGGCTTGGCAGATAGTTAATACTCACACTACTCCTTGCCATGGTTGCAGAGTGGTCACATGCCCATGTCATGTTTGGGAAGTATTAGCTCATTGCATGTGTTTGAATGCTGTGACCTGAGGATGATGAGTACTAGAGGAAAGAGTATGGGTTTATTGGATTTAATAGTTAATACACACGTAGTACTTGCATTATAAACTTTTAAAAACATACTATTAAAGAAAAATTCTATGGTTTAGACAGATGTCTGAAAAGAAACAATATAAAGCCCATCTTTAGAAGAGATAACTTTGTTGTGGCAATGAAGACTTTTTTTTTATAAGCAAAAGAGAAAGCAAGGGTTCTATTAAATTTTCTCATTTGTCCTTTATTGTTCCTACAAGTAAAACTTCCAACAGTGTATCCATCACCTCTTCTAAGTGCCTCAAAATACATTAAAGAGTGGGCAGAAATCTTATTCTTATACATAGGCATATTTTCTAAAAGCTAGTAGTTTGCATCCTATAGTATAAAATAAAGACTTTTTATAGGCATTGTGGCCACTTTCACTGCTCACCTTCCCCCCATCCCCCATGCTAAGTCACTGAGTAAGTTTAACAGAGTTTGACTAGTTTCTCTACCATGGGGTATCAGAACCTTTGTCTCCCAGAGATGACATGTTATGAGAAGTTTCCCAAAATTACTGAACTGGAAGACTTTATTTCCCATGGTGTGTCTCTCAGGACTGCCATTCTCAAGAATTAATTTTCAGTGCAGTTCAGTCGATCTGTTGCTGCTGCTAAGTCGCTTCATTTGTGTCCGACTCTGTACTACCCCATAGACGGCAGCCCACCAGGCTCCCCCATCCCTGGGATTCTCCAGGCAAGAATACTGGAGTGGGTTGCCATTTCCTTCTCCAGTGCATGAAAGTGAAAAGTGAAAGTGAAGTCACTCAGTCGTGTTCGACTCCTAGTGACCCCATGGACTGCAGCCTACCTGGCTCCTCCATCCATGGGATTTTCCAGGCAAGAGTACTGGAGTAGGTTGCCATGTTCTGTCGCTCATTCGTGTCCAACTCTTTGTGACCCTGTGGACCACAGCACACCAGGCTTCCCTGTCCATCGCCAACTCCTGGAGCCTACTCAAAACTCCCAACTCCAACTCCAACTCCTACTCAACTGTCCATCACATCAGTGATGCCATCCAACAATCTCATCCTCTGTCGTCCCCTTTTCCTCCTGCCTTCAATCTTTCCCAGCATCAGGGCTTTTTCAGTATGTTCTTCGCATCAGGTAGCCAAAGAATTGAAGTTTCAGCTTCCGCATCAGTCCTTCCAATGAATATTTAGGACTGATTTCCTTTAGGATTTGACTGGTTGGATCTCCTTGTAGTCCAAGGGACTCTCAAGAGTCTTCTCCAACACCACAGTTCAAAAGCATCAATTCTTCAGCGCTCAGCTTTCTCCAACTCTCATATCCATATATGACCACTGGAAAAACCATAGCTTTCACTAAGGGACCTTTGTTGGTTAAGTAATGTCTCTGCTGCTTTTTTTTTTTTTTTTTTTAATTGGGGGCTAATTACTTTACAATATTGTAGTGGTTTTGCCATACTCTGCTTTTTATTATGCTGTTTAGAGTGGTCATAGCTTTTCTTCCAAGGAGCAAGCATCTTTTAATTTCATGGCTGCAGTCACCATCTGCAATGATTTTGGAGCCCCCCAAAAATAAAGTCTGTCACTGTTTCCATTATTTCCCCATCTGTTTGCCATGAAGTAATGGGACCAGATGCCATGATCTTAGTTTTCTGAATGTTGAGTTTTAAGCCAACTTTTTCACTCTCTTCTTTGACTTTCGTCAAGAAGCTCTTTAGTTCTTCTTTGCTTTCTGCCATAAGAGTGGTGTCATTTGTGTATCTGAGGTTAGTGATATTTCTCTCGGCAATCTTGATTCCAGCTTGTGCTTCATCCAGAATTCATTTTGGGAGACGCTTCTTTATGTTACTAAGGTCATCTTCCTTAACTCCACTCTTGACCTTGTGTACCGTTTTATAACAACCCACTTTCTGTGACACCATTTACAGAACTGCGTTATAGTGAAAAAATGGGTTTGATTAAAGTAACCTTTGACTGGCATCTGAGGCAGCTTTCCAAGGACTCTTACCTCTATCTGCCAAATCTGGCTTCCCATCACCTTCCTTTCCTCTAGTGTGTTTTCACTGTCTCTCTCTCCTCTCACATTATGCTTCATCCTGTCATGCTCTCCAGGCTGGTTTTCTCTTCAGTTCTTTTCCCGTTTCTGCAGACAGCAGGTACCCATAGACACTTTTTACATCAGTAATATTTGAACATTAAGAAGTTATTACTTTTTTAGTTGGTAGCAGTTATTCTATACAGTTTCATTGAATTCTCACATCAAATTAGTTTTAGAATGAGCCAATATGAACTCTTTTAGTTATTTTTTTTTTTTTTACCAATTTTTTACACAAAGGAGAATTTTAGTATCTGGTTATTAATAGTTCTTATAAGTACTATTCAGAATATATATTGTGTTCACTGTGCTGAATCTCTTTCTCTGTGATGCAGAAAGAGCTAGCAGCCAGCATCAGTGTTTGACTTAACTAAAGTAACTAGTTTGATCATGAAAATTTTATTATAACCCAGTTTATCTGTATACTATTTTTACACAGAATTCTTTGATATGCAGTAATGTCAGATCTTGAACAAAGCTAACAACAAAAGAAATGTTAAAGTTGGCAGTAAGCTAGTGTATGCTTGTATGCAGTGTCCAGGGAGTGATGAGATTTGCTCAACAGTTTGATGGTTGCTATCACAAGGAAGTTATATCATTTAGAGATAAGCCATCAGTTCTCGTCATTTGCAAGAGCCAGACAGGAAGGCCTGGTGTGCTGTGATTCATGGGGTCTCAAAGAGTTGGACACGACTGAGCGACTGAACTGAACTGAACTTGGTCACAACAGTTTCATTTGCTGATAGTATATCACCTTGTTTTATGTGTTTTTCCATTAAGGACACTTTGTTTAATATATGCCATTGATTCACCAACATTGAATTCACAGTCAGCAGCACTGCAATGCATGCCTGAACAAAGCTTACCTAACAATGTGTATTTTTCTCTAGGTCACATCAGAGCCTTCGTGCCCTTAGGAACCCTAGACAGCACTTCAGCACAGTGCGTGGGGACTTTTTTAAACAGTGAAGTCACCAACAGAAACTACAAAAATGCCAAATATGATCCTATATATAGACTGAGAAAAGGACTTTGTTGACAGAATGGAAGCTGAAATAAGACAGCACTGATTTTGGCCAACCCCAGTGGGGAACGCATAAGCCAGGCAACTCCAATTTTTCACTTCTTTATCCATGTCTGTGAGTGACCATGAAAGTACCACACGTGTGGATTTGGGGGTTACAAATAAATTTTAGTGAGTGGGTGAATTCACAAATAAGGAATCCACAAGTAATGAGGATTGAATGTAATTGTTTATTAAAAGCACTGGTCTTGGGGTAATATGTCTCCACGAATTTAGGAGCTTAATTCCAGTAGACATTTTTTAAATTGAAGTATAGTTGATGTACAATGCTGTGTTAGTTTCAGGAGCACAGCAAAGTGATTCAGTGGTGGTGGTTTTTTTTTTTTCCAGATTATATTCCATTATAGATCTAGGTGGTGCTAGTGGAAAAGAATCTATCTGCCAATGCAGGAGGCATAAGAGACACAAGTTGGATCCCTGGGTTGGGAAGATCCCCTGGAGGAGGGCATGGCAACCCACTCCAGTATTCTTGCCTGGAGAATCATGGACAGAGGAGCCTGGTGGGCCACAGTCCACAGGGTCGCACTGAAACGACTTAGCACACACTCATAGGTCATTACAAAATACTGAATATAATACCTTGTTCTATACAGTAAATCCTTGTTGCTTATCTATTTTATTTATAGAAGTTTGTATCTGTTAATCCTATATTCCTAATTTCTCCCTCCCTCCCTCCTTTGGTAACTATAAGTTTGTTTTCTGTGTCTGTAAGTCAGTTCCTATTTTGTATGTAGATTTATTTGTATTATTTTTTAGATTCCACATATAAGTGATGCCATACAATTATTTGTCTTTGTCTGACTTCACTAAGAATAATATTTTCTAGGTCCATCTATGTTGCTGCAAATGGCAATATTTCATTCTTTTGTTATGGCTGAGTAATACGCTATTGTATATATGTATATCACATCTTCTTAAGCCAGTTGTCTGTTGATGGGCATTTGGGTTGCTCCTATGTATTGGTTATTATCAACACTGCTGCTGTGAACATTTGGGGGTATGAACATACAAAGAAAACATATGTATCTTTTCAAATTAGAGTGTTCATTTTTTTCCAGATATATACCCAGGAGTGGAGTGGTAGCTCTAGTTTTTTATGGACTCTCTATTATTTTCCATAGTAACTGTACCAGTTTACATTCCCAACAGTGTTAGACTTCCCTGGTGGCTCAGATGGTAAAGAGCCTGCCTGTAGTGCAGGAGACCCAGTTCGAGCCCTGGTCAGGAAGATCCCCTGGGGAAGAGAATGGCCACCCACTCCAGTAACCTTGCCTGGAGAATTCCGTGGACAAAGAAGCCTGGCAAGCTACAGTCCATGGGCTCGCAGAAGAGTCGGACACAACTGAGACTAACACTACTACTACAGCTACTCCACCAGCAGTGTGTGAGGTTCCCTGTTTTCCACACACTCTCCAGCATTTACTATTGATAGAATGTTTGATGATAGCTATTCTGACCTGTGTGAGCTGATACCCTGTTGTGATTTTGATTTGCATTTCTCTAATAATCAGCAGTGTCGAGCATCTTTTTGCTTGCCTGTTGGCCAGCTGTTTGTCTGCTTTGGAGAAATGTCTGTTTAGGTCTTCTGCCCATTTTCTGATTGGGTTCATATTTCTTATATTGAGTTGTACAAGCTATTTGTACATTTTGGAAGTGAACCCCTTGTCTATTGCATCGTTTGCAAGTATTTTCCACCAATCTGTAGGTTGTCTTTTTGTTCTGTTGATGATTTCCTTTGCTGTGCAGAAATTTTAAAGTTTGATTGTTGTTCAGTCACTAAGTCACATCCTACTCATAACACCCCAGGGACTGTAGCCTACCAGGCTCCTCTGTCCATGGGGTTTTTCCAGGCAAGAATACTGAAGTAAGGTTGCCGTTGCCGTTTCTTTCTCCAGCGGTATCTTCCCAGACCAGGGATCGAACCCACAGCTCCTGCATTAGCAGGCAAGTTTTTTACGAGTGAGCCACCAACCTAGCCCTTTAAGTTTGATTAGGTCCCACTTATTTCTGCTTTTATTTCTTTTGCCTTGGCAGACTGATCTACGAAAACATTGCTACAGTTTGTCCCAGAGAATGTTTTGCTTATGTTCTCTCCTAGGAATTTAATGGTGTCATGTCTTAAATTTATAATTAAACCATTTTGAATGCACTTTTGTATATGGTGTAAGAGAATGTTCTAATTTATTTGATTTATATGTAGCTGTCTGGCTTTCCCAACACTACTTGTTGAAGAGACTGTCTTTTCTCCATTGTATATTCTTGCCTTCTTTGTCATAGATTAGTTGACTCTAAGTGCATGGGTCCAATCAACTTTTAAGATAATAAATGCTTCTTAGCTGAAAGAATACTTGCTTCCCAGTTGCAAGTTACTGAATAAACCTAGTTCTTCATTATAAAAATTATTAAAATAATAGTGGTTTGAATATACAAACCTCACAATGAAAACAATAACAACTCTGCAGTAGAACCTTACTTCTACCTACATCACTGTTTCCATGGAAAAAATGTATTCCAGATTCCAATTAAGATGCTATGGTCCTTCTGCTTCCTGAGTTTTTAGTTCCAATGATGACCAATCCACCACACGCACCTACAGTGTAGGACTTCCATTTTCCCCTCTAGTCTAGTTCTGGGAGCAGAGCTTAAGAGTTGGACTCAGAGGGTATAAAGGAAAGAACAGGGTTGCAGCTTTTAAAAGAGAGTACCTGGGGCTTCTGCTTGGAAGATATTTTTCAAATGACTCTCATGAGTAACCCTGATCATAAGGAAAGGAAGGGATGATTGTCAATATAGCTCCAAACTTGACAAAAGCAAAGTGATCCTCCTGCAATAGAATTTTGGACCATATGGTTCTTTGATCTGATCCATAAGGGTGTTTCCTACCCTTCTTAAGAACCTGAAAGATATTATTAGCAGTGTTAAAAACGCAGATGCTGATCTTCGCAATGATGAGCTGTGGTAGGACGTCTCTGATCAAGAGGATAAATACCCTGAAGTTTATATTAATTAAGCAGTATTATTTATGCTCTGTGTTTTCCCACAACATTACTATACTCTGTGATATTTAACAGATGTATATGTCTTATGTTCATTTGTATTCAGTTAATGATTAAAAATTCAAGGTGAAAAGATAATAATGCAGAAAGGAAAATATGTGATGGTATACTAAAACCTTTATGGAACTTAATAATGAACCTCAGAGGTTTCTTTTAAACAACAGGCTTCCTGGGGTGGGAGAGGAGGACTTTTAATGAGATCTGCTCTCTTTCTTGTTAGTTTTCCCAAGTTTAATCTTTTAAAAATAAGTATTTACTTTTATAATGTTTAAAATTTTAATACTTTAAAGTTTTATTTCCATTTACAATTATTGCAAAATATTGGCTATATTCCCAACGTTGTACAATACATCCTTGAGCCTATCTTATGTCCAATAGTTTGTACCAACCACTCCCCTACTCTATATTGTCCCCCACATCTAGTAACCACTAGTGTGTTCTCTGTGTGTCTCCTTTTTTTTTTTTTCATATTCACTAGTTTATTGTATTTTTTTTTTTAGATTCCACATGTAAGTGATATATAGTATGTGTCTTTCTCTGGCTTACTTCACTTAGCATAGCGAGTTTGTCCATGTTGCTGCAAAAGGCAGAATTTCATTATTTTTAATGGCTGAGTAGTTTCCATTGGATATATACACCACATCTTCTTTATTCATTTATCTGTTGATGGACACTTAGATTGCTTCCATATCTTGGCTATTGTAAATAATGCTGCTACATACATTGGGGTGCATGTATCTTTTCAAATTAGCATTTTTTGTTTTTTCAGATATATATCCAGAAGTGGAATTGCTGGGTCATATAGTAGTTCTATGTTTAGTTTTTTTGAGACACCTCCATACTGTTTTTCCACAGTAGCTGCACCAGTTTACATTCCCACCAACAGTGCGTGAGGGTTCCCTTTTCTCTGCATCCTGGCCAACATTTGTCATTTGTGTTCTTTCTAATGATAGCCATTCGGACAGGTGTGAGGTGGTATCTTCTTGTGATTTTTGATTAGCATTTTCCTGATGATTAGTGATGTTGAGCATCTTTTCATGTGCCTATTGGACATCTCCATTTCCTCTTTGGAAAAATGTCTATTCAATTCTTCTGCCTATTTTTTTAAATTGAAGTGTTTGTTTTTTTAATGTTGAGTTGTATGAACTATTTATATATGTTGGGTAGTAATCTTTTACCAGCCATATTATTTGCAAATATTTTCTCTCATTCAGTAAGTTGTCTTTTTGTTTTGTTAATGGTTTCCTTTGCTGGGCAAAAGCTTTTAATTAGGTCCAAGTTTAATCTTTAAATGAAACATAAGGGACTATGTATTAAATATGTTTTATTTCAGCTTTAAAAATTCAGCTGTTTTTATTTTTAATAAAATAATTTAAATATATTAATGTAATACAATATATTAGTGTTTGACTACTTTTCATCTTAATTTATCCCAAAAACAAATAATGCCTATTCTACTTTTAGGAAATAGAGTGCCTACCAGAAAAGGAAATCAATCTTATTTAAGTCAGAACTCTTAGGTTTCCTTTCTATAAATGGTCTCTAAATAGATTAGGAATAGTAGCATATAAACCTCTTGTTTGAAATCTGGTATGTACACCAGCCTATATAATGTTCCAGGAAGTCTAGCTGCAAAGGAACTTTTCAGGCTTTATCTACTGAAATTCTTACATTTCCTTGGCTTTGGAACTCTATTTCCCCAGAAATTTTAACATCTTACATTACTTTGTAAATGAGGGAACACAGTTATAGGAATCAGCTTGTTGCAGGCAAATGGCCCTTTCTCTGGGCAGAAAGAGGATTTGTGAAGCCACCTTGGCTGCAGTGAAGTCAGAGAGCTGAAGCAGCATACTGGGAACCTCAAGTCTTTCTTCCCCTTCTTTTCAGGATGACAGAAAATATTTTGTACCTTCTCTAGAAAAAGTAATTACTTTTATTCTCCATTTCACATGTGTTCTGACTCTGCCCAGGTGACCAGGTGACCTAGAACTGTCTTAGGTCCTATAAGAGAATGTGCAAGGACTAAGTTAATATTTTGTAGGAAAAGTTTTATTGTTTTTTAAATAAGTTTTTTGATAAGTAATTAATCCTGAAATGCCAGTGCCATTGTAAACCATTAAACAAATTTAAATGTTTTCTTTAATTAAATCAATCTTTTTTACATGTCATAAACTTTAACATTCTTTTTTAAAAACAGCAAAGAAATAGGAAGATGACAATGGGCAAACAAATTGTAGACTGACTAAGGATTTTTATTAAACACAGGAACAGTTGAGTTTTTTTTGTTTGTTTGTTTTGTTTTTTTTTTTTTTATTCTCTTTTTTTTTTTTATTTTTTTTTCTTTTATTTCTTTTTTTTTTTAATTTTATTTTATTTTTAAACTTTACATAACTGTATTAGTTTTGCCAAATATCAAAATGAATCCGCCACAGGTATACATGTGTTCCCCATCCTGAACCCTCCTCCCTCCTCCCTCCCCATTCCATCCCTCTGGGTCGTCCCAGTGCACCAGCCCCAAGCATCCAGTATCGTGCGTCGAACCTGGACTGGCAACTCATTTCATACATGATATTTTACATGTTTAACAGTTGAGTTTTTAAAAACCCACAGAAAAAAGAATTGCATGTGATTGATTTTTAGTAGGATAGTGATTTGACCGTATGAGAACGCAAAATTTTCTGTTTCACTTTATTTATGCAGCTAAATAAAATATCAAACACTGGGGAAGCACAACAAGTAAAACAAAAGATTGAGGTTTACATTATTGGAATAACTCTTTAGTTTAAGGCAATTATCTAACTCTTGTTAAATAAATAGGAAGAGGACAATTAGCTCATACACGGGAAGGTTCAGTCAAAGAAGGATTACATAGCCTTAGGAAGATATCTTTACAAATGTTGGCAAGGCCGCAGAAGCTGGTTCAATTATTTATGATTTCTAAAATGACCAGAAAAAAAACTTTTTTCTTTTTTTTAACCTCAGAAATTAGCCTGATGAAATTTTTTTTTTAATTAATAGTTTGTAAGTTGAGCCAAAGGGCTTAGGCAAGTAAATATGATTTCTTTTAGTCAATGGAGAGTGATGTTATGAGTACTATTCTAATCGTGAAGATGGTAGTACCATGAGATGTCATGAAAGGTGGCCATGGTCATATTTACACTGCTCCATTCAGTTCAGTTCTATGAATAAGTAAGCCCATGGTCATTAATGGTGGTAGGACTATGCTGTATTAAAATTTGTTTTGGTAACATTTACTTATTAGAAGAAATGTTAAGATTTGTTTTCTTAACAGTGTTTTTTCCTCTTTTTAGCTGACTACACAGTCTCTGCCTTTTCCGTGTTTTCGTGGCCAGAGACATGACCTGACAGCTTGATGACCAGTCTCAGGGCCCTCGGGTGACTGGCTGGGGCACCATGGAACTTAAAGTATGGGTGGACGGAGTTCAGAGGATTGTTTGTGGGGTCACCGAGGTCACAACTTGCCAGGAGGTTGTCATAGCCTTAGCTCAAGCAATAGGTAAGTGAATTCTCGGGGTGTCTGAGCTAGACAGTTTATACCTATGCTCTCTGTTTCTGTTTCTGTTTGTTTGTTTTAAGTACAGGAGTCATGTGGGTTTTGTTCATCTGGTTCCATGATCATCTCTCAGGTGCACTTTTACTGACTGCTGTCCCCCACGCCCCGCTCAGGTCAATCTGTGAAGACACTTTTCTCTGCCTCTCCTAGATTTCACTTATCTTGAGTCTAGAGTCTACACTGTCTTTTCTTCTCCTGATGTTTATCCTAAACAACAATTTCTGGAACTGAAAATGTTTTCTTGAGCCAAAACATGGATTTCAAGTTCCCAGACCCTTCATTAGGGAAAATCCAATTTACTTATTATTCTGAATACTTTTAGAAAAGAAAATACAACAAATTAAATGGCATTTCTTCCTGTAAAAAGTACAGGAAGATAACATGCACTTTTTAAATTTTACACAGGGAAGGTGAAGTTGTCAAATCCGTGCTTGCTGGCTCCATCTTATCCACTTACCGTGCTGCAACTTTTATTCTTATTTATTCTCAATTCATCTTTATCATATTTTATGCATATGTTTTAGTTTCTGTAATTCCTTTTGGAACATGATGAGCACATAAACACCTATACCAGTAAAGCCAGTGATGTGGGCTGAAGTTTGTATTTGCATCTTAAATCCATCACTTAGCAAACATGTAGAGTTGACCCTTGAACAGCACAGGTTTTAACTGTGAGGTCCACTTACATGTGGTTTTTTCCCCAGTAGTAAATCCTGCTCTACTACACAATTCAGGGTTAGTTGAATCCATGCATGTGGAGGATCTGCAGATAGAGGGGGCCAGCTGACTGTAAGTTACATGCAGATTTTCAGCTGCGTGAAGAGCTGGTGCCCCAACCCCTGCATTGTGCGCCGTGCTAGGTGTCATGCTAGTTTTTATTGGAAGCGTGTCGAGCCAGCTCAGGCTGAAGACAAGTCGCTGTTACTGTGGCACCTTTGCGTCTGGTAGAGGTGACTGTAGCCCAGCATTGTGGCAGATGCACTGTTAGAAGCAGTCAGTGTCCCTATGCAAAGACAGAGGCTTTCCTTTAATGCTGACGCCTTTTGATTTTTCCTGAAACACTGTATGTGAAGTGAAGTTGCTCAGTCGTGTCCGACCCTTAGCGACCCCATGGACTGCAGCCCACCAGGCTCCTCTGTCCATGGGGTTTTCCAGGCAAGAGTACTGGAGAGGGGTGCCATCGCCTTCTCCGAAACACTGTATAGCACACTCATATATTAAAACAATGCTGAGAGTGCTGGCTTTCACATCCCTTGAAATTTTCTTACATTTGACACTACTGTTATGTTTGCAGACATAAATTTAGTTATTAGAGAGGAGGAAATTAAGGCATTTAATTTTATCTCATATTCTTTACAACTTAGTCATCACCCCCTTTAAAAAACTAATTTAAAAACATAATTTATTTGGAATAAATGTTTAGTATTGTTGGTTTATTATCTTTCTTAGTGAAAACTAGAATTAACAAGTATCAAATCTTAAGTTTCTTTTGTTATATTTGAGAATCAAGCCATGGACAGTGGTTAAAAAACAACAACACGAAGAAGGCAATGGCAACCCACTCCAGTACTCTTGCCTGGGAAGTCCCATGGACGGAGGAGCCTAGTAGGCTACAGTCCATGAGGTCGCGAAGAGTCGGACATGACTAAGTGACTTCACTTTCACTTTTCACTTTCATGCACTGGAGAGGGAAATGGCAACCCACTCCAGTATTCTTGCCTGGAGAATCCCAGGGACAGGAGCCCGGTGGGCTGCCATCTCTGGGGTCGCACAGAGTCGGACACAACTGACATGACTTAGCAGCAGCAGCAGCAGCAGCAGCAGCAGCGGTTTTTAGAAAAGTCAGAGTAGTTGAAGACTATAATAAGCTGCCTTTGTTCAATTGGTAACCATGTTCTCTACACAGAATTTCAAGGCGAAACTGTCCAGATGTACCAGGTGTGTGTTTATCCGTTTGGACTAAAAAGGATACTTGTTTGTGGACAAGCTAAAAAGAAGCTTTAACTGAACCTATCCCCTAATTTTGCTTTCTCAGTAACTCAGTCCAGAACTATTTTGAAAAGCTGACAACTTGAGTACAAGAGGCTTTATGACATTTTTCCATACCTGGCTAAGCAACTCTTTTTCTGATTCATAAATACTTCATTGAATTTAGAATTCACCTGAGAGATGATTCAACTGTTGATCCCCACGTCTGTTGTACCATGAGATTTTCTCAGCCTCATGTTCAGCATGCTTCTGATGCATGCTTCTGATGCACACTTAGATATTTATCTCCCTTGTCATGAGAGTTATTGATACTCCAAGTCTAAACATTAAATGAAAATGTTCCTGTATTTTGACCTTATTTCTACTATAAAAAAATAATAGAGGACTCATTAATTAGGGAAATTTATGCCATAACAAGCACCTGGAGAAATCTCTGTGGCTTCACATAGTAAAAGTTTAGTTACACTAATAGCAGCATATGGACTGAGCAAAACTGCAGATGTTTCTAAAAAATTTACAGTGAAGCAACCTATAGGATAGCTTCTTGGGTTTAAGTCCACTTATTTGCCTCATGTAGGGGCACTATACATATGATTAGGGATTATTGAGTTTTTCTGGATAGCTAAAATTGCTTTCAGGAAACCATCAAGATATAAAAACATGTACACAGTTGACAATCTGCAAATATATATAACAGCTAACAGTTTCTGACTCAATGTTGTTAATACTGATCAATCAAATTAAGTTAGAAAAGAGCTTAAGACAAACCATAATTTGATAAAAGATTTATTTAAAATATTTATTTGGCTGCGTCGGCTCTTGGTTGCTGCAGGCAGGATCTTTCTTTGCAGCATGCAGGCTCCAAGTTCGAGGCTTCAGTAGTTGGAATACATGGGCTTAGTTGCCCTGCAGCATGTGGGCTTCTAGTTCCCTGACCAGGGATCGAACCCATGGTCCTTGCATTGGAAGGCAAACTCCCAACCACTACACCACCAGAGAAGTCCCTTGATAAAAGATTTTAAATGTTATCTACTAGTATAGATGAAAATCCTTTCTGCTCTGATATTTGACAGGTTATATTTGGGTGGTAGAAATCGAACACTTTCTAAAATTATAAGACAGTAACTAAAAGTGAAACCACGATGACACACTTAATTGGCGTGAAGTGATTAAACTGCCCGGCAGGAGTGCACTGTGTTTGGTCACTGTACACCCTGGGCTTTCTGAAACATTCCCAATTGTAAATACTCAACCTTGGTTTTCCCATAAACTATCCCAGAAATGCCATTATTTCAGAATTCAAACTGCTTCTTAAAACTGTACATGAAACAGAAAACCTTTGACAACTCATCTGTCTCAAGTTATAGTTGAGAAAATGCATTTGCTTTGATAAAATCACAAACAAAAAATATGAAAAGAAGATACTTCTCCCTTCAAGTAGCTTAGAACTTAAAGTACAGCTTACAAAAGATTAGAGAGGAAGAGAAGAGGAAGAAATCAAGGAGACTAAGGGAAAGGTTTTCTGATTCATACTGCTTTGTTGCCTGGTGCCAAAGTACTGAAGATTCAGTTTTTCTCTGTTCCCACTTCTTGTCCTCATATCTTTTTCATTTGGGGCCAGTGAAAGTGAAAGTCGCTCAGCCATGTCTGACTCTCTGCGATCCCTTGGCCTATACAGTCCATGGGATTCTCCAGGCCAGAATACTGGAGTGGGTAGCCTTTCCCTTCTCCAGGGGATCTTCCCAACCCAGGGATTGAACCCAGGTCTCCCGCATTGCAGGCAGATTCTTTACCAGATGAGCCACAAGGGAAGCTCTTGTGGGCCAGAGCTAGCATTTAATAGAAACAAATTGACTGGAGCTGGGGGCCCAGGGTGGCATGGACTGTTCTAAGAAGCCACGTTTCTTAGAGTTTGCCCCAACAGAATCAGTTCTCAAACAAACACATTTTATACTGAACTCGAGTTTTACTATTTGTTAATATTTATTTCTCTTCTCTGAAAGTTCCTTCAAAGTGTGGAGGTCCTGCTTGTTCTTATACCATTGCTTTTCCTGAAGCAGGTGCTCGATAAAAGAGTTTCTAGAACAGTGGTGCCCCCTAGACCTTTCTGCAAGGATGGTGATGTTCTGTGCCTGCATGTCCAGTGCGGTAGCCTTGAGCCACATGCAGCTATTGTGTACTTGAAGTGTGGCTAGTGTAACTGAGGAATTGAATGTTTAATTAAAGTTTAAATGTGGCTAGTGGCTACTAGCTATTGTAGTAATATGACTAATTGCTATCTAGACTAAAAATGTCAAAACCCAAGCTTTGTGTTCCATCTGTTGCCTATCCTCATATTTCTTCCTTCTCAGCTCCACAAATGAGGATGCTTGCTTTTTTTTTCCCAAATAAAAAATTTTAATTGTAATATTAAAGGAGAAGCTAAAGGAGGAGCAAGGGGAAGAAAGAAAAACAGGAAGAAGTAAATACAAAATGTGCATCAGCAGGCAGGGCCTCCTGCACCCCATCCCACCTCAGCCTGCAGGCCGAGCCCCAAAGGCCAGCAAGGGGCTCTCTGTAGGACCCTGGACAAGGTCTCACAGACCTGCCTCACGACCTCTACTTCTTCCTCCACCTTGCGGGTCCTGCCTTCACTGTGGTAGGGCCAAAGGAGCCCAAGGGCCTCCTCAGTTCAGTTCAGTTCAGTCACTCAGTCATGTCCGACTCTGCGACCCCATGAACCACAGCACGCCAGGCCTCCCTGTCCATCACCAACTCCCGGAGCCTACCCAAACCCATGTCCATTGATTCAGTGATGCCATCCAACCATCTCGTCCTCTGTCGTCCCCTTCTCCTCCTGCCTTCAATCTTTCCCAGTATCAGGGTCTTTTCAAATGAGTCAGCTTTTCACATCAGGTGGCCAAAGTATTGGAGTTTCAGCTTCAACATCAGTCCTTCCAGTGAGCACCCAGGACTGATTTCCTTTAGGATGGACTGGTTGGATCTCCTTGCAGTCCAAGGGACTCTCAAGAGTCTTCTCCAATACCACAGTTCAAAAGCATCAATTCTTCAGTGCTCAGCTTTCTTTATCGTCCAACTCTCACATCCATACTTGACTACTGAAAAAGCCATAGCCTTGACTCGACGGACCTTTGTTGACAAAGTAATATCTCTGCTTTTTAATGTGCTGTCTAGGTTGGTCATAACTTTCCTTCCAAGGAGTAAGCGTCTTTTAATTTCATGGCTGCAGTCACCATCTGCAGTGATTTTGGAGCCCAGAATAATAAAGTCAGCCACTGTTTCCACTGTTTTCCCATCTATTTGCCATGAAGTGATGGGACCGGATGCCATGATCTTAGTTTTCTGAATGTTAAGCTTTAAGCCAGCTTTTTCACTCTCCTCTTTCACTTTCATCAAGAGGCTCTTTAGTTCTTCTTCACTTTCTGCCATAAGGGTGGTATCATCTGCATATCTGAGGTTATTGATATTTCTCCTGGCAATCTTGATTCCAGCTTGTGCTTCTTCCAGCCCAGCGTTTCTCATGATGTACTCTGCATGTAAGTTAAATAAGCAGGGTGACAACGTACAGCCTTGACATACTCCTTTTCCTATTTGGAACCAGTCTGTTGTTCATGTCCAATTCTAACTGTTGCTTCCTGACCTGCATACAGGTTTCTCAAGAGGCAGGTCAGGTGGTCTGGTATTCCCATCTCTTTCAGAACTTTCCACAGTTTATTGTGATCCACACAGTCAAAGGCTTTGGCATAGTCAATAAAGCAGAAATAGATGTTTTTCTGGAATTCTCTTGCTTTTTCGATAATCCAGCGAATATTGGCAATTTGATCTCTGGTTCCTCTGCTTTTTCTAAAACCAGCTTGAACAAATGGAAGTTCACAGTTCACATATTGCTGAGGTCAAAATGACCCCACTTGCACCTCAAAGATGAGGGGCTGAGTCCAGAATTGCAGACCAGTAACACTTTCTTTTAATTGATTAGATCTAAAATCTTTGTATTATCTTTGATTATTTTCTAATACCTTACAACTAATCCATCAACAAGTCCTGCCCACACTACCTTCAGTGTATATCCAGGATCGTGTTGCTCCTCCCCATAGCCACTAACACTGGATATAAGCCGCCATCATGACTTACTCAGATTTTTGCGGTGGCCTTCCAGCTCATTTCCCTGTGTCATTCTGATCCCCTCCAGCCTATTCTCAACAGATTTATTTTAAAGTAATACTTTGAAAATGCACATTATCATCAGTGTTCTGCTCAAAACCCCTTAATAGTCACCACTCACTCAGAAAATTTTAAAGTCCATGCACTGGTTTTCAGGGCCCTAGATGAATCCCTGCTCTACCCACAGTCTCACTCACTGTTGATTGCTTTCCTCTTAAACATATCAGAGACATTTCTGCCTTAGTCTTTGTATCTCTTCTTCTCTTTGCTGAGAATACTGTGCACGCAGATATCTTCCAAATTCACTTCCTTGGCTCACTGCTTAAATGTCATCTTTTTAAAAATATTTTTTAATAATTTTATTTACTTATTTATTTTTGGCTAGCACTGAGTCTTTTTCTTTTAACTTTTTATTCTGTTTTGGAATATAGCTCAGTTGGTAAAGAATCCACCTGCAGTGCAGGAGACCCTGGTTCAATCCCTGGGTTGGGAAGATCCCCTAGAGAAGGGAAAGGCTACCCACTCCAGTATTCTGGCCTGGAGAATTCCATGGACTGTATAGTCCATGGGATTGCAAAGAGTCGGACACAACTGAGCGACTTTCACTTTCGCAGCTGATTAGCAATGTTGTGATAGTTTCAGGTGAACAGCAAAGGGACTCAGCCAAACATATACATGTATCCATTCTCCCCCAAGCTCCCCTCCCATCCAGGCTGGCACATAACATTGAGCAGAGTTCCCTGTGCTATACAGTAGGTTCTTGTTGGTTATTCATTTTAAATATAAAGATTCCACATATAAGGGTTGTCATAGGATATTTCTCCTTCTCTGACTTCTTTCAATATGACAGTCTCGAGTATATCCTGTTGCTGCAAGTGGCATTATTTCATTTTAATGGCTGAGTAATATTCCATTATATACACGTACCACCTCTTCCTTATCCATTCCTCTGTCAGTGGACATTTAGGTTGCTTCCTTGTCTTGGCTAATGTAAACAGTGCCACAGTGAACACTGGGGTGCATGTATCCTTTTAGATCATGTTTTTCTCCAGATATATGCCCAGGAGTGGGAGTGCAAGGTCATATGGTAGCTCTTGGTAGCTCTATGTTTAGTTTTTTAAGGAACCGCCATACTTTTCTCCATATTGTCAGTACCAATTTACATACCCACCAACAGGGTGGGAGGGTTCCCTTTCTACAACCTCTCCATCATTTATTATTTGTGGATTTTTTGATGATTGTTATTCTGACTGGTGTGAAGTGATATCTCCTTGTAGTTTTGATTTGCATTTCCCTAATCATTAGCCATATCAAACATCTTTCATGTACCTATTGGCCATTGGTATGTGTTCTTTGGAGAAATGTCTGTTTAGATCTTCTGCCCGCTTGTTGACTGGGTTGTTTGTTTTGATGCTGATGTTTGTAAATTTTGGAGACTAATCCCTTGTTGGTCACATCATGTGCAAATATATTCTTCCAATCTGTGGGTTGCTCTTCATTTTGTTTCTGTTTCATTTGCTATGCAAAAGCTTCAAAGTAGGTCTCTTAAATGCCATCTTATCTCAGAGCCCCTCCCTGACTGCCCATCCATGCACACCTGCGCACATATATCCACACACATGTGCATACTCCCCATCTGCTGTACTCTATTTTTCTCTATTGTACCCCGAAACATTACCTATAGGCCACAATCCATTATCCACATTTTTGAAACCTAAAAAATTCTGAAACCCTAAAGTTTAATCCTAGTTAGTTTGTTAGCCATACCTGTATACCTTGAACTCATTTGGGAGTAAAAACTGATCGGATTTGATATGAAGCTGAGGCTGTTTTTAATCTGTATTTATTAAATTTGGCATGAAATTGCTATATTTTACTTAAGAATTTTCAATATGTTTGACTGTGGACTTGCAGGAAAGCACTCTGCTACCTTTCTGTCATCCAAAAAATTCTTAATTTTTAGCATATCTGACCTTAAAGCTGTTGGATAACGGACAGTAGACCTACATTCATTCATCCATGTGCTGTGTATTGCCTGCCACTGTTTGCTTATTCCTTATTGCCATAGCTTAAAACCGTGTCTGGCATGTAGTAGACACTCACACATACTTGAGAATAAATGAACGAATTTTTTAAAGGCTCTGTGAACTTGGTTGAAATTGGTGCAGGCCGAACTGTACAGTACGACTGAACTTGGTGACCACCTAATGTCCTATTCATCTGTAAGATTCTATGATCCTTTAGAAGGTAAAGAAAATAATGTATCATCACATTTAACTCTTAATTTCATGTATAAATGATCAATTTTAGAAAATTATGAATTGGTTAATTTTGTATCTGCTTACAAAGTGGCACTATCTATTGTAGACTGTTTTGAAGTTTAGCAAAACACAAGGACGGTAAAAGAATCGCTCATGACCTTGCTTCCTAGAAGTAAACATTACAAGCAGTGCTTTCTATGTACCTACAGATGAGCTTTAAAAAAAAAGATTTCACTCTCCATAAAGCTTCATAGTTAAAGTCTCACTTTTCACTACTGAATTGGGAATTAAATTTTCCACATCATTTAATCCTCACAACAGTCTTATGAGAAGAGCCCTATTTGACCCCTGTTTTGGAGGTGATGGAGCAAGGCACAGAGATCTTAAATGACTTGCCCAAGCTCCAGTAGCTGGTAAGGAGCATCCTGGGATTCAAACCAGAAGTCTGGTTCAAGAACCCCACTGTTAACTACTGTTATACTGCATTATTTATATCCTCTATAATCCCAGTGGACAACT
The DNA here is from genome assembly GCF_019923935.1 of Bubalus bubalis. Classification (NCBI taxonomy): domain Eukaryota; kingdom Metazoa; phylum Chordata; class Mammalia; order Artiodactyla; family Bovidae; genus Bubalus; species Bubalus bubalis. Next base: position 35,978,622 of record NC_059160.1, read on the forward strand.
GTTAGAAAATATAGTTACCGACTGAATTACATTGAAGCGAAAACTAAAAATCCTTAGTAGTAAAATATATGGCTTTTTTATAACCAGGATCATCTTTTACAGTTTTTATATTTATAGCAATAGTATAGTGTATCAGCCATAATTCTAAGTATCTTCTATATTTTCCACATCCCTAAAAGATTTTAACGAATGTGAACACATGTAATTCACAACATGCATCAGTCAGGATGGGTAAGATTACACTGCATTAATAAACAGTCCCCCAAAACTTAGTGGTTTATATTGATGTGTTAGCTGTTATTTTGGTTAATACTATTTATGTAAAGTAACCAACACAAAGCCTAGCATATAGGGGACATACTCAATGTTAATCATTATGAAATCAATAAATGTTCATTATTTTTAATGGTAGTAAATTTGTAATAAAACCCTAAGTAAGTCCTAAATTAATATGCAGTAATTCTGTGATTATGTGATAGTCTCATCAACACACTGGAAAGATATACTGTGAATGAATAACAATGTGTTGAATGCACAGCTAGCTGCCAGGTTATACTGTGTCATGTCATCATAAGAAATACTCTATGGTAAGTTATCTTAATAGCTACATGCAGGACCTATAGAAAATGACTGACAGATTTGCAGAATACTTGCATATCACTAGAAAATTTATATAATATATATATATATGTATGTATGTATGTATATAATCCGTCTTCCAGTGCAGGAGACTCAGGTTTGATTCCTGGGTCAGGAAGATCCCTCTGTGAAGCAACCCACTCCAGTTTTCTTGCCTGGGAAATCCCATGGGGGTGCCATTCCCTTCTCCAGAGGGTCTTCCCAACCCAGGGATTGAACCCAGGTCTCCGGCATTGCAGGCAGATTCTGTACCACCTGAGCCACCAGGGAAGAGACCATATGTGTATATGTGTGTGTGTGTGTGTGTGTGTGTATTTATATATATGATACAATGTAAGTTCTGTTACAGAGCAATGTTTATTGTAAGAATTCTAAACCGTTACGGAATGAATTAATTAGGTTCACTAACTAATTTCAAAATGTTTATAACTCAAGGGGCAAAGTATTGTCAGAAAAACTGAGTCAGACAGCATAGATTTTTCACTACAGATATAGAATAAGTCCGATGTTAACTGAAATTACTTATAATATGTCCAGAAACAGGAGGATATGTTAGCATTAAATTCATAAGAAATCAGTACTAGGTCTCTGTCATATTCTTTTGAAGAACATACGTTATTCATCTTTGGAGTAAGGAGAATTTGATACTGGAGAAAAAATCAAATGTCAGTTAAAACTAAAATTTCTGCAGAGTATTTATAATCAGGGTGTTTAATTGAATATATTCTCATGGCCTGACACTATTTCTGATAAATGTCTGTTCAGTGTATATTTGTTGAATAAATAATAAGATGTGACACTTTTAAATGATTTTACTTTTTGTCTCTAAGAAATTTCCTAAAATTGTTTCTAAAACAATAGTTGCTACTCTTTTTAAATGGTTGAAATAAGGGCATAATGCTTCTGGATGACTCATTTGAATATTTGAGTATATATTTGGGTATATATTTCTAAAACTTCATATTACTTCATAGTCGTGTATTCCGCTTTAAATTAGGTGAAAAGTCATCTGTTACCTCCTTTTAATGATGTCACTTATACAGTGAGATTCCCCTAATGCACTAAAATCTTTGTGATTTTCCTCATTATATGAAGTTAATGATTCTTGGGATTATACTCAATTGCTTCAACTCTTCTAAAGTGTAGCCAGTATTTTATTTATCATTACAGATTATAGCATTCAGACCCAGGTAGCCAAAAGCTTTAAACTACAAATGCCACAGATAGATAGATATTCCTTTTTATTTGTCTTAGGCTACATTGAGATAGTATACAAGGCAGAACTAAATGTATCCATTTAATAAACTGCACTAAAAGAAGTTCTGCAGGAAGAATTAGAATCTGTCTAAATGAAGTATTCAGATTCTGTAAGACCTTGCCAAGAATAGGTATTAAAAACAATAATTATGGGATTTAACTCTTACATAAAATATCTAAAACCCAATTTCTATAATAAAATCAAAGTATTAATTCATTTACCTCTTAAAAAGCTTTTTTATGTTGCTGGATGTACTTTTTTTGCCTAATTGCACTAAATATGCATTATTTAAGAGAAAGGAAAAGCTGGCAGTAAAAGTAATATTAAATAATCTACCAAGGCATTCTCATGGAGTAGCAGTACCATTAAGCATTGGAAGAATCAGCTTTATATATAATTATGACTCAGTTACAGGCCTTAAAATTTTTAATTTCGTTCATACAGTGTAATTATTCAGTTTTCTTTTTAAAGACACTTCATGGCCTGGTAGGATTAGAGAACATTCTACTGGTCTTGTCTAACCCTTCATATAGACTGGTGAGGACATGGGGTCCAGGTGGCAGGAGAGAGATCCTAAATAAAAGTTGCTGACAGACACCAGAGCCAGGAACACAAAGTGCTGTGATCTTTGAAGCAGTGTATATATGTGGAACGAGTTTAACCTTGAAGATTGGTCATGTGGTTTTTCTGCGGGTAATTACAGTCATTTTTAACCTGAAAATGTTAAGAACATTTTTATTCCAGAAAGCCAAATCCAGGGTGCAAAGACATTTCAGTCTCCTTGTTTGCCCAGGTATTTCGATAATAGTAACAACTAATGACGCTAGTGATAAAGAATCTGCCTGCCAGTGCAGGAGGCACAGAGACGTGGGTTCGATCCCTGGGTTGGGAAGGTCCCCTGGAGTAGGAAATGCAACCTGCTCCAGTATTCTTGCCTGGAAAATCCCATGGATAGAGGAACCTGGCGGGCTGCAGTCCATGGGGTCGCAAAGAGTTGGACACACACACCGACTGTCAGAACCGGTGAGGTGCTACTGCCCTCCCCATCGTAGAAGTGACAGAATGCTGCTCATCCATTCAGTAATCTACCCAAGATTAAAACTCCAGTCTGTTTGCTTTCAAATCTTCCAAGTTTTCAGCTGCATCCAAAATTCAGGTTTCCTTAAAGAAGATCATACACATATACTTAGAGCAATGTCATTTTTCAGCTTTTGAATTGCATATGTGGATGTTCATATGTGACAGATCCAGATTTCCATTTATTGGACCAGTAGTTGAGGAAATACTGCTCCTGGTCCAGAAGTTCATGAAATTAAAAAAGAAGACACAGAAAATAAATCTGTAGCTGTATATGCCAGTATTATCATTGCTAGATGGCAGGGTGAGGTTTTCTGATAATAATATTAACTATTAATGGATACTTTTTAAAATTGAGATATCATTGATATATAGGGGCTTCCCTGGTGGCTCAGGGAGACCTGGGTTCGATCCCTGGGTTGGGAAGATTCCCCTGGAGAAAGGAATGGCTACCCACTCCAGTAGTCTGGCCTGGAGAATTCCATGGACAGAGGAGCCTGGCAGGCTACAGTTGATGGGGTTGTAAAGAGTCAGACACAACTGTGCAACTTTCACTTTCATTGATATATAACATTAGTTTCAGATGTCTAATGGACATTTTTCACAAATTAATATCCATCTGACCCACACATCTTAAATGGAAATATTTAGGAAGTGTATTCAAACTAGTGACATAAAGTCTTCTGAATCTTTATCTTCCATAATTACTGTTATATTCAGTATATTTTAGTATAAATATAATTTTATTCTATTTTTGCTCTTTAATAGTATCATTTTGCCTTGTTAATTTTTTTTTAAAGACTCTTTGAAGTTATTATTTATCAAAAGTGAACAGGACTTCTCTTCAGGTCCCACTTTTTATATGAAATTGTTTTGAAGGGTTGTTTTCATTGAGGTGATTTTTTTTTTATTTGCCACAGGTGTACAGGAAGGTGGGGGCAGAGGAAAGGCCTGTCCAATGCCTGTTAGCTGAGTAGCAGGCCCTCCATTGGCTCCATGTCTCCCTTCAGGAAGAGAAACAGGGGCCCCAAGCTTCCCAAGTCCTGATGTGCAGGGAAATTAGCGGGATTCACCAAGTAGACATTTGCTCGAGTTCTGAAGTCCTTCCTGGTTCCTGGAACCAGGTCCTGGCTTCCAGCAGGACTCGCTAGTGATCTCCTTAGTTTCAACAGGAGGTCTTGCCCCAAACGAGGTCGGGGCAGTCAGACAGGAAGATAGGTTAAGATTCTCATTGAGGTTTAAAGTATAAAGATGATTTTCTAAAGCAAGTCTGAAGGGTATATGCAATTCACATCCCATATTTTATGTGTTACATATCTTAAGGAGTTGGGTATCTTCGAGTGAAGTTTTAAAGGCATCATAGACTGGAATGTGATACTTATTGAAAAAACACAATTATCCAATAGGTCCTCTGTTTGGAGGCATTATTTTAGCTATTACATATCTCATCTTGAAAATTTATTTTTGTCTTTTTTATCTAGGTCGAACTGGAAGGTACACGCTTATAGAGAAATGGAGAGATACTGAAAGGCACTTAGCACCTCATGAAAATCCTATCATATCCTTAAACAAATGGGGGCAGTATGCTAGCGATGTACAGCTGATCTTACGTCGCACAGGGCCGTCTCTCAGTGAGCGACCCACGTCGGATAGTGTGGCTCGAATTCCTGAAAGAACTTTGTACAGGCAGAGTTTGCCCCCCTTAGCTAAACTGAGGCCTCAGATTGACAAAACAATCAAAAGGAGAGAACCTAAAAGGAAATCATTAACATTTACAGGAGGTGCCAAAGGATTAATGGACATTTTTGGAAAAGGTAAAGAAACTGAATTTAAGCAAAAGGTGCTGAATAACTGCAAAACAACCGCAGATGAGTTGAAGAAGCTGATCCGTTTGCAGACCGAGAAGCTCCAATCCATTGAGAAAGAGCTAGAATCAAATGAAATAGAAATACGATTTTGGGAGCAAAAATATAATTCTAACCTTGAAGAGGAAATTGTCCGCCTGGAGCAAAAGATCAAAAGAAATGATGTAGAAATTGAAGAGGAAGAGTTTTGGGAAAATGAATTACAGATTGAACAGGAAAATGAAAAACAGCTGAAAGATCAACTTCAAGAAATAAGACAGAAAATAACAGAATGTGAAAGCAAGTTAAAGGACTATTTGGCTCAAATTCAGACTATGGAAAGTGGTCTTGAAGCAGAAAAATTGCAACGGGAAGTCCAAGAGGCACAAGTAAATGAAGAAGAGGTTAAAGGCAAGATCGGTAAGGTCAGAGGGGAAATTGACATTCAAGGCCAGCAGAGTTTAAGGCTGGAAAATGGTATTAAAGCTGTGGAAAGATCTCTTGGCCAAGCCACAAAACGATTACAGGTAAGAACCTTTTTATAAAAAGAATGTTTTTTTTTTAATCTGTTTAAAAGAATATCTTTTGGCATCTTCTTTAATGATTATTCATTTTCCCTTACATTTAGAGTTAGAAAGCTACCTTGGTTTATAAGTTTCTTAGAATTTCTGTGACTTATGACAATGCTAAGAAAGGAGACTAAACCAAAGATGAGAGCTGGAGCCACAGGTCCTTTTCCATGGAAGCAGCTTTCTAACTGTGGTAGTGGAAGCACTAGGTAATTGGAGACAGGAGATGAGAACCTCAGAGCAGGTGTGGGTGCTAATGAGGAGGTAGTGAATCTGACCTCCTCCTTGTAACGGTAGGGAAACCAAAGCTAAAGGGATCACGGAGAAGTGGTTCACAAAGGCTGTGTGGCTAGCTGTCTGCGTATCTAATCGCCTCTCCTTTGTTGCTAACCACGTCTTCTCTCCTCTCCAGAGGGCAGGTTCCTCCCTGACTTTTTCCCATCTCTAAACCGCATACAGGAACATTTGTATTTTACACTCAGACCATGATCACTCAGCTTATATTTCTTGGATGCCTATTCTTGGAAAGACAGTGTGGTGGTAAATGTTATGGGAGTTGCAAAGAGGTATCAGTTTCTAACAGCTGAAATGAGACACAATTGATTATAAAATGGTTACTTAACATTTTTTTAAAGATTTTTTTGGGGGGGATGTGGACCATTTTTAAAGTCCTTTTTGAGTTTGTTACAGTATTGCTTCTGTTTTATTTATTTATTTATTTTTAGTGTTTTGGTCAGGAGGCATACCAGGGACAGAAACCACACTTAACCACTGCAGTGCCAGGGAAGTCCCTGGCCACTTACATTTAAACTGAAGTTAAATAATATTCAATAAAGCTGTTTAAAAATATTAAATAAAGTTAAATTTCTGTTTTAGTCATATTTGGCTTCTTTTCAAGTGCTCAGTAGCACATATGTTCAGGGGCTCATTTTTTGGACAGTGCTGGCTTAGAAGCTCTGTAATCATGGATCAGAGAGTGAACCGTGAGGCTTCAGGGCACAATGGTTAGAAATTCAGACTGTGTGTAGTAACAGCATCTCCAAATAGCGCCCGTGCACATTGGAGTTTGAGAAGAGATGCTTTAGAGGAGGAACAGTTCCACAAGCAGAGAAAGCTGAGGTTTCAGGAAGAACTGATAGGATTTCCTGTCTCTGCAATTCATTACGGTAAGAGGTAGAACTACCACCGAAATTTGGAAAATCAGGAATTTCTCAGTAATAGAAGGTTGTTAACCTATGATTGGTCAGTATTGTACTGTTCTGTTCAGTTGCTCAGTTGTGTTCGACTTTTTTGCAACCCCATGGGCTGCAGCATGCCAGGCTTCCCTGTCCTTCACCATCTCCCGGAGTTTGCTCAAACTCACATCCATTGAGTCTGTGATGCCATACAACCTTCTCATCCTCTGTCAACCCTTTATTTAGACACTTAAGGGTACATTTGGAAATGATATTACCTTGATATTACATACTAATTTATGAAAATTGTTATTAGTAAACCCCACTTCCTGTGAAAAGTATCTGAGAATCAAATTACTCAGATATCTCCAAGTACCCCCTACACTCAAAGTAGCAAAAAACAACCATTCCTTTCTCTTTTCTCTTCCCTACCCTTACTGGTCCTTCAGACTCACCCAGCTTAGATGAGGCCCTGCTGCTTTTCCTTAACAGTGCCCTAAGAGAGAAAGAGAAGAAAGTCCATTTGAATAACAGAATGCCTCTCCTTGCTTTTGGAGCTTTCTGGCCATACAAGCTTGGTCTTCTTACTTTAGAGCTCTTCAGTTCACAGACCTGCTTGTCAAGGATTTAAAAACCCCATAGTGGAAATCTTGCTTTCCTTGTGCTCTAACATAAATCTCAGTAAAGCATTTCATGAAAACTTAAAAACAGTTTTAAAAAAAACAAGGAGCCCAAATCTCATGAACCAAATGACTATTAATTTTGCTGTATATTATCAAGTAGATGGGCTTCCCTTGTGGCTCAGTCAGTAAAGAGTCTGCCTGCAATGTGGAGACCTGGGTTCAATACCTGGGTCAGGAAGATCCCCTGGAGAAGGAAATGGCAACCCATTCCAGTATTCTTGCCTTGAGAATTCCATGGACAGAGGAGCCTGATGGGCTACACACCATGGGGTCACAAAGAGTCAGACACAACTGATTGACTAACACTTATTATGAAGTAGATAATGGGGAAGTATAGTTATGAAGAGCTTAGCAAGATTGCTGTAAACACTGGGATAGATGGAATCCAGTATTTTATTCATGAAAGTCTGTAGACACAGATTTATTTCATCAGCTCCTAGTGTACTCCTAGCAGAGGAAGGCATGACATTTAAAAGCACAAACTGAAGAAGCTGTTGTCTTTTATTTGCCTATTTTTTGGCCCATGCCACAGAGTGAGCTTGACCTCCTCGGCCCAGTATGTCAATAGAAACCGGGTTTGTTACAAGCACTCTTGTGAAAGTGAGCATCCCACATTTAAGCCTGTAGCAGGTAGACAGTGACCAGGATGTCTGTGGCTGGCCAATAGTGAATCCTCAAATTTTAGAAAAAATTTAACTTCCGTCTAGGACAAAGAACAAGAATTGGAGCAGTTGACCAAAGAGCTGCGGCAAGTCAACCTCCAGCAGTTTATCCAGCAGACAGGGACGAAAGTCACCGTTCTGCCAGCGGAACCCATTGAAGTGGAGGCCTTGCATGCAGACATAGAAAGGGGTAAGATTTGAGAAACTATTTTTTCAAAACTTGATGTTCACTGTTAACTTTGAATAAACTGCTTACATTTGGTTGCAACATTCTCCTACTACTCAAAGCTGATTCTTGGGTCACTTAAAGAAAATTTTTTCTGGGAGGAATCAATAATATTTATGTTATTTATTTACTTAGATGGGTAGATATCCTATCATTAATTTTAAACTGTTTCCTTGCAAACTTTTCCTGAAATATGTGTGAGCCATGGTCTATTAAATTGAGTGGTAACTTCTCTCTGTTCCTAAGGCCCCTTCTTCCTCTCCTAAAAGTCTTTGTTATTAATTTGTGCTGGTATTTAAAAGACAGTTCTAAATCTGCCTATGCATATGATATGAACAACCCAGAAAGAGAGGCACAGCACTCACCTTTTTCAAAAGATCATGAACTCCTCAGATGACTGGAAACTATTTTATCAACTGAGAGGGTCAAGCAGACTCAGCCTGTCCTCTCACCTAGAACCTATGGGGGCGCAGTCGTTACTCTGTATCACTTGGTTCTTGAGAACAGGGAGAGTTCTGATTTCTCATATCCAGGTCACTGGTGCAAACATCAAATGACTTTCTCTGTTTCTTGTTTAGAGGCACCATTCCAGTCTGGGTCCCTGAAGCGGCCTGGCTCCTCTCGGCAGCTCCCCAGTAACCTGCGTATTCTACAGAATCCTATCTCATCTGGTTTTAACCCTGAAGGCATATATGTATAACACTACCTGTCTTCAGGGTGGAGATCCAGTAAAGGTACCAAGGACGGTGAAGATTATTCCTCCTTTGATTTTGTGCCAATGATGAACAGAGGATCTATTTCACAAGCCACCGTATCTTTTTTCTGTCCTAAGTTGCATACCACTTGGAGCCATACCCTGTGCACTGATGCTAAAGAACAAAGAAACTGTGTTTTCACACATCCACAGTGTTGACGTTTTTGTCCAGCAGCTGTAATGCCAAGCCTTCATTTTTATTTGTAGCATTTTGAGAGCATTAGGAAAGTATTATACAGTGTGCATACATAAATAAAACCGTGACTTAAGAGTGAAGAGAAATATGTGACTGACTTAGTTTATTTATTCCATGTAATCAATTAATGAGTGAATGTTGATGTTTTAATATTTTTTATTAATACTTATCCTGTGACTGAATTACATTACATACCGTGTGATAATGACTTTGTGTGCATGTCGCCAGACTCCACGCATTGCTGATTTACAGCTCCACGAGTGTCATAGGATGCTCTGCCATCGTGAACCCATCCTAGCCACTGCTTAATTAGGTGAGAGAATTCAGGTTTTCTTTTTAATCTGAAGTTTAATCTTTCCTTTACAGTATTTCCAGCATAGGAATGACCGCATACAAAAATGGAAATATTTTCATGAAGTAAATTTTATATATATATGTTTAAAATGTTTGCAGTGCTTCAGACACTGTTGAATAAAAATATACTTGTTGAATATCTCTCCAAACAGGCATGGGGTTTCCCATAACATGATGTGTTTTGTTTCTGCCCTGCCTTTTATTTTAGTCTCATGGATCCTCAGAGTTGCCATAATAGACACATTAGAGATGTCTGAGTATATTTTCAGGAAGGTTGCTTTAAGTGATATATTTTTTAAAATAACCCACTTTGTATGTATGGTCTATTGCTGAAAGCACCCTGGATAAGTTATTGCTTGCACATAATTTACTGTGTATATTATAAACGGTTGCAATTTCTCCAGTCATTTAGACAGAAAGTAGATTGGAGTTAGGTACTTTTTACTAAGGTAATAAAGTTAAATTCAGTGTTTGTTTTCATTAATTTTCAGTTCGACTTTTACAGGACATGAAGCTCCCTTTGTGCATATATTTTCTTATTTATAAAACCAAAAATGAGTCAACACCCCTCCCATGAGTACTGACCTAACTGAGATGCACCAGATTATCTGGATGGATGTGGTCAGATACCTAGCCATTTTTACATTCCCTCTGATCAGAATTTGGTACAATATAATTTAGACTTTATTCTAAAATTTAAAATAGTTTTTAATTCTGAGGAAAACATATTGTCTGTATTATTGACATGCAACAGAATAACAGTGGGTTAGTATATTAATGCCATGGTAACAATAAAAAGATGTAAGTTATACGCTATGCATGAGGGCAACTTTGGATGTTTTAAACATATTTGACTTATTTTTGGTTTAATGAATGCTAAGAATGCTGCTATATTTAGGTTTCCAGTGAAAATTTTTAAGAATGGCTATGACAATATATAGAAGCTTCTGAACTGAAAGTAATAATGCATAGTTGCCTTTTCTAGTCCAGCTAAATGGCAGACCTCAACTAAAGATATTTTCTTTGGGTTCTTAGAATTATCAAGTTGACCTTGCCATTATACTGTTTTTCAAAAAAAACTTGATAAATCAATGATTCTTACCTAAATAACCACAACCTATACACATTTGCTCTCAGTTTGTAATAGTTATTTCATATCTATATATATTTAAAAATTAGAATTAAAAAATCAAAATAATTTGTAGATTTTCTGATAATAATGGTTTATGTATGCCCGATATATGCCTTATTTTTAAAAGGTTCCATTCTATACTGGGTCATTTTGTTATTGTTGTTCAGAGAATTGAGATCTTATTCACAAAGAAAAACAATTTTTATAAATTGATTACCTTCTATTTAAATCAAAACGTTAAACTGAAGACATATTAGACTTTGCAATTTTTCATTGCAAAGATGCCTGGGCATACCAAGAAAAACACAAAGTCAGGGTCCAACTTAATTGTTGTCAATTATTATCAGCATTAACCTAATAACTTTAAAGAAAGGCTGGCCGGATCCTGACAGTTCATCTGAATTTTCAAGCTGCCAAATAATCTTCACAGACCTAATTACAGATAGAAATACTATTTCCTAGATAAGAAGATTATATAAATGTGAATTTGATTAATACAATGAGCAACTGTACTTTTTAATCAGTTATATAACTTCTGGAAGTACATCTCTAAGAAATCTTTTCTAAGCCTTTTTTTAAAATAGAGGAAAAAAAACTCATCTCCCTAGAACATCTTAAAAATATCTTAGTCTATTTCTGATCATTTTTATCTATTGTAAATATAATGAGTTAGATTAAGTACCACATCTTTGGATATATTTCAGAGAGGGGAAGTGGGCACTGGTATGCAAAAATGCTAAATAGAAAATTTTGCATCTGGGGGAATATTCAGTTTCTGAATACTAAATTAGATTATAAGTTTTTTTTAATTATTATTACACTGAAAGTTGTTTTATTGTGATTTTCTACAGGTATTAAATACATTAGAAGATTTTTTTTTCCTTACCAAGGGATAATTTAAAATAGTATTAGTACATTTGACCCTTTGGAGTGTTTGTCATCCTCAGAGAATGATCTGTAGTGGGTTGCCTCAGTCCTTTTTTTTCTGATGAAATATTTTGGTTAGCTTTTTTTTTTTTTCCCCTGATGCCTGGGGAATTTATATGTGAGATTTCGGTTGGTGTTAATAGGAGTTACCCAATTAATTAATTCCCTCAGCCATCACTGAGCTAGTCATCAGTTTCTGTAGTTCAAATTAACTGTAGATGAGAGCTAAAACAAGACTAAGATAGTAAAAACATAGAACTTACGGTGTGAAATGTGAATATTAACAATGTGTAAGAAGAACAAAAAAGCACTCGCTTCCAGAACATAAATACATGTTGTACCTGCACTAAAAGAATATTTTCTTTGTGAATAAGAGCAAAGTGGCCTTTCAAGAAAAGAAACGTCATTTAAATCCACTTCTGTGAACACCTTTCCAAGTTAGAACTATAATAACAGATTGAGGAAATAACATGGAAAAGGAAAAAGAAACTCTTGACTTCAGGTGTGCAAAGGGCATGAGCAGATGGACCGTTCCCTGTGTACATTGCCTTTGAAAAATTGGGCCTTAATTAATATGTAAATAACAGTGCTGTGTTCACATCCCTCTCCTACCTAAAGTTGTCTTTATTAGTCCATATTGTATTAAAATTTAGCTCGTTCAGTCTTACTTTTATATTATGTCAGTTTTGGTTTTTAAGTTGCATGTTTATGCTGTTTGCTGCAGTGTTTTTCAGTTTGGGTTGAAGGCCATCAGCTGTATGGAGAAGACAAAACAATCACTATTGATTCAGTATTGCTGCTTTACGTTTCCAGAATAAGCTTTCTATGCCAGGACAGTGACTGCTTGAAAGCTGCAGGAGCTCTATTCCAGTGCATTTTATATATTTTTAGAAACCAAATAAATGCAGATAACTATTTAGTATACTAATTATATTAAACCAGCAGAAATATAAAGGCAATAAAGTATATACATATATATATATGGGGGGAGGGGAAAGGTTAAAAAAATAGGTTTACAGCCAGACACAGTGATAAGCCCTAAATGTATTTCTCAATCTGTCTTTCTTTATTGACCCGAAGAGGATTTGAGTTGCTGCAGCTTTAAACAGAAAATTGCCATGTTCACCTACTATGAACCCATAAGTATGCTTTTAGTACTGCTTTGCTTATGTACAAGTAAAATACCTGTAATCTGTATTATATGTAATTATTTCTTTTCTTTTGACTGTCATTTCAAAATGTATATTTTCTGATTATTATCATGAGCTGTAAAACAAAGGATCAATATCTGATATTCTCCCAAATAATAAATTTTCAGGATTCACTGGGGCATTACAATTTCTGGCTTGTTTCTTTAATATTTTAAAATATAATTTTATTTCCTTTAAAAAAAATGCCCAAGAGAAAAGGTCTGCCTAGCAGTGACACAGAGTTACATTTTTCTAAAAGTAATGTTAATTATTATATGTAAGGCATTACCTCTTGCTGCCAAGACAGCTGCTTCATCTAAGTGAAACTGAATTAAACTAATATGCCTCGCTTTTATTTCAAAAGTAAAAGAAAAATTATTTATTACTGTAGCTCTGTATTCCCAAATCTCTTTAAAACCACCAGGGAAAGGAAGAGAAAGAACAATTCAGGACTTCCCACCTGGCATGACGGGCACAATAGGAGATGTGTTCCACCATCCCGGAACTTTACGTAACTCATAAGTAGTTCACAGGGCCCTTGAATTTAGTCCTTCCAGATACTGAGGTACTTTCCTGTATCCCATGATAAAATTGCGTAATCAGTTATACAATAACCAGCTTCTACACTTGAACCACCTTATTTTTTTGACTGCGCTGCTTGACATGGGGGATCTTAGGTTACCCATGCGTCCTACTCAGTCATGTCTGATCTGTGCATGCGTGTGCTCAGTCTTGTCTGACTCCTGGTTTAGCAAAGAGCCTTAACCACTGGACTGCCAGGAAAGTCCCTAATCGCTTATTAATGTGAAAGTAACATCTGTGTGTGTGTGTGTGCTCGGTCGTGTTCAACTCTTTGTGGCCCCATGGACTGTAGGGCTCCTCCATCCATGGGATTCTGCAGGCAAGAATACTGGAGTGGGTTGCCATTTCCTCCTCCAGGAGATCTTCCTGACCCAGGGATTCAACCTGCATCTGTTGCATCTCCTGCATTGGCAGGCAGATTCCTACTAGTGCCACCTGGGAAGTAATATGGAAGTATATAAATGATCTTTATATTTTTTATAAGTAGAAGTTAGATCTTGATCATGAAATTATACATATGAATAATAGTATGTTATAAAAGCAAAGAGAAATGAGAAGTAGTAATTCAAAGTGAAAATTATTCTATGTCTTAGTTGGAGGGCTTTTAGAATTTTAATTTCCATCCTGTCTTCCTTACCTGCTGTCCACTCCACGTGTTTGTGCTGCCTCCCTAAGGAAGGACCAGCAGAGTTCAGTAAAACGGACATGAACATGCTGGGCACATGCATGCTTTCTACAGACATTCAGAGAGCCTCTGCTGTTGGCCAGACACTGGACTGAAGTTAATATGATCTGTTTTGCACCTCAAGGAGGTTTATAGTCTAATGACCATCACTAAAGGAGGGCTTCACCCCAACCCAGGTTGTTGGCAAGCCCCAGAGGGGAGGATATAAACTGGAGAGGGCCACCCACACAGAATGATGAAAAGGCTGGAAAGGCTAAGAGAGAAGATAGGAATCCATCCTGAAGGGCCTGGGTTGCCCTGGAAGTTTAGACTTTATCCTTAGGGCCACGAAGGAGTCTTAAGCATGGAAATGAAGTGATCGGATTAGCATATTAGATCTTTCTGACTGGCATCATGGAGAACTGCCAGAAGGGTCAAGACTAGAGGTGAGAAGGACCACTTAGGAGCTCTGTGGGTGTCCGGGAAGGCTGTTAGGGTGTAGTCAGTAACAAGTTTTATTGAGCACCTACTGTGCATCAAGAGAAGAGAAACAAACAGATCATGAACATCTGAAGTGGTAGCAAAGGATATGATGTTTAAATGGTGGAGGAGGGAAAAAGGAATCCAAGAAACCCCAGGTGTTTGACAGCGGTTTGCGTCCTTAAATGAAAGGGTGGAAATGGTATTGTGGGTCTCAGTGATGAGTAGTCCAGGTACTCTGTTCTGTTTGCTGAAGGGAAAAGCTGGGGACAGGAGGCAGGGAAGGGAGAGAATAAAGACACAGAGAATATATATATGAGAGATGGGCCTTCAGGGAGCCCCTCCCAGTACACATCCCCTGCAGCCTTTCCTGTGACAATGATGAGGTTTGGGGGAAAGCTCCTTGCAGCACCAAATTTAACCACCCCAGTCTCTTCCTCTGGAATGGTGAAGGCCTGTTTTCCCACATTTATACTTCACTTTCTGTGCTACATTCACCACTTTGATTCATCTGCTATGAGAACATGCCCAAGATGATGGCAAGGTCTGACTGGTCTAGAATGAAAAGAAGTGAAGAGACGATGGACAATACAAACTCACCTCTGTTTATGCCAAGTCAATATTTACAAGTTTCTTGCAACTGCTGGTGAAAAATAAGTGAATTGGGATTTTATTGTGTAGTCGCCATGTCGTGTCCAGCTCTTGGCAACCCCAGGGATTCCAGCACACCAGCCTTCCCTGTCCCTTCACCATTTCCTGGCATTTGCTCAAACTCGTCCATTGAATCAGTGATGCCATCCAACCATCTGATCCTCTGTCTCCCTCTTCTGCCTTCAGTTTTTCCCAGCATCAGGGTGTTTCCCAATCAATCAGTTCTTTGCATCAGGTGGCCAAAGTATTGGCGCTTCTGCATCAGTCCTTCCAGACTATTCAGGGTTGATCTCCTTTAGGATTGACTGGTTTGGTCTCTGCTGTCCAAGGGACAGTCAAGAGTCTTCTCCAGCACCACAGTTCAAAAGCATCAATTCTTTAGTGCTCTGCCTTCTTTATGGTCCAGCACTAACATCCGTACATGGCTACTGGAAAGACCATACATAGCCTTGACTAGACAGACGTTTGTCGGGAAAGTGATGTCTGCTTTTTAACACACTGTCTAGGTTTGTCATAGCTTCCTGCCAAGAAGCAATCGTCTTCTGATTTCATGGCTGCAGTCAGCATCCACACTGATTTTAGAGCCCAAGGAGAGGAAATCTGTCACTGCTTCCACCTTTTCCCCTTTTTATTTGCCGCTAAGTGATGGGACCAGATGCCATGATCTTAATTCTTTTAATATTGAGTTTTAAGCTGGCTTTTTCACTCTCCTTCACCCTCATCAAGAGGCTCTTTAGTTCCTCTTTGCTTTCTGCCATTAGAGTGGCATCATCTGCATATCTGAGGTTGTTGATATTTCTCCCGGCAATCTTGATTCCAGTTTGTAGTTCATCCAGCCCAGCATTTTGCATAATGTGCTCTGTGTATAGGTTAAAGATACAGGTTGACTGACAATAAACAGCCTTATCATACTCCTTTCTCAATCCTGAACCAGTCAGTTGTTTGATACAGGGTTCTAATTGTTGCTTCTTGACCCACATACAAGTTTCTCAGGAGACAGGTAAGATGGTCTGGTATTCCCACCTCTTTAAGAGTTTTCCACAGTTTGCTTTGATCCACACAGTCAAAGGCTTTAGCATAGTCAATGAAACAGAGGTAGATGTTTTTCTGGAATTCTCTTGCTTTCTCTATGATCCAGTGGATGTTGGCAATTTGATCTATGATTCCTCTGCCTTTTCTAAATCCAGCTTGAACACCTGGAAGTTCTTGATTCACATAATGCTGAAGCCTAGCTTGGAGGATTTTGAATATAACCTTATTATAAGAGATCTCTAGTCTAACCTTACATGGGAGATAAGTGCAATTGTCTGGTGTTTCAAGCATTCTTTAATACTACCCTTCCTGGGAATTGGGATGAGGACTGACCTTTTCAATCCTGTGGCCACTGCTGGGTTTTCCAAATTTGCTGACATATTGAGTGCAACACTTTAATATCATCATCTTTTAGGGTTTGAAATAGCTCTGCTGGAATTCCATCACCTCCACTAGCTTTATTGACAGGAATGCTTCCTAATGCCCCCTTGACTTCACACTCCCGAATGTCTGGCTCTGAGTGAGACACTACAGCACCATGGTTATCGATCATTAAGATCTTTTTTGTACTAGTTCTTCTGTGTGTTCTTGCCATCTCTTCTTGATCTCTTATATTAGGTCTTTACCATCTCTGTTTTTTATTGTGCCCATCTTTAGATGAAATGTTCCTTTGATATTTCCAATTTCCTTGAAGAGATCTCTCATCTTACCCTTTCTGTTGTTTTCCTTGTTTCCTTGGAATTCCTAGTAATAAATGCTGCTTTTAAATAATAAAGCAAATCATAGACACTTTAAGAACACAATGAGCTATATGCTGTACAGCCACAAACAGCACACAGGAGGCTGGGCAGAGCAGGGGTGAGTAGTATATACCGGGAATGCCCCACTCCGCCCAGAGGGGCACTCACAGCACTGCCTGACTGCTTCCATACTATCCCCACCAAACACAGCTTGCACCAGAACCCGCAAGGACTAGACCCACCTGGGCCACCTCGACAGGTTAAAAAGGTCTCCTTTTTATTGAGCCTAAATAGATCTCCTTGCTGTTTCCAACTTTCCCTAAGACCCAGACAGAAAAAACAATTTTTCACCAATGTGACAGCACTTCAGGTACTTGAGGGCTTTGCAGGAGGGTAGCGAATCCTCCTGCCAACCCACCATCACCTGTAGGAGGGCTTTGCAGGAGGGTAGCGAATCCTGCCAACCCACCATCACCTGTAGGAGGGCTTTGCAGGAGTGGTAGTGAATCCACCTGCCAACCCACCATCACCGGTAGGAGGGCTTTGCAGGAGGGCAGCGAATCCACCTGCCAACCCACCATCACCTGTAGGAGGGCTTTGCAGGAGGGTAGCGAATCCACCTGCCAACCCACCATCACCCGTAGGAGGGCTTTGCAGGAGTGGTAGCGAATCCACCTGCCAACCCACCATCACCTGTAGGAGGGCTTTGCAGGAGTGGTAGCGAATCCACCTGCCAACCTACCATCACCTGTAGGAGGGCTTTGCAGGAGGGTAGCGAATCCTCCTGCCAACCCACCATCACCTGTAGGAGGGCTTTGCAGGAGTGGTAGCGAATCCACCTGCCAACCCACCATCACCTGTAGGAGGGCTTTGCAGGAGGGTAGCGAATCCTCCTGCCAACCCACCATCACCAGTAGGAGATGTGGGTCTGATTCTCGGGTCAGAAAGATCCCCAGAGAAAGAAATGTCAACTCACTCCAGTATCTTTGTCCTATGGACAGAGGAGCCTGGCAGGCTACAGGTCATAGGTTTGCAAAGAGTCAGACATGACTGAGCAACTGAGCACACACACATCTTTGAAGGCATCTCTTATGCCCTCAAGTGTTCTCTTTCCCAAAGTTTAAATAGTATATTTTCCAGTCTCCACACTTGAATGTGCCAAAGAGGACTGAGCACAAAACTCCCTCTGTGATCTGACCAGGTCAACATGGAGGAACTTGATTCATTGTTATGCAGCCTAAAACTCAACTGGGTGGGTGGTTAGGTTTTGATGAACCTTGTCTCATTATTGAATCATCGAGCTGAAAGTTGGCTAAAATCCTGGTTTTGGGTTTTTTGGGTTTTTTACATTTTCTGCTGCTAGCCAAGTCTTTCCTGATTTGTATGTGTGTGGAATTGAATCTGGGGAAGCACGTGCAGAATCTTAATTTATCAGAATACTTATCATCCCTAAACACTCTGAAAGTAATAAATCCCAGAAGGAATATGTGGACTTTAGTCAAATTCATAACAAGTTTACTTTTTTGAAGGGCAGAGCGCTGCTGGAGCACACCAGAGGTGAGCAGAAAGCAGGAACAAGCTCCATCAAAGAGCACAGGCTCTGGAAGAACTAGTAGGCTTTCATCAGTCATGTTTGTTTGTGTGTGTGTGTTTTTTTTTTTTTTTTTTTGAAGGCTAATTGTTTTACAATATTGCATTTGTTTCTGCCATACATCAACATGAATTAGCCATAGGTAATATGGACATATTACATAGACAAATGTCCCCTCCCCCTTGAACCTCCTTTCCACTTCCCACCCCATCCCACCCCTCTAGGTTGTCACAGAGCACCAGTTTTACTTCCCTGAGTCATACAGCAAATTCCCACTGGCTGTCTATTTTACATATGGTAGTATACATGTTTCCATGCCACTGTCTTCATTTGTCCCACCCTCTCCTTCCTCCCCCTCCACACCCTCCGTGTCCATACCTCTCTTCTTAATGTCTGCATCTCCACTGCTGCCTTAAAATAGGTTCTTCAGTACCGTCTTTCTAGATTCCATACGTCAGTTCACTCGCTCAGTCATGTCCAACTCTTCGCAACTTCATGGACTGCAGCATGCCAGGCTTCTCTGACCTTCACCAACTCCTGGAGCTTGCTCAAGTTCATGTCCATTGAGTCAGTGATGCCATCCAACTGGCTCTTCCTCTGTCTTCCCCTTCTCCTCCTGCCTTCAATCTTTCCCAGCATCAGGATCTTTTCCAATGAGTCAGTTCTTCGCATCAGGTGGCCAAAGTATTGGAGTTTCAGCATCAACATCAGTCTTTCCAATGTATACTCAGGACTGATTTCCTTCAGGATTGACTCGTTTGATCTCCTTGCAGTCCAAGGGACTCTCAAGAGTCTTCTCTTCTTCACTCAGTCTTCTGAATGTGGAGTTTTAAGCCAGCTTTTTCACTTTCCTCTTTCACTTTCCTCAAGAGGCTCTTTAGTTCTTCACTTTCTGCCATAAGGGTGGTATCACCTGCATATCTGAGGTTAATGATATTTCTCCCAGCAATCTTGATTCCAGCTTGTACTTCATCCACCCCAGCATTTCACATAATGTACTCTGCATATAAATTAAATAAGCAGAGTGACAATATACAGCCTTAATGTGCTCCTTTCCCGATTTGGAACCAGTCTGTTGTTCCATGCCCAGTTCTAACGGTTGCTTCTTGAACTGCATACAGATTTCTCAGGAGGCAGGTAAAGTGGTCTGGTTTTCCCATGTCTTTAAGAGTTTTCCACAGTTTGTTGTGATCCACACATTCAAAGGCTTTGGCATGGACAGTAAAGCAGAAGTAGATGTTTTTCTGGAACCCTCTTGCTTTTTCTGTGATCCAGCGGATGTTGGCGATTTTACCTCTGGTTCCTCTGCCTTTTTTAAAACCAGCTTGAACATCTGGAAGGTCACAGTTCACATACTGTTGAAGCCTGGCTTGGAAAATTTTGAGCATTACTTTGCTAGCGTCTGAGATGAGTGCAATTGTGCAGTAGTTTGAGCACTCTTTGGCATTGCCTTTCTTTGGGATTGGAATGCAAATATATTATGTCTAATAAAGCCCATGATAAAAACCCCAGGTGGACGTAAATGAAAAATCTATAGACTCTGCAGACCAAGGACAGTTATGGAGAGATTGTCCGAGTGATGGTACAGCAAAAATGTCAGGACCTGGCATTTGGCTTAAGATCAGGTTGACCCATAAAATTAACCATCAGAGTATGTGTGTATATTTAGGTTATAATACATATAATATCAGCCAAATAAAACCCTTTCTTCTTACTGAATACCACTGTGTACAAACTCTCCAGTATGGGTCTCCAGTAAACCACTGGAATCAGTATTGCTATTAGACCATATTTCTCTTGCCAAGAGCTCTGGCATCAAATAAATGTATAGGATTTAAAGAAAACAGTGGATCAACCCTTTGCGCAGTCCTCCCTAAGCAAACCCTCGTGAAATTTCATGTCAAGCAACCAAATGGACGTTTAGGCAAACTCTGGAAAACCTGTTTGCTAGAACCAGTTCATATCTAACCATAAGTCTCTTGTTTCCTTGTCTATTTCTTATTTTATGATGTAAGCAAATGAAGAGAGAATGCTTCTGAACCAGATTTTCACTACTTTTCATTTCTTCTTGCCTCAAAGTTATATCCTTGATTCTTCCAAATCAGCAAACATTGGTATGCCCTTCAGGTCCATTCAGGGCACTTGTATGCTGATGGACATCATTCTGGAATTCTGCCACTTTGAGATATCTGTCATGGGGGTGGGATCCACCAGCAAAGGAGCTACTGAGAGGATGGTGAGTCTAGATTTGTACTTTTCCTGTTGAGATGCTGGTAGAATCTGCATTGACATATCCACACATGACATATCAAGGCAAACAGATGGGGAAAAAATGGGAACAGTGAATGGGAACATTTTCTTGGGATCCAAATCACTGTGGACAGTGACTGCAGCCATGAAATTAAAAGATGCTTGCTCCTTTCCTGAAGAAAAGCTATGACAAACCTAGACAGTGTATTAAAAAGCAGGGACATTACTTTGCCGGCAAAGGTACGTATAGTCAAAGCTATGATTTTTCCAGTAGTCGTGTACAGATGTGAGAGTTGGACAATAAAGAAGGCTGAGTGCTGAAGAATTGATGCTTTTAAACTGTGGTGTTGGAGAAGACTCTTGAGAGTCCCTTGAACAGCAAGGAGATCAAACCAGTCAATCCTAAAGGAAATCAGTCCTGAATATTCATTGGAAGGACTGATGCTGAAGCTGAAGCTCCAATACTTTGGCCACCTGATGCAAAGAGCCGACTCATTGAAGAAGAGCCGACTCTGAAAAAGACCATGATGCTGGGAAAGACTAAGGGCAGGAGAAGGGGGCAACAAAAGATGAGATGATTGGATGGCATCATCAAGTCAACGGACATGAGTTTGAGCAAACTCCAGGAGATGGTGAAGGTCAGGGAAGCCTAGCATGCTGCAGTTTATGGGGTCACAAAGAGTCAGACACAACTGAGAGACTAAACAACAACAACATCCAGTCAGCATTTGAATATGCAGGTCTGCAGCTTGAGCAGGAAACAAAGCTGAAGATGGACTTACAGAAACTATCCACACAAAGACAACAGTTGAAAATGCAAGAAAACACCCCCTCATAAAAAAAGTACAAATATATTTTTAATGAAAGAAGGGGTAAGATTTCTTAGGGAGAAGTATACATATTTGCTCTTCCATATGATCAGAGGACCAGCAGTCTCGGGGACAGCCAGGAGTTGTCTAGAAATGTAGTCTAACCACACTCCAGACTTCGTGAGTTACAATTTGTATGTTAATGCCAATAACATGATATTCACATGTATGCTCACCTTGGAGGAGTCCTGGAATTCACCCAGGAGAGGGCCAAGGGCAGGAGTTGAGGAACCATCTGCATTTATGAAGCTGATGGACACAACAGACTTGAAAGAGAGACAGAGGAATCAGAAGCTGAAAACATTAAGAGAAAAGTCATCGTCTAAGGGCAGATGATAGAACGCCAGTGTAAACAAATTGCACCTGGGATACAAGATGATAGGACAAATTTTTAAAATTAATTTTATTTGAGTGTAGTTGCTTTCCAATGCTGTGCTATTTTCTACTATACAGCAAAGTGAACCAGTTATACGTGCACATATGTCCTCTTTTTTTTTTTTTTTTTTTTAATTTCCTTGCCATCTAGGTCACCCAGAGCACTGAGTAGAGTTCGGAGCTGTACGGTCTGTTCTCATTAGTTATCTATTTTATACATAGTATCAATAGTGCTTATATGTCAGTCCCAACTATGAGGATAAATTTAACCGATGCCTTTTAGTTTTTAGTGTCTTTTGTCTGTAGCAACTCCAGATTTTCTAAAGAATACTAAGAGTATCCTCTTTGCTCTTCTGGCCTCCATGCTCAGTTAGTGTTAGTCATTCAGTCATGTCTGACTCTTTGAGACCCCATGGACTGTAGCCCACCAGGCTCCTCTGTCCATAGGATTCTCCAGGCAAAAATGCAGGCTCAGAAGGGATGAAAATATCACCAAGTATCCAAATATCTGAGCCCTTCTTACCTCTTAAGATGGCAAATTGCTTTTTGTATGCAGGTGAATTAGGTTGCTGCTGCTCCTGCTGTTAAGTCGCTTCAGTCGTGTCCGACTCTGTGTGACCCCACAGATGCCAGCCCACCAGGCTCCCCCATCCCTGGGATTCTCCAGGCAAGAACACTGGAGTGGGTTGCCATTTCCTTCTCCAATGCATGAAAGTGAAAAGTGAAGTTGCTCAGTCGTGTCCGACTCCTAGCAACCCCATGGACTGCAACCTACCAGGCTCCTCTGTCCATGGGATTTTCCAAGCAAGAGCACTGCAGTGGGGTGCCATCACCTTCTCCAGTGAATTAGGGTAGGTGCAGTGAATTTTGAGAAGGGAGTAAACTGCCCTACAAATAATCTTGATGATTTAAAGCTAACCGGCCAACCCAGATGTCCATTGACAGATGAATGGATAAAGAAGATGTGGTACATAGACACAATGGAATATTACTCAGCCATACAAGAATGATTTGAGTCAGTTGTAGTGAGGTGCATGAACCTAGAACCTGTATTACAGAGTGATGTAAAACAAAGAAGTTTTGTCAGAAAGACAAAAATGTTGTATATTAACGCATATCTATGGACTCTAGAAAAGTGGTACTGCTGAACCTATGTGCAGGGAAGGACTGGAGATGCAGATGTGGAGAATGGACTTGTGGACACAGCGAGGGGAGGGGGGGAGATGAATGGAGAGTAGCACTGACCACTATCATGTGTAAAATCACATGTAAAACAGCCACTGGGAAGTTGCTAAATAATACAGGGAGCTCCACCTGGTACTCTGTGATGACTGATTTATGTTGTATGACAGAAACCAACACATTGGTTGGTGTTGCATGCAATTTTCCTCCACTTAAAAATTAAAAAAAACTGAGATGCTTGACATTTTAAGATACATGATATGCTGACAAGTATTTGGAAAAGATTAAGAAATTGTTTTAAAAATACCTTCAAAATAATGAAGTATTTCATACATTTAAAAAAAAAAACGTGATTTGAACTCCAAGTTACTGCATCCCTTATAAAGTATTTTTTAATCATTAAAAAAATAAATAAATAAAGCTAGCAGGACAACAAAAGGCAATAGACTGGATTGGGCCTGAGAAGTAAGGGTTGAATAGGGAGGAATAACCAACACCTGGAGGAAAACAGGATCAGCCAAGATGGAGAGGACGTGAGGGCTGTGGGCTCTAGGGACATCTGCACAGGCTTCCGCAGGGCAGGGGATGCGCCAGACTGAGCGTGGCTGAAGCAGGAGGCTCGTGTGGCTCATGTGGAGGTGGGGAGAGCAGAGCTGTGGGTTCAGTCTGCTGCCTTCCAGGGCTTCTCCCCCAGGGCGGGCTAAGGACCAGGCCCCTCACCTCTTCTCTTCAACTATATAGCTCCCAGGCTCCTTGTGCTATCCAGCGGAAGGGAAGGAAAATACCAAAAACTGACCGATATAGCATATAATTATGAAAAAGAACAAATCTGATATTTATTTAACTTTTAGTGTTGCTAAGAAATTCATGCTGTTTCATTTCATTTACCCTCTATGCCACCAGGGGCTTCCCAGGTGGCACTAGTGATAAAGAACTTGCCTGCAAATACAGGAGACCTAAGAGATAACAGGTATGATCCTTGGGTCAGGAAGATCCCCTGAGGAAGGAAATGGCAACCCACTCCAGTGTTCTTGCCTGGAGAATCCCATGGACGGAGGAGCCTGGTGGGCTACAGTCCATAGGGTCACACAGAGTTGGACACGACTGAAGTGACTTAGCACACACTATTGCCACCAGAGTTGCTTTTTTTTTTTTTTTCTGATAGACTTTATTGGAAGCAGTTTCTCACAGGTTAACAGTCATTAACTCCTAACACCTAGGATGAGGACCCCGTCTCCCCACTCAGTGTGGCTGGACAGACCCTCCTCTGGCCAAACTTTACCATTCCCAAATCCTCACTGCAGGGTGTCCTTGGATATCAAGCTGTCCACTGTGCTTAAAGAGTGACCCTGCAGGAAGAGGGCCCTCTGTCTCCAAGTCTCCAATCCTCATACCTGCCTTCCTGGCTGTAGATAAAAAAGTTTACCTAACATACTTCCTTTCTTCTCACCCCATCAATTAGGTTCATATGCTAATAGCATCCTTTACTTCCAATCACAGAAGTTATAATTAGATAGTGGTTTGTCTGATTATGTGATATCTATCTCCTACGCATCATTCGGGCTTCTCTGGTGGCTCAGCAGTAAAGAATCTGCCTGCCAGGCAGGAGACGCAAGAGACTAGGGTTTGATCCCTGGGTCAGGAAGATCCCCTGGAAAAGGAAATGGCAACCCACTCCATTATTCTTGCCTGGGACATCCCATGGACAGAGGAACCTGATGGGCTAGGGTCCGTGGGGTCATAGAGAGTCTGACACAACTAAGCACACACACAGACCATTTAATGTCCGTCTTACTATCCTGGGAGCAGCACAAGGGCAGGGACCACGACCAGCACCAGTCACAGCCACTGCCATTTGATATGCAGTCAGTATTAAAGAAACAGAGGAAAACAATAGAATGGGAAAGACTAGAGATGTCTTCAAGAAAATTAGAGATATCAAGGGAACATTTCATGCAAAGATGGGCACGATAATGGACAGAAATGGTGTGGACCTAACAGAAGCTATTAAGAAGAGGTGGCAACAATACACAGAAGAGCTATATAAAAAAGATCTTAATGACCCAGATAACCATGATATGTGATCACTCACCTAGAGCCAGACATCCTGGAGTGCAAAATTAAGTAGGCCTCAGGAAGCATCACTATGAACAAAGCTAGTGGAGGTGATGGAATTCCAGCTGAGCTATTTCAAATCCTAAAAGATGATGCTGTGAAAGTGCTGCACGCAATATGCCAGCAACTTTGGAAAATTCAGCAGTGGCCACAGGACTGGAAAAGGTCAGTTTTCATTCCAATCCTAAAGAAAGGCAATACCAAAGAGTGTTCAAAGTACTGCACAATTTCACTCATTTCACAAGCTAGCAAAATAATGCTGAAAATTCTCCAAGCTAGGTTTCAACAGTACGTTGAAAACGTACTGTTTTCAGTGAACCGTGAACTTCCAGATGTTCAAGCTGGATTTAGAAAAGACAGAGGAACCAGAGCTCAAATTGCCAACATCCTTTGGATCATAGAAAAAGTGAGAGAATTCCAGAAGAACATCTACTTCTGCTTCATTGACTGCGCTAAAGCCTTTTGCTGTGTTGATCACAACAAACTGTGGAAAACTCTTAAAGAGATGGGAATACCAGACCACCTTATCTTATCTCCTAAGAAATCTGTATGCAGGTCAAGAAGCAACAGTTAGAACTGGATGTGGAACAACAGACTGGTTCCAAATCGGGAAAAGAGTACATCAAGGCTGTATATTGTCACTCTGCTTATTTAACTTATATGCAGAATACATCATGAGAAATGACAGCTGGATGAAGTACAAGCTGGAATCAAGATTGCCGGGAGAAACATCAATAACCTCAGATATGCAGATGACACCACTCTTATGACAGAAAGTAAAGAGGAACTAAAGAGCCTCATGATGAAAGTGAAAGAGGAGAGTGAAAAGCTGACTTAAAACTCAACATTCAAAAAACTAAGATCACAGCATCTGGTCCCATCACTTCAAGGCAAATAGATGGGGAAACAATAGAAACAGTGACAGACCTTATTTTATTGGGCTCCAAAATCACTGCAGATGGTGACTGCAGCCATGAAACTAAAAGATGCTTGCTCCTTGGAAAAAAGTTATGACCAATCTAGATAGCACATTAAAAAGCAGAGACATTACTTTGCCAACAAAGGTCCGTCTAGTCAAACCTATGATTTTTTCAGTAGTCATATATGGATGTGAGAGTTGGACCATAAAGAAGGCTGAGAGCCAAAGAACTGATGCTTTTGAAGTGTGGTATTGGAGAAGACTCTCAAGAGTCCCTTGGACTGCAAGGAGATCAAACAAGTCCATCCTAAAAGAAATATGTACTGGATATTCATTGGAAGAACTGATGCTGAAGCTGAAGCTCCAATACTTTGGTCACCTGATCCAAAGAGTCAACTCATTATAAAAGACCCTGATGCTGGGAAAGATTGAAGGCAGGAGAAGGGGACAACAGAGGACAGGATGGTTGGATGGCATCACCAACTCAACAGACATGAGTTTGAGCAAGCTCCAGGAGATGGTAAAGGACAGGGAAGCCTGGCATCCTGCAGTCCATGGGTTCGCAAAGAGTTGGACATGACCGAGTGAATGAGCAACAACAACAATTTTAATGGAATGAAAAGAATGAATTTCACCTTGCATATGAGAAGATGAAGACTTATTAGCCATGTCATATCACTAACAAGTGAGAGCCAGAAATTTGGATCTGTTCTCACTGACTCCACCACCTACCTATCGTCCATGCCAGGAGCCTCCTCACCTTCATCTAGACTTCAGTCTCCTGGTGGTCACACTGGTGCTGGACCAGGTGGTAAGGGGGATGCAGGTACAGAGGTGGCTCCAGACTGGTCTTTTCTCAGTTGCCCTTCCTCTGCTTGTTCACCCATGGTCAGTATATACTTTATGAATACTAACTTGGCATCTACCCTAAGAAGTCTGTCTGTTTGCAGAAGGTCTTAGCATCTGGCCCAGCAGCCTTAACCCTCATGTAGAAGATTGTATTGAGGAATCCAAACTCGTAACCTCTCACCTATCCTGCACCTTCATCTATATCATGGACCTGTCAACTAGGGGACAGAAGGGAGCACAGTTGAGAACTGTGTTTTATTCAGTGGACTTTCTGAGGACTAAAGCCCAAGAGGCGGCCTCAGATAGTTCTGAGGGACCGCTCCGAAGAGGTAAGGGAGGAGCCAGGATGTATAGTTTTTGCAACAAAAGCTCAGGCAGTTAGAACATCAAAAGATTACTGTTAATTAAAGAAAACCAGATACCTCTCTGTGTGGGAAGCTGCAAGAGCTTGAGCTCACTGAAATCACTTCTTCGATATGCACCTTAACTAGCTGGGGCCAAACTCCTGGTTTTTTCCATTCTGAATCCCTGGGGTACACAGCTGTGGACGGCTGCAGTGGCTGATGGCTTGATTTTCTGATATGGCAGACAACATTCTTCAACCGCAGACTCCAGGACACACACACTCGGGTTAACATATGGTACTTGTATTTTTTCCAATGGGCAGGATCACCTCTCATTCCTAATGCAGCAATTCTGTCCGTGTCCCAGATACCTGGGTTATGTAACCTGAGGCTAGTCCTTGATCCACGAAGCCAAGCTCGCGGTCCATTCCCAAAGCCCAGGCGTCCTTTGCCTCAATTTTCTTTCTCCTGCCCAGAACTACATTCCTCAACATGTCCACTCTATCTGCTACATCTGCTCACCTCCCTCTTTCTGTCTTCCATGCCCACAGCTCCCTCTTATTAAAATATTTCTTGGGAGTTTGAGATTAGCAGATACAAATTATTACATATAGGGTGGATAAACAACAAAGTCCTACTGCAGAGCACAGGGAACTATATATTCAATATCCTGTGGTAAACCGTGGCAGAAAAAAATATAGAGAAAATGTATATAACTTAATCACTTTGTTGTACAGCAGAAATTAACATTGTAAATCCTCTATATTTCAATAAATAAAATGTTTCTTCAAAACTCCATTAGGCTTAATATCCCTAAGAAAAATAGGATAAACACATTCTTGCCTAAATGGAAATTAGTTTAACTACCTTTTTTCACTGTATAATGTCATTGAAGCAAATTCTCAAAGTTTGAATGACTTGAAGTACTTTTCAATGATCCTTTTACTTGTTTGTTCTATTTATCACAACTCAGAGAAAAAGGCATTCTCTACAGACTTTCCTCTACCTCTGTTGACCATTTATTGGATTTTTTAAAAAGCCTGTCTTGCTCCAAACCAGCCTGTAGCACCGAGAACGTGTGAAGAAAGAGTGAGGACGTTTGCCCGCGTGGAGTACGAAGGTCAAGCCGGAAGTGATTCACTTGCCCCTGGAGCGTGATTATGAATCAAAGCCTGATTTGAGTCTTCCACCTTCCCAGGGGATGCAGCGAGCTACAGCCACGCTCTCCCTGCCTGGTCGCCGGCGCCCTCTGCAGGAGGACTCTGTCTTGGCTTCACTGTAGCCAAAGCTCCCTCAAAGTTAAGTTCCTGCAGTCTTTACAAAGCCGGAAGCCTGACCTTGTGACAATGTTACCTGCTAATTGCGGCCCCCTCCCCCGCCCCGCCAATTCCCATCTATTTAAAACTGGGGATTAGTTTCCATGCTGCTAAATTTCACTAAAAAATTTCTGTCTAAACAGAAACTCTGGTGTGTGGCCGACTTTCAAATCTGGGTGGAAATTCTGACATGGATATCCATGTTCTGATTTTATTTTTAAAATCCCTTGGCATATAAAAATAATTACCTCCTTGTTTTCCCTTTGTTCTAGATCTTTAACCTAAGTCTGTATTTCGTTTGATCTTCCATATTGAAGAGAAAGTATTTGGAGCAGGCTGAGCTGATGAGTACAAAGGGTTATGGTGAGAGAAATTAGGCTCTAAGCCTCATCTGCAATTTACTGTGATGCCTTGAAAAGCCATCTCACTCCTGTGGGCTGTGGTGTTATCTTCTGTAAAATTAAAGGACATACCAGCATTATTCCCCAAGATTTCTTCCAGCTCTGAGAATTAGTCACCTTGTGCTTACTCCTGGGTCATTCTTCTCTGTCAATATTTATCACTTTTTAAAAAGTCCTATAAAATCATTTCTATCCCCTACCTTGTGTTTTGTGCTATTTAATGGTCATATTTACGAGTCTGTTGCATTTGTTGTACTCTCTTAAACAGAGGTCAATGATCATACATGTAAATTTCTCAAGAAAAAGCGATGACATAGGCATTTTGATCATGTTTTTAAATTTTCTTTGTCCATCCTCTTTCCAATTATGTATTACATAGATATTTCTTTACTCTGTAGATTCTTTAGTATCCAGCATCAGACTCTGAAGGGATAATAGTTAATGATCTTTTATCAACCAACAATAAAAACATTTACTGAGCACCTACTATGAGTCAGATATTCTGCCAGGTCCTATGAATACAAAGACAGACTAACCCTGGACTCTGTGCTACTGCTAAGTCACTTCAGTCGTGTCCGACTCTGTGCGACCCCATAGATGGCAGCCCACCAGGCTCCCCCATCCCTGGGATTCTCCAGGCAAGAACACTGGAGTGGGTTGCCATTTCCTTCCCAGTAAACTAAGGCTAAGAGGAAATGTTCCTGTACTGTTTAGAAGTTAATGTGTTGCTGCCTGCTCCTCATTATTCTTGCTTTATCCCCAAACTGATTTCAAAGATATGCCACTGGATCTCCAGTCCCTAATGTGGACAGATAATCTGAGGCAGAGGAATACGATCTTCATACATAAAATATGGCTTCTCTTATATACATGTGGCAAATGAAAATTCTTACATGATTGTCTCAGCTTCTCGATCTGTAAAATGTAGTTTTGTGTGTGGATTTATGGCAGGTGGTAAGACTACACGAGTCTAAGATTCATTCTAATTCTAATAGATCTGTGGTTTGGACTTATAGGTCAGTATGCTGCTGCTGCTGCTGCTGCTAAGTCGCTTCAGTCGTGTCCGACTCTGTGCGACCCCATAGACGGCAGCCCACCAGGCTCCCCCGCCCCTGGGATTCTCCAGGCAAGAACACTGGAGTGGGTTGCCATTTCCTTCTCCAATGCATGAAAGTGAAAAGTGAAAGTGAAGTCGCTCAGTCATGTCCAACTCTTAGCGACCCCATGGACTGCAGCTTACCAGGCTCCTCCGTCCATGGGGTTTTCCAGGCAAGAGTACTGGAGTGGGGTGCCATCGCATTCTCCATAGGTCAATATACAGTGCTTTTAATAATTGATAAGAGACAAGACTTTACTTCTTCATAAAGTAGCATGCTTAATAAACTAGAAGAAATGAAGCCAAATCCATAAACTCTTTTCTTGTAGGAAAATCAAATGCATATCTACAGAGGTGGACTAATTGGTCAAGATCACAATACCAGTGGAATAAAATCTTCATTAAAACAGAGGCACGTGCATTCAAAACCAAATCTCATATCAGGCTGATTGTGAAGATCATTATCATCTTTTTTTAAAAAAGTAGAGATGAACAAAGTTGAAAGACTCCATGGCCAAAATACCTGAAGTACAAGAGAAGTTCAAGGAAGTCCTTCTGGCGGAGAGAAAACGATACCAGTTGGAAATATGGATCTACCCAAAGGAGTAAAGAGACCTGCATGGAACAAATTTCATTTGCTCATATTCCAGCTTCTACCAGATGAAAGGCAGCAAATGAAGAAATGGTAGAAACAGATCAAAGGTCTGGTAAACACATAAGCTGATCATTTGCAGAAGGAACAGCTGATAACTCTACATCCAGGGAAGAAAAGAAGGGAAAAAAATTCTTGGAGGAGGAAAAGACAGAAGAGAAGAAATAATTTTAAAATCCTAATGGGCTAATGCCAATTAGGGTTGGACATCAAGAAAAAAATCAAACTACATTCAAGATATGCTTGAAGAGGGTGGGAAACCAAGCTATGCCTTTAAGAGATTTTTTGTTTAAACTGAGGAAGCTAAAATTTCATTACGAGACTAGTAAAAAATTTAAAACTGGCCTTATACTGTTTCTTAATAATTTTGTGGCTGCTGCCCTGATTTCCAAACCAGATGGGTCTTGGAAGGCAGGAATTTTGCCTGCTACCTCCAGACTCCCTCACTCTCAGCACAAGCCTGGGACTCACAGAACAAGAGCAGTGATTGCTGTGATTGAATCCTCAATACATTAATTGCATAACTTTTCAACTAAAATTTGGTCCAGATACCAGGCCTATTTAGTCACACCTTGAAAGTTTAAGCTGAAGGAGCACTACGACTAGTCTCTTCTTAAATATTATGAATTTGAAAATTTTAACTTAAGTTTGCCTCTTGTCACATAATTATGCTGAGGAGTCAGAAAATCTTTTCTGGTTTCTTTACAGCAAATATCTTTCTAGTCTTTTAGACAGAGATTCCCCAGCCTCCAGGATCTACTGCCTGATGATCTGAAGTGGAGCTGATGTAATAATGATACAAATAAAGTGCACAATAAATGTAATGCTCTTGGATCATCCCGAAACCATCCCCTCACCCCCATTTCGAGGAAAAATTGTCTTCCACGAAACCGGTCCCTGGTGTAAAAAGGTTGTGTGTGTGTTAGTCAGGCAGTAGTGTCCAACTCTTTGCGACCCCACGGACTATAGCCTGCCAGGCTCCTCTGTCCTTGGGATTCTCCAGGCAAGAATACTAGAATGGGTTGCATTTCCTTCTCCAGGGGATCTTCCTGACCCAGGTCTCCTGCATTTCAGGCAGACTACTGTCTAAAGGTTGGGAACTGCCATTTTAGAATATGCCCCATTAGATGTAGTAAACATGCCTTCACAACTCGTACAATAATTATCTTTATTCTCACCTCAAAAGGATGGCACTGAAAGAAACCCTCCCTCCCCCAGGTAGGACCCAACCATGAGGCTTCGGTCACAGAATGTCACTTCAGCTGCCCCTGCTTGCAAGTAACTATCGACTGGTGATTTTACACGAAGAAAAGTGCCTCCATATTCTCCCAAAGACCCTGAATTACACATTCCCATTCAGGACTGATGAAGTACGAACATGCAAAATAGATTTGGAATGTACATTTGTGGAACCGATGAAACTTACACAAAGCCAGATCCATGGGCCTTCAATCTGTACAGGGCCCTGAAATTGAGGGGCCCTCCCTGTGCTTGGATTAATGCTCTGCTGTAACTGTCATGAAATTCTTGATAATTTTATTTTTGACTTTGTGATTTGTAAGTGAAATCAAATGGGACAGTGGAGCGAGCACGTGAGCAGAAGAGATACACAAGACATGCGTGTCCATCATTCCTTGGCCCCTCATCTGCAAACGGCATTCTCCATGTCCCATGAGCACAGAAGCCCAGTGGGCCCACAATGCCAAGGAGTTCAGCAACATGCAAGGCTAGTACAACGTAAGTGTCTACATTGATGATCGAGTCAGTGGGAGCACTGAGAGGCATTCTTTTCTTTGGAACCATAACTCACTTTCAATGCAAATAGAAGACAGTGGTGTTTTAAGAAACACAAAATGACTGAGAAACCCTATCATATTCTTTCCCCCTCCAGTTATCTATCCAAGCATTTATGCTGTATGTTTTGACATAGAAGAAAAGGGGAAAACATTGGGAAACTCACAGTCCCTTTTCCTTTCCATCCTTACATACTTGTCAGTGAGCCAAAGGTAGAGAATGTTGGTTGAATGTGTGTGAATCAAGAAGTAAAATTTTAAAAAATAGTTGAAGTACTTTTGTTTAGCATTTCCATTGTTCTGGGAAGAACAAAATGCATACGTGTGTATTAGCTACAAAATACGAATTGTGTAGTTTCAATAATTTCACAGTGTGAGTTACATTTGTGCTTAATAGAATTATATTTATTCTTATATTTGCACTTTTCTGTTCTTAAGGATTTGCACAGAGTGAAGTAGGCAAAACTTGTCCAGGGCCTGTAACACTTTAAGTGTTGTCAGAGCTCATGTGGGGCACAAGATAAGGGGCATAATATATTGCACAATATAAGAATGAAAGGCAAAATTCATTCAAGTAATAAAATTTTAATTTTTACATTATTTACATAAAATAGCCAATAAAATCACCATAAGAAGTTAAGGGAGAGGTTGAAGTAGAAAATAAAAAAGATCTTAATATATATTTTAGTACTTTTAATCGTATTCTTGTCCTATTTTTTAAACAAATGATCCCACATTTTCCTTTAGCGGTGGGCTTTGCTAATGAAAGCAGGGGGCTTTCATCAGGTGTGCAGCCCTGAAATGGAAAAAGCAGAAAATGATGATGAGACCATCAAATTTGAAGTAATGACAGGAAAACATTTATAGGACTTTTTCTTCAAACAATTACAAATAAGTGTTATAGCTACTCATTCTCAGAGAATGATACACTTTTAAAAGTTCTCAATTATCTGCATCAGTTAAACACAGCACCTTTATTTCCCGTGCATCTGGCAGTGGGCTACTGGAGATGCCTGCAGTAACAAGTTGTACACTAGGGGCAGCAGCTACCCTTCATCAACCTTCTGGGGCTCCAAAGCGGCAGGATTAGGAGTCCTTGAAGAGACCGGCAAAAAGTCTACCTAAGAAGTTTGCTGTTTATTTTAATTTGCCTTGTTGTATTGTTTTTGAAAGTATATGGACCTCTTACCCCAAGGACTTAAAGTGTTTCTTTGCTAGAAAAGAAATAAGTAGTAAACATATTTTATTTGCTCACCCTCTGTGACTCATTTCTAAAGTGACAAAGTAAGACAGTCTGAAAGATGGATTTAAACTGTTTCTCTGTAAAACCTGGTAGCCATTGGTCATTTTTATCTCCCATGCATTTGATCAAAGGGAACAATTCATTTCACTGAGGCCACTTAGCAGCTGTCAGGTGACAATTTTGTAAGTCACGAAGGGTGTGCAGATTTCAGAGAGGACTGCCAAGGATTAGTAACCATTACAAAGTCCACACTCAGTCACTCAACTCGGCTTGAATCACTGAAGAATCAGAGTGTCCCAAACAGAAACAAAAATCTACAAGTCCATATTTTTAAAGGAAATAATTTACAAAACTGACTTTATTTGTTCAGCTATGGAAAGCTATCCAGTTACCATAAAGTGGGCATAGCCTTGCCCTACAGATGAGTTGGCTCAATCATAGCAGTATCATATTCAATTGCTCCAAAAAGATTTCCCAAATAAAAATTTTGTAAAAACTAGATTTAAAGTTCAGTGAAACAATATAATAAGAATCATTGCTGGGTGTTCCAGACTCTTTGGAAAGATTTTGTAAAAAAAAAAAAAAAATTATGTATGTATATATCTCAGGTTATCACCAACGTCCAGGGAGGCGCTTCTCAACTAAGGCAGTTCTACCCACGAGGGGCATTGGGAGTTCTGCAGGGTATTCCTGGTGGCATCAGTGATTAGAGGCACTACCACCATGTTACACAGTGGAGGGCAGGGATGGTTAACCTCCTACAATGTACAGGGGAACTGCAAACAGTGAAAAAGTATCACCATGTGTGCCTCACAGCTTTTAATACCCTGCCTTAAATTTACCAGGGCATCCCTGGTGGCTTAGATGGTAAAGACTCTACCTGCAAGGAGACCCAGCTTCAATCCCTGGTTTGGGAAGATCCCCTGGAGAAGGAAATGGCAACCCACTCCAGTACTCCTGCCTGGAAAATTCCATGGACAGAGGAACTTGGTGGGCTATGGTCCATGGGATCGCAAAGAGTTGGACATGACTGAAGTGACTAACACTTAAATTGACCAGTGGAAAACTTGTGAATAATCTTTTGATCCTGGAAATGAAGTCTATTTTATGTATAAGCACGAATCATTTCTAGTGTGTTTTTAATAAAATTGAGCGTTCCAAGAATATAACCACCAGGTTCATCAAGGGAAACTTGTGTTTTATTTTTTCCAAACAGTCGTGAACTATCTCTGAAGATCATGTCACCAGCAGCATCTCCACTTGTGGTACTGAGTTATCAGTAAAATACATTGGCAACAGTTTGTGTCAGTAACTTTTGATTTATGGTAATTCTATGTATACATTTAAATACAGTGAGTTCCCTACATATGAACCTTCAAATTGTAAACTTTCAAAGATGTACACATATTATAAACCTATTTTCCTAGGCTAAATTTGTTGGACTTATGATCAAATTGGACCTATGAATATGTTCTTGGTATGTAAGTTCTTGGTTCTGTTAGTATGTAAGACACTTACTGCCTCTCGGTCTTCATTCATGATGTCAAATACAAGAGAATCAACTTGAAGATTTTTCTACATCTCTTTAATTCCACATATTATCAGTGTAAGCATCTGACTGCATTGTGTTTTATAGTAGAGTTATATCTATGTGTTTTCATATATATTAATATATTTTTCCAGTTATTTCTTCTTTATATTATAGGGAAAATAATATATATTTTTAGATTTTGTGTATTATAAATTATATTTCCTATGGATTTTGTTTCAGGGTAGTAAGGGAAGATACCAAAATATTTGTTATATAAAGGGGGCTTTGGGTCTTATAGGTTTGAGATCCAAGGTTCTAAGGGTGTAGCTACCTCACCATCCCTACCCCCGTCCCACCATACTCTTGATGTTTGCACAGAAGGGAATAGTAAGTAATACAAAATGGTTAGTAGCTAGTCCATGAACAAATTTTTCTTCTGATTAATAGTTTTTTTTAAACAGTTATAAATTGAGCATTCTCATACTATATGGGTATAAATATAGAATTGTGAAAAGTACATATTAATTAATGTCATTCATTAAGTATTATTCAGTGCCTACTAGGTGTAAGACATTTTATGGTTAAACAGATAAGTGTCTAAATAGCAACAAAAGCATTGTTACCGTAAAGAAAATCTCATTCTGGAAAAACGAAACAAAATAAAAAATATGGATTTAATATAAAGCTATGTACTATACATGACAAAATAATTGACTGGGTGAAATTTTTATCTGGATATTTTGGAAGCATTTAATTTGTGAAAAAAGTGAAAGCATTAGTTGCTCACTTGTGTCTGATTCTTTGTGTCCTATAGACTGTAGCCTGCTAGGCTCCTCTGCCCATGGAATTCTCCAGGCAAGAATACTGGAGTAGTTTGCCATTCCCTTCTCTAGAGGATCTTCCCCACCCAGGGACTGAACCCAGGTCTCCTGCATTGCTGGCAGACTCTTTCCATCTGAGCCACCAGGGAAGCCCTATTGACTGCATGAAATTTTCGTCTGGATATTTTGGAAGCGTTTAATTAGAATCCTATCCGTATCAGGCAGGTTAGGTCACAATAAACCAAAAGCAGAGTAGATATGCAAGAAAAATAAGATGAAAGTAAGATTTCACATTAGGGGAATAAAGCAATTTTTAAGAAAACAACTCAGTAATAAAATGATACAGTATTTTTGACACAAATATAAATTTCTTAGAGTCAGAATTACATGACTGTAAAATTAGTCTAGTTTTTGAAGTTTTTTTATATGACTATTTGGAATCAAATTCTTTATAGTAAATTTAGTGATAGAAAGAAGTAGTCTTCAGCAATTATTAGGGACAAATTAAATGTTACTACGGAAATTTGTTTTTCTTTCCTCTGACTGGTTGCTAAAATCAGGTATGGACTAGCAAAGGGCAAAACAAGCCTGGGGAGGGTGGCTGTGTGACTAGAGCAAGTTGCTTAATCTCTCAGTGCCTGGGTTTCCTTATCTGTTAGCACCTACCTCATAAATTTCATAAATTAGTACATGCTATGTACTTAGCACAGTACCCACCAGTATATATAGTAAGAGGCACATAGCAAATAGCCACTGTCATATCCCTTTTCCACACCAGAAATACGAAGACTGTTCATGGGAACAATCACCTAACTCAGGAAGGGTCTTCCTTTTTTTTTTTTTTTAAGCATTAACTATTTTACAAGGATACAGGGCATTGCACATTCTATTTTTTTAAGCTTTTTACTTTATATTGGAAAACAGCCAATTAACAACATTGTGATAGTTTCACCTGAACAGCAAAGGGACTTAACCATACATAAACATGTATCCAGTCTTCCCCAAACTCTCCTCCACTCAGACTGAGAAAAGACCATCTTGACCTGACTAGACTCACGTGACTTCCTTAGCAGTTCAGGGTTCCAGACATGAGATCTGTCTGGATGCAATTAAGGGCAGTTGACAGCCTGGGACTCCTGGGATGTTCTGACTAAGCACATATTCAGTTTTGTGCTGGTTAGAAACATGGAAGGTCTGTGTGGACTTTAAATACAGGAGTTTGTTACCCAGCAACAGACAGAAGTTCTTGAAGAAATTCTGAGTTATCTCACATCTCATTCATGAAGCAGCTTCCTGTTCAGTGGCTATTGACTCTGACCACAGTGAACCCAAGAGCTCATGGTCCTCTGATCCAGAAAAACCCTCACATGAGAACTGATTAGATGGTGAGACACAAAGAAAACTAGTTTTACAACCTACAGAATGGCTGAAGGTCTGTCTCATTGTCTGGGGAGCAGGAAGGGCAGGGCCACTGCCTCTCACTGCCCCCCAACAGGGGCAAGTGTGGGAATGAGCTGCAGAGCCTCTGCTGCTCTGTAGCCCCAGAAAGGGCCGACCTAGCTGGGGCATGCTGATCCTTCATCCCAAGCAGAGACCGTATCTGTCTCCCTGCCTTCCCGGCTTTCCATAGCATGGCCAGGGGACTCACCCAGAAAGCAAGGACAATACAGCAAGTCTAAGATGACGTCCTTTAACTCTTATAGCTATTTTTAGCTCATTAAAATCATCCTTTTTACAGGCAAGGAAACATAGATTTAAAGAAGTAACACCTAAGGTCATAAAGCGGATAAGTGAGACTAAAACTAGGCTGTCTCATTTCAGAGTCCATGCTCTTGACCTCTGTGCTAGACTACCTCCTAAGAACCAACTACAGCTAACATTTGTTTAGCAACTGAACATTCATGAACCTCCAAACCCTCAAGGATCTTATACCATCACTGTTTCTTTACATCGGTAAGGAAATGGACAGAAGGATGTGTAAGCAATTCTCCAAAGTTTATGCAATTAGACAGTGGAGCCAGGATCTGCACCCCAGGCGTTTTGAACCTCAGCAGAATTTACAACTGGAATGCTCAAATGGAACAGGGTGAGCTATGCTGAGCGCCCAGCTTAAGGGGAAAGAGTGCTAAGGCCAAGACCTTCGCCTATTTTTGCCTTTGCTTTGCCTGTCCAGACAACACTTTTACATGGATAGAATTACCCGATGATAACCTGTATCCTGGTTACTGCATTTGTACAGTCTAGATATAGTATAGTGATATGTAGGATTTGTATAACCTGGGAATGTCTTGTCTATTGAAGATGAGTATTGCAGAGCACACCTTGAGATTTAAGCAATATTCTTAAAGTAATAATAGGTCAGGAGTATTCCACTCCACATGGAAATCCTTCCAGCTTTAGTGAACAAGTACTGTCTGTCTACACCAAAGTCTTTGACTGTGTGGTTCACAATAAACTGTGGAAAATTCTGAAAGAGATGGGAATACCAGACCACCTGACCTGCCTCTTGAGAAACCTGTATGCAGGTCAGGAAGCAACAGTTAGAACTGGACATGGAACAACAGACTGGTTCCAAATAAGAAAGGGAGTACATCAAGGCTATATATTGTCACCCTGCTTATTTAACTTATATGCAGAGCACATCATGAGAAACGCTGGGATGAAGCACAAGCTGGACTCAAGATTGCCAGGAGAAATACCAATAACCTCAGATATGCAGATGACACCACCCTTATGGCAGAAAGTGAACAGGAACTAAAGAGCCTCTTGATGAAAGTGAAAGAGGAGAGTGAAAAAGTTGGCTTAAAGCTCAACATTCAGAAAACTAAGATTACAGCATCTGGTCCCAACACTTCATGGCAAATAGTTGGGAAAACAGTGGAAATAGTGGATGACTTTATTTTGGGGGGCTCCAAAATCACTGCAGATGGTGACTGCAGCAATGATATTAAAAGACACTTACTCCTTGGAAGGAAAGTTATGACCAAACTATACAGCATATTAAAAAGCAAAGACATTACTTTGCCAACAAAGGTCCGTCTAGTCAAGGCTATGGTTTTTCCAGTAGTCATATATGGATGTGAGAGTTGGACTATAAAGACAGCTGAGTGCCAAAGAATTGATGCTTTTGAACTGTGGTGTTGGAGAAGACTCTCGAGAGTCCCTTGGACTGCAAGGAGATCCAACCAGTCCATCCTAAAGGAGACCAGTCCTAAATATTCATTGGAAGGACTGATGTTTAAGCTGAAACTCCAATCCTTTGGCCACCTGATGTGAAGAGGTGACTCATTTGAAAAGACCCTAATGCTGGGAAAGATTGAAGGTGGGAGGAGAAGGGGACGACAGAGGATGAGATGGCTGGATGGCATCACTGACTCAATGGACATGAGTTTGAGTAAACTCTGGAAGTTAGTGATGGACAGGGAGGTGTTCTGCAGTCCATGGGGTCACAAAGAGTCAG
This sequence comes from Bubalus bubalis, assembly GCF_019923935.1. NCBI lineage: Eukaryota > Metazoa > Chordata > Mammalia > Artiodactyla > Bovidae > Bubalus > Bubalus bubalis. The sequence goes on from NC_059160.1 coordinate 36,018,264, forward strand.
ACACGACTGAGCAACTGAACTGAACTGAACTGAACTCTCTGTCTAAGATGCTAAGACTCAGAAAGAGATCACAAGATGAGAATCTTCCATCACCCTTGAGGACAAAAGCTCTCTAAATTTTCAAGCTCTCATTCCACTACTGTGATCTAATAACCTACTGCTTACTGTGGATTTCAGAAAATCTGACAGGGAAGAGTAGTTAAATCTATAGGGGATTGCTGAGCATGAGAAAGGAAATAGAAATAACAATCTTGGTTACAGTTGAAGCCCCCAAGCTGGTCTTGAGCCTCTGTAGTGCCTGTCTCATAACACTGCCCGGCATCACCAGTAGGTTTTGTGAGCTCAGCGATGTCTGCAATCACAAGGATCTTAGCATCTAAATGTAAAAGAGAGTTACGGAGATCAGTAACCTCATACTCGTTTCACCACATTTCCCCTCCCTCCCTGGGAAAACTATGTTTTTCAGCTGTAAAACATATCAAGTGTTTCACCAGTTTATCTCTTTAGGCTCAGTTGTAAAGTTTATTTAATGTTATCTCAAGTAACATGGGTGCTCAGGTGTGTCTGTCTCTTTTGCAACCCCATGGACTGTAGCCCACCAGGCTCCACTGTCCATGGGATTTTCCAGGCAAGCATACTGGTGTGGGTTGCCATTTCCTCCTCCAGGGGAATCTTCCTGACCCAGGGATCAAACTCATGCCTCCTATGGCTCCTGCATTGTCAGGCAGATTCTTTATCACTGAGTCACCTAGGAAGCCCTAGTTAATTTATCAATTATCAATTTATAATAAATGTAGAATATACTATTCTCACAAGATAAAACTTTCTCAAAAATATTTTCAGCCCATGAAGTAAAAAGTAATGCAATGCTTTTCTCAACTACATAATAATCAATACTGCCAAATTTTACCTATTTCCAATATTAGAGATATTAAACTTTTAGAAGGTCCATTCATTTTATGGGTGAATGGATGCATTAACTAATTTTTAAAATATTTACTTAATGCCAGGCATGGTATTAGGCACTGGGGCTATCCAGATTAATTAAGCAAAACCCAATAGCCTACCTGGTCAATATAATCAGTATAACTTCATGAGCAGCAACAAGAAAAGTAAGTCCATTGGAAGTATTCTAAGTGAGGACATTTGAGGAAAATTCCAAAATAGAATTTAGGAGACATTGTCTTTGTCCTATTCTGGTGCAATTACTTTGTTGTCTGTGAACCAGAGAGCACACATTCTCCCACTGTGAGAAGAAAGGGGTGACAAGCACTTCAAACCAACTACGTGTTTTTTGGGCAGAACCCATCAATGGTAAGACAAAACATTTGCAGTTTATTGTAAACCTAGATCCAAACTGAAGGAAAAAGATGCCTGAAATATAACCTTGAATTCTTGATAACAGTGCTTTGGAGCTTGACAGATGTAAAGATGAGCAATTCAGGAGTTTCTTGGCAGTCCAGTGGTTAGGATTCCACACTTTCATTGCCAAGGGAAGGGTTCAATCCCTGGTTGAGGAAGTAAGATCCCACAAGCCACATGACACCATCAGAAAAAAAAAAAGTTCCCAGGATTAAGAATCACTTACTACTATATATAAAATAGATAACCAACAAAGACCTACTGTAAAGCACAGAGAACTATGCTCAACATTCTGTAATGACCTATATGGGAAAAGACTCTGAAAAATAATGAATTAATGTATAACTGAATCATTTTGTTGTACACCTGAAACTAACACACATTGTAAATTAACTACGCCTGCGTGCTAAGTCACTTCAATTGTGTCTGACTCTTGTGATCCTATGGACTGTAGCCCACCAGGCTCCCCTTTCCACGGGATTCTCCAGGCAAGAATACTGGAGTGGTTTGCCATGCCCTCCTCCAGGGGATCTTCCCAACCCAGAGACTGATCCTGTGTCTATGGCATTGCAGTCAGATTCTTTACCACTGAGCCACCAGGGAAGCCCAAGTGTATGTGTGTGTGTGTGTGTGTGTGCATGTGCGCGCATGTGTCAGTTGCTCAGTCGTGTCCAACTCTTTTCGACCCACGGACTGTAGCCCGCCAGGCTCTTTTGTCCATGGGATTTCCCAGGCAAGAATACTGGAGTGGGTTGCCATTTCCTTCTCCAGGAGGTCTTCCTGACCCAGGGATTGAACCTGGGTCTCCTGCATTGCAGACAGACTCTTTACCATAAATCAACTATTTTCCAATAAAATTGAAAACATAATAAAGATGAGCAATTCACCTTTACCTCTGCCAAAATATCTATTCCCAACAACCAGAAAGAAAAATGACTAAAACCACAAATGTGGGGAAGGGAGCTGGGTATTAAACTTCCAGATGTCTTGCAGGCTGATGCTAAATCCTGTGAGGAGAGCCAGCGCATCTCGACCCTTACCACAGCCAACTGTCCAGGAAAGGAGTCCTAGTCTCCACAGGCAAGTGGAGAGTTTACTGACATGACAAGCCAACTCCACAGCTTGACATCCAGTCCTTTGAAATTGGACAATCTGGGTTCAAGCCAGGTCAGCTGTAGAAAGGTAGGCCTTCATCCACAGAGGCCACACAGTGAGGGAGATCCAACCACCATTCTGCTGAGTTGGGCTGGGTAGGAGGACAGTGGCCAGAGCACCTAATTTCTCACTGTCATGAATTTCTCAGGACTCTAGAACTAGAATGGAGTTGATAAATACAGATATATCATCCTTATTTCTCTAGAGACAGATGCTATTTAAGTTAGGTAGACATACATGAAATGGCTAATATTTATCTATTTGAAAATGTATTTAAGGGAATGTGTATTTAAGGATCCCCTTTTGTTCTTAATTTGGGTTGTGAATTTCGAGTTAAGAAAATCTGCTCATCACATAGTGTCAGTGGGTACTTGATGTCCACATGACTTACAAGTGGTGATGTTGACCTTGATCTCTGAGTGAAGGTGGTACTTTCCAGGGTTCTTCACTATAAATCACTACTTTTTCTTTCCATACTAACTTTGGATGTAATCCCAGTCTACACTTAAGCGGGATGTTTTGTTTACTATTTATTTTGAAAACACTTCAAACTTCCGGAAAAGTTAACAAAAATAGTGTGATGAATTCCCAAATGTGCTTCATCTAGTTTCTCCCCGAGAAACATGCTTTATCAGTCTCTCTCACTCCCTTTACACATCTACGTATTAATACTATTTGTATTGTTATTGTTTCGACTAAACCATTTCTGGAAAAGGCAATGGCACCCCACTCCAGTACTCTTGCCTGGAAAATCCCATGGACAGAGGAGCCTGGTGGGCTGCAGTCCATGGAGTCGCTAAGAGTCGGACACGACTGAACGACTTCACTTTCACTTTTCACTTTCCTGCACTGGAGAAGGAAATGGCAACCCACTCCAGTGTTCTTGCCTGGAGAATCTCAGGGACGGGGAGCCTGGTGAGCTGCCATCTCTGGGGTCGCACAGAGTCGGACACGACTGACGCGACTTAGCAGCAGCAGCAAACCATTTCAGAGTAAGTTGTAGACAGCTTTGTCCCAAATACTTCCACATGTCTATCCCAAGAATAAGGAGTTCTTTCATAGCCACACTACAGTGATCAATTCCTGGAAATTTTACATAAATGCAATATTATCATCAAATACTGTATAGTTCAGCATTTCTGCTTTTCTCTATGATGGAGGATCTGGTACTAACCTTCTCACCTTAACTATAAAATTAGACAAAATGTCTAAGGCAAGTGTTTTCAGACATTGGAGAAGCAACAACACAGGGTAGAGCAGGCAGAGAATCAACCCCTGAAGTCAGGGAAACCTAAGAAGGAAGCCTTATGACTCCCGGCTGTCTGCCTGGGGAAATTCGCCTGCTTGCAGTGTAGTGATCTGGAATCCAAGCCGAGAGCAGCGGTCCCTCTGAGCTGAGGAGGAGGGGATGGGGCCTTGGGCAGCTGAAGCCCTGGAATCTGCATGGCAGGGCCTCAGGCAGGAGCTGTGCAGTTTATATAAATACCATCATGAGTTCACACTGATCCTTCTAACTCTAATCTAGGATCACAAGGCTTTCCCTAGTCTTCTAGTCCATACTTCTGGCACTCTTTTAGAAACCCAGAGCAGACTGGTAAGGTAAGTCACCATTCTCATTGTCAAGTCTCTCAGCTGAAGAAAAGCTTGCCAGGGGTGACGTGACAGAAGAAGGGACCGGGAGTAGCCATCACTTGCGTGAACCCCTGAGGACAAGTGATAGAAAACACAAAAAGTGATGGATCTGGGGACAGACGGGGCCCCAAACATAAGCAGAAATTTAGAAGTTACACAGTAGCATGTCTACCTTCTAGAGTGTCAGTTAGATATTACTAAACTGAAATTTCGAGTTATTTAGGGGTAGTATATTTTTTATTTACCTCAATAATTATTTCACCGCAGTGTCTTCATTTCTGAACTCTTTCTTTTGATTCATTTCTCTGTTCTCTAAGTGTCGATCTTTCAGTAATTTTTTGCTGAAAAAAGGGTTCATGGATTTGGTTTCCCTTGATTCAATGATTTTAGTCTGAGTTGTGTTTTGTAATGACCTTGGCTGCTGCTGCTGTCACTTCAGTCGTGTCCGACTCTGTGTGACCCCACAGACAGCAGCCCACCAGGCTCCCCCGTCCCTGGGATTCTCCAGGCAAGAACACTGGAGTGGGTTGCCATTTCCTTCTCCAATGCATGAAAGTGAAAAGTGAAAGTGAAGTCGCTCAGTCGTGTCCGACTCTTAGCGACCCCATGGACTGCAGCCTACCAGGCTCCTCCGTCCATGGTGTTTTCCAGGCAAGAGTACTGGAGTGGGGTGCCATCGCCTTCTCCAATGACCTTGGCAGCTTCTGAAAAACTGCTGGCTTCTGGTCATCCTCTTGGACCAATTCAATCAAATTCTCTGAGCATATAATCCATGCAACAGAGGTTTTTAAGAAATTCCTCAAGTGGTTCTAATTTGCAAACAAATACTTCCAATTTCAAAAAAATTACATAAATAGGCTTTCTTAGGAAAAAGAAAAACAAAGAACCAAAGAAAATTGCAAGCAAAGTTCAAAGCAGCAGCCTAGGAGTCACCTGAAAATCTGGTCAAGCACAGATTCTGATTCAACAGCTATGAAACGGCAACTGAAATCCTGCATCTCTAATAAGGTTCCGCCAACAGCAATGCTGCTGGTTCACGTACCACACTTCTGGGTAACAACGCTACGCCTCTGTCCTCTGCAGCGAATGTTGCTGTGGAGGAATCTGGAGCTACCTGAACTTTTCCTCTTTTTCCCCTTTTGGGTAGCTTGATTCTTATTCCTGGATATTGATAAGATTATCTTCTTTGAAATTCAGATTTAGGTTATGGGTATTAACAAAGAACAGAATGTCCCACTTTGATATGACATTTGCTTCTAAATTTTTTTTTTTGGTGCCCAAATGCGTAACAGTTTCAGCTCTTGCTGAAGACGGTCCATAGGATAGGCATGCTACCTGGCCTGCAGAGTGGCTGAAACTCCTGTCTCCTCTTTTGCACATTCATTCTTAAAATAAAATGCCATCACTTGAGGGCACTGGAGTGAGTCTGTTCCTTGCAACCAAAAGAAATTAATTAAAACATTAGAAATCATATATTAAAAAATACACAATATGAAAATCAAGATTGCACAGAAAGCTGTGTCAAAAAAACATGAATGTAAAAAAAAAAATGTACTTATAGTGATGGCTGGCAGTGGGGGACAGATATTTTCTTAATTTCAATGTGCTTCTTACAAAAAAAATTATTTGAACTAGACTAATTGACAGACAATAAATAAGAGAAAATGTAGAAAATTACAGAGCCAAAAAGGAAGGGAAGAGAGAATACAGATTAAAATGTGATCCTAAAAGATTCTGGAAGACTTAAAACCAATTAAAAGTGGAAAACTGAGAAATAAGAAACTCTTCAAGGAATAACAAGGTGAAATCTTAAACCAGGAGAATTATAAAAATTTACAAAACCGAAATACAACATGGACTATAAAATAAGCTGAATATAGATGAGAACAAAAAAGTAAAATTTGCAAGGATACTAGAAGGTTAAAGGAGAAGGCAATGGCACCCCACTGCAGTACTCTTGCCTGGAAAATCCCATGGACGGCTGCAGTCCATGGGGTCGCTGAGGGTTGGACACAACTGAGCGACTTCACTTTCACTTTTCACTTTCATGCATTGAGAAGGAAATGGCAACCCACTCCAGTGTTCTTGCCTGGAGAATCCCAGGGACGGGGTAGCCTGGTGGGCTGCCGTTTATGGGGTCGCACAGAGTCGGACACGACTGAAGTGACTTAGCAGTAGAAGGTTAAAATAACTATTAAAATTAACATAAGAATGAAAGTTAATTATGAAATAATTTTAAACAGATGAAAATCAACATTAAAAAAGGTTGAAGGTGAACAGGGTAATAAGGAAGATATAAAATAGAATATGAGAATAGGATTAAAGATAAATATAATTTATACAGACTTTAAAATACCATCAAAATATATTTTTTAAAGGTTTAAAAGTTGGAGGAAAAGAGAATAGAAAAATGTCTCAAAACATACAAGAAGTAAGAAAGCTTAGTGCTTTTATAGTCTTTCTCCAGGGGACAATCTGGTAACTCAGCAGTGGTGTCCTTAGGTGGAACCCAAGGGGACAGAGAGCAATGTGACACTTTGGACATGGAGGCTTCCCCATTGCTCTCCTCAGCAAGTGCCAGAAGCCAGCCTCACCAGCAGTAATCAGAGAAGACAAATAGGAGGTATTAATACAGCAGACTCACAGCTGGACGGCACCGCCCTGACCCAGGAGGAACTCCCTAGCCTGCCAGCCACATTTGGGCCTGGATTATCTCCTCCAAATTTAGCCCACACTCAAGAGTCAGGGGAAACTACTGTCTCTACATCAATACCCATGAAGCATCAGGTGTCAACAGTTGTCTTACGTATCTAGACAATTTTTTAGGAACTGGGCTGTAGCCCCCAGATTTTAAAAAGAAAGCGGGGGAGGGGGGTTACGTTTTACTCTCCATTATTCTTGCCTGGAGAATTCCGTGGACAGAGGAGCCTGGCAGGCTGTGGTCCGTGGGGTTGCAAAGAGTCGGACACGACTGAGAGACTAACACTTTCACACTTTATTTGATAAATGTTTATTAGGCATTTTGCCTGTCCCTGACAGTGTACTAGACTCCAGGAATACAACGATGAATGAATGACAGAACTCCTTTAACGGAAATCTGGACTCACCGTGTGGAAAGGAGAGTGGTGGTTTAACAGTCATCAGTGACACAAATCGAAGGGCTGGCTCTGAACAGAAGGGTGACTTTTTCCTCTGTAGTGGCAGGAAGGAAAACGAGGGTGTGGAAGGAGGTAGGTAGGAAGGGTGAGAGCTGGGGAGATGATGCCTTATGATATGAAGTAGGAGTTTCCCAAGACTGGGAAGATTCGCAGAGGACTTGAGGTAAGTGGGACAAAGGTCTGAGACAGAGGGTCATTAAGGAAATATGAGAAGGAGCTAAGGACAAGTCAACAGTCACAGCAGCGAGGGCCAAGAGAGGCTGGAGATGGTGTCAATCTGAGCGGGAGCAATGTTTGGGTGTGGAAGACACACCCAGTTAATTACAACACAATGTGAACAATCCCAGGGTGACAGGGTAATTTATTGAGACATTATCGATGTTCTCATTGCATTTTTCCCTTCACCCATTTTTAAGAATAACGTCAGGGCTACTTGTATCAGGGAAGTTTGGGGTTAAATGCTTGAAGAAAACCTCTCATCATGCCTTCCTCCCACCCCACTGCCACCCTCCTTTAAAGCAGACGTCTCAGAGTGACTTCCCCAGGCTAATACTTTTGACAGACATGCTTCATTTATAAGGAATAGTGTTTTGAGGTTTTTAAAAATAGTCGCCAACATTCTGGGAGTAGATTTCACATTAAAATCTAGACTTCAGATTCTCCTGGAAAAGTCCAGTGACCTGGAAGTCCTGGGCGACCTTTTCACCTGGCTACAATTAGTTGGAGTAATGTCTGCCTCTCTTACGGGGGTACAACCTCCAGTTCACTGTGACCCCTGTCATTCTCTATGGTCTTATTCTCAGCCAACATCACTCATTTAAATTAACTGCCTGGCTCCTATAACCCTCTCCAAAGTTGGAGATTGCCTTAGGACTACTCCTAAGACATTGGGGTCACAGGTCTACAGTTCTTTTGATGTGGCAAAGGCCCAAGTGGGAATGGGGACTCAGTGCCCCTAAGGTCTGGATCCCCAGCCTCAGCAAAGACTATACCGACAGTGGCAGTCTTAGACACTGACAAGTATCTCAGACAGTACGAGTGTGAAGAGAACCTTTCTTTGTTATCCTGGAGTCCCAAGTCCTTGTGAAATCCTAAGGAGGGTGGAAGCAGGACGGCCCACAGTGACGGAGATTTCTTCCCACCAGCCCTTGGGGAGGTGGCTTGAAGTTAGACTTAATGAGAGAAATAAGGACATCATTTCTTGCACACACATGCTTGTGCAGTGAGAGTTTAAACAGCCAAAAGTGGAGATTTAAAGAAAGGGCTAAGAGAACACAAAGCAAAGGAATGGGTGAGGTTCCCTTTTGATTCAGACAGTTCTGGAAGTTTTGACAGAGGAGATGTAATTTGGGCTGAGTTTTGACACATGAGTAGGAGACTTCCAAATACGGTTATCTCACCCAAACATTTGAGAGTACAAAGCATATTAAGGAACTTGTGATAGTTCAGTGCAACTAGGGCAATTGATGCCCATTGTCTGGTTGGGGGCAATAGGAGAAGGGGCAGAGTCAAGGGAAGTGAAACTAGAAGGGAAATTGAAGTTTTCATGACTTCTTCATGTAATGGGTTGTCTCTAACTATTCTTTAGTGCGCTGTTGATATTGAAAGTTAACTGAGCTGGCAGTGCGGTCAATGCATGGGAAAGAAAGACTGGAAAAAGGTCACTGAGCAGGTTCTTGCAATAATCCAGGTGTGAGACAATAATACTTGGAACTAGGACAATGATTGTGGAAATGGAGAGGAGAGTTTGGATTTCATCAGCCATTTATTGAGTGCTTACTGTATGCCAGGCATTGTGCTAGATGCTGAGCATACACTGACAAATACTGACTGGCTCTCCCCATGAAGAAGCTCATTGCCTAAGGGACAAAGGTTATCACATCTGGCAAAGCCAATGAAGAACAGAAGCACTGGGGACCTTCAGGTCCTATGTACTGTAAATTCTATCATGGGTTGAAGTCTGAGGGTCGCACTCTCTTCCACGCAGGCTCAGTAGCCATCTGACAACTGAGATAGAATCTTTGAAATGTACGTCTACAGGTTGCCTCAGGGGATGGGAAAATGCTCAGTCTAATTTTTAATTTCAAAGCAGGTATTTCAGTTTAGTGAACAATTTCTTTTAACCATAACTTGTAATCATTTGGACTAAGATGGAAATTATATTAATTCTATTGTTAGGGGAAATCTATTAACGCTTAAATACCATATCTATAATGTTATTGCGACAATAAAATTCAATCAGCCTCCAAATCACTCCCAAGTCGTTTCCCATTTGCAGGTATCAGGCGTTAACTGCCTTTGACTCCACTTGCTGGTGGCTCTGTGTCACCCAGGTGCTCAATAAGTGTTGAGGAAATGAACTTTAACATGCAAAGGTTGCTTTGAGAGGCCGTGTTCTGTTGTCTTTAGTGAGGTAATCAAGCTGAAATGCTTGCCAGAGACATTCATTCATTCATCCAGCAAATGTTTATCTAAGATTAATACGTGTTTAGTAAAAAAATAAAATAAAAGGCAAATAGGACTTTCCTGGTGGCACAGTGGATAAGAATCCACTTGCCAACGCAAGGGACTCTAGTAGATACCTGGTCTGGGCGGATTCCACGCTGCCGAAGGACAAAGCCCCTGCACTCCACAACTACTGAAGCCTGTGTGTCCTAGGGCCAGCAAGCCGCAACTACTGAGCCTATGTGCTGCAACACTGAAGCCTGTGCACCTAGAGCCCAGTGATCTAGGAGAAGCCATCACAGTAAGAAGGCCATGCAGCACAATGACGAGTAGCCCTGATCACTGCAACTAAAGAAAGCCGGCTCGCAGCATCAACCAGCGCAGATAAATATTTATGTATTTATTGCCAGGTACCATTGGAGAAGGCAATGGCAACCCACTCCAGTACTCTCGCCTGGAAAATCCCATGGATGGAGGAGCCTGGTAGGCTGCAGTCCATGGGGTCGCTAAGAGTCGGACACAACTGAGCGACTTCACTTTCCCTTTTCACTTTCCTGCATTGGAGAAGGAAATGGCAACCCACTCCAGTGTTCTTGCCTTGAGAATCCCAGGGACCGGGGAGCCTGGTGGGCTGCCGCCTATGGAGTCGCACAGAGTCGGACACGACTGAAGTGACTTAGCAGCAAGCAGCAGGTACCATTCGGTAGTCATTCCAATAAATTATTGCCAGATACCATTCTTGGCATTAGGCAAAGAGCTGCAAACAAAATAAAGTTCATGTTCATCCCAATGAGACAAGCAATGAACAAATTATATGTCTGTGTATTCATACAAATCCATACATACATGATGTCTGGGTGATTCCTGCTATGAAGAAAAAAGAGCAAAAATAAAATGATAGATAAGTGGCATTTTATATATTGCCTACAGGCTGCTCAGGGGGAACCTCTCTGAAGAAGCTGGCATTTGAGCAAAGACCTAAAAAAACGTGGGGGTGCGGTTGGAGTCAACTATCCCCCTTCTGGGGATTGAGTGTTGCAGGCAGATGGATAAGCCAGTGCACACATTCTGGGAAAAGATCAAGCTTGTCCTGTTGGAAGAGCAGCAGGGAGGCTAGTAGGCTCCAAGAGGTGAGGGAAGGGAGAGGGGAGGGGAATTGATGCCTTTTGCCTGGTATCTTCCTAAGTACCAACTGAAAAAAATCCAGTGCAGTGAGAGATATGATCTCTAGAGGCCATAAATAATAATTGGTTGGCAAATGCCTGGAAACTTGCAAGGCTTCATTGCAAGTTTTGAGCACCATGATGGGTGATGCATGTCTCTATGAGTCACTGCTATATAGCCAATGCTTGGCATATAATTAAGAGCTTGATAGATATTTGTTGACTGAATGTTCAAAATCTACCTTTGCTTTTTCAACTTTCAGAGTATTACTGATAACTAAGCTGTCTCCTACAAACACTTTGGGTGGTACAGAAGTGTTATTCAAATTCAACCTGCAAGACATTGCGCATACATATCATTAGGAGGCAAACAACCATGAATTCGTTTTGTGAATGTCTGTTTGCTCACAGCAGTCTGCCTCCAGGGTGGCACTCAGTGTGCCCTTTACTCTGGAGAGTTCACAACCACTCTAGCACGTCTTAGCAAATACTGGCACCTGACTTATCCAAATATTATTGGCAACCCCCGAGCTCACTTTCCATCACATGACCCGAACCAAATCTGCAAAGGGGTAGTGAGGCTTCTCTATCTTTGTAGCACTGCCGTGTGCACCCGCTTGGCCAAAGGGCCTCAACGAACTCCACATTCCTTCAGAGGAATTACTCACTTTAGATCCTTTATAAACATGCACGTTTCCAGACGTGTTACAAAATCAAGTTACTGAGATCACTTCAAAAAGCCGAAGGGTGAGACTTGCTCATTTTTCCTAACAGAAAGCGTTTCTAAGTAATTTTTGAAAATATAACATAAAACCCATCCCCCAGCCCCTGAATAATTTCCTCCACTTTACTGCACCCGCAGAATCCTTTAGGGCCATAGAATCACTCCTTTTACTTTACACCTTGCCTGGAAAGTCCCAATATATTTATCACAAATAAATCCCCTACTGATTAATTAATGAGAATTCAATTTGCAAAACTGAGACCAATGAAAGATGCTCCCCACAAACTCCGGCCCCCCCCTCAACCTTGCCCCCTGCCACTGCCAGAGGTTTCTCCAACAGGACGTGCCCAGGTCAGGCCAGGGTCTGGCCCGCGTCCCGGCGCCGCCGGGTGTGTCACAGGGTGTTACCCCCACCCCCTAGCTTGTCACTTCCCCCGGCTGCGGCCAGTCCAGGCATGAAGTTCCCGCCCCCAGGCCCTCCGGGGCGGCTGTCGACCTTCCTCTAACCCGCGCCCGGCAGGGCTGCTCGGAAACTGCTGTGTCAGAATGGTTCGAGGAGCGCGGAGTCACAGCCAGCTTTAATTCGGGAGGAATGACTACCGCGGGCCGGCCCGCTAGGACTCGGAGAAGCAGGGTGCGGCGCAGCTGTCGGGAGGGCGCGTCCCCGTCCCCGCCCGACCGCCTCGCCCAACCCTCTGCTCAGCCCTCCGCCGGACCGCCCTCCAGTCCACCCCAGCAACCCGCCGGCTCCCTCGAGTCCGTTTCTTCTGGGGGTAGGGAGGGAGCAGGAACGGGGTCCAGCGCGCACGCGCAGAAGGCAGCGCGCCGGAGTCTCCAGGTCCCCGCCCCGCCCCCTCTCACGTGCCGCACAGCGTGCGCCGCGGCATGTGCGGGTGCACGTGACAGCGCCGCGTCCGGCCCAGGCTCCCTCACCCGGCTCGGCTGTACTTTGAACCCGGGCGTGGGAGGGGGGAGAGAAGGGGGGGGGGGGGGCCCGGAGGAAGGAAAGCCGGGCGGGGACGGGAGGGGGAGACAGGCCTCCGGGAGAATGATATCATCGGCCGATTTATCGCTAGGCAACCTAAGAATGCGTCTCTCTTTCCAATCCTAGAGCTCCTTGAAGATCTGCCGGCTGATGACATTATTCCCCTCTTGCTTTAACTCCCCCCACCACGCCGCGCTCGAACGGCGATTTCAGAACTAGAGTTGGTTTTCCAGTTTTTAAATGAGTACGTTTCCAACACAGAGCTCAGAAATAGGTCCTTTATCGCGCCCACTTGTATCTGCAGAGCTCGCCAGGGTGCGGGTGGCTAGTCGGGTTTCTTCACCAGTTTGGTCTCATGCGGACCACACAGCTACTTGATAGCTGTGCAGATAAGCCCCGTTAAGACACAAATATACTCGAAAACAAAACTCCGCTTAAACCACCGAAAGAGAAGCCGGTGTCTTTAAAACCCCCTGTCAGAGGGAATTTTATAATTACTCGAAGTAACTGAGGTCTTCAGAAATTTAATCCAAACTGCAGTCCCCCTGTCAAAACTAGCTTTTGAAGCACTGCTTGAACCTGTAAAGCCGCATGTGAAAGCTAAGTTTTACAGAGTTACGTGATGGATACTCAGCATTTGATAGTGTATATACACGTGCATACCCGTATTTAAGAGACTTCAAATTGAAACCGTAAAGTTGTGAAGTGAAGTGAAAGTCGCTCAGTCGTGTCTGACACTTTGTGACCCCATGGACTATAAAGTCCATGGAATTCTCCAGGCCAGAATACTGGAGTGGGTAGCCTTTTCCTTCTCCAGGGGGTTTTCCCAACGCAGGGATCGATCCCAGGTCTCCCGGCATTGCAGGCGGATTCTTTACCAGCTGAGCCACAAGGGAAGCCTTGTAAAGTTGACAACACCCTAAAAATACCCCATATAAAAACTGTAGCAAATCACCCTCTTTTCTACTTCCTCAATTCTAAAGATTCTCTCGGTCCAGATGCTTGGCTTAACTTGATCCCTTCTATCATGGAGAAACTTTAGAATCTCTAGGTACAGAGGGGTAGAGACAGAGGTGGTAAACTCACCAGATTATGTCGGGACTTCTAAACCAAGGAGGAAACCTTTCTGGATGTCTCCAAAGTGAGTAGACAGCAAAACTGTATGGTTCTATGTAGGGTATGTTGAAAATTGTTTTTCCAGAATTTCGCCATCATAATTATCGCATACTCTTATGACATAATTTGAAAAGGCTATCACCGTGCTAATCTTCCCTTGTTCACCAAAAACATATAGTCTGCTTCTTATGACCTCAAATGGACTGGCTTACCTCATTTAAAGAGAAAACCTCAGCCTATCGCCTCCTAATTACTATACTATAGGCTAATGGTATACAGAACAGTGGATTTAAAACCAAAAAATCTGGTTCTAGTCTTGGTTCTGCCACTTACTGAGCTATCTGACCTCGGATTTGTTGGCTGCTTCAGTTTTGTCCCACAGGTTTGGAAAAACAGGCTTTAGGATTCTTGTTTCCCTCTAGGGCTCCTTTCTCTTATTTCCCCTTTGGGTACTGAGTGGAGAACATGGATCATCATGCCCCCCTGTAGGGGAAGAAGTCATCCTTAGTTTCTTTTTAAGATGGATGGGTGAGGTGAGACTGAGATGCTTGCCAGGTACTATTTTTTCCCCCTCTACTTCATTAGATATTATCAAGTTATAAATACTATTCTTTGCAGTAGGAAATATCATGACCCTGCCTCAATCCCTCCGAATGGCCCAGATCCTCAGGAGATGATGGTGAGAGTCAGTATGACAGTCAAGTTAGAAAGAGACTTAAGTTAGGAAGTACTTACTCAGACCTCAAGTCAGATATAACCAATTAAACAATCCTTGTCCTTGGCACAGGACCAGACGGCGCCAGAGCCTTCTCTTTGGAGATGGACTTACTCTCCTATTGTTTCTGTAAAATCCAGCTACTTCTTAAGGTCTTCTCTGGTCCACCCAAATGAAGTTAGCAACCTTCACCTGCAAGTATTATAATCATGGCTACAGAGCACTTACTATGTTGCATCGTAATTTATTTTAGTGTAGGTCTGTCACCCCTAGTAGACTTTGAGATCCTGAGATCATTAATCTTTAATTTTCCAGCTCTTACCACAGCACCTGACACACAGTAGGAGAAAACAAATACCCGGAACCCCATGTCCACTATTTCTTGAATATGTAGGCTCAAGGAAAAAGGAGTCTGTTGCAATCCACACACAAGGAGTCTAGAACCTCTCAAGGCTCTCCAGTGGGCATGTAGGGCCTACATGTCTTCCCTGTCAGTTCCCAGAGTGCTTTAGCTGGACCTGCCAACCAAGATATCCAAAACCCAGAGGCAGAGGAGATGGTACACCAGAATCAGGGTCCAGAGTCATCCATGAATCAATATGCAGGATCAGTTTTCACTGAAGGCCATTGGTCCCCTATTCCTATCAACCTGAGAGAAAGAGTATTCATCAAATCAAATAATTGGCTTCTGGCATTGGAATTTATTTTGTAGTAACTGTAAAATAAAACCATTTTTATGTAATAAAATGATTAAATATATAAAGTGTTTGAAGGCTTTTGCATAAGTGTTTCTGATATGGAATATTGCTGAGAATGTGAAAGTTAAAGGAAGAAAATAAATTGGTAAGATCAACATGTCATTGATTCTACAAGTTCACAGAATTTAGAGAAGTGCCCCTCAGGTACTCTGTTAGAATGTATTTATTCTCATTTTATATGCGTTTCAAAGGGTGTGGTTTTGGTTAAATGGTTTCCCAGGCCACAGTAATTCAGAAGTAGCAAATTAGATAAGACTTGGAGGCAGAGGCTCTGACACATCAAGAAGTGAAGCTGGTAGCCTGACCCTGAGTAAAGAGACTGAAAAACCTATAAAAAAGCAGATATAAGGACTCAAAAAGGAATTTAGTGCAGGTGCCAGTCTTCCCAGATGATATTCGTAGTGCAAAAGTGATGTTTATAATGATGACCCTGAATTATTGATAAAGGTTAACTACAGATAAGGTATTTCTAAGATACGTGTAACATATTTTATTAAGCTTTTCACTGACATACTAAAGAAAAAATGAAGAAAAGATAGACAGTGTTGGCACCTGAACACAGAAGCTTCTGTTTCCTCAATCATTGTTTCATGGGGCACATATCATTCCCTGAAGTCACATAAATTGGACATCACTTAGTTCAAGATTTTAAACCATCAACTTTTATAAAGGTTTAGTTTTACATTTGTTCAGAGTTTTCAATATGGAATCACTGAACAAGTGCAAGAAACCTAATTTTAAGACAAATGTCCAATTCCTTTCCTGGAGCATTTTTTTTTTAAGTACATGCTGCACATGTTTTTTTAGTATAAATCCCATCCTAATCATAGAAAATATGTGATAATTTTCCATGTCAATCTCCTGTTAAATTCTATGAAAAACTGGAACTTACACTGGGCTTAAGCATGCACTGTATGGGGAGTTACGCATCCTCATGGGGGTTTCCCTGGTGACCCTAGTGGTAAAGAATCCACCTCCCAATGCAGGCAATGCAAGAGATGTGGGTTCGATCCCTGGGTCAAGAAGATCCTCTGGAAAAGGAAATGGCAACCCACTCCAGTATTCTTGCTGGGAGAATCCCATGGACAGAGGAGCTTGGTGGGCTACAGTCCATGGGGTCACAAAGAATCGGACATGACTGAAGTGACTTCACACACATATGCACTGTATACCCATTTGGACTTATTTAAAACAGCACAGTTAGAACAATGGGTGGGCCTAAAGACTGATCTGAGGGTCTAATAGGTTAAGAATTTTTGTTGAATGAAAAACATCAGATTGCTCTCTGAAGTAAAACACTATTATCACAATAATATAGCCAACTTTTGGCATTACAATGGGCTTAATTTGCTCATGAGGGCTCTGTTCATTTCTGTCTAAAGTAAAAAGTCCTGCCTAGTCTGTACAGCCTTGTCTTCTCAGAATCTCTACTGGAGTTCACCTCCCATGAAGAGGTTCAGAATTGACCTGTGATATGGGCAGGAACAGCCTGAGGCTTGACATATTTTTGAACAAACCTCAGGTAATGGGCAATAACAAAAGTTGTGGACTGTATGGTTAGTAACAGAGAAGAAAATGAGAAATAGTTTTCACAATGCTAGAAACTAAAATTCCAGCCATACTTTCGAGAGCTATTAAAATATAGTTCCTAGTGCCTTATAAATGTGCTTAGTCCTTTGGGGTGGGAAAGGATTTTTATCAGTTCAATATGAACTTTGCTAAGAGCTCTGTGTATGTAAAATTAATTGATATAATACTATATGTGTAAAAACATTATTGACCCAAGATTCATATTTGTCATATATTGAAAAATCACATATACTACAAAGGATCTAGGCTAAACTTCACAGCAATAGGTATAGAATCCTCTTCAGCAAATTATGACGACTTGTCTTTTGGTTCATTAAAATAAATCAATGACTAAAATAACATTTTTCAGATGCAGTACCGATAATATTATTTTGCAACTCTATCCTCAGCAGCTTTATCATATTACCATGCTAGTATAAAGGCATTTGAAATAAAAATCTAATCTCTAAAATCTGATCCAACCCTAAGGTTTTTTATTACACCAAAACTATACAAATGCTAAAACATTTTATTATCCTGACTTACTTTGCATCTCTTTTGGCTATAAAACAGATTATTACATGTCATTAACATGTAGCTCGAAGTATTCAAAATGCTATTTTTTCCTTTATTTTGGTTTACAGAATGTTTTTTTAAAGTTCAGTAAGTTAAAATGCTCAAAAATCCTACATAGTTTTGCAATGTTAATATTTGTTTCCTTTGTTCCTGTGGCTTATTTGAATGCTGCCCAATCAAATTTGGTTTATTTGGTTCAAGATGCTGCAATGGGAAGGAGATCACTGACTGGGGAATACAACAGATCTGGCCTCTAGTGCTCGCTCTAGGTAGCTGTGCAACCTTGGGCAGGTATCTGATCTCTCTGGGCTTCATTTCTATTTAAAATGCAGGGGGCTGGACAGCTGTTCTCTGAGCTTCCTTCCGGCTCCACTTTCTATGACTTGCAGTTTGGTTGCCATAAAGTCAGCAGAGGGAGCACTTTTTCTACATCTCATAAATGTTGACTATTATTTTCAATACCTCTAAGAAATCAAGGGGTTTGTGAACATTAGTGAAACTAGATATTGACAATCCTTCACACAGTTGGTATCAAATCCAAATCAGATTATAAACTTGAGAAAAGTCTAGAAATCTCTCTTACTTAAATTCCATAATAAAGTCCCACAAGAGACTTACTTTATAAAGCTTAAGAAGCTAAAATATACCGAGAAATTAGCCACTCCTAAGTGGTACAGTATTTATATAGGACCCAGTGAAAGAGAAACACTAGGCCATATAGCAGAGGCTATCTGGTGTCAAAGATGAACAGGGAAACACACCTCAATCATGAAAGCATTAGAAAACTGGGTGTGACATAAACAAACTAGGTGAGTGATTGATAGGTTTTTCTTTTGCACTTTTCATGTAGATACATTGGGAACAAGCAAGTAGATACAGCTAGAACCTGGAGGCTTGCAAGACATTTGAAATGTGTGATATCAAGCCACAGACAAAGTTGGGTATCTGAGAACCTAAATGACCTTCATCCCTGTATTCCTAGATATCTTACAACTAATCGAGCATCCCTTATGCCTTTTTAATTATTAGACGATCTCATAGCATACATATATTAAAGTTTTTATTCCTTAGTAAGAATTTTAAAATCACAAAATAGCGTGGCAATATTTATTTTCGGTAATAGAATTTATGGAGTGTTGAAAATACTAGAATATAAAGATGATTTCTAGTTTATCTTCACATACTAAACTTTTCTAAACCAAATGGTTTCTTGCAGACAGTATTTATTTTTTTTAATAATTTAAGACAGCATAAGCTTGTACCAAGCATAAGCATTGTAACAAAAGTGCAACTTTTCAGCAAGTCCTCCCCCAAAGATATTTTAACTCAAAATATCATTAGCACTTATTTTCTCCCTACAAAAATAGCATGTCAGACATCATTAATTGGATGTATTAACAACTATGTACATAAGAGCCACCTTGTAGGCTAAGAGTTTAACGTTGTTTAAACACAGCGTTTGAGGCAAACAGTAGCAACAGCAGCAGCAAATGCACCAAACGGACTGAACGACCCAGATATTTTCTTCACTCATAGTCAGACTGTTGTGTCTCACCCCTTACATAACATTCAAGTGAGATTTCTCACAGTGCTACCTTGGCAACACACTAAAAATATCTAGACAAGGTCTTGGTTTAAGCCTTATTAAAAAAGCTTTCTTTGTGATTATCTAGTATCTGGTTTGGTCTCCAGAAAATACATAGACTTGGGAGATAGGAAGGCCTCACAGGGCTCCATTCCACATGTTTACCGCATTTCCAAAGGAAACTGTCCATTCCTTCCTCCTCCACTTTTGTGAATTAACAGAATATAGGATAAATCAGTTTGGACTTTTTAAAGTTCAGTGCACATTCTGTTTTTTTTTTAACAGGAAGATGATACAAACTTAGAAACATGATGGATTAAATAATGACAGGGTAAGAACAGAGGCACTCAATTTCACATATATATCTACATATATGAAATTAAGATGAGTTAATAGATTCATGGTCAATTTCTCAATAAAGTGCTAGCAAATGTACTGAGAATGACTCTGGCCTTCCTCATCCACCTCTTTCCCTGACTTAGTTCCGACCATGGCCCAACTCCGCATCTCTTTTAAACGAGTGCAAGTACTAAGTAAGAGACACCACTCAAACTACTTCAGAATGGGTTGCAACGCGAGCGCCTGCACTCTCACCTCTTCCTCTTTGACAAATGCACGCCTTTAAAAAAGCTAAACATTATAAAATACTGGAGTAAGTCGAATTCGAAAAGGTCCTCCTTGTGCCGGTGGAAAGCCTCCTAAAGCAGGCAGGACAGCTCTGAGACGCAGGCAGAGACCAGCTACCTGGGGTTCCATGTTACCTTCTCCTACCCTGGTTCAGAGAGCAGACCGTTCTCACTTCCTCGAGAATTCGGTTCTGTATTTTAAAAGAGAATGGAACGTGGCCTAAAAGAAGGCCAAACTTATTATGGGGAGTTCTTCAAAGAAAGAAAAGAATCGGTATCTAGGAGGTTCTTTGATAGCTGGTGGAGTAAAAAGGGATGTAGGTGTGTGAAGGATAGTGGGCGGTGAGGGGTGAGCAAAACAGGAACTCCACATGTACACAAGACACCTGTGTTGTTGTGTTGGTTTTTTTTTTTTTTTTTTAAAGCCTGTCGTGCATCTCTTACACTTCCTCCCTTAAAAACGTTAAGGGTGTTTTAACTTATTAATATTATTATTCCGCGTGAACCCTGGTCCCCTCTCAAGTGGAGCACGGATTCAGAGGGTTTCCTTTGCTGGCTGCGAGGGATCTTCCTGAGCAGAGCTCTCCGGGTTCCCGGGCTCGCGAGCGCCGGCGAAGGGCAGGTGGGTGCGGCCGTGCGGGTGCGCGGGGTGCAGAGCCCCAGGGGGCGCCACCTCGTGTGGCAGGAGGGTCGCGGCTGCGGCGGCAGCTGCCGCCTTCTCGGGAGGGGGCGACAACACGGAGGACAGGCAGGGGAAGGCGGCGGCCGCAGCCGCGGCCGCGGCGGCGGCGGCGGCGGCGGCCGGAGCAGGGATGCCGGAGTACAGCAATGGAAACGGGGCAGCGGCCGCCGCCGGGTACAGGTACTTCTCCAGGCCGCTCTTGTCCAGGAAGGGCTGCACGTAGGCGGCGGCCGCCGAAGGCGAGAGGAAGTAGAAGGGCAGGCAGAAAGGGGCCGCGGCGGCCGCGGGCTGCGCGAAGGGCGCGCCCCCGCCTCCGCCGAACGCCACCAGCGAGCTGAGCAGGGCGGCGTCGGGTCTCAGCAGCGCGGCCGCAGCGGCCGGGTCGGGCCCCAGGAGCGCGGCCGCCGCCGCCGCCGCGCCGCCCCCCGGGCCGCCGCCGCCGCCGCCGCGGGTATCCAGCCTCATCCTCTTGGGCGCTGGCGAGTCCTCCCCGGGGGGCTCCTGCTTGATGGTGACGCGGCTCGCCCCCGCGCCTTTGCCCTTCTCGCGGTCCGGCCGGGCCTCGGCCTCGCCACCGTAGCCGCTATCGGTGTCCGTGTCGTTCTCGGCGGCGGCGAGCTCGGCGCTGGGCTGAGTCCGCTGGATGACCGGCACGCAGTGGGCGAGGGGCTCCAGCTTCTGCCCCGCGCGCTCCAGGCAGGGGGCGGCCCCGGAGCCGGCGGGGGCGGCGGCCGTGGGCGCGCCGGTGCCTTTGCTCAGAGGAACCTGTTGAGTCAACAGCTGCGGGGTGGGCAAGAACTGGGTGGCCACGGCGTGCAAGTGGTTGATCAGCTGGACACACCGCGGCTCCCTGGGCGTCCAGCTCTCAAACCGGGCGAGGTATTGCAAGACTTCTTTGGCGCATGTTTGAAATCCCGAGTGGAACGCATCCAAGTCGGACTGAATGGGCGATTTCAGAGATCGTTCCCCTAGGATGAGGAAGGGGTGGGGGACGGGGGAAGGGAACAGAGGAATGAAGGCAAGAAGAAAAATACCGACGTTGAAACATCTGCTTATCACGTGGGCCCTGCACTGACTAAAGTGATCTCGGTTTTTCCTCTGTATTCGAATGATATTATCCACCGGTTGCCGAGGGGTGGGAGGAGTAGGGGGTGGCGGGGGTGGGGAAGCAGGGGGGGCGCTCTAGTCCCAGCTGAGAAACTAAAGTGGAGAGGGCGCAACCACCACTTTAAATAAAAATCTGATTCCTCCGAATTCTGCTGGAAGCCTCTAGGATGCGTCGGGAAGTGGGCACTTTCTAATGAAGGGAAAGTGTAAGCAATTTAACAAATGAAAGTGAGCCCTGGGAAGGAGGTGGAGGTGGGGGAAGAATCTTAACACTGCTCCTCTGTGGGTTGCCCTGCTTCATCGGGGGTGGGTTGGCCTCCCTGAACTGACTTACCATTCTGTAAAGCAATTATCTTCTGATGTTGCTGCTCCGTTAAGGCTGTCAAAGCTTTTAAGTGTTTCAAAGTTAATTCCAGGACTACAGCTTTCTCCAGATGCCCCAGAGTCTGCAATGATGCAAAAAAGAAGGGAGCACTTGGTTACTTAAAAACATACATTTGGCTTGACTGGCTCTCCATTTGGCACAGCAACTTAAGCAAATACTTGAAAGAAGTACTATTCCTTTACTTCTTGAGTTTTCCACCATACAGGTTATAAATGATTTCTTGCCTTCAGTTGTGAACACCTACTCTTGAGTTTGCAGGAAACTCTACACTGTAGCACAAGTTGTAAGGCATGTGATATTTACATTTATTCTTATATCTCTTGGGAGTGGTACCAGGCTATTAATACGACCCCGGAGAACAGCAAAGAATAAAAATGTGCATCTTACTGTCAACTTTAGATGTTCAGGCAGTAAGTCTTTCAGCTGAGCAATGCATTCATTAATTCGGTCTCTTCTTTTCTTTTCTATTAATCTGTGCGGTAATTTGTAGGTATCCTACAAATATGAGAGTCATGGAAGAGAAAAAACGATAAGCTAAATATTCACTTACTGGATATAACAATACTGCCCCCCCCCCAATACTATGTGAGAAACTATGCCCAAGACACCTCTTTCCTCTGGGCTGTTCTGAAATGCAATTTAAATTCAGGTATGATGTTTAATCTCCCCCTGAGAGTATCCAGCAAACCACTTAAAATTCACAGTTGGGGAAGCTCAAAGGCTGGAATATATTTGCGGGCAGAGATTCCCTGTGAAATCAATGGCCCTAATTAACTGCCCAGGCAGGTTATGGGGAACATCGGAAACTACACTTACCTTGCTATCGTCTCGCTTCATGCTCCTTTTGGGCTTACACATATACAAAGAGGGATAATCCAGTCTGCAAAACAGAAATCAGCATCAGGCACCCATTCGGGGAGGGGCTCTGCCCTCGCCCGCTCCATACCACTTTCTGGAGGAAAAAAAAAAATTCAAACTGAAGCCTAGACAGATATTCGCAAGGGTGCGTGCACCTTACCCTATAAAATCTCTATGTTCCAGTAACTGTCTCTCTTGCAAATGAGGAATTCCTTCGTCCATGTTCAACCGCTGTCCGTTTCCTCTGTTTCGATTTTTGGGGTTTATAATCTGTGGGACGGTAGCTTTGGGAGATCTTGGGGGATCTGTAGATCTCCAGTCTCTCTCTTTCTCTCTCTCCCTCTTCAGTGCAGTGTTGAAAGTGTGAAGCAGTTGGTCCCCCCCCTCCCGCCGCGCTTGCTCTCTCGCACACACACGCACACACACGCACGCACACTCGCGCCGGCCCCACTGCGCTGGTAGTTTGCTCTCACTCCGGGCAGTGTTTGGCCACAGGGCACGCGCGTCGCCGGCCAGACCAGCACCCAGCTCACGTGCGGAACGTACCATCCGCGGTCCAGCCCGGAGGGGGGCGGGGGAGGAGGGGCCGGGCCGGGAGGGGGCGCAGGGAGCAGGCTGCGAGGGGAGGCGAACGGCGGGAGGGGGCGGGGACACCTGATCAGGGCCACCGGAAAGGAAAAACAACTTCAGCCAAGCTATTCATCTTCCCGAGGGCGGTGCAGTCAGCTGGGGAGTGGGAGGGGGCGCCGGGGGTGCGGGGCCGCCTGGGCTTCCTCGCCTCGGAAGTGCGACTCCCTCCACCCGTCCGTCATGACGGTTCAGGAACGTGAACGTGGCTTTTTGCCTTTCCACCGACTGTGCTGTTGGTTTGGACCAGAGAAAGGAAAGAGAAAGAGAATTCGCGGTGGGTCAACTTCAGTCCCAGAGGACAATTTGGAAACTTGTTTGCTCACCGCTGGGCGGCCTGGGTAGGGGGGAACCCCTTATAGCCCTGATTGGAGGTTGTCCCGAAAAGGGGCAATTTGAAATCCGCTCCCTGAAAGATTTAAGATAAATGCAACTGTAGCCACTAGGACAGAATGTCGCAACCCGAGTGTCTTTCGGCCACACGGTGTCCCTGGGCCACCCAAACTTCCCGCAGCTGCCGGAATTGCGGTGCCACTAGTCACAGCCGCAGATGACGACGTTCGGGGCCTCAGGCGCTCCCGGAGGGACGCGGCGGGGAGGGAGGGGAGAGGATGGTGTGGCAAGAGAGGGGCGACGGCGGAGAAGCAATGCAGCAGTATCGTTCGCGGGCTCAACTCTGCCGCCCCTCCGCGTCTCGGGTGGCGCTGCGTGCTTTCCCCGCCCCCTCCCCCCGCGTGTGATAAGCGTCTCCGGGAGTGTGCAGAGCCCACGTTTACTACCGCTGGCACCTCCAAAGCCTCCCTCCTTAATCCTGTCTCCAACGGGTACCAGCACAGGGCCAGCAACGTGATCCGACCTGCCGCGGCTGCCACATCACTGCGCGGGGAACCCGTGCGCGCGCGCGCTCGCCCTGCAGCCGCGGCGCTCGGCGCGGGGAAAGCACAGGCCAGCGGAGCAGGGCTATCTTTCCCCAGAGCCATCCCGGGAGCATGACTCACTGCTAGTGAGAGTTACCCGGAGGTGCCCGCATTTGCGCAGCGGAGGGCCAGGGACCTTGGAGACCAAGCGTGGGGAAGCACCTTCTGCGGGACCCCCAGGTCTCTGGCGCCGCTGCCGCCACTTGCGTCTGCCAGGGCCAGGATGGAGAGAAGATATGTTTATCTGTCTGTATACAAGTAGATCGATTTCAAACCCAACGTCTTTCCTTCCTGCATTCTCCCGGGTGATCCCCGAAACATTCGTTATTGCCAGTGGCACGTGAACCAAGGGGCGAAGTACGCTGAAATGCACGCGCACCCGGGCGCAGCAGGGACCGGGGCCGTCGCTACGTGTCCCCCGGCCCGGCCCGCCGAGCGCGGGTTCCGGGGACGGGTCTGGGTCGCGGGAAGCGGCGGCCGGGAGGAGGTCACGTGTCTGCGGGAGTCGAGTCTCCTCCCCGCCTCCGGGAACCGCCGGGGCTGCGGCCGCGTTGCTGCAGTCTCCCGGGTCCTGGGCGGAGACGCGCCGCGTCTGGCTTCGTGACTCCGGCGGCGGCGGCGGCCCAGGCTCACCCCGGCGTGAGCAGACGCTCGCGGCCCGTCCGCTCCGTTTGCCCAGAGGGCCCTCTAAGGTCTCTCGACTTTCTCCAAGAGGGAGGCGTATTTTGCACCAAACAGGCAATTTAATCATGATAATACTTTAAAAGTATTTGTTAAATACTGATCACATTTTTTATACCTAGAGCCAGCCTCTCGTTTCCAAGTGATTGCGTGATTAATTTCCTTTGGTGGGAAAGACAAATAGGTTTAAAAGCGGCATACCCTTGCGGCACTGTATCGTTTAGACAAAATAACAACCCCCTCCCCCACCCCCCCAAAAAAGAAGGGGGGGCGGGGAATGTTTCAAAGTGAATAATTTTAAAAAATGAAATACCAGCACCCCTTATAGGTTTCTGGCGGTTTGGAGAAGGAAGAGGGTGTAAATATTTGCTCTAGAGCTAATTTTTCACTTGAAAAGGATGGTTGGAGTATTTAGGGAAAACGTAGTGAAGACTGCGTCTTGGCCTTGAGGGTAGAGCGGACCAGACGCAAGGCAGACAGCTTACCAGGACAAACCTTAGGGAGCTAGTCCGGGGCAGAATCTAAGGCAATAGAAAGAATTGGGAAGGAAGTCTGGCCGATCAGAGGTGTGTTAATTTTGGATGTAAACTTCCCCTAATTCAAAAACAGAGAGGCCTTGCTGCAAATGAAGCCTTCCTGTCACCACTTTCGTCTCCCTCTCTTCCCTGTCTCTTCTGTTCCAACATTTCTGTTTTCTCTTTCACTTCTTTCCTTTTCTGATAGCTCAGGCTCTAAGTGGAGTCTTTTCTCATGTTTGGTCTCTTTTGTTACTCTCATTCCTCCATTTCTTCCTTTTTCATGCCCACCTTTTTACTCTTGTTTCCTGTTTACTTCTCCCCTACCCCACCCCTTGTATTTTTCTCTTCCCTACCTTTCCCCTCATTAAATGTCTGCTTTACTCTTTCCCTGTAGCTTTTGCTGTCTTATTTCCTTTTTGTCTTTAAATTTCTCACCTCACTCTTCTTGCTTTTTCACTCCCCTTAAACTTAAATCCTACTCCATTTCTTTCACAGACTTTTGCCCACTGGAACATCAGGCATCACTTAATGCCTCTGAATGTCACTTTGCTGCAAGGAGGGTGTAACAATAGCTACAAATATATAGCACTTAACAGTTAGAGTACTGGGCACCATTGTAAAGGGCTTTTAATGTAGTAACTCATGTAAGGTAGATACTATTATTGTCTCCACTTCTCAGATGAGAAAATAGACACATAGGGAGATAAAATATGCTCATGGCCCAGAGCTAGGATTTAAGCAGAGACATTGGGCTCCAATGTCTGCATTCTTCACTATTACCCCTGGATGTGAACAGTGAGGACAAGATCTAAATGTTAACTAGCAGTTTCAGGGAAATTTCTTAATTTACATTGAGGGAGTGTGCACATTTGTTATTGTTGTGTGTGTGTGTAGAAGAGAAATGGGAAAGGGAGAGACATTAGTATTGGAGCCCATGGTAGAGAAAGTAAAAGTTATGAAAAAAAAAAGGAAGGGTGGCAGTCTTTAATCAGTAAGCGATTTCATTGGCATCCAGCCTCAAATGTATTGATTTAAACCCAAATATCTTAATTAATTGTCATAATTTGTTATAATTTCATACAGATGGACAGAGGAAAGTACAGCTAACTGTGACCAGCTGTTTACTTCCGCTGAGCAAACTAAGCTGAACTCTAATGTGATATCTCAGGTTAGTGATAGGGAAGTTCACCTGTGGTAAGTTTAGAAAAGGAAAAAACTCCCCTAACAAAGGAACAGAAGACTAGAATGCCCTCTTTGGGTATGTTTAAAAATAGGTTGAGTCTTATCTTTTTAGGAAAGTTTAATACTGTCCTGCTGAAAGCCAAGAAGCTACAAGATGAGCTCAAAGCCCCTTTGAGCCTATAATTAAAGAGTTTTGTGCTGCTTTACTTTCAATTAAAGATACCCATCTTTCTCCTTTTAATGGTGGAGGGAGGGGGTGCTGCTGCTATTGCTTTTTTTTGGTTAAGTAGGGAAATCACTTAAAATCATTTGGGACTCTAATTAAAGAGAACACTTACTGCAGGTCCCACCCCTCTCCTGTCACCCTGGCCTAATTATTCTAAGCCCAACATTCATTATAGTCACCTTGTGACTTTGGAAGGTCTTATGGTGTTTGCAAAGTCTTGAATTTCCAACAGAAAGTGAACTCTCCAGAGAGGATTAGAGTTTCCATGGAGAAGAGGTGTCCTATCTTTTTAGGATTCTACAAGGTTTGCCATTCTCCTGGAGCCGTGACTGCAGTGTTTGGGACAAACCACCCCTGCATCTCTAATGGCCTTTAAGGCTCCAGATCTGCCCAGGGGTGCGGAGCCTCCTGCCTGTCCTGCCGTAGAGGTGCCCCATCAGGTGTGCAGAGGCCTTTCTTAATCACCTCTGTTTTGGTAGTGGACAAGAATTTGGTCATTCTATATCATTTTACATAAAAAAAACCTTCATGAATCAGTTTAAGAAAATCGAAAAAGCATAGGGTTGATGCTAAAATCAAAGTGGAGGCCACAGGGGCCATGGACTAGAGGGAGATCATAGATCAGGGATGTATGAAGCCCCTGGGAACTCCTCCTCTGGGCATGCACACTGCTCTCAGGGGAGGAAGGTTAGTGTTGTCAGGTACATCACAGGAAGACACACCACCTCATAGGAGCATCTAAGGAGGGAAAACCCCACTGCTATTCACCAGAAGCCAAATATGACTTCACATCATTGATAATGCTCTTTGCTGAAGGCACCAGGTTTAAAATCCCAGAATAGAAGGCTGGGGTTTCTAGTTGCATCTTCAGCGAATTAGCACAAGTGTTTCTATTTAATTCGTAAAAGAACTTCAGTCTTTCTGTAGGCTACCAATTAATGTGTCTTTGTGGTTATAAACATACACATGAATCACATTTTATATATGCAGCACCACTCAAGAAGTTTATATACTTACTAGACTTTGCCTAGCACCATGGAGCAGGTAATATTAAATATAGGAAATGAATTTTATTACTACTGAAATTATCTGCAGAATTATTGAAATTGTTGAAATAATTACATGAAATTATTTTGTGCTTCTCACAAACACTCATGCATGTGGGCCTGAATTTAATATATGCTCAATGTTCCTGGAGTTCTTACATGCAAAAGACAACTAGAGGAGAGCCAAGCCTAAGACCACTGAGGGGGGATCCCCTGGCTCTTCTCTCCTTAAGTATCTGCCTGGTTCCTCTCATGCCCAGGGGCTTCTCATACTAATAGAGACCAGAAAAGTAGAGTGAGAAGCAGATGACATATCCATAAGAATTTTCACAAAGTGATCACTGCTCGTTTCTGGGTTCTCAGGCCATCTGGATAGTGCAAGTAAGAGAAGCTGCATGAAGAGGGGACTTTTTAACTCCTGTGTTTCTTTTGTCATTGGTGAAAATCCTTAGAAATTCTTCAAGAGATATATGTTTATGCTATTGTGTAAAACACAATAGGAATAAGATATACTAAATAGCCACTTATTTCACCTGCCCATTAAGGGCGTGGTTCTTGACTCAGTCTTCAGAGGGTGTCCACCCAATGCAGAGAGCTATCTATAATAGAATCTGGCACTTTCATAAAGGCAACAAAAGACTAGATTTAACCTACACTTAGAATTATTGGTATACATTTTATTCAATAGTTAAAGCAAGAGTTCATATATAATTATGAAAAAAATCATATGTTTCTGATATTATAGGTCTCATGCACAAGGAAACTAATGGCAACCTAAGCTAGGTGTGAGTATCAGTTAAGAACTGCATTTAAGCCAAAATAATAGCAGTTTAAACAAATGAGGAACTTCTTTCCCAATCCCTTAAAAGAAGTGTAGGGAAAGGAGTCCAGGGGTAACGTGAAGTAGTAATAGTGTCGTCACTGTCCCAGACTTATGTTCCATTCTACACCATCTTCAGGATTGCCTCATTGTCATAAGGTGGATGCTGGAGCTCCTGCAGGGAAGGATAAAAGGGTGTTTACTAGCCGAGTCTCCTTTAAAGAGCTTTTCTTATAAGCTCCACCCATTGATTTCTGCTTTGTGCAATCCTATCCCTAGGGACTAGAAATACAGTTTTCTATTTAAGGCTCCCTTCAAAATGTAGGGAGTTTTTTTAGTAAAGAGGGAGTAGAGAAGATATTCAGTTGACACTAGCCATCTCTGTGGTGGTAACAACAAAAGGAAATGGCTTGTTCGGGTCCTTTTCATTTTTTCATCAGTGGGCCTTTTTTCCCTCCACCATGCCTTATGTGTTGGTCTTTCCATATGCAATTGCACATACTTAACTAATTCCTTAAGCACATGGTCTCTAACATCTGTATTTGTAAATTCTATTAATTGCAGAACTCTGCTTTTCTAGGGAGGGAATTTAAAGTGTTTGCTTTACTTCCTTTAGAATGCAAATCGCAGCTGCAGTGTTTTCTGGAAAACAATTGTCTTCCTTTTAATGTAGTTGCATCTGTCCTCTTGCTCTGCCTTCTGCCCCGGGCATTTGAATTGAAGAGACTGAGAGCGACTGAACAAAAACTTCCAGCAGAAATTTACCTTCTGATAGTTCCCACCTGAAGGGAGCTAGGACTTTGCTTTTCCATCTACTTGGAGCCAAGTTGATATAGGATACTTTATATCAGGAGATTAGGAGAAGAGCTTTGTGACTGCATTGAGATTTGGAGCAGATGAGGGAGGAGAGAAGATGAGGTGAATGTAATAAGATGCGAGCAAGCAGGGCTAATCTCTGAGACTGGAATCGGGAGGTGAATTCTGGAAGAGAATGCAGCTTTGGAACATTTTAGTGGACAGGTATTAAGGCAGGTGTCTTACAAACATTATTTAGATCTCTCCGTTTTTTGAATGAGGCACCACTAACTCCACTTTATAACTGGACAAACTCAGATATAGAGACTTTAGGTAACTTGCAAAGCCAGATAGCAGGGAACCTGGGTCCTGAGGTGTGCTCCTGGTGTTGGCACTGGCAGGAGTCTAGTGCTGTTACAGAAACCCTCCCCCTTCAGCCCTCAGGGGAATCCCCAGTCAAGACTTTCCCCTTCTTTGGTAAAGCAGATACTCCAGGCTTTGGGAGCCATCCCCAAAGGCTGTTTCGAGGAGTTATTGAGAAATGAAGAAGATGGTGAGAGGGGCCATTCTTGATCCCATTCTAATTGTGGAGTGGTATTCCTGATATGGGTGTTCCTAAGTGGGAATTTTGAGTGTTTCCTCACAGATGGACACATGGATAAACATTGTGGTTAGCCCACTGGATGAAGCTGCCCAGCATCTTGAAATCTGCCATTCTATCTTCATCTGCTAAACTGATATTTATTGTGCACTGTGAGGAGCATTAGGGATTCAGTAAGGAACCTTGTCTCAACAGCCTTACAATTTAAAGGATCATAATTTCTCAAAGAGGAGCTGTCACTAAGGAAGCTGAGTAGTTATCCTAAAGCCTTCTCATGTTCCAAAGTCTATACTCAGACACCTCCTTTTCAAGGCATTTGAGATACCCTTACAGCTATGCTTCTCTAGAAGGCACTTTAGAAGTCATTCCAGAAGGTGTAGTCAGTGACCTTTGTCTATGGTTAAGCCTTGTCCTCTTGTAAACAGAATATCCCTCAATGGGAAGATGGACAAGGAAAATACTATCTGCCCCGCTCCCACAAGCTGCCGAGACCATCATTACCCTTCCCTGATGTACCTTGACTTCTTGATATTGGTGGGAATGCCCCCTTCAACACCCACCCTCTCCAAGCATCTACAACTTTACTTTATATGCTCTTCATCTGCTCTGTCTCTGATTCCGCTATCTCCTGTGACCTGATCTTCTCATAGCTTAGTGTTTGAGCTTTCTCTCTTTGATATTTGAATCTCAACTTTGCCCTGTGGCTTATGAATTGGTTTGCCTCCTTGGTGTTCCGAATCCTTTGTAGTCTCCAGTACGAAGCTCCTGCACATCCTTGTCACTCAGCCCTCACCCTGGCCCAGCTGCTTGGCTGTTGCCCCTTCTTTTAGGGGGAGATTTGGACAGATCTTGGCTTAACTGACTTCCTCTTCTCCGCAACAAGTTGGAGCAGTTTTGAAAAAGATGATAAGCCATTACAACGGCCCTTAGCATCCAGGGTGTAGATTTTCCCATCCTGTAAAAGGACACGTCTTCCTCACCACCAGTCTGTTGACTTCCTCACTTCTTTGGCTTCAGTCTGGAAAGGATCCTGGGTAGGGCTGCCACTTGGGGCAGCCTGGTGTCCATACCCCTTTGGCTGCATGGACTGGATGGCAAATTTAACAAGATTGCTTGAACGTAAAGCCACAAACTTGGTGGTGATTTTTGACCCCTTGTTCTCGCCTATTTCCCTTATCCAATTAATAACAATGCCCTACAAATGCCACTCCTTAAATCCATATTAAATCCATCCTAATTTTTTTTTTTATCTTCACTGCCTATACCCGAGATCAAGCCCTCATAATTTCTTACTCCCAATACTGCAAAAACTTCTTAACTGACTTTAACAGTTGAGGTTGAGTGAGGAAAACAAAAACTCTACATATCTCAAGTAGGAAGGATTTAACCTAGGAGATTGGAAGCACACATAATTTTGGGAAAGCCTGAATGCCTTTGGGCTCAGCAGTCTGCCTTGCTGAGAGGCTGACTTGCAGGGGCTTGCCTGGAAGCGAATATGAACCTCCTCTCTGCTGACGTGGCTGGAGAAACATAGTGTATCTCTTCGACTTTCCTCCTCTTGCACAAGGGTTTCTCATCAGTATCATCTAAACTGAGACCCTGTGGGCACGGGAGAGTGTAAAACATCATTCCCAAACCACCTGTCATGAGAGCCTGGGGAGAAGGCAGTGGATCTGGGGTAGAGTTGACAGCAGACAGCTCACGCCCATATCCACCATGTAGGACTGCCTTCTGCCTCCACCACACCTAATTCAGTTCTACACGATGACCAGAGCAATCTTTCTGTTCATGTCAGTCCCTTGATCAAAGCCTTTTGTTTCCCATTTCCATCAGGTTAAAATAAAAATAAGAAATTCTTCAGTGGCCTGAGAAACACTGTCTATGACTTGGCCTCTGCCAGCGTCCTCCTTGCATCTCTCTTTTCTCTGTCTCTCTTTCTAGCATGCCAGCTTCCCTTTAATCTTTCTTTTTTAAATGTACCCTGACCTTTCAGGTCCTTCACTAATATTGTCCCAACTTCCCTACAGATTGAAATGCCTTTCCCCCACATCCCAAACTCCCTTCAACTCTTGTCCTCCTAGTCATCTTTCAGGGGTCATGTGAATTGAAGCCTTGTTCCAGGAAAAGTCATAACCCAGCCACCTAGCATTTGAAGGGGCCTCATAGGTGCAGGAGGTAGGAAATGTAGCATTGGCCCCTACCCTCCCATCCTCCTCCTGGCACCTCTCCGTATGATCTGGCTCTGATGAGCAGAAGCACTGGGCACTTCTGCATGTTTCTTTCTTGGCTTCACCAGGTATATAAAGATCAGAATTGTAAATGCTTCTAAGATAGCAGGAATCCCAGGAGCCCAGCAGGGTCTCTACTGGAGGCGTAGGCAGTTCTGTTGGGACCTAGGGTCTGGGCCTCTGGAATGGCCGTTGGTTACCGTGCCAGGGTGGACGTGTTCTGTGCCCAGAAGGCAGTCAACTCTGCCAGCATGCTTCCTACCAGTCTTGGCGAGTTGGTGTTCTCACTCAGAATTGTACTTCCTTTTGCAGTGTGCATAGGCAAGGCAGAGCCTTCAGGGGCTAAAACTAGCCCAGCTGAATTCCACAGGTCCTCTAGAGACTGTGGGCTGGTGATGTGACATCCAGGGCCTGGCTCTCTGAGGCCAGCAGTGGGGTGGGGGTGCAGCATTTGGCATGGCAGGCTGTGTTTACAGGTCTGCTGGGCAGAGTGGATCACAGGAGGGGGTCATGGGGCAGTGCCAGCGAGCTCGGTTACCAGGAGTGCAGCGAGAAACAAGCACTGTGCCAGGGTGTAGGAGTCAATCCTCAGACTGCGGAACAAAGTGGGAGGGTTGGGAGCCAGTGAAGCCAGCCCATCAGAATGCCACACTGGTAGGCACAGAGGAGACAGGGGGCGAGGCAACAGTGCACACGAAAGAGAGCTGGAGTGAGATGCCAGAGGCAGGAACCAGGTTGGCATGAGATGCTGCTAATACGGGGCATTTTCCAGCGGGGAGAACCACTTCCACCCTCACCCCCAAACCAACTTTGCATTTACTCCTGGCACTCACATTTGCAGAAACACAGAGGTACTATTTCCTAATATATTCAGACAGACAGCATTGATTTTCCTGATCATGAGGTTGCAAAATAAAGGCTACACATATCAAACCCAGGTCCTTGGTGATCCGGTCCATACAATTCTGAGCCTATTGTGATTTTAAATAGTAATGCTAATGACTTTTCTGGAGCCTGTGGTTTTTTTTTTTTTTTTTAATGTTTTAGAAATTCTGCCTGAGATATAGGTAATGAAATAGACACATCGCATATTTCTCTCCTGTTTCATATTATTTCACATTCCTGTTTATGGTGACAGAACATTGTGGGCTCTGGCTTTAAGACCAAGAGACTTGCATTAAAGTGTTGTTTTCCCCTGTCCAGCTGACCTTGGGAAAATTATTCATGTGTCAGTTTTCTCAAATGAAACATGGAGGTATTGGTGCCTACCTCTACCTGGTTTTTGTGCAGGTTGGTGACAATGCACGGAGAACCCCTGCAGCCTACTGGGTGAGCAGTTGTTCAGTTGCTCAGTCGTGTCCGATTCTTTGAGACCCCATGGACTGCAGCACACCAGGCTTCCCTGTCCTTCACTATCTCCCAGAGTTTGCTCAAACTCATGCCCATTGAGTTGGTGATGCCATCCAACCATCTCATCCTCCATCATTTCCTTCTCATCCTGCCTTCAATCTTTCCCAGCATCAGGGTCTTTTCCAGTGAGTTGGCTGTTCGAATCAGGTGACCAAAGAGGTGAGCAGTAAATGACAGCTATTATTGTCCTCCTTTAGCTTCCAGGTTAAAATTATGGGTATCAGAGAGTATGGTTTGAAAATAATTGATAGGTTAAGTAACATATTTTAAGTTCAAGAGGTAAACCTATTGCTTTCAGTTATTCTTTCCTTTACTAATAGGTGAATGACAAGTACAATAGAAGGCCAGACCTGTCTCTGGGATTTTCCACTAATGAGGTGTAATTCTATTTCATGTCCTGGTTGAAAATGGGCACCACTCACCACAACTATATGATTTTGAATCATACTCTTCATCAGAAAGCTCTTCTGAGAGGTCACAGAGCTCCACATTTTTGCATGAGTGTGGGGAGACACTCTCAGCCCATGCTTTGTCTTAATTAAAGTCTTCTTCAGGTCTTCAATGAATGACATGACTGAATTCAGTTTCAAGGTTTTTATTTCTTTATTTTGGCTGCTCTGGGTCTTTGTTGCTGCACCCGGGCTTTCTCTAGTTGCGGCGAGCTGGGGCTACTCTCTAGTTGCGGTGCTCAGGCTTCTTGTTATGGTGGCTTGCTTGTTGCGGAGCACTGGCTCTAGGCACACAGGCTCAGTAGTTGTGGTACAAGGGCTTGGTTACCCCGGGGCATGTGGGATTTTCCTGGACCAGGGACCAAACTGCAAAGTAGATTCTTAACCACTGGACCACCAGGGAAGCCCCTCAGTTTCAAGTTCTGTTACCTGGCCGTAGAATATACATGCATTTATTTCTGCTTTATGCCATCTACCCTAATAATAATAGCAAGCACGTTTGTAGCAGTTATTTGGTATCATGCTCTGTTTCAGTGTTTTACAAATGTTAATTTATTTAACTGCTAAATGGTCCTTTGAGATGGAAACTGTGATAAAGCCATTCAGAAAAGAGGGAAACTGAGGCACAAGAAGCACTAATTTGCTCACGTCACACAGCTCATAAGTGGCAGAGCCAGGGTTCCATAGTCAGTGCCCACAATCCCGTTTTATTGCCTCTCTGCATAATGGCCTCTCCAATATCCAGAGGAAAATGAAACATTTCTATTCACTATCCGTGACTTTTGTTTAGAGAAGAGAGGTTCATGGTGCCAGAAGAACTTGGGCTTTGGAACCTGAAACCGAGCACAAAGTTAAACTTTGCCCTGTTTGTCTGAAGGCAAGGTATTGAGCTTCTGCAAACCCCAGCATCCTCACTATTTATATAGTGAAGATATTATATACCTCTTGTGAGGGTGACAGATGCTTTGTGTGATACATAGAAGGATGCATGCCCAAGAAAGATGTCCCAACGTTGTTTACTAAATATCTAAATATGTTCAAATGCCCAATTATTGGTGGTTTCCTTCCTCCTGAATATGAACTTCTTGACTTCTTTTTAACTTCTCAGCTTAGAAAAATAGGGAAAAACTTGATCACTCAGTTAATAATGAAGCACGTCTATGTGGAAAGCATTTTCTTCATCAGTGCTGTTCAGCAGAACTTTCTGTGATGATGGAAAGGTTCTGTAATCTGTGCTGCCCAGAATGGTGGCCACTAGCCTTGAGTGGTTATTGAGCTTTTGAAATGTGATTAGTTTAACTAAGACACTGATTTTCAAATTTTACTTAATTTTAATGAATTAAAATTTGAGTTTAAATAGCCACATGCGCTTAGTGGATAATTGTATTGCTCAATGAAAGTGTAGATGGTTTGCTGCTGCTGCTGCTGCCAAGACGCTTCAGTCGTGTCCAACTCTGTGCGACCCCATAGACGGCAGCCCACTAGGCTCCTCTGTTCCTGGGATTCTCCAGGCAAGAACACTGGAGTGGGGTTGCCATTTCCTTCTCCAATGCATGAAAGTGAAAAGTGAAAGTGAAGTCGCTCAGTCCTGTCTGACTCTTAGCGACCCCATGGACTGGAGCCTACCAGGCTCCTCCGTCCATGGGATTTTCCAGGCAAGAGTACTGGAGTGGGGTGCCATTGCCTTCTCCGTAGATGGTTTAATCAGGTCCAAATGGCTCACAAGCAGATAATTCTTTCAAAAAAGTCAAGTCAGTTTCTCAGTCTGTTCTTTTTCTAAGGTATCTAAGACTTCTATGTGGGAAAGAAAAAATATCAGTTATCAAGCATAAATTCAGGCAAATAAAGAGAAGCTATAGCCCTCAACCTCTGGGTTTTATGATATTTGACAGATCCATTTTAATTTTACTGGAATCCAAATGACATAGCTCATCAATATTTTGATCATGAATTTGCTGTGAATATTTTAGTTGCTTCCCATAAATAGATAGTAATGTAATAATTTTAATACTGCATGTAATACCATATGCCTATTGGATTTGTATGTAAGAAGTAGGATGCTGGTAAACCATTAACTAGTTCTCTGGGGAAAATATGTGCATGTATGTTTGTGTGTGTGTATATAGTTCAGTATACTTTTTACTGTTTTAAAGGATATGTAGCAAAGTACACATTTACACATAACAATAAAATTACAGTATTTTCCAAACTCCCATGTAGTCAGTTGATTCTCACTGAATGCTTTTATTGGTTTTTTGCCAAACTCTTTATCCCTTGCCAACCTATTGTTGCAATTAATTTACAAGTGTAATTCCTACATGAATGTTGGTTTATTTTTTTATTTGTTATGAGTTGCTATGTTAATGTTCTGTAATATTACATTCATAACTAAAGGTGAAAGTGAAGCAATGAAGACATCTGTTAGAACCTCACTCACTCATCAAAGATATGAACAACTTCTTTACTAAACCAGATAATTTCCACATTCTAGAAAAATATTTCCTGAATTTTTTGTGCTATTCACAATATGATGACTATAGACATGACACATTTAATCTGCATGACTAACATTTTCTCTATCACTTTCTTGAGTCTAAGAGTTGACAAAGAAGTAAACCAAGCCCTAATCTGCTGCTGCTGCTGCTGCTGCTAAGTTGCTTCAGTCATGTCCGACTCTCTGCGACCCCATTGATGGAAGCCCACCAGGCTCCCCCGTCCCTGGGATTCTCCAGGCAAGAACACTGGAGTGGGTTGCCATTTCCTTCTCCAATGCATGAAAGTGAAAAGCGAAAGGGAAGTCACTCAGTCGTGTCCGACTCTTAGCGACCCCATGGACTACAGCCTACCAGGCTCCTCCATCCATGGGAGTTTCCAGGCAAGAGTACTGGAGTGGGGTGCCATTGCCTTCTTCGCCCTAATCTGCAGCGCTTGCCAATTTCCACGGCATACACACTCCCACCACCACCAATTTTAAGCTACTGATGCAACATCACTGAACACGGATTTGGGAAGCTACAACAGACATAATTAATCTCAAGAGCACAGAGAATAGAGAAATGTAGTAAAACAATTAGGAAGTGATGAGTTTTGAGTATTTATTACTTTTGTTGTTAATATGATTTATTTAGTTTCTGTTTATATAATTTAATTTCTAATAATGTCTAGCCCAGAATTAGTCTTGTATTCATCAGCATTTTATTGAGGGGCTGCTCTTTGCCAAGACTAAATGCTAGGGCTATAAATATGAACACAGCCTGCCCAAAACACATGCTTGCCCTCTCTCTACCTACTTTTTCTCCCTTGATGATCTCATCTAAGCTTATGGCTTTAATATCGTCTTTATGTTGATGACTTCCAAATTTATGTTTCCACCTTCATTCTCATGGCAAGCTCCAGACTCATAAATCCAGCTGCCTAATTGATGACTCCCCTTGGATATCTTAAACTATTTGTCTTAAACTTGATTGTTTCAGTCTGATACATTTTAATGTCCACCTGCCCCAAAGATGCTCTTCTGTTTTTCACAATTCTCAGTCAATGACATTACGGTACACCAGTTGATTGAACCCCAAATTTAAGACATATTTGGGGTTCAATCAACTGGTGTACCGTAATGTCATTGCTCTCTGTATCCAGTCCAATAGCAAGTTCTGTTCTAAAATATTTCCTGAATGTGGACAATTATCACCATCTTCAGTGCTATCAGCCTGGTCTCATCTTTTGGGACTAGGAAGAGACTCATTTGAACCTCACTCCCACTCCCACCTCATCCCACTCCTCTAGGTTGTCACAGAGTACCAGCTTGAGCTCCCTGTGTTAAATAGCAACTTTCCATTAGATGTCTATTTTACATATGGTAATGTATATGTTTCAGGGCTATTCTCTCAATTTGTCCCACTCTCTCCTTTCTCGAGTGCATCCATGTTTGTTCTCTATGTCTGCATTTGCATTTTATCTTCTTTATAGCCTTAAT
Source organism: Bubalus bubalis (assembly GCF_019923935.1). NCBI lineage: Eukaryota > Metazoa > Chordata > Mammalia > Artiodactyla > Bovidae > Bubalus > Bubalus bubalis. The sequence continues at coordinate 36,056,338 of NC_059160.1, forward strand.
CAGGGTGAGAAATTGTCTTAATAATATGTTTATTGTCTTTGTAACCCCTTACCAGACACATCATTAAAATAGAAACTTCATGAAATCAGAAATCTAATGTACCACGTTCACCCAGTAAGCACTCAGTGAGTATTTGTTGAAAAAAATGAATGAAAACAGGCATTTTGCCCCAGGATGCACACAGTAGATGGACAAGAAGATAAATGAAGCAGCATAGTAAGTGCTATGAAAGGGGTTCATGGAACAGTGTAATGACTGCTATGAAAGGGGTTCATATGGGGTATTCTAGGCATCTATAGGAAAAGTACCTTGGCAGTCTTTCCAGAGGAATGACTACTGGGAAGAATCTTGACACAAAAACAGGAAAGTAAAGCCAGGTTAAAGAGAAAAAGCAGATGGATTTTCAGGCAGAGGAGGTTGGTGGGGCAAGGGCACAGTGGTGTGAATTAGAAAGGTATTAAGGGCATTGCAGGTGGTTTGGCTACCTGGGAGCCTAAAGTGAAAAGTAAGAAAATGCCTCATTGCAGATAACTTTGTATGATCTACAGAGAGATTTTAAATTTGTCCAGGTGGCAGTTAGGGGTCCTTGAAGGGTTATAATTTGTGTCACTTTTGCATTGTAAAAAATTTATTTTGATGATATTCTGGAAAATAGATTGAAGGGGAGGGATGCTGAAGTAGGATATTAGTTGGGTGGATATGGCAATTGTCAAGATAAAAGACCCTAGGGAAGTAGCAATGAAGATAGAGAATGATAGGGAGAAGTAGTTTAGAAGTATATTTTATGGGATTGAAGACCAATTTGTTGCATTAAATAAGGGAGAAGAAGGAATAGGAATGACTATCAGGTCTTTAGTTTGGGTGACTGGGCAGAGAGTGATATCACCAACAAGAATAGAGAATACAGGAGGAGAATGTGAGACAGATTTCACTATGACATGTTTGAGGTGCCAGGAAGTTGGAGGAAACACCTGAGACACCCTTGGATAATTGGATCTGAAGCTTGTGGGAAGGATAGGATGTGAGGTTTACATTTGAGAGTCAATGGCATACATGATGTGAGTGTCTGAGAGAATTCCACAGACATAGAGACTAGAAGAGAAGTGGGTCAAGGGTGGAACGCTGTCAAATAGCAATTTTTATGCCTTGGAAGGAAGAAGATTAATCCAAGAATGGGACCAAGGTGGAATAGTCAGAGAGGAAGGAAAAGAATCAGGAATAAACTCTCTTGCCCAGAGTTGCCTGGCTTCTTCATCTGCACCTGTGATTTAGCACCTGTTTCAAGTGTTGCCTCTTTCAGGTCGTCTCAGATGAATGCCATCACTTTTCTCGAATTACTACCACTCCTTACCTGTGCCAATTTTATGATGATTGTTATACTGTATTTTTTTTGTACTTTGGTCTAATTATCTCTCTCCTAGCTGGTAAATTTCTTGAAAGCAGAAACAATAATTTACTTAGTTTTCATGGCTTGCTGTTCTCAGTAGAATATCTCACACATGTCATGCTTATGACGAATATGATCACTGAATGTACCAAATATTTTGGAGACCAACATTTACTCCAAATTTCCTGGCATATTGAGTGCAGCACTTTCACAGCATCATCTTTCAGGATTTGAAATAGCTCAACTGGAATTCCATCATCTCCACTAGCTTTGTTCGTAGTGATGCTTTCTAAGGCCCACTTGACTTCACATTCCAGGATGTCTGGCTCTAGGTCAGTGATCACACCATCGTGATTATCTGGGTTGTGAAGACCTTTTTTGTACAGTTCTTCTGTGTATTCTTGCCACCTCTTCTTGATATCTTCTGCTTCTGTTAGGTCCATACCGTTTCTGTCCTTTATCGAACCCATCTTTGCATGAAATGTTCCCTTGGTATCTCTAATTTTCTTGAAGAGATCTCTAGTCTTTCCCATTCTGTTGTTTTCCTCTATTTCTTTGCATGATCGCTGAGGAAGGCTTTCTTATCTCTTCTTGCTATTCCTTGGAACTCTGCATTCAGATGCTTATGTCTTTCCTTTTCTCCTTTGCTTTTCACTTCTCTTCTTTTCACAGCTATTTGTAAGGCCTCCCCAGACAGCCATTTTGCTTTTTTGCATTTCTTTTCCATGGGGATGGTCTTGATCCCTGTCTCCTGTACAATGTCACGAACCTCATTCCATAGTTCATCAGGCACTCTATCTATCAGATCTAGGCCCTTAAATCTATTTCTCACTTCCACTGTATAATCATAAGGGATTTGATTAAGATCATACCTGAATGGTCTAGTGGTTTTCCCTACTTTCTTCAATTAAAGTCTGAATTTGGTAATAAGGAGTTCATGATCTGAGCCACAGTCAATATGCCAGCAAATTTGGAAAACTCAGCAGTGGCCACAGGGCTGGAAAAGATCAGTTTTCATTCTGATCCCAAAGAAAGACAATGCCAAAGAATGCTCAAACTACCGCACAATTGCACTCATCTCACATGCTAGTAAAATAGTCCTCAAAATTCTCCAAGCCAGGCTTCAGCAATATATGAACTGTGAACTTCCTGATGTTCAAGCTGGTTTTAGAAAAGGCAGAGGAACCAGAGATCAAATTGCCAACATCCGCTGGATCATGAAAAAAGCAAGAGAGTTCCAGAAAAACATCTATTTCTGCTTCATTGACTATGCCAACACCTTTGACTGTGTGGATCACAAGAAACTGTGGAAAATTCTGAAAGAGATGGGAATACAAGACCACCTGACCTGCCTCTTGAGAAATCTGTATGCAGGTCAGGAAGCAACAGTTAGAACTGGACATGGAACAACAGACTGGTTCCAAATAGGAAAAGGAGTACATCAAGGCTGTATATTGTCACCCTGCTTATTTAACTTCTATGCAGAGTACATCATGAGAAACACTGGACTGGAAAAAACACAAGCTGGAATCAAGATTGCGGGGAGAAATATCAATAACCTCAGATATGCAGATGACACCACCCTTATGGCAGAAAGTGAAGAGGAACTCAAAAGCCTCTTGATGAAAGTGAAAGTGGAGAGTGAAAAAGTTGGCTTAAAACTCAACATTCAGAAAACGAAGATCATGGCATCCAGTCCCACCACTTCATGGGAAATAGATGGGGAAACAGTGGAAACAGTGTCAGGCTTTATTTTTCTGGGCTCCAAAATCACTGCAGATGGTGACTGCAGGCATGAAATTAAAAACCCTTACTCCTTGGAAGGAAAGTTATGGCCAACCTAGATAGCATATTCAAAAGCAGAGACATTACTTTACCAACAAAGGTCCGTCTAGTCAAGGCTATGGTTTTTCCTGTGGTCATGTATGGATGTGAGAGTTGGACTTTGAAGAAGGCTGAGCGCCGAAGAATTGATGCTTTTAAACTATGGTGTTGCAGAAGACTCTTGAGAGTCCCTTGGACTGCAAGGAGATCCAACCAGTCCATTCTGAAGGAGATCAGCCCTGGGATTTCTTTGGAAGGAATGATGCTAAACCTGAAACTCCAGTACTTTGGCTACCTCATGGGAAGAGTTGACTCATTGGAAAAGACTCTGATGCTGGGAGGGATTGGGGGCAGGAGGAGAAGGGGACGACAGAGGATGAGATGGCTGGATGGCATCACTGACTCGATGGACGTGAGTCTCAGTGAACTCCGGAAGTTGGTGATGGACAGGGAGGCCTGGTGTGCTGCGATTTATGGGGTCACAAAGAGTCGGACATGACTGAGCGACTGAACTGAACTGAACATTTACTCACATTTTAAAGAAAACAGTAATCATTTGAATAAATATAGGTGACACCAAACAGCTAAGCCAAGTATTTCTTCAAGATGACTGGAGTGTATCATGTTGAGACACTTGATCATTATGAGTTCCCATGTAGTCATAATAGAGTATTATTTACTGAATGCTTACTGTCACAGACATTCTACAAGAACTTTATACATATGGTTTCTTTTAATCTTCACGATAACCTATAGGGTTGGAGTTATTATTCCCATTTCACAGCTGGAGGATAGGAATCTCGGAGAGGTTGAGTAACTTGCTCAAGACCACACAGTCAGTGAAAGGCTAAGATTTAAAGCTGGCATCCTGTCTCCAGAGCTCCTATTTCTCTAGTGCCTTTCAGGTGACTTTGTAGGCAATCTTGAACCAAGGCAAGTAGAACACAAGAGAGGGTATTCAGAGACCTACAAAAGGATTTTGTAATTAATTGCCCAGGAGCAGGTATGCATTTTGAATGGTTAGAAATAAAAATATATTTGCGTGTGAAACAAATAGTTGCATTTCTTTGGTGAAACAAAAGACCTGCTGATTGAAACAAATACTAGAATAAGATCAATTTGTTTAGTTAGAGATGTAGGCTGCAGAATTTTGCCATAGTATACAAAGCACGAAAATCAAATCCTGGCCAAATACTCTAAGGTAGGAACAAGTGAATCTCATGGAGTGAAAGGCCTAAAGAGAGTTTAGTGCCCGAAGTAGATGAGCTTTAAGAGAGATTGTTACTTCAGCCTTAGTCGTAGTAGCCAGTCCTCCTGGTTCTTTACTGTTTAACAGTAAGTTGGGGGATGGTCTTTGTTCCCACTGGCCTGTTGAAACTGTAACCTATAAAATATAAATTGTGCTTTCTCAGACTTTGAGCCTCTCAAGCAGAGCTCAGTTTCCCCATTATTCTGTAACAAATACAAAACAAGATCTGTCAGTGGGTAGAACACAACCTGTAGCAATTTTGCAATATGAGGCAGGTACAAACTATGGGAGGTAGGGCCTCTGCCATTTTTGTTGGCCACTGACCTTCAAGACAGATCCTGAAGGAAGCGAATACTTGTTGAAATAATGGTTTTATAGAATGGGATAACTGTCTGACAGGTGAATTGGATTATATACTAAATCTTTCCATTTCAAAGTCTGTGATTATATTATTCACAGTCTAAAATCCTATTGAAAAACTAGGAGTTGGTCACCTTTTTTCTCTGCCAAAGCCATACAAACTATTGTTTTCAGTTTACTTTTCCAGATTCTTCAACATAATGATAAATTTGCTAGTATGTAAGTACTTCTATAGCCCCATATAGTATGTTTTCAACTATTATTTCAATTAATTCAATAACAGCAAATTTAAATGATTGACTCTTTTATTATATGTTGGAGCAGGAAAGAATTCTAATACTGTCAAACCCACCCACTCAAATCCATGGTCTATGAATTGTATATAGTCTGTGTTTTTGCCAGGTATTAATAAAAACCAGAATTGACATGTCTGTCAAACTTCTGTCACATCTATATTTGTGGAATCATAATATCTCAGACTTCACTGGTCAGATAACACCATTGTACTCTTTAGGATTCACCCCATGCAAGTGGCTGAAACCAGGTTCGAATTAGCCAAAGCTGTGAAGGAGATAAATGGTGACTGGAACCAACTGAGCAGAGGGCAAGGCGACAGAACTACAGATGAGAACATGCCAGGTGTCCTTCTCTCCAGCTCTCATCTGAGTTCTCTCCGCAAATTAGCTTTATCTTCTCAAGCCAGTTTCTTCCCCAGGCTAAATCAGAGGTGGGGGATGGGGGTTGGGGGTGGGGGTGGGGGGCTGGGCTGTGGCTTTAAGACACAACTTTACAGATTTGTAATCAGAGAGAAGGATTTTCGAGTTTTAGCTCAAGAATTCTGACTGGCTTCTCTTGGGAGTTGATCATCTGTATGTCCTAGAAGGGCTGGGAAGGGGCTCTGATCCATTAGCCTCAGTGACAGGTTTGCCCTTATGGTTGGGAGTGAGGTGGGATCTATATCAAAGGGGTGGGGGCACAGGGCAGGAAAAACAGTGGTGTCCCCTACACCTGGGACATCAGCATGCATTCCCCGATGGCTGTGGGCTCCCACACTGGGGACAGCAGGGAATTCTGATGTGTACAGAGCCTCTGTCCACTAATACTTCTGGGACTCCTCAGAATGCTTCCAAGTATCCAAGACTCAAGCTCAGCTTTCTCTCCCTATTGCTCCCATGGTCCTAAACATGTTCCTGACACTCTTCATACAGAAATGGGGCCACAGCCTTGGGTTGGGTACCGGTGGAGATGACTACCTGCTCCAAGAAGATAGAATTGGAGTGCTGCCCAGTGGCCTTCCACCAAGAGCCTGCAATTCTCGTGCTTGCCTTGAAATCAGATCAGATCAGATCAGTCGCTCAGTCGTGTCCGACTCTTTGTGACCCCATGAATCGCACCACTCCAGGCCTCCCTGTCCATCACCAACTCCCGGAGTTCACTCAGACTCACGTCCATCGAGTCAGTGATGTCATCCAGCCATCTCATCCTCTGTCGTCCCCTTCTCCTCCTGCCCCCAATCCCTCCCAGCATCAGAGTCTTTTCCAATGAGTCAACTCTTTGCATGAGGTAGCCAAAGTACTGGAGTTTCAGCTTTAGCATCATTCCTTCCAAGGTCAGTCCATCCCAGGACTGATCTCCTTCAGAATGGACTGGTTGGATCTCCTTGCAGTCCAAGGGACTCTCAAGAGTCTTCTGCAACACCACAGTTCAAAAGCATTAATTCTTCGGTGCTCAGCCTTCTTCACAGTCCAGCTCTCACATCCATACATGACCACAGGAAAAACCATAGCCTTGACTAGATGGACCTTAATTGGTAAAGTAATGTCTCTGCTTTTGAATATGCTGTCTAGTTTGGTCATAACTTTCCTTCCAAGGAGTAAGCGTCTTTTAATTTCATGCCTGCAGTCACCATCTGCAGTGATTTTGGAGCCCAGAAAAATAAAGCCTGACACTGTTTCCACTGTTTCCCCATCTATTTCCCATGAAATGGTGGGACCGGATGCCATGATCTTCGTTTTCTGAACGTTGAGCTTTAAGCCAACTTTTTCACTCTCCACTTTCACTTTCATCAAGAGGCTTTTGAGTTCCTCTTCACTTTCTGCCATAAGGGTGGTGTCATCTGCATATCTGAGGTTATTGACATTTCTCCCCGCAATCTTGATTCCAGCTTGTGTTTCTTCCAGTCCAGCGTTTCTCATGATGTACTCTGCATATAAGTTAAATAAGCAGGGTGACAATATACAGCCTTGACGAACTCCTTTTCCTATTTGGAACCAGTCTGTTGTTCCATGTCCAATTCTAACTGTTGCTTCCTGACCTGCATACAAATTTCTCAAGAGGCAGATTAGGTATTCTGGTATTCCCATCTCTTGAAGAATTGTCCACAGTTTATTGTGATCCTGATGCCTTGAGATAGTTGCCTCTAAATAACGTTCCTCTTCCAGAGACATAATCTACTTTGGTGTATGTGCTGGGATGGACAGAGGTATGACTGCGTTAGTTAACTTACTCTTAGGGTGAGTTTTGGAGCATCCTCAGTCTCATCCTCATTCTGACCTCTGTTGGGACCATTTTGGGTTAAGAGGTGTAAGGAAACTTTATGCTGTTGAATTGTATCCCCCAGCAGTGATTCTCTGATATCAGTTGATTTAATTATCTGCATAATTTCTTAAAATGCAAATTCATCTTAACTTTAGTAGTAATAGGAACCCGACCCCCTCCACACACAACTATTAACCTTTTAAACCATGCAGAGAGTGAATTAAGGGAAACTTACTGTTTGTAAATTTTTTAAATAACAGTTTTATTGAGGTATAATTCACATACTACAAAATCCACCTATTTAAAGTGTATAATGGGGCTTCTCAGGTAGTGCCAGTGGTAAAGAACCTGCCTGCCAATGCAGGAGACATAAAAGATGTGGGTTTGATCCCTGGATTGGGAAGATCCCCTGGAGGAGGGCACAGCAACCCACTCCAGTATTCTTGCCTGGAAAATCCCATGGACAGAGGAGCCTGGCAGGGTCGCACAGAGTCAGACGTGACTGAAGCAGCTTAGCATATATGCATGCAAAATGTACTAGTTTTTAGTATATTTGCAGAGTTGTGCAGCCTTTACCACCGTCAACTTGAGACCATTTTCATCACCCCCCAAATAACCCCTTGTTCTTTATCGGTCACTCCCCATTTCCCCCTCCCCCCCAGCCCTATGCAACCGTTCATGTACTTTGTCTTTATGGATTTGCCTGTTCTGGACATCTCATATAAATGGAATCATGTAACTTGTTTTCCTCTGTCACCAGCTTCTTTCACTTAGGCAATGTTTTCAAGGTTCCTTGATGTTGTACCATGTATCAATTCTTTATTCCCTTTTATGGCTGAATAACATTCCATCTTATAGATATGGGGCTTCCCTGGTAGCTCAGACAGTAAAGAATCTGCCTACAATGCAGGAGACCTGGGTTTGATCCCTGGGTCCGGAAGATCCCCTGGAGAAGGAAATGGCAACCCACTCCAGTATTCTTGCCTGGAAATCCCATGGACAGAAGAACCTGGCAGGCTACAGTCCATGAGGTTGCAAAGATATATCACACTTTATTTATCAGTTGATGGACGTTTAGGCTATTTCCACTTTAGCTATTATGAATAATCTGCTGTAAACACTCATGTACAAGTTTTTGTGTAGACACATGCTTTCAGTTCTCTTGGGTATAGAACTAGGAGTTGAATTGCTGGGTCATATGGTAACTGAACTGCCAGACCGGTTTCCCAAGTGGCTGCACCATTCACGCCCACCAGAAGTATAGGAGGATATGAATTTCTCCACATTGTAAGTATTAGATGGCGTGACAAATGTCAAAGTGAGGCATGTGAAGTCATGATCTCCCTTATTTACTGGCAAGAAGTGCAAATAGCTTAAAATTTTTAAGATTTGTTTTATTCAACCTAAGAAGTAGTGTTTAAAATTCATATCTACATTGTATCTAAGAGAACTTTTCAGAGTTTAGAATACATCTTAATATTTATATAATGAAGTAAAAGCCTCATAAATAGAAATGACCACGAGATTATAAAATAATTAGCACATTTATTTTGTGATTTGGAATTCTATTATGTGAATTTCTGTTACGGGAGGGACTCAGAGATCTTGCCTGTGGATGAAGACCTGGACATTAACACAGTCCACTTTTCAAGGACCTGTGTGATCCAGCCCTGGCTCCTTTTCCATCCTCCTACCACGCTTCCTTTTACGCACCGAGAGTCAGGTTATCTCCATGGCTTTGTGTATCTCAACCTTACTTTGAGGAGTCACTTAGCTTCTTCCTCAGATTCTAATAGGTAGCATGGCCCAAGTTAATGCTATTGTGGAGTAAATAAAGTAGGATACTGCCTAGTTTGTATTTTTGTTTTGGGCGCTGCTGGTAGGAAACCCTGACTGATCTGAATAAAACCCAGGCAGTTGAACGCTCTAGTTCTGATTTTGTAAGATAAATAAGTGAATGCTGTAGGATTGTTTGATGATAAAATATAGACCAACTTGATGTGCAGCTTTATAGAGTGGATGTAAGTAAAAATTTGAGGGGTTGGAACAAGTCAGAATTCCTCTGCTTCAGGTTTTATGATTTTTGCATCGTGTATTCTATAATACTTTCATTCAATTCCATCTTGTTTCATCATGGCTTTCTAAAACTATGTCTACATCAGGTGAGCACCATGAGCTCAAAGGATTGTAACGTGGTGAATTTTTTTTCTTAAAAAAGCTTTCTTTATCTTATGAGATTCTCTCAGTGGGGCTCTTAAGCGACATTGCCATTCAGAAATGTCTTAAAAATAAATGAAGACTTACCAGAATCATAGTGGACAAAATGCTCTGTCTGCCCTATCATTACTGGCTAATCTTAGTGCAGTTACCATTCTCATCTATATTGTTACATACTCAGACCTACTGGGTGACCCATGCAAATTCCTGGATTTTTTTTTTTTTAATCAGAAATTCTCTTTGTCCCCCATCAGGCATTATTCCTGTTTAAGGTTTGTAATTAGAAAAGCATCAAACGATCTTGTATTTTAAAGTAATGGTAGATTTTCCTTCTGAAACATTTATTTATTGTGAAGAAGCACTTAGTATAAATTGATGAATGTAGGGCTTACTCCCTTTACTTGGTGTATAAAAACTATTTTTTAATTGGCTTAGATGTGATACAGTTTATAAATTCCACCTCAGAAGTACTGTGTCTATTTGCTTGTGTTGCTGCATTTGTAAACATCCATGGAAGTTTACTCATTTGTAACTCTCAGGATTGGAAATCGTAATACTTTCTACTTTTTATACATTTACCATATGTGGTAATTAGTGACCAAATTGGTGATTGAGAGGCACTGGGACAATGGGGATTTTTAAAAAATCATCAAAGAAAGAACAAATTTTGTCCCTAATGATTTCAATATTTAATTCATTTTATTTTAGCATAAAAAATCGGCCTCAGAGAAGCTAAACATCAGACTTGAAGCCCAGCTTCATCTTTGTCTAGCTCTGATCATAGGCAACTTATCTCACCTCTCTTAGCCTCCTTTTCCTCACCTCTGTCTCATTGATAATCACATTAGCTCATAAGTTTCTTGTGAGAATTAAGCAAGCCAATGCATATACTTATCTGGCACATAATTTGTCTTCAGTACATGTTGCCTCTTGCTATTGTCAACAACAGCAATGGCAACAATACTACTACTTTGGAAATATGTGTTATTCTATGTGGGGCCTGTGTTGTAATCTTTATTAATCAAATAATGTGATACCCTATGACTCAATTACTACACCTTTTATTATGTAGGTAATATATGTAGCTATGCACACATGTATAAACATGTATGCTCACACACACACAAGTCCATACACACTGCACCTGAAGTTTTTTTAAATTTATTTTTAATTGGGGGAAATAGCTTCACAATTTTGTGTTATTTTCTGCCATACGACAATACAAATCAACCATAACTATACATATATGACCTCCCTCTTGAGCTTCCCTCTCCTCCCCTCACACCACCCCTCTGCGTCCTCACAGAGCTCCAGGTTGGGCTCCCTGTGTTATACAGAAACTTCTCACCAGCCATCTATTTGACCCATGATCGTGTATATATGTCGCTGCTACTTTCTCTACTCGTCTCACTCTCTCCTTCCCCCACTGTGTCCACAAGTCTGCACCTGAAGTTTTGAAGGAGAGGTCCTAGAATTTAAATCCTCCTATGTTGGGATACATATATCCTCAAGGTCAATACTGTCTCATGTCTTCTCAAATGCAGGAAGAAACATGGGCACATAACTATGCTATACGGTGCACTGTCTCAGATTTGAAGATAATTCCGGCTGACTGAACATCATCTTAACCTAGGGCACCCATGGTTTATAGCTCCCTCTTGATTGTGTCAGGAGGGCTCAAGGCCAAGCTTGCTTTAGCCCGAAGAAAGAAAGCACTCTGCAGAGATCAAAAAGTGGATTTGACTCTGGGGCAGCGCAAGGGTGCTGTGATTGTCCTACCCGTAGTCTCACACATTCCACTTCATACAAAGCACTGTGGCCACATCTCTCAGATAACCCTGAACAGCGCATTTTAGCAAAAGTTTTTTTTTTTTTTTTTATGTCTATGTGACAGTCGCCCCCAAAAGGCACCCTCACAGTTGAGTCTATTAACCAGTTATAGTTTTACATAGTGATGCTATAAAACTGATTTTAAGCTAATGATTTTATCTTCCCAGGAATGACTAAGTTGTTTCTTTGTCCTATGCATAGAGTTTAAATATGCTTCATAAAGAGTTGTTTATAAGTGTCCTAGTTAAAAAAAAAAAAGTCAAGAGAAAAGCTACATATTTTCTTTTTGTGCAAATCCCTGTACATTTTTAATTTGGGGAGTCATCAAAATATTATAACCTACTTACCTACTGAAAAAAAGTCTTAAGGGAGATTCTTGAGACCCTGAGCCGAGGACATTTTGTAATGAATGAGCATAAGGCCCAGAGCTGTGAATGCAAGTGGATTTTGGAAGGAAGTATGGCCTTTGTTTCCTCAGACCCTTCTTAAAACCTGGAAAGAGAGGCATCATTGGGATTTGTGATGCATGAGGATAGTTTTGGGAAAGTCAGAGCCAGGCCAAAATCACCCCTGAGATTTGAAGTCTGAAGTCACTTGTTTGGCTCTGTTACTAGAGGACTCAAGAATGCTGTTCATCGGCCAGTGTGAACAGTGGGTAAGAAATGATTTGCTGTAGCACTCATTTCCACCATTTGTGAAGATACAGAAACTCATCTTCATTGTGTTTCAGGCACCGGAAAGACAAATCTTGGTGGGGTTTTCAGGTGGGACTTAGAAATAAAGGGGCTATTATATATTTAAAAATCTCCAGGACTGTTCTCTCAGAGAATTTTTAAGCGCCGTTTGTCTTTTGAACAGATCTGTTGAATAAAACAATCGTACTGTAATGCCAGCATGAGATCAGCTTTTGTTAGAATACCCAAGTAAACCATCGAACATTACCAAATCCTTTTGGAGGTGTTAGAAGAGAGCCCAGAGAGAAAGTGAAGGGAAAAAAGTTCAATCTGGGATATTTAGATTTGTATTTACATTATTTTCCTATTTAGCTCTTTTCTCGACCATGGAAAAATAGTCATATACATTGTGTTAATTTTTCTCTTGCTGTTACCCAACACTACTGCTGCTTAAAATTTATATATATATATAAAATATATATATATGATATATATAAAATATAAACTTCTCCAAACAGAACTTTAGAGACTCAATTGAGGATTTTAATCTGGAGAAGGAAATGGCAACCCACCCCGGTATTCTTGCCTGGAGAATCCCATGGACATAGGAGCCTGCTGGGCTACAGTCCATGGGGTTGCAAAGAGTCAGACACGACTGAGCGACTTCACTATCACTATCTATATATACAATAAAGTTTATACTTTTCATATAAAGTTTCACTGTCAACATTTAGAAAATTCAACACATATTTATTAAATGCCTAGTGTGTGTTGGGAGTTGTTCAAAGTTCTCAGGCTACGTTGGTGAACAGACAAATCCCCCTGTGCTCACGGACCTTGCCGTTTAGCTCACACAGAGCATCTAACATCTATGAATGACAAGAGCCAGACTTTAGCTTGCTTAAAGGGTCCACGTGGCCCAAAGGAGTCTATTACAAATTGCTTGTAGTGTGACTGCAGATTCACTAACATATTATACTCAGACATGAAGAAAATACATGTTTTTAAATATTTTGTCCATATCTGATCTAATCTTCCTTATGTACCCTGCCTGGAAGAAAATAAAAACAAAACAGCTAGATGTTTTCTCATCCAATGCAACAATGTATTGCTTTTGTGTAATACTTAGTCTCTGAATTGAAAGAGGAAGTGCTGCATCAGGTACTTCTGTATGCTGGAAGACCATTTTCTCAACATTTTGTGCTATTCATAATTCAGTGACTATAGACACAACACACGCGTCTAATTGGCATGGTTTACATTTCTCCCGTCATTTTTGTAAGTCTAGACAATCAACAGACCAATAAGTCAATCCCTGATTATAGCATTTACAGTTTCCATGGTGTAAATACTTTGATTGTGGCTGATTTCAAGCCACCGATGTGACGTCAATGAATGTAGACAAGAAGTGCCACAGTTCATCATTATGTACTGTTTCCACCAAACAGATGTGTAGCCAGAGATGACTTCAAGATCCTAGATAGAGTAAACATGTAGTTCAAGTAAAATATTTGGGAAGTGGTGAATTTCTGAGAGTTCAAAACATTAAAATTTTAATATAATTATAAATTTATACAATATAATTTTTAGTAGTGGCTATGTTTAACAACTGGCTTATAGAATTCCTAAAAATTTAAGAATTGACTCTCACAAGTCACTGTGTCAGGTCAAAATCAGAGTAAATCATAAATGATTCCTCTAATTCTTTTATCATTCTCCTTCAGTCCAGTAGCAAATCATATTGACTCTCCTGAAACACACCTTGAATCACTTCCTTCCCTTTTCCAATCATACTTCTCATCACCAGCATGTCTCACCTATGTTCCCACAATGTCGTCTTCTCTGCTCTCTATGCCTCCACTTTTATCTGCAGTTCATTCTCCATACAGTAGCCAGAGGCATACTGTTAAAATGTATCACATCATAGCAGTATCACTTCCCATCTTCAACACTCTCATTGTCCTTAGAAGAAAACCCAAGCTCTTATTATGCCGAATAACACCCTACATCATCTGGCTACAGCCTCCCTTACAACTTCATCTTGCCCATTGGCCTACTCAAGCGCTACATTCCAGCCACACTGGCCTTTCTTTTTCTAAAACATAGTTGATCTTGGGGCCTTGGCACTTGTTCCCTTTGCTGGAAATGCTGTTTCTTCCTTCACAGAATTCCAGGCCTGATTCCTTCTCATTAGGTTTCTGTGAAGTCACTCAGTTCAGTTCAGTTCAGTCACTCAGTCATGTCCAACTCTTTGCAACCCCATGAACCACAGCACGCTAAGCTTCCCTGTCCATCACCAACTCCCAGAGTCCACCCAAACCCATGTCCATTGAGTCGGTGATGCTATCCAACCATCTCATCCTCTGTCATCCCCTCCTCCTCCTGCCCTCAATCTTTCCCAGCATCAGGGTTTTTCCAAATGACTCAGCTCTTTGCATCAGGTGGCCAAAGTATTGGAGTTTCAGCTTCAGCATCAGTCCTTCCAATGAACACCCAGGACTGGACTCCTTTAGGATGGACTGGTTGGATCTCCTTGCAGTCCAAGGGATGTGCAAGAGTCTTCTCCAACACCACAGTTCAAAAGCATCAATTCTTCAGTGCCCAGCTTTCTTTATAGTCCAACTCTCACATCCATACATGACTACTGGAAAAACCATAGCCTTGACTAGACAGATCTTTGTTGACAAAGTAATGTCTCTGCTTTTAAATATGCTCTCTAGGTTGGTCATAACTTTCCTTCCAAGGAGTAAGCATCTTTTAATTTCATGGCTGCAATCACCATCTGCAGTACTTTTGAGCCCCAAAAAATAAAGTCAGCCACAATTTCCACTGTTTCCCCCTCTATCTGCCATGAAGTGATGGGACTGGATGCCATGATCTTAATTTTCTGAATGTTGAGCTTTAAGCCAACTTTTTCACTCTCCTCTTTCACTTTCATCAAGAGGCTCTTTAGTTCTTCTTCACTTTCTGCCATAAGGGTGGTGTCATCTGCATATCTGAGGTTATTGATATTTCTCCCAGCAATCTCGATTCCAGCTTGTGCTTCATCCAACCCAGCATTTCTCATGATGTACTCTGCATATAAGTTAAATAACTAGGGTAACAGCCTTGATGTACTCCTTTTCCTATTTGGAACCAGTCTGTTGTTCCATGTCCAGTTCTAACTGTTGCTTCCTGACCTGCATACAGATTTCTCAAGAGGCAGGTCAGGTGGTCTGGTATTCCCATCTCTTTCAGAATTTTCCACCGTTTATTTGATCCACGCTCAGACAGTAAAGCGTCTGTCTACAATGCGGGAGACCTGGGTTTGATCCCTGGGTGGGGAAGATCTCCTGGAGAAGGAAATGTCAACCCACTCCAGAATTCTTGACTGGAAAATCCCATGGACAAAGGAGCCTGGTGGGCTACAGTCCATGGGGTCACAAAGAGTCAGACACGACTGTGACTTCACTTTCACTTTCACTTTTCACACAGTCAAAGGCTTCAGCATAGTCAATAAAGCAGAAATAGATGTTTTTCTGGAACTCTCTTGCTTTTTCCATGATCCAGCAGATGTTGGCAATTTGATCTCTGGCTCCTCTGCCTTTTCTAAAACCAGGTTGAACATCTGGAAGTTCATGGTTCACGTATTGCTGAAGCCTGGCTTGGAAAATTTTGAGCATTTTACTAGCGCGTGAGATGAGTGGAATTGTGTGGTAATTTGAGCATTTTTTGGCATTGTCTTTCATGGGATTGGAATGAAAATTGACCTTTTCCAGTCCTGTGGCCACTGCTGAGTTTTCCAAATTTGCTGGCATATTGAGTGCAGCACTTTCACAGCATCATCTTTTAGGATTTTAAATAGCTCAACTGGAATTCCATCACCTCCACTAGCTTTGTTTGTAGTGATGATTCCTAAGGCCCACTTAACTTTGCACTCCAGGCTGTCTGGCTCTATGTGAGTGATCACACCATGTTGGTTATCTGGGTCATGAAAATCTTTTTTGTATAGTTCTTCTGTGTTTTCTTGCCACTCCTTAATATCTTCTGCTTTGTTAGGTCCATACCATTTCTGTCCTTTATTGAGCCCATCTTTGCGTGAAATGTTCCCTTATCTCTAATTTTCTTGAACAGATCTCTAGTCTTTCCCATTCTATTATTTTCCTCTATTTCTTTGCACTGCTCACTGAGGAAGGCTTTCTTTTCTCTCCTTGCTATTCTTTGGAACTCTGCATTCAAATGGGTAATGGGTAGGCTGAGAGGAGATACCCCACGTCCAAGGTCAGGAGTGGTGGCTGTACTTCACTGGACTGGCCGTGAGAAGATACCCTACATCCAAGATCAGAGAAACCCCAGTAAGACAGCAGGCGCTGGAGTAGCTATGAGGAGATACCCCATGTCCAGGGGCAAAAGAGAAGCCCCAGGAAGACGGCAGGAGGGATGAATTCACGTTTAGAATCAAACCCCATTCCTGCCAGAGATGTTCAGAGGGCTCAAACAAAACTTGTGTGCACCAGGACCCAGGGACCCCACAGAGACTGAGACAGAACTGTATTTGAGCATCTCCTGTGGTGGTACGGGTCAGCAGTGGACTGCCACACAGGCATAGGGGCTCTGGGTGCAGCAGACTTGGGTATGGCATAAGCCCTCTTGGAGGAGGTTGCCATTAACCCCACCATAGAGCTACCAGACTTACGTAGGACTGGGGAAACAGGCTCTTGGAGGGCACAAACAGAACCTTGTGTACCAGGACCCAGGAGAAAAGAGCAGTGAACCCACAAGAGACTGACCCAGACTTGCCTGTGAGTGTCCTGGAGTCCCCAGTGGAGGCATGGGTCGGTGCTGGCTTGCTGTAGGGTTGGGGGCACTAGGTGTAGCAGTACATGCATGGTATCTTTTGAAGGTACCATTATCTTCATTACCTGCGCCATAGTTTCAGTTCAGTTCAGTTCAGTTGCTCAGTCGTGTCCGACTCTGCAACCCCATGAACCGCCAGCACACTAGGCCTCCCTGTCCATCACCAACTCCCAGAGTCCACCCAAACCCATGTCTATTGAGTCAGTGAGCCATCCAACCATCTCATCCTCTGTCGTCCCCTTCTCCTCTTGCCCTCAATCTTTCACAGCATCAGGGTCTTTTCAAATGAGTTATCTCTTTGCATCAGGTGGCAAAAGGATTGGAGTTTCAGCTTCAACATCAGTCCTTCCAATGAATATTCAGGACTGATTTCCTTTAGGATGGACTGGTTGGATCTCCTTGCAGTCCAAGGGACTCTCAAGAGTCTTCTCCAACACCACAGTTCAAAAGCATCAATTCGGTGCTCAGCTTTCTTTATGATCCAAAAAACCATAGCCTTACTAGACAGACCTTTGTTGACAAAGTAATGTCTCTGCTTTTGAATATGCTATCTAGGTTGGTCATAACTTTCCTTCCAAGGAGTAAGCATCTTTTAATTTCATGGCTTCAGTCACCATTTACAGTGATTTTGGAGCCCAGAAAAATAAAGTCTGACACTGTTTCCACTGTTTCCCCATCTATTTGCCATGAAGTGATGGGACCGGATGCCATGATCTTAGTTTTCTGAATGTTGGGCTTTAAGCCAACCTTTTCACTCTCCTCTTTCACTCTCATCAAGAGGTTCTTTAGTTCTTCTTCACTTTCTGCCATAAGGGTGGTGTCATCTTTGTATCTGAGGTTATTGATATTTCTCCCGGCCATCTTGATTCCAGCTTGTGCTTCCTCCAGCCCAGTGTTTCTCATGATGTACTCTGCATATAAATTAAATAAGCAGGGTAACAATATACAGCCTTGATGTACTCCTTTTCCTATTTGGAACCAGTCTGTTGTTCCATGTCCAGTTCTAACTGTTGCTTCCTGACCTGCATACAGGTTTCTCAAGAGGCAGGTCAGGTGGTCTGGTATTCCCATTTCTTTCAGTATTTTCCACAGTTAATTGTGATCCACTTGGTCAAAGGTTTTGGCATAGTCAAAAAAGCAGAAATAGATGTTTTTCTGGAACTCTCTTGCTTTTTCCATGATCCAGCAGATGTTGGCAATTTGATCTCTGGTTCCTCTGCCTTTTCTAAAACCAGCTTGAACATCTGGAAGCTCACGGTTAACGTATGTTGGAGCCTAATTTCTATCATAATGGTATTTTGAGATGGGGCCTTTGGGAAATAATTAGCCCCCATGAATGGCATTAGTGTCCTTATAAGATGAGATACAAGATAGTTTATGTGGATCTGCATCACCTTTTTTTTCCACAAGTTATCACACTGATCCATTAAATTGAGGACTTTATGTTAGTTGAACCTAGTGACAAAAAACTAGCAACTACTCTAGACTTATCAATAATGATGTTTGCATGCCAGAGGGTGGGAAATTTGACAAAATTTCAGACAAAAATAAATCTGACAAAAATTCAGACATCTTCTACCTCGGTGAGATTTCCAGGGGTCTGGTGGGGTGGGGTGTGGAGGGAGATTTTTTTCTAAGATGAAGGATAAATTGTTGCACCCAGGCCCTCCTACCACCAAGAAAGGGGCATGGCACCTATTGAGTCTCTTTGGATTTGGGGGGCAACATAGTCCTCATTTGGGGTGTGTTACTATGGCCCATTTACTGAGTGATCTGAAAGAAAGTGAAAGTCACTCAGTCATGTCCAACTCTTGGCAATCCCATAGACTATTCAGTCCATGGAATTCTCCCGGCCAGAATACTGGAGTGGGTAGCCTTTCCCTTCTCCAGGGGATCTTCCCAATCCAGGGATCGAATAGCTGAGAGTTTTGATGGGACTCAGAACAAGAGAAGACTCTGCCACAGGTCCGGGCTGTTGTGCAAGCTGCTCTGCCACTTGGGCCATGTGACCCAGGAGATCTATTGGTCCTTCAGGTGTCAGAACTGGAGAGGGATGCTGTTGGAGCATTTGGCAGCCTCTGTAGGAGTGACTCAGATAGTAAAGAATCTGCCCACAATGTGGGAGACCCAGGTTCAATCCCTGGGTCGGGAAGATCCCCTGGAGAAGGGCATGGCAGCCCACTCCAGTATTCTTGCCTGGAGAATTCCATGGATAGGAAAGCCTGGCAGCTACTGTCCATGGGATCACAAAGAGTCATATGTAACTTTCGCTTTCGCATAGGAGAATCATAGTGTGGGCCCTTGCGACTTTAGAACAAAGCCTTTCCACTCTCTGTAGATAATTACTCTCCTTTTGAGAAACAGTTTTCAACTTGCTACTGGTTCTTAGTAAAGACTGAACAGTTAACCATGGGCCCCCAAGTTACCAGGCAACCTGAGCTGCCCATCATGAACAGGGTGTTGTCTGATCCACCGAGTCATAAAATCAGACATGCACAGCGGCACTGCATCCTCAGTTAGAAGGTTAGTATCTCTGATCAGGTCTAACCAGGCTCTGGAGACATCAGTAAGTTGCATGAAGAAGTGGCCCAACTGCCCACGGTCCCCACTCCTGCTGTACTGGCTTCTCTTTCCTAGACTGTACGTGAGACTTGATAGGGCCTTCCTGAAAATCAGTTCATAGAGGAAGAGAGAAGACTCAGGCCTGGTGTATAGATGGTTTTGCATGCTATGCAGCCAGAACCCAAAGGTGGGTAGCTGGGGCACTACAGCTCCTTTCTGGGCCATCCCTGAAGGAGAGTGGTGATGAGAAATCTTCTCAGGGAGCAGAACTTTGAGCAGTGCTCCTAGCTGTTCACTTTGCTTGGTGTTTACTGAAGGCAACGGGAATATGGAGTGGGTAATGGAAGAAGGTAGTAGTTATAAATACCCTGTGACCAGTCACAGAAATGAGGACTATTTTATAAAGAGTATTTCCTCCTTAATTAGTTATGAATAGGTGTGTGTATAAAATATCTTTATTTCCTCCTCATTTCCTTATCATGTAACATAAGATATATTGGTTTTATATCATAGTCTTTTTAAGTATTGTTAATTTATATCATCAATTCAGTTCAGTCCAGTCGCTCAGTCGTGTCTGACTCTTTGTGACCCCATGAATCACAGCACGCCAGGCCTCCCTGTCCATCACCAACTCCCGGAGTTCACCCAAACTCATGTGGATCAAGTCGGTGATGCCATCCAGCCATCTCATCCTCTGTCCTCTCCTTCTCCTCCTGCCCCCAATCCCTCCCAGCATCAGGGTCTTTTCTAATGAGTCAACTTTTCATATGAGGTGGCCAAAGTATTGGAGTTTCAGCTTCAGCATCAGTCCTTCCAATGAACACCCAGGACTGGTCTCCTTTAGGATGGACTGGTTGGATCTCCTTGTAGTCCAAGGGACTTGCAAGAGTCTTCTCCAGCACCACAGTTCAAAGCATCAATTCTTTGGCGCTCAGCTTTCTTCAGAGTCCAACTCTCACATCCATACATGACCACTGGAGAAACCATAGCCTTGACTAGACGGACCTTTGTTGGCAAAGTAATATCTCTGCTTTTTAATGTGCTATCTAGGTTGGTCATAACTTTCCTTCCAAGGAGTAAGCATCTTTTAATTTCATGGCTGCAGTCACCATCTGCAGTGATTTTGGAGCCCCCCCAAAATAAAGTCTGACACTGTTTCCACTGTTTCCCCATCTATTTCCCATGAAGTGATGGGGCCAGATGCCATGATCTTTATTTTCTGAATGGTGAGCTTTAAGCCAGCTTTTTCACTCTCCTCTTTCATTTTCATCAAGAGGCTTTTTAGTTCTTTACTTTCTGCCATAAGGGTGGTGTTATTTGCATATCTGAGGTTATTGATATTTCTCCCAGCAAACTTGATTCCAGCTTGTGCTTCTTCCAGCCCAGTGTTTCTCATGATGTACTCTGCATATAAATTAAATAAGCAGGGTGACAATATACATCATAGTATTTCAGTTATGAGAAATCGAAGAGAGAATCAACAATACTCAGAACTTCACCTCGTCTTCAGAGGAAGAGACCAGGATGTTATAGGTTGCATGCAGGATAGGTAGATCATGGTAGGTGGAGTTATGACTTCATTATTGTCCATATTTGGAGATTAAGTATGGCTTAATGTGTATGTGCATCCTTAGTCGCACAGTTGTGTCTGACTCTTTGTGATCCCATGGACTCTAGCCTGCCAGGTTCCTCTGTCCATGGGGATTCTCCAGGCAAGAATACTGGAGTGGATTGCCATGCCCTCCTCCAGAGGATCAACCCAACCCAGGGATTGAACCCAGGTATCCCACATTGCAGGTGGATTATTTGCCATCTGAGCCACCAGGGAAGCCCATACATGAATCAATACCTTATAATAAATCTCTTTATCATCTGTCTGTTTGTCTATCTATCTTTCTCCTGTATTGTTCTTGTTTCTTTGGAGAACTCTAACTAATATAATGTCCTAAGAGAGTCTTCCTTGATGATTTTATCTAAAGTAGCCCCCACTCTCCACGTTACCACTGTCTGTCTTATTACCTTATTCCCATGAACTCATGTAAATTACTTAGCCTTTTTTATGTCTCAAGTTTGCAATATGTTAAATGGGAGGAACTGTAATGTTTTCCTCAGTGGGTGTTAAACTCTGAGTTTTCTAATCTGTAAAATAAGAATAAAAATGGTACCTATGAGAATTAATTGAGATAGAGTAAGGAAACATTCAGAAAACGAAGATCATGGCGTCTGGTCCCATCACTTCATGGGAAATAGATGGGGAAACAGTGGAAACAGTGTCAGACTTTATTTTTGGGGGCTCCAAAATCACTGCAGATGGTGACTGCAGGCATGAAATTAAAAGACGCTTACTCCTTGGAAGGAAAGTTATGACCAACCTAGATAGCATATTCAAAAGCAGAGACATTACTTTACCAACAAAGGTCCATCTAGTCAAGGCTATGGTTTTTCCTGTGGTCATGTATGGATGTGAGAGTTGGACTTTGAAGAAGGCTGAGTGCCGAAGAATTGATGCTTTTGAACTATGGTGTTGGAGAACACTCTTGAGAGTCCCTTGGACTGCAAGGAGATCCAACGAGTCCATTCTGAAGGAGATCAACCCTGGGATTTCTTTGGAAGGAATGATGCTAAAGCTGAAACTCCAGTACTTTGGCCACCTCATGCAAAGAGTTGACTCATTGGAAAAGACTCTGATTCTGGGAGGGATTGGGGGCAGGAGGAGAAGGGGACGACAGAGGATGAGATGGCTGGATGGCATCACTGACTCGATGGACATGAGTCTGAGTGAACTCCGGGAGTTGGTGATGGACAGGGAGGCCTGGAGTGGTGCGATTCATGGGGTCGCAAAGAGTCGGACACGACTGAGCGACTGAACTGAACTGAACTGAAGGAAACATTTTAGCTCAGAATATGGTACCTAGTATGATTTCAATGACTAGAAGCTATAGAGTGCTGTTTGTTTGCATATTATCAGCAAGCAGATTAAAGAGCAGGAGAGTGTCTAGAGCACAGTAGAACTGGAACCAGTAACACAGAGTCATAGCAGATCCTGGGCCTTAGGAAGAAGTGGAGTTTGGGCCTGGAGGTTGGGCACCACGATGGTAAGTGTGTAATGAGATGGTTGCTCATGACAGTGGAATGACAGAGGAATAAATCAGTTTTCATAGATGGAAAATTTTATTAGGAATGATATCTGGATATTTATCAAAGTATTGGAGAATCTCTATTCTTCACTTCTGAATATCTATTTTTTAGAGAAAAAAAGCAAAACCATGTTCTAAGACCATTGAAGCAGAACAACTTGGCTGTGGGCTCATTTTAAATGAATGATGGTTCATCATATGAGGCCAGGTCCCTGGGTAACCTCTGTTCATTCTTATATTGGGTAGGTCAAATAATAGAGAGAGAATCGTGAATTAAAGTTACTAGTTCAGATTGATCAGAGAGAGGTGAATCACCAGATAAGTGGAGAAAAAGAAGAAATAATTGTGAACAGGGAAGAAAGGGCCACAGATGTAGGGAATAGGAGCAGGTGTCTGAAATAGAAGGGGATGGTTTGGGGTAGAGAAAAAAATGAGAGATAAACAAGCCTTAACAATGTAAAAATGACCCAGACTTTATCCCTAAATGGCTATAGCATACAACTTTAAGACCTCAAAGGAAAAATACCTTAACGTTTAAGAAAGTATCTCCTGGCCCATCAGTAATAGACTGATGCCCCTTAAATGGCTTTAAAATAGGTGTGTAGGCGAGAGAGTGATTTGGCAGAAAGGGGAAGAGTTCATCTTTAAGAGGAAATCTGAGGTTAGGAGAACATGAAAGCAGATCATTCATGATGAATGTAAAGGAAAGAACAAGATTTAATAATGAATCAGGGGGACAAAGATCTTCCCAAGCCAGGGATCGAACCCAGGTCTCCCTCATTGTAGGCAGATTCTTTACCAGCAGAGCCACCAGGGAAGCTGGACAAAGATTAGCACTAACAATAGGAACCATGTACTTATGACACATGAAGCCCATCATGGCAAGCTTTTTACATGTACCACCACATTGAATGACAGCCACCCATAAGATGAGTCCTTGGTTAACCCCACTTAACGGGGTAACTTGGTAACTTTGTGGAGACGGGTCTTGGAGGCAGGAGATCTGAGTTTCACATCTAGGCTCTCTGAGCCAATGACTCAGGTGCTTAACTGTTCTGCCCAGCCGAGAGAAGATGATGAAGCCCCGGAAAGGACTGGGAAGGGGGAATACAAACAACTTTGATGTTAAAGAATTTTAAAATGAAAGTAAGACACAGCAAAGAGGAAAATGTTTCTAAAGGAGTAAAGGAATTCATATTTATTGATCATCTTGCAAACTCAGGAGCACATATATAATGTCCCTTCATCACCCAAGAACTCTTGAAATAGACGTGATTTCCGTTCACACAGATGAGGAGATCGAAGTGCAGAAGTCACCGTTAATCACTGAGTTCGTAAATACCAGAGCCAGGATTAGAACCGCTGTCGACTGCATTAGAAAGCCCACAGTATTTCCATTTGAACAGCTGCCTTGGGAAAGGAAGTACTGAGGCTGGGTGTGAGAGAGCAGAAATGGCATCTCCTTCGAATGGTGGGGCAAACATGCAAATAAAGCATGACTAGAAAGACAAAAAAAGGAAATGAGAAAGGGAGGACCACAAGGTGATAATTAGGCTCACACCACCTGTTTTTTCCTTTGGCCAAAGAGGTCTCTCTTCAAGGCTCTGAGTGACAAACAAAGCAACGGAGTGGCTCAGAAAGGCCAACATGGGTCATCGCATGAGATGTTCAGAGATGCTAAACACGTGATTTCAAGAAACCCCAAACTGTGACAAGAAAGAGATCCCAAACAATTGACATACTGCTGCTGACTGCAACAGATATGTCACAGAAAACAATCATTTAAAAAAGGGATAAACAGAGACAAGCTCAGAAAGATGCATTCTCTAGAGGTGCTTGACAGGAAGTGTGGTTACTGTATAGATAGGATCAGGAGCCACATAGCTGTGGAGGAAAAACAACCCTGCAAAGCTGGTGGGTTAGGTTTAATTATCACCACTTTGCATAGAAGGAAACTGTGGCCCAAAGAGTTTGATGACTTGCCCGTGGTGCCTAAGTTTTAGACTCTAGGTGTCAGACCCTAAATCAAGTGTGATTAGTCCACGAACCAGTTGTCATATAAAGCAATATGTTTCTAATGATGAATTTGGAGATTCAGATTATGCGGGAAATATTTTTGAGCTGAGCTCTTTGTGCCATACAGGTAGTACTTTTTAAAAACTTATCTAGTTTTTAATAAAAGCAACCTTGGTTTCTAGATGAAAATGACATTCAGTTCAGTCTTGTTCATGCTGTGTTTGATTGCGGTAGTATTTTCCAGGTGCGGATGCATATAGAACCTTAACCCTGTATGGGCTAATAATTAACAAAGGTGGACGCTGACTTCACAAAGTGGGGATTTGACAGCAGATCCTTTTGTTTGCAGCCGTCCAGGATACAGTTATCCTCTGGAAAGTAATTCTTTGATGGCCAGCTAAAGGTCATTCACAGATGTAAACTGACAGCTGGGAAATGCACACCACAGCTGCCCCCAAACCCCACCCCTCACCCTGACCCTGAAGTCTTTGTTTCACTCTTAAACTTGTCTGAGTATAATGGACTGAATTAACTCTGACCCATTCAGAATAGAATCAACTCATTTCAGACCACATAACTTTATGTTGGATATATTCACAATTACCAATTCATGCTGACACTCTTGGACTGTTCAGATAACCAATTTTGTTCTTCTTTAAGGAAGTCAAAATGCCGAGCTCTCTTTTCCCAATTTCTGAACTAGGATGAGTAGAAGACACTAGAAATTATGGTCCAAGTGATTTTAAAGTTTTCTGTTGAATGTCTGTAGACACTCTGTGGTTATATTCTGTTTCCCTGATTCATCCCATTTGGATAAAATAAATATTCCCTGGTATCAGTAAGACTAAGTGGCTCATTAACAGCATGGCAACCCCAAAGTACAGGACAAAAATCAATGCCTTGACCACTATCCAGGCTCTTCATGAAGAATTAGCTATTTCCTGAGTCCAGATGGGTGATGTGCTTGATCATTTCTCCTTTTGACATGGTTTTTTCAGGATTCAAAATATTTTTACAAGAAAAAGCACACAAATCTCATTATCCACCTTTTGAGCTATGATAAAGGGGTACTTAATCTTTTTTCTTTGCTCAAAATCTCAAACCCAAGGCAATTAGAATTGGAGAAGTTTTGTTTTAGATGGTAGAAAGCTTGTTTCTTTTAACATAACAGAAGACAGAAGTGGGATATTAATCAGTGTAGCTTGATGAGAGAGATCTCTAGAATCTTAACTGCTAACTCCTGTTCACCATTCAGTCTCTTCCCCACCTCACTGTATTTCCTCCTTCCGTCCCTCACTTTTGTCATTTCATTTCTTCTTTCTTTTTTTCTCTTTCTCTCCTTTCCTTCCTCTCTCTCTCCTCCCCCACCTCCTCTCTTCCTTTTCTTCCTCTCACTCTGTCTTTCTTCCTTCCTTTTGTTTTTAATTTCTGTATTTGTGGGGCTTCCCAGCTGGTGCTAGTAGTAAAGAATCTGTCTGCCAGGGCAGGAGATGCAGGAGATGTGAGTTTGATCCCTGGGTCAGGAAGATCCCCTGGAGGAAGAAATGACAACCCACTCCAGTATTCTTGCCTGGAGAATCCCATGGACAGAGGGGCCTGGTGGGCTATGGTCTGCTGCTACTGCTGCTGCTGCTAAGTCACTTCAGTCATGTCCGACTCTGTGTGACCCCATAGACGGAAGCCCACCAGGCTCCCCCAACCCTGGGATTCTCCAGGCAAAAACACTGGAGTAGGTTGCCATTTCCTTCTCCAATGTAGGAAAGTGAAAAGTGAAAGTGAAGTCGCTCAGTCGTGTCCGACTCTTCGCAACCCCATGGACTGCAGCCCACCAGGCTCTCAGTCCATGGAATTCTCCAGGCAAGAGTACTGGAGTGGGGTGCCATCGCCTTCTCCGTAGGCTATGGTCTATGGGGTCGCAAAGAGTTGGACATGACTGAGTGACTGAGCTTCTGTATTTGTACATCCTTACCTACTTCCTGTTCTAGACCTCCTCTTCCCCATATAGGAGCCTACCCTGCCTGGGTTGTCTAAACAGACACATAACCTTTCTGGCCACATCTAACATCCCTGGGCAACAAACTGGCCAGGATGGAGACCACTTAATGGCTTAGTTTTAGCGCCTTTAAGCTCTGAATGACAGCTTCTTACATCTGCATCACAGATTGGCAGGAAGTCCCTCTGACAATGCTCATTGACTCTAACAGGCGCTAGCAATTCTTTCTGTAACCAGAAGAGGCAGATAAGGTCCTCACCGAGAGAAGGTGGACAGAAGATTGCTAAACACATAGAGCTGAGGGGCCCAGAAGGAAGAGCTGATCCCAAAGAAGACCACTAGGATCTCAATTAGTTGTTATGTCTAGGACACTCTGACTTGCCCGCTGTCACATAGTGGCCCTTGAAAGCCAGGTGCTGTGAGTCCTAGTTGAATGCTGTTGAAAGATTGTTCTCATACCACGGACATGACATTGACTGCCCTGTCCTCCCAATACAGTGTATACATGGATGCTCGTTTTATATTTCTAATTCCCCCCTGCCCCTTCATATTTTTTTTAATATACTTTCAAGTTTACTCTTTATTTTTATTTCCAATTTGAAGTCAATTTACTTTGTTTGCAGACCCAACTAATCACTGCTATCTAAACACAGATGACATCATTGTGTTAGGTGATATGAGAAATTACTCTGCTATTCTACAGTTACTGTCAGAGCAAGCCCATCTTTGCATCAAGTGCTGTCAGTCATTTTGAGAATTTATGCAAGCAGCAACATTCAACATAAACATACCATGGTTTGTCTTCCGTGATAAGAGAAAGGGGTATGTGAATTTTTTCTGTATAAGTAGAGCTTGTCAATGGCAGCTCTTTCACCATTTTTCTTCCTTCTTTAGAACCTGCTTGGCTCTTCCTCACTTATGGCCTCTACTGTTGCCACCCTGGTCAGAGCCTCTGCCATCTCTAGTCTTTATTTATTTATTTATTATTTTTGGGCGTGCTGGGTCTTCATTGCTGTGAGGCCTGTTTAGTTGTGGAGTTGGGGGACTACTCTCTAGTTGTGGTGCATGGGCTTCTCAATGCAGTGGCTTCTCTTGTGAGCACAGGCTCTAGGGTGCACAGGCTTCTATAGTTGCCTCGCATGGGCTCAGTAGTGGCGGCTCTCAGGCTCAAGAGCACAGGCTCAGTAGTTGTGGCACACAGGCTTAGGTGCTCCACGGCATGCCGGATCCTCCTGGATCAGGGATTGAACCCCATGTCTCCTGCACTCAGGTGGACTCTCCACCACTGAGCCACCAGGGAAGCCCCCCATCTATAGTCTTATGGCAAGTGCCTCGGGAAGATAGCTCTGCTTCTGCTCTTCCCATCTTCAGCCTATTCCCAACACAGCAGTCTGAGAGAGCATTTTAAAATAAAGTCATATTCCATCACTCTTCTGCTTAAACCCTTGCTATGGCTCTTGTTTCACTTGCAGTAAAATTCAGAGTATTTTAGCAAGGTCTACAGAGCCCTTCATGATCTATTTTCACCTTTCTTAACTTCAATCTCCTCCTTTTTCTCTTCCCTCACTCCTAGCCACGTGGCTTCCACGCTGTTCCTGGAACACATCAAGTGCTTTGGGCCTTAGAACCCTTGCATTAGCTCTTCCATAATCCTGGAACAGTCTTCCCCAATGACAGCCATCAGGCTCACTCCCTGTCTTCTGTAAGTCTTTGATCAAATCTTTGTTCTCAGTGAGGCCTGCCCTGACCACTCTAAATCTGCAGCTCAGTGAGCATCCCTGTGCTCCTAATCCTGTACCTAAGTGGGTATGGGGCCTTCCTGGGACAGTCTGCTCCCCCAAATCCTCTGCTTTAGCTCTTCTCTAAAGTACCTAGATAACAGTATCTGATGCACATTTCCTGTGTTTCTCTACAAATGCTAAAACCACCACCAAACGGAAGAAATTAACTACTTGATTCCAATGTGTACATAGCCCCCAGACTGACTGGCACCTAGGGATTAATAATGTTAACCCCTGTGACACCACCTTGTTACCTCACTGTCAGCCAATTAGAGAACTGTGCACGAGCTGATCACATGCCCTCGGACTCCCTCTCCCTCACTTAGCTTTTAAAAATACTTTGATGAAATCCATCAGGGAGTTTGAGAGTTTTGAGCACTAGCTATCTGGACTCCAGGCTTTCCTGATGGCTCAGTGGTAAAGAATCTCCCTGCAATGCAGGACACCCGAGTTTGACCCCTGGATTGGGAAGATGCCCTGGAGAAAGGAATGGCTACCCACTCCAGTATTCTTGCCTGGAGAATTCCATGGACAGAGAAGCCTGGTGGGCTACAGTCCATAGAGTCGCAAAGAGTCAGACATGACTGACCAACTGTCACCATCACCTCTGTCTGGACTTCTTGCTTGGTGCTGTATAATAAATGCTGCACTTTCTCTTACCACAACCTGATGTCGGTAGACTGGCTTTATTGTGCACAGGCAAGCGAACCAAAGTTCGGTTCTGCAACAGCCGCCCTTAACCTGCTCTATTTTTTCTTTTCTTTCTTGCCTTAAAATACTTTATGATTTACTTACATTTTATGTTTATTTATGGGGCTTCCCTGGTAGCTCAGACAGTAAAGAATCTGCCGACAATGCGGGAGACCCAGGTTCCATCCCTGGGTCGGGAAGATCCCCTGGAGAAGGTAATGGCAACCCACTCCACTATTCTTGCCTGGAGAATTCCATGGACAGAGGAGTCTGGTGGGCTACAGTCCCATGGGGTTGCAAAGAGTCAGACATGACTGACTAACACTTTCACTTATGTTCATTACTTGTTTTTACTGTCCCTCTAATAGCATGTAAACTCCACAAAGCCAAGGATCTGTATTTTGTTCAAGTACCTAGAACAATATTTGGCATGTAGTAGCAACCCAGTACGTATTGTTGAATGAGTGAGTGAACAAGCAAATATCTGTGGTACATGTCAGTTTGTTTGAACCTTTGTCCTTCTTTTGTGTGCTGTATCACTGGCCAGTCCTTTTAGTCATCACCTCATTTGCCTTTTGGGTACCTGTTGCTATCTCACTTGATCATTTTGCATGCAATGGTATCAAATCCTCCCTTTTTTAACTTGAGAAAAATCACTTCCACATTTACCCATGTAATTGTGCTTTCTATCATTCATCTAGATCTGTAAGACTGCAAGAGAGCCTCTCAGCCAGTCCTACTTTTAGGCAAATGAAAATCCAATGAGTTTGCTGTTATCAGTTGACTGTTGCAGCTGAGTTCCTCCTGCTGTTAAACTTATGGCTCTCTTGCTTTAACTGAAGCCTTGAGTTTCTCTTTTATTCTCTTTAAACCTGGATAACTAGTCACCAGACATATCTTCCCATGAAGCCCTCCATGTAGCTGAAGAAAATAAATCTAACCCTCAGCATTCTAGTCTATAGACCAATATCATTAATCTTTCTCCAGGAGACATAATTTTTTTCTGAAAAGATGCCACTTTAAAAAATATATTTCACAGCAATTTACTGACTGCATCAGTTGACTAAAGTTCAGACTTTAGTGGGGAGCAAGAATGGCCTTTATGAGGAAACCACATAAACTTGTCTTAAAAGAGTTTTGCTTGGCTTAAACACTAAAATGTTCATGGTAGGGAAAATCCGACTAAGGTACAACTTCAAAATGACCTGAAAGCTTGTGAAGATGAGTTAATATGTTATCTGAAAACAAATTATACAGAATGACACCCAAATGAAGTTGATAATTGGGTAGGAGGAAGTTTAACTAGAGTGGACAAGAAAGGTTTGATATAGAGGATTAATCAGAACCAAACATTGTATGTCTCAATGTATGTGTGTGTGTGTGGAGGGGGGCAGGGTAGCGTGACAGAGAGAGTGCTAACCAACAGAACAAAAAGCATGAGGCCTGGGACTTCGGAATGTAGAATACAAATATGGCCATAGCATCACAGCATGAAGAAATTGAAAGCAGTGTTATCTTTCTCTCTTTCTCTCTCTTTCTTTTTTTAAAATTGAGGTATAATATTATAAATACAACATTATATTAGTTTCAGGTGTACAACATAACAATTTGTATACATTAAGAAGTGATCATAAGTCTAGTTTCCTCCCGTCACCATCAAAGTTACAAAATATATAATGCAATATTATTGACTATAGTCAGCATACTGTACATTATATCCTGACTTACTTTTTCTTAAAGACTGAAGGTTTGTATCTCTTGACACCCTCCCCCAATTTTGCCCACCAGCCAAACTTCTTCTGATAACTACCAGTCTTTTCTCCATGTCTATGAGTCTTATTCTGACTGTTTTGTGTTTTTAGATTTCTCATATAAGTGAAATCATACAGTATTTGTCTTTCGTTGTCTGACAGTATAATGCCCTCAAGGTCCATCCATGTTGTTGGAAATGGCAAGATTTCATTCTTTTTTAGGACTGAGTAATATTTAATTGTATATTTTGTTACTGAGTTGTATGAATTCTTTATATATTTTGGATATTCATCCCTTATCACATATATGATTTGTAATATTCTCTATGTGTGTGTTTATATATAAAGTCCATTTGGTCTAATGTATTATTTAAGGTCAATTTTTCCTTATTGATTCTCTGTTTGGATTGTCTATCTATTGATGTAAGTGGAGTATTGAAGTCCCCTACTTTGTCTGGGAAATCCCATGGACAGAGGGGCCTGACAGGCTATAGGCCATGGGGTCACAAAAGAGTCAGACATGGCTTAGTGACTACACAACAATAACAACATATACTACTACTAGATTTTTGTAAATCTTTTTTTTTTTTTAAGGTCTGTTAATATTTCCTTTACATGTTTAGGTGATTTTGTGTTGGGTGCATGAATATTTACAAATGTTATATCCATCTTGTTGGATTGACCTTTTATCATTTATATAGTGTTCATCTTTGTCTTTTATTCATTTTGTCAGATGTAAGTATACCTACTCCAGCTATTTTTGGTTTCCTTTTGCATGAAACATGTCTTTCCATCTTTTCATTTTCCACATGTGTGTTTTCTTACATCTGAATCAAATCTCTTTAGACAGCATATTTTTATCCATTCAGCTATTCTATGTTTTTTGAGATGATCCTACAAGATGATGCTGTGAGAATATGCCACTCAATATGCCAGCAAATTTGGAAAACTCAGCAGTGGCCACAGGATTGGAAAAAGTCAGTTTTCATTCCAATCCCCAAGAAAGGCAATGCCAAAGAATGTTCAAACTACCTCACAACTGCACTCATCTCACACACTAGCAAAGTAATGCTCAAAATTCTCCAAGCCAGGCTTCAACAGTATGTGAACCAGTGAACTTCCAGATGTTCAAGCTGGGTTTAGAAAAGGCAGAGGAACCAGAGATCAAATTGCCAACATTCGCTGGATCATCAAAACAGCAAGAGAATTCCAGAAAAACATCTACTTTTGTTTTATTGACTGTGCCAGAGCCTTTGAGTGTGTGGATCACAACAAACTGTGGAAAATTCTTAAAGAGGTGGGAATACCAAACCACCTGACTTGCCTCCTGGAAAATCTGTATGCAGGTCAAGAAGCAACAGTGAAAACTGGACATGGAACAACCAACTGGTTCCAAATAGGAAAAGGAGTACTTCAAGGCTGTATATTGTCAACCTGCTTATTTAACTTATGTGCAGAGTACATCGGGGCTTCCCTGGTCACTCAGAGGTTAAAGTGTCTACCTGGAATGCAGGAGACCCAGGTTCGATCCCTGGGTCAGGAAGATCCCCTGGAGAAGGAAATAGCAACCCACTCCAGTACTCTTGCCTGGAGAATCCCATGGAGGGAGAAGCCTGGTGCGCTACAGTACATGGGGTCGCAAAGAGTCAGACACAACTGAGCGAATTCACTTCACATCATGTGAAATGCTGGTCTGGGTGAAGCACAAGCTGGAATCAAGATTTCCAGGAGAAATATCAATAGCCTCAGATATGTAGATGACACCACCCTTATGGCAGAAAGCAAAGCACTAACGAGCCTCTTGATCAAAATCGAAGAGGAGAGTGAAAAAGTCAGCTTAAAACTCAACATTCAGAAGACTAAGATCATGGCATCCAGTCCCATCACTGCATGGCAAATAGTTGGGGAAACAATGGAAACAGTGAGAGATTTTATTTTGGGGGGCTCCAAAATCACTGCAAATGGTGACTGCAGCCATGAAATTAAAAGATGCTTCTTTCTCCTTGGAAGAAAATCTATGACCAACTTAGACAGCATATTAAAAAGCAGAGATGTTACTTTACCAACAAACGTCCTTCCAATCAAAGCTATGGTTGTTCCAATAGTCATGTATGGATATGAGAGTTGGATCATAAAGAAAGCTGAGCGCTGCAAATCAATCAATGTTATACACCACATTAACAAATTGAAGGATAAAAAGCATATGATTATCTCAATAGATGCAGAGAAAGCCTTGGTCAAAATTCAACATCCATTTATGATAAAAAAAAAATCCAGAAATCAGGCATAGAAGGAACAAACCTCAACATGATAAAAGCCATATATGATAAACCCACAGCAAAACATTATCCTCTATTATCCACCATTTTCAATGGTGAAAAATTGAAAGAATTTCCCCTAAAGTCAGGAACAAGACAAGGGTGCCCACTCGCACCACTGCTATTCAACATAGTTTGGAAGTTTTAGTCACAGCAATCAGAGAAGGAAAAGGAATAAAAGGAATCCACATTGGAAAAGAAGTAAAACTCTCACTGTTTGCAGATGACATGATCCTCTAGAAAACCTTTAGAAAACCCTAAAGACTCCACCAGAAACTTACTAGAGCTAATCAATGAATATAGTAAAGTTGCAGGATATAAAATTAACACAGAGAAATCCCTTGCATTCCTATACACTAACAATGAGAAAACAGGACGAGAAATTAAAGAAACAATTCCATTCACCATTACAACGAAAAGAATAAAATACTTAGGAATAAAGCTACTTAAAGAAACAAAAGACTTATATATAGAAAACTATAAAACACTGATGAAAGAAATCAAAGAAGACACAAATAGATGGAGAAATATATCATGTTCATGGATCAAAGAATCAATATAGTGAAAATGAGTATACTACCCAAAGCACTCTATAGATTCAATGTAATCCCTATTAAGCTACCAACGGTATTTTTCAGAGAACTAGAACAAATAACTTCACAATTTGTATGTAAATACAAGAAACCTCGAATAGCCAAAGCAATCTTGAGAAAGAAGAATGGAACTGGAGGAATCAACCTGCCTGACTTCAGACTATACTACAAAGCTACAGTCATCAAGACAGTATGGTACTGGCACAAAGACAGAAATATATATCAGTGGAACAAAATAGAAAGTCCAGAGATAAATCCACACACCCATGGACACCTCATCTTTGACAAAGGAGGCAAGAATATACAATGGAGAAAGACAATCTCTTTAATAAGTGGTGCTGGGAAAACTGGTCAACCACTTGTAAAAGAAAGAAACTAGAACACTTTCTAACACCATACACAAAAATAAACTCAAATGGATTAAAGATCTAAATGTAAGACCAGAAACTATAAAACTCCTAGAGGAGAACATAGGCAAAACACTCTCTGACGTAAATCATAGCAGGATCCTCTATGATCCACCTCCCAGAGTAATGGAAATAAAAGCAAAAGTAAACAAATGGGACCTAATTAAACTTAAAAGCTTTTGCACAACTAAGGAAACTTAAGCAAGGTGAAAAGACAGCCTTCAGAATAGGAGCAAATAATAGCAAATGAAGCAACTGACAAAGAATTAATCTCAAAAATATACAAGCAACTCCTGCAGCTCAATTCCAGAAAAATAAGCGACCCAATCAAAAAATGGGCCAAAGAACTAAACAGACATTTCTCCAAAGAAGACATACAGATGGCTAACAAACACATGAAAAGATGCTCAACATCACTCATTATCAGAGAAATGCAAATCAAAACTGCAACGAGGTACTATCTCATGCTGGTCAGAATGGCTGCTATCAAAAAGCAGCCATTTATTTATGTACACGTGTACAAACAATAAATGCTGGAGAGGGTGTGGAGAAAAAGGAACCCTCTTACACTGTTGGTAGGAATGCAAACTAGTACAGCCACTATGGAGAATAGTGTGGAGATTCCTTAAAAAACTGGAAATAGAACTGCCATATGACCCAGCAATCCCACTGCTGGGCATACACACCGAGGAAACCAGAATTGAAAGAGACATGTGTACCCCAATGTTCATCGCAGCACTGTTTACAATAGCCAGGACATGGAAGCAACCTAGATGTCCATCAGCAGACAAATGGATAAGAAAGCTGTGGTACATATACACAATGTATTACTGAGCTATTAAAAAGAATGCATTTGAATCAGTTCTAATAAGGTGGATGAAACTGGAGCCTATATACTGGAGTGAAGTAAGTCAGAAAGAAAAACACCAATACAGTATATTAACACATATATATGGAATTTAGAAAATGGTAATGATGACTGTATATGTGAGACAGCAAAAGAGATACAGATGTAAGGAACAGACTTTTGGACTCTGTGGGAGAAGGCAAGGGTGGGATGATTTGAGAGAATAGCATTGAAACGTATATTATCATATGTGAAATGGATCACCAGTCCAGGTTTGATGCATGAGATAGGGTGCTCAGGGCTGGTGCCCTGGGATGACCTTGAGGGATGGGGTAGGGAAGGAGGTGGGAGGGGGTTTGGGATGGGGAACACGTGTACACCTGTGGCTGATTCATGTGAATGTATGGCAAAAACCACCACAATATTATAAAGTAATTAGCCTCCAATTAAAATAAATAAATAAGAAAAAAAAGAAAGAAAGCTGAGCAGTGAAGAATTGATGCTTTTGCACTGTGATGTTGGAGAAGACTCTTGAGAATCCCTGGGACTGCAAGGAGATCCAACTAGTCCATCCTAAAGGAAATCAGTCCTGAATATTCATTGGAAGGACTGATGCTGAAACTGAAACTCCAATCCTTTGGCCACCTGATGGGAAGAGCCAACTCATTGCAAAAGACCCTGATGCTGGGGCAGATTGAAGGCAGGAGGAGAAGGTGAGGACAGAGGATGAGATCATTGGATGGCATCACCAATGCGATGTACATGAGTTTGAGTAGGCTCTGAGAGTTGGTGATGGACAGGGAAGCCTGGTGTGATGCAGTACGTGGGGTCACAAAGAGTCAGACACAACTGAGTGACTGAACTGACTGATTCTGTGTCTTTTGAGAATTTAGTCTGTTTACATTTAAAATAATTATAGATAGGTGTATAGTTATTACTATTTACATAAAGTAATTATAGATAATTATATATTTCTTACCATTTTGTTAATTGTTTTTGGGTTGTTTCACAGTTCCTCTATGTGATTTTCTTCTTCTCTTGTTCTCTTTTCTTGTGATTTGATGATTTTCTTTAGTGTTATGTTTAGATTCCATTATCATTATCTTTTATTGTATCTTCTATAAGTTTTTGCTTTGTGATTACCAAATATATATATATATATATATATATATATACACACACACACACACACACACCTTACAAATAGCTGTGAAAAGAGGAGAAGTGAAAAGCAAAGGAGAAAAGGAAAGATATAAACATCTGAATGCAGAGTTCCAAAGAATAGTAAGAAGAGATAAGAAAGCCTTCTTCAGCGATCAATGCAAAGAAATAGAGGAAAACAACAGAATGGGAAGGACTAGGGATCTCTTCAAGAAAATCAGAGATACCAAAGGAACATTTCATGCAAAGATGAGCTCGATAAAGGACAGAAATGGTATGGACCTAACAGAAGCAGAAGATACTAAGAAGAGATGGGAAGAATACACAAAGAACTGTGCAAAAAAGATCTTCACGACCCAGATAATCACAATGGTGTGATCACTGACCTAGAGCCAGACATCCTGGAATGTGAAGTCAAGTGGGCCTTAGAAAGCATCACTACGAACAAAGCTAGTGGAGATGATGGAATTCCAGTTGAGCTATTTCAAATCCTGAAAGATGATGCTGTGAAAGTGCTGCACTCAATATGCCAGCAAATTTGGAAAACTCAGCAGTGGCCACAGGACTGGAAAAGGTCAGTTTTCATTCCAATCCCAAAGAAAGGCAATGCCAAAGAATGCTCAAACTACTGCACAGTTGTACTCATCTCACATGCTAGTAAAGTAATGCTCAAAATTCTCCAAGCCAGGCTTCAGCAATATGTGAACTGTGAACTTCCTGATGTTCAAGCTGGTTTTAGAAAAGGCAGAGGAACCAGAGATCAAATTGCCAACATCTGCTGGATCATAGAAAAAGCAAGAGAGTTCCAGAAAAACATTTATTTCAGCTTTATTGACTATGCCAAAGCCTTTGACTGTGTGGATCACAATAAACTGTGGAAAGTTCTTCAAGAGATGGGAATACCAGACCACCTGATCTGCCTCTTGAGAAATTTGTATGCAGGTCAGGAAGCAACAGTTAAAACTGGACATGGAACAACAGACTGGTTCCAAATAGGAAAAGGAGTTCATCAAGGCTGTATATTGTCACCCTGTTTATTTAACTTCTATGCAGAGTACATCATGAGAAACGCTGGACTGGAAGAAACACAAGCTGGAATCAAGATTGCTGGCAGAAATGTCAATAACCTCAGATATGCAGATGACACCACCCTTATGGCAGAAAGTGAAGAGGAACTCAAAAGCCTCTTGATGAAAGTGAAAGTGGAGAGTGAAAAAGTTGGCTTAAAGTTCAACATTCAGAAAACGAAGATTATGGCATCCGGTCCCATCACTTCATGGGAAATAGATGGGGAAACAGTGGAAACAGTGTCAGACTTTATTTTTCTGGGCTCCAAAATCACTGCAGATGGTGACTGCAGCCATGAAATTAAAAGACGCTTACTCCTTGGAAGGAAAGTTATGACCAACCTAGACAGCATATTCAAAAGCAGAGACATTACTTTGCCAACAAAGGTTCGTCTAGTCAAGGCAATGATTTTTCCTGTGGTCACGTATGAAAGTGAGAGTTGGACTGTGAAGAAGGCTGAGCACCGAAGAATTGATGCTTTTGAACTGTGGTGTTGGAGAAGACTCTTGAGAGTCCTTTGGACTGCAAGGAGATCCAACCAGTCCATTCTGAAGGAGATCAGCCCTTGGATTTCTTTGGAAGGAATGATGCTAAAGCTGAAACTCCAGTACTTTGGCTACCTCATGCAAAGAGTTGATTCATTGGAAAAGACCCTGATGCTTGGAGGGATTGGGGGCAGGAGGAGAAGGGGACGACAGAGGATGAGACGGCTGGATGGCATCACTGACTCGATGGATGTGAGTCTGAGTGAACTCCGGGAGTTGGTGATGGACAGGGAGGCCTGGAGTGCTGCGATTCATGGGGTCGCAAAGAGTTGGACATGACTGAGCGGCTGATCTGATCTGATCTGATCTGATACGTATATATATAACTTTAGTTTTAAGTTGAAATTGTTACATGTGAATGCATTCTAAAACTACATTTTTACTCCCTCTACATATTACAAGTTTTTGATGTCACATTTTGCATCTATTTTGTGGATCCTTTAACAATGTAATTATGGTTATTATTTATTTATTTATTTTTACTACTTTGTCTTTTCAGTTCAATTCAGTCACTCAGTCATGTCTGACTCTTTGCAACCCTGTGAACTGCAGCATGTCAGGCTTCCCATTCCATTACCAACTCCTGGAGCTTGCTCAAACTCATATACATTGAGTTGGGGATGCCATTCAACCATCTCATCCTCTGTCATCCCCTTTTCCTCCTGCCTTCAATCTTTCTCAGAATCAGGGTTGTTTTTTTTTTCAAATGAATCAATTCTTTGCATCAGGTGGCCAAAGGATTGGAGTTTCAGTTTCAACATCAGTCCTTCCAATGAATATTCAGGACTGATTTCCTTTAGGATGGACTGGTTGGATCTCCTTGCAGTCCAAGGGACTCTCACACGTCTTCTCCAACACCACAGTTCAAAGCATCAGTTCTTTGGTGCTAGGGTCTCTTTGTATTCAACTTATTTGGTACTCTGTGAGCTTTCTGAATCTGATCTGAATATCTGTTTCCTTCTCCAGGTTAAGGAAGTTTATAGCCATTATTTCTTCAAATAGCTTTTCTGTCCCTTTTCTCTCTCTTCTCTTTCTGAGATCCTGTAATACAAATATTATTCTGTTTGATGTATATAGCTTGAGATCCCTTAAGCTATCTTCATTTTAATAAATCCTTTTTCTTCTTGGTGCTCTGTTTGGATGAGTTCCACTGCCCTGTCTTTCAGATCTCTAATCCTTTCTCCAATTTCATCTAGTCTTCTGTTGAGCCCTCAGTTCAGTTATATTCTTCAGCTCTATGACTTCTGTTTGGTACTTTCTTATATTTTCTGTCTCTTTTTTGAAGTTCTATGATCACCCATTCTTCTCCCTAGATTGGGAAGTTATCTTAGTGACCATTACTTTGAACCCTTTATGAGGTAAATTATCTCTGTTTCACTAAGCTTTTGTTTTTTTTTCCCCTGGGATTTCATCTTATTCATTCCTTTGGAACATAGTCCCCTGCTACTTCGTTTTTCTTGACTCTCTGTATTTGTTTCTGTGTATAACATGAAATAATTACCTCTTCCAGTCTTGAAGGAGTGGTCATAGGAACACTGTGGTTTGCATTTTAGTCTACTGTCTGTGAAATGCCCTGGGTAGTCAGCCTGCCAAGACTCGTCTTTCTGATTGTTTCAGTCCCATGGGGCCCTGAAATGCAAATTCCCTGACCACCAATGCCAAAATGTGTCCCCTATATGCACTGCACTCCTGCTGAGTATGGCAGGGTGGGGTTGTGAGGGAGTATCAGCCTGGGCCAAGCCTACCTGCCAAAAGCAGTTTTTCTTGAGTGAGGGCAGATTTAGACTTGAATGTACTGACAGTAAAATGCAGGGAGTCTAGTGAGACACACAAGACTTAAAAAGCCAATCAATACCTTTTCTATGACAAGTTGTAATCAATTGTTAAGATAATATG
This sequence comes from Bubalus bubalis, assembly GCF_019923935.1. Taxonomy (NCBI): domain Eukaryota; kingdom Metazoa; phylum Chordata; class Mammalia; order Artiodactyla; family Bovidae; genus Bubalus; species Bubalus bubalis. The sequence goes on from NC_059160.1 coordinate 36,096,018, forward strand.
AAATGACTCTGAAGTCCTCAGCCAGAGCAAGAGAAATAGGTCAATGTGGAACATAAGAATAAGTGAGAAAAATTTTCTATTCATAGTGATAAAGCTTGAATATAAGTGGAAGGGCTTCCCTGGTGGCTCAGACAATAAAGAATCTGCCTGCAATGCAGGAGACCTGGGTTTAATCCCTGGGTGGGGAAGATCCCCTGGAGAAGGGAATGCATGCCACTCCAGTATTCTTGCCTAGAGAATTCCATGGACAGAAGAGCCCGGAGGGTACAGTCCATGGGGTCACAAAGAGTCAAACACAAATGAGTGACTAACACTTACTTACTTATAAGTGGGAACCTCTGTTACTCCAATGAAGATTTCTATTTCTTTAGGAACAGAAGACTCTTGAGAGTCCCTTGGACTGCAAGGAGATCCAACCAGTCCACTCTAAAGGAGATCAGCCCTGGGTGTTCTTTGGAAGGAATGATGCTAAAGCTGAAACTCCAGTACTTTGGCCACCTCATGCGAAGAGTTGACTCATTGGAAAAGACTCTGATGCTGGGAGGGATTGGGGGCAGGAGGAGAAGGGGATGACAGAGGATGAGATGGCTGGATGGCATCACCGACTCTATGGACGTAAGTTTGAGTGAACTCCGGGAGATGGTGATGGACAGGGAGGCCTGGTGTGCTGCAATTCATGGGGTCGCAAAGAATTGGACACGACTGAGCAACTGAATTGAACTGAACTGAGGCACAGATATGTTATATATCATATGGCATATCTTAAAACATTAAACATCAATAGCATTGTGCCTAACATAGAGCAAAAAATATAATGGAACTCCAGTGTGCTAAGTACTAAGGTCACCAGGGTGAACAAAAAGAGTTCCTGCTTTCAAGAAGCTTAGAGGAAATTCTGTCCATACTGTGTATCTTTTGAGCAATTGTTTTAATGAAGAGTTGTTTTAAAAGAAATAAAAAGCAGAAATGGATTGCCTGCATGAATGTATTATAGCTACTCTTAATTCCCAGGTCTGTACAAAGGCCAGTAAGCAGATCACTCAACTGAAAGTTACAGCCGCAGCACGTACCAAGGGTATCTACAACCTGAACTACAAACAGTGACTAAAAAAGCATTGATCACCCTCTAGAATAATGTTTTTCAAAGCCTTGTCCAGAGACAAACTTGTATATAAATTATGTTTCAAACTTGTTTAAAATACAGATTCTTGAGATTCCTTCTCAAGAACTTACTATATCATATTTGCAGTGTTGGGTGCTGGAGTCTTTGTTTTAAAGAATCTCCAGGTAGTTCTCCGGCACTGTTTCAGAGTCATGCTGTTTGGGTTTAACACAGAATGATTTTTACACATCTGAACCTATGACAGGATGACAAACATCAAAATATCCTAAATTTATATTAGCTTATCTCCTAATGACACTATATTATTGATTTGTCAGTATGAGCTTCATTGTCAAATATGAGCCCAAGTTTTTTTTCAATCATATGGAGACCTAACCAGTTCTTTTCCTATATTGCATTTGTATTCTTGGTTCACTTTTATTTCCTAGATGGCCTATCTTTTTATATTTGTTCCTATTAGATTTCATGCTATTAAATGTCCCTATTAAGTTTCATCATTATGATCTTTAATAATCTAATCAAAGCTACTGTGAATTTGTCTTTTTCTCTATAATATTTTTCAACAGTTCAATATAAGTTAGAACTAGTGACATATTTACAAGCCCACGTTTGATTTCTTCTTTCATTTGTAAAGATGCAGATAGGCAAACCCCCTCCTAACTTTTCTCTTCAAACTGATTTTTGTGGAATATCACTTTACCCATTAGTGGTCCTCAACCATGAGTAACTTCAGCCTTAACTTTCATGTCATTCCCATAAAGATAAAAGAGTGTTTTCTTTGTACATAGTGTATTGCCTGGTTTATACAAACATCCCATACAAAAATACTTAGAGGATTGTGGGGGTGGGGTAGGGGTAGGGTGGTTATAGGAAGAAGAGTTCTTGAATGAGTGTATTTATTTGAAAGGTTATTAACTTCAAGTTGGAATAAGAATAAAGGTTTATACCATCTTCATATTTTAAAATTAAGAAATAACTGAGAAAAGCTCTAGAAGATAAGTCATCACAAATCTTGAGCCCCCAAATAGCATCTATAGAAAGCTGGGAAAAGAAAGGATTTCCTCTTTGTAAAGAGTTCACTGTCTTTCTTGGTCTGACCCAGTCCTTTGGCCTTCGGGACATCTTATAAATCTGCCCCTTCTAGATTTTAAGAATAGTGGCTGTCAAGCTGATATTTTAATGCACCATGTTTTAACTACTGCTGCTTTGTTATATGCATCCTAATTGAATATTTTCAATTTTGTACTTATGGCCTGAAGCAATCTAATCAATCGGTATACAATTTTAATAAATTGAAAGAAAATTTTAAATGTACAGTAATGAATGGGACTAATAGCCGTTTTGCCTCACACAGTGTAATGTAAGCAGTAGATGGTTAATAAATATGAATTTATGACCACGACAGTTAGCCCTAGAGGCAGGGTACATGGTTTTCCTTTTCTCTGAGTCACCATGCAATCAGAGAAAAGGTACTTTTATACTTCAGTTTCACAACCCACAAAAGGAAATAGTTCTTATTCATCATTATCAATCCAGGATAGAAAAAGAAATGCAAAGGGATTAAGTTAATAATTGCCTTTGTGTTTTAAGGTGGCAGCTGGCCAGGTGTTCTCAGACTCAACTGAAGAATTAGAATGAAATGTGTTGGAACCGGGAAGATTAAGGTTAAATGATGAAATTCTGGAATGCTCCTGCTGGACACCTTTTAACTGGGCTTTCTTGCTTCAGATGGCCACTGCAGAAGGTTGGATCGGATGATCTCATACAATCTCATCACTCTTAAGTCAGTTTCAGGAAACTGTTATGTTTTAGAGGTAACAAACTGCAATGGGAGCTCTTTTGCACAGTCTCTTAATAATTATGTACTCTAGGATAAAAACATTGATTATTTAAATACCTAAACCTAGAAAATTAACGACCAAGAAATATGGTTGAAGGAAACTGTCAAAATTACCAGCCAGGCCCTGGTTGATTGTGTATTCTTTGATTTAGGAATCCTTAGACTCTGGAGCAAACTATAGGCCATTTGGTCATAGGCCTGCCGCCTATTTTTGTACAGCTTGTGAACTAAGAATGGTTTTCACCTGATTGGAGCAAAATTTTAAAAGATTAATATTTAATGACCCATTAAAAGCTAAATAAATTTAAATTTCATTGCACATGTAAAAAATTTTCTCTGAACACAGATATGCTTATTCATTTACATATTATTTGTGACTGCTTTTGCATTACATCAGCAGAGCTGAGTGGCTGAGACAGAGACCATATGGCCTGCAAAGCCAAACAGATTTATATCTGGCCCTTTACAAGAATAGTTTGCTTATTCCTGATCTAGAGAATCTATCCAGAAGAACAGAATATGCTTGTCTTCAGAGTGTTACATAGAAAAATTGGGGAAAATTGTAAAGATTCCCCAAGTATATAAAAATTATTAAGTAAACTGTGTCACATCCACTCAGTGAAATGTTTCAAAACCATGAAAAAAAGAAGACAGTGACAATTTAACAATCAATTCAGTTCAGTTCAGTCACTCAGTCATGTCCAACTCTTTGAGACCCCATGGCCTGCAGCACACCAGGCCTCCCTGTCCATCACCAACTCCCGGAGTTTACTCACACTCATGTGCATTCAGTTGGTGATGCCATCCAACCATCTCATCCTCTGTTGTCCCTTTCTCCTCCCGCCTTCAATCTTTCCCAGCATCAGGGGCTTTTCCAATAAGTCAATTCTTCGCATCAGGTGGCCAAAGTATTGGAGTTTCAGCTTCAGCATCATTAACAATATTGAAATATAAAATGGTTGTGTTAAGTAAAGTGGAAAAAAATTAGAGCACCAAGTTGTGTAACTATATAATTATAGCCTTTCATCATTCAATTAATTTAGTTATCCAACAGCCCAAATTGGTGCTCTGTGACAACCTAGAGAGGTGGGATGGGGAGGGACATAGGAGAAGGGGTTCAAGAGGAAGAGGATATAAGTATACCTATGGCTGGTTCATGTTGATGTATGGCAGAAACTATCACAGTATTGTGAAGTAATTATCCTTTAATTAAAAAATTAATTTAGTTATCCAACATTAAATTTACTGGAGTCTAGAATATTATTGATATACACATTAGAGGAAAAAAACCCTGCAAACATTTATACATAGTAACTGGGAAAAAGTTTTGGATTTTGTTGATTTTTTTTCTCATCTCTTTTTACTTTTTTGTATGATGTTTATGTTACTTACATATTAAAAACCTTGTGGAAAAACGTTGGAAAAAGCATCAGAATGCACAAACGGACAATGAACAGCTCTCTATTAGACTGAAACTGCCTGGTGGGGTTTGCAGAGGACCCTTGACTTTGGTGTCTGTGGCTTGTTCTGCTCCAGCAACTTCTCAGTCTTTATCTCCTCAGTTAGTATATTCCTCTCTATAAAAGGAAAAAACAGGCTTTCTTCTAAAAAATCTTCTCTGCTCTCTACCCACATCAACCCAAGGAACCAGTAGGCATGAAAGACTTTCCCTCCATTCAAAAAAGATAGATAAGATTATTTACCAATAGTTGTACCATGTGAGGAAACTTCGAGTTTTTCTCTGAAAAGATTTAATGGTATTCTGTGTTCCCAGGTGGTGGTAGGTGTAAAGAACCTGCATGCCAGTTTTTACAAAAGATGTAAGAGAAGCAGGTTTGATCCCTGGGTCAGCAAGATCCCCTGGAGGAGGGCATGGGTACCCATTCCAGTATTCTCTCTTGAAGAATCCCATGGACAGAGGAGCCTGGTGGGCTACAGTTCATAGGGTCTCAAAAAGTCGGACACGGCTGAAGCCATTTAGCATGCACATTCTTCACAATGATCTAAGGACTCACACAGGAGCAAGGCGAAGTGGGAGTTTTTCTGAAATAGAAGTGGTTCTGGAGCTTAGATATGAAACACCCAGCTCCTTCCTTTCCTTTCCCAGTGAGGAAACGGCAATTAGTTGCAGTCCTTAAGGTAATAGTATCATCATTCCTTAATATTGCTGGTTCAATATTTTGAGACAGTAAGAATGAAAATAAATAGCAAAGAAAACATTCATAGGATTAAATTTGTGACTGACACAAAACACTGAAAGAAGGGGCACTAAGAAATTATTCTGCGCATAAGGCATCCACAGAAAGATGAAGAAAAGAAGTTCAAAAAATGCCAGGATGATGCAAAGAAGGAAGGGTCTATCTGTCTGACCCAGTATTCCGAGGCAGTTGTGGACCACCCAGTGGGAGTAGGCGGCAAGCACGGATGGTTCCTCTCCATGAATGAAATCATACTGACCTTGCAGACGATCCGCTCTCTTTACCTCTGGATACAGTTCTTATGCTAGTCAGAATCATCTATGGGCGCTTTGGAAAGTGGAATTAAATCTAATCTGACCTCAGCAACATTGAGGTTAAAAAGTATCAGAAGATGGTGTACTCTGGTTGCCAGGAGGAACGTGGTGTGGAGAGGGTGGGCATCAAACTGCCATGGCTGTGATTCAGACATGAGGACATGATAACAGTAGCAAAGAACAAAAGGAGACATGAGACACGTTTCAAAGGCAAGATCTGTATGGCTTAGTGATTGATGAGATATAGAGCTCTATATAGAAGTTTCCTTGAGGACAGTGTTTGTGCCCCAGACAAGCCGCAGTGGCTAACATGGTACCTGCCAATCAAATGTGCTTTGAATGAAATGGGCTGAAGATGATTGTCAGGCTGGGAGAAACATGGTGCCATTAACAAGATTAAAAGATAAAGAAAGCAAGCTAGATTTACTTAAGGGTTTTTTTTTATTTATTTATTTTTAAAAATTATCTTTAGCTGTACTGGGTCTTTGCTGCCGCTTGAGCTTTTCTCTAGGGGCTAGTCCAGTTGTGGTGCACAGGCTTCTCATTGCGGCGGCTTGTCTTGCACAGCATGGGCTTTAGAGCATGAGGGCTTCAGTAGTTGTGGCTCCCGGGCTCTAGAGCACAGGCTCAATAGTTGTGCTGAATGGGCTTAGTTGCTTCTCTATGTGTGGGATCTTCCCAGACCAGGGACTGAACCCACGTCTCTTGCATTGGCAGGTGGATTCTTTACAACTGAGCCACCAAGGAAGCCCTAAATTTTTTTTAAAAGATTCTGAGCATAGTTTTGGAAAATAATTCAATATAATGGTGGATTATCCAACATCAAACATCTTGTTAGCTGATTGGAATTATGGAATTCTAGGTGGGCTGCCGTCTATGGGGTCGCACAGAGTTGGCCACAACTGAAGCGACTTAGCAGCAGCAGCAGGGGAACTTTTGAAAACTATTTCTATAGTCAGCAAGCATTTCTTTAGTTTTGAAATTCCCAAAGACTTGATTCTGCTTTCTAATAACAATTTTGGCTCTTTTTTTTCCCAGCCTTTCAAAAGTAGTTGGAAGGGTTTCCGTTAATGTGCAAATTAATGTTGTCCAGTAATATTGCCTGAGGATGAGATGGTTAGATGGCATCACTGACTCGATGGACATGAGTTTGAGCAGGCTCGGGGAGTTGGTGATGGACAGGGAAGCCTGGAGTGCTGCGGTCCATGGGGTCGCAGTGAGTCGGACATGACTGAGTGACTGAATTGAACTGAACTGAATGATATTGCTTGGATTCTGAGTAATGACAATCACTCATGATGGGGGAGGTTTTTGAAATATATTTATAAGGTTTTCTCATATATTTTTCTCTTTTTTCCAGAGCATCCATTTGCCTTGAGAGAATCTAGGAATGGTATAGAAAGAATGAATACAAAGGGCTTTTGTGGGGTTAGTATTTATCCTCAGCTAAATGTATTTAGTGTATTTAATGTTAGTATTTATCCTCTAGCTAAATGACGATAGTCATTTAGCTAGATTTCTCCCAGAAAGAAAGATTTTTCTAAATTTCTTTAACTATAAAGACGAAGCCATGATAATTTAAATCATAGATGTGCTTCCATAATTCAGAGAGGAGAGCTCTTACCCCTTAAGAGAGTTAAGCTATGAAGGTAGCTGACTCAGGAGAAAAAAGGATATGACACAAAGGAAGCAGAAAAATTGAATCCTGTGCCTTCTGGTCCAAGGGAAGGAAGACAAGAATTTTGAGGAGGTCAGATAATCAACCCCTCACTCCTACCTCCCATGTGAAACTGAAAGCTCAGTTAGTAAGGTTTTAGAAACAACCAGATAGGTATGTGGAAGCTGAGGACATTTGGACTGATGTCTCACTTTTCTGAGGCTAGTGTTGTAGGAGAAGTTATGGCTCCTAGAAAAAGCTCCAGCCTTTGACTTTATACACATCCAAGATGGCATGAAGAAGACGGCATCAGGGTAGAGGACAACACGGTTCAAGAGGTGAGCAACTGGTTCCTCCTGCTCACATATGTGCCCTTAAAGGGGACCCTCCCAGAAAGGTGCCAGGGGTGCAGAAAGAGGCTGTAGACCAGCAGAGGCTTAGGAATGGAGAGAGAAGACTGAAGAGTTGAAGACTTAGAGGCAAGTGACCTGAACCACAGATTCTAGTGTTGGAGACTAGGCTTTCAGTTTGAAAAAGCTAGACAATAAACAAGGTTCTATTATATTGCACAGAGAACTATATTTAACATCCTATAATGGAAAAGAATGTGTGTGTGTGTATATAACAATCATTTTGCTGTACATAAAAAATGAACACAACGTTGTAAGTAAACTATTTGTTGTTGTTGTTGTTCACTCACTAATTTGTGTCTGAGTCTTTGCATCTCCATGGACTGCAGCATGCCAGGCTCCTCTGTCCTCCACTATCTCCCAGAGTTTGCTCAAATTCATCAGAGTAGGTGATGCTATCTGATCTCATTCTCTGCCATCCCCTCTCCTCCTGCCCTCAATCTTTCCCAGCATCAGTTCAGTTCAGTTCAGGTGCTCAGTCATGTCCAACTCTCTGTGACCCCATGGACTGCAGCATGCCAGGCCTCCCTGCCCATCACCAACTCCCAGAGTTTACTCAAACTCATGTCCATTGAGTTGGTGATTCCCTCCAACCATCTCATCCTCTGTCATCCCCTTCTCCTCCCGCCTTCAATCTTTCCCAGCATCGGGGTCTTTTCCAATGTGTGGGTTCTTTGCATCAGGTGACCAAAGTATTGGTGCTTCAGCTTCAGCATCAGTCCTTCCAATGAATATTCAGGACTGATCTCCTTTAGGATGGACTGGTTGGATCTCCTTGCTGTCTAAGGGACTCTCAAGAGTCTTCTCCAGCACCACAGTTCAAAAGCATCAGTTTTTCTGCTCTCAGCCTTCTTTATGGCTCAACTCTTCTCATCAGTACAGGACTACTGAAAAAATCATAACTTTGACTATACAGACCTTTCTCAGCAAAGTGATGTCTCTGTTTTTAATATGCTGTCTAGGTTTGTCATAGCTTTTCTTCCACTTCAATAAGAAAAAAAAAAAAAAGACTGAGTTTTTAAATCTAATCAGAAAAAAGCTAGACAGATTTTTGTCACATCTCAGAGGTCAGTCCAAGGAGTGGCACACCCCACATCTCCCCAAGCTTCTCCTAGGAGGATACAGAGCCTCAGCCCCTGTTCTACACCCAGAAGCTTTCAAAGAGAGGAACAGAGGAGGGAGGCAGCTTCTAAATGGCTAAGCATTTTTCTGAAGTCATCTAAGCAGAAGCTGTTATCTGAAGAGATAGTGCAAATGACTGGATAGGCTTACCATGTGTAGAGTAAAGAAACTATATACCCTTTGACCACCCTCCCACTTTCCAATCCTCCAACAATGTGCAGACTTAAATCTGAAAAGTTGTAATGTAATAAAGAAATTGTATTTTGGGGTACATCTGAATGTATACCATGTAAGTGAATATTCAGCACTACTACATATTATTAAAATTAGGAATTAAATGATGACTAACAGCAATAACTTATTTTCAGTGTAATGCAATAAGTATAGGATAAAGCTGAACTAAGAAACTTGTCTTCAAAATGTGCGGAATTATTTCCAATTGCTCTGAGTAAGAACTGTTCTAAGCCATTATCAGACCATCTTCCTCCAATGATATTAAAACCATTCAAATATAGAGCTAATTTAAAAGTCTTTATGTATTTACTGAGATCCAAACAAGTGGATTGATTATCACTTTTGAAATCCTTTCAAAGTAACAAAGCACTGTGAAAAATCTATATACCCATTTTTGAATTGTATGCTTCACCTCTTCTTCTCTAATCATCTATTGTCATTACTCTAATTTTTCTCTGTGATCCGTGATTTGCTAATTCCAAGTATGTTAGAGGAAATTTGCTTCAGTTCAGAATCTGACATTTTATATTCTGAAATTCATTGAATAAATAGTTATTGAGCAAGCCCCTCTTCCGAGTGAGATATTACCTCCCATTTTGGTCTCACTTATTAGTCTAAGGACGGAGATGGAGAGACACAGCTTTGTCCATTCGGTTACAGAAGTAATAGTAAATGTAAAAGTGCTCATCATTTGTCAAGCATTATCAAAACTACAATGCAGTATCACCTCACATGGGTCAGAATGGCCATAATCACAAATCTACAAACAATAACTGCTGGAGTGGGTGTGGAGAAAAGGGAACCCTCTTGCACTGTTGATGGGAATGTAAATTGATACAGCCACTATGGAGAACAGTATGGAGATTCCTTAAAAAACTAAAAATTGAACTACCACATGACCAGCAATCCCACTACTGGGCATATATCATGAGAAAACCATAGTTCAAAAGATACATGCACCTTAATATTCGTTGCAGCACTATTCACAATAGCCAGGACAAGGAAGCAACATAAATGTCCATCAGCAGAGGAATGGATAAAGAAGATGTGGAACGTATATACAGTGGAATATTAACTCAGACATAAAAGGAATGAAATTGGTTCATCTGTAGAGACATGGATGGACCTAGAGATTGTCATGCAGAGTGAAATAAGTCAGAAAGAGAAAAACAAATATCGTGTATTAACACATATATGTGGAATCTGAAAAAATTGGTATAGATAATCTTATTTACAAAGCAGAAATAGGGATACAGACATAGAGAACAAGTGTATGGATACCAAGGGGGGAAAGCCAGTGGTATGAATTAAGAGATTGGGATTGATATATATACACTATTGATGCTATGTATAAAACAGGTAACTAATGAGGTCCTACCATATAGCACAGGGAACTCTATTCAATGCTCTATGAACTAAATGGAAAGGAAATCCAAAAAAGTAGGGATATATGTATATGTATAACTGTATAATATATATATATATATATATATAACTGATTCACTTTGCTGTACAGTAGAAATTAGCATTGTGAAGCAACTATATTCTAATAGTAATAAAAAATAATTACTTTATATAAATTATCACATTTCACCATCACAGTAACTTTACAAGTCTGGACTACTTTTATCCTTATTTTATAGATGAGGGAACTGAGATGTAGTATCTTGCTCTAGGCCTTTGTGGTGACCACAACAAACTGTGGAAAATTCTTAAAGAGACAGGAATACCAGACCACCTTACCGTCTCTTAAGAAATCTGTATGCAGGTCAAGAAGCAACCATTAGAACTGGACATGGAACAACGGACTGGTTCCAAATTGGGAAAGGAGTATGTCAAGGCTGTATATTGTCACCCCACTTATTTAACTTCTATGCAGAGTAGTATATCATGTGAAATGCTGGACTGGAGGAAGCACAAGCTGGAATCAAGATTGCCAGGAGAAATATCAATAACCTCAGATACACAGATGATACCACCCATATGGCAGAAAACGAAGAGGAACTAAAGAGCCTCTTGATGAAAGTGAAAGAGGAGAGTGAAAAAGCTAGCTTAAAACTCAACATTCAAGAAATTAAGATCATGGCATCTGGTCCCATCACTTCATGGCAAATAGTTGGGAAAACAATGGAAACAGTGATAGACTTTATTTTCTGGGCTCCAAAATCACTGCAGATGGTGACTGCAGCCATGAAATCAAAAGACGCTTGCTCCTTGGAAGAAAAGCTATGACCAACCTAGACAGCATATTAAAAAGCAGAGACATTACTTTGCTGACAAAGGTCCATCTAGTCAAAGCTATGGTTTTTCCAGGAGTCATATATGGATGTGAGAGTTGGATCATAAAGAAAACTGAGCAACAAAGAATTGATGCCTTTGAACTACGGTGTTGGAGAAGACTCCTGAGAGTCCCTTGGACTGCAAGGAGATCCAACCAGCCCATCCTAAAGGAAATCAGTCCTGAATATTCATTGGATGGACTGATGCTGAAGCTGAAGCTCCAATCCTTTGGCCATCTGATGCAAAGAACTGACTCATTTGAAAAGACCGTGATGCTGGGAAAGATTGAGGGCAGGAGGAGAAGGGGATGACAGAGGATGAGATGGTTGGATGGCATCACGGACTCTATGGACGTGAGTTTGAGCAAGCTCCGGGAGTTGGTGATGGACAGGGAGGCCTGAAGTGCTGCAGTTCATAGGGTCACAAAGAGTTGGACACGAATGAGCAACTGAACGGAACTGATCTTGCTCAAAAGTCAGACTGCTAGTAAGTGGCAGAGGTGCAAACAAAACCCATTCATTTTTAACTTGCTAGCTTTTCTTAACAATGCCTCTGTACTCTAGCTTGGTTGCTCCATTTCTATACTGGAGCACTGTATGTGTGTGTGTGTGTGTGTGTGTGTGTGTGTGTACTCAGTAGTGTCCAACTCTTTGTGGCCCCCTGGATTGTAGCCCACCAGGCTTCTCTGCCCATGGAATTTTCTACGCAAGCATACTGTAATGGGTTGCCATTTCCTATTCTAGGAGGTCTTCCTGACCCAGGGATTCAACCCACGTCTCTTTCATTGTCAGGTGGATTCTTTACCACTAGCGCCATCTGGGAAGCCCAGTGGAGCACTGGAGCTCATTCTGTTGTGGTATTGTGGTACATTGTGTTGAGCTTTGTTTATTTGATGTATCCCACAGTGATTATTTCCTAGTATATATCCAAGTATATATTTTATTATTATATATTATTTCCCAGTATATATCCTAGTATATATCCTAATATCCAGTATTAGGCACTAGTTTGGGGTATATTATTTTAGTATTTATAGGGTATAGTATACCTTTATACTATATATATATAGTATAATATTATATATAGGGTATAGTATAGTATATTATTATATTATATTATAGGGTATAGTGTATTATTATATTATATTATAGTTTGGGGTATATTATTTTAGTATTTATAGGGTATAGTATATTATTTCCTAGTATATATCCTAGTATATATCCTAATATCCAGTATTAGGCACTAGGTTGGGGCTGAACTACAGATGAGTTCACAGCTTAGTAGAGCACATGGATTTGTCAACAGCTATTATACAAACCTCATGTGAAGAGTTGACTCATTGGAAAAGACTCTGATGCTGGGAGGGATTGGGGGCAGGAGGAGAAGGGGACGACAGAGGATGAGATGGCTGGATGGCATCACTGACTCGATGGACATGAGTCTCAGTGAACTCCGGGAGTTGGTGATGGACAGGGAGGCCTGGCGTGCTGCGATTCATGGGGTCGCAAAGAGTCAGACACGACTGAGCGACTGATCTGATCTGATCTGATTATACAAACATCAGTACTGACTTGAGGTTCAAGGAATGAACTGTGGGGATGACATTGAAAGTTACTGAATTCTTCCTGGGGAGACAATGGAAAGGTTCCTGAAAAAGTGGAATCTAAAGTAGAGTCTGGAGTCCCCTGGAGGTCCCTGAAGCCCTTTCAGGGGAGTTACAAAGTCCAAACTATTTTCTTAATTATACTAAGATATTATTTGCCCTTCTTATGTGTACAGTGAAGTCTTCCTAGAGCTTACTGGATGTGTGCTCTCACAATACAACGAGTGCAGAGCAGTTACGAGACAGTTACCAGCTGTCTTCCATCAACCCAGAGATGTACAAATATTTAAAACAATGTCCCTGTTTTCACTCTTTTCTTGCTTTGGGAATTATACTTATTAAAATATTTATGTTAGTACATGAATACTTATTTTGTTTTTAAATGCATTTATGAATAAATATTTTTAAAGATCTCAGTTTGAACTGTTGATACGGTAAACATCCATAGGTGTGATCCACTTAAATAAAATGTCTTTGGGCTTCTTAATAATTTTTAAGAGTATAAAAGAATCGGAAATCAAACTTTTGAGGACCGCTGGTACAGAAGAAAGAATACTGAAGTTGGCATTGGAGGGCTCCAGCTCAGGCTTTACCTGTGCCAGGTCTCACCTCTGTGCATGGGGGAACCATCTAAAGGCACCAAATCTTGGTTCTCCCCAATACAAGAAAGCAGCACCTCGTTGCCCCCTAGGTGTAGATCACATAAGATACTGCCCCAAGGTGTAGATCAAGTGAAACTGCCCCAAGTCACAAGAGTCCTTCATAGTATTTGATGGGCAATAGATCCTGCTTCTGAGAAGGCAATGGCAACCCACTCCAGTACTCTTGCCTGGGAAAATCCCATGGGCGGAGGAGCCTGGTAGGCTGCGGTCCATGGGGTCGCAAAGAGTTGGAGACAACTGAGCGACTTCACTTTTGCTTTTCACTTTCATGCATTGGAGAAGGAAATGGCAACCCACTCCAGTGTTCTTGCCTGGAGAATCCCAGGGACGGGGGAGCCTGGTGGGCTGCCGTTTGTGGGGTTGCACAGAGTTGGACATGACTGAAGCGACTTAGCAGCAGCAGTAGCAGATCCTGCTTATTTCAGTGCTTAATTCATAGACACTCACTTTAGAATTTTAAAAATTATAAAATAATTCAAGAACATGGTAAGAAAATCCAAATATTCCAGAATGCTTTTGGGTGAGAAAAATATCTCCTGGTCTTTAGTCCATCACTTCCACTCTCCAGAGGTATATATCTTCTCTTATCCATGGCTATTTTCAGTTCCAGGTGTAATTCCCATCACAGCTGTAAATAACAGGCTTACTCCTCTACTTTGACTGGAAATTTTACACAGTGTCTAAAAGGTCCCTGCTGTGAAAGATGGGGATAGAGCTCAGTGTATTTATCCCTAAATAGATGCTAATATATCTTTTTAAATAAGATAATTAGAACACTACTTGCTGCCCCACCACCTCTTTTTCCTTTTTTATTACATTACAGTTTTAGACAATCTCTTGTCTCTACCCTAAGGAAGAAGATTCAAAGCTGATAGCATTTTTATCCTGTATCAAGTTATTTTTCCTATATTATATCTACGGGTTGACTGAAATACCACTGAACAACTGAAGATCTGGAGAAAATTTCCAGCCTGAAAGTCAAATGTGTTTTCAGCATATACTCAAAAATATCCTGATTTTTTATTACATTAATATAATCACTAAATACAAGGAATCTACTTCCTCTACAGAGATCTTTCTCATTTTCTCTCTGAATCATCTGACCTCTTGTTTCAATATACTGTTTTGATGACTTCAAATTCTTATTTTATGGATGCAATATCTTCATTGATAGCCCGAGAAGACTCATTAAAATGTTAATTAGTCCTCTTCTGTGTCCCCAATTCTCCATGTTCTTTTTGAGGGTCATTCATTTTGATCGTTCTGTTTTGGGGAGGCAGGATAGAATGACTGGCAGGCTTCTAGTGTTTTCCAACTTCCAGAATTTGGGACGTTTACTCTGGGGCATGACCTGCTAGCTAGAAATCTCAGCTATTTCATTTAGAAAGAGTGTGGAGGTAAATGTTAGGGTGGTCTGGAAGGGTGCTATTCAGCATCAAAAAGCAAAGGTGGAGATGGGGATGACAGGTGCCACTGTTCTCTAAAGAGCGTTTTAATTAAATCCTAAGTTTTCAGGCCCACTTCTGACCTTTGCCCTCTATTCCTGCAGATCCAGAACCGAGAGCCTCCCTAGGGCTCTCCTCAGGACCCTGTCTCTGCACCCCTTCTTATAGGGGATAATCAGGGATGCTAATTCTGTCAACGTGCTCCCTTCCTCTTCCCAATGTCCAGGTGTTTTTTGATTTCCTTTAAATGCTGATGACTCCTTCCCTTTCCTTTCTCTGTACTCTTGCAAGCTTATGCCTTTCTTCTCCCCTCCCGTCTCCCTTCCTCTTCTACCTCATCTTTCTCCTCCTCCTCCTCCTTCTTTTCCTTCTTTATGGCCATTTAAATAGGGTCTTGGGAAAGAGGATAGGCAGATACATATGCTCAATCATTATCTTCTATCAAAAGCCCATGGTATTTTTCTTAAAAAGCTATTTTAAAGATTGATGGACCAGCCATTATATCTTCAAACTTTATGTTTCAAGAAATTTGGGGGCTAAATCCCAGTACATTAAAATATATTGCCCTGATCATTTTTCTTATTTCTTTTTGTTATTCTGTTGACCATAGCCCATGCATGTGGATGATTAAGCTTAAATAATGTCTTTGAGGATGAATGAAGAAATGGAGATTTATTTAATACCATAAAACTGATAGACAAGGAAAAATTCATTTGCAACCATTTCAAAAAGTCTGATGAAATATATGGTACATGTGATTTCTGTATTAAATTCATAAATTTCTTTTAGTGGAACATCCTAAGACATGGAAAGCAGAGCTCTCATGGTTAAAAGTATCCTAGGGAGGAAGTGGCCAGTATTTCATTGGTCACCAAGAAAACAAATACACCTTGTTTACAACCTAGTAAAGATGAAGTAAAAATAAATCAGGAAACTTCCTCATCATAGCCATAAAAAATGTTAGACATTTGAAGGTCAAATACACTTGCAGGGCATCATCACTACCTTATTTACATACCTGATCTTTAAATACTACCTTGGTTAAATATTGATTTTTCTTCAGGCTCAACTTAGACCACTAATACTAATCACATCTGAGTTTTTTCACTTTTAACAGCTTTATTGAAGTTTAATTGAAGTGTAATAAATTGCACATATTTAAAAAGTACAATTTAATAAAATTTGACATCAGTTCAGTTCAGTTCAGTCGCTCAGTCGTGTTCGACTCTTTGTGATCCCATAAATCGCAGCACACCAGGCCTCCCTGTCCATCACCAACTCTCGGAGTTCACCCAGACTCACGTCCATCGAGTCAGTGATGCCATCCAGCCATCTCATCCTCTGTCGTCCCCTTCTCCTCCTGCCCCCAATCCCTCCCAGCATCAGAGTCTTTTCCAATGAGTCAACTCTTCCCATGAGGTGGCCAAAGTACTGGAGTTTCAGCTTTAGCATCATTCCTTCCAAAGAAATCCCAGGACTGATCTCCTTCAGAATGGACTGGTTGGATCTCCTTGCAGTCCAAGGGACTCTCAAGAGTCTTCTCCAACACCACAGTTCAAAAGCATCAATTCTTCGGCACTCAGCCTTCTTCACAATCCAATTCTCACATCCATACATGACCACTGGAAAAATCATAGCCTTGACTAGACGAACCTTTGTTGGCAAAGTAATGTCTCTGCTTTTCAATATGCTATCTAGGTTGGTCATAACTTTCCTTCCAAGGAGTAAGTGTCTTTTAATTTCATGGCTGCAGTCACCATCTGCAGTGATTTTGGAGCCCAAAAAAATAAAGTCTGACACTGTTTCCACTGTTTCCCCATCTATTTCCCATGAAGTGATGGGACCAGATGCCACGATCTTCGTTTTCTGAATGTTGAGCTTTAAGCCAACTTTTTCACTCTCCACTTTCACTTTCATCAAGAGGCTTTTGAGTTCCTCTTCACTTTCTGCCATAAGGATGGTGTCATCTGCATATCTGAGGTTATTGATATTTCTCCCGGCAATCTTGATTCCAGCTTGTGTTTCTTCCAGTCCAGCATTTCTCGTGATGTACTCTGCATATAAGTTAAACAAGCAGGGTGACAATATACAGCCTTGACGTACTCCTTTTCCTATTTGGAACCAGTCGTTGTTCCATGTTCAGTTCTAACTGTTGCTTCCTGATCTGCATACACATTTCTCAAGAGGCAGATCAGGTGGTCTGGTATTCCCATCTCTTTCAGAATTTTCTACAGTTTATAGTGATCCACACAGTCAAAGGCTTTGGCATAGTCAATAAAGCAGAAGTAGATGTTTTTCTGGAACTCTCTTGCTTTTTCCATGATCCAGTGGATGTTGGCAATTTGATCTCTGGTTCCTCTACCTTTTCTAAAACCAGCTTGAACATTAGGAAGTTCACGGTTCACATATTGCTGAAGCCTGGCTTGGAGAATTTTGAGCATTACTTTACTAGCATGTGAGATGAGTGCAATTGTGCGGTAGTTTGAGCATTCTTTGGCATTGCCTTTCTTTGGGACTGGAATGAAAACTGACCTTTTCCAGTCCTGTGGCCACTGCTGAGTTTTCCAAATTTGCTGGCATATTGAGTGCAACACTTTCACAGCATCATCTTTCAGGATTTGAAATTTTGACATATGCACCTATAAAATCATGACCACAATCAAGATAATGAACAAATCCATCACGCTCCAAAAGTTTTGTAATCTCTCCCCCTTTGTCCTCCCCATCTCCCTTACCATCTCCAGGAAACCACTGATGAGCTTTCTGCCACTGTAGACAAGTTTGGATTTTCTAGGCTTTCATAGCACTATATGTACTTTTTCTGTCTTGCTTTCTTGTCTTGGAATAATTATTTTTAATTCTTCAATGTGGTTGTTTCCACTTTAGGGCTACTGCAAATAACGGTTGCTATGAACATTTGTGTACACATCTTTGTGTGGACATAAGCTTTCATTTTTCTTAGGCTGGTTCACATGTATACTTAACTTTTTTTTTTCCATTTTATTTTATTTATTTATTTAAATTTTATTTTATTTTTAAACTTTACACTATTGTATTGGTTTTGCCAAATATCGAAATGAATCCGCCACAGGTATACATGTGTTCCCCATCCTGAACCCTCCTCCCTCCTCCCTCCCCATACCATCCCTCTGGGTCGTCCCAGTGCACCAGCCCCAAGCATCCAGTATCATGCATCGAACCTGGACTGGCGACTCGTTCCATATATGATATTATACGTATTTCAATGCCATTCTCCCAAATCATCCCACCCTCTCCCTCTCCCACAGAGTCCAAAAGACTGTTCTATACATCAGTGTCTCTTTGGCTGTCTCGTATACAGGGTTATTGTTATGATCTTTCTAAATTCCATATATATGCATTAGTATACTGTATTGGTGTTTTTCTTTCTGGCTTACTTCACTCTGTATAATAGGCTCCAGTTTCATCCACCTCATTAGAACTGATTCAAATGTATTCTTTTTAATGGCTGAATAATACTCCATTGTGTATATGTACCACAGCTTTCTTATCCATTCATCTGCTGATGGACATCTAGGTTGCTTCCATGTCCTGGCTATTATAAACAGTGCTGCGATGAACATTGGGGTACACGTGTCTCTTTCAATTCTGGTTTCCTCAGTATGTATGCCCAGCAGTGGGATTGCTGGATCATAAGGCAGTTCTATTTCCAGTTTTTTAAGGAATATCCACACTGTTCTCCATAGTGGCTGTACTAGTTTGCATTCCCACCAACAGTGTAAGAGGGTTCCCTTTTCTCCACACCCTCTCCAGCATTTATTACTTGTAGACTTTTGGATCGCAGCCATCCTGACTGGCGTGAAATGTTACCTCATAGTGGTTCTGATTTGCATTTCTCTGATAATGAGTGATGTTGAGCATCTTTTCATGTGTTTGTTAGCCATCTGTATGTCTTCTTTGGAGAAATGTCTAAACTAAAGACCTATATATAGAAAACTATAAAACACTGGTGAAAGAAATCAAAGAGGACACTAATAGATGGAGAAATATACCATGTTCATGGATTGGAAGAATCAATATAGTGAAAATGAGTATACTACCCAAAGCAATTTATAGATTCAATGCAATCCCTATCAAGCTACCAACGGTATTCTTCACAGAGCTAGAATAAATAATTTCACAATTTGTATGGAAATACAAAAAACCTCGAATAGCCAAAGCTATCTTGAGAAAGAAGAATGGAACTGGAGGAATCAACGTGCCTGACTTCAGGCTCTACTACAAAGCCACAGTCATCAAGACAGTATGGTACTGGCACAAAGACAGAAATATAGATGAGAGGAACAAAATAGAAAGCCCAGAGATAAATCCATGCACATATGAACACCTTATCTTTGACAAAGGAGGCAAGAATATACAATGGATTAAAGACAATCTCTTTAACAAGTGGTGCTGGGAAAACTGGTCAACCACTTGTAAAAGAATAAAACTAGAGCACTTTCTAACACCATACACAAAAATAAACTCACAATGGATTAAAGATCTAAATGTAAGACCAGAAACTATAAAACTCCTAGAGGAGAACATAGGCAAAACACTCTCCGACATACATCACTGCAGGATCCTCTATGACCCACCTCCCAGAATATTGGAAATAAAAGCAAAAATAAACAAATGGGACCTAATTAAACTTAAAAGCTTCTGCACAACAAAGGAAACTATAAGCAAGGTGAAAAGACAGCCTTTCTTTCTATATGGGAGAAAATAATAGCAAATGAAGCAACTGACAAACAACTAATCTCAAAAATATACAAGCAACTCCTACAGCTCAATTCCAGAAAAATAAATGACCCAATCAAAAAATGGGTCAAAGAACTAAATAAACATTTCTCCAAAGAACACATGTATACTTAACTTTTAAAGAAACTATCAAACTCTTCTATAGTGCTTGTACTATTTTGCATGCCTACCAGTAGTGAATGAATGTTCCAGTTTCCCCACATTCCTGTCAACACTTGGAATGTGCAGTCTTTTAAATTTAGCCATTCTAATGCGTGTGTAGTGATATCTGCATTTAATCTGCATTTCCATAATTATTAATGATATTATACATCTTTTCAGGTACTTATTAGCCATCCATATACTTCTTTTGTGAAGTGTCTATCCAAATCTCTTGCCCATTTTTTTTAATTGAATTATTTGTTTTTTGTTACTGAATTTGAGAGTTCTTTATTTATTCTGGGTATGTCTTTTATGTGGTGTGCAAACATTTTATCCCAGTCTATGGTTTGTCTTTTCTTTCTCTTACCACCTAGAAATTTTTTTGTGGTCTTTAAGGAAATTTTAATGTTTTAAACAATGATGATAATCATGTCTAGACAATCACACCCAGTTCAGTTTCTTAGCTATACAGAAAATCCAAGGTGATACTTCATCCTTTCAAACTTACATTTCAGAGATAGTTTACTAAAGCTCTTAGTTACTATGGGTAGTGTAATTTTATGTAATAAACAGATATTGTTTCTTAAAATTAAAAAAAAATTACAAAGCCATATTTTCATGGTTTTAAAAGGGAATATATTCTGAGTATAGAATTTTTAATTTCTTAAACTACAAAAAATTTCAGATGTAGGAATTCTTTTTGGTTTGTTGGTCTCTTTCTCTCTGTTTTCATTTAGATATTTTAACCTGAATTGTTCCAATTAAATAATTTATTTAGTCTCTCCATCTTTCATCCTTTTTATAGATAGAAGACTGATAATCATTAAATTGGCCATAGACTCCTGGGCTATGTGAATCACATTCAGTAACAAATGAAAGGGAGACTATGAATGATGACCCTACTCCTTAATACTATAAGGCTTTCTGTATTCTTAAAGTGGTATAAAGATTTTGATATATTTAATCCTAGAATTTAGACAAATTTTAGATAAGGATGTTAAAGCAGTATATTTTAAAGTCTGCCTCCTTAGACTTGGATCTTTCTGTAGGCAATGGGAAGCTGAACATTACTGAACAACTCTTCTCAGAAACTTCTATATTAAAACTCTTTATCACTCCTATTCTTACATTCTTGGTGCTTGTTCAGAGTAAAAGTACACATCCCTTCAAAAGTAATTGAATTTGTTGGGCCTTCCCTGATGGTCCAGTGGTTAAAACTCCAGACATCCTATGTGATGTGGTCAAAAAAACAGAGTAGTTGAAGTTGCATGATCTGCATATTCTTTGGAAGTAACTTAATCCTCTAATATAAAAACACCATCCCCACCTTTCTTAAGTCAGATACTTGGGCACCATTTTCTTTCCACCCTCACCCCCAGTTCTCTACCATGTCCAGGCCCCCATTATTTCTCGTCTGGGTCTTTACAGCAGCCTCCCTTTTGATGTCCCTGACTCCATTCTTTTCCTCCCTGAGTCCATTATCCACACTGCAGACCAGTGATGCTTTCAAAATATAAATCTAAACACATTACTACTCTCCTGCTCAAATCTTGGCCATAGTTTTCTATTATCTTAAGCATAAAGTCCAGTTTTCTTAGTGTGACTTTGCCAAACTGTTCATGTTGAATGAATAGAAGAGCAGAGGGAGATAGAATCAAAAGAAGTTCAAAATATAAAATTAGAAAATCTCAGTGAGCGAATAGATAGAGGATCGTGGCAAGAATCCAATGAGGTGATTTAAGTAAAAGGGCTTTGTGAAACACAAAACATTATTTTAATGCTGTTATCCTATTAGTATTATTCCTTTCTGTCTCTCAGTACATCACTGGCATTACTGAACACAAGAATTTCACTGTTGAGTGGCTTGCTATTCCAGCCTAGACTTGTGAAACCCTGGCATAGAGGGTTTGTTGCTATGGCTCTGAACTCAGATAAAAACTGTATCATTGGGGACCTTTGTTTGCATGCACAGTCCTTAGAGGTGCTCAGCTTTGAGCAGTCAAGCTGCCTCGTGGCTTCTCAGTCAGGATCATCCCAGGGGAGGGACTGTGGAGGTAATGGAAGCCCCCCAGGGATCAGCACCACCTGTTGCTTCACCTCCCATAAAGAACACCTTTTTACTTCTTAGGCTCACCTGGAAGGACCAACTGGGTTCCTTGGGGACCAGAAATCTTGAGGTAATTGAGTTCTAATCATAAATCCTTTGGTTACTAGCAACAGAAATCCTAGAAACTGGAAACCAGAAAAATCAGGAACTGGAGTTAGTATCTCTCAGTCTTAAGTAATACATGGTCTCTTTCTCATCTGTTTCTGACTATATGCTCACTCTTCTGTGGCAACCAGCTCCTTACTTTAGTAAGCGCACAAGACCCAACATGGCCTCATCCAGTTCTCTATCTACCATGTGCATCAGGACTGGCTGTCTCTGACATCCACTAACAACAGGACTAGCTGCTCAGTTCCCAATTCAGGACTGTCCAGAGAGGATTCTGATTAGTCCATATTGTCATTTGAATAAGGCCCCAAGTCTCAATCACTGTTGGCCTATGGATCAAATCTCCTGTGTCAGCTATTTAACAGTTAACTAACTACTTGAGGCCATGAAGTGCAAGGCCACATTCTTTGATTTGTGTGGCTCAGACATACAAGACCTTCTAGAACTAACACCCAAGAAAGATGTCCCTTTCATTATAGGGGACTGGAAAGCAAAAGTAGGAAGTCAAGAAACACCTGGAGTAACAGGCAAATTTGGCCTTGGAGTACAGAATGAACCAGGGCAAAGGCTAATAGAATTTTGCCAAGAGAACACACTGGCCATAGCAAACACCCCCTTCCAAAAACACAAGAGAAGACTCTACACATGGACATCACCAGATGGTCAATACCAAAATTAGATTGATTATATTCTTTGCAGCCAAAGATGGAAAAGTTCTATACAGTCAGCAAAAACAAGACTTGGAGCTGACTGTGGCTCAGATTATGAACTCTTCATTGCAAAATTCAGACTTAAATAGAAGAAAGTAGGGAAAACCACTAAACCATTCAGGTATGACCTAAATCAAATCCCTTATACTTATACAGTGGAAGTGAGAAATAGATTCAAGGGGTTAGATCTAATAAACAGAGTGCCTGAAGAACTATGGACAGAGGTTCATGACACTGTACAGGAGGCAGGGGGCAAGACCATCCCTAAGAAAAAAAAATGCAAAAAGGCAAAATGGTTCATGAGGCCTTACAAATAGCTGTGAATAGAAGAGAAGCAAAAGGCAAAGGAGAAAAGGAAAGATATACCCATTTGAATGCAGAGTTCCAAAGAATAGCAAGGAGAGAGAAAAAAAAAACTTTCCTCAGAGATCAATGCAAAGAAATAGAGGAAAATGATAGAATGGGAAAGCCTAGAGATCTCTTTAAGAAAATTGGAGATACCAAGGGAACATTTCATGCAAAGATGGGCACAATTTAGGACAGAAATGGTATGGACCTAAGAGAAGCAGAAGATATTAAAAAGAGGTGGCAAGAATACACAGAAGAGCTATACAAAAAAGGTCTTTATGACCCAGATAATCACAATGGTCTGATCACCAACCTAGAGCCAGACATCCTGGAATGTGAAGTCAAGTGGGCCTTAGAAAGCATCACTACGAACAAAGCTAGTGGAGGTGATGGAATTCCAGTTGAGCTATTTCAAATCCTAAAAGATTATCCTGTAAAAGTGCTGCACTTGATATGCCAGCAAATTTGGAAAACTCAGCAGTGGCCACAGGACTGGAAAAGGTCAGTTTTCATTCCAATCCCAAAGAAAGGCAATGCCAAAGAATGCTCAAACTACCGCACAATTGCACTCATCTCACATGCTAGTAAAGTAATGCTCAAAATTCTCCAAGCCAGGCTTCAGCAATACATGAACCGTGAACTTCCAGATGTTCAAGCTGGATTAGAAAAGGTAGAGGAACCAGAGATCAAATTGCCAACATCTGTTGGATCATCAAAAAAGCAAGAGAGTTCCAGAAAAACATCTACTTCTGCTTTACTGACTATGCCAAAGCCTTTGACCGTGTGGACCCAACAAACTCTGGAAAATTCTGAAACAGATGGGAATACCAGACCACCTGAGCTGCCTCTTGAGAAATTTGTATGCAGGTCAGGAAGCAACAGTTAGAACTGGACATGGAACAACAGACTGGTTCTAAATAGGAAAAGGAGTACGTCAAGGCTGTATATTGTCACCCTGCTTATTTAACTTATATGCAGAGTATATCATGAGAAACACTGGGCTGGAAGAAGCACAAGATGGAATCAAGATTGCTTGGAGAAATATCAATAACCTCAGATATGCAGATGACATCACCCTTATGGCAGAAAGCAAAGAACTAAAGAGCCTCTTGATGAAAGTGAAAGAGTAGAGTGAAAAAGTTGGCTTAAAACTCAATATTCAGAAAACAAAGATCATGGCATCTGGCCCCATCACTTCATGGCAAATAGATGGGAGAACAGTGGAAACAGTGGCTGACTTTATTTTTTTAGGCTCCAAAATCCCTGCAGATTGTGAATGCAGCCAGGAAATTAAAAGTCACTTACTCCTTGGAAGAAAAGTTATGACCAACCTAGACAACATATTAAAAAGCAGAGACTACTTTGCCAACAAAGGTCCATGTAGTCAAAGCTATGGTTTTTCCAGTAGTCATGCATGGATGTGAGAGTTGGACTATAAAGAAAGCTGAGCATAGAAGAATTGGTGCTTTTGAACTGCGGTGTTGGAGAAGACTCTTGAAAGTCCCTTGGACTGCAAGGATATCCAACCAGTCTAACCTAAACTAAATCAGTCCTGAATATTCATTGGAAGGACTGATGCTGAAGCTGAAACTCCAATACTTTGGTCACCTGATAGGAAGAACTGACTCATTTGAAAAGACTTTGATGCTGGGAAAGGTTGAAGGCAGGAGGAGAAGGGGATGACAGAGGATGAGATGATTGCATGGCATCACCGACTCGATGGACATGAATGAGTAAAGTCCAGGAGTTGGTGATGGACAGGGGGGCCTGGTGTGCTACAGTCCATGGAGTCACAAAGAGTCGGACGGGAGTGAGTGACTAAACTGAAATGAACTGAACCATTTTCTTCTCCAGGGGATCTTCCCAACCCAGGGATTGAACTGAAGTCCCCTTCATTGTAGGCAGATTCTTGACCATCTGAGCCATTAGGGAAGTCCTCCAATTAAGAGCATGGTAAATATTTATTCAGCACTTGCTGTAGGCCAGGCTCTGTGCTGGGACTGTATCAATAAACATGTAAGTGCTCAGACACTCACAGGCTGACAGCAGAGGAAGAATCATCACGACAAGACACACAGGACTAACCATGACAGGTGGACTTTCACAGGAGAAGCATGGTTGCTCTGCAAAAGGGCTTGAAGGGCAGAGCTGACCAAGGCTGTGAGGTCCAGGCAGGCTTCCTGGGAGATGGCTAGCGGGGGAGGGCAAAGAAGAGTGTTCTGGGCACGGAGAACAGAGTGCTCAAAGGCCCAGCGACAAGAAGGTAGCAGATCTTGAGGGAGGGAAGGATTCTCATGTGCCTGGAGAAGAGACAGAGAGGAGAAGGTGAGGGCAGAGTGAACAGCAAGCGAGTCTGGCTAAGAGGTTTGCACTTTTCTGCAGAGGGGAATGGGAAAGGGTGGAAGAGATTAAACTTGTCACTTATGGACTGGCTTTCACGCATACTGATGGATTACCTTCTCCTCTTTTGTTGGGTGTAGAAGCCAGGCACTAGGACATGGGGTGGGGAAGGGAGGTGGAAACACAGTACCATCAGAACACAGGAGGGTTCAAAAGCAATGCAGGCCCATGTCAAGAGAAATCCCCTCTACCTCACAGTTTCACTTGGGGACTCTATTCCTTAATCCATCACTGATAAACAAAAGCTCTGCATGGGCGTTGTGTTCAGTTTCTCATGACTACCCATAACAGCATCAGAAACTCTGGCTGTACTGCTTATGATTTTAGTTCCAAATGCCTTCTAAGAGACCTTGCAAAATGGCGTTAGCAAACTATGTGAAAGTCATCAAGAACAAACAAACTCAAGTTCATGCCCCAGTTTAAGACTACCTGTTGAAAGTGGCAACAGAACCGATCCGTTTTCAGCTGTGTGCACCCTGTGTGTGTCTCCCTCACACACACACACACACACACACACACACACACACACAGTGCTGCAGTCTCTTTGCTCAGGGCAGCACTTGGGTAATTGGAACCTTCAAAGAGTTGGATCCTGGGTTTAGCCAGACTCTTTTATTTTCTTTCTTTCAGTGCCATAGTCAAATATTTACTTCAGACGCTGTCTTTTTGTATGAAGAGACTCAGCTGGTCCTGATGTGAAGGAGTGTGCCCCGTGTGGCATTTTTGTTGGCACAGCAAAGGCTAGCGCCCCCTGACTGTTCCGTGCTCTCCCACAAGTCCTCTCGGAAATACAGTACTTTGGCAAGTAGTTGAAGAACTTTGGATGTAGTTGAAAAAGAGTTAGTGAATTTATATTTCCATCTTTTTTCTCCACTTCTTCTCCAGAAGGTGTGAACAAATAATGAAACTGCTAAAAAGGAAAGGCAGCTTGCAAGAAGGAGGCCACACAGTTGGCCCTTGAAAATTCAGCATCTTGACCGTTAGCCGAGAATCTGAGTTGGAGGTGCTGAATATTCATTCGCACGATTGTGCACCGAGCGGTGAACTTTCTTTTCTTGACACAACAAACAGAGTGTCCCGACACCTTAAGACACAGGATGCTGGCGGAACCTCGTCAGAAGGGAAGGGACTTTTTACTTCACCTCCCACACCAGCTCAGAAAGCCCCACCATCCCATGACCTACCTGGCATACATAAGCTCAGGCTACAAAATATAAACTGCACCACTGAGTTTAATAAATTTGATTTCTCCCATTTAACTGTCCCCTGGGTGTTCTGAGCACAATAGCATATTTTTCCCAAATCTGAAATTTAACTTTCGAGTTCATGGTTTAATAATGAAACAATTTGAGTCCAGAGAGATATTCCAGGGTGAAAGAAGCATCACTTTAAGATACAAGAAAACTTGAAAGGTGCTTGAGATCTTTTCAGAGGAATGGGGAGGAAATTAGATTTTTTTTTTTGTCTTTTCATTTTCTCCTAATCATACAGCATCTTACACAAGTAAGGGACTCAAATGCTGAGTTCAACTCCAAGCTAAACATCTATCAAGGATTGTTTGCACGCATAGAGCATCCTGAGGGCAAGAATAGAAGTGGAAAGATATGCAGCAGAATTTATAGGTCTGGATAGAAGAATTAAAATTATCTAAAGGGGAAATAGTTTTCCCCCAGTGGCTCAGCAGTAAAGAATCTGCCTGCAATGCAGGGGACCCAGGTTATATCCCTGGGTCAGGAAGATCCCTGGAGAAGGAAATCGCAACCCACTCCAGTATTCTTGCCTGGGAAATCCCATGTCAATTCCATGACAAGGAGGCTGGTGAGCTTTAGTCCATGTGATCCCAAAAGAGTCAGACATGGCTTAGTGACTAAACAACAACAACAAGGGAGGATTAAGCCCTATTGTCTGCCAGTTCATTCAGATGTTCGCACTGATACGCCCTCCATAATCCTTATTGGTTTGGCTGTGCTCCAGAGAAGATACTGTTTGAGAATGAGAAGCAGGCTTAACAAAACCAGAATGGTTCTCTTACACTGCACAGAATCTCATACAAGTTTTACTTTTGCTTAAAAGGGATCTATTTTCTTTATTGGGCTTCCCAGGTGGTACCGTAGTAAAGAATCTACCTACCAGTGCAGGAGATGCAAGAGATATGGGTTTGATCCCTGGGTTGAGAAGATCCCCTGGAGTAGGAAATGGCAGCCCACTCCAGTATTCTTGCCTGTAGAATCCCATGAACAGAGGAGCCAGGAGGGCTACAGTCCATAGGGTCACAAAAAGTTGGACCTTACTGCACATACACAAGCTTTTTTTCCTCTCTCATTTTGGTCACATCAGTACAAAACTATGGTATCTGTGAAAATCTTCTTCTTTTCCTAGAGTTTAATACTCATTTCTCCCTTTATATCTCAAGAAGCTGTTCTCAGTATAGTTGAGGCATTTTATCCATTTCTTTGTTTATCCAAATTCTGTGTTATCTTCTATTTGAAGAAATGATCACAGCAAAAATTATGTTGTTAAACAAAAGTTATTATTTAAGACCAAAGTCCTACTCCAACTTTCTTATTGATGAAGGGAGATTGGAAAACAATGGTAGCCTTCTTGTGATACCTTTTTCTTATAATTATTTCCCCAAAGGTGGCTTATAAAAGGGGTGTGGTGAGAATGCATTTAAAAAAAAAAAAACTAGTTTCTCTGGATTCAACAGGACAGTTTACACAAGGCAATTAGGTAGGCAATCTGGCAACCATATCTAAAACCGTATAGTTGTGAAAACAGAGATGCCCATTAATCACAGATCAAAGTTTAGCTATCTTTTTTTTAATTATTATTTGTAGGGTGATCTGAGCCAAATTTGTCCAGTGAGATACTGGCCTGATGGAAATTAGTAGCTAAACCTGGCACATTGATGCCCCTCATTGGAACACTTATAAGTGAAAGGTACAGTGTGCAGCTTAGAAATCAAAGACTGAGTTTTAAGAAACCAGAATTTATAGGTAGAGATCAACTTGTTTCTTTCGCAGTAGTCACTTTGGAAGGTGTTCCACTCACATGGTGTTACTGTTGCTCTAAGTAGTTTTTTTAATTAAGGTTATAGAATTGCATTTAAGCTCTGTGTGGCACATTATTTTAAATACTCTATATGGAAGCTAACAGTATTTTGGAAGGATGGATTAATCTTTTGGGACAATCAACACTTGTTGGAGATGAGTAAAGCATGTGGCTGGTTGAGAGGAATGGAGCACTGAGAATGTGCCCTTCTGATTTTGAGACACAACACTGCCATCGACTAGTAGTGAGTCCATGGGCAAACGGCACAGCTAACCTGAGGCCCTCAGTGAAAATGAGGAAGCAGAATCATTCATCCATTCACTCACTCACTCACTCACTCACTTGTTCATTCAATAGAAGCTAACCCAGCATTCACTATGCGGAGCAGATAATGGGAGGGGAGGGATAAGGTGATTACCTGACTTTACATTTCTGTCCCAAGTTAGCAATCAATCTTTAATAGAATAAAATTAGCAGGCTACGTTTACACAAGCCTTAAGTAATAAGGATGATTATTGGTTGGCTCTTCAATCATCTTTTTACTACATTTCCCAATGAAAAGTTCCAAATGTTTGAGCAATTAGAGCTTTACTAAGTAAAAGTTTACCTTCTTTTCATTGACAAAGTTGGAGGACCTGGGTCATTTCAGATGCATTAGTTGGTGCCTGGATTGACTGATGAATTTCATTTGGGATAATGGCTTACAACCCCAGCTATCCATCAAGATTATCTATGGAACCTCTGAAAAGTGCAGATGCTGTATGTCAACCCACTTCCTGAATTAGAATCTCTAGAGGAAGGTCTACAGAAGGAAATGGCAACCTACTCCAGTGTTCTTGCCTAGAGAATCCCAGGGACGGGGGAGCCTGGTGGGCTGCCGTCTATGGGGTCGCACAGAGTTGGACACGACTGACGCGACTTAGCAGCAGCAGCAGCAGTAGCAGAGGAAGGTCTTGGTCACAAACATTTAAAAAGAATATTATGAGTGATTCTGATACACAGTCAAGGATAAGAACCATTGGCTTACTATAATCCCTCATACTTTCAGAAATTTTTGCTTTTATCTTATTATATTATACCTATCTTTTCTTTTAAACATATAACCTTGGGAGAATCTCATTATTGAAACTAAATTCAATTAATATATGAAGATTCAATCCAGAGAGAATTTCTTTATCTACCAAGTGTAATATCTTTTTAACTGAGCATCTGTTCTGTACCTAATTCTCCATTATTTAGGTGACTCTAAAATAAATGTAAGACTCAATCTCTACTAAAGTGAGTTTCTTTTAAAAACTAAGGGTATAGGGGGGTATTTGGTTTGGTTTGTGTTTTGTTTTGGTTACATCATAATATAATGTGCCCATTCATGAACAATAGAAAAATAGGAAGAAGAGGAAAAAATCATGCATGTCCCACTGCCCCCAAGCAACAGCTTTGAGCGTCTTGATGAATTTTTTTCTAGGTGCTAGTTTCATTCTTATCAAACCTCAAGCAGCTTCCTTCAATAAGCATTTCACATGCTTTCTCAGCTCTCTCTAAACAAGATGCACAAGAAGATTATTTTGATTTAAAATATGTATTGTTTAGGCTTTTAGGAACAGAAAAAAAAATAATGCATGATATTGAAAACAATGCCCCTTCCCAAAACCTGCATGATGTATTACATGCTTAGTACAGATGGCTTAGGCATAAAAAAATATGACTAAGTGACAAATAGATGCTGAAGAAAGTTGCAAATGATTGACAGGCATGGGGTTCATGAACTCCAGCAAGACTTTGGTTCTTCAGTACTCAGGAGAGCTGAGAGAGGACTGTCCTCCGAGGGCCCAGCCATATGGTTGAGGGGCTTCCCAGGTGGCACTAGTGGTAAATAACCTGTTTGCCAAAGCAGGAGACATAAGAGACCTGGGTTCAATCCTTGGGTCAGGAAGATCCCCGGAGAAGGGAATGGCCACCCACTCCAGTATTCTTGCCTGGAGAATCCCATGGACAGAGCAGCCTGGTGCAAAAAGTCAGGCACAACTGAAACGACTTAGCATGCACACACACATTGAATCAATCAGCTCCGCCCACTGTGTCCTGGTCTGATTATATCTTCACTATCCTGAAGTAGAGGACCACCAAACTGAAACTTGGAAGGTTTGTCTTCAAGGACCAGGCATAAGGAAGGAGCTGTTCACTGGGTGCCATGATGCGGTAAGTTTGAACCAGTAGGTCCAACATCTCACATCCAAGCATCAACCCATGGATAAAAATCCACAAGGTTGAACGATCCCTCTGCTCTGCCACACATTTCCCAGGTACACCAGCTGTGTGCCTTAGATTGTGATGCACTCTGGTAGTGTCACTGTGCCCTTATGCCTTGCTGTACCTTACACACACGTCTGTCCATGCACATGTAACACTTTATTGCACTTCTCTATTTATGTATTTGTCTCCCTCCAGTTGAATGTGAGCTCCCTGAGAGCGGGAACCTGCTGCCTTTTTACCATCAGTGCCTGCTGGCTTACTTGGCCATATTAAGCAGTCAATAAATGTTTACTGAATGAACTCAGTGAAGAACATTGTACATTGCTCACTCTTGAGAAAGAAGTACCAAGAAGAAATAAAATTAAAAAGTTACAGTTGATCTTTGAAAAAGGAATGTTTCTTATTGCCTTAGGTGATGGCTAGAGTGTTGAGTTAGCTTGGAGTGTGTTCTGGGCAGGTTTTCAGAGTGGTACTTAATCACAAGCATGCATACTCAGTTGTGTCTGACTCTTTGTGACCCCACGGACTGTTTTCCACCAGGCTCCTAGGTCCATGGGATTTTCCAGGCAAGAATATTGGAGTGGTTTGCCATTTCCTCCTCCAGGGGGTCTTCCTGACCCAGGGATTGGGTGCAACCCAAATGGACTAACTACCTAGACTCCATCTAAAATATAACTAAATCAGACATTCAAATCAAAAACATGTCTTTAGTATTCTATAGGTGATTCCCACCAACATCTCTGGCTTAAAAGCAGTGCATACAAGTATCTGTTAACCTAGTACTTAATTTTATGATTTAGGCTAATAAAAGAGCAACAAATATTCCAAGTATAATTAGCTAGTTGAGCATAATACTCATACAAATACAACTAAGATGAAAGTGGTATAGATTATAAAATAGCACTTGGCATTTCCTCATCTGCCACATTGCAAACGTATTGTAAATAGACACTTAATAAAATATCTACCCTGCCCTACAAAGGCTTCATATCTTCTGACATAATTTGTGTCTTCTGATATAATTTGACAGAGAAAACCCCACCCCGATATTTTAACATTCCTGTCTTTGGAAATGAACTTACTGCTCACCTGTTACTCCTGTGTTGCTGAGGCGAGGATGCTCACAGCAGAACTGAGATTCACCTGGGCAGGTGCATTATTCAGGGTACCTTCAGTTTCTAGGGATAAAAATAATTAAGCAAAAGGAATATTTGTTGTCTTGTTTACTTATTTAACCATTCAGCTAATACTGATAGAGTCCCTTGTGCAGGTCAAGAGTGATGGTGCAGTGTGAGCAAGACCACCTCCTGCCTTGGGATGTCAGAACATCAATGAGCTGTTTTAGGTACAATTGTTTTCTGAGGCTCAAATGTCAACAAACCTCTCTACTCTTCACCTCCTCCATAAACCCCCCAATCTTTTGGGCTCCTCTAGCCTCTGTTCCTCTTTGCTCATTGGCCTTATTCTCACCTATCACAGGAATAACCCCTCCAGGTTATGGGAAAGAAACCCGACAACTGGCAGCCTTCCTTCTGAAAGAGGAGAGGACCACACCCCATCCCAGCATCCTTATCTCATGTCAGTCGGAGAATTCTGATTAATCATGCACTGAATTAGTCCTTCATGTCCCTGGCCTTTAGCTACAGGGCAGGGGGCATGGGGTACTACAATTGGCCAGACCTTGTCCAAAGGCCCACTCTTGTGATCATGGGGTGGGCAGCAGTTGGCATGTGTAAGGAGTCATTCCCCAACATAAAGACAGATATTAGGCCAAAATCATTGACAAATACTATACCATGTACGCTCTTTTAGGGAATATTATAACACTTGAGAAATGTGAACTTTCTGTCAAGATTTCACTAATCTAGCTTAATGTGAGATGATCAAAACTTTGTTTTTGAAATGTCAGCAATATCAATAATTCTGTGAAATAATCTGAACTCATTTGGAGAAATCAAGTGAGAATTTCCTATTTATTTTTATGTTACCTTCACAAGGGGCATAGCAAAAGATAATAAATAAAATAGCAATCCTTTTCTGATTGGCTGGGGTGGATGACAGACAGTATTTCAGTTCGGTCACTTCCCTGAAAGGCTTCCCAGGTGGCTCAGTGGTAAAGAATCCACCTGCCAATACAGGAGACGAGTTGGGAAGATCTGACTGGAAGATGAAATGGCAACCCACAGCAGTATTCTTGCCTGGAGAATCCCATGGACAGAGGAGCCTGGCAGGTTTCAGTCCATGGGGTCACAAAAGAGTTGGATGGGACTTAGCAACTGACCACATACACTTCCCTGAAGCAGGGGGTGGTGTCAAAGCTCAGATGAGGGGGCACTCTAAAGAAATAGAACACTAGAAGAAAGGGGGATGGCTCATCTTTCTCTAGAGGTCATTCTGAAAAAGGGACTGAGTAGAGAGTGTGGTGATGAGGAAAAATAAAATTACATTGTGAAGCAAATCTCTAATTCAGAAGTTGAAATTTCAGAGTTATCAGATACTGAGTATAAGAGAACAATGGGGAGAGTTAAACATTCTGTGGGGAGTGTAGCAGGAGAAACAAGGACAGACTTACCAAGGAGCAAAGGAAGATAATGCAGAGGAAGGAAAAGTGAATTAGAAGAGAGAGCAGGGCTAGGATAATAGCTAACACCTGCTGATTAGTTATCCATGTCAGGAAACGTCCTCTGTGTTTGCATGAACTATTATATTTACACTACATAGTATAAATGAGGTAAGTACTTTTAATATTCACATTTCGTAGATAGGAAATCGAGGCCTAGAGAGGTGAAGGAACACAGCTGGAAAGAATTAGAGCCTCAGTTGTAACTCAGACTGTCTGAGTCCAATGTTTGCGCTCACTGCCACATAAATATGAGAGAGAATTCATAGAGGAATGGTAGGGGGAAAAGAACAGACTACAAAGGTTTGTCTTAGGGCCAAAAATGTCTTTAGAGAGAGTGATGACTGGATATAGAACCAAATGCAGGGAGTTGTAAAGTCTATGGAACTCTGCATATTATAAAAATGAGAAAGGATGTCAGTCTGGCTTAAAGTCAGACAGTGACTCAGTTACTCTAAAGAGGAAGATTAGCAGTCAAAGTGAAAATCATATGGTTTGTTTATAACACATAGGATATTTAAAATGACTTCATGGTGTTTTTAATGTTATTATTTAGAAAACCTGATTTGAATTCAACCAAGCTGTCTTGGTTGAGTTATTCTTAAAGACAACTCTTAAAAGAAAAAGAAAAATGGACAAAATATGCAGTTCAAGGATTTTAAAGATATATTTTATATATATAAAATATCTGAATCAAGATGAATCTTGTGTGTAAATTGTATGACTATTTAGGATCTATAAATATTTATTAAAACCATACAGTGTTCTTGGCACCGAGCTGGGTACTGTGGAAACAATAGAGACTAAAAACCAAGATATCTGCCCACACCATGTTTATGGTACAGACTCTACACCACTTCTGTTCTTACTACCCTGGGACTTGGTAGGAATATCTATGCACAAAGCACTTATGATCTTGTGATTTATAACAAAAGATATATATTTGGTCTTCATCACTGTTTCTGGCACAGAGCTCCTAAAATCCCTGG
The DNA here is from genome assembly GCF_019923935.1 of Bubalus bubalis. Taxonomy (NCBI): domain Eukaryota; kingdom Metazoa; phylum Chordata; class Mammalia; order Artiodactyla; family Bovidae; genus Bubalus; species Bubalus bubalis. Next base: position 36,130,412 of record NC_059160.1, read on the forward strand.
AATTTCCTAAGTGAGAAAGCTACAAAATTGTGTTCTGTTATGTTAATGAGATGACTTTTGGAACACACCTAAAGGTGTGGGCTGGTTACCAGGAGAACCAGTTACATGATTCAGTTCAGTTCAGTTCAGTTCAGTCGCTAAGTCCTGTCTGACTCTCTGTGACCCCATGGACTGCAGCACACCTGCAGGCCTCCCTGTCCATCACCAACTCCCGGAGCTTACTCAAACTCATGTCCATTGAGTTGGTGATGCCATCCAATCATCTCATCCTCTATTGTCCCCTTCTCCTCCCTCCTTCAATCTTTCCCAGCATCAGGGTCTTTTCAAATGAATCAGTTCTTTGCATCAGGTAGCCAAAGGATTGGAGTTTCAGTTTCAGCATCAGTCCTTCCAATGAATATTCAGGACTGATTTCCTTTAGGATGGATTTGTTGGATCTCCTTACAGTCCAAGGGACTCTCAGGAGTCTTCACCAACACCACAGTTCAAAAGCATCAATTCTTCAGTGCTCAGCTTTCTTTATAGTCCAACTCTCCCATCCATACATGACTATTGGTAAAACCATAGCTTTGACTAGATGGACCTTTGTTGGTAAAGTAATGTCTCTGCTTTTTAATATGCTGTCTAGGTTGGTCATAAGTTTCCTTCCAAGGAGCAAACATCTTTTAATTTCATGGCTGCAGTCACCATCTGCAGTGATTTTGGAGCCCTCAAAAATGAAGCCTCTCACTGTTTCCATTGTTTCCCCATCTATTTGCCATGAAGTGATGGAACCAGATGCCATGATCTTAGTTTTCTGAATGGTGAGCTTTAAGCCAACTTTTTCACTCTCATCTTTCACTTTCATCAAGAGGCTTTTTAGTTCCTCTTCGCTTTGTGCCATAAGGGTGGTGTCATCTGCATATTGGAGGTTATTGATATTTCTCCTGGCAATCTTGATTCCTGCTTGTGTTTCATCCAACCCAGCATTTCGCATGATGTACTCTGCATATAAGTTAAATAAGCAGAGTGACAATATACAGCTTTGACGTATTCCTTTCCAAATTTGGAACCAGTCTGTTGTTCCATGTCCAGTTCTAACTGTTGCTTCTTGACCTGCATACAGATTTCTCAAGTGGCAGGTCAGGTGGCCTGGTATTCCCATCTCTTTCAGAATTTTCCACAGTTTGTTGTGATCTACACAGTCAAAGGCTTTGGCATAGTCAGCAAAACAGAAGTAGATGTTTTTCTGGAACTCTTTTGCTTTTTTGATGATCCAACCGATGTTAGCAATTTGATCTCTGGTTCCCCCTGCCTTTTCTAAATCCAGCTTGAACATCTGGAAGTTCACTGTTCACTTTGTTGAAGCCTGGCTTGGAGAATTTTGAGCATTACTTTGCTAGCGTGTGAGATGAGTGCAATTTTGATGTAGTTTGAACATATTTGGCATTGCATTTCTTTGGGATTGGAATGAAAACTGACCTTTTCCAGTCCTGTGGCCACTGCTGAGTTTTCCAAATTTGCTGACATATTGAGTGCAGCACTTTCACAGCATCATCTTTCACAGCCATGTGATTAGAGGGTTGGAATTCTCAGTCCCAACTCCAAGATCCCAAGGGAAGATGGCCCTGCCCCCTCCACCGCCCCCTCCCACCATGGAGGTTGAACCAATCACCAATGTGCTTAGTCACTCAGTCTTGTTTGACTCTTTGCATCCCCATGGACTGTAGCCCACCAGGCTCCTCTGTCCATGGGTATTCTTCAGGCAAGAATACTGAGTGGGTTGCCATGCCCTCCTCCAGGGACTCCCCAACCCAGGAATCAAACCCAGGTCTCCCACATCACAGGAGGATTCTATGCTGTCTGAGCCACCAGCCACTGATTTAATCAATCAGGCCTATGTCTCTGGGGCTTTCCTGGTGGAAGACTCCATAAAAAATCAAACAGAAAAGAAAAGAATTGGGAGAGCTTCCAGGTTGGTGAACCAGAACGCTTCCATGTGCCACACTGAATGGCCCCAAACTCCAGGTGGACAGAAGCTCCTTTGTTAGGAACCTGACGTTGTATCTCTTCATCTGGTTATTGGTTTGTGTCTGTTAATATCCTTTGTAATAAACAGGCAATTTAGTGAGTAAACTCGTTTCCTGAGTTCTAAATTCATGGACCCCAAGAAAGGAGTTGTGGAAACCTCTGATTTATCATCAGTGGGTCAGGAGTACAGATTACCATCTGTACTTTCAATTTGCATATGAAGTGGGGGCAGTCTTGTGGGACCACCCTAACCTGTAGATTCTGATGGTGTACCTGGATAGACAGTGTCAGAACTGAGTTGAATAGTGGGACAGCCAGCTGGTATTGGAGAATTGCTTGGTGGGAAAACTCACACAATAGAATTGAGAGCATAGCCCTAAATATATATGTTTAACATATATGTGAGCATATTTAACATATATGTTAGCACACATTTGCCTTTACCATGCATGACTGCCTGTGTGTGCAATGTATTAATGCTATTTCTCAAAACAATAAAAATCCATCAAGATATATACAGTAATTTTGTTCAATTTTTTTGTGTACCAATCAAATCTCAATAAAGCTGAAAAAAATTCCACGTCATTCAGCTAAAATATAAGTGGCAAGAGCAGTGGAGTTGGTGCTTAGGACTTGTAGCCTTCAAAGGGGATAGCAAGAGTGGGGGGGAGATAAATTAGGAGTTTGGGATTAACATATACACACTGTGCTGTGTTTAGTTGCTCAGTCATGTCCAACTCTTTGTGAGCCCATGGACTGTATCCTGCCAGACTCCCCTATCCATGGGGATTCTCTAGGCAAGAATACTGGAGTGGGTTGCCATGCACTCCTCCAGGGGATCTTCCTGACCTAGGGATCAAACCCAGGTCACCCTCATTGCAGGCAGATTCTTTACCGTCTGAGACACCAGGGACACCCAAGAATACTGGAGTGGGTAGTCTATCCTTTCTCCAGGGGAACTTCCTGTCCCAGGGATCGAACTGGGGTCTCACAAATTGCAGGAGGATTCTTTACCAGCTGAGCTATCTGGAAAGTGTATATCTATATATACACTACTATATATATAACAGACAAACAGCAAGGACCTACTCTATAGCACAGGGAACTATATTCAATATCCTGTAATAATCTTTAATGGAAAAGAATCTACAAAAATATTGTATATGTATGTTTTATATATATATATATATATATATATGAATCACTTTGCTGCACACCTGAAACTAACACAACATTGTAAACATTGTAATTATAATTTTTAAGAATGGTTTAAAAAATGTAGCCTTGAGCAAGTCACTAAACCCCTGAAGGAATTTCAACTTCATAGGGTTTTGGTTAGATTTAGAGTAATCATTTGAGTACTTCGTAACCTATAAAATATATGTAAGCATGTGTGTGTATATATCTATATATGCATATAAATCCCAGACATCATTATTATTGTACTTTATAGAAAACAATGGGTTTTGTTCTTTCAGAGGAATTTTTCAGAAAATAATGTAGTTTCATTAGAACTTATCCATGAGATACAGTGGTAAAATGTGCTATGGGATGGCTTTGGAAGTAGAATGGCTCTGTATCATTTAGAAGAATATTGAGACTACATTCATTGTCTGAATATTCTAGACAAGGCCAGAAGATAGAAATTCCATCAACCGCCTTCCTCCCACACCTGCTCACTAACCTGTGTTTTATCTAATCTTACATTCTTTCCTTCTATCTCAGCCTGTGAAGGGACTTTCCTTTTGACTAATTCTCCCACCTCAAGGAACTTATCTGATCAATTGTCGATAAAAAGAGAGGCAGACTTTTCCTCAACTTTAAATTATCCCCTTTGCTACAGCTTTTCCTCTTTCTTCCTCTTCATGTGTATGTGTTAAGTCGCTTCAGTCGTATCTGACTCTTTGCGGCCCTATGGACCGTACTGTCCATCGGATTCTCCAGGCAAGAATATGGGTTGCCATGCCCTCCTCCAGATCTGTCTGACCCAGGGATTGAACTCACCTCTCTTATGTCCCCTGCATTGGCAGACTGGTTCTTTACCACTAGCACCATCTGGGAAGCCCATATACATATATCCCCTCTCTTTTGGATTTCCTTCCCATTTAGGTCACCACAGAGCACTGAGTAGAGGTCCCTGTGCAATACAGTGGGTTCTCATTATTAATACTCTAATTCTTTACTGCTCTTTCTTTGAATAGACAGATCTTAATTCTTTTCCCCTTACATGTGATCTGGATTGAATGAATCCCTTTTAAAGAAGAGAAAGTGGCTTGATTGTTGCTAAGTGACTTCTGAAGCTGCTTCATAAAAGGGATAGCTTATGTCTTGTTCTTTCAATCTCTGAATCTCTTGTTCTTGTTGAAGTCAGCCACCATGTTTTGAAGACACTCAACCAACCCCGTGGAATGGCCAATGCAGGGAGAGGCCTCATGGAAAGGAGCCAACCTGCAGCCAGATGAAGGAACCACCTGGAAAATAAATCTTTCTGCCTCAGTCAATACTTCCAATAGTTCCAGGCCCCAGTCTTTAAGTCTTTCAGCTGAGATCCCAGAAAATGTGAAAAACAAACGATCCCTGCTATATCCTATTTGAATATTTAACCCACAAGAACTACCATTATTCCAAACTAGTAAGTTTTTAAGTTTTGAGTGATTTATTATACAGCAATAGAAGAATCAGAATGGCATGGGAAAAATGAATTTCGTAAGATAATTCAGGTTAAAAAAAACCTTTACTTTTTCTATTGTTAATAACCAATGGATATACAATCACTTCCCATATTTCTCCTTTTATTACATTTCAAAAATTGAGATGTCATTACAAATAATAATATGCATAGATCTTAAGTGTTGTTCAGTGAGTTTTTCACAGTTGTTAACACTCATGTAACTACTACCCAAACCAGGATATAAAAGACTTCCAGCACCCCAGAGCATCCCCTCCTGTTCCCTTCTGGTCCTTCTCTCATCCCAACTCCACAAATACTTTTAAAATGCAATTATCATAGATTTTGCCTTTTTAGTTTTTATATAAATGGAATTATGCTGTGTATAGTCTTCTCTGTCTAGTTTCTTTCACTCAACAAACTCTTAGTGAGATTCATTCAAGTCATTGCCTATATCAGTGGTTCATTCCTTCTTATTAGCAAGTAGTATTCATGGTATGATTGCACCACAATTTGTCCATTCTTCTCCCTGTATTTCTTAATTATAATAAATAGTTATTTCTGCCTTATATGCAGTGGACACATCAAAATTGTGTAGACAAAGATATTTACAAAATTACATATAGAATAATTTGGTATTATAAATAACATCATATAAAGAGGTGGAATACATTAGAAAAGAATTGATAGTTATCACTATCAATTCTCTAGAATAAGAAAGTTATAAGACTCCTGTGTACCACAGAGAGTACACTGCATATATGATGTTTAACTTGAGAACACAAATTGCCATGCAAAGATCATAAATGGGTCAATTCTTTAGAGAAAAATTGAGCCAGAAGATATCATTAGAATTAATGATATATAAATAAAGAAAACACAAAAAATTAGATTTTATTTGTTGTGTGCACACACACATCAGCAATATCTCATGTCATTTTAGATAAGACAGAGAAGTCAATGGTGCTTTGAATCATAAATGGGCTCTCAATTGTTCTCTGTAGAATATCTGCTGCTGCTGCTGCTGCTGCTGCTAAGTCACTTCAGTCGTGTCCAACTCTGCGTGACCCCATAGACGGCAGCCCACCAGGCTCCCCCGTCCCTGGGATTCTCCAGGCAAGAACACTGGAATGCGTTGCCATTTCCTTCTCCAATGCATCAAAGTGAAAAGTGAAAGTGAAGTCGCTCAGTCGTGTCCGACCCTCAGCGACCCCATGGACTGCAGCCTACCAGGCTCCTCCATCCATGGGATTTTCCAGGCAGGTGTAACTGGAGTGGGGTGCCATTGCCTTCTCCGGTAGAATATCTGATACTTCTTTAAATCAAATCTAATTGAACATTTAAAATAGAGTTCATTATATACTAAAGAAACTTGACACAGACCTTGAAAATGTAATAATTTCTATGAAACCTTTTTGTTCTCAGTGAATCTAAGATCATTTTGATTTGGATTATTTCTAGTTGTATTAATATTTCCTAAGGACTTCCTGTAATGACATTAATTTTGTTCCCAGTTCTGAAATCCTGAAGCATAAATATGTCTAAATAATATTGAAATACAGCAAACAGAAATACTAAGCTTATTTTTGTTATTTTCCCCAGAGGATCAAAATAATCTCAAGCCTTATATTACCTACCCTCCTGCAATTTCTAATTTATAATCTCTGTCAGTTTTGAATAATAGAAGCAGCTAATAGAGTATCTGAAGACAATTTCTTTCTACTTTGCCTTTTTTTCCCAGTAATATAAATATCTGAAGAGGTTATTGCTTAACCTATAAAACAGAAACATTATAATTTATGAATACTAAAAAAATCCTGTTCATTTCTGTTAAACTATATGATGAACTGGAAATGGTGATTTTTCTCATGGGAAGGGCTTAATGTAAAGGAAGAGCTTTCTTGTTGTTGTCTTTAAAGACCCTTTGATCCCATTTTAGCCTTGATTGCTCTCTATAACTTTTGTTGTTGTTGTTTAGTCACTAAGTCATGACTCTTTGTAACCCTATGGATTGTACCCTGCCAGGCTACTCTGTCCATGGGATTTCCCAGACAAGAATACTGGAATGGGTTGCCATTGCCTTCTTCAGGGGATCTTCCTGACCCAGGGACCAAATCTATGTCTCCTGCACTGGAAGTGGATTCTTTATTCCTGAGCCACCAGGGAAGCCACTAACCTTCTGACAACTTTTCTCACCCTCTCCTTTGTTTCTACTACGTAACATCAATGAAGTGAAAATATCATCCTCATCACTACTCCCTTGTGGTATTGCCAAAGACCAGGCCCCCATTGGACACAGATTCAAGAATTTGGTTGAGAATCTGAGCAAGTGTAAGGCTCCCCACGCTACTGCCACCTTCCTCCACTGGAAGCTGAAAATTGAAGTTGGCCGTTTTAATCAGACTAGAAGGATTGCAATTTATCTGGGCTGTTGTTCACTGCTACTTGTAACTTGTCTCAGCTAGGCAATTAAAAGTAAGCCTTCATTATAATAATTCATGTGCCACCGTAAGCCACACTAGTTCTGAAACTCAGAAGACCAACCTACAGGAGTATCCTATTATTTTGTTTACCTATTCCAATTTAACGTATTGAGGAAAAGGTTAAGAATATTCTTAGCTAACTGATAACCCAGCAGAATGGTCGGCAAATAAAGCTTGTATCTAGCTATAAGTCAGTAATAAAAATAAGGGTCTCAATCAACTCTCATATATATTATGGTGGTGGATCAACATATTTTTTGTAATGTACTCAAATACTCTTAGGTTCAAGGATAATAGTGAATTCTGTGATAGACAAAATACTACCTGTGATCATTAAGGGACTCCTGAGAGTCCCTTGGACAGCAAGGAGATCAAACAAGTCAATCTTCAGGGAAATCAACCCTGAATACTCAGTGGAAGGACTGATGCTGAAGCTGAAACTCCAGTATTTGGGTCATCTGATACGAACAGCTGACTCATTGGGAAAGTCCCTGATCCTGGGAAAGATTGAGGGCAGAAGAGGGCCCATCAGTGGACAAGATGGCTGGATGGCATCACAGAAGCAACGAACTTGGGCAAACTTTGGGAGATGGTGAGGGAAAGAGAGGCCTAGCGTGCTGCAGTCCATGGGGTCGCAAAGAGTCAGACACAACTGGGCGACAAACAACAATGATCATTAAATTGTTTCACATCACAAATGATTTAAACAGTTCTCCCACTTGTTTGTTTACAGGAAATGAATAAAACAGATAATCTACAAGGGTTCATATTTGGTTCCCCTCACTCATCCCTAACTAGATGTTTCACTCAATAATCTGGTTAGTGAATAACTCCGATACACAATTTTTTCATCGTTAAAAGAAGAAACTGTAATTACAAGGTGTTTGTAAGGAGTAATAGTCAGGAAATAAAGTAGCCTGAAAAATCCCATGGACGGAGGAGCCTGGTGGGCTGCCGTCTATGGGGTTACACAGAGTCGGACACGACTGAAGCGACTTAGCAGCAGCAGCAGCAGCATGTGGTTGTTACAGAATAGACACTCAGTAACTGGTAGCTGGGGAGAAGGCAATGGCATCCCACTCCAGTACTCTTGCCTGGAAAATCCCATGGATGGAGGAGCCTGGTGGTTTGCAGTCCATGGGGTCGCTAAGAGTCGGACACAACTGAGCGACTTCACTTTCACTTTTCACTTTCATGCATTGGAGAAGGAAATGGCAGCCCACTCCAGTGTTCTTGACTGGAGGGCGCCAGGGACGGGGGAGCCTGGTGGGCTGCTGTCTACGGGGTCACACAGAGTCGGACACGACTGAAGTGACTTAGCAGCAACTGGTAGCTGGATCATCCCTAAGAACAAATAATTAATTCCAGGTAGTTAGTTTCCTGAAAATGTTTTCTAGGTTTATGTAGAAAAACTTGGTCTTTTGGGTTATTCTCAATCAGGCACAAGTCACGTGGGTACCTTGGTGTAGCAAGAGCTTTCATTTGTTCTCACTAAAAATCCTAATGGCATAAGGGCCCCAGAGCTGACAGCGACCTTTCCTCCGTCCCACTGCTCCTCTTGTGAGAGTGAGTGCTGCTTCTATGGCTTCTAGGTGGAGCACTGGGATGTGCAGTTTGGTTTCTGCTTTTTAAGTTACTGCATTTGTTCCATGGACCATATTTTTCTCACTAATCCAGAAGGACTCCCGTGTCCCTAAGTCGAGTCCAACTCTTTGCGACCCCAGGAACTGAAGCCCCTCAGGCTCCTCTGTCCATGGCATTTTCCAGGCAAGAATACTGGAGTGGGTTGTCATCTCCTCCTCCAGGGGATCTTCTAGACCGAGGGACTGAACCCACATCTCCTGCACGGCCACTTACAACTGAGCAGTCTGGGAAGCCTGATCCAGAAAGAAGGTATAAGGAAAACATTGCAGTTCATAAAATAAGAATATATTTAATACTGTAAGGTGCCCAAGGAAAAGCTGATGATGATTAGTTTCTTATTTGGAGACAAAGCAAGGAGTTAGATTTTTCTTTAAATTAGCTGATAGCAAACAATCTAGGAGGAGCCTTTATCCTAGCATCCTGGCAACATCACTTAGTTTTTAATAAAGCTCTCTGAACGCTAAAATGACCATACCAAAGTAGATATAAATACTTCAAAGTGATGGGATCATTTCTTAGTGGTTTTACTGAAGTTTGCTCTAAGTGCTACTGAGGAGAGCTATGTGGGAATAAGAATAATTGGTTTTATTGATTTGTTTGGTGACTTAAGGCAGGGACCAAATCTACCTTGAGCATCCTTCTTTTCTAGTACACTGTAGGTGAGTTAAACATATCTCAAATATGGACAGAATTATTAAATCCTCAGCTTTCAAGGTGTATAATAATCCCCCTAGGCACCGTTGTGGAGATTGGCAAAGACTGGCTGGGGACTTTGCATAAACGAGTACAGGAGCTTTTAAAAACAAATACACGTGAGAGAATTCCCAATTAGCCGAGAATCTCTATAAACAGTCATTTCAAAAGCAAATACCTCAGTAGGAAAAACTTCTTGATTTGTCAGCTGCATCGCAGAACTTTAAAAAGAAAGAGCCCAGGCCTTGGTTGGAAAATAAGGAACAATTTAACTTCTGGAAACGACTTCACAGCTTGGAGCCTAGTAACGCCTCTTTTGGATTAAATTGTCTACTAATTAAACTCAAGTGATTTAAACATTCGTCACCTTGCATTGCACCTCTCAGAAAACAAAAACAAAAACACAAGCGAAAAAATCCTGGGGTTTGAAGTGGGGAAAACAGACACCAAACACAGACGCGCAGATGCACGCACACCCCCACGTGCGCACACATACACACGCACGCGCGCGCACACGCAGACTGTTCAAAGAGTGCGGGGTTTGGGAGGCGCCTGGCCACCCTGCAGGAGTCTCCGGGCGCTGCGTCCTGCCCGGCGCGTTGGCAGTTGGCGACCCCCCTCGACTCCCCCTCCGCCGCGGGCTCCCCGTGGCCTTCGGAGGCGCGGCCAGTCGCTCCAAATGTTTTCCATATTTGTTCAGCCTCCGTAACTCGCCGAGCCGGGCCGGCGCGACCCGCCCCGCGCCACCCCCGCCGCTGCCGCCCCCGCAGCCGCCATGGGCAGGGAGCGGCCCGGCCGTGGCGCGCGGAGCCAAGGGGGATCGCCAGCCGCCGACGCCGCGGGGACCGACGACATGGGGCCGAAGAGGGGCGCGGGGGCCCCCAAGGAGAGCGGGGAGGAGGCCCGGAAGTGCTGTGGCTGCCGGTTCCCGCTGCTGCTCGCGCTGCTGCAGCTGGCGCTGGGCATCGCCGTGACCGTGGTGGGCTTCCTCATGGCCGGCATCAGCTCCTCCCTGCTAGTCAGAGACACTCCATTTTGGGCTGGGATCATTGTAAGCATCGAGTCTGTTTTGCCTGAGCGCGTTTGCCAGACAGGAATGCCACGCCGCATGGTCGAGTTACCACTAACCCACCTGCATGCGCCCTTCCCCGGCAACAAGCCTCTTAACTCGCGGCGGCTCAGTGACCGATGCCCGCCGGACCGGGTCTGCCCAGGCCCGGCGCGGCGGGGCTCGTGCCTTTGTCCTGCTTGCGGCTCCGAACGCCTCCGACACTCCTGACCCTCGGGCGCTGGAGCTGGGGAGCCGAGGCCCAGGCTGCTTATTCTGGTCACTTTGAACATTCTCAGTAACAACAGCAGATCCACTTCGGATCTTTCCTTCTCCTAGCCCCACGGACCCCACCCTCCTCCCTCCAGGACTAGCAAAAAAGTGAATAAGTTCATCTTGTGAAAGCAAGTTAGGAAAAACCCTGTGCGTGGAGTGGCCCCATTGGGTAGAATTGATTTTATTTTTTAAATCGGAGGTTCCATTAGGAAGTTTTAGAAAACAGTGGTGGAAGGCAGGAAATGCGAATACAGCAAGCACAGCCTTAATCCACTGGAGTCTAAAGTGGGATAAACCCAGGGCGCTGGCCGAGGCGGGAGTCTATTTGGGACCCAGCTAATGGATGTACTGTTCCAAGCAGAACCCCGCTCAGCTGTTGTGTTTGCACACAGCATACTTAGCTTAATTAAACGTTTTCTCTGATATGAAAGGGGTGCCATTTATTGAGCACCTACTTGGGCCTGTCCTGCTAGAGGCCCTACATATTATTTCTAACCCTCACATCAGTCTTATGGGATAGTTCTTATCCTTCCATTTCTCAACTGAGAGAACCAAGGTTGGTAAATCAACCAAGTTGATACCTTTTTGCTCCAGAATACATCTGTGCTTTCCTCACTAAGCCAGGCCACTCCTACATTTAGTTTGTAATTTTAATATTATATGATATTGCCTCGGGGTCACTAAAAATCTCTTCCACCTGCATCATTTTGTTTGGTCTATGGAACAACGCTTTGAGGTGGGAACTGTTATTTATCTGTGGACATGAGGAAACAGGCTAAGAGAAGTTAAATGACGTTCTCAAAGTCCAGAGGTGAGGCATGGGAGAGCCAGGAGGGACCAGGATCCACATTTCTGACTCCCAGTCTCACATGGCATCCTCACTGTAATTACTGACCAGAAGAACCATCACTCACAAAACAACCCTCAAAATAATTTTGTATCAGGGGCAGATGTTAAAAACACCTGATTAAATATGCATTGATGCAGATATTTTCTAATTAAGAGTATTTGAACTCTCAAATTCTTGCAGAGTAATTTAAAACTTTTAATTTGTGTACTAAGAAGTCCCATGAAATTATCATGATTGGAGTTTTCTAAATCAAGTGATTTTAAAAATAGCTTTTCACTAAGATATACTGGGTATTTTAGTCACTTCAGTGACTGTCAACAGACTCAGAGGAAAAATATGTCTGTTCTTTAAGGCTAGGCGAATTCATAGAAGAAAGGAATGAAACTTCTCATATGGTGGTGGTTTTGAATATTATTTGCAAATGTGTTTTCTATCCATTCTTTACTCCAACTTTAAAAAAGTCCAGTACCGAAAAAGCAGATTAGCTGGGGAAAAAATTGTCTTAATGTTCAAGACAGGAGCGTACAAGCCTTGCAACTCTGAAATTTCATGAGCAGCTTGTAGGAGCATCACATGTTCCTAGTTGCCCAGGAAGCTCCTTGGGTGTGTTGCAAAGAGTATTATCTATAGCCAGTTCTGTTTTTTTTCTTTCCAGTTTTCTAGGTTATGATCTGGGATCCACTTGGAGTTTTCTGGTAGTGATATTTGTGTGGTGATATCTGTAGTCTTCTCTTTCAACGGAGAGCATATGCAGAGCAGAGCAGTTAGTGGAGCTGGCCTGAGACAAGTGAGGAGGGACCCTGAGGAGCCTGGTGAGGAAAAATTCAACCCAGCTGGAGGAAGGCTGTAGGCAACTTGTCCCTGTTTCCCACAGACACCATGCTTGTCCTTGTCACGCTGTCTGTGGTTGGTCCTGGGGCGCTCTTCCAAGTTTTCAAGGAAGAGAAAAGGCAGGGAGGCAGGATGGTAAAGTACAGAAGCAGAACTCTGCCTGGAGACGAACCCGGCCCCCCACCCCCACCTCCCGCTGTTATTCGCTGAATAAATCTAAGTGAATAACTCAGTTAAAGCAAGTTCATTTAACTTCTCCAGGCTTCTGTGTCTTCATTGATGAAATCCAAATGTTAATAATTATTCCTACCTCTTAGGGTTGTCCTGAGGAATAGATAAAGGAATACATGTTCTTACACTTAAGAGTCCTGACTTGGGGTACATGTTCAGTGAGTTTGCGCCTTTTATTAGCAAAGAGTGGGGCAGTCACTGGTAGCAGCACTCTTGGAAGTAGTATTGGCTCTGTTTTATCTCTAATCATGAAGAACAGTCACTTTGGACTTGCTGCATTTCCAAGACCAGTTTGAACCCTAAAGGAGGTATCAGCTTGGCCATCTCACCTTTCTCTGATCTCAGCCAAGTTACTGTTAGCAGTCTTAGCGGTATTCGTTGAGTCCAGTACTTTCTGAATGACATGACTGAGTGACTGAACTGAAAAACTGAAAAAACGTTCTGAATCTCTCTGGAGGTTTCTAAAAACTAACTTGGGGGGTGGGGTGGGGGGAAAGAGCCTCCTCAGGGTCATTTTTCCCTAGGGACAGGGAGTGATTCTGGCCTGGTATATCCGCCAAGGAATACTGGAAAGTTTGCCCTGTTTAGCAGACATGCTAGACCAAAGTACAGGTCAACATTCCCTGCGAATAGGGCAGAGTCAAACCTGCTTCTGGAATGTATGCTGAATTCAAGCAGGGCACCTAGACTGAGGCACCGTCCTCATCCACAGCTTGACCTGCTTCACTCCTCTATTTCTGTTTGTATTGGTTGCCTCTGACCATGATACTTCCTTCATTGTACAAGGCTTGCTATCCCATTACTTTGGGATTTGGGTATCACCATTCCCGTGATAGAATCTAAGTATACGGATAAACTCACTTAAGCAACTTCTTCGTGACCAGTATCTGGGTGACTTGAGGAATATGCAGTGAAATTCTAGTTATAAAAAAAAAAGACATTGGTGTTCTCTGATCTGAGATTTATGTCAAGGAATTTTAGAAAAACAGCTTATTTCTTACTTACCTCTCACTCTCCACCAGAGAGATGACTGAAGTCTTTTTACTTCAATTACAAAAGATTCTCATAAAGGAAAGAAAAAAAAAGAATGGAGCCACTATGGAAGCTATGTAACCTGTAAGAGAGCCATTCTTCTCTTAAATTTTTTTCTACGTAGCTTGAGGGTTGGAAGTCACTTCACAGGGACAATGCAAAGTCAACCAGGGTCTTTGAGGATTCATTTGGCTAGAGGAAGGGGATCCTAGGAAACACAAGTGTGCGCAGCATTTTATTCTATTAATGGCTTGAGTAGCTGGGTTGAATAGGCATTCGAGTTTGTTGTCATTCCAGAATTATTCTTGATGAAAAGCTGTGTGTGGATTGAAGAAATCTGAGAACTTTGGGGCCTTTACTTCCATTTCACTTAATACAATTTTGGTTTAGGTGAAGCATAACATGTTTGAATCGTTGCTTATTTTTCTTCACTCAGTAACATTTGTTGGGGATGTCTGCCCAGCTAGGTATTGGTTTAAAAATAATGAATCATATACTAGGAGGAGGTCTCCAGAGATCCTGATGGACATGTGGCCTTATCATATCTGACAGTAATGAATACTTCCGATTAAAAAATTTAACCTACGCAAATATTTTTAAAGTCCATTTACCTTTCAAAGTATTTCACTTACAGTGATTTATTTGCTTTGGCATCTTTACTCTGAAGTCAATTTAAGAGCAATCTCTTGCTTCTCATCCCAATGGGAATGTTTAGTCTTTGTTAGTCTCTTGGCCCTTGTAGGGAATATTCCCATGAAAAGTGGGAACTTATTTGCCTTACTGTGGTTTTAGTTTTCCTCACTCTTGCTCCATTGCTCACATACCCCACCTCCTACCCCTGTCTACCTGGAATAAAATCCCTGAGATATATACTACATAAATCACTTTAGAAAATTTAAGAAAAGGGCTTTTAGGGAAGAATGTTGTTTTTCTTTAATATCATTCATAAGACTTATCTTATGAATTATAATAATTGAGAGTCTTGCTGCTGCTGCTGCTGTGTCGCTTCAGTCGTGTCCGACTCTGTGCGACCCCATGGACGGCAGCCCACCAGGCTCCCCCGTCCCTGGGATTCTCAAGGCAAGAACACTGCGGTTGCCATTTCCTACTCCAGGGGATCTTCCTGACCCAGGGATCGAACCCATGTCTCTTGTGTCTCCTACTTTGGCAGGTGGATTCTTTACCACTGTGCCACCTGGAAAGCCCTGCATAGACTTTGGGGATGATCAAATAAAAAGTAAAGCAGGTAATTCTCTTTAAGTCTATTAGGTGTCCATGGGGCCATTATGTATTCTGACACATGACGGTATCCAATGTGTGTTGAATTGAACTGTATTCCATACTTATTATTAGAGTTTCTGTTTTAACTTGTATAAATCCACTTTAAACTATGGTTTGAAAAAAATGACTTACAAATGTGTTTTCCAAAATAGAGAATTTTAAGTTTATTGATAATGCTGAAAAACACTGAGAGGTAGTAATAAGGAGTGTGTTATCACTCCATTTTGGGCTCTTGAGTTTCAAAATTATTCAGAATATGTTAACTTAGCATTATTGAGATATTTTATTTTAGATTATAAGATGACTGCAGGATTTAAAAAAGAAACAAGAAGTCACATGATTTATTTTGTATTCCCCTAACTTGAATAAATTAGGACAAATTGGGATTGATGTGGCTGAATGGTAGATGTCAACATTTGCAACCTTACCTTTTTACAAAGAGAGCAGTGGTATAGGTTTTCCTAATATTTGGTCTAATAGTTTCATAGATTGCCATTATGATGTCTACTTTCAATTTGGTCTGAGGAAATGGATGTTTTCTAGACTTTTTCTTGCAATTAGCCTTGCCCATGACATTTCTATTAAGGGTGTTTTTTACCTGGGTCCACTTGCCTGTGTTGCACCCTGAAGGACTGCCATCAACATTAAAGGATACACACAACGGTATGTGGAGAGTTCAGTGTGCATGTCTCTGTGTTACTGTAGAATAAGGGTGGAATCCACTCATCAAACTTTAATTAGACACCATTTCACTGCAAAGCATAGTTCACTTTTAGGACTTAGGTCCTGGCAAACCAGATAAATGTTGCTCAAAAGAGCCCATCAAAATCCAGAGTTGGATGAGACCTTGTGATGACGTATTTAATCCTCTAGTTACTACTTGCTGTAAATATTCAAGTCTAGGTTTAATACAATGAGTTTATAAGCTAAAGGGGAACTTCTTGTGGACGTTGGGAACAGTATTTGCAACTGTATAAAAGTGTATCTTAGAGGCATGTCCTCTTTCAAATGGTTTGGATGCTGCCTTGGATCTCAGTATATGAGATAAAACTTGGCAGGAGTAACTGTCAGAAGCCTGAACAAGGCAACTCACTTGATCACCCTGATGGATTTTAAAATTGATATATGTGAACTTACACGTACAGCAATAACTGAAATACATTTTCCTTTCTGTCTCAGTCTGCTCCAGCACGGTGGGGTTCTGGTGAGGAGCTCTCTTCCTAGCTTGCAGATGGCCTCTTTCTCGCTATGTGCTCAGGTGGTCCTTCCTTGATGCATGTATGAAGAGAGAACAGGGGATCTTTCTCTTCCTCTTCTTCTAAGATCACCAGTCTTGTAGGATTAGGACCTCACCTTACAACGTCTTTTTCTAATTACCTCCTAAAAGCCCTATCTCCAAATACAGTCACCTTGAGGATTAAGGCTTAAACACAGGAATTGGGTGGAGGGGGGCATAATTCAATCCATAGCCCTTTCAGTGAGGAACACCCACTTGTACAGCCACCTCAGTGATTCATAAATGTGTTTTCTCATCTTTTTCATGAAGATCCCGTGGCTTTCATGGAACATCTAGAAGTTTGAGCTAGTAAGCTGACACTTGGCAGGGCTGTGAGGTGGCATGACTGAGGTTCATGCCAGTAGTGAAACATATGGAGGAAGGTATTTTCAAGGCATTGTACTAATTGTGTGTGTGTGTGTGTGTCAAATTTCAGAAAAAATAAAATCAAGTAGATTAAGGTGGTACATACAATTCTAAGGGTAGCTTAGGCATTTCATTTGTCCCCTCAGTTTTTTAAAGCTTAGTACTCACTGTTTAGTAAATCTCTAACTTTTCTTATTGCTCCAAGAGTGAGTCACTGTCAGGATCTAGCTACGTGACACCCTGGCTTCTGAGGCAAGGAAATGAGGATGGTAGACTGAGCCTGGCCTTGGGGGTATGCTCAGATTTTCAGCAATTGAATGAGCCCTCTGGCCTCTGGGAGCAGTGATCTCAGGCTTGGTCTTTCTAGAATTCAGGGAAGTCAGCTCTCTTCCCCGAATAATATACAGCTGATGCTTTTTAATATGTAGCTGATGATTTCTTTATAATAATGCAGCTGATGCTTTTATTTTATGATGATGATTTTGAAAATTAGGTGAACAGTCTTTGTTTTGTGGAATGGGTCAAAATAAAGCCTGAGGGGTGCTCCCATCTGGGGGCTCACGCTGTCACAGCCTCCAGCCCGAAGCCCCTGGTGGATACCCCCTTTGGTCTGCCATCAGGGCTTCTCTCCGGTTGCCCGGTGGCTCAGTGCTTAAGAATCCACCTGTAATCCAGGAAACACAAGAAATGTGAGTTCGATCCCTGGGTAGGGAAGATCCCCTGGAGGAGCGCGTGGCAACTCTCTCCAGTAGTCTTACCTGGAGAATCCCATGGACAGAGGAGCCTGGCGGGCTGCAGTCCTTAGGGTCTCAAAGAGTTGCACAAGACAGAAGCGACTGAGCACTCACGCACAGGGCTTCTCATCTGATCCTGTTTGTCCAGCTTAGAAATCCTGAACTGTGCTGCATAAGCCCCAACCATCCCAGAGAGAAAGACTAGAGGAGTGACTAAAACCATCTGATGCGCCGCCTTTTGGTCCAATCCCAGTCCAAAACGAGTAGTAAACAAAGGCAGGGCCATGGTTCCAGAGACATCCTGGAATGTCGCTGGTTTGATTTTTGAGCTTATTTAAAGTCGATGCTCTCTGATCTAAGGTTGCTAGAGTCACATCCACAGCCTAACACAGTCATGAATCTGAGTGTTTCAGTGCTGTCTTTCCTGCACTCTAACATGAGGCCGGTAAGTGGCTGTTAGAAAGCAAATGGTTTGTTCACAGATCGCATTCCCACATTCTGCTGAAGAAGCTCGCTGGGCCTGCTTCCGTTGTTGCAGAAATGAGCAACTTCTCCCCGGCTGGGAGAGGCTGTGGAAACCTCAAGGAGGCTCTTTTAGCGGCATCCCACTCAACTGTTGTTTTCAAAGTGTTTAATTCGGCATTCGCTGTAACGAGCCATTAAAATCCCTTTAAGATAGATTGTTATCAAGGCCTCTCTCTTGTGTAGAAGATAATGACAGATGACAAGAAAAAAAGAAGGAATCGCTAATGTGTTAACTAGACCCTGACTAAGGAATGGATTTTTGCTTTATTACTAAGGAAAAAAATAACACTTACCAGCTTCCTTCTAAAGTATCAGGTGTGGCACACATATCAGGCTTTTAGCCGTGCCATTTAGCTGTGCCAGGAAAAGTATGAAGGAGGCATTTTCTAAGATAAGGGAAATAGCATTTCAGCCTGCAGGGAGAAGAACACAGGAAGAACATCCCTTCTGTCTCAGTGGAGGGGTGCAGTTTCAGAGGCAGTGAAAGGGCAAGCTAGGTCTCTGGAAGGTGGACACTTCATAATTGAAGCAAAATAACCTCTCCGTGACTGCCTACAAATGAAAGGCAGAATTTGACCATTTTAGTATACATGTTCCACATTCGGGAAGTTTATGCCTGTCTGTCGTGCGCCTGGCCACTCCGGCTGGCTTTGTCACGTAACCTTTCATGAATAAGTTGTCTGGGATGCCTACGATGAGAGGGTTTCAGAGTTAAGGGTCCTGAGACCAAGCAAAAAATTTTTAAATGAACATAAGGTAACCGTAACTATTGTGTTCGAGAACCCTTGGTAAACAATTCTCATTCAGTGACTGAATCTAGTGCGTCACAAATTTTTCCACCTGGAGACCTCCCTGAAGGCTCGCTCCCCCTTCTCCCTGTCCTCACACACACATCACAAAAAGCTCAGTGTCTTGCTAACCCATGTTGCCATGGAAGGGAAGAGAGGAAATGCGGGAGAGGCTACAGGCTGCCTGGGGACACTGACCTCTTCATGATGAAGAGGACAAAACACATTTTAAAGAAATAATATTACTATATATTACTTGGCGTTCCATTATATCCTGTTTTGTTGTTGTTTTGGTAAAAATTGCTCTTCATTAGAAAAGCCACCTGATAATGTTTTTTAAAGGCTGTACAGGATGGTTCTCTCATTTAAGCTTCAGTTATGATTGACTTTGTATTGATTTACTGTATAATTCCTATATACTGGACCATTTCATCAAATTTCATTAACTGTGCTGTTTCAGAGAGATGGGCCCAGGAGTATTAATGTAGAATCATCTGTGCAATCATTTCTAAAGTGGGACCTAATTTGAGAACCTACTTAATTATGCCTGTATCATAAAATACAGCTGAACTCTGTACCTCTGCATGTGTGTGCAAGTCACTTCAGTCAGGTCCCATTCTTTGCAACCCTGTGGAGCATAGCCTGCCAGGCTCCTCTGTCCATGGGATTCTCCAAGCAAGAATACTGGAGTAGATTGCCATGCCCTCCTCCAGGGCATCTTCCCAACCCAGGGATTGAACCCATGTCTCTGATGTCTCCTGCATTGGCAGATGGCTTCTTTACCACTAGTACCACTTGGGAAGCCTCTCTCTACCTCTGGAGTAGGCTAACTCCACATTTATAAGATTCCTTTTGCTTCTGAGGACTTGAAAAATCCTGAAATGGAACAAATGAGCTGTACTTTATTTTTTCCACAAATATGTAGCACTTCTAACCCTTTGAAATGGGTTGATTCATGAGAAATGCTGAAACACGATTTTAGTTTCTCTTATATTCTTTGAAAATAGATTACTTTGCAAAAGTATGTATTTGTAGAACCTATTGATGATTAGCTTCTGGTAAGGCACCATAAGAGTGAGGTAGGTGGTTGAAAAGCAACAGAACAGAAGCCTATAAAAGAAAGATTGTTGTTTAGTCACTAAGTCATGTCCAACTCCACGGACTGTATCCTGCCAGGCTCCTCTGTCCATGGGATTCTTCAGGCAAGAATACTGGAGTGGGTTTCCATGCCCTTCTCCATGGGATCTTTCCCACCTAGAAATTGAACCTGCATCTCCTGCACTGCATTTGGGTTCTTTACCACTGAGGCACCTGGAAAGCCCTAGAGAAAGATTACTGACTTGTAAAACAGAAACCTTTCACATTTAGCCATTCTCCCCGTGTCTTTCCATATGCCATACAGGTTGCCACCAGGAGCTGTGTATGGAGGAATACACATACACATGCACACACACACACAATCAACTGCAATAAGTTTAAAAACCAAGTGTTTGAAGAAAGTGGCACAGAAGAAGGTGTGATTAATCCTGTCTGAGAAGAATCAGAAAAGACAAGGAGAGGGGCCTGAGATTGCAGGAGGTGCTCTAGTTTTGGAGTAAAACAAATGTGGGTACAATCCCAGCTCTACCATTTTCAAATAAATCTAGGTTATTTTTATTTTCGTGCAGGTTTGAACAAGTATGGCCAGTTCTATACAATCCTATGATTTTAACTATAAAAAGGTGTAACTGTGTAATAGCATGCATGTATGTATGGTCAGCTGCTTCAGTCATGTCAGACTCTTTGCAACCCTATGGACTGTAGCCCACCAGACTTCTCTGTCCATGGGATCCTCCAGGCAAGAATACTGGAATGGGTTACCATGCCCTCCTCCAGGGGATATTTCCAACCCAGGGATCAAACCCTCACCACTTTATGTCTCTTGCATTGGCAGGAGGGTTATTTACCACTAGCGCTACCTGGGAATCCCATATAATAGCATAGACAGAATAATAAAGCAACTTCCTATCCAGATTCCTCAAGTTTTAATATTTTGTCATAATTGTTTTCATTTTGTTAAGAAAGAAAACACTGCAATACATTGAAATTGCCTCTTTCCTTTCTTAATCATACTCTCCTACCTTACTCTCCTTCTCCAGAGGTATATATTGATTATATCTTGAATTTGGTATTTATCATGCCTATGCATGTTTTCATGCTTTTTATGTATATATCAATAACCAACAATTATTTTCTGTTTTAAATTTTATATAAATGATAGCAAAATATCATTTTTAAATATTGTTTTTTGGGATTTATTTATAATAATTCATGGATATCATTCATTCATTTTTGCTATACTATATTTCATTATACAAGTATGCAGCAATTAATTTACTCATTCTCTTGTTAATGAAAATTTAAGTTGCTTTCAAAAGAGAATTTTTTTCGCGCAATTACATACAGTGACATAGTGGACGTTCTGTTCCATGGCTCTTTACACATACATTTCAAAGTTTTTAAAGAATATTCCTAGGAATTGAATTATTGGGTCTTCAGATACAGACATTTTCAACTTTTTAGATATTGCCAAATCAGTACTGCAAACCTAAAGTTGTATAGATTTACACTCCCAGTAAGTCAGAAGTCCCACCCACTGTTCTATATACGTGCCAACTTTTGTTACTTCCAGACAATTTTAACTTAAAAATACTTATATTTTTTAATTAACAAACTTTAGTGCAGTTTTAAAAAGTTTCTTTCCATTTGCAGTTATTACAAAATATTGGCTATATTTCCGGGGTTGTGCAACATCCTTGAGCCTATCATACATCCAATATTTTGTGCTTCTCATCCCCTCTTTATTTGTTTTCCTCTTTCTGACTTACTTCACTCTGTATAATAGGCTCTCAGTTCATCCACCTGATTAGAAATGACTCAAATATATTCCTTTTTATGGCTGAGTAATATTCCATTGTATATGTGTACCATAGCTTCTTTATTTATTAATGTCAATGGACGTTTAAGTTGCTTCCGTGTCCTAGCTTTTGTAAATAGTGCTGCAGTGAACATTGCCCGTCATCTTATATTGCTCCTCCCTGAACATTGGTAAACACTAGTTTGTTCTATGAGTCTGCTTGTTTTTTGTTATATTCATTCAGTTCAGTTCAGTCACTCAGTCATGTCTGACTCTTTGCAACCCCATGAATCGCAGCACACCAGGCCTCCCTGTCCATCACCAACTCCCAGAGTTCACCCAGACTCACGTCCATCGAGTCAGTGATGCCATTCAGCCATCTCATCCTCTGTCGTCCTCTTCTCCTCCTGCCCCCAATCCCTCCCAGCATCAGAGTCTTTTCCAATGAGTCAACTCTTCGCATGAGGTGGCCAAAGTACTGGAGTTTCAGCTTTAGCATCAGTCCTTCCAAAGAAATCCCGGGGCTGATCTCCTTCAGAATGGACTGGTTGGATCTCCTTGCTGTCCAAGGGACTCTCAAGAGTCTTCTCCAATACCACGGTTCAAAACCATCAATTCTTCAGCGCTCAGCTTTCTTCACAGTCCAACTCTCACATCCATACATGACCACAGGAAAAACAACAGCCTTGACTAGATGGACCTTTGTTGGCAAAGTAATGTCTCTGCTTTTGAATATGCTATCTAGGTTGGTCATAACTTTTCTTCCAAGGAGTAAGCGTCTTTTAATTTCATGCCTGCAGTCACCATCTGCAGTGATTTTGGAGCCCAGAAAAATAAAGTCTGACACTGTTTCCACTGTTTCCCCATCTATTTCCCATGAAGTGATGGGACCAGATGCCATGATCTTCGTTTTCTGAATGTTGAGCTTTAAGCCAACTTTT
Organism: Bubalus bubalis; assembly: GCF_019923935.1. Lineage (NCBI taxonomy): Eukaryota > Metazoa > Chordata > Mammalia > Artiodactyla > Bovidae > Bubalus > Bubalus bubalis. The sequence continues at coordinate 36,152,985 of NC_059160.1, forward strand.
TCACTCTCCTCTTTCACTTTCATCAAGAGGCTTTTTAGTTCTTCACTTTCTGCCATAAGGGTGGTGGTATCTGCATATCTGAGGTTATTGATACTTCTCCCAGCAATCTTGATTCCAGCTTGTGTTTCTTCCAGTCCAGCGTTTCTCATGATGTACTCTGCATATAAGTTAAATAAGCAGGGTGACAATATACAGGCTTGACGTACTCCTTTTTCTATTTGGAACCAGTCTGTTGTTCCATGTCCAGTTCTAACTGTTGCTTCCACACCTGCATACAAATTTCTCAAGAGGCAGATCAAGTGGTCTGGTATTCCCATCTCTTGAAGAACTTTCCATAGTTTATTGTGATCCACACAGTCAAAGGCTTTGGCATAGTCAATAAAGCTGAAATAGATGTTTTTCTGGAAATCTCTTGCTTTTTTCATGATCCAGCGGATGTTGGCAATTTGATCTCTGGTTCCTCTGCCTTTTCTAAAACCAGCTTGAACATCAGGAAGTTCACGGTTCACATAGTGCTGAAGCCTGGCTTGGAGAATTTTGAGCATTACTTTACTAGCGTGTGAGATGAGTGCAGTTGTGCGGTAGTTTGAGCATTCTTTGGCATTGCCTTTCTTTGGGATTAGAATGAAAACTGACCTTTTCCAGTCCTGTGGCCGCTGCTGAGTTTTCCAAATTTGCTGGCATATTGAGTGCAGCACTTTCACAGCTATTTCAGGAGTTGAAATAGCGCAACTGGAATTCCATCATCTCCACTAGCTTTGTTCATAGTGATGCTTTCTAAGGCCCACTTGACTTCACATTCCAGGATGTCTGGCTCTAGGTCAGTGATCACACAATCGTGATTATCTGGGTCGTGAAGATCTTTTTTGTACAGTTCTTCTGTGTATTCTTGCCACCTCTTCTTAATATCTTCTGCTTCCGTTAGGTCCATACCGTTTCTGTCCTTTATTGAGCCCACCTTTGCATGAAATGTTCCCTTGGTATCTCTAATTTTCTTGAAGAGATCTCTAGTCTTTCCCATTCTGTTGTTTTTCTCTATTTCTTTGCATTGATCGCTGAGGAAGGCTTTCTAATCTCTTCTTGCTATTCTTTGGAACTCTGCATTCAGATGCTTATATCTTTCCTTTTCTCCTTTGCTTTTCGTTTCTCTTCTTTTCACAGCTACTTGTAAGGCCTCCCCAGACAGCCATTTTGCTTTTTTGCACTTCTTTTCCATGGGGATGGTCTTGATCCCTGTCTCCTCTACAATGTCACGAACCTCATTCCATAGTTCATCAGGCACTCTATCTATCAGATCTAGGCCCTTAAATCTATTTCTCACTTCCACTGTATAATCATAAGGGATTTGATTTAGGTCATACCTGAATGGCCTAGTGGTTTTCCCTACTTTCTTCAATTTAAGTCCGAATTTGGCAATAAGGAGTTCATGGTCTGAGCCACAGTCAGCTCCTGGTCTTGTTTTTGTTGACTGTATAGAGCTTCTCCATCTTTGGCTGCAAAGAATATAATCAGTCTGATTTTGGTGTTGACCATCTGGTGATGTCCATGTGTAGAGTCTTCCCTTGTGTTTTCGGAAGAGGGTGTTTGCTATGACCAGTGCGTTAGCTTGTTGTATTTGTTAGATTCCACATATAAGCAATATCATACAGTATTTGTCCTTTGTCTTTTCCTGTTTGACTTATTTCACTTTGCATAATGCTGTTCAAATTCATGTATTTGGTTGCAAGTGGCAAAGTTTCATTATTTTTTATGGCCAAGTAGCAGATAATTTTAGTTTTTGCCTATCTTATTTGTGTGCAATGATATCTTATTTTAATTTATATTTTTCTGATTACTACTGGTGTTGAACATATATGTTTATTGACTGCTTAATTGTGTTTTCTATCCCTTATTTATTCAATGAATATTTTCTGTGAGTTGTTTTTCTCTTATTGTTTTATAAGATTTATTATCATTGTGACTTAATGTTTGTGGTTTTAGGTGCTGCAAATATGTTCTCCTAGTTGGTGTCATCTCTTTTACTTTTGTTTATGATGGTTTTGTTGTGGAAAATAATTTTAATGCATTTACATATATTAAGCTTTTTATGGTATATGCTTTGTTAGATTTTAAGGAAATCTCCGCCTACTTCAAGGTCAAAAGGTATTTTTCTCTAGTGTTTTCTGAAAATGTTGAAAGTGTGCTTTTGTATTTATATCTTTAAGTGGTCTAACTTTTTGCATATGGATGTGAGGTAGTGTTCATATTGTATTTTTGGAGTGTTAATTATTTTAGTACCATCAGTAATCAGTCCTTTCATACTGATCTGCAGTTTCCGTTTATCATCTACCAAGTTTCCATATTAGATTTGAGGAGTGTATCTATGATTCTCTTCAATCTTGTTGTTTTATTTGTCTGTCACTGTGTTGATATCACACTATCTAAATTAAAGTAGCACTATAATGCATCTTGTTATAAAGATGATGGTATCAGCAAATCCACCCCCACTCTTCCCTGCATGTTTGCTCAGTCGCTCAGAAGTGTTCAGCTCTGTGTGACTCCATAAACTGTAGCCCTCTCGGCTCCTCCCTCCATGGGATTTCCCAGGCAAGAATACTGGAATGGGTTGCCATTTCCTACTCCAGGGGACCTTGTTGACACAGGGATCGAACATGCATCTCCTGTGTTTCCTGCATTGGCAGGCAAATTCTTTACCACTGCACCACCTGGGAATCCCTACCCCTATCTTATTCTCCTTCAAAATTGTCCTGAGTTTTAGCTATATTTTCTTCTGTATATATTTTAGATTTGGCTTCTCATGTTCCAAGAAAAATACTTTTGTATTTTCATTCAGTTTGTACTTTCTGTGTGAGCAAAGAATATCTCACCATTTATTTGAATTTTCTCTAATATCCTTTTTGGTTACCTTTTGATTATTAATTTCAAATTAATTGCTTTGTGCTCAGTTCATGTGTTTTTTCATACTATCAATCCTTTGACATATGAGACTTACTTTGTGATCTGCTACCTGCTAAGTCGCTTCAGTCGTGTCCTACTCTGTGCGACCCCATGGACTGCAGCCTACCAGGCTTCTCCGCCCATGAGATTCTCCAGGCAAGAACACTGGAGTGGGTTGCCATTTCCTTCTCCAATGCATGAAAGTGAAAAGTGAAAGTGAAGTCACTCAGTCGTGTCTGGCTCTTAGCGACCCCATGGACTGCAGCCCACCAGGCTCCTCCATCCATGGGGTTTTCCAAGCAACAGTACTGGAGTGGGGTGCCATTGCCTTCTCCCACTTTTGTGATCTAGTATGTGGCTAATTTTTTTTTATAAGTGTTCCATTTAGCTTGGAAAAAATGTGAATTCTCTCATTTTGAAATTAGGGTTCTGTATTTCATTTGACAATCAAGCTTTTTAATCATGTTTAATTTTCTACATCTTTACTAATATTTTTCAGCTTGATATGGATATCATGCTGAGAGATGTGTATTCAAATTTCCCAGCGTTAGACGAATATGTTTCTCCTCGTTTTCCCATTTTCATTAAACATTTTTAGTCTACTTAATAACCACATACAAGATAATGATTATAAAATATTTCACTAGTCTGAGGTTAACAGCTATTTTTTCCCATTTAAAAATATACCATTTCATTGTCTTCTGACTGCAGTTATTGCTGCTAAGAAGTTTGGTATAGAAATGTTTTTCCTTTATAGATACCATGCCCCTTACCCCTGGTTGCTGTTCTGATTTTCTCTCTTTGGGGTTTTGTAGTTTAACTACAATCTGCCTATCTGTGGGTTCTATTGTATGTTTCCTGAATCTAAGACTTTTGTGTCTTTCATCAATTAAAAAAAATGAGCCATTATTTATTTTTTTCAAATATTATCTCCCTCTTCTCTTTAGTCACTTTGCTGGAAATGCTGTTAGATAATTTGGACATTCTTGTTTTATTTTCCATATTTCTCAACCTCTCTGTTAAGTTTCATTTCCCTGTATCCTCTGTGCCATATTTTGGGTTATTTCTTCATATCTAATCTCTAGTTCAATATTCCCCTTTTCAGTTGAATTTAATCTGCCTCTTACTTTTCCAGGAGCATTTAATTCCAATGATTTTATTTTTCATTTCTAGAGCTCCCATTTTGCTTTTATTGATTTTTTAATATATTCCTGGAATTTTCAAAAGTGCCCTGTTGTTTGTTTGTATTTTCAATTCCTTATTTTACATCTGTTTACTTTGAATTTACTTTGAAAAATGTTTATTTATTCAAATATGTTCACAGTAGATGGTTATGTAAAAAAGTTACAAATCACATATATAATATAAAATTATTTTGTAAACCAATAGTATAGTTATATATTGAATGTACTTTTTTTTATAAGCTCTATTTGTTAGTTCTGCAATTGAAATTCATGTGGCTTTAATTCTGAGAAAGAGGAAAAGAGAGAGGAGAGAAAGAGAATGTGTGTGTGTGCATGCATACACATTTATATGCGTGTGGTTGCTGACCTTTACTAATGAATTGGTTCTTCATATGTTTGGTGTAAGTGGTCTGTGAGTTCATTTTCTAAGAGACTTTATATGTGATAATTTGGTGTGGTGTAACCTTTCCAAACAGTTTGCCTTGCCAAGTGTCCCAATGGTATCATGATCCAAGAATTGCCTTTTTAAAAAAATTTATCTATTTGTGGTGGAAAATTTTCAAACATACTCAGAAGTAGATAAAATAGTATAATGAATTCCTATGATTCCATTATCCAGTTTCAGTAATTATTACAAGACGATCAATGTTGCTTCATTTGCCTATTCTGGCAGTTTCTCCACGCCGATACATCACACACTGGATAATTTTGAAGTAAATCTTGGATATTATGTAATTTCATCCATAAATATTCCACTAAGTCAAAAGATGAAGACTAAAAAATAATCAAAATAGCAGTCACACCTAACAAGTTAACAAGATGAAATTGGAGTTTGAACATTCATGATTAACTCATGAATATTTCTTCACAGTTTGTTGAAATCAGGATCCCAACAAAATTCATGAACAGCAATTGGTTCATATATTTTTTACATCCCCTTTACTCAAAGATTTACCTTTTCTCTCTGTCTTCTTTCTTTGCCTTTTTCCTTTCTTTCTTCTCTGCCTCTCTCTCCCTCTTACAATTTATTTGTTGAAAAAGAAAATTCAGGATCACGTTCATGTTACTTTCTTCTTTCTCACCTTCATGAGTTCCAGGACTCTGTAAGTATTAAAATCCCTCAAAATCTCTACCCCACACCATCGACTGAGACAAAACAATTTTTTTGATGAATTTCAGTGCTACTGGGTTAATTGTTTTGTAGTCCTATAAGGGTGTAGCCATTTAGGGGCCTACCTTTATGCCATGGTCTTAGATCCATCTCTTAGCCTATAGAAGCTCAATGCATTTGAAAGTGTTTTATAGAGAGAAGTTTCATATCATTTTGTCCTTAATACTGTGTAAAAGTGAAAGCTCTTAATGCTTTAAAAAAGTCTTCTTTGGATTTTTTTTTTGCAAGTTTCTTAACCTAAATTACAATATTCTATAAAATGGGGTAATTTTTTTTTCTTATTACCTTGTTTGGGGGAATAAATGAGCTAAAGTGTATAAAGTGGGCAATGAGTATAGAGGATCTTTGAACAGAGTTTGAAGAATGAATATACTAGATTCAAAATGATTGAAGGAGGAGTACTATACCAGGATGATAAAGAAGTAACTTTATTGCTCAACAATTTTGTTGTTTATGCTTACTCAATCTTTTTTTTTTTAAGGTTTTAATGTCATTTACAGACTTTTGTTTTTATCTTTGGCTGTGTTGGGTCTTGTTGCAGCATGTAGGAGCTTCTCTGTAGTTGTGGCATGCGGGCTCTAGAGCACGTGGGCTCAGTAGCTGCAGTGCATGCACCTCTCTAGTTGCAGCTTATGGGCTTTGTTGCCCCGCAACATGTGGGATCTAGTTCCTCGACCAAGGATCAAACTCAAATCCTCTGCATGGGAGTGCAGAGTCCTAGTCACTGGACCACCAGGGAAGTCCCCTGTGCTTATTCAGTTTTTTGAGGGTGAAATTGCAAAGCTTTCAGCAGTTCCTATAAAATATGTATCTTGCCATAGATGTGCAGATCTGCATTGCAGTATTAAAATAGGACCCAAACGAAACAGACTGTACTTGAATGTCTGCTTGACAAGTCATGCACAGGATAGTTGTCGGATTTTTCTCTCAGTTTTCTGTAAGTAATTTGATGAAACAGTTGTGAGATTCATTGGTTTAAAATTGTGAGATAATTTGCAGTCATTTGCAAGCAAGGTTTTTGAAACTTAAAAATTGTAGCAGCTTTGTTCTGACACATCTCTTGCAGATCTCCCTAGCTTTCCAATCTTATTTTGGCAGGAACATCAAGGAAAGCACACTATATCCATAGGATTTGGAGGATTCAGGCTCCCTTCATCCAGCTGCTGGTCACAGGTTCCAACTCATCTTTATCAGTCCCATCAGGATAGTTTTCTAACATCTTCTAAAGCAACATAGGAGATATAAGCAAACATCTGCAAAGCACAATGTGTGCTAAGAAACAGGATAGTCACCTAACAGTACATTGTCCTCCCCACTCTTTCTGTGTTGATTCAACAGATCTGGCTAACCTCCACAGCAGTGCAAAATATAATGTAACATTGGTTAAAAAATTTTTTTAAACATGTGTATAAAATCTACCTATCATGAATTATACATATATATATAAAATCTTTCTGTATATAAGAGATTTATAAAGATATATAGCTATACTAATATCAAAATAAACACAGATATAGATATAAAATTCTGGTTATTTGATAGCTTCAAATCATGATAAAACCCATTACTTGGAATTAGAAAGGATATATTTTACCAAACAAAGGACTTCAGTCTGGTATGTGCTTCTTAACACTTCATATTTCTTGGCCAGGCAATCAGATCTTTTATCTCAACAAATCAGTTGAATCTACTCTCATTGCCAGCAATGGCAAGAGCAATAATTTCCTGAAGAATTGTCTCGTAAATTCTTAGAAATTTTACTTCTACAATTTATTTTCCAAAGCGATCTAGATTAAAGAAAGTTCTAGGTGATGATAGACCTGCTTTTTTCAATTTATTAGCACATAAATTATTGATTTTGCTTCGATTGGAATGTCTTTGCAAACTCATAGATGAAAAGTCGATAGAATTACAGCAATTCAGACATAGATCTGTCAGGTAACAACTCCTCAGGCAAGAAGACAATAATAGTAACAAAGGGGAAGAAAATGACTGAGATGTTACAGGTGAGCTCAGCTTGGGTGTGGTTCAGCAAGTGTCTTCTCTCTTTAGACTCTGCAAAGAAATAATTTTCTCTGAGAGAATTCATCATCTAGAATTATCTCTTTGCTGAGAAATTTTGACCTGGATCTTTATCAGCTTCTTGTAAAAATAATCTGACTTGCAAACTAAAAATTACAAATTGTTCCCTCCAAGAAAATACATAGAAATGCACAGATGGGGATGTGTGTCATAACCCAAACTCTTCTGGAGCAGGTGGCACTTAATCCTTAGATGAAGAGAGTATTTCTGTACTACATCTCTTCATTGACAACTTTTAGTGTAATGGAAAAATGAAAATAACAAGAGCAGAGCAATGAAGTTCTGGGGTTGTAGATTCCTAAGGCAAGAGGAAAGGCATTGAGTATCTTCCTAATATATGTCAGCCAAATAAAACACTCCTTAGCAAAACTTACTAGCTATAAAAAGTTGTTGCTAGCTATAGCTTTATTTGTGGTAGAAAAGAAGCTGCTATTTTGCGTGCTAAGTTGCTTCAGTCATGTCTGACTCTTTGCAACTCTGTGGACCACAGCCTGCCAGGCTCCTCTGTCCATGGGATTCCAAGGCAAGAATACTGGAGTGAGCTGCCATACCCTCCTCCAGGGATCTTCCCGACCCAGAGATCGAACACAGGTCTCTTATGTCTCCTGCATTGGCAGGCAGGTTCTTTACCTCTAGAGCCACCAGCTTAGTTTAATAAAAACTAAGAAAAAATTTTTTTCAAGGTTATAATTAGTGTGCTATATTTTAATGCTTATACAGTTGTATTTGTAGTGTTTAGAGACAGATTGTTACAGTTTGCCCCCTCATCTTTTTTTATTCTTGTTGGAATTTTTTAATTGAAGTAGAGGTGATTATATGTTATAGGTGTAAAATATAGTGATTCACAATTTTTAAAGGTTATACTCCATTTATGGTTATTATAAAATATTGGCTATATTTCCTGTGTTGTACAATATATCCTTGTATGTTATTTTATACAAAATAGTGTGCACATTTTAATCTCCTACTCCTATATTGCCCTCTCCCCATCTCACTACTGGTAACCAGTAGTTTGTTCTCTGTATCTGTAGGTTTGCTTCCTTTTTGTTGTATTCACTTGTTTATTGTATTTAGATTCCACATATAAGTGCTTATAGTATTTGTCTTTCTCTGTGTGACTTAGTTCACTTAGTATAATGCCCTCCAAGTCCATCCATATTACTGCAAATGGCAAATTTTCATTCTTTTTTATGGCTGAGTAGTATTCCATTATATATGTGTATATGATATATATATATATCACATCTTCATATATAGACCATATATATCACTATCATATATGTCACATATATCATATATTTATATCACATCTGCTTTATCCATTTATCTGTTGATGGACACTTAGGTTGCTTCCATCTCTTGCCTGTTTTGAAAATATTGCTGCTGTGAACATTGGGGTTCATGTATCTTTTCAGATTATGTTTTTCTTTTTTTCATATGTATATACCTGGGAGTGGAATTGCTTTATCATATGGGAGTTCTATTTTTAGGAACCTACAAACTGTTTTCCATAATGACTGCATCAATTTACATTCCCACCAACAGTGTAGGAGAGTTCCCTTTATTCCATATCCTTGCTAACATTTGTATCTGTGTTCTCATTGACGACAACCATTCTGACAGGTGTGAGGTGATACATCATTGTGGTTTTGATTTGCATTCCCCTGATGACTAGCCACGTTGAGCATCTTTTAATGTCCCTGTTGGCCATCTGCATTTCCTCTTTGGAAAAATATCTATTTAGGTCTTCTGCCCATGTTTAAATTTTTTTTTTTTATGTTAAGTTGCATGAGCTGTTTATACATTTTGGATATTAACCCCTTATTGGTCATATCATTTGCAAGTATTTTCTCCCATTAAGCAGGTTGCCTTTTCATTTTGTCAATGGTTTCCTTGCTGTGCAAAAGCTTTGAAGTTCAATTAGGCACCATTTGTTTATTTTTGCTTTTTTTTTTTTGCTTTAGAAGACAGATCCAAAAAAATATTGCTATGATTTATGTCAAAGAGTGTTCTGCCTATGTGTTCCTCTAGGAGTTTTATGGTTTCTGGTCTTACATTTAGGTCTTTAATCCATTTTCAGTTTATTTTTGTATGCAGTGTTAGAGGGTATTCTAATTTGATTCTTTTACATGGAACTGTCCAGTTTTCCTGGCACCACTTATTGAAGAGACTGTCTTTTCTCCACTGTATATTCACCTCTGTTGTACATTAATTGACCATAAGTGTGTTCTCCTCTCATCCTGATGTTCAATTCTGCCATAAATTCTTGTTAATTTGGAACCTTTACTTTTACATGCCTATCACTTTTGGAACTTCCTATTAATATCTGAACACTAAGTTAGGCTGAAACAATTTTGCTTTTTAAAAAAAGTAACATTAATTTTGGATCTGTTATGGATAGAAAATATTTTTAACTGCATGGCATTTTTTTTTTCAGAAATTAAATGCTTATCTTTGTAAAACCATAATAGTGTAATCAGAGAAACACATACAGCTCTGCATGGTTACCAGGATTGGCACTTCCTGAGTAGTACATAATAAATATTTAGATTTGTAGCACAAAAGAAAAGAAATAGAGAAAGAGGTTTTATAATTCTTAGGTGTTTGCAAGCTATTTAGGTCACATTATTAGAAAGATTTTTGAAAAGTAGGTCTTTGCTATGAAAGCAAAAGTAGCCCAAATCTCTCAATGAATGGATTCATTTATTCATTTATGTATTTGACAAACAAGTATTGACTGCTTCATGTGTGCTGGTACTATAATAAACCTTTTACACATGCTGTCTTATATAATCTTCACAGCAATTTATGAAGTAGGTACTGTGGTTATCATCCCAAGATGATGCAGCTGAGGCTCAAAGAGGTTACCTTGTCTGAGACTGAAAGCTAAAAAGTGATGGAGGTGGCTTTTGAATCCCGATCTGTCAGATCCAGAGCTAAGATATACTGGCCCAGTTTCTGCCATGTAGGTGCAGCCCATTTTGCTCTAACCCCTTATGTAGTTATCCTCTGTTGTCCATTCTCTGGGAGCCTGTGAGGTCTCAGCTAACTTAGAGTGGATACATGTTCTTGGAATAATAATCAATGAGAGTCTCATTAGAAACAACCTAGAGTCTACCATCTTGTCTTAAGGAATTGCTGGGTATTACCAATTCATTTTTAGGGAAAACATATCACTTTAAGGATTTATTTATTTTTTGCTGATTACTGTATATTATGTTTGTGTGAAAAAGAAGCCATGATGTTAAGTGCTATGCTCTCCATAGCTCTTCTCAATGACTGACACATTATATTTCTTTAAAAAATATATATTTATTTATTTGACTGCACCAGATCTTATTTGCAGCCTGTAGGATCCTTAGTTGTGGCATGTGGGATATACTTCCCTGATCAGGGATCGAACCCAGGCATTGGGAGCACAGAGTCTCAGCCACAGGACCATCAGGGAAGCCCCAACACATTATATTTCTATTTAATTCACTTGTTAAGTTCTGCCTCTCCACTTTAAAGCATTGGCTGTATCAAAGCAGCAATTTTTGCTTCTTTTCATAACTCTCCAGAGCCTCTGGAGCCTCTAGTATCTCCAGAGCCTCAGAGACTTTCTAGCACATGGTAGATACACAGTGAACACTTATTAAATGAAGAGAATGAGATTATTTCTAAGATGTGATAGAGGGCTACATCTATTTATATCATTCATTTCAGCTCAGATTTCAGAGTAAGTTACACTGGCACAGTTTGAGGTCATATGAGATGGAAAAAAATAATGCCTACTACCCTTCTGAGCACATTATTTATGATCCTTAAATTATAAAGTAAGTTTTATTTTCTCTGTTTTATACATGATGAGATTGAGTCTCAATGACTGTGTCCCCATCCCCCAGCCTAGACAGAGTCTGGATCTCAAAGACTGATCTTTACACAAGCCCTGCCTCAGGAGCAGAGCTTCCTGCCCTCCCACAAGGAGAGGGGCAGATGATGGAATGTTTTCTAAATCTCTGCAGCTCTCCTTCTCTTATAGGGCTGTCTAGAGTCCTCCAGAGAGAGGCAGCCAGGATGTGTAATGGTTAAGAGTCAGGCTCTGTACTCCTGACCACATACAGCCTTGAGCTCTGTATTTGCTATATGACCTTGAGCATAAAACCATTCTGAACTTTAGTTTCCTCATCTATAAAAATGGGGTAATAACAGCAACTTTCTCAAGGATATTTTATGAAGACCAAAGAAGATAATTTACAAAGAGTTCTTAGTTTAATGCCTGGCACATAAAACTGCTCAATATTAGCATTAAAATGTCAAACAATCTAGACTTGTTAATTAGTTTTTCTTACATAAAGATTGCACCAAGTATCCACTGGTGCTAATAAAAAATACTGTGATATTTGTAACCAAGACAGTACATGTGTTTTCAGTTCTAAACCTGCTTAAGTTGGTAATACATTTCTGACCCCTGAAATATACTCTAAATTTGGCTTACTGTAATAAATGTACGAGTGGCTCTAATTGCAATAATAATTATGGTAGTAACCACTAGAAGTTATTATCCATTTGTTAAGATATTATCTTAGGCCCCTTACTTACATTATCATTAATTCTTTAATTGACCATCAAAAGAAGGCAGTATTGTTTGCATCTCACAGATAACAAAATCAAGGCTAAGAAGCTATAATTTTGTTCAAGATCTTTTAGGTGCAAAGTGTCAAGGTCAAGAGTCAGACTCTAAAGTCCACATTTGTTCCACTATGCAGCACTGTCTCCTTGATTATAGTTCTAGACTTGATTTTAACTAAATCTAAAGATTTAGTTCTAGCATATGTGCTTTAACTAAAACTAAAGAAGCAGTAATCACTTGTTGAATGAACTGTAACTTGATGTTTCATGCTTTTGAGTTATTTTTACCTTTCTCATCTCATCTGATTAGAGTAGTTTTTAGTCCTTTTATCTTGCTTTTACCTTAAAATACAATTTAAAATAATAATAATAACAAATGTGGAGAGTGGATAACTTCATCATTCTACCATATTTACAGCCTGATTAACAGAAAACACTTTGTTGTCTTTAAAAACTAAGGCACAGCAAGAAAAAAAAAATCACAGTTGATTCAATGTTCCTTACATTATGGAACGCATGAGTTTTTTAATTAATTAGTTAATTGATTAATTTTTGGCTACATTGGGTCTTTGTTGCTGTGCATGGGCTTTAGTTGCAAGAAGCAGGGGCTTACTCTCTAGTTGCAGTGCATGGGCTTCTCATTTTGGTGGCTTCTTTTATTGTGGGGCACAGGTTGTAGGTACGTAGGCTTCAGGAGTTATGGCACATGGGCTCAGTAGTTGTGGTTCATGAGGTCTAGAGCTTGGGTTCAGTAGCTGTGGCACACGGGCTTAGTTGTGGGATCTTCCCAGATCTGGGATGGAACTTGGGTCCTGTGCATTGTCAGGCAGATTCTTAACCACTGGACCACCAGGGAAGTCCCAGCATGAGAGGTTTTGATGAGCAGTCAGGAAATAACAGTTTAAATAAGTTGCTATGGGCTGCTCATTCTTACACTGGATCTATCCTGGTCAAATGACATTCTCCATGGCGATTAATTTTCCCATGCCTCAATTTCTCTGCAAAGTAGGGATTAAACAGTAAATTTCTAAAAAACAAAAACCCTATCTTACTTTTCTTCCTAGTGCCTACCACAATAAAGCTGCTGAGCTCAACTCAGTTGGGGATTGATGCCTACATTGGCATGGTCATGAATAACAAGAGCTCAGAGATTGTGCTGCCACAATTCTTACTCCATTTTCACAAATTAGGAAATGAGTACTAGGATTTCTCCCTGCACCTTTATACTATTGCACCTTTATACTGATTCTGTAGGCTAGTTTCAGTGATTCCAAACAACTAATAAAAAGTAATGTGTCAAAATTTACTCTTTGTTGTTGCTGTTCAGTTGCTCAGTCATGTCGGACTCTGTGAACCCATGAACTGCAGCATGCCAGGCTTCCCTGTCCTTCACCATCTTCTAGAGCTTGCTCAAACTCATGTCCATCGAATTGGTGATGCCATCCAGCCATCTCATCCTCTGTCGTCCCCTTCTCCTCCTGCCCTCAATCTTTCCCAGCATCAGCATCTTTTCCAGTGAGTCGGCTTTTTGCATCAGTTGCCAAACTTTGCTCTTTAGTTACAAACGAATCCCACTTGGTAACCAGATGCTTCCAAAGGCATACAATGTGGTAGGAAGTGCAGGATGCTCTAGGGCACCTCTGATGGACAGACAGTGCGGTAGGGGTGTGGGGTGCACTAGGGTACAGCTGATGGGCTAGTGAAAACTGATTGTGTACATCTCTTCCCAACTCTGTGCTCAGTGACTTCACATTGGTAGCTTTAAATCGGCACTGGTAGCAGTATTTCCACCATGGAAATTAACAAATGCTGCAACTAGCAGCTCCCACCCCTGTAGCTGGTAATCGTTTACCAGCACCCCGCTAAAGAGATGGTCCAGTATTGGATGTTTGCTTTACTCTGGCTTGGAGTGCCGTAGGCAGTGCCTGTCAACAGTAGCGGAGTGCCACATCACACTGTGATTTAGAGATGCTCCCCAATCATCGACTACACACACTAAGGCTACAGGCTCTAGAATGAGGTCATATTCAAGTAGTAATGAAGACAAAGGGTTTTTCCCTCCAATTTTAAGGAATTTTGCTACAATAGCCATGACTGAATTTATTTATGGGGAAACTATTGTTACATTTCATTACTACTGGTACTAAACAACTCTTCTGTAGGAAACCCCACAAGTCTGTGTATCACTTTTAACCCCTAACCATCCAGATAAACCCCATACTGGGCATCAGCATTTAGAAGAGTACATTTTCAGCTTAGACTAGTGTTTCTCATGGAGAAGGCAATGGCACCCCACTCCAGTACTCTTGCCTGGAAAACCCCATGGACGGAGGAGCCTGGTGGGCTGCAGTCCATGGGGTCGCTAAGAATCGGACATGACTGAACGACTTCATTTTCACTTTTCACTTCCATGCATTGGAGAAGGAAATGGCAACCCACTCCAGTGTTCTTGCCTGGAGAATCCCAGGGATGGGGAGCCTGGTGGGCTGTTGTCTATGAGGTCGCACAGAGTTGGACACGACTGAAGCGACTTAGCAGTAGCAGCAGCAGTGGTTCTCAGGGCTTCCCTGGTGGCGCAGCAGTAAACAATCCTTCTGCAATTCAGGAGACAGGGTTTCGATCCCTAGGTTGGAAAGATCCCCTGGAGGAGGGAGTGTCAACCCATTCCAGTACTCTTGCCTGGAGAATCCCATGGACAGAGGAGCCCAGTGGGCTCCAGTCCATAGGGTTGCAGAGTCAGACACGACTGAAGCGGCTTAGCAGGCAGGCAGTGGTTCTCAAAGTGTTGTCTTATTTGTTAGAAATGCAAGTTCTTGGTCTCTGCCCTAGACCTATTGGATCAGATCTGCCCTACGCCTATTGGATCAGAAATCCTGGAGATAAAGGAGTTTTCACCAAGTCCTCCAAGTAACTCTGAACCACTACCTTAGACTTGTGGTTACCTCTTACCAGAGGCAGTTGCAATGAGAATCTAGTAAAAATGCTGAAGCTGTGCTAAATATTCTATCCATTTCTTCAGAAATCTTGATCCAATAGACATCTTTTAATAGAGTCTCATGAAATGTCCTCTTGTATATTTTTAAGTCTCTGATAAGCTATGTATTCATAAGCAATTCTTTTGAGACTGCTTCATTTGACAGATTGCAATCTACCTATCATTTGTTGCAACTTATTTCTGATACACTACCTTAAATTCTACTAAATAGGTGAAAATCCATAGAAATTCTCTTGAGAAATATCCAGAGAAACATTTATAGTTCTGCTTCATCTCTTGTTGATCATTTTGGCTGTGCAAACATGAGAAGAGAGTTCATTTCGTTACTCTATTGACTGAATTAAAGTACTTTAAATACAAGGGTGAACGTTGATTAACTTACAGAAATAGAATCACATTTCAGGTACACAAATGAAAGGGAGGATGAAAGGAGGAGAGAAACCTTGAAAGGCATTTGACAGGGGAGGTTATATTCCCCAGATAGCCCTGTCAGGCAGCTCTGTCGACAACAAAAAGAAGAAAACAAATAAGTTGGAGGTTGTGTGAATGTCACAAGACCAGCATATAAATATGACATGGAGCGAAGTAAATACCAATAATTCACATTCTCACAAAATGTTTTAGGGTGATACCTTCTTGCTATGTCAGAATGAAAAGGGGAAAAAAATGATATGCAGCTAAATCTGCAAGACCCTGGGTGCAAGATTCACTCTTTATTCATAATAAGCCAACCCTCAAAATGCACCGCTGCACGTACAACAGGCCAAATA
This sequence comes from Bubalus bubalis, assembly GCF_019923935.1. NCBI lineage: Eukaryota > Metazoa > Chordata > Mammalia > Artiodactyla > Bovidae > Bubalus > Bubalus bubalis. Next base: position 36,168,735 of record NC_059160.1, read on the forward strand.
ACATAACAAACCAAGAGTGACAAGACTCAGGACATGGACTTAAGATTCAGAGAACATTTCAACTCTGCTTAACTTTCTAACTCACACGAGATGATGCAGTCTTCACTCTGAGCAGACAAAGAAGCTCTTTAGAATGCGAAATTCAGGACTTAGGTTTTCGCTTCTTGCTGAACAAACTGCAGAAACACGCATCCAAGAATAGGTTTTAAATGATGGCTTTTTTCTTTATTCATTAAAAACTTCTTTCAAGCTTTTGCTATCAACATAATTATCCATCTGTATATGAACTAGATCTACACAAGCTCTTCGAGGCTAACCCCTCAGCACTAGTTTTCTCATTGCCACCCAAGTCCTGTCTGATTTTGTTCAGTGATTCCACCTGTCTGCTCCTGGTCCAATGGATGCCTTCTTGAAAATCTTACATAACTGCCTTTTTCCTGTTCCATGGGCTTCACCTCCCCATATCTAATGGAAGCCCTTGCCCAGAATCCAAGAATGTTGTTCCAGAGAGGCCTGGTGAGTGTCACTGCTCATTAACAAGAACGTGCCCTTTCCCGCTTGGGGAAGCCAGAACACCCTGTCTTCCTGGCATGCCCAGGTCCTGCCGGCTCAGGAAACAAGACTCTTGGTCTGGTATGAGAAATCTGCTTTTCTCCCTGTGGTCATAAAGCCTTCAGCTTTAACTATTCAACAAATTCTAAAGGAAATCAACCCTGAATATTCACTGGAAGGACTGATGCTGAAGCTGAAACTCCAATACTTTGGCTGCCTGTTGGGAAGAGCCAACTTATTAGGAAAGACCCTGATGCTGGGAAAGATTGAAGCTAAAAGGAGAAGAGGGCGGTGGGGGGATAAGATGGTTAGATAGCATCACTTACTCATGGACATGAATCTAAGCAAACTCCAGGAGATGGTGAAGGACAGGGAAGCCTGGAGTACTGCACAAAGAGTACAAAGGGGTCACAAAGAGTTGGACACGACTTGGTGACTGAACAACAACAATTCAATAAATACTACTTTTCTATAAGGTGCTTGCATTCTAAATTCCAATAAATTCTCTGATAAAAAAGTATTGTTCTCTATGACTGATTCATACTGATGTTTGGTAGAAACCAACATAATACTGTGAAGCAATTATCCTTAAATTAAAAATGAATAAAAGCAAGTTACAAAAGCATACTGTAGTATGGTAAGACTTACACAAATATAAGAAATAATATGATTCTGTGTTTTGTTATGGAGATGTATGTAATTAAGGGTAATGGGAAAAATTATTAGGAAAGTTGCAGATCAACCTCAGGATAGTGTTCATCTTTGGGACTGGGAGGGTAATAATGCTTTCAATTGTATCTATAATAGTTTGTTTTAACATTTATCTAAAACAATTTGGACAAACATTAAAAAAAAGTATTGTTCTAATATGCAAAGCTGTAGGTGAGAAAATGAACTCCCTCACTCTCCTTCCAGAGCCAGTTGAGCCAAGAAGTTAAAATATGTTGGACTGATCCAGGCTTTATAGCAAATAACCTATACTAGGACATAGAAGCCAGAGAAGGCAATGGCACCCCACTCCAGTACTCTTGCCTGGAAAATCCCATGGATGGAGAAGCCTGGTGGGCTGCAGTCCATGGGGTCGCTAAGAGTTGGACACAACTGAGCGACTTCACTTTCACGCATTGGAGAAGGAAATGGCAACCCACTCCAGTAGTCTTGCCTGGAGAATCCCAGGGACGGGGGAGCCTGGTGGGCTTCCGTCTATGGGGTCACACAGAGTCGGACACGACTGAAGTGACTTAGCAGCAGCAGCAGCAACAGCAGGACATAGAAGCTGAAACTTTCAAAAATCCAAAAGGATTATCATTTTTTTTTAATTTTATTTTATTTTTAAACCTCAAACACTGTATTAGTTTTGCCAAACATCAAAACGAATCTGCCACAGGTATACAGGATTATCATTTTCATAGTATTTAGACATGTCATGGGGTACAACCAAAGTTATAAGAAGTGTATTTGAGGTGCTTTCTGTTCAAACTATCCAAAGATTCTTCATAACTGGGTAACTTCTTTGGCTCTTTTTTGTTTTCCCTAGACTGTCTCTGGGTGAAACAGCATTTCTGATGGTTTCCATTGCCTCAAGGGCTTATCTTCAGCTCAGACCTCTTTCCTGAGTTCTAGGCCCATGTGACTGACCTTTGAGTTCATGTGGGCTTCACTGGTTTCAGTTCCTATTCTGCTTTTCCTCTTATTAAACGTGACTTACTAAATGTGAACTCCATCCACCTGGCACCTCATGGCAGTAACTGAGCATCGCACGGATCCCTCCCTCTCCTTCAGCCCTCACATCTAATTAGTTCTCAGAGCCTTAGATCTGCTTCCTTCACATCACTCAGACACACCTCCTTTCTCTCAGTTACCTGAGCTCAGGCATGCTCCATTTCTCTGTAGATAAGAACAACTTTCTAGCTGGTCTTCCTCCCCTAATCCATTCTTCACAACCAGAAAGACCATTCTAAAAGGCAAAGGCAATCACATAACTCCTTTGCTTCAAATGTCCTAGACTGGAATGAGTCCTTTGTGACCTACTTCCTGTCCATCTCTGCAAGCTCATCTTTTGCTTTTTCTTCTTCCATCCTCTGCACCGGAACTACGGGAAAGGATGTTTACTGGGCATTTCTCCATGCTTTTGTACCTGCTAGTACTCTCTCTACTCTTCCTCACATCCTTCTGCTTGATTTCTGCTTACCTTTTAAAATCCATCTTCCAGGAAGTGTCTTCAAGTTACCTTCAGATTAATCACCCCTTCCATGTATTACAGCAGACACAGTCTAGTACTTACATGGTATTGTAACTTCACTCTCATCCCCACTGGACTGAGAGCTCCTTGAAGGCTGAAACTTTTTCTTATCACTCAGTTCCTGGAGATGTTGAAAAAAGTCTGGCCTCAAAAAAAAAAAAAAAAAAAAAAAATTCTATCTCATGACTAAATGAATTACTCTAGAGTAAGAGTATATGTTTCTGTGCTACTTCTTGCTGGAAACAAGCTAAATTAAGCCTTCACAGAAGTAGATATTACTGAAGTCAAAAAAATTGTGCAAGGAAGGCAGAGTTAGATTTTTAAGATACTGGTCATTTAGGCTTGATTGTTGGAACGTGTCTTTCCTAAAGACAAAGGGGAGAGTCTTGGCAGTTGCCAACTTCCCAGCAGCCGCTAGGGACAAAAGCAGTCACGTGGAAGAGAGCCTGACTCTGTGCACCTGTGGACAGATGTTAACAATGGACCCCAGACACGTGCTTAGGGTCTGACAGTCCCCACGGAAGCAAGTTTAAAAGTCTCCATTGGGCTTGTGGCCAATAAACAAAAAAAGGTCTTTCTTCCATTGTTTCAGTTCTGTAGATTCTTAATTTGAAAAATACATAGTAAGCCCCTATGCTGCTGCTGCTGCTGCTGCTAAGTCGCTTCAGTCGTGTCCGACTCTGTGCGACCCCGGAGACGGCAGCCCACCAGGCTCCCCCGTCCCTGGGATTCTCCAGGCAAGAACACTGGAGTGGGTTGCCATTTCCTTCCCCAATGCATGAAAGTGAAAAGTGAAAGTGAGGTCGCTCAGTAGGCCTTATCAAATTTACACTTCAATTAGATATATTTATATATTTTAAAAGTTTATTTATTTTTAATGGAAGGATAATTGCTTTATAATATTGGTTTGATTTCTGCCATACATCAACATGAATTAGCCATACATGTACATATGTTCCCTCTCTCTTGAATCCCCCTCTCTAGATATATTTTTAAAACAAACTTTGAAAAAGAACTTCATACCTCACTTGAAAATACAGCCACATTGTGGACTACACAAATAATTTCTGTATCATTACCTGCACATTTGTCAATGCTCTGCTGAAAAGCTGCCTTTCTGGGTTCTATCTGCTGTATTTTCTACCCAAACCTCTCCAACCCACACTCTGGCTCTCCACCAGAAAAGTCATCTATGTTCTTTAACCATCAGCCTGTTCTAATGGCAGAAAACCCTGAAAACAGCTTGCACTCAAAGAAGACTTGGCTTTGGCTTCACAGCCCAGTGGAAATCTGACCAACTCTCAACTTGGGAACCTGTGAGGGCACAAGATACTTACTGATTTTGTAATCAAAGGGAGAATGGAATAGAGGTGCTACCTTAAAATGCTATGTGGGCTTTGTAAATAAATAGATCTACTGCTCTAGCAGAGATGGTCCAAGGTTCAAAGCTGGCCCTGGGGGGTAGGAGTTATGATACCACCAAACCAGCCATTCGTTGACTTGCTGGGCGACTCTCAGCCACACTTCCAACTTTGTCTCTAGGAAAACTGTGCTTATTGGAAAACGCAGTTTGGTTGCTTATGTTTTCCATCCTAAAGTAGAACTTAGCAACATTTTAAGGTTTCCAAAGTTGAAATGTGAATAGGTATGCTTTGATTAGAAACTGTAAATCAGAGTTTAAGAAACTAATGCACTAAAAAGGAAATCAGATCGAGTATGTTTTATGTCAGGAAGCTCAGGTGGCACAGTGGTAAAGAATCTGCTGCCAATGCAGGAGACACAAGAGATGTGGTTTCGATCCCTGGATTGGGAAGAGCCCCTGGAGTAGGAAATGGCAACCCACTCTAGTCTTCTTGCCTGGAAAATTACATGGACAGTGGAGCCTGCTGGTTCGTGGAGTCAGACACAACTGAGCACTATCCACACACGTGTTTACTGTGCCACGTCTGCTTTATGCATTCATCTGTTGATGGACACTAAGGTTGCTTCCATGTCTTGGCCACTGTAAATAGTGCTGCCGTGAACTCTGGAGTTCATACCTTTTCAAATTAGTCTCTTCTCCAGAACATATTCAGCCATAGAAACGAATTAAATAATGCCATTTGCAACAAATGGATGGACCTGGAGATTACCACATTAAGTGAAGTCAGAAAAAGCAAAATATCATATGATATCACTTATATATGGGCTCTTTAGAAATGATATAAATGACCTTATTTACAAATCAGAAATATATTCACAGACATAGGAAACAAACTTATAGTTACCAGAGGGGATAGTGGGGGTGGAGGGGGAGATACATTTGGAGTTTGAGATTAGCAGATACAAACTGCTGCTGCTGCTAAGTCGCTTCAGTCGTGTCCGACTCTGTGCGACCCCGTACACGGCAGGCCCCCAGGCTCCGCCATCCCTGGGATTCTCTAGGCAAGAATACTGGAGTGGGTTGCCATTTCCTACTATATATAAAATAGATAAACATAGCAGATACAAGCTACTATAAATAAAATAGATAAACAGCAAAGACCTACTGTATAGCACAGGGAACTATATACAGTGTCTTGTAACAACCTATAATGGAAAAGAACCTTAAAAAAAATATATATATATATATAGTGAAAGAGTTACTTGCTCAGTCATGTCCAACTCTTTGTGACCCCATGAATGGTAGCCTGCCAGGTTTCTTTGCCCATGGGATTTTCCAGGCAAGAATCCTGGAGTGGATTGCCATTTCCTTCTCCAGGGGATCTTCCTGACCCAGGGATTGCACCTGGGTCTCCCGCATTGCAGGCAGATTCTTTACTGTCTGAGGAGGGAGATAAATTAGGAGTTTGGGATTAGCAGATAAACACTATATATAAAATAGGTAAACAACAAGGACCAACTGTATAGCACAAAGAACTATATTCAATATGTTATAATAACCTATAATAGAAAAGAACCTAAAAAAGAAATATATATATATGCCTGTGTGTGTGTGTGTGTATCTGAATCACCTTGTTGTACACCTGAAGCTAACACAACATTATAAATTAACTGTGCTTTGATTTTAAAAATTGTTTTAAACATAGATTATGTTTTATAAGCTGCCATGCCTCTTGCAGCCTTCTTTCTGTCAGGCGCAGCCCCGCTTTTTCCGTCACTGACACTCAAGAGCTTGAAGATAGCTTTCTATTTCTCCTATTCCACTGTCCACCCATCAATCACACAATAGTCAAGATGTATAGATTTTACTTTTACTTCACCTTTCCTCTCACCTCTTTCTCTGCCGCTGTCCACCACCCTCTGAGCTCTGGCCCACTGGATGGATTAATCCTGCTTTTAGATGAGTAAAACAAGATTCTGATGTTTTCACCGCCAAACCACCCAACACCCACTGCTCATTTTCCTGAAACATGTCTTGAAAAATGTCATCCCCCTGATCAAAAGTGCTCAAGGGAGCCCCACTCTTTGCTAAATCAGTTCTACCTCCCCAGATTTCCCCCCTACCTTTCCTGCTCTATATTTTGTTATTTCCACAGTGGATACATGTTTACCCTTCTTTCCACACACACTCCTGTGTCTGTGCTGTTGCCCATACTGATTCACCCAAGCTACCTGATTTAAGGGCTGGTTCCAGCATTTTCTAGCTTTGTGCTTCTGTTTCCTCATTTATAATACAGGGATCATAATAGCACCTACTTCATAGGGTTTTGTCCTAATTACATGAAGAAATCCACAGGAAACTTAGAAGAGCCCCAGCCACAAAGTATCCAGTGACTGTTAGTGATCATTACTATGATCACCATCCCTTTCAAGAACCATTTCAAATCCACCTCTTTAGCAAAGGCTTTTTTAATTGCCCAACTCAATGTTGTTTTTTTTCCTCTTTTTGTACTTCTCTGAATAGCATTTGACACAGAATGCCCTGCCTTAGAATAGTGTGTGCACTTATTGTGGCCTGGCCTGGACTATACAGTTACTGAGGTTGAGGAAGTTTTGTTCATCATCGTATGCACTGAAGGACCTTGCATAGCACCTGGCACATCAAAAGGACTTAATAAATACTGGCTAAATTGAAATAAATTGACTTTCCTATTTTTAAAACTCTGTTCCACAAGCTGAGGAAAAATATCCCATAAAGATAAGCAAATGAAACGAACACCTTGATAACAAGGATGTTACTGGTGAAAGACACAGAGATTGATGTCATTGGAAAGCTTGCCCGGATAACATCCTTTCATCCTTGTTCTTGCTTGCAGGTCTGCTTAGTGGCCTATCTCGGTTTGTTTATGCTTTGTGTCTCCTATCAAGTTGATGAACGGACATGTATCCAGTTTGCCATGAAAGTAAGTTGTCATTTTTCTTTCTCTTTTATCGTCACATACAAAGAAACATGAGTACAAAATCAAGGAGGACTTTTTAAGGGGTTGGATATCTGATTATTCTAGAAATTGGATTTTTAGGCAGGCAAAAAAATGTTTTAGGAGGGCATTCATCCAGCCCCCAGAGGTAATGCAGTCTTTTTTTTTGGTAAGTCTTAATTTCCATGAACTGGATTTGCACGGAGCATATGAAGTCTGTCCTCCAATGCCCTTAAAAGGAATATCGAAAATTTGTCAGTTCAACAAAACACTTGGCTAAGAAAAAGGTGTCTTAGATCAGTGCCCACTTTCCTATTTGGGTTTTTTTTTTTTAGAATGCTTTAATAACAAAGCAGTCTAAGTGCATTTCCCCTTGTAGGTGGGATCACTGAGGCAGAGAAAAGTATATTGGGTGCACCCAAATGATCTGTGCCAAGAGTCTGAGGGCAAAGGTGGGAGATTGGGATATGCTTGGTGTAGCAAGTGTGTGTCTTTCCTGTGTGTGTCTTTTTCCTGTTAGAGATGGTGCGTTTGGTTGGAGCCAATTCAAGTACACAGCATTTTCACTGCACAGTAGAATCTGCTCTAAAGGGAAACACAGACACACCCTTTCAGAGTTTAGGGAGATAAACACCCCACTCAGCCATCAGAGTTAGTAGAAATTCAATTCGTACATTCTCTTTCGACTCCTGCAGCAGAGAACAAAAAGCTTTCTGTAATGTTGGTGGTGGTTTTTTTTTTTTTTTTTTTTTTGGGGGGGGGTGTGTATCCACTCACATTGTTTATTTTTCTTCTACAAGAAAACACACAAAAACTGGATACTCTTTTTTTGTTGTTTGTTTCTTTTTTTTTAATTTTATTTTATTTTTAAACTTTACATAATTGTATTAGTTTTGCCAAATATCAAAATGAGTCCGCCACAGGTATACATGTGTTCCCCATCCTGAACCCTCCTCCCTCCTCCCTCCCCATACCATCCCTCTGGGTCGTCCAGTGCACCAGCCCCAAGCATCCAGTATCGTGCATCGAACCTGGACTGGATACTCTTTAGTTCACTAAAATAAGAAAGCATAGGGCATAAGAGTAAGTTAACTATATCATTTGGAAATTACAAAAATGAAGAAAATAAGATGTCAGTATATTGACATAAAAAACAATGTGCTGATATGTATATCTATGTATACATATTTAAGTCACTGTAAAAGAGTAACTAGTGAAGGAATATTCAAATTATTTTGACTCACAAAAAAACTGGCTACACAAAATATATGGCATGATCGTACAAAAATAAAAAAATAGCTCTTATGTACAGAGAAGAAAAAAATAGTTTCTGAGTGGTGGGATTATAGATACATTCTGGAAGGTTTTTCTATTCAATTTTGAGGTGTTCTCCAATAGTTAGATGTAACTTTTCTAATTTAAAAATTGAATGGATGCTATTTTAAAAATTGAAAGAGTTAGAATTTTTGTGGATATGCCTCACTTGGAAATTTTACTTTTTCTGTCTGAGGGTGTTCCTTAAAGAAGGCCAGACTAAGCAGACATCATCCCTGTTTACTTTTTGAGTAGAAGTCTGAATAAACTGCAAGGCTTAGTAATGGGTTTTTTTCAAAGCCAGAAAGCCTAGTAAGAAATGATATGTTAAACCATGTGAACTTCATTCATCAGGTTAAAAGCGCTCATCAATTTCTATGAAACGCCCTCATCTCCCTCTCTGTCTCCCCCATGATCCCAGGAGACAGTATCATCTTCACAGAGGCCCCTAAAGCCTAAACGTCTTCACTTAAGGAGTAAGGACAAATAAACAAAATTAAAAAGGCATTGCTAATGTCAGCCAGCTTGAGAAGTCCCCACTAGGAAGATCTCATTAGCTATCTTTTTTTTTCCACCTGTGACATACATTGACAAATACAGAAACACTTTCTCTTCTCCTGAATGTGACCTTTCGTGATGCTAGTTTCCAGCTCTCTAAGGTGCCGGCTGTATTATCTTCAGGTCGAAAATGAGCTTCAGTCAATCTCCGGGTTTTCCAAAGTCTACAGCCACTCTACCCTTGCGCTTCTCACATCGTTTAAAGGAGAGGGGATGAAACGCACCTTCCTGTGGTGTTTCTTACTAGCAAAACCATTTTAGTGCTTGATATCCTGGCCACACTTTGGAGAGAATTTCCTTGTGTTGAACGCCCAGATGGCCAGCACAAGCCATCCTCCGAGGGTGATGACATCGCCTCACTGCAGCCTGTGCTAGTGAGCGTGCGCGCGCGCACACACACACACACACACACACCTCCCCTTTCCCTTACAGAAACACACACACACACACCTCCCCTTTTCCTTACAGAAATAGCCACGGCAGCTTGTCCTTTCATCTCAAGCTAGCACAATCTTTCCGGCGGCCCTTTGGCAGGCCCTGTAAGCATCCTTCCATTCTTCTCCCTGGACTCTGCACCTGAGCTTGGGGGGGCCATCTGGCCGCGGATTGGGCCTCCTGCCCATTCTCGTGGCTCTATTTTCTCGGGGCTCACCTTGATGGTTTTCAGAATCGTGTCCGGTTCATGTGCTTGCGGAAACAATCGGGAGTCACATTCCCGGTATTGGAGGCGCAATGGTCCGGTACCCACCGCCCTCCGGGGGGCCCCCGGGCTGCCGCCGCTTCCCCCTGCCCATCGAGGAGCAGAGGGGTCTTACCCTGCCTGCCACTGGGAAGATAATTAAATTGAAGCCAAACCGCCCTCCTCACGAAGTAACTGAACGCTGAAGCGGCGGCCGGGTACCAATTAGAGGCGGCGAGCGCGGGGCCGCGGTTACATAAGTGCAGGGGGCGCCCGCCTCCGCCCGTTGTCCTGCGCCGGCCGCCGGCGTGTCACCCGCAAGACAGATGAGGCCGGAGCCGCGCTGCTAGCAAGATATATTTGCTGGCATTCCCAAGGTCATCGTAAACACTTTCATTGATAGTTTATTTGTGCCTTGTAGGTAAAACCAGCCACTTGATTTTAAATTACAGATTCTGACCCAGAGGCTTATTGCTATCGGCTGAGTTGAAAGCCGCGAAGGAAAAATGCTATAGCGCTGCAGAAGTGGCCCATAGGCTTTGGCCGATCAAGTCTATATTTATGTCTTGAAATGGAGAAGAAACTTGATGCTGTGGCTCACTCTTGTTTACTTGGCCCGATGCTTTTCTGCAGTGGGAGAAGCAGAATCACCATGTGTGAGCTAGTGCACCAATGAAAATGTATTCGTATTTAAAGGAGCGGAGGGGTATGGCTTTCATTGGCGCTCTTGAGGCTTTTAGCATATTTAAGATACTCGGTTAAAACTGAGTAATCTCTCCGTATTTGTGTAAATATTTACATCTTTTATACAAGCCAAGTATGTTTTGTTACTCTCACCTGACATAGGAGACAAAGATTGATATCCTAAAAGTCCTGAGAATAGGCAGCTCTTTCCATGTCTACTAATGTGTTTATTTCACACATACTTAAATAGTGCTACTGCGTACCAGCCACTGTTCTAAGCCCTGCACATATATCAACTCTTTGGATCCTGAGAGTAATGCTGTGAAGCCAGTGTTAGATGAAGAAACAGAGGGACACATGGGATTGATTAATTTGCCCAAGGTTCATAGTTAAGGGGGGAGAACCAGGATTCTAACCCAGGCTGTCTGGCTCTCCAGCACATGCATGTAATCCTCATCCAGCCCTGCTGTGCGCTTGGTAAATGTCTTGGCAAGTCTTTTGATCTTTAGGCCAAAAAGTTCTCTTTTAAAAAGAGACAAAACTCTCATTTCAGCAGATGGATTTTCATAATGGTTATGAGAAAAAAAAATTTTTTTGCAACAGTTTGACTAATTTACAGATCAAGAATAAGGGATTATTGTCATTGTTTCAAGATAATGCATCAGTGGGTGCTCTAGAAATTCTCTAAGGATATATATGTGAGTGTGTGTGTGGAGGGTGTTATGACAAGACTTTCATAGTGCCATCCATTGATGACATTAAAATGTATAAAGAATACTCTAGTTGGGGCCTTTCTAAAGAAGCAGATGACTCTCCGGTGGGAAATTATCCCTTTACTTTAAGCCTTCTCTGCTGGTAGAGTCTCTGCTGTATCCATGTTCCCAGAGCAATTTGTTCCCAGTCCCCTGCGTCTGCACTGGAGACGCGCTTCCAGCAGCAGGCATGTACCACGTGGCCAGCACAATTTAGTCTGGTCCTTGGCATCAAGGGTTTGAAGTCAGTTGTCAAGCCTGAATATTTCAAAAACAACCCAAAATGTTTCAGATACTCTGCCTCAATGAGCCCACAAAATAAATCCATACTTTTTAGCCTATTTTTGTAGAAAATATGCCCACTGAAAATTTGGGGGACAGGCAGAACCAAGGCTGTGTTTTCAATATTACAAATCAAATAGTTCCTCTTAATTTTTATTAAGATAGTGCCACTTTGTATGTTTGTGGTTCCCTTCCTCCAAGAGAGAATAAACATGTTGTGCATAGGTTATCCTTGTTATGTCCCTGAGATAGAGGTTTCCATAAACTGCATCACATGTGAAGAAACGTGGGTTATATGTGACAATCCTTCATATGATTTGAAAATGAAAAAGGGAGTGTGTGTTTAAGATGTTTTTGTTGAGCAGATCCGAAGAACCCCTGCATTCTTTGCTCTTGCAGCCACATGAAGTCCAAGTGGCTTTAACCAGGGTCTATTATCTTCTTGGGAGAAGGCAATGGCACCCCACTCCAGTACTCTTGCCTGGAAACTCCCATGGACGGAGGAGCCTGGTAGGCTGCAGTCCATGGGGTCACTAAGAGTCGGACACGACTGAGCGACTTCACTTTCACTTTTCACTTTCACGCTTTGGAGAAGGAAATGGCAACCCACTCCAGTGTTCTTGCCTGGAGAATCCCAGGGACAGGGGAACCTGGTGGGCTGCCATCTCTGGGGTCGCACAGAGTTGGACACGACTGAAGGGACTTAGCAGCAGCAGCATTCTCTTTTTGTGTCTACAGTGAAGCTTCCAAGCAAATGAGATCCGTGCACAGAGCCCCAACACACACACACACACACACACACACACACACACCACACCACATATCACACTCAAGAAGGAAAAAATAAATTTTGAAGTATTCTATATTTAAGACTTGAAATTGTCCCTGTGTGGAAAATCACTAATCTGTAAGACTTATGTGCATGTAGTTTATAATTTTACATGTATGTTTTTATTTTGAGTTGCATTTACTTGGACGTGGGGGGAGGGCATAATCTTTTCAGAGCAATTTTTTAATTGGAGGATAATTGCTTTACAGCGTTGTGTTGGTTTCTGCCATACAACGGAAATCAGTCATAATATATATACTATATATACAATATATAATACCATATTATATTATATATATATATATATATATACACACTCTTGCCTGGAAAATTCCACGGACAGAGGAGCCTGGCAGGCTACAGTCCATGGGGTCACAAAGAGTCCAAAGATTCGGACTCAACTAAGCAACTAACACTTTCAAAGATATATATATATATATATATATATATATATATATATATATCCCCTCCCTCTTGAGATTCCCTCCCCCTCCCTCAGATCAACTTTAATCTGAACCTGGACTGGATGTGCCTGATTTTCCTTTGAGGAGTTTACATTCACCAGAACTGCTCTATGAGCATCTTTTGACTATAGGTGTGCAACTCTTACACTAAGAACTTAGTTCAGCACACCAGTGCCGACAGCTGGGGACTCTGTTCCTTATCTAGATCCTCAGTAGGCTGGACCATCAAGAGGAAGGATTCCAGTAGGGAAGTCCAATCACAAGAAGATTTCTTGTTCTATAAAATGGTTTATATAGCGGTCACATCAACAAGCATTCACAATTTCATGATCAAAATATTTCAGGTTTAGGGTAAATGTCTGAGTTGTTCAGGGATTCTATGGTTCTTTAGTAGCAGAGTTAGAACTTTCACCAGACTTGTCCATTCTAAGGCTAACACGCAGGCTAATGGTGCTTAGAACCTTGGTGACCAAGGGGCAATTTACAGCTTATTTTTGTGCTCAGAAACTACATGGTTATAGGTGGTCTTGAGATGAGACTTACAGATGATGAAGCTAACATTAAGTAACCTACTTTCTGGAGCTATATATTTTTTTCTCCCAGCAACTTCTGACTGGGGATATTGGCATTCCTGGACATAGTTTGGCAACCATTCCATTGAGCATGCTTCCCAGGGGATGCTAGTGGTAAAGAACCCGCTTGCCAGTGCAGGAGATGGAAGAGACCCGGGTTCGATCCCTGGGCCAGGCAGATCTCCTGGAGAAGGCAATGGCAACCCACTCCAGTGTTCTTGCCTGGAGAATCCCATGGACAGAAGAGTCTGTCAGGCTACAGTCCATGGGGTCGCAAAGAGTCAGACACGACTGAAGTAACTTAGCACATACACAAGCCACTGAACATAGTTTCTTGTTTTTTTATTAACACATGTTGCTAGTTGACCAATCATTGCCAGTTTGGGCCAACACAGTGTTTACACTGCAGAAACTTGTTCCCCGCTTCTAGTGTTGTTGCAGTCTTTATATCAGCAATCATTAAGGTCAAAAGAAATACAGTCTGTCCTTCAGGGATGGCTCTTGTGTTTGGGATTCATCTAAGCTGCCTGCTACACCCACACACAAACATCCCCAGATTAAGCTCAAATTGTTGGCTCGATTCATGAAAACACCCTCCATCTGTACGACAAATGAAAAGACCATCAGAGCGTCAGGAAGGCTCACTAGCAGTCCACAAGGAGCCGTTGTCACATCTTGGGCACCATGTTTCTGAGGAGAGAGGGGGAGCTTCCTAGGAGAGAAGAAGTCTTCTGTATTAGCTTTGGCGGTAGTCATCCAGCATTCTCTGTAACTGGAAAGCCTTTCTTCTGCTTTCTTGCAGCTCTTGTACTTTGTGCTGAGTGCCCTTGGCCTGACAGTCTGTGTGCTGGCCGTGGCGTTCGCCGCTCACCACTATGCCCAGCTCGCACAGTTTACCTGCAGAACCGCGTTCGACTCCTGCCAGTGCAAACTGCCCTCCTCCGAGCCCCTCAGCAGGACCTTTGTGTACCAGGATGTGACCGACTGTTCCAGCATCACTGGCACTTTCAAACTGTTCCTGCTCATCCAGATGATTCTGAACTTGGTCTGTGGCTTGGTGTGCTTGTTGGCCTGCTTTGTGATGTGGAAACACAGGTACCAGGTCTTTTATGTGGGTGTCAGGATGTGCTCCGGGACACCTTCCGAAGGTCAGCAGCAAAAGGTCTAACATGCTTGCTCAAAGGTGGAAGAGAAAACAGCAGCCTGACTGAGAGGTTTTTTTTTTAAAAGAAGAGAAAGAGAAGGAAGAAAAACTTTTGACAATCATCAGTATTCACCATTCTAAAGGAATATTTTTCTATTTTTCAGGAAATAAAAGAGCATTTTTTCAAGTTTCCATAGTATTTTTTTAAATAAATTTTTAAGATCTAAATTGACTTTGAGATGTTAAAAAAAAAAAACCCCACAGAACACAGAGAGAAAGGTATAGATCTACCTTTAGAGTCTGGAGTCTATTCTTAATACTCTTGTATCTATTACTTATATAATCTTCTTTCCTGTTAGTCCAGCTTGATTAGGACAGTTTCAGGCCCACTTGCTAAATTTTCTAGAATCTTCCTCCAGCCCCTCACTCTTCCTGCCATGATTGTCACTACACTTCAGAGGAAGGCAGGAGGCAGGACCTAGGGGAGAACTGAACAGCCAGGGTGACTCTCTGTTCTATTTTCCTTGGTAGAGATGTCTCCAAGGCATAAAAACAGCCTAAAAGAGCAGAGTAGAAAAGGAAGAGACTTTGTAAAAAGGCTAAGTAATTACAAACACCTGGGCTGGGGTGGCCTTTCTCCTCTGCTCCCTCAGTTTGGGTCTGTAAGCAGATCATTTAGTGAATGCTTTGGATGATTGTCTGCTTCTCAATAATTGAAAGTTGGTGGTAGCTATATTCTTAATGGGGCTTCCCTGATGTAGAAGGCTTAAAAATAATTACATTATGCTTCTATTCTGTCATCTAAAACAAATCATTAGAACTCATTTCTAGCTAATTGTTAATTATAATGATGCTCAGAAGTCTATTTAATGAGCTCTGGCTGTACTTACGTAGCACCATCGGTATTAGAGAAATTACTCACAAGAGAGGAGGCTCAATGATTCTTCCTTCTGAAAGCCAAGCTTTACAAGGGAGAAAAAAAATTTTTTTTTATTAATAGCTCAGGTTAAAAATACTCATTTAAATAAAAACAAGAGCATTTGTAATGGGAAATGTTTATACAAATAGCACATTTGTGATGTTTTATAAAGTTTCTCTCTTGGCAGCTAAGTACTTTTGAGGAAGATTGGGTAATGCTGATGTGTTCCATTCATGAAACTCTATTTGATATGTAACCCTATTGTTGATTTGTATGCACAGTCGACTAGAGCCTTAAACTAATATTTTGAGGTCCTTGTTTGAACACTGGGCCATTGACTTGGAGGGTAGTTTTCGGTTTTGTTTTGTTTTGAAGTGACTGACTTAAGAGTACAAGTACACTATGGTGGGAGACTTTCCTCCCTAATTATTGTTATCATTGAATTTGGAACAATAACAATGTTTTAAGGAAGGAGCTCAGATGCAAATTCATGTAGCATAAATGTTACCAAGAACTTTCTTTATTAGGCTGCTCTGTTGAAAGCAGAAACTCAAGATAATAATTGAGCTTAAATTTGCTTCCTTCTCCACATTGCCTATAGATATATTTTACTAATAATTAAATCCTACCCTTAAAAAATAATTTCTGTGTTTGCTTTATAAGGCATTTGAATAATTCCATTGATTGTGACAGAAGTGTCAATTATTACATACTATAAATATAAAAAAAAACAGGAAATATTAAGTTAGTTGGAGGATTATAAATACAGTTTATGCCCTCCAGATAAAACACTTGATTAACAGATGTTAAAACCTTTTTATGTATTGACTTGCTTTAAAAATGACCTTCCTACATACTAGCTCAGGCCAAAAATGCACATTTGGGGGCTTAGTGGATGACTCGAGAGCAGAGGTTTGATCATGCACAAAAATTAAATCAACACAACACCAAGCCTCTTGGTGACAACCTGAAAAATACTTTGTGCCCTGTTTTTAAAAAATTCCAATAACTGAGTCCACTTTTTATTTTAATAGTTTCCTACAAAAGAAAATGACTGATACTCTGTGGGCTCTTTTTTAAAGAGTAAGAAACCAGTGCTTTAATGTTAATTACTATGAATAAAGCACCCTTAGAAGCACACTCTGAATACCTTAAAAAACTTTTTTTTATGGCAAACACTACAAATTTTTCTATCAGAAAATTAAATCCTACACAACACTAAGGTGCTCCATGCTTTACAAGCAACTCACAAGGTATTTCAAATGGTAGAATAACTCTAGGTTATGTGCTTCCTTTTTTTAAAATAATGCAACCTGTAAGAACTGACATAATGATAAACTTGATAATAATCAGGAGACATATATATATGTATATATGATGTAGGGCTTCCCAGGTGGCTCAGTGGTAAAGAATCTGCTTGCCAATTCAGGAGACACAGGAGACGTAAGTTCAATCCTGGGGTTGGGAAGATTCTTTGGAGAAGAAAATGGTAACCCACTCCAGTATTCTTGCCTGGAGAATTCCATGGATAGAGGAGCCTGGCAAGCTACAGTCCATGGGGTCACAAAGAGTCAGACACGACTGAGTGACTGAGCACACACCACATATATGTTGTATATATAATGAGGATTTTGCAATTGTATGACTGAATCATTCTGAAACCCCTAAAAAAAGAAAAAAAATTAGTTAAGTTCAAGAATTAAAAGTAAAATGAAAAAAATTTAAAAGGAAAGAAAGGGAAGATTTCTGTGCTGCAAACTCACTGTGTATTGATACATGTGAGAATTGTGTTGCATGAATAACAAACTGCTTTGGGCTGAACTTGAAGTATTTTGAGGTTGTGTTTTGCAAATATTGAAGTTACAGTAATGGCAACAGAAAAGGAACAGATACAGAGCTTTACACTTAGCAAAATGTTACATTTAAAATCTGACAAGGAGCCAAGATGGTGACTGTCTCTTCTAAACCATGGAACAGTAAGATTTGTGCAATCCTCCTCCTCTCCCACCTCCTTCAGGGGAATTAAATGAATCAAGACTTTGAAAAGAGGGGGAACAGCCAGGACTTGGCAGCACTTGAAATAGGAGGAATACAGCAGCCTAAATGTGCAGACTTTGTAACCAAGCCCACCCGAGATCGGTCTGTGCTTTCACGTGACCACCATCTGTGCCTCCCTCGCTCCATCCAAATTTGTGTAGGCAGCTCCTTGGAGCCATTCCTAAAAATATAGCTACACCAGGCCCTGGAAACTGTAGTCAAGTAACAGGCCTAAGTTTTTTCCCTCCTTGAGTTAAACCTCCATTAGATCTCTTTTGAGGGACCTTTCAGCTGCAGGCATCAGTGTGTTCTGACAGCGAGACACATTGTGTGTGTGTTTTCTATTTGAATCCAGGGCATCAGGATACAGTTCATCTTCTTGTACTTCCTCTCTGGCATGCAGTATATCTGGACTATGTTTATAAGTCTGTTTAGTAAGGGTGGGATAGAGGATAACCAAGGGAGTTTCTAAGGGACAGAGATGGATCAGTTAACGATTATCAAAAATGAACTTAAAAGTTGCCTTGAAAAACCAATCACATCCTATCATGACGCATACCTTTACGTTTTCTAGCTCCTGTCACTGCAACTGTTGCTGTGTAGCCATACATTTCTATAAATCCTGCTGATTCAATTCTCACTGTACTCAAAGGAACTCGATCATGTGTTTAGATGTACATGTATTCAGGGTAGTGTTACAAAGTGCAGATGGCCACATATATTGACTCACAGTGGAAACATTCATTTGGAGAAAGCCTCGGTGGCTCAGCCTGTGAAATGAGCCTGTGATGGGTTCTTCTAATTGTCTAGTATTTTATTATCTCAAAGAATTAGTCCCTTTGAAAATATTGGTCTGTACTTTGGTGCTGCGGTTTTGTTCTTCTGGCGTTGAGGGTATAGTGAGTAGAAAACAAAGTGTATCTTACATGTTTGAGGTGGTTGTTTTTGAGAGGGTGTGTATAATGTAGATTTTCTTTGTTAATAAAATTTTCATAATCTCTGAAAACGCTGTGTTTGAATGTGTTTTAAAGTGATGGTACGTTGCACATGAACTAGTCTACATAAAATCTCTCAACTTAGTGTTTACATCAAAAATCTGGGTTTAGAGTAGACAAACACCAATATGAATTTTGACTCCTTTGTTCCAGTGTTCTTTTGGTATGCTACATCCATTGTCAAAGTCAAGGTTGTAAATTCTCTCCAGGCAAAGAGAATTGAAAAAAATTTTTGCAAAAGATACTTGGAATGCTGATCTTCATTTATACATATAAATGTTAAGTAACATGCATGCTCAGTTGTGTCCAACTCTTTCCAACCCCGTGAACTGTAGCCTGCCAGGCTCCTCTAACTATGGGATTCCAGCAAGAATACTGCAATGGGTTACCTTTTCTTCCTCCAGAGGATCTTCCTGACTCAGGGATCGAACCCACATCTCCTGCTGCTTCTGCATTGGCAGGCAGATTCTTTACCACTGAGTCATCTAGGAAGCCCCAAGTTTGGCCTAAAAGAATGGGATACATGTCAAGTATTATATGCTCAATCATATTCAACACTGAATTATACATAAAAACAGACAGCCTATTCCATTTCAAACCTGAAAACAAGGGCTCCTTCTTACCAACTCGGAGGCAATTTAAATAGTTGATTAAATTGTAAAATGCTAGTTCAGCTTGTAGAGTGCCAAAGGAAAGGGGTAACAATTAGGGCACACGCTCTGAGCTGGACTTACTATCCTTAGTCCTAAGACTGCTAGTCCTAGGGTTAGGAATCTGACTGTTTCTTTCTGGCTGTGTGACTTTGGACAAACCATTTAGTTTTGTTTCTTCATCTATAAAGTGGAGAAAAACATAACTGCCTCACAGAGTCATGGGAAAGTTAGATGAAATAGCACTTTGCAAAGTGGCTCATAGAAGGGGCTTGATGCATGCATGCTAGTCATTTCAGTCATATCCAACTCTTTGCAACCCCATTGATTGATTGCATCATCCTAGGTGGCACTAGTGGTAAAGACATGGGTTTGATCCCTGGGTTGGGAAGATTCCCTGGAGGAGGAAATGGCAACACACTCCAGTGTTCTTGCCTGGAGAATCCCATGGACAGAGGAGCCTGATGGGCTGCAGTCCATGGGGTGTCAAAGAGTCAGACATGACTGAAGCAACTTAGCATGCATGACTGTAGCCTGCCAGGCTTCTTTGTTCACGGAATTTTCCAAGTGTGAATACTGGAGTGGGTTGCCATTTCCTCCTCTACTGTATCTTCCTAACTCAGGGATCGAGCCTGTATCTCTTACATCTCCTGCATTGGCAGGTGGGTTCTT
Organism: Bubalus bubalis; assembly: GCF_019923935.1. Classification (NCBI taxonomy): domain Eukaryota; kingdom Metazoa; phylum Chordata; class Mammalia; order Artiodactyla; family Bovidae; genus Bubalus; species Bubalus bubalis. The sequence continues at coordinate 36,188,420 of NC_059160.1, forward strand.
TTTAACACTTCCTTTTAATAAGCCAGGAACAATATCAAATGGGCATCAAACAGAAATTCTGCTTTTAAAATAAGATAGTACCAGTTCTGACTCATGATGTGCATGGAATCATTTGCTGGTGGGATCCCTATTTGTTGGTTTACACACCTGGATGTGTCATCTTCTCTCAGCGCTTCTCTCTGGCAGAAGTAGAAACTGGGACATTTTTCCTGATTTTTATAGCCCTTGGAATTTTATGTAACAGAAGCATGTTTAACACCAACTCTTAAAGTGTAACTTTATCAACCATTGGTATTATACATTATCACTCTACTGCTTATTAGGTTGTAACATACAATCCCTCATTTATTTAAAAACCAACCATTGAACACCTTTAATATGCTTGATTCTGTGGATCACTGATTCTCATTCAAGGATCACAAAAGGTTTTATTTTTGTGTACAGTCAGAAAATATCAGTGAATCTCCAGGCTGGATAGGAAAACATTTGTATAAATCTTTATACTTGTGGTGAATTTAATTATTAAAACCCTACAGCCAAAAATCTACTTTTCCCCTTGATACAGTCTATCTTTGTACTTCAGGACAAATTATTATAAATTGTTTTTTTACTTGACAAATTCATCTTTTATAAGTTAGTGTTTATGAAGTACAGGACTAATGTCAGCTACTGAACATTGAAAATTCAGATTGTAAGCGAATGAAAATAAAACTAATGTGTGGGGATGCCAGCTTGGAGACAATATTTCATTCTTCTATTTCTTTCCAACAAATATATATATATATATATATATATATATATACACACATATATGTTTATTCAGGTTTCCCTGGTAGCTCAGCTGGTAAAGAATCTGCCTGCAATCCAGGAAACCCCAGTTCAATTCCTGGGTAGGAAAGATCCCCTGGAGAAGGGATAGGCTGCCCACTCTAGTATTATTGGGCTTCCCTGGTGGCTCAGACAGTAAAGAATCTGCCTGCAATGAGGGAGACCTGGGTTCGGAAGATCCCCTGGTGGAGGGCATGGCTACCCTCTCCAGTATTCTTGCCTGGAGAGCTCCATGGACAAAGGACCCTGGTGGGCTATAGTCCATGGGGTTGCAAAGAGTCAGACATGACTGAGCAACTAAGCACAGAGCTGAGCATGTTTATTGATTATTCCCAAAGCCTGGGTTCTTTCAGGAAGTCTTTTTCTGATTGGAAAGGTCATCAGAAAGATCCTTTAATCAAAGAGATGAGGGATATACACTCAGCTTTATTTTGGGGGAAAAGCAGATATTAGGACAATAATTCAAATTATTAAATTATTTCAATTCAATTGAATTGATTTCAACTAAGAATGAAGCCTTTTGTTTAACAAGACCCTCTGACTGGGACAAGGGAGGAAGATGGATGACTTGTGGGACATGTGCTGGTCCTTCCTCTTCCACGTGAGTCCTGCTGGAGGGGGAGGTAGGGGTCCCTGAAATGCTGCTGCCAGCAATTACAGAGGAGGCTTGGACAGTGCCCAAAGAGGGGCTGAACAGTGAGAGGCCAGGGGCACTTTGTGGTCTCTAAACCAGGATGCATTGAAGACACCTCTCTTTGGAGGGGGTGCTCTGACTACTCTGACTTTCTACTCAGACCCTTCTCCCCAGAAACTTAGTGTATTGTCTTCCCAACCGGGTGTGTTTGTAGAGAGCAAGAGGATTACGCTCAAGGACCAAAGAAGCAATGGTTCTTGTGACTGGAGAAGATGACTGTAATCTTATGATTCGTCTCCCAATATCTTCCTAGCTGCTGCTGCTGCTAAGTTGTTTCTAACTCTTTGTGACCCTATGGACCATAGCCTGCCACACTCCTCAGTCCATGGGATTCTCCAGGCAAGAATACTGGAGTGGGTTGCTATGCTCTCCTCCAAAGGATCTTCCTGACCCAGGGATCGAACCCACATGTCTTATGGCTCTTGCATTGGCAGACGGGTTCCTAACCATTAGCGTCACCTGGGAAGCCGACATCATCCAAGGCCCGTGTTTAATAGACTGTTAGTACCTAGGGAGGGTGTGAAAGTGGTGTGCCCGCAGAGCGAACCGTCGGAAGTAGAGGAACCGGAGTCTGAACATTATGGGATTAAAGTTCTCACCAGCCTCAGTGGGTTATTTTTACTTCTCTTTCCCTCAGGATAGAATTCACATATTCTTACAAAGTAAGCAATGTTCCCTCAGATAATTTTATGGGCAAGAGTGGATTTCCAATTTTTTATTAAATTTTTTTCTTAGGTTGCAACAAAAGGGACCAAAGGATGGTTATACAACTGAAAAGAGAGAGCGCGCTTATGCATTTTACTATAGAGAAGTTTACACTGTGGACATTGAGCTTGGCTATGTATCCAGCAGCTGTGAGCATGTCCTTGGACAGATGTAGAGAGGAGAGATATCTTGAGTGTATCTGGGCCCTGGATGAGGGAGCTGTGAGAGAGAAACTGGGTTCCACTTAGCCTGGCTTGACTTAGAGTAAGAGCAGCCATCCTGGTACAAACCCTCACACTGCCAGATTTTGAAGATTTTGAAGTTGACCTGACAACTCTAGGTCAAATGTCCAGGATGACCACTTCTACTTCTGAGATGTATATCTCTCTCCTGGGCTCTCTACTCTTCCAGAGAAGAGACAGCTCGCCACCCCCACCCCACCCCACAGCAAAACCTTCATGTCCCTCCTTCATGTCCTGGCCCATGCCCATGAGACTCAACTAAGGTGTTGTTCACTCTGGTGCAGGGTGCAGGGTTGGGTAAAGGCCTTGAATACAGTTGTTATTCAGTGACCTCATGGACTGCAGCTCACCAGGCTTCCCTATCCTTCACCATCTCCCAGAGTTTGCTCAAACTCATGACCGTTGAGTCAGTGATGCCATCCAACCATCTCATCCTCTGTCACCCACTTCTCTTCCTGCCCTACATCTTTCCCAGCATCAGGGTCTTTCCCAATGAGTTGACTCTTGACATCAGGTGGCCAGAGTATTGGAGCTTCAGCTTCAGCAACAGTCCGTCCAATGAATATTAAGGGTTGATATTCAGGTTTGATTTCCTTTAAACACAGAGATACCTGAAAGTATGGTTTTCATTTTCATAGACTATTTCTAAAGATCAGAAAATGTCTCAGGTCCAGAGAAAGGAGGCATGATGCCAAAGAGGGGAGACCTGCCCAGTTGTCCTTCCAACCCAACCCTGTGGGCAGCCACCTACTCTGTCTGGGCAGAGGAAGCAGAGCTTCAGAGCTTCAGAGCTTGCGGGACGTGGAGAACATTTGCCCTGGGCCCTGACTCCGGCTGTGGCTTGGGAACCCGCGTAGGTTTGTGGAGGCTGTGGCCGCTGGTTACAGCTGAGCAAACGCCAGCTCAGACTCATGGAAGGGAAGCATGCAGAGTCTGTGGGAAGGACTCTCTCCTCCCACCATCTCACAGGGCTCTTTATTGTGGAAGACAGAATGGGGAGGCAAAGGGAAGAATCCATGCGGAACCTCACTGCCCCTAGTGCCAGGCTCCCTGAGCATTGCCTGTGACAACTCACCAAGGTTGACTGCCTTCGCTCAGACCCCAGGCTCCTCTATTCATCCCACACAGAACACCCTCGGAGCCTGGCTTGGCTTCAGCCTGATGCCCAGGGGAGAACGTGTCAGGCAATAAGCAGGAAAAAAATGCTCATGTCTTATTGAAAAAGGCCCAAATTGTAACTTAACAGGATGATCTTCTTTCTAAATTTTTATTTCCAAAATGTGCTTTCCCCCCAGAGTCCTTGAGCACAGACCTGTGGTTTTCTCTCTTGGGTTTTACAGTCTTTCTGCCTCAAGCCAAGAGACTTGGCTCCACTCCCCCTGAGTCAGAGTCTCGGCTGGTAGCTGAACCCAGGAAGCTCTGGCCCCACGTCTCTCCCTGGAACCACCAGACCACACAGCCTCCTGGGCTCAATCCTTTGGCTGGGTGTCTTGCCTCCTCTTTGTTTGGAAAGAGATGTCTTACGTAACCACACAACCTACTAAATGCTCCATTGTCTTCCACTTGGGAGAGCTCAAAATAACCCATTCGTGACTTATGACTTATCACAAAGATGGAATCTATTACCCACCTAGCCACAGCCCCCAAGGATTGAGTCTCACCTATCTTACTCGGATCAACGATCCCAATTCCAGTGAGACTTAACAACTGTGGTCTTTGGGGAATTCAGGACAAGGTGCAGGAAATACAAAGCCTGGTTCATCTATAGGTCACGGTGTTTTGCTCAAACAGCACAAGAAAGTCATTTGTAATTCAAGATTGAGACAGGCATAAACAACTCCATCGGATGATTCTCTTACTAATCTGATTTTGATAAACAACTGATGAAAATGGAAGGTGTGTGTGTGTCTGGTCACCAGAGGAGAGATACCTAGGCAGTGAAATCAGTTGCTCTTATCTCACTGAGCCGGATTTATTTCAAGGCTCCTGTTAATAGCCCACGATACCAAGAACTGTGATCACTGCCCCAGACTGGAGAACCCTCTGAGCAGAATGACAGAAACCCATTGGTAAGGTCTTCTCCATCTTTATTGTCTATGAATCCCTGATTAGCCCTGTTGGGAATTAGTTTAAGCTGGTATCTCTAGAAAGAAAACCTCGTTGGATTCAATTAAAAATGAGAAGAACCTCTGCAGGGTGTTGCCAAGGAGCTTTTGCTATATAAGGCAGGGGTATAGACCAGGACGAATAAAACACTCTGCATTAGGTGACATCTGGTTCTGCTGCCAGAGCCACCCGGGGGAGAGGTGCTAGAGAGAGAGAGAGAGAGAGGACAGCCTGCTTCAGCCTGCTCGTTCTTCCCCATGGACCTCTTCTTTCAAGGATCCCTCAAGGCTCTTACTCATTTCTTTCTGCAGCAGACGTTTTCTTGCCTGAGATGAATATGTGATTAGTTTCAGTTAGAGGTACATGTCTGTCCCTGCTTGGTGACATGGGAGCCCTCAGCAAAGCTTTCAGAAGGGACCCCTCCCTAAACTTGGTGACATGGCGCCAACTCCAACAGCCTCATGAAGTGTCCCCGGCAGCCTAGAGAGAAGAGGTGAGGGGCTGCCTCCCCCTGTGCCTGCTACTCTCTGCCATTTACTCCAAGTCTTTGTACCAGATACCAGTCCACCAAGTGCAGTGTGTGTGTGTCTCTGGATAGCAGCAACCAAACTAAATGTGTAAGAAACTGTGCTGTGCCAAGTCTTGTGTGCAAATGTGCCTCCATGTGCATGCTAAGTCACTCCAGTCGTGTCCAGCTCTTTGCGACCCTATGGACTGTGGCTCACCAGGTTTCGCTGTCCATGGGATTCTCCAAGCAAGAATAGTGGAGTGGGTTGCCATGCCCTCCTCCAGGGGATCTTCCCAACCCAGGGATCAAACCCACATTTCTTATGTTTCCTGCATTGGCATGCAGGTTCTTTACCACCAGTGCCACCCGGGAAGCCCAAATATGCCTCCAGGTCTCATCGTATCAGCTCACTGAGTTAGAAAAAGCTGAGAGCAGAACAGGGCTTCCATTCTGGCTTCACAAGAGTGATTTTACAAGGATCTCTGAAGCCTAAGCCCCTACAAGAACCAGGAGCTACATGCCTGCATTACAGTGAAAAATTTTAGGGCATGTAATTTGAAAATCGCAACCAACCTTGAAATAATAAGAAAAAGTTTAGCTTCTTGTGGTTTCCGATTTCCAGGAGACACAGCAGAGTTCAAGTCTACCTTAACTGAGAACTTCAGATTGTTTCTGTTTTATTTTAATACAACCTGCAGCCAGAAGTGGATGAGGGCTACTTGTACTGCAAGAACAACTCAAAAGGCAACTCATCATAGCTAATGGAAGTGTCATTATAAATCCATTTTCTTTTCTAATGCTAACTTGCTGCCTAGGAAGGAATGAAAATACATATTAGAATGGCATTCCTAACTATCAATGTACAAGATATGGAAGAGATTACCAAGGGCAATTGTAGAATCCCAATCTTTCCAGAATATTAAATAATCTTATCTCAACTATAAGAAAAAAAATTCTTTCAACTGTAAATCATGGGGATTTACCAAACCAACAGATTTCTAATGTTGTCACTGTCCCTTTTTATTTGTCTCTTGGTCTCTTCTATCGCTAAAAATACTTCCAGCTTGGGGTATTTTGGAGACAGAGTCAAAAGTAGGGAAGTTAAGGAACAGTAGATAGGAGTGGATTTGAAATATAAAATTATTGTTTTAAGGTGAAGGTGAAGTCGCTCAGTCATGTCTGACTCTCTGCAACCCCATTGACTGTAGCCTACAAGGCTTCTCCATCCATGGGATTCTCAAGGCAAGAATACTGGAGTGGTTTACCATTTCCTTCTCCAGAGGATCTTCCCGACCGAGGGATGGAACCCAGGTCTCCCGCATTGGAGGCAGACGCTTTAACCTCTGAGCCACCAGGGAAGCCCTATTGTTTTAAGGTAACAATAAAAATGAAACCAAATGAAAAAAATTCTTAAGCTTGGACTACATATTTTAAGTATATGCATTAAAGTAATATGCAAAAACACAGTCCTGTTTGAGTAGATTTGAGAAATCCCAGAAAGCTATTTTAAGGACACTTTGATTTCAGTGTTTATATGCATTTGAGAGGCCATATGTGTGTGTCAATTCAGTTTAGTCACTCAGTTGTGTCCGACTCTGCAACCCCATGAATCGCAGCACGCCAGGCCTCCCTGTCCATCACCAACTCCCGGAGTTCACTCAGACTCACGTCCATCGAGTCAGTGATGCCATCCAGCCATCTCATCCTCTGTCGTCCCCTTCACCTCCTGCCCCCAATCCCTCCCAGCATCAGAGTCTTTTCCAATGAGTCAACTCTTCCCATGAGGTGGCCAAAGTACTGGAGTTTCAGCTTTAGCGTCAGTCCTTCCAATGAACACCCAGTACTGATCTCCTTCAGAATGGACTGGTTGGATCTCCTTGCAGTCCAAGGGACTCTCAAGAGTCTTCTCCAACACCACAGTTCAAAAGTATCAATGCTTCAGCACTCAGCTTTTCACAGTCCAACTCTCACATCCATACATGACCACTGGAAAAACCATATCCTTGACTAGACGGACCTTTGTTGGCAAAGTAATGTCTCTGCTTTTGAATATGCTATCCAGGTTGGTCATAACTTTCCTTCCAAAAGCAAGTGTCTTTTAATTTCATGGCTGCAATCACCATCTGCAGTGATTTTGAAGCCCCAAAAAATAAAGTCTGACACTGTTTCCACTGTTTCCCCATCTATTTCCCATGAAGTGATGGGACCAGAAGCCATGATCTTTGTTTTCTGAATGCTGAGCTTTAAGCCAACTTTTTTACTTTCCACTTTCACTTTCATTAAGAGGCTCTTGAGTTCTTCTTCACTTTCTGCCATAAGGGTGGTGTCATCTGCATATCTGAGGTGATTGATATTTCTCCCGGCAATCTTGATTCCAGCTTGTGCTCTTCCAGCCCAGTGTTTCTCATGATGTACTCTGCATATAAGTTAAATAAACAGGGTGACAACATACAGCTTTGACGTACTCCTTTTCCGATTTGGAACCAGTCTGTTGTTCCATGTCCAGCTCTAACTGTTGCTTCCTGACCTGCATATAGGTTTCTCAAGAGGCAGATCAGGTGATCTGGTATTCACATCTCTTGAAGAATTTTCCACAGTTTATTGTGTTCCACACAGTGAAATACTTTGGCATAGTCAATGAAGCAGAAATAGATGTTTTTCTGGAACTCTCTTGCTTTTTCCATGATCCAGTGGATGTTGGCAATTTGATCTCTGGTTCCTCTGCCTTTTCTAAAACCAGCTTGAACATCTGGAAGTTCACAGTTCACATATTGCTGAAGCCTGGCTTGGAGAATTTTGAGCATTACTTTACTAGCGTGTGAGATGAGTGCAATTGTGTGGTAGTTTGAGCATTCTTTGGCATTGCCTTTCTTTGGGATTGGAATGAAAACTGACCTTTTCCAGTCCTGTGGCCACTGCTGAGTTTTCCAAATTTGCTGGCATATTGAGTGCAGCACTTTCACAGCATCATCTTTCAGGAGTTGAAATAGCTCAACTGGAATTCCATCCCCTCCACTAGCTTTGTTCATAGTGATGTTTTCTAAGGCCCACTTGACTTCACATTCCAGGATGTCTGGCTCTAGGTCAGTGATCACACCTTCGTGATTATCTGGGTCATGAAGATCTTTTTTGTACAGTTCTTCTGTGTATTCTTGCCATCTCTTCTTAATATCTTCTGCTTCTGTTAGGTCCATACCGTTTCTGTCCTTTATCGAGCCCATCTTTGCATGAAATGTTCCTTTGGTATCTCTGATTTTCTTGAAGAGATCTCTAGTCTTTCCCATTCTGTTGTTTTCCTCTATTTCTTTGCATTGATTGCTGAGGAAGGCTTTCTTATCTCTTCTTGCTATTCTTTGGAACTCTGCATTCAAATGCTTATATCTTTCCTTTTCTCCTTTGCTTTTCACTTCTCTTCTTTTCACGGCTATTTGTAAGGCCTCCTCAGACAGCCATTTTGCTTTTTTGCATTTCTTTTCCACGGGGATGGTCTTGATCCCTGTCTCCTGTACAATGTCACGAACCTCATTCCATAGTTCATCAGGCACTCGATCTATCAGATCTAGGCCCTTAAATCTATTTCTCACTTCCACTGTGTAATCATAAGGGATTTGATTTAGGTCATACCTGAATGGTCTAGTCGTTTTCCCTACAGTTCTAAAATTAGGCTGTCTGGGTTTGAATTCCAGTGTGTGGCCTTGGGCAAGCCAAATACCCTTGCTGTGCCTCTCTGACTCTGTTTCCTCATCTGAAGGGTAATTATAAGGTTTTTGTGAAGACTAAACCAATGAGTGAATGAACAAATGATTATCTGTAATAGGTCTAGAATGGAGTCTATGGTCAATGTTATGTAACTGATGATGATAAAGTTGGTGAGTGTGTACATGTGCTCTAAGTTGCTTCAGTCACGTCTGACTCTTTATGATCCTATGGACTGTAGCCCACCAGGCTCCTCTGTCCATGATATTCTCCAGGCAAGAATACTGGAGTGGGTTACCATGCCCTCTTCCAGGGGATCTTCCCAATGCAGGGATCAAAACTGCATCCCTTATGTCTCCTGCATTGGCAGGAGGGATCTTTATCACTAGCACCACCTGGGAAACCCAATGATGAGTATAAACTACAAGAAACTGAAATTTAGAGAAATATCAGGGAACAGGAAAGCAGTGGTAGCACGTGTAATTCCTATAACAAATCATGGTGCAGCAACACACAAATTAACAGTTTCTGTCCTCTGGAACCTAAGTACAAAACAGTGATCCCTCTGCCCCTTGCAAACATTGGAAATGCAATTCAGATGATGAGAGTCGGATCATAAAAAAGGCTGAGCACCGAAGAATTGATGCTTTTGAACTGTGGTGCTGAAGAAGACTCTTGAGAGTCCCTTGAACACCAAGGATATCAAACCAGTCAATCCTAAAGGAAATCAATCTTGAATATTCGTTGGAAGGACTGATGCTAAAGCTGAAGTGCCAATACTCTGGCCACCTGATGTGGAGAGCCGACTCATTGGAAAAGACCCTGAAGCTAGGAAAGATGAAAAGCAGGAAGAGAAGGGGACAACACAGGATGAGATGGTTGGATGACATCATGGACTCAATGGACATGAGCTTGAGCAAACTCTGGGAGATGATAAATGACAGGGAAGCCTGGCGTGCTGCAGTTCATAGGGTCACAAAGAGTCAGACATGACTTAGCAACTGAACAACAATAATACTCTGGAGCCTAAGTACGAATCAGTGATCCCTCTGCCCCTTACAAACATTGAAAGTGCAATTCAGATGATATTGTTGTGTTTATTTCCAAGCCACTATCTCTACTCAGGGGTTTGCAGTCCTGGCATCTGGGAAGCCTGAGGCTCACTCACCTGGGAAATGATGTACCAGGGCCAGAGGAAGATTTCTAGAGCCCAGAGCCACCCCGTGGGCCACTCCTCTACTCCCATAGATAAAGAGGACTCCAGGTTATAAAAAAAAAAAAAAAAGCCTCATGTTGGCTTTGAGGGAGTAAAAAAGTCACAAAGAACTTCCAATCATGGGCAGTACACACTGGGAAGGAAAACCACCATTTCTGCTTTGGAGACGCTGGATGGTTTATGAATTAAGTGTTTGCACAGTTACATGTGACTTCTTTTTTCAAACCCAGCTGGAAGAACTGCTTTCTTCCTCCCCATCCATCAGCTCTGAGTCTGTGCCCAGCACCAGGCTCCACACAGGGACAGGACCTTGGCAAAGCCCTAGGAGGGACCTCTGTGTGACAGCAAGATGGCTCAAAGGAAACTGGGATCTTTGAACTTTTTGGATCCATGTCTTGATAGCCAAGGTCAGCCCTAGAAGCCAAGAGATAAAATCTGCAGAGCACTTTTTCAAAGCTGTTCTTACCAGGCCATGTTGCTGGTCCCAGAGGCCCCATGGGCAGGTGCCAGAGTGGGCTTAAGATGCAAGCCTCCTCGCAGGCTTATAAATGGGCTTATAAATGCAGAGTTCTACAAATTGATATCTTGGGCTCTCTGAAGAGCTGAGATAGATGAGATTTAGATTCACAGCATACCTGTGCATTAAAAATAGAAATTAAATACAGACAAGAAGAGAACTATTTGATTAGGGGACGGTTCCTTCCTTTTATTTACGAGAAATGTACTGAGATCTCATCTGACCATCAGCAGACACTCCAAACCACACCCATGACCTCGATAATTGTAGAAATAGGGCATAGCCAGGACTACCCCTTGAGAAGGAAATGGCCACCCACTCCAGTATTCTTGCCTGGAGAATCCCATGGACAGAGGAGCCCGGCAGGCTACAGTCCATGGGGTCACAAGAGTCCCATACGACTTAGTGACTAAACCACCACCACTCAGGACTAACCCTGACCTAAACCGCCTCCCCTTCTACCCCAAGTTCACTCTCTTTCCCGGCTTTCCTTTCACGTAGAGGAAGATGTACAATGGGGCAGGGCTCAGAGTGGGGACAGGATATGTGCCCTCAGACTTTTGTACTGTGTATTTTGTATTCTTTCCTCAAAAAGCAGTTCTGGATGTAGAAAACTTGGAAGGTCAGACTGAATACACATGTGAGGGGCTCAAAGGGCAGCACCAGGGTTTTTCTACACTATGGTCTATGGAAATAGCTCAACTGGAATTCGATTACCTCCACTAGCTTTGTTCATAGTGATGCTTTCTAAGGCCCACTTGACTTCACATTCCAGGATGTCTGGCTCTAGGTCAGTGATCACACCATTGAGATTATCTGGGTCGTGAAGATCTTTCTTGTATAGTTCTTCTGTGTATTCTTGCCACTTCTTAATATCTTCTGCTTCTGTTAGGTCCATACCGTTTCTGTCCTTTATCGAGCCCATCTTTGCATGAAATGTTCCCTTGGTATCTCTGATTTTCTTGAAGAGATCTCTAGTCTTTCCCATTCTGTTGTTTTCCTCTATTTCTTTGCATTGATCGCTGAAGAAGGCTTTCTTATCTATTCTTGCTATTCTTTGGAACTCTGTATTCAGATGCTTATGTCTTTCCTTTTCTCCTTTGCTTTTCGCTTCTCTTCTTTTCACGGCTATTTGTAAGGCCTCCTCAGACAGCCATTTTGCTTTTTTGCATTTCTTTTCTATGGGGATGGTCTTGATCCCTGTCTCCTATACAATGTCACGAACCTCATTCCATAGTTCATCAGGCACTCTATCTATCAGATCTAGGCCCTTAAATCTATTTCTCACTTCCACTGTATAATCATAAGGGATTTGATTTAGGTCATACCTGAATGGTCTAGTGGTTTTCCCTACTTTCTTCAATTTAAGTCTGAATTTGGTAATAAGGAATTCATGATTCTGAGCCACAGTCAGCTCCCGGTCTTGTTTTGCTGACTGTATAGAGCTTCTCCATCTTTGGCTGCAAAGAACATAATCAATCTGATTTTGGTGTTGACCATCTGGTGATGTCCATGTGTAGAGTTTTCTCTTGTGCTGTTGGAAGAGGGTGTTTGCTATGACCAGTGCATTTTCTTGGCAAAACTCTGTTAGTCTTTGCCCTGCTTCATTCCGTATTCCAAGGCCAAATTTGCCTGTTACTCCAGGTGTTTCTTGACTTCCTACTTTTGCATTCCAGTCCTCTATAATGAAAAGGACATCTTTTTTGGGTGTTAATTCTAAAAGGTCTTGTAGGTCTTCATAGAACCGTTCAACTTCAGCTTCTTCAGCATTTCTGGTTGGGGCATAGGCTTGGATTACTGCGATATTGAATGGTTTGCCTTGGAAACGAACAGAGATCATTCTGTCGTTTTTGAGATTGCATCCAAGTACTGCATTACGGACTCTTTTGTTGACCATGATGGCTACTCCATTTCTTCTGAGGGATTCCTGTCTGCAGTAGTAGATATAATGGTCATCTGAGTTAAATTCACCCATTCCAGTCCATTTGAGTTTGCTCATTCCTGGAATGTCGACATTCTTTCTTGCCATCTCTTGTTTGACTACTTCCAATTTGCCTTGATTCATGGACCTGACATTCCAGGTTCCTATGCAATATTGCTCTTTACAGCATCAGATCTTGCTTCTATCACCAGTCACATCCACAGCTTTGTATTGTTTTTGCTTTGGCTCAATCCCTTCATTCTTTCTGGAGTTATTTCTCCACTGATCTCCAGTAGCATATTGGGCACCTACTGACCTGGGGAGTTCCTCTTTCAGTATCCTATCATTTTGCCTTTTCATACTGTTCATGGGGTTCTCAAGGCAAGAATACTGAAGTGGTTTGCCATTCCCTTCTCCAGTGGACCACATTCAGTCAGTTTTCATTCCAATCCCAAAGAAAGGCAATGCCAAAGAATGCTCAAACTACCGCACAATTGCACTCATCTCACATGCTAGTAAAGCAATGCTCAAAATTCTCCAAGCCAGGCTTCAGCAATACATGAACCATGAACTTCCTGATGTTCAAGCTGGTTTTAGAAAAGACAGAGGAACCAGAGATCAAATTGCCAACATCCACTGGATCATGGAAAAAGCAAGAGAGATGCAGAAAAACATCTATTTCTGCTTTATTGACTATGCCAAAGCCTTTGACTGTGTGGATCACAATAAACTGTGTAAAATTCTTCAAGAGATGTGAATACCAGACCACCTGACCTGCCTCTTGAGAAATCTGTATGCAGGTCAGGAAGCAAGAGTTAGAACTGGACATGGAACAACAGACTGGTTCCAAATAGGAAAAGGAGTACGTCAAGGCTGTACCTTGTCACCCTGCTTATTTAACTTATATGCAGAGTACATCATGAGAAATGCTGAGCTGGAAGAAGCACAAGCTGGAATCAAGATTGCCAGGAGAAATACCAATCACCTCAGATATGCAAAAGACACCACCCTTATGGCAGAAAGTGAAGAGGAACTCAAAAGCCTTTTGATGAAAGTGAAAGTGGAGAGTGAAAAAGTTGGCTTAAAGCTCAACATTCAGAAAATGAAGATCATGGCATCTGGTCCCATCTCTTCATGGGAAATAGATGGGGAAACAGTGGAAACAGTGTCAGACTTTATTTTTCTGGGCTCCAAAATCACTGCAGATGGTGACTGCAGCCATGGAATTAAAAGGCGCTTACTCCTTGGAAACAAAGTTATGACCAACCTAGATAGCATACTCAAGAGCAGAGACATTACTTTGCCAACAAAGGTCCGTCTAGTCAAGGCTATGGTTTCTCCTGTGGTCATGTATGGATGTGAGAGTTGGACTGTGAAGAAGGCTGAGCGCTGAAGAATTGATGCTTTTGAACTGTGGTGTTGGAGAAGACTCTTGAGAGTCCCTTGGACTGCAAGGAGATCCAACCAGTCCATTCTGAAGGAGATCAGCCCTGGGATTTCTTTGGAAGGAATGATGCTAAAGCTGAAAGTCCAGTACTTTGGCCACCTCATGGGAAGAGTTGACTCATTGGAAAAGACTCTGATGCTGGGAGGGATTGGGGGCAGGAGGAGAAGGGGACGACAGAGGATGAGATGGCTGGATGGCATCACTGACTCGATGGACATGAATCTGAGTGAAATCCGGGAGTTGGTGATGGACAGGGAGGCCTGGTGTGCTGGGATTCATGGGGTCGCAAAGAGTCGGACATGACTGAGTGACTGAACTGAACTGATGTTCTATGGAAACCTAGGATTTACTGAAGGTTCGTGTACCCATTCGCGAGAGTAGATTTCAGGTGGGTTTGTTTTTGTTGTTTTAATGAAATTATCAGAGTAAAAAAATTTTTTTTAGAAATAGTATTTCTATTCTCTGACCCCCAGATTATACTCCCTTCTACACTCTACAACCTTGCATTTTTTTCAAAGTACAGTCAGGGCCCTTGACATAAATCCAAAAGGAGAAATGTTTGTCTGCTCTCAGGTTTTAACTATTGAGGCTTGTTATTTACAGGATCAGTTATTCAGTACACTTGTTTTACTGTAATAAGGAAAAAATATGAAAAGGGAAAAGAAAGTGTTTTACACTTTCTGTAGTTCACTCCCAAACCTTTCTCCTTAGCATTTGCTTCTTTATCTTAACATCATTGCCTTTTAGCTGGAAGGAAGCCTCTTGTCCAACTTGTTTCCTTTTATAGAAAAGCAAGCTGAGGCCACATGAGGGTAAGTGACTTGCTCAAGGTTACTCAACTTCTCTCTCATTTCTCTATTTAGCTCGTCTTTGGCATAAGTTCTTTCTGTTTTGTTTTATTTTGTTTCTTTACTCTTTGCCATATTTGCTGTTTGATTGGAATCTGCAATGACACACTTTCTGACTTCAACAAATTGGAAATCCCCACTCCATATTCTTAAGGAGAGTAAGTGTGTTTTTTTTATTTTTCTGGAACAAGGTGAAAACCCCACATTCATTTTGCTAATATATTCCAGGACATTTCTTATACACTTTTTTTTTTTGGTAGAATAAAATAAAGTAATAAAATAAAAGTTACTCATGTGCTCCCAACCTCAATGACCCCTAGTAAGCAGGGGAAAGGAAAGAGTGATTCAGGGGAACCCAAGA
Organism: Bubalus bubalis; assembly: GCF_019923935.1. Classification (NCBI taxonomy): domain Eukaryota; kingdom Metazoa; phylum Chordata; class Mammalia; order Artiodactyla; family Bovidae; genus Bubalus; species Bubalus bubalis. The sequence continues at coordinate 36,203,509 of NC_059160.1, forward strand.
ACCTGCTTGAAGAGGAGCAGCTCTAAGTGGCTGGGGAACACTGAGGGGCAGAATAAACAGCCCTTGGACAATGTGCATTTGGTGCTGATGAGATGACGCTGGGGACTGGAATCCTCCAGGGAGCTGCCGCTGCCCTCACTTAAAATCACAGACTCCAGAACCAGTTGGATTGCTAAGGGTCTAAGTCTAGGTTTTGCTACCATTTATCAGGACATATGGTTTAGTTGCTAAGTCATGTCTGACTCTTTTGCCACCCCTGGACTGTAGTCCACCAGGCTCCTCTATCCATGGAAATTCCTAGGCGAGAATACTGGAGTGGGTTGCCATTTCCTTCTCCAGGAGATCTTCCTTAGTGACTAAACAACAGCAACCAACTACAGACTCTTAGGAAAAATTCCTTAACTACTCTATACCCAAGTCCCTTCATCCATAAAATTAATAAGAGCACTTACCTCATAGAGTCGTTGTGAAGATTGTAAGAGTTTGTATCTGTAATGTCCTGGAAATGGTGCCTAGAACATTCTAAAGGATCAATCTGTGCTAATTATTATCATTACCTGTAGTTACCCTTTCTCCTAACCCTACACCGAACTTTAACCATCAAGGCATACTTGTTCACAGTTAACATTCAAAATAGAGAACAGTTTCCAAAGCATGTTTTCTTAGAGAATTTTCTGGTAGACTTCAAACTTTGAGATGAAAGTCTGGCCTCTGGTTAATATAACAAGCCTCTGTATACCTAATATACACTGGGTTTTCTCAGTGTGACATGAGAACTACAGCAGGAGTGACAGTCCCACCAACCTCAAGTCTTCCTATTTGGGGCTCCTGCTCCAAATGCTGGGCTTCCTTTGTGACTCAGATGGTAAAGAATCTGCCTGCAGAGTGGGAGACCTGGGTTTGATCCCTGGGTGGGGAAGATCCCCTGGAGAAGGGAATGGCAACCCACTGTGCCTTTCTTGCATGGAGAATTCCATGGACAGAATTCTCCTGGTGGGCTACAGTCCATGGGGTCACAAAGAGTTGGATGTGACTGAATGACAAACAGTAAGTTCCAAATGCTCCTTGTCAATAAGCAGTAGTTATTTCTTCCCGGTCATTTTCCTGTCCCTTTGGTGATTCCCTTTTCAAACCTGGGCTTATCCTCTGCAAAGCTACGTCCTGATACTTCTAAAGATCATGAGGATTTCAGAGCCAGCCCTTTTAGATGCATGAAGAGGTTTGGTATGCAAATAATGAGATACTTCTCCCCTTCATCAAGTCATCACTCTTTCTACCATTGTGTCAGTTTTTTTGCCTTTAGAAGGGTTGTTGTAGATCTCTCCGGAAGTATCACATAACACAAAAAAAGTCAGGAGAGGAGCTAAAGAAAATTTCTAGTGGCAGTTAATGGGCTTGACATCAGCAGATTCTGAAGGCCATCTTATGCTAGGAAGAAAAACAGTGATCTAGGAATCTCTGTGATGCTAATGGAACCATTCTGCAGGAGAAACTTCCACTGCTTCTGCTTTTTCATCTTTGTCTTGTGTACAACCACCAGTGCAAACAGGCGACACCCACAATGACTGGGTAAGCTGGTGAATTGCATAAACTCTTTCCAAAGCGGTCAGGATTGTCCCTCCCCACTGCATTTGACAGATAAATCAAACATGCAACTTAAAGCTAAAACACATCAGACTTTGGAGTTAGTAGGTAAAACAAACAAGCACCATCATCTGTCAATGCCACCAAAACAGAAACATTCTTCACCTGTTCAACATGAAAAGAGGACCGGGTTCCTGCTTATCTCCTGCTGAGCAAGTGAGTAATGTGAAATCAGCCATGGGGTAGCCCGCTACTGTCTCAGAACAGGCTCCTCTGCTCTGTGTGGTGCCCTTGGCAACACAACAGAAGGCTGGGGGGAGCTGGGAGACGCCTGACCGAGGACAAGGAAAGAATGGCATGAAATATGATGCAGCTGCTGAACTTTCTTTTCATTAACTTTAAATTATATCAATTTCTAGACTTTTGGATACCTACTGAAAGGAGAAAAAAAAAACACTGAATAGACAAGCTGTCTGCTTTTAACCTAACTCAAATTGAGCGATAATGAAAGTGATTCAGCCTGGTGCAGAAAGACAGGACCACCACTATCCTTGCTACCCACCTTTCAATTTTATTTAGCTAGAAGTTTCCATTTCAGCTCTCCTCCTCCAAGACAAGAAAAACACAGCTCCAGAAGGAGGCAGTCCCCACAGCTGGCTCTTCTGCCCAGCCTTGCCCCTACCTGGAGCCATCATTTCACCTTGCCTATTCATGCTGTCCCAAAGCTCATCTACCAGACATGGCCAGTAGCGCCTGGATCATTAAATTATTTTTGTACTCCATTATCCAAGCATCTTTTAGGAAAGAGGTGACTAGGAAGCTGTTTCTTGGCTATACTAAGCCAGCCAAGATTGGGGTGGATGGATGGGAATGTGGTAAGTGGAAGGGTGGGTATTATCTCTCCTTGCCAGATCCCCAAGTGTTCAAGGTATTAGCCTTCCATGCCCTTAACTGATCTTAGCCCCGAGGTGCCTTTTATTATAACTGGATCCTTTGAATGCTCTTTGAATGCTCTGAAGTTTTCCAGAATAATTGTACCTCTTTGTTGTTTAGTGGCTCAGTCGTTTCCAAGTCTTTGTAACCTCATGGGCTGTATCCCACCAGGCTCCTCTGTCCACGGGATTTTCCAGGCAAGAATATTGGAGTGTGTTGCCATTTCCTCCTTTAGGGGATCTTCCGGACCCAGGGGTCAAATCTGAGTCTCCTGCCACGTCTCCTGAATTGCAGGCAGATTCTTTACTGCTGAGCCACTGTGGTGGGGGGTGGGGGAAACAAGAGCAAGAGGAAAAGAAAATGTAAAAGATTTAACACTCTAATACATGTTTATTGAATACTTACTTTATGTTAGATATCATTCTAGGAACTGGTTGTAGAGAGAGTAACAAAATTTACATTAATGCAGGAGAAACAGACAATGAAATATAAGCAAATAAAAACATTTTAGATAGAAGTAAGTATTATGAAGAGCAGAGTCTTTTGGGAGAGAGTGAAGGGGCAGGGCCACATTGAGACAATGAGAGAAGACCTCTTTGGGGACATACCATTTGATCTGGGACCTTAGTAATGAGAAGAAATGAGCCATGCAATGCTTTTTTTGAGGGAAAGCATTCCAGGCAGGAGGAACAGCAAGAGTTCATACCCAACAGTGAGGTTAGGCAATCAGAGAAAGAAGATGAAGGAATCTTGATCAGAATGCCGTAGGGGCAGGCTGCTACCAGATAGGAGTGAGGAGGTAAGTTGAGGTCAGCTCCCAAAGGGATCTGACCAGGGAAAAGAGTTTGGGAGATACTGAAGTGTTTGTAAGCAGTGCAGACATAGGAAGTCTGCCTCTCTGTTTCTCATTCCCACATATGACCTGTGTACATACAAACACACACATACAGAAGATACATAGAGTAGAAACTGAGCTGGGTTATGACAATACTTTTTATAATTGCATGTTACTTTAGATTTGATGTTTAGAAGGTTGAACTCTTTCTCAAAAAGGCAAGAAGGGCTATGTTGCAAAATAAGGCAAATGTTTCCTTGAAGCCCTTTTATAAAATTAATACCTGAAATGGAATAGCGCCATCCATACACAAGTCATGGGGGACATTAATCTTTCAAAGCCAACTGTTAAGATATTTTGTTATGGCTAGAACAGGGACACAACAGGGAAGAGAAAGCTAGATGGCTTTTTCACTAAGTCCCCAGGCCTTAGATATCCATTAAGAGAAGGCACGACTTGGTTTAAGAAACCAGTAACCAGCATTTTGCAATTGGTTTGGTTTCTCCATATTTGCAGAGTACCAGGTCTCCCTCTGAGATCCAGACGAGAACCTTCAGTTTTATTCACTTGTTTAACCACAATGGTTTCTTTTTGTTTCAGGACATTGGCACCAAGCTGGAAGATCCAGTCAATGAAAGGACTTGAACAAGTAAATGTTTTGGGGGTGTTGACCTATGAAACTCCTTTAAATACTCCTTTTTCTAGCTCACTTTCTTTCTTTATTTCCTTCTTCCTTCTTTCCTTTCTTTCAAAACTTTTAATGAAAGGAAAATCTGACAGAAAATGTTTTTTATTATGAACTGTGATTGTGTCTAATAAAGCTAAAATTACATAATGCTATTCTTGTAAAAAGATGAAGTTTTAAACACCTAGCGATTAGAGGCATTTTTCAGACTACAGGTAAACAGAGACTCCATATCCACAGAATTTCTTGTTGTTTAAAGCAAATATGTACAAAAGTCAAACACATACCTTTTTATAAAACAAAGTTAACATTTGAAGAAAGACTGTGATGGCCTTGAGCAATGTACTTATTAACAAAGAATAAATGAAAACATGAATTTCTTGTAGATATATTTTTATTCAGTTCATTATATTAATCTTTTGCCAACTTAAAGACTTTAATGAAATACAAAATATTTTAAATGAGTAAAAAGAAGTTGAACATTACATAAGATAGGGAGAGTATAAAGAGTAGAAGAAGCTACTCTAATTAAGCAAAATACTTAGCTCTGAAAAATGTGGACACTTTCTGCCATCACATACTTCAATTTCACAGTGGTGCACTCAGTAGCTCAGTCATGTCCAACTCTTCACGACTTCATGGACTATAGCCCGCCAGCCTCCTCTGTCCATGGTATATTCCCAGCAAGAATAGTGAAGTGGGTTGCCATTTCCTCCTCCATTTCACAGTGATTCTGAGCCCTAAATAACTTAGATTTTTAAATGTCATTTTCACCTCAAAGATAGTTCCTTCATTTAAACAGACACTGGAAGTTAATGACTAAAAATCTAAAGAACTGAAGTTTGGGAGATGGATCACTGACCCCCAATAGATATCCATTTTCTAATCCCCAGATCCCAAGAATGTTATTTTACATGGCAAAAAAGGATTTTGCAAATGTGATTAGGTGAAGAACCTTGAGTGATCATCCTGGATTATCTGGATAGGCCCTAAACATAATCACATGCATTCTTACAAGAGACAAGAGGAGGACATTTGACACAGAGGAGGAGAAGACAGTCTGAGCACTGAGTCAGCAGTTGGTGTGATGTGGCCACAAGCTAAGGGGTTCTGGCAGCCATTGGAGCTGAAAGAGGCAAGGAATGGGCTCTTCCTGACAACCTCTGGAGAGGGGCAGCTCTGTTGATATCTTGGTTTGGTGAAACTGACAGCAATTACAGGAAGCCATGGCACCCCACTCCAGTACTCTTGCCTGGCAAATCCCATGGACGGAGGGGCCTGGTAGGCTGCAGTCCATGGGGTCGCTAGGAGTCGGACACGACTAAGCGACTTCACTTTCACTTTTCACTTTCATGCATTGGAGAAGGAAATGGCAACCCACTCCAGTGTTCTTGCCTGGAGAATCCCAGGGACAGGGAGCCTGTTGGGCTGCCGTCTATGGGATTGCACAGAGTTGGACATGACTGAAGCGACTTAGCAGTAGCAGCAGCAGTACAAAAAAGGCATTCTGAATTAATACTCACTGGCATCTTAAAAGGAGTAAAAATAGCTGTGGGGAGCAGGAGGATGTTTTTTTGATGAGGCAGCATTGAAAATTATTTTATTTCTATATCAGAGGAGTAAAGTACAGTACCTATTTCATTGTTTAGTACACATGACTTCTTCAAAGAAAAATGGATAAATATCTAGGTCATATTGACTGGTACAATTTTAGTACTAGGCATGCAGAAAGCACTGATGCTTCACTTGTTGAAAAAACTATAAACTCTTAAACATTTTTATATCAACATAATACATGCACATAATAAAAAATGGTGCAGAGTTTAGGCTGAAAGCTAATTTTCTTCCTTGAGAAATTGAAAGGATTAAAAGGGAATTTTATGAATAACTGTATGCCCATTATTTCAACAACTTAGGTTAGATGGACAAATTTTGAGAAAGTTTCAAATTACCAAAACTGACTCAGGAAGAGATAGAAAATTGAAATAGATCTATAATAAATAAAGAAACTAAATTAGTAATTAAAAATCTTCCCACAAAGACAAACTCAAGTCCAGAGAGTTTCACTGGTGAATTCTATCTAATATTTACAGAAGTAATACAATGCTTCACAAAATCTTCCAGAAAGTAGAAGTGGGAACACTACCCAGCTCATTTTATGAGGCCAGTATTACTCTGATACCAAAGTCAAACAAATACCTCACAAGAAAATAAAACTACAGACCAATGACCTTTATAATTATGGACAAAATAATAATTAAGACAATTTTAGTGTAACTGAATCCAGCGACATAAAAAATGAAGACAAGGTAAGATTTATCACAAGAATGCAAAGTTGGTTCAAGATCTGAAAATCAACTTAAAATATGAAGAACAAGCACCACATGATCATCTCAATAGAAGCAGTAAAAGCATTTGACAAAACATCACAGTCATTCATAATTAAAAATTTAACCACACAAATAATAGAAGGGAATTTCTCCAACCTATGAATGTAGTGATGCTTTCTCAATACTATGAATTTGCTGCAAGGTGTTTAATTGTGCAATTACAATAGATAAATTTTATTACACAAAAATTATATCTCAGTGTAGCTATTATTAAAAATAATGCCTATAGTATTTAATTCTCATCAGTAGAAGATGCTATAAGCAAGAAGTGTACCTTTACTATGTTCTCTTTGGAGCACAGCTCATTAAGATTGCTCAATCTTTAGTGGTTTACTCAATTGAGATTTTAAAAACTAACCGTATTCCATGGACTATACAACCTAAAGCCTAGCATTTAAATTATTACATGACTTCACTATAACTCATTCTATCTACTCAAAGCAGCTTCTTGTACCCATTACTCATTTCTGACCGTTTTCTGATTCTGAACCCTTCATCCACTAGGTGGTACTTTTGGCACTTGTAGCTTCGTTGCTAATCAAAAGACCTCAGGGTAGTTTGAGAGAGGCAAATGCTAATATTATATAAACAGGCCATTTGTTAGTGGGATATTCACAAGCTGAAGAGAGCCTTTATCACATGTACTTAGACAACTTTAACACACACTCATGGAATACATCTTTTTCTTTTCTTTAGCACAAGTGGAATATGAAGGATTTCATGTTTCAGAATGTTTCCAAAATATGGGTTCCTTGGGCTATATGCACACGAAAGCTAATCTTATGAGGGAGCAAGTGAGCAGCTGCCCTAGTAATAAGGCTTCATTTGTTAATTCTTCAGCCAATATGTATTGAACAACTGCTCTGTGCCAAGCACTGTTCTAGGTATTGGAGGCACAGCTGTATTTAAAAGTTCTTGCCATCATGGGATCTGCAGTTGCGGAAGAGATAATCACAAAACAAATAATTGTTGATGTTTGGTCTGTTAGGACTTTGGGAAAACTTGCAAAGCAGGAAAAGGAGAAATTAGAATAATAGAAGTGGAATGATAGCAGTCACCATTGTATGTGGAGTGGAGGCCCAGAGCTTTTCTAACAAGATGAGGTTTAGTACAAATGCTATATTAAAATGCAGGCATTGTGTCAGTTGGACTTCCCAGGTGGCTCATTGGTAAAGAATCCACCTACCAATGCAGGAGATTCAGGTTCAGTCCCTGGCTCGGGAAGATCCTCTGGAGAAGGAAATTTCAGTTTTCTTGCCTGGAAAATCCCATGAACAGAGGAGCCTGGCTGGGTATAGTCTATGGGGTCGCAAAGTGTCGGACACGACTGAATGACTAAACAACAGCAACATCTGTAGGAAGCAGGGGAGGGGATCATGCAGCTCCTTTGGGGAAAAGCAACCCAGGCAGAGAGAAAACACAGTGTACAAAGGATTGTAGGCAGGAGCACTCTCAGTATATTCATTTAAGAGGAGAAAGGGCATGTGAGTGGGTGTGGCATGGAGTGGAGAGGGTATATGATGGAGATTAGTTCAGAGGCGTAGACTTGGTGTGGCTTGTAGAGCATGAAGGGCCTTGCAGGGCATTTTAAGACCTGTGATTTCACTCTGAGTGAAGGGTTTTGAGCAAAGAAGTAATACAATCTGACTTCTGTTTTAACAAGAGTACTCTGGTTGCTGTGTTGAGGCTTACTGCAGTAGGACAGAGGTAGAAGCTGGGGAACAGAAGCTGGGATTATTGCAATAATCCAGGCAAGAGGTGATGGTGGCTTAGATCAGGGTGTAAGCCATGGGAGAGACAAGAAGAGAACATGCTTTATACATTTTATTTCTAAAGAAGAGCTGACATGATTAGCTAATGATTAGCTAATGGGTGTAAGAGAAGGAGAAGAGCCAAAGATGACAATTTATTTTAATTATTTAACAGAAATTTGAAAGTGTGAAACTGTTAGTCTCTCAGTCATGTCTGATTCTTTGCAACCCCATGGACTGTAGTCTGCCAGGCTCCTCTGCCATAGAATTCTCCAGGCAAGAATACTGGAGTGGGTTGCAATTTCCTTCTCCAGGGGATCTTCCCTACCCAGAGATCGATCCCCAGTATCCTCTACTACACACAGAGTCTTTACCATCTGAGCCACTAGGGATAAAGAGTGTGAGAAAAAGAGAAGAGCCAAAGAAGATGATTTATTTTAATTATTTAAGAGAAGTATATATAGTGCTAATTATATTACAAGGCACTGTTCCAAGTTCTTGACAAATATTGACTCATTTAATCTATGCAATAGGCCCATGAGATAGGTACTATTTTTGTCCTCCTTTTCCTGCCTTCAAGGTTTTGGCTCTGAGAAGCTGGAAGGATAAAGCTGACATCTACTGAGAGAGGGAAAGCTATATGAAGAGCAGGTTCAAGGTGATATGTTAAGGTCGAGAAGACTGAAATAACTGTGTGAAGATGCCAAGCAGGTGGTTGGTTATGCAAGACTGGAGTTCAGGAGAGTGATCTGGTTTGGTGATACACATGCAGTGAAAAGATGTTATTTAAAAACAGGAAACTAGATGACATCTCTAGGAGAGTAGAGATTCAGCAGAGGGTGAAGCACCAAGCTTGGGGCCATCCAATATTAATGAGGACATGAAGATGAAGAATCAAAGAAGACAGGCAATGGCCAAAGAGCTTGGCATCCTGGCAGCCAAGAGAAGAAAGTGAAGGAGAAGAGGGTGAGGAACTATGTTAAATGCCTCAGCTTCATCCAGGAAGACAGAGCTCAGAATTTATTGGTTACTTTGAAAAGAGCTATTTCATTGAGTGGTAGGGATGAAACTTGGTGTGCAAATGAGGCAAGAGAAAAGAAGAGGAGGAAATGATGAATAAAGAGAACTCTTTTGAGACATTTTCTATAAAGAGGAATAGAGGAATATGGCAATACTCAGAGAATAGTATAGGTAAGGTCAACAGAGGGTGTCTTATTTTTTGTGGTTGTTGTTTTCTTTTGTTTTAAAAATGGGTGAAATTGCAGCAGAGTTGTATGCAGATGGAAATGGTCCAGTAGAAAAGGAAAGAAATGTTGATACAGGAGAGAGGAGGTTAAATGATGTTTGTGAGCTGATGAAAGAGGATGATAAAGTATGGAGCTTGGACTTAGATGGAAGCAGAGACCCTTCGTCTCTGATAAATTGGAGGGAAGGCAGGATAAATAGTGATAGATGCAGTCATGTGGGGAGTTGGGGGTTGACATTTGTGGCCATTCTCATCTGATTGCTTCTCTTTTTCTCAGTGAAACAGGGAAAAAGTCATAAGCCAAAAGAGATCAGAAGAAGTATTGGGGTTTTGAGGAGACCACAGCCACGACAAGATCATCTAGGAAAATGAGGACTATTATCCAAAACATTAGCTCAACCGCAGGTCAGCCCATGATTACAGTCCCATTATTGGGGTCCAGAAAAGTCTGATTTTCAAGTGGATGCTATTAAAATGCAGATACTTAGAAGCCCAAGCGCTGTTCAGCAGGCTTTCTGTTGTAACACATTCACATCAGAAAATGTCTGAGTTGTCAGACTGGGGGAAGTAAGACCCTCAGGGCATAATGCTTTTGCTCTCTTTTTCCTGGGCAGTCTACATTTTACTTCATTTTTTTTTTTTTTTCAAGAAAAGTTGTTAGTGTAGAACTGAGTGTAATTCATTTGAAAAGCTTTGCAAGATTTGATATAATTAAATCCACATATAGGAAAAAATTCCTCAACCCACTTGTCCCATTTTCTCCCCTATAGAAATGTAACATAAGTCCAGGCTCTTGGTAGGAATCAGAGTAGAGTAAGGAAAGACTCGATTTGTTTTCCAAATGGAGGAAAGTGGCTTCCTACAGGAATTAAGTATTATTATTCCAGACCAATAATAATGCTTAACAACTGTGGGGACCTTCTCTGTGTCTGTCAAACCTAAGTATGTATCATTTAGGTAATGTGTGTGTGTGTGCGTGTGCGCGCGCTAAGCCACTTCAGTTGTGTCCAACTCTGTGACAGTATGCACTGTAGCCTGCCAGGCTCCTCTGTCCGTGACATTCTCCAGGGAAGACTACTGGAGTGGGTTGCCATGGCCTGCTCCAAGGGATCCTCCTAACCCAGGGATAAAACCTGCATCTTGTATCATCCCCTGCATTGGCAGGCAGGTTCTTAACCACTGGCTGTACCACCTGGGAAGCCCCATTTAGTTAATATCCCCTCCCAAATTAATAAATACTGAGCAGGAACATACTGAGTTGTCCTTTTCTGTACAACTATGGTCTAATAAATTTCTATAGAATTGTCTTTTTAAAAAATGCACAGACTGGTCCACAGATAAGATAGCAAGAGAATGTAGTTAGTTAAGACACAGAGGCTCTGGCATATTCTTTAAGCTTGAGTTAGCATTCCAGTTCTACTACACCCTGACTTTGTGATGCTGAGGAAGCCTCTGATCCTCTCTGAGCCAACCTGTCTTTTATACTTCATGGGCTACTGATAAAAGTTGCTACAAAATTAAAAGAAGCAACCTGTCCAAATAAATGTGCAACACAGTGTCCAGCACACAAATGGCTACTACTATTGTTTGTGTTCCAGAAAAACATCAACTTCTGCTTTATTGACTATGCCAAAGCCTTTGACTATGTGGATCACAATTAACTGTGGAAAATTCTTCAAGAGATGGGAATAACAGACCACCTGACCTGCCTCTTGAGAAACCTGTATGCAGGTCAGGAAGCAACAGTTAGAACTGGACATGGAACAACAGACTGGCTCCAAATAGGAAAAAGAGTACGTCAAGCCTGTATATTGTCATCTTCCTTATTTAACTTATATGCAGAGTACATCATGAGAAACGCTGGGCTAGGAGAAGCACAAACTGCAATCAAAATTGCTGGGAGAAATATCAATCACCTCAGATATGCAGATGACACCACCCTTATGGCAGAAGGTGAAGAGGAACTCAAAAGCCTCTTGATGAAGGTGAAAGAGGAGAGTGAAAAAGTTGGCTTAAAGCTCAACATTCAGAAAACGAAGATCATGGCATCCGGTCCCATCACTTCATGGCAAATAGATGAGGAGACAGTGGAAACAGTGTCAGACTTTATTTTTTGGTGCTTCAAAATCACTGCAGATGGTGATTGCAGTCATGGAATTAAAAGACGCTTACTCCTTGGAAGGAAAGTTATTACCAACCTACACAGCATATTGAAAAGCAGAGACATTACTTTGTCAACAAAGGTCCATCTGGTCAAGGCTATGGTTTTTCCAGTGGTCATGTATGGATGTGAGAGTTGGACTGTGAAAAGCTGAGTGCTGAATCATTGATACTTTTGAACTGTGGTGTTGGAGAAGACTCCTGAGAGTTCCTTGGATGCGAGGAGATCCAACCAGTCCATCCTAAAGGAGATCAGTCCTGGGTGTTCATTGGAAGGACTGATGTTGAGGCTGAAACTCCAATACTTTGGCCACCTGATGAAAAGAGTTGACTCATTGGAAAAGACCCTGATGCTGGGAAAGATTGAGGGCAGGAGGAGAAGGGGACAACAGAGGATGATATGGTTCGATGGCAGCACCAACTCAATGGACATGGGTTTGGGTGGACTCCGGGAGTTGGTGACGGACAGGGAGGCCTGGTGTGCTGCAATTCATGGGGTCGCAAAGAGTCGGACACTACTGAGTGACTGAACTGACTGACTGATTGTTTGAATAGCAAGAAGAGAAAAGAAAGCCTTCCTCAGCGATCAATGCAAAGAAATAGAGGAAAACTACAGAATGGGAAAGACTAGAGATCTCTTCAAGAAAATTAGAGATACCAAGGGAATATTTCATGCAAAGGTGGGCTCAATAAAGGACAGAAATGGTATGGACCTAACAAAGCAGAAGATATTAAGAAGAGATGGCAAGAATACACAGAACAACTGTACAAAAAAGATCTTCACAACCCAGATAATCATGATGGTGTGATCACTGACCTAGAGCCAGACATCCTGGAATGTGAAGTCAAGTGGGCCTTAGAAAACATCACTATGAACAAAGCTAGTGGAGGTGATGGAATTCCAGTTGAGCTATTTCAACTCCTGAAAGATGATGCTGTGAAAGTGCTGCACTCAATATGCCAGCAAATTTGGAAAACTCAGCAGTGGCCACAGGACTGGAAAAGGTCAGTTTTCATTCCAATCCCAAAGAAAAGCAATGCCAAAAAATGCTCAAACTACCACACAATTGCCCTCATCTCACATGCTAGTAAGGTAATGCTCAAAATTCTCCAAGCCAGGCTTCAGCAATACATGAACCATAAACTTCCTGATGTTCAAGCCGGTTTTAGAAAAGGCAGAGGAACCAGAGATCAAATTGCCAACATCCACTGGATCATGGAAAAAGCAAGAGAGATACAGAAAAACATCTATTTCTGCTTTATTGACTATGCCAAAGCCTTTCACTGTGTGGATCACAATAAAATGTGGAAAATTCTTCAAGAGATGGGAATACCAGACCACCTGACCTGCCTCTTGAGAAATCTGTATGCAGGTCAGGAAGCAACAGTTAAAACTGGACATGGAACAACAGACTGGTTCCAAATAGGAAAAGGAGTACGTCAAGGCTGTATATTGTCACCCTGTTTATTTAACTTATATGCAGAGTACATCATGAGAAACGCTGGGCTGGAAGAAGCAGAAGCTGGAATCAAGATTGCCGGGAGAAATATCAATCACCTCAGATATGCAGATGACACCACCCTTATGGCAAAAAGTGAAGAGGAACTCAAAAGCCTCTTGATGAAGGTGAAAGAGGAGAGTGAAAAAGTTGGCTTAAAGCTCAACATTCAGAAAACGAAGATCATGGCTTCCGGTCCATCACTTCATGGGAAATAGATGGGGAAACAGTGGAAACAGTGTCAGACTTTATTTTTCTGGGCTCCAAAATCACTGCAGATGGTGACTGCAGCCATGAAATTAAAAGACGCTTACTCCTTAGAAGGAAAGTTATGACCAACCTAGATAGCATATTGAAAAGCAGAGACATTACTTTGCCAACAAAGGTCCATCTAGTCAAGGCTATGGTTTTTCCAGTGGTCATGTATGGATGTGAGAGTTGGACTGTGAAGAAGGCTGAGCACCAAAGAAATGATGCTTTTGAACTGTGGTGTTGGAGAAGACTCTTGAGAGTCCCTTGGACTGCAAGGAGATCCAACGAGTCCATTCTGAAGGAGATCAGCCCTGGGATTTCTTTGGAAGGAATGATGCTAAAGCTGAAACTCCAGTACTTTGGCCACCTCATGGGAAGAGTTGACTCATTGGAAAAGACTCTGATGCTGGGAGGGATTGGGGGCAGGAGGAGAAGGGGACAACAGAGGATGAGATGGCTGGATCGCATCACTGACTCAATGGACATGAATCTGAGTGAACTCCAGAAGTTGGTGATGGACAGGGAGGCCTGGTGTGCTGGGATTCATGGGGTCGCAAAGAGTCGGACACGACTGAGCGACTGAACTGAACTGAACTGAACTGAGACACTTAAGGCAGTATTTTCCCTTATACCTGAAGGAACATCTAGAGCAGCGGTCCCCAACCTTTTCTGCACCAGAGACTGGTTTTGTGGAAGACAATTTTTCCACAGACCAGAGACTAGGGAGTGGTTTGGGGATGATTCAAATGTAATACAATTATTGTATACTTTTTTTCTAATCTAATGATGACACCGCTCTGAAAGGAGGTGCCTTTCCCGCAGTCCAAAGTTTGGGAAGTCTTTTCTAGAGGATTGCTGTTTACACTCAATCCAAAGATGCAGATATCCCTAAACAGAGGTAAGTAATGGAGAAGAGTTGGGAAAGTAGGGAATATACTGGCTGGTTTTTTTTTTTTTCCTTAGAAATATCTTCATTATGAGCGTTATTCTTTTAAGGGATAGATCTGGGACTAGACCTTGCTTTTCAAAAAATTGAAATATAATTGACACATTAGTTTTATATGCAGAATGTAATAATTCAATATATGTACATATTGCAAAATGATGATCACCGTAAGTCTAGTTAACATCTATCACCACGCAAATTTAAAAAAACTTTTTTCTGGTGATGAGAACTTTCAGAATCTACTCTCTTAAGAACTTCCAAACGTACCACACAGTATTATTGACCATAGTTACCATGCTGTGCGTCACATCCCCAGAGCTTATTTACTTATTTATCTTATAACTGGAAGTTTGTAGCTTTTAACCACATTCATTTTACCCATTCTCCACCTCTGGCAACCACCAATCTGTTCTTTGAATCCATGAATTTATTATTTGTACTATTTTTTCTAAGATTCCACATATAAGTGAGATCATTCAGTATTTGTCTTTCTTTGTCTGACTTATATCGTTTAGCATAATACCCTCAAGGTCCATCCCTGTCGGTGCAAATGGCAGGATTTCCTTCTTTTGTTATGGCTGAATGATGCTCCATTGTGTGTGTGTGTGTGTGTGTGTGTGTGTGAGTGTGGGTGCATGCGCACATGTGTGTATCTCACATTGCTTTATCAGTAATGTTCGTCCATCGATGAACACTTAAGTCATTTTCCATATCTTGGCTATTGTAAATAATGCTGCGGAGAACATGGGGGTGCA
The DNA here is from genome assembly GCF_019923935.1 of Bubalus bubalis. Classification (NCBI taxonomy): domain Eukaryota; kingdom Metazoa; phylum Chordata; class Mammalia; order Artiodactyla; family Bovidae; genus Bubalus; species Bubalus bubalis. Next base: position 36,218,545 of record NC_059160.1, read on the forward strand.
CATATCTTTTTGTGCTGGAGTTTTCACTTTCTTTGGATAAGTCGAATTGTTAGATCATATGATAGCTCTTGCCTGGAGAGTCCTCATGGACAGAGGTGCCGGGAGGGCTACAGTCCAGGGGTTGTGAAGAGTGAGACACGATTGAGCAACTAAGTGCAGCACACGGTAGCTCTGCGAGTCCCAGATGGCTCAGTGGTAAAGAACCCACCTGCCAAAGCAGGAGATGCAGGAGACCAGGGTTCAATCCCTGGGCTCAGAAGAACCCCAGGGGGAAGAAATGACAACCCACTCCAGTATTCTTGCCTGGAGAATCCCATGGCCAGAGGAGCCTGGCAGACTATAGTCCATGGGGTTGCAAAGAGTTGGACATGACTGAGCGACTGAGCATATATATATGCATGGTAGCTCTATTTTTAATTTTTTGAGGAAATAGCCTATTCAGGCTATGTTTTTGTCTCCTTGGTAATATAAACATGTCATGGACTGCTGTATATATTTTCATCTCTAGCTTGCTTAAGATTCTGAGAATTTTTAGCCAAACTGAAGAGGACATCTTCATTTTACCAGAATATTTGAGAAATTCCAGAAGGGTGGTGACCATAGGTCTAACAATACAGTGGGGCTACTTAAGAACTCCTTAAATAAAGAATAACAGTCGGACAAATATGTGTGAATTTCCTGAGCAGTTGAGTTGCAAAGGACTGTGGCCACAATCTCCATCTCACACTGGCCTGGCCCTGGGAAGTGAGTGGGTGTGCTGGCTGCTGGCCGTGAACCTGGATTTAATGATATCCTCCAACACTGCATCCTTTGCTGATATAGCTGTTTGAATCTTGCAGCTGTTGTGTGTATTTTCTTGTATATTACAGTTTAAAATGAAGAGGGCAGGATAAAGTCTTTGGGGCCACACATGGAGCCCCATGTGCTGTGTGTCTTCAAGCTGGGATGCTTAGGGAATAAGAAAGCAGAGGTTCTGTGTTCCACAAAAGCCTGTCCTTCTGTGACCTCTGTGCATCCATCAGCCCAGATTACAGACAGTCTGGCCTGTGGAAAAGGCTAGGGCCCCAGGACAGTCCTACTAGACAAAATCCTGGTTGAGAGCTCAAACTGTTACCCATTAACCTGCCCAGGTGGGAAAGAGTCAGTCTGTGCCTGACACACTAGTCTACAGGTCACAGCCACATCTTTTACAACCAGCTGGAGTGTGGGGCCACTCCCATGCTTGTCACCTGGCCCCCCCTTTTTTTTTTCTGGAAGAAATCTATTTACTCCTTTTCCATTCCTCCAGAAGCTAGGCTGTAGTACTCGGTGAAATTTACAAGATCATGCTGTTCAAAGGTTTTTAAAGCATCTTTATTTAGCTGTAGAAGGTCTTCTCCCAACAAAACGTCACACAAAAGTCCAATATTTGCAACAGTTAATGCAGGAAGTATCTGGCTTGAAGTGGAAGGAGATGATCTCTACTTATCCCATCACACACACACACACACACACTCTCTCTCTCTCTCTCTCTCTCTCTTTCTCCTTGAGGCACCTCTAAAGAATTCCTAGGACTTGAAGCAGAGAAGTTTGAAAATCCCTGATGGTCTTAATTTCTCCTTTTTACAGATGAGATAAGACATCTAGATCTGCCCTGTCCAATGTGTGCTAGGGTCCACAGCATTCCAGTGTGGTCCACTAGGAATGTGTAGCCACAGAGCATTTGAAATGGCTAGTCTGAACCGAAGATACTCTAAGTGCAACACACACACTCAGTGTCAAACATTCAGTACCAAAACCAAAGAATAAAAAATAGCTCATTGATATAGTTTTAAAACGGATGGTCCATTGGTATTATATTTTAGATAGATTAGGTCCAGTAAAATATATTAAAATCCATCTCACTTGTTTCATTTTACTTCTCTTTTCTAACATGACTACTAGAAAATTCAAAATTATACAAGTGGTTCTCCCTCATGGCTTATATTATAACTATTGGAGAGCACTGATCCAGATGGTTCTGCCCAGATCATTGGAGGCAGGTCGGGACCTGCTGTCCTAACCATTCTCACATTACTCATTTACCTGGAGACACAGTCAATAGACAAGCCCTTAACATGACATCCCTGGGCAGTTTCATTTAATATGATGGGATAAGAGAGAACTTGCAGTGGTGGGATAGAATTAGGCCCACAGATTGCCTTCCCAGGCACATATATTTATCTGGCATCTAATATACCCAGGGAAAGAGCATTGATTTAGAAACAAGGCCTGAGTCTTAGACCCTTTGATGATGATGCTCCCTTTTTGTGTAGGTCATCAGACTTCTGGATCTCATTTTCCTTATCTATAAAGTGAGAGAGTAAGTTTTCAAGGCTCAAAGTCTTCTTCATTCCCTGGAATTCTGTGATTTACTGTTTATGTATTCGCTTATATTCTTCACTGCCAGAAAAAGCTTTTTGATGAGGTGTTCCTACATCTATTTCTCTTCCCTTTCTCTTTTACTCCTCCTAAAAGTGAACTTCAGCCAAGAGAAGTGGGTTGAGAAGGCAAGTGAGCTCTAAATCACTTACTTTTACCCTTAACCCTGAGAGCAATGAAAGAGCTGTCATGCCCTTAACCTCTGTCACAGAAAGGAGGGCCTGAAGGAGGAAAGGGCAAGGAATGGATGAAGGGGAAGGGGAGGTGAAAGGATAGGGGAAATAAGAATAGGAAGAAGCAGGTGAAGCAGAAAAAGAAATCTTCACACACCCGTATGTTCATAGCAGCGCTATCCACAATAGCCAAAATATGGGAACAACCTAAATGTCCATCAACAGTCGGGTGGATAAAGAAGATGTGACACATATATTTAAATAAAAACTACTCAGCCATAGAAAAGAATGAAATGATGCCTCTTGCAGCACCATGGATGGACCTAGAGATTACCATACTAAGCAAAGTCAGTCAGAAAGAGAAAGACAAATACTATATGATATTACTTATATATAGAATCTAAAATATGACACAAATGAACTGAACTATAAAACAGAAACAAACTCACAGACATAGAGAATAGATTTGTATTTGCCAAGGTGAGGGAGAAGGAAGGGGCAGATTGGGAATTTGGGACCAGCAGATAGAGAATGGATAAACAAGGTCCTAGGATAGGAACTATATTCAATATCCTGTAATAAACCGTGTGTGTGTGTGTGTGTGTGTGTGTGTGCCATGTGCATGGGTGCACACTCTCAGTTGTGTCTAGCTCTTTGCAACCCCATGGACTGTAACCCACAAGGCTCCTCTGTCCATGAGTTTCCCAGGCAAGAATACTGCAATGGGTTGCCATTTCTTCTTCCAAGGGATCTTCCCAATCCAGAGATCAAACCTGGGTCTTCGCAGGACCTGCATTGGCAGGCGGATTCTTAACCACTGTGCCACCTGGGAAGTGCAATAAACCATAATGGAAAAAAAAATTTGTTTAAAGAAATACATATCTGAAGTATTAATTACCCTTCTATCTGGACTCCTTGGTTTATTGACTCCAAGAAAGCAGGGACTGTGTCCAGTTTTTTTTTTTTTTTTGAGGGGGGAGGTGTTTGTCTTATACAATACCTGAGCACACTGCTATTTGCTGGACGAGAACCATGAAATAATCTCTTCGTGTGGCTCACAGAGTGTTTTATAGCCGCTTTTTATGGCTGGCACATCTAATGAAGGCAGATGAAGCACATAGGTACGCAGGGCAGGAGAAGTCAAATTAAGCAACACTTTTATTAAACTTTTTCCCCTCCTTTCAAGCTCCTAGGAAGCAGAAAACACCCAGACATTGTTTTAAGTCAGGGAATTTCCAGCTTTGCAACTGAACTCCCTGGCGGAGGGCCAGGTCTGCCATCAGCGCGTGGGAGAGCGTGCAGCATTCTCAGGGCTGGGTTGGAAGCTCCAAGTTTATGGGACATTTATTTCAGGATTTAGCTCTTACCTATGGGTCCAGGAAAAGGGACTTTTCCTCAAAAATGCACTTTGTCTCTGAATTGCAGCGCATGTTACCACACTGGTTTATGCCCTGTTTTCTTCTTAACACTTCTCTAAATTCTGTCTCAAAGAAAATGATGAGGCTGGAAGCTTCTCTCAGGTCCCACCCACACTTGCCCGCCCTGAGGGGAAGTGGCTCTGAGGAGCTGTCCTGGATGCTGGCCTGTGGCGCCCCATTGTCCTTGTCCTCACATAGGGTGGGCAGTGCGGATGGGGAGGGATGGGGGAGGCCTTGAAAGGCAGCTAGAACTCAACCTTTCCTGTACACTCCAGGGGCACTCACAGTGGAGCTTAGCTTTGCTGGGAGCCAGACAGCATTTAATTCAAACAGACTTTTAAAAAAAGAAATAAAGGAAAAAGGCAAAACCAGAATATTTCATTAAAATATCAGATTTAGGGAAAGGTTAGAAAAGATTAAAACTGAAGTAATTGAGATGGTGGTGGTGGGAGGGACCCAATCATTAATCCTTCAGCGCTTTTATCCTGTTCATGTTGATGTCCAAACCCTGCCTCACAAGAGACAGAAAACAAAACTAAGCTCTAGCAAAGCTAATAGCCTTCTATCTAATGCTGTGTATCATGTAGGCTTCCTTCCTGAAGTTCCCCTAAGACCCTCTCAGCCAAAACCTCGGACTAGTTTCCCTTGATATACATGAGGCACATGTATAAACCATTCCTTTGGCAGGTTCTTAACTGAGAAGGGACTGCTGGAGGGCCTGACTGGGCTCCAGGAAAAGGGATTGTCAAGAGGGGCTGGAGGAGAATGTCCCTGGGTTGAGCACACTGTTGAGAAAGTGTTGGTTAGAACATCCTGGAGAAGAAGGCCCATAGAACTGCATTTCCTTACTGGGTCTCTGCATCCTTCTCTGCACCAGGGCATAGGAGCCTTCAGAATGTTTCTTAAAACACTCAGGAACCCAGTCTCCAAGATCCATTTGTACTCAGGACTGTAATAGGGGGAGGAAGGCCTCTCTCTCTGTGTGCCTTAGCTTTTCTTCTGAGAACCATCCATGGAAGGGACAGGTTTTGAGTTCTAAAGAAAAGCCAAGGTCTGCCTGCAATGCTAGAAACCGGAGTTTGATCCCTGGACTGGGAAGATCCCCTGGAGAAGGGAGTACCCACTCCAGAATTCTTGCCTGGAGAATCCCATGGACAGAGGAGCCTGGTGGGCTACACTCCATGGACAAAGAGTTGGACACGACTGACCCTTTCACCAGATTTAGGGCAGTTGCAGGGTTACCATGTATATTAGTCTGCTAGGGCTGCCACAAGAAAGTTTCACAGGCTGGGTGGCTTAAACGGCAGAAATGAATGTATCATCTTGCAGTTCTAGAAGCCGAAAGTCTAAGATGAAGGTGCTGGCAGGGTAGATGTCTCTCCTTGGTTTGTGGATGGTTATCTCTCCCTGTGTCTTCATATGGCCTCCCTGCTGCCTGTCTGTGCCCTGATCATCTCTTCTTTTGAGGAGACTGGTGGTATTAGAGGGGCGCCCACCCATGACCTCAATTGAACTGAAGTATCTCTTTCAAGCCCCCGTCTCAAGTACAGTCACATCCTGTGATACTGGGTTGGGGTGGGGGTGTAGGTTAGAACTTCAACAGATCAGTTTGGTGCTGGGAAGGAGGACACATAATTCAGCTATGATATCATGTCTATGATCTTCAGGAAGGCTGGGAACTCCAGACAGCCCCCCTACTCATGGCCATACACACATTTAGATAACCCAACAGTGCCCTTCCGTTTCTTACAAAGTATTCCAGTTTTACAGTCTTTCTGAGCTCATTAGGCCAGTCTTCTCCAGGATCTCATTTCTCCTGGTGTCGGGGATGTTTCCTGGAACATTCCTCTTGAGGATGGCTGCCTTGCCAAGATGGAGGCCACTGTGTTCCCTCACCCACCACTCCTCCCCTGCAGACCCTTCCCAGTTCTGCTCAAGCAGACCACCAGGCCCAGTTAAGGAGAGCTGTGATCTTGCCCAAGAAGCCAGGTATATACATCCACTCCCCCAAGCCCCTCGGGGTGGCATTTGAAAAGACAGTGTTCCCTTCATCAGTTGGTACTTCCTGTGGTGTCCATAAGCAGGCCTTCAGTGCATGAAGCAGGTTCCAGAAATGGATGTTCAGAATCTGGTTTGCTTCCCACCACTCCTCAAAAAGTGATGCCCTAGTCGTGTATGCTGGGAAGGAAGACAGGATTACTGAGCCCAGCAAAGATGCATCTAGCGCCTCAGTTTCTTTCCTAGAGCAATTTAAAATCACTTCTCCTCTCCCTGAACCAGAAAAAACAACTGTTTCCTATACTCTGGGCTCTGCAATTCAACTCTATTTTCTATGATCATAGTGCAGAGTTTATTACACAGAAACAGCCCTCATGAATCCTCTCCCTCAGATGGATCATTCCTGGGTGGTCCTTCTTGGGTGGGTTCCCCAGGCGCAGGAATCCCATACCACGCCTCCTCCTCTGCTCAGCGTGCTGGGCAGATTGTACCTCAGGAAGCTCAGCTCCAGCTTGTCAAGAGATAAGATCAGAGACACTGCAGAAGGGCCCTGTTTTAACAAGGCCGAAAATACCGGGCTATTCCAACCCTCAAGCCTACTGTGCAAAAACTACCCCCCGCTACACACTCTGGCTTTGGGGGCCCTCTCCCAGAGAGTTTCCTCCCCTCATAAAGATGGATATCACCAGGTGAGGAAAGAGTCACGTTGCTCCCAGCCAAGCTTCCAGTCAGAAGGGCTTCACTTTCAATTACCCAAGAGCAGCTGTAGACGGCTGCTTATGTAACCACCCCGTGCCTCCTTCTTAGGAGGAGGACGTGGAACCATTTGGTATTTGCTGAATAATGAGTCATGGTCAGATTTAGGGAGCAGAAACAGTGGATTTCCCCCCTGCACTGCTTCATCCGGAACTTCTAGTAAAGGATGTTAAACTGTGAGTCAGTGGCTGGTGGGGTCAGCCCTGGGAAGGGAAAGTACCACAGAGGGCCCTGAAATGAGCACCACCCCCCCAGACCTTCATGCCGAACTGCTGAAGGAACTTCAGGAGCTGGGCACTCTGTGAGGAGAGTCACTGTTTATTTAGGCCTGTGGCTGACGTGACAGGGGCTTTCCTATCTTGGAAAGGCTGCAGTTGCAGCTTTTTTCTAGGCCCTACACACGAGGCTCCAAAATGAACAGAGTTTTCTCCAAACCTCATCTGAACCCCAAGAAATGAAACAAATCTGAGAGGTGGGAACCGAGAAACTAAAAAGTTTGCTTTCATCCAGAAAGAAGAAAGAAATTAAGATATGCTATTGTTTATCACATTCTGAGGTAAAACAAACAAAGCCCCAAGGAAAAGAAATTAAGCTCTGTAAGAAAATGGACCAAACATTATTTGTCCCTTTGCATATTTCTAAGAAATTCAGTCACACTTGTAGGTTTTCACATTATGAAATTATTTCTCATGACCCCCACCCCCCTTCCTTGCCCCCAGAGATGTTTTTTCAACATGCCCAAGAAGAGTTTATTGTGCTTTGTTACAGGCTTTATTGTGCTTTGTTAGCAAGTCACAGGGGACGGTTGAGTCTGGTGGGCTGCTGTCTATGGGGTCGCACAGAGTCGGACACGACTGAAGCAACTTAGCAGCAGCAGCAGCAAGTCATAAGGCTTCCCTGCTGGCTCAGAAGGTAAAGAATATGCCTGCAATGCAGGAGACCAGGGTTCGATCCCTGGGTCGGGAAGATCCCATGGAGAAGGAAATGGCAATCCACTCCAGTATTCTTGACTGGAGAATCCCATGGACAGAGGAGCCTGAAGGGCTATACAGTCCATGGGTTCACAAAGAGTCAGACACGACTGAGTGACTAACACTTTCACTTCAGCCAGTCACACCCTGAATCTGTGTGCTTGTAAAGGGATCTCTCTCTCAGAGTCGGTGTGTCTACCTTACTTTGCGGAGGTGCGGCAGAAGTTTCAGGGAGTCTGTCTTGATGGATGATGTAGGGAAATTTGCCTCAATGCACAAAGCTTCGAGCTCTGCCCTTGAGAAGTCACATAGGCACAGAGGTCAAGGTCAAAGTGCCTCAGCTTGAATCCCAGCACTGCTACCCACCACCAGCCAAGTGACTTTGATGTGCCATTAGCTTCTCTGCTTGGTTCCCTCATCTGTAAAATGGAGTCAGTGAGAGACTGCACCTTATAGGCGCACCTTATAGGTTTATGAGGTCTGAGGCAATACTTCTAAGGCACTGTAAATGGTTTCTGAACATTCAGTAATGATAATGACAGTGATATTAACATTACCATTATTATCATTGTTATTTTGTTCCTCTCTAGGACTTCTACCCCCAAACATAAGTAGAACAGCAGGAGTAGGCCTTATGGTGAAGCAGATCCAGCCTTTGTACAATGAGTACACTTTTTCTCTAGTATTTTTGTCTGTAAAATGGGGGAAATGTTGCAAATTTATAGCGGAGATTCAATAGAATAAAGGATAGAAAGTTTTTTAGTTTGGAAAGTACTCAGTCCATGGTAGCTATTTTGGTTATTATTATCGAGTTCATGAACCTGAATTTCTGCCCAAATAAGTTCCAGATTGCTTTATCCCCTGTAACAAAATGAAGTTCCAAGACCAGATCACAGGCCTCCCTTTAGAGTATTTCTATGTATATTTATGATAAAAATTTTCCAAGGGGAGGCAAACTCGTAGAATTCTAATGTAACACAGAGGTCATAGGGACCAATCTGATGTGTGGTTGAGGAAAAAAAAGGGATAAGGGACGAGGCAATTTTTTAGATTCTTTAAGAAGGGCTCTTTCAGCTGAGTTATATTGATTGCTTTCTTGGTTTGATTTACTTCATGGTATTTTGACCACAGGAAGCAGATGACACACCTCCTCTGTGCGTGTGTCATCCTGCAGCCTCTCCGAGTGCTGTAGGATGGAGGAGGGGGAGGGCAGCCACATAACCAGCACCGCCACCACCTCCATCATCTCCCCCCTGCCATACAGCTCCCACCTTTAGGGAGCTCTTACTATATGTCAGGCACAGCACAAAGGACTTTTATCTCAACTTTATTCTTAACATGACCCTGCTGTTTTAATATTATTATCTCTATCTAAAGGACAAGAAAACAGTGTTCCTTGGAGACTTGCAACCTGCCCCTGACCTCACAGCTGTAAGTGGTGCAGCTGGGGGTGGAATCTAGGATTCTGATTCTGGAAGCATCATCTATTAATCCAGGCTATATTGCCATTACTACTGGGTGTGTGGTGTGGGGCCATGGTAGGGTGGAGGGTGGAGCATGGGTTGCCACCTGGAACACCCTCTGCAGCCGTGGCATATAAATCATCTGTCCTCACGTCTCTGTTGAGCAGGAAAGGTGACCTGCTGTCCAGGAAAGCGCGTGGCCAGTCTGTGTTTGAGGGGGCACTGCAGCCATTGCCGACAGGCTGCAAGAGGCCATTGCCCTCCTTGGTGTAACTGAGACGAACTTGACCAAAAATGGTCCTGTTCCACGGGAGAATGAAATTCCCCACAGCACTGCCAAGTCATTCTGCAGAGCCAGTGGTAGAAGGAAGGGGACCACCCCCTGTCCTTTGGGGTAGTGGCCTCACACAAGAATGACTCCCACCCCCCAGTGTCTTCATGCGGCTATCAGAGCCCTTTGAGAAGGGCAGAGCTGATGGCTTGGACAAGTTTCTTCTCTTGAAACAAAGCTAATTTGTCCAGTTTTTTGTGGCTTTCTTATGTGGAACAACATTAGCTCATCCAAGCTTGTGGTTTATTTGAAAACGAAATTCCGGTAAATCTTTCGCACCATCTGGCAGTGTGGTGATTGGCCACGAGTTAGGAACAAGCCACGGAGCACACAAGAAAACAAAGCGAAGAAAACCCACCCCAAACAGAGAGGCTTTCTGTAATCTCTGCACCAAAACAACCCCACCGGGCTCTCAGGACGGGGCTGCCCTATGAGCAGAGCTATAACCTGTCACTCTCCAGGTGGGAACAGCTTCCTCTTGATCTCTGAGGCTCAGTGGAATTTCTCAGCCTCAGCTTTAGCCAAGGCCTTGCATTCTTTCTATATAGATTAGAAGGGGCCCTCTGAGATCACATACAGAGGATCTAGAAACCAACATGAGTGATCAGGAGAAAAGGGAAATTCAGCCATCAGTGGTTGACCTTTGAAGTACAGAAAAATGAGTAGGCCTAGGTCCCTGAGGGATGTAAAAGATTCTATTCTTATGTGTCTGCCACACCCACCAGTCCTGTCCCCACCTTCATTATACACACAACAAACATTTCCCCAGCGCTGACTATGTGCCTCAAACTGCCTATGCCACAGGGACCACATTGTGAACTAGACAGACATGATCCTGCCTTTAAAGAGCTTAGCATCTAGTAGGATAGAAGGATTAGAAAACATTTCTAATCATTTAAAGTAATACTTTCAAATATACTAATTGCTGTGCTGCGGACAAAACAGGAGCTGAGAAGGAGAAGAAGTGTAGGAGGTTGAGGGATCAGGACCATTTTTAGCTGGGTCACTCAGGGAGGGCTCTCAGAGGAGGTGACATTTAAGCTGAGACTCTCATGATGAGATATTGCTGGTCAGGCAAGGTGTGGGAAAGCCGAGAGTGCTAGAGGAACTGAGGGACCTGAGAAGACAGGCAAGAAGAAGGGATTCATAAAACAGAACAAGAAGCCATTTCCCCCTTTTGCACAGGCGGGAAGGCATGATCTAGCTTACATGGAAGAAGAGTATTTTTGTCATTCAGGAGAATGAATCGTAGGAGGACAAGAATGGAAGTAGAAAAACAAGAAGTTATTTCAGTTGTCCAGGAGAGAGGTGATGGTGGCTTGGGCCAAATAGAAGGAAATGGAAAGAGAGACAAGAAAGAGATCAGAGGTAGAACCAATTTTCCAATGGATTTGACACTGGATGGGAAAGGGGGAGATTCAGTAAGGATGCTCCCAGGTCTTTAGCTTGAGCAATTGGGTAGATAGTGACACCATTTAGTGAAATGTCAAAGCACAGTGGGAGCACCATTATTGGTGGGAGCGATCAAGAAATCTGTCTTAACCTTGCTAAGTTTGAGACATCTGATATATTTAACTTGGAATACCAAATAGAGATTCTAGAGTTCAGGAAAGAAAAAATATAAATTAAGATGTCATTAGCACGAAGCTGGTATAACTCATGGGGAATGATGAACTGACTAAGTAGATGTGGAGTAGAAAATTACCCCAGAAGAGAATATTTAGGGATTTCTTCTGTCCTGGCCTGCACAGGCCCCTGGGCAGGAACACAGACAGAGGCTCTACAACCACATCAGAAGGGGCCTTGTGTACATGTGTGTGGAGACCCCAGCCGCTTGTGTACAACTCACAATCTCCACCACTAGTCCAGTTACCATCCACAAGTCAGGGATGAACTTGGGGAAAAGGCTCTATGCGGGCCCTGAAAATGGGCCTTGAGTTGTTTGGAAGGCATTCCAGGGTCCTGGAGAAGTGGTCAGAAGGGAAGCATGTGTGGTGGGTGGGACCTGTGGACCCTCATTCATCTGGATAAGGGTCAGAGCAGGGACCACTAAAGCACAGAATACCAGGGCAAGGGCCCAGATGCCAGATCTAAGGCTGGTTCTGTTTATGTTATACTCCTAGGGCCATCAAGGCCATTTCTCCAGGCAACTTATGCAATAGTTGCCTGGGAAGGGAACCTGCATAACTCACTCTGCCAACTCCTGGACTACTTCTATGGCTTTTGCTACACAGCCTCCCACCTTGATCCATACTGACCTAGTCACAGTAGCAGTGAGCAGGCTTCTAAACTTGTCAAGACTTCTATTGGTGGGAAGGAGGGAAATGATGAAGATGAAGATTCTAAGATGAAGGTGTGGGTGAAAGGGAAGCAAGGCAGCTACAGAGCCTGACCTCAGCCAGGTGCATCAGCAGCCCAGTGCACAGGGTCTGGGATATTCAATGGACACTGGAGCATCAAGCATGGTCCTATGAGATAGCAGGGAGAGACCACCCTTCACGTTGTGCCCACTATGGGAGTTCCAAGCCCTGAGTGACATTCAGGAGGTGAAGAGCAGCATGGTTTCTGCTGGACTGTCCACTCCAGTCCCAGATCCAGCCAAGTGTTGACTGGCTAAAGAACAAAATTCATTCAATGCCCTTGGACCCCAAGGGCTGGGAGTTAGCAAGAGCCAGCTTTCTAACTGTGAGCCTTGGGACTGTATTCCCTTTTTAGTGGCTTATGAAGGTGCTGGACAAGACAGTTCATTCTACTCTGTGAACTGGATCAACGTTTTGGGAGAGGCGGGGTGCCAAGGATGAGACGCATTTGCTCATTTAGAGTGTGTCACCCACTCACTCCTCCAATGTTGGGACCATTGACATCATGAGTTAATTTCCTGCTTCATAAAAGAGGGCTAAGCAACCTACCTTTGACCTAGTTGGCTCAAGTCAAGACAGGGTTGCAGGCTCAGCTCATCAGCTTTCAGTTTTCAAACACTCAAGGACTGGCAGCCCTCCCATCAACTTGAGGACTGGTGACCAGGTCTTATTTGATGTCTAAATAATGAAATCCTTAGCGTTCCTCATCTAACTGAGTAAATTCCCAAAGGGCAGATGTCACATACAATAGGGCTATAAAAATAATACAGCTGCCTGACTCTCTGTAATTCATTTTTTTTTTTTTTTTTGTCTTCATAGCAACCCTAGTCTCCCTGTAAGGCTGTCAGGGAAAGGCCCTGAGAAGCAGTAATGATATGTCTCATTCCAAAGCCCAGCGGTGGCACATTCTCTGGCCTTGGGCAAGTCATCCAATCTATCTGCTCCTTTCCAAAATGTGAAACAACCCAAAAGGCAGCAAGGAGAATTCAATAGTTGAGTAGAAAGGTTTGAGCAACTTGGTTTCATCAGTGCGATAATGACCTCTTTCTCTTTGCAAGACTTTGGCTCCTCTTCTCACTTCACTTTTGATAGTCAAGTGTATTTGCAAGTAAATGCAAGCTCTTATTAGCAATCTGCAGAGGTTTCTAAAAGCCTCTGGTTTCCAGCTTCCAGAGAAAATGTCAAGGACCCTTTAGAGTGTTACTTAGAATGGCTTTCAATAAGACTCAAGTCAAGACCATTTTGGAGCAAGATTTATGTGAAAATGAAAGTTTGTTATATTCCTTCTTTAAATTAAGGCAACTCAAACTTTGTTTCTTTGCATTGTGGCCTTGAACTTGATATGTTCAGTTACCTCAAAAGATTGACTCATAGTCTAGTGCATGGCTCTGTGTGTGTCACATTTAAATGCTTAACAAATGTTTCTGGCCAGAGAGATGGAGGCATGGATGACTAAATCTTGATTAGTCAAAAGTCACCTACCATTAAGTCTCACCCTCTGGAATTCTCAAGATTTGGTGTTTAGGATCCTCAACATCAGGATCCTGATGTTAACTTCCAGCCTCTTACTTCAGCAGAGTTCAAGTTTCGCTTGGATTGAGGTGAAACCAAAAACAGATTCACTACGCTTCTTTGCAGCTGTGGGAAAACACTAAAAAGTACAGTTTGTATAGGGAAAAAAAGTACAGTTTGTGTATGGGCTTGACTTACAGAAATAGAAACCAAGTCTTGGAGACATTGAACATGTAGTAAGTATGGTCTTATTCCTAAGTAACCACTTGTGGTTTAAGTGCATTGAAAATCCCCCACCCCAGACTGTAGTCGGCCATCTTGCTCACACTTCTCTAAATGCTCCTAGATTCTCTATACCAGGACAGGAATTCTATGCCATTCCCAATATCTTCACAAGATCAATTTATCAGATTTGCTTCTGAGAGTCTGAACACAATCAGGCCCAGAGAAGAGACTAGTTCAACCTTAGTGGTCACCAGTCTGTAGAGCAGCCCAGACCAGTCACTTCCTAATAGAAGCTAGGGATGATCCAGAAGATTCCATGTGGTTCATGGGTACCATTTTCCCATTCCACCATGAGGTCTAATGAACCTCTGATGGACTAAGTATTTAATGTAAGACAGACTGAAGAGCTTCCTAAAAAGACTGTTAAAATTTAATACCAGACTAAGTTTATTGTGTTAGTTGCTCGGTCGTTTCCAACTCTTTGCAACCCCAAAGACTGCAGCCCACCAGGTTCCTCGGTCCAGTGGAATTTTCGAGGCAAGAATACTGGAATGGGTAGCCATGCCCTTCCCCAAGGGATCTTCCTGACCCAGGGATCGGACCCAGGTCTCCTGCATTGCAAGCAGATTCTTTACCATCTGAGCCACTAGGGAAGGCAATAAAAATGAGCAGCACGTGTGCTGAGTCACGTCCGATTCTTTGCGACTCCATGGACAGAAGAACCCACCAGGCTCTTCTCCAGCATTTGCAGGCAGCTTCTGAGCCATTGGAGAAGTTTACGGTAGTGTCTAAAAGCCTCCCTACTTAAAGTGTGGACCCCAAATCAACAGCTACATCTGGCAACTCATTAGAAGTGCAGAACCCAGGACCCTCTCCAGAACTAATGAATTCTGAATTCTTCAGCAGATCCCTAGATAATTCATTCAGATGCACATAAAAGTTTGAGATGCACTGGTCTAAAGTACAGAATCTTTCTCTGCGCCTTCCTCATTGTCCAATAAGTTCAACTTGAGCAGCTATAGCACAATATGAAAACACTTTTTTCCCTACACATCTCAGCTCACCCTAAGTAAATTTGTGACCCTACTACAGTTGAATAGAGGCAAAGAGCAAACTGCAGAGAAAGTGGGAGCTTCTGCTAATTCTCTGAGTAAAAAGAAGCAGGTAAAACCATGCTGACAATTGTGTGTCAGCTCACATGTCACTTCTCTCTTTTGACAGCTGCTGTCTTGAGTGCTGTGTTGAGAAGGATTCTGAGTCACCCCAAAGGTCAGTGGGAAGGAGAGACATGCCAAATTAGCTATGATTGTCCTGGCTGAGAGATGGGAGAGTGCCAGACCACCTTCCCAAGTTTGTCAGCTCTGAGGTAGGAAATGTACTAAGAAGGACCAACTGGGAAAGAGCCTTCGATCTCATCTCTCAAAAGCTGCAGCCGGGAAAATTATAAGTTCTTTCTGATTTTTTTCTTTCTGTGCTTGCATGGCTTGTGGGATCTTAGCTTCTGATCTGGCCCTTGGAAGTGAAAGCTCAGAGTCCTAACCACTGGACTGCCAGGGAACATACACTTTATGCTTAAAGAAAATGTGTCAGTGAATGACATGGGCATATAGCAAGTCTACCTCGCCATAGAAGAGGCCCTGAGCATTTCGGGATTCCAGTCATTTTGACTTCATTCTCTTTAAGATTCAAGTGGTCAAGAAAAAGTGTTTTGCTAAGCATAGCATCAGAAGAACAAATCGTCAGGACAAGACTTGGTCCTTGTTTGTGGAAATGTTGCTTTCTTATGTTTGAGAAGCACTGGTTATATATGATTTAGGTTTCTTGAATTTTACCAGAAAAAATGTTTCTGCAAACATTTTTTTTTGTGTGAACTTCATTGTTTAAAAGAAACTCCATGTGTTCCCCATCCTGAACCCTCCTCCCTCCTCCCTCCCCATACCATCCCTCTGGGGAACACATGTATACCTGTGGTGGGTTCATTTTGATATTTGGCAAAACTAATACAATTATGTAAAGTTTAAAAATAAAATAAAATTTAAAAAAAAGAAAGAAAAGAAAAAAAATAAAAGAAACTCCATATTTAAAATGTTAAAGATCAGACATCTTATTTCCTTCTTTATGGCATTATGGTAAGAGCACTGGACTGGGAGTTGAGAAGATGTGGGTTCCAACTCTGATCCTCTTTCATACTAGCTATGTCTGCTGCTGCTGCTGTTAAGTTGCTTCAGTCGTGTCCGACTCTGTGCGACCCCATGGACAGCAGCCCACCAGGCTCCTCTGATCATGGGGTTCTCCAGGCAAGAATACTGGAGTGGGTTGCTATTTCCTTCTCCAACTGTGTCTACACTTAAGTTAATAAATCTCTCTAAGCCTAGTTTCATTGGTGACTGGTACATACTAAGCAATCAATAACTTTCTTTAAAGAAATCAATCCAAGCTTCCACGATAAATTTAATTTCATTCGAGTACATATTTTTGTTAATACAGAGACTCTTTGATCTGTGAAATTTTCAGGGCATCTGACAGATGCTGGGGGTGGAGGGGATAAATCTTTGCGGTTAAAATTCATTCCTCTTTTGATTTAATGGCACAGACCTCCCTGGAAGCAAGAGATCAGGACAGAAGACCACCCCTCCTAGAGGTCCCTGATTCCCTAAATAAATGTGGTCAGGTTGAAGAATATTAATAGAAGCAAAAGTACAACAAGAATTTGCCATAGCCTGTCCCTCCCAAAGGGCTAAAAATAAACAAACAAAAACAGACTACTTCAGGCGGCCACTGGCTGTGCTACATCCTCCCGGGGCACTGCACCCATGGCTCAGGGGCTAGTCCCAGAAGTCCCCAAACAGACCATTTACTTCCTTATTTCCAGAGACCCATTCTAAAGTCATTCACAAGCAGTTGCATTTGCTGGGGATCTTCAGCAGCAACAATGAACCCACCCAGAACAGCCAGAGAACTGTAAGCTCTCATCCGGGCCCACCACTTCCAGTGGGCGGGCGGACAGCAGGAGCAGGCTGAGGTCTGCAACCCCTTCCCAGCTGCCCGCTGGACTTGGAGGCTGAAAGTGGGGATGGCAAATGGGAGAGCCATGATCTCCTGCTGCTGGTGATTCATAGGGCATCCAGGTGCGGGTCCACCTCTGACACCAGTGGGAGCATATTTCATACAGATCCAAGAGTCTCAGCTGGCATGTAAGAACCACATGAGGCTGGGAAGTTGAAGAGGTAGCTGGGGGGTGAAGGGGGTGTGTGGTGGTGGTGATGTGAGTTCTCACAGTCCAGACCATCCTGGTGCCAAACTCACTGTGTCTTCTTGCTTTTCTTGCCATCAGAGGCCTTTGTCCATTTCTCCATTAGCCTGCTTAGGACACCTGGGTTTCCCAGATGGCTCAAGTGGTAAAGAATCTGCGCGGGTTCAATCCCTGGGTCAGGAAGATCTCCTAGAGAAGGAAATGGCAACCTACTCCAGTATTGTTACCTGGAAAATCTCATGGACAGAGGAGCCTGGCAGGCTGTAGTCCATGAGGTCACAAAGAGGCGGACACAACTGAGCGCGCGTACAGAGCTTGCCTTCAACCTGCTCCAGCTGCATTCCCCGTTTTACTTTCACAGGCATCCAGAATCTCTAAGTCTTTGGGGCTTCCCCAGTGGCTCAGCAGTAAATAATCCATCTATAATGCAGGAGATGCAGGAGATGGGGGATCGATCCCTGGGTGGAGAAGATCCCCTGGAGGAGGGTATGGCAACCCATTCCAGTGTTCTTGCTAGGAGAATCCCATGAACAGCAGAGCCTGGCAGGCTGTGGTTCATGGGGTGGCAAAGAGTGAGACATGACTGAAGTGACTAAGCACTTTTGTACCTTCTCCACGGACATACCAAAAGAATCCCATACCTTCTAGAAGGATGTAGCCGCTTTCACCCCCCACAGAAAATCAACTCAGGCCAGGTCGCCTGGCATCTTATTGCCTATGAAGTTGTGTGAGGCTTGGGCCCCCTGCCTTAAGTATGAGACTCTTACTAGACTACAGGAAAACTGAGTAGCAGCTATTTGGCTTTTTCCCCTGAGACAGTCTCCAGTGGGATTTGATCTGTTTCCTCCTCTCCTTTCTCCTTGCCACAAAATGCTTTGCTCAGGATACTTGGCACCAGAAACTCATCATGTGCCAACCAGAAACTTATGTGTCTCTTTTCCTCAAGGATCAGGATGCTTTTACATCATCTGAGGCAGAGTGGCCTTTGTCTCCACATTGTCTGAGGGGTTTCCTCCCTTTAACACTTGGAAGTGTTAAATCACTGTTGTACCGTTTCCTCTCCTGCTCCATCCTTCTCCCAGGGAAGAAAACAGCACGTTCTCTCCTCATGTGATTTCTAGTCATGGACAAAATCCTGAAGTCAACACGGGTTTACTAGAGCCTATGTCTGTGCTGCCTGGTGTCTTTTTTCCCCTATCTGCATGGCTGGACATCACCACAGCAGGAGTCTGGAGCTGCATCTCAGTTCCCAGCATGGGTGCCACACATGCCCGGAAGCATGAGACGCAACACTAACCTTTTAGGGGATTTTCCAGAGCAAATGAGACCGTCTATGGCATGCTATTTACATCTCTTCTTCTTCACTCCTCCTTTTTAAAGCAGCTATTTGGAATGGACAGAAGAGAACAGAAGTCAGAGAACGGTCTATGCATCCTTTCCTGAGCTATGATTAAGGTGGAAGCTCATTTGTCATCCCGACCATTGGTGCAATCAAGCATATGATAGAGCGAGATTTTGGACCATTTTTATCAGTTTTGGAACTGCAGCTCTTCCGTGGCCAAATTTCCCTTCATGTCTCAGATTTCCAAGCGTAGAATAACATTTCCCGCACAGACAGGCCGGGCCTCTGCTCTTCTGCCTCGGCTGACCACTTTTCACTGCAGCTGCAGGCAAGGGGGAGGAGTGGATGCCTTCCAGCTTGCTGGGGTTTGGAACGGCACCTCTCATCCCCAGAGAAGGGATTCTCTGTGGGGGCTGAGTTGGCAGAGCTCAAGCTTGCCTTGCGGTCGG
This sequence comes from Bubalus bubalis, assembly GCF_019923935.1. Classification (NCBI taxonomy): domain Eukaryota; kingdom Metazoa; phylum Chordata; class Mammalia; order Artiodactyla; family Bovidae; genus Bubalus; species Bubalus bubalis. The sequence continues at coordinate 36,237,196 of NC_059160.1, forward strand.
CACGTAGGCCATCAGAAATCATTGGGGTGTCAACCTGCCAAGCTGAGGCCATCCTGGGGCAGAAGGATTTATTGCTAACAGAAGAAAGAAAAGAAGGCATCTCTCTAACACTGCTTTCCAGGCCACTGTCATATCAAGGGACTCCACTGTTGCCCCTGTCAGTTCAGTATCTAATTCATCATGCCTATGTTTCTCCCCAGCAGTTCAGGCCTGCCTGCCATCAGGAACAGGTGCCAAATCAGAGTGTGGAATTTTCCCAGCAGGCCCCAGGGTATGTTGCTGCCAAGGCAACTGTGGTAGGCTTGAGGAATAGCAAGTGAACCACAAATCCAGAAAAGGAAGAGGAGGCTGCCTTTTTGGCGTGGGCTGACTCAGGTACAGGCCGTCCCTTGAGGAAAGATGTGGGCTGTGAAGACCCCCCCCCCAGTGCCAAGGCCAGACAAGGCCAGGACGGGCCAGGCTGCACCCCACAGAGCAGCTTCCCAGAACTGTGCTAATCGGACAAGGTGAGGACAACAGAGAGTGGCCGCCCATGAAGGTCACAGCAGGCTCTGCCCAGGAAGAGTAGCAGAAAGCAGTGGGTTGCTGGGAAGTCCTGAGACCTGTGTTCAGTGAGCAAAAGCAGCACTGAGCATCTGGAGTAAGGTCTGGAGCTAAACGGATGCCAGGGAAGAAGCAGAGCTGTGTGCCACATAGGGGCAGGCCTGGCCTCCAGACAGGGTTGGGCATGTTCAGAGTGGCACGGCCATAGACGTAGGCTTGGCTTTCAGAAGAGAGGAACAAGGGCAGTGATATCCAAGGAGGGGAGGTCAAAAGTCCAAGCCAAGTGGGTAGAAACAGAGTAGCAAGCTCTTTGGGGCCAATCAGGTGCAAATATGGATTGGCATTCTCTGATAGAGCCTGGTTCTCCTCATCCTCATGATGGTAACTCCACCCGTGACCAACGTGGTATGCAGCCTACCTAGACAGACAGGAGACTTGTACCCAATACTGCTTACCTGCCTTCACTTGTTCTGGCTCTGCAACCTTGGCTGCAATTCTGAGACCACATCCAAGGTGAGTGGGAGTGACTGATGCGGTGTGAAGCCTGCTGTGGAAACAGGAGGAGAGACTGAAGGTGCAACGGTCATGGCCATGGTTTTCCTTCCTGAGTTTTTGCTTCATTAACTTCATGAAAGGAAACAATGACAGATTTTATTTTCTTGGGCTCCAAAATCACTGCAGAAGATGACTGCACCCATGAAATTAAAAAACATTTGCTCCTTGGAAGAAAAACTATGACAGCGTATTAAATAGCAGAGACATACCTTTGCCGACAAAGTCCACTTGCTCCTTGGAAGAAAAGTTATGACCAACCTAGACAGCATATTAAAAAGCAGAGACATTACTTTGCTGGCAAAGGTCCATATAGTCAAAGCTATGGCTTTTCCAGTAGTCATGTATTGATGTGAGAGTTGGACCATAAAGAAGGCTGAGCACCGAAGAACTGATGCTTTCAATCTGTGCTGCTGGAGAAGACTCTTGAGAATCACTTGGACAGCAAGGAGATCAAACTAGTTAATCTTAAAGGAAACCAACCCTGAATATTCATTGGAAGGACTGATGCTGAAGTTGAAGCTCCAATACTTTGGCCACCTGATGCTTTCCTGGAGTTGGTGAAGGACTGGGAAACCTGGCATGCTGCAGTCCATGGGGTTGCAAAGAGTCAAACACGACTGAGCAACTGAACTGAACTGAACTGCGAAGAGTTGACTTCATTGGAAAAGACCCTGATGCTGGGAAAGATTGAGGGCACGAAGAGAAGGGGGTAAGAGAGGATGCAATAGATGGATGGCATCATAGACTCAATGGACATGAGTTTGAGCAAACACTCCAGGAGACAGTGGAGTCTGGTGTGCTGCAGTTCATGGGGTCGCAAAGAGTTGGACACGACTGAGCAATTGAACAACAACAACTTTATGAAGACAAACAAACGTTTTGTTGAGAATGACTGAGCCCACAATTTGAAATGAGAACCATAGTTTTACATTATGCTTTACATTAATTTAAACAAAATTGTACATAGCAAATTAAGGATGTAGAATGAGATTTGACATGAAACTCCAGGCATTCATCACTAAACAAATAAACAATATCAGTGTATTTGATTATTTTGTTCTCATCGAGTTTTGATTGATCTGGTTCATTGTACACATTTATTGGATAGGAATTAAGATTTTTCTGGTTTGAAGTCTGAATTGAAATTCCCACTGAACTGAAACATTGATTCCCTGACACTCCCTATATTCCAACATTGAACATCACTGGCAGAAAAACTTGACATTCTCTTTTCTAAACACTATTGAGTGGGCATAGGATTGTTCTACCCAATGACCTCTTAGGGAGGTGGAACAAAGCTCTTTCCTCCTACTTTTTAAATAAGCAGAGCTATGAGTGTCTAATATTTATATAGGGTTTAAAATCTTAGAGTTTGTGCTGTCAGTCTGATAAGGAGAAAAGTAGACAAACATTGAGTAACCAGGTATCAAGCACTATGCTGGAGCTTTTTCCTATAGATTGTGTCATTAAATCTTTAGAACAACACAGAAAGGAGTCTTTGCTTCCATTGTTATATATAAGTATAGGGCAGTTCAGATAGATTGAGCGCTACAGACTAATAATTGGTAGACCTGACATTTGAATCTGATTGTAAACCCCATGGTGCTCCTGGATTCTATTCTTTTGATGGTGATTATTTTGAACTACTTGCTTCTTCAGACACTTTATGCTATAGCTTTATAGCTTGACACATTAGCTGCATTCACAATTAGATAAATAAACTGACTAGTCAATTTGGAAAAGAGCTTGATGTTCTGTCTTCCCAGTACTGTAGTTATTATTTTTTAATATTGTATCTATAACTTAAATGGTGCAGATATTTCAACAATATTTTGATTCAGAGGCAGATTATTCTATAAAGTTTATGATATGTGATAAAAGGCAAAAAAAGTACAGCCTGAGCTGACCTTATTGATTCTTCCATTTTCACTTGTATGTTTTTAAAGTTTTCAGAAAATCCACGGGCATCATAATTCTTGACTAGAAACTGGGCTCATTTTCCTCTCTCATTTCTTTTTTGTGTTCACCTGCTCATTCTCTCTCAGCTCTCCTGCAGATTTCCTGATTCTGGGATTTCAGCTCTATAAGAAACTACATTTTAAAGCATGAATCGTTCTGATATGACTGTGGAAAGATGTCTGAGGTATATGAAAGTATGGGGACAAAGAAATTGTTGGCCTGTGTCAAAACTGATTGTAAAGAGATGCTCAAAGCCCAGACCTGCCCACAGGAAACCTGGCTGCTGCAGCAGAGAAAAAACAGAGAGGCAGCATTTGAGTCTGAAAACAGAGAAAATCAGAGGCTGTCAGGACAGAAACTTTAGAGAGTATAAACTCTTGAATAACAACAAAGAACTACTTGGGATACAGGTGCTGTTTTTATCACTTAATTCTACTGAAAGTATGGATTTGAGATGAAAGAGAAAGAGCTAAGAGATCAATGATTGCCTGTCCAGAGAGTGTTGATAACCTGGATTTAGATTTGGGGCCCACTGGCTTAAGATACTGGAATACTGGGTTCTTGGCCACAAGTGGTTCACTTTTCACAGGCACAGAAATAATGTGTCTGCCTAGAGGCTAGACTGACAGACCCCAAAGGCTTTTAACTCAATATAGTGGATGAAGGAGAAAAGCAATCAGATAAACCTGGGAAAACAGTTACCATGGAGAGGGGCAGGTAGAAACATGGAAAGAAGAAATTGAGAAGGAAAAGGCATGGTGAGTCATACCTGTGATGGAGAGCAGCCTTCAATATCAGTGCATCAAGAGTGGGGCATTCACAAGGGGAGCTGCAGGTGACGATGAAGGGATCTGGTCCTCTGTCACAAAGTTCTGAGAAAACTTCAAGGGCACAGCTTAGGTGGGAAATAAGGCAAGATGGCAGGAGGCAGAGAGGCAGAAATAGTTTGAGACTTTGATCCCAGAATGGGTTGCAGTGACTGGGTGCAGGAAGTAGGCTGAATCCATGCTTTAGATAAACATGTTTATTAAGGTGTACCTTACCCTTAAATTTTAAGAGATATAATACCTTGCTTAGGGAGCTCAACCTAGTGCTCTGTGACAATATAGAAGGGTGAGATGTGGTGGGAGGTGGGAGGGATGTTCAAGAGGGAGGGGATATATGTATACCTATGGCTGATTCATGTTGATGTATGGCAGAAACCAACACAACATTGTAAAGCAATTATTCTTCAATTAAAAATTTTAAAAATACCTTGTTTAAAAAGATCAAGAAGAAGAAGGCTGGATCTTTTCCAAGTTGCCAAGGGTTATTCAGACTAATATGTACTTAGGAGGTGACAAGTGGAGGTTGGGCTTGTTTAGAGGCCTATGGCTAGGCCAAAAGTACATCTTTGGGCTTAATTTCATACATATTAATAAAACTGGATAGAATTTCTTACTGACATATTTATTTATTCAACAAATATGAATTGGGTGCCTATTTTGTTGGGGTGCTGAGGATAGAGCACTGAATGAAAGAGATGAGAGCCATTCAATGATAGAGCCTAACTAAAAAATGAGAGGGAACGAGACAAAATATAAACAGGATAGAAATTCAATTAATGAGTAGTGTACATAGTGATTTGTCCCATGAGAAAAAAAGTGATAAGATTGAGAGACTGCCAGTAGAGATGTAGAGAGATGGGTAGTCAACATGAAAAGGGAGATGGTCAGGGTAGCATGTCTGAGGATATACTATTTGAATAAAATCCTAGATTATGAGTTGGATTCACAATGTGAGGGAATGGAGACTGAATAATCTAAGCCGAGGGAACCACATTCACAGTTGCCCTGAGGAAGAACCCCACCTGGAAAGTTTCAAACAGAAAATAAGCCAGAGTAGCTGGAGGATTGTAAATGAGGGGAAAGTAGGAAGAAATGAGGTTGGAAAAGTAGACAGGGCCTCATCATACAGATATTTGAGAGTAATGGTGAGGAATTTGGATTTTTTCTAAGTATAATAGGAAGCCATTGGATCTCTACAAGACTATCAGTGGATTTCTCAGCAGAACTTTTGCAGGTCAGAAGACGGTTGGGTGACATACTCAAAATATTGAAAGAAAAAAAAATTGTAAACCAAAAATACTATACTTGGTTGGATGGCATCACTGACTCAATGGACATGAGTTTGAGTAAGCTCTGGGAGTTGGTGATGGACAGGGAAGCCTGGCGGGCTTCAGTCCATGGAGTCTCAAAGAGTCAGACACGACTAAGCAACTGAACTGAACTGAACTAATACTATACTTGGCAAAGTTGTCCTGCAGAAGTGAAGAAAACATATCAATTTTCCCAAACACAAAAAGTGAGGGAGTTCATCACCATTAGACCTGCCTTACAAAAAAAGTGCTAAGGGCATTTTTCAATCTGAAATTAAAGGATGATATTTAACATCATAAAAACATATGTGTTCACAACTCACCAGTGAAAGTAAATAGATTTTCAGAGATTTTCTAGTATTGTAATGGTGATACGCAAATCACTTCAATTTTAATTTAAAAGTTAAAAAGAGACATATTGAAATAAATATAACTATAATAATTTGTTAGTAGATACACAATGTAGAAATGATTTCAATTGTAACATCAGCAACCTAAAATGTGAGGGGAAAAAAAGTAGAAGTATAGGGTTTCAATATGCTATCAAAGTTAGGTTGTTTTCAGCTTAAAATAGGATGTTATAACTCTGAGATATTTTACATAAGTTTCACCATACCCCAAAAGGTAAAGCCTGTAGTAGATACACAAAGGATTAAGATAAGGACATTCAAACATGTTGCCACAAAAAGTCACCAAATCATAAAGGAAGAGAGCAAAAAAGAAGAAAGTAACAAAGGAACTACAAAACAGTCAGAAAACAATGAACAAAATGGCAACAGTAAGTCCTTACCTATAAATAATTACTTTAAATGTAAATCCGTTAAATTACCTGATCAGTTAAATTACCTGATCATATAGTGGCTGAATGAATAAGAAGGAAGCAGGAAACTCCAAGATACAATATGCTGCCTACTCTTTAGCCTTAAAGACACATATGGACTGAAATTTAAGGAATGAGAAAGATATTCCAAGCAAATGATAACCAAAGGAAAGCAGAGGTAGCTATACTTGTATCAGTCAAAATAGATTTGAAGCTAAAAATTGTCATGAGAGACAAAGGTCATTATATTATGATTTAGAGGTCAATTCATCAATAAGATACAACAATTGCAAATCTATATTGAGCACCTAAATATATAAAGCAAATACTAATAGAACTGAAAAGATAAATAAATGACAATGCAATAATAGTTGGTGATTTTACTACCCCATTCTCAACAATGGACAGCTCATCCCTACTGAGAATAAATAAGGAAGCAGTGGATTTGAATCACACTGAGACCAAAGGTACCTAACAGACATAAACAGAATATTCCACAAAATAGCAGTAGAACACACATTATTCTCAAGCACACATAGAACATTTTGTAGGATAGATCATATTTTGAGCCACAAAACAAGTCTCAAAAATTCAAGATGACTTGGATGGATCTATGGGAGACAGATTTTCACAGGTATAAAAATCTTTGTATCATATATTCAGTTCAGTTCAGTTCAGTCGCTCAGTCGTGTCCGACTCTTTGTGACCCCATGAACTGCAGCACACCAGGCCTCCCTGTCCATCACCATCTTCCAGAGTTCACTCAAACTCACATCCATCGAGTTGGTGATGCCATCCAGCTATCTCATCCTCTGTCGCCCCCTTTTCCTCCTGCCCCCAATCCTTCCCAGCATCAGTCTTTTCCAATGAGTCAACTCTTCGCATGAGGTGGCCAAAGTACCGGAATTTCAGCTTTACCATCATTCCTTCCAAAGAACACCCAGATAGCATCAACCACAAACAAAGCATAAAATATCAAGTGGACAGAATAACTTAGCTAGCTGACATTAGCAAACCTCTGTCATCAGTCAGTCCAGTGTTGGCACAATGTGCGTATGAATGGGGTACCATCATAGCATAATTGGAGGCTATTCATGGGCTCAGTAACATGGACTTCCAATCACTAAGGCTGATATAGCTATTCCTTCCACCAAATGTCCAGTCTGCTACCAACAGAAACCAATTATAAGGCCCTGATATGATCTCATCCCTCAAGGAATCAACCAGACACTTGACAAGCTGATTTTATTGGACCCTCTCCACCTGAAAAGAACAGTGGCATATATTCTGGGTGTGGTTTTATTTTTCCCAGGACTTCAGCCTGCACTGCTATCAAAAAGTTTATAGAGTGTTTGATCCATTGAATTGGGATCTTGTATACCAACACACTGAAACTCCAGTACTTTGGCCACCTCATGCAAAGAGCTGACTCATTGGAAAAGACTCTGATGCTGGGAGGGATTGAGGGCAGGAGGAGAAGGGGACGACAGAGGATGAGATGGCTGGATGGCATCACTGACTCGATGGACGTGAGTCTGAGTGAACTCCGGGAGTTGGTGATGGACAGGGAGGCCTAGCGTGCTGCGATTCATGGGTTGCAAAGAGTCGGATACGACTGAGCGACTGAACTGAACTGAACTGATAACAACACACTGGATCTACAAACTCACTGTACAGCAGTGGGTCTCAAAGTGTGGTTCCTGGACCAATAGCATCATCATCTACCGGAAAGATATTAGAAATGCAAATTTCTGGATCCCACCAAAGAATTTTCATGACTGTGGTAGGGCCCAGAAGTCTGTGTTTTAACAAGCCCTTCAAATGATTCTAATGCACACTAATGTTTGAGAACTACATTTTTTATAGCAAAGAATATGTGACATTGGACATTTGACTATAATAGCTACTGATTGTATCACATACTGTACCACCAAGAAGAAATGGCCTTTTGAATATGCTTGCTTGCAGAAACCACAGTGTACATATGTCATCCTCTGGGGTAGAGGATATACCCTCAGTCTTTCCCAATCAGAATTCCATGAGAGATTTAAGCCACACCCCAAATTATTGGAGGGACTATTTTCTCAATTTTCACAAGGCTGATCCACAGCTAATAAATACTATTCTAGAGTCTAAGGAGGAAAGTTAATTCATTGTATATAATGGATGTGTTACAGCATTAAGGCTTGATTATCATGGAGAATCCTTGTTAAGAATAGCTGCCATAAATCAATGACCACTATATTGTGCTGTGGCTCCAACAGATAAAATAATTGGGTCTAGAAAATAGGAGGAGAAGGGGGAGTGGTCCTTCTTACCATCATCAGTGACCCATTTGGGAAATGTGTTCTCCCTGTCCCTACAGCTCTGTGTTCTGTGAGTCTAGAGGCCCTAGCTCCCAGAAGATGTGCTTCAATACAAAGAAAGAGTAACCTGTGAAAGGGAAAAAAATGGTATCTGGAAAAGAGTGGATTCAACTTAGGAGAGGGTGAAGATTTAGAATAGTAACTATACAACCTACATTGAAAACAACCTGTAAAGTTTGAAACAGCAGGATTGGGTGCTTAGGAGACAGGTATCCAAACTCAATAATGTAGATACTATAGATGGTAATGTGATGGAGCACCCAAAAAGAATTGAGAATATGCAGATGCAAATTACGAAAGTAAAAATTTTTTAAATTTCAGCTAATAGTAGGAACAACAACAACAATATATATATATATATATATATATATATATATATATATATATATATATATCGAACAACTCAGGTAGAAATAAGTACCTGAGAAATAAGTATGAAGGGGAAAGAGAGTTGCTGATAGAATGTCCTCCCTAGCTGAGTTATCTAGGGAAGACCCAAATAAAGACATGAATAAAATGAAGGAGTAAGTCACGGAGTTAAGTCAGGAGGAGAAGCACTGAAGCTAACAACAAATACAAGTGAACAGAAAGGGCATTAGTATATAGATCAGTGGAAAGGAGGAGGAGTGGATGTTGAGTATTTGGGGAGTAAAGAGATGTGTGAAAAAAAGTCAATCAGGAGAGTGACAAATCTACTGGTATAAAAGTGATGTGGTGCCAGGCAGTGTTGTGTGCCCATCTGAGGTCTGTGGTCATGGATTTAAGCAAGACTACTGGCAGATGACACCACCCTTATGGCAGAAAGTGAAGAGGAACTAAAAAGCCTCTTGATGAAAGTGAAAGTGGAGAGTGAAAAAGTTGGCTTAAAGCTCAACATTCAGAAAACGAAGATCGTGGCATCCGGTCCCATCACTTCATGGGAAATAGACGGGGAAACAGTGGAAACAGTGTCAGACTTTATTTTGGGGGGCTCCAAAATCACTGCAGATGGTGACTGCAGCCGTGAAATTAAAAGACGCTTACTCCTTGGAAGGAAAGTTATGACCAACCTAGATAGCATATTCAAAAGCAGAGACATTACTTTGCCAACAAAGGTCCATCTAGTCATGGCTATTGTTTTTCCTGTGGTCATGTATGGATGTGAGAGTTGGACTGTGAAGAAGGCTGAGCACCGAAGAATTGATGCTTTTGAACTGTGGTGTTGGAGAAGACTCTTGAGAGTCCCTTGGACTGCAAGGAGATCCAACCAGTCCATTCTGAAGGAGATCAACTTGGGATTTCTTTGGAGGAAATGATGCTGAAGCTGAAACTCCAATACTTTGGCCACCTCATGCGAAAAGTTGACTCATTGGAAAAGACTCTGGTGCTGGGAGGGATTAGGGGCAGAAGGAGAAGGGGACGACAGAGGATGAGATGGCTGGATGGCATCACTGACTTGATGGACGTGAGTGTGAGTGAACTCCAGGAGTTGGTGATGGACAGGGAGGCCTGGCGTGCTGTGATTCATGGGGTCACAAAGAGTCAGACATGACTGAGTGACTGAACTGAACTGAACTGGCAACCCATTCCAGTATTCCTGCCTGGAAAATCCCACGGATGGAGGAGGCTGGTAGGCTACAGTCCATGGGGTCACAAAGAGCTGGACACGACTGAACGACTTCACTTCACTCAGTTCAGCATGATCCTGTGATTTTTTCCGAGCAATGTTAAGATTTAAGGGTGTAGGCACAATACAGGATGTAATCAGAATCAGTTTAATTAGGTGCGCATGATACACAAAAAAGAGGAAGATATTTGAGATGTTTGTTCAGTTATTTTAATGATGGAATTGAAGCTCACCAAGGAGTGAAATAGCGCTTTCCTGGCAGCTCAGTGGTAAAGAACCCACCTGCCAAAGCAGGAGATGCAGTTTCAATCCCTGGGTTGGGAAGAACCCCTGGAGAAGGAAATGACAACCTACTCCAGTATTCTTGCCTGGGAAATCCCATGGACAGAGGAACCTGGTGGGCTACAGTCCATGAGGTTGCAAAGAATTAGACATGATTTGATGACTAAAAAACAACAATAACAAAGGAGGGATGTGGGGACATGAAGGGGGGATGATGGATAGTGACACTTTTCCAAGTTCAATAGACTTAAAAAAAAAAGGTAGGAGGGGATGCAGTTTAGCTGCCTGTCAAGAAGTGTACATCTCCATAAAAGTGTAGAAACATAAATTTGAGGGTGAGAACATTAGACAGGAATATGGGTGGTTTCAGGAAGGAGAACACACATGGGGCCAGCTGGCAGAGGGGATAATTTCCTGACCCAGATTTCAACATGGCTTAGAAGCCTACTCTAACCAAGAGGGCACCTGCAGGGAGTCTCGCTTGGCTAAAAGTAGAGCATCTGACAAATTCCTGTTTTACTCTACTGACAGAGTCATCAATCAGTAAGAGGAGGGAGAGACAGGAAAAGCTCCTACTTTAACAAGGAAGAATATCTTGGCAAAAGTGCAATTGATGGGAATTTAGAGAGAAAGTGGTCTGATTTCCTTAACTGCTCCAAATGAGCTCAGTTCTCCTGGTTCATGAGATCACTGAATTAAATATTGGTGACTTTCTGTGGAATTGTGAAAAAATAAAATAATGTTGGCAATAGGTAAAAGGTTCTGCCTACTTTCTCTGCAAAATAGTTGAAGGATTATTGGAGAAAAGGATAAGTAGATGCAAAAATAAGTAGTTTCTGACCTTACCCAAAGGATGAAGATTAATCAGAAGATATTTTTGATGACACCTGACAGACAGCAGGGGTGAAGAGTTAATATAAAGAAGCTTCCAGGTGGCACTAGTGGTAAAGAACCTGCCTGCCGATGCAGGAGACACAAGAGACGTGGGTTCGATCCCTGGGTCTGGGAGATCCTCTGGAGTAGGAAATGGCAACCCACTCCAGTATTCTTGCCTGGAAAATTCCATGGACAGAAAAGCCTGGCGGGCTATAGTCCATGGGGTCGCACAGGGTCGGACATGACTTAAGCGATGCAAGCAAGCAAAAGCCCAACCGTAAATGGCCCCCAAATGTTGTTATAGTGAGCTAAATCTACTAAGGCCAATAAACTGGTTGAAAAAAGCTGTCTTTTAATTCTGTACTTATATGGACTAGCTTCACTACAGTGGTGGTGGTGTGGTTTAGTCACTAAGTCGTGTCCAACTCTTGTGACCCTGTGGACTGTATAGCCCACCAGGCTCCTCAGTCTACGGAATTCTCCAGGCAAGAATACTGGAGTGGGTTGCCATTCTCTTCTCCGGGGGATCTTCCCCATCCAGGGATCGAACCTCAGTCTACTGCATTGCAAGCAGATTCTTTACCACTGAGCCACCAGGGAAGCCCCAGCTTCAAGCTATTTCTAATCCTAGAGCAAGCAACTTTGTAGTGGAATTCTTACTGTTGTGGTAACTGAAATTGAATAAAGTAATTGACTTTCCTGAAGTCTCTTAGAAATATGATAGAGCCAAGATTCAAATCAGGTCAGTCTCTCTACAAAGATTCTCCCTTGATGTCACTTGCATCTGAAAAACAACTCCACATAAAGTGTATACTAGTGAGCTTTGTAATGATGAAGACAGTGCTTTTAGTTGACAGGGGCCCATTTAGAGTGATTCCTGGTGGCTAAGCTGTAAAGAATCCACCTGCAATGCAGGAATCTTGGGTTTGATTCCTGAGTTGAGAAGATCCTTGGGAGGAGGAAATAGCAACCCACTCCAGTATTCTTGCCTGGGAAATCCCATGGACAGAGGAGCCTGGTGGGCTACAGTCCATGGGGTTGCAAAGACTGGGATACGACTCAACGATTAAACAGCAACAGCCCACTTAGAACCAACAGCGTGGTTCAGTGCTCACAAAAACTAAAATGGTTTTAGTTCACACCAACAGAGTGTGAGAATCTAGAATAGTAGATTGTCAAATCAAATGTGTCTCAGCTATAACTATACTGTTGTGTCCAACTGTGAGTACCATCCTTGAAAAAGAGATATAGACAAATGAGATTATATTTGTAAAGGAATGATCAATTTAATGGAAACTCAAAACCATGTTGAAGGCTCAGTGAAGAAACTCAGCCCTTGGAAAAGAGAATACCTAGAGGTGATACGATGTTTCCTGAAACACTTGGTGTGCTCCTTTGTGGAAGAGAAAACAGGCTTATTCTATATGACAGCCAAGTGATAGAACAAGAGCTAATTGATACTAAGACTCAGAGATTCAAATAGAATAGGGGAGGGCTTCCCTGTTGGTCCAGTGGTTAAGAATCCACCTTGCAATGCAGGGAACATGGGTTCATCCCTGATCTGGAAAGATCCCACATGCCACGGAGCAACTAAGCTCAGGCAACCACAACTACTGAGCCTGCACTTTAGAGCCCATGCTCTGCAACAAGAGAAGCCACTGCGATGAGAAGACTCTGCACCACAACTAGAGAGTGGCCCCCCACCTCGCTTACTGCAACTAGAGAAAGCCCACATGCAGCAATGAAGACCCAGTGCAGCCAAAAATAATTTAAAATAAATAAAAATATACTTAAAAATAGGGACTATCTGAAAAATATATTAAGTTTCTCATCCTGGTACATTTGTCAACTACTAAGCACAGATATTATGGAAGTACTTCAAGCTTCAAGTGGGTGATTGTGTTACATGATTTCTATATTCCTCTCAAACTGTAAGGTTCTATGATTCCATGAATTCGCTCTTTTTTTTTAAGTCAATTTTCTTTATACATACAACTATATGGTACTATAATACATAAATGCTATTATGTCATACCTGCTGTTTTTTATAAAAGTAAAGTCCAACGTGCTTCTTTTACTTTTTCAAACTTAGATTTTCCCCTCTTATTCTCCCTATTCCACTCAGTTCAGCAGCTTTGCACCCCTGAGGGTTCAAACCTCAGCTCTGCCATGTACTGTGTATCCTTGGACAAGTTACTCAATTTCTCTGTAGTAATACCTGGCTCATAGCTTTATTATGAGGATTGATAAGTCAATACATGTGGAGCAGTAGAACCATGCCTAGCATTTAGGAAGTACCAGATAAACCAGAGCCATTGTTACTCCTCATGTCATTCCATCCATGTCAACCAGCAGAGCACTAATTGACTAATTGGCTACATAATATTCTATAATTTACTCAGTTCCTCTTCTTTTGGTGAGTATTCTCTTTTTTTCCAGTTTTCCCTCTACAAATAGCATTGCAATATGTATGTATGTGTACTTAAGTCTTTTGTATTGCTGCTTTTATTTCTATGAGTTTAAAATAGGAACAGATTGCTGGATTGAAGGATATGCGTATTTTTAATTGCAAGAGATGATGCCATTTTTCTCTCATGAATAAAACTTTAAGCCTTCGTATTTCTTCCAATAATGTATGAGTGCATTTTCCCCTACATTCCCAATGACAATAGGTAGTAGAGTTCTTTTTTACTTTTGCCAAATTAATAGATATTAGTAAAGTGATATTTCATCATTTTCTTTAATTTGAACTCCCATCATCTTAAGGAATTCAAGCACCCTTTCATGTTGGTTAGCCATCTACTCATTTTTCTACTGAGTTTCTTGTATCTTTCTTGTCAATTTCTAAGAGCTATTTGTATAGCAAAGATATTAACTCCTATGTGATTTCCCTTAAAACAACCTTGGTTCTAACCATGGGCACAACCCTATTTGGCTCACTTCTGCACTGTCCTTTCTACCTGAATCTTCCTTCTCTCCTTCTCTCTTGAGTACCTGGGTTGGAGATTGGTCTGTGAGGAACTGAAGCATCCCAGAAACACATAGTGGGGCTCCACGGCAAAGGACACATTACCCCAGAGCTCATGAGAGAGAAGAAACAAGGATTAAATGATGGGACAAGCAGGATGAGAGATTAATCTGAAGAAGCTGAAGACACAGGATCAAAGTCAAGAATCTCAGAGCCATGAGTGTGGAGACAGAGAGATGAGACCAAAGTGTGGGAAGGTCAGGGTGAGGGGGCAGTGGGGTGGGGTGAGCCATTTGCTTAAAACACCCATTAAAGTTTGAACTGTTTTTATGGACCAGCAGGAGTATAATGTGGTGGTGGGTGGACCCAGCTTCAAATGCTCAGGCAGGCACAGACAATTTGCTTGTTCAGAAATCTTTATTGTAGCCTCGGTGCCTAAATATCAGAGTCCCTGATACTTTAATTTGATCTTCAAGGTCTTCTAAAGTCTGATCTGACCTTTCCTTTCTCACTTTGCACCCTCTGTTCCTTTATTGCTCCTCAAATTCCTTTCATCTGCTGGTTTTTGCCTGGAATGTCTGGCCTCTCCTGTTCAAATTCTATTCATTTTTAAAGGCTCTGTTTCTCTGAATGCTATCCTGACCACTCTGGCCTGATGTGAACTCTCTCCATGCTGAACTCTTGCAGTAATTATTATCTGCCCACGCATTTGGCAATTGATCATTGTCTCCTTGAGATCCCTTTGGAAACAAATTCCCCACCAAGCCAGCTTAAGCAATAAGGAAATTTATTATCTCATGTAGCAGGAAGCCTTGAGTTAGGAGAGGCTCCAAGGTTGATTCAGGGACTCAAATGCATCATTGGAGATGCAAATTTTCTCCACAGTGTCATCCAATGTCTGGTTTCTTCTTTGTGGTCACAAGAGGGCTGTCAAATGTGACTAGGGCTATGCTCTATTTTGTTCACTTCTAGTGACAGAGAGTAGGAACCCTCTCCTCAAGAGGTAACTATTTCCCTCCAGTCAGCTTGAGCCAGCCTTAGTCACATGTCCACTGCTGGACCAATAACAGTAGCACAGGGAATACCAAGTGTTAATTGTCTTTACTAATCAGAATCTAAGGGCTTCCTGGGTGGCTCAGCTGTAAGGAATCCACCTGCAATGGAGGATGCAGGTTCGATCCCTAAGTCAGGAAGATCCCCTGGAGAAGGAAATGGCAACCCACTCCAGTATTCTTGCCTGGAAAATCCCGTAGACAGAGGAGCCTGGAGGGCTACAGTCCATGGGGTCACAAAGAATCAGACACAAGTTAGCAACTAAGCAACAACAACAACAATTAGGATCTAAACCTGCTCTGGGAGAGAGTCATCTTCCCCTCTGGCACCAGGAGGGGTGAATACCTGAATACAGTTGAGCTGCCGATAGTAATCCAGAAGTGGGGAGATGAATTCTACATAGTCATAGGCTGTCCTGTGACCATGTTCAAGATCTTAAATTGACTATTTATCCCTTTTATTGTCACTTTTTCATAGTTTTGATGTCTTCTCTCCCCAAGTAGATGGCAAACACTTTGAGAGAAAGCATCTATCTTCCATCCTGTAACCCTCAAATGACATTTTTGTAGATGTCAGTAAGTATTGCTCAGATTTGACTTCTCTTTGAGTCACCTATGTTCTCTAACCCATGAGCACAGAAGCTTCTAAGGTTCAAATGATAAATGTAAAAATAAAAAGCTTTGGCAATTCCAGACTCAGAAAGCTGGAGATCTGTTTGGGCTCCTTCTCCACCTCTGCCTCAGGACTACATGTGTATTAGCATCAAACTCTGATCAAAAAAGTAGACCAAGGAAAGAGAAAATTCTGTAATGCAATAGATCTTTTTATCTTTGATACTTGCCTCTGAGTACAATCCACTGCTGAGAATTATGGAATTTCTCTAAGTGACAAAGCATTCATTTTATTGTATTCCTTCTTTTAATATAATTTAATTTATTTATCTATTTTTGACTGTGCTGGGTCTTTGTTGCTGCTTGGCTCTTCTCTAGCTGCGGAGAGCAGGGGCTGCTCTCTAGTTGGGGTGCCAAGGCTTCCCATCGCAGTTGTTTCTCTCGTTGTGGGGCATGTGCTGTAGGGTGAGTGGGCTTCAGTAGTTACGGTGCGTGGGCTCCCAGGCTCTAGAGCACAGGCTCAGTAGTTGTGGCGCATGGGCTTACTTGCTCTGAGGCAAGTGGGATCCTCCTGGATCAGGGATGGAACCCATGTCTCCTGCATTGGCAAGTGGATTCTTTACCACTGAACCATCAGGGAAGCCCCTATTGTATTTGTTTTTTGGAAGACAGTAATCACAAGATTGATACTTAAGATATTTCATTCATTCATTTAACTTATTTTTTGAATATATATTACCAAGCTTTGTGTTAGGCCCAGGAAATAGAAAGTTGGATAAGAAATCATTGCTAAAAAAAAAAAAAAAGAAAGAAATCATTGCTGCCTTTGACCCGCTCATTCATAGATATGCTATCACTTCTTCAAATGTGGTATTCCGTGCAGCCACTGGGTTTAGACTTCACACCATCACCTGGAGTGTCTACTCTAGAAGTCAGTGTCTCATTGTGGACATTTTACTAATTTTGGTGGTAAGAAGAAGTACAGTTTCAGCCTCTGTTCAATGTTTAGCCTAAGGTGATTCACTTAGCTCGGCATCTGTATCACTAAAATAGGAATAAATACTACTAGCCTACTTCTGGTACAAGCTATAAAACCCATTACCCACGTGTGAGGCATAAATCTGACAGCCTGAGCTGGAGAATATCATTAGCTAAAGTATAGTGAGATGGGGTGAGGTGGTTGTTACGAGATTTCTGAATGAGTCAGGCCTCTGGTGCTAAACATATTAATGAGTCATTTTCCTTGCCTAGCAGACACTGTGGGAGAAAGTGAAAGAAGAAGCCACTCAGTGTCTGTTCTTTAAAAAAAGTGTGATCTGATCCTCTCTCCACCAAAGGAGTTTTCGACATATTTTCACATTTTAGACCTAATACTTGTCATCAAAACATTCTTCTGTTCCCTCTCAGTTTGGAAACAGCAATTGAGGACTTGCCTCCAGGAATGGGGAAACTGGCTTTCATCTCCTCTCAAGGGTTTTGGATGATAAATCTTAGTGGCCAGACATATCATCCATTATTGCACCTTGTGCAGCACCTAAGATTCAAATCTCATCAGATTCCAGCCTTCACTGAAACCTTCTTCGTGACAAGGATGATGAAAACTTGTTGACCACACATTCACCTACCTTGTAGGACTTTATGGGCACTCATCTCCAGTGCATACCTGTTCCTACCTGTAGCTATATCCTGAGTCTCCTCATGAGAAATTTCCCAACCAAGATCTCAAATTAGTCCTTTCATTTCTTGATTGCAACCTCCTCATCTAGTCTCTCTTCCATTCACTCACAAGAAATAAAAGTCCTCTTTTACCCTTATGCTACCTTCAAGTACTTATTATTTTTTCTACAACACCAGCACCTTCCAACTCCTCCTGATACTTCATTCAGCTGGGCTCATAGTCAACTTTTATAACCTTGTCCCTACCATAGTAGACGCCTCTATCCATTTGGCATTTTGCCAAGTCCATCAAACTCTAGTCTGCACTCACTATGTACTATGGAGCTGCCCTTGTCCACCAGAGACTGTGGAATAAAGATTCAAAATCTTATGGGATTTGTCTTCAAGTTTACACTAGAAATTTCACCTGACCTGCAGAGCAGTTTAAAAATTCTGTCAGAAGACTTCAAACATTTCTCCCAGTCAGTATTTCCAAATGCCCCATCTTCTTTAATCTTCAGCCATGTTGTCCTTGACCTTCACAAATTAATTTGCCTTCTTAATTTATAGAAAATACTGATGCTGTTTCATAACTTTTCACTTTCTTCCTTCTTCTCTCTCTCTCCATCTGTGTGTATATCTGAATAAACATCTCTCTCTCTCTACCTCTCATTCTCTCTCTCCATCTATCTAAAACTCCTTACAGTATCCATCTTGGCTCAGGCCTTGTGGTAGCCTTGGAGATACATTGCCCAGATTCCCCTTGAAGGAATGACTTGCTGCCCAGCTGTGGGCAATGTGATCTGTAACAATTCTGTGTCAGCTTCTTCAGGGTCTACTTCAGCTGCCAGAGTTGCCTTGCCTGATCTCACATTCTTATAAGAGTGATTCACATCTATGATTGAGGAAGGCAAAAGCAAAGTCCAAGCTATTTCACCACCCCCGACCCTCCATTTCAGGATGCTACTGCTGCTGCTTCTAAGTCGCTTCCGTCGTGTCCGACTCTGTGCAACCCCATAGACGGCAGCCCACTCAGGCTCTGCCATCCCTGGGATTCTCCAGGCAAGAACGCTGGAGTGGGTTGCCATTTCCTTCTCCAATGCATGAAACTGAAAAGTCAAAGTGAAGTCGCTCAGTCGTGCCCGACTCTTAGCGACCCCATGGACTGCAGCCTACCAGGCTCCTCTGTCCATAGGATTTTTCAGGCAAGAGTACTGGAGTCAGGTGCCATTGCCTTCTCCACACTGTAGAATGACTGATGAGGAATCTTAGCTCTTGGGCTTTCCATCACATTCAAATTTCTCTACCTAATCTTGCTTCTTGCCATCCTTTATAGGTCTTCATCTCTAGTAAATACATTGGCTCCAAACTCTGTCTCAGTATCTCCTTCTGGAGAAACCCACCTAGGAGTGGTCCTATAAAATAGGCAGAAATTAGATTTTGACTCCTGGCTGACAGCGAGGAAACCATTGCTTGTGGAAGTTGAATCATAGAGAGCCCCTGGCACAAGGTGGTGATGATACAAGCGTATGTTCTAATCCCTCTTATGACTCCACTACAAGCTCTACCTTGGGATCACTAGATGGATATTTAAGGAGTTGATGACTGTGTGTTCCTTGCTACTAACTAGCTATCCCTGCAAGATGGCAGGGGTGGGGGGGTGTCCAGGTTCTTTGTCTAAGTCCTGTTAAACTTCACAATTTTTAATGCATTTAGTAGACTGGTGGTCAAGAAACTAGCAACAATTGGTTGGTTTGAAAGATGGATGAGTCTCTTAAAAAATAAATCAGTCTTGGCAAGACAAGCTTATAAAGTGTTGTCTAGAGGACTGGGTCAACATTATTGGAGAGAGGCAATTTTGAGTTCAGCCAAGTCACTGCTACAGAAATCATGTCATACCTATTTGTCCCTCCTCAATCTTATCTTCAGTCCTCCCCAAACCATTTATGATTATATCATGGCCATGGGGAAAGGCCATGGGATAAATAAATAATATTTACCTTATAATGGTGTAATATTATACTATATTTTTAGTTTAAGAATCTACGTGATGTCTAGAGAGATTAGAGTGGAAGACAACAACAGATACCAAGTTTATTCATTTTCTTTTAGAGAAATTAACTCATTAGAACAAAGCAGGTCTTTTTGTCTGCCGTGGGGTACTAGTCAAGGGGTAACACTAGAACTGAGACTTATTCAAGGCCTAAAGACCCAAGGAAACACTGTGCCCTTTGTATTCTTCAGATGTAACTCTTTCTGCTTTACCAGCCCACACTTTCAAGACTTGAGAGGTGTTCTGTGTGGACTACCCTATCTCACTATCATACTTTAACACCTGTTTCATAGGCCTTCATTGGCAACTCTACCCTGAAATCTCATCTCCTCTTTTAGAACTCCAAACATATTCAGTCTGTCTTTGGTTCAGGTTCTCCAAAGAAACAGAACCAATAGGATGTATATATAATACACACTCTGTAGATTATAAGAAACTGGCTCAGACAATTATGGAGGCTGGCAAGTTCAAAGACACGTAGTTAGCAAGCTGAAGACCCAGGAGAGTATTTGGTTTCATTCCAGTCTGGAAGCCAGTAGATTACAGACCCAGCAAGAACCCATGTTTCAGTTAGAGTCAGAAAAAAGTTGATGTTCCTGTTTGAAGGCCCATAGATAGGAAGAATTCTTTCTTGTTCAGGGGAAGGTCAATCTTTTTGTTCTATTCAGGCTTTCAATGAATTGAACAAGGCCTATCTACATCAGAAAGGGCAATCTACTTTATACAAACTAAAGTAAAGTAGATTTTTAATTGTTAAATGTTAATGACAACCAAAACATCCCCATGAATATATCCAAAATAATGTTTGACGAAATATATGATCATTCCATGGACTAGTGAAGTTGATACATTAAAATTTACCATCACTGGCTGTGCCAATAATTTTGGCCCTGAATCACCGTTTTATATCTCTATGGCTTACTTACTGGAGAATATGGGCACTAGGTTTGAACTATCTATATAGTATTCAGCAGAATGCTAGGTCCATTGTGATCTGAAAAAAAAAATCTGTTGAAACAATAAATGATTTAAGACAAGGGTTAAATCTAAAATGAGAAAACACTGACTTGGTGATCTTACACTCTGCTTCTTTCTACTTTCTTGCTTTTCTTCCTCCCAGGGCAACCAATCAACATAACATAACCCACTCTGGTTGCCCTAGTGTGAAACCTCAGTCAAAAGGTGAAACCCCACCCGAGAGATGAAAACCACTTTGGGAAATACCTTACGTCTTTGATATTTTTTTCTTCATTCTTTGATATGACTTTCTTCCCCTGCTCAAAAGTGACTGTCTAGTGGTGCATTCCTATAAGGTCCTTGCTAGGAAACAGGAAAATCTGAAAAGCTACCTTGCAATAAGTTGCTAATGGCCCATGGTAGCTTAATAGAACTCTTTGGTTTCAATAGCAACCTTGAACATGCAACTCATTTAGATAAAATTTACTCTATTGAGTATTTTTCCTGTTAGATAATACACAGCCTTGTCTTAGATGTTCCCATTAAACTATATCATTTAACAATTATAATAGCTATGAAAGATAGCATCCCTACTTTAAAAAGGAAAAAAACAGAGCCTTGGAAAAAGTAATTTATTTGCTGAAAGTCAAAGAAAGCTGAATTGAAACCCTAGGGAAGTGTCCTGTCCACTCACTAATTGAGGGCTTTCAGCATCTGGATAAGTGAGACTTCTCTAAGCAGTGGAACTCGTGGCAATCCTTACCCTGTATGTCCTTAGGCTTCTGTGTAATAGCAACACCTAGGTGAACACCATGTTTTTGTCTAACACAAAAGAGGTAGAAGATCGCTTTTCTACGTGTTTCTACGTTATTTGTGAAACTGCCATTCACTTGTATTTTCAAATAAATGCAAACAAAATTTGTAGTTACTTTATTTTTCTATAGCTTCAGTCACAAGGGAATAGACTCTGGAAGCAGCATGGGTTCCAAATTCCCTCCTTTGAGGGAATCAATGGGCATAAGAAAAAGAAAACTAAACAAGCGAGTCCTTTTCACAACTGTACATGAATGACAACATGTATCCATCAGGTGGATACTACTGTGCTATCTTCTGCTTTGAAAAATGATTAATCAGTATCTCTGATTCTTTTACTAAAACTCAGATTTCTTGGATTAAGATAAGTTGCTTTGTAGTTAAGTTTTTGAAAGAAAGTTTGTTTGCTGGTTTACTTGCTTTGTCTATTGCTCATTAGCATACAGAACCTGATCAACTGTAAACCTTAGCCTATTTACAGTGTTAAAAATAAATGGATACTTTTTCCTAATTTCATAAAAAATATCAATTTTATTAGCCATTAAAAAATTGATAAATTGGACTTTATAAAGTTAAAAGGTGCTTTCCAGAGAAAGAAAATAAGAAGTAAGCTGGGAACAATATTATCAATACATATATCTGGAAAATAACTTGGATCCAGAATAACAAAACTCTTATAACTCAAGAGTAAGAAGTGACACAAAGAAATATGGGTGAGATGGGACCAGAAAGTTCACAGAAACACAATCTATAAGAGAGAGTTATAGATAGAGGCGTAAGAAGTTCCTGAAGTCCCTCCTCCCCTGGACACAACAAATCTACATATGGAACGACATGTAGAGTAATTCCCTCCGAAAACTGAAAAATCTTCACAACAAAGGGTAAAGGGACAGTGCTGAGACAGACAGGAGAAACAGATACAGAGATGTGGTCATGCCAAGGACAAGACCACGCTGCAGCTGCAGTGAGCCACAATCAGGAGGATTATAAAGCTGTAGGTCTTTCCCCGAAGAATGAGGGATGAGATTTCCACATTTGGTGCCCCAACCCTTAAATCCTGCACAAGGAAGATGAGACCCCAAGACACCTGGTTTTGAGAACCAGTAAGGAATAATCTAAGAAACACTATAGACCTAGAGAGTACAGAAAAATCCACTGGCAAAGTCTTGTGTGCAGGCTCAGTTGATCTGAAAATCAGCACAAAAATACCAGATTGAAAATCTCATGGACAATAGGTGTAGGAGATGCATGTACTTATCCTGAAGCATCTGCTACAGAGGCAGGGACCAGTTTGGATGCTCTTTGAGGACTGAGACACTAGACAGAGTCATTTTTGTGTCCTTGCTAATACTGGCGCTGGTGGGCAGCATTTTGAAATTTTGCATCTAATCTGTTAGTTTCAGTGGGCATACATCAACCCTGCATGTGAGCTGGGTCTCACAGCAGGTTGGGCAATAACCCTGCCCTCTAGCACCTAGCAACCACTATGGCCAGGTCCTGTAGCCATTTGAAGGTCAACCTGACACGCCAGCCTAGAGCCGCTGCCACATCTAGTCTCTGTTGGCATTCTGAGGGCCAGCTCTGCCCACCAGCATGCTTTAGTAGTGGCCATGGCCCTGCCACAACTAGACAATGTATGCAGTATACACAAGGGATATCTTTTGAACACCTGGCTCTGGTAGTCAGAGGAGATTATGCTTCTGAGCACCCCAAGACATCTCCTAAATAAGATCACTCCATCCAGACTGGGAGAGGTAGATGATTTGCCTAATACATAGAAACAGATATAGAGAATTAGGCAAAATGAAGAGTCAGAGGAAAGTATTCTAATTAAAAGAAAAAGTCCAAACCTCAGAAAAAGAACTAAAGAAAATGAGATAAGTGGTCTACTTGATAGAGTTAAAAATAATGGTCATAAAGATGTTCACTGAACTTGGGAGAAAAGTGTATGAAAACAGTGAGAACTTCCAAAAAATGATAGAAAATATAAGAAAATACCAAACAGAAGTTAGAACGGAAAAGTACACTAGAGGAGTTCAAGAGTAGATTAGATGAGACAGAAGAAAGAATGAGTGAGCTGAAAGAAAAAGCAATGAAACTGAGAATGGCAAAATAAAGAAAACGTGAAGATACCTTAAGAGACATTTGGGGCAACATTAAGTGAAATAACACACACATTACAAGGGTCCCATAAGAAGATGACAGCGAAATCCAGAAAACTATTTGAATACTGGCTGAATACTAGAGATGAGAGTAGAAAGGAACAGAAATTTTTTGAATACTGGCTGAAAATTCCTCCTAATCTGGGGAGGCAGAAATCCAGGTCCAGGAAGTCCAAAGACTTAAAAAAAGATGAAGTCAAAGAGACACATATCAAGACACATTATAATTAAAATGGTAAAAGTTAAGGATAAAGAAAGAATCATAAAAGAAGCAAGAAAAATAACAGCAACTCATTATATACAAGAGAAACTGAAAAGTCTATCAGATTTTCCAGCAGGAACCTCATAGGCCAGAATGGAGTAGAAAGACGTATTCAAAGCAATGAAAGAAATAAAACGTCCAAAGAAATCTCTATCCAACAAAGTTATCATTTAGAATGGAAGGAAAGCATGAGAGTTTCCCAGATAAGCAAAAGTTAAAGGAGTTCACCAACACTAAACCTGTAAAAAATGTTAAAAGGACTTCTTTAAAATATAAAGAAATGACATTAATTAATATTAAGAAAACCTGCAAAAGTAAAAATCTCACAGCAAATGGTAAATGTATTGTAAAAGGCAGTGAAACTCAAAAAGGAAACATGAAGGTTAAAAGACAAAACTAGTAAAAGTAACTAATCTTGCAGTAATTAGTTAAGGGATATAAAATAAAAAGATGGAGCATCTCATCAGAAGTTAAAACGTGGGATGGGGTGTAAAAAGGTAAGAATTGCGGATGTGTTCAATTTAAGTTGCTACCAACTTCAAACTAACTTATTTACATAGAATGTTGCATGTGAACCTAACAGTTCAGTTCAGTCGCTCAGTTGTGTCCGACTCTTTGCAACTCCATGGACTGCAGCACGCCAGGCTTCCCTGTCCATACCAACTCCCGGAGCTTGCTCAAATTCATGTCCATTGAGTCCGTGATGCCATCCAACCACTTTATCTTTTGTTGTCCCCTTCTTCTCCTGCCTTCAATCTTTCCCAGCATCAGGGTCTTTTCCAATGAGTCAGTTCTTTGCATCAGGTGGCCAAAGGATTGGAGTTTCAGCTTCATCATCAGTTCTTCCAATGAATATCCAGGACTGATTTCCTTTAGGATGGACTGGTTGGATCTCCTTGCAGTCCAAGGGACTCTCAAGGGTCTTCTCCAACACCACAGTTCAAAAGCATCAATTCTTCAGCGCTCAACTTTCTTTATGGTCCAACTCTCACACCCATACATGACTACTGGGAAAACCATAGCTTTTGACTAGATGGACCTTTGTCGGCAAAGTAATGTCTCTGCTTTTTTTTTTTTTTTTTGTCCTGCATTGGCAGGCATATTCTTTTTTTTCTTTTTTTAAAATTTTATTTTTAAACCTGAAACACTGTATTAGTTTTGCCAAACATCAAAATGAATCCGCCACAGGTATACATGTGCTCCCCATCCTGAACCCTCCTCCTTCCTCCCTCCCCACATCATCCCTCTGGGTCGTCCCAGTGCACCAGCCCCAAGCATCCAGTATCGTGCATTGAACCTGGACTGGCAACTCGTTTCATACATGATATTACACATGTTTCAATGCCATTCTCCCAAATCTTCCCACACTCTCCCTCTCCAACAGAGTCCATAGACTGTTCTATATATCAGTGTCTCTTTTGCTGTCTCGTACACAGGGTTATTGTTACCATCTTTCTAAATTCCATATATATGCGTTAGTATACTGTATTGGTGTTTTTCTTTCTGGCTTACTTCACTCTGTATAATAGGCTCCAGTTTCATCCACCTCATTAGAACTGATTCAAATGTGTTCTTTTTAATGGCTGAGTAGTACTCCATTGTGTATATGTACCACAGCTTTCTTATCCATTCATCTGCTGATGGACATCTAGGTTGCTTCCATGTCCTGGCTATTATAAACAGTGCTGTGATGAACATTGGGGTACACGTGTCTCTTTCCCTTCTGGTTTCCTCAGTGTGTATGCCCAGCAGTGGGATTGCTGGATCATAAGGCAGTTCTATTTCCAGTTTTTTAAGGAATCTCCACACTGTTCTCCATAGTGGCTGTACTAGTTTGCATTCCCACCAACAGTGTAAGAGGGTTCCTTTTTCTCCGCACCCTCTCCAGCATTTATTGCTTGTAGACTTTTGGATCGCAGCCATTCTGACTGGTGTGAAATGGTATCTCATAGAGGTTTTGATTTGCATTTCTCTGATAATGAGTGATGTTGAGCATCTTTTCATGTGTTTGTTAGCCATCTGTATGTCTTCTTTGGAGAAATGTCTATTTAGTTCTTTGGCCCATTTTTGATTGGGTCATTTATTTTTCTGGAGTTGAGCTGTAGGAGTTGCTTGTATATTTTTGAGATTAGTTGTTTGTCAGTTGCTTCATTTGCTATTATTTTCTCCCATTCTGAAGGCTGCCTTTTCACCTTGCTAATAGTTTCCTTTGATGTGCAGAAGCTTTTAAGTTTAATTAGGTCCCATTTGTTTATTTTTGCTTTTATTTCAAATATTCTGGGAGGTGGGTCATAGAGGATCCTGCTGTGATGTATGTCGGAGAGTGTTTTGCCTATGTGTGCTGTCTTGGTTAGTCATAGCTTTTCTTCCAAGGAGAAAGTGTCTTTTAATTTCATGGCTGCAGTCATCATCTGCAGTGATTTTGGAGCCCAAGAAAATAAAGTCTGTCACTGTTCCATTGTTTCTCCATCTATTTGCCATGAAGTGATGGGAACAGATGCCATCATCTTCGTTTTCTGAATGTTGAGCTTTAGCCAGCTTTTTCACTCTCCTCTTTCACTTTCATCAAAGACTCTTTAGTTCCTCTTCACTTTCTGCCATAAGGGTGGTGTCATCTGCATATCTGAGGTTATTGATATTTCTCCCAGCAATTTTGATTCCAGCTTGTGCTTCATTCAGCCTAGCATTTTGCATGAAATCTCTGCATGTAAGTTAAATAAACAGGGTTTCAATATACAGGCTTGATGTATTCCCTTCCCGGTTTGGAACCAGTCTGTTGTTCCATGTCCGGTTCTAAATGTTGTTTCTTGGCCTGCATACAGATTTCTTAGTAGGCAGGTAAGGTGGTCTGGTATTCCCATCTCTTGAAGAATTTTCCAGTTTGTTGTGATCTACACGGTCAAAGGCTTTGGCATAATCAACAAAGCAGAAGTGGATGTTTTTCTGGAACTCTCTAGCTTTTTTGATGATCCAACGGATGTTGCCAGTTTGATCTCTGGCTCCTTTGCCTTTTCTAAAACCAGTTTGAATATCTGGAAGCTCATGGTTCATGTACTGTTGGAGCCTGGCTTGGAGAATTTTGAGCATTACTTTACTAGCGTGTGAGATGAGTGCAATTGTGTGGTAGTTTGAGCATTCTTTGGCATTGCCTTTCTTTGGGACTGGAATGAAAACTGACCTTTTCCAGTCCTGTGACCACTGATGACTTTTCCAAATTTGCTGGTATATTGAGTGCAGCACTTTCACAGCATCATCTTTTAGGATTTGAAATAGCTCAACTGGAATTCCATCAACTCCACTAACTTTGTAGTGATGCTTCCTAAGGCCCACTTGACTTCGTATTCCAGGATGTCTGGCTCTAGGTGAGTGATCGCACCATCGTGGTTATCTGGGTCATGAAGATCCTTTTTGTACAGTGCTTCTGTGTATTCTTGCCACCTCTTCTTAATATCTTCTGCTTTTGTTAGGTTCATACTGTTTCTGTCCTTTATTATGCCCATCTTTGCATGAAATATTCCCTTGGCATCTCTAATTTTCTTGAAGAGATCTCTAGACTTTCCCATCGTATTGTTTTCCTCTATTTCTTTGCACTGATCACTGAGGAAGGCTTTCTTATCTCTCCTTGATATTCTTTGGAACTCTGCATTCAAATGGGTATATCTTTCCTTTTCTCCTTTGCCTTTCACTTCTCTTCTTTCTCAGCTATTTGTAAGCCCTCCTCAGTCAACCATTTTGCCTTTTTGCATTTCTTTTTCTTGGAGATGGTCTTGATCCCTGCCTCCTGTACAATGTCACAAACCACCATCCATAGTTCTTAAGGCACTCTGTCTATCAGATTTAATCCCTTGAATCTATTTGTCACTTACACTGTATAATTGTAAGGGATTTGATTTAGGCCTACCCGAATGGTCTAGTGGTTTTCCCTACTTTCTTCATTTCTTCAATTTTCCTGTGGCTACTTCAACCTAACAATAGCCACAGGAAAAATTTTAATAAATACACAAAAGGAAATGAGAAATACATCTAAGCATAATACTACCAAACACCACCAAAACACGAGATAAAAGGTAAGAAAATAAAGGAGCAGAGGGGAACCACAAAAGCAGCCAGAAAATAATTAATATAATGGCAATTGGTGGTGGAACTGATTGGTTCAAGATGGAGAAAGGAGTAGGACAGGGCTGTCTGCTGTCAGCCTGTTTGTTTAACCTATACACGGAGCACATCATGGGAAATGCTGGACTGGATGAGTTATAAGCCAGAATCAAGATAGGTGGGAGGAACATCAAAAACCTCAGATATGTGGATGATACCACTCTAAGGGCAGAAAGCAAAGAGGAACTAAAGAGTCTCTTGATGAGGGTGAAAGAGGAGAGTGAAAGAACCAGCTTAAGACTAATTATTAAAAAAAAAAGCTAAGATCATGGCATTTGGCTCCATTCAGTTCAGTTCAATTCAGTTCAGTCACTCAATTGTGTCTGACTCTTTGCAACCCCGTGAATCACAGCACACCAGGCCTCCCTGTCCATCACCAACTCCCGGAATTCACCCAAACTCATGTCCATCGAGTCAGTGATGCCATCCAGCCATCTCATCCTCTGTCGTCCCTTCCTCCTCCTGCCCCCAATCCCTCCCAGCATCAGGGTCTGTTCCAATTACTGCATGGCAAATAGAAGGGGGAAAGGTGGAAGTAGTGACTGATTTCCTCTTCTTGGGCTCCAAAATCACTGCAGATGGTGAGTGCAGCCATTAAATCAGAAGACATTTGCTTCTTGGCAGGAAAGCGATGACAAACCCAGACTGTGTTGAAAAGCAGACACATTACTCTGCTGACAAAGGTTCATATAGTCAAGGCTATGGTCTTCCCAGTGGTCACATACAGTTGTGAGAGCTGGACCAATAAGAAGGCAGAATGCCAAAGAATTGATGCCTTCAAACTGTGGTGTTAGAAAAGACTCCTGAAAGTCCCTTGGACAACAAGGAGATCAAAGCAGTCAATCTTAAGGGAGATAAACCCTGAATACTCACTGGAAGGACTGATGCTGAAGCTGAAACTCCAGTATTTTGGTCATCTGAGGCAAGCAGATGATTCATTGAAATAGTCCCTGATGCTAGGAAAGATTGAGGGCGGAAGGAGAAGAGGGTGTCAGAGGATGAGATGGCTAGATGGAATCACTGATGCAACAAACATGAACTTGGGCAAACTCTGGGAGATGGTGAGGGACAGGGAGGCCTGGCGTGCTGCAGTCCATGGGGTTACAAAGCGCCGGACATGACAGGTGACTTAACACCAAGGTGGTGCTAGTGGTAAAGAATTCACCTGTCAATGCAGGAGATGCAAGAGACGTAGTTTTGATCCCTGAACTGGGAAGATCTCCTGGAGGAGGAAATGGCAACCCTCTCCTACATTCTTGCCTAGAAAATCCCATGGACAGAGGAGCCTGGCAAGCTATAGTCCATAGGGTCACAGAGTCAGACACAATTGAAGTGATTTAGCATGCATGCATGCACATGTACTTTTATATCCATTGCGGCATTATTTACAATAGCTAAAATTTGTAGACACCCTCGGTGTCCACTGACAGATGAAAGGATATATAAGATGTAGTATATCTGTACATGATGAAATGTAATCAGCCATAAAAAAAGAATGAAATTCTGTCATTTGTGACAACAGGAATGGACCTTGAGTGTAGCACACTAAATGAAATAAGTCAGATGGAGAAAGACAAGTACTGTATGATTTCACTTGTATGTGGAATTAAAAAAATAAACAAAACCAATCAACACATAAAAGCAAATTCATAGATACAGAGAACAAATTAGTGGTTACCAAAAGGGAAGAGGGTTGAGGTACAGACAAAATGGGTGACTGGGGTCAGTGTATGGTGATGGATGGTAACTAAACTTGCATGCTGATCACACTGCAGGGTATACAGATGTTGAACTATAAGGTCATACATCTGAAAGTTTTAATAATTTTTAAAAAGCTCTATAAATGGCCAAAAAGTACATGAAAAAGTACGTACCAGTAGTCATTGGGATATGTAAATTAACACTACAATAACATCTCAAACCATTAGGCTAAAATTTAAAGAACTAAAAATTCTAAGTGTTTGTGAAAATGTAGAACACCAGGAACTCTTGGTAGGTAGAGTGAAAGAAATGGTATGGCAACTTGGAAAGAAGTTTGACAGTTTCTTATTTAAACATAAACTTAGGAAACCATCCAGAAATTTCACTCCTAGGTATCTATTCAAGAGAAACAAAGTGCATGTCTATAAAAAGATTTGTGTTGAAATAATCACAGCAGCTTTATTTGTAAAAGCTTGGAGAACAACCCAAATTTTCATCTACAATAAAATGAGTAAATATATTTGAGCATATTCACAAAATAAAATCTTAGCAATAGAAAGGAACAAACTGATACAGACAACATGAGTAAATCTCAAATACGTTAAGTGACATCAGTTCAGTTCAGTTCAGTTGCTCAGTTGTGTCCGACTCTTTGCGACCCCATGAATCGCAGCACGCCAGGCCTCCCTGTCCATCACCAACTCCCAGAGTTCACTCAGACTCACGTCCATCGAGTCAGTGATGCCATCCAGCCATCTCATCCTCTGTCGTCCCCTTCTCCTCCTGCCCCCAATCCCTCCCAGCATCAGAGTCTTTTCCAATGAGTCAACTCTTCGCATGAGGTGGCCAAAGTACTGGAGTTTCAGCTTTAGCATCATTCCTTCCAAAGAAATCCCAGGGCTGATCTCCTTCAGAATGTGACATCATCCAGGTACAAAAGATTACATACTGTCTGATTCCATTTCTATGAAGTTGTAGAATTGGCAAGATTGATATATGGTGGTAGAAATCACATCAATGATTGTCAGAGAGTCATGAGGAGGGGAGAGGAGATTGCAAAGTAGCACAAGTGAATTTTCTGACTGGGCAGGTTGTTACATGGTGTATATATTTATGAAAAGTTATCAAATTGTATACTTATATATGACTACTAATATACAACTTATGATAAATTTGTTTTTAAGTGGATGGGCACAATATTAAGTATTCAGCAAGCTCTGGGAGTTGGTGATAGATAGGGAAGCCTGTCATGTTGCAGTCCATAGGGCCACAAAGAATCAGACCCGACTGAGCTACTGAGCTGAACTGAACTGTAGAGTACTTCATCCAATGACAGCAGAACACACATTCTTCTCAAGTTCACATGCAACATTGACTAAGATAGACTACATTCTGGGCCATAAGCCACACCTTAACAAATTTACAAGATTAGAAATCATACAAGTCTGTTCTCAGACCACAACAGAATTAAAACTAGAAATCAATAACTGAAAAATAACTGAAAATCCCAAAATACTCCCAAATGATTAAACAACAAATTTCTAAATAACACATGGGTCAAAGAAGAATTCTCAAGGGGATTTTTAAAATATTTTTAACTAAATGAAAGCAAAACCTCAATTTATCAAAATTTGTGGGAGGTAGTGAAAGTGGTACTTAGAGTGAAATTTATAGCATTGAATGAAAAATATAGCAAAAAGAAATATTTAATTATATAATATGTAAAATAATACTATAATATGAATATTTATTTATGGTAAAGAAGAAATATCTAAAATCAACCATCTAGGATTCTATCTTAAGAAGCTAGGAAAAGAGAAAATTAAATCCAAAGAAACAGAAGAAAAGAAATGGTCAAGAGTGAAGCAAAAACCAATGAAATTGAAAAGAGGGAATCAATAAAGAAAAACAATGACATCAAAAGCTGGTTCTTTGGAAAGATTACTAAAATCAATAACCTTGTAGCTAGACTAACTGAGAAAAAAGAGAGAAGACACAAATTACTCATAACAGAAATGAAAAAAAGGATGTCATCATGATCTCATGGACCTTAAAAGGGTTAATTAAGGAATACCGTGGGAAAAAAAGATACCATGAACAATACTATGACCACAAGTTTGATAACCTAGGTGAAATGGAACAATTCCTTGAATTTACACTATGCCAAAACACACAAGAAGAAACAGACAATCTGAATAGGCTTATATCTAATATAAATATTAAATCGGTATTTTTTCACTTTCTCTTGCCCTTGTGCAGTTGGTGTCCACAACTAGGGGAACATCTGGGCTTTGACACCCCCTGTCTATGGCTAAGTGTCAGAACAAAGTACAATGACCATGGAGAACCCTGAATTCATAGGCATCATTTCAGGGAGTAATCCAGGGACGGCAAACCAATGAAAGCAAAGAACCATCTTGCATCAGATGCAGTCATTTCCCATACTGGTCTAATCACCTGTGAATTCTTAGTCTTACTAGGTTTGCTGACGATGGGTCACCTGAATTGAATTCACTTTAATGGGTGGAGGATCATGTAGGCAATTGGCCTTCATCTTACGGCCAATCTGTGTCACCAGAGTTTTTCTTATCTTGATAAGGATGTTCTGGTGCCTTACCAGGCAGCTTGGGTTTTATGTATGAGTCATAATGAATCAGAATTTTCGTTTTGATCCAGTTCAGCAGTTATGTCTCTGAGAGGCTCAGGTGGACACTTGGAGCCACCCAGACACAGTTAGATTGCAAATTCTGTCACGGAGGGAGAACTCTACAAATCATTCTCTGACTGGTTCCAAAAACGACGAGGAAAACAGGATTGTACAGCATTTAGTGTCACCAATTAGCAAAGTCATGGGGCTAAATCAGTCATTTCAAAACTGAATATCCACCAACTCAAAGGCAAGCGGCCTTTTAATTATTTCGGAATAATGGGCCTCAGGGAAACGAGTGCTCTCAACCTTGTGATCTGAGCAAGGTTCAGGAACTGGAACGGTTTTGGCTGAGTCACCGCTGGCTGCATGACCCCACACACATCACCTGACCTCCACATGCTTCGGCTGGCCCGGCTGCAGAGATGAGTAAATATGGCCCAGAAGGCCCTGACGCGAGAGACAGCCTTTTACACACAACTGCCCTGGGGCAGCTTCTAGGGGTGCAGGTTATATCTGTTAGGAGGATCCTAAGAGGGACTCCCAGAGGAGCCTCATTCTAAAAGCCATCTCTGGAAAGGTGATCCTTCCCTACTCTATGGGAGGGAGTATATGCTGGCCAAAACTTCACGTATTTTGAACATATGATTTTCCCTCAATGATATTTATTCTTAGAAAATCATCAGTATTATATACAAACATTAATGTTCAACAGTGTTCATCGTAGCATTGCCTTTAAAGATGGAGAACTGGAAATTATCTAAATGTTAAACTGCAAAGCATTAATAAGTAAAATATAGGACCTCTGTATTTTGGAATAGTGGACAGCTATTGAAAAAATCACTATAGCAGAACAATTAATAATTCCCTAGCAGATGTGGGAAAATGTCCACAATAGTAAGTAGAAAAGGATTATAAAACAAGGTGAGAATAATCTAACTTATTTAAAACTATATATACTCCCATGCATATAATAAACAGCTGGAAGGATATACACTAAACTGTTGAGTGTTCAGTTTCTGGGCCTTGTAATTGTGAGTCCTTTTTTTATTCATGATGTTTCCTGAAGCTCCAAATTTTCACAATGAACATGTGTTCTTTTTGCCATAAACATCAAGTTTCTGTTAACTGGGACTCTTGTGTACGAGGCCAACCTGCACACATACCTATGGAGCAAATGAATACAGTGACATGTCTGTGAACTAAGCCTTGAGCAATACCAGCCCTGGAGGCTCTCCGGCCAGGGAACAGAGTGGGATTTTTATTTGAGAAGCCTGAGCCTGGAAGAATGATGACTCTGTGGGTGGTTTCATAGATCCTCAATGCACGTGGCTTCCAGACCTGACTCTGCCCTAAAATTCTGGTTTGCTGACCAAAACTGAACAGTGAGTTTGCCTAGGCTAATTGCCCTGCCTAAGCCTGGGGTTTACTCTGTATATATTTAATATCTATTAAGCAACACTTGATCCTGCTCACTAGGAAGTATGTTCCAAAGGAAAGCTTCCTTTGGGGGCCCTAACAGCTGGGAATCATGCAGTTAACTTCTTAAGCATCAAGTCTACATGAACATCCTGAGTCACAATTCCATAGTTGACTGGATGGTAATCTCACTGTGATGCGCCCTGTGTGGGAACAAAACTTTTCAAACGGCACATCTTCCTTTGAGGAGAAAGCTGTATCCATCATAATTCACACTGGGAAGAAAATAGGCAATTTATGGGACAGTAAAATTCCATCACGCAAAGAGCTTTCAAGATAATATTCTGAAGTAACACAGTCATTCTTAATTCCCTTTACCAAAGCTGAGAGGCTGGGGTAGTAGAGCTCAGATTCCTGATATCTAGCTTGGGATAGCTTGCTTAGGGCCACAGTGAACATGTGTCTTTCCTAAGCAAATTTTTTTAAAATTTTTATTTATTTAAATTATTTTTTATATTTTATTTTTAATTGTAGGATAATTGCTTTATACTATTGTGATGATTTTTGCCATACATTGACATGAATCAGCCATAGGTATACATATGTCCTCTTCCTCTTGTAGGCCCCTTCCACCTCCCACCCCCTCCCACACATCTAGGTTGTCGCAGAGCACTGGCTTTGGGTTTCCTGTGTCACACAGTAAACTCCCACTGGCTATCTATTTTACGTCTGGTAATGTGTGTGTTTCAATGCTATTCTCTCAAATCATCCCACTCTCTCCTTCCCCCATTGTGTCTAAAAGTCTGTTCTTTATCTCTGTGTTTGCTTTACTGCCTTGCACATAGGATCATTTGTATTATCTTTCTAGATTCCATATATATGCATTAATATACGATATTTGTCTTTCTCTTTCTGACTTACTTTGCTTGGTATATTAGGCTCTAGGTTCATCCACCTCATTAGAATTGACTCAAATATGTTCCTTTTTATAGCTGAGCAATATTCCATTGTATATGTGTACCACAGCTTCTCTATCCATTCATCTATTGATGGACATCTAAGTTGCTTCAGTGTCCTAGCTATTGTAAATAGTGCTGCAATGAACATTGGGGTACATGTGTCTTTTTCCTGCAGGGAAATGCCCTGGGCATATGCCCAGTAGTGGGATTGCTGGGTCATACGGCAGTTTTATTCCTAGTATTTTAGGAATCTCCATACTGTTCTCTGTAGTGGCTGTATAAATTTGCATTCCTACCAACAATGTAAGACGGTTCCCTTTTCTCCACACCCTGTCTAGCATTTATTGTTTGTAGACTTTTTGGTGATGGCCCTTCTGACATGTGTGAGATGATATCTCGTTGTAGTTTTGATTTGCATATCTCAAATAATGAGTGATGTTGAACATATTTTTATGTGTTTATTAGCCATCTGCAAGTCTTCTTTGGCAAAATGTGTGTTTAGGTCTTCTGCCCAAGTTTTGATTGAGTTGTTTGTTTTTCTGGTATTGAGCTGCTTGTATATTTTGGAAATTAATCCTTTGTCAGTTGCTTCATTTGCTATTGTTTTCTCCCATTCTGATTGTCTTTTCACCTTGCATATAGTTTCCTTTGTTGTGAAAGCTGTTAAGTTCAATTAGATTCCACAAATCAAGCCTTGGTAAATTTTAAAAATGTGAAATCATTTCAAACATCTTTTCTGATCACAATGCTGTAAGATATCAACTGCAGGAAAAATTATGAAAAACATCAACACATGGAAGCTAAATAATACACTTCTGAATAACCAATAGATCACTAAAGAAATCAAAAAGAAAATAAAAATATGCATAGAAACAGTTGACAATGAAAACACAACTCAAAGCCTAAGGGATGCAGTAAAAACAGTGCTTAGGAGGGAAGTTTATAGCAATACAGCCTACCTTAAGAAACAAGGGGAACATCAAATAAACAACCTAACCTTACATCTAAAGCAACTAGAAAGAGAACAACTACAACAACAAAAAACACACCAAAGTTAGTACAAGGAAAGAAATCATAAAGATCAGAGCAGAAATAAACGAAAAATAAATGAAGGCATCTATAGCAAAGATCAATAAAACTAAAAGCTGGTTCTTTGAGAAGATAAAATTGACAAACCATTAGCCAGACTCATCAAGGGAAAAAGAGAGAAGATGAAAATCAGTAAAATTAGAAATTAAAAAGGAGAAATTACAATAGATAACACAGAAATACCAAGGATCATAAGACACTGAGCAACTGTATGCCAATGAAATGAACAACTTGGAAGAAACGGACAAATTTTTAGAAACTATAACCTTCCTGAATGGGCTATGGTTTTTCCAGTAGTCATGTACGGATGTGAAAGTTGGACTGTGAAGAAAGCTGAGTGCCAAAAAATTGATGCTTTTGAACTGTGGTGATGGAGAAGACTCTTGAGAGTCCCTTGGACTGCAAGGAGATCCAACCAGTCCATCCTAAAGGAGGCCAGTCCTGGGTGTTCATTGGAAGGACTGACGCTGAGGCTGAAACTCCAATACTTTGGCCACCTCATGCGAAGAGTTGACTCATTGGAAAAGACGCTGATGCTGGGAGGGATCGAAGGCAGGAGGAGAAGGGGACGACAGAGGATGAGATGGCTGGATGGCATCACCGACTCAATGCACATGAGTTTGGGTGAACTCCGGGTGTTGGTGATGGACAGGGAGGCCTGGTGTGCTGCAGTTTGTGGGGTCGTAAAGAGTGGGATATGACTGAGCGACTGAACTGAACTGAACTGAAACTGAATTAGGAAGAAATAGAAAATAAGAACAGACCAATCACAATCATGGAGATTGAAACTGTAATAAAAAATCTTCCAACAAAAGCCCAGGGCCAGATGGCTTCATAGATGAATTCTACCAATTTTTTTTTCAGATTTTTTTGATGTGGACTACTTTAAAAGTCTTCATTGAATTTGTTAGGGCTTCCCCAATGGCTCAGCATGTAAAGAATCTGCCTGCAATGCAAGAGACACAGGAGATGTGGGTTCAATCCCTGGGTTGGGAAGATTCCCTGGAGAAGGAAATGGCAACCTACTCCAGTGTTCTTGCCTGAGAAATCCCTTGGAGCCTGGCAGCCTACAGTTCATGGAGTCACAAAGAGTCGGACAAGACTGAAATGACTGAACACATTGAATTTATTACAAAACTGTTTCTATTTTATGTTTTGGCTTTTTTGCCTTGAGGCATGTGGTATCTTAGCCCCCCAGTAAGGGATTGAACCTGTACCCCCTCACTGGAAGCACAAAGTCTTAACCACTGGTCTGCCAGGGAAGTCCTTGCTAAGCAAAGTTGCTGAAGATGGCCCGGGGGCATGCCCAGCAAAAAGGGACGGTAGGCAGAAGTATATTTTAATATCGTTCTGGATAAATCGAGTCTTTCCTGGTGGCTCAGTCAGTAAAGAATCAGCCTGCAATGCAGACTTGGGTTGGATTCTTGGTCTGAAAGATCCCCTGGAGGAGGACATGGTAACCCAGTTCTGTATTCTTGCCTGGAAAATCTCTTGGACAGAGGAGCCTGGCGAGCTACAGTCCGTGGGGGTCACAAAGAGTGGGACATGACTGAAGCAACTGAGCGTGCGAGCGCACATGGATAAATCACAGTGTGGAATAAGAATGATAGTATCTCTGTTTTACATAACAGAAACCCAAGAATCAACCAGAATCCTAATTTATTCAGTATCTACTTTGTGGCAGGTACTGTTTTAGGCACTGGGGAAACGCCAGTGAACATACTGGGTGAAGTTCTTGCTCTCAAACACTTACATTCTATTGAGAAGAAACATTAAACAGATGGATAATATATTGAATGAAAACCGATTTGAAGAAGAATAAAGTAGGGCCCTTCCCTGGTGGTCCAATGGTTAAGACTGTGCCTGCTGATGCAGGGGACACAGATTCCATCCCTGGTCTGGGAAGATTCCACATGTCGCAGGGTGACTAAGCCAGTGTACCATAACTACTAAGCCTGTGCTCTAAAGCCCACGAGCCACAACTACTGAGGTCTGTGCACCCTGGATCCTGTGCTCTTCAACAAGAGAAGCCACCGCGATGAGAAGCCCGTGCACCACAACTGAAGAAAGTCTGTGCCCAGCAACAAAGCCCTAGTGCAGCCATAAATAAATAAAGAAAATGTTTTTAAAAAAGAAAAATAGGGCAGGGAAAGGGAGAGAGATTGGGGGAGCTGCAATTCTACATAGAGCACTACCAAGGGGGGCTTTCTCTGATAAGCTGACATTTGAGGAGAGACACAAAGGCGAGAGACACATGAACCCTTGCAGGATGAATGTTTGAAGAAAAGAAAGGGAAAGGTCAAGGGGTGAAAAGTTCATGATGTGTTAGAGGATCAGCAGGGAGGACAGCATAGCTGAAAGCCATGGTAAGACTCTGGCCTTTGCTCTGAATACTATGAGAAGTCACTGGAGAAGGTTCCCAGGGGAGGAGGGTCACACTGTCACTTACCTGAATGTGAAGGGTGGGCACGGTCATGGATAAGAGCAGGGTAACCACTTAGGGTGTCATTACCGTCATCATGGTGATCACGATTTGGACCAGGCTTCAAAGAATGAAGGTGTAAAAAGTGGAGCAATTTCAAAGGACTCTATAAAAGGACTGGATGATTGCAGGTGGGAGGTGAGAGGAAAAGATGAACAAAGATTGGCCCAACCAACTAGAGCAATAAAGTTATTTTCTGAGATTAAGAGTGGGGTGGGAGGAATTGACAGTTAAGGTTTGGATATACAGTCAATTCTGCTTATTCACAATCGTTATATTCTACAAAGTCACCATGAACCCTGAATTAGTGAATACTGAACCTTTGCACCTAGGGGAAATATAGGGATAACTTCCAGGGGTCCCCTGATAACAATGTTTTTGTCAGCTGATCAATACATGACCTTCTTTTATGTACACTTCTGTTTAAAGACATATTACTTATTATATGCTGTTTACTCACTGTCATTGAACTCATTGCCAACAGCATGATAACTCATTCCTGAGTGAAGCTTATGTAACACAAGCATTTTCTCCATA
This sequence comes from Bubalus bubalis, assembly GCF_019923935.1. Classification (NCBI taxonomy): domain Eukaryota; kingdom Metazoa; phylum Chordata; class Mammalia; order Artiodactyla; family Bovidae; genus Bubalus; species Bubalus bubalis. The sequence continues at coordinate 36,275,864 of NC_059160.1, forward strand.
AGGCACATCACAGCTTTTTGCACTGAGGAATGCTAGAAAGTGCTTAGCACAATGCTTAAGAATCATTTGAAACAGCAAAATCACAAGGAAAGTACACAATTTTTTAAAATGTTGTATTAAAGAGATTACTAGAGGATGTTTATTTACATTATGGGAGTTGATACAAGAAGGCAAAGTGTTGCCATGTTTGACCTTAGTTGGAAAGTGCATGTTGAATGACTCAAATTTTTGCAGCTTTGCACATGTGTGCAAATGATTGAGAGGGCACCATGAGTATTGATTTGGGGGGTCACAGATAAATGTCAGCAAGTAGACAAATCCTCAAATAATGAAGACTGACTGCATTAAGATTAAGAGGCCTACTATTTATCCAAGTGAAGATATGAAAAAAGAGTCAGATTCTGGGGGATTCCAGGGGAAACATTGGGGCAGGAGGTACTGACTTGAGAACCATTGTCATCTATTTATATCTGTAGCTTTCATGAGACTGAATGAAATCATCAAGGGAGCACAGAAAAAAGGACAGAAAAGTTCCAGAGACTAACCCCTGGGACAGTCCAGTGAGGAAGTGTCTGTAAAGGGGACGAAGGAAGAGTGGCCAGTGGAGAAAGAAAAGAAACAAGAAAGAGTTGTGTTTCAGAACAAGGGAATCCAGGATGAGTCAAATGCTGCTGAAATGTTGTGTCCCACTCAAGGACCTTTAGAACAGACTTTCAGACTAGGCAAGATGGAGTTCACTCGTGATTCTGATGAAAAATTTCATTGGAATAGTAGAGAAGAGAAATAAGGTTTAAACTGGAGAAGGATGTAAGATCAAGGATTCTTTGTCAACTATTACAGTAGAATGTGTACACTGACAGGAATCAATCAATGGAGAGGGAATGGTCGATCAGAAAATAAGAGAAGGGACAATCCCATGTGGTCCTCTCTGTAACTGTAGTAACTCATTTCAGCTCAGTTCAGTTCAGTCGCTCAGTCATGTCCGACTCTTTGCAACCCCATGATTTGCAGCACGCCAGGCCTCCCTGTGCATCAACAACTCCCGGAGTTCACTCAGACTCACGTCCATCGAGTCAGTGATGCCATCCAGCCATCTCATCCTCTGTTGTCCCCTTCTCCTCCTGCCCCCAATCCCTCCCAGCATCAGGGTCTTTTCCAATGAGTCAACTCTTCACATGAGGTGGCCAAAGTACTGGAGTTTCAGCTTTAGCATCAGTCCTTCCAAAGAACACCCAGGACTGATCTCCCTTAGGATGGACTGGTTGGATCTCCTTGCAGTCCAAGGGACTCAACAGAGTCTTCCCCAACACCACAGCTCAAAAGCATCAATTCTTCGGCGCTCAGCCTTCTTCACAGTCCAATTCTCACATCCATACATGACCACAGGAAAAACCATAGCCTTGACTAGATGGACCTTTGTTGACAAAGTAATGTCTCTGCTTTTTAATATACTATCTAGGTTGGTCATAACTTTCCTTCCAAGGAGTAAGCATCTTTTAATTTCATGGCTGCAATCACCATCTGCAGTGATTTTGGAGCCCCCCAAAATAAAATCTGACACTGTTTCCACTGTTTCCCCATCTATTTCCCATGAAGTGATGGAACCAGATGCCATGATCTTCGTTTTCTGAATGTTGAGCTTTAAGCCAACTTTTTCACTCTCCACTTTCACTTTCATCAAGAGGCTTTTGAGTTCCTCTTCACTTTCTGCCATAAGGGTGGTGTCTTTTGCATATCTGAGGTTATTGGTATTTCTCCTGGCAATCTTGATTCCAGCTTGTGCTTCTTCTAGTCCAGCGTTTCTCATGATGTACTCTGCATATAAGTCAATAAGCAGGGTGACAATATACAGCCTTGATGTACTCCTTTTCCTATTTGGAACCAGCCTGTAACTCATTTAACATCACATTAATTGTATGTGGTCCTTACTATTACTATCTTCAGCTACAGATGAGAAAAATGAGGTACAGGAAGGCCAGTTACTTGTTCATGGTCACACAGTGAGTAAGAGGCAGAAGGAGGATGCCAACAAGGGCCTTCTAGAATGGTGCATGTGCATCCTCGGTCACGTCCAACTCTTGGTGATGCCATGGACTATAGCCTGCCAGGATCCTCTGTCCATGGGGTTTCCCAGGCAAGAATACTGGAGTGCGTTGCCATGCCCTCCTCCAGGGGATCTTCCCAACTCAGGGATTGAAACTGAGTCTCCTATGGTTCTTGCACTGGCAGGTGGACCCTTCTAGAATGGGGGCCCCAGAGGCTTTTAGCCTCTGTGCAACTTTAGACTTCAATCAATTCACATACACTGATTACACATATCAAGCTGGCACCAAACAAAGCTGAGTGCAGAGAGGAAGAAGGAGTGAAATCCAAGACATGAGCTTCTCCGCTCAGCACTCTTTTGGAAACATCGCACTTTGTCCTCACAGGTGAGCAAGGAAAATGCTGCTGTGGCAGTTTGGGGGAAACCCATGAAGTCTGGGTCACTGCTCATACTTGATGCTTCTGGAATGTGTCTCACCTTGCAGCACATGGGAAATAAAATTCATTCCTTGGGGTCATTCCCAAGTCAAGAATTTAATTAATCTTCTCATAAACTCCTCCAACTCTTACCTTGGTCCCATATGAGATTTCTGAGAAAATTGCTCAGCTTTCCCCCAAATGTATGCAGCTTGGCATCCCTCGGACCCTGTCTACTGCCGTTAAATAAATCACTTGTTGCTAAACAGAGCAATTTATTCCCCTGACAGCTACATGGCCCTCTTGGTTTATTTTAAAATATATCAACTAACTTGCCACAACTGCCATTGCTTTTAATGTGTCTGACACATCCAATTTCGATAGCTCAATGAAAATGTCCTGTAATAAAACAGAGAGAGGCAGAGAGAGAAGGCGAGGAGTTGGTGTATAGACACAACCTTGAAAAGTGAGCAATGAAAAGGCTTGTTCAGGTGGGATTCAGGAAAGGGTCTTCCTGCCAAGAGCATGAGAAATTAATTTGATTACACAGAAATACCTCTTTTTATAGGCCTCCTTGGTGTCTCAGATGGTAAAAAATCTGCCTGTAATTTGGGAGACCCCAGGTTCAATGCCTGGGTTGCAAAGATCCTCTGGAGAAGGGAATGGCAACCCACTCCAGTATTCTTGCCTGGAGAATTCCATGGACTGAGGAGCCAGGCAGGCTACAGTCCATGGGGCCGCAAAGGGTCAAGCATGACTGAGCCAGTAATACACATATACACTTCTTATTATATATTCTCTTTACAACACAAATTCCCCCACACATGTTGTTTTAGCTAATGGAATCTACCCTCTCTCCCAAGCTTTTTCACAAGAAGTAACACCTTTCTGACTAATATTAACTTTTCTTTTAAAATAAATTTATTTATTGGCTGCACTGGGTCTTCATTGTTCTACTCAGACATTCTCTAGCTGCGGCGAGTGGGGCCTACTCTCTAGCTGCGATGTGGGCGCCTCTCATTGTGATGGAGTCTCTTGTTCCTGAGCACAGGCTCAAGGGCGTGCTGGCTCAGTCGTTGTGGTGCACAAGCTTAATTGCTCCTGGGCATGTGGAATCTTCCCAGACAAGGAGTGGAACCTGTGTCCCCTGAATTGGCAGGTGGATTTTCAACCACTGGATCACCAGGGATGTCCCTTTAATTTTTCATTTCCATGAAAATAGTTACTCAGAAGTGTAATCATGTTATTTAACAAAGTAAAGACTTTAAAAATGTTATCCATACAAATGAATAAATCCAGTGATTTGGTGCTGCCATACACCAGGCATTGTGATGAACATCAGAATCTCAAGAATTAACAAGATTGGGTCTGATCTCCATGGCTTTGCAGTCTTGTGAGGATTGTCCCTCTTCAGGCAAAGGTAGAAGGATGTGGTTCAGTTGTAGCTCCACTAATAACTGTGTGATAACTAACACAACAGACTTTGATTCCTCAAAATTGGAAGGATATTAAATATTATCTTGGAAGAATATTAAGTACCTACCCTTAGGATTATTGGGGGGATTAAAAGTAATGCCATATGTTAAAGTATTGTAAAACGGTGTAACTTGATTCTTCTTAACTGAACTTAAAATACAGTCAATTAATTCCTCTCTATCTATTTATTGTTTGGTCTCTCAGTTGTATCCAGCTCTTTATGACCCTATGGACTGCAGCACGCCAAGCTTCCCTGTCCTTCACTATCTTCTGGAGTTTGCTCAAACTCATGCCCATTGAGTCAACGATGTCATCCACACATCTCAACCTCTGTTGCCCTCTTCTCCTCTTGCCCTCAATCTTTCTTAGCATCAGGGTCTTTTCCAATGAGTCGGCTCTTTGAATCAGGTGGCCAAAGTATTGGAGCTTCAGCATCAGTCCTTCCAATGAATATTCAGGGTTGATTTCCCTTAGGATTGACTGATTTGATTTCCTTGCTGTCCAAGGGACTCTCAAGAGTCTTCTCTAGCACCACAGTTTGAAAGCATCAATTCTTCAGTGCTCAGCCTTCTTTAAGGTCGAGCTCTCACATCTATACATGACTACTGGCAAAACCATAGCTTTGACTATCTGGACCTTTGTCATCAAAGTGATGTCTCTGCTTTTAAACATGCTGTGTAGGTTTATGTATAGCATTAAGGACACTGATTCAGTTTCCGTCTATAACCTGTTACTAATGTTTTTATAGGGAAACTATCTGGCATTGAAAATAAGGTGTTAGGTCACAATGATGATATTACTTTGCCTCAACAATGATAGAGTCTATTATAATATTTATCCAGATGCCTGGTAGATTCCTCAAATTCCATAGATCACAAACATGCCCACTGTGAAGAATTTTCTCTCTCCACTAATGGATGTCTACCCTCTCTCCCAAATTAGAATCTTAAGATAACCCTCAACAACTAGCCCGCTATTGATCTAAGATCCTTGACCTCTGCCTCGTTGGTGTCTCTTGGATCTGTCCATGCTTCTCTGTAGAACACCAGTGCCCTAGCACAGGCCATTCCTTGGGTGATCTTTGCAACAATCCAGCTGAACTGGACTTCCTGTTGATAACTTCTTCCTCTCCAATCCAGCCCTCACTCTGCCTTTAATTACTTTTCTAAAACTAAACACAATCACATTCTGCTTCCTATATAAAAGCTTCCACTGGCCCTTCTCCCCTTGCTCCTTAGGATAATATCATGGACAATTTCATGGCCTGGCTCTTAGTACTCCTCCCCGACACAATAGCCATTGTGACTTGGGCCATTTTGTAAATACGGCTCCTTTTTCTTGTCTCTCTTTGTTTGCCTTCATTCTTCCTGACACTTCAAATGCCTCTTCTTCCCAAGCCTTTCTTTGGCCACTTTTAACTTCCCATTCAATTCTTCAATGTCATTTCCTCTGGGCAACATCTCTCCCCACATTGGACGTGGCACCTTCCATACTTCAATGATAGTATTTACTACTGTGTGTTGCAGTATACGTTGGCCCTTCTCTGGAAACGCAAGCTCCTGAAGTATAGTGGTTATGTTTTATTTGTCTCTGTATTTCCAGTGCCCAGATCAGTGCCTGGAACAGTGTGTGACTTTGAAGGATGTTTGATGGATAGATAAATGTAGGAAAAGGCAGAGCTTGTCTTCATTTTCTCCCCTCCCTCAGGCACTTGTCCTGCATCTCCATCTTCTGAGAGCTGCCAAGCTTTCCTCCCACCTCTGTCTCTTCTACTTTTCTTTAATGATTTAACAACACTGCCGTATTCCCATCTCTTCTCCAGCATGACTTGTCCGACACCTCTTGTTTGTTTTTCAGTGCGTGGGATAGCACATGGGTTGAGAGGAAGGATTTTAGAGTCAGACTGTGTTGGTTCAGACTGTACAAGTTGTAGGACTTTGGGCAAATTGCTTAATTTCCCCATGCTTCGGTTTTCTCATTTTTAAGCTAGAGGTAATCGTAATACATCACAGGGTTACAGAAGAATTAAATGAGTCAAAACATATGTGCAGCATGTATTGTTTCTTGGTGCACAGTCAGGGAATGCTGGTTGGTACTAGTAGCAGTCAGGTGTGAGTGCTCCAAGTGTGGACTCCTCTCTTTTCTCCTCCAGGCTCCTTCTTCTGGGCTCCATAGTCCACCTCTCTCAGTCACTCCTTTTCCTCCCATGAGTTCTTTTTCACAGAGCATGTTCCACTTTATCCCTCATCCTCTATACACAGAACAATTATTTTTAAAAATTAAAATTGTTTTTACAATTTTCATTTTGCTTTTATTTTTCAACAATTATTTTTAAAGATGTGACTATTGAGTAATAGTTCATATCAGATAGACAGTGACTCTGGACAAGTAGGCATGGGCCTGCATTTCACAAAATCAGCTACTGCTCTGTGCTGGATTGGCTGCCCTTATAGCTCATTCACTGAGCCAGCTCAGGGTCTTTAAAGGTGACCCTAAAGGGTTTGCCAGGTGGCTCAGATGGTAAAGAATCTGCCTGTGATGTGGGAGACCCAGGTTTGATCCCTGGGTCAGGAATATCCCCTGGAGAAGAGAATGGCAACTCACTCTAGTATTCTTGCCTGGAGAATTCCATGGCCAGAGGAGACTGGCGGACTACATACAGTCTATGGGATGGCAAAGTCTATGGGACATGACTGAGCAACTAACACTAGGGGAAGAAGATTGTGGGGGCACAGACAAAGTCAGTCTCAACCTTGTAGTATAGTACATCCAATATTTGCATGCTAGTCTATATGCACGGAGAAGGTGATAGCACCCCACTCCAGTACTCTTGCCTGGAAAATCCCATGGATGGAGGGGCCTGGTGGGCTGCAGTCCATGGGGTCGCTAGGAGTCGGACACGATTGAGCGACTTCACTTTATTTTTTCACTTTCATGCATTGGAGAAGGAAATGGCAACCCACTCCAGTGTTTTTGCCTGGAGAATCCCAGGGACGGGGGAGCCTGGTGGGCTGCCGTGTATGGGGTCGCACAGAGTTGGACACGACTGACACGACTTAGCAGCAGCAGCAGTCTATATGCATGTCCATGCACAGTACTGCTAGATTATTATTTTTTTCTTCTTTCTGAAGAGAAGGCATATACAACAAGGTACAAGTCAAACCAATAAAATAATGCTGAAACTACTGAAAAGCGGGTCAATTGTCATGTGCTGTGATTCTTGAAGCCAGAAAATTGGGCTCTGCAATTATGAAGTGAGTTTGAACTGGTGATAGTAATATGCTTATCATTTAAAATTTCCTGAGTTTATGCTTGTCTGTAATGCTTTATGTAACCAAACAAAGGAAGGATTTTGGGGAATGATGGGAGTGGGAGGTTGGGGTTGGCAGAGGTAAGCTTTTATATACAGGATGGAAAAACAACAAGGTCCTACTGTATAGCACAGAGAAGTGTATTAAATGTCCTATGATAAATCATAATGAAAAAGAATATTAGGAAAAGAATATATATATATATATATATATATATATATATATATGTATAACTGAATCACCCTGCTGTACAGCAGAAATTAACACAACATTATAAATCAACTACCCTTCAATAAAAAAATTCAGTTGTAGAGAAGGCTCTTCTGCCACTTCCTTTTTAATTTAGCATTCAGTTACATCTCTACCATGTGAAGTGAAGTGAAGTTGCTCAGTCGTGTCCAACTCTTTGTGATCCCACGGACTGCAGCCTACCAGGCTCCTCCATCCATGGGATTTTCCAGGCAATAGTACTGGAGTGGGTTGCCATTTCCTTCTCCAGGGGATCTTCCTGACCCAGGGATTGAATCCGGGTCTCCCGCATTGTAGACAGACGCTTTACTGTCTGAGCCACCAGGGAAGTCCCTACCATGTGAAAGGTGACTTGAAATGAAGGCTAGGAGTTGGTTCCTCAGGATGTCCTGTGCTACACTGAGCCTACTTCATGCTACCTTCCTTGTTGTTCAGTCGCTCAGTCATGTATGACTCTTTGAGACTCCATGGACTGCAGCACGCCAGGCTCCCCTGTCCTTCACCATTTCCTGGAGCTTGCTCAAGCTCATGTCCATTGAGTCAGTGAGTCATTCAACCATCTTGTCTTCTGTAACCCCCTTCTCCTGCCTTCAGTCTATTCCAGCTTCAGGGTCTTTTCCAATGAAGACTCGTCACATCAGAGGGCCAAAGTATTGCTACATTCCTAGGATCCTTCAATCAGCAATTGAAGGAGGAAGGAGAGCATGGAATTCCCTGTGGTAGAAGAAGACCATTTTCTTTACTCCCACTTCACTTCTCTTGCTTGAGCAGGTTGCTATGCATGCTGGCAGCTCAAACCTAGCTAGCACTTTTCATAGAAAATATGCTTCTCTTCTACACTGATTCTTGATTCTGGATTCTCTAGATGCAGCACATTTATTATTCATTCAATATATGTAAGCATTACTCCCAGCAGCCTTCCTGTCCGGTCACAACAGTTTTCCTCCATTGTGCTGCTGTTCAGTAGCTCAGTCGTGTCCAACGCTGTGACTCCATGGACTCCATTGTGTAGGTATGCCAAGATGAACCTTGCTTCTCACCTGCCTCATTCTACTTTCTGTAGAGTTATACACAGGAAATTTATCTCTGGAGGTTGAATGAGAAGATTTGATGGGAACAGAAGGAAGAAGGGGAAGTGTGATGTGGGGACTGATGGACTCAAAGCTTAGTTCCCATGTAAAAGGAGATGGCCACTTTTTTTTTTTTTTTTTTGGAAGAGAGGAGCCCATATCTTGGGTAAGGGATAAATTGTGAGAGTGACTCAAAGTTTTCTCCTAGTTTTTTTTCTTTTTTGTTTTTTGATCTTCCCAGACTAGGGATCAAATCCATGTCCCCTGCATTGGCAGATAGATTCTTGATCACTGGACCATCAAGGAAATCTTCCCCTAGCTTCTTACCTTAGACTGTCCACAAATTAATTCAGAGAATGGAATGTCAAGGGAGTGGCCCCAATGTAGTTAGAAAAATTCCTTTAACTCTTAAATAGACTTGCTTTAATAATTATATTACCTAGCTTATGTGTGATGATGGAATTTTGCTTCTATATCATATTATTAGGTATGGTATTACCTAATATGCTTAGAATAGAAATTTAGGAGAAAGTTATGAGGCTCTGACACTCTACTAGTACATTTGATAGGAAATTTCATGTATTTTTGGAACTCCTCCCTTGACTTCTGAAACATTCTTCTTTTTGTTCTCACATTAGCTCTCTGATTTTTCTCACTTTTTTTTTTTTTTTTACTTCTCTTGCTAGTTGTACTTTGGGGCTCTGTCCTTGATCTTCTCTTCTCAAGGTCTGTCTTTCAGCATTTATTTACTTCTTTACTCTCACTGTCATGTATGTCTCAATGACTCTTACAACTTTTATCTCTACCCCTGACTTCTTTCATAGACTTCAGACCCTTATAACCTCTATCGAACAGATATTCCTTCCTGGATATGTCTTAAAGAACTAAAACTGAGTATGTCCAAGAATAAACTCATCTTTTATTTCCCCCTTGAGCCCACTTCTTCAGCATGCCCTAGCTCAATAAACAGCATCACTCTTTCCCTATTCAGCAAACTCAAAGCCCAAGAATCATTCTGGAATCCTTCTTCTTGAGCACCCAATTGAGCACCAAGTTTTGCAGATTCTCCCTTCAGAATATTTATTGTAACCAACCCATCTTTCTATCCCCAGTGCTTACTCTTGAAGATAAAACCGTTATCATATCTTGCCTGGACTTCTTTAATATTTCTTAAATAAAATAAACACTAAATACACACATGTTGAGGGGCTTCCCCAATTGCTCAAGCAGTAAAAGATCCTCCTGCAATGCAGGAGACACAAGAGACTCAGGTTCGATCCCTGGGTCAGGAAGATCTCCTGGAGGAGGAAATGGCAACCCACTCTGGTATCCTTGTCTGGAAAATTCCATGGACAGAGGAGCCTGGTGGGCCACAGTCCATGGGGTTGCAAAGAGTCAGATGTGACTGAGCATGCATAAGATGAGAAACATGTTGAAGTAAATGAATATATCAATACAGAGCTAGAGGTTATTGAAAATCTCAAGGTTTGTTTGCTTTTTACATGAGTCATTGTCTTCTATATCCTATATTTATGCAACTGAGCTCTTTGGAGGTAAACTTTACATTTGTCCCAGTTAAAGTCCATCACAATATCTTTGTTCATCATTCTAGTTTTCTGACCATATTGTTAACTTTGTCATCCATCTTGTTTACTTCCCAACTTTATATCATCTCCACATTAAAAAATTTTGCTATTTCTTTGCTTCAGACATTGAAATAAATGTTGATCAGGAAAAGGCAAAGGACAGAGATTTAACAATAGGCCAAGGCTATTTTGGGCCTCCCAGGTGGTGCCAGTGGTAAAGAATCTGCCTGCCAGTGCAAGAGACTCAAGACGCAGCTTTGGTCACTGGGTTGGGAAGATCCCCTGGAGGAGCAAATGGTAAGCCATTCCAGTACTCTTGCCTGGAAAATTTCATGGACGGAGGAGCTTGGCAGGCTATAGTCTATATGAGTTCACAAAGAGCTGGACATGACTGAGTGACTGAGCACACACACAAACACAAAGATATTTTACTCAAATCTCACGTCAAGTAAAATCCCCTCGTTTACTTGCATACCTATTTGTAGAAGTCTATTCTCATCAAGGACACGTTTTGTATCTTGTCTTTAAAAATCATTCAACTTTTCTTTACCGTCTTGTTGAAATCAATATAAACTGTGGCTATAGTATTTACTTAATCCATAATTTCAATGATCGTATAAAATGTAAATGAATTTTGGAAAACTTATTCTTAGAAAACACTTGTTGGATTTAATACAACTTTCATTTCCTTTTAAAGATGTTTAAACCACAAAAAACTTAGAAAATGAAAAAGGAAAATAATATATAATCCCATAGTTATTTTAAAATAAATACCATTATAGTGGATTTTGTTCAAGTCTTTTTGAGAAACATGCTCTTCTATAGTTAATAGTGTACATAAAATTTGTAGGCATTTTTAAAGTTTATTCTGCCTGTTTTCCAATGTAGCCTCAGTTTACATACTTTTGGTGGCTCAGACGGTAAATAATCTGTCTGCCATGCAGGAGACCCTGGTTCGATCACTGGGTTGGGAAGATTACCTGGAGAAGGCCATGGCAACTCACTCCAGTATTCCTGCCCGTGGAGTCCCATAGACAGAGGATCCTGGCCATCTACAAGTCCATGGGGTTGCAAAGAGTTGGACATGACTGAGTGACTAACATGTGCACACACACACACACACACACACACACACACATGACAGTCCATTCCATGATTGAATCATAAATTTTAAAACACACCCAAATTACTGGGCCTTTGTACTGCATTCAATTTTTTAAATTATAAATAGAGTTTGTAAACATAGATTTTTTTCTTCATCTTTTTCTTGGATACATCTCAGAAGCTGTACATTTGGGTCAGTTTTCTGGTCCCTAATACAAATGTCTGTATTAGTCAGGTAGACTTGTGTTATGCTATAGTAACCATTGCATACACCATCGCATACACATCTCATTTATTTAACAGGAAACAAAACTTTTAAATGTCAATGACTTACCACAGTTAAGTTTTTTACTCGTATAAATTTTGCTGTGTGTATCAAGGATCTCCAGGGTAGTTCTCTTCAAAGAGCTGACTCAGGGTTTCAGGATGGTTCCATCTCGGCCTCCATGATTAAAGCGGTGGGAAAAGAACTTGAGGTTGTGCAGAGACTTTTTTATTGCCTCCACTTCTCAGTTTCACTCACAATTCACTGTTCAGAACTAGTTATATCAACCACATGCACAAAAAATAAATAAATAAAACAGAACCACTGTCTCACATCATACAGAGAAATCAACTCAAAATGGATTAAAGACTTGAATGTAAGGCCTGAAACTATAAAGGTCCTAGAAGAAAACATAGGCAGTATGCACTCTGACATTGGTGTCAGCAATGTCTTTCTAGATATGTCTACTTAGGCAAGAAAAGCAAGAGCAAAAACAAATAAATGTGATTGTATCAATTTGGGTTTTATGGGAAAAGAAAAATCAGGTTGGGTGACATGGACTGAGAGATCTATTTTAAGGATTTGACCTCATGCAGTTAGAGGAAAGGGGACTTCCTAGGTGGCGCTAGTGGTAAAGAACCTGCCTGCCATGCAAGAGACTAAAGAAACACTGGTTTGATCCCTGATCAGGAAGATTTTTTGGAGGAGGGCATGGCAACCCATGCCATCCTGTCCATGAAATTTTCTGCACAGCAAAGGAAACCATCATCAAAATGAAAAGACAACTTACAGAATGGGAGAACACATTATATATCCTATATCTATATCCAGATTCTATATCTGATAAGGGAGTAAGATCCGAAATATATAAAGAACACTTATAACTCAACAACAAAACACAAATAACCCAATTAAAAATGTTTCCAAAGAAATACAAAGGGCCAATGGGCACATAAATTTCAGTTCAGTTGCTCAGTCGTGTCCAAATCTTTGCAACTTCATGAACCACAGCACTCCAGGCCTCCCTGTCCATCACCAACTCCCGGAGTTCACCCAAACCCATGTCCATTGAGTTGGTGATGCCATCCAACCATCTCATCCTCTGTCATCCTGTTCTCCTCCTGCCCTCAATCTTTCCCAGCATCAGGGTCTTTTCAAATGAGTCAGCTAAAAAGATGTTCAATATCACTAGTTAGGAAATGCAAATCAAAACCACAATGAGATATCATCTCACACCTGTTAGAATGGGTGTTATAAAAATGCTAGGAAGAACAAATGTTGCAAACAATGTGGAAGAAAGGGAACCCTGGTGTATTGGTGGGACTGTAGTTGGTGTAGCTACCATGGAAAACAGTATGGAGATTCCTCAAAAAGTTAAGACTAAAATTACCATATGATCCAGCCATGATACTTCTGGGCATTTATCCAAAGAACGTGAATTCACTAATTTGAAAAGATACAGTCACCTTTATGTTCATCATGGCATTATTTACAATAGCCAAGATATGGAAACAACCTAAGAACCCATCAATGGATGAATGGATAAAGAAGATGTGGTATATAAAGACACACAATGGAATACTGATGAATCATAAAAAAGACAAAATCTTGCCTTGTGTGACAACATGGATGCACCTTGACAGTTAGTTCTAAGTGAAATAAGTCAGATGCAAAAAGACAAATATCATAGGATTTCATTCAGATGTGGAATATAAAAATCAAATAGATAAAATAAATGAACAAACTAAACCAAATAAAAACAAACATGTAGATACAGAGAACAGAATAGTGGTTACCAGAGGGGAGAAATGGGTAAAAGGGATCAACTATACGGTGATGATAGAAACTAAATTTTTGGTGGTGGGCAAGCTGTAGGGCCTACAGAAATGGAAATATAATGTTCTACACATGAAACATGTATAATGTTATAAACCAAAGTTACCCCAATGAAAAATAAATCTCGGGACAACCCTGGCAGTCCAGGAGTCAAGATTCTGTGCTTCCAACTGTTTGATCCCTGGTTGCATCAAGAAAACTGAGATCCCATATGCTGTGCAATGCAGCCAACAAAACAAAACAAAAACAACCCTTAAAAAAATCTGAAAAACAAACAAACAACAACAACAAAAAAACCCAACCTAGTAGTGTCTCCCCCTAGCTGCAGTGGGTGCTGGGAAATGTGCCCTTTGTGTGTCCAGAACAAGAAGAGCATCACTATTGAGGAGCATCAAGTTCTACTCCAGTGGAGTGGCTTTGCATTACCTCAATTTAGCTTAGCTAGAACTACATTTCCCAGAATCCCCTCTCTCAGAGGATTAGAGGTTACTTTTGACCACAGGAAGTATTTTCCTGAGCTATGGAAGGTGGGAGTGAAACAAGAGTTATTAAGTTCAGAAGGAGTAGACAATAGCTACCACTGAAACCTGATCTCCTGCTCATGATACTGGTGTGAACAGTGGCTAGACACGACAGTCTTCCATTTTCCAGCTCCCATCAGACCGCCTTCAGCTTCTCTGAGTCCTGGGTCAGATGCATTCTGTTCCATGGTGAAGGCCACCAGCTTTTTATGCCATTAAGTTTGGAGGCTGTGAGAGCCAGATGCAAATCTTAAGTTTGTCCTCCTGGGTTGTAATTTGCCCTTGCCCTTACATGCCTCACACCCAGGTTTTTTTTCTGACCGCCAGCCCCACTGACTTAGTGATTTCAGACTCAACGGCCGATGCCGTTGCAGCAGGCTTCCGCCGAATTCTTCACCAGCTCTTCACTACAACTGTGTGTGCACGCTTGAGTGCGTGCTAAGTCACTTCAGTCGTGTCCGACTCTTTGTGACCCCATGGACTCTAGCCCTCCAGGCTCCTCTTTCCACGGGACTGTCCAGGCAGGAATACTGGAGTGGGTTGCCATGCCCTCCTCCAAAAAATCTTCCTGATCAGGGATCGAACCAGTGTTTCTTTAGTCTCTTGCATGGCAGGCAGGTTCTGTACCACTAGCGCCACCTAGGAAGTCCCCTTTCCTCTAACTGCATGAGGTCAAATCCTTAAAATAGATCTCTCAGTCCATGTCACCCAACCTGATTTTTCTTTTTCCATAAAACCCTAAAAGTTCAAAATACATCAATATATTTAATAAAACCAGGTCAAATTTTAAGATATTGTGTTCACAAATTTTTCTATTAGAAGATACTGCTGAAAAGATCAGGATCACACAAAAAAATCTGATCTATGTCGAAAGATAAGGAACAGGTTATGGCAGACAAAAAGGCAGATACAACTGTCCACAGTGAAGACAATTATAAAAACAGAACGAAAAAGCACAGTTGTTAGAACAGGCAGCAGTCTCAGTAGCAACTTTTCCCTGTGCAGATTTGAGGGGAGAAGACTTGGGGAGGAAGCACTGCGGTGGATTATAGGGGAAATTCACACCTGTATCCACATTTTCACAGCTAGGAGGACCGTTCTACCTGGAGCTGATTTTACTCAAGGACCAGAGTGAAAATGAAACAGGCTAATCAAGGCAGAAATCCACACTGAAGTGCAAAGACCAGAATTTTTTGTTAGATCGAGCCAAACTGTGTTCAACAATTCATTTCAGTTCTTATCAGTTTTCTATCTTCATCAAGTTTGGTCTCTGTGTTTCTGTGTTCCATGTGGCAGCTTCCCTGAGATGTGCCAGTGCCTCTGTTTTCAGGGAGGGACAGAGGAGTGGTTCGAGTACACAGATTTCTGGCCTGCAGATTTTTGTGCTGTGAAGACTAGCCTTCCTAAGACTTCCTCATAGCACCGCGGTTGACAGTCAAATGCAGGATCACTTTCCAGTGTCCATGACGCTCCCCACCACGTGTATCCTCCGTTTGTGCCAATTTCTCTCACTGGAAGAGGAACTCATTGTTCAGTTTCCCTCCCAAAGCCTTTCCTCAGATCTCAAACAAAACAACAATTCTTGTCACCCAGCTTCAAGGACACTGCAAAATGTCCATGTGAGCAGAGAATTCTCTTCATGGTTTGCACGTGATTCTTGCAAGTCATTTTGATTTCAGCTGTGCCATGCTCTGGGGGTTAAGAACCAGGAAATTCTGGATGACCATATGATCTGTGCCCACGGAGCCCCTGCTGGGTGTCAGCATGATGTCGATACACTAGGAGGTGCCGGCCAACTGGGAGTCGGGCCAATTCCTAGTAAGTGTTGGGCACAATGGCCCACCTGAACTATCTCACCAGTGTGGTTCAAGTTGCCAAAGTTTTGTCCCCCAAGTCACCATGTAAAATAGCAATAGTAATGATTTTCATACCAATACATTATTTAGAAACATTAAAAAATGACAAAGCACTTGAAAAAAACACACACACAAAAAAAGTTTTACAAACTCAACTTTATTAATAATAATTTATAAGTTATACTTATCTGGTCTTGACATATATTAGAATCATACTTTTTGAGGCAAATATAGCAATCTTCTACTGCAGGGGAAAAAAAGGCTTCTGGTGAAATGAGAAAAACTGGTATGATACTTTCATACATTACTCAAGTCTGTGGATACACTCAGTTCAGAGGTGAAATCTGGCTTTGTTTTCAGATTTCTTGACTTGCACATGCATTTTAGCTCCTCTGCTCCATTTTGGTGTAGTGTACTTTCTTCTACTAAATGGTGTAGATTTACCAACAATTCTTTCAAAGATAACAAATGAGTGACTGTGCTTAGCTGCTCAGTCGTGTCCAACTCTTTGCGACCCCATGGACTGTAGCCTGCCAGGCTCCTCTGTCTAGGGGGATTCTCTAGGCAAGAATACTGGAGTAGGTTGCCATGCCCTCCTCCAGGAGATCTTCCGAACCCAGGAATTGAACCAGGGTCTCCTGCATTGTGATTCATTACCAGCTGAGCCACCAATGACTAGAGAGCCTCAACTGGCCTCAGGCATTTTCTTCAGAGTGGAATTAGGTGTCAAATTTGTAAACAGAAAGCTCCCCACATTAGCAGATGCAAACGTATATACAGAATGGATAAACAAGGCCTTACTGTATAGCACAGAGACCTATATTTAAAATCCTGGGATAAACCATGATGAAAAGAATATGAAAAAATGTACATTTATATATAACAATCACTTTGCTGGACAGCAGAAATTAACATTGAAATAAACTATATTTCAATAAAATAAACTAAAAAAAAGAAAGCTCCCCATAGGTTTCCCCTTCCCTACATACAAGGTGCCCCTCACAACTGCACTCATTCTAGTCACTCTTCTGGTTCCTATGGGCACCTGTGCTTGTGTTTAAGATGCCTGCTGCACCCCCTTTTTGCATTGCATTGAGTGTCAGGGCTTTGGAACAGGTCTGTGGGTCAGAATATGCCGATTTGTGATTCTGTAAAGATTTAAGGACTGCTGGAGGGAACACACCTCTTACGGATGCTCTCCACAAAGCCCTGTTCTTTGCATGTTTAAGGGTTATCTCTTGAGGTTGTAATCTGTTAAATCATTATACCTGTGCAATATTTACTTACTTATGTCCCAGTCTACTGGGTCCCTGGAGGGTAAGCCCTGTTCATCCTACTCTCTACCCTTTACTCTGTCTTTCCCCTAATCATACTACGTTATTACTAGCTCAGTTGTGTCTGACCTTTGGCAACCCCTGGACTGTAGCCTGCCAGGCTCCTTTGTTCATGGAATTTCCCAGGCAAGAATAGTGGAGTGGGTTGCCATTTCCTCCTCCTGGAGATCTTCCATCCCCAGGGATTAAATCCAAGTCTCCTGCTTTGGGGAGGTGGGATCTTCACCACTGAGGCACCAGGGAAGCCCTTCCCCTAATCACAGTGAAGTCCCAAAGTGCACTTTCCCTCCCCAAGTCTCTAGATCCCCAATTTCTCTGCTTATTCTCAGCCCTGGGGCACGGGGACAAGGGTGGACCCTTCGGCATTACTGCTTCTAATAAAATAAAACAACTATAAACTAAAAAGAACAACCAAAACAACGAGTTGTGAGCTGAGAATATGGAAAGAAGCAAACAGTTCTGACTTGAGCGGAATATCTTCCTGATTTATCAATAATCCACTAGAAAATGCATCCTCATCACCAACAGAAAAGTTTCAGTATGCAAGAAAATAAGCCCTTGTCTAAACAACCTTTTAAAAGGTAAAATATGTTAATTTTACACGTATAAAATTTATTTTTTAGTATTATAGTCTTAAAACATACCTGCATGAAACTCTTGGGCTTCAGAGTGGACTATGTAGGGGAATCAAATCCTTTTGAAATTAAAAATTATGTTCCACAGAAACTGATACTTTTAAGCCAATATGGGTTTTAATAACTAAACAGTAAAACATTTCTCTTAACATCAAAATCAAAGATGATTGTACTTATTTTAATATCACTATATAAATATGAGAATGTTAATTGACACTTGTCTAGGTCAAATATTCCAGTTACATTAACAAACATATATAAAACAAATATAAATTTATAGTGAATGTCATGATTATCTGCTTCATCATGAATTTAATAGCCTGAAAGCTGCCTCTTTTGTTTGCTTTCGTTTATTTTACTTTAATAATCTCAAAGTATTGAGGAAGGAAAGAAGAGAAACACAACTGAGCAATATTTCAATTTTGATTAAATAAGAGTCTGGTTAGTTGCAATCCCTTCTGAATACTTCTCAGAGGAGAAAACACACTGTGATGTGGTGACTTGCCACTCCACAGTGGTTGGAGAGGTTAGGCCATTTCTTGATAGCAGGTACATATCCAATGACTCATTCTCCCTAAAAAAAAAGTGTAAGAAAAAAGTAGGTAGTTCATCTGAGAGGTTGCTCTCATCTGTACAAACTAATTTCTTTTCTTGATGCTGGGACATCCATCAGAAACATGTTAGTTTGTGCTAAACAGAGATAGGTTCTGACATTGCAATATAGCCAGTATTTACCGCTTTACCCTGCCTGTGAAACTCTCTGCCTGCCTAGTTAAAATACTTTAAAAGGGTACTTTTCATCTAATACTGTTAATAACAAAGAGGGCCTTATTTTGTGTGTGTGTTTTTTTTTTTTTTTTTTAAATGGCTGCTTTGGTCTACTTCAGTTTTGGTGAAGCCATTTAAAAATCAAAATGTGATATTGTTTAAAGTTTTAGTGAAGCATTAGGACTGAATGACAGTAGAATTCCTCATATATTCACTGAATGCCCACTGGGTCCTAGGCTCTGTGTTGCATATAGCTCAGTTTCTGAGTATCACTTGATTGTGATCCTTCAGGGACTGGTCCAGAAAAATACTATCAC
The DNA here is from genome assembly GCF_019923935.1 of Bubalus bubalis. Classification (NCBI taxonomy): domain Eukaryota; kingdom Metazoa; phylum Chordata; class Mammalia; order Artiodactyla; family Bovidae; genus Bubalus; species Bubalus bubalis. The sequence continues at coordinate 36,294,652 of NC_059160.1, forward strand.
ATCAGAGTGAGGAATTTTTAACTTGGGGAATTATTCGGAGGGGGGCAGATTCAGTTCAAAAACTCACTGCTCTGGGTTTCCACAGCTTTCCTCCAAGTCTACATTTTAATGGGGTGTGGAAGAAGGATGGTTTTGGGCATCCTTTATCATCTTCCTAGACCGGTGATTAGAGAATTTTAGGAGCCAATAGCTTAAACTACATTCAAATAATCCAAAAGCTTTAAAAAGGGGCATAGCAAATCCTGTCCAGACCTTAAACCTTGGTGGTAATAACACGAGAGTTTAAAAGGCGATATTTTGTTCTTTTGGGGGCAGCAACCAGAAAAGGTCAGCTGGTGTCAGTGCCTTGCTCTCTCACCGCATGGCGGTTCTCTTAACACTTTCATGATGTGAATTTTGCTTTAGCATTCTAAAGGCATAGTCTCTGAGACTAACACAGGCATGGCAGGTTATTTTCTCCCTCTACAAATTCTGGTTGCATAATTTAACATAAAAACAATTTGAGAAAGAGATTATTATCTTTTTACCTTTTGCAAAGCTCTTACTGATAGAGTTTAAAATATGCAATTGAAACGTTGCATTTTCTGGAGTATTCAATACATTTCTTGGATTTTTTCCCTAACTGCAGGACTAGAATAAATAAAACCACTCAGTTCTTAAGCACAGCAAACATGAATCAAATAGCTTTTACTCCATATTTATAAAAGGCAATGCCACCATCATAAGTTTCTCTGTATTTCCTGTCACCTTTCAGCATTTTCATTTGTTAATCTCAATGTATTTCAATAGCACACATACGTTCTCAAAAAATTCTTCTCTGGAGCTCACTGTCAGCTTTTTTGTTCCCAAATCTTTGATAGTCTTAGTCTCTACATGATTTGAAACATGATGTTAACAAGTCGTATGAAAGCCTCTTTTTGTGCTCCGTATTGACAAGAGTCCCTCTGAATCTGGGAGAAAGCAATCATATTCCAGTCGTGTTGTCAGCTGAGGGACATAAGCTCCAAAGCACTAGTTCCTAGGGCTATAAATCCATTGTGCTCCATGTTATAAATAAGGAAATTGCCTGTGATGGCTACGATTTGGAAGCATTAACATTTTTTCTTTGCAGCTCTCATTTTTAATCTTTTTAGTTATTTCCCTTAGTAAAACTTAGCCACCAAAATATGACTTCCTGTATCACTGACTCAGATGCCATAATTAAAAGAAAGACATTCCAGTCAACCATGACAAAGGTCTCAGTGAGCATTAAAGACAAAACAGACCCTTATCGATTTAGCCAAAGGTAGTTCTCTCTGCCCTGCACCTCTTTCCCCCCTGCCTCCCCCCTCTTCTCTCTGTCCATTTGAGCAAGCGGCTTCACTTTGCATTAAGAATGCGTGCTGTGTGCTTTCTAGCGGCTGCATTTTAAGTTTGGTCTTCTCAACCATGAAAACACAGTTAAAAATTGTTCTCAGAGCTAAACCACTCAACATCTTGGCACTTGGTTGTTTTTAACTTTTCAACAATAGGCACTGTTCACTCCCCTCCGTCTCAGTTCTTTTTTCAGCGATCAGGCAGCACATTGATGAAAGGCTAGTCACGGCTGCCCCCATGGTATCAGTGTGGTGGCATGTGATGATTCACATGGGGTGTGTTTGATCCGAGAAAGCCCAGTCTCTGCTTATTCTTCCTTTGTTCTGTCATCTGGGGGGAAAAGAGAGAGTGAATTAAGCTGATTTTTCTCACTCCTTCCCAGCGCTGGTGGAACACACAGTGTTGGGTGAATATTTCCCAGTGAGTATTTATTGCAAAAGGGAAAATATCTTTAAAAGTGAATTTCCATCGGCAGAGAAACACAGCAAACCCCTCTCTGTGGTTAAGAAAGAGGAACCATGGTTCTTTTGAAGCAGCCCCTGCTTGTCACATATCATCACTGCCAGCACCTTAGTCATTTTAAAAGCGACCACAGTTACTTCTGATACTATTTTTACTAAGGCTAACAATCTTACGTGATGAAGGGGTTGAGTGCAGCACTGAAATGATAGATACTGATGACGGTCTACTTTGCTGATGAACTTAATAATTGCTGTGATGGCAGAATATACGATTTTCTATCAAAAAGCCCAAAGCGGTCCCTGTCTTTCAGTATTTGTTCCTTCCTTCCTGTTCCACAGAAGTGTCACACAAGACGCGTGTGATAAGCAGAAGCAGCCTCTGCTCGCCAAGAGGTGGTTCTTACAACATAGCATGGGGTTTCTTTACTGTGATTTACAGTCCCATGGATAACAATCTCACTGCCAGGATTCTCCAGTCTCTCCCACTCACAGTGGTGAAAGATTTCACATCACTGCCCCCCGCCCCCACCACCACCCAGCTTCATCTCTGAAGGGCACACACCTGCTCCTTGAGCTCTGCCAGCTGACTGGACAGCTGTTTGACCAGACTCATGGTTGACTCCAGCTTCTCCTGCAGGTTCCGAATCTCATTTTGCTCACTGTCACCTTCATTGCTAACAAGGGACATGGCTCGCATCCGAGGAAACCAGTCCAAATTCTTCTCCTAAAGGGAATACATATGGAAGGGAGCCTGAAGTTATGTAAAGAATGTTTAGAAGGGTTCATTATTAACATTTTGGAGAAGAAAATGGCAAGCCACTCCAGTATTCTTGCCTGGAAAATCCCATGGACAGAGGAGCCTGGTGGGCTACAGTTCATGGGGTTGCACAGAGTTGGACATGATTGAGCAACTGAATACATTATTAACATTCTTAGCAAAGCAAAAGGTACTTTTTCTGGCCAGGGTTGAGGAGAGGTTGAGGGTGGGAATGAAGTGAGGGTTCCACATTAGTCTTCATGAGGTGAGGGAAGATTTTAAATATTGGAACGAATTTCCTATGGTCTACCCCGGGAGGTCCAAGGTAAAGCATTTAGGACAGCATCCTGCACCCTGTAGGCAATTAGTGAATCTTGATGAATGATGAGCTAGGCTTTGGAGGCTGAGAAGAGCAGATCCAAATGTGTGTGGGAACAGTAAAGGCCTGAGCTGTTTATCCTCCCTACCGGATTCCTGCCCTGGTGCAGAGGAGAAAGGGGTGGCGGAATAGGAGGTGATAAAAGACATGTTTCAGTTCCAGATGCCCATGCCCATTTACCTCCCACTTCCCCAAGACAGGCTCTGGGGAAGAGGGAAGTGGGAGGGCATGGCCCTGGGTTACCCTGTCTGCTCCTTTTGGAAACATTTTATTACAGTTGGGGATGGGGTTTTAGAGTTAGACTTCCCCAGAGGGCAACAGCGGGTGCCACTTCTGTTTTTCCAGGCTGACTAAGAGTGTAGGGGTGTGTGTGTGTAACTGCACGTGTGTGTGTGTTCCCTCCATTGGTAAAAACAGATGGTTACCAAGATACTCACATCTCTTGAAAATTCTCCCTGATTGCCCAACATCATAGAATCCCTGTGAATTACTTGTATCCCATCTTTCAATCCTCAAGAAACTTTCCCATTTTACAGATGAGGAATCGAGTGGTCCCAAGAGTTTAATTACCCTCATCACAAGCTAGGAATTGGCAGAGCTAGGGTTTGAAGGCAGGTTAGCTTTTTGTCTGGGTTTCCCTGGTGGCTCAGCAGTAAAGAATCCACCTGGAATACAAGAGACCCAGGTTTGATCCCTGGGTCGGAATCCAACACAGGAGGGGATGGCAACCCACTCCCGTATTTTTTCCTGGAGAATCCCATGGAAAGAGGAACCTGACAGGCTACAGTCCATGGGGTTGCAGAGTCAGACGTGACTGAGCATGCACACAAGCCTTTTAGCCACTGATCAGGAATCCCAGTCTATATTTACCTATTTCCTTAAATCACCTTCTCCCCGTATCCCTAGCAGTGACCTTCCTGCTTAAGATTCTTTCCACTCCAGAAAAGCCCACTGCAGTAGCTACAAAGACCTCTGCCTAGCTGAGCCAGAAGAGTTCTTTCTCCCCCTAAAGGGAAAGGGGAAACGTCCAACCTCCGTACCTTGGCACGTCTGTCTAAATCTCATCTGGCCCTTTGGCTGGTTTCTTTGGTAGTTGTTAGTCAGAGAACAACACATTCTTTATAGTTCCTGACCCCCAATGGCAATGGAAAGGGCTGATAAAGGATAGGATAAAATATTCAAGAGAGTTAAGCTGCATTTAAACAGCTGTAGCTAATTAGCATTTCAAAGCAGAATGGTAACTTATTCTGAAGTGCAGAGTGACAGCCAGATTCATTCGATTAGTGCTTCAACATCTATTGCCAGGTATTTAAAGATGAAAATCAGGTAAGACAAATGTCTGCTCTCAAGGAGCTTGTGGCTTAGGACAGCCCTCCATGAAAAGTGGACTGGGTAGTCTGCGTATCAAAATTCCCTGGGGTTGCTTGTAAAAATAGCAGATTTCAACCCCACCACCTCTTATGAAATCAGAACCTCCTAGGGGGCCTGCATGATTTGTAGGTGCACTAAAGTTTAAGAAGTCTGATCTATGGAGACATAGAAGATTAACGGGAACCACTAGGATAGTGGCAGGGTAGGGAGATGGAGTGAAGAGGAAAGATCTGAAGTGGCTGGCATAAGGAATGGGAAAAGTGAAAAATGAAAGTGTTAGTCGCTCAGTTGTGTCCGACTCTTTGCAACCCCATGAACAGGCTCCTCTGTCCATTGGATTCTCTAGGCAAGAATACTGGAGTGGGTTGCCATTTCCTTCAACAGGAGATCTTCCCGACCCAGGATCGAACCCAGGTATCCTGTCTTGCAGGCTGATTCTTTACCACCTGAGCCACTGGGGAAGAAGAGAAGCCAAATAGGGATCACTGAATGCTTGCAGGGTGGAGTGGGAGACCCTACCTTGGAATGACTCCATCAGAGATCAGGGCTCACCAACAGCCCAGGTGGGTGTGCAGCTGAGGCCAGGAGCTGGACTGATACAAGATGGTGTGTCCCCTGGAAAGGGCATCAGAATGACAAAGGTATCGGGAAGCTAGGTATGTCAGCAGAGCAGCGGCTGGTGTGAGGAACACTCATGTGTGGACTAGCAGGAGGGATGGCTAATAAACAGACAATCTAGGGAGCTCCAGTTCTCTTATTTAGAATCTGTATTATCTACTGTACTATCTCTTATCTGAATTTTACAAATGCAGAAACTGAGGCTAGCAAGCACAAGCTGGAATCAAGATTGCCAGGAGAAATATCAAGAACCTCAGATATGCAGATGACAGTACCCTTGTGGCAGAAAGCAAAGAAGAACTAAAGAGCCTCTTGATGAAAGTGAAAGAGAAGAGTGAAAAAGTTGGCTTAAAACTCAACTTGCAGAAAATTAAGATCATGGCATCTGGTCCCATCACTTCATGGCAAATAGATGAGGAAACAGTGGAAACAGTGACAGACTTTATTTTTTGGGCTCCAAAATTACTGCAGATGGTGACTGAAGCCATGAAATTAAAAGATGCTTGCTCCTTGAAAGGAAAGTTATGACCAACCTAGACAGCATATTAAAAAGCAGAGACATTACTTTGCTGGCAAAGGTCCATATAGTCAAAGCTATGGCTTTTCCAGTAGTCATGTATGGATGGGAGAGTTGGACTATAAAGAAAGCTGAGTGCCGAAGAATTGATGTTTTTGAACTGTGGTGTTGGAGAAGATTCTTGAGAGTCCCTTGGACTGCAAGGAGATCCAACCAGTCCATCCTAAAGGAAATCAGTCCTGAATATTCACTGGAAGGACTGAAGCTGAAGCTGAAACTCCAATCCTTTGGCCACCTGATACAAAGAACTGACTCACTGGAAAAGACCCTGACGCTGGGAAAGACTGAAGGTGGGAGGAGAAGGGGACGAGAGAGGATGAGATGGTTGGATGGCATCCATGATTCAATGGACATGTGTTTGAGTAGATGCTGGGAGTTGCTGATGGACAGGGAGGCCTGGTGTGCTGCAGTCCATGGGGTTGCAAAGAGTTGGACATGACTGAGTGACTGAACTGAACTGAACTGAGGCTAGCAAATTAATTTGCTGGAAGCCCAACCCAGACCTGTCTGTATCTAGGCCTTCTGGCCAGAAAGGAGACTGTGGACAGAAAGTCGAATAATAATAAGGTAGGATAACTTCAGGAAATAAAAATACTAGAGTAAAAAAGTTTGAAATCTGATAAAATATCAGTGAATTTGGGGAGTTAGTATATCATGGGTATAGTTGGAGAACTTTAGTTGGAGAAGATGAAAAATTTCTGGAGATAGACAGTAGGGATGTTTGTATAATGATGTGAATGTACTGAATGCCACAAAACTCTACCCATAAAATGGATTAAATGGGGCTTCCCTGGTGGTTCAGTGGCTAAGACTCCATGTTTACAATGCAGAGGGCCCGGGTTCAATCCCTGATCAGGGAACTAGATCCCACATACTGCAAATAAAAGCTCCCAAATGCCTTAACTAAAAAAAGTGTCTGTATGCCACAACGAACACTGAAGATCCCGCATGCTACAAGTAAGATCCAGTGCAGCCAAAAAAAAAAAAAGAAAAATCAAAGTTAAAATGGTATGCATGTGTATGCTCCTCAGCCATGTCCTACTCTTGGTGACACCATGGACTGTAGCCCACCAGGCTCCTCTGCCCATGGGATTTCCCAGGCAAGAATACTGGAGTGAGTTGCCATTTCCTTCTCCAGGGGATCTTCCAGATCCAGGGATCAAACCCGAGTCTCTTGCGTCTCCTGCCTTGGCAGGCGGATTCTTTACCACTAGTGCCGCCTAGGAAGCTCAGGACGGAACACAAAGGTTTGACAGCCTCAGATGGCTGGCTGGATCTGGGCTGAGGAGGTACCAGGAGACATGATGGAGATGGCGAAAACCTCAGCTTTTAGAACATTTCCTAGATAAACAGAGACAAAGCACTGTTCTAATACTTAGCTCACTGGAAAAGACCCCGATGGTGGGAAAGATTGACTGCAGGAGAAGTCGGCAATAGAGGATGAGATGGATAGATGGCATCATCAACTCAATGACATGAATTTGAGTAAACTCCAGGACATAGTGGAAGACAGGGAAGCCTGGCATGTTGCAGTCCATGGGATTGCAAAGGGTTGGACACGACTGAGCGACTGAACAACAACAATCCTTAGCAAAGATAACATGGGTGAGATGGAAACTGCCTCCAAAGAAATTGCTATCATAGGTATCTCAGGGGCCAGGTCAGCTCAGTCCACAGGCTCTTGCTTTTGAGGAAACAAAAGCAGTTCTCAGGGGACCGCTGCCCCAGCCGGTTGGGCCACGGGACTCTTTTCCTTACACATTCTTTCTTCACTTGTTCCTTTGTTCATGCATTCATTGACTAATTCTTCCTTGTTGACCCTGTCTGTGCTAGGCACCGGGAGAACAATAGGGAGCCAAACCCAGCGCGATTCTTATGCTGGTGGAATTGATAGTGATGGTCTAGGTGGAGCATAAGACTTCAATCAAAGATGGTGAAAATAACGACAAATCGCACTAAAGTGCTGGGGAGGAAAGTCACCTGGCTCCACTGTCCTTTCTCCTAAGTTCCCCAAAATCATTCTCTCTTCTAACTGTCTGGTTTCTCTCATCTTTCTTCCTTTAACTGCCTCTTTCTTTGTGTATGTTTGCCTGGTTTTCAGCCTTTTCTCTACTCATTTTATACTGTTTCAGTCCTCTTTTTCTCTGTATACCAACTGACTATAATCTAAAATTAAAATATAATGTGTCATTAAGCTTTTTTTTCAATATTGAATGCTTTCTTTCCTTTTCTTAATTTTTAGGAATCTGACTTGAATGCCTTGCATCTCACTAAAATAGCAAAAAATAAGCACCCTAAATTGATTATCTTTTGTCCTCTTTCTACAAAAAAAGCCAGCCTTTTAAAAATAAATGTTCACAACTGATTTCTCCTAGTACAGAAAGTGTACTCTTTTCACCAAAAGTAACTCAAATCCAAACAAGTTCTTAGAATAAATGCTGCACGTGGCTTTTCACAGAAAGTGGTTTCCAATGAAATACCCCAAGCTTCCTCTCTCTGCTCCATTGTCACAAGGAGCAGCTTCCGCAGGAGGCTCAGCCTGAGCAGGGTGAGAAAGGAAACCCTGGACTTTAATCTGAGCCAGAACCACAGGACAGACACCCAGAACACTGGCTGGTTAACAAGACACCACTCATTCACCGTGTTGGCTGTGTCCGCCATCTAACAAAGCAGTTTGATTTGATTTGTTATTTCTTGGTTACTCACGTAGGTTATGTCCATCCTGTGATCATGCTCATGATTAGCAGATTGCCGTGGTGACTGTGGTTAGTCAATATGACATCATTTCTTTGATTCACCAGGAATGAATATGTTTGACCGCAGGGTAGTATAAAGTTGGGAAGCTACAGATTGTTAGATTCTGAGGTTACAATGTATGATCCTAGAAACTTGGTGAGTGGAAAGCCAACACTTTTCAAAGGTACCAAAATGCAACTCCCAGAGATGAAGGGACAGAGAGCATGGCAGCCATGATCCTCCTGCTATCCCTAAATTTTCATAATAATGCATCTTCCTAGAAGACCAGAAGGATAGATAGGAGCGTGAAAACCTTTCAAATAGACCTTTTAACAGTCAGATCAATTTGCTTTATTTAATTTTGTAGTTATTCAGTAAATGATTGGGTTGTCAGAGTCAGTCAGAGCTTATCTGTGCTGTCTTTATAATTTGTTCTTAAATGTGATACCCCATTTTCAGGAAAGAGGCCACACAATATCAAGGAAAGAGCACTGATCTAGGAGTCAGGACACCTGGGTTCTGATTTCAGTTCAACCAAAAATGAACTATGTGATAGAAGGAGGGTGGGGAGCCTTAGTCTCTGAATCCAAGTTTCCTTATCTGTAAAACCAGAATGTTACCCTGAGTGGTCTCTATGTCTCTTCCAACTCATCATTCCATGAGTTATGAATTCAAAACTTTAAAAATCAAATTGCTGAGACAAGCCCTAAGCTTGCCAACTGAGCAAACAGAAACATGGCATTTAGGCTAGAAGCAACCTTGAAACCACATAAGCCAAGCTCAGCATATTACAGATGCCCAGTCTGAATCCTAGAAAGTTTAGGTTTCCCTGAGGTCTCACAGCTGTTCCTCTGTACTTGATTTCCACTTCTGGACAAGTCCTTCCATTTAATGTAGTGGAACAGCTCTTACATAATGTAACCTAGCCCTGCTGATGTTTAATCGATGACAGGCTCAAGAAAACATAAAGACTGTAATGATTTCTCTCCATATCACAATGAGATTGAAAAGTAGAATAAGATTGAGTTCAGTGAGCCAAACATTGGAGAAATTGTCTTATGTCTCTTTAATGTGTATTAGGTACACATTAAATGTTGCCTGGGACAAATTGGGAGTTTTGAATTAACAAATATATGCTGCTATATATAAGACAGATAAACAATAAGGACCTACTGTATAGCACAGGGAACTGTATTTGATACCTTACAATAATCTATAATGGAAAAGAATCTGAAAACGGTACATACATACATTTCTCTCTCTATGCTGCTAAATCACTTCAGTCGTGTCTGACTCTGTGCGACCCCAGAGATGGCAGCCCACCAGGCTCCCCCGGCCCTGGGATTCTCCAGGCAAGAACACTGGAATGGGTTGCCATTTCCTTCTCCAATGCATGAAAGTGAAAAGTAAAAGTCAAGTCGCTCAGTCATGTCCGACTCTTAGCGACCCCATGGACTGCAGGCTACCAGGCTCCTCCGTCCATGGGATTTTCCAGGCAAGAGTACTGGAGTGGGGTGCCATTGCCTTCTCCTCTCTCTCTCTCTATATATATATAACTGAATCACTTTGCTGTATAACTGAAACACTGTAAATCAGTTCAGTTCAGTTCAGTTGCTCAGTCATGTCCAACTCTTTGTGACCCCATGAATTGCAGCACGCCAGGCCTCCCGGATCATCACCAACTCCCGGAGTTCATTCAAACTCATGTCCATCAAGTTGGTGATACCATCCAGCCATCTCATCAACTATACTTCAATTTCAAAAAAATGTGAAAAAAAAAATTTGCCTGCATGTAAGTTAAAGAGAATGCAAGCACTGTAGTTCTGTATCATGGTAATAATCCCATTTTTAGCTGCTTGGCAAGTGTCAGCCACTTAAGTCATGCTACAGCCAATACCCACAAAAATTCCATAAAGTTGAGACTGTTGCCAGCCCCATTATCAGAAGACAACACTGAGACAGAATAGGATTAGTTACTGGCCAAGGCCACAGAGTGGTGGTAAATGGCTGGGCCAAGCTTTGGCCTCCACCCTAGGTGACTGGAAATCTTGTACTCTTTTCACTACCCTGGACTACTTCTCCACGTCCAATAGAGATGCCAATTCTTAGCTTCTGAACTTGCCAGATAAAACAGAGACTACCCAAAGGCTCAGTGGGTAAAGAATCCACCTACAAAGCAGGAGACACAGGAAACACGGGTTTGATCCCTGGATTGGGAAGATCTCCTGGAGGAAGAAAATGGCAACCCACTCCAGTATTCTTCCCTGGAGAATCCCATGGACAGAGGAGCCTGGTAGGCTACAGTCCAAAGGGTCACAAAGAGTTGGATACGACTGAGTGACTAAGCACGCAGCACAGTGAGAATACATTTTATAACCTGAATTCCCCTGATATTTCCTCTCGGGTAGGCTAAAGATTTATTTATTGAAAATCAGAAATAAAAGCTTTAGGCATTGAATCAGAAATGTAGATGCAGATACTGTGGAAATACATTGACTGACCCTTGACATTCACTGCAATTTTGCAGAGTGCTCTGAAATATTGCTAATGAGAGGTACCACACTGAATGTACCACTGTACCGTGTTGTACTGGAATATTGATAAACAATTAGTACGTGTATCTTCACCTCCACTTCCAGACTCTCTATGCTTAAAACATGCTGTCACAAGACCATTTGCAAAGGTTTTTCTTGGTGACCATCCTCTCCTAAGCCTTAAATTTACACTGCACTTTCTGTTCTAAAACCGTATGTGACGCCTCCTAGGCTGAGGAGCATAACCATCTGCCCAAAGCCTCAGTGTGACCCACTACATTCCTCTCTTGGCACTTCTGGTTTGAAGATGTCGGCAGAAATGGCTCTCAAAAGGAACACCAGCAACGCTAATACTATCTACTCACTGGAAGGTCCCTGAGGGAAAGACACTATTCCTGCTTTCCTGGAACTTCACAGACTAAGGCCAATAATCTGGAACAAGGATTCTTTCTGAAAGTCAAAATAATCATATGATTACTTCTGAAGTCAAAGTAATCATGTGGGTTAATGGGAAATGCGTCATATAGCCCATCCCAGCCTCTGCTCCATGAAGGAGGGGCATGGCAGGCCTCCCACCCTCCGACCAATATGGCAGCCTTGCTGGCAGGTGAGACGTTGTCTCAAACCCTTAAGGAACACCCATAACACTGGCATTTGGACTTCTAGCTTTGTTCCTAGTGAACATCCCACCTATATGTGACCAGAGTTGCTTAATCTGGACAACAAAAAGGCTGATTCTCACAGGGGTTTGCGCACAAACCCTGGGTTAAAAGGAAGGAAGGATGAGCTGGGAAACACACTCTTGTCTGACAAACACTGGGGACTGTCGGTGAAAGAAAGGATCCAGCTGTGTCCTTTGAAGCTAAAACACTATTCTTGGATTGATAAATAAATGAGAACCTTGTCAACTAATTCTAAAAAAAGGGAGGGAATAAGAGTAAAAATTTTGCTGTGTTAGAAAAATAGCACATTTCAGGACTGGAAGATTCATTTGCCACCCTTTATTAACTGTATCTTCCTTCTGTCTCTATTTATTCTGTTCTGTATCTTCCTTCTGCAACTGAGTTCCTGAAACTCTGGCAGAGTACTCTACTTGGGTGGCTTGAGAAATTTAAAATATGTTAGTTATCCAAGGCAAATCTGTATTGAAAGTTTTTGTAAAGCAACAAACTCCTTTACGGTGTCATGTTCAAACTCTGAAATATTTTACAAATCTAAATGTGTGGACATCATGTTTGCATTATGTATGTGAAAGTGGTTTGAATCTTAGAAGGTGGAGATGTAGATGTATGTGTGCTCTGTCATGTCTGACTCTTTGTGACCTCATGGACTGTAGCCCGCCAGGCTCCTCTGTCCATGGGATTTTCCAAGCAAGAATACTGGAGTGGGTTGCCACTTCCTTCTCCAGAGGATCTTCCCAACCCAGGGATCGAACTCGCATTTCTTGCATCTCCTGGCTTTGGCAGGAGGATTCTTTACCACTAGCACCACCTGGGAAGCCCTGAACCTTACAAAGCAAGGTATAAACGTCAAAGATCCTTGGACTGCTGAACAGACTGCAGAGAGGCAGGAATCTGTCCCTTAGAGGCATTTAACAAAGGCTGAAAAGCAAGAGACCTTGACATCCCTGCGAGGCTCCTGCCTGACCCCTTTCCATGGCCCGGCCTCCAGGGGGCTGCTGGCGTGGGAGCCCTCCAGGGACAAGGCCTACTTTATCCAGTCCCTGCTCCCAAGGTCAGTGAAAGAAGTAGGTCCAGCAGAAGTACCACCGAAAGAGAGATGGTGGAATGAAAATGACTTAACAGGCTACTGATCTCGGCAGGGCCCCAGGCTGGTAGTCAAAAAGTCTCAGCTGGGAGGGACTGGACACCGGTCCAGTTTCACAGTCCCCTTGTTTTATATGCAGCCCCACCATGGTGGGAGTGGCTGGCCCGTGCCCAGCACAGGGGGTGCAGGAAGGCACTGCTCATGGCCTGGCAGGCTCAGTTTCTGTAGAAATGAAATCCTGAATGCCCGCCTTCTGTGGCTTCCTCACCTTCGGAGCCAAAGCAAAGCAGATGAGTGTGGACCTCATCGGCTGCAAAGAGGGTTAAAACAGTTCAACCAATGTTTATAGAAATGTCAGAAAAAGTGCTGGACTCAAGTTTCAGACTCATGGGTTGAGATTTCTGTTCTTAAACATTTCCAGATTGGTTTAAAAAAAAAAAAAAGCTATCTAGGTGCTGGTTTAAAAAAAAAAAAATGAAATCAGTTGCTTAGTCATGTCCGCCAGGCTCCTCTGTCCATGGAATTCTCCAGGCAAGAATACTGTCGGGGGGTAGGGGGGTGTTGCCATGCCCTCCTCCAAGGGATCTCCCCAACTCAGGATTGAACCCAGGTCTCCTGCATTGCAGGAGGATTATTTACCAGTTGAGCTACCAGGGAAGCCCAAGAATACTGCTGGAGTGGGTAGCCTATCCCTTCTCTAGGGGATCTTCCCAACCCAGGAATTGAACTGGGGTCTCCTGCATTGCAGGTGAATTCTTTACCAGCTGAGCTACCAGGGAAACCCTATCTAAGTCATACAGCTAACTAGTTATTATATAATAATTGTATTTAATAATATCATAGCTATGGGAGAATTATTATCATACCATAAATAAAATATCATAATCATATCATAATATCATGTCATATATAATTAATATTACTGATTAGTTATGGGATCATCAAACAGAAGAAATTCATAAAGTGTTTAGTTTATAAGCCCTTTAGAGGGCAGTATTTCTTTCTGATGTCTTCTTGCATCTTCCATTTCTATGTCCTTGGTACTTGATATCTATTGTTGGTAAAACAGATGGATGATAAGGAGTTGCTGTATATAGTGCAAATGAACATAAGTAAACATAGTAACCTGAATTTTTCAATAAGACATTATTATTATGAATGGTTCCCCTTCCTTTTTGTTCTTTATTAATCCAAAGCAAAAAGACCTCCTTCCTCTCTTTCTTCAAATGTTTTAATGAGCACCTGCCACGTAGTCATGGAGAAGGCAATGACACCCACTCCAGTACTCTTGCCTGGAAAATCCCATGGACGGAGAAGCCTGGTAGGCTGCAGTCCATGGGGTCGCTAGAGTTGGACAGGACTGAGCGATTTCACTTTCATGCATTGGAGAAGGAAATGGCAACCCACTCCAGTGTTCTTGCCTGGAGAATCCCAGGGATGGAGGAGCCTGGTGGGCTGTCATCTATGGGGTCGCACAGAGTTGGACACGACTGAGGCGACTTAGCAGCAGCAGCAGCAGCCACGTAGTCAATACGGTTCCAAGCTCTGGGTAAAGCAAATGAGCAGCTCAGAAAGGACCCATTTCCATTCTAATGAAAGGTGAATAAGGGGATGAAGACGATAACAAATGAAAATAATTTCAGATAAAGGTTAAGTACTATGAATAAAATCGTGGTTTGAAGCGTTATCTTTAGAGAGAACGGGGCTACTGTGGATTGAACTGGCTGTAAAGGGTGCTCTGAACTAAAGGGACAGAGTTTCAGGTAGAAGGAACAGTCATGCAAAGGCCCCAAGGCTCGAAATGAGGCTGGCATATCTGGAGAACAAAAACAAACAAACAAAACTAGACTGTGCTACCAAGGGAGAGATAGAGAGAAGTAAGAGAGAAGGTGCCAGAGGTAGACAGGGATCAGTATGGAGAGGGCTGGAGGCAGTGGGAGTCAAGGAAGATTTTGACTCCCAACAGTAGAATGGCATTTCCTGGTTTGCAGCAAACACATACACACATACACATGCATTCAACACACACACACACACACACACACACACACACAAACAAATCAAGTTAAACAGAATATTTTGGCTGCTGCATGAAGAACAGACATAGGAGACTTCCATTCGGAGAGCACCATCTCCAGGTGGGCATTCTGGGGGGCTTTGGCAAGGGGGTGGGCAGGAGTAGAGCACAGGGAAGTGCTTCCACAATACTGTCAGCCCCCAGAGGGGCTTTGAAGGCAGCCACTGAGTGTTTGGAAATGCATACTTGACAGGCAACACCTTTCCTGGAGGATAAGACTTCATTCAAAGAGCTCACAATATTTGGTTTGCATGATTAATGTGACTAGGTAGGCTGGACAATTCAGCCCCTAAATGGATTATTGGGTCAGAACTTCACAGCTGTTCTCCCACAGGAGAGAGCTGTGTTGTGCTATTGTGCCCATCTCTGAGTTCAGTGACACCACATTGGCAGCCTGAAATCAGCCATGGCGGGAGTAATTACACCAGGGAAATGGGCAATGCTACTACCATGGCACTCCTGGTACCCCCAAACTGGTTGTTAAACATTAATACACTACTAGAACGTCTCTTACTAATAGAGATGGAGGAAGCCTTAAAGATAGTTTAAATTAAACCACTAATTCCAAAGTCACAAACCAGAAGATCATGCCAGAACCAAGGTGACAACTCCTGATACCAAGTTGGCCAAAAATTTTGTTTGGATTTTTCTGTAACATCATACAAAAATCCCCAAAAAACTTTTTGGCCAACCCAATATATCAACTTCAGGAGATGTCACCAACTGAATTCTTAGTTTACAGGGTTTATATAGGTGCCATTTTTTTTTTTTTTTCATTACTGACTTTTCTTTTTTGATTTTAAAGAACCAGATGATCTGAATCTAAACATACTTCTCTTGTCGTAATTGAGGAGAGTAATATCCAAAGTACATATATAAATACAGAACAACAAAGATTCAGGAAAAAAGCTTAACCTATGAACGCTGTAAACTAAAAATTCAGTTGGTGACATCTCCTTAAGTCAAGAGACTTTTAAGGTCAGGGATTTCTTTGATGGGTTGGTTAAAAAGTCTGGGGTTTTGTACGATGTTACAGAAAAATGCTGAATAAAAAGTAGTGACATAAGCAGTAAAATGTAGATCGAAGCACCTTTTTCTGATATTTTGACAGGACGCTCCAGAAACTTTGCTCAAATATCTCATTTCCACTGTACATGATTTAATATGAAGTGAATTAAGAATAATACATTTATTTTAAAAAATAATAGTCAATTTATAAGTAGAGCTCAGGGGAAGTTTTATGGAGACACACATATAAAATGTCTATACAGAAAACCTAGAGAAAAAACACTCCCAGAAATTCTTTTACACAAGAGTCAAAGGCAACGTAATAAAAAATGGAATTAAAATCTGTTTTAGTAACTCCATCTGTTACTGTTTGAACTTCACTGTCTTTTATACCTCATATACATGTATCACATCTATGTATGTGTATATGTACATGTGTGTATATATATATATATATATATATATATATATATATATATAGGCTTCCCCAGTGGCTCAGTGGTAAAGAATCCGCCTGCAATGTAGAAGATGTGGGTTCGATCCCTGGGTCAGGAAGATCCCCTGAAGGAGGGTACAGCAACCCACTCTAGTATTTCTGCCTGGAGAACCCCCTGGACAGATAGCCTGGTGGGCTACAGTCCATGGGGTCAAAAAGAGTCAGACACAACTGAAGTGACTGAGCACCACATATGTATATACACAGCACATATAGGTTTGTCTGAAACAAACAAAAAAATGAGTAAATCTTTGAAAAGACCACTTAAATTCCTCCTCTGGAATTAAAAAAAAAAGTCCTTTTTCCCCCCCACTAAAGTAAGCTATATAATGAATTGTCACCAAATCTCAAAATCACACACAAAAGCAATAATGATCCAGCACATGGTTATCCCTGCAGGGCTTCACCTGTCATAACCTGATTAGACTGTTGCAGTTGGCCAGCTCACCAGCTGACGTTCTTACACTAGCCCCTAATATTAAGACATTTTATCAAATTGTGCTTTTAACTTGCTTGGTTTATTGTAAAGTCTTTTTCCTTGTCTTCAAAATACTACCAAAGCAAAGGAAAAGAGTTAGTGGTCCTTAAGTGTGTCTGTCCTGGGCTAGCAGCATTAACATCGAATGGGAAACAGAAGTGCAGATTCTCAGGCCACAACCCAGACCTGCAGAATCAGGTGCTCTAAGGTTGGGGCCCAGTAATCTATGCTTTAACAAGCCCTCTGGGTGATGCTGATGTATACTACAGTCTGAGAATAACCACTTTAAATAATTCAAGACCTAACCAGTAATATCATCACTAAGTATTGGATGAACCTTAACAAAAATCCTTAACTGTATTCCTGTACATATTGAGTAATCAAACAATTTGTAGGCTAAATAGGGACACATTTGGGCTTGAAAGGAGTGTTATTAAAAATTCTGCAGAGACAATGGCATAACCAGAATTGTTTCCATCAAAACTATGGTCCCTCTTGTTTCCATGAAAACCCAGACTATCATTTACAGCATCTGGACCAATCCGTTAGGAGAATGAAAGAGTTCCATATCTGGGCAGCCTGGAGATAAGAAAATTGCATTTATGAGGCTTCCCTGGCAGCTCAATAGTGAAGGATCTGCCTGCTAACAGGAGACACGGGTTTGATCTCTGGTCGGGGAAGATTCCACATGCCCCAGAGCAACTGAGCCTGTGCACCCCAACTACCGCAGCCCACACATCTAGAGCCTGTGCTCGGCAACAAGAGACCACATGAGAAGCCCACACACTGCAACGAAGAGTAGCCCCTGCACACTGAAACTAGAGAAAGCCTGCATGTAGCAACGAAGACCCAGCTCAGCTTAAATAAACAGAATTACATAAAAAAAGACAATTGCATTTATGTATACAAATTGCTGAAAGGATACTTGTGAGATATTATCTACCATGAAGTCATATTTAGGTCACTTGTAAATTGCCTATAAAAATGGGTTTTGATACATTCTCATGGGAGTTGTCCATGCCTGCCTGGCTCATTTCATTATTTCCCATTCTCTTTCTTTTTTAAAGTGGATGGATATTAATAAGTCCCTGAAATCTCTCTTCAATGCCAATGAACTTCTAAAAAAATCCAAATTTGTTCCTTTAGTTTTCATCATCATTGGCCTATCAGTCCCTGAATTGTTTAAAAAATCTATCATGAAGAGCTTCAGCATGGTTGCAATCAAGATCTAGAATGGCTTTTCATAGGTCAGTCTCTAAGCACAATAGAATTAAAAACAAAAACAAACAAATGGGGCCTAATCAAATGTACAAGCTTTTGCACAGCAAAGGAAACCATAGCAAAATGAAAAGACAACCTGTGGAATGGGAGAAATATTTACCAATGATGCAACAGACAAGGGCTTAGTCTCCAAAATACATAAACAGCTCATACAACTCAATAACAAAAAAACAAACAACCCAACTGAAAGATGGGCAGAAGACCTTAATAGACATTTTCCCAAAGAAGACATACAGATGTCCAACAGGCACATCACAAGATGGTCAACATCACTAATTATTAGAGAGATTACAGATTAAAACTATAATGAGGTACCACTTCACACCCATCAGAATGACCATCATTAAAAAATCTACAAGTAACAAATGTTGAGAAAAGGGAACCCTCCTACACTGTGGTGGGAATGTAAGTTGGTATAGTCACTATGATAAACAGTGTGAAAGTTCCTCAGAAAACTAAAAATAGAACTAGCAAATGATCCAGCAACTCCACTTATGGGCATGAAGAAAAACCTATAATTCAAAAAGATACATGTACCCCTATGTTCACAGCAGTACCATTTACAATAGCCAAGATATAGAAACAACTTCAATGTCCATCAACAAATAAATGGATAAAGAAGATGTGGTACCTATATAAAATGGAATCTTGCTCAACCATAAAAAATAATATTTATATTTACAGCTAGATGCAACTAGAGATTATCATACTGAGAGAAGAAAGTCAAAAAGAGAAAGACAAATATCATATGATACCACTTTTATATGGAATCTAAAATATGGTACAAGTGAAACTATCTAGAGAACAGAAACAGACTCACAGACACAGATCAGACTGTGGTTGCCAAGGAGGAGGGAGAGGGATGGACTGGAGTTTGGGGTTGGTAGGTGCAAACTACTACATTTAGAACGGATAAACAATCAGGTCCTATTGTAACAGCACAGGGAACTATATTCAGTCTCCTGGGACAAACCATAATGGAAAAGAACATAAAAAAGAATGTATATATGTGTACAGTTGAGTCACTTTGTTGTAATACAGAAATTAGCACAAAATTGTAAATCAACTATACTTCAATAAAAAAAACAGAAAATAAAAATGATCTGGAGTGTCTATTTGGGGATAGCACAACACGGAAATCTAAAAACAAATTCAGAGTTGGGCCAAGGTGATGTGCCAGGTTGTACCAAAGAAATCTTACACTTGGATCATTTTCATTAGCATCAATGAGCTAATATATTTTCACTAAATTTTTTGCAAAGGGCATTATATGGATTGAAGGAGGCTGAATAAAAAACTCTTGAGTCAAAACCAATACGTTTTTCTGGGATAAGGGCAAGCAGGATGTGATGTCAACATGAGACTGAACTCTAAGTTTGATGATAGCTTGAAGAGTAGAGCACTGACCACTGTCTACCGGGCTCAGGGACTTAGAAGAACTGCAGGATGGTACATAGGCTTCCAGGTGGCACTAGTGCTAAAGAACCCACCTGCCAAATGCAAGAGATACAAGAGACCTGGGTTGGGAAGATCCCCTGCAGGAGGGCATGGCAACTCACTCTAGCATTCTTGACTGGAGAATCCCATGGACAGAGGAACCTGGCAGACTATAGTCCACAGGGTCACAAAGAGTCGGACACAACTGAAGTGACTTAACACACATGCACACATGCAGGATGGTGCACAGCTTGACTTTGACTGTCAAAGCATCAACAGCTGGCCACTGGGTCCAAGGACAACGTAGCCCTGAATGTAGGGAGCCTAACGGCTGCAGGTGATGACACATAAGTCTGCCAGGCAGCTGCTGTTACGTGTCACAAGAAACAAGATAATCTCAAGTGCGATGAACAAGGGAAACTTCAAATGACATAGCCGAGCTATGGGCTGCCCAGGACACAAGTGAAGCTGGCAGAAGAGTAGGGTGTACTGGAATTCCAGGGGACGGCAGCTCTTTTTGAATAGTGACTCCCGGCTGACTGCAATGGTAAGATGCCCAGCTACAAAAGGCACAGGTCTTGGTGAACAGGAACTGCAGCCATAGTTCATACAGCAGTTGGACACAAGGCCATGTGGAAACAATCATTGATCATACAGCAGGTATTGTATTTCTGATTTCTGTACACTTTCACAAATACAGTCCCCATTTTCCCAACTGAGGCTATTCAGGCTTTATTCATCTTCATGCATTCCCCCCACCTTTTTAAAAATTTCTTGGCTGTGCCATGCAGTATGCAGTTCCCCAACCAGTGATCACACCTGTGACCCCTGCAGTGGAAGTGTGGAGTCTTAACCACTGAGCTGCCAGGAAAGTCCCCATGTTTCCATTTTTGAAACATTTCCCTAATTATTTGTTTTTATGGAACATCAATCTGACACAAGACTTAAACTGAAACATATGCTGAAGCAACGCCTACATGTAAAACTCATTTCTGTCACATGATGGAGCCTGTGGATGAAGCACTGTGATGCCTGGTGATGACTAGCTGCTGCACACACGTGCTCTGTGTTGGTGAGAACTCAGATGCTGTCCTGTTTTATACCGAATACTGGCTGACTTTTAAACTGTCGGGCTTCCCTTGTGGCTCAGCTGGTAAAGAATCCACCTGCAATGTGGGAGACCTGGGTTCAATCCCTGGGTTGGGAAGATCCCCTGGAGAAGGGAAAGGCTGTCCACTACAGTATTCTGGCCTGGAGAAGTCCATGGACTGTAGAGGCCATGGGGTCTCAAAGAGTTGGACGCGACTGAGCAACTTTCACTTGCTTTCACTTTAAACTGTCTCCTCATTTAGGTGGTGCACATCTTAAGAGCTGAAATCTTGGATATGGCTATATGTATGTGCCTCCCACCCCTGTCCCCAGCAGTACAGGCAATTTCTGATCTCACATTTCTCCTCTGACTTGCTTCTACTCCTACTGCCTTCCTCCTCACTGACCACTCTCAGGCCTGCCCTTCTCCTTGGCTAGGGCCAAGTTACATAACAAAGAAAAACACTGTTTCTGGTTGATTCCTAATGGGAGATTCTACTCTCTTGTATAATCTGTGTGCATGCTCAATTGCTCAGTCGTGTTTGACTCTTTGCTTCCCAGGTGACACAGTAATGAAGAACCTGCCTGCCAACGCAGGAGTTGTAAGAGATGTGGGTTTAATTCCTGGGTTGGGAAGATTCCCTGGAGGAGGAAATGGCAACCTACTCCAGTATCCTTGCCTGGAGAATCCCATGGACAGAGGAGCCTGGAGGGCTATATTTCCAGAGTCTGCTTTCTTGGAATTTCCCAAATCATGGGAATGTCTTTATTATTCACAAGATCCCTGAATCAATCCTGAGTTTACGGTAATGAGTTGACTCCCAGTGGGCCCCTACAAAGCCTCAAGACAGGCGCAAGGCACTAGAAAGCCCAAGCACTCCTAACTGGAGGGCTGGGACTCTGAGTCAGCCTGATCTCTGGAGAGGGGAGGGAGGCTGCAGACCAAGTTCAAGTATCCATATGTGGCCATGATTCAGTCTATCAGGCCCATGCTATGAAAGCCTACTAAAAACACTGGGCACTGAGGCTTCCTGGTTGGTGAACACACTGATGTACTGGTTAGATAATGCACTCCAGTCTATGGGGAGAGGGCACAGAAGCCCTGCGTTCCCTCCCAGACCTTGTCCAGATTTCATCATTTTGTTGGCTCTCCTGATTTGTACCCTTTATAATAAAATCATGAATACAGTGTTTTCCTGAATGCTGCGCATTGTTTTAGTTCAGTTATTGAGCCTGAGGGGGTCATGGGTACCGTTGAACTTATATGTAGGCTGCTGGAAGTGCAGGTGCCTGGGGACACCCAAGGTACAGTTGGCATCTGAAGTCCGGGCAGCCTTGATGGGGACCATGCTCTCTAACCTAGGGAGTCTGTGCTAGCTCTGGGTGGTTACTGCCAAAAATTGGATGGCAGTGCCCTCAGATGGGACAACTGGTGTTGGAGTAGGCACCAATCCTGTTTACTGCTTGTTATGGGCCATGCGGCCATTGCCTGCTGGAAGTGGCCAGAGGGGCAGGATGCCTAGAAATGATGGTAAAGAAGCTGCAGGACAAGCAGTCCAGGTAAAGTGGGCTAGCTCGGCATCAGTTTTTGCTAATTGTTGCTGATCTGAGACCCAGACAGAGGGGATATTTAATGGGACTGTTTTAAAGAGAGTTACAGAAGGACAGAATACGCCCAGAAACATGCAGCTACATATACAACTGGGCTCCCAGGTGGGGCTAGTAGTGGTAAAGACCCACCTTCTAATGCAGAAGATCTAAGAGATCCATCCCTGGGTCGAGAAGATCCCCTGGAGGAGCGCATGGCAACCCACTCCAGTATTCTTGCCTGGAGAATTCCATGGCCAGAGGAGCCTGGTGAGCTACAGTCCACAGAGTCGCAAAGACTTGGACACGACTGAGCAACCAAGCATGCACATACTTAGGGTATAACCACACAAGGCAGAAAGATTTATCCAGGGTGTGTTTATGGATAAAGAATAAAGCAAAAAGGATGCTTTCGGATTACGATCTTAAGTTCTCTCTTTACTCCCTACGTTCTGCCTGAGTGGTTAGGAACAGTTTGAACCCACCAGCCTGTGAATGTTCTATGAATTGAACTATTAACTCTAGTGTGTGCTCCCCATTTCCTTGTCAGGAGTGAATCTGGTGCATGAGATAATTGACAATGTTGAAGCAGAAAGTGAAATCACTGATAATTTTTTAGGATAAAATTTCCTAGCAAAAATATAAACTCCTTTCCCAGCATGATCCAATCTCTGCCCTCTCCTCTATATCCTTGACAGTCATCTGCTTTCCTCATTAGCTCTGGTCAAGTGGGCCACCCTGCTGATCCTCCCTCATGCTCAGTCCATAGCTGTCAGGGACTTGCTGATTCCCAGATCTCTCCACGGCTTGCTCACTCACTCCAGTAGAATATACCTCCATCCCTCTACTTCTTCAGCTTTCTTTGCTTTTCCCAATCGGTTTAATTCTCATTTGTTTATTTTTGAATTTATTCCTTTTGCCTTAGGAGATTGATCCAAGAAAATATTGCTACAATATATGTCCAAGAGTGTTCCGCCTATGTTCTCTCCTAGGACTTTTGTGAATTCAGATCTTACATTTAGGTAAACCATTTTGAGTCATTTTTGTATATGGTGTAAGGGAATGTTCTCATCTCATTGTTTTACATGTAGTGGTCCAGTTTTCATGGTACCATGTGTTGAAGAGACTGACTTTTCTCCATTATATGTTCTTATCTCCTTTGTCATAGATCAGTTGACCATAGGTACATGATTTTATTTCTGGGCACTTTGTTACACTGGTCTATATGTCTGGTTTTGTACTAATACCATGCTGTTTTAATTATTGTACTTTCATTTTTAATTTTGTACTATAGTCTGAGGACTGGGAGGGTCATACCTCTAGCTTGGGAGGTATGTGGGTTTTGTGGTCCCATATAAATTTTAGGATTATTTGTTCTAGTTCTGTGAAAAATGTCCTGGGTATTTTGATATGGAATGTGTTAAATCTGTAGACTGCTTTGGGTAGTATGGCCATTTTAATAATATTAATTCTTCCAATCCAAGAGCACAGGATATCTTTCCATGACTGTGGAATCATCTTCAATTTCCTTCATCGGTGTTTTATAGTTTTCAGAGTGTAGGTCTTTCACCTCTTTGGTTAGTTTATTCCTAGATATGGCAATTATTTTTTTGGATGCAATTTTAAACATGTTTTTTAAAACTTTCTTGTTCTGATATTTAATTTTTAGTGATAGAAATGCAACATATTTTTGTATATGAATCTTGTATCTTGCAACCTTGCTGACTTCATTTATTAGTTCTAATAGTTTGGGGATGGAGACTTTAGGGTTGTTTATATAGAGGATCATGTCACCTGCAAATAATGATAGTTTTACCTTTGCTTTCCAATTTGGATAGATTTTTATTTCTTTTTCTTGCCTGACCGCTGTGGCTAGGACTTCCATTACTATCTTAAATAGAAGCAGTGAGAGTGGGCATTCTTGTCATGTTCCTGAATTTAGCAGGAAAGCGTTCAGCTTTTCATTATTGAGTATAATGTTGGCTGTGGGTTGGCTGTAAGTGGTCTTTATTATGTTGAGATATGTTCCCTCTATACCCACTTTGATGTCAGTTTTTATCATGAATGTTGAATTCTGTCAAATGCTTTTTTTTGCCTCTACTAAGATGATCATGTGGTTTTCCTCATCATTCCCTAATATGGCTTCCCTGACATAGTTATTTGTCAGTTTCCAGTGATAAAATGCAAATTCTAGGAGAGCAAAGATTGTCTGACTTGTTCTTAGAGCCCAGAGCAGTGTCTGGCACACAGCAGGCTTTCAATAGATGCTAGGTGAATAAATGTAGAGGCTACAATGAGGATGCAGAGGAAGAAAAGTTTTCTGCCATTGCTCCAATTTTTGCAATGTCAGAGGTAAAGAATATTCAGGTAAAAGGTGAAGTGGCTTCTGCCATCCTAGACTTCATGTTAACACTTACCAAGGAAAAACGACTCATTTTCCAAATGAGAGAACACTTAGATGAGCAGCAACCCAGTAAAGCAGGCTGTGACTGAAAAGGCAGGGGTTTTGGAGGAAGTCCATTTTCTTTCTGAATTCCAGCTTTTCCTCTCATTAGGTGTGTGATCAGAGAAGATTACTGCTCAAGTTTCATTCTCTGAAAATGGGGATAATAATACCTATCTTTTAGGACTTGTGTCAGGATTTGAAGAAATGATGTAGAAGAACTAGTGCAATGATTTTGTCTTGTGAGGAACAAGAACTAATATGTATAGCACGTTTCTGGTGGGAGGAGAGTGGAATGGGAGCCAGGCAGGGCGGTGTAGGTGTAGGATGGGGCAACATATGGTTGGGGCAAAGAGGATGGAGAGAGTGGGAAGACTGGCCTGTGACCGGCCTCATGAGATTATGACATCACTGAAATCAACAGATTTTAAGGGACAAGAACAAGGAGTCACCCTGACATTGAGTTTTAACATTTCCCCACGTCGAATGCTACTTGGGAGTTTCAGAAGGTTTTCCCTCCATTCTGCCCCACCCCACCATGAGTAACCTTGTGGGAAAGAAGAATCTACTCATTTGTTTCCAAATTCCCACTTACAACTTTGCCTGTATCTGCCCACTTTTAAAAATGTACATTCCTCAAGTAACCATGGATTTCAAAATCTACTGTTTGAGACTCAGTGACACACAAAGAGAAGAGGAAGGCCACCTCAGAGTGGAAGAATTCTATTTTTTGTTTCTGTTTCTTTGCAAGGGCAACCTGTGGTCAGGCTTCCAGGGGTGGTGCGTAAACAGTCAGAGCCCATAACATTGGTGTATCCAGACTGTTACTCGGAAAGAAAGTGGTAAGACTCTGTTCCAGGGTATTTTAGCCTTTCCACTTTTTACTAAACACACTATTAATTCTCTTCCACTTTCTGCTTCTTTGTCTCGCCCGAGGCACAGAGAAGCCCTTCTGATCAAGTTTATCTCTTCCCTTTCCCATTCTAACCTCCTTGTCATCTCTCTTCAAGGCTCACTGTTTTGGAGAAAGAAGTGATGTTGACCTTTGGCTTTGCCTGGTCACAAAGCCCAGGGCCATGCTATGAATTATGTTGAAGAAGCCTGGCCCTTGGAGCCATACTTGGCTTTGCCTTAACTTTGTGCTTGAAAATGAGATTACATGAGATGTGGGCACTTTGGCCTGGTTTGTGGCATCAATACACTGCCAGTCAATGCATGCCTTCTTAACTTCTGAGCTGACAAGGCTTTTTAGTGCCCTAACAAACAGGATTTATTTGGATTAAAATTTATCACTAGCAATGGAAAACTGACAGTTTTGCCAGTGTTAACAGCCAAGACTTCCAAGGTCCTGCTGAACTTACATTTATCCTTAGTTCTCCAACAGATGATCTGCTATATCCTATACATTCCACCAGGCAAATATAAATATATATATTTTCTTTCTATGACAACTTCAACGTAATTTGATTATACATCTTTGTGTGACAATTACAAATACTTTTATAAGACATTGTAGTTGTCCAAATAATACATTTTTTGGAACTTGGGGTACTTACTTAGAATATAAACGAATGTTACCAAAGAGCCTCACATTTAATTATGTTGTGTTAGGTTGAAAATTACATTATCTGTTGGAATTATAGCAACACCTATTCAACATTATTTAAGATATTTGGTTATCATTTATATCCTTGGTCATGGTCTATGTATCTTATAAAATTGAGCATAATTCCCCCACATTTCTGAACCTCAGGGTAATCTTTGTACCCCAAGCCCACTGTCTCTTAACTCTTCTTTTTAATTTTCAGAAAAAATGTGGGGAATGATTTGGTAATACAACTGTATGATGCAGATAGTATTGGTTCAGATTGTACACAATGACCAACTACTGAAAAAAAGATAATCTGTTCTGACCCAAGACAGGTAGGTGTCTTCAGATAATATGATATATAAGACCAAATTAATAAAACCAAACAAAATAGATTATTTGCTATTCGTTTCATAAGGCTTCTTTCCTAAAGGAATAATCCCAGGATTTCTTTAGGTAACAACTTCCCCAAGTACACTGGAAGTATGTTTCCACTTTCAACACAAAATATTTCACTTATGTGACATTCAAATGATGTGTCTAGGGTCAAAAATGATGGAGAGATTTTTTTTGATGTGCACCATCAGGTTAAGCAGCTAATTTAGCAAATGCTTATTTATATTGACAGCCATTGTACTGCAAAATGACATTTTACAGGATGAAAGCAGTCAGTACAACGTGCAGTAGAAACTTTCTACCAGCCAAATCCCACTTTCTTTTTTTTTTGAAACAAAATGTGTTCGTTTACTAACCCTACTTTTGTCATACACTGGCAACCTCTTTAATATCTAGAGACTAGATACTATAAAATTGGGACCCATTTGTAAAGTATATACATATATGTATACCGTAAAGTTAAATGAAGCACATTTAACATATGGTAAGCTGAAATGTTCTAGCACGCTAGCAAAACCTCTTTTGCAATCTTCCCTCCCACCTCCCTCAACGCAATGAAAAAGCACAGAGTACACTGTTCAGAGGGGTTTAACAATTTCATTTCCAATGACGGTATTTCCCATCAGGTTTTTAAGGCTATTTACAAGAAGCATTATTCTACCCCTTCTACTTTTACATGTATCAAGACTTCTAAATACCTAGAAAGACTAGATGTTTCATGTAAGAATTTACTTGTCCACTATGTACAAAGAGCCTCTTGATGAAAGTGAAAGAGGAGAGTGAGAAGCTGGCTTAAAATTCAACATTCAAAAAACAAAGATCATGGTATCTGGTCCCATCACTTCATGGAAAATAGATGGAAACAATGGAAACTGTGACAGACTTTATTTTTGGGGGCTCCAAAATCACTGCAGATGGTGACTGCAGCCATGAAATTAAAAGACACTTGCTCCTTGGAAGAAAAGCTATGACCAACCTAGACAGCCTATTAAAAATCAGAGACATTACTTTGCCAGCAAAGGTCCATATAGTCAAGGGTATGGTTTTTCCAGTAGTCATGTATGGATGTGAGAAAGTAAAAGTTGCTCAGGTGTGTCCAACTCTTCGTGACCCCATGGACTATACAGTTCACGGAATTCTCCAGGCCAGAATACTGGAGTGGGTACCAGTCCCTTCTCCAGAGCATCTTCTCAACCCAGGGATCAAACCCAGGTCTCCCACATTGTGGGTGGATTCTTTACCAGTTGAGCCACCAGGGAAGTGATATGAGATGAGATGTGAGATGTGAGGATGGATGTGAGGACTGGACCATAAAGAAAGCTGAGCACCGAAGAATTGATGCTTTTGAATTGTGGTGTTGAGAAGACTCTTGAGAGTCCCTTGGATTGCAAGGAGATCAAATCAATAAATTCTAAAGGAAATCAATCCTGAATATGCATTGGAAGGACTGATGCTGAAGCTGAAGCTCTAATACTTTGGCCACCTGATGCGAAGAGCTGACACATTAAAAAAGACCCTGATGCTGGGAAAGATGGAAGGCAAGAGGAGAGGGGATGACAGAGGACAAAATGCCATTACTGACTTGAAGGACATGAGTTTGAGCAAGCTCTGGGAGATGGTGAGGGACAGGGAAGCTTGGCATGCTGCAGTCCATGAGGTCACAAAGACTTGAACATGACTGAGCGAATGAACAACATGTACACAGCACTGTTAAATAAAATTGTACAGTGTAACAATGGCTATAATCTGAGGCATCTTCTAAATACGAACATTTTGGCCTGAACCATTTCCTCCCTTGCTTCCTTGTAGCCACCACCAATCCACTTTGCTGTGTATAAAGTGTATATAATCGACAAATGAGTCCTAATTTACAACAGCTAGTCTCTCTATATGTTAAAGAGGTTGCCAGAGTATGACAAAAACAGTTAGTAAATAATACATCTTGTACATTTTGTGTTAACAGTTTCTAGGAAAGACTGTCTTCTGAAAATTTGAGCATTATAGCCCTCTGGGTTGGTGGAGGCGGGGACAGAAGAGCAGAGTCTTAGGCTATGAAGACACTTTCAGATTATAATTGGTACATGTGTGCAGTTTATTCAAGATTGCTCTGTATATCGGATCAGATCAGATCAGATCAGTCGCTCAGTCGTGTCTGACTCTTTGCGACCCCATGAATCGCAGCATGCCAGGCCTCCCTGTCCATCACCAACTCCCGGAGTTCACTCAGACTCACGTCCATCGAGTCAGTGATGCCATCCAGCCATCTCATCCTCTGTCGTCCCCTTCTCCTCCTGCCCCCAATCCCTCCCAGCATCAGAGTCTTTTCCAATGAGTCAACTCTTTGCATGAGGTGGCCAAAGTACTGGAGTTTCAGCTTTAGCATCATTCCTTCCAAAGAACACCCAGGGCTGATCTCCTTTAGAATGGACTGGTTGGATCTCCTTGCAGTTCAAGGGACTCTCAAGAGTCTTCTCTAACACCACAGTTCAAAAGCATCAATTCTTCAGTGCTCAGCCTTCTTCACAGTCCAACTCTCACATCCATACATGACTACAGGAAAAACCATAGCCTTGACTAGACGAACCTTTGTTGGCAAAGTAATGTCTCTGCTTTTAAATATGCTATCTTGGTTGGTCATAACTTTCCTTCCAAGGAGTAAGCGTCTTTTAATTTCATGGCTGCAGTCACCATCTGTAGTGATTTTGGAGCCCAGGAAAATAAAGTCTGACACTGTTTCCCCATCTATTTCCCATGAAGTGGTGGGACCGGATGCCATGATCTTCGTTTTCTGAATGTTGAGCTTTAAGCTCTGTATATAGTGGACAAATTAAGTCCTTATTTGAAACATCTAGTCCATCTAGATGTTTAGAAGTGTCTGAAGTATGTCAAATGTAGAGGTAGTGAAATATTACTTTGTAAATATCTTTTTGCTTAATTTTATAGGAAGTACTGTCTTCGGGATTGTTAAATGTTAAACTATCTCTGTGAGCAGCATACTATTGTCTATACTTGTTTAGTGGTTTGGAGGAGGTGGGGGGTGGGGGAAGAATTGCAAAAGGTAATATGCTAGTACATTTGCATCTGGACATTTTCAGACAAAACCATTTTTCTATGTTACGTGCATTTTGTTTTGTTGTGTATATAGTATATATAATGGACAAATGAGTCCTAATTTTGTGCCATGTAGTCTCCAGATGTTAAAAGAGGTTGCCAGTATATGACAAAGTAGTTAGTAAAATTAGCACATTTTTGCACACTTTGTGTTGAAATTCATAGGAATGCTTGTCTTCTGGAAATGATTTTTGGATATGAATTTGTTCAACCACCTCTAAGCATTACAAATCCCTTTTTAAATACAGCATCTCCTGTGCTATTTGCTGCCTGAGTCATAGCATCCCCATCTTATCACACAGAATCCCATTATAATAAATAAGCTTGTGATGGGTGGAACAAGGCAGTGAGATGTTTCTAATACCCCCCACTTCCAAGTGGCCTGGGATCCTGCAGATGAAGGCACTGCATTTCCAGCAAGGCTCTCAGCTGTGGTCAGAGTGCTGAAGCACCGTCACACAGGCTGAGTCCCATGCAGCCTTGCGCGACAGTGGATAGAGCGGGGTGCCTGTCACCTGCTCCAGTTCAACAGCCCTGGACAGGCTCTCTCTCAGAGCTGGTCACTGGGAATATATCTCCAGCCTGAGCTGGAGGTCAAACCCAGAGCTCACAAGGATGTGGTCTCTCTCTCTCAAAAACAAAGCAACTTATATAGTGCTTTCGTAGCCTAAATGTCAACACAACACTTTAGAGAACAAGTTTGCTCATCCTTTCCTGACGTCACCTGCGCCTGATGACCCCTCAGGCATTTCTCTGGTTAGTGTCTGGCACACAAGCCCAACAGGCATTCAGATATTTGGGGCTAGATACACACATGGAAGAATGTGGGAAGAAGTTTGACTATCATCACTCCTTCACCTTCACAGATCACAGTCTTGTTGTGGTGAAGGGGCTCATGTAACTCGATGAAGCTACGAGCCAGGCTGTGCAGGGCAACCCAAGACAGACGGGTCATGGTGGAGAGTTCTGACAAAACGTGGTCCACAGGAGGAGGAAATGCAAATTACTCCAGTATTCTTGCCATGAGAACCCCATGAACAGTATGAACATGCAAAAAGATATGACACCAGAAGATGAGCCCCCCAGGTCAGAAGGTGTCCAATATGCTACTGGGGAAGAGCAGAGGGCAATTACTAATAGCTCCAGAATGAATGAAGTGGTTGGGCCAAAGCGGAAATGACGCTCAATCGCGGATGCGTCTGGTGGTGAAAGTAAAACCCTATGCTGTAAGAACAATATGGCATACATGAATTTGAACAAACTTCGGGAGACAGTGAACAACAGAGGAGCCTGGTGTACTGCAGTCCATGGGGCTGCAAAATGTCAGACACGACTTGGCAACTGAACAACAACAACTCTACCTGCTATTTTTACTTAGTCGCTGATTATTTATATTTTTACTTGGTGTCTCATCAGACCCTTTTTCTCTACTACAGTACTGCCAGGACTCCTTTAAACCATCATAGTAAATTCTTCTCCTGCTTAAACACCATCATTTTCTAACCTACTGCAGTGAAACTTTTTGGTTTCTTGATGTAACATTAAAGCTCAACTACTAGAGAAGTTCCTGGTGGTCCAGTGGTTAAAAACCTGTCTTCCAATGCAAAGGACATGGCTGATTGGGAACTAAGATCCCACATGGCTCGGAGTGGCTAAGCCCATGTACCAAAACTAGAGAGCTTGTACTCTAGAGCCTCGTAGAGAAAGCCCTGCCCTGCAATGCAAGTGAAGACCCAGTGGAGCAAAAAAAAAAAAAGAGGCCCAATTACTAGGCAGCTATTTTTCCTGGTCCTAGTCAGCACCATACTATAGTCGAAAGAATGCATACATGGGAAACGAAAGATAGGGAACATACTGGCAGCCAATCTTGGGTGAATACTTTTGTTTGCTGATCCTCTCTTGGAAGAGGAACTCCTGAGTTGGCCTGGAAAGTTGGACTAGTTATCGCAGACCTTAGATTCTCTAAGCTTATGCTTTATCATATCAACTTCTACTTAGGATTGTGGGCAAAATATTGGTACAGATCTGAAAGGAAAAGTGAAGGAGAAACCACTAAAAACATTATTAAAATCAGTACTACTTCAATCACATAATACTTTACATAGTTCACTGCTTTAAATAGTTGTTTTAAATAGTTCACATGAACTCTGTGAAGGGCACCCCAAGACAAAACTAAAAGGAAACTAAGGTTCACCGTTGTCATTAACCAGTGTCACACGAATGATGAATAAGTCAGAACTAGAATACAGACTTTTGATTCTCAGGGCCCCAAGACTCTTTCTCTGGGGATCATGAGATATTATAATCCTTTTCATGATCTTATCCTACAAATTGCTCTAAGTATGCAGGTGCCTCTCAAATGCTTGAAGTTAGACTTAAAAACTAACTTGCGATAAATGAAATTTGTACTCTGACAACCTAAGGATAACATGTCCTCCAGAACAAAGCAAGACCCACTGTTAATGAATCAATGAAATTAACTCATCTAAAGGCAACTTTGTCTACTGCCAGGAAGAAAGTTAGCTTGGGACAAAGTAGGCAGAAAGCATCACAATTGGCTTGTGTGCCACTCACTCACCTAGGCTCCATGTGGTCCATGGAAGAGGAAACGAGAGGAGCAGGAATAATCATAACTTAGAATGAAAAATGTGATGGTCTGGGTCCTGTCATATTTACATTCATTATTTCACTGCAGTTAAAAGCAACTCCAGCACGTCCCTGGTGGTCCACTGGTTGAGAGTCTGCCTGCCAATGCAGGAGACATGCGTGCAATCCCTGGTATGGGAAGATTTCACGTGCCTTGGAGCAACTGAGCCCACATGCTGCAACTACTGAAGCCCGGGCACCCTAGAGCCTGAGACCCGAAACAAAAGAAGCCACCTCTGTGAGAAGCCGGTGCACCACAACAAGAGAGAAGCTCTCACTCACTGCAGCCAGAGAAAGTCCACGTGCAGCAACAAAGACCCAGAGCAGACACAGATAGATAAATAAATAAAAGGAACTCCGCTGCCCTCGCTCTTTTCCCTTCTCTGCTTACTTTTTCCCTGTAGCATCCATCACCATCTAGCATACTGCGGTATTTATTGATGTTGTTGATGGCCTGCTGTTAAGAGCATACATTTCATGAACGTAGGGATTTTCCTGTTTCGTTTACTGCTGCTTTCCCAGTGCCTAAAATAATGCTCATTTCATTATAAGTACTAATAAATACTTGGTAATGAATAAACGAATGAATGAGCTTTGATAACCCTAAGGTAGGCACTGGTTTTCTCTCATTTCACAGAGAAGCAGACTCTTATACAGAGTAATTACTTCCCAAGGTCACAGAGCGAGTAGGTGGTAAAGCCAGGACTCACCCGCAGGACTCCAGCTCTCCTTTACAATCCAGTCTACAGCTTCATGCAGTGATGAGGCTGGATCAGTTTATCTCAGTCTGACCCACTAAACATTCAAATCATGCATCCAACTAGCTCCCTTTGCTCTGAACCTCTGCTCATTAAACAACCTTCAGATTACAATCTGACTTCTCAGGGGGAAAAAAAAAAATACACTGACCGGCTAGTATGTGTACCTGTTCTGTTTGGAAATTATAATTTATCTTGTTAAATCAATGCCTAGGTGTTCTGATTTCTCTACAGCTCTGTCTTTGGACTCTGATTAGTGCATTCCCAGCCCAATTCATTCTGTGTGTCCTGATGGCATTGAGGATCTGAGGCTGGGAAGTTGAGCACAGGATCTAGAACTTTCATCACATGGGAAAGGACCTGTGTGGAGCTCTGTCCCTGAGACAACATCTGGTGACCTGCTGTAGGTCAGCCTCTCCAGGTGGTGGCCCCACATCACTGCATTCACATTTGATCTGGGATAAAGCATTTTCAGCAAAGAAGTAGTCTAACTACAGTTATCTGATATAATTTGGGAATGACAGCGACGAACAGGAATCATGAAAGGATGCTTACTGATCTCAAGCTAAGAGTACAAAAGCAAGCCACAACTTTACAGAAGTTTCCTAGCAAGGTTAAGGCAATGGCACCCCACTCCAGTACTCTTGCCTGGAAAATCCCATGGATGGAGGAGCCTGGTAGGCTGCAGTCCATGGGGTCGCACAGAGTCGGAAACAACTGAGTGACTTGACTTTCACTTTTCACTTTCATGCACTGGAGAAGGAAATGGCAACCC
Organism: Bubalus bubalis; assembly: GCF_019923935.1. Lineage (NCBI taxonomy): Eukaryota > Metazoa > Chordata > Mammalia > Artiodactyla > Bovidae > Bubalus > Bubalus bubalis. The sequence goes on from NC_059160.1 coordinate 36,328,378, forward strand.
ACTCCAGTGTTCTTGCCTGGAGAATCCCAGGGATGGGGTAGCCTGGTGGGCTGCCATCTATGGGGTCACACAGAGTCGGACACGCTGAAGCGACTTAACAGCAGGAACAGTTAACAGCAAGGTTAAACTGGAAACTCTAAGGAAGTCAGACAATTTTCATGCTTAAACACAAAGGACTTCAGGAAAGGAAAATGAACAATGTTACTATATATAGAATGTAAATTAAATTTAAAGCTCAGTAATTCCCGTAGCCTGAGTACCTAACAATATTTTTATTATAAGAGTAAGACATTGTACATTCCCCAATCATGCAAGGATTCAAATAACGGCTCCTACAACTTTAATTACAGGAACCATTTTTAAAAATGAATCTGTTTCATTTTTCTTGACATACTGCATCCCCAGACTTAAGATATGGGAATTCAGAGGTAATAGATCAGAATTTTCATTAAGCACATATGACATTCTTAAAACATAAGATTGTTCATGCCCGTTTACAATTATATACATGTATGAGTTGCAGCTTTAAACCCTAAAATAAATGAGTTCATCTGTGCATTTATTCTAGAAAGTGAGAAGCAGAAAAGAAGTTCTCTAAGGAAAATAAATTGCGAAAAATATTTATCTACTACTTAAAGGAAAAAATTGTTTTAATTAAAAGGGAAATCTATCACCTAAAGAGTTTAATAAATAAACTTAAAAAACACTTCGTCTGATTAAGATGATGTTAAGTGATGAGGGCAGATAAAGAAGGCAGAGCACCGAAGGATTGATGCTTTTGAATTGTGCTGGAGAAGGCACAAGAGTTCCTTGGACAGCAAGATCTGAAACCAGTCAATCTTAAAGAAAATCAACCCTGAATACTCATTGGAAGGATTGATGCTGAAGCTGAACCTTCAATACTTTGGTCACCTGATGCAAATGGCCAACTCACTGGAAAAGACCCTGATGCTGGGAAAGACTGAAGGCAAAAGGAGATGCGGGTAACAGAGTATAACACGGTTGGATGGCATCACCAATCAGTGGACATGAATCTGGGCCAACTCTGCAAGATGGTGAGGGACAGGGAGGCCTGGTGTGATGCAGTCCTCGGGGTAGCAAATAGTTGGATGAGACTTAGCAACTGAACAACCACAACCAGGAGTACAGGTACAGGAGTGAGTGGGCAAGAGGAAATCTTCCACAGACACTGGGCCCACGCTGTTGCTTGCATAGAAACCATTTCGGAGTGGAGTATTTTTAGGTAATATTGCATTATTCTTGCACGTTATCCAATGTACCATGAAAACTATAAATTATATTAAACTAGAAAATAAAAATAATAGAGGATTTCTTTAAAAAGACATCAGAAGAGAAATCTATTTTAAATTAATTACCAGTTAAATATCTTCTTTCTGCCTGCTGACAAGTTTTCAGTATTCATGCAACAGTTGTTCTTATTTTCCTACATTAGTTGGACTTTTATGAAATGGTTTAGTCTGCTTTCCTTGTTCTCTTTGCAAACTTTAAAGACATTGTCTGTGTGATGCAGAAAATGTAGTTTCTGCTGGTTTAATGGCTAATTACAGCAACAAACAAGGAAACAGGAAAATCCAAGTAAATTGCAAATAAGTCATGAAAGACTTTGTGAGCGCTAACTACAATTTCACACCCAGTTGCAAATGTTTTACACTCTGTTTTTAAATAAAGCCTTTGTCAACAATTCTTTTTGTTAATTTTGGTTTGATATTTCTATGTTTATTAGGTACCAGGGTTTCACAGAAAGTGGCTTTGGATTGTGCTTATGCTTTTCGTTAGCAAGGATGTCCTTATCAGGATCCACTCAACTACAGTCCTATCTCTGCTCTATCTCCAAAATAAGATGCATTCTTCTTCTGGTGTTGGACTAACTCAAATACTATCTACCGTGTTCTTCTCCACTATTGTTTCAGAATTTCTTCGGCTAAGAATACTAAAGAAAAATGCAAGTTTCTACAAGACTGTCCCTCCTCTTTTGCACACCCCTATTTACATTCATGGCAGGAGGGAAGCATGCATTTATCTGGGAGGGTGTATTTTACTTGAATGTTTTTGAGAAACAGCAATAAAAACAATCTATTGAACAGTCACTTCTGGAAAGGATACCCATATTGACAGTTGCCATAACCATAAGGAAAGAAAAGTCATTTTGCAAGAATGCATTTTCTAGCTCTATAAAGTCAACACTCTATTTTCTCACAGTGAATACAAAACAGCAATGGAAACTTATCCATATATCATTTTAAACTAGGACTGATTAAAACATTAAAAACATGGACAGTTAACTGTGGGCATTAAAAATTATTAAAAATATCAACTTCAAAATCTCCTCCAAATCCCCAAACTATAATGCAATTCTTGATCTGCTTTGTGGAGTGGCTGTAGAGGCATCTATTATACACAGACAGGATGTACCTAATTTACAACACTAGATATATACTTTTATATCTGAAGGCCTTTTGAGGCAATTGTGTAAAATACTATAACAAGGATTGTTGGAAATACTGAAAGATTTCATACTGTAAAAACGACATCAATGTCATTTTAAATTTAACAAAATGGTTTCTTAGTTTTCCATATACATTTTAACCATCTCCTTCACAAACTTCTTCAATAAATATCTTCAATAAATACTGCACAAAAACAGCATTTCACACTTTGTGCCATAGATGCAATTTGCCAACTGATTGATTTCCTTCTGTGTAGGTCACCTGGCTTCTACATATTATATATTTTCTCCTTTATTAAAGATGATGTAATCTTAGCTTCTATCACATTTACATCCACAAAGCCTACTGAGAGAGACGCAAAGATGAGGATGGGAAAGGAGAGGATTTCACAAAGCAGGTTTGCAACCAAATATAAAAATCTGATAAAAACTCATAATGCAGATGCGGAAGAGTGATAAAACAATATTATATAAAAAGAAGAAATCTGAACCAAACTAAGACACATACCTGGAAAAAATTACGAATGAGCAGTAGGAAACCAATTATTTATTCTGAAAAGATAATGTACTATGATTTGATCAGATCAAATAATTTATGTATTGCCAGATGGAGAAATTGCATTCACATGTGTTAGCCCATGTTTCTATCACTGTTTATATCTAGACAGTGCCTTGTCTTTCTCTGATGATATAAACTAATTTCTCTTCCTTCTTAGGCAGTGCTTCATCTGAGAAAGAGTAAGAGAGAAAAGAGATGCTGACATGGGCACTGAGCTAAATCTGACTCCACCTTCAGCTACATTTTTGCTGCCATTTCTCTGCACAGACCAGAATTAGCCATGATAATCATAACCATGATTAGAAATTAAGCTTTTCAGTGACTGTTTACAAACTACAAAGAAAATTTAGTTGGGGCCATAGGACTACTTGGTGACTATTTGAATGAGCAGACTCTAATGAGAAAGAGAGCACCACTGCTTTTCTTCCATTTTTGATGTATGATTCTCTGATCCACCTCTGGAGTCCATGTCTCTCAAGATCTGTGGCTTTGTTTATAAAACCAAAGCATATCAGAGCTTGAAGCTTTTCTGATAGACTTAATTCAGTTCAATTCAGTTCAGTCGCTCAGTCGTGTCTGACTCTTTGTGACCCCACAGACTGCAGCATGCCAGGCCTCCCTGTCCATCATCAACTCCCAGATCCACTCAACTACAAACCCATGTCCGTTGTGTCAGTGATGCCATCCAACCATATCTTCTGTCGTCCCCTTCTCCTCCTGCCCTCAATCTTTCCCAGCATCAGGGTTTTTTCAAATGAGTCAGCTCTTCGCATCCAGTGGCCAAAGTATTGGAGTTTCAGTTTCAACATCAGCCCCTCCAATGAACACCCAGGACTGATCTCCTTTAGGATGGACTGGTTGGATCTCCTTGCAGTCCAAGGGACTCTCAAGAGTCTTCTCCAACACCATAGTTCAAAAGCATCAATTCTTCGGTGCTCAGCTTTCTTCACAATCTAACTCTCACATCCATACATGGCCACTGGAAAAACCACTGCCTTGACTAGACGGACCTTTGTTGGCAAAGTAATGTCTCTGCTTTTCAATATGCTATCTAGGTTGGTCATAACTTTCCTTCCAAGGAGTAAGCGTCTTTTAATTTCATGGCTGCAGTCACCATCTGCAGTGATTTTGGAGCCCCAAAAAATAAAGTCTGACACTGTTTCCACTGTTTCCCCATCTATTTCCCATGAAGTGATGGAACCAGATGCCATGATCTTCGTTTTCTGAATGTTGAGCTTTAAGCTAACTTTTTCACTCTCATCTTTCACGTTCATCAAGAGGTTCTTTAGTTCTTCTTCATTTTCTGCCATAAGGGTGTTGTCATCTGCGTATCTGAGGTGATTGATATTTCTCCCAGCAATCTTGATTCCAGCTTGTGCTTCATCCAGTCCAGCATTTCTCATGATGTACTCTGCATATAAGTTAAATAAGCAGGGTGACAATATACAGCCTTGATGTACTCCTTTTCCTATTTGGAACCAGTCTGTTGTTCCATGTCCGGTTCTAACTGTTGCTTCCTGACCTGCATATAGGTTTCTCAAGAGGCAGGTCTGGTGGTCTGGTATTCCCATCTCTTTCAGAATTTTCCACAGTTTATTGTGATCCACACAGTCAAGAGCTTTGGCATAGTCAATAAAGCAGAAATAGATGTTTTTCTGGAACTCTCTTGCTTTTTCGATGATCCAGCGGATGTTGGCAATTTGATCTTTGGTTCCTCTGCCTTTTCTAAATCCAGCTTGAACATCTGGAAGTTCACAGTTCAAGCCAAGCTGAAGCCTGGCTTGCAGAATTTTGAGCATTACTTTACTAGCGTGTGAGATGAGTGCAATTGTGCAGTAGTTTGAGCATTCTTTGGCATTGCCTTTCTTTGGGATTGGAATGAAAACTGACCTTTTCCAGTCCTGTGGCCACTGCTGAGTTTTCCAAATTTGCTGGCATATTGAGTGCAGCACTTTCTCAGCATCATCTTTTAGGATTTGAAATAGCTCAACTGGAATTCTATCACTATCACCTCCACTAGCTTTGTTTGTAGTGATGCTTCCTAAGGCCCACCTGACTCCACATTCCAGGATGTCTGGCTCTTGGTGAGTGTGAGTGGTCACACCATCGTGATTATCTGGGTCATGAAGATCTTTTTTGTACAGTTCTTCTGTGTATTCTTGCCACCTCTTCTTAATATCTTCTGCTTCTGTTAGGTCCATACCATTTCTGTCCTTTATTGAGTCCATCTTTGAATGAAATGTTCCCTTGGTATCTCTAATTTTCTTGAAGAGATCTCTGCTGCTGCTGATGCTAAGTCACTTCAGTTGTGTCCGACGCTGTACGACCCCATAGAGGGCAGCCCACCAGGTTCCCCCGTCCCTGGGATTCTCCAGGCAAGAACACCGGAGTGGGTTGCCACTTCCTTCTTCAATGTATGAAAGTGAAAAGTGAAAGTGAAGTCGCTCAGTCGTGTCCGACTCTTAGCGACCCCATGGACTGCAGCCTACCAGGCTCCTCCGTCCACGAGATTTTCCAGGTAAGAATACTGGAGTGGCTTGCCATTGCCTTCTCCATGAAGAGATCTCTAGTCTTTCCCATTCTATTGTTTTCCTCTATTTCTTTGCATTGATCCCTGAGGAAGCCTTTCTTATCTCTCCTTGCTATTCTTTGGAACTCTGCATTCAGATGCTTATATCTTTCCTTTTCTCCTTTGCTTTTTGCTTCTCTTCTTTTCACAGCTACTTGTAAGGCCTCCTCACACAGCCATTTTGCCTTTTTGCATTTCTTTTTCTTGGGGATGGTCTTGCTCCCTGTCTCCTGTACAATGTCATGAACCTCTGTCCATAGTTCATCAGTCACTCTGTCTGTCACCCTCTTGTTTTTCATACAGGGAAGCAAGAGGAGGTCAAGCAACATGGCCAAGCTCTCTCATGTCTCTTAGTCTCCAATTCAGTCTTTTGTGTCTACTTGGTCTATTTTAGACTTGTTGAACCCTCTGATCCAAGGTTCCACTGTGTATACTGGGAAGTACTAGGAGAGAGTAGTTTCCTAATTATGAAAGGTCTTCAAACACAGTTTTAAGTGTTAAGGTAGATAATTTTTTTTTTTTTTTTCCTTTTCTAACAGATGAGGACACTGAGGCAGAGGGGCTAAGCAAACTGCCCAAAGTCACACAGCTAGGAAGCAGCCAAACTAGGATGTGAACTCAATCTAATCCCTATACACTTCTTACTATCCCGTTTTGCTCACCAACCATCATCCGCACTATTAGGAAGCTAAGCTAAGCCACTAGAGATATATCATCATTTATTTCTTATTCATTTGTTTGTTCATTCAGTCATCCATTCATTCAGCAAGTACTCACTGAGCACCTACTATGTGCCAGCCACGGCTTTGAGTCCTGTTAATATAGCAATGACCAAAAACGTCGCCTTAGTGCAGATTATGTTATTTATGAATGTACGAGGAAGTCATGCAGTTAAAAAATAAACATACAATACAATGTCAGGTTGCAATAGTGTTTGAGAGGAGTCAATAAGAAGGGTAAGAGGATTAAGAATGATATAGTCAGGAGACGTGACTCTTTTTGAAAAGGTGACCAGAGACAGACTCTCTGAGATGCTGACATTTAAGCAGAAACATGCAGGATATGAAAGAACAAGTGGCATGCTGCAGGCCAAGGAAAAAAAACGAATACAAAAGGCCTCAGGTAGAAGCAGGCTTGGCGTATTGTGGGAAGAGCAAGGTCAAGACAGGCTGGAGCCAAGGGATGAGAGAGAGGCAGTGGATGGCAGGTGTCAGAGGGTATGGGCCTGAAAACAAGTTTGAATTGCATTCTGTGTACTTTAGAAAGCCAGTGGATGGTTCTGAGCAGGTGAGTGACATACTCTGATTTACAGTTTAAAAATCATCACCTTGTTCTCCAAGGAATAATCAGTAAAGGGGCAAGTGTGGAAGCAGAAGTTTGGAGGCACCTGCAATAGTCTAAGTGGCAGCTGAGGGTTAGAGCTTTGGCAACAGTAGATTTGTATCTATTTCACCAGAGAGAGTAGATGAAATATTTTGATGGAGCGTGGAGAAAGGAATGGCAACCCAGTCCAGAATTCTTTTTTTTGGGGGGGGGGTGGGGTTAACAGGTATATTTTATTTTATTTTTAATTAATTTATTTATTCTAATTGGAGGCTAATTACTTTACAATATTGTGGTGGTTTTTGCCATACATTCACATGAATCAGCCACGGGTGTACATGTGTTCCCCATCCTGAACCCCCCCCCCCCACCTCCCTCCCCATCCCATCCCTCAGGGTCATCCAAGTGCACCAGCCCTGAGCACCCTGTCTCATGCATCAAACCTGGACTGACGATCTTTTACACATATGATAATACACACATTTCAATTCTATTCTCTCAAATCATCCCACCCTCACCTTCTCCCACAGAGTCCAAAAGTCTGTTCTTTACATCTGTGTCTCTTTTGCTGTCTTGCATATAGGGTCATCATTACCATCTTACTAAATTTCATATATATGCGTTAATATACTGTATTGGTGTTTTTCTTTCTGGCTTACTTTGCTCTGTATAACAGGCTCCAGTTTCATCCACGTCATTAGAACGGATTCAAATACATTCTTTTTAATAGCTGAGTAATATTCCACTGTGTATATGTATCACAGCTTTCTTATCTATTCATCTGCCAATGGACATCTAGGTTGCTTCCATGTCCTGGTTATTGTAAACAGTGCTGCGATGAACATTGGGGTACACGTGTCTCTTTCAATTCTGGTTTAATCGGTGAGTATGCCCAACAGTGGGATTGGTGGGTCATATGGCAGTTCTATTTCCAGTTTTTTAAGGAATCTCCACACTGTTCTCCATAGTGGCTGTACTAGTTTGCATTCCCACCAACAGTGTAAGAGGGTTCCTTTTTGTCCACGCCCTCTCCAGCATGTATTGCTTGTGGACTTTGTGAGAGCAGCAGTTCTGATCGTCATGAGATGGTGCCTCATAGTGGTTTTGATTTGCATTTCTCTGATAATGAGTGATGTTGAGCATCTTTTCATGTGTTTATTAGCCACCTGTATGTCTTCTTTGGAGAAATGTGTGTTTAGTTCTTTGGCCCATTTTTGATTGGGTCGCTTATTTTTCTCCACTCCAGTATTCTTGCCCAGAGAATTTCATGGACAGAGGAGCCTAGTGGGCTACAGTCCATGGGGTCTATATAAGAGAGACAGGAGGTAGGATTCCTAACTTCTAATTAATTTTTAAAGCTCCTTTCCACTTTATTAGCCACTTTAAATAAAAGCAAAAGACACATATATAGGAAATGGGAAATGTATCTACTATACAAAAAGGAATGTGACTGGTCTTTATCTCTGCTTCTAGAGAGGGAGATTCTAATTTGACAAAAGTGTCTTTGTTATTCATAAGTCCCTCAGTGTTAAGAGATAAGATGCCTCAGGATGGGGGCTGGTCATCAGAAACACCAAACTATGTGATTAGAGAGTTGGAGTTTTGAGTCAGTTCAAACTTCAGGGAGGGGAAGGGGGCTGAAGATTGAGTTCAATCATCTGGCAAATGCCACAAAAAGTCAACCATGCCTATGTAATGAAACTCTGATAAAACTCTGGACACCAAAGCTCAGTGAAGCGTCCTGGGTGGTGAACACATCTCTGGGCCAGGAGGAGGAAGCACCCTGGCACCCCTACAGAGGGAGGGCAGTGGAGTGCTGTGTTTGAAACCCACCCAGATCTCATTTGGCTATTCTCAATCTCTATACTTCAAATAAAACTGTAAGGGTAAGTATGGTGTGCCTCTGAGTTTTGTGTGTCACTCTAGTGAATGATCAAACCGAAGGGCTCATGGGAAACTCTGAATTTATAGTCAGTTGGTCAGAAGTGCAGGTGTCCTGAGAACAACCAAAGTGCAGCTGGCATCTGAAGTCAGGGAGGTCTTGCTGGGGACCATGACCTGTAACCTTTGGGGTCAGGGTTAGCTCTGGTGGTTACCATCAAAAATCTAGTGCAGTATAACCACTGGTTTGAGAATAGTATCCCAGATCACCACGGCTGTACAGGATAGAATGGACCTGGGGAGAATAACTTATCCACAGCCAGGTCCTAATGACAAGGTAGTCCTTCAGTTCCACCGCCACTATGCCCTAAACACTGAACAAATTCATGTAACTATTACATGTTAACATTGATTTACTGTGATAAAAGTTCTTAACATTTTCCTTTCAGTTATTTGAATGAAAATATAGGATTTTCATTCAAATATCAATAGCAACACTAACAGCTTTAAATAAATCAACTTTTGTTATTACCACCAGTTAGCAAGCATGAATTTCATCTATGAGTTTCATAACATCTTCAGTTTCATCAATCTACTCTCCTGGACTCCAGTTTTGTTATTGCCAGGAACCATGCAATCATTAGCCTCTGGATGGATGTCCCATTGTCATCTATGTGGAGTGAGCTGGCAACCAAAATTACTGTTTCCCTGCATGTTTTAGGGAGGGGTTAATTGTTAATATGTCAGGCAAAAAGGTATTCTTCTAGTCACCCAAACCTGAAAACCTTAATCTTCTTTTCTCTTGAATCCATGGTCAGCTAAGAGTTTTATTCTCAGGTGGAATTAGGGAGTCAAAAATCAGGTCTGGAAGGACCTCAGAGATGAGTTACTTATACACTTCTTTAATAGATACTTGTTTGAGAGGCTTCTTAGTCCAGATGCTGTTCTAGGGACTGGGCAAACAGTGAACAGGACATTCAAGAGTTCAGTTTCCAGGGAAACAAAGACTCAAAAGTAAGTTAGCACGCTCATTCGCATATCATTTCAGACAGTGCTGAGGATTTTGTAAAACTATGACCAGTGCTCTTTTCAAAGGCCTGGGGGCTTGGCCAGGAATGGGGATTTTAGTTCCCGAACACTGGCATTCCCAGTGGAGGGAAAGCAAGAGACAAAGTTGGAAGAATGAGAAACCTCAGAAAGAAAAGCCAGGAAAGTTGGGCACAGGGACAAAACTGCCTGGTTCCTAGGTGGGAGAGAAGGGCAACAGCCCGTCCTTGCTCTTGGTCCAGTCTTCGTCCCACCACACCCTTCCTTTCCATTCTAGATTCCTTCCATCACATTTTCCATCAGAGTGATGCTCACCGGATTCCCTTCCTCCAGCCTTTTGCCCTGTCACTGCTGCTGCTGCTGCTAAGTCGCTTCAGTCGTGTCCGACTCTGTGAGACCCCATAGAGGGAAGCCCACCAGGCTCCCCCGTCCCTGGGATTCTCCAGGCAAGAACACTGGAGTGGGTTGCCATTTCCTTCTCCAACCATTTAGCCCTCATCTAATCCAGGGGTAGGTCCCCTTATGCTTTGATATCACTCCTCAGATCTGCTTCTTTCCTTTACACACAGCCAGCTCTCCCCAACCTATAGGAAAGTTGCTTATCTGCAGCTCATCATATGTTGCTACTTGGTGTTATTAACCAATCTTTGTGACCATATATTATGCTCTCTGTATTAGGCACAGACTTCTTGATAGCTGGGAATTGATCTGTCCTTTATCTGTGCTCTCCTACATGATCTAATCCATTGTTACAGACATAGCAGACACTAAATATAAAAGTTGTTGAATAAATAATTATTTCTTGAGCCTTGAAATGCTATTCTGATATATTTGATTTTATTTTTCATCATATAAAAGTTTATTTTCCTGAGTGTGGTTTGTATAATTTTTTTAATTGGAGGATAACTGCTTTACAGTGTTGTTAGTTTCTGCTGTACAACGTGGACCAGCTCTAAGTGTGTGTGTGTTTTATATATATATATGTCCTCTCTTGAGCTTCTCTCCCAGCCCACATCCAACTAGTCTAGGTGATCAAAGAACACCAAGCTGAGCTCCCTGTGTTATATAGCAGCTTCTGATACATATTTTAAATTTTAATGTACTGTGTCAGATACTGTATAAATATTAATTTGTTTAATTATCATAAAAATCATAGAGGTAGAGCTGTTTAGCTACTTTTCAGATGAAGAAACTGAGACACAGGAAGATAAAAGTATCTGCATGAGCCCCCTAGTCCGTGTCTACACACCATGTGATGCTGTGTCATTCTCACATACAGTAGCCTTCAGTAGCTCCCTTGCAATACTCCCCGCTCTTACTTCATCCTCAGATACTTGCACACAAGTGAGTTATGTACTAGAGGACCAAGTGAGAAAACCATGATCCTCTCAAGTAACCATACATTTTATCATTCCCAGTAATATGAGTTATCTTTGTACATATCTGTTGGCACTATGTCCTTATCTCCTGGGTTGAGTGCTTCCAAATTGTTCTAGAACCTGAGCTCAGGAAACAGGAAGTCTCTGAGGCCCCACAGTACAGGGACCCCCACCAAAACCACAGAGGTTTCTCAGAGGTGAGGCTCCAGGTCTTAGAGGGTAATTCATGGTCTGATACTGACCAATGTGGTCCTCTAGGGAACTCCAGAGGCATGGATGTATAATCCTGTGGACAGCAGACCATCTACCATCTAAGACCCAGACTCCAGGAAGGGTCGGGGGAGAGGTCAGTCCTAGAAACAAATTTGGACCACTCCAAACTACTTTCTATCCCAACTGCTTTCAGTTTGTAATAGAAAACAAACATTAACATACTCAAAATCTGATGAAAAGAAAAATTTAAATATTAGAGTTGTCAGAATTTTAGAACTAGAAACCACTTTAGAAGAGACTTTAGAAACCACTTCCATTCTCACTCTGAGTGAGAAATTGATGTGCATGGCAGGTGAGTCTCCAGGTCACAGGTAGAACCAGGGCCAAGGGTCTTTATACCACAGCATGGTACCCAGCTGGCTAGAGAGAATTCCTGGGTAGTTGTTTCTTTGTCAAGTTACAAGTACCTCTGCAAATAAATCAGGCTTCCCTGGTGGCTCAGATGGTAAAGAATCTGATTGCAGTGCATGAGACCCAGCTTCAATCCCTGTTTCAGGAAGATTCCCTGGAGAAGGAAATACCCACTCCAGTATTCTTGCCTGGAGAATTCCATGGACAGAGGAGCCTGGCAGGCTATCATCCTTAGGGTTGCAAAGAGTTAGACATGACTGAGTGACTAACACATGAATTTGGCTATTTTTGAATTTCAGATGAACTGGTGAACTGGTGTTTTCTTTTTAAGTCAGTTGTGTTTGAAATCCTAATCAATAATCTCACAGAATGACATTAACACTAGGAATCCTTTCTTAAGAGTTAATAATGACAGTAGAGCCCCAATGCAGAAGGGAAGTTAAACTCAGGATATTCTTTCTAAAGGGAAATGAGTGCTTTATATTAGAACTTTATCAAATGCTGGGAAAAAATTTAAAAAGTGATTACATGACTGAAAAATGCTGTAAATTCTTCACTTGAAGAAGCCTAAAAGGTACTCTTTGGAAATGAAAGACTTTCCTGTGGCTCCCACCACAGAGCCAAGATAAAGGCAAAGTTTTCACTCTCCCCACCCTTTCCCCCAGGGGGAACTTGAAGTAATCCAGACAAAATCTGTTTTCCCAGTGCTTTTGTTCTGACTCAGTGGCAGCTCCTAGCTCTCTTTCCAAACAGCCCAGCCCCCAGGTCCTGCTAGTAGGAGCCTCTCCTACTAGCATCACACCATAGCTCTTTGTGGAAAGATCTGGCTTTCCCAGTGGCTCAGATAGTAAAGAAACTGTTTGCAATGAAGAAGACTCAGGCTTGAACCCTGGATTGGGAAGATCCCCTGGAGTAGGAAATGGCAATCCACTCCAGTATTCTTGCCTGGAGATTTCCATGGACAGAGGAGCCTGGAGGGCTTAAGTCCATGGGATCACAAAGAATTGGACAAGATTGAGCAACTAACACTAAAATCACTTATTGGACTCAAATGAATTCAATGGTTCAAGCAATATTGAGTGAGTTCCTGACTTTCAGCTTAACAAAAAGGAACAAATGGCAGAAGGACTTGAGTTTGGGTCAGGTCACAAGATAGGAAAGTCCCTCTGACCGGCCTGTTCTAAAGATAACATTCACTATGTAAAAACCATCCTGACTTGTTTAGGATCTGCCTTCTGCTTTAAACAGGAAATTCCATGACAGGACACATCTGTCCTGCTCTCCTCTGTCCACCTTTCCAGGAGACATCGTAGTGCCTAGGACATGGTTCAGTTCAGTTCAGTCACTCGGTCATGTCCGACTCTTTGTGACCCCGTGGACTGCAGCATGCCAGGCTTCGCTGTCAATCACCAACTCCCAGAACTTGCTTAAACTCATGTCTGTCGAGTCGGTGATGCCATCCAATCTTCTCATGCTCTATCGTCCCCTTCTCCTCCTGCCTTCAAGCTTTCCCAGTATCTTTTCCAATGAGTCAGCTTTTCACATCAGGTGGGCAAAGCATTGGGGTTTCAGCTTTCCAAAGAATATTGGAAATTGGAATACTGGAAAATTGAAAATTGGAATATTCAGTCTTTCCAATGAATAGTCAGGACCGATTTCCTTTAGGATTGACTGGTTTGTCTCCTTGCTGTCCAAGGGACTCTCAAGAGTCATCTTTAATACCACAGTTCAAAAGCATCAATCAGTGCTCAGCTTTCTTTACGGTCTAACTCTCACATCCATACATGACTACTAGAAAAACCACAGCTTTGACTAGATGAACCTTTGTTGGCAAAGTAATGTCTCTGCTTTTTAATAGGCTGTCTAGGTTGGTCATAGTGTTTCTTCCAAGGAGCAAGTGTCTTTCAATTTCATGGCTGTAGTCACCATCTGCAGTGATTTTAGAGCCCAAGAAAATAAAGTCTGTTACTGTTTCCATTGTTTCCCCATTTTTTTGCCATAAAGTGATGGGACTGGATGTCATGATCTTCATTTTCTGAATGTTGAGTTTTAAGCCAGCTTTTTCACTCTCCTTTTACTTTCATCAAGAGGACATGGTAGGTAGTAGTTATTGAACAAATAAACTGACTATTGCCTGATCTCTAAGAGGAACATGGTCCTGAATGCGAAAAGAGTTTGAACATTAAAACTCTTAATGCTATGAATCTGCAAAACAGTATTTAAATAGTCACATTATTTGAAAAACATCTATTTCTGCTTCATTGACTACACTAAAGCCTTTGTGTGGTCACAACAAACTGTGGAAAATTTTTAAAAGAGATGTGATTACCAGACCATCTTACCTGTCTCCTGAGAAACCTGTATGCAGATTTAGAAGCAACAGTTAGAATTGGACATGGAACAATGAACTGGTTCCAAATTGGGAAAGGAGTATGACAAGGCTGTATATTGTCACCCTACTTATTTAACTTACATGTAGAGTACATCATGTGAAATGCCAGGCTGGATGAATCACAAGCTAGAATCAAGACTGCTGAGAGAAGTATCAACAATCTCATATATGCAGATAATACCACTCTAATGGCAGAAAGCGAAAAGGAACTAAAGAGCCTCTTGATGAGGGTGAAAGAGAAGAGTAAAAAAGCAGGCTTAAAACTCAACATTCAAAAAGTTAAGATCATAGCATCTGGTCCCATCATATCATGGCAAATAGAGGGGAACAAGTGGAAACAGTGATAGATTTTCTTTTCTTAGGCTCCAAAATCACTGCAGACAGTGACTGCCACCATGAAATTAAATGACACTTTTTCCTTAGAAGAAAAGCTATGACAAAGCTAGACAGCATATTAAAAAGCAGAGACATCACTATGCTGACAAAGGTCCCTATAATCAAAGCTATGGTTTTTCTTGTAGTCATGTATGGATGTGAGAGTTGGACCATAAGGAAGGCTGAATGCCAAAGAATTGATGCTTTTGAATTGTGATGTTGGAGAAGACTCTTGACCTTGGACTGCAAGGAGGTCAAACCAGTCAATCCTAAAAGAAGTCAACCCTGAATATTCATTGGAAGAGCTTATGCTGAAGCTGAAGCTCCAATACTTTGGCTACCTGATGTGAAGAAATGACTCATTGGAAAAGACCCTGATGCTGGGAAAGATGAGGGCAAAAGGAGAAGGGGGCAAAAGAGGATGAGATGGTTAGACAGCATCACCAACTCAATGGACATGAATTTGCGCAAACTCTGGGAGATAATGAAGGACAGGGAGCCTGGAGTAATGCCGTCCACAGGGTTGCAAAGAGTTGGACATGACTTAGTGACTGAACAACAGTATTATTTTAAGAGGCCAGTGTTTTAAGTAGAAGTGGAATGATCACATATTTGTTGACCAGTGACTAGGAGTCAGACACCATGTTAGGTACAAGGATGGATGTGATTTTGTTGAATATATACAGGAATCATGGTAAAGAGGAGTAGGATCCCCATTTATAGGTGAGGAAACAAGATTCAAAGCTGGGGCAAATTATCTCAGATGCTATTGTTTCAGAAGACCTTGATCTCTAAATCCTCATAAAAGTAACTGATTGCATAGACATGACATTAAGTGACTCATCTTTGAAATCCAAGTGCTGAATCATTTTTGTAAAATTCAGCCATTATTTTTCAGGAATTCCCTTAGATAAAACTAGTCCAAAATCCTATGGAAACTAGCTTGCCTGATAACCTTACCTAAAATAAATGTAGTGTTTCAGCTTAATTGCTGTCTTGACTAATTACTCATGGGGCATAGGCTATGCCGGTCTATTAAAAACCATTAGATAGAAGCTGTGTGGCTTTACGGTATATAGTTCTCATTCCCACAACTTACATTTTGATGGCATCTGTTACTCTCTGGAAGAAAGCCAGAATTTCTGAGTAAAATGTATCAGTCCTAACAATGTGGACATTATTATTCCAGAAAGCCAACTGAGAATTGAACAAGATCTTACGGTAATGACCAGAACTGGGAAACAAGAATTTTCTTCAGCACAGCGGGAAGAAGTCTTTTTATTAAGGTTAAGAGAATCAGAGATGTGAACATCCCTTTATAAGGTTCAAATAAATACCTTGGGATGGGTCATAATTCTAAGAGGTTTCAAAGAGGCTTAGATTGAATGAAACCCAAATAGCTTTGCTCTAAACATTTGGGTTTGCAGCATAATTCTATCCTGAAACTTACTGATCAATGTTGGGTTATAAGATATGCACAAACTGACCAAAACACTACTCAGTTTGTTGGCCAATGAAAAATTAAATTTGTTTTTTGGTGCCCTCCTACCAAAATTGTTTTTCTCTTTTCTGGGTTCACTTTTTGATGAGTAAAATCTGGGTGGCAGGTTCTAGACATTTTTATTATTGTTAGTTGTTATCAGTATTAAGTAGGTTACAGTTCTGTGTCTGTCTAAGAGCACGTTCCTGTCAATTACGCACTCTGTGTAGTCTCCCTTGGAAAACTTTATCCAAATTCAGCTATTGAGTATATTCCATGAGGCATAAGCTTTATGGTCATTTAACAAATCTTTAGGGAGTACCGACTCTATACCAGGCATTGTTCTGTGCTCTGGAAATCTCCCCGCTGTGATAGTTGATCTTTCCTAACTCCTTGTGGTAACTGGAGACCCATCTATTCTGTTTCTTACTGGACACATGCACTTAGAAACCCAAATTGTTCCTGTGCCCTTGGATACCATGAGGCAAACTGAGCTTATCACACCTCTTCAGCTGGCCCCCGATGAACTGGTGGGAGTTGGGTTGGGCCCCACTGCTCAACCCACTACCCACAACTATCCAAGACTGAAAGCTCCTTTCTCTTGCCTTCAGAAAGTCTTCTGCCTGAATCTTTTCATCCTCATCATTTCTTCTCAATCCCCAGTGGCATTTCATACCAGCTCCCATCACTGCTGCTAGGTAATTTTTTCCTTGCTCTATGACGGCCCCCTTGAATACATTTCCCACGCTGTCATGGAACATACTTTCTAAAATGTACAACTGACCTTGTCTCTTTGGCTTAATAACTCTGAAGGGCTTCCCTTAGCTTTTAGGGTGAGGTAAAGACTTCCCTGGTGGTTCAGAAGGTAAAGCTCATCTACCTAGAATGTGGGAGACCCGGGTTCAATCCCTGGGTCAGGGAGATCTTGGAGAAAGGAAATGGCAACCCACTCCAGTATTCTTGGAGAAGGAAATGGCAACCCACTCCAGTGTTCTTGCCTGGAGAATCCCAGGGACGGGGGAGCCTGGTGGGCTGTCTCTGGGGTCACACAGAGTCAGACACGACTGAAGCAACTTAGCAGTAGTAGCAGCAGCAAAGACTTCCAAGGTCCTTGTGATCTGGCTCCTAGTTACATTTCCTCCTGGACAACTTCACTCTTTCCCTAGACAGGCCGACTTGCTCTCTCCACCTGCTCTCTCCTAATTTCCTGACTCACTCGAGCATCCAGGCATGACCTCGTGAAGCCTCCTTGCCCAGGCCGTCTGCTCCACAGCAGGCTCCGCTGCTGTCTTGCACCATTATCACTCTTTTATTAGATTCCTCTGTCTGCTGTATTTCACCAGTGCTTCTGGAAGGAAGTTACGGTCTCTGCCTCAACCCTGAATCCCCAGGCAGCCCACTAAGCGTTCAGCCTGTGAGCCTGTTTTTATTGGATGAACAAATCTTGAAATGATGAAAAAAGATTTGTTGGTCTGCATTTTCAAGACATTTTGGGTTAGGCCTCAACTATTACAGCTTAAAAACTAAGGATTCTAATTCCTTAAAACAGCAGTCCCCAACCTTTTTGGCACCAGGGATCAGTTTTGCAGAAGACAATTTTTCCACGGACTGGGGTTGTGGTGGGGGTGGTTTCAGGATGATTCAAGAGCATTACATTCATTATGCACTTTATTTCTATTACATCAGCTCCACCTAAGATGATCAAGCATTAGGTTCTGGAGGTTGAGGACCCCTGACCTCACATACATATTGGAAAAGCAGGAAGTGCTTTTTTCCTTCCAAAGGATGCCTTTTGGTTGGTGTTTGGGTTTGTTCCCCTACCTTTTCTCCAACACTGAATTTAATATATATTTGATCTTGGTTGTTCTACCTGATTCTTCACTAAGAGATAGCAAAGCTAAAGTAAAATCATATACACAAGTCCCAGAAAAATGAGTGTTTGGATTCTGGTTCAAGTCTTATTGACTGAGTATCTTGGATAAATAATGAGCTTCTCTGAGTCTCAGTGTACAGAAAATGAGTATAATTAAATAACATGCAAAGCTGCTGGCCCACAGCATACATAGAATTCATCTTCTTTTTCTCTGCTTATCCTTTCCCTTTACAGATACACACTTCACCTGGAATATATCTTCCTCCATCCCTCCTGACCACCTCCTCCTCATTTTTAAGGTCCAACTCTCCTCCAAATCTTCTCTGTGCAGTTGTCCCTGGAGCCTTCAGCCAGAAAGGGCCGTCCTGTCACTGGGGCTCCAGTGCCTCAATATCTTATTCCCTTTGTTCAACAGATCTATGCCGAATGCCCACTATGTACTGGGCATTAATTTCGGGGCTGGGAATCAGCAGTGAAAAAAACAGATGTGGAAAAGTCTGAGTCGTAGTGAAGAGGAATAAACTTGCTAACAAGTATAAAAACAATATTCGGTCAGGTGAGTGTAAGTGCTCTCACGGGTAAAAGGAAAGGAAGTACCTGGAACAGGGATGTCAGAGAGGGTGCCAGGCATGGAAAGAGCTGGGGGACAACAACTGCAAGTGGAAGGCACCCACATACCAAGGCTCTGACCCAGCAAAAGTGCAGCATTCTCAAGGAAAAGAATAGGGTCAATGTAATAGAACTGTCCTGGGCTAAGCAAAGTGGGATAGAATAGGACTGGTGAAGTAGATATAAGGGGGGGCCAGGAAGATAGCCTTCATTTTATTCTAAGTACCAATGAACAGCTTTAATAAATCAGGGGTCAGGGACTTCCCTGGTGGTCCAATGGTTAAGACTCTGCACTTCCAATGCAGGGGACGTGGGTTTGATCCCTAGTCAGGGAACTAAGATCCTATATGCTGTGCATTGTGGCCAAAAGATAAAAATAAATAAATAAGTAAATAAATCAGGGGTGCACTGGTATACTTTGTTCTAAGATTTCTCCAGCTGCAGTATGTCTGAACATCTACTATCTCTCTGACAGGAGTTCTGATTTGCACTACAGTTTTCTGGTGATTGGCTTCCCTGGTGGCTCAGATGGTATCTGACTGAAATGTGGGAGACCTGGGTTCAATCCCTGGGTTGGGAAGATGCCCCGGAGTAGGGAATGGCAACCCACTCTGATATGCTTGTCTGGAGAATTCTGTGGACAGAGGAGCCTGGCAGGCTACAATCCACGGGATCAAAAACAGTCGGACACTACTGAGCAACTAACACTACACTTTCCGGTGAATACAGCTATTCTATTACCCCGTGGTTCTGTAAGGGCAGCAATGATGTTTTATTCTTGTTTTCATCAGTGCCTCGTGCACGGTCTTCCCAGTAAAATGCTTGTCGAATTAAATGACAATGTCCCGTAGCTTCTTTCTTGCCCACCACTGTAATAATTGTAGTTGAACCCTTCTAATCTTTGCAGGAAGCATGCCATTGGCAGCCAGCTCTGAACAAGGACAGTCCTGTTTGTATTTCTCTCAGGCCTTCCTGCCATTGTAGGCTTGTCCGCCAACTTCCTGTCTTCTGGCTCAGTTACTCCTGGGCCCGGCCTGCAGGGCACATTTGTGGTCCCTCTTCTGTAGAGCGTGAGGTCTGTGCTGGAACCCCGCCCTCAGAGGAAGCACTGCTGGTAGCTTTACATAATGAACAGCATCACAGCACAATAGCACGCATAGTGGCCACTGCATGCAACGGACACAGCATCACTTCCCGCTGGCCGTGCCGTTTGGGAGCTAGTTACCAGTCCTCTCTAAGCCTCAGTTTAATCCTGTGGAGAGTTGGGATAATCATAACAGACTGCCACCTAGGGCTGATCCAAGGCCTTTAAGATCATGCGTGTCACTCACTTAGTACAGCACTGAGCACACAGCACTCATCAAATGTCAGTTTCTATGACTCACAGTAATGCTAGTATGCAGGGTTTCATTTAATCCTCATAGCATATTACTTACTATAGACAGGGTTAATATTTAGCTGGTTTGCATAGATACGGCCTTACTAGTTGCTAAAACTATTGCAATATTTCCTAGTTTCCAGATTGCCCTCTCTCAAGCCCTCCAAGCCCTGTTCCCCTCCCCACGACCCTGCAGCTTTCTCTGCCCAGCTTCTTTCCCTGGGATCCCTGTCCACTTTTTCACCTCGTGATCTGGCAGCTAATGGAACAGGATCCTGCAAAGTAGGAGGCCTCTGTGATCCAGGCACAATTCAGCTCATTCAACTCTGAGCATTGACTGGCTGACTATGCTTTCTTCATCAACAGGTAACGTGAAGTGCAGAAGGAATCAGGAAAAAACATGGGTCTTGCATAAGGGAATCCTAGCAAATCAAACTTCAGAATCTGAGGCCCAGGTTCCTTCTATGACATTGAGCTTCTCCTTAGAAACTGATTAGAAAAACTAACAAGAGTCATTTGGGCTTCTTGAACTTTGAGGACTATTACCTGGACACCAGGGGCTTTCCCGGTGGCTCAGCGGTAAAGAATCTGCCTGTGATGCAAGAGGTGTGGTTTCGATCCCTGGGTCTGGAAGACACCCCTGGAGGAGGGTATGGCAACCCACTCCAGTATTCTTGCCTGGAGACTCCCATGAACAGAGAAGCCTGGTGGGCTTACAGTCCATGAGGTTGCAAAAAGTCAGGTATAACTGAAGTGACTAAGCATGCACCTGAATTCCAGCAGATTCAGTTTCTGATTAGTTCAGGAAACCAGTCAATGACAACTGAGAGCCCACACCTCATGTGCCTGCCCTGGTCCTTCTTACTCATCCCACTTCCATCCCTGAATCTCATTTAAAACAATTTGGCCCAATCCTTTCACCCTCATTTCTGGTCTTTAAGATGAAGACTCTGTGTACATCCACACTGTGAAATATTTACCTTTTCTATCTCTGTATTTCAAAATAAGATGAGGATTAGAAAGATGTTAAGATGTACACAAAAATGTGGTAACTCATGGATCATATATATGAATACTAAACAGGAAATTAGGATAATTAGAGGATAGAGCCTACCACAAGAATGAAATCCAGAGTTGGGAACTGAAAAAAAGATGCCTCTTAAATTAAAGACACATGTCTGGATTTAAAATATGGACAGTAGAGGTGGAGTTCCCTTGAAGGTAGACATTTACTTCTTAATTGTGCATTCTGAAGCTACAACCTCTAGCCTCCTGCTTCCCTGGAAATGTAAACATTTTAAAAGTGTCTTATTATGTTCCAACGTCTTTAAAATAGGTTTTGAAGATTGAGCAGTTTCCTAATTGGCTTAATTAGATCCAATTACACAATTAGTGTAAATTGGAAATAATAGAATCAGAATGTATAATTTCATAATTATAACGCATGACAATAAAGCAGCAATTAAGTCAGCAAATGCTGCTAATGCAGAAGGGGTGCATATAAATTTTAGAAGACCTGATGTCTTTCATGAGCCCACCTCCCTCCTGAAGTAGTTACTGCTCAAAAATACCGTTGAACTAAACGAGATTGATTTTGAGTTCCAGACACAGAAAAACAACATCTGGTAAATTCTTAGTTCTTTTCCTTCCTTCTGGGTGACTAGATTGCTTTTCTATCTCATTAAAGGATGACCTCTCTCTTTCTGAAGTCTTCATAGATCATGGAAGAATTCATTCTAATGGCTGAATCATGCCGAACAACCCACCATTGTGCATGCCTGCCCCTCTGCCAGACCAGCAGCTTCAGGTGCACTCCTGAGTGCTTTGCATGTATGGGAGGAGCTGGTCTTAAGAAATACTTAGATGACAGAGGGATTAAATCACCAGTCTCTCAAATCAGCCATCTGATTTTTAATATTGTATCCATTATGCTTGGTTCAGGTGGCATACCCTTCCTGCTTTGTCTTTACCTTTTGATTTTAAAAGAGGGGGAAAGATGACATTTGTCTAATGGGAAATTCATAGTCTAAACTCGTGCAGCTATTTTGGTGTATCTTTCTGTAAATTACGTCCAACTACCAGAGGGCTAAGAAGAAACTGTTCATTTGTTAATTCACTCATTATTCTATGTATTCATTCAATAAAAGTTTTGAGCTTCTTGAGGGTAGAGACTGTGTGTGCTAAGTTGCTTCAGTTGTGTCCAACTCTTTTGCGACCCCATGGACTGTAGCCCACCAGCTTATTCTGTCCATGGGATTTTCCAGGCAAGAATATTGGAGTGGGTTGCCATGCTCTCCTCCAGAGGAGCTTCACGACCCAGGATCAAACGCACATCTCTTATATCTCCTGCATCGATAGGCAGGTTCTTTACCACTAGTGCCACGTGGGAAGCCCAAGGGAACAGATTACTTCTTGTTTAGTCTTATGTATCAAAACCACAGAATAGCTGCTAGCATAGAAGAAACACTAAATGTCTATCGAGTTACTTTTAATGTATATTACAGATATCACCTGCTCTGGTCTTACACAGAACAAAAGCTACTCTATTCCTAGTTGTGGCCTTCAAGAAACTTAAAATTGTTTTTGTGGCAAGACAACTATTATGTTAACAAAAACATGAGTTAATTGGTACAATTATTATGGAAAACAACATGAAGATTCCTTAAAAAACTAAAAATACTATCATATGATCAAGCAATCCCACTCCTGGGCATATATCCAGAGAAAACTAATTTGAAAAGATACATGTGCCCCAATGTTCATAGCAGCACTATTTCAATAGCTAAGACATGGAAGTGACCTAAATGTCCATTGGCAATGAATGGGTAAAGAAGGTGTGTTCCATATACACAGTGGAATATTATTCAGTCATAAAAAGAATGAAATAAAACCATTTGCAGCAAAATGGATGCAACTAGAGATTATCATACTGAGTAAAGTAAGTCAGACAGAGAAAGACAAATACTCTGTGATATCACTTAATACATGGAATCTAAAAAGAAATGATACAAATGAACTTACCAAACAGAAACAGAGTCACATATGCAGAAAACAAATTTATGGTTACCAGAAGGGGAAAGGGGGGACAGGATAAATTGGGAGACTGGGACTGGCAGATACAAACTATATAAAATGGATAACCAACAAGAACCTATGGTATAGTACAGAGAACTCTACTCAATACTCTGCAATGACTTATATGGAAAAAAAATTTTTAAGAGTGTATGTGTGTGTATGTGTGTGTGTGTGTGTGTGTGTGTGTGTATAAAACTGATTCACTTTGCTGTACAGCAGAAATTAACATAATATTGTAAATCAACTGTATTCCAATAAAAATTAAGAAAACAAAAAAAAAACCCCATACAACTCCAGCCCCTCAAAAAAGAACAAGTGAAACTGTCCCAGCTGACATCACCACGATGTCCACAAATAATTATTAGTCAAGAGTCAAATAAGCATAAGAGCTTAAAAGGGCCATACACTAAAATGAGGAACTGGTCCCCCCCAAAGCCAAGGTCATGGGGCATGGCCAGCCAGGGTCTGGGTTGCCACCCAGTACACCAGAACACGTGGGCAGTTCTCTGAACAAGCAGGGTACCTGCCGTTCCGGTATCTCTGATTTCAATCTCATTGTTTGTCAAACGAAGTACTAAATATTCCCAAAGGTCCCTAACGTACCTTGGCAAATGAGCAAATGAAAATCTGAAAATGTCTCCAAAATGTTACAGAAACCTCTAAAAGCCTTGGGCATTTTTTCTAATGATCTCTATTTTGTTTGTTCCTCTTCAGTATCATCCTTTGGGTGATGGCAGAAGCGAACGGGCTTAGTGATGCTCACAGGCCATTACTAACACAGGCTACAGGACTCACCCTCTTAGGCCCTTTCCCCCTAGTTTATTGGGTTCTTTTTCATTATTTTTACTTTCCTGCACGGTCCTTCCTTTTCTGTCTCCCACTTTGTGTCCCCAATAAACACTAGCTCAAAATATCAATCCTCTTATAAAAAATGAGAACTTGTTTGCCAGAAGAAAACATATTCCCAAAATACCTTGATCTACTCACATCTCCCATAACAATATCCCAAAAGAGTTTTGTGTTAATTCAAAGACTCAGACAGTGGATAGTTAAACAGCTTGAGGCAGGGTCTGAAGGCAGGAGTGAGGAAGTTTTAAGTTCCTATGAATATTTTAGAGGTTTGACCCTGTCACTGGGTGGAGGTAGAGGCACAAATGTATTTTCTAAGAATCTAACCCCTAGAAACAATGTATCAATTTATTTATAATGTATGCTGTTGCTGCTGCTAAGTTGCTTCAGTCGTGTCCAACTCTGTGTGACCCCATAGACGGCAGCCCACCAGGCTCCCCCGTCCCTGGGATTCTCCAGGCAAGAACACTGGAGTGGGTTGCCATTTCCTTCTCCAATGCATGAAAGTGAAAAGTGAAAGTGAAGTCACTCAGTCGCGACCCCATGGACTGCACCTACCAGGCTCCTCTGTCCATGGGATTTTCTAGGCAAGAGTACTGGAGTGGGGTGCCTGCATATGAGTATAAATATTCTTTATGTGTGTTGTGTGTGTGCCAAGTTGCCTCAGTCCTATCTGACTCTTTGTGACCTTTCGGACTGAAGGCTCCTCTGTCCATGGGGTTTTCCAGGCAAGAATACTGGAGTGGGTTGCCATGCACTCCTCCCGGGGATCTTCCCAATCCAGGGATTGAACCTGCGTCTTTTATGTCTCCTGCATTTGTAGGCAGGTTCTTTACCACTAGGGCCACCTGGGAAGCCATCAAGTACTCATTTTTACCTGAGCATAAAATTGATGGATTGGAGGTGAAAAAATACACAGAGGGGAGAAACAGCCCCAAACTTGGTATATTCTTATTTTTCTCATTTCACCAGAAGACAGGAAGCATTTGCTAAGGGCCCGTAGGTCCAAATTGGGCTTACTTAAAGTGTAGCAGAATTCAGATGAGTTGTTTCATGAACAAATATGAGGAACTTCCTTATTTTATTTTGCAAAAATCCTTGAGGGTAAAACTTATGTCCACCATGAAGAAATGAAAACTTCTTCTAAAGCTCTATTGATAAATAAGCATTTAAATCAAACTGGTAAATGTACCTAATTTTAAAGACCAAAAATTGAAGTGGTAGGAAAATAGAAGGTTTCCTACCAAGCTGTTAAGAGTGATTACCTTTGACCTGGAGGAAGAGAAAAATACAGTCTTT
This sequence comes from Bubalus bubalis, assembly GCF_019923935.1. NCBI lineage: Eukaryota > Metazoa > Chordata > Mammalia > Artiodactyla > Bovidae > Bubalus > Bubalus bubalis. The sequence goes on from NC_059160.1 coordinate 36,353,557, forward strand.
GAAATGAGCTACAGACGTGTGTTGACTTGCTATGAGCTCTAAAATCTTCTCTCTCTTGGTGGATCAAGATTAGGAGACCATAATCTCCATGGAGCTTGGAGTAACAATTTTCCAAACTGGGTTTGTCAGCTACAGATTTTCAGAAGTTTTCCAAAAGGGCTATTTCAGTAAATGAACACTCTTAAGAGTCAAATGACTTTTTGTTTCCATCCTTCCTAAGCTTAATATCAGTCTTCCTTCTCCTGACCATTAAAATTCAGGACCAGTGCCTATTCTCTTGGATGTGCTCTGCTTGGATGAGAATGAGACATTTCATGCTCGAATAAGTTTGTGGTTCTCCTCCCTCTTGTCCTGGTTCTTGAGAGAGGAGAGGATGGACAGACACACGGAAATGTAAGTCTTAAACATTCAAGGACAAGAGCCCGGCAAAATGGTGATTTTAATATGAAGGCTAAAGATGGGTCAACAGTTTCTTGGCAGTCACCTGGGGATTTCCTTACCCAAGATCCAAAGGCTTGGACCTGTCTCTTCTTTGCAACAACTGATGCTGTGAACTCTGACACTGAAAATGCTCATCTCTAGGCTTCTGACACACTCCACTTCCTGGTGCTTCTTCTACCCTTTTTATTGTCTTCTTTTCTACTTATTTTATTTGTCTTCTTCCTTTTTCCTCAAGATGAGATTCCCCCAGGTTTTGTCTCTGGCTTTCTCTTCTCCTCTCTTTATATTTCTTTCTCCTGCCACTCACTAACCTGATGGTGCCAGCTGTCTTTCCATGTGGATGATCCCAGGGAAAACTGCCAATTACTGAGTACCCACCAGAAGCAAGTCACTTTTTACACATCATCTCACTGATCTCACACCCATTTTCTGCCTCTCAGCTGAGGAGGCAGAGTCTCAGGGAGGTTCAAAGACTCACCCAAGATACCAAGACCACACAGCAGATCCGTGCTAGAGTCAGGGTTTGAGTCCAGACTCCCTGCTCTTGTCACTATACCCCCTCTCCCAATGACTCAGCCTCCTGTCTTGTTTCAAAATCAACAAGTCTTCTTCTCTGACTAGTTTCTCCTCCTCATAGAGACTTTCTGTAACCCATTCGCTACCTTTCTCCCAATGACCAGGCTCACAGTGTCAGGTGTCCCTGGCTCAGCTCTCAGCCTTTCACCTGCTCCTCCACGGCCCCCTCCTCATCTTGTCGACTGCCAAGTACCACCTCTCACTTCGTCTTTCCCTTCCCCAAACCAGCCCACGCACCTCTGCCTGAACACTCTACTGGGCCATATTATTCCCTTAGGTAAAAACCTCTGTGGCTTCCCTTTGCTGAAAGAAAATAATGACCAAAACCTACACCTCTTACTCAAAAGTCCAGTTGACTTTTTGGGTCATAACTTGTGGGTTGTAACTTGCAGAACTTCCTTAGAAGTAAACCATGTGCTGGTGAAACCAGGCAAGTAACTATCCCCTGAGTGTTTGAATGTCCCATTCTGAGGCTTTTCTTTAGGCTGCTCCCTCTTATAGGAACTCACTCTTAATCCAGTAGACACTCCTCATCTGCACAAATTCTACCCTTTTTCATGTATTATACATACACACAGACACACACACCCCTCAAATCCCTTCCACCACCTTCCCAGTGATGTTATCACTCTACATCGTTAAGCCTTCAGACTTTTCCCTTTTCCACTCTTAGGGAACTTGGTTTGTTGTACTTTAGGTTTATTATTCACCTCCTCTTCTTAGGAAGCTCTAAATTCTTTGGCTTTAAGAAAAGGAATGTTTCAGACTTCAGTGTATTCTCCAAAATCTTTAGTCCAAGGGACATAATAGATGACTGATAAATATATATTAATTAAATGTAACTCAAACTTTGATAAAATACAGCAGTGTGAGGTCACATTGTATTCACTTACTTTTCTAAATTAAAAAAAAATTTGGGCACACTTCAAGGCATATGGGATCGTAGTTCTCCAACCAGGGATGGAACCCATGAGCCCTGCATTAGGAGCTCGGAGCTTTAACCGCTGGACCACTAGGCAAGTCCTGAGGTCACACGTTAAATGAATGCTTACATGATTTTCCCCTAGTAAGCAGAAACAAAATGTTTCACACAAATAGTCTCTGAGCATCTTGAGATCAAGAATAAATGATGACTGTGAGTGTCTATTCTCAAAATGATAACCTGTTTCCTAATTTAGAAGGAAGAGAGGGCAGAAAAGGCTACATGAAAAAAAAAAAAGAAACAATATTAAGTTCTGCCCACTGTCATATAAAAATGGAGAGAAAATAACTTACAGTAGGATGCATGTCCATAATAAAATAGGATGAAAAATGCTGAATTAAAAAAACTCAATTTACATGGAGCTCTCCTGTGACACATAAATATTGTCAGGTAAGGTAAAACAGTGCGATGTTAAGATGTTAGTAACTTAGTAACATGTTAGCCTCTGAACATGTTCTTTGGTTCTTCATTGTATTGCAGCTTATGCCTTCCTAAGTGGATGTAAGCTTCCAGAGGGGAAGATACAGACCCGCTGTTACCTGGCTCTCCTGACACTCTGATGTTTAAAATGTTATCCTTGGGATGGGGCTTCCCGGGTGGTGCTAGTGGTAAGGAATCCACCTGCCAATGCAGCAGATCTAAGAGATGAGGGTTCAATACTTGGGTCAGGAAGATCCTCTGGAAGAGGGCATAGCAACCCACTCCAATATTCCTCCCTAGAGAATCCCATGGACAGAGGGGCCTGGCAGGCTACAGTCTACAGGGTCACAAGGAGTCGAACACAACTGAAGTGACTGAGCATACACACATTCTTGGGACTCAGCATTAAAGAGGGTCTTGGCTCTTTAAAGGCCTCATTCTCAAAAAATTAACACAACTTTGGAGGATGGTTTTTGAGGCAAAATCCAATATATGGCCATATTTATTGTAAGAATACAAGAATTTATAGCAGATACAAAGATTTGTCATTATTCAATTACTAAGTCATGTCTGACTCTTTGTGACCTCATGCACTTGCAGAAGACCAGGCTTCCCTGTCCTTCACTATCTCCCAGAGTTTGCTCAAATTCATGTCCATCGAGTCAGTGATGCCATCCAACCATCTCATCCTCTGTCATCCCCTTCTCCTCCTGCCTTCAATCTTTCCCAGAATCGGGGGCTTTTCCAATGAGTCAGCTCTTTGAATTAGGTGGCCAAAGTACTGGAGCTTCAGCTTCAGCATCAGATGCAATGATACTCACTAACTCAATGGACAATGGGTTTGAGCAAACTCTGGGAGATGGTGGACAGTGAAGCCTGGTGTGCTGCAGTCTATGGGGTCGCAAAGAGTTGGACATGACTTAGTGACTGAACAACAAAATGCGTATCATGGATACATGAAAGTTGCAACTCTGACTTCTCTTTAAGCCAGTTCATTTTAATTTTCTATGAAACAGAAGAAACTTTTAATCATGGACAACCGTACTCTCTATGCAATGCTACTGATCATGAGGAGGAGTCACAAGCAACTGGACACAGCAGGATCAGGGCAAATCCATCACCAACACTAGTCAATCGATTCAAAATGTACGCTGACAAAAAGTCAATGCTCTCCCACTGGGGTTGAACATTATCCCCTCCCCAAACACTCTTTAATTGCTTAAATGCTTGATTTCTGAAATTCAAGGCTTTTCTTGAAGTACGAATCATGTGCCAATGTGAAAGTTCCAGATTTGGGGAACTGAGACATTAGTGATGACAGGAAGCATGAGGTCAGAAGATGACAGAAAGGACTGAATTCACTGCACAGAGAATTCTCCAGGAAATACCATCTGTACATCTGAAGCTTAGATTTGGTTTGTATAACCAAGATGTCCACTGAGAACCAATGATTTAGCCAGGACAGAGTTTCTTCAATGATTGACAGTCCTATTTAAAAGTTAACAAAATGACTGCTAAAACCTTTGCATTCTGGAAGAAAGGTAGGGTAGGGAATTGGAAGCATACAGAATGCAGTACAGTCATGGATCCAAGCCCTCTCCTCACTCACCACAATCATTTGAGCCACGTAACTTTCAGGTCCGGTATATTCAGTTGGGTCTTTCACCTTCACCAGGACTAGGAAGTACAAATAATGCCACATATTGTGTTCTGACTTGATGTGTTCCTCAAAAGAAACTGTTTTATTATCAAACTTGTCCCTCTCAAGTCCTGCAAAAAAACCAGGAGAGACAATGTATGTAACATGTCATTTAATCAGCACTCACTTTGGGCATAAAAACATAATCATTATTGTGAAGAAACATTTTCTGAAAGAGCGTGACGATTTTAAATGTTATGATTAAAAACGCAGTACACAAGACCTCCAGAAAAAATGCCAGAGTTTTTCATTTCTTCCCAACTAACATTATCCCCTGTGGATCCCGGGAAAAGTGGAGTCCTATTATAGATGCAAAATTTGCAGATAATTTAAAACGTAACCAAATAAAAATTGTCAAATTATAATAAATTGGACCTCAAGTCTAAGAAAAAGAAGTCAAAATGATTGTGCAAGAAAAAGCACGCTTGCTAATAATCAGGGCAGAAAAAAAATGCCATTTTATCCAGGAACTTGGGTAAAAAGGAAAAAAAAGCAGTTAACAGTCATCTCTCTTCAAAACCACTTGTAATCAGTGAAGGCAAAAGAATGTCCATAGAGATTTGTGTTCCGAATGCAATAAGGATTCACAGGCTTGTCCCACCCTTAGACTACTGTGTTCCAGGCATTTTGGGGAGGGGAAGGTCTGATCAATTTCCAGGGAATATTTTTTTAGCTTCTGGAAGGACACTGAGGAGAGGATCTGGGTAGTAAGATGCTTTTCTCTCAAAGGTTGAAGGGTAGATGAAAGGAAATGAATGGAGATGAAGAAAAATGTCTATGGAAAAATGAATTAGGCTGCCAAGTAAAATGGGATGTTGGGATTCAGTCTGGTTTTGCAGTTCGGATACTGGAGAAGAAATCTGGAGATTGAATTCCAAAACTGGCTACTTTCTTCCTAAACATATTTTTTTTAAAAAAAGTCATCTGGCCCTTTAGGCATGAAGAAGACCCTTTAAACAATAAGATACAAAATACATAAATCAAAAAAAGTCTGTCCCCAATGAAGGTGTGACCTTTTAAATTACATTATTGGATATTTTTACGGGAAATACCATAAAATTTAGCTGGCTGATGGTCATGCCTCATCTTACTTGACCTATCGTCAGCTTAGCATGCTTCAAATAAAAATCCAATCCTCTCCCCCAAACGAGCTCCACCCACGTCCTCTTTTCATTCCATGGCAACTCCAGTCTTTCAGTTTTCACGCCAAAAGTCTAGAGTCATCCTTGAATCCTCTGTCTCACATGTCACATCCAATTCATGTTGAAATTCATTTGGTACTTTTACAATTCGCCCCACCTTCACCTTCCTCTGCTGGGTCCACAAATCTGTTCTCTACTAGGCTCATGAAAACCATTTTTTCTAGATTCCATATATACGCTTTAACTATACAATACTTGTTTTTCTCTTTCTGGCTTACTTCACTCTATAAGAGGCTCTAGGTTCATCCACCTCACTACAACTGACTCAAATTCATTCCTTTTTATGGCTGAATAATATTCCATTGTATACATGTACCACAACTTCTTTATCCTTTCATCTGTTGAGGGACATCTAGGTTGCTTCCATGTCCTGGTTATTGTAAATATTGCTGCAATGAACACTGGGGTACAAGTATCTTTTAGAATTGTGGTTTTCTCATGGTATATGCCCAGGAGTGGGATTTTTGGGTCATATGTTAGATTTGTTCCTAGTTTTTTAAGGAATCCCCATACTGTTTTCCATAATGGCTGTATCAGTTTACATTCCCACTAACAGTTCAGGACGGTTCCCTTTTCTCCACATCCTCTCCAGCAATTATTGTTTGTAGATTTTCTGGTGATGGCCGTTCTGACTGGTATGAAGTGATACCTCATTGTAGTTTTGATTTGCATTTCTCTAATAATTGAGAAAGTAGCTCTGACATATATACACTGTGTGTGTGTGTGTGTGTGTGTGTGTGTATGTGTGGGTTAGTGGCTCAGTCTTGTCTGAGTCTTTGTGACCCCATGGACTGTAGCTCACCATGGAATTCCTCAAGCAAGAATACTGGAGTGGGTTGCCATTCCTGACCCAGGGATTGAACCCAGGTCTTCTGAATTGTGGGCAGATTCTTTACCATCAGAGCCACCAGGGAAGCCCATATATACATGATCGTATATAAAATAGATAGTGGGAAATTACTAAATAACATAGAGAGCCCAACCTGGAGCCCTGTGATGACCTAGAGGACTGGGGTGAAGGGAGAGGAGGGTTGAAAGGGATATATATAATTTATGACTGATTCACATGGTTGAATGGCAGAAACCAACACAAAATTGTAAAGCAATTTTCTACCAATTAAAATATTTTTTAAAAATTTAAAAAAGAAATTATCTTGGCTGTATCTTCAACATATACCCAGAATCTGATCACCTCTCACCACTTCCAAGGCTACCACTCTGGTTTGAGCCATTATTGCCACTCATCTGGTTTACCCAAATAACGCCCAGGCCTCCTTGCTTCCACATTTCCTCTCTAAGGCCTATTCTCAACACAGCAGCCAGAGTGACACTTTAAAAACCTGAGTAGGATGGTGTCTCTCCTCTGTTTTAAACCCTGCAGTGGTTCCTCTCCTCAGAAAAAACGTCAACATTCTTACAATGGCCCATGAGTAGGGTTGCCAGGGAAAATACAGGATCCCCAGTTAAGCTCAAAAATTGAAAAAACAATGAATAATGGTTGAGCTTAAATATATCCCATGCAATAGCACCTTGCTAAACCCTATGTGATGTGGCCCTGAAGCCTTTCTAATCTTATCTCCCACCTCCTCTCCCTGGCTAACTCTCATCCAGCCACCAAGGGCTTCTCTGCTCTTCCTGGCACCCAGATCCCTGCCTCAGTGCCTTTGAACTGACTGTTTCCTCTCCCTACAGCTCTCTTCTCTCTGATATCTCTTGGACTAACTCACTTACCTTCTAGTGTTAAACCTCACTTTCTCAATGTGGCTTAATTTTATTGCTTTATTTAGTCTGTCCCTCCCTTTCTACTGGGCTTCCCTGGTGGCTCAGAGGGTAAAGCATCTGCCTACAATGCGGGAGACTGGTGGCTCAGAGGGTAAAGCATCTGCCTACAATGCGGGAGACCCGGGTTCGATCCCTGGGTCGGGAAGATCCCCTGGAGAAGGCAACGGCAACCCACTCCAATACTCTTGCCCGGAAAACCCCATGGACTGAGAAGTCTGGTAGGCTACAGTCCATGGGGTCGCAAAGAGTTGGACATGACTGAGCGACTTCACTTTCACTTTCTACTGATACTTCTGATCACTCTTTCCTTTGTCTTACAGTGTTTTTCATCTCCAAACAGACTGAAAATAGCCATATCAAAGGTGTTTAATTAAACTGGGCCACAAGTCTCAGGTATATAGGTAAACATTGTTGTGCAAGAAAAATCCAGGCTGCTAATTAATTAGCACAAAAGAAAGGCATAACGTTTTATCTGGGAACTTAGATATGAGCTTATTATGTTGATTATTTACTGCATGTCCATGGGCAGACATATGTGTCTCTTTTCTTCAATAATGGTCCCTGTAGTTTAGAACATTGCCTGGCATGTAGTCAGCACTGAATAAAATGTTAATTGAGTGAATTAGGAGTATATCACTAAGAACAAACAGAATTGAAGAGATGCAGGAAAGAGTAGAATATAAGTAGAAAGCAATGAAGCAGTAGAAGTTGTAAACTGGCAGAAATCAGGGGGTGGATCTGCAAGTACAGAGATGGAATTAGAATGGCCCTAGAAAAGAGAGAGAAAGGGGGAAGCCAAGAAAAAAGTTGGGTAATGGCGTATGGTGGGGCTGCAGGTCTTGCTAAATTGAAGCATCTGTCTCTCCATGATGGCTCTTTTGCTTACTGTATTTGTTATCTTAAATTGTTCATGTATTCTTTCAATAAATACTCATTATTTTAAGAATAAAAAAAGGAATATGTCACTAGGATTCATATAATCCTAGGATGTTCCACTAGGATGCACATAATCAATAACAGATAGCAGCAGTATTGATGACATGGATAAACTGGAACCCTCCTACACTTCAAAAATAGTTTAGCAGTTTCTCAAAAGTTGAACACAGAGTTACCATGTTACCAACAATTCCACTCAGGTATATTCATAACAGAAAAAAATGTATGTCCACATAAAAGCATATACATGAGTATCTGTAGCAGCATTATTCATAATGGCTAAAAAATAGAAACCCAAATGTTCATCAACTGATAAAAAGATAAACAAAGTATGGTATAGCCATACAATGGATATTTTTCTGCAATAAGAAAGTACTGATGCATGCTAATATGAACCTTGAAAACATACTAAGTGAAAGAAGCAAGTCACAGGTGACCACATATGATACGATTCCATTTATACGAAATGCTTAGGACAGGCAAATCTATAGCAACAGAAAGTAGATCAGTGGTGGCCTAGGGCTGAGGAGGATGGTCAGTTTGATGGGAAGGAAGGGAAGAGTGATGGCCAAAGGGTGGGAGGTTTCTTTAGAGGGCAATGAAGAAGTTCTAAAATTATGGTGACATACACCCATGGCTGTACATGTCAATGTATGGCAAAAACTACCACAATATTGTAAAGTAATAAATAAATTAATTAAAAAAATAAAATGACGATGCTAGATACACAACTCTGAACATACTAAACCCACTCAAAATTTATACTTTAAATGAGTCTATCATAAGGTATATAAATTATATCTCAACAGAGCCATTACAGAAAAATGGAGAAAATTTTTAAGTAGCTTTCTCCTAGAATCCAATTCAAACAATTACCTACCTATGTACCTATTGCAAGGTACATAGAACTATAAAGATAAAAAGATAATGTCTACCATCCATCAATCCATAATAGGGTAAAGGAAACAGACAAATTGTATTATATTCTAAGTGGTAAAAACTATCAAGGAAACATAAAGGAAGGCAAAATGAGTTTTGACCAGATACATTTTAAAAGGTTTCAACGAGGCATAAAGTTTTAAACGTCTGATCTATGAAACATGACCATGGCAAGTAGAGAAGAGATGACCAGTAAGAAAGGGTACTTAATTTTTACTGAGCACCTATTTATGCTGAGAACTATAAAGATGTTTAAATATGCTATAATAACAACAATAATCAATCTGACCTTTCAGCATCTGAAAAAAGAGATTCAGAGGGATTTCATTGATTGCTCACGTTAATACCTCTACTTAGTGGAAAAGTCAGCTAATATTTAAATAAAAATATTCCTGACTCCAAATCTATGTTCTTTTGCCTCTGGGCAGAGGAAATAGCACAGCAAAACTAGAGATGAAAGCAAATGCCCTGTTTGGGGAACTGTCAATTCTTCTGGTATGGTCAGGAGGAACACTCGGAAATGAATATGAAATGGTACATTTGGCACAAACCCTGAAAAGTTTTACACACAAAGCTAAGGAGTCTGTACTTTATTCTGAAGGCTTCTGAGTGGAGCCTAGCATACTGGGTGCTGTGCTTTAAGTAATTTCTGGTGGCAGGATTTAGAGGTAGACTGTGAGAGAAGAGGAGAGGGTGGGAGTCCAGGGGGTCAGGGCACAGGAGGAGGCATGTAACGGAGGGAAATTGGTTGTCTTTCATCATCATTAGATCTTACTCTCTAAGCATTATAGTCCATTCGTGTGGTTTCAACCAGCATCACGCTGATGATTTCTCAATCTTTATTCCCAGTATCGACCTTTTTTCTCAACTTTAGATTTTATTTCCAGCTGCCTCTTGAATAACTTTACAGGCATGTCAAACTCAACTCATCAAAGATTTATGTTTCTAGCCCTTCGTCTCTTCTGTTAATGAAGTCCCTGTCCACCAAGGAGCCTGACACTGCCCTGAGACTCATGTACTAACTCTGCACATGTCCTGTGGTTACCCTGACTTTCTCACTATTCTCCAAACACACCAAATCCTTTGAAAACCCTATGCCTCTATCTAGTCTCTTTCCCACTTTATAGGAATTCCTTCTCCAAGAGCCAGCTCAACCACTGGCACCACTCTGACTCCCTTGGTTGATCCTTTCAGTGTCTTTCTGCAAAACTTGTCTGTTTCTACTGATTCCTTAGGCTCTACTACTTTATTGTCTGATTTATGTTTTGTATTACCGGCACCTGGCATAGCAATTGGAAAACAGCTGACATTCAACTAAAGTTGACAGAATAATTGAATATATGAATAAGAGATTGAAGAGGACTCACAAATGAAAACTGAAGAGGGCTTGATGTCCAATTAGAGGTATAGATTTAGTAGGAATGAAGGATGACTCTGACTTTTCTGACTCGGATGAGTGTGTTTAAGGTAATATCCACAAATCAAGAGGAAAAAAATAGAAGGAAGAAATTTTAAAGGGAGGATACGTTTGATATGGGATGGGCGCCACTTAAGATGCGTATAGAAAAATTAATGTTGGGATGCTAGGTAGGAAGCTGGGAACTCCAAAAAAGCATTCAAGATGTAACTCTACTAGTTCAAGGATCAATGACGTAAAACAACAATGAAAGCCAGAGCACTGGATGAGAGGACTAAAAAAGAAAGAAAGGATGGGTAAGAAGAGTTCTGTGTGCCCAATACAAACTTTTCCAGAAAAAGGAGAAGACTACACTTATGCTGTGTTTCCCACCCCGCACGACTATGGTAAGGGCACATATCCGCGCAGTAGCCAGGCATTCCTATTCCTCTTCTCTGCTCTATTTTTCTCCTAGACCTTGTCCTCATTCGACAGTCTAAGTATGTTAGAAAATAAGCTCCATGATGACAGAGCTTTTTCTCTGGTTTTGTTCACTGCAAGATCCTACTACACTGTGGATATAAGTATTGAACAAATAGGTGAATGAATGACTTTCATGCATAAGTATAGAGAATAAGAGAATAAAACAATGCCTAACATATAAGAGAATAAAATCACACATAAGGTACAGAGAAGGAATTAACATACCAAGAGAAGAACACAGATGCTTTCCTCACAAAATAACCTTTATTTCCTATTAAAGCATCTAGACAGACCTTTAATTCCAGGAATCTGACTCTCCTTATGATAGGAATTCTGACCTTCCTCCATTTTGTTATTCTGTTGCACTTCAGCCTCTAGTAATTCAAAATTAAGTTAACGTGGACAACAGAGCCAAACTGTTTCCATGCTTGCTGCTTCAGCTCTGTCACGTGTTCATCACCACCCTATCATGACTGCCTTCTGGATCCCTAGCAATTGTTTTCTGAATCATAACTGATACACCTGGTCATGTCTTCAAGGCTTAGAAGTCCCATCTGCTCTCACTGCCTGTCACAGAACCTACCTCTTCTGCAAACGCTACTATGCGTATCCTTGGAATATTCCTAGAGCCAATTCCTACTGTGGAGAACCCCTTTTCTATTATTCGATACCATATTCCCCTCTGGATCACAATTTAATACCAGACTGTTCCAAGAACCATTTCTAGATTAAACACAACTATTTTATAGCCTGCTAATACAACCCCCAAATATCCCATATGTTTAAATCACTCTTGAAGATATATTATTATAATATATATGGTATATATTTGGGCTTCCCTGATAGCTCAGTTGGTAAAGAATCTGCCTGCAATGCAGGAGACCTCGGTCTGATTCCTGGGTTGGGAAGAGCCCCTGGAGAAGGGAACGGCTGCCCACCCTGGTCTTCTGGCCTGGAGAATGCCATGGACTGTACAGTGCATGGGTCGCACAGAGTCGGACACGACTGACCCACTGTCACTTTCAGCGGCATATATTAGATCTTATATGTAATAAGCGATTGCAGGAATGAACGCATATCTAGATATACATGATCATAACACTTTATACATCTTTCTGCCTTTTGAGGGCAGAGGATAAAGAACCCTTAAGCTACTGAGGTCACAGGGATTAGCAGCTATAAGAACTTGGAAACACTTTTCAATATTTAAGTTTCTAGTTTAAATGTTCACACTAAATTTGTTCTACTTTACAAAACAGTTGTTCCGATATAAAAAAATACTATTTAAATTTGCTGTCTGGTTAACTTACCTAAATGGCCTCTCACGTATTTGAATAAATATGAAGTTTCTGAAAAATACACTACATTGATCTAATACTTCTTGATGTGTGTGTGTGTTAGTTGCTCAGTTGTGTTCGACTCTTTGCAACCCCATGGACTGTAGCCTGCCAGGCTCCTCTGTCCATGGAATTCTCTAGGCAAGAATACTGGAGTGGGTTGCCAGTTCCTTTCTCCAGGGGATCTTCCCAACCCAAGGATTGAACCTGGGTCTCCCACACTGCAGGCGGATTCTTTACCATTTGAGTCAGGGAAGCCAATACTTCTTGATATATCACACTATATATCCCTGTGGATATGTGTATGCCACAGAAACTATACCCTACCTGTAACAAAATTTGGAATAACTTGGAATTAGTGAAATCCTACCAGGCTCCTCTGTCCCTGGGATTCTCCAGGGAACAACACTGGAGGGGGTTGCCATTTTCTTCTCCAATGCGTGAAAGTGAAGTCACTCAGTCGTGTCCGACTCTTAGCGACCCCATGGACTGCAGCCTACCAGGCTCCTCCGTCCATGGGATTTTCCAGGCAAGAGTACTGGAGTCGGGTGCCATTGCCTTTTCCATTTTTGTCTACTGTATATAGTAATTTAGGACTTACTTTCTTTATTTTCCTTTATAAGCAATAAGCCACATAAGTATAGAGACAATGTTAGTTTGGAGGTGACTAATTGGATAGTCGTTCATCAAGCAAATATTTATGAATAATCCCCAATACATACTGAGTTGGCCAAAAAGTTCGTTCAGAATTTTCCATTACATCTTACAGAAAAACTCGAATGAACTTTTTGGCCAACCCAATAACTGGAATCATAAAAATGGATAAGATGTAGATGTTGATCTCCTAAAGAAGAGAAGTTATCATGTATTGAAAGCTTACTTTCAGCTAAGCACTGACTTAGGGATTTTTATTTATAGCCACCACAACCCCCAAACATGGCAGCATATTCTTCACTTTCAAGGTGAAAGAAGACTTGGCTAAGATCACAAAGCCAGGATGGGGAACCAGTGTAGACCCACATATATCTGACTGTAAAGTTCATTTAGTTTCAATAATATGGCAATGCATAGTATCCAACAGAGGAGATAAGACTATGGAAAACGTGTATAGTACCCTAGAGCTAATCATGATTGAAAAATTTAGGAGTGAATGTGTTTGCTTCTGATTAGTAAGACCAGAGAAAGCTGAACTCATGCAATAACGATTTTACATCTGGGTCTCAGAGAGAGGGTGGTTGTTCAACAGCCTAGGAGTTTGGGCATTCTAAACAGAAACACCATAACTGAGAACACATGGAAAGAAAGAGTTAAAGATGAGTAATCAGTTGAACCACACCTTGAGCTATAAATGGGAGAAGAGTGGAAGGAAAGACAGGCAAAAAAAGAAGAGGCCCAATCGTGGGGCATCCTACATGCCAGGAAAATCAGAGTTTTTGAGTTATAGTCTGTACAATGCTATCGATGGTCTTTTGAATAAGGAAATAATGAGCTCAATGTGGAAAATTTTGTCTGGCAGCACTGAATAGGTCATTTGGGGGTATGAGCCAGGGTAAGCCTGAAAAACCAAGGTGTGGCTGTGGGAATATGTGGAAGGAAGTGAGTGAGACTGTGAAAACAGATTCATTAGCACGTGGTAAGTAGTGCATCTGGAAGAGGAAAAAGGAGATGCTTCGAATGATGGAGAAGCTGCCAGGCCCAGTAGGCTGTCATTAATTGCAATATGGAAGTCAGGATAAGCTGCTGGCTTAGAGGAAGGAGATGGAGAGGCGTGATGTACTGGTTCACAGACACGGTAAAACTGGCTGCCAGGAAGTCATCCCTTTTAAAATGTCAATCAACCATGGAAAACAAAGGATGAAAGTTTGGAGAGAGGCTGGAGCCTTGGCTACATATTTGGCAATAAACTGCATAGAGCAGTGTTAAAGAGGTCAGCAGAGGGAAGACACAAGGAGTCAATGATAAAATCATGGGCTGGGAGAAAGTCTGAGACCTTGTGATGGACCCAGAGAATGTGCAACCTGAGCTAGAAGAAAAGGTCAGCAGGAAATTCATGATGAGGTTTGAGACAAACACTTCAATTTGGGGAAGAAGCTTAATGTGATATTTTAAGGAATTTATAGGTTACAAGCTTTTTGATAACTTTGAAAAGCCAGAGAGGACTTTGATATTGAAGGGAAAGCTCAGAGGAGCAGGAATGGGGGTGAAGTGATGCACTTATTTTGCTGTTCATGCTTGTTCTTGTTAGAATAGGGGAGAGAGGATCATGCCTTAGGATGAGGTTCACATTCTACTGACAGGTTTTTCCAAAGAGCCCATGTTTCGGAGGCAGGGTTCTGACACAACAGTCATTGTGATTGTGAAGAAAAAGGCTTTGAGGAAGCAGGTGAATGCAAGACCACGAGACACAGGAAACTCTTCAAAGGCAGTTATCTTTCTTCCTCCGTGAGGCTCACCCTTCTGTTAATATATAATAACTCTCTTCTCAAATCCCCCAATTATTGTACGACATCTTCCTGACGCCATGTCAATCTTGCGTTCCTCCATCTAATCTAGACATATAAAGAGAAGATTCTTTTTTGTGTCATTTCCTTCCAGCAAGTCCCTCCCCAGCACTGTGCAATCTGGTCCCTGCCCTTATCCATGTGGAAACTCCTAAGATTCCAAAACCTCCTAAACAAGAAATTCAAAGGCTGTGTTTCAGTTCATGTTACTGGCCTTCTCTGCTTGGGCACAGTTGACAATCTATTATATTCCCCCCAAGGCTACTCTCTCCTTTCACCTTCACGTGCCACCTGTGCCTGGCTGTGCTCACACCATTCATACTGGATAGTTCTTGTGTGTACGTGATCCCCTTTCTCTTTCAGCTTTTCAATCCCGATGTTTTCCACTTGAATCCCATTGTCTCCTCTTCTTACTTGGAAGCCTTCTTCCACACTCCAGCTTTTTCTATGCCATTCAGCCTGAGGACTCCCCAGTACTGTCTCCTTCTCTGAGGCTCAGACATATATCTTCACCTCTGTGCTGGGTGTATCCCACTGGGGTGTTCAGTTGTTGCTCAGTCACTCAGTCACGTCCAACTTTTTGCGACCCCATGGACTGCAGCATGCCAGGCTTCCTTGTCCTTCACCACCTCCCGGGGCCTGCTCAAACTCATGTCCTTTGAGTCAGTGACATCATCCAACCATCTCATCCTCTGTCGTCCCCTTCTCCTCCTGCCTTCAATCTTTCCCAGCATCAGGGTCTTTTCCAATGAAAAGACCATTGGCTCTTCCCATCAGGTGGCCAAAGTATTAGAGCTTCAGCATCAGTCCTTCCAATGGATATTCAGGGTTGATTTCCTTTAGGATTGACTGGTTTAATCTCCTTGCAGTCCAAGGGACTCTCAAGAGCCTTCTCCAACACCACAGTTTGAAAGAATCAATTCTTCAGCGCTCAGCCTTCTTTATGGTCCAACTTAGTACACACCTCATTTTCAGTACTTTCAAAGCCAAATTCAGCCTATGCCTACCTAAAATTGTTTTTCTTCTTCCATTCTCAGACTCAGCTTTTGGTACTACCATCTACCCAGGCACTCACATTCTTTCATATCCATTACAAACCACTGAGATTTAAGGATTCTGTGTGTGCTTATGCATGCTCAATCATGTTCTACTCTTTGTGACCCCATGGACTGTAGCCCACCAGGCTCCTCTGTCCATGGGATTTTCCAGGAAGAATACTGGAGTGGGTTGTCATTTCCTCCTCCAGGGCATATTCCTGACCCAAGGACTGAACTTGCATCTCTTGCATCTCCTGCACTGGCAGGCAGATTCTACCTCTCCAATATTTACTCTGTCCATTACCCTGAATACTGACATCGGTACCTGTCCTGGATCAAGGTTTCTTTACCTTTTATGGACAATGGCAATAAACTTCTACCTGGTTCCTCTGCCTCCAGTATTGTTTCCTGATGAACAACTTCCCATAGCTGCCCAGAGATTGAAAATAATAATTACACCCTGTATCTTCTACTTAAAATTCTATAATGATTCACCATCTTCACCACCTATAATAAAAGCATAAGGATAAAGTCCAAACTTTTTAATATAAGAGGTCACGCATAGCCTGGCCAGTCTCTTTTGCTGGCATACCCTGCTCTGAAACTTTCACTTTAGCAACATCAAACTATAAAATGAAGATTCTTTTCGTCTGTTTATAGGAAATGAAGATTCTTTTCATCTGTTGTCCTCTCCATGCCTTTCCTTATGCTAGCCACTCTGCTTCTACCCACTTTCATATGGCTCTCTCCTTTCCATCTTTTACCATCAGCTCCATCACCATCTCTTCTAGGAAACTTTTCCTAACTTTCTCATCTGCCCTCTACTAAAGACCAACAAAATGTTAACAACCTTTAAACTTCTCTATCATTTCCCTTAATGCATTAGACAGCAATGTTATTTTTTTTTCTGTATTTCACAATATATTGTGGATACCCTGGAGACGGGCATGTTGAATTTGTGCTTGTTTCCTTGGAAGACAGCTCATTATTACAGGTTAACATCTGGCACACTTCCACCTGTTGCAGTGATGTTGGGAACGCTTGGATGAGCCATTCAGGGAAAAGAGACAGGTGACAGAAGGCGAACTGAGGAAGGAAGGGGATTATTGAGGGTGCAGTTTAAGTTACATAGAATAAAGGTTATCTACTATATAATGAATGTTGAAGCCCTTATACTTATTTTGTGACTTCAGCTCAATATGGAAAAATAGACGTTGAGTATCACTAGGAGTTGGTGGTTATTCAAGGAGGGGAAAGGGGGACTTCTCTGGCAGTCCAGTGGTTAAGACTGTGTTTCCACTGCAGGGGGCTTGGATCCAACCCTTGGTTGGGGAATAATATTCCGCATGTCACATGGTGCAGCAGGCAAAAAAAAAGAAAGAAAGAAAGCAAAACTACATCCATGTTCTAGCTTCTATAAAAGAAAAGGAGGGGAAAGGATCCTAGGGTGACTAAGCCAGCTAGAGACAACTAAAACCAGAAAGGGCTGAGGTCTATGAAGCAGAGGGTAGAGCCAAAGGACATAATGAGGATGAAAGCAAGGTTGGGTGGGTCTGAGAGAAGAAGAGGAAAAGCACAGGGTGTGAGAGATGGGGAGAGAGAGACAGAAACTGGGAGAAAGCACAACTCAGAATCGAAGACAAAGTGCTGCCAGGGAGTAAGAAGTTCAAGCTGCTGGAAAACTCATCTGTGGATTCATAATCTAACAGAATAAAATAAAAATCATTCTATTGTTTAATCAATATGTTATTGTGATGAAAAATCTGTTTGCCAGTTGGTGGAACCTTCTGGCATTTTGCAACACATGCTATAGTTAGAGAATCATACAAATGGCAGAAATAATGACAAGAGAGCTTTGGGATGTGATTCTTCTATTTCTGGAAGCAGAGTATCCCGGTCCAATGCTCAGTTACATAATCTGAATTTTGTCCAGCTTTCATTTTGAAATAATTTTTCCCAAGGCATGACAAACAAAAAATCCTTCCATCCCCTCCTTTCTACTGGGCAGTTTCTTTCTCTTATTTTAGTATCTTGAGAACACTTACCACAGATGAAGCAGGTGGTCTTTAGAATTTCTTCTTTTTTCTGTTTTTCACTTCTGAGATCAGCAAAAGTATCAATGATAACCCCAAAAATCAAGTTCAGAACGATAATGATGACAATGAAATAAAAAAGAAGGTCATAAACCACACGGGCAGCAAACAAGGGCTCCTGAAATAAAACATTTTAAAAACATTTAAAAAAACCCTCTATCATGTGTGTATACAAACTCACATTTTCAATGTGTGTTGATTTAGCATATTGTCTAGCAGAAAGTATATATTCAATAACTGTTTGCTCAATGACTATAAATAGTATTCCAAGTTGGAAAAAAATAAGACCCACTTTCTATCTTCATTTACTTTATAAGTTTTGTGAGGAAAACTTTCCAGTCTGTCCCTAGACTCCTTCCATGCAATGCACTTTTACTTTTCTTCTCCAAAGGAGGGATTTATCATGTATTAAAAATCACTTTACATGTAATTATGCTACATGCATTTTGGTGCAGTGGGCTCCTATCCCAGGAGCTACCCAGAAGGTAAACAAATGCCATTTCCAAAGGTCAGAGAGACTGGAAATTTGAGTATCATCTAACGGTCTGTCCATTTCTGAAGGAGATTTTACTCTTGGCCTTATAGGGTCAAGTAGATTCAACTCAAGCATATTTCTACTTGATAAATGTTATTAAAATACACATTGGAGATCAGATAATCTAGGTGTTTCATAGATGAAGAAACATGAGATGGATGGACAACGTGATATGGCTGGCCAGTTAGAGGACTGAACTTGTTCAAGCTCCCAGTGGGGGGCTTGAGATGCTGCCACCAACAAGAAGTTTTTCAGCCTTGCCATTTTAATATATGAAATCCTGTTAGAATCCATTCAGATCGGATATTCCTTGTGGACAAAGAATAAATCTCCACGCCTGCAAAAACTGAGAGACAAGAGACAGCCTGGTTTCTGTTATTTATGTAACAATCAAACTCCTCCATAAAGTCAGAAGTCATGATTTTGTTGCTGTCATACAATATACAGTTCAAAGTTGGTAAGATGTCATGACCTACTAACATATATAGATTTTTAGGACATTTGCTATTTCTATGGAATTCTATTATACAATGGGTTGCTTTCAAGAGCTACCATTATATTTTTATAGCAAACAACATAAAATGGAGTACCCTATAAACAAAAACTGGGTTGTAAATGCTGTTAAGAAAGGCTAAAAAAAAGATCGTGTGCTCCGTGAAAAACTATTTTTCTCCAGCTTACATCTTTTGATGGTCTTCTCAGCACGTCACCCACGCCTCCACCATTCCTGAGGCCCTGGTTCAGGACGGTCACAATGCACATAAGAAGAGTGTCACACGTCCTTTCAATCCCATCTTCATATTCCTCATCAGCTACAAAAACACAAAGTCAAACTGTACAGCAAACTCACGTTTTTAAAACACTCTTTTCGACATCTAAAGATCTATTTCTTCATAACTGTGCCAGGACACACTTTCTTGAAGTCGTATGTTAATAATACACGTTCTATGTGGCATCCCAAGACTGACATAGACTGATAAAGCCACATGTGTAATATCCCCAAATCACTTTTTCTTCCATCAGTGGAAAATGACAGAATGAAAAGGATGAAATATAAGAAAGTTACTATTCATTGTGCATTGTCGTGGTGTGGGGGGAGTTCCATAAAACCTTCTGAAAACAATCAACTCACCCAGGGGAAAGAATGTGTACAAGAAAGCTAGGCGAGCCCAGCTTCAAACTCTACTCTGTTCCAGAACTGGGACTTGGGCAAGTTATTAACCTCATGTACTCATCTGTAAAATGGGGAAATCTGTTTAAGGATTAAACTCTTTGGAGGGCTGTTTAAGGATTTTATTTAAGTATGTAAAAGACTTGGCACAGAGATTGGCATACCCATAGTAAGTGCTTGCAAGTTGAGGGCAGATATTATTTCATTTCTTTGGTAAGTGACTACACTTTCTGAATGACTAGCACAGTGCTACAATGCATTTATGTGAACAATTTGTTTCATGTGAATAATTTACTTTATGTGAATGTGTTTATGCGAACATGTGCATGCTGTCACTTCAGACATGTCTGACGCTTTGTGACTCTATGGAGACCATAGCCCGCCAGGCTCCTCTGTCCATGGGATTCTTCAGGTATGAATATGGGAGTGGGTTGCCAAGTCTTCCTCCAGATGTGAAAATATTTAGGGACAAATAGAGAAAGGAAAAAAATTACTACGTGACAGGAAAATTTCTAGTTCTATTTTTTTAAAGATAAAATTACTAAAATTGGTAGTAATCTCTCAGTCACTTAAAAATAATAAAAAGTTCACACCAAGTTGGAAATTAGAATTAAGATGTCTTAAATTGAGAAGTGAGAAGAAATGTATTTTTCTTGTTAGATTAAAAAACCATAATGGTGCTGAATTTTGGAATTATGTAGCCAGTCTGCATGTTATGGTGTGAGTGTAAAAATCACCACTACCAAAGGGAAAAGAATCCTTCTAATTTTGTGTACGTGATCCATTATAAATAGTTTCTTTGGTGCTTTGTTATGAAAGGCTGGTTTTCTTCTTGTAAGCTGACTTTAACATCACATGGATGGCAGATCTGGTATTTTCCCTTTACTCAGAGTTGTTTCTTTCTAAAACATACACCTCAGGGTATATGCCCAGTAGTAGGATTGCTGGGTCATATGATAGTTTTATTCCTAGTTTTTTAAGGAACCTCCATAGTATTCTCCATAGTGGAATACCAGTTCATTTGTTTTTTTAAATCAGTTACATAGTGAAATTCAAAATCAGAAAGACGAGGGGAAAAATACATAGTAAAATATTCTGAAGTGGAACTGATGGAAAAATATGACTCCCTTGAAAATCAAATGTTTTCATACTCCACTGCTCACCATTTATTCTAATTCTGACCTATCTAGTGGTTAAGAAAAATCCATAACATACAGAATCCCGGATTTATTAATAGTGTTGATTAGGAACAATAAATAAATTTGCTTTGAACAGCAAAAAAATAAATAAAAATAAAAAGAGCAGAACATACACCTTGAGAGAAGGGTGGAAGTCAGAGGTGGGCAAGCACTAAATGCGGCATTGAAGATACTGGCAGAGCCTGCGCTGGACCGTGAACCTCAGAGGTGAGCATCAAGGCATATTCTGACTTAGAAAGTAGAAGAAATGAAACTGCTTTTGGAGACAGAATAGATGTGGAGGAGGGGAAGCTTGTGGTGACAGCCGTCAGAGCAGCAGAAGAGACAAGCAAGGCAGAGAAGACAGAGACAAAGCTCAGTGTGCAAAGTGCTTGGTTAGGTCCAGTGCCTGGTGGTGGTGATGGCAGGAAGCATGTGAAGAAAACAGTTAGTAACATGTAAAAGAGGTAAAGGAAATTTTGAAGAGAAATATGGTTTTCCAGCAGTGCCATCATGTGCAGTATGTCTTATGCTACTTTGCCACGGTTAGACTTTCAAATAATTTTCTATCTAGTGGCATTTATTTATCTCATCAGCAACTGCCTGATTATACGACACCAGTGTTTACTAAAGACTTATTACATGTGGGTTAATCAGTTCACAGAAACTACAGGAAAGTGCGCCCATTTCTCCCCAATAATTGAGAAGTGAGGTTGTTTGCTCTTTAGGAGGCGAGCCAGTACGATCCACACGCAACTCATGTGATTAGCCATTGTGAAGTACAATAGATTGGCCGCCAACACATGAGGAGAACTGGCTTCCTGTGTGACACGCAAACAAAGGCAGAGTGCCCGGGTCAGGGTCAAGGCCAGCAAAAGCCCAGTCCACTCACTCCACAACTAGGCGTAAGCATGCTGGTTTCACACAGCAGGCTCTGTGAGTGTGGATAATAAGTTCCTACCTTTATGAGATGGATCTATTCACAATTTGTTGAGCCAAGCTCCCAGGCATTCAGGCTGAGAGCCAGGCCCTGAGTCATGGTGAACTCACCTAAGTAAATGCCACCTGGTGGAGACTTACCTACATAACCAGCTGGCTTTCCCCATGCCAAGCCTGCCTCATTTCACTTCATCAAGAGCCCCTGGGCTAGGCACTGGAAATATAGGTGAGAAGATGAAAGTGTTGCAACCCCCAGGAAACTCACGGTCCTCTAGGAAACACAGGTCAGCATATGAACAAAGGCAAGGCCTGGGTACCAAGGAAGCAGGATAGATATGCATCTCATGGGCTGGGGCATCAGGGACAGCATCCTAGAGAAGGTGGCACCTGGGTTGACTACTGAAAGAGGGGCATCCTTCGCCAATAAGATGAATGAAGACATACCAGGCACATAAAATGGGATGAGCAAAGGCAAACAGGCATGAAAGTATCTGGAGTGTTTGCGGAATGACACATGGATTGGGATGGCTGGGCTTTGGGACTTCCCTAGTGGTTCAGTGGTTAAGACTCCGTACGGTCAATGGAAGGGATGTGGTTTCTACTCCTGATTGCAGAACTAAGATTAACATGCTGCTAGTGCAGCCCACCCCCCAAAAAACATAGTAGACCAGGAATGGCTGGGCCTTTGGGGTATACAGATGAATATGGGAGCTGTAAGAAGAGAAGCAGGTAGGGGCCAGATTACTGCAAGAATCATACACCCAGGTGAAGAGTTTAAACTTCATCCAGAAAGCTATGAGGAGGCACTGGAGAATTTCATACAGAAGGAAGGTGATTTACCATCTAGTTGGCAAAACAGTATGAGATAAAACATGGACTTAAATAACCAGACAAATTAACACATGATAAAAGCCACACAAGTGACACAAAGAGATCAAAACAGACAGAGAACTTTTAATAATAAGGATAATGAGAGGGGAGCCCTTTTAATTAATGCAGATACTGAGTTTGCCTTGACTATTCAATAGAGTAAGACAACAGGAGATTGGCATTTCACAAGGCATGGACAGAGAGCCCCAGAGTTAAAAAAAAAAAAATTGCTTAAAGATGAATAGCAGTATGTAGAGGAGTGTAAGATATGGCTGGAGATAAACTGGGAGCTCTCTGAAAGCTCTAAAGAGTTTGGATTTTAGCTGGCAGGCAATGGAGGATTGTGGAGATCTTAAGTTGGGGTAGGGGAGAAACTATTCAAAGCAGTGATTTCTGACAAGTGGTCTTAGCAGTGATATAGTGGGTGAACTGAAGAGAGAATGACTAGATGTAGGAAGACCACTTAGGAGGCAGTTGCAATAATTCAGGCATGAAGTGCTATGAGTCTGAATTAGAGTAATGGCTGTGAGAATAAAAAGGATGAAAGAACAGGAACTAGGGGGACTCGATAGGAAGGAGATGGCAACGTTAAGCACCAGACTGAAGCTTCCAGCCAGCGGTCACTTGGGAAAGGATGGTCTCATTAAACACAGAAACAGAAACTTTGGGAGGAGGAATTGGATGCTTGTGTTTTAATGAAGACAAGGAAAGAATCTAAGATGATCTTTGTTTATGGGATATGAAAATGAGAAAACATTTTAAAAGCCTAGAGAGGACAAGAGAGCTCTGATGTACTGTGATTCAAAATTAAGGAAGACACTAATTTAAAGATGAAGAGAATAACAAAAGACATCAAAATTACACAAGGGTCAAAGGCAATGAGAAAGAAGAAAAGGTCACTGGATTTAACAATTAGGTCATCAGGAAACAATAGGAAGATGGCAAATAGTGGAAGAGAAGAGAGTTGATTCAGAAATTGAAGGAGAGAGTGTACATCAATTGTTTTTAGAGAAAAAGTTGGTACTACAAGCAAAGAGATTAATAGGATATTAGTTTTCGGGGGGGGGGGTGGGGATAAGCGAATGCTAAAGAAAATTCAATTAAGACCCAAAAGTGTTTATAAGAAAAAAGAGACTAGATGGTAATAAGGAAAAGATTTCAGTTATAAGAACAATGATCGAACTAATGATGGCAAAGGGGGAATGATGAAAAACAGAGATGGTTCTAAAAGAAGTGAGAGGACATAGTTGTTTACATGCAGAAAGGAAAACTTAATGGAAATAGACTTTCATGTGGATACATTTTAAGAACTAAGTATATTCATGTAAGTAACTTAGAACACTGCTTGGCATGTATTTAGGGTGTAATAAATTCTAGGTATCATAATTACCATTCTTATTGATAGATGGCTGTCAAATCTCATGCAAAGCTATAGTTTTAATACAATCAACAAATTCTGTACTTGAATAATATGAGTTTAAATTATCCTCATTTTCAGTTTAGTAGTATTACGAAGGATTTTTTAAAATTCCTAATAGGAATGTTTCATATGAGAAAAGAAATAAAAATATATCCTATTGACTCTGAAATAATTCCCCTGATCTGAGGTGTTAGTCTGTAAATTTTTTTAATACTGGACATGCTTGAATAAGAGTGTATACTAATGCCATTTTTCTGCTGTAACAATTATTTCTTTTTTATGGTTTCTTAGAAAGCAACAGATTGCCATTGAGATATATGTGAAACTATGAGTACAACTGAGAACTTCATGTGTGTTGGCCTTGAACTTTAATCACAATCAACTCAATATGGAATTGCTGATTTAAAAAAACTATTAGGGGAAAAAAATTGAAAACATTGGACACCCAGTAGGAAGACAAAATGTAGAGCAATATAAAGACTGACTGGTTTCTGCTATTGATCAGTCTTTTTTATTACAGTAAAATACCAGAATATATTCAATGTGAATAACCCATAGATGTTGGACATCTGTTAACGTCCTCTTTTTCCTGTCTATTCAAATGATTTGAACTTAGAAAATAATTGCAATATATATCATATATAGGGCTTCCTTGGTGGCTCAGGAGTAAGGAATCTGCCTGCAATGCAGGAGCTGCAGGAGATGTGAGTTCGTTTCCTAGGTCAGGAGGATTCCCTGGAGGAGAGCATGGCAACCCACTCCAGTATTCTTGCCTGGAAAATTTCATGGACAGAGGGGACTGGCAGGCTACAGTCCATAGGTTGCACAAAGTTGGACATTACTGAAGAGGCTTTAACACCCACACATGCATATTATATATATAATATGCATATGCACATGCTCAGTCATGTCCAGCTCTTGCCTCAAAAAAATCTTACTTTTTTTGAAAATCAGTTTGTTTTTTTTTTTAAAGAGAATATTTTTGTCCAGGAAGTCAGGGAGGTCTGCAGCAAATAAAAGGTTTTTTGTTTCTTTATTCAACCACAGTTGGTTGCCAGCTGCCACGAGGATTTGCTGCCTTTGGGACAATGACCCTACCCACGTTCGTGGAGCTTCCCCAGGAGCTGGCAGCTCAGCCTCCCACTCCCCGCGAGGCTTGTTATCGTGCTACTGTGTGTGTCCGGGTCTTTTGTAATGTGGACCTGCTGTCCACTAGGTGACAAACCAAAACCTTCACAAATGCACACTAGGGCTTGCAAATTAAAATTTCATCCTGGTCTTAAACACACAGCAAAGTTATTTTTAAATCTAAGTGACACATGCTGGACAACAAACCCCAGGTTCTAGCTTTCATTCTACTTTTGCAGTTAAACACAGGTGGCCAAAATTGCAAGGTGGCCAGGGCTCTAAGATCAAATCCATTTTCAATCAAATGGATTTCATCACTTACCATGTCAAATGTAAAAAGGGCACAGAAGGAAAAGGAGATTAATACAAGCTTTCCTGTAGCTTTTAATACTCATTTAGGAATGATCCCTAATGATGAACAGCTATGGCCACCAACTCTATCTCCCACCAGCCTCTCTATCACACCTCCGGCACTGAAATCCCTGCAGGATTCTTTCCTCCCTACTCTGGGAGCTTCCCTTGCAAAATCATACCCAGCTTTCCACACAACTTCTAGCTCAGGTCCAGCCTAAAAAAATGGAGACTCTGGCCCTGGGGTGCTATGCCTGGAAGAACTGTCCCCATCTGTCCATAGGGAAAAAGGAAGTTCTGTTCTCTGTATAATGTAGTAGGTAAAAGTGATGGGTTATAGTGGTATTGTGGGAAATCTTTTATTCATGTGCATTCAGAGCTAGAATATAAACCAGTATCCAACCAGGCTTTATGACAGAACAGGGTTTCTCAGTCTTAATACTACATTTGTGCTGTGTTCAGTTGTGCCCAATTCTTTGCGACCACATGGATTGGAGCCATCAGGCTCCTCTGTCCATGGAATTTTCCAGGCAAGAAAGAATACTGGATTGGGTTGCCATTTCCTCTTCTAGAGGATCTCCCTGACCCAGGGATTGAACCCGCTTCCCCTGCATCTTCTGCATTGGCAGATGGATTGTTTACCACTGTACATTGGCATGTGGGGCTGGAAAATTCTTTGCTGTGGGGACTGTCTTGTGGATTGCAGGATATTTAGTAGCATCCCTGGTCCCCACCCTCTAAATGCCAGTAGGACTCTTCCCAGAGTCATGGCCACCAGAAATGTCTCCAGACATTGCCAAGCATCCTCAGGCCAGGGGGACAGGCGAGAGCATGAACTCCAGTTGATAAACACATAAGAGAGAAGATTTATTTTTTAAGAAATTGCCTCAGAAGACAATATGCATAAAGAAAATCTAAGCACTCTTAGGGGAAAGGCAATATGGTAGGCAGAATTATAACAATCTCTAAATTTTGGCTAGGAAATAAATAATTAGTAGATATTAATCCTTTAATTAGGAGGCGATAAAATTTAGAAGGTTGGAACACAGGCCTTGAATCAGAGATCTAAATTGATTTACTAGCTGTGATCTTACTGAATGGCTCTGTCCTTCAGTGTTTCTACCTATAATATGAGGACAGTTAGTAGTATTTTTCTATCCTTGAACATGCCTCAGGGCCTTCATTTATGCAGTTCCCTGAGTCTAGATGGCTTTTTCTTCCTCTTGGCCTGACTGGCCCCCTTTTATCCTCCAAATCTCGGTGTAAATAATCCCTCCTCAGAAGGGCTTCTCTGATTGTCAACAACCAGGCTCCTTGTGATTACCTATCATAGCACCATACATAGTTCCATATTTTGCAACTTTGCTTCCCTCACTATTTTATAAATTCCATAATGTCCAGGATTATCTTTTATTCAATGGCTGGCCCATAACAGAGACTCAACAAATGTTGTTGTATGGATAAATGAATGAATACACAAGGTTTTCATAATTATTAATATATCACTGTCATGACTGAGGATCTGTACTGATTTGGCTTAATTTCTAATTTACAAAAACACTTCATTCTGTTAAATGTTAAGGTCAAAATATTACAATTAGTGAGAATATGTGAAACAATGACACCAGAATACCTGGCTGAGCAGCTACAACAAGGCCTGGGGAACTGTCAAAAGCCTGAAATTCGCAGACTTGCACAGAGCTGGACAGCCACATCCTGGAATGTGTGCACCCATGTATGACCTGGAGGACCTCATTCTTGGCAAGTGGGCTCCCACGGCTCTCACACTGCACCTTAGAGCTTCTGGATGCTGAGTGGTAGACAAGCACCACTGATGCTCAGCTGCTGTGCTGGGTCAGCCTCCTTTACAAACTCTGGCAGGAGGAACACCAGTTTCTTTGTTGGTTTACTGACAAACCAATATTTTCCTCTTAAAATAAAACCACTGTTTCAGTATATTTGTTTTTTAAAAAAGGAAAAAAAATTTTTTTTTTCCTTTTCATAAAGGGAATTAACCTTGAATACTCACTGGAAGGACTGATACTGAAACTGAAGCTCTAATAATTAGGCTATCTGATGCAAACAGCTCAATCATTGGAAAAGACCCTGATGCTGGGAAAGATTGAAGGCAGAAGGAGAAGAGGGCAACAGAGGATGAGATGGTTGGATGGCATCACTGATTCTATGGACATGAACTTGGGCAAACTGAGAAATGGTGAGGGATAGAGAGATGTGGCATGCTACAGTCCATGAGGTCACAAAGAGCTGGACACGACTTGGCAACTGAACAGCAACAGTAACAAGGCAGGAATAGGGTTACTCTACTTGAGATCATGTTGTTAAAATACTTTTGCTAACAAGAAAGTAAATTTTTTAACATACTTGTTTTCATATTCGGTCAAGGAGAAAGAATGTTGAATTGAAGAAGTAACAAGTACTTAAGACAATAAATTGATGTTCAAGGTGGCCGAAAGATCCCAAGAGCGATTTAAATGTAGCCAGCTACTTAAACTAGGTCTACATCTTTGAAATAGCTGTCTGTGATTTTTTTGAATCATGGATAATGGCAAGAGAAAAGAAACATCTATAGACCTGAACTTGATATTATGATAAACTCTGCAAACTATGACAAATAAGATTAATGCAGATTCCCCCAGATAAGAGATGTCATTTAAAGGATAATGTGGGAAGGAGTCAGGATCAAGAGAAAGACAATATGGGTTCTGACTAACCTCAAATTGAGAATACTGGCAGATTTTATGTATCCAGGCTTTGGCAAGGAGGCATTAAGAAGTAGCCTCATGTCATATTTTTTTTTTTTAAAGACAGAGGAACATGGGCTAAATGGTAGTTTATTTAAGACAGATTTCTTTGTGGGTGAATCATGCACAAAACGTGCCTACAACAATCTGAAAGTATGTTTTCAGTGGCTGCATGCCAAGGACTCTGTTCTTAGCATTGTCTCCATGTAACATTTCTAGCACCTTTTGTGAAAATCTTCTAGAGGTTGGCAAAATTTATTCTGTTAAGAGCCACAAGACAAATATTTTAGGCCTTGTGGGTTACATATAGTCTCCAATGCATCTTTTTCTTTAAAGGAAAAAAAAAACTTTAATGCAAATAAGTTTAACAAAAGCTACATATTATATATGAAACTTTAAGACTGTCCTTAAAAATACTCATTCTCTTTTTGCTGAGTTAACTTTCCCTCTTATTTTATTTATATGCCATTCTAAAGACACACAACAATATTTGGGACTATAAATAAAGTCAATGAATTCAGTTGCAAACATTCCTAGCCTGAGAGCTGTACAGAAACAAGTGACATTTGACATGTTTTTTTCTCAGATTTCCCCATGGGCCAAGTTTGCTAAACCCTGTTCTAGAGCTTATCAGACTTGACGATGACACGAGAGAGAATGAATTTACTGCTTAACAGAATCAGAATTCATTAGGACACCATGAGCTCATGGCACGTGAACACTGGAAGGGACCTGAAACCTAGAGACCATCTGGTCAAGACACCCCTCCTCTATTCACAGGAAAAACTGGGACAGCCTGGGGCTATGGGTTGGCAGAAATATATAAATATAAATGCATGGTTTTATACTTGAAATCCCAAACTCCCAATTATGTGACCACAGAATAGGCATTTATGGCTTGATAGCTGAACCACTGAAGAACAGCATTTTAACTGAGAGTCAGTCAAATATGGGTCAAGAGTGTGGTGTGACTGCAAATTGCACTATGCTGAAAATGATCAGCCCATTCAGCCTCTCGCCTTGGAGTGTTACATGACGAGTCATGGCCATAATACATAGGCAAGAATGAAGAAATTGGAGGTGTACAAGCCTGAGGAGGCATGTAATGGGATTTCAGAAACTGCAGAGCACAGTAAAGCTACACAAAGAGAACAAACTGGTTTGTGGTTTATAGGCCTGAACTGGGTACCCAGGAGGTCAGGGAGAAAAGAAGTCCGAGTGGTCTCTGCTCACAGTGCCTAGAGCTGCTGGCACATGGGAATGGAACATACACGTGCGTGCTTGCTCAGCCGTGTCTGACTCTTTACGACACTATGGACTGTAGCCCACCAGGCTTCTGTGTTCATGGGATTTTCCAGGCACAAATACTAGAATGAGTTGCCATGCTTTCCTCCAGGGGATCTTCCCAACCCAGGTACCTGCCCTCCTTCAGGGGATCTTCCCATCCCAGGGATCAAACCTGCATCTCCTGTATCTCCTGCACTGGCAGGCGGATTCTTTACGACGGAGCCACCTTTGAAGCACAATGGAACATATGAATGTGTTTAACTCGCCCTTTAGGTCATAGAGAATGAAACATTCAGTCAGTAGAAGGGATTGTTCATTTTTGTTGGGCTTCAAGCAATAGTCCGACATCATATGGTAAGAAGCAACTTGGGAAAAAATCCTCTATTGTTATGACTAAACAATGTCCTTCTGGATGGAAGGGAGGAAATCCATCCTTATGCTGTGTTTAACTCTTGCTTCCCTCACTTTCTCTGAGTCCGATTTTGCCTTTTGTATATATCACAGAGATTAAATCCATTCCTTTTTTATATATAGAACTCTTGAAATAGCTAAACACTTCCTAAATCTCTGCTGCTTCTGGAAATAGATCACTAATTCCTTCTACAATTCATTAAATTTCACATATGCCCTAGTTTCCAAATTCCTGCCACATCCTAAGAGGACAATTTAGAGTTTAAAAATTTTTTTGTATGTATGGTTATATTTGTTCCTTTGAAGGCAAGAAAATATCATAAGCCATATCTATCTATCTATCTATCTATCACCTCCTTATCTCCCTGCCTGCCTCCCTTCCTTCCTCTCTTTTAGGACAAGCCATCTGAACAAAATCTAGGAAATTTACATAACATATCCAAGACCTAAATCTAGAAAGCGACAGGTCAGGAATTATAACCAAGCCTTTTGAATTCTAAACCCATGCTTTTCCATTCTTTGTTAATGGATGGATTCTTTTGTTAAAGGTAATACACTCTTAGTGAAAGGCTAAACAGTGGAAAGGGTCTTGCTTAGTGCAGTATGGTTTTGCAATATAGTAACAGCATTTTTAGCAGTCTGTACCACAGAGTAAATCTGAAAAATTCTCATGATTAGAATTGATATAAAGAACAGGGTGAGAATACAAAATGTTGGATATGAGAATCCTTTCTCTAGTTTGAAACTTTTAGGTTCTTTTAACCTCCATTCTATTTCAACTCACCATGAAATTTTCAGAGCAACTTTCTAACTTCAGGGGAATCTTCCCAACCCTGGGGTTGAACCCTGGTCTCCTGCATTGCAGGTGAATTCTTAACCGACTGAGCCATCAGGGAAGCCTCAAGCTGTAATAACTTTAATCAACTAAACATAACTTCAGAATCATTGAGTTCGTGCTGTCCTGGAGCCCCTTTTACAAACCTGTATTTGAAGCTGGTATTGTGGGTGAGCAGTTGTCCTTTTCGCACGTACTCAGGATTGAAGTTAAAGTCATCGTAGGAACCGCATTGCTACCTGAGAACACACAGCAGAGACATGGTAAAGAGATGAATATACAAGTGACAAGAAGTGAGCATAAATTACAAAGGCACACACATAAAAGGCACTATTACTCCAAATTAGCTGCCTTCCTAAAGGTTTTGGTTAAGTTAGTGTGGAACTCTGAATACAGTTTTGCCTACTGAAGCAATTTTATAAATAAAGAATAGGTTCTTGGACCAACCCACTAAAAGCCTTTTCTGTCTTTTTAAAGTGGCTGAGATAAAGTATTAATAATTCTGTAGGCGCTAATCACCCTGTATAACAAGTTTCCCGTGGCCAAATGCATTCAGGGCTGTGACTTGGAAATGCCAGCAACACGGTCCCCCAGGGTTGTTGGCACCCCCATGAGCTCTCAGCCACTGATGCCCATGGCTGGAGGTGGCAGCTCTAACCGTAAAATGTGGGCTCCTGGGCACAGGGCATAAAGCATCTCAAGGAAGCGAGAATCATCTGCCAGATCCCTTTCCGGATCTTCCTTTTCGTCCTTAGTCCCCAAGGATCCATCTGCTTGCTGGCTTACCACCTACCTTCCTGGCCCAGATGTAACAGAAAATAGCAACCTTCTTCTCCATATAAAAAAGTTTCACATAGTTTGCTGTTAGTAACAAAGTGAAGAGGTTCATTCCTCTCAAACCCATTTATTACATGAAGCTATCAAGGAAAGTCCAGAAGATACAGGGAGAGGATTTGGTTCACTTTTTTTTTTTTTCCTTTAAGCACATTTCATTTATTGTCTTCTTGGTTGTTTAACCATTAAGTTGTGTCTAACTCTTTGTGACCCCATGGACTGTAGCCTGCCAGGCTCCTCTGTCCAGGGGATTTCCCAGGTGAGAATGCTGGAGTGGGCTGCCATTTCCTCTTCCATCCGTTCATTTTTATACACTAAAAAAATATTCAAGTGCATTTCAGGGCAGCACCCCCCCAAGGTTAGCCTGGTTGTTTAATGAGGAGAGGGTGGAAATGGAGAATGGTGGCTGGAGTTTGGTCATGTGATGAGGAGAGGGACTAGGCCTGGGTTTGCTGCTGACACAAGCCCTGGAGATGAGAGAGCTGGGGTCTATGAGGAAGGAGGTTGCCGATTTCACCTCTGTCTCTCCCCGCACCCTGACTGGGGCAGCTTGGCAGGTATATCACTGGTGTAGCGTGAGTCAGGTGGTCAGAGAAAGAGAGGTGAGGTTCTTGAGTGTCCCTTATAGCCATTCCCTTAAATTAGTAAATATTTACTCACTTTGTGCTAGGCTCTGAGGGCTCAGAGTTGGGGCCTTGAAGAACCCACAATCCATTAGGGAACACAGAGACATACATAGTTATAGCTGAATAAAGGAAGTAAAGTACAGGTGAAGTGAAGGAGTACATCAGGAGAGGGAGAAGGGAATTCTAGAAAGGAAAATACAAAGCTTTTCAGAAAAAGATCCATCTCGAGGAGACAGGATTTACATAGGTAGAGAGCAAAGGTTGCAGTTCCGGGAACAAGTTGTTATGAAAAGGGGCACAGCAAAGGCACAGACGAGGCAGAGCTTCCAGGCTAAGGATTTTAAACAAAGCATTCTACAGCCAGCCCAGGATCCAGCAAGGTTCTGAACCCATAAGACACAGAACCAGAGCCATGGTTGGAATGAATGACATGGACGAGCAGAAGAGAGGATGCCATCTGAAGCCATCTGGGAGGTTTCTACAGTTTTCTGGGAAGAGGAAAGGAGGGTGAGAGACAGGAAGCCAGCACTGAGGAGGCGGAAAAGGGATGGCAGGGGAGACTCTGGACCCTCCACCTGGCAACACCACCTTCTCTCCAACTCCTTGGGCTCACCTAACACATGGATTCCCCTGAACACTGTCAGATGGAGCCTCCTACATCTACAGAGTCAGATTCTACTGGTGCCAAAGGTGGGATCTGCATTGTGCTGAATTCCCAAGGCCATTGGCAAATTATCGGTCCCCTGTTCTCCCACGTGCCTGTGATGCTCCTGTCATTCACTCTAGAATCTCAACCTCCTCTTTGCTCCCTGACTCTTCACTTTCCCTGAAGGGTTGTGTATTTATATACTCCCAATTTCACTTGCCCTCCAGATGTGTATCTTTGACAATTTCACTCAACTCTGGGAGAAAATAGTGTTCAACAACTGAAAGGATAAACTTTATGCTATGTATCAACAGCCATAATATATAGAATTAGAAATTAAGCCAAAGCTCCAATGCTGGCCACCTGATGCGAAGAACTGACTCACTGGAAAAGACCCTGGTGCTGGGAAAGATTGCGGGCAGGAGGAGAAGGGGGAGACAGAAGATAAGATGGTTGGATGGCATCACCAATTCAAAGGACATGATTTTGAGCAAACTTTGGGAGTTAGTGAAGGACAGGGAAGCCTGGCGTGCTGCAGTCCATGGGGTCGCAAAGAGTTGGACATGACAGAGCGACTGAACAATGAACAACAACGTAAATATGAGTGATTTTCCAAGGAAATGGTATCACATACACACACTCTCTATGAAACAAAAAGCTCTCAGTCTTTGAAGAATCAAAAGTTTAACTTTGTTAGCTGGTTTTGAGTGCTAGATTTGCATAGCATTTACAAATGCTTTATTTAACAGTTTTCATATAAACGCATAAATATTTTCAGTGACGATCTTGACATTTTAATTTCAGTTCTACTTATTTTGTAAAAAAAAAAAGACTTTTAAAATACAATATTTCTAAGGAAAATATATCCATAATATAATGACACTAACCTACTTTTAAAACAACACAATTAAAATTATTTACTACAAGATTCATAAAACAATAATGACTATATACATTTGAATTCAGAAATTATGATGCCCAAGGGTCAGGCTTCCTGGACTTCCCTGGTTGCTCAGAGGTTAAAGTATCTGCCTGCAATGCGGGAGACCTGGGTTCGATCCCTCGGTTGGGAAGATCCCCTGGAGAAGGAAATGGCTACCCACTCCAGTATTCTTGCCTGGAGAATCCCATGGACAGAGGAGCCTGGTGGGCTACAGTCCACAGTGTCACAAAGAGTCGGACACGACAGAACAACTTCACTCAAGGGTCAGACTTACTCTGTATTGAACAAATCAATATGATTAAGCCTAGTAAATACTTAAGACAAAGATTTTGAGAATAGGAATTCACAGTTTAGTACAAGTGGAGTTTTGGGTGTATTTGTATAGATGAGCTTTTCTATAAATATTTATACCCGTAAATCTCTGGATAAAGAAACATTTAAGGAAGAACAAGAAAGGTCATAGCAGAAAATGTACGATATGGCTGTGAACAAAGACAACTACCTAGGTCTGAAATTCAGTCTCAAGTTTAATAACTTTCAACTTATGTATATGATGTTTCTATTCTACGCTTTGATCACTTAGACTCTAATAGATTTAAATGCCATTTAATTATCCCATATTTTAAAAGCACCACTAATTCAATCAATCCTGCTTTTAAATTTGATGGTTTGAAGAAAGAGAATGTCATTCTGGGGCTTCCCTTCCCTGCAATCCACAGGCAGTGGAATCACCCAGAGAAACTGTTAGCAAAATGCAGTAACTATGATGTCCATCTAGCAAAACAGGAGAGTGAAACTAGAGGAAGAATGAAATTTAACCAAAACAACAAATGTAGGCAAAAGGGAAAAAAGAAATCATCAGGGAACATAATAAATAAAAAATCCAAAGTAAGACAGAAAGAATCACCCATCACATCCCAAGAATCACAGTGAGTATAAATGGGGCATGGCTAACCAGTCAGACAACAAAAATAAATACCACACAGAAATTCTGAAAGCCACAGACTCATGGACAGTCTTAATTTCTGACAGTATTAATGACAATACTTTGAGCATTTATACTTTCCAATTATTCAAGTATAATATAATGTACTGTAAGAAAAATGTATGAAATAATGGTTGTGAATGATGCTGGCTATTCTTGGGAGAGATAGCCCACAATGGGAAAAGAGGAGGAAAGAAAGAAAAGAATCTCAAAGTAGTTACCCTGAATTGAAATTGTCAAGTGTCTCCTGGAGTACGGTCAACAACTGTTGAAACTTCTGTACTGAGACTGAGCGTATGTGATGCTTCTTGTACAAAGATTTTCCTAAATAGTATACACTGTCAGCTAACATACAGCCTATGGGTATTTCACACTCATGAGCTCTTAGTGAATAAGAAAATGTTTTCAAAGCAATGAAAGAAAACATTGCCTCCATTAGTGTTTATCTGTGATCCTCTTCACTAGCTATGTACAAGCTGTGCGTGTTCAGTCACTATGTCCAACTCTTTGCCATCCCATGGATTGCAGCCCACCACGATCCTCTGTCCATGGGGTTTCCTAGGCAAGAATGCTGGAGTTGGTTGCCATTTCTTTTTCCAGGGATCATCGCAACCCAGGGATCAAACCTGCAAGTTCTGTAAGGATATCAACTGCATTACCTGTGATGGGAGTTCTGTTTTTCAGCCTATCCACCTCCATGGTGAAGTCATCCTTCAGAAAAAGGAACCCAATAATGGAAAACAGGTAGACAAGGATGAGGGCAAGAACCGCAGTTAGAATAATGGATCGGCCGTTCCGTGTGACACTTTTTATGACATTGAGCAGGGTCTCTTCTCTATATACCAAATCAAAAAGCTACAGGAAAAAAAAAAAAGAAAACAAAGGCAGGGGAAAAAATGCAATGAAGCAACAAGTGAATAAATACAAGGGTAATCACAAATACAAATGCAGCCATTTTAGTTTATCCATGAGAGAATAACAATATAAATAAGACCTTAAAAATGAACCAAGATAGGTATTTCTCTAGTCAGAATGTATTAATAAACTGCTTTTCAATCAAGATAACTCTAACACAATATATAATGTGCATCTATTGATTTCCTAACCAACAAAATATTAATTTTTTAAGACATGGAAATAGCACAGAAAATTCAAATTTGAATTTAGAATTATAATATATATGTAATCAACTTAGCTGCTTATTCCCTTTTTTTAATCTTTCTAATATTCTGCAGTTGCCTCTGGAATAAGTAAAATAGCTAATGTGAAATGCTGAATTATGTTCACCTAAGTGATGAATAATTGACAGATTCATTCAATGTATTGTTTAATTAAGGGATTAGAGGTGAGATGACAAGAATTCAATTTTATGAGCCCACTATAATATTAATAGAAAAAGTATGCAATTTAAAAATATTTGAGAAATGTAAACATCTTTCTTAGTTAAACAGGTAGAATGAGGGCAAAATCTATTACTTTAGTATATACTTGTGGAAACAAAAGTCTAATACACAGTGCTAATTCATTTCCTCTAATGGGTTACTATCTATTTTGTATTTAGTAGTAGAAAATCTATGCTCTAATTAAGAACCTAGGTATGTTGTCAACATTAAGGAAAATTTTATTTATTGTTATAATGTTGAAATTAAACATCAGAAAGTACCTGTTTTATTATCAAAAACTAGTTAAAAGCAATAAATTAACAGTTACTTTAAAGAAGGCATTAATAGCAGTATAGAAATGAATAGTATTTTAACACTGGAATAATTAGGTTTGTCTTCTCGTATCTGTGGGCAATGATCAGAATTTCTGAACTGGTTTAAATTATCAGTGTCACTCATCCTTTCAGAAACACCAGGATTTTGTACACTGTTTTTCTAAGTGCTGAGGCTTATATGGTTACTTACCAATTTAATTGCAGCTGTGCAAATAATTGCTGTAAAGATATTAACTTGTTTGCTCACCTTAAGACACTGATATTTTATGATGGTCAAATATAAAAACATATGTTTAACTATTTGCTATCTGTTTATCTCAAGAGGGAGCTACAACATTTAGAAATAAAGTCCATATTCTTCCATAAAGACAAATTAAGCAATGCTGATTCAGCTTCCAAATTATTGACCCAGCTTATTTAACTGATTTAAACATTTAGTTGACAGAGAGGAGATTTTTTCCTCAGTTGAACAGTGGCTGAAAGAAAAGGTCTGGCAAAACATCCAGTTCATTTCTGGATAGTTTCTGAAAGTTTCTAGTTTTCAGAAGCCGATGGGATGCTTGCTAAAAAATACATATTCTGGGACCCCATTCCATATGTATGGAATCAGAAGTTTGAGAAGGCAAAGGTATTGACATTAGACAGATGAATGGTTCCTTCTGTTTATTTCTGAAAGAAAAATCTATAGTGTGGTTTTTATTACTGGTTAAAGGATGCCT
The DNA here is from genome assembly GCF_019923935.1 of Bubalus bubalis. NCBI lineage: Eukaryota > Metazoa > Chordata > Mammalia > Artiodactyla > Bovidae > Bubalus > Bubalus bubalis. Next base: position 36,390,738 of record NC_059160.1, read on the forward strand.
GGGCATTTGTGGACATAACTGAGACTGCATATAAATATATTTTTTAAATATAAAAATATTTAAAAATACATTGAAATACTATTTTAGCACTATATCCAATAAAATGTCCTTCTAGTACTCTAAACATGAAAATGAAATATATCCTTTTATAATCAACCCAATGAACACAAATTAGCATCAGTGTTGTACAATTTGAAAGATGAAAGATGAGGAAAAGGCAAAAAGAAAATAAGATTAACACAAATTAAAAGTAACATTACTACTAATAACTCATATAATAATTCAAATATACCTTTATTTTGTCAAAAACCTTTCTTTCAATAATGCAGAGTTACATACATCATTTCACATGTTTTTCATATTATTTCTTTAATGGTCTTGATATTATTAGTCTCTCATACTAAACCTATCCATTTTATAAACAGGGAGGTGTTTTTTATAAAAACACTGTCATAAATTTTACATATTACAGTCAGGGAAAGGTTCTGGGTATAACCTATTATATCATATATAATACATGATATAACTTGTCTATTAAATTTCATAGGCAGATTTTTTTAAATGGAAGTTTTATGGTGAATCAGAGTAGAGAAGATACTCATTTGTATCCCTGGATTAGAAAAAAAAATCTACTTTTGATTGCTGAATACTAATCTAACTTAACTGCCTAGAATATAATTTTGTATCCTTATGTTGATAAGGGACAAATCCACTCTTCACTGCCGGTCTTTTCATTGCTTTAGGGTAAATGAAAATGTAGTATCTTATTGAATCCTCCTACATGGCTGTTCTGGATAACAGGGCAGCAGGAGACTATGGATTTGCCTCTCATGATGTAAGCAAACCAGTCAAGATAATGTTTTTAGATCTTCAGCTTGTTCATTAGGAATTATTTTACTGGGTAGTACTCTCCTCTGTACATCAGTTGTGAGCTAAAGATATAAAGAAATTGCTCTTACGGCATCATGATGCTAACCTGGTAATGCTCTACTGTTCAAAACATCATCATCTACTTGTATCGACTCCTCTCCTAGCTTATGGCTAGAGAGCATATACATAGGAAGGAAAACTGATAATCAACAAAAAAACAAAACCAAAATCCAACTTTAGAAAAAATCTGCAAGTCCATCCAATGAATAGACATATGTAAATAAGTTTAACAACAATGCCATGTTAAATCTGAAACTGTAAGACTGTCCTTAAAACAACTCATTGTCTTTTTGCTAACTGTTAGCTTTCCCTCTCAGTTTATTTATATGCCATTCTAAAGATATACAAAATACTTGGGTTTATAAATAAATACAATGAATTCAGTATCAAGAAAATAAATCCCTTTTCTTGCTCAAGAATCTCTAAGCTAATATGATGTGGCTAAAACCCAAAGCAGCCTGGGTCAAGAGCTGGGTCTCAGAGAGTACATAAAGAATTGCACCACCTATGTAGTATCTCAGAGAAAAAGACTAAAAATAATAATAATGCATGATTTTCCTAGGCAAGTCTAAAAATAACATAATTTGTCCTCAATGCCAGACTCTGCTTAAAAAAATCAAAGAGAGAAGCATAAGAAGCAGCAGCATTGTGTATGTTTTTCAGCAGTGACCGTCCACATAGAGATGTACTCACCAGGAAGCTATAGAAGAATTCATGGACAAAGAGGCCCAGCATGCAAACCAGGACATACGCCACGTGGTAGAGAAAGGCCATATCCAGGATGACCGCTCGGTAGCCTCGGGTGAACGTACCACGATTTCCAACAAAACTCACCAGAAACACTATTTTATTACAAAGCTAAAGGGAGGAAAAGATTCGATTTTATTGTCTTATTCATACTGGTGAAGCTCACAAAAACAGCAGGTCATTGACAAAACCTATTATTTGCAAAGTCTGTGGTTTTCTTTGATGATTTCTCATTTTGCAATTTTTCAACACTGCTTACAAATCTACATGTAAACACCAGACAGACAAACCCTGTATTCTCTGCAATTCCAGGAAAAGGGAGCAAGAGTGATTAAGAGACCCAGCTCTGCAATCAAGACAGACCTGAATTTAAATCCTAGCTTTCCCACTACTATTATCTGATCCAGGCCATGCAACCGTAGGCCTTGGTTGTTTCTTCTCAAAAATTAGAATAAAGGAATTCCCACCTCAGAGAACTCTTCAAAGAATTAAACAATTCATAACGCATATGAAGTCCTTAGTACAATGACTCTTGAAATATTACTTATTATATCTTCCATATTAAAAGTAATACATGCAATGTTTTAATCCTACTGTAAATGAAACAGAAAAATACATTTTCAGAAAGCAACCAGAGATTTGTCCTGGATTTTTTTATTATTTTTATTTTATTTTATTTTATTATTTTTTTAAATTTTATTTTATTTTTAAACTTTACATAATTGTATTAGTTTTGCCAAATATCAAAATGAATCTGCCACAGGTGGATTTTCTCCACTGAATATTATTTTAAACAAGTAAGAAATTAAAAATTACTTTTAAAAATTTACTCTGCATTCATAAAAAATAAATATTTTTATCTATCTATATTAAAATAAATATAATACTTGCATGTATCTTCTAAGCTGTATGTATGGTAATTATTCAGTAAGCATTTTGGAGTGTTTATTATGCTTTGTATCATACAGAATATTTAATATTTAAGTTAAAACTACATTTAAAATTACCTTCTGTGGCATAATTTTAGAAGACAGAAATTTATACTGAGGTCTTGGGGCAATAACAAATGACCCATGCAATGATTTCCAAAGAACACGGCTATCATAAACTTGGTGCCATCTCTTTGGTTCTAGAATCACTGCATTATTTATCAATGGAAAGACTAATTTTCCCATTTAGTTATCAAGGAAAGAATTACAGGTTTCAAAATTTCAGCTAGTTCTTTCAGATCATTTCCTGAGTCCTTAAAAATTTTCTAATGGTACCATATTTGTCTTTATGTGTCCAGACCTAACTTTAGGAAGACAGCTTGCTCTTTGCAACATCATAAATTTCTCAATGTATATGAAAAAAATTGTGTTATGGAATGATTTTGAATAACATAAGAAGGAGAATAAACAACATTTTGGACAGAAGTAAAATTTGAGAAGTTGAAAAACCTTCCCTTCAACTTTCTGAAGTCCAAATCAATACAGAAAAGGCTTATCATTGCACCTTGTGAAGTTAACCAAACCAAACCAATAGCATAGCAAGTAAAAGTTTCAAACCTTTCCTAAGTTTGCTCCATGTTAATTAAATATCCTCTCAACAATCAACTTTATCAATTTCATCATTTTGCTAACAACCTGAATAGTGTCAAATGAAGTTTTACTTTACTGGTGTTACATCATCATATCTTGACATTACTATTAAATATAGCTACAGTATTAATGGATATCTTTATGCTTACTATCCAAGAACAAGTTTAATTCATTCACCCAAATCGTTAATATGAAACAAAAATGTGGAGTTCAATAAAAATGAAATTAAAGATTTAAATTATGACTTTTCAGAAGGATGAATGATATGCTGCACACAAATTATTTATATATTGTGTCTTTAAACTGAGTCATAAAAAGTCAGGCATGAAAACTATGTACACGTCCTTTATATGAAGTAAAAGTGATATACTGAATTCAAGTTCTCAAAAAGAGCAACATATGTCACTTCTCAAATGATGCAAAAGCAAGGACACACTTCTGCCTGAAAGGGCCTCTGCCATTTTTGCATGAAAAATAGAGATTAGCCTTATTGGTTTCAAGTTAATTCTTCTGAACCTTGACCTAAAGTTTGATGTTGATGGACATGCTCCTGTACTCTTGATGGAATTGATACTGGTAGTGATAGCCACCTATTTCTGCACAGAATAGAAACAAGGAATTTGAGGTCTTTTTAAGTGTTCATACCATGAAGAAATAAGTGCAAGTATAAATGATTTGGGTAGGAAAGAACTTGAACATTGGTTTTTCTTACCCATGACCTTGAAATTTGTGAACTAGTGTTAGTGAGCATTTTCCATGAAAGCTGGGAATATTCACGGAAATAAAGAAGTTACAAAAACATTCTCCTTCTTCATGTCATGACTTATTGGACACTGTCTAACTAGTCCTTCATTTATCAATACCATTATGTAGGCAATCATTGCTTCTGTGGCAAGGGTCCAGGTGGGCAACAATAAATGGGGAATGTGGGAACTGGGCAAGGTGGTTAAAAGGCCATCCTCAGAAAAACAAACATTGTATATTAACACATCTATGTGGAATCTAGAAGAATGGTATAGATGATCTTATTTGCAAAACAGAAACAGAGATAGAGAACAAACATATGGACACCAAGGAGGGAAAGGGGGAGTGGGATGAATTGGGAGACTGGGACTGACATGTATACACTATTGACACTATGCATAAAACAGATAACTAATGAGGACCTACTGTTCAGCTCAATCTGCAGTGACCTAAATGGGAAGGAAATCCAAGAAAGAGGGCATATATGTGAACACACAGCTGATTCACTTTGCGTACAGCAGAAACTAACACAACTCTGCAAAGCAACTATACTCCAATAAAAATTAATTTTAAAAAGGCCATCCTCTTCTGAACTGCTGTTGAAAGGACCTTTCAGTCAGCACACAAATGCCAATATAAATGATCATAAATATCCCATGTATTTTTTTGTTCTCTGTCTATTCTTCAAAGCTGCCCTTGATATATTGGGTTGACTGAAAAGTTTTGTTTGAGTTTTCCTGTAAGATCTTATGGAAAAACCCACACAAACTTTTTAGCTAACCCAACATTTTTCATTGGAAGGACTGATGCTGAAGCTGAAACTCCAGTAATTCAGCCACCTGATGTGAAGAGCTGATTCACTGGAAAAGACCCTGATGCTGGGAAAGATTGAGGGGAGGAGGAGAAGGGGGTGACAGAGGATGAGATGGTTGGATGGCATCATCAACTCAATGGACATGAGTTTGAACAAACTCCAGGAGATAGTGAATGACAGGGACGCCTAGCGTGCTACAGTCTATGGGGTCACAAAGAGTCAGACACAACTTAGTGACTGAATAACAACAACAATATTTTCAATTAAGAATGGGGTAAATTATGTGAAGATTGGGAAGAAAAACTGGTGGGTGAGGGAGAGAGAGTAGTAATGTAAGCTCTCTGTACAGCCTTTTAAAAGTGGCACATCCATCCAAATGATTTATGAATGTCTTCTATAACAGCAAAATTAATGCTCATTTGTTAATTAACGTACACTAAAATAAGTGCATTAATTTTAACTAAGTAAATTAATTACACAGTATAGCAATAGTTTCACAGATACATTACATTGAATTGATACGTCTTTGCAAAACTTTTAACAGCACAGTGTAGTGGAAAGACCCTGGCTTAGAAATTGGGCCATCTGGGCTCCAGTCTCTGTCATTAATTACTTTGGTAAATCCTCCTGGTCTCTATAGGATATGTATATACTCATTTCTAAAATGAAATGACTAGAAGGGAATAAGCCTGAAGGTGCCTCATAGCTCTAGAATTCAAAGTGGTGTTCTTTAAATTTTGCTGTTTTATGTGATCCCAGAAATTTCCAGCTGCCTTTATATTACCCTATTTGTTATTTGACTGTGTATTCCTGATCGGTAATTCCATCCCCATCTTACATTGTTCCTATTTATATCCTAGGAATAAATTATAGTAAAATAAGACTGTTTACTGTTTATTGAAAAGCAAAACTAAACTTATTGTCTTGAACTATCAGTTCAGTTCAGTTCAGTTCAGTCACTCAGTTGTCTGACTCTCTGCAACTCCATGAATCGTAGCACGCCAGGCCTCCCTGTCCATCACCAACTCCCGGAGTTCACCCAGACTCATGTCCATCAAGTCAGTGATGCCATCCAGCCATCTCACCCTCTGTCGTCCCCTTTTCCTCCTGCCCCCAATCCCTCCCAGCATCAGACTCTTTTCCAATGAGTCAACTCTTCGCATGAGGTGGCCAAAGTACTGGAGTTTCAGCTTTAGCATCATTCCTTCCAAAGAACACCCAGGGCTGATCTCCTTCAGAATGGACTGGTTGGATCTCCTTACAGTCCAAGGGACCCTCAAGAGTCTTCTCCAACACCACAGTTCAAAAGCATCAATTCTTCGTCGTCTATATTCAGTTGCAGAGACAGAAAACTGCACCAGTGCTGGGAGAATACTATTAATAGCATGTGTTGAATTGAGTAAGAGACACTAGTGTTTATACCACCCTTGTTTACTGTACTGTTTTGTTGACGATTTAAAAGTTTTCTTGGGTGATTTTGACTACATAATAATTTTGACTTTGACAACTGGGCTTATAGCCCAGTTAATAACTGGGCTTATGGTAATATAGCTATTTTACCATATACTCATCAACCATCAACTTTCTAACTCAAATATGAGATTATTTAATTCAAAAATTTCCATTTCAGTGATGTTACATGGGCAGGATAAGGTTCCCCAGTTGTCAAAGCCTAAGGCAAAATTGTTATATAGTCAAAATCACCCAAGAAAACTTTTAAATCGTCAAGAAAACAGTACAGTAAACAAGGGTGGTATAAACAGTAGTGTCTCTTACTCAATTCAACACATGCTATTAATAGTATTCTCCCAGCACTGGAGCAGTTTTCTGTCTCTGCAACTGAATATCAGAAGTAGGTGCCTCAGTGAATAAACTACAAGAAAAACACACAGAGAGTGTGAGAGTGTGTGTGTGTGTGTGACAGAGAGAGAGAAAAACGAAGAGAATAGGAATGTTTTGACTCAGAATACATCTTTCACAGATATATACTGTATTATTATTTATTATAAAAATGATCTAAAAATATGAATAATAAGAATTAATGGGATGGTTAAATAAATTAATGGGATGGTTAAATTGGAGAAGGCAATGGCACCCCACTCCAGTACTCCTGCCTGGAAAATCCCATGGATAGAGGAGCCCGGTAGGCTGCAGTCCATGGGGTCGCTCAGAGACGGACAGGACTGAGCGACTTCACTTTCACTTTTCACTTTCATGCATTGGAGAAGGAAATGGCAACCTACTCCAGTGTTCTTGCCTGGAGAATCCCAGGGACAGGGGAGCCTGGTGGGCTGCTGTCTATGGGGTCATACAGAGTCGGACATGACTGAAGCGACTTAGCAGCAGTAGCAGTAAATAAATTATATGATATCCATACAACTGGAAATATTATCATTACTAAAATGAGATTTACAAATAAGTTTAATGGTATGAAAAAATATTAAGTTATCCCAAATTGTTAAAAACTGTTTATATTTGCCAAACTAATGTTAATTTCCAGTACCCATAGCTAAAAGTGTGATGCAGAGGGTGGGAAGAAAACTGTATTGGGTTATAAGATAGGATTTTATAACAGAGAAAAACATTTGAATTTTTTAAGCATCTCAACTAGTGAGATAACTAACCCCTGTGACAAGACAAGAGAGGCTATCTGCAAACTAAATAAAACATTTTTTAGAACCTAGTAAAGATGAAGCATCATAATAAGCAGAAACTGATAATATGAAGTGCTCATAACACAGATCGAGGCTTTTCCTCCCACTTGATTCCTTTTCCAAAAAAAGGAACTTTCTGTATTTGCTTAAAACTGTGAAAGACACTGAGTCAGAAACAAACAAGTTCCTGCGAACCAAAACACAAACACTTTAAGGATCATGACAGCAATGTTCTATAATTAAATGCTACTTCACATATTAGGTACCTAGTAAACACTAGCCTTTATTGCTGTTTTATCATTATTACTGCTGCTGTTCTTTTTTAAATCTTCACACTAATCTCCTGAACTGATCTTCTCAACAACCCATTTTACTGATGAAAAGAATGAAATTCTGAGGCACGCTATTTGCCTAAGGTCTGAAATTCTGATTCTCACTAAGTCTTGACTCTCAGGTAGACATTTTTTTCCTGTTTCTCATACCTATAACTGTAGTAATTACAGTTCCACGTGTTATACAACGCAATGTTTTAAGTGCAAATTAAGTTACTAAATATGTTAAAATCTAAGGTACAAACGCGATTGATTTGTTTTCTTTTCCCCCTACCTCCTAGGAAATGGTAAACCATAGATAGTTCCTGTAATGATCCTGTACGTTAAATGTTAAGATAAATGATATCCACTAAAACATTTCTATTTAACTGTATAATATCAAAACTATAGATAAAAACTCTATCAATATTTATCATATCAAAATTACAATTATTCCATTTAATTTGTCCCAAATGAAAGCTGATTATTTTTTTTTTCAGTCAACATGCTCTAGATAGGCAGATAATAATGCATTATTTAGGGGTTGTGCAAATAAGTGTTTTATGCTCTGAACACTTTAGAGTACCCACAGATTGACAAGAAAGTTTTATCTCCAGGTAGATTTCTTCTCATGAAGAAATTAAAGTATAAAACTTGTCAGTCAAACAAACAGTCATTTCTTATGGTGGAACTATTTTCACCAAACTAGGCAGAAGTTATATTTTTATCCTGTCTCCCGAGGGGGAAAATATTCCTAATGTTATCGGTTTTCCCAATAGACTTTAAAATGTTATTCCTTATTTCTTCATATATTCTTAAAGCTTCTGGATGACAAGAACATAAATCTTCTATTGGAGACCCAAAATATGCCGTTATTTTGGGTCAAACTCTGTCTAGCTATTATTTCACTGACCAAATTTAAATTTTCTCACTTGGATTAATGTCTTATTGAGAATCAGCTATTACTTTATGCATATTATTTGCTTCTTCAAATAATAGGGTTCAATAGTCATTGTATTTTTTAAAGAAAAAATAATAAGCTGGAAGTAGTAATAGGCTTAGAAAAAATCAGACAAAGCCATAAAGATTCCTTAACTCACCTGCTGGAAATATTGCAAAATTAGCTTATTTCCAAAGCACAAAAAGTACAAGTTCAGTTTATGTAAACCATTTTTGAATATTTAAGTATTAGGTATTAAGGTAAAGTAAAATGGGGCAAGGATTGAGGTGGACAGGATTATATCTATGAATGTGACAACCTCTGCCCTCAAGAAACTTATAGAAAAATATATTTGGTACTTTACAGAATTTTTACTGATAAACTCTTTGTATGTATAGTATACTTCACTTTATTCACAATAATTGTGGAATAATTGGTAATATGGTGACCTGAATGTTCTAGTTTAATATATATAAACATATAAATATATCTGTCATATCAGTTCAGTTCAGTTCAGTTCAGTTATTCTGTCCTGTCTGACTCTTTGCAACCCCATGGACTGTAGCATGCCAGGTCAGACAGAAAGTATATCTGTCATATACGTATATGTATATATGTATCCACCACATATATATGTCCGTATCTGTCATATATATCATGTTCAATTTTTGAAGAATTATAACAGAGATCAGAAACATAGATTTGGCCATACTAGCTTAGCTATATAATTCTCAAAACTTCAGTTGATTACTTCATTTATTCATTTTCAATATATATTTGCCACATTTTTTATGGCGAGGCACTGTAATTGTGTAAGAATACAAAGATAATCTTTCACTCATTCATCTACTCACTCATTACTTAATTTACTTAAGAAACATTTGTTGAGTACCAATCATGTTCCAGACTTTGAATGATTACTCATTCTTCTTAAGAACTTATGTAGAAGGGGAGATACCAGATACAGATACACAGATACCAGAATATAGGACATTATGCTAGAAACCCAGTTAAAAGTATAGAAAGTGCTTAGGCATGCAGTGGACATATTAGCAAGATTTATTTGCCTACATGGCAACTTGTTCTTTCATCAACCTGGTGATTTATTGTTTCTTAATATCCCTTTTCATCTGCGCCATACAGAAAGTTATTTTGTCCCTTTAAAATTTTATCACTTGGGCAAAATTACTGCTATCTGCAATAGTAGTCTGGCTTACTTATCCTAAACTTACCTAGTAAGGTTGTGAAATGTGCTCCCTTGTTCTAATATTTTAGAATTCAGTGAAAAAAAACTTAATCTCATCTATGTCTTTCACAAGTTAACAGGTGGTGTTCACATTAAAAAAGCCCAATTTCCTATTTTCTCTTGTAGCGATCCTTTTCCTTTGGTCATTTTATAAAAGATACTCACTTCTAAAATTCTACTGAATATAATTTAATCTTTCTTGGATGATTTAGAAGTTACTTTAGAATGTTAACAGTCGTTCGGAGTCATTTTTGTCAATAGCTGCCCATATTGGATGCAGAAGGCATTAAAATTGGATTGGGTTAAATTGAGTGCAGAACTGGGTCATGCCCCAAATGCTACCATCCTAAATATATAAAATTTTCACTTGCCATTTTTTCTTTCTCTATAAAGTCAATGAAGAAGGTACACATTAAACTCAATTTAATTTGGATTCACAATAAATTAGAATTTCTTTACAGAGTTAAAGCATAGAGCTACGTTTTTATATTTAGTACACTTTTAATTAATCTAAAACAGTACAAAACTAAAGTACTTACATTTGCTGCACCAAGAAGTATTAATGTAGGCCCAAGACCTATTGTATATATTGATCTGAGCATTATTGACACAAGAAATGGCCGAATACCCACAGGCTTGGAGAAGAAAAACAGCATAGATGTGCAGATTGCCACTGCTATCCAAAGCAGAATTGAGAACAACGGTGAAAGAGTACCTGTAAAATGTGGAAGGAGTTTATTTTTACTAAGAACAAAACTGGAACATGTTAAATTATTTGCCACTCTATTTTATATATTTTATATATATGAAACTCCAATACTTTGGCCACCTGATGTGAAGAACTGACTCATTGGAAAAGACCCTAATGCAGGGAAAGATTGAAGGCAGAAAGAGAAGGGGACAACAGAGGATGAGATGGTTGGATGGCATCACCAACTCGATGGACATGAGTTTGAGCAAGCTCCAGGAATTGGTGATGGACAGGGAAGCCTGGTGTGGTGCAATTCATGGGGTCACAAAGAGTCAGACATGACTGAGGGACAGAACTGAACCAATTTCATATAATAGAGCAAGACAAGTTGTAAAACACTGAATTTCAAAGTAACCCACTCTACATTCAGAAAACTAAGATCATGGCATCAGGTCCCACTGCTTCATGGCAAATAGATGGGGAAACAATGGAAACAGTGACAGACTATTTTGGGGGGCTCCAAAATCATTGCAGATGGTGACAGCAGCCATAAAATTAAAAGACACTTGCTCTTTGGAAGAAAAGCTATGATCAACCTAGACAGCATATTAAAGAGCAGAGACATTACTTCAAAAAAGGTCCATCTAGTCAAAGCTATGGTTTTTCCAGTAGTCAGTATGGATGTAAGAGTTGGACTATAAAGAAAGTTGAGCACTGAAGAATTGATGCTTTTGAACTGTGGTGTTGGAGAAGACTCTAGAGAGTCCCTGGATTGCAAGGAGATCCAACCAGTCCATCCTAAAGGAGATCAGTCCTGAATATTCATTGGAAGGACTGATGCTGAAGCTGAAACTCCAATACTTTGGCCACCTGATGCGAAGAACCAACTCATTGGAAAAGACCCTGTTGCTGGGAAAGATTGAAGGCGGGAAGAGAAGGGAACAACAGAGGATGAGATGGTTGGATGGTATCACTGATGCGATGGACATGAGTTTGAGTAGGCTCTGGGAGTTGGTGATGGACAGGGAAGCCTGGTGTGCTGCAGTCCATGGGTTCACAGAGTTGGACACAACTGAGTGACTGAACTGAACACACTGTATATTTAGAGGAGATGTCTTTGTACACATTATTCATTATTTCTTGTACTCAGACACTCAGTGGCGTCTGACTCTTCATGATCTTATGGAATGTAGCCCCCTCCCACCCCAGCTCCTCTGTTCATGGGATTTTCCAGGCAAGAATACTGGAGCAGATTGCCATTTCCTCCTCCAGGGGATCTTCTGGACCTAGGGATTGAACCACCGTCTCTTAAGTCTCCTGAGTTGGCAGGTGGATTCTTTACCACTAGCACCACCTACATTTCCAGAAAGCTTGTGATGAATCCCAGGCTGCTAAAATACTCACTAGGCAATGCTCCTTACATTAATTCTGAAACTTGTGTGCCTTTCTTTCCAGTGGGAGTCATGCTAGATTCTTTGGATAGGGATTTCTCATTTTGGAAATCTTAATTCAAAATGCATGATTAATGGCCATCAACTATTCAGCTAAATCAAATGGAATCAGGCACTGAACTCATACCTTGTCCTGTTTTATTATAATCAAGTTTTTATATTATATTAAAGAATTCAGAATGCACACTCTCTAGTTTTTAATGAAACAGACCTAAGCTTTAACTGTTAAAACACACAAGTGCGTTTATGTGTATGAACACATAGGTATATGTGTGTGTTTCTCAACTTCTAAAAATAATGTTCAGCTATTTACTTCATCAGAAAACAAAAGCTCCAAATGTTTCAAAACTAAACTCCATTGCAACAAAAGTTTCTTTAGAAATGGCCCCAGAAGGGGTTTATAAATACATTTCCTTTTTTAAAGAGGACAATTTACTGATGTTTGCACTGACATGTGTATTCAAGGAATCCCCCTATGATGGTCAAGTGATGCTATATTTGCAGAAGTAAAATAAGGGGGAACACTCTTGGGCTGATTAGGCCTTAAACATGTGTATTTAAGCTGATGAAGTCAGAGGGGAGACGACAAAACAGGGATTTTCCACTAGTTCAGGTAAGTCATTTGGAATCAAGCGCTGAACTCATATCTTGTCCTGTTAAATATTATCAAGTTCTTATGGTGGCTTAGGGGTAAAGAATCTGCCTGCCAATGCAGGAGACATGGGTTCAATTCCTGATCCAGGAAGATCCCACGTGCCTCTGAGCTACTAAGCCCTTGTGCCACAACTATTGAGTCTGTGCTCTAGAGTCTGGGAGTCCAAGTGCTGCAACTATTGAAGGACTCTTTGCAACCTGTGTGCTCTGCAAGAGCAGAAGCCACCACAATGAGAAGCTCTCTCACTGCAATGAAGAGTACCCTCTGCTCGCCACGACTAGAGAAAGCCTGTGAGCAGCAATGGAGGCCCAGCACAGCCAAAAATAAATAAATAAAGTTCAAAAAGTGTTTTTAAGTTATAGATTCAGAATGTAAAATATCCATTTTTTAACGAAACACACCTAAACTTTCACTGTTAAAACACATAAGTGTATTTATATATATGTGTGTATGAAAGTAAAAGTGTTAGTTGCTTAGTTGTGTCCGACTCTGCAACCCCATGGACATGGCAGGCTCCTCTGTCCATGGAATTCTCCAGACAAGAATACTGAAGTGGGTAGCCATTCCCTCCTCTGGGGGATCTTCCTGACCCAGGGATCGAACCCACGTCTCTTATATCTCCTGCGTTGGCAGGCAGGTTCTTTACCACTAGTGCCACCTGGGAAGCACCAATTATTTACTGACTATAAACAGAAACATAACCTGTGAGCTCGTTTTGAGTAAGTCCATCTCTAGTTATAAATTCCCCAAGTTGTGGAGCTTCACTCTTAAGTTTAGTAAAACTGCCAACATCTTTGCACTTAACTCTCTCTCATCCAATCACTAGATTCTTCAGTATAATTCTTAAGCAACATCTTGGTGTGACATTCTTATTTTAAAAGTCTCAACTTTGGCACTGCCCGTCACGCTGTGCATTGTCACTCATGCCTGAGAAGCTAACCACAACTTGACCACCCTTTCTGAGACAGTACCTGGCTTGCTGAGATTTCCTCTTGATCCAATGAGAAATTATAACCATGAACTTAAAACTGGACATTTGATCCCTTTGTAGACAGAACTCAGTGTCTAGCTTAGTACCCTGCTGCTGCTGCTAAGTCGCTTCAGCTGTGTCTGACTCGGTGCAACCCCATAGACGGCAGCCCATCAGGCTCCTGCATATAGTTTAATGTTAAATATGTATTTGTGAAGGGTAAATAAATTTAAAAGTTACTTAAATGGCTACTTACACTATTGTCAATTGACAACAATTTGTAATGATATTTTGTAAGAATGATCATATTGGTTTTTAGCTGAAGATTTGATCTTCAGCTAGAAAAATAAACTGAAATCCTCTGACAAACTTTAGAAAACAGTAGACTGTCAAAGCGATTTTTTAATCCATTAACGGTGGAAAGAGAGGACTGTCTTCTTGATATTTGTATTAATTTTCTATAATGATCATGTCTTATTTTATAATAGACAAAAATTTAAGAATTCACTTTATACATTTTAAAATATTAGAGTATAACACGTGTCCGTAATAAAAGAAAATTCAAACAGAAACACTGGAGACTTCAATTCTACTCTCCTATCTACTTCACACTGACTTGTTTTAAGTTGACTTATAGCAGGGGTTCCCAACCCCTGGGCCACAAACCAGTACTGAGCAAGTGAAGCTTCATCTGTATTTACAGCCACTCTCCATAGCTCACATGCCATGGTCTAGGGAAAAACTGTCTTCTATGAAACTGGTCCCTGGTGCCAAAAAGTTGTATGTGCATGCTAAGTCGCTTCAGTCATGTCCAACTCTTTGCAACCCCAAGGACTGTAGCCCACTAGGTTCCTCTGTCCATGGGATTCTCCAGGCAGGAATACTGGAGTGGGTTGCCATGCCTTCCTCCAGGGAATCTTCCCAACTTGGGAATCAAACTATTTCTCCTGAATCGCAGCAAGATTCCTTACCCGTGCGGCATCAGGGAAGCCAAAAAGGTTGGGTACTGCTAACTTATAAAACATGCTGCATCTTACTCCCCTCTCTCCACTCCTCTGCCTCCAGCAGAGACTTGTAAGAATTTCCTATTTCCCCCTTCTCAATCTGGCTAATGCAAATTAGATAAATCTATGGGTGTTCTTTACTATTGTGTCTCATTCCTTTCTTCATCCTTTAACTAGACTATAAGCTCCTTGAGGACAAGGTCAGTTTTCCCAGTGTTTGTATCTCTAGGGTCGAGCACAATGTCTGGCATCCAGCCACACTCTATCAGTGGTTGCTATTAAGGTGAATGAATTAAAATCACCTTGAAGATTTATTTCCTTTAACACAAAGCACTTGAGGGAAAAAGAATGACATTCCAAATCTGAACACAGTATTTTTAAAAAATCACATGCTAAATGGATATGCTGCTGCTGCTGCTGCTAAGTCTCTTCAGTCATGTCCGACTCCGTGCGACCCCATAGACGGCAGCCCACCAGGCTCCCCGTCCCTGGGATTCTCCAGGCAAGAACACTGGAGTGGGTTGCCATTTCCTTCTCCAATGCATGAAAGTGAAAAGTGAAAGTGAAGTCGCTCAGTCGTGTCCGACTCCAGAGACCCCATGGACTGCAGCCTACCAGGCTCCTCCGTCCATGGGATTTTCCAGGCAAGAGTACTGGAGTGGGGTGCCATTGCCTTCTTCGGCTAAATGGATATAAGAAGGCACAATTCTCTGCTAACCCCTCTGCCTTTGCCAAACTGGGCAGGGATGGTTGGCATGGCAATGCTCAACTTCTGAGTGGACATCTAGGAGATTCCCTAGCATCGATAGCTGTGGCTTCAGCCACAACCAGCATGACCTCATTCCCTAACTTTGGCAAAAGTTTCATTTTTAGAGAAGCACATGTTAAGCATA
Source organism: Bubalus bubalis (assembly GCF_019923935.1). Classification (NCBI taxonomy): domain Eukaryota; kingdom Metazoa; phylum Chordata; class Mammalia; order Artiodactyla; family Bovidae; genus Bubalus; species Bubalus bubalis. The sequence goes on from NC_059160.1 coordinate 36,406,368, forward strand.
TAAACTAATCAACCAAACAAGGAAACCCACACCAAAACCCACACCAATAGGCCCTGGATTCTTTTTTTTTTTTTTGGCCCTGGATTCTTGAAGACATTCAAAGAAAGCTCTGCAAAGCCTGACTACAAAAGGAGATTATTTGCAGTAGGGGTTGGGAGGGTGGACGTCTTACAAGCTGGTACTCTGAGAATCACCTTCCACTAAGTATCTCCCTTTTATTATCGTACGCTACTACCCTGGTTGAAGGCAGACACTGTTCCCTCAGTTAATATTATAACCTAAGCGTGAACCAGATATCTGGACACAAGTGATTCCCACAAACTCACTGCGTGTTCAGGCTGGAAAATACCCTTGGAGACAGCAATACACAGCCCATTTCCCCCGCTGCCAGCCTCTCTGTCCTCACCTGACACATTAGCCAAAGTGACTCCAGAACAGCTTGTATTAGGATCTAGGGTTGGAAAAGGTGGCCTGTTTGGACCACAGGTCTTTTTTTCTGGCTCAGGATTCACCAGGTGATTTTGTGATCAACTTCTACCCAGAATCCAGGAACCTCAGAGCTGGATGGAATCCTCATATTTATTTATTTTTTCTTTTTTAACTTTTTATTTTAGAACTTTTTCTGACTAATGTTACAGTTGCGAATATAATACAAAATTCTCATCGTCTCTTTACCTGGCTTCCCCAAATATTGACACCTTACATAATCACACAACAATGATCAATGTCCAGAAATTAATATGATATATTACATTAATAGGGTTAGACCATAAAGAAGGCTGAGCACCACAGAACTGATGCTTTCAAATTGTGGTGCTGGAGAAGACTGTTGAGAGTCCCTGGACTGCAAGGAGATCAAACCAGTCAATCCAAAAGGAAATCAACCCTGAATATTCATTGGAAGGACTGATGCTGAAGCTGAAGCTCTAATACTTTGGCTACTTGATGTGAAGAGCTGACTCGCGGAAAAGACTCTGATGATGGAAACGATTGAAGACAACAGGAGAAGGGGACAGCAGAGGATGGGATGGTTAGATACCATCACCGACTCTATGGACATGAATTTGAATAAACCCCAGGAGACAGTGGAGGACAGAGGAGCCTGGCATGCTGCAGTCCATGGAGTCGCAGAGTTGGATACTTAGTGACTGAACAGCAACCACTTTAGTCTACAGACCTTTATTCAAAGTTCATGAACTGCACAAATAATGTCTTCTTTTCTGAACCAGGATTACATATCACATTCAGCTGTCATGTCTCTTAGTCTCTTTTAATTCCTCAACACTCCTTTGACTTCACAAGCTTCAAGAGTACTGGCCAATTATTTTGTAGAATATTTCTCATTCTGGATTTGTCTGAAATTTCCTCACTTTATGCATTTTTGTCCAAGATGCCATATCCTTATCAGCACATCATGTCAAGAGGTACCTGATGTTGCTGTCTCTTCACTGGTGACATTAACATTGATCACATAATTAAAGTGATTTCTCCACTTTAAAGTCACTCTCTTGCATAATAAGTATATTATGGGGAAATACTTTGACTACATCAATATCCTGTTTCTCATTATACTTTCTCATCTAACACTTCTCTATTAATTTTAGCATCCACTGATGGTTATTACTATTATATGGTATTTACCAAACAGCAACATTCTATTTCTATTACTCTTCCTACACTGATTAACAGGAATACTATTGTAAGGAAGAGCTTTCTCCTCCACCAGGAGGATTCCCAGATTCTTATTTTATTTTGTGGGTTATTATGTATTACTGTAACCATTTTTATCTCAAAATTTCCATAGACTTGGCCACCGGGAGACCTTTCAAGTTGAATCCTGTGTTCTTTGACACATTCCCATCATTTTCTGTAGCACTTTTTAGAAGGAATCTTAATGATCAACTAATTCATCTTTAAATCGTCTCAAAGCATCCCAGCCAAGGAGTCATCCAGTCTATGCTTGACAAAATCCACCGTTAGAGACTTGCATGTCCAGCACAGAATTTACCTTCTCCAGCCAGTTCTGATGGCCAAGTATAGTAATCAGTCTTAACTTTGCTTTCTCAGCTTTCCCAGCTATGCATAGCATGTAACTGAAGGTTAGAGGCTCAGCTAATCCTGATCAAAACTGTAACCTTATTCATGGAGCTGTAATTAAATAACTCATCTAGAACTGTAATCAGATTATCCAAATATAACCTTGGGGTTCCATACTGCCAAAATGGCAGCTCATGCTTTCCCTTCCCCCTTAGTGCCATACCCACACCCAGATACTGAGGAGTGAGCCTCCACCTCGGTTACTGCTGTTCACCTCTATTCAGTCCCATCTGAAGAGTAAAGTGCACCCCTGCACCTGAAGAGGACACACCTCGTCTTCCTGCCTTGTCTTTGTTGGTCTTATTTCTTTCTGCTTCCCTGGTGGCTCAGAGGTTAAAGTGTCTGCCTGCAATGCAGGAGACCTGGGTTCGATCCCTGGGTCGGGAAGATCTTCTGGAGAAGGAAATGGCAACCCACTCCAGTATTCTTGCCTGGAGAATTCCATGGACAGAGGAGCCTGGCGGCTACAGTCTATGGGGTCTGTTTCTTTCTGAGGCTGGAGCCTCATTCCCAGTTTTACCATATATGTGGTTTTAAGTTCTTGTTCAAGGACCAGTGTATTAGTAACACCTCCGGAAATTTGTTTAAAAGTATGTATTTCCAGACTCCCGAATTACTGGTCAAATCTTCCAAAGCCTCAATTTCTTCATCCAGAAGGATGAAGTACTTACTTATAGAACCGTCAGGAAGATTACATGGAATTATGTATGCATTGTGCTTAGCACTTTGCCTGATCCAATTTAAACAGTAAACAATACAGTTGCTATTATCATCATTAGCAATACTCTTACAACTGTTATTAATCAGGCAAATATGAAAAAATGTATCAGATGCTTGACTTTCTTGTGAATGAGTAAAGAGTAGATGTACAGAGGGGTACCTGTGCCCATCACTATCATATTTAACGTATAATAGGTGGCAGCACAGGCTATTTACTTTGGCTCTGGTGGTCTTGTAAGGTATATGATGGAATAGAACTTAGGGAAGATGATGCCCCTGTATAAAGGGGCACCTGTTACTGACACGCTTCTAACCTAATCATCCTGCAGAAAAGTCTGAGAGCACAAACAAATGCTTTAACCATCTAGTCTTAGATTTGCCATTCTCTGGGCTTCCATCTCTTTATGTGTCAATGATGATTTGATACTAGATAATTTCCAGAACTGCTTCTATATCTAAGACTTTATGTTCTATTTACCCGGATGCTACAATCTAGTTAGCATTCCTTGTGCAGATGATGCTAATTTATCATTTCAGGCTGGACTTCTCTCCTTAGGAAAGTTATGTTCTTTTGTGTCAAGAGGGCTATCACCACTAAATGAGACTAAACACAGTGAAGAGAGCTGTTTCCACTTCCTGCTGTATTTGCAACTTCCTCACAATGGACGGCCAAATATTTGCTATGTTTTCATTGCTATTTAACTCACACATCTACTCCCTTGTCAAATATCCTTTTATTAGCACTGGCGTACCTACTAAAAAAAATCAAACCTTTCTATAACTACTCAGATTATACCCAAAGGCTAGAACTTTACTATCTGCCATCTGCAACAGACCTTAGAAATAGCAAATTACTTCTGCACTCCCATTTCCCTTCCTGCTCACTCCCCTTCCTACTCACATCTGAAATAGGTTTAAATACCTCTTGCTCTTCTCTTACCCTCATTTCCACTGAGCTTCCCTTTGTAGTACTAATATTCATCTTGTAACAACAACAGCTAAGCTTTATCAAATGATTAGTAGTAGTACTGTTAATCGCTCAGTCATGTCTGACTCTTTGTGACCCCATGGACTACAGGTCACCAGGCTCCTCTGTCCATGAAGTTCTCCAGGCAACCATACTGGAGTGGGTTGCCATTTCCTTCTCCAGGGGATCTCCCAACGGCAATTGAACCTGTGTTTCCTGCATTACAAGCGGATTCTTTACTGTCTGAGCCACCAGGGAAGCCCAGATAAAATGTAAGTGCTATGTAAACAGTTGAAGATGAGTGGCAAATTCAAGTTTTATTTTTTGGTATCATATGATTACTAGTTGCTATTCTTAATGCTTTACCTACAACATCTCATTAAATTCTCACATAATCCTATAAACTGATGAGATACAAAAGCATTTTGTGGTTATTATTTGCTGGTATCTCTCATCCTGTCCTCTGAGCCATTCTTTCAATGCCCATTCCAAAGTTATCTACCTGATTGTATCCCAATCAGGATACAGATTGTGACATATTCTCCCACGTTCTTTTGCCAGATTTAAAGAAAACTTAATTTCCACAGCCTTTAGTGTATCTCTCCTACTATTTCCCATTTCACTTAACATGGGATAATTTTTCTTGTCTTTGCTTTCGCATGTATCAGCAGTTTGATAATATTAACTTCATGGTCAATATCCTTTGTGCTCTATTATTATAATCTGCCTTATGCTGTACATTTAAAATTATTTTTCAAATTATCTGCATGCTCACTGTAGAATCCTTAGACAATACTGAAAGCAAAGAAAAGAGAGTAAAATAGAGATTCTACTACTTAAGATAATCACAATCAACATTTTGGCATACATCTCTCACTTTCCCATGTATTTATAAAATTGAGATGATACATAAAATGCTTTTGCTCACAAATTTAGAAATATTTTTCTTGCCTTATTTATCAATATAGCTCTTCTGTATATGAACTTCTTGAAAAATAGTTATATTGACCATCATTTTCTGCCTATTCTACTTACGATAATTCTGTTTCCAGTGAATAAGGAAAAGCTATTTAACAAGAATGAAATTGTTGTAACTGGGAAGGTCTAAATAGTTAAGGCATGCCTCAAAAGTATTGTTTTTAGACTCTAAGATACTTATCATTTAAAGACAGACAAGCACTTGCCTTCATCTCCATCGTCCCCAAATGGGTAGAAGAGAGCCACAGCTAAGTTGATGAACACAGCCAGGTTGAAGGAGATGCTCCCCCAAAGAGAAATATGCCTTGAGAACCAGAACAGGGCAGGATTACCTAGTGAGAAAGAGGCACGGTGGGACAGAACAGAAAATGAATTTTGATTTCAATACCCGAGCCCTACTGAAATAACATCTTCCTAAGTGCATTTTTGCAAACTACTATAAAAGCATACATAAACAAACATTTAATGCAACTTATTTTAGAATATTTATCATCAATACCATAAAGGAGTTTTCAATTTGATTCCTTCTTTTCTTTAGCCAGTTTACACCTAAGCTATTGTAGAAGGGTGAGTAATTCTGCAACTGCTAATTCTGGTCAGAAAAGATGACTCTGGGTTAATTCTCTTTAATATATCCCTAGAGCAGGTTGAGGGAAGGCAGTTTAGCAGTCACCTGGAGCCCCTTTTAATGGAATGGTATACATTGCTGTGTAATTTAGTAATATCAATTAACTGGTCTCACTCCCCTGTCTTAAAGTAAAATAAAACCCTCACCCTTTGCACAGATGTATCTCTGGTGAAAGTTTCAAATCACAGTCACAGTTACCTGAAACTCTGAAACTTAATAGCATGGCACAGCACTGCTTACTGGGAACTAGTGATTTATAATATTACCTAAGTTTTAAACCTTTATGCTTCCCAAGAAGTTGTTGGGTTTGCAACAGCAAAAGTAAGTGAAAGATACAACAAAAACTACCAATAAGTGGGAGAGGTTTTGCTGAATGTTTTCAGAAATGGGATTCTGTATCTGCCACCAGAAATGAAATGATAGACGCGTCTACCGAATAAAATTTACATAAGCCAAAACTCAGTTTCTTTCACCTCTCCTAAAAAACTGAACAGACACGTCATGCATACAAGTTTGTCATACAACATATTCAGGTCTTGTCCATTGTCTAACTCTTAATAGTTTAACATTAGATTTAAAATATTAAGAGTCAATTGAGGAGAAAAGCCATCTCAATTTTCAAATAGAAATTTTAAGCTTTTCAAAGTATGTTCTGTGAATTCCAATCTCAAGTCTGCTGCTTACTTATAAACTAGACTTCCCTTCAGTACATCTTGTTTTCTTTCTCTTGGAATAGAGCATTCCAACACTGGAGTAGGCTATGATTAGCCACAGCATTTAGTTGACTAATGTATCATAAATTGTAAGCATTTGCATTTTCATCGTTCCTGAATTAGGAGTCCTCATTTTAAAAAGCAGAATATTAAGACAAAATTAGAAGATGTTGATACATACATTTGTAACAACAAATCCATCAACTGAATTAGATTCTGTCTAAAACCTCATCATAAGCTACTTCCAAATTTTAAAAGTAAACTGTATATTGGAAATTATTTTAAGGGTTTTTTTTTTTCTTTACAAATGACAAAATATTTATCTCAAAAACACAGACCCCACAAGCACTAGCTCATTATCCAATTTACTTTTTGTCCGGAATAAAATGAATGATTTTCAAATTGAGTTTCTGTTATGTACTCTGAATACCTAAGTTTCTCTGAATTCCATAAGGTTCTTCATAGGAAAGTGCTAAGGGAGAGTAATTGCTTTATTTTCTTCAAATATCCTGCTAAAAAAGCCTGACAATGCATGCTACAGTCTTTATTCAAGGATGTTATGTCTCAAGCTCAACCAAATTCATAAACCATAATCATTGACATTCCCAGGAAACGAAAATGATGCAACACTGTTGAACAGAAGTATTGAGAACATATGCCTGTTGTCTGGAAAATCTCTCCAACAGTCAGAAAAGACGTAATCAAAAGTTTTACCCCAATGATTTTTATTAAAAACTCATGATATTTCTCATCTGGGAAAGTAAAGTTTATTGTAGAATTGAAAAATTTTCAATCCTTCTGCAGTCTTTTTAAAACGTATTGGAGTGTAGTTGATTAACAAGGTGGTGTTGATTTCAGGTGTACAGCAAAGTGATTCAGTTATACATATACACGTATCTATTCTTCTTCAGATTGTTTTCCCATTTTGGTTGTTACATAATATTTCCAAATAGACTTAAACCTGAGAAATAAGCAACAGGAACTATGAGATGGTAACTTTTAAGTGTTACATTATAACCTTGCCCGATTTGAATACAAATGTCACACAATTTTTACTTCGACTTGGCAAGATTCAGATATGTTGAAAAAAGGAATGAGTCTCAGAAAAAACACTAAACAGTCTACCTGATCATAAGATCACAGATACAAGAGGACAGGCATGCCTCTGCCAGGATCTCTCCACTCCATTCACTGATTGTTAAGGCCGGTCAAGGCCTATTCACGGACTACAAACCTGCAGCTGCTCCACAGCTGAAACCCACAGCTGCAAACTTGGATGTCATAATATTTGTAAAACTATAGGATCAGTACTAAAAGATGCCTAATTAGTCAGAACCTTCTATGTTCCTTAAGCCACAGGTGTCTTGGCTCCAACTGTAGACAGAGCTTACATGCTTAAGCGTATAAGTGATTTCAGTAACATCAGATGGCAAGAAATGAAGAGCCAATTGAAACGAACACTGTCATGTATCCCAAAGTACTGGTGTATCTATCATTATGCTCAAAACATTTTCATTAGGCTCAGATCATTTCAGTTCATTGTACTTACTCCTGATTTTCTTCTGCCACTTCATCTCATTGTAGAGATCTTCAGTTTGCTGGAAAAAGTCATTCACTTTACTTCCCTGTTCATCCCTCTCTGTGGTGTTGAATACGCGACACTTGGATTCTCGCGTGAGGTATTCACATATATTGGGGACAGGAAATACTATTTGTTCCATTGTCCTGTCATGCCGAACAATCTGAAAAACATTAATTTGCATTTGTTTTAAGCTTTGGAGAATCTTAGACTACTTTCTGCTTTTAGCAATGACTTCAATAATGATACTTTATGAATTCAGCTATGAAAAAATATGCCAACTTGAAATATCTGAAACAGTCCTGTATATTATTCTCTTTAAATGAGAGAAATTAATCAGACTAATGTATCATAAGTATTATACTTCACTGTAAATAACAAAAACCAAAATCTTTATTCTTTCTCAATTAACATTAAACTCTTGCCACCCATTTTTATCTTCATGAAGTACATCAGAGAACTAAGAGGGTCTTCACTGGGAAGTGGCTGGCTATGTAATCTTAAGCACAGCACTTCTTATAGTTTTATCCTGCTCTTAGCCTATTCTTCCTAAAAATGGCTACTGGGGAAAAAATGACATATTCAACATAATGTGCCCTGTGTTCTACAGAGAAAAATGTTTTATGTCATTAAAATGTTTTCCTGATAATGGCAAACATATTTTTATGTGTAATATTCATTCAAGCATACACTCAGATGTGAATATTTGTTGTTTTGAACTTCTCTAATTTGGTATTGGTAACAGTTTGTGTTGAGTTGCTGAGTCATATCTGACTCTTTGTGACCCCCTGGACTCTGTCCATGGAGTTCTCAAGCAAGAATTCAGGAGTGGGTTGCTATTTCCTTCTCTAGGGGATCTTCCTAGACCAGGGATCAAACCTGCATCTTCTGCATTGGCAGGTGCACTGGGCCACCTGGGAAGCCCTGATCTCAGTTTAGCTTTAGACAGAAAAACAAGTAAAATGGTTTGATACAGAGTCCCTATGTCACAAGGGTTCGTGCAGACTATCTGTCAAGGTTCATATTTATATACTCTATCTAGCCCTCAAAAATTAATCAGAAATTAGTCTAAGCTAAAAGAGTCATTCTATCTCCCTGTGCTACTGACTGGTATGGTGATGAGCACTTGACCTATTTCTGGAAAATGAGGCATAAGGAGAAATATCCGGGGGTTGCAGGTGTTCGCAAGGGAGATTTTCCCTCTAGAAAAGGCAGAAACCATGTGAGACAAACAAAAGATCAAATATACAACACAACAGCTCTTTTTCATCAGTACCCTCTTTCTCCCTGCTTAGAAAAAAAGGTGATAATGCTACTTGAAATCCTGGCAGCCATTTTGCAACCATGAGGTGAGACAGCACCCACATAATAAGAAAGACTTAGCTGAGAATATGGAAAACGTCGGAGTGTTTGAAGACATCACTGCGTCATTGAATCAATTATAGAACTACTGGTACCTCCAGACTTCCCATTATAAGGGAAAATCAAATATTTTTATTGTTTAAAAACTGTTAGCCTCGTATTTGGAGAAGGCAATGGCAACCCACTCCAGTACTCTTGCCTGGAAAATCCCATGGACGGAGGAGCCTGGTGGGCTGTAGTCCATGGGGTTGTGAAGAGTCAGACACGACTGAGCGACTTCACTTTCCCTTTTCACTTTCATGCATTGGAGAAGGAAATGGAGACCCACTCTGGTGTTCTTGCCTGGAGAATCCCAGGGATGGGGGAGCCTGGTGGGCTGCCATCTATGGGGTCACACAGAGTCGGACATGACTGAAGCGACTTAGCAGCAGCAGCAGCAGCCTGGTATTTTGTTACTTGTAATTGAAACTATCCTAAATGATATGTTATATACACAAACCACATACTAGGATACTATCATAAAACAAAGAGGAAATCTGTAGTGGTAGATAAAAATTCTTAGAACATAGGTTAAAAAAAATCAATCATACAAAATAAAAATTGGAAGTATTTGGTATGGTAAGCAACTACATGGGAAAAAATGGTTTACTGGTTCCAACAATGCCAAACATTAAAAAAAAAAAAATCTCCAGATGCATTTAAGAAATAATGTCCTGATGACTATAAGCCAAGCTTTCCACCCCTTTGTGACATGTTATGTTTGATCCCGGTTGTTACATTTCACAAGGGACACTGGCAGACTGGAGGGAGTACTGAAAGAGATGGGGATGTGTTAACAGCAAAAAGCCAAAAAAGGGATACTTTTCAATACACTTATACCACACATGCTTATTCAGGCCTTAGGTGAGGAGTCCTGGGAAATTCAAAATGAAAAAGCATGAACCCCAATCTATAAAGGCTTGCAATTTTGTAATCACAATGGCACCTCAAATGTCTGAACCAAGCTATCATGGTGACAGGAGAGCAAACATTCTGAACAGTAGGCAAACATGAAAGTGGGCTGGATTGCATGTGTTATCAAAAAATAACTTTATAATTATTAGCTATTCCAAATCAGATGTTTCCTCCTGAAGTAGTGAGATGGCTATCACAGGAAGAATTTAAAGCAGAAACAGGATCATTGCAAAGCAATTCATCCTTGGACTGGTGAACAGATTAGGTAACCCGTAAGGTCCTTCCTATTTCCCAGGGTCTTTGAGCCTATAACATATAGACAAACTATTATTTGTAACAATATTCATTATTCTGAGGCTATGCTTCAAAACCAGTGTTCAGTATTGGAAATAAAGGGGTGATTAAGAGCAGTCCCTGCCTCAAGTAGGGGGCCAGTGACCCAGAAGAAGCTAACAGTATTCCAACATGACACTGTAAAAGAACAGAATGATCAAAATGCCTGTGGGAGTATAGTGGGATAAAATAAATAAATGCGGAGGTGATATAAGCTGGTCTTTGAATGAGCATGAGGTTGGTCAACATGAAGAATTTAGAGCATCAGTCCAGATTATTCCTTTGAACTCTTAATTTCTATATCCAGCTTCATGCATTCCTCAAGTCACCTCAAATTCAATTTATCCAAGAATCAACAAATGACCTTCCAGAACATTTTAACTGCCAAAATTAGGATCCTTGTGCATAACACCAATTTCTGTCCATTTGTTCAGAGCAGAAGCCCAGGGGGCATCCTCTTCCCCAGTGTTTCCCTCACCTTACATGCAGAATCCAACATCAAGCATCAAGCCCTGTGTATATGTATATGTGTGTGATATAACATGCTGCTAAGTCACTTCAGTCGTGTCCGACTCTGTGTGACCTCATAGATGGCAGCCCACCAGGCTCCCCCGTCCCTGGGATTCTCCAGGCAAGAACACTGGAGTGGGTTGCCATTTCCTTCTCCAATGCATGAAAGTGAAAAGTGAAAATGAAGTCGTTCAGTCGTGTCTGACTCTTAGCGACCCCATGGACTGCAGCCTACCAGGCTCCTCCGTCCATGGGATTTTCCAGGCAAGAGTACTGGAGTGGGGTGTCATTGCCTTCTCCAGTGATATAACATACAGTGTCTCTATTTCCTCCAATCTGTCATCTTCAATACCACCATCTCTCTCTTTTCTATCTCCCTGTCTCATCTACTTGCTTTCCTGGCTTCATTCCCTTTTCCGGTCCTTTCTCCAAATAGCAATTTGAATAATCTTTGAAAAGAATCATTCCCTTTCCTATGTTCTTTCTCTCTCCCTTCATTCAATTCTACCTGGAATTCCATGCCCAAATTTTAGTAGAAACAAATCTCTACTCAATCCTTTAATATATATTTTATGACAACCTTCTTTGTGAAATCTACCCTGAAATACCCCAGGCACAGTTAACTACTATTTTCTCTACATATCCTTGGCCTTTGTTTATACAATTACTACACAGAATGATATTCTCTATGTGTATGTAACTGGTAGAGAGTAAAGGCTCAGTAAACATTTACAGAATGTACGTATTCACAGCTAAATCTCTCCTCACCGCTGAGAACCCACAGAAGTCCAACTCCAACCACAGTCCCCAGTTCTCACAGAGAGGTATTAATTCAATCCCTACCTCTGGCCCACCTGCTATTCCATCTATTCCTGATATTCTCTTCTAATTACTAACCTTGTTCTTTGGCCTCTGGGACCTTCCATAGAACCTTGGTGGTTTGATGATCTATTTGTATCAATTTCTCTGGCTTCCTAACTTTGCCAGCTTCTCAGCCCCTAAGCACCTGAGATAGTGAGCAATGTTCTTGCTGTGGGTGCAAAAACCCCAGCTCGTGGGCTGCACTAGGTCAAGTCTCCCACCAAAGCTATTAATGTTCATAAATGTGAGCAAGGGATCCACTTTGTAACACCAGGTAATAATGATCATTACTGCAAAGGTTTGGCAACAGTAAACAAGAAGGTACAATGATTATGTACCCTGAGAGTTAACAGCAGTAATGCCATTGTGCACTCTGCTAAAAACTAAAAAATATCTGCCGAAGTGGATGAATGCACAAATGTAAATTACCTTGACAGGCGTCAACTATTCTATTCATTTCTGCCTGATCATCTCTGTCAACCAGTGTCAAAATGATACCATAGCTAGTAAATGACAGCCAGATGGGTCTCACAACACATAATGATTAAGGCCATGTTGATCCACACCTCCTGAACTGCCACCAGCCCTTAAATAAGGGCTCATTTATGGGGGCGGGGCTCAACTGCTGCAGACTGAAATGGAAACTGTTAAACCATTTCAAGTCCATGCTATCAATATGAAAACTTTACTAGTGCCTTCTGTTTTCCCCACCCTTCTGTACACTTTCTTACACAGATAGCTCTTCTTTAATAAGCCTTCCACAGTTTTATAAAAGAAACAATTTCTTGAATGATAGAATCTATTATAATAATCTTGTCTCTAAAATATCTTCCAGAACCAAAAGAAAACAAAACAACTTTATTAATTACGAAGGAGAATTTACATATAATTCTGGTCAAAAACGAAAGACAATTTTGAAAGATGTGCACACCGATTTCTTATAGACCACCCCTCACATCTCCTCTTTTGGTATATATGTTGATACTTTGACAGTTTACATCACTCAATTCTACGTCATTGTTCTAGGAAACAATTATGAAAACGGTCTGAAAGAGAAAGTAAACATATCTTTTCATGGTTGGACCCATTGATGGTTACCTCGATCTGTGCAGTATGGTTGGCATAATACTTCAAGGCTTCATCACCATCATCTGGATCGGATCCTGGTTTGAGCATCTGCTGTAAAAGTTTGTTGTGGCGGGCCAACTAAAGGGAAAAGTGAGAAAAATGTTTTAGTTCTTTTTTCCCTCCTTTACTGAGGACAGACTTTGAAAATACTTTATCCACTTTAATACAGAGCTCCACAGTTCTGGGACTAATGGCAATTAATTCCATTTCAGGAGAGCATGTCTATCTGAAAGGCATAAACAATGACATCACTATAGCAATCTTGCATTTTTATTTGGTGATATAGGTTCTTAGCAAGGGCTTCCCATGTGGCACAGTGGTAAAGAATCCACCTGCGAATGCAGGAGACACAGGTTTCATCCCTGGGTGGGAAAACCTCCTGGAGTAGGAAATGGCAACCCACTCCAGTGTTCTTGCCTGGAAAATTCCATGGACAGAGGAGCCTGGGGGACTACAATCCATGGGGTTGCAAGGAGTCAGACACGACTGAGAATGCACGCATGCACGCATGTTTTTAGCAGATGACCATGTCTTGCCCAGAGTAGGTATTCAGTTACTATTGTTGATTAAATATATATCTTCAATAAATGCACAATTGTGCCAAGAAGAAGAAAAGCCCACAATGATATATAATTGATACTCCTCATAATAAATTTAGACTACATGTACACATAAAATAACTTGATGAATACTGTGATGGTTCAATGGGTAGTGGCACCAATATAAACGGCAGCTTCTTATATGCACATAAATAGGTATTTATATTTCCTATAGCATCTAATCAAAGCTCTACAATTAGCAGTTTGTACTAAAATCCTATGCTTCTGCATAGTCAGATGTCAAAATTGCTGTTTTATGAGTACAGAGCTCAGTTTTATTAAAATTGAAACCAAACATTTATTTATTTATTTATTTTTAAATTTTATTTTATTTTTAAACTTTACAATATTGTATTAGCTCCGCCAAACATCGAAATGAATCCACCAGAACACAAAAATTTCATTATAAATTATCTTAAATGGTTGTCAATAGAACTAATGTTTTTCTCTCATTTGAATGTCTATGGAATTTGTTAGCCAGTTCTCTCACTTTGTAGATAACTAATACATATTGCCTTCAGGTAGCTCTTTTATGGTTGTCTTGAACAATCTCTAAAAACCTCATAATGTCTTTAACCTTTCAGATTTTCGATTAAGCCCTAAGTTCCCTGAGGGCTTCTGGTAACAAAAACTCTGACATATAATTATTTTATTCCTAGCACCATTCCTATCTCTTACTCTGTGCCAGACACCATCCTAAACATTGAGGTACATGAATGCATGTGCACCTAATAAGAAATCCTGGGGTAAACACTATTATCCCCATTTTACAGACAGGAAAACTGAGGTGCAGAATATTTAAGGAACTTGTCTATGAGAACATAGCTTTCGAGCTAATGATAGATCCAGTATTGAACTCAAGCAGCATGGTTCCAGAATCAATACTCTCATCAACATGAAAGAGCAATAGATAAGTGTTTGTATTATTCATTAAATGTTATTATAAATTATGGGTATGAAGAATAGTAATAAATTTTAAACAATAATCCTGAATCTATGAAACTAAATAAATATAATCCTTATTAGTGATAATTCGGTAAGTTATACATTCATTCCATTGATGCTGCTCCTCATTTTTATTAAACTATTATTTTAGAATTGGCTTTCAGGGATATTTATAAATCACTCAATAAAGCCATTCCTGTTTTATATTTATATTTAATTTTTGACTGAAATGTGAATTATACAGATTTTATTACAAACCATAGTCATAAAACTTGTTGTGACTTGCAGGTGTTTCTAAAACTCTAAACGAGTTTCAAAAGATAAAATTATGGTAATCATTTAGGCACATTAGCATATGTTCTAGGAAATGGCCAGTTCTTGAAGGCATGAACTGGCATGATTTGTTTATCATTTGGATCTGAGGCATGCGAGAAAGAGAGGAGTTAAGGATGACTCCAAAATTATTGACCTGAGCAAGTGAAAGTCTAGAAATGCCCTTTACTAAGGAAAAATGCAGGAGGAGTATAATTTACGGGGTCAGTATCTGGACTTTGGTTTTGGACACAGAAAGCTTCAAATATCATTCAAAAGGAAAGAGTGAGCAGGCTCTTGATGTTTGTCAGGAATTCTAGGCAGGGGTTGGGATGGAGCTATATGGTAGGCATTTTATATGGCTGATATTTAAAACTATGACCCTTAAAGAGATCAGCTGCTGTAAGCTTAGCTAAAGAAAGGAGACCTAAGGAACTCTGATAGAGATTAGAAAGATGAGAGGCACCAGCAAAGGAGACTGGGAAAGTTGGGCCAGTGAAGTAGGAACAAAGCCAGTGAAGTCGGGTCTCCTGGCAACCAAAGGAAGAAAGAACTTCAAAAACGGAGGGCATGATCATCTGCATCACATCAGATGAGGACGGGGAAGTGGTCACTGGGGTTACCAACTTGGAAGTCGTGGTAACCTTCACAGGGGCAGTTCAGGCAGTAGTGGACACCAATGTCTAGTCGTAGTGAGTTTAAATGAGAATGAGAGGAGAGGAAGTACAAGACTGCAGCTGTTAGGGGAGCCAAGAAATAGGGTGGTAGCTAGAGAAAGGGAATTACCATGAGAGTTGCCATTAATGAGACTGTGGTTTTGCTGGGTTAACAACATGCAAAAAAAAAAAAGAGAGAGAGAGGTGGAATTTAAGAGTCTGCAAGGAATGTATATGGGACCATGGAATCTCAGCTGAATAAGGAAGGAAATGAAGCCAGGAGGAATGATGAAAAAGTGACGGGATCAACAAATTGTAGCTTCTAATGTGGTTTTTAAACTGTGTTGGGAGTTTGGTGCGAGGTAGGAAGCGCTAGTCAGACTGAGATACTTGAATGGAGCTGACTGACAGAGAGCAGGGAGCAGGGATCAGCCAGGACCAGGTCTCAGGAGTGTCTGCCATCTAATCTCTATCTCCTACCTCTTGCACCTCCACACCACCCTGGTTCTAGGCTCCATCTCCTCTCGCCTGGAATTCTACAACAGCCCCATAATTGTCTCCTGGCTCCACCTTTGTCTTCTAGATATCACCTTAATCCAAGGCCAGAGTCCTTTCGATCAGATCATGCCTCTTTCCTGTCCCAAATCCTCTGATGGCTGTCGTCTCATCTAGAGTCAGAGCCCAGTCCTCACTGTGGCCACGAAGGACGACAGAATGTGGCCCTGCTCCCTCTATGGACTCCTCTCTGCCACCTTCCCCACAGTGCCAGCCACACTGGGCTCCTGTCTGTTCCTTCAGCCTGAGAAGTGTGTTCCCATCTCAGGGTTTTGGCAGGTGTGGTTCCCTTTGCCTAGATTCTCTTCCTCTGGATTCCTACATGGCTTGCTCCCTCACCTACTTCAGGACTCCTTTCAAATACTATCTTATCAATAACTATGCTTTCAGAGAACAATTTATTCACCTCCCTCAACACATCTAACCCCATTTTCTGCTTTGTTTTTCTCCATAGCACATACTATGACGTACCATATTTTATCACTGACTATCAGCTATCTCCCCGCAAAGAATATAAGCACATGCTCTCAGAGGAAATGGTTTTTCATCTGTTTTGTTCATGGCTGTATTTTCAAGGCTTAGAACAGTGTTTGGTACATAGTATATGCTCAGTACATACATTTTAAAAATCAACTGAATGCCAGTCTTTAAATCTTAAATTATGGATAGCTTCCCAAGGTGAGACATTAACATGAATGATTTTCTTTTCAATTTATTTATTAAAATGCTTCACTTTTTTTTCTTCTCTGGTCTTTCTATTTTTAAATTGCCATAGAGTTAATTTACAATGTTGTGTTACTTTCAAGTGTACAGGAAAGTGATTCAATTATGTGTATTCATATAATGTATATTCTTTTATAGAGTCTTTTCCATTATACGTTATTACAAGATACTGAGTTATTTTGACCTGTGCTATGCAGTAAGTTCTTGTTTTTTTTTTTTAAATCAATTCTATATATAGTACTATGCAGCTCTTAATTCCCAATTCCTCATTTGTCTTTCCCCCCAACCCTTGCTATTCTCTTTGATAACCATAAATTTATTTTCTCTGTCTGAAAGTCTATTTGTAAATAAGCTCATTTGTAAAAGAAATAAAAAGATTTTATGCCTTTATAGTCACTTTATAGTGTCAAAACTGCTATAATTATTTTAAGAAACCACTAATGCTATTTTATGTGATATAATCAATAGTACAAATCTATACAAATAATTTTTATTTCATCCAGAAATAAACAGAAACATGGTAGGGCCTCTCTCTCCTTCAGTCTTAATGAAATGCTTTGTTTCATTTGTCTTGTTTGATTGCAGATAAGAGGCACCCTAAAAGGCACATTAGAGGCTTCCCTGATGGTCTAGTGGTTAAGACACCAGTGCTTCCAATGCAGAGAGCCTAGGTTTGATCCCTGGTCAGGGAACCAGATGTTGCATGTCGCAACTAAGAGTTTGCATGCTGCAGCTAAAGATCCTGCATGCCTCAATGCAGATTGAAAATCCCACATGCTGCAACTAGGGTCCAGTGCAGTCAAATAAATAAAAACATTAAAAAGACACTAAGAAAATGCTTAGGCCTCCTTTCACATGTTCAAACATTTATTTTATCTTCATTCACGATATGTAAGTAATCTATATAACTCCTGGAAAATTTGAAATATATATATATTTAAAAGACTGATTTATTTACATTTATGGCTGAGCTGCGTCTCTGTTGCTGCATGGGCTTTTCTCTAGTTGTAGCCAGCAGGTGCTACCCTAGTTGCAGTGCGCGGGCTTCTCACTGCAGTGGTTTCTCTTGTGGAGCACGGGCTCCAGGCCGCTTGGGCTTCGGCGTTCAGGGCCGCAGCATGTGGGCTCAGTAGCTGTGGCCTAACAGCTTAGTTGCTCCATGGGCTTAGCTGCTCCATGGCATGTGGGATCCTCTTTGACTAGGGATTGAACCTGTGTCTCCAGCATTGGCAGGCAGATTCTTTACCACTGAGCCTACCAGGGAAGCCCTGAAATATAGAATTCTTTAAAATAAAAACAAATTAGAAGTAATTGCCATTGTTTAAAACCTGGACATCTTTTACATTCTTTATAACTGATGGCCTTTCCTGAGTAAAGTCACCTAGTTTCTTCTTCACTGTTCTGTGTTCAGATATTGCCCTTTACATTTCTAGAGAGTATAATTTTCCATATTGCCTCTTAGTAACTATTATTTTTCTTCAATGGGCTGTGAACAACCTTGAGAAAAAGTGCTTGGGCTTATTCACTTCTACATTCTCAGAGCCAAAAGCAGAACTTGGTACACCAAATAGACAAAAACAAATATTTGTTGGATAAATAAAGAAATGGGTTAATTAGTGACAGTCATTATGCATTTAAATGAGCAAGGACACGTATAAGTTTCAGTAAATTGTCTCAGTTTTCTCCTCAATAAATGAGAAAGGCCGAAGACAAAGAAATATGATTAGATATCACATGATGACAGAATTCCCAGCATTGGTAGAAATAAAGTATTTTAATATTTTTTCTTATCTCATGGCTGTTCACGTACTTCTATTTCTTCTGCTAGATTGTAAACTATTTGGAGAAGAAGGAACTGGGTACTCAAAAACTGTTGAACTGAATCCTTTATGAAGCAAGGATAGCATTCCTATCACATAGGCAAAATACAAAAAAGCAGACTCTCTCAATGATTCTGAAATGTGTGAAAATGTGTCCGTTTAGAGCTCTCTTGGTCCAAATTTATAGTTTACTAAAAGCACAGTACAAATTCTCAGAGACCAATGAACACACACCTAATTTTTTAAAATAAAGATTTAGTCCCCTATTTATGCAATTCTATCAAAAATATTCTGCAGAATGGCCACACTGACAATCGGAGACATCAGGGTTTCCTCAGAGATGGGCTCTTACTCCAGCCACATCTTGTCCACTCTACCAGCCATGTACCTTTTCCTACGATGCAAATAAAGAAAAACAACCCCAGCATCCAAAGATACAATGGCATCATTTAGTATTCTGTGCTCTGGAAACCAAAGGTGCAAACACTGGCTAAGTTTCTGGACAAGTATGGTATGTCTATCAAGAGTCATCACAGTAAGAAATATAATTTAAATCCTAATGAAGAACTGAAAACAGCTAATTTAAATAATCAAGGACAGCCGTCTTACAATATCCAACTTGACTTGACAGAGACCCTCAACACAGCACTCAAAATCATATGATGTCACGACACACCACAGTCTGGAAAACCAGCCAACAATCAATAGTAGTAATCATGAGAAGCTGAACATGGGCAGCAACACTGAATGCTAAAAGGGATAACGTCATAGGTGGGAAACCTCTGAGAACAGAAAAACTTGTAATCCACAGCAATAAATGTGAGACAAAATAGTAGCAATTGTTTTATATATGATATGGACATGGGATTTACACTTGTCATATCTGCTTAGTAAGTGATGGCCAAATAATTTTACCAATAAACAACTCCTATTAGCTCATTAACACAAACAGAAAAATTAGTCCTGAGATAATCTGTTGTTTATAACAATAATAAAGCTTTAAAACAAATTGCAATGCAATCATGGGGAGATATATTAGTGAGGAAAGGATCAAAAGCTTTGGTGGATAGTTACCCTTATAAAAGGACTTCCCAGTGGCTCACAGTAAAGAATTTGCCTGCAGTGCAGGAGACCTGAGTTTGATCCCTGGGTCGGGAAGATACCCTGGAGGAGGGCATGGCAACCCACTCCTGTACTGTTGCCTAGAGAATCCCATGGAAAGAAAGAGAAGCCTGGCAGGCTGCGGACCATAGGGTTGCACAGAGTTGGATATGACTGCAGCAACTAAGCAGCAACAGCAGCCTTATAAAAAAATCAAGACATCCCTCATAGCAAAAGACTGCCAAGAAGGGCTAGGGTTCTTTCACTATATGTTGAAAAGAAAAAATGAAAGTCATGTACCTTATTATTAATTATGGCATTTGTAATTTAGTTAAATACATATGCAACATTGAAAGGATTTTAAAATATGTATATGTATGTACACATACTTTAAATACAAACCTTATATATAAACCTACAGTAGGGTCTTTGACTAACACTGGGCAGTTTTAAAGTCCAAGATTGGGAAATAAAGATGATGGACCTGGGGTTTTCACTTTTAGCAGCAACTCTTGGGGAAACAGTGGAAACAGTGTCAGACTTTATTTTTGGGGGCTCCAAAATCACTGCAGATGGTGACTGCAGCCATGATATTAAAAGACGCTTACTCCTTGGAAGGAAAGTTATGACCAACCTAGATATGTATTGAAAAGCAGAGATATTACTTTGCCAACAAAGGTCCGTCTAGTCAAGGCTATGGTTTTTCCAGTGATCAAGTATGGATGTGAGAGTTTGACTGTGAAGAAAGCTGAGCAACGAAGAATTGATGCTTTTGAACTGTGGTGTTGGAGAAGACTCTTTGATGTTTGGCAAAACTAATACAGTGTTTCAGGTTTAAAAATAAAATAAAATTAAAAAAAAATAAAAAGATAAGACATGGAAAAAAAAAAAAAAGAGTTCCTTGGACTGCAAGGAGATCCAACCAGTCCATCCTAAAGGAGATCAGTCCTGGGTGTTCACTGGAAGGACTGATGCTGAAGCTGAAACTCCAATACTTTGGCCACCTCATGCGAAGAGTTGACTCATTGGAAAAGACCCTGATGCTGGGAGGGATTGGGGGCAGAAAGAGAAGGGGATGACAGAGGGTGAGATGGTTGGATGGCATCACCGACTCGATGGACATGAGTTTGAGTGAACTCCGGGAGTTGGTGATGGACAGGGAGGCCCGGCGTGCTGCGATTCATGGAGTCGCGGAGTCGAACATGACTGAGTGACTGAACTGACCTAAACTTGTTAAACCATTTCACATTTGCATTCTTATCATTAGGATTTTAGTGTTCATTTTAGTTTGGAGCCAAGTAAGGATGAGGTAAAAAAAAAAAAAAAATCAAGCAATTGCATTTGAATGTTATTCAACAATAATTATTCTTTGGCACCTCTCATCTGTGAACTTTTTCATGTAGTCTCTATTTTTATTAATTGGTAAAACTGACACAGCTATCCAAAAATCACAAAGTGAGCTGCAGCCTGAAGTCAGAATAATTACCTTATCTGCTCAGGTCTGGTACACTGCTTTTATACCAAATATTCTTCTTATTTGAGCTAGAAATCAGCAGAAGATGGTATAAACTAAAGTTTTACCTATTGTAACATGCTTAAAATATACAAGGCCTATATTTTCAAATTATCTGTTTTTCTCTGATTTTGTGATTCTACTATATGCAAAGCACAGAACTAGTGTGGGATTACAGAGATAAGTGAGATACTTTATTCTTTTAAACAACTTACTTTTTAGTTGGAGGAATTAAAATGATTACAGGAATGTAATTCAAAGAGGGAACACAAGGGCAGAAATACAAGGAATCACATTTGGGTGGTGATCCTAGGAAAGGAATCACACACGAAATGCATCTGATAAAGGTTTTTAAAGAATAGAGAAAATGAAGAAGGGGATGGAGAGGATGGCACAAAGAAGTTATTCTGTGTAGAGAGGGATCCACATGAACAAAGTCACAAAGAATGGGTAGTAGGAGACAAGACTAGAATTTGGAGCCAGACTAAATGCCCACATGAGGAGTATGAATAGAGAATATGGCTGTGCTGCTGCTGCTGCTGCTAAGTCACTTCAGTCGTGTCCGACTCTGTGAGACCCCACAGACGGCAGCCCACCATGCTCCCCCATCCCTGGGATTCTCCAGGCAAGAACACTGGAGTGGGTTGCCATTTCTCTCTCCAATGCATGAAAGTGAAAAGTGAAAGTGAAGTCACTCAGTCGTGTCCGACTCTTAGTGACCCCATGGACTGCAGCCTACCAGGCTCCTCTGTCCATGGGATTTTCCAGGCAAGAGTACTGGAGTGGGGTGCCATTGCCTTCTCCAGAATATGGCTGTAGATTGAATTATATCCACCAAAATGATACATTCAAGTTCTAACCCCCAGGACCTGTGAAATTGACCTATTTGGAAATACAGCAAGTTCTGTTCAATTTCCAGAGCATGTCCAATTGTTCATAAGCCCAACAAAGTTAGCTGAGGTACCCAACTAACACAATCAGCTACATAGTGCAATACTATAGTAGGTTTACAATATTTTTCACACAAATAATACATAAAAAAACAAATACACAAAAATAAAGAAAACATTTTAAATTTCACAGTACTGTACAGTAGTATTAGCTACATCACTGATGCTTTTATGCTTGCTCCTGGACATCTCAGGCTTGAAATAAAGACACTGCACTACTGTGCTACAGTACCATACAGTAAAGTACACAAATCCCCTACACACACTTGTAGGGGATACATGCATGTGACAATGTACACCAGACACGTGAATTATTAAGAATTTACGTGACTGGACATGCGAACGCATATTTGCATCTTTGAAAGTTCACAACTTGAAGGTCTGTATGTAGTGGACTTACTGTAAGATCTTTGCACACATAATGATATTAAGATAAGTCATACCGGATATTGGTGGGCCCTAATCCACTGACTAGTGTCCTTATAAGAAGAAGGAAATTTGGATAAACACACGCACACGAACACACATACACAGAATGCCATTTGATGACACGAGAGATGGGAGTGAGACAAGCCAAGGAATACCAAGGACTGCCAACAACCACCAGAAACTAAAAACAGCAGGAGGGCAGGATCTTCCGCTAGAGCCTAGAGAAAGAGCCTGGCCCTGCCAGCTCTTTGATTTAGGACCTCCAGCCCCCGGAACTGTGAGATAGTTAAAACCTGCTGTTTTAAGCCATCAAGTTGGTGGTAACTTATTACCACAGCCCGAGGAAGCTGTCTTAGTCTGTTTAGGCTACTATAACAAAAATATCATAGACTGGTGGCTTACGAACAGAAACTGATTTCTTACATTCCTGGCTGCTGGGAAGTCTAAGAACAAGGACCAGCAGGTTCAATGTTTAAGGAGAGCTCACTTTCTCATAGTCAGATATCTTCCCATTATAACTCTACTGGTAGACAGGGCAAAAGATCTCTCTCAGGCCTCTTTTCTATATAAGGGCACTAATCCCATTCATAAGGGCTCCACCATCATGACCAAATTACCTCCCAAAGGTCCTGCCTCCTAATATCGTCACATCAGGCATTGAAAGTAGTTTCTCAGTTGATTCTTTGCAACCCTATGGACTGTAGCCTGCCAGGCACCTCTGTCCATGCGCTTTCCCAGACATGAATCCTGGAGTGGGTTGCTATGCCTTCCTCCAGGGGATCTTCCTGACCCAGGGATTGAACCTGCATCTCCTGCATTGCAGGCAGATTCTTTACCATCTGAGCCACCAGGGAAGTCCCCACATTAGGCATTAGGATTCAACATAAGAATCTGGGGGGAAGGTACATAAATACACACTAAAAGAATAGAAACAAACTAGACTTTAGAAAGCAAGACAAAGGGTGCATCTGGGGACTGGGCATGGGGTCATAAGAAACTTTAACTTTATCATTATTTTTCTTATACCATTTAAGCTTGGAAGCAATTATAAGAAAATTTTTAGCAACAGATATTAGGTTGCTACAAACAATTTCAGTTTAGGACCATGAATTTTAAATCATTATAACTAAGTTCAAACACATCTTTATCAATCAAAATAGGAACCGTTACAATCAACACATTTTTGTCAAGGAGAAATAAGTTTCACACTCATTCAATCTATAGAAGAAGCTAACACAAATACAATCCATAAAGGAATTTTTCTCTTAATGTGGTAAGATAAATTGAGATCCTTATCTGTTCTTTTTGCTTCTATTAGAAAAGGAGTCAGGAGATTAGAGAGAAGCCATTTGGGATTGGTGTCATCTGCCCAGAGCCACTCCCAGGACTGTGAGGTCATTTATAAAGAAAGTAGACCAAAGAAGAAATAACTCTTCTTCTAGCATATGGATGCCAGAATTATTATTCTGTTAGAATAGGGCCAAAGCCATGACAAGAAGAAGAAAAGGTTTTCTCACATGAGGTAGTTCAGCAGTGTGGTCTTGGCAAGAGAACAATCACTTCAGCATGGCAGGAGTTGTTTGTACTAAGATATGTCAAAGGAGAACTGGTTTTAGGCCCTCCAGGTAGACAGGAGAACACCCCTCCCACCTCAGGCAGTACAGCCCAGGCCACAGGAAATCCCCATTAATATTCGGCTCATGTTTGAGGTTAAGGAGTGAAGGGCTCCTTTCACAAGGAGAACATGATGGCTTTTTCCCAAAGCAAGGAGGTGACAACATTAGAGACTGGGGGAGAAGTCAGGTAAGAATGAGACAAAGCAGGAAGAGTACTATAGATGGGCCATGGGAAGCAGAGCAAAGTATGGATTCACCACCAAATAGTATAATGGAATCGATTAGCTGGGAAAAGTAACAAATCTCAGTCTTTCTTAAAAAGTTAATTCACAAGTCCCTTTTTCTCTTTCTCAGGTTTCCCTGTTACTCAGTCAAACACAGTTGTCCATATTACCTTGAGCAGTATTTGGACTGTAACCAGAATGAAAGAGGAAAAAGGCAATATTTGTTTTTCTGGATTTCTAAATAGGCTCCTGAGAATCCAAAGAGAAAGCCCTTAAGAAAGTGTAACCAAGAGGAAAGCTGGCAATGAACAGGAGAGAGAATAGATTGGGCGTTCATTCAGAGAAATACAGTTTGGCACCCTGGGAAAGAGATGGGGCAAATGTCTTAGTACCTTGCCAGGCAGCTGTGAAGGATTCATGGACCACCAGCCCAAAGGATCCCAGACCTAGGAAAGCATGAGGTCTCTCATCATTGGCACGTGTACACATCCACAAGGAAGTAAAGCGGGTCCTTTCCCTCCAGTGCAGGACTGAGGGAGGGACCCTGCAAAGCCAGTACTACTCTGTTACAGCATTGTTATCTAAGGTAATAAAGAAACATAGCTTTTACTTATCTAGTATCTAAAATAAATCCTTTTATATTTCTTAGAGATCAGTTTATTATTTCCATTTTACAATGGTAGCCAATCTAAAGATAATGGGAGATAACAAGAAATTTGCCAAATTTTTTAAAACTCCTAATTTCCAAATGATCTAGACTCCTATTCATGAGGGTCTTTCTAAAATTATAGTAAAACCAATAAAAGACCTTTAGTGATCATAATAAATAAATATTTGACAGCTAAACCCTTGAAGCAAGGCAAAAAAGGAGAGGGAGGAAAAGGGCAAGAGACAATGCACTTTAAAATGACTGAAGGTAGTAAGTTGTCTTTGTACTAAAGTTTTGCCATAAAGCATTACAAATTGTTGTGATGAAGAATCTAGCTTTCCTGCTGATTGCTAATACTTATGCTAAAACAAAGATTCTCAGAATATGGTCTACGACCGGTGACATTAGCATCACCAGAGAACTTGTTAGAAAGGCAAATTCTAGGGCCCCACTTCACCTTCAGAATCAGAAACCCTGCAGTTGGGGTCCAGCAACCTGGTTTAACCAGCCCTCCAGGTGATTTCAATGCTGCTAAGAGTTGAGAATCCTTGTCCTTAATACATTTTTATCACCAGGACCAACTTATATTCTTGATGGGAAATCCCCTTTTGTAATCTAAAATTAAACTTATAAGAAGCAATTCTGTTTTTAAAGGAGGTGACTCAGTGGGTAAATAATCCACCTACAATGCAGGAGATTCAGGTTTGATCCCTGGGTCAAGAAGATCTCATGGAAGAGGGCATGACAACCCACTCCAGTATTCTTGCCAGGAGAATCCCTTGGGCAGAGGAGCCTGGAGGGATACAGTCCATAGGGTCACAAAGAGTCAGACAAGACTGAAGTGACTGAGCACACATGAGAAAAGTGTAAACATTTTAAAACTCTTAAAAACAGTAGCAACTGAATCCATTTTTCAAAAAAAAAAAATCTGAAATTGGGATCAGACATATAAAAAGTATTCCATTTAATTAAAAAAAATTGGTCACTTATCACTCTCAGATTCCAATTTCTGAGTTCACTTTGCTCTTTTAAAAAGATTTCTGTACTCACTATTTACAACAGCCAGGGCAGCACGGAAGCAACCTCAGTGTCTACTGACAGAGGAATGGATTAAGAAGATGTGGTACATATATACAATAGAATATTACTCAGCCATAAAAAAGAATGACTCAATGCCATTTGTAGCAACATGGACCTAGAGACTGTCATACTGAGTGCAGTAAGTCAGACACAAACACAAGTATCATATGATATCACTTCTATGTGCAATCTAAAAAAATGGTATCAATGAACTTATTTACAAAATAGAAAAAGAGTTATGGGTGTAGAAAACAGAATAGAGTTATCAGGGGTAAAAGAAGGCAGGAATAAATAGGGAGAATGGGATTGACACATATATACTACTATATATAAAACAGATAACTGATAAGAACCTACTGTATAGCATGGTGAGCTCTGCTCAGTACTCTGTAATGACCGATACGGGAAAAGAATCTAAAAAAGAGTAGCTATATGTATATATAAAACTGATTCACTTCTCTGTACACCAGAAAGTAACACAACATTGTAAATTATCTATACTCCAATAAAAATAAAATAAATAAAAGATTTCTGTACCAAAATCCCATTCAAGTAAAAAATGTTTATTAGAAGGTTTACATAATTATATAAGCATATTCGTTTATAAAATTAGTTTATAGATGTATTTTCATGAATAGATGAACAAAATTACCTTCTAAAAGCTAGATTTTTCCCTAGAATTGCTTGTCATATCTGTTCTTTAGTTTCATTTCTTCAATTAAAACAGGTCACACTTTCTCATACTTAATACTGCAGAAGTTATGTATGTTAGTATTTTATTAAAATTTTATAATTTTGAAGGAAAATATCAGTCATTTTGCATTTTTCACGGAAAATTTAAAAAAGTACAATATAATGCTGAACTGCTTCTGATATTAATGTAAGAATATTTTCTGAGTGACTATAACTACTGTCCATGAAAATAAATTGTATGTAAGTAGATTATATTCTCTGAAATCAGCATTGCACAAAAATATTCTGTATTAATCATTGTTGGCAGTGTTCTACTCAAAACAAATAAAATATTTTCATGGCTAGAAGTACACAGAAAAATTAATTCTACTTGTTTAGTGGAGTTGTTCAAAATACAGATTAACATTAGCAAGTGATCTCCAGGAAACACCCAAATGATATACCCTAGGAGTTTTTCTTTTGCTTTGTAGAATTGATGAAAGACAGACATTGCTTCAGACTCTATTTCTTTTTGCTGTAAATAAAGACAAGTCTTGGAAATTTCCAGGTTTTACTATTCCTATAGGGCTTCTCTGGTAGCTCAGTTGGCAAAGAACCTGCGTACAGTGCAAGAGACCCGGGTTCGATCCCTGGGTCAGGAAGATCCCCTGAAGAAGGAAATATCAATCCACTTCAGTATTCTTGCTTGGAGAATCCCATGGACAGAGGAGTCTGGCGGGCTACAGTCCATAGGATGGCAAGAGTTGGACACGACTTAGTGACTTCACCACCACCACCACCACTCCCATAAAGGAAGTAAGGCATTTCTTCAGACCCAGAGATAAGAGGATAATAATACTTCAGTAGCTTCTTCAAGCATCTAGAAATAAATTAGCTAGAAATTTACAATCATGTCCCCTCCCTAATGATCTTTCAAATGTAGTTTGGGAAACACTAGCAGAACAGAAGGATCTTTCTCCACAGTAATTAAAATAATGAAACATGACTGTGAATTATCAATTATCATTTATCTGATGTTAGTGTATCTCCCTCACCTAGAGTAAGGTCCTGGGAGGACAGGAATTTTATTTTGTTCATGATTGTGTCCCATGTAACAACAGAGTCCAGCATACAAAGACTCCTTAATAAATATTAATTGGATGGATGGATGGATGGATGGGTGGGTGGACGGCAGGCATAAAGAGTTTTTGTTTGTTCGATTTTTAAAGGTAAATGTGCTTAATTTTCCAAAAGAGATTGATTTTTAGAAAATATTGAATCATAATTTGTAAATGTGAAAGATGGTTTAATTCAATTTTATGGAAGAAAGCAAATGTTTACTTACAAAATAAAGAATTGATGAATTAGAGTATTGCTTATCTGTTCAAAAGTATTCTGATTCTTTCACCGTTTCTAGTGATTCTTTTCTCCCCCCTAAAGGAGAGCATTGAGAGATGAAGACAGTCATCTTTCTGAAGTCTTTGAATGTATTAAAATGGGTCTTACGGTTGTCTGGGAAAACTTAGAGAACACTTGCTCTCAAAATAATTGTTGCAGTGAGGGAGCTTATTATCCACATTGAGGGATTATCTCTGGTTCTGCCCCTGACCTTTCACAGGACATGTACAATTATTGACCTTTTTATGTCTAATTTACCTGGCTGTGAAATAATACCTACAATACCCTATCTAAGAGAATTACTGGAGAACCTACGCTTCTAATACTCCTGACATTCCTCAACCAACCAGGCTTAGTGAAGAGCACAGTATTACTGTTGTACTCTCCATTATGATAAACCTCGTCTAAGAATGAGTCAATTGCTTTTCTCTTGCTCATAGTCTTGACAAAGCCACTTTAAAGTGGCCTAATTAAAGGCGTGGAATCCTAATGATGAGCTCCACAACACTGCTGCCACTGCCAGCGTGCTCAGGAACCTAATCTGAAGTGCACAAATGAGTCAGAGGTAAAACCGGGGGAGGAATGTGGGGAATTGAGCAGAAGCACCATGAGATAATTTTCAGGAACTTTAAGATCAATTGCTTGAAAGCATTTCAACCTCAGGTTTCTGCAGCTTTCTATTTTTGAGTTTCATCAGACTGAGAAATTTACCGTGGTAGTGCCTCTCTATGTTTAACTGTCTAATCAACAGCTGCTTTAAACAAAAAAAAAGGTCAGCCTTTGTTAGACAGAGTGGTTCTCAAAAGTGAGAGAATTACTGCCCAAGCGAACTTCTTCATTCAAAGGCAAACCTAATAAAGGGGGAAATGCGGTGGCAAGGTGAATTTCAACTCTAAGTTAGGATTCAGATAAGTTGAATCGAACTGAAAAGAAACAAAGAATTTCAAACAGACAGATTTTGTTGCTTGTTCATTCTGTGACACCCAACACCTTTTAAAAGTTATACAGTAATTCAGAAGTTAAATTACCCAGGTTGCAAATGAAGAGACAAAGAGAAGGCATGCAATGAAAAGAGAAAAGGAGGAAAGAAAATTCAGAGACAAACTCAATTAGAAAGACTTGTTCTCCTTTCTTAAAAAATACATGGCTAACTGCTCGATATCTAAGGATATAGGCATCAAACACAAACGTATAGATACTACAGACAATGCTATATTCTGCAATTTATGCTTCTTTGGTATTACATGATAAGGTCATGAGTTATCCATAAAAGAAACAATACTGTTTGATCCATAAAGCACTGCTGCTGCTGCTGCTGCTAAGTCGCATCAGTCGTGTCCGACTCTATGCGACCCCATAGACTGCAGCCCACCAGGCTCCTCTGTCCCTGGGATTCTCCAGGCAAGAATACTGGAGTGGGTTGCCATCTCCTTCTCCAATGCATGAAAGTGAAAAGTGAAAGTGAAGTCTCTCAGTAGTAACAGCAGCAGCAGCAGCATACACAATTTTAACATAACAAAAATGCCACTTATCTCAATCCCCGACAACAACAACAAAATTCTCTTCATAATGTAAGCAATCATGAGCTAAATACTATGACTGGTGTATGCTTTCTGTGTTCATTCTAAAATGCTTCATGAAATTGTGATGTGTGTCCAGTAATTCTCTAAGCATAGGGAGCATGCATAATAGTGAACGCAACAGACAAAATTCCTGCCCTTATGGATTTTCCAGTCATGGGGAAAACATACACAAACAAATCTATGGTCAATCAAAAGGGGAAAATGCTGAGAAGCAAAAGAGGATGGGAGTAATGAACACTGGGAGGGGCTGGAGTTTGCTATTTCAAATGAAACAGAACATTGTAACAGAAACTTAATAACTAAACAAACAGTAAATTCAATGATAGAAAGTAGGAGTAGGTTTGCTGGCTTCAGAACACAGCCTTAAGACCAGGGTCACTTAAGTAGGGGAGGAAGAGGGTGGCCACAGAGGCAGGTAGAGGCGGTGCAGGGATCAGGTCATATTGGGGAGCCTTTGAAGCCAATGATTTGATGTTTGTTTAGAAACTAGAATTATCAGAAGGTTGTGAGCAGAAAGATGACATAATCTGCATTGTATTCTTAAGGGTTCAAGGCAGAGCTGTTAGAGAAGCTGCTAGGCTTCCCAGGTGGCCCTAGCAGGTAAAGAACCCACCTGCCAATGCAGGAGACGGAGGAGACATGACTTTGATCCCTGGGTTGGGAAGATCCCCTGGAGGAGGAAATGGCAACCCACTCCAGTATTCTTGTTTGGAGAATTCCATGCACAGAGGAGCCTGGCGGGCTGCAGTTCACAGGGTCGCAAGGAGTTGGATGTGACTGAGTGGCTAACACAACACACTAGCTTCCCTGCTTCCACTCACCTCAGTGTCTTCTCTAACAGTGCGCCACGTATGTTAAGTTGCTTCAGTCATTTTCAACTCTGTGCAAATCATGGACTGGAGCCTGGCAGGCTCCTCTGTTCATGGGATTCCCTAGGCAAGAATACTGGAGTAAGTTGCCATTTCCTTTTCTAGGGGATCTTCCTGACCCAGGGATCGAGACCCACATCTCCTGTGTCTCTTGGAGGCAGATTCTTTACCACTGAGCCACCAGGGAAGCCCTCCAGTAACAGTA
The DNA here is from genome assembly GCF_019923935.1 of Bubalus bubalis. Classification (NCBI taxonomy): domain Eukaryota; kingdom Metazoa; phylum Chordata; class Mammalia; order Artiodactyla; family Bovidae; genus Bubalus; species Bubalus bubalis. The sequence goes on from NC_059160.1 coordinate 36,437,097, forward strand.
CTTTATTCCTATTTATCTCAGAGTGGTAATGCTTTCATGAGATACAGCACTCAATACTTGATAACTATGAGTCAATTTTTTTTTTTTAAGTAATCAGGCACATGAACATCAAAGGTCTCCCAAGCCTTTCTGACCGCCTGTTCTGTTCTATTGAAAATGTATACCTGTGGCGGATTCATTTTGATATTTGGCAAAACTAATACAATTATGTAAAGTTTAAAAATAAAATAAAATTAAAAAAGATAATAAAAAAAAAAAGAAAATGAATGAAAAGTTTGGTGAGGAGACAGACACAAGCAGTGGGTATTTTAGAACAATCCCTCTGACCTTCCAGTGGAAAGTGGATTAAAAAGGGACTTCACTGGAGGCAAAGGAAGGAGGCTGTTACAGCTGCCCGGGCAGAAGGAGGAAACCAGCAAGAAGAGGAAGAAGCTTGAGCAGGTCTAAGAGATGTCAGAGGGAGGAAATGGTGAGCCATGCTGTCTGGGTTGGGGGGTGGGGAGGGTGGAGATGAACTCCAGCTTTCCAGCTGGGGAACTGGTTAGAGAACCGTGCCATCACTGAGAAAGGGGGCTCAGTGTAGTTCTGGGTAGAGGCTGGTAATGACTTTAAGGTGGGTGCTGCTCTGTGCCACCAACTGCAATGCAGACCGTGACGCACAAGAAAACGTCTGAGCCCCCAGGAGAAGCGGGATAGAGCCTGGTTGCCTATCACCACCTGCAGCCTCAGCACTCATCTTTCCTGGATATGCTGGGTGTTTATTACTTCAGAAGACTTCTCCCTTCCTCTGCATCAATGCTGAACTGTGGAAGTGGTCAACTTTCCATTCATCTCCCAGAACAATGGAAATAAAAGCAAAATAAAAGCAAAAATATACAAATTGGATCAACTTAAATGTCTTTGCATAGCAAAGGAAACAATAAACAAAATGAAAAGAAAACCCACAGACCAGAAAAAATATTTGCAAATGATGTGACCAATAAGGGATTACTCTCCAAAATTTACAAACAGTTCATGATGCTTAACAGCATCAAAACAAACAACTCACTCAAAAAATGGGCAGAAGACCTGAACAGACATTTCTCCAAAGAGGACATAGAGATGGGCAATGGGCACATGAAAAGATGTACTAACATCGCGAGTTAGTACATAAATGCAAATCAAAACTACAATGAGACATCATCTCACACCGGTCAGAATAGCTATCCTCAAAAAATGCACAGCAATAAATGATGGAGAGGGTGTGAAAAGAAGGGGTCCCTCCTGTACTGTTGGCGAGAATGTACACTGGTGCAGTCGCTACGGGGAACAGTATGGAGGTTCCTGAAAGACTGAAAGTAGAGCTACCATGTTGTTGTTCAGTCGCTCAGGTGTGTCCAACGTTTTGCGACCTCATGAACTGCAGCACGCCAGGCTTCCCTGTCCTTCACTATCTCCTGGAGTTTGCTCAGACTCATGCCCATTGAGTTGATGATGCTATCCAACCATCTCATCCTCTGTCGCCCTCTTCTCCTGCCTTCAATATAACCCTCCAATCTCACTCCTGGGCATATATCCAGAGAAAAACATGATCCAGAAGGATACATGTACTCCAGTGTTCATTGCAGCACTGTTTACAATAGCCAAGACATGGAAGCAATCTAAATGTCCATTGGCAGAGGAATAGATAAAGAAGATGTAGCACATATATACAATGGAATATTACTCAGCCATTAAAAAGAATGAAATAATGCCATTTGCAGCAACATGGATGGACCTAAACAGTGTCATACTGAGTGAAGTAAGTCAGACAGAAGGAGAAATATCATATGACATCCTTTTTATGTGGAATCTAAAAAGAAATTATATAGATGAACTTACTTACAAAATAGAAAGAGACTCAAAGAAAAACTTATGGTTGTTGGGGGGTTGGGATAGTTAGGGACTTTAGGAAGATCATGTACACATTGCTATATTTAAAATGGATAACCAACAAAGACCTATTAAATGAAGCATAGCCTTTCACAATTAAAAAAATGTTTTTTTAAAAAAGAACAAGCTAAATTCAATTTACAGTCAATCAAATAGGGGTGATGGAGGATGTCAAGGAAAACCTGCCAAAGGATGTGTTTTCTGTTAAAACAATGTAGACTAATGTTTGTTTATTCCTTTTGGAGTTCATTTGTGGGCCCTCTTGCAGTGTCCATTTAGGATCTGAATCCAGCAACTGTCTGAATTTGAGCCCTCCCCAACTCTAATGAGCCTCAGGAAGGCTGATGCACTTCTCCTTCCTACTTCTGTCTCAGCAATCTGAGCCTGAAGGCCTTGCTGCAGCTCCTGAGCTCACTGACATTTAATTAGCACTGTCGCTGCTATCTCATCACGTGAGTTACCATCTGGGAACCGCAGAGCACCACGCAGGGTGGGTACCAGTTGAAATAAATGCCTTGTCTGGCAGCTAAAGATCTGCTTTTGCAAACAGGAATCCGTATTTCCTCTTAGCCCTTTCCTGGCAGTGCTTCTGGATAATGCCACTGTGCTAAGAGCAGAGACAAACTTATATGAGGAGGCTTCGGAAATCTGAGATGGGCATGTTAAACGAAACACACACACACATACACACCCACTTCGTCTAAAGAGCAACTGCCGTGTGTTGAGGGTATAAAAGCTGCTCAGTGACAATGAGAAAATTTGAGTTGTAATGCCACCAGTGTTTATCTCATCCTCCCTCCCCTCAAAGATTTAGAACGGATATTTCACTTTCATTATGCTTAAGACAGGGATCAGAAGAGGATACACTGGCTAAGCGGCTCTGAACCACTCCTTCTCTAATATGCACCCAGAATGAATCCACTTTTTAGTATTAACCTTCTAGCCCTCTCTGCTCACTGCTGTCTGTCGGGGGCCCCCACCACTCAGTATGGATTGCCCTTAGTGAGGCTGTTGGTCATCTAAGTGCCAAACCCTGTCGGGATTTAGGGCTGCACTTGGGTTCAGATGGTAAAGACTCTGCCTGCAATGCGGGAGACCTGGGTTCGATCCCTTAGTTGGGAAGATCTCCTGGAAAAGGGAATGCCTACCCAATCCAGTATTCTTGCCTGGAGAATTTCATGGACAGAGAAGCCTGGTGGGTAACAGTCCATGGGATCGAAAAGAGTCAGACACAACTGATCGATTAACACTTACTTACTGAGTTTGCTGGAGTCCCTGGTCCCCTGCTCCTTTGTGAGTCTCTCTCCTATTTTGCTTTCATGCCCCATTTGCTCAGACCTCTCATTCTCAACCTACATGTTTCTCCTTCTCTTCCTTTCCTGTAAAGTGCTCCATTGTTGGGGCTTCCCTCGTGGTCCAGTGGTTAAGAATTTGCCTTCCAGTGCAGAGATGCAGGTTTGATCCCTGGTCCGGGAACGAAGATCCCACATGCCTTGAGGCAACTGGCCTGCGTGCTGTAACTGCTGAGCCCGCACACACCATAACGAGAGAGTCTGCATAAAAGAAGATCCACTGTGCCACAACTAAGACCTGCCACAGCCAAATTAATTAAAAAAAATTTTTTTTAAATAAAGCATTTCATTCCTAATCTTTTTCTCCTCTCATTCCAACTGTTTTTCCTGAGAAATCTCATCTATGCCCACCAATTCAAATAGCATCTATATACTACTATCTCTGTTCATCCATGTTCCAAGGCCAGGTCTCTTTCCTGAGAATCAGGTACATATAATAAACTGCAGGTTATATACCTGTGACCCAATGTCTCACAAATTCCTCAAATACCAGAGGTCCAGAACCAAGCTGCTTTCCCCCCTATTCTACCCCCTAGTCGTCTCTATATCCCATCTTACCCAGCCACCAACTCTACACCTCGCAGTTATCTCCCATCATCCCGCTCTCCTCACGCCATTCCCAGAAACGGAGTGGAGTCTGCATATAGTTGATGCTAAAGGTCAACCCCCTTAGGAAGCTCTCCAAGTGTCCTGGACTGACCCTGCCAATGTCCCCTGCCTCATCCCTGGCCCTCTCCCATGTTGTGCCCCAGCTTTCTGGCCTTCTCTTCTTGTTTGGTCCTTAGGAATTCTATATGCAAAGCACGCTTAGGATTCTCACACAGCCATGGGGGATCTAAGAATCCATGCCCAGGAGGAGAAAGTTACGGTTTTTGTTCTGATGTAAATTTTTTTAAAAAAGATTCTTTTCGTGGATAAATCACCCAGGTTAATTCTTTTAATTTCATGTAAAAGAAAATTAGGTGATAATCAGATTAGTTTGATAGCACAAAGGTAGAAATTTCAAAAGGAGAGGGACAGGAAACAGATTAGAAGAGGCTGGATCTGGGTCAGATGACCAGGCTCTGGGACAATTAGGGAAGGAAGCTGGCGAGGGTGAATGTCTAGCCTGTGGACAACTTGAATAAAAATACCCAGGATGGATGGTAAGAGGCAGTTGCGGGCTCCACCCCAGACTTAGTCAATCAAAGTCTCTGGGGACAGGGTCAAGGAGCTGATGCACATTACAGTGTGATAACCGAAGCTCTGACCTCCACTTTTTAAATTTAATTAGAATATAACACCTTCACAGTGTTGTGTTAAGTTTCTGTTGTACAACAAAATGAAGCTGCTATATGTATGTGTGTTTCCCCTCCCTCTCCTACCTCCCTCCCGGCCAGTCCCATCCCACATCTCTAGATCATCACAGAGCCCTGAGCTTCATCTCCCTATGCTATACAGCAACTTCCCACTAGCTATCTGTTTTAAATATGTCAATGCTACTCTCTCAATTTGTCCCACCCTGCCCTTCCCCTCTATGTGTCCACAAGACCATTTTCTCTGTCTCTGTCTCTATTGCTACCCTGCAGATAGGTTCATCAGTACCATACACAATGTTTCCCCAGTTTGGAGATGGAAATATTACCCTTCCCCCAGCTAGCAGTTTCTTTAGTTTGCCCTCTCACCTCTCCCCCTAGGTCTGTGTCATTCCAAGTATTGTGCCCCCATGCTCCCCTCTTCTGCTTCTGTTCTACTTGATTCATCCACACCCCTGTTTCATTCATTCATTCATAACTTGATTCATTCATACTCTCAATCTAATGATTCAGCACACACTGCCCAGTCAATGAGTTAGTTAGCATCAGGCTTCCACTGTTCATAGAAGGCTGAAATCAGGATCTCAACAATGCAGAGTGACTTCACTTTTATCCAGGCAGATTCTAAGTGTATGTCTCTCTGTGGTATGTGTGTGCCTGTGTGTTACACTCATAAACAAAGTGAATTAAATGTTATAGAGATGAAAAATAAATGACCTATCACTTCTGACTCAGAGAGATTTTTCAAATGTGAGAAACTTCAGACTGTGAAGGTTCTACAGATCCTCTAAAGCAGAGTTTGGCAAACTCTGGTTTGTGGGTCAAATCTGGCCTAACATCTGTTTTCATCAATGAAGTCTCATTTTAACACAGGCTGGTTTGGCACTAGACTGGTAAGTTAATGTTTCCAGTAGAAACTGTATAACTGAAAACCAGCCCAAACTATTTACTAGGTGGCCCTTTGCCAAAAGTTACCTATAAAAGTAAAAAAACAAAACCAAAAAACTTGCCAATACTTTGCAGGTCTCATAGAGCAGACAAAATCAGAGAGAGAGATAGATACATAGTGAAGTGAGAGTCGCTCAGTCGTGTCTGACTCTTTGAGACCCTATGGACTATACAGTCCATGGAATTCTCCAGGCCAGAATACTGGGGTGGGTAGCCGTTCCCTCCTCCAGGGGATCTTCCCAACCCAGGGATCGAACCCAGGTCTCCTGCATTGCAGGAGGATTCTTCACCAGCTGAAAAGGTATCTTTTGAACCAAAAAGCTTTATACCTCTAGAGTTGATATTACTTCACTGATTACATAAATCCCAACATGGGACTTTCCAGAACTATCCCCTTCTTATAATCTCAACAACTACTTGGTTGTGATATAGAAGGGGGACTTTTTCGGTCTGGCTGAGGGTAACTACTTTCCTTTCTGAAACTTGACATTTTAGTTCAACAGTTTATCTTCTAGCATTATTTTGTCACTGTGGTCTTTCACTTTTCTGTGCCTCTGTAAGTAATTCTAAAACTCCAGATGCACCAAGAGCCACAAAACACAAAGGCATTACTAGTAATATTCAACATACCTACAGAAGTCTCTCGGCTACTATCAGAAAAGAACTATTCTCACATTCCACCTTAATATTCTACCACTGGATCTACTGATTAAAAGTGTGAAGTAGATCCTTCTGTCCTGACAGCCCATCCCATCTCATACTTCTACAATGTGTCCTGGGAATAAAGTGTCAGCTATATGTTAACCTTTCTTCATTTATGTGTGAGCTGGAAAAACAAGTTAACCAATAAACATAGGCAGACACATGAAAGCACATACACACCAACACATACATCCAGGATACTCCTTGTGCTAGGACATTCGTGTTTTTATATTGGCTTCTGTGTTTACTAATTATATTTTCTCATGGGTTTGTATCTAATTGATCTGTCTTTAAATACTTGCTTAATACTCTCAGGGTATAAATTAGCACTTGGAATAAAAGTACAGTCATTAAAATATCTTTTGCAGACTTGTAATAACGCTTTTGAGTTGGTGGATATATTTAAAGCCAAGTTCTGTGCCATTTGTCTCTGTGTTAGTGCATTTAGCAATCAACAAAATCCTTAATGTCTCATTAATTTTATGGCAACATAAATAAGAACTAAGTATCCTAAGGAAGAATTTAGTAGACACTTACACTATATTTCAATAATCAACTGAATCAACAAATCAATTTCAGTTGATTTCAATATCAACGGAATTATTTTTTGGCACTTAAAATCCTCCAGAATTTCGTAAGGTATGTCCCTCAACTGTTACCTCTACATCTGTACAATGCTGCTCTATCTCCTGATGTCCCAGAGCTCCTCACTTCCATAGACATATCATGATGACTACTTCTGGTTCCTCTGCTCATTTCTTCCCTGTGATGGAAATGCCTTCCTCTCTTTTCTCTGCTTATCTAAATCTTATCAGAGCCTCTTGATGAAGGTTAAAGATGAGGGTGAAAAGTTGGCTTAAAACTCAACATTCAAAAAACTAAGATCATGGCATCCTGTCCCATCACTTGGCAAACAGATGGGGAAGAAATGGAAACAGTGACAGACTTTATTTTCTTGGGATCCAAAATCACTGGGGACAGTGACTGAAGCCATGAAATTAAAAGACACTTGCTCCTTGGAAGAAAAGCTATGACAAATCTAGACAGTATTAAAATGCAGAGATATCACTTTGCCTATAAAGGTCCGTATAGTCAAAGCTATGGTTTTTCCAGTAGTCATGTATGGATGTGAGAGTTGGACCATAAGGGAGGCTGAGCACCAAAGAATTGATGCTTTTGAAGTGTGGTTCTGGAGAACACTCTTGAAAGTCCCTTGGAAAACAAGATCAAACCAGTCAATCCTAAAGGAAATTAACCCTGAATATTCATTGAAAGGACTGATGCTGAAGCTGAAGTTCCAGTACTTTGGCCATCTGATGTGAAGAGCCAATTCAATAGAAAAGATCCTGATTCTGGGAAAGACTGAATGCAGGAGAAGAAGGGGGAAACAGAGGAAGAGATGGTTGGATGGCATCATCAACTCAATGGACATGAGTCTGACCAACTTTGGGAAATGGTGAAGGACAGGGAAGACTGGTGTGCTGTAGTCTATGGAGTCTCAAAGAGTCAGACATAACTTAGCCACTGAAGAAAACAAATCTTATCAATACACAAGGTTTATCTAATATGTTAGCCCCCTTGGGAATCCCTGATGGTCCATTGGCTAAGATTCCGAGCTCCCGATGGAGGGGCCTTGGGTTCAATCCCTGGTCAGGGAACTAGATCCCACATGCCACATCTAAGAGTTTCTATGACACAATTGAAGATCCCACATGCAGCAAATAAGACCTGATACAGCTAAATAAATAATTATTTTTTAAAAGTAAAATAAAATGTTAGCCCCTCCACAAAGCCCTCTACAGTAACACCAATGCTAAGCTCTTCCCTTTCTAGTCATCTGTGGCACTTGTTAACTGTAATAGTCACTCATTTAATCACTCAATCAAAGTATTTACTGTATCAAACATAGTCCTGTGCACTGGGCAACACATTCAAGAATAAAATAAAACTAATGTTTTTACGGTCTGGGTCTGTATCTAAGTTAAAAAGACTGTGGCAGAATCAAGAGTTTCATTACAAATATGTTAAGTGTGAGATGCCTAAAAAGACATTCAGATGCAGACTTCCTGGGTGGCACAGTGGTAAAGAACCCACCTGTCAATGCAGGAGATGTAAAAGACAAGGTTTTGATATCTGGGTCAGGAAGATCCCCTGGAGAAGGAAACGGCAACCCACTCCAGTATTCTTAGTGGAAAACTACATGGACAGAGGAGCCTGGTGGGCTACAGTCCATGGGGTGGCTAAGAGTTGGAGAAAACTGAGTGACCGAGGACACACGAACAAGATGCCTATAAAGACATTCAAATGAAGATCTTAAGCAGTTGGATGTACAAATCTGGTGTTCAGAGGAGAGATTCAGGTTGAAGATATAAACTGGGAGTTGATTATGGTGCATCTGGTGCTTAAAGTCACGTGACAGAATGAGACCATCTGAGTGTCCGCTGAGAAAACCAGAGCCGTGGAATGGGTCCTGGGACTCTCCTTCTGATAGAAACGGGAGAGGAATAGGAACCAGTGCTGGGAAGAAGGCAGAAAGAGTAGAAAACTGTGCAGCAAGAAAGCTAAGTATTTCAAGAAGATAGCATCCCAGTGTGTCAAATGTTAGTGACAGGAGAAATACGATGGAGACTGAGGACAAGCCATTCAATTATTCAGGTGGCAGTCACTGGTGACCTCGTTAGGAGCTGTCCTGGTGGCATGGTCAGGAGGAAAGCTTGTCAGGGAGGGATTTCAGAGAGAATAGAAAGAGGAAACGGAGGTAGCAATTGTATACAACTTTTGATCGTTTTGCTAAAAAAGGGAGCAGAGCTACGGGTCAATGGGCTCGGGGTTTTTTTTAGAGAAGCTGATTTGCCTGCTTGAATGCTGAGCAAATGATCGAGTAGGGGGAAAGTGCTGTCTCTGTTCCTCTGACTCTGTCTCCCGCTCTGTCTCAGCCACACACTCACTTTCCAGTGCACACTCCTAACCTGAGATCCCAGAGCATCCCAGGGACATACTGTCCACAGGGCTGCTATGCTGTGATCGTCTTTATGTGGTTGTTGTTAAGTCACTCAGCCATGTCTGACTCTTTCATGACTCCATGGACTGTAGCTCGCCAGGATCCTCTGTGGGATCTCCCAGACAGGAATACTGTTGTGGATGGCCATTTCCTTCTCTGGAGGATCTTCCCAACCCAGGGATTGAACCTGCATCTCCTGCATTGGCAGGTGTATTCTTTGCTGCCACCAGGGAAGTCCTTGATTGTCTTTACGTCTCCCAGTAATAAAGGATAAATTCCATGAGAGCAGAGACTATATCTCACTGTCATGCCCTCAGATATCTCCATCTGTGGCACAGTTGGTGTCTCTAGAATAGCTTCCCCAAAAGGAACTGGTGATGTGATCTCAGGGATCAGGCTCATTGAGCATGGAATCTGCATCTGTTTGGTGAGAACATAACCAGGTGATAATATGTGATCAATAAATTTACATTGACTTAAGAATGAACTGAAAATGAATTTAAAGTCATGAAAATAAATCTGATGAGCCTTAAAGTTGATGGAGCACTTCTGATGCACGAGGCTCTGTCCAGGTGCTAGATGTGCACGTAGGAATATTTGTGGAGACAATTGCCAGTCTTTATATCATGTTAAAGTTGTTAGTGAAAATACAATTGCCTTCTATTACTTTGCTGTATGGCAACAGGATACAGCTAAGTACTTTTTAAAATTTAGAATCTGACAGGCCTTTTTAAATTGCAAAGTTGTATTAATCTAAACTTCTATCATATGACCAGTAATTAATACTATTAGTGAAGGTTCCCTCAATCAATTTCTATACGCCTCAGGTACAATGAAGTGTTGTACTTCACTAATCATCAAATTATATGGCTTTGTTTTTTTGGGGGGGGTCTGGGTCTGGGCGGGGTGTTATTTTACATTATATATTATCATGTAACTTAAATATTTCTTTCTATGCCTTGGTTGCCAAGAAACATAGAAAAATTAATGCTTAAAATAATATTAGTTAGTAATATTTTTCCCTGATGCTAGGAAAGATTGAAGGCAAAAGGAAAGGGGGGTAGCAGAGGATGAGATGGTTAGATAGCATCACCAACTCAACAGGCATGAATCTGAGCAAACGCAGGGATAAAGTGGAGGACAGAGGCGCATCAAGGACTATGGTCCAAGACATTGCAAAGCGTCAGACACGACAGCAACTGAACAACAACAATGTATTTTTTCTTATGTCAAACTGCCATATGATAGCAGCATAGAAAAACATCTTTCTTGTAGTGAGAAAATAGCTGATCCTGGTTTTCTTATTTCTTTGAGACAAGAAAACTTGCAATTATGTTCAGTTTTCAGGCAAAGTTCCTTTAATTGCTTACATTTCTACATATCTATCTGCCAAGACTAACAGCAGGTTTTTCACGTAGCTGGGCAATTAGGATAAGCGTATTTTCTGTTATTTGATAAAATAATCTCTTGATATTTAAAAAAGCTATTTTCAACTAAATTCACATATTGGAAAGTTTCTACAATATGAAAGTCTCTCTATGAAGTGACCTTACATACCTATTTTCAGAATGACTGTTGTACATGCTTCACATTTATTTATATTCAACTCTTGATTATAACTCAAAAATACAGATCATTATTTATCCCTCAAGACTAAAAACAGCTATGTTCATTTTTTTTCTGGTGTGTTCTACAGAACAGTTTAGAAAACATTGTTTACCATGCTGTCTTCTGCCCTTGTATATGTTTCTTTTAGAAATAAATAACAGTAATACGTTGGTCATAAATGAATAGTATAGATATGACTTGTATTGCCCATTATTTTTCACTCTTGGTTATTACCAAGAAGCTCAGTGCTACCACTGATAAACAAGAAGGATATTGGGTAAGATACTTAGCATATTTTGATTCTTTTCCTTCTCAAGCCTTTTGATCTTGTATTCTAACAGTCTAATTACACAAGTGCATTTCTTCCTCAACCTCAAATTCCTTTTATAAGTAGGTAAGGTAAAAATAAATACATAAATATCTAGTAGCTGCTTAGTTTTGTTGTTCTTGTTCAGATGCTAAGTCATGTCCAACCCTGTGACTCCATGGACTGCAGCACGCCTGGTTTCCCCGTCTTTCACCATCTCCCAGAGTTTGCTCAAACTCATGTCCATTGAGTTGATGATGCCATTCAACCATCTCATCCTCTGTTGTCCCCTTCTCCTCCTGCCCTCAATCTTTCCCAGCATCAGGGTCTTCTCTAATGAGTCGGTCCTTCGCATCAGGTGGCCAAAGCATTGGCGCTTCAGCTTCAGCATCAGTCCTTTCAAGGAATATTCAGCGTTGATTTCCTTTAGGATTGACTGGTTTGATCTCCTTGCTGTCCAGTTAGTTACTCTGTTACATTAGTTAAAACGTAATATAACTCAGTAAAAGAGTCTTTACGGTCCAACTACTTCTAGTTCAGTTCAGTTCAGTTCAGTCGCTCAGTCGTGTCTGACTCTTTGCGACCCCATTAATTGCAGCACGCCAGGCTTCCCTGTCCATCACCAACTCTGAGAGTTTACCCAAATTCATGTCCATCGAGTTGGTGATGCCATCCAGCCATCTCATCCTCTGTCATCCCCTTCTCCTCCTGCCCCCAAACCCTCCCAGCATCAGGGTCTTTTCCAATAAGTCAACTCTTTGCATGAGGTGGCCAAAGTACTGGAGTTTCAGCCTTAACATCAGTCTTTCCAATGAACACCCAGGACTGAGTTCCTTTAGGATGGACTGGTTGCATCTCCTTGCTGTCCAAGGGACTCTCAAGAATCTTCTCCAACACCACAGTTCAAAAGCATCAATTCTTCAGCGCTCAGCTTTCTTCACAGTCCAACTCTCACATCCATTCATGACCACTGGAAAAACCATAGCCTTGTGCAGACGGACCCTTGTTGGCAAAGTAATGTCTCTGCTTTTTAATATGCTATCTAGTTTGGATATAACTTTCCTTCCAAGGAGTAAGCATCTTTTAATTTCATGGCTGCAATCACCATCTGCAGTGATTTTGGAGCCCCCCAAAATAAAGTCAGCCACTGTTTCCACTGTTTCCCCATCTATTTCCCATGAAGTGATGGGACCAGATGCCATGATCTTCATTTTCTGAATGTTGAGCTCTAAGCCAGCTTTTTCACTCTCCTCTTTCCCTTTCATCAAGAGGCTTTTTAGTTCCTCTTCATTTTGTGCCATAAGGGTGGTGTCATCTGCATATCTGAGGTTATTGATATTTCTCCCCACAATCTTGATTCCAGCTTGTGCTTCTTCCAGCCCAGCGTTTCTCATGATGTACTCTGCATAGAAGTTAAATAAGCAGGGTGACAATATACAGCCTTGACATACTCCTTTTCCTATTTGGAACCAGTCTGTTGTTCCATGTCCAGTTCTAAGTGTTGCTTCCTGACCTGCATATAGGTTTCTCAAGAGGCAGGTCTGGTGGTCTGGTATTCCCATCTCTTTCAGAATTTTCCACAGTTTATTGTGATCCACACAGTCAAAGGCTTTGGCATAGTCAATAAAGCAGAAATAGATGTTTTTCTGGAACTCTCTTGCTTTTTCGATGATCCAGCAGATGTTGGCTATTTGATGTCTGGTTCCTCTGCCTTTACTAAAACCAGTTTGAACATCTGGAAGTTCATGGTTCATGTATAACTGAAGCCTGGCTTGGAGAATTTTGAGCATTATTTTACTAGCATGTGAGATGAATGCAACCGTGCAGGAGTCTGAGCATTCTTTGGCATTGCCTTTCTTTGGGATTGGAATGAAAACTGACCTTTTCCAGTCCTGTGGCCACTGCTGAGTTTTCCAAATTTGCTGGCATATTGAGTGCAGCACTTTCACAGCATCACCTTTCAGGATTTGAAATAGCTCAACTGGAATTCCATCACCTCCACTAGCTTTGTTCATAGTGATGCTTTCTGAGGCCCACTTGACTTCACATTCCAGGATGTCTGGCTCTAGGTGAGTGATCACACCATCGTGATTATCTGGGTCATGAAGATCTTTTTTGTACAGTTCTTCTGTGTATTCTTGCCTCTTCTTAATATCTTCTGCTTCTGTTAGGTCCATCCCATTTCTATCCTCTATCGAGCCCATCTTTGCATGAAATGTTCCCTTGGTGTCTCTAATTTTCTTGAAGAGATCTCTACTCTTTCCCATTCTGTTGTACTAGTTAGTGTCCAATAAATCTCTGGAAGTTCACTTTGCAAACATAGCTCATGGATACTCCTGTTGTTGTTTTTTGTTACCCCCAGAGAAAGCTGAAGTCAGAGAAGTTGAGTGACATAATCAGCAAATGGAGAGAACACAGAGTTCAGGGTGAATACGAGTTAAGCAGTTTGTAGCATATTCTAGCCAACATATGACTGTGAGTTGAAAACCCAGCCGTGTTTTCTACTCTCTGCACTACAGGCAATAATAAAGATGAAGTAATTGTTAAGTTAGTTAAAATCTTTCAAAGATATTAAGGATGGAAGTCATGTATCCAATTACAGGCCCATCCTTCTATTTCTATGAATAAAATGAAGCACCACTGATGACTACATATTAGCAGAAGAAAATAGAAGTGTCAGAGAGGTGACATTTTTCCCTAGACCTCTAGGGAAAACATTTTAAGTAATCTGAGCAATATATACATTTCATATGACTTTGGTATAAATTAAAATTTAGCTACTTAAGAGTTATGTATATGCATATCCCTTAAAATGAATATAGCTCAAGCTGTGAGATTAGAATTTTAACAGAAAAAAACAGATTAATGAGCAATAACAACTCATTAATGACAAATTAATAACAAATTTCATCAGCATGACAGAAAGCACCCTAGTCCTTGAAACAGGATGGCAGTTCCCACAATCCTCTAACCCCTGAAGGGAAAAAAAAGAGATACTGGCTTTGCTTGGGGACAAGGTAACAATTCAAAGGTTAAAATATGCTAGGGGATGTATGTATTTCCCTGCATGGAGAAAAATATATAGAAACAGCACTGCTTGGTATCTCTAGCTCTACTAATAGACTTTGAATTCAAGAATATAGTTGAAATCAGAGCAGACCTAAAGAGGAGCCAAAGAGGGCTTCCCTGGTGGCTCAGAGGGAAAGAATCCGCCTACCAGTGCAGGAGATGCAGGTTTGATTCCTGATCCAGGAGGATCCCATGTGCTGCAGAGCAGCTATGCCCGTGTACCACAGCATTTGAACCTGTGCTCGAGAGCCCGGGAGCCACAAATACTGAATGTGCCACAACTACTGAAGTCCATGTGCCCTAGAGCCCGTGCTCCAAAATAAGAGAAGCCACTGCAGTGAGAAGGCCACACATCACAATAGTGGCCCCCGCTTGCTACAACTAGAGAAACGCTTGCCACCCCATGGACTGTAGCCCGCCAGACTCTTCTGTCCACCTAATTCTCTAGGCAAGGATACTGAAGTGGATTGCCATTCCCTTCTCCAGGAGATCTTCCTGTCCCAGGGTTGAACCCAAGTCTCCTGCATTGCAGGCAGACACTTTACTGTTTGAGCCACAAAGGAAGCCCAATGAAAACAGCACAGCGAAAAAACAGGTACATATCAATAATAATATTAAAATTTTTAAAGAGAGACCAAAGACACAACGAAGGGCTTCTACATTCCTAGAATTCAGATTGATGCTCTAATAATGTAACTCAGAAATAAATATAAGTTGACCAGCCATGAAATTTTAAGCAGAGAAATAATTGCTTCAACTGAACTTGACCTGATGATCCTTACCCTAAACTAACAATTAGAAGTCCAATTACAATCCACTTCCTGGAGTACACTTTTTTTTTTTACTGCTCCCACTAACTATGACTCTGAGAGGTCATATGAAAGGCAGTAATCCAAAGATTCTTTGGAGCTTGTTGAAAGATATGCAGGAGCCTATTTGAGGGGTTAAATACCTAAGCATTTTTCCCTGAGATAGTTGTCTTCGTGAAAAAAAAAGTTTTAAAATGAGGCTTCATGGGTGCCCAGATTTTGCGAATCTGCTATTAATAATGTAGCCAAGACCTACATACATGAAATAAAGAACAATTCTAGAATTATACACGGCATAAGCTAGTGAGAAAGAATGTAAGCAGTTTGGGGGTGGGGCAGTGGACATAACTCAAAACAAAGACCACTCACTGTTCACTGGAAATGGGGTAACTAGGTTTCAATTTGAGCTTTAGAGGAACTAAGGTAATAATAAATGAATTTTAAAAACAAGAAGAGATATTTTGCTAGTTCAGAGGAAAGATGGTATCCTGAATGAAAGTAAGAAAAGTTCCTGATATGAGGGAAGATATTATAGAGTCCTGTCTATGTAGAGTTTGCTGATATGACTGGTAAAGAATAAACTACAAAATTAAAAAGAAAGGCCACAGCAGCTGAGTAATATCCTTGACTGTGAGAATGCTAATGTCAATTTTTCAGGATTCTATAAATATTAGAGTACCTGTATTATATAAAAACACTATCAGCATGCATGAATTTTTGCAGAACATTATTCTCCCAAACTCTTGTTGAGTATCTACTATAGCTAGGTACAATACTTAGCATAGGAACAGAAACAATAATTGTTTGTGCACAGGATTTATTCTCCATTGGGGGGCAATACCATTAATTTTGATTGTGGTAATGAGAACAGGAAAATATCTTTGTTTTTTAATTACAATACTTACATTAAAAATATTAAAGTTTTAGAGTATATCATGTCCTATTCATTCATTCACTCAATCATGCAACATTTGTTAAATGCTTACAATCAGGGTCATTACAGTTATGAAAGATGTTGACTCAATTCAAATTATTGTAATTCATTTCAAATAAAGACATAAGTAGATACCATACCAAATCCTTACCAATATTTCCCAAAGGAGTTCCTTTCTCTAAAATGTCTATGGTGTATTTTTGCAGAAGTTGTTGCCTCTGCCTGGAATGTTCTCCCCAATTCCCCTATTTGTCAAGATTCAGTTCAAGTGTCACTTCCATGAATTCTCTCCTGACTTAAGAGAAGTGTGTCTTGTACATACCTCCATTTTAACAAAAGTATGTTAGATTATCATCATTTATCTGTCTCCCTCTCTCCACTCCAGGGCTTCCCAGGTGGTGCTAGTGGTAAAGAACCTGCCTGCCAATGTAGATAGACATAAGAGACAGAGGTTTGATCCCTGGGTTGGGAAGATCCCTTGGAGGAGGGCATGGCAACCCGCTCCAGTATTCTTGCCTGCAGAATCCCATGGACAGAAGAGCTTGGCAGTCTGCAATTCATAGGGTCACAAAGAGTTGGAGACAACTGAAGCAGCTTAGCTCTCCCCACTCCAACACACACTTAACTGTGAGCTTTTTAATGGCAACTTTATTCATGTTCTACCTTAGCAACTAAAATGATGCCTGATATACAAGATGTTCGGTAGGAGGGAAAAGGCAAGGCCAAGGGATGCCCATGGTGGTCCAGTAGTGAACAATCTGCCTGCCAGTGCAGGGGACACAGGTTTGATCTCTGGTTCATGAAGATCCCACATGCCGCAGGGCCACTAAGCCCATGTGCCACAACTGCTGCAGCCTGTGCAACCGAGAGCCTGTGCTCTGCAACGAGAGAAGCCACCACAATGAGAAGTCCATGCACCACAACCAAGAGTAGCCCCTGCTCACTGCCACTAAAGAAAAGTCCACACAGCAATGAAGATCCAGCAAAGCAAAAAAAAAAAAAAAAAAAAAAAAGAGGTGCTTAATTAATAAATGTTCCTGAATGATAATCTTATAATAAATGAGCCTCGGTGCAGTGTTTGTAATCCGTACAGTGTTTAAGTGCTGGGAGCTGGGTGAGGGTCCAGCTACACAAGTCTTCTACTCCTGGAAACATGCCAAGCTTATTGCCACTTTCCAGACATCTCTGGGATGCGCCCCACACTGCCCCACTACATACTGCTGACTTCTGCTTTTTTCACCTAGATCTAGCTTCAATTTCACCTCCCTAGAGAAAACTCTCCTGATCAGTCATTCTGCAATAGACTTCCTGAGTGTCTTTCATCCCACCCTCTTCTCATTCACTGCGTAGCTTGTATGACTATCTGCTCTCTCTGGTTTGTCTACTTATCACTGCTACCAGTCAGAATCTAAGTCCCCTGAGAGCTGATTTCTTGCTGCTTTCCCTCACTGCTGTATTCCTAGTATCTAGTACAGTGCCTGACATCTGGTAAAGCATTAAAAAAGACCATATAATTGAATTAAAAACTGAATGAGAAATTCAGATCCCTTAGTCCACAAGTGGGCTTCCTTGGTGGCTCAGTAGTAAAGAATCCACCTGCTAAGTCAGGAGATGTGGGTTTGATCCTTGGGCCAGGAAGGTCCCCTGGAGAAGGAAGTGGCAACCCATTCCAGTATTCTCACATGGAAAATCCCATGGACAGAGGAGCCTGGCAGGCTACAGTCCATGGGGTTGAAGAGTTGGACATGACTTAGCGACTAAACAAATCCACAAGTGGCAAACTATGGTTCATAAGTTGCATTCTTCCTGCTGGTAAATTTTGGTTGGCACACTTGATGTTTTTAAAATTTTTGGATGAGTTGTCAATTTTTTAAAATTAGATTTCACAATGTTTTAAATTTAAAAATTCAGACATTTTTAAATAGTGGAGGAATAGGAAATTTAGTGCCTGCAATCCCAACTGGAAAGTCAACAGAGGTAAGTAACAGCTTACCAGATCACCAGATAGTCCCAGCCTCACCTGCCCTGACATCACCCATTTTTCTTGGCCCTGAAGGTGGTTTGGGTTTTGGCCCTGGTCTCTAATGTCCTACATACATCATGGTCATGTAATTACTAGAAGCCCTGCCCTCCCAGACTGCTGTTATTACTAAATCTTGGACTATGTCTTTACAGATAAATTAGCACAAGAACGTAGCTTTATATTATTCTTGCATTATGACACGGAAAAATTAAACAATTAAGAGCAAAAACTGAATTTCTTAGATACCAGAAGAAAATCTAGGTGAGTGTTTAAAGATATCAAGAAAGTGGGAAAAATTATCATTAAAACATTAGAAAGCAAATGAACTAGGATGGAGTAGATGTAACTACTATGAGTAAGATTTGTTGACCTTAATTAAAATTCACAAAGAAAAAAATGAAACCCAACTGAAGAACAGACAGACACATTTTCAAGCAATTCAGAGAATAAATAGAAATGACCAAATAACATATTAAAAGATAATTCATTTTATTAGGAATCCAAAAGATGTGGATTAAAATGAAATTCCTTTTCATCTACCTCATTAATTTATTCAACAAACGTGTTGAGTGGTCACTGTGTTCCTGACACTATTCAACTGGTGAATCTTTATTTAAATGGTAATAATTTTAGGATTCAGTAAGTCTATTACCATCACATGGCGAAAAACAATTTTATAATGTGCACCAAGAACCATAAAATAGTTACTACCATGAAACCTAGTAATTAAACTTCTTGGAATTTATCCTAGGGAAATAGTGCAGCAGACAAACATTAATGTGTGAGGATGTTAATCATAGCATAATTTATAATATTGAAAACATTAGAAGCCTAAATGTCTAACAATAAAAAGTGATTAAATAAATTATGGTGCAATAAAATGGTGAACAATTATGCAGACATTAAAACTGTGTTTTCAAAGACTATTTAATGACATGGGGAAATGATGATGAAAAAATTTAAAGCCTATATTTAAAAATAATTTCATATATCCAGTTAAAGTGATCCATTCTTTCTTGCCTTAAGAGCCAGGAGTTATTTTTGCTTTCCACAGGCAAGCTATCTAATACTTCTCTGCATCCTGCAAGGCACATGACATTTCACATTTCTCCATATGCTTCTCAATTCTAGTAGGTACTGAAATAAACTGTCTCACGTGTTCACTGCAGCATTATTCACAATAGCCAAGACATGGAAGCAATGTAGTTGTCTTTCAATCAATGAACGGATACAGAAGATCCAATATAGATACACAATGGAATCTTATTCAACCATGAGGAAGAAGGAGATCTTTCTCTTTGCAACAACCTGGATGAACCCTGAGAGCACTATGTTTAATGAAATAAGTAAGACAGAAAAGGACAAATGCTGCATGAGATCACTTAGATGTGGAATCTCACACGACAAACTCAGAGAAGCAGAGATAGGGTGGTGTTTACCAGGGTTTGGGAGGTGAGGGAAAAGGGAAGTATGGGAGTCAAACTCCCAGTTGAAAGATTAACAAATTCTGAGGATCTAATGTATAGCCCAGTCATTAGAGTTAGTGATATTGTATCATAAACCTGAAAGTTGCAAAAAGAGTTGATCTTAAATGGTCTCAACACAAAAGAAAAATCGCAATCATGTGACTAAACTGGGTATTAACTAATGTATCAAATCAACATACTTCACACCTTGCTGCTAAGCTGCTAAGTCACTTCAGTCGTGTAGGACTCTGTGCGACCCCATAGACGGCAGCCCACCAGGCTCCCCCGTCCCTGGGATTCTCCAGGCAAGAACACTGGAGTAGGTTGTCATTTCCTTCTCCAATGCAGGAAAGTGAAAAGTGAAAGTGAAGTCACTTAGTCACGTCCGACTCTTCGCGACCCCATGGACTACAGCCCACCAGGCTCCTCCGTCCATGGGATTTTCCAGGCAAGAGTACTGGAGTGGGGTGCCACTGCCTTCTCCGTCTTCACACCTTAAACTTACACAATATGTGTCAATTATATCTTAATAAAACTGGGTAAGAAAATAAAATTAACGTAAAATAAAGTCTCATAAAAACAGAACTGCCACATGGAATCAAAGAAACAATGTGTGTGTGTTAGTCGCTCAGTCATGTCTGACTCTGTGTGACCCCATGGACTGCAGGCCTCCAGGCTCCTCTATCCATGGGATTTTTTTTAGGTAAGAATACTGGAGTGGGTAGCCATTCCCTTCTCCAGGGGATCTTCCCAACCCAGGATTTGAACCCAGATCTCCTGCATTGCAGGTGGACTCTTTACCATCTGAGCCACGAGGGAAGCCCTAAAGAAACAATAGGACTTTATATATGTTAAACTTATCTAAAGTACTGAACATTGTTCTAGATTTCATGCAATGCCTGTTTTATAGAAAGACAGGAATAAAGAGAAGGAATATGAAGAAGGTAGAATATAAAAGACCAAAGCTAGAGCAGAGAGAGGAGGCAGAGATGCATGAGAAGAGCATGTGAAGGACAGAAAATGTAAAAGGACACAGAGCTGAATTTTAAGGAAATTACTCTGCATGACACTATGGTATTAGACTTAAGAAATTCCCTTTTTCAGGTATTGATAGTTCTATGTAGATCAGACAAGACACTTACAAGAAGCATTATTTGTTTCTGGTAACACCAACCACAGGAAGGGCCAAAAAGGATGTCATGGTAGAAAAAGCAGAACTACCCAACTACCATGAAAAGAATAACAACAAAAATTGAAAGTCTGAGGGCACCAAAATAGACTGTCTGTGCAAAAGATGATTATAGCAAAACAAGGAGGAAGCTGAACCTCAGTTTTGGAATCACTGAACTGTGCAAAGGCAGAAACCAATCTGCACGGTCATCAGCATGACAGACCCAAACAACTCCACATTCACAATGGATACAGCCGAACCTGGACCCCAGAAGACTCTTGGAGCTCAGCTACATGGCTACTTCTGAAGCAAGGCTTACAACCACTGTCTTTGGCATTTGTGCCTCAGTGTGGAGGCTATTTGGACAACAGATTCATAAGGAAGGAATTCAGCAACCATCTCTGCCTCCTAAGAAACCAGTACAATATCCTGGCCTAGAGAAAGCCAAGGAAGTCACTTGAGGAAAGATCAAAAGAGCACGGGTTGGCTCTCTTCTGAGTGAAAACTGAATTTTTCATTAAATCTAGTGGGAGGAGCCACCCCATAGAGCACACATGTATAAAGTGGCAAGGGAGCAACTTCCGGTGTCATTTTAAGAAAGCGAGCAGGCTGTTGCTTAACTACCCTGTTGGTTACATACACTGTTCCATACAGCTTGCATTCCTGTCCTAGACTCCTGTGGACTCCCGTTTCATGTTTACACTCTTACAATTTAATCACAAGGCCTCAAGGATTCCAGATCTCCTTCCCTCACTCAGTCTGACAGTCTCCCTCTTCCTGAAGTCTGGCTTTATCTATGTGCCTAGATATTGTACCATCACGCTCTGCATACTACTGCTTTTCTAACATGTTGGTTTGGGGGAGATTCAGAAACCTCTAGATATCCATTCAGGCCATTTTCATATCCATTATCTCTTCGTTTCAGTAAGTAGTTTTTAGCTCTTCGTTACTTTTTTTTAACAGGTAGTTCTGAATTCCCACTGGTTGGACAAGTCCACCATCATCGTTGAACCTGTTTCTCTCTAAGCACTTTCATAAACTCAAATCCATCAAAATCACTGACATTATGCTGTCTTCTTTTTTAACCTCTTTCATAATTTAAATCATTATCTTTCCATCTAAGAGTAGCTTTTGTATTCTTTATTCTTATTCTCCACTCTTTTCAACATTTACCTTAACTTGTCTAAAAAATCTGCATTCTTCAGACTTCCCTGGCAGTCCAGTGGTTAGAACTCTGAGCTCCAATGCAGGGGACACAGGTTTGATTCCTGGGTTAGGGAACTGAGATCCCGCATCCCACATATCATGTGGCATGGCCGGAAGAAAAAAAAAAAAAACACCACCTAATCTCTACTCTTGTATTTAATCTGCTTAAAACTGAACTGACCCTGACCTAACACGGGTCTTTCCTGACAATATTTTTATTGTTACTCAAAACTGGTAATGTGAGATTACATTTTTAAATGTCTTCTCCATGGGTTCGAGGTAATCTGGCTCAAACATCTACTCTTCTATTTTTCTCAGGGCTGACTTGGCTGGTCAGGTTGTTCACTTCCAACTTGAAAGACACATGGTTAGATCTTGCTCGTGTAGCTGCTTGCTCAGGCAGCGGAATAACTTTTAAAGGCAGAGCGAGACTAGCTTTCAGTCAAAAGAACACAAAGGGTGGCTGTACTCCCTGACTTCCTTCTAAAACTTATTACTGCTCACTCTGCTCTTCTCTTTTTCAGTTGTTTTCCTTCCACAATGCTGCAGCTTCTGAAATAACTTCTTGCTCATGTACACGTGCTGTGTCACTCTATTTCTATCTTTGTTGTAGAAGCCAATATGACTTTAATTCCCAGTTTGTGATTTTTTTCCCTCTCTACTCTCATTCAATCTCTGGACAGTCCTTCTCTGGCTTGACTCAATTGCTGTCACCCAATTTCTTTCTCTCTAAAACTATACCTCTTCCGCATCTTAAATCTCTGTGTTCTACTTTCTTCAGTGTATCTCTTCATCTTAGCTTTCAGTTCCTCAATACTTAAAATTCTCTCGTCTTCCTAGCTATAACCCATTTGCTCTGACCTTTTCTGTTCTATATATGAATTTTGCTATACTGTGAGAAGGTTCCCTGATGGCTCAGCAGGTAAAGAATCCACAAACAGTGCAGGAGATGTGATGCTGGTTTGATCCCTGGGTTGGAAAGATCCCCTGGTGAAGGGAACAACAACCCACTACAGTATTCTTGCCTGAAAAATCCCACCGACAGAGAAGCCTGATGGACTACAGTCCATAGGGTTCCAAGAGCTGGACGTGGCTGAGAACATACTGTGAGAGACCTAAAAATCTTTTCAATGGTGCAACTATACTATAAAATTATTGCAGCTTCTTGTATTAATATCTTTTAGAATTTGATTCCTTTCTGAATTTTTTATAAAAATTATACTCAAGGTTACATACATTAGGCAGTTATGTATGAGGACAGAGATGGGTAAGAATCGTCTAAAGAGGAAATTTTTAATACCTTAAACTTACACAGTGCTGTATGTCTATTACATCTCAATAAAACTGGAAAAATTTTTCAAATAGAAAGTTAATCTATTCAGAGTCTTATTTATATCTACCAATGTTTGTTCAATTACCTGATAAGATATACAGGGAAGCAAGAAAAGGTAGAGATTGTCAATAGGGGAAAATGACTAGCAAGACAGTCTAGAAGTTTAGACTTTATTCTGTAAAAAAGGGAGAGCTATATAGATAATCGCTATATGATGTGAAGAACTGACTCCTTGGAAAAGACCCTGATGCTGGGAAAGATTGAAGGCAGGAAGAAAAGGGGACGGCAGAGGATGAGATGGTTGGATGGCATCACCAATTCAGTGGACATGAGTTTGAGCATGCTCCGGGGGCTGGTGATGGACAGGGAAGCCTGGCATGCTGCAGTCCATGGAGTTGCAAACAGTTGAACATGACTGAAAAACTGAACCAAATTGATATAGATAGAATCAAATGGACATACGTACATCTCAATTTTTTAACTTCTAAAACAACTCTGCATTAGAAGATGCAAGTTTAAAGTGGATCTCCAGGTTAAAAGAACTAAATGTGTCAGATAACACTAACCAAGCACCTGTTTTCATACTAACACAAAATAGAAATGGTTTTCCTTTGAAAGAATGTGAATTTAGCTTCATATTTTTTAGAAGTCCAGTAAAAAACAGTTAGAGGCTGTCACTTTACAGGTTCTGCAGGAAATACGCTAGCCTATAATTCAAAGAGGCCAGAAGTCTGTTTCGACCTGAATGCATCCCTTCCTTTACACTCTCTGTTTTCTCAGGAGCCTCTGTCCTCTCGGCTTCCAGACTTCCATCTGTTGCCATGGATACCTATTCCTCAGGCTCTGACATGGGATTCTCTCCTCCTTGCTGGCCCAGTTTTTGGTACCAAGTACTGTTTTCTTGCTGACTAGCTCTGACCACAGCCCTTGGGGCATTCTGGGAGCTTTTCCTTTTCTTGACTCAGAGCAAGGGACACAAGCGCTGAATAAATGGAAGGACCAGATCTTGAAAGTATTGACAGAAAGCCATGACATAAGACGAGATTGATAAGATTAGCAAAACAATACAAAGATTAAAAAAAGTGATACCTGATGGGCCAGGATATAGATATTGTGTCCAACATCCTTTGGGGAAACATCCTCATCTCCGCCCTCATCATCCCCATGATCGCATTCCAATCCTTGGTTATAGGCATTCTTCATCACATCCACCTATCAAAAAACCAACAGGAACATCAAGACTTAAAATGCCACAAACAGCATGCATTTGTCTCGTTTATGGGTTATAATTAAAAACTGGAATGCCCCCTAAGACTTGAAAAATATACAAGAATTCTAAATGAAAATGGCATTGGAAACCTTCTTCATTTAAATGATTATGGAATTATTTTCCTACAAAATTCTCTGTTTTCCTTGGAAATTTTGGCTTGATTTTTGAAAGCTGACAGTGCTCAAGTTCCCATGAATTAGACTTTGGAACCCTGATAAGCATCCATTATTTATCAAGGGTCCACTAATAACAAGAATACATGGTGCTGGACAGACACCATCCTCTGCCTGAGGACCCAGTGGTGGATAGGACAGAGTTCCTGCCCACAGGGAGCTTACCATCCAGTGGAAGAGTCAGCAAGAGGCCAGCATAACAGTCCTGCCTGCAGCAGGAATAAGTGTGAAGCACTCAGTGAGCACAGGGCAGGGGCATTAATTCAGGCAGGAGGTTGAGGATGGGCCACAGGGAGGAAGTAGATGATGGGACGATAGTGTTGTAGATAAAGGAAATGGTATTTTCAAAGGACCATTGTGCAGAGTTGCTGTTGAATGAAAACATAACTCACCACCCGCATTTAACTATGAAGATGAGGAAGTGTCTTGCTCTTCCTAGCCCAATGCCTTGCAGATACTATGCTGTCATTAATTATTTGTTAAATCAAACTGCACCTTATCTTTCTCTTTATCTACATTCTTCCACTCTGTTCTTTACTATTAAAGAGAGCAAGAGGTCCTTCATACGTCATATTTCCCTACACTCCCTGCCTCTCTGCTCTTCTCCCAACCTTCCATGTTTCCTGTTAACATTACACATTGCTTCCCTGTCCCTTCCCTGCACCTCCTGGGCCCACAGTTTGTTCTAATATTTAGCAAATGCTCTTTCACATCAATGAACTTATTCTGCTTACACATTAAAAGTGTCTTCATAGAGTTGCCCATAGCACCAACAGGGGTACTCAGACAACTAGGACTTAGTTATTAGGGGACTAGCTATACAGTTTGAGAATGTTCTCAATGCTTTTGAAACTCAATGCTGTTAAAGCATGCTGATATTTCTTCATAATTCCCATGTCACAGTGAGGAGGAAAATATAACCTCTCCAATAGGAAGACAACACCAATGATCTCTGGGGATTTCCCATCAGGTCTCCATGCAATTTTTTCCAGGCTGAACACTGTCATGTTTCACTAAGGACAACTGCAAAAGATATTTATTTTGCTTTTATTTTCAGAAAGAGGTGTGAATATAATTTTTGAGGGGTACAAACATTTTTGTTTATCTTCCTCACATGTATCCTAATATACAAACTAAAGCAAACGTTTTTTGGGGGCAAAAATAATTTGCAGATAGTTTAGTCAAGTGTAACAAGCCGGTTAAGAAAAGTATTTAGAGTGGATAAACCAATGAAGTCATAAGGACCCAAATCACACAGGCCTTTGCGTCCATAAGCCCTCTGAAGTATTAGTAATGGCAGGTCACGATGTGCCAGCATGTCTTGGTAGATCAGGGAAAGCCCCCTGACATGTATACTATCCACTGTCCCTTTCAGGTTACACATTATTGACATGACTTTCAAAAGTGTTCTTACCAGTTCTCTGGGTCTCATGTTGAAAAGAATCCTTTCTGCATTCTCGCTGTCATGTCTGCTTTCCATGATGGCCAGCAAAAGCTTGGAGGCATTGTTCTAAAGATACACATTGAGTTGATGCACATGAAAAGTCTATTTCATGGATTAAGGATCCCCTGCATGTGTTTTAATTGAGATTATCAGGACTATTTTTTAAATCAAGCACAATTGTAAACTCCTACTTTTCATCAGTTAGCTTATTAACATTTTAAAAGAGAATGTTTTATTTTATTGTCAACAGAAAATAAAAGCAATGAATCATTTGAGATATGTTACAAAGGAAATTTTAAATATTGCTATAAAAGCATTTTAAACACAAAATTGACTTTATATATGATACATTAAAATATAATCATATCTTCCTTCACTATTTCCTAAGTAGGCCTTTCTATGAAGACAACCTAACAAGACAGTAAGGTGAACCAGTTATCAATGACATATTTTACAAAAATGGCACATAGTTCATTAGAATTTAACACAATTGTTTTTAATATGAAAGATCAACTCATAGCAAATCAAAATCTTAAATAAATTTGATCAATAATTTAGTGAGAATTAATTTACAAAATTCTAAATTCATGAGTTAGAAACAAAATATAAATTTATTGATAACAGTTTAGACTCCCTACATGGTAATATATATATGCTTTGTTGTCTTTGGTGCTTCCTAATTTGGTTTTTAAAATATATTATCTCAAACATGTTTACCTATAGAAGAAATCTTAAATGTTTCTGATTCAGCCAATTTATTATCCAAAATGGATACCACACAGTTACAGAAAGTCTTACAGCACAAAACACAATATCCTCAACGTTTGGAATAATGCTCCATTTTTAATTTCTACAGATTTGCACAAATCCTAAAATTCCCTTTTTATAATCCAGCATCCCACACAAACAACATATCTTTTAAAAAGTAAGGTTCTAGAGTTAGTGAAGAGCTTACATCTTTAGAGCAATCTGAACTGACCCAAATAATCAAAAGCTAAAACCCTGGCAACACTAACAGTATACTCGAATGAATTTCACTCAGCAGGCCCAATACAAAGTAGCTTAAAAATGCATCCGATTTCAGAATATTGGCAATATGGTGTTTTTCCTAACCGATCTTTTTCGTACTATCTTGGGGGAACAGAAATCTTGTAAATGGCCTACTGAAATCTGAATCAATTTGAAAGTTCAAGAGATTATATATGCTAAGAAATTCAATTTTTATGTGTTAATAAAGGATTCTCTTCCAAAAGAAGCTAGAATCCTTAGACAAAAAACAAAACAAAACAAAACCAACAACAACAGTAACAATAACAACAAAAAAACCTACTTATTTTAAAAATTCAGCAATTTATAGTCCAGGTCAGTTATGAAACATAAATTAAAAGGGACAAGATATATATATGAAAAAATTCATGAACTTGTATAGTAAATGAGTGCAGTTAAATATACTTAAAAATATACTTGTTTAAGTAATTAAAGAGTAAATGATATATAATAAAACCTTAACATTTTTTTCATATGGCATCTCTATAATGTTCCAGGGAATTTATAATTAAAAGCATCCTACCTATACCTTCTAAAATTTGCCAGTATACTATATCATTCTGTCTTACAAACATTGTTCTCATATTGGCCATTATGTACAAAGCCTCA
Source organism: Bubalus bubalis (assembly GCF_019923935.1). Classification (NCBI taxonomy): domain Eukaryota; kingdom Metazoa; phylum Chordata; class Mammalia; order Artiodactyla; family Bovidae; genus Bubalus; species Bubalus bubalis. The sequence continues at coordinate 36,464,775 of NC_059160.1, forward strand.
TGGATTATTTAGAAACATACACTCATCTCTCTTAGTAAAATATTATAAATATTTCAATTCAAATTCATTCATTTTCTATTTTACACATACCTTGACCTATCCAACTGTCATATTTTGAAAAGGTAACATAAATGAAATTTTAAATGACCCTTTTTTCAAAACAGATTTTCATCTGAATAGCTAAGAATATCTTCATACAAGTAAGTCATACCCTATCATTTAGGGTTCCCCACCATAGGTCTGAATTTGTAAATAATCTATATGTTTATACTTTGTTTTAGTTTATTTTTTAGATTTTTTTGTTTTTTGATGTGGACCGTTTTTAAAGTCCTTACTGCATTTGTCACTATATGGCTTCTGTGTTATGTTTTTTTTTTGGCCATGACATGTGCGATCTTAGCTCCCCAACTAGGGATTCAACCCACAACCCCTGCATTGGAAGGTGAAGTCTTAACCACTAGACTGCCAGGGAAGTCCCCTACACTTTGTTTAAGTTGATGAATCCTTCAGTATTTCTCCCAGTTAAGTTAGATCTATTAAAAATGAGATTTAAAGGTGTAAGTCTTTAGATAAATGAAAGATTAAAAAAAAATCTAAGACTTCGAAATGCTGTTTCTTTCTGAAATATGGTTAAAGATGAATTCAAGATAAAATCATTTTTTCTCTAGTAACTCAAATTAAGCTATCATATAGGCCAGGCTGACTTTGCTAACTGAAGAATGAAGTTAATGAGGAAAAGGACACAAGTGCAATCTACCTGAGAATCACCTTCTTTCTCATTTATGAAGAGAAAGATCCAAGATACCTATTGCAAATAAAAATAGTGAAAACACACAAACATAACTGTTTGCTTATTATAAGCCATTAGTATAATCTCCACACAGGTAGGACGCATATGTATTCCATTATGTAATCTAAATCTATATTTAGAAACAACTATAAGAATACCATTTCTATCCTTCTTGGCCATAAATTTACCTATAAAAGGTAAACTTTATTCTCTGTGATATTGGATCAACCCTATGTTTATGGAAAAATTTTAAATAAGCAATGTTTTTAGTTCTAACACCTAACATATGCAGTCTTTAAAAATTCATCTCAATTGAATATCATGTCTTTTTATTTGAAACTATATAGTTTCTTGTGTATATTCACTTATCTATTTCCATTTGAACAAAAAGTTGAAGGAATTTTTTTCAAAATGCCATTGTGCTCCTGACTTCTGATAAATGGAACTGCTATAAAGTATGCACATGATTTAAGCTAAAGCAACTTCTCAAAGGGGGCTTCCCTGGTGGCTCAGCGGTAAAGAATGCGCCTGCAATGCAGGAGATACTGGTTCGGACCCTGGGTCAGGAAGACCCCAGGGAGAAGGAAATAGCAACCCATTCCAGTGTTGTTGTCTGGAAAATCCCATGGACAGAGAACATGGGGTTGCAAAAGAGCTGGACATGACTTAGCAACTAAACAAAAACTTCTCAAAGGGAGCTTGAAAATGGCTTACCGTATTGGGGAAAAAATTAAAATTCTAATATAAAAGAAAACAACTTTTAGAAAATAGATATAAAGTGAAAACGGAGCCCTCTTCTACCATAGGTTCATTAATTGTGACTTGTTAGATAGAATTCTATAGTCAAGATGAATTAAAAACATATGGCATAGTGAATGTTCAGCATCTTATGTTCCTCTATATAATGAAAAATAGAAAAGAAAAGCAGTGAAACAAAGTGACTGCTTAAAAACACTTCCAGTAAGATATCCTCAAATCTTATTTGACACTTTATCAGCAATTCAGTGCTGATTGTGCTTTTCCTATCCCTTTCTGTCAATTCATTACTTGAAAATATGAAAATACCTTGCTTTCTAGAAGAGCGACTTGAACGTTTAAAGTCAACTCTGAAAGTGAGTTTTATATAGAGAATGTCACTTTCCCCTTCCCCGCAGTGGGTTTACTTTACCTTTAGTTGGAGCACCAGGTCCATTCGATATTTACCAAGAGGGTTTATGTCATTCAGAATCAAAGCAATGATGATATCAATTCCATTAGATTCATGAGTAGCAATACATGTCTAGAAAACAAAGTATTTTTAAAATAAGTCTATTTACAACATAAGAGCACTAGAGGCCATGACATAAAATAACAGAATCACCTTAGCTTTTTGACCTTTAAAATGCAATTAAGATTTAACTTTGAGATTAAATCTAAGTCAAAGATTTAATTTTACATATTCTTTTACATAGAGTCTATTATTTGATTAGTGTTAATTAAATGACTTGTATGAAGAACACAGAGAAAGACATTGTATGAAACAGGCATCTTTTCAGGCGAACCATTTTTGTAGAATTTCAAAAAGCAATGGTTAAGTAAAACACTGTCTGTAAATTTTTTTTTTTTGATTCTATTTTTTTTTATTTTATTTTTAAACTTTACATAACTGTATTAGTTTTGCCAAATATCAAAATGAATCCGCCACAGGTATACATGTGTTCCCCATCCTGAACCCTCCTCCCTCCTCCCTCCCCATTCCATCCCTCTGGGTCGTCCCAGTGCACCAGCCCCAAGCATCCAGTATCGTGCATCAAACCTGGACTGGCAACTCATTTCATACATGATATTTTACATGTTTCAATGCCATTCTCCCAAATCTTCCCACCCTCTCCCTCTCCCACAGAGTCCATAAGACTGTTCTATCCATCAGTGTCTCTTTTGCTGTCTCGTACACAGGGTTATTGTTACCATCTTTCTAAATTCCATATATATGCGTTAGTATACTGTATTGGTGTTTTTCTTTCTGGCTTACTTCACTCTGTATAATAGGCTCCAGTTTCATCCACCTCATTAGAACTGATTCAAATGTATTCTTTTTAATGGCTGAATAATACTCCATTGTGTATATGTACCACAGCTTTCTTATCCATTCATCTGCTGATGGACATCTAGGTTGCTTCCATGTCCTGGCTATTATAAACTGCTGCGATGAACACTGGGGTACACGTGTCTCTTTCTCTTCTGGTTTCCTCAGTGTGTATGCCCAGCAGTGGGATTGCTGGATCATAATGCAGGTCTATTTCCAGTTTTTTAAGGAATCTCCACACTGTTCTCCATAGTGGCTGTATTAGTTTGCATTCCCACCAACAGTGTAAGAGGGTTCCCTTTTCTCCACACCCTCTCCAGCATTTATTACTTGTAGACTTTTGGATCGCAGCCATTCTGACTGGTGTGAAATGGTATCTCATAGTGGTTTTGATTTGCATTTCTCTGATAATGAGTGATGTTGAGCATCTTTTCATGTGTTTGTTAGCCATCTGTATGTCTTCTTTGGAGAAATGTCTATTTAGTTCTTTGGCCCATTTTTTGATTGGGTCATTTATTTTTCTGGAGTTGAGCTGTAGGAGTTGCTTGTATATTCTCGAGATTAGTTGTTTGTCAGTTGCTTCCTTTGCTATTATCTTCTCCCATTCTGAAGGCTGTCTTTTCACCTTGCTAATAGTTTCCTTTGATGTGCAGAAGCTTTTAAGGTTAATTAGGTCCCATTTGTTTATTTTTGCTTTTATTTCCAATATTCTGGGAGGTGGGTCATAGAGGATCCTGCTGTGATGTATGTCAGAGAGTGTTTTGCCTATGTTCTCCTCTAGGAGTTTTATAGTTTCTGGTCTTACGTTTAGATCTTTAATCCATTTTGAGAAATTAAGGAAACAATTCCATTCACCATTGCAACGGAAAGAATAAAATACTTAGGAATATATCTACCTAAAGAATCTAAAGACCTATATACAGAAAACTATAAAACACTGGTGAAAGAAATCAAAGAGGACACTAACAGATGGAGAAATATACCATGTTCATGGATTGGAAGAATCAATATAGTGAAAATGAGTATACTACCCAAAGCAATCTATAGATTCAATGCAATCCCTATCAAGCTACCAACAGCATTCTTCACAGAGCTAGAACAAATAATTTCACAATTTGTATGGAAAAACAAAAAACCTCAAATAGCCAAAGCAATCTTGAGAAAGAAGAATGGAACTGGAGGAATCAACCTACCTGACTTCAGGCTCTACTACAAAGCCACAGTTATCAAGACAGTATGGTACTGGCACAAAGACAGAAATATAGATCAATGGAACAAAATAGAAAGCCCAGAGATAAATCCACGCACATATGGACACCTTATCTTTGACAAAGGAGGCAAGAATATACAATGGATTAAAGACAATCTCTTTAACAAGTGGTGCTGGGAACTCTGGTCAACCACTTGTAAAAGAATGAAACTAGAACACTTTCTAACACCATGTAAATTTTTATATGTCCTTCATTAGAGAAATTCTTTAAATTTAGAATTTTAAGATCCGATCAATTTTAAGAGAATATTCCTATTTATAAGAACCTTAGGCCCAAGGTTGGTAAGTCAACTTTATCTGTAATGATGTGGCATCTTCATTTCTCTGCTATTTAATGCTAAATGAGTAACAATCTATGCTGTTGACTGTGCTGGGAATACAGTCACCTCCTGATATTTCAGACATCGTGTCAATTATGCTGGTTGAGAGAAAAGGTCAGCAGATTCCTTAAACTTAAGCAATTTATAGAGGAATCTGACTTGGGAAAAGTTTATAAAGTACCCTGAGAGATAAATGTCAGTATTTTGAAGGTTAGGGCCTACCGTGCTAGGACTCTGAATTTAATTCATTTTATACAACTTGAAAATTGGAAACTTGGTTGGAATTTGTGGAACTACATCTTACCATGCAGGACCCAGAGTCAAAGGGGTTTGAAAAATTGAAACCCAGGTAAGATAAACGAGAAAGAATAAAATCAAGGTAATTCTGAAAGGATTGTTATTTTTCAGGATGGGCTTCATTTCTCTTTTCACACAAGGAAATTTTTACTCCCCTGACACCAAGGAGAGGTATCTTCCATTCATCTACATTTCCTGAGGTTCTTCTGATCATGACAATGGTTGCTCAATTTAGAGGAAATCAATTTGTGGATCATTTCTGAAATTTGCTAGCATTTTTCCTTCCTTCCACATATTTCCAGAGCACGAGGTTCATAGTAAGCTTATTTTTAGAGTATATGGGATTCATGCTATATTATTATTAATTTCTGTTTTTAGCTAACTTGATTTAGTAACTTTCAAAACTTAGTTTCATTGTCTTAAAAAACCAAGAGTGGAAAATACATGCTTTCTATTATAGATTTACTTTATTTTAACCAACAACAAAATGAAGTCTTTGAATCTGCATATATTTCCTTAACTTAAAATCAATAGTTAGGTTTTCTTATATTATTGCCCTGGAAGAGTGAAATAAAAGACAGAGCAAAATCCACAAACTCTTTCACCATATCACATGCATATTACAGGGGGTAAAGATACCCATAACAAATTATTTATGCCAATAATTGTCATGTTTTTGTTCTACATACCTATGTATGTACATATATGTGTGTGTACTTTGTACATATATGTCATATAATATGCAATAGAAAAGCAATTACTTTTCAACATTTCTTTTCTGTATCAAGCACCGACATTTGGTCTCAGTGGCTTCTTTAAAATTTATATCCAGAAATGTTTGTGATTTGAAAATTCTTCCTTCCAGGGTGGATCCATGCTTGTGATGGTAGCTCCATAACACCTGTGTGGATGTGGAGTCAATAAACTCCAGGCTGCCCTCTGCCCTTTACCAACCCAAGTATTCCATCTTCTACTCCCTCTCTGTGTCTGTGATATCCAAGAAAATGGAATCAGAGACAAACACTCTGGAAGAGGGAGTCGAAACTTTGCCCTGGAAAATGTTATACAGTCAAAAGTGCACTCTGTTTAGACTCAACCACAAGTCCTGAGTTTTAAGAATGGCCCTACAACTTAAGAGATTCCATTACTCTGGGACCCTGAGTAATGGTCCCAGAGTAATTAAGGCATTAAAAAAATTTAAGTAAGTAAGGCATTAAAAAATTAAGATCACTTAATTTCTGAGTCACAATCTAGCTATCAGCAAAATGGGAGCAATATGACCTATTTGCTACATTTACTGTCAATATAAAGATGGTAATATACACAACCCACTGCATGGAACACAAGACGCCAAAGGGAGCCAATGCCACAAATCCTGGTGAGACTGACTAAAGACGAAAACTGATCAATGATGAAAAAATATATTGTACTCTGATTTTTATCTGGGATGTTTTCATGGGAATTTCCTTTTACAGTGAAATTAAATTAAAATATGGCATAGTATTTGCTAGTCTATAATTCAGTCTTTGTATGCTTTGTTAGGAAAGTAAAAATATCTGGCAAAGTAAAAGAAAGATCTTTCAAATGCACACAAAGCTTGGCTCTTTCACCAAGTTGATCCTTTGGCTAACTGGTCAGAATAATTTTCATGAAGGACTGCTTTCACTTACCTGATTTTCATGGCATGGACCTTGGCAATACTCAGTCAAGCTCTCCAGAGTCTGGTTGACCAGCACTACATTCTTCTCGTTGATGTAGAGACCCAAGAGTCCCAGGCCCCCTGTTGTACTTCCACAAATGCAATCCAAAAACTGAAGGGTCTCACAGACAAGGTTGTAATTGGTTTTGTTGTTTTGATTCCTCAGGAAGTGCTAAACAGAAAAAAATATACCCAAGGCATTAAAAAAAAAATCACTATGCTAAATGTTTTCAGTTTTCTTTCTATGGGTGTTTTTTCAACTCAAGAGGATCCCCATGGCAATGTGGAACGGACCTGCTCTTTGTAAGGAAGTATTCACATTTATTACATTTCTCTTGGGATTAAGAAAAGAGCGATATATTTTTCAAGCATCTATATTTATCAATACAGTTCATAAAAAACATTTCTCAATGTCATTATCTTAAAACTATATACAAAGGGCAAAAATAATTAAGTAGCAGGTAAGGAGAAAAGAAAAAGGAAACCAGAAGAAGTTAATTAGGGAAAGAAGCAATCAAATAGTCAACTAAGCAATCCCTTATACATAGTGCAGCTTCAAATGATACAACCACTATGAAGGGCAACTTGGAGGACCTGTCAATATTTTGAGTAACAGACAACTACAAAGAGATCCAGAGCACACCGCTTGTAACAGCCCCAACTGAAAATCACACCATACCAATCACAATGGGACCAATTTAATGAATAATTGTATATACAAACACTGGAATACTTAGAAGCTATAAGAATGAGGTACTTCAGGGGGCTTTCCTGGTGATTCAATCATTGGGACTCTTCCTTGCAGTGCAAGAGATGCAGGTTTGATCCCTGGTCAGGGAAGTAAGATCCCACATGCAGTGGAGTAACGAAGCCCACATAGCCTGTATGCTCCAAAGCCTGCCCACCATAACTAAAAGATCTCATATGATACAGTGAAGATCCTGTGTGTGCAACTAAGACTCAATGCAGCCAAATAAATAAATAACTACTTAAAGAAAAAGGACGTACTTCAATATGTACTGACATACATATTAAACACATACATACATATTAAACACAATTTAGTAATAATTTAGTATTAACTTAGTAATAATTAATCTAGTAACTGTTGTTATTCAGTCACTAGGTCATGTCCAACTCTTTGAGACACCATGGACTACAGCGCAACAAGCTTCACTGCCTTCACCATCTTCCAGAGCTTGCTCAAACTCATGTCCATTGAGTTGGTGATGCCATCCAACCATCTCATCCTCTGTCGTCCCCTTCTCCTACCTTCAATCTTTCCCAGCATTGGGGTATTTTCCAGTGAGTTGGCAAAGGGATGTCTCTGCTTTTTAAGATACTCTCTAGGTTTGTCATAGCTTTTCTTCCAAGGAGAAAGCATCTTTTAATTTCATGGCTGCAGTCACCATTCAGTGATTTTGGAGTCCAAGAAAACAAAGTATGTCACTGTTTCCATTTTCCCCCCATCTATTTGCCATGAAATGATGAGATCTGATGCCATGATCTTACTTTTTTGAATGTTGAGTTTTAAGCCAGCTTTTTCACTCTCTTCTATTACTCTCATCAAGATGCTCTTTAGTTCCTCTTTGCTTTCTGCCATTAGTGTGGTATCATGTGCATATCTGAGTTGGTTGATATTTCTCCTGGCAATCTTGATTTCAGCTTGTGAGTTATTTAGCCCAGCACATCACATGATGTGCTCTGCATGCAAGTTAAATAAGTAGGGTGACAATATACAGCCTTGACGTATTCCTTTCCCAATTCTGAACCAATCTGTTGTTCCATGTAAGGTTCTAACTGTTGCTTCTTGACGTGCATGCAGGTTTCTCAGGAGGCAGGTAAAATGGTCTCCTTTTAAACAAAATTCCCACCTTTTAAACAATTTTCCACAGTTTGCTGTGATCCACAGAGTCAAAGGCTTTAGCGCGGTCAATAAAGCAGAAGTAGATGTTGTTTTTTTTTGAATTTCCTTGCTTTTCCTATGATCTAACAGATGTTTGCAATTTGGTAAGGTAACTACTAAAGGGTTTCCCAGGTAATGCTAGCGGTAAAAGAATCCACCTGCCAATGCAGGAGACGCAAGAGACATGGGTTCAGTCCTTGGGTCAGGTAGATTCCCTGGAGGAGGAAATGTCACCCCACTCCAGTATTCTTGCTTGGAAAATTCCATGGGCAGAGGAGCCTGTTGGGCTACAGTCCATCGGGCCACAAAGAGTCAGATACAAGTTGGCAACTGAGCACACACACACGGGATTAACAAACACACACTACCATATATAAAATAGGGCTTCCCTGGTGGTTCAGGTGGTAAAGAATCTGCCTGCAATGTGGAAGACCCAGGTTTGATCCCTGAGTCAGGAAGATGCTCTGGAGAAGGGAATGGGTACCCTCTCCGGTATTCTTGCCTGGAGAATTCCATGGAAGACGAGCCTGCTGGGCAACAGTCCAAGGAGTCACAAAGAGTCGGACATGACTGGGCAACTAACACTTTCACTTCCACATATAAAATATATAAACATTAAGGATTTACTGTATAGCACTGGAAACTATACAATATCTTGTAATAATCTTTAATGGAAAATAATTTTTAAAGATATGTGTGTGTGTGTATGTGTATATATATATATATATTAAAAAAACGGAATCATTTTGCTGTAGTCCTGATACTAACACAATATTGTAAATCAATTAAACTTCAAAAGCAAGAAAATCCTCTTCTATATTAATCTGTTTATAATAAAAACATATATTAACTGTTTATAATAGACATATATTAACTCTGTTTATAATAAAATATAAAGATACTCTGTATCCTCACTCAAGAAACATGAACTGAGTTGGCAATGATGAAGGCCCTCCAAGTCTTACAAAACCCTGTAAGGCACAGATGAGGCAAAACTGACCTTATTCAACAAATCTCGGAGTCCTAAAGTTAGATGATACCCACTGAGACTGAAGAGATGTGAGTTGAGAATGCAAAGAATGATACTGTAGGAATGCATAAAGGAATTTTCTTCTCATTTTTCTTCACCCAGATACCAAAATTTCTTCCCATTTCAGAAAAGCACTATTGTTCTTATTATCTCTCCAAAACGACTTGTTAGTTTTATCTGAATTTAATCACTAACATCATAGGCTGGATGCTCAGCTCTCACACAAAACAGAATAAGTACCTGCAGCTCCCGGTTATGATTCTCACAGAGTAACTGCAGAAACCTCAAAATCGGCTGCATGATGGCAATGGCAGGGCTCATTGTGACTTCCTCGGTGGACTTGTCCTCGGCATTTCCCGCTTCAGGTCCTGCACACATGATGTCTATTTCTGGATCCATTTCTCTTCTGTATACACAGTATGCTTTGGATGTGGCCGAAGAAGCTTCTGTTAACTGCCCTTTCATTCCCTCTTTTAAATGTAATGATGAATCCCTTACTGAAAATAAAGCAGTACTCTTACATTTATGAATTAACTTCCATTTGCTAATTAAAAAAAGACAGTTACCCAAATTCTCTAACAATTGGATTTCAAATCACCTGACAAGAGGTGCAATAACTTATCCCAAAAGATTCTGAAGGAGCAACCAAAAAATTAAATATGCACTGGGATATTTTTTTAAAAAGATCTTAATGCTTAGCCCATTTTAGAAGGGCTCCTGTCTTTCTGATAAATATAAAATTAAGAGCTCCTAAATACAAGAAAGTGAGAAAATAGTACAAAGTTCAAAATATTTATACAATTCGTTTTTACTATCCTGATGACTTTGTTATTTCAAATTCCAAGAATCTTTCATAGAGTTTAGTGCTATAATTCTGGTTCTTACAGTTTACATTTCATGAGTGTTCAGAAGGGATGGGTAGTTCTTTTTTACCATGAATTTCATGATGAAATCAAATATTCTCATGTCACTAGTTGCTTTGCACTGATAATTCCTTGTTTGAGGCAGACCCCACAGAGCGGTTTGAAGGTCAATACCATGACCACAATAATTCAAGGACAGTGTTCCATACACAGAGGCACAAGTGGCATAATTAGACTAAGGTAAGTGAGATGACAAGATAAATGAGCTCTAAAAATTGTGTTACCTTCTTTTCTCTTACTCATTCTCCCAAATACTCAACTAGTCCTTTACCTCTCATCCGTGGGCCAGACGTCATCAGTTCTGTGTCATCATCCCTTTTCTTGTTACCTAAGTCGATGGTGTTAACTGTCACTGTTGATCTTATCTCTTTCTGAGCAGCTTTCATTCGGTCGTAGAGAACTTTGAAGAATTTTTCTGATTTTTTTTGTTCATGTAACTGCTGGTAGAAGGAATACTGCAAGAAAACATATTTTAAGACACCAACCCCCAAGGGTGTTTCAAATAAACATAAGCATTATGGATAAAAGCCCATATTTAATGTGCTGCTCATGATTATTTCATAAACTGACAGCTTTACTAGTCTCCTATACTATTTACTGTGTCCTAATAATAGCTTATATTTGCTTAGTACTTTCCACTAAAATTCAACATAATTTTATGTTATTGAAGCCACCTTTAGTGATTATTTGTTTTAAAATTTCATAAGAACACTGTAACAGTGGTATGCAAAGAGCTCTTTAATTTTTATATTATTATGAAGTCATGTTTTGTGCAGTACTATGTATTGAGGTCCTACTATGTTCCAGGCCCCATGCTGTGAAGTGACAGAACACTCAGGAAAAATAGCTACAGTTCCTGCCTTCACGACTCTGTAATCTAGATTGGAAAACAACCACTAATTCTGTGATCATCCTGGTAAATGTGAGCCTACAAAGTTATTTTTCTCTTTACCTAAATTACTGTATATTTAATTTAGACTGTGTTACCACGGCAGCCTCACTCACAGGAACCCACTGATAAGTAGACACTAAGTCCCTTGGGTATTTTATTAGCTACCTTGCTTTGCACAGGATCTAGGACAAGCCCACCATAAAATGCATGAAGTGAACTCTACTGCACAATCAATAATGATGTGGAAAGGATTCAACAGTCAAAGTATGATAAAAACACATCTCTGGAAATAACAAACCTTGAGATCATCTGCCCTAATCATTGTCTGCTTGGAGAAGTATCAAGAAGAGGTATGAGTTAGGAAACGTGATATGCTCTGGACAAGCAAATTTAAGTTATTAAGACTAACACCATGGGACAGACACAACACAAACAAGAGAAATACAGTAAAAATAATTAATAAAGATAGTAATTCCAGTCACTGTACTGATATGAGAAGAGTTATATAAACTTGATAAGAGACAATGGGAAGAAAACATCTGAAGAAATAATGACTTTCAGATCAAGTAGAATTGACTATAATGCAATAGAGTAGACAATTTTGGGGAGTTTGGTTCTTGCAGATACCCTTTCTGAAAGAGTGCCTGAAACCATGACTCACAGGTCCTGGGACTTGCAGGTGCGAGTCTGTCTAATGACATCAGGCCTGGAAATGGATACCTGTCTTGAAATTTCTACTGTGGGTGATGCACATTCTCAAAGCGTTTTCATAAAGTCTTACAAGTCAGTTTCATACCTACAAGGGGGAAGCACTAGGTAGAGGGCTAGCAACAATTCAAGAAAGCAGGCTAAAAAGCCACAGTAACCATAGCAACCACAGTGCAACCATCAAGCTGGTCCTATTAATTCAGAGGATAAAGGCAGATTTCAGAGACCTCTATAGTCCCATAAATTACACTTATGCTTTAACCCTAATATTTTCAATACAATGGTATTAGAAGGCAGAAAGGGATTCCTATATATTAATGAGGAAGTTATAGAACATTGTGGTTCTATTAACCAAAGTTTTATAATTTTTATTGTTCCTTGACATGTATTATCTCATTGATTCTTTCAGGACAACTGTGTGATGAACAGAACGTGCTTATTTCATTTTATATATCAATAAAATAAAGTTTGGTGAATGTAAATGACTTTCCCAATATTATATAACAGTAATAGAGATAGGATTTAAATCTAGATTCTCTGACTCTAAATCACTATATAAAATGACCCTTTAAGCTCAAAATAACAAATGATTTACATGGACTTTTAAAAACTAGAAAGGAAATCAATCCTGAATATTCACTGGAGGGACTGATGCTGAGGCTGAAGCTCCAATACTTTGGCCACCTGATGCGAAGAAATGACTCATTAGAAAAGACTCTGATGCTGGGAAAGATTGAGGGCAGGAGGAGAAGCGGGTAACAGAGGGTGAGATAGTTGAATGGTATCTCTGACTCATGAGTTTGAGCAAGCTTTGTGAGATGGTGAAGGACAGGGAAGCCTGGCATGTTGCAGTCCCTGGGGTCGCAAAGAATTAGACACAACTGAGTGACTGAACAAAAACAACAACAAAGCTGAACAGTATGATTTTAATAAAGATAAATAGTATGCTTTTATAATATATATATAATCTCAAGAGCTAGCATAACAACTCAATCCCTCACAAAGGTACAGGTTTTGGTTAGGAAACCACCTCCATAAACTTCAGAGTATAAGGGGAAACTCCTTGTTTTTTTTCAGGAGCCAAGGTGATAGATAAACAGTTCCATACAGTAGAGGAAGGACTTTCCCCCAAGAAGGATGGAGGGTGACTAGAAATGAGAGGGCAGAGAAGAGAAACGAAGTGAGGACCCAGAGAGATGAAGTAATACTAGGGTGTAATACAGGGTGATCAGTCAGTGAAACTTCCCAGGAGTGAGTAGACAGAAGGATATTTTAGAAAGGACATTTAAAAATATTTATTATTTATTAGCTGCATCATATGGGGTCTTCTGTTGTGGCGTGCAGGCTTAGTTGTTTCACAGCATGTAGGATCTTAGTTCAACCACCAGAGATGGTTGCATGACCTCTGTGTTGCAAGTTGGATTCTTAACCAGAGGACCACCAAGAAAGTCCTGAAAGGAGATGTTTATAGCGGTTAAGAGCACAGACACTGGAGCCTGTCTGCATGGGCTCCAATCCTAGCTTGATTTCTAAACAGCCATGTGAGCTTATGTGTATCTCAGATTCTTCTTTGGTAAGATGAGATAGGACTCAAGTTCCTGCACAGGTTGTTGTGAGGATAAATCAAGCTAATACACAGAAAGCACTAAGAAGAGTGCCCAGTATTTAGGAGGCATTAAGGAAAGTTATGACCAACCTAGATAGCATATTCAAAAGCAGAGACATTACTTTGCCAACAAAGTTTCATCTAGTCAAGGCTATGGTCTTTCCTGTGGTCATGTATGGATGTGAGAGTTGGACTGTGAAGAAGGCTGAGCACCGAAGAATTGATGCTTTTGAACTGTGGTGTTGGAGAAGACTCTTGAGAGTCCCTTGGACTGCAAGGAGATCCAACCAGTCCATTCTGAAGGAGATCAGCCCTGGGATTTCTTTGGAAGGAATGATGCTAAAGCTGAAACTCCAGTACTTTGGCCACCTCATGCGAAGAGTTGACTCATTGGAAAAGACTCTGATGCTGGGAGGGATTGGGGGCAGGAGGAGAAGGGGACGACAGAGGATGAGATGGCTGGATGGCATCACTGACTCGATGGACGTGAGTCTGGGTGAAAACCGGGAGTTGGTGATGGACAGGGAGGCCTGGCGTGCTGCGATTCATGGGGTCACAAAGAGTCGGACACGACTGAGCTACTGAACTGAACTGAACTGATTCTCATGGTTGCTATTATTAGTGTACAATTTGAAATTATAATTTAACCATCTTCTTTCTCCTCCCCTCAACCAATTTTTAATTAAGTACATTTAAACATATAAATTGATTTATGTAGCTAAGAGGGTAAAACTTAAGAAAGGGCATCAGATCCCTAATTCAGGACTACAGAAGCTGGGTGTCAAGACAATCCCTGAACTAAGTAAGCAAGACAACAGTGGCCAATGAGACAATTAGAATCTAAATCCCCCTGGATTTTGACAGAAGTCTTGGGGAGGGTAAGCATTCTAGCTGACCTCAATTAGACCTCTTAGGGCCAGGAGCACACAGTTGACATCTGGGTTACACAGTGATGTAGATAAGTAAGAAATCTGGATAGTGTAAGGCTGGTAAACAAGACTGTCATAACCCATTTAAAAGATTTTCATAAACAAAAATCACTGAATTCTATTTCATCAAGTATTTGTCAAATGGCTATAAAGCTGTAGATACGAAGAACAAGACATGATCCCCCTACTTTAAAGAAGATGACATTTAACTGGAGAAACAGAATATCATATCGATAACAACCAAGCAAAGCAGCACAGGAAAAATGCCAAGTGAGCATCCAAGAAGCAAATGTTATGGGAGCTCAGATAAAGAAGTGGTCCCAAAGGCCACAGCCAAATAGTGAAGACTTTGTGAATAGAAATGGACTTGGACCACTCATTCATTCCGATTATTTACTGAATCCCTAGGCTGGGCCAGACATGGTGCCAGAAACAAGGGATGTGAAGATGGAAAACATGTGGTCTCAACCTCTAAGGATTCATAATTCACTAGACAGAGCCTGCTGTACTCATGAAGAGGCACACACACACACACACACACAAAATGCAGAAATGCTACTGCAGATATCTGCAGGATACAGCAGAAGCATAGAGTCACTAGTGGACAGAAGGCTTCCCAGAGAAGTTCATGAGCTGAGTCCTCAAAGAGGAGAAAGTGACATGAGAAATGGCACAGCACATCTGAGGAGCTATAAAGAGCTTAGTACAGCTGGTGCACAAGAGAAAGGATGGAGGCGGGGAGAGACAGAGTAAGAATGGAAAGTTAGAAAACTTGAAGAGACTAGATCATGAAGGAGCATTTACCTTTATAGAGGAAAGTGACTGACTTGAAGCAGGAGAAAAATATGTGTTTTGGAAAGATATCTTTAGAAACAACATGATTTTTCTTTTTTTTTTCCGTGCTTAATAAGATGTGATGTCTACTTGCCATGAATAGGGAAAATAGATTCTAGAATTTCCAATTAGTTGTTTGCCTTCCTGACCAAGGCAAACCTGGAAATACCTGGTTGGTGAGTGGCAGGGCCGGGAAGAGGAAGCCTGTTCCCTGGGAACACGTGCCAGCTCTCAGGATCACACAGTAAGCTCTGCCTTTAGGTGTGGGGAAGTTCAGGGGCAACTTGGCAGGAGTTTCTAAATCACGTGTGTGCCTTTGGGAAATAGTGGTGTGATCGTACATGCAGGTGAGCACACTGCTCACTGGAGTGGAGCACTGAATAGATGAACGATGACTCTCAAGTCACCCCTCCTGAGCTGAATGAGTAAACAGAACAAGAAAAGAAGGAATGGTTCTTCTCTCCCCACATCAGGGAAAGCTTCACCTACTCAGGGGCAGCAGGGTAACAAGCACCGGCAGATTTGGGGAAGAAGGAACAGAAGAGTTCTCAGTTTCTAAAAAAGTAACTGAGATGCATGGTGAATATTATCAGAACTTGTTTTAATGTCAAGTACTGTATGAGGAATTTATATATATATTACCTCATTTAATAAATGCACTTAATTCCTTTTTTTACATATAATTCTTGGATAAGTCAAAATGTCCTAATCTGCTTAGTCAGCCTAAAATTTCCCTAAGCAAATGAGAATTTCTGGAATGTTCTGCTTCACTGAGTAATTTGCAAAGTTCTGCTTCCCAGGTGGTTCAGTGGTAAAGAACCCATCTGCCAATGCCAAGAGACTTGGGTTCAATCTCTGGATCAGGAAGATCCCCTGGAGAAGGAAAAGGCAACTCATGCCAGTATTCTTGCCTGACAACTCCCATGGACAGAGGAGTCTGGCAGGGTACAGTCCACGGGGTTACAGAAGAGTCTAACATGAATTTGTGACTAAACAACAACAATGTACTTACTACAGCAAATCAAAAAATTTATAAGGAAAATGTGATACAAAGTTATTGTGGGTTTTTTTCCTTTTTGAGATAGTCATGAGAAACTTAAAGAAAAATCATTACTTGGGTTTCCAAGACAAAGAAGTAAGAAATACAAAATAACCAAATGTAACCAACAACAATGATTGTAAGCAGGTACCTGAGTTTGTGTGTTTCCTCCTTCCAGCAAGGCAATGCCAAGTAAGATGCCTTCTGAAAAAATTCTGTCATTTTTGGTATTCACTATAACATCAATGACAAGTTCAGATGCACCTTCTTTATCCAGGAGACACTGAATATCTGACATGGATATCCCCATCTTATCTGAATCTTGCCCAGAAAAGCTTCCTGTGATTAGGAAAAATAAATAAGTAAACCTTTGTCAAAAGGCTCAAATTTGTTCCCTGAACCCAAAATCATACAAAGGGTTTTTAATGTGCTTTATACTTATTTTTCCAGTTTTATTGAGATATAATTGATATATAACATTGTATAAGTTTAAGGTGTACAACATTAATAATTTGATAGATGTATATACTGCAAAATGATGAATACAATAAGATTAAATTCATCATCTCATAAAGTTAATTTGTATTCCTTGTGATGAGAACTTTTAGCACCTCTTTTCTTAGCAACTTTCAAATATGCAATACAGTACTGTTACCAACGGTCATCATGTTGTATATTACAGTCCCAAGACTGCTTTATTTAACTGAAAGTTTGTTCCTTTTGACCACTTTCACTTAATTTCTCTACTCCCCACTCTCTGCATCCAGCAACCACAAATCTGATCTCTGTTTCGCGGAGTTTGGAGTTTTTAGATCACATATATAACTGATTCTTTCACTTAGCATCATGCCCTGAGGTCCATCCTAGATGACACAAATGGCAGGTTTTCTCTTTGCTATGGCTGATGATGGTGCTTTTTAAATGAATCTTTTCACATTCGCGCTATTTTTAAGTAAAACACTAGAATAACACTGGCACACAGAGATGTTATTAGAATTTGAAAATAAAGGGAAAAATGGTATCTTGCCTGCTCCTTGTGCAGTTTTGCAGTAGGTTCCAGAGAGGTGTCCATTTATAGAGACTCCGTAATCACCTTTAAAGTATCGATTCAGGAGGATTTTTCTTAATGTATTACCCTAATAATAAAAAGGATAAGAAAAATTTTATTGTTCCTTTTTCTAGTAAAAGGGAAGGTTACCAATACATTAAAATGCCACTTATAATGCATTTTATCGATGATGTTGAACATGGAAAAACTAACATTGTATAATATTTTCTAAGGCAAAAATCTGCCAATATTTCCCATGAAAATAACAAAAATGTTGCCTCTCCCAGAAATACAGAATAAATATACAGTATTTTCAATAGAACAATACAGTCACAAACTCTATAAATTTAAAATTGCTTCAAAAGCTGAGGGTTCCAGTGTCAGTAAGAATATTCATGATGTCTAAAGAAAACACGGATTAATAAATAACCTAAGAATTGGAAAGGAAAAGCCTTCACTTAGATAGGCTCAGTAAAAAGAGCTAGACAAGTCCTAGGTATACAGAAGGTGCTTAAAAAATTAAGCTTGATAAGACAGGGTAAATTATATTTAAATTCCAAGAGCTTTATTCAGAACACAGTGGGCAAAAGATAGTCTATCAAACACACAATTCAACAATTTCTGTTTTCTACTGTTGATTGCTATTAAGGCTGACAGTCATATACTAGTTGGTTATTTGGATTTCCTCTTTTAGAAAGACTTTGTTTACCTGATTTTTTTCAATTAGATTATTTCTTTTGCTATTGACAAAAAGGAGTTCCTTATATATACTAATTTCTAGTCCTTTGTCAGTTATATATGTTGTAAAGTCTTCTTGTTTATTACTCCTCTTTCACCACTTTTCTTTAACGAAAAGAGCTGTTTAATTTTAATGTAGGCACATTTATCAGTGTTTTCCACTAGTCTTGTGTTTTTGCGTTTTTGTTAGAAATTCTTTCCAACTGTGGTTCAGAAAGACATTTTTCAAATATACTCTTTCAAAAGTTGAAAATTTTGCCTTTCACATTTAGATCTATACTCCAATTTGAATTGCATTTTGTGCCAGGTGAAAGGCAAGATCTTAATTTAATTTTTTCCATATTGACATCAATTGTTCCCCCATAATTTACTGCAAAAATCATTTTTACCACTTATCAATAAACTTCTATCATATACCAAATTTTTTTCTGTCTTCAATTTTGTACAGATTACAAGAGATTTTTAAAATAGTATATTTTGCAATATAGTTGCTTGCATGAACAGAAGAAATACAGATAACTCCAAATCTTCCATTTTATTGGTTATGATTTGAATAGGCAAGAGTACTTTTTGAAGTATTATGTAAGGACTATAGATTTAAACTATGACATTAACACCACAACTGCAACGGGAAGGACACTGTGGACCAAAAGCTTATGCATTGGCTGCAGGTCATGCAGCTAACAGGTGACAGACTAAGACCTGAACTCAACTCCTGATGGCAAAATGTGGCCATCGCCCCAGGCCATGCCACATGCCCGCTTCGCAGGCCTCCCTTTCCTACTGTGACACGTGACTCCATTGCACCTTCTCTCTCCCATGCTTTGGTTGTCCCTGTTTCTCCAGCCCTTCAGGCTTTGTCCTCAGTTCTCCAACTCTTGGCTCCCCACTCCCCATCAGCAACTTCTTCCAGCCCTTGCTTGTACAATCCCTTGGGCAGGTCTCACTGTCAAATGTGTCTCCTCCATCCTTGACCTGGTTCTCCGGAGCCTCCCCTTCTCTTTCCATCCACATTTCCTTATCTACAGCTGCAGGGTCTACTGGCAACTAAACTCAGCTTTTCACAATGGATTAATTCTTCTCTCTTCAACGTGTTTCTCTCTTAAGTGGAAGAAATTCAACTGGTTTCAAGGAGATCACATCATTCTGGTCTTTTAGGCTCCAATATCCCCCTAACTTGGAAATGATTTGTGAAAACCTACCCATTCTACTTTGTTCAACTGTTGGTTCCAAGAGTGTCTTCACACATTATACTGTAACCCAACTGAACTCTGTGATGATTCCTCAACCACAGTTTTCTAGTCTTTCTCTTTGTTCATATGGTATTCTCAGTTTGAAAGCTCTTCTTTCGTCTTACTTATGGACATATCCTTGGAGGAGGACAGGGCAACCCACTCCAGTATTCTTGCCTGGAGAACCCCATGGACAGAGGAGCCTGGCGGGCCACAGTCCATGGGGTCACAGAGTGAGACACAACTGAAGTGACTTATCACACAGGCACGGACATATCCTATCTTCCCTCTTCACTCTACAAATATTCATTAAGAATCAACTGTATTTTAGGCACTATCTTAACTTTATAAGATATAACCCTCCTCTTAGACACAGGTGTAAAGAACAGACTTTTAGACTCAGTGGGAGAAGAAGAGTGTGGGATGATTTGAGAGAATAACACTGAAACATATGTATTACCATATTCAAAATAGATAACTAGTGACAGTTTGATGTATGATGCAGGGCACCCAAAGTCAGTGCTCTCTCTGTGACAACCCTGAGGGATAGAGTGGGGAGAGGGGTGGGAGGGGGATTCAGGATGGAGGGGACACAGGTATACCTATGGCCGATTCACAAAGATGTATGGCAAAAACCATCAAAATACTGTAAAGTAATAATCCTCCAATTGAAATAAATGAAAAAATACAAATAATTTTTAAAAATATAACCCTCCTCTCAAAGAATTTACAATAAGGTCAGTTCCATATGAGAGGTCCATACTAAGACCTACGAAGTGCTTAAGGGGGAATGGCTGACTCAGAAGAGGTTTCACATGGCAAACCTCCCCTGCTAACTCAGATGATCATCCCAGCAAAGCTGTCTTGTGCACAGTGTGGAACAAATGTCCTAAAGGTCACAGTGCCGAGAATTCCAACAGACACTCAGAGCCTTACAGTGGCTTTTATTTCCTGACACTTAACATTTTTAGAACACATCTATTATTCCTCCCTATTTCATGCTTTCTTCATCTAAGATTTTTTCATATAGGGGTGCTATGAGTAAAGGTGATGACTAGTCTTAGAAGAGAAAGTGAGGTGTTAAGAGCTTATTCTACCAGTGAAGAGAACTTGACTCTCCCCTGTCAAACCAGAGTGGGGCACTTATAAAAGACACAAGAAACTAAAAGTTCTCTTTTTATGTTGAAAAGAAAGCCTTTTGAGTTGAAATAACTTCATCTGGCCAAAGAATGATGCTTCCAAAAGGGTAGGAAAAACAAAATAAGACATTTCTTTGGAGTCAAATGGACTTTTTATCATGTATCTCATTACAGCAGAAGGAGATGCTACAAAAGACCTTTTTAGACCCATAAATTATAAGGTTCAAGTTGTAACCTGGGGAGAAAAATGTGAGAACGCATTAACTGAAGTAATTTCTTTAAAGGGCAGCTCAGTTTGTTGTACTAATCATGGTTCTCACCTCTACACATGAATGGATTGCTTCTCACTCAAACCCTGTAACATACAGTTGGCCTAGCTGTAATAAATAAAACTGACAAATGTGAAAACACAGGACTGTTTTTCTTTTTTTATGGTATGGCTATTAATGAATTAATTTTTTTGGCTGTGGCAGGCAGGATCTTAGTTCCCCAAGCAGGGATCAAAGGTGCTCCCTGGCAGATGAAGTGCAGAGTTTTAACCACTGACTGCCAGGGAAGCCCTAGGACTGTTATTCTTGATATGACACAAGTCACGGTCACCTCCTGGAACAGAAACTGCTGTGAATGAAGCCCCAGGTCTACATCAATGAGTCCCATTTTATTCTCTGTAAGAGCCTTTTAACCCCATTACTCCAAGAACTCAACCAAGAGATAGAGAAACAATAGTTTGGTTTTTTTTTTTTTTTAATTTTATTTTATTTTTAAACTTTACATAACAAAGAAGAACTAGAGTGATCACGGTGGTGTGATCACTCACCTAGAGCCAGACATCCTGGAATGTGAAGTCAAGTGGGCCTTAGGAAGCATCACTATGAACAAAGCTAGTGGAGGTGATGGAATTCCAGTTGAGCTATTCCAAATCCTAAAAGATGATGCTGTGAAAGTGCTGCACTCAATATGCCAGCAAATTTGGAAAACTCGGCAGTGGCCACAGGACTGGAAAAGATCAGTTTTCATTCCAATCCCAAAGAAAGGCAATGCCAAAGAATGCTCAAACTCCTGCACAGTTGCATTCATTTCACACGCTAGTAAAGTAATGCTCAAAATTCTCCAAGCCAGGCTTCAGCAATACATGAACTGTGAACTTCCAGATGTTAAAGCTGGTTTTAGAAAAGGCAGAGGAACCAGAGATCAAATTGCCAACATCCGCTGGATCATTGAAGAAGCAAGAGAGTTCCAGAAAACATCTATTTCTGCTTTATTGACTATGCCAAAGCCTTTGACTGTGTGGATCACAGTAAACTGTAGAAAATTCTGAAAGAGATGGGAATACCAGACCACCTGACCTGCCTCTAGAGAAACTTGTATGGAGGTCAGGGAGCAACAGTTAGAACTGGACATGGAACAACAGACTGGTTCCAAATAGGAAAAAGGAGTTCGTCAAGGCTGTATATTATCACTCTGCTTATTTAACTTACATGCAGAGTACATCATGAAAAATGCTGGGCTGGAGGAAGCACAAGCTGGAATCAAGATGGCCAGGAGAAATATCAATAACCTCAAATATGCAGATGATACCACCCTTATGGCAGAAAGTGAGGAAGAACTAAAGAGCCTCTTGACAAAAGTGAAAGAGGAGAGTGAAAAAGTTGGCTTAAAGCTCAACATTCAGAAAACGAAGATCATGGCATCCTGTCCCATAATTTCATGGCAAATATATGGGCAAACAGTGAAAAAAGTGGCTGACTATTTTGGGGGGCTCCAAAATCACTGCAGATGGTGACTGCAGCCATGAAATTAAAAGACACTTACTCCTTGGAAGGAAAGTTATGTCCAACCTAGACAACATATTAAAAAGCAGAGATATTACTTTGTTAAAAAAGGTCCATCTAGTCAAGGCTATGGTTTTTCCAGTGGTCATGTATGGATGTGCGAGTTGTTCTGTGAAGAAAGCTGAGCGCCAAAGAATTGATACTTTTGAACTGTGGTGTTGGAAAAGACTCTCAAGAGTTCCTTGGACTGCAAGGAGATCCAACCAGTCCATCTTAAGGGAAATGGGTCCTGGGTATTCATTGGAAGGACTGATGTTGAAGCTGAAGCTCCCATACTTTGGCCACCTGATGCGAAGAGCTGATTCATTTGAAAAGACCCTGATGTTGGGAAAGATTGAAGGCAGGAAGAGAAGGGGATGACAGAGGATGAGATGGTTAGAAGGCATCACCGACTCAATGGACGTGAGTCTGAGTGAACTCTGGGAGTTGGTGATGGACAGGGAGGCCTGGCATGCTGCAATTCATGGGGTCGCAAGAGTCAGACACGACTGAGTGACTGAACTGAACTGAACTAAGAAAGCTACATTTTACTCTCTGTTTTAAAAAATGCCCTTTATGTTGCTAGAAGAAGGAAGCTATTCAAAACCAATCAGGGAGCGGAAGAGTTTCATGGCAGATTAAAATATGCACCCTACCTGTCATTATTTCTAAATTATTTTCAGGCAGATAAAATGAAATTGCAGGTACTTACCAGATTCATAAGCATCAAAATCCAATGAGCCACACTTCTGTTATCTAATTCCAGCCAAGTTAGAAGCATATGTTTTCTAACTATGTGAATTCAAAATGCCACAGAAAGGGGACATGGCTCCCTATATTCTGCTTTCTACTCTGGAGCCACACCGTCCGTGCTTCAGTCCCCTCTATGCCGCATACAAACGGTATGTTTTAAGCAAGTTACTTTACTATACTATCCAGCACTCAGTCCTAAAACTGTCAAATGAAATGATCATAACACCCTTCAGGGGGCTTCTGCGATGTGGAAAATATGTAAAGTACTTAGAACAGTTTCCAGAACATAGTAAGTGCTCTGTAAGTTGTGTATAATTGATGCTGTCGCTGGTATTAATACCAGATCACAGAACAGTTTACAGTTGACAAGGTGATTTTGTACATAGTTTCTCACTGTATACCAAACCGTCCCATATACTAAGAAAATGGCAAAAATAATAAATGGTAAACTAAGTGAAAATCCTCATTCATCCACTATTAGTCAGTCCTTGAAATTACATACTTGTGAGCTAATCTGCACATTACTTTGCCATTTAAAATGGACCTTCCAACTTGAACTAAATGGAAAATATTCTATACTGGTTCCAATTCCACAGTTTTCAAAAAAAGGAAACCTCGGAACTAAACAGGGCTTCCCAGGTGACGCTTGTGCTAAATAACCCACCTGCCAATGCAGGCAGACGTAACAGACATGGATTCGATCCCTGGGTGGGGATGATCCCCTGAAAGAGGGCACAGCAACCCACTCCAGTATTCTGCCTAGAGAATCACATGGACAGAGGAACCTCACAAGCTAAGGTCCATAAGGTCACAAAGAGTCAGACATGACTGAAGTGATTTAGCACGCACGCATGGGGCTAAACATGAATGAAGGATAGGCAGAGATGGAACAGGATTCTGTTTGTCTTAACTACCCTCATTTAAGATGGAAAAACTTCAGCTATCGCTACATCACAAGTTTAGCAGACAACAGACATTTCTGTTGTCCAGTACTGAGTTCTGACTTGAAGGATGGGAGGCAAGTATTTCGCCTTAACCTGTCTTGGGGCGTTCTTGGTGGCCTTACAGTGTTGACAGCTTGGAGGCAAGTCATTTCCACATATTCCTTTAACTCAAAGTAACTGTAGAATCAAGGTCAGAAATTATGGTGCCAGGGTTATAAATAATAGTCTCAGAGCTATAATTGCCACAGCAGAAATTTGGGAAAGAACTAAAAACATATTTTGAAAAGCATCCTAAAACTGAGAAGCTCAACTTCTGTACTTGCTCTTCAGCTTCCAAAATGAATTCCTGACTGGGCTCGCCATGGAAGGTGTCTTTATTGGGTTAGCCCAAATAGCAAGGAATGTCCTTCCCTCTCTTTTCAATATCAGAGTCAATTCCAGCTTTTCAATATCAGAGTCAATTCCAGGCCACAAGACATGGTTTTTAGCCAATGCCTTCATGTGAACACATCCCAGATGTGCTAAAGATAATGTAGCCAACATAACTAACAACCACCTTCTGAAATTGCAACAAAACATCTCCATAAAAAGAGAAGCCACAAGTTTGTGAAAATCTGAGAGGATGGGTTTTGCCCGGCCACTTCCTGTTGCATCAACTCTAATGGATCAAAAATTAAGAAGCTTAGAAATGACTGCCTTTCACAGATAGAAAGGATACCAAGTATGTATTAGTCTTAAAAAAGGACTAAAGATTTTCTTTGATTTTCAAGGAAGCCCAGCACTGTCTCATTAGGAGTTAGAAGCATTCAGAGTGAAGGGTTCAAGGATGTGATATTTGAGGGACCAAATCCACATTTGTTCCCATTTCCTTGGAAAAATCAGACACTAAAGTAACATTTTTCTACTGTGTGCAGTGTCCTTAACACACCATCAAAATATGTCCCACAACCAGAATCCTAGAAAACTAAGTCCTCAAGTAGAAATTTAAAAAGCAATGAAAATTGCAAACTAAAGATGCTTAATTTATGGTTTCTCCTCCAGGACTAACAATTAGCTTCTAATCAGCTTGGATAAGATCTACAAGAAAGTGATTGTATGTTTCTGTACCCTCTGCATAGTTTTATTTTAACATTAAACTCGGTATTAGTCTAACCGGTGCTCTCCTAACCTTTCTATTTAATGATAGTCTCTCTGATTAGATAGTTTTCCTCATTTGAATTCCAAGAGGTTAAAAGGCATATTTCTAATTTCAAATAAATTATTGCAACAGCTGTATCCTAATGGAATTACATTAAATGTGGCATTATAATCAACTACATCTTCAAGGAACTCCTTTGGGAAAATGTAGCCAAACTCCTATAATCTAGTTGTCTGATGGTTTAAATTTCTGGGTCACTGATTCCAAGGAATGTAAGCCAGTTCTTTCTCCTGATAATTTCCCCCCATTTTCTTAAGATAAGAAATACAAACTTCAACAGGAATAGTTATTATATACATTCACAGATACTCTTTATCAACACGATGACACAATCATGATAACCTTGAAAACATACTGATGTTTCAATAAATCTAGTAAACAAGGTTATGAAAAATAAAAGAATATAGAAAAATTTTAAAACCAATTATTCATACACCAGAATGACAGTCTATTTCCATCTCCTTTCTTCCCTTTTTTACTCCTTGTTAAGACATATTATATTTCTACCATGTGTCAGGCACTAGGAAAGGGGCTGTGAAGAGCAATTTGGCAGCATATGCTAAAATAATTTTCAAATATGTACAGCTGAAACATATGGCACTGTTTTTCAAAATAAATAATTGTCACCAGACCATTTGATTCCATTTGTGAAATTTGAACATTTAAACAGTAAAGGATGATATTTAAACATTTAATGATGATACTGGAGGAAAGAGTGGCAAGTCATCATTCTGGGTTTATCAACTATCAACCGGCTCTAGAAAAACAAGGTTGCTAAGAACACTGTTTTAGAGAATGAGTTTGTGCCACATAACTAGTGAGAAGTAAAGGAAACTATTTATCTTCTCTGAGGTTTAATAAAAGCCTCTCAGTATTTGGTTTCCAGGAAGTACACAGACTGACATGAAACTCAACAGCATCGTATACCTCCTCACCCATTTTAATACAGGGTCTGTTTAAATTCTAAGGGTTGAGAACTTATTCAACCCTTCACTCACAGTACTGAAAATGGATCTTTCTGCTTATAATTGTTCACTTTTCTGGGTAAGAAGTCTTATTCTCATCTCCAGAACATAAAGAGCTGAGAGAAGAATAAATAAGCAAGTGACAAGCAGAGGAGCCTTAAATACCATTTCCCTATTGAAGCAAAACTCCTAGATTCACACATCATAAATCACTACCTCATAAAATTACACTCAAATGGCAGTGCATACAACCACTGAAGTTAAGCCCACAATCTCCTGGTAAACAGTGCAGAAACTACCTGTTACTGAGAAAATGGAATCAATATGCTGCTGATGCAAGCATGAGCACTCACAGTGAAGACCAGGAAAAATGGAATTTCTTATGGTTAATTTCAAAGCTCCTGTAAAAGCTTTGTATACCTGAAGGATGACATGGCCAAGTATAGATCAATAAAGATTCAGCCTATGGAGGTCTCAGAGAACACAAGAGAACAAAGCAAGATGGGAGAGGAGATGGAAATAATTGAGAGACTTGAACTTGATCTGAATGTGAAGTACAAGTGAAGAGTTTCCCTCTTGGACAATGGGAAGAATCATATCTGTTTTAGATCCTCCAGTGCTGTGATTCCTCTCATATTTCCGCAATCACTTGGTAAAGACTGTTACATAGGTACAACTTTGCAAGATGGAGTACCAAGTGGTAAGGAACAATATATAAGTTATTGAAAATCAACCTCTATCTCACACAATCCACAAAAAATCAATTTCAGGTGGATTCAAGATTTAAATATGAATGAAAAAACTATAACACTTAACACTTTCAGAGGTCTATGTAGGAGAAAGTATATTTATGACAAAGGGGTAGGAGAGAACTTCTTAAATAAGAACCAAAATCTGCAAACTATAAAAGACTACAGTATAAAAGACTACAAAATTAAGAGCTTCCATTTATCAAAAGACATTGTTAAAACCACTCAGAAAAGATAATATATATATATAATATTTAAAGAATTCTTGCACACTAGGAAAAAAGCATAAACCATCCAAAAGAAAATAAAAATCTCAAACAGGCACGTTATAGAAGAGAGAAGCCAAACAGCCCCCCAAAATGCATACAAAAATAAACAACCAACCTCACAAGGAAGTAGAGAAATGAAAATTTAAACTGCAGTAGGTGCACTGGGACGACCCAGAGGGATGGAATGGGGAGGGAGGAGGGAGGAGGGTTCAGGATGGGGAACACATGTAAACCTGTGGCAGATTCATTTTGATATTTGGCAAATCTAATACAGTTATGTAAAGTTTAAAAATAAAATAAAATAAAAAAAAAAAAACAAAAAAAAAAAAAAAAAAAAAAAAAAAGAGACTTCTCATTCACAAGACTGGCAAAATTTTAAAATTCTTTCAACATCAACTTTCTACAAAGATGTGAGCAAAAAGAACACTGGGAGTTGAGCAATTGGTGTAACTACTTTGAAAAATAATTTTATATTTTCAGTGAAGCTAATGATGTACAGATGAAAAACAACAACAACAAAAACAAACAAACAAAACAAACAAAAAAAAAAAAACAAAGCAAAACAAAAAGAGAAAAGAGAGAGAGGAAAGACCAGCATGTTCCAGCCCTATACTCACCTTGCTGTTTCTATGGATATTATGTTATGTTGTCAGCGCAGTTGTGAGTTGCAAGCTGTGATCTACCTATCTACAACCAAGAGGGTTTGGCTCACTGGGCAGTGAGAGGGGCACAGAACTTGGCAAAGTTGTTGAGGGAACAAGATGGTAGAAGAATCAACCCCTTCAGAGAAAAAGAGAGAGAGAATCCTCACCCCTTTCTCCCAAAAATACTGGAATGGAATTAGCCTTAAAAGGGAAGGAGAAAACTACCACTTGCATTACTTACCAATCAGTGCAAATATTTTGACAAAAGAAGTATGAAGGCAACGTTTTATAAGTTCAGAAAATATTTAGAAGTTCCTTAGATTTATGGAGTCAATGGAATGAAGAGGAGCTCTACAAAGCCACAACGTCAAGGTAAGCTCTTGAAAATTAAAAGAGATATCTATCAACACACAGTCTAACACATAATAATGAAATTTAGAAAGTGCTCAGCATTGGAAAGCTGTACACTTAGTGAAAATGATAATGTTCTGGAAACCAACATAATTAGTTTGGATCTGGGTTCTGCCACTGGCTTTGTGATCTCAAGAATTTTATTTACCTGGCCCTGGACTCAGTTTCCCCATCTTTGAATAATAATATCTATGCTGCAGGGCTATTTTCAGAATTAAAGATTGTATATGGAAAGCGTATGTTCTTAGCCCATGCTGCTGCTGCTAAGTCACTTCAGTCGTGTCCGACTCTGTGCGACCCCATAGACGACAGCCCACCAGGCTCCCCCATCCCTGGGATTCTCCAGGCAAGTGCTAAATAGACAGTTATTATAATATTGTGTTTAACATTAAAAAATAAGCTTCAATTGAGAAAGATTTGCACAAATAGCATATAAGGCGATGGCACCCCACTCCAGTACTCTTGCCTGGAAAATCCCATGGACGGAGGAGCCTGGTGGGCTGCAGTCCATGGGGTCACGAAGAGTCGGACACGACTGAGCGACTTCCCTTTCACTTTTCACTTTCATGCATTGGAGAAGGAAATGGCAACCCACTCCAGTGTTCTTGCCTGGAGAATCCCAGGGACGGGGGAGCCTGGTGGGCTGCCGTCTATGGGGTCGCACAGAGTCGGACACGACTGAAGTGACTTAGCAGCAGCAGCAGCAGCAGCTCCACAAAGATACCCACAGTTTTAACTGCTGACCTAAGTATCCAGCTCCAACTTTCTATAAATGTTTAAGAGAAGGCAAATGAAAACCAGCATTCATTTTGTAGAAGATCGCTTTGAAGCCCACTTGATCAGTGTGTTATGGTTTCATAAAAACAATACATTAACACGCGTGAGTTTCAAGTGTCCCTAGTGCAGGTACAAAGCAGAACTCTTCCCAAAGCCAATGGTCTCATGTTCCATTAGGGAAAAAGAAAAAGAACAGTATTTCATCCTAGTATTTGTTTTAACATAAGAAACGTAAGAAAAATATTTTAAACATTTATAAAATTATCATTTCAATATATGGCAAAACCAATACAATATTGTAAAGTTAAAAAATAAAATAAAATTAAAAAAAAAATTATCACACAATGTCCATTAGGAAAGACTGCTTGCTAACTAGTCTCCCCACACGCACTTGGTGCCCCTGTAATTCATTCTCTGATATTCAGAGGGCTGTGAAACAACAGAGGACTATAGTGAATATACACAAACACATAAAAATGCCTACAAATTGATGAGAAAAGATCTCGTAAAAAGTGACAAAGAATTGAACTGGCATTTCATGTAAGAAAATACATATGGCCAATAAGCATGAAAAAATGCTCACCTTTATTAGTAATTAGGGAATATAAACTAAGTCTGTGTTGAAAAAGAATACATATATACATATACATGTGTGTGTGTGTGTGTGTGTATATATATATATATATATATATATATATATATATATATGAATCACTGTTCTGCACACCTGGAACTAACACAGCATTTTAAATCAGTTATACTTTATTTAAAAACAGAAATACCAAAAAGACTATCATAAGCCACCATTTTACAACCACTAGATTGGCAAAAATTAGGAAGTCTGACAAAATGAGTGCTGAAGAGGACGTGAATCAGTTATGGAAATGAAAACTGGTACAACCAGTTTACAAAACGTGTTCTCACCTGGTAGTTACATTCCCAAGGAAATGTGCTCCAGAAGATACACAGTACCACACCCTAGCCATTTATATTAGCACTGATAGCAAAACAAACAGGCAAAAATTAAACAAAAACACTGCAATCAATCCAAATATCCACTGACATGAAAATGGATCAGTAAACTGTTGTACATTCCCAGACTGGAATAAAATAAATGGAATAAATATGAAAGAACTAGAGCCTCACAGCAATACCCAACAGCCTTGAAGAATTTCAGAAACATGATGTTGAGAGGGAAAAAAATGTCCTAGAAGACATGAAATGCAATATTAAAAATGAGAGGTACCAGTTTACCAGTGGCCTCTGGAAGATGAAGCCAAAACACATATGTAGATACATGCTCTTCTTCGTTTGCTGGGGGATTCACACGACTTCATTACATTATTGTGCTTTATAATTTAAAGTGATGGTGTATATATTATCTCATACAAAGTCAATATTATATTTAAAGAAAAATTCAATAAATGTTAAACATCATGATAGTTTGCATGTCATCTTCTGTCATGCATGTTTGTTATCTCTTTCTACTAGATTCTGAAAACCTTTTTTTTTTTCTCCTTTTGCCATTTTTTTTCCTTCTGGCTGATCATCAACTCCAACATCTAGTGCAAAAGCTGGCACACTAAGTACTCAATAAAAACTTTTGAATGAATGTATAAACCACTGATTCTGAATGAGAGAGCACTATTTACCAAAAAATAGTCACACTGAGTACAGTCTGTTTAAGGACTGCAATATTTGATGTCTGCCATGCCTTACAACTTTGGAAGATATTTGAATTATATTTAAAGTTACTTACATATTAAATATTTTCAATACACAAACTCATTAACTGTGCTTCCAGGTCAGAAAGAAGGAAGTTATGTTGGAATCCAAGAAGCAAAATATTAGCCTACCAAAAAGAAAAGGTGAACAATTCTAACATTCAGTCTGAAAAATTTGAAGGTAAAATGTTGATCAATGATTGTGATATGGTCTAATGCAAGAAAATACACTAATGTGCTAAAAGTCTAGTCCAAATTATTCCCTTGTCACCATACATCTAATGAAATAGGCTTTTTGTATTTACTGAAAAACATTCGTATTTACTGAAAAACCTTGATGCTATATCCAGTCAACAGTCTTATGGACTCTGTGGGAGAGGGAGAGGGTGGGAAGATTTGGGAGAATGGCATTGAAACATGTAAAATATCATGTATGAAACGGAAAAAAAAAAAAGGCTATGGTTTTTCCAGTAGTCATGTACAGATGTGAGAGTTGGACTATAAAGAAACCTGAGCACCGAAGAATTGATGCTTTTGAAATATGGTGTTTGAGAAGACTGGAGAGCCCCTAGGACTGCCAAGGAGATCCAACCACTCCAACATAAAAGAGATCAGTCCTGAGTGTTCATTGGAAGGACTGATGTTGAAGCTGAAACTCCAATACTTTGGCCACTTGATGCGAAGAGCTGACTCATTTGAAAATGAGTCACCCTGATGCTGGGAAAGATTGAGGGCAGGAGGAGAAGGGGACAACAGAGGATGAGATGGTTGGATGGCATCACCAACTCGAGTAATCGACATGAGTTTGGGTAAACTCTGGGAGTTGGTGATGGACAGGGAAGCCTGGCGTGCTGCAGTCCATGGGGTCGCAGAGAGTCGGACACGACTGAGTGACTGAACTGAACTGAACTGAATACATCATTGCAAGGATCTGACTGAGTAACATAATTCTTAATATTATGTAAGCGTGTCCCTTAAAAAGATACTATTTTCTTTTAAAAATATTATATTTGGTGTGCCATAATTTATAAAAGATAAAAAATAATTTTTTCTAACTCATTTTCCCCTTATCAAATTAAAATCATTTTTTCTTAGTGTTTGCTGTTATGACAATAAAAATTATGTAGGTCTAGTTTTGATGGTTTCCTGCATCTAAGTGTCCATGAGACCATATACCTTGCCTATTTTAATATAAGCAAGCATCTGCTTATATGTCCCAACTATGTTCTAGAAGTTAACCATAGTTTTCAAAGAATTCCACAATGAAACACTATGAGACAATGATTTAGAACTGGTAGAAACTAGGAATTCCATAAATATTCAACCACATTTTAAAGTACCAATACAATTATTACCAAAAGAAAAGAGATTTCAGTTCAAACAAACCTAAACATGCCTGAGCTGATTAAAAGACAAAGTGTCAAATGCCTACTTTAGGAAGAGACTTTTTCAGTCTTTGACTCAGCTTATTACAGTCTTTGAACACTATTTTGAAAGTCATTTATTCCCTCTGGCATATACTATGGCAGAAAATTCACTATCTTATACATCCCAAACTGTTAACTGGAATTCAAGCCACTAAGAAAGTAACACTTTATGTCTGAAGTGAAGTGTTAGTCACTCAGTTGTGTCCCCACTCTTTGTAACGCCATGGTCTGTAGGCCACCAGGCTCCTCTGTCCATCCCATGGACTTCAGCCTGCCAGGCTCCTCTGTCCATGGAATTTTCCAGGCAAGAATACTGGAGTATATAGCCATTCTCTTCTCCAGGGGATCTTCTCAACCCAGGGATCAAACCCAGGTCTACTGAATTAAAGGCAGATTATTTACCATCTGAGCCACTAGGCTGTCGAGTAACATGCAAAGTACTTCTGCTGTTATGGAAGCCGAGCTGCTTGGCAGGGCTGGGGTGTAAGGGATCTGCATTATAGACACTTACACAGGCTCGTGAATCACCTGTCCAGTTAGTTTTGGAAAAGAACAAAGCAAAGTATTTTCATGGTGAAAACGCAATCTTCAAAATTTTGACTTGAGGTAAAACAGCTACTTTCAATTAGTAACTTAAATAGGACATGGAAAATAAAAATTTCAGTCAATGATAGGTTGCTAGACAGTATATTGAAAAGCAGAGACATCACTTTGCCAACAAAGGTCCATATAGTCAAAGCTATGGTTTCTCCAGTAGTCATGTATGGATGTGAGAGTTGGACCGTAAAGAAGGCTGAGCACCAAAGAATTGATGCTCTCAAGCTCTGGTGTTGGAGAAGACTATTGAGAGTCCCCTGGACTGCAAGGAGATCAAACCAGTCAATTCTAAAGGAAATCAATCCTGAATATTCACTGGAAGAACTGATGCTAAAGTTGAAGCTCCAGTACTTTCGCAACCTGGTGCAAAGACCCAACTCATTGGAAAAGACCCTGATGCTGGGAAAGACTGAAGGTAAGAGCAGAAGGGGATGACAGAGCAGGAGATGGTTACATGGCATCACCAACTTAATGGGTTTGAGTTTGAGCAAGCTCTGGAAGTTGGTGAAGGACAGGGAAGCCTGGCATGCTGCAGTCCATGGGGTTGCAAAGAGTCGGACATGACTGAATGACCAACAACAATAGGTTGCTAATTTCACACTCCCAAATTTGGAAACAGTAAGTTGATGACTCTTTCTCTCTTCTTAGTCTGTACGCGTGTGCATGAGTGTGTGCAAAATATCATTTTTATATTCATGGATATTAACATGTATATATGTCCAACTCTTTGAGATTCTATGGACTATAGCCCATCAGGCACTTCTGTCCATGGGATTTTCCAGGCAAGAATACTGGGGTGGGTTCCCATGCCTTCCTCCAGAGGATCTTCCCAACCCAAGGATTGAACCCACATCTCCTGCATCACCTACATTGCAGGAGGATTTTTTACCTCTGAGTTACTGGAGAAGCCCATTAGTATGTATAAAAGGTATTGATCAATCTTTGAGGTATTAAAAGTCTTGTTTCTCCTGTGGGTATTGGCAGCATAGATTATTGAGTTGACTTCAAAAAATAAAAAGGGCACAAACACATCTCCTACTACATTTCTTAAAAAAAGAAAAAAATATAGATGTATATATATTTATTTATTTATTGGCCACACTAGGTCTTAGTCGCAGCATGTGGAATCCAGTTCCCCAACCAGGGATCAAACCCAGGCCCCCTGCATGGGGAGCTGAGTCTTAGCCACTGAACCACCAAGAAGTCCCTCGTATTACGTGGAATGATTTTTTTTTTTTTCACAAGGATGTATTTATTGAAACCATATTTTTAGGAAGAATTGAAAAAACATTTCAATGATTCTAGCACACACATTTTCACCCAAACTTTAGGATTCCTGAATTACAGGTCAATCTAAAATTAATGGTATACCATACCTCAATTGGCAACATTTCTTTTTCCCCCCCGAGATACAACTCATGGCACATTAAAATTGACGAGAAAGAAAAAAAATCTTTTAATCTAGCATTGGAATTCAACAAAGCCTCATAGTATCTGGTATCACTCACTATTACACCTACTTTCCAGTTCATATAAAGCAAGATGAAAATATACCAGAAATTTAGGGACTTAATTTTATAATCAAAGTAGTTGTCTTTAGTGTTTTCCCTTTTTTACTGCTACCCATTCTATGCAATACTTCAATTCACCATCATCTTACATTTTGATGTCATATGCTCTGAATTGGGCCTACATTAAGATCCATATATAAAATGAAAATATTGACAGAGATGAGGTATGCTTTACTTAGAGCATACCTCTAAGAG
This sequence comes from Bubalus bubalis, assembly GCF_019923935.1. Taxonomy (NCBI): domain Eukaryota; kingdom Metazoa; phylum Chordata; class Mammalia; order Artiodactyla; family Bovidae; genus Bubalus; species Bubalus bubalis. Next base: position 36,499,275 of record NC_059160.1, read on the forward strand.
CAATAGGAAAGTAAGTAAGGGAGATGCATTTAAAATAATTTATGAAGCATGGACAATATTAAATTGCTCTCCTTTAAAATATTCACCCTTAGACCTCACTTCACCTCCACTAGGATGGCTAAAATAAAAAAAGAGAGATGATAACAAGTCTGTGAATGCAGAAAAATTGGGCCTCTTATATATTATTGACCATAATAAAATCATACAACCACTCAGGAAAACTGTTTTGCAGTTCCTAGAAATTAAACATATAGTTTCATATAACCCCAAATTCCACTCCTAGTCATGTGTAAAAGAAAAATAAACACATATGTGCACACAAACAGCTGTACCTGAATGCTGACAGCAGTGTTATTCATAATAGCTAAGAAGAAAAACCCAAATGTCCATCACGATAAATGGATAGACAAAATACATACAAAGGAATATTAGTTGGCCATAAAAAGGGGATGAAGTACTGATACAGGTAAACATGGATTGGCCTTGACAATAGTATGCTAAGTGAAAGAAAGCATAAGACCACATAGTTAAAGACTGCATTTATATGAAAGTCTAGAAGATGCAAATCCACTGAGAGAGAAGGCCGATTAGGGGTTGACAGGGGGTGGGGTGGGGAATGGAGAGAAACTGCTAAGGGTATGGGGTTTCTTTTGGGGGTAATGACAATGTTCTAAAAGTAGACAGTGAGTGCTGTTTGCAAATCTGTGAATATGCTAAAAACCACTGAACTGTATACTTCAGCAGGGTGAATTTTACAATATATGAACATTTTAGTAAGGCCATTAAAAATATAAAATATATACATTATATGAAAGAACTTCACTCTATCAATTATTTTAAAATGCTTATCTTAAAGAAAATAATGTCAATTCTGTCCAAATTTTTGCTAATAAGCAGCTGAGCCATCACTGCTATTTGCCACAAAGTTCTTGCGTTTAAGTACATTTGTACAACAGATGTATCAAAAACAGCACGTGTTTTGAATGTTACATCTCTTAGTAAAATACAGAGCAGCTCAAACTGCTAATTAAATATAAAATTGCATGTGTCAATTAGGAGCCAATTTCTTGTTAAAACTATCTAATGTTTAAGGCACAATAAATTGAACTATCATCTAAGACTGCTTGTCTTGACCTGTGTGGGAAGGCGGCTCAGCGCACTGAATATAGGCTGGACAGTTTCCATGGATACCTCACACCATTTGAGATGTAAGAAACTAAAATTTATAAACAACCTCAGGAAAAGCATGCTTCACAAAATATATTAGTTTAAAAATAATGATCTTCTTGAAGATGCTAGAATTAATTTTGTTGATAAGTGGATAAGGTTTTGGGGGGGCATGAGGGAGGGTTTTAAGAGGACAGCTTTTAAGTTGAGTTAGAATTCACAGTAGAGGGAGAGACATATTCAAAAGGCTTTACATCATAAGGTTTACAGCAAACCTCAAGAGTTTTAAAGATATTTAGCTTTTATAGAAACCAACTCTATTGAATTATTCCAGCTGACTTTAATTAATCTGGCCACTGCATACTAATATGCTGATCTTTCCCAATAACTGTAATTACAACCAGGGTACTCCACCCACCATCCTTTTGCTCCTTCCCATGGAAGAAGACTACACATTTTCCAGATGTAACATGAAAGCCACAATGTTATTCAGAAATCATTTCAGAATTAAACAAAATAAAGCATGAGAAGAACACATGTATCTGTATATGTATGACTGAGTCCCTTTGGTGTCCACCTGAAACTACCACAACATTGTTAAATGGGCTCTACTCCAATACAAAAGAAAAAGCTCAAAAGAGAGAAAAAATAAAAAATTAATAATGTTATTTTATTATACTTTATTGTTTTGTTTTTAAAATGTGTATCATTGGTTATTATTTTATTATTTTAATATGTATCATTATTTGTAAATTATTTTTAATTTTTAAAATAATTATTTTTAAAAAATAATACATTTTTTTAAAAGAAGAAAAAAATAGAACACATGAAGCTTTTAAAAGAGATATTTCCCAGTCCACTTTGCTGAGAAGACCTGACTCTACACCTGCTTGTTCACATCTTTAAAATTTAGAGAAGAAGAATGACGAAGTCATAGCATCAGCTTTTTCCATGTCCCCAAAGCACTTCCCTTATTAAGCAATCAAATCAGGATTCAGTCCCAGAACTCGAGAGAACCAGCATGAAAACATGGATGTTTTCTTTGGACCACTTAGTCCTGCTATTATATGAGATACAGCATGAGTGTTTTAATAAAGGAGACAAATGAATCAGTACATTTTAATCAAAGTACACCAAATATTTAATTTCTATAACAGGACAGTTTCACAAATGCCTCATTCGATGCTGATAACAAACTGACACAACACCTCATTTAGCAGCAAGAATCAACTCAGATGCATATGCTCTTCCCCATTATTTCTGGAAAACATGCATCTAATTTATTTTAAAATAAAGACAATGTTTTGAAAAATTAGAAAATATTCAATAAAAGTGTTGGGGCAGAAGCTGATGGTCAAAGAAAACAAAAAAGAATTCTACCCAGAAAAACACTCATATTAAATAGAACTCAGCTCGAATCAAGTTTTCTTGATTGTTGCCAACTCTATTCCCCTATTTCTTATTTACTATGGGGCTTCCCTGGTGACTCAGTGATGAAGAACCCACTTGCCAATGCAGAAGACGTGGGTTTGATCCCTGGGACAGAAAGATCCCCTGGAGAAGGGACTGGCAACCCACTCCAGTATTCTTGCCTAGGAAATCTTATGGACAGAGGAGACTGGCAGGCTACAGTCCATGGGGTTGTAAAGGATTCCCACGCAACTTAGCAACCAAACAGCAGCAACAATCATCTTGATTCCCCTCAGTTCTTCCTGTTTTCTCACTTTGCTTTCACCTGAGCTGTAATCAATTCCTTCCTTGCAGTCCCCTTTGCTTCTGGATATCTGTTTTCATCAGGAGACAAGATCTGTACAGTATTATCACCCCATTTGTGGTGCAGGAATAGGAGCCTTTGAACCTGCTGCTCCTCCCACCCTGCAGCATTCCACTGCTCCCTGCCTTCACTAGCACCTGTCACCCTTTCGGTCTCAGCTTAAATATCACTTTCTCAGAAAAACCATCTTCTGGAAGCTCCTCTCCTCACCTAATCTGCAGTTACACACCTCCAGTTACACACTCTTAAAGAGCATTCAGATCCTCCTCAGAGTCATTAAGTAAAGAAAGTAATTAATCCCTGCCCAACCTCATGGTTGGAATCTGTCTCTCGCTAAACTTTAAATTCTATGAGAGTGTAACAGATTGTTCAAGGCATTCTCAGGGCTTAGCAGACATTCAGTAAATTTTTGTAAATATATACCGTGTCATCCATTTTTTTTTCTATTTCCAAATACCTCTGCATTCTGTCATTTTCCTGATTTCCTAATAAAAAATTGTCCTTAGAATCAGATTGTTTTTCAAAATGACCTAAACAGTCATACTGTGAAATAAATATTCTTCATCCTAGGGTGACTAGAAAACAATCACTCTCAAGCACATGGGACCAATGCATAAACACCTGTGTGACCATGTCTGGGACATGTCACATAATGACACATAATGCACACAACTGGAGAATGGTAAAGGCAGAAGGGAATTTCCATACATCCACTTTAGCTGAAAATGAAGACTTGAAACCGAAGCCATTTCTGTCTTCCACTTTCACCCTTCAGCCCGCATTAGTTTCTTTAGCTCTGACCCCTCGACACCTTGCCACATGATCTTACCATTCACGGCACTAAAATCTTGTGCTCTGCAGCTTCTGTCACCTGGAACAACCTCCTGGTGCCTCTCTACCTCATTTACTCTTCACCTCATTTCAAAGTTCAGCTGCAAACGTCCCTCTGCCCATATTTCACCTCTCAATGAACATAGAAGGACACCAATTTTTAACTCTAAAGCACTCTAGCACACACTTTACAGGAAGACACTCTACAGTATTGTCATGAAGCAGAGTATACTGCATTTTCACCCAGGGGATCTCTTAGGTCTGGGAAAGGCATTTTCATCCTGCACTTTAAAAGCCCAAGCTTAAGTTAGAATTGATTTACTATGGTATTGTCATGATGTTAATATTTTTGTCCTTTGAAAATAAATTAATATAGTTGTTCCTTCTGGAAAACATAAAACATTTTATAAAAATCCATTGGCAAAGACAGCAGCAGCAGAGGGTGGGGCAAATTGAGAGAGTAGCATTGAAACATATACATTATCAAGTGTAAAATAGAGTGGGAAGTTGCTGTATAACATAGGGAGCTCAGTCTGGTGCTCTGTGATGACCTAGGGGGTGGGATATGTGGAAAGGAGGGTCAGGAGGGAGAGGACATATGTATACCCATGGCTGGTTCATGTTGTTGTATGGCGGAAATCAACACAACATTGTTAAGCAATTATCTTCCAATGAAAAATAAAGTAAAGGGCTTCCCTGGTGGCTCAGTGGTAAAGAATCTGCCTGCCAATGCAGGAGACACTGGTTCAATCCCTGATCTGGGAAGATCACACATGCTCCAGAGCAACTAAGTCCGTGTGCCAGAACTATTGAGCCTGTGCTCCAGAGCCCAGAAGCCACAGCTACTGAAGCCGGCATGTCCTAGAGCCCATGCTCCACAACAAGAGAAGTCACTGCAATGAGAAGCCTGAGCACAGCAACTGGAAATCAGCCCCCAAAGACCCACCACAGGCAAAAGCAAAAAAATTAATAAAAAATAAAAATAAATAAATAAAAGTTGTTAAAAAGATAGCAGCAGCCATCCCTGCCCTGATCAGAAAACTAAGATCATGTCATCTGATCTCATCACTTCATGGCAAACAGATGGGGAAACAAAGGAAACAGAAACTTTATTTTGGGGGGCTCCAAAATCACTGCATATGGAGACTGCAGCCATGAAATTCTTGCTCCTTGGAAGAAAAACTATGACCAACCTAGACAGCATATTAAAAAGCAGAGGGAGACATTACTTTGCCAACAAAGGTCCATCTAGTCAAAGCTATGGTTTTTCCAGTAGTCATGTATGGATATGACAGTTGGACTATAACGAAAGCTGAGCGCTGAAGAATTGATGCATTTGAACTGTGGTGTTGAAGAAGACTCTTGAGAGACCCTTGGACTGCAAGGAGATCCAACCAGTCCATCCTAAAGGAAATCAGTCCTGAATATTCATTGGAAGGACTGATGCTGAAGCTGAAACTCCAATCCTTTGGCCACCTGATGTGAAGAACTGACTCACTGGAAAAGACCTTGATGGTGGGAAGGATTGAAGACAGGAGGAGAAGGGGACAACAGTGGATGAGATGGTTGAATGGAATCACCGACTCAAAGGACATGAGTTTGAGCAAGCTCCAGGAGTTGGTGAAGGACAGGGAAGCTTGGTGTGCTGCAGTCCATGGGGTTGCAAACAGTCAGAAACGACTATTCGACTGAACTGAACTGATCCCTGCCCTGTAAGTGTGACATTACCAGCTCAAGAGGAAAAGATAGACACTCTGGTTTACTGGTAGGAGAGGCAGAGATTAGCCGGCTTTCACCAATCCTCTTCCTTTTCTTCTGGACATACAACTCGACTATGTTGCCCAGCCTTCTGTGCAGTCAGGTGGGGCCACATGACTGAGCCTGAGCTAAATGAAAGGGAACGGAAGGAACAGGTGTTGGGCCCACGTTGGAATCTTGCATCATTTCCTCTATGGTGTGCTCAGTTGCTTCAGTCGTGTTGGACTCTTTGTAACCCTATGGACTGTAGCCCACCAGGGTCCTCTGTTCACAGCATTCTCCAGGCAGGAATACTGGACCGGGTTGCCATACCCTCTTCCAGGGAATCTTCCCACCCCAGGGATAAAACCCATATCTGTAGCCTGAAGCAAAAAGTTACAGCAGCCAAAGAAGATGCAGAGTCAGGAGAAGGATGGAATCTAAGGCTCTATATTGCTCGGGAGCCAACCAGCCAGAACATCACATTTGGATTTTAACTTTCATTATGCAAAAGAATAAGCAAACAGTTACTATACTAAACCAGGGAAGCTTTGGGGTTTATCTGTTTCAACAGCTAGGGCTATCTTAACCAATACAGGCCAGCATGGGTTAGCCTGCATGGAGAATAACTGGTCTTGTCCCTGGAAGCTCCAGTTGTGACTCTTCCTAAGGCATTTTATCCAGACTCACCTCTGTCTGGAGAAACTGACTCTGGGCACAAGCTAGTCGTGAAGCTGCCATGAAAAGTCATCTGGGAATAAAATTTCATCCACATCAGAGTGATTCCCGGTTTCCCTTAACTTATCACAGCTTTCCCTCTTTCCACCATCTCTGCCTTCTCTCTCTTATCCAACTTTTCCATTGTCTCCAATAACCATTACTACAATTCTCTCTCTCTCTCTCTTACACACACACACACACACACACACACACACACACACACTTTTTTCCCACGTGGTTGATCCTGAAAAAAGGGAAATACAAAAGGAAAGTCAACTAACTTCAGGCCGCACACACATCATCAACTATTTCAAACTATCTAGTATTCAGCTATGTTTCCACCAACTTTGTTACCTGTCTGCTTTCATTTGTCCCATCTTTGAACCTCTGAAAACATTTCCCCTTTCATAGTGATAACTGAAGGCTTAATAAGACTCAAAAAGTATTAGATATTCCTCAATTAAATATGTATTCCAAGAACAATATGATACTTCCAAACAACATAAACCAAGATTTGTCTTCATTTTTTCATTATTTTACCAACTATGGAAAAAGTATGAGCTAAATTTCTGAGAACAATCAGTTTTCACGTGAAAAGCTTCCAATTAACTTCACTTTTAAAAAGAGATAGGAAAAAAGCAAGAGTGAGGGAATGGAAATAGGGACAAATGAATTGAGGAATTGTACCAGCTGGAATTTGTATCAATTTAATTCAATAGCAAAGAATGAAGTGATTATTGCTATGTCTTCTAATGAAATCCCAAAAAATGATTTACAAGAATATTTACTACAGTCACGATGTTTCTGGTCTTGAAATAAATCCACACAAAAGATATTCTTTTGTACTAGATCAATCAAGTTCCAGCCTGGCTAGAGGTGATGATAATTACTGGAAAGTAAATTGTTATGTTTTCGTCTGACTGCCTGTTACCTTGGCACATGTTATTTCTAATTTCGTCTGGAAATAACAGTACATCAAGCCATCTTGGGTGACTTACATAACCAGCTACTATCATTTGAAAATTGTCAGCCCCAGTACCTTGCTACTGCATGCATACTTACAGTGTTGGAACACTGATTCAGTTCATTTATTTTCTGTCATGGAGAATTGTTATTTTACAAGGCAAATTGATTCTAAAGCTTAACCTTTCGTCTTTTTTTTTTTTTTTTTCCAAACTTTAAGCTTTTTTTCACTGGGGTACAGTCGATTAACAATGTTGTGGTAGTTTCCGGTGAACAGTGAAGGGACTCAGCCATACATATATGTATCCATTCTCCCCCTCACCCTCCAATCCAGGCTGACACATAACACTGATTCACCTTTAATCTTAATTCAAGCCATTTAGGTTTGGTAACCAATGATAATCAAAAAGGAATAAGATTCAATGAACAGCTGATCTCAACTTTTCTTATTTTATCAATTAAAATTTGCACTTAAACTATGACTAACTCTTCACACAAAACGTAATTATCTACTGCTGTCTGTATTTATAATAACTGGCTAAAACTGTATCCTTAAGTTAGACAATTATCCTTAAGTTAGAAAATTCTTCTCCTAAATTCTGGACAGTTTAACAAATACAAAAAGTAATTTCTACCTCAGTACTCACTAACATATTTCGCACTATCAAAAAACAAAACAAAACAAAACCCCAAAAAACAAGAGACCCAAAAACCAGTGAAAAAACAAGGTCCATAAAATCTTACTCCGATTGAGCCAATTTTGTCTGATACCAGCAAGAGAAGAAGAGAAATAGAAAAAAGAACCTACACGTTAAAAAAGGGAAAACTCTAGGGGAAACACACACACACACACACACACACACACACACACACACACACAAAACAGAAGCTTCATATCATTTATTAAAGAAAATAATTTTCCTGGACTATAAAAATACTAGCACTAAGTTCCAATACTAAAACCAATTTTTTAAAGAAGTGAAAGTCAAGAAACTGAAAAGCAACATCTCTCTCATTGTTTACAATGAGAGACTTTGTGGGGCACTACAGTGACTTTGGGGGGCAATTTGAACATTATTTTACTTTCAAATATGAACAGCACCTGTTATAACTACGGTATTACCTGGGTAAACCATCAAAGCCCAATATTAAAATGCTAGTCCTTAAAAGCACATACTGACTTCCAGTACGATATGAAAGTGTTAGTCGCTCAGTTGTGTCTGACTCTTTGCAACCCCATGGACTGTAGCCTTCCAGGCTCCTCTGTGTATGGGATTTCCCAGGCAAGAATACTTGAGTGGGTAGCCATTCCCTTCTCCAGGGGATCTTCCTGACCCATGGATCAAATCTGGGTCTCCTACATTGCAGGCAGATTCTTTACCATCTGAGACATCAGGGAAGCCTGTCTTTCAGTATATGTCTGACTAATTAATCTAACATCATTATACTTCTGTGGAAATCAACAAACACAACAATGAAAGAAACAAAACCCTAAAAACTCCATTTTCAGCAGAAGGAGGAGACAGATACAATCTAAAGGCTACAAAGGACTGTTGTCTGGCAGAAGCCATGCAGGATAGTGTCAGGAAGATGCATTAAAAGTGCTAAGGCCAAAAAGGAAAGGCAAAAATATACCCCCTGAAGTGATGGACCAAACACCCCCTCCAATCTACAAAAGCTACTTTCCACATTAATCATTGGATTTCAGGATGAGAGTGAGGAAAAGCAACGTGAGATGTGCCGAGGAACTGGAGTCACCATATTTATAAGATGGTTCTGTCTTTGTGGTGGCAGGAAAGTGCTTTTGGACCTCTAAGACCTCCTGTAAAGTATTTGACTGTATCAATAGAAAGAACATATAAAAAGGGACATGAAAGGATGGAAAAGGTGAAATGCAACAGCAAAACAAATCAATATATGTCACCCATATGAATTTATATACATACAGATTAAAATTGCTAACAAAATATTTCAACACACATTCTTTTAAGTTATAATGACATCAAATCTATAAATGAACACAGCAGAGCAAAAAGAAATAATTCATAAAGAGACTATGGACAATATAATAGGAGATGAAACTAAGAAAATATTTCTTCAGAAATGAGTAAATAATTTGAAGGGACACTACAGAAATCAGACACAGAAGACAGACAAGAAAAAGAAAACAAAATGGATATTAAGTAATTTCTTCAAAATTAAAAGCAAAAGTGAAAAAAACAGAAGATAGGGAATGAAAACAACACATACATAATCTAGAAGTATAAGGAAGCAAACCATAGAAGCAAAAGAGAATAAATACTTAAAGACAAAACAGAATTTTCCTAAATGTAAAGAAAACTTTAAGACTATAACGATAACAAAAAAGAAACTAGAGATTAGTTTTTAAAATCTGAAAACAAAAGACCTCCTGCATCTGGTAAATAATACACTCTCCTTAAACATTTGGGCCAGAGAGAGAATTCAAACAAAATTGAAGAATTTCTAGAAAACAACAAGTAAATTCCTATACTGAGAGAGATGCTATAGGATATAAGTAAAGCAGTGCTAGGAGAAAAATTCATACTCCTAAACCAGTCAAACCTAAAGGACTGATGCTGAAGCTGAAACTCCAATACTTTGGCCACCTGATGCAAAGAACCGACTCATTGGAAAAGACCCTATTGCTGGGAAAGATTGAAGGCGGGAGGAGAAGGGGACAACAGAGGATGAGATGGTTGGATGGCATCACCAACTCAATGGACATGAGTTTGAGTAAGCTCTGGGAGTTGGTTGGTGGACAGGGAAGCCTGGTGTGCTGTGGTCCATTGGGTCACAAAGAGTCAGATACAACTGAGTGACTGAACTGAACTGAAACCTTTGTACCAATAAAAGTAAATTAAATGTCATATCCCAAAATAAAAACTAGCAAAAATTTAAGCCAGATAAAATTTTAAATACAGAAGTATAATGTAATGCATTAGAAATACAAACAGCACTAATAAACCTTTAAAAATTGCTTTGGGAAAAATGAAAAGATTAATCATCTGACATAGTAAAGAAATAATATAAAACACTAAGTAATAAACTGCAAAGGGGAAATAAAGAAAAAATTAAATGATCATAAGTTTTTCTATGATCAGCATAATTTTCCATCTCTAACATTTTTCTTCAAAACCTGAATAAAATAATATTCTAATAAAATATAATTCAACAGAGTTGAGCCAAAATGAAACAAAAAAAAAAATCTAAACGGTCCATTTCCATAAAAGAAATAGAGAAAAGCATCAAAGGAGCTAAACACCCAAAAGTACCAATTCCAGAGAGTTTCACAGGAAAATTCTACCAAACTTTTTTTTTGAACTTTTTATTTTGTATACTGAGGTACAGCTGATTAACAATGTTGTGATACTTTCAGGTAAAGAGTGAAAGGACTCTTTAGCCATACGTATACCTGTTCCCATTCTCCTCCAAGCCTCTCCCCCATCCAGGCTGGCACATAACACTGAGCAGAAAAATCTACCAAACTTTAAAGAAGAGATTATTCCAATGCTATCTGTTTCAGGAGAGGAAAACAAGAACAACTTCTAAATTCTTCTTATGAAACAGTAAAAGTGATATAAAAACTTGAAGAATAGTGATCGACAATAATAAATATCTACAATTTTTTAGAAGTATCATTTTTTGTGTGTGTGTATGTGGGTGTGTTAACAATTCTATGACTCAGTGGACTCTGTTCCAGGAATACCAAGATGGCTCAATATTAGGAATACTAAGAAAACTATTAACAAGATAGGAAATTAAAGGAAATATATTTACTATATTAAGTTTAAAAAGAAAAGTCATATGGTTGGTAATGCCCTATAGATGGTAAAAACCCACTTAGTAAAATTTAACCTCATTTCTGATCTTAAAAAATAAGCTCAATAAATGGTTAATTCTTTTAACAAAGTAATATACTTATCCCCAAATTCAACATCATGCTAAATAGGAAATATTAGAAACACTGCCATTAAAGCCAGAAGCAGACAAAGATGTTCACTACTACCATTAATATTTAACACTGTGCTGAATGTACAAGCCAAAACAATTATCAGAGAGAAATGATTTTAGAGATAGAAAATTTGGAAACTATCAGTATTTGCAGATGATGTCATTTTATCCTGAAAACGCCAAAGAGAATAAAATTTAAAACTACTGAAAACAGTAAGAGAAGCCATTAAGGTAATGAGATTCTAAAACATGATGAAGGTTTTAATGTATGAATACAGCAAAATCAACAAGATATACTGTTAAGTAAAAAGACCAAGGTGCCAAAAAGTGGTATGAGAAGTAATATAACAAAGATAAGCATAAGTATTTGCACACCATATGATATCACTTATATGTAGAGTGTAAAAGATGACAAAAATGAACCTATCTCTGGAACAGAATCAGGGACATAGAGATCAGACAGGTGGTTGCCAAGGGGGAGGGGGTTGGGGGAAGGATGAAGTGGGAGGGTGGGGTTAGTAGAGGTAAGATTTTACATGTAGAATGGATAAACAACAAGGTCCTACTATATACTTGCCGGGAGCCGGCATATTGCATATTAAGTGCATATTGCATATTGAGTGCAGCACTTTCCACAGCATCATCTTTCAGGATCTGGAATAGCTCAACTGGAATTCTATCACTGCCAGGAGCAGGAGCTCCGCCCATGGCAAAGGTCATGAGGAAGGAGGCTCGGCACACGCAAAGGCGGGATCGAGCCTCAGGAGTCCCCCTGGAAATTCTCGAGCATCTACCCCCAAACCAGAGTCTGCCTACTTTCGGCTTTGTGCTCTCACCTACACCTCTGACTTTATGGGGGCTGTCCCCCACTACCTCTCTCTGAAAAAAGAGTTAGCTTATAGCTCCAGTTAATAATTCCTGGGTGTGACAGTGTTTCAACCTACAAACTCCTTTGGAAATCCTCTAGCCTGCCTGAATAGGTTTTTCCGGCCACATGTGATTGTTCAGAGCTTCCCGACTGTGAGAGGCAGGAGATGTTCTAAACGGTCTAAACACAGATTCCTTTGAGTAGTTAAAAGATTGATTAGAAATTGTATTGGTGAAGGGTTTTTCACTTATTGGGCCAATGTTTGCTGCTAAGTCTCAATACTCCTTACCTACTGTGTCCTTGGCAGTGTATTGATTGATATAATGGGTGTATAGAAATGTAAAATGCAGCTTTGTCCAATGCTTTTTTGGAGGCTGGTGCCTGACTTTGGAATAACCACCTTTAGAGACAAATAAGTTTCTTAAAATGTTAACAGGCCTCCTGGCCAGAAGATGATGTAATTCACCTGAACTTTTGCATATGATAAGTTTGAAAGCCTGGCTTCGATTAGGACCAGGAACTGCTGTCCTTACATGACTCCACCCCTTCCCCCATTATCCTTTATGCACAACTTAAGGTATAAAAACTACTTTGGAAAATAAAGTGCAGGCCTTGTTCACTGAAACTTGATCTCCCCATGTCGCTCTCTCTCTCAAATTCTGGCTGAGTCTCCATCTGGAGCGCGGAACCCGCCATGCTTGCTAATTATGCCTGGGCTTCTAAGATCCGACCGGGGAGGCCTCAGTGTCTCCTCTCCTTCGGGAGAACGGAAGGACGCCTGAGGCCTACGTAAGTGGTGCAAACTTCTTGTCTTGAAGTTTTATTGGTCTCCCGCGTAAACCAAGCTACTCAGCCTCTTTTCTCCACTGAATTTCCTACTGAGCTATCCTCATTCTATTACTCTTTATATCCTTAATTAACGTTTAATTAAGCAGTCGTTTCCTGACCCTCGCCTACACCATCTCTCCTTCGAATACCCTGGATCAGCTGGGGCTGGACCCCGGCATATACTGAAGTCACTCAGTCACGTCCAACTCTTTGCGACCCCGTGGACTGTAGCCCACCAGGCTCCTCCATCCATGGGATTCTTCAGGCAAGAGTACTGGAATGGGTTGCTATTTCCTTCTCCAGGGCGTCATCCTGACCCAGGAATCAAATCCAGGTCTCCCACATTGCAGACAGACGCTTTACCCTCCGAGCCACCCGGGAAGCCTCACTATATAGCATAGAGAACTAGATTCAATACCCATCGATAAGCCATAACGGAAAAGAATGTTTAAAAAACAATATGTATAGATATAGATATACACACACATATGTATGAATAACTGAATCACTTTTCTGTACATCAGTAATTAACACAACATTGTAAATCAATTACACTTCAATAAAAAAGAATGAATACGTATTTGCATTTGCTTGTGAATGAATAAAGACAATGTGTATATGTCTGCTCAACTGCTCAGTCGTGTCCAACTCTTTGCGATCCCAATGGACTGTAGTCCACCAGGTTCCTCTGTCCATGGGATTTCCCAGGCAAGAATAGTGGAGTGGGTTGCCATTTCCTTCTCCAGGGGATCTTCCCAACCCAGGTATCAAACCTGGGTCTCCTACATTATGGGCAGATTCTTTACCTCTGAGCCACCAAGGAAGCCCTGAATAAGAAACAAATAACAGTGATTATCTGGTTGGATGGGAGGGTTTGACGGTGAGAGGAATATCATTCTGTTTATATTTTTGTACCACATGGTATATTAACTGTTCAAAAAACTAAACTTCAAATAATTTTTAATTGAGAGAATATTCTTAAGTTACTTAAAAATAGAGCATGCCAGTTACTGAGCTTCCCTGGTGGCTCTGTGGTAAAGAACCCACCTGCCAATGAAGGAGACACAAGAGACACAGGTTTCATCCCTGGGTTGGGAAGATCCCCTGGAGAAGGAAATAGCAACCCACTCCAGTATTCTTGGCTGGAGAATCCCACGGACAGAGGAGCCTGGTGGGCTACAGTCCATGAGGTTGCAAACAGTCAGACACAACTGAGCAACTAAACAACATTAACAATGCCAGTTATTAAGCTATTGATTCTCAGCTCCAGATCAGCTCTCGTGATGCAGGGGCTGGGACTTAATAAACCTCATTTCTGCTTTGCTGGCTGAATTCAAACAAGGCTCTGCCAATAGGAGGCGGTAGAGAGTGTACAGGGCTGGAGGAAGAGGCTCCTTCTTTCCTGGTGGCTTCCGGCAGACTTCCTGCTTTTGCTTCCTGTTCTTGTATGTGGCTTTCCAGTCACACATTATTCTGACGGGGGTGATTCCTGCCCACAGCTATACCTAATCTGGGCTTCCCAGCTGGCACTAGTGGTAAAGAACCCGCCTGCCAATGCAAGTAGATGTAGGAAACCTGGGTTTGACCCCTGGGTCAAGAAGATCCCCTGGAAGTGGGTATGGCAATCCACAGTATTTTTGCCTGGAGAATCCCATGGACAGAGGAGCCTGGCAGGCTTCAGTCCATAGGGTTGCTAAGAATTGGACATGACTGAAGGGACTTAGCACTCATACACACCTAACCCAGTCTGTAGTTTTTTCATCATGCCTTTCCACCCCAAAAATCTGTTCCTAGTCTTTTCCACAGGACTCACAAATCTGATCCAGCCACATCAGTCCCCTCTGCTAAGTTTTTAAGTTTTAGTGATTCCCAATCACTTCCCCTTGCTCCTGCCCTAGGGGTGATAGCTGCTTCTAGAAGTTGCTTTCCATACCATACTTCAAGGGTGTTTTTATTTTAGCCTTTTACTTCTTCAATTCCTAATTAACAATTCTTCATATTAATCTATTAAAATAACCTGTGCCTTTTTCCTGACTCAAACCCAATTAATACACCAAGCAAATTTTTAAAACAAATTTTAAAGCACATACTACTTATGAACTTGATTAGATATTTGTGGAAATGGATCTTCTATAGGTTGATACAACTTTGGAAAACTATACAAGACAAGTCAGGCACTGGGGAAAATTCATTTAGGTAAGAAGTACAATTTCCTTTTAGAAAACCTGAATAAATTATTTCCTGGACCAAACACCATCACATTAATATAACAATATGAGTCACTATGAAAGAATGGACATTAGAGACCCAGATTCTGCCCTTAAGTAGTTTCCTTTCCATGGTATAAATCCTCGGAAAGAAACTCCAGCTAACCAGCTTTCATAATGCTGATTTCATTTCTTACCTGAAGACATTTTTGTGAGATGGTGCATTTTCAACAGTGAAAAACTGACAATATGTGGTTCATTTGCCAAGACAAGTTTATTTGTGTACGACTGAAGTTCAGAAAACAATATCATACTTTATTATTATTTACTTTTTAAGTATAACACATGGAAAATCATTTCTATTAATTATGTAATACTAGGATTGTGTAAAATTTAATTAAAAATGCCTAATATATCTGCCAATCATATACTTGGTAAACCCATTGTGACAGCTGAATCATTAAAAATGTGTTTCTAGAAAGTACATATTCTGCAAAGTTGTCTGTATGCTAGCTATTAAGTTAGAACTGTCAAAATTTTTCAGATTCATTGCAGGCATTCAGAGCCCCATTCTGCATCTATCCAAAGCCCAAACCATGATGTTTGGTCATGAAGCAGGTTTAGGTTCACATACTTAATTTGACTTTTGCAAACATCTGCCTTTAAGACAAATATTTGTGGTACAAAACCAGATGATCTTTGCAAAAAGGCAAGGTGGGGGATGGAGGAAGGAATGAGATGAAGCAAGGAAAGATGCTCATGGAGCCCCAGTCCCTGCAATGATGAGTCACACATCATCTTTTAAAGATGCCAACAGGGAAAGGAAGAAAAGGACAATTATGGTAGGGCCAGGGGATGCATTAGTCCCTGTTTATTATTTTGCAAAGATGCAGCAGCAAGTTATATCCACTGATGAAAATGAGCCATCCTTCCAACACCAACTCATTAAACCAACTCTGAATTCACTCATTAACAAAGTTACACCCTAGCATCAATTTAAGACTGGAGGCTAGCTAGCCTTTTAATAATGGATGCCATTTATTGAATATATTTCCCACTATTTTCTTTTGACTATTATAAAATACTACTGTTAACCACAAAATATTTTGTGTCCATTTTGAAAAGATATATTTTCTATTAAAATTTTACCAAGAAACAAACAAAAAAAAGAACTATGTTTTAACAATTTGGTTTGTATATATATATATATTCATATATATGGGCTTCCCTGGTGGCTCAGTGGTAAGAATCCACCTGCAATTCAGGAGATCCCTGGGCCGGGAAGATCCTCTGGAGTAGGCAATGGCAACCCACTCCAGTATTCCTGCCGGGGAAATCCCATGGACAGAGGAGCCTGGTGGACTACAGTCCATTGGGTCGAAAAAGAGTTGGACATGACTTACTGACTAAACAACAACAGTAAGTACATACACACATATCAGAAGGATAAACAGAGAAAAAATATATTTGAAGTAGAGCATAGAGATGTTCTAATGCTATCTCTATAGTTCAGAATATTAAACAAGAAGTAGCTACCAACTCTTATCTTACATCAGAAGCACCTGGGAAGCTATTTTAAAATGACAAAATCTGAGACCTTCACTCTAGGCATAATAAAATAGGATTTCTTTGAAATATGGGCCAGTCTAGCCCTAGTCCATGGAACGGCATTTGCGGACCATTAATGCACAGTGGGATGAGAATGCTTACGATCTGTTTTGGAACCTCTATCCAGTCACCTCCTTGTAGTGTCACCCTGGGCAGCTCATTGTACTCCTCTACCCATCAATTTTCCCTTTGCTTAATAAAAATAACAGTAGCAATACCTACTGCCAATGGTTTGAAAAATTAAACCAGTAGAAATACCTATGCCTGTTAAATCTCACAAAATTTAGATAATCCAAAAAAGAAAAATTGTTAAAATCTGGGTTTTACTATGACATGTTAGAAAACAACTCTTAACGAATATCAACTTACACTAAAAGTCAGGATATTAAGTTGCAGTGAGCAAATCCGTGTCCTAAGGATTTCAAAGGTTAGGAGGGAAATAAAAGCTTTTTCCAACAGGGAAAAAGCTACAACGACGGTGCTTTTGCTGCCACCAGTGGAAGACCACCTTGCCTAAAACCACAAAGGAACTGTACTCTTTAATCCCCATTTGATAGAACAAAACGGAAGCTCTCCGCATAGCATTTTGGCACCTTTTGTTTCAATTCAGTGTCCCAAACAATTCTAAAGAACTTTAAGTTCTTACCAGAGCTTTTGGTTGAAACCTTAAATTAAATCCCATTTGGAGGAAAATAAGGGTAAAAGAAAGTGGGAAAGTTAAGCTCCCATCACTGATTTTGGTGGTTTCCCAGTGGCCCTTTAAGCCCTTAGTACTATGATATTCCTGACCATCCTTCCAAGTTTTCAATTTCTCAACATCTACTCTGACCTTCCCTCCTCCATCCCAGATCTTCTTTTGTGAAAAGATATCAGAAGTTTCAGCCAAACAATATGGGGTTAATTTTAGACAGATCCCAACTCCTTAAATTGATCATCTACAATTCACAAAGAAAGTAAACTCACTCAGTATAAAAAGGCCACTGAATTTATAATTCAAAATTCTTCCTAATCAAAGTTCCTTTGCCCACCCCCACCAAATTATCACTCTACCCATTTCTTTATTCTCACTCACAGATTATAGTATAAACAAACAAACAAAACATAAAGAAAAAAATAAACACCACACAGGCAGTCTTTAAACTGATTCCTCAAAACAATATAAGAAAATCTATTCCTAAGTGTCTGTAAGAAAATCTACTTTTTTCAGTCGTGAGGATTGGGTGTTTTCTCCCCATTATTTATCCAGGTTACATAATGCTTACACTCTGCTCTTCTGTGGCACAATGATATATATATATATATATATATATATAAAATGCAAATATCCTTGCTGGAATTATGATGGCAATTTCTCAATTTATGTGGGGCTAATCAACCCATTTGCTTTCTACTGGAGAGCAGTAAAAGCTTATCTCATGCAGACTCACGGATCATTCAAAGCAATCTAATTGAATTTCAGGGCCAAGAGCATTGTACAACACGTGATGTGTCTCCAGTGGAGCACGGTGCCAGACACTGCAGGCGTTACATAATCCCATGCCGTCGTTGGCAGAGGACGCCTCCTTAGCTGCCTCGTGGCTTGGCAGTCCATGCCTCCTCCAATCATGCCCTGCAGCTTTAATCTGCACAGGCTGTTCACATGGATGGTCACATGTTTTGAAACTTTCATAGCAGTGAATAATAACACAGGGACCATTTCCCTACTGGTAAGTAACAACAGTTCATTAAAATCAGTAGCACAGCACACAAGATTATACCAGGACAGAGGATACAACACTGCAGTTTCTCAGCAAGCAACAGAGAAAGCAAATGTGAAATATTCTACTTTTCATATAATTAAGTGTAAATAGTAAGTGTGAGATAATAATAGTCTCCACCCATGGTTTCTGCTAATGTTTGGTCTTTGACCCTGGTTTCCAACAAAAAGCCCCTAAAACCCTTGTAATTTCCCGAGTAATAGGGTGATCTAACACAGAGCATCTAAATCTCTTAGAATTCCTGGGGAACAGGAGCATCTTTTGTTCCAATGAGGTAACTCCCGGTGGACTCCTGCTTGGGGGCTGGTCACCAGAAAGACCAAGTCACGATTAGAAGTCTGTAACTTTCAGTCCCCACCTCCATTCCCTGGAGAGGGAGAGGGACTGGAAACAGCATTAGCCATCTATCATGCCTGCATGATGAAGGGTCCATAAAAAACCCTGAAGGACAGTATTGGGGCTTCCGGGTTGCTGAACACATGGAGGTGCTGGGAGAGGGCAGGAGAGCACCATTCCCCCTTTTCACATACTTGCCCTTCACAATCTTCCATCCCACTGCTCCTGAGTTCTATCCTTTTACAACAAATTTGTAATTTAGTCAGCAAACTGTCTTTCCTGAATTATGTAAGCCACTCTAGCAAATTATCAAACCTGAGGAGGGAGTCCTGGGAATCTCAAATTTATAGCTGGTCAGGGCTTCCCAGGTGGGTCAAGTGGTAAAGAATTCACCTGCCAGTGCAGGAGAGGCAAGAGACATGGGTTCAATCCCTAGGGTGGTAAGATCCCCTAGAGGAAGAAATGGCAACCCATTCCAGTATTCTTGCCAGGAAAATCCCTTGGACAGAGGAGCCCAGTAGGCTACAGTTCATGGGATCACAAAGTGTCAGACATGACTGAGCACACACATGTACACATGCACACTCAGAAAGTGAAGTCGCTCAGTCATGTCGGAGTCTTTGCGATCCCATGGACTGTAGCCTGCCACGCTCCTCTGTCCATGGGATTCTCCAGGCAAGAATACTGGAGTTGGTCGCCATTTCCTTCTCCAAGGGATTTTCCCGACCCAGGGATCAAACCCGGATCTCCCGCATTGTAGGCAGACACTTTACCGTCTGAGCCACCAGGGAAGTCCTGCACACTCAGAAGCACAGGTAAAAACCTGGACTTGCTTTGGCATGTGAAGGAGGGATCTGATGCTGTCTCCAGGCAGAAAGTGCCAGGATTGGGTTAGATCATGCCCAGCTGGTGATGGAAAATTAGTAAAGGGCAGGGGGCAGGGAGACTTCTACATTTGGTGGTGGAAATGAAGTATGAGAGTAATAGTCAGCCCTTATCTGCAGGTTCTGCATCTGCCAATTCAACCAACCAAAGATTAAAAATATCTGGAAAAAGCTTCAGAAAGTTCCAAAAAGCAAAGCTTAAATCTGCCACAGGCTGGCAACTGTCTACATGGCATTTACATTATATTTACAACTAGCTACATGGAGTACAACCAAGTGTCAGACATGAGATGGTTATTCCTGAAAATGAGCTACAGGGCCTCCAATAAAGCCCCACCCTCATACACTTTATATTCATTAGTTGATTTCCAAGGATTGATTAGAATATGCACAATTTAAACATATTAAGTATATCTAGTTTTAAAGTAATATTATTAGATTTGAAAATACTGAGCTATCATATAAGCCTAGACATTTAACCTTTGCCTTTCTTCCATTTGACTAGTATTATGCCCTAATCTTAAAAAATTCTAAAACTGAGAGTGAAATATAATACACACTAAACAAAACCTTCAAAGAATAAAATTCCATTCCTAAAACATATCTACATTCAAGATCCTGAAACCAGGCTCCTGGTGATATCTTCTGACTTTTTTCTTTAACAAAAGAAAGCAGTTTAGTTTGTACCAGGGATGTCTAATTGAGCTTTCTGTGATGGTGGAAATATTAGATAGAAAGGGTAAAAAAAGGAAACAGGAAAATGAAAACCAAGTACACAAACCATATTTTTTTCTTGCTCCAAGATATGTCTATAGGTCCATCAAACATTAAAATATTATCAAAATAAGTAACATAATACTACAGTAGCTAAAACTAAACAGACTATCAATTGTTAAAAACGATCACAAAACAGCAAAACTGTCAACAAAATGTGATCATGGTATTAAATATGCAACTAAATTTAGACAAAATTTGTTGATCTCATGTGACCTGAATAAATATTTATAATTATGAACTGATAACTCAAAAGATATGAGATGGAAAAAAAAACCAGTAATTTATTTTATATACAATATGCTAGCTTTAAGTTCGGAGAAGGCAATGGCAACCCACTCCAGTACTCTTGCCTGGAGAAACCCTGAAGACGGAGGAGCCTGGTGGGCCACAGTCCATGGGGTCGTGAAGAGTTGGACACGACTGAGCAACTTCACTTTCACTTTTCACTTTCATGCACTGGAGAAGGACATGGCAACCCACTCCAGTGTTCTTGCCTGGAGAATCCCAGGGACAGAGGAGCCTGGTGGGCTGCCATCTATTGGGTTGCACAGAGTCAGACATGACTGACGCGACTTAGCAGCATCAACAGCACCTTTAAATTAGACTTGAAAAAGTCTCAAAGTGGAATAAATCACTTGTGAGATGGTGACACCTACTGATGAGTTGTGACACTGCAGCCCAGCTCTATAGGTCCGTTCATCACGGTGAAGAGACAGAAAGAAAATTGCAAAAGATCTCAATACAAAACGTGAGTATCACTACCATGCGGACAAGGGGGTCAAGGAACGGAAAAGACGTGATACATATGTCCCTGTCAACCTTTCCAGTTTTAAAGCTTCCCAGGGTCCAAGTTTTGAAGCCCTTGATTGCATGATAACTCCCTTTTAATAGCTTTCAGTTTGGGATTTATGACAGACATATAAAGTCTACCCTTTTCAACTGAAAGAGCCACAGAAACATATTTCATAAAATCTCAGATGGACAATTACAGTACTCTCCTATATGACTTCTCTGCCTACAGCATTTCTCACCAACAGTACCACAGAAGCATTAATCTTACAGTCATTCCTTGATCAAAAACCTTCATTCAGTAGCTTCAAGTTGATGTGAATTCTATTCCTATAGCTTTAAGACCTTCTATAAATTAGTTTTACTTTCCAATTTATATCCAAGTACAATTAAAAGAAAACTTGGCACCATATGACTGCAGCCTGCCAGGGTCCTCTATCCATGGAATTCTCCAGACCAGAATACTGGAGTGGGTAGCCATTTCCTTCTCCAGGGGATCTTCTCAAGCCAGGAATTGAACTGGAGTCCCCTGCATTGGAGGTGGATTCTTTACCAGCTTCGATTCCTCGGTCAGGAAGATCCCCTGGAGAAGGAATAGGCTATTCACTCCAGTATTCTCAGCTGGTGGCTCAGCTGGTAAAGAATCCACCTGCAATGCGGGAGACCTGGGTTCGATCCCTGGATTAGGAAGATCCTCTGGAGAAGGGAAGAGCTACCCACTCCAGTATTCCGGCCTGGAGAATTCCACAGAGTGTATAGTCCATGGGGTTGCAAAGATTCGACACAGCAGAGCGACTTTCACTTTCACTTTTCTTTACCAGCTGAGCTATATAGAAGCCCTAACAGGAACAGTGCTGCTCTGGATAATCTGTTCACAAACCACATTCTGAACTATTTGGCACTCTGCTCGCACTCTCACCCAGACTGCAAGACCACTGTCTTTCTGCTCTGCTTGTATGAACTGCATTCTCTATTCATTTTACAAATGTTTACTGGATAATCCAAAACACAGTGATGTGTACTGCAGATACAGTAATGAACACAAGAGTTTTATTCTCATGGAGTTATAGGACTATAGACGGAGACACAATTAACAGGATAATATAATAGGAGACAATTGAGGGAAATTATTTTAGATGGGGTCATTAAAACAAAAACAAAGGTATTTGAGCTAAGAATGTGACATCTGAGCTGAGACCTAAAGGATGAAAGGAAACAGGTGTGGTAACAGCCAGAGGATCAGCATGCCGGGCAGAAGGAATAGCAAATGCAAAACCTCTAAATAGTAAGAGATCCTTTTGTTTGAGGAACATAAAGGACATTATGTGGCTATCTTTATAGTAAAGTAAAAGAAAGATGAAAAAGATGGCACAAGCTAGGTCATGTAGAGTCTTATTTATTCTGGCAAGAAATGTAACTTCTCTTTTAAAGAGCAACAGAAAAACATCAAAGGATTTTAACAGAAGAATGGCATCATCTGATTACAACTATTATTCTATAGAAAAAAATGGACTGGGGGTTACAAACAAGGGCAGCACAGAGATGAATTAGGTGATCACGGGGTAGTCCAGGCAGGAGATGATAATGTCGTCAGGAAATGCGTCCAAACCAGGGACCTGCAGGGCAAATAGAGAGCTGGGTGTGTTGAAGAAACATTATAGGTAGAATCAACTTGTTGATGCATAGCTGTGTGAATGAGAGGAAAGAGGATCAAGAATGACACTTAAGGTTTTGATTGAAGAGCTTGGTAGATGGTGATACTGCTTATTAATAAGTGGAATGCGGTGGAATGAAGTGTGAGAATGGGGCTTCCCTGGTGGCTCAGATGGCAAAGAGTCCACCTGCAACGCTGGAGACCTGGGTTCGATCCCTGGGTTTCGAAGATCCCCTGGAGAAGAAAATGGCAGCCCTCTCCAGTATTCTTGCCTGGAGAATCCCCATTGACAGAGGAGCCTGGTGGGCTACATTCCACGGGGTCGCAGAGTCAGACACGACTGAGAGACTATGCACAGCACACAGTGTGAGAATGACTTGGTCCTTGGGATATCGAAGGATCAGCTAAAATTCTACCTCCCTCCTGAAATTTCCTAGGACCAAAAAAATCTCATTATAATCTATTCCTGCAAAGTTTGCAGTGACACTCATTTTTAGTGTCTTGAACTTTATGAATAATTCCTAGGAAATGGCTTGTAGCCATCCCAAACCTGTCAAAAATGACTTTGGTTCATGACTTCACATTCTGCCTCTAACGTCTATATAATTCATTAACAGGTAGCACAGACTTAATTCACGTTATTTACTTTTCCCGTGGACTTGCCTGGCATGCATTCTACCCTAGGGCACAAACTTCCTGCAAGCAGATAATTGATACTTCCTGGTGCCTCAGAACTTGGTAGTGTTGTACTTTGTAGGAAGGAGGCTTTTGATAAGTGTGTGTCATCAGCGATGAAGTGGCTAACAGTGGCGTCACATCCTGAGAATTCTATTAAACAATGTCCAAGCAATCAGAATGGTTCTGATACGGTGGAATACTCAGCATTTTGAACAATGGAAATGAAACCAGTATCTTTCAATTCAGGTTTACGGGTAAACTTATAGAGAAAATCAGTTCCAAATATTCATTTTAGAGAAATTTTCTTTAGTCAGTCTAGACTAACACAGACCTATACTAGGGGTTCTCAAGCTCACAAAGAAAGGATGTAACATCAAAATTGGCAATTATATACAGCTTAGCAGTAGCACAGACTGAGGTACCCGTATTGATGGCATGTTATTAATCAATGTTTCTATGAAAAAAGAAAAAAGTTAAAACCTAGTATTCCCAATCTATAAAGCAAGGATACATATACCCCTGGAAAAGGAAATGGCAACCCACTCCAGTATTCTTTTCTAGAGAATCCCATGGACAGAGGAGCCTGGCGGGCTACAGTCCATTGGGTCACAAAGTCGGACAGGACTGAGTGACTGAGCACATAAGTATACAGTATTTATAAGAACGTGAACTTAGCATGGATAAAGGCAATTAAAATTCATTATGTAATGAAATAAAACTCCCAATGGAGAAACAACAACAATAAATGGAGAAAGGTCAGTGGAGAAGTTCCTTTTTCCTCACCTTGTGTGCCCTGGGTGGAAGAATTCCTATTAGTGCCACTTTTGACCTGTCTCTGCCAACTCACTTCCCCTGTAAAAATGGGAGCATCTGATTGGTGAGTTGTAAAGAAGGACTAGGAAGATGCTTAGCAGAGCTTCTCCTGAGTTCTTCTTGACCACGAGAGCAGGTGAATTCTGGGCTGCTCTCTGCCACATTCTAAGAAGCCTGCCCTTTGGGGGAGCCACCGCACGTCTGAGGTCAGGGGCAGAAGTCAGGAGGACCCCATGCCCGAAGGGCAGCGGCCAAGAGGAGTTACCCCACGTCCGAGGTCAGGGGCAGCAGCCGAGAGTACCAGACGGCGACGGCGCAGGAACAGCCGAGAGGAGCTACCCCATGTCTGAGGTCGGGGGGGGGGGGGGGGGCGGGGGGGGGGGGGGCGGCGGGGCGGCCGGGATTACCAGACTGCGACGGCGCAGGAACGGCCGAGAGGAGCTACCCCGAGTCCGAGGTCGGGGGGGCGGCTGAGAGGAGATACCCAGCGTCTGAGGTCAGGGGTGGCGGCCGCGAGGACCAACCTCACGTCCAAGGAGCCGTGGCTGCGTGGGCACAGGAGGACCTACAGAAGCTATCCCACGTTGAAGGTCAGGAAGGGTGGCGGTGAGTAGATACCCCTCGTCCAAGGTAAGGAGCAATGGCTGTGCTGTGCTGGAGCAGCCGTGAAGAGATACCCCATGCCCAAGGTAAGAGAAACCCAAGTAAGATGGTAGGTGTTGCAAGAGGGCATCAGAGGGCAAACACACTGAAACCATACTCACAGAAAACTAATCAATCTAATCACACTAGAACCACAGCCTTGTCTAACTCAATGAAACTAAGCCATGCCCGTGGGGCAACCCAAGATGGGTGGGACATGGTGGAGAGATCTGACAGAATGTGGTCCACTGGAGAAGGGAATGGCAAACCACTTCAGTATTCTTGCCTTGAGAACCCCATGAACAGTATGAAAACACAAAATGATAGGATACTGAAAGAGAAACTCCCCAGGTCAGTAGGTGCCCGATATGCTACTGGAGATCAGTGGAGAAATAACTCCAGAAAGAATGAAGGGATGGAGCCAAAGCAAAAAGAATCCCCAGCTGTGGATGTGACTGGTGATAGAAGCAAGGTCCGATGCTGCAAAGAGCAATATTGCATAGGAACCTGGAATGTCAGGTCCATGAATCAAGGCAAATTGGAAGTGGTCAAACAAGAGATGGCAAGAGTGGATGTAGACATTCTAGGAATCAGCGAACTGAAATGGACTGGAATGGGTAAATTTAACTCAGATGACCATTATATCTACTACTGTGGGCAGGAATCCCTCAGAAGAAATGGAGTAGCCATCATGGTCAACAAACGAGTCCAAAATGCAGTACTTGGATGCAATCTCAAAAACTACAGAATGATCTCTGTTCGTTTCCAAGGCAAACCATTCAATATCACAGTAATCCAAGTCTATGCCCCAACCAGTAACACTGAAGAAGCTGAAGTTGAACGGTTTTATAAAGACCTAAAAGGCCTTTTAGAACTAACATCCAAAAAAGATGTCCTTTTCATTATAGGGGACTGGAATGCAAAAGTAGGAAGTCAAGAAACACCTGGAATAACAGGCAAATTTGGCCTTGGAATACGGAACGAAGCAGGGCAAAGACTAATAGAGTTTTGCCAAGAAAATGCACTGGTCGTAACAAACACCCTCTTCCAACAACACAAGAGAATACTCTACACATGGACATCACCAGATGGTCAATACTGAAATCACATTGATTATATTCTTCGCAGCCAAAGATGGAGAAGCTCTATACAGTCAGCAAAAACAAGACCAGGAGCTGACTGTGGCTCAGATCATGAACTCCTTATGGCCAAATTCAGACTTAAATTGAAGAAAGTAGGGAAAACCACTAGACCATTCAGGTATGACCTAAATCAAATCCCTTATGATTATACAGTGGAAGTGAGAAATAGATTTAAGGGCCTAGATCTGATAGATGGAGTGCCTGATGAACTATGGAATGAGGTTCGTGACACTGTACAGAAGACAGGGATCAAGACCATCCCCATGGAAAAGAAATGCAAAAAGCAAAACGGCTGTCTGAGGAGGCCTTACAAGTAGCTGTGAAAAGAAGAGAAGTGAAAAGCAAAGGAGAAAAGGAAACATATAAGCATCTGAATGCAGAGTTCCAAAGAACAGCAAGAAGAGATAAGAAAGCCTTCCTCAGTGATCAATGCAAAGAAATAGAGGAAAACAACAGAATGGGAAAGACTAGGGATCTCTTCAAGAAAATCAGAGATACCAAAGGAACATTTCATGCAAAGATGGGCTCGATAAAGGACAGAAATGGTATGGACCTAACAGAAGCAGAAGATATTAAGAAGAGATGGCAAGAATACACAGAAGAACTGTACAAAAAAGAGCTTCACGACCCAGATAATCATGATGGTGTGATCACTGACCTAGAGCCAGACATCCTGGAATGTGAAGTCAAGTTGGGCCTTAGAAAGCATCACTACGAACAAAGCTAGTGGAGGTGATGGAATTCCAGTTGAGCTGTTCCAAATCCTGAAAGATGATGCTGTGAAAGTGCTGCACTCAATATGCCAGCAAATTTGGAAAACTCAGCAGTGGCCACAGGACTGGAAAAGATCAGTTTTCATTCCAATCCCAAAGAAAGGCAATGCCAAAGAATGCTCAAACTACCACACAATTGCACTCATCTCACACGCTAGTAAAGTAATGCTCAAAATTCTCCAAGCCAGGCTTCAGCAATACGTGAACTGTGAACTTCCTGATGTTCAAGCTGGTTTTAGAAAAGGCAGAGGAACCAGAGATCAAATTGCCAACATCCGCTGGATCATGGAAAAAGCAAGAGAGTTCCAGAAGAACATCTATTTCTGCTTTATTGACTATGCCAAAGCCTTTGACTGTGTGGATCACAATAAACTATGGAAAATTCTGAAAGAGATGGGACTACCAGACCACCTGATCTGCCTCTTGAGAAATTTGTATGCAGGTCAGGAGGCAACAGTTAGAACTGGACATGGAACAACAGACTGGTTCCAAATAGGAAAAGGAGTACATCAAGGCTGTATATTGTCACCCTGCTTATTTAACTTATATGCAGAGTACATCATGAGAAACGCTGGACTGGAAGAAACACAAGCTGGAATCAAGATTGCTGGGAAAAATATCAGTAACCTCAGATATGCATATGACACCACCCTTATGGCAGAAGGTGAAGAGGAACTCAAAAGCCTCTTGATGAAAGTGAAAGTGGAGAGTGAAAAAGTTGGCTTAAAGCTCAACATTCAGAAAATGAAGATCATGGCATCTGGTCCCATCACTTCATGGGAAATAGATGGGGAAACAGTGTCAGACTTTATTTTTCTGGGCTCCAAAATCACTGCAGGTGGTGACTGCAGCCATGAAATTAAAAGACGCTTACTCCTTGGAAGGAAAGTTATGACCAACCTAGATAGCATATTCAAAAGCAGAGACATTACTTTGCCAACAAAGGTCCGTCTAGTCAAGGCTATGGTTTTTCCTGTGGTCATGTATGGATGTGAGAGTTGGACTGTGAAGAAGGCTGAGCACCGAAGAATTGATGCTTTTGAACTGTGGTGTTGGAGAAGACTCTTGAGAGTCCCTTGGACTGCAAGGAGATCCAACCAGTCCATTCTGAAGGAGATCAGCCCTGGGATTTCTTTGGAAGGAATGATGCTAAAGCTGAAACTCCAGTACTTTGGCCACCTCATGCGAAGAGTTGACTCATTGGAAAAGACTCTGATGCTGGGAGAGATTGGGGGCAAGAGGAGAAGGGGACGACAGAGGAGGAGATGGCTGGATGGCATCACTGACTCGATGGACGTGAGTCTCAGTGAACTCCGGGAGTTGGTGATGGACAGGGAGGCCTGGCGTGCTGCGACTCATGGGGTCGCAAAGAGTCGGACATAACTGAGCGACTGATCTGATCTGGGGTTGTTATTAGGTTGGGGCAAAATATTAGCAAACACATCCACAAATTGGAAGCACATTTTTCAGTTGGATATTCCAGTCAGTAAGCTGGCATTTTGACCTCAATCTGAGTGACTTCTATGTCTCTCAATACTTCCAAATCCTAGGAGAAGGATGCTGTTTAAGTGGTTTATCTCAAACCCTTACAGTAACAGACAGTTTGAATTAGAACCTATTTCTAAGGTTGCTGACATTTAGAAATACACAGTGCTGAATTTTCCTGTGGGGCGGGCTACACAGCTGAACATGAAATCCAACACACTTACATCATCTAGGAACATTGCATCTGTCCCCCAGGAGAATATCATCTATCTGATTATCCTCTCTCATATTCTTCCTTAGTCATTTGTTATAGCAATACCCATCCTTATGACTACCTGCAGGGATAAGCCAACTGGAATAGCACTTCTTCTCAGGTCACTGAACTCTATCTAGTATATCTAGTATCTTTGGTACTGTGCTGTGCCGAGCTTAGTCGCTCAGTTGTGTCCAACTCTTGGTGACCCCATGGACTGTAGCCTGCCATGCTCCTCTGTCCTTGGGATTTTCCAGGCAAGAATATTGGAATGGGTTGCCCTTTTCTTCTCCAGGGGATCTTCCCAACCCAGGGATCGAAACTGGGTCTCCCGCAATGCAGGCAGATTCTCTACCAACTGAGCCCACCAGGGAATAAAATCAATCAATTACAGCAAATAGTTTTTATCACAAATATCCTTAAAAGTAAGAGAGAAAATAAATGGCTGGGAGCTGAGCAAGTTCACTTCTGTATGTGGTTCCCTCAGAGGACTAACAATATTCACTGCACTTTCCTGACGCAGCTGACTGTATTCTGCCAACTGAAATATCTCAGGCAAATGTCAAGCACAGACCAGCGTAACACACTTACATTACGTGTGGAAGACACGTCAATAAATGCACTGAAAATATCAGCAGTCAACAAACAAATCAAACAAAAGAAAATTTTTTTCACATTCAAGTCTATAACCTACTTCTAATTGTTCATTTATTATACAATGGTCATGTATATTAAATTGGAGTAAAAAAACTAAGCTTAGAGAAATTCTGCAGTGGACAGGTATAAATAGCGGTTTTTAAAAATGTGTCTGGGGTTTGTTTTTTTTTTTTTCCTTTTTTTTTTTTTTTTTTTTCAAAAAAAGGATACATCCATTAAGAAATACTCTGACCATGCCTGTTCTTATATAGTTCAGACTTCCTCTCCACTTCCAGGATCCTGTGCTTTAGTCTAGTTTTTATTTCTAGGTGATATTTTCTCACATACACCTATGATTTGCAAATACCATGTTCTATATCTCGTTTACTTCTTTACATATGTATATCAGAGATATTACTTTGCCAACAAAGGTCCGTCTAGTCAAGGCTATGGTTTTTCCAGTGGTCATGTATGGATGTGAGAGTTGGACTGTGAAGAAAGCTGAGCGACGAAGAATTGATGCTTTGGAACTGTGGTGTTGGAGAAGACTCTTGAGAGTCCCTTGGACTGCAAGGAGATCCAACCAGTCCATTCTGAAGGAGATCGGCCCTGGGATTTCTTTGGAAGGAATGATGCTAAAGCTGAAACTCCAGTACTTTGGCCACCTCATGCGAAGGGTTGACTCATTGGAAAAGACTCTGATGCTGGAAGGGATTGGGGGCAAGAGGAGAAGGGGACGACAGAGGATGAGATGGCTGGATGGCATCACTGACTCGATGGACGTGAGTCTGAGTAAACTCCGGGAGTTGGTGCTGGACAGGGAGGCCTGGCGTGCTGCAATTCATGGGATCACAAAGAGTCGGACACAACTGAGTGACTGATCTGATCTGATCTGATAAATGTTTATCTGAATGATCCCCAAAAATTCTTTTCTTGTGCAGTTATCGAAGTGACCATTTAGAATCCCACAGGAAAGATTATACCAAAATCAAAACAAAAACTGTATAGCTAATCTTAATTTAGCTATATAGTTACCTTTGTAAGAGCAGAAGGAATTACTGTGTGAATGGATCTTAAAATATTTTCCTGGTACTATTTATTTACATTTGTTAGTAGAAGAGACTTGATTTTAAATATACAAAAAGTAGAACTTCACTCCTAAGAAAATAAAGTAACACTGCTTTAAAATATCAGAAAAATGTTCTATAAGCCAGGATATTTACAAAAGCAATACTATGACATGAGTCATTTTATTCTTTAAAATAAGGAGAACTTGCCACTTCATCCCACAGACAGGCACAAGGAACAAGGTACAGAGGCTAGGATAAAAGTAGTGTTCCTGGCTGTGTTTTGTTTTTTAAATTTTACTTTATGTGAGTATTAGAAATAACCATTAAAAAAAAACCAGGTACCTAACACAATAAATAAAAATGTGTATGTGAATTTTACAAATAATAGAAAGCCCTCCTCTAGATAAAGCAAACTTTTCTTAAAAAAAAAAAAACTATTTATTTTTGGCTGTGCTGGGTCTTCACTGCTGCATGGGCTTTCCCCTAGCTGTGGTTTGCCGCCCTCTCATCACGGTGGCCTCTTGTGTTACGGAGATGGCTCTAGGGCACGAGGGCTGCAGCGGTTGTGACACCTGGGCTCAGTAGCTGCAACTCCCGAGCTCTACAGCTCAAGCTCAGTAGTGTGGTACATGGGCTTAGCTGCCCTCCAGCATGTGGGATCTTCCTGAACCAGGGATTGAACTCATGTCCCTGCATTGGCAGGCCAATTTTTAACCACTGTACGACTAGGGAAGCCCCCAAAGTATACTTTTCAATGAAGGATTTTAAGTGTTTAATTTTTATGAGAAGACCAGACTGATAAACTGCTAAAATGATATTCCAGAATAACCCTTTAATTTGGAATAAATAAACTGCAAAAGATCATATCTGAAACTTCCAACTCTTTGAGATTGGGCTGAAACACTGTCAAAGTACCCAAGAAAAAAACTGGACTATGTCAGGCTAAGGCTAAATAATAATAACACAAAAATTAAATTCTATCCAGTTTTCAAATTTTCCCATTTTCTCTTTTCAGAACCAGTCAGATCTACATAGTGTTCCAATTTTATGCTCAAACATTTATCCATGTAATTCCCAGCATCACTGGAATTTTTATGCCAATCAACAGTTTTCTTTCAACATTAATCCAAGATATGAAACAAGAGGAAAATAAACCCCTTTTTCTGTTTCTTTGTTGGTCTAGACTGACTTAAATAAAAATGTTTAGAAATAACTTCCTAAATCTCTGCTTGTATACCAGCAATCTGCTCAGTGCATTTTGGCTGCCCTCAACCAAATGAGCAAATGAGAATCAAGCATAGAAAACATATGAGCACATCTTATCTATGTGTAGATTAAAGACTGAGGTTGTTGTTATTCATTCACTAAGTCGAGTCAGACTCTGTGCCACCCCATGAACTGCAGCATACCAGGCTTCCCTGTCCATCACCAACTCCCTGAATTTGCTCAAACTCATGTCCATTGAGTCAGTGATGCCATTCAACAATCTCATCCTCGGGGTCTTTTCCAAGGAGTCGGTTCTTCCCATCAGGTGGCCAAAGTATTGGAGCTTCAGCTTCAGCACCAGTCCTTCCAGTGAATACTGAGTTGACTTCCTTTAGAATTGACTGGTTTAATCTTTTTGCTATTCAAGGGACTCTCAAGAGTCTTCTCCAGAATCACACTTTGAAAACATCGATTCTTTGGCACTCAGCCTTCTTTATGGTCCAACTCTCACATCCACACATGACAACTGGAAAAAACACTTTGACTATACAGACCTTTGTTGGAAAAGTGATGTCTCCACTTTTTAATACACTGTTTAGGTTTGTCACAGCTTTTCTTCTAAGGAATGTCTTTTAATTTCATGGCTACAGTCACCATCCACAGTGATTTCTGAGCCCAAGAAAATGAAATGTGACACTGTTTCTACTTTCTCCCCAGCTATTTGCCATGAAGTGATCAGATCCAATGCCATATTCTTTGTTTTTTGTATGTTGAGTTTTAAGCCAGCTTTATCACTCTCCTCTTTTGCCTTCATTAACAGGCTCTTTAATTCCTCTTCACTCTCTGCCATTAAAGTGGTATCATCTGCATATCTGAGGTTGTTGATATTTCTCCCATCAATCTTGATTCCAGCTTGTGAGTCCTCCAGCCCAGCATTTCGCATGATGTACTCCGCATATAAGTTAAATAAGCAGGGTCACAATATACAGCCTTGATGTACTCCTTTCCCAATTTGGAACCAGTCTGTTGTTCCATGTCCAGTTTTAACTGTTGCTTCCCTATTGGTCCAGTGATTGAGAATCTGCTTACTAATGCAGGGGACACAGGTTTGATCCCTGGTCCATAAAGACTCTGTATGCCACAGAGCATCTAAACCCATGTGCCAAAACTACTGAGCCCAAGATCTAGAGCCCATGCTCCACAAGAGAAGCCACTGCAATGAGAAGCCTGCACACACACACTGCAACTAGAGCGTGGTGCCCACGTGCCACAACTAGAGAAAGCCTGTGTACAGCAATGAAGACCAAGTGCAGCTGCAAATAAATAAACAAATAATATTTATTTAAAAACACAAGGTCACAAGGGCTGGCCTTAATACAACATGCCTGGTATCTT